>NC_071513.1:29350000-31850000 GCF_027887155.1 Malaclemys terrapin pileata | reverse complement strand
CTGAATGCTGAATTGCTACAAATGATTGAGATGGCTTGTAGCACTGAGCATTTAGTATTACATGTAGCCACAATAACAGGAAAACAATGAGCATCAAACAAAATAAGTTTTGTTGGTTCAACTCTGCATTCAAATAAGGGGTCTTTCTTTCTTTTCTGTCTTGGTAAAGTTATTGAGGCAAATGCCTATCTACATTTAAATCATCAGTCCCCTAAAACTCTAACCAGAATCACTACAGTTAGTAGGAGGGGGCATGAAAAATTACTAATTTGGGAAATTAACCATTTTCAAGTGAAATCCCTATTGGGAGAAACACTGGTATAAAATTTTAGTTGAATTATAGACATACCATATGAGAGAGACAATAGCTAATTGTATGTTGGTTATTTCTTGTAGCTTTAGAGCAGATGGAACATAAATAGTCAGACTCTCAACTGGTGTAAATGAATGGAGCTCCATTGAAATCATTTACTCATTTGTAATGTCAATCTGTGTTCCTGTTCAGATAAATAGAAAACACAAAGCATATACAGAACCAAACAAAAGGCAAATTAAACTGAGCCTGAGATTTTTATACATCCCCTCTCTAGGAAAAAATATCTGAGATTCCACATCAATGTCAAAGTCAGAGTTGTAGGAAGTTTTATTAAAAATCTGTCAAATGAATATTATTTTATTTCAGAGTAGCAGCCGTGTTAGTCTGTATCGCAAAAAGAAGAACAGGAGTACTTGTGGCACCTTAGAGACTAACAAATTTATTAGAGCATAAGCTTTCGTGGACTACAGCTCATGCATCCGAAGAAGTGGGCTGTAGTCCACGAAAGCTTATGCTCTAATAAATTTGTTAGTCTCTAAGGTGCCACAAGTACTCCCGTTCTTCTTATTATTTTATTTGTAACCTAATAATGTATCATTTTCATCATTGCTTTTGGACCCACTGTTAAAATGTCTCCTGTGGGCATCTCAGGAACTCCTAAGAAGATAATACTTATGTCGAACACATTTATTGTAAAGCAAAGATTGTATGGTGCTGTCTATCTACTCTACCAGAACTGGAAAATGTAACTTGGAGAAAATAGACTGATTATGACAGCTTGATTATTGATTTTAAAAAAGTTAGTTTATCATTCTCTATATCCTCCGAAGGATCTGTGGCAAAACTACTTTAACACCCAAATAATAGGAAAATCTGCTGTAGGGGGCTTCATTACAATCTACATTAGTGAGATATGATTTGATCCTACAGCTGCAGTCTCAAAACACCTGAGCCATGACACTAATGATTGCATTTGCTGCCCATTAATGTTAATGTGTATATTAATGAATCTCCTTTCCCAGTCATCTCTACTCTGAGGGAGAATACAGGAAAGGTGTAGTGCATTTGGTAATAACTTTTTTTAAGAGATAAGTTGGACACAAAATATATAAACATGTTTCTTATCTTTTACCAGCCATGTTTCACAGTAGTTAACATCAATACCATAGGACTGCTGGGTTATATGTTTGATGCTTAGAGTATTTTTTTCCCGTTGTGAGTCTGGTTTGAATCTAACCTTGATTAGTGCAGAGGAGGAAATGGATAATTACCCAGGAAGCCAAAGTAAAATTTGCATTCTGAAATCTTGATTCTTGTTGAATTACATGCAGCACATCTGTTGAAAAAATTGACAGTGCTGCCTCAGAAAAGGACAAAGACTGAATAAACGCTCAGATAAAATGTCTATCACATTCAGCTCAGGTGGTCATTTAATATTAAGAGTGAAGAGACATCAGCATAACAGCACGAGGAAGCCCTCCTGCAGTGTATGTGTCTGTTCTGCACTGATTGAGACACTAGGGATCCAAAAGTCATTCATACACATGCACTGAGATTCTTCAATTAAATATAAACTACACAAATATATGCAATGAAAACAAAACTTTATGTGACTGGATTGGAATTTTACCCTCTGTTCTGCCAATGATTACTAATCATCCAAAATAAAGAAAATAAGCATTCATGGTTGATAAAACTAAGAGCAAGATGAATATTTACCCCATCATTTATGAGAATTGCTGGGATTCACATTCACATCAGTCAATGGCAGAGTAAACATGCTAAAACTATTACTGTGATGCAATGCATTTTTTCTTTAATGCAGCAGATGGGGGCAGTGTGTGCGTGTGTGGAATAGTCACAAATCTTGAAGTAACTAACACATAATCCAGGATTAAGACATATTGAAAAACAGAACTGATCAGAAAATTTTAAGTATTCATTTCCCCAATAATAGGACTAGCATAATATTGCTTTCATTTTTTAATGCAAGGCCTAAATTAAATCTCAGCAATGTAAAAGTGTATGTTAAGAGTGTCACTTACATTTTTGAAGGATCTCCATACTGTACAATTTTCTGGTACAGTATTATTCATGGGGAAGTGAAATGATTTTCGATTAATATGAAACTGGATGACAGTTAAATTTTGAAATTAGGCTCATTTTTGTACAGAAATTTATTTAAAAAAATCTGTTTTGCACAATGTAAGATAGTTTAATTCTCCCATCTATAAAAACAAATAAAGGAAGTTGCATTTTTAAATCTCTTTTTGCTGCTTTTTTCTATCTCTGCAGTAATTTTATTAGCTTGTAACACATTGCTCCCATGATAGCACCAGCTGGGTTTTAAGATATGATAGCTTTTTAACAATATTCTGTCATCGGTGACTGCACCTCTAAGTGCTCTTCTGTTCATTCAAAAGTTAAATGGACTCTTAAAGCATGAAAAAGAATAAACAGTTATTACATGAGCATTAATAAGACTGAACATGAAAACAATCAAATAAATTGCAATAAACCATATGAATATAGTTGTTTTCTGAAATCTGAGAGATAGGATTCAGAGATTTCTTTCTAATGCATTATGGGCATCTATCAAGACAATGGCATATTTCTCCGGTATGTTGCTGTCATAGAGAATTTTTACTGTTACACTTAGCAACAGAATGAATAGTCACAGTAGTTGTTTTACTATGCATTAAACTAGCTGTCATGTATGAGAGCTGGTAATTCATCTCCCAGAACCAATGCAATGCCAGCCTCTCAGCACAGATGTGCATTCAGAATAAGGTACCTCACTTGTCAAGCTGTGTCCATTAAAATGAGAATACTCTTTTATTAAATAAAAAGGAAAATGAACTTTTAGGCTCCAGTAAGGATAATATTAATTAGGGCAAGAGGGATGTAAAAGCACTCACTGATTCATTTGAATATACCTCATCTGTAATTAATTCTGAATTAAGAATGTTTTTTTTTAAGCTGAAACCCAGAAAAAAAAAATCTGAATAAAATGTGAAGTTCTGGTAAAAATACTGTTATTTTGAGGATGATACAGTTTCATGCATAAAACACTGAAAAGCTCTGAGTCAACATCTTATCTCCATCCCTCCATTTTTGTGCCATCAGAGATAACAGCATTTCTGCCTAGATATGCTGTGCTAGACAGTATTTCAAAATGCAAAGTTTAGGGAAAGGCATAAAACTCCAGCATAGCCCCTATGTTCAGCCCCTAGTAGTATGATATTTTTCTGGAGGAATAAAAATTATTCTCAAGCAATGCAACCTATCCCTCTAGGACACACTGTCTAATATCTAAGGCTGCCTTCCTTTCCAAAGGAGATATTCTCTCATGCTGTTGAATCTTCCCATTTAAGGAAAAAGCCTACAGAGAGTGTTTTAAGAAAAACTGCTACAGCAGTTACTTCAAGGGTAAGGGTGGATTTTTCTGTGTGTGGAAAAATGAATTAACATTAACATTCATATGCTCCTTCCCAGCCTTGGTCTGTCTGGTATTACAAAAATTTCCTCATTTACTGTGTGAGTAAATCCTAGAAATGCTCACTTACTGTGTCTGATTTTGGCTGTCATCCACACAGTGAGAGAGCACTTTATAATACTACAAGCTGCTAAACAGCCACTGCTGCAGCCTTAGAACAGTAGTAACTTCCCACTGAAGATGCACACCCTCACCTCCGGAGTTGTGTTGTGCACATTGTGGATCCAACAACAGTATCACCCTTGACTCAATTCACACATCCAAATGTGAATTCGGCTATGCTCTGTGTAGTGCAGGTCATATTGTTTTTCATTTAAACAAAAATTCAATGCATACACATTTTCCATAAACAGGAGCACCCAACTTTTACTCTAAGTGCCTGTTGGGACATTTTAAGAATGCAACTAGATAAATAGACTACTCTGCTTTTGCACAATAATAAATATCAATCATAACCCAGCACATAAAAACATGCTGTCAATCTTTATTATCTCCCATGAGAGCCCCCCTTTTCCCCTAGACTCTCATCTTGGGGAAAACAAAAGTTCCCTGATGTATGCCCTGAAAAGTAAAACAAACAAACAAACAAAACAAAAAAAACCCCACAACCCCACAACACATAATTAAGACCATTTCAAACCACAGTTCTAGTAGGCGACCAAGATCCAACACTGAAGAGCCCTCACAGCAAATGCCTTGCCACCAGTCCATTCTCTTTTTTACAAAATTGGGATTCCACCTCATATGCCTCCACTGATCAGTGTATTATGGTGAGAGAGTTTGCCCATCAGGGCCCAGGTCAATTGGAGCTTCACTGGTCAAAACCAACACCTTAACTTCAACCAAGTTCATAGTAAATTCCCTGGGCTGATCCAAAGAATTGGTATCACCTGCCCTCAGAAAGCTGTGTGTAACAAAATTCTGCACTAACTTCAGGATCAATGTAAATTGTACTTCCACCTTAGAGTGCACGGCAGTAGTCTCTTCGCCAGGTGGCAAAACTCTCAGGTCACAGGTGTAAGGGCTGCATCTGAAAGAAATGGGGGCAATGTCCTGGGAATATGTTAATGGGAGCAGGGAGTGTATATGGACATAGTTGCTCAGAGTCCAACCAAAATCACCATTTATGAGGCAGCAGTACAAACAAACCTCCTCAAGCAAAGGGGTGAGATTACCTCTGCTATCCCTCTGTTTGTTTCTTCCAGCCAACCAAAATCACCCATAGCTTCTATTGATTGAGCCATCTAGCTCTCATCTGTTTCTCCAGACTCAACCAAACACAGTGCAAGGCAATTAACTGCTTTGATTGAATCTGGGTGCCATCAGTTTAATGAAGGCATGACAGCCCTTTTCTCCTCTCTATCCTCCCAGCAGACCCACAGTGAACAGAATGGTGATAAAAACACCACTATCTCAGGGATATCTCAGGAAGGAATAATTACTGAGCTATGTATTTTGGTTTTGGACCTGTTCTCAGTTTTTTGTTCCTGGTGGCCTGTGAGGCTACCCAATTCAGATAAATTTCTCTCCATGAAATAAGCTTGAATTAGAGGTAGTTTATGTTTACAAAGTAATTTATAGTCTGGAAAAGTTTTTGGGGGCACAACTTGCTGATTGTATGAAAAAGGTAGATTAGATTTCCTCACAAGAGTGGTATAGGTTTGTAGAAATTCTTTGTGACTGAATGTGTCTTCTCATATTTTCCATCTCTGATGCTTGTTTTCTCCTTTCGTGTTTCTTTTTGTTATGGGTGATCCAAGAACTGTGGCAAGTTGTGTGAACAATGGATAGGGAATGTTCTTCAGTGTTGGTGTTTCTATAGCCACTGTCAGGAAATGGTTTTAATACCTCAATAATTCTTCTACTCCTTGGCTTCATGGTTGTGTAATGCCTGCCAATAGAGACACATCAAGTAATATATGGCAGGGAAGAACTTGAACAGGAATGTGTTTTTTACCTGATTTATTCTCTAGGGTTTGAGAAATTATGAGAGAAGTACAAAGTGGTTTGTAAATCAGTATTGACAGGCAAAGTTGATCATTTGCTCTGAGTTCCATTGCATGATTGGTTTTGATCTAAGCATCCCAAATATTCAGCATTGAGTTCCTCTGGATATGTCATTTAAATTGTATAAAAAGAGGTTGTCTGAGATGGAAAAAAGCCTTTTTGTAGAGTTTCTTAAGTTTGACTTTTTTATAATGATTACGTATATTGAAGTGACAGATAATAAATGACTTGTGCTATATTTTTATTAGGTTTTAAACAGCTAAAATATATTACCAGTTTAAAATGGTGTTCCTTTAAACTAAAAGGTGAGCTGGTTCATTTACTCTGCTAGAAGTACAGTTTGTTCCCACACTTGGGAGGTCTAGTAAGTGACCTTGGGATTCTTGCTCAGTGGCCCACACAGAGGGAGTACTGCAGAGGACATGATTTCCATAGCATAACGCTTTGGCAGTGGAATTAGGAAGATGTTAAGAAAAAATAAGGGATTATAGTTCAATTCACTGGCTTTGTGTGTCTGAGGATGATTTAGGTCAATCAAAGCTTCCAGGTCAAGAATTCTACTCTGCTCTGGGCATGTTATACCTAATAACTGAGACATAGCTGTAGCACATACATTAAATATCAAAGCTACTCCAAGGTTTGGTTTTGTTGTAAGTGGGAAAGGGAGACTTCTAACTTATCGGCTGTATTACTACTGGTAAAATGAGACTAAGAGATAAATCTGGATCAAGATTCAGATCCAAACTTTCCCCAAAATCAGTGCCACACTGTTTTGGGGGTGGAGGGGATTCAATGGACCCAGTATAAATAGAGAGGAAGTTTATGAAGTTCAGATATGACCGTTCCCAAAGTTTAAGGATGTTAAAATCTGGGCTTTTGGTTCAGACTCATCTCTGAGGACAGGGTGTACCACATGTGTTTTTGGATGTGCTACACATACTACTCACCATAGAATATCGGGGTTGGAAGGGACCTCAGGAGGTCATCTAGTCCAACCCCCTGCTCAAAGCAGGACCAATTCCTAACTAAACCACAATAATAATAATTAATAATAACAATAATAAAGGGATTGCAAGGATGAAAATTATGACGTAGGATTTCAAAGGAAGATAAATATACTGTATAGCCATTTGTACAAAAAATGTAAATAGTAGTTTGTTCACAGCATATATAACAACTGGTGCCCCCGTTAGATTCTGAGGACAAGATTTCCTGATTCTCTTCCAAAATAAGTAGCACACTACCCTAACGATAAGTTTGAAAGAAGCCTGCATCTATAACTGGGTAAATGCTGCAAAAAAACAATTTACAAATTGTTATGTTCATATAAAGCCATGCATATCCTGCTTTTGCTTTTATTCCTTTTCTGCAACCGTTCATGGAGTTGATCATAAACATGTTCATGTTTCTAATATTGATGCAGATACATCTTCACACAAATGTTCATCTGGCTATCTTGAAAGATGTGTGTGAGTTATCCCACCAGGGAGCAGAACTAATAAAACTCATTAAATAATTGTGATTTATAAGTTAGTAAAATCAAAGCTGGTTTGTGGAAAACCAGTCAATAAAAATAGGGCTATAGTAATGAAATTATCTTACTGCACAAAGTTGAACTGACGGGTGGTATATTTGTGATAGCATATTTTCCGGCAAAGAAATCATAAATTCTATAGCTCATATTTCACAGAATGTCAAGAAGGTAATTTAATTCAAGTGCAGTAGTAACTTTTTTTTTTTTTTAAAGTGGCCAAATATTCCTTTTGAATGATTTCACACAAATATTTAACTTCTAGTAAAACCTTTACTGTTCTTTCAAATGTAATTATTTTCAGAAAAGTGATGCAGTAAAAATGGCACTCCCTCTCACACAAGAAATCTGCCCCTTGTGATTATTCAGAATCTGATCTGATTACTGTAGTGACTAAAATTAAGCTATACTACTTTATCTCCAATTAAAGCAAACACAGCTATGAGAGAGCGAGCTGGGTTCCTTACTGATTTCTGAATCATCAACAGGACCAAATAATTAAATTCCAATTGCAAAATGTTTATTATTGGTGACACAGAAAGAACCCACCTCAACTTTCATATTTCAGGTTAGAGCTTGCAGAGCCAGCAATTAGGAAAACGATACTTTTACCTGTAAACTAAGAAAATGGTCTATGGAAATCACTGGGAGACAATGAACATGATACTTTGTGTGATTTTATTTTATTTTATGTCACATTTCAGAGCAGAGTTACATATTAAGGTAGGGATTTTTCAAAGCATTTCAATGGGATATAGGCTCCATCTCCTAAGGGCATATCTACACTGCAATAAAAGATATGTGGCATAGCTGTGGCCAGCCTGGCTCAGCTGACTCAGGCTCACAGGGCTCAGGCTGTGGGGCTGTAAAATTGCAGTGGAGTTGTTCTGGCTCTGGCTGGAGCCCGAGTTCTCACACTGTCCTCCTCTTAAGCTCTCAGGGTCTGGTAAATTCTGAGAGTAATTAAATACTCACAACAAATGCATAATCTCTTTTCCGTAACTCTGCCCTGTCTCTATCTAGCTGCTGAACGGTGACAACCTTCCAATAAGTACTGCTTTTCAGTATTTCTGCAACTGAAAGAAACCAATATGGGATGGTAAAATATCAATCACTACCCTATCTAGACATGACCTTATATTTTTTATTGTATGTCTGAAACAGAGTTTATAGATAATCTTTAGAAATCAAATTGTTGTGGTGAACAAAGTACATAAGCAAAGAAGGAAAAAAAAACCCACAAATATTTTCTCTTTGCTGCTGGAGACACAGAAATGGAGAGATGTTAGAAATCCTTCTGGAATTCTTTTCTTTTTAGGCTAAAGGTCAGCCTATACCTTCGTAAAGCTGGTTTTCATTTGCAACTGCTTGAGGTACTAGCTGGCATTTAATCCCTTAGATCATCATGCCATCTGGTATTCTTGTGGTGCTGATTCATGTCACTCAATAGAAGATTGCCAGGAGATTTCTGAAGGTGTTTAAGTTGCTAGGAGAAGACAACTTAAGCATACACAAATGAGCAGAAGCCAGCAATCAATGTCTCTGTGTGGCCTATATACTCACATCTCTCCTTCCTTCTAAATTACATAGCTCTTACCAAGTCCAATATTTCTCTGTGTTTCTGGCCTCATTCTATTAGGTACTGTCCCTGCTATTTTCTCTTACCAAATTACGTCTCTGAGAATCTTTTCAGTCATTAGCATAAGTTTGTGCAGGGTGACTGACAATTAGAAGTGCTCAATTCTAAAACTGGCTCCACTTATGCCAGTCCACACCCCCACACACACCCAAATTCCCATCTTATCAGCCAAAAACATTATAATAGAGGAAACTGAATAAATAACATAATTTTAGACACCAATGTAAGGTTTATCTCCTTTGGCTTTTTTCATTCCTTTCTCTTATTACTATATTTTTCTCTCTCCTTTTTATTATTCTCTCTCGTCTTCTATTTCCCTCCACATTTTCTAACTGAGATCCTTTCCACTCCATCCTCATCATTCCCATTTCTCTTCCTGGAACTTGCCCATTGCCTTCCCTCCCCTACTACTTTTGTCTCCTGCCTCTTTCTGCAGCCACCATTTAATTGAGAATCTCCATTCACCAGCAGCCTCCCACTGCACCCAGTGACCCAGAGGATGGGTTTCTTGCTCCAGAGTACACCCTGCTGGCTTTCATGCTGCCCATAGCAAGGCCTTTCAGAGCCCAGGGAAACCCTAGGATTTGCAGACAGGTACAATGGACTGATGTGTCACTTAGGCAACAAATAGCAGCCCATCTGAATTTCAGCACTATCATTCATGTTTGTCAAAGATCAATTATTGCCCACAATACTAACAAAGTTTCTGAATAATTCTTCTCCCTCTCTCCTCTAGTATACTGAGAATATGCCCTATTGTTTTCCATTTTCTCCTGTCACCCATTTTTATGCTAGCACTGTTCCTGTCATGTGCAAAACTAGATGCTGATTTCCTTTACCAAACGGGAGTTGTTACTGTGCCTTTTCTTCCTTCAGTCCCTCCAATGTCACTGAACTCTGATTCATCACCTTTAGCAAAAATATGCAGGGATTGTTTCAAGTTTTCTCTTTCATCTGCTGCAGAACTTTGTGAAGATGATTTTGATGTGTCTTGGCTGAAACTGCATGAGCTTGGCTACTAAAATCATCCTTTATCACTGCAGGTAATACCTGAACAGATGTCTTTAATGATTTGTACCATCCTTTCTGTACTTGATGCTTTTATCGTCTACTCTTGGCTGCATTTGGAGATATGATGCTTCTAAGCAAGGACTTCATTACAGGGCTCTCTTTAAAAATCTGTTATCCACTTTTACAATAGGGGCAGTACAAAGTGATTTTTTTTTTTAACTTCCAGTAAAGAGGGACAGACAGACATCTTACACATTTGAAGACCACAATGGTTTAAAAAAATGGCAATGGTTTAAAAAAATTCATGGAATTTATATTTTAAAAAATCAGTGTCTGACTTGGATAATTTTGTTAGGAGATAATATATAGCCTTATTTAAGAATATCCCAGTATTAGTAAATTTTATGCTTCCTTCAGAGAGACTAGTAAGCAGCTGATTATTCTGGGCTCTTCATTCTTTGGACTCCATGTGGCTGTGGTTCTAATTTATTCAGGTTCTGCTGCTGCTCTCTCGCCCATCGGAGTGCCTGGCAGACATGCATTCAGCAATGTTGACTAGAAATTGTGATTCTCCCTTTCTTCCTTCCTCTAACCAGGGGGAAAATAATGTGGGAGCTGATCCAGTTTAAATTTGCTTTACTATCTGGTTTTATTTTTGAAGAATGGTGAAAGAAGCAAACCTTGTTTTGAAATGGAAAGTGGAATAGTTTGAAGTCAATCTTTGATTATACAGGAGTTCATTCAATAATACTAGACCAGCCCCATTTCACGTTTGTATGTCCTGTATCTCTTCCCTTCTCCTCTGTACCATGCTAGAGGTTTGAATATTGGTCCTGATGTCAAATTTGTCATCGCTGTGCCTCAGACTGAAACCCAGATAGGTGATCTTCCCATGTAAATAACCTTAGAATTAAAGAGCTTTCCACCCTTTTTTCCCTTAAAAAAGAGAAATCTTCTATAGTGCTTTTGATATAGGAGTCAGGAAATCTCACTGCATCTAAGGAGCATGTCTCTGGTGACCACAGTAAGAAAATATGAACACTTCTGATGTAATAGAAAGCTGTCTGCAGAAGTCACCGTTTGTATGTTTTGTAAAGGCCCTAAGGAACTGAGGCACTAAGAATGCTCATGTGCTCAAAAAATGCACAGATGGAGCATTTCTTAAATCCCATAAGATACATAATTTAAAATCAAAGTAATTTAGAAAGCTCTGCAAACTCTCCTAATCCAGCAAGTCTCTTTAACATGATTTATGTGAGATGTTCATACCGGAGATTGTAAGTCTGCAGGGATATGTAGAACCTCATTGAATGCATGATTGGTGGAGCAGACCAAAAGCCCACTGTGTTCAATTCTTTCAGCAGGCTTGCAAAGCAAGTGTACGAATGAAGAGAGGATGCTAAGGAGCAGGGCACTGGAGTATCTGAGGTACTACCGCAATCAAGGGGGAGGAACAACCTTGGAAATAGAATCACAGTGAAATACATTTGTATTCATCCCAGTGTTATGGCTATCCACAGCCATCAACATAAAAGGAAAATATTTCCAAATGTGCGAGATACATGAAGGGGACTGTTTCAGCACCCCAAACTGTGCAGCACACCTGCACATTCCCACAGGGAGATCCAAAGCAGAAGCAGCAGTGGGAGCAGAACTTCATTACACAACAAGGCAGTTAGAATATTGAGGAACGCTTTGAAAATTGCTCTGAGGAAATATGCAGCCAAAGGGAGTTACTCACCTAAATGCTGACCAAAGCACATAACACAAGTATCTCTTTCCTTCTAGCACATATGTTACCATCACTGTTATCCTCCAGCCAGAGAAGCGATTATGAGAAATCTTTTCTTTTTCATTTGAAAAAAATGATTTTTTTTAAATTGTCAGGAGAAAAAAAGATGAATATTGAGAGCCACACAGTAAATGTAGTGAAATATAAAGAGGTCTTTTCGATTTTTCCACCAAATAAACATTAGAAGATTAGTAATAGAAAATTAATTCATTAGACCATTCATTAACAGTAAATCTGCATGTAGGAAAACACAGCAGTGAACTTCCACCTCTAGTCCATAGACAAACCAAGCTCTATACATGTGTAAGTGAGAATTAATATTGCTTATTTTAATATCACATTTCTCCAGCAGAATTAGCACATTTATTCATTTTTTGAACTTGCTGTGCTTATGACTCCCAAAGGGGTAAGCTGACTTCCAGTTTCATTTCCTGCATGGACAACTAGTGACAGTTGGATTGCTAAATGGATATTTTGTTTTGTAATCAAATCTCTCCAATCTATTTATGCAATCAATGAAACTGTGAAAAGTCTTTTAGGATCACCATGTATTTTCCTTCAGAATATTATACCTTAGCCTAATAAATTTGCCAGTTTGATGTTTGTCTGCTGAAGTCTTGCTTGGATGGCATAACCACGTATAGGAACAGGTGAATATGAGATAATACTTCCCTCCATTGCAAATGTGTCAGATCCTTAAAGAGGAAAACAAAAAAAACCTCCTTTCTCTGTAAGTGGAAAATCCTATCCTTCCCCATAGCACAACATAACTCCCATCAGACAATATAAACTCTATCCAGTTACAATTAGAATCCCTTGTGTTATTATAGAATTGATTATTTCTTTCCTCTTAGAGGACATAATTTTAGTTTTACTTATTTAATTGAGTTCTGTTTTTTTTTTTTTCTTTGCTTCTTCAGCTCTGTCTCATAAAGAAATCGGGAAATGCCATGAGACCGAAGACTGTCTACAGATGGCATCTGTGCTGAGAAGACCTTGCTTGATATTCCTCTTACATACATTTTGAACTGCTAAAGATTCCAGGAAGGACATGGGGTTTGGGGGAACCTGGTTACTTTGTGTTTCATATCTCATACCTAACCCTAAGAAGATAAGGAAGCCAATAAATGACAACACTGCCACTTGTTTGTGTTTGCCTTGTTTGGATCATCCATTCCTTACAAAGTGCAAGATGGGATCATAGTATAAGTAGTAAAAAGCAAACTTTATTTTAAATTCATTTGGTGACATGGAAGCTATGTTCATCTTTTATGAACAAGAGTTCTAGATAGCTGAAAAGCTTGTCTTTCATCAACAGAAGTTGATCCAATAAAAGATATAGTACCTCACCCACCTTCTCCTTCAGCTCCCAGTCTGATTGAAATGCCTATCTCTTAGATGCACAGCAAGACATGTGAATGTGATTGCTGATTATGAAGACTCAGAAAAATTTTGTAGCTCTGCCATTGTGGAAGCTACTCTGCATTCCATGTGGTAGGCACACTCTGTCTAATCCACTTTTGTGCCCTTGTTAGAAAATCTATAGCCATATCCTTTCTCAATGGAAGAATCTGTTTCCCCTCCCTTAGTCCAGCCAATCATCTATGATGATCTGGCTCTTGAGGATGATAAAGGACCTCACTAAGAACATTAAGGATCTCACCATTCCTATTAGTAACTAATATTGGGAAGGCGGTTACCCAACTCACAGTGAACCTCAGCCACATGAGAGAATTTCTAAAGGCCTATATCAGAGGGCTAGCCTGGATCTGTAAAAAGCAACAGAGATGCATCTGACGAAGTGGGCATTCACTCATGAAAGCTTATGCTCCAATACATCTGTTAGTCTTAAAGGTGCCACAGGACTCTCTGTTGCTTTTTAAAGGCCTATAGATCTACTATACAAGGAGTTCCCTACTAACAGCTCTGATAGGCAAGTGAGAAGAAAAGATGAACCACTTAGCTGGGAGCTGTTGCTTCTCTAGTATTCCTGCTTCCTATAGCTGGTCAGTGATTAATATTGGAGGTAGAAGTTCCTTGCAGCAGAGTGATCATTGGAGAGGACAACTACCACCTGCACATACTGCTGAACAGATGAGGACAATTCCCTTTTCCCTGTCTGATTTTAGTTTAGCTGATGGTATCCATCCATGAACTATCCTTCCATCTGCCAGCTTCTACACAATAAAAAGGTGGAAGGAGGAAAGTCTAGGGAGAGAGAAGGTGAATGGTTATGAGAATTAGGAGTTGGGCATATGGAAGGTGAGAGCTCATTCGCCTGTTTGCAGCACCTCATTTTTGCTTGTGGACAAGGATGATTGAGTGGAGATAATGTACTTAGATTTTCAGAAAGCCTTTGACAAGGACCTCAAGCTCTTAAGCAAAGTAAGATGTCATGGGATAAGAGGGAAGGTTCCCTCATGGATCAGTAACTAGTTAAAAGATAGGAAACAAAGGATAGGAATAAATGGTCACTTTTCAGAACAGAGAAAGGTAATAATGGTGTCCCCCAGGGGTCTGTACTCAGACCAGTGATTTTCAACATATTTATAAATGTTCGTGAAAAGGGGTAAACAGTGAGATGGCAAAATTTGCAGATATACAGAACTACTCAAGATAGTTAAATCCAAAGCATCCTACAAAAGAGTTACAAACGAATCTCACAAAACTGGGTGACTGGGCAACAAAATGGTAGATGAAATTCAATGTTGATAAATGCAAAGTAATACACATTGGAAAACATCCCAACTATACATATCAAATGACTTGGTATATATGAGGTATTACCACTCAAGAAAGAAATCTTGGAGACACTGTGGATAATTCTCTGAAAACATCCACTCCATGTGCAGCAGCAGTCAAAAAAGCTAATAGAATGTTGGGAATCATTAGGAAAGGAATAGATAAGATGGAAAATATCATATTGCTTCTCTATAAATCCATGGTACACCCACATCTTGAATACAGCATGCAGACCTGGTCAACCCATTTCAGAAAGATATATTGTAATTGGAAAAGGTACAGAAAGGGGTAACAAAAATATTTCCATATGAGGAGAAATAAGATTGGGACTTTTCAGCTTGGAAAAGAGATGACTAAGTGGGATATGATAGAGGTCTATAAAATCATGACTGGTGTTGAAAAAGTAAATAAGCAAGTGTTATTTACTCCTCATAACACAAGAACTATGGGTCACCCAATGAAATTAATAGGCAGCAGTTTTAAAACAAAGAAAAGGAACTATTTTTTTTCACACAACGCACAGTCAACTTGTTGAACTCCTTGCCAGAGGATGTTGTGAAGGCGAAGGCTATAACAGGGTTCAAAAACAAGCTAGATAAACTGATGAAGGCTAGGTCCATCAATGGTTATTAGCCAGGATGGACAGAGCTGCAGAGCCAAAACCATGGCTTAAGTGGATGCCCCTACCATTTTCCTGTTCGGCCATGGAGCGAGCATTAACAGCCCTCAGATATATTAGGCTAAATCAAGACTGACCCCTCAGTTAACAAGAAATCACTAATCAAACCACAAACAAACCCTGTCACTGAGAAGTCCTTTACACTTACGTGACTTCTCAGTCTTCTAGTAGTAGTATATTGCCTAGCTTGGCACCACTTGTATGTCTTCCAGTAGGCTCAGCTGTCAGCAGTATATTTCCTTCTGCTTTATTGTTCTCCTATCTGACAATGGGATTCCTCAGAGGTTCCCCTGTATGCTAGGTATCTTGTACATACATAAGAATTTTAAAAGTAAAAGGAAGTCAGTAAAGCCTTTTGGAAGTTGTAGCAAGTGTGCTGCTGTTGTTTAATGTCTATGCAGCATCCAGAGCACAGCAGCATACAGTTCACATAAAATGAAGACAAATTTGCCTTCTCTTGCTCTGTCATTTTTCACTGAAAGTGACTTAAAAAAAGAAAGAGTGAAAGAAGATAGCTCTCCTGACAGATAAGAATTAACGTAACTACTGCA
Source organism: Malaclemys terrapin pileata (assembly GCF_027887155.1). Classification (NCBI taxonomy): domain Eukaryota; kingdom Metazoa; phylum Chordata; order Testudines; family Emydidae; genus Malaclemys; species Malaclemys terrapin. The sequence continues at coordinate 31,834,236 of NC_071513.1, read as the reverse complement.
AACAAGTCATTCTTAGCTCTTATCCTGGAAGTAAACTGTTGTGCACTTTAAAAAAAAAAATAGCTTTTGGCTTTTCCACCCTGTCACAGGCTTTGACTTTAGAATCATGTTTCAAAGAAGGATATTTTCTGAGCACAGGGAAAGTCAGACTGAGATGAAAATTAATCTGTACATGACAACTTGTATTATCTAATTTTTGCATAATGAGGTGGTTAGTCATTGTTGCTAGGGACAGAAGTGATCCTAATCAAAGTAACTACGTGACTCTCTTCTTTTTCTCCTTCTCCCCAAAATAAGAAACTCATTATAATCACTTTGGGTTCAATCTGGCTTTTAGAAATGTCAGCAGGAAGACATCCCCGTGTATCATGTAAAATCTGCTAATGCACATTTGTATGCAAAATGCAGAAACAGACTTTACAAGATTCACATATCCAAGAACTGGGTAGAGAGCACTTAATGTGCCATATATTATTTATACTGTTATTTTAGTTCACTGTTTAATTTGTGTGATGTGGCCTGAATTGGAATCTTTGGAGAATGAAGTCCTGTCTAGGTCAGGGGTGGGCAAACTATGGCCCATGGGCTGGATCCGGTTCACCAGCTGTTTTAAGCCAGCCTTTGAGCTCCAGCCAGGGAGTGGGGTCCGGGGCCGCTCCAGGCGACTCCCAGAAGAAGAAGCATGGCCCTGCTCTGTGGCGCCGAGCAGGGTCGGGGACCGCTCCACACCGATTCTGGGAGCAGTGGCATGACCTTGCTCTGGCTCCTATGTGTAGGGGTAGCCCGGGGACTCTGCCCCCACCCAAAGCACTGCCCTCACAGCTCCCATTGTCTGGGAACTGCGGCCAATGGGAGCTGCAGGGGTGGTGCCTGCGGATGGTGCAGCGCACACGGATGCCTGGCCACAGCTCCATGTAGGAGCTGGAGTGTGGACATGGCCGCTGCTTCCAGGAACTGCTTGAGGTAAGCATCGCCTGGAACCTGCACCTCATGCCCCAACACGGTCCCAGCCCTGATCCCCCTCCAACCCTCTGAACCTAGCCTGGAGCACCCTCCTGCACTGTGGTGACGACGCAGGAAAGGAAACAGAACGCCAGGTCTGTGGTAGCTAGAGAGCTTTACAAGACTCTTGCAAAAAGCCTCCTAGGAAAACTTTTCCTGGGGTTTTTATTTCTCTCCTTACTTTGTTTACAACTCTTCTTAGTGGTTACATTCTTGCGCATAGAAGAGCCAGGCAGTATACATGCACATAAGATAACGAACCCATCTCTTGAGCGCGTGAACACCAGCTGCGAGGGTACAATCAAATCAGCCAAATAAGTTTCCCAAACACAAACGCTGGATTGAAGGTCACTCCTGCCTCGTAGCCATGGGAGCAGTTTGCCGCGCCTGTGGACTGGCGATTCGGGAGCTATGCATCTCTACATCTCCCCCTGTTTTATTTTATAAATGCGGTGTTTAAACAAAACACTCTCGCAGGGTAGCATACACAATGCCACTAGATTGGGTATACATTAAACAAAGCAGCAAAGTAAAACGTCAAACATCAAAACTAGGACCCCATACTATAAAAGGGTCTTCATCCACTCTAAGGGTGGCTATAACTAAATATAATCCTACCAAGGAAGAAAAACGTCTTGGCGGATGACTTAAGCATAGCATTTCAGCATATCAATTTGCTATTGCATACAAAACTATTATCAGCAAGCTTAAAACAGCACATTTCTTTCACTGTCTCACACCCCAGATGTTGCTGGGTGGTTTACAGACAGGAACAAGGCAGGTACTTAACAGACCTTGCATTTCCGGGGCAACGGCCAGGCAGAAATCAGATTGATTTAATACTTCTGCCAGGTGGACCCAGGTGTTAAACTGCAGCCGCTGCTCCATCTGGGGTTCGCCTTGGCAGCTAGGGGCCAACAGGAAACTCCCCAATACACACAAAATAAGGAGTGAATTAGCATTAAGGCAAGCTAACAATGTCACAAGGTAATTTTCTGCGGTAGGTTCTAGCTGCTGCTGCACTCGCAGCTGCTCGGCCTGCAATGAAAGGGCTTTAACCTGTCCCCAGGTTATGCGCTGCGGGGGCCCCCGCGGGGGGCGCTGGCGAGGACGCTTGGGATCCTGCAGATGTAGGTTGAACTGTGGAATGGGGTTCGATAGTCCCTGGTGCCAGGCCATCGCCGTGCCACGGGCGGACGTTACGCGCCGGAACCCACAACGGACCTGTAGGAAGAGAAACGGCAGCATGCCCTCGTCCCCATGTTATAAGGGGCACTGGGCCATGCCACTGAGGGTCTGGGGCCTTGCGATATTTAACAAAGGGGCGGGGCAAGGCCTGGTAGCTGCGAAAATGACATTCTGCTGCAGAGTAGTTGTCAGTCAAATTCAAATGATTCAGGGTAAAAAGCACTGCAGCCAGCCATTCCTGGCGGGGAGGAAGGCCTACGGGAATCCCCCCTTTCTGTTTTTGGCAGACCAGGGCTTGTTTGAGCGCACGATTGGCTCGTTCCACAATGGCCTGGCCTGTGGGGTTATACGGGATACCAAACGTGTGGACAATGTCCCACGTGGTACAGAAAGAGGCAAAGGCCGAGCTACAGTAGGCGGGGCCGTTGTCGGTCTTAAGATGGGATGGGTGACCCATGATTGCCATAGCGCGAATCATGTGATTAATAACATGACGAGAGGCCTCACCCTTCTGGGGGGTGACCCACACATAATGGGAAAAGGTATCTACACACACGTGAAGATACTGCCAGGGGGCAAAGGGAGGGAAATGTGTAACATCCATTTGCCAGAGCTGGTTGGCCGAGGTTCCACGAGGGTTAACCCCTACCTCCGGGCTATTGGAGAGAGAAGCGCAAAGGTCACACTGGCGAACAATGGCCTGCGCCTGATACAATGGGAGAGTGAACTGCTTGGCAAGGGCCTTGGCGGATTGATGAAAAAAGGCGTGGCTTTCGATTGGGGAGGAAAAAATTGAGGCCACCGATTTGACCGCCTGGTCGGCCACCGTGTTGCCTTCTGTTAATAGGCCCGGTAGTGTGGTGTGACTGCGAATGTGTGCCACAAACAGTGGGCTAGAGCGGGAGGAAAGGAGCTGTTGCAGGGTAAGAAAAAGGGCCAACAAATTGTCATCACAGGAGGGCGACACATAGGAACCTGGAAGAGACTTAAGAACATTAGTAACATAAAGACTGTCAGTAATCAAATTAAAAGGGTCATCCTGGAAGCATCGGCAGGCCAGGATGACAGCAGCCAACTCTGCGCGCTGTGGGGAGCGCTGAGGCAGGGTAAAGCGGACTTGCCAAGTGCCTTGCACCTGCCAGCTGACCGCACCTCGTGTTGGGCCGCCGTCCGTAAAAAGGGTAAGTGCATCCTTAATGGGGACGGTTGACAAGGACGGCCGGAGGTGAAGGCAACGTTGTTGTAGGAATGAAAGACGGGGGTCAGGGGGAATGTGATATTTAACTTCCCCAACATAGTCAGCAAGAGACAATTGGAGGGTGGCACTGCAAGAGACAGTGCGTTCCCAGTCTTTAGCCGGGATGGGGACAATAATGGCAACGGGGTCCCAACCCAAGAGGGTACGGGACCGTTCTCGCACTTTAAAAATCAGCTCTGCGGCCTGTTGAGGGAGTGTCTGAATAGTATGCGGAGGGGAGTGGGTCAAATAAATCCATTCAATTAAACGAAGACGCGCTGCCGCCCCCTCCTGGGCGAGGACAGCTGTCGGTTGTGAGAGTGTGGGAAGCAAAATGGCAAAAAGGGGCTGTTCCCTTTCTCGGCGGTCGACCCACACCTGGGCCAGGGTCTGGTTAATGAGGGTGACCGCTTGGCGCTGTTCCTGGGAAACGGGAATGATATCTCCGGGGAGACGGCCCTGCCGAAGGCCAGAAAAAAGAGGGGACAGCATGGAGGTAGTCAGAGGGCAAAAAGGACGAATCCAATTAAGGGACCCCAATAACTGTTGAAGCTGTACAAACGTAAGAGGGTTGGGCAATACCAACTCGGGACAAACTGGACGGGCATATGACTGGAGCATGCGGTGACCAAGATACAAAAAGGGTGGCTGACGCTGGATCTTGTCCGGTGCCACAACCAGGCCACACGCCGCAAGCTGGTGGCGCAGTTCGTCCAGCCAGTCATCAGGGAGGACGGGGTGAGCCACCAGGATGTCATCCATGTAGTGGTAAATTAAGGCATCTGGGTGTGCTGCGCGGAAGGGCCGTAGGGCCTGCGCAACAAAATGCTGACACAAGGTGGGGCTATTCAACATGCCTTGAGGGAGCACATTCCACTGATAGCGTGGAGTGGGCTGGGAGTGATTCAAAACCGGAACAGTGAAGGCAAAGTGCACCCGGTCCTCAGGGTGCAAGGGGATGGTAAAAAAAACAATCCTTTAAATCTATTACAAATAACCGGTAATCACAGGGAATAAGGTTGGGATTAGGGGTACCACACTGCAGGGGACCCATAGGCTGTATAATTTTGTTAATGGCGCGAAGGTCCTGCAGGAGGCGCCACTTGCCAGATTTCTTTTTAATCACAAACACGGGGGTATTAAAGGGGCTAGTGGACTCCTCCAAACGTCCTGCCTTCAGCTGGTCATTAACCAAGTGCTGGAGGGCCTCCAGCTTTTCTAAAGGAAGCGGCCACTGCGCAACCCATACGGGTTCGTCAGTGAGCCAACGGAGGGGGAGGGCCGTATGCCTAATCATTGATATGGATGGTGGCAGTGAACTGTGTCAATAAATCACGGCCCCACAGGTTGAGGTGGACGGGGAGAATGATAGGCCGGATACGGGCGCGGCGGATGCCTTGGGGCGCCCTAACCTCCAACCATCGGGCACTTCGTTGTGAGTCCTGTGCCCCGCCCACACCCCAAACTGCCGGAGCCTGCTCTGTGGGCCAATGGGCGGGCCACTGCGCAGCGGCAATGACGGTAATGTCTGCCCCAGAGTCGATAACACCCTCGAACGGCTGATCGTTGAGGCAGTAAATGCGTTTGGGTTGGGGTGCTCCAATGTCTTTAACAACTGCTGCCACTTGTGGGTGAATAGTGCGCTGGTCGGTGGACCCGAAGCCTCCGGTTCGGGGAACGTTTCTTCCCCCTGCCGGAAGGGAGTAGGGCACAAGTATGAGTTGCGCCCAGGCATCTCCCTGAAACAGCCGTTTCGGGAGATGACTCCACAGTTGAACATGGATAATTCCACCATAGTCCGAATCCACCACCCCAGGCACCACAAACAGGCCCTGCTTGCTGGCGGACGAGCGGGGTAGGACAAGGCCCACCATGCCCTCCGGCAGCGGGCCCTGAATCTGGGACGGCATGAGGAGGACCTCCCCGGGGAGAGTGATATCCATATTTTCCTGATTAACAAGGTCAATCCCCGCACTGCCCCTTGTGGCGGCGGGGGCGTCGTGCACGGAGAGGGGCGCGGCCTTGGGTCTCGGGCTGGTCGCAGGCCCGCCTACTAGTTTCCCGGGGGGTTGTCTCGGTTAGCAGCCAAGACCCGGCTGTCACCCCCGGCCAAGCGACACTGCGCAGCCCAATGGTAGCCCTTTTTGCATTTCGGACACAGCGTGCGGGGCCTCTGGTCTGTCCGGGGCTTGGGTTTGTTTTTACACATGCCCCCCGCAGGGGCCCGACACTCCCGCCAAAAATGTCCGGGCTTCTGGCAGTTAAAGCAGTTCCCCTGAGGCTTCTGCCCCTTGTGCAGGGCAGCTGCCAGCAGGGCCATCTGATGGGTCTGAGTGCCTACGTCAGCACACGCCTGCAGCAATTCTGCCAGGGTATACCCGGGGCGCCCGACCACTGCCTGCATGGCACGGCGGCAGTCTGCATTGGCATTTTCGTAAGCCAATTTTATCATTAGTTCAGTCTGGGCTTGCGGGTTATCAATCTGCCTCTGGACTGCCTCTTGGAGGCGGTCAATAAACTGGTGGAATGGTTCGGTGGCACCCTGCCGAGTAACCGCAAAGGACTTAGAGGACTCGCCTGCAGCGGGGACCCTGCGGAACGCGCGACGGACACACTGGCCAATGATGGGAAAAGCTACCCGGGGCGTGCCCGCCGCCTGCTCGGGGATGCTCGAAAACTGCCCTGTGCCATATAACTGCTCAGCAAGATAAGCCCCCCCACCTTGCGCTGCTGCTGCAAGCGCCTCTCGCTGGTACTCGCTATCCCACACAACGTATTGCGCGGGAGACAGCACCATGCGACACATGTCTTTCCAATCTTGGGGGAGCAAGAAGTAACCGTTTGACACACCTTCCAAGATCCCCAGGGTGAAAGTGGACCGCACCCCGGTCTCACGAACTGCCTTGCGGAGCTCGCGCAGAACTGAGTAGGGGAGAGCCTCCCAGTCCACTATCTGCCCCCCATTTCCATTATCCCGCCAAGAGACGGGAAACGCCTCGAACCCACACTTGGATTCCTCATCGGTCAAGAGACCGGCCTCACGCGCTTGCCGCACCGCCGCGGCGACAGCGCCCCCCTGCCCGACCGGTAGGCAGGGGGGCGCCGCCACGGGCGGCGGCGCAGGGAGGGTCAGCTGTGGGCAGGAGGGGGGTGGCCCATCACCTGGGGGCAAAAGGGGGACCGGCTTGGGGCTGTTGGGGCCGATCCCCTCCAGTGCCTCCTTACAACGCTGCCAGAGCAGCAGGCACTGAACTGGGGCACGGGGTTTACTATACAAGGTGATCCCAATCTGTATCCAATCAAAAAGCTGCAATGACCCGCAGTCTGGATACCAGGGGCACTGGCGATCTATTTCCCTTAGGAGGTCCTCAATATGAGCGACCGGGACAGCGACACATGATCGCTGTCGTATAATCTCTTGTAACTCTCTTGCGTGCTCCTTCTGGGCACTGGAAAGTTTCCCCCCCATACTCACGAATAAGGGGCGGCAAACAGCCGCGGGCGCGCTCGGCGTATCCAGCCGGTGAGTAGAGGGGTATCACGTCGGGGTCACCAGCTGTGGTGACGACGCAGGAAAGGAAACAGAACGCCAGGTCTGTGGTAGCTAGAGAGCTTTACAAGCCTCTTGCAAAAAGCCTCCTAGGAAAACTTTTCCTGGGGTTTTTATTTCTCTCCTTACTTTGTTTACAACTCTTCTTAGTGGTTACATTCTTGCGCATAGAAGAGCCAGGCAGTATACATGCACATAAGATAACGAACCCATCTCTTGAGCGCGTGAACACCAGCTGCGAGGGTACAATCAAATCAGCCAAATAAGTTTCCCAAACACAAACGCTGGATTGAAGGTCACTCCTGCCTCGTAGCCATGGGAGCAGTTTGCTGCGCCTGTGGACTGGCGATTCGGGAGCTATGCATCTCTACACTGCACTCCAAACCCCTGAGCCTCAGCTCCACCCTAGAGGCCGCACCCCCAGCCGGAGCCTGCACCCCATGCCTCAACACGGCCCCAGCCCTGATCCCCCTCCAACCCTCAGAATCCCTTGGTCCCAGCCTGGAGCACCCTCCTACACCCCAAACTCCTCATTCCCAGCCGGAGCCCTCATCCCCCCTGCACCCTACTCCCCTGTCTCAGCCCGGAGTGCCCCCCCCACACCCTGAACTCCTCATTTCTAGCCCCACCCTGGAGCCTGCACCCCCAACCAGAGCCCTCCCTCCTTCCCTCACTCAACCCCAATTTTGTGAGCATTCATGGCCTGCCATACACTTTATATTCCCAGATGTGGCCCTCAGGCCAAAAAGTTCGCCCACCCCTGGTCTAGATGCATGCAACAGGAACAACACAGGTAGGCTGAGCAGCACTCTCCACTTGAGAGGCGAGTGTGTGGGTGTGGAGGGGTGTTTTTAAGGTTTTTGGAATCAAGGAACATTATTAGGATTTGACTTCTGAATGGCAAGAGACAAGCTTGGTGAAGGTCAGATGAGGCTTTCTCAGCATGAACACACAGGGCTAGATCTACAAAGGATCTAACTACTGTTTTAGGTGCCTAAATCCAAAGTTAAGAAACTCAGATTTCCTGATCAATTGCCACCTAAACCTGCAGGCACCTAAAGTCTTCTAAAGATTCATTGGTATTGAGACTGGAACCTCATGTGCATACCCTAATTACCAGGCTGTGTACAGTAATTCTTACCCTCTCTGTGGCCCAGTGGATATTTAAGTATTTTATACAGAAGAGAACAGCTTCAACAGTATAGACCAAGAGAGCCCTACTTCAGGATACCCTATAGTCCCGGGGTTAGGGCATTCACTTGGCAGGTGGGAGGCCTGGGTTAAAGTCCTTGCTCCAAATCAGGCAAAGTAGAGATATGAACCCAAGTTTCCCACAGTCTGGGGCAGTGTGCTAACCACTGGACTATTGGGTATATGAAGTGGGAACCAATACTACTATTTCATGAGGAAAGGCCAGACCTGACTTAACCCCCTACCCCAGGAGAGAGTTTACTGCTGTGAATCTTGAGTGGAGGAAGGCACCTCTCTTCAGCCCAGAACTAGCTAACTAATTCCCTCTGAAGGGTAAGGCTTAGCCCACACACCTCTCCTTGGAATTTCCTACTGGCTACCTAAGGCAGCTACTCACGCAATGTGCTGGCTTTTTGGAATCCCACTTTTAGGTGCCTAACTCTCCCTATAGATTATGTAGGGAGCTGGGGTACCTAACCTGGGGATGTAAATTCCACTGGGTAGCAGGGTGCCTAAACATTAGACATTGCACCACTGAGCCTACGTCACCACACTAGATCTAGCATCTTAGTACAAGAATTGCACATGCTTTTACAAAATGGGTTAGATGCCTGATGCAATGGGAAGCTACACGCCGCATCCTGTAGGGTGAGCTAAAGTTTGGGACCTACATAGATGGTGATGAGCTAAAGCATCCATGTATGGCTGCGATCTTTAACGTAGAGGATGCGCTAAAGCAGGTTGGCCTAGGGGCTTTTCTAAGTTCATACCATAAACTTAACAGGTACACCACAACTCTTGGAAAGAACTGAAATAACTGTTTAGCACAGAAATAACAAATATGATACCTAACCACAAAAAGGTCATGGTAATGAATGGACGCATATGATAATAAGTTGAGATCACTGATATACTAACCTATAGAAAAGAGACACTCCAACATTGGTAAGGTGAAGAAATACAAATAAGGAAAAGGGGAAAAAATCCCCTACTGAATATATATCAAACATAGTGGTGTCAGCATAACATATAAAAGTGGCATCTCAGTCTAGGGGTGGTAGGAGAGAGAGATGTAGTCCTAGGGAAGTGCCAGAATGATAGCCACTGGTGATAATGGGGAAGGTGATGGTGATGAGGAAGATGGTGGCTAACATTTCAAGTTCTACAGGAGATGGTGTGAGCATATGGATGTGCAAATGTACATTCTGTAGTATCTCTGCCTACTTTACTAAGTTGGGGTGTTTGTGCCTATGCTAAATGTACTAATAAACTATATTTATAAATATAAAAGTTCCTATAATGTGAGTGTTCCAGCTGTGCATGTCAGAGTTCCCAACTGTATAATTTGAATAATTATTGGGCCTGATCTTGGGCCTGACAACCCTCAAAGTGATAATTGGGGATTCTTAAATAATCAGTATAATTATTACATAATATAAAGATTGGGCAACACATTAGATGCATAGTAGTCATATAGGTACTAAGATGGACTTTCTATTCAATTGTAAATGTGTGGAGTGGACTGGTTTGTGTATTAAGGAAAAAGAAAACTAGTGTGACTTGAATGTTCCATTAAAACCATTCATTTGTATACAGAAATGGTTACTTCTGTTATACCTATCTCATAGAGCTGGAAAGGACCCTGAAAGGTCATCAAGTCCAGCCCCCTGCCTTCACTAGCAGGACCAAGTACTGATTTTTGCCCTAAATCCCCCAGTGGCCCCCTCAAGGATTGAACTCACAACCCTTCATTTAGCAGTCCAATGCTCAAACTACTGAGCTAACCCTCCCCCCTTGATGCTAATGTGATATGTTTTATTAGAAATATAAAACTGCCCATTTATTACATAATTTTATTCTTAATTGATATTTAAACTTGCTGTTTGACTTCTGATAAAATTTATTTGTGTATAAATGGATTTTATTAAGGCAACAAAATCAAGGCCAGAAATTGACTTCTGAAAGAAAAAAGTTCTGAAAGCAAAAACATTGCCCCCTTTCTACACTGTAATGACAGCAGAATCCTGGGTACACTGTCTTTTCAATTTTCACAGATCTCTTAGCAGATTTGGCTAGAGGACAGGTTTTCACTCCAGCATTTAAGAAACATCTAGCACATCTACTATATTATGCTGTGAGACTGGGCATTATTATGAGTCTTCTAAGGATCCTCCTCCTTCTAAGCCAAATCTCAAGATGCATTTTAGCAAAATGAAAGTACAATAAGTATTGACAAACTTGTAAGAAATCATTTTTAGCTGTGGGTTTTGTTATTATAAAGTTGATCTACTATAATACATGTTTCTCACTGCAAAGGATTTTGTAACTTAATTTCATGGATCTGTCCATGATCCACCTATTCTCAATTCATTTGATGTACAAACTTGTACCATTAAGTTAATGGCAGTTTTGTCTCTGACATCCATTATCTTGACAACAAGGATATGATCAGGATCTGAGCCCGTAATAAAATACCAAACTCTTCTCATACTAAATCCATTTGTGATGTATGATGTTAAAATTAAGATTAGTCTAATGATGAATAATATGTAGGCATACTAGCACATTTGGAAAATATTTGTTTTTAATTTTTATGTAGGAGGCTTGTGAGCAACAAGATTAACAATGTAGAGCTGTAATAATTTGTTAATTGTGAAATCACCATTTTTAGTTTTGTCATTAAAAACATTTATGTAGGTGGTATTGTATTATTCCAGTTTACTAGTTTATAACAATGTTGCCATGTATTAGCAACTTCTGAAGATGGTGTATGAGTTTATTGCTCTGTATAGTTTTAGTTTTTAAAATTATCACTTAGAATTGAGTTTAATAACACATTACATAACATTGTTTCATCTTAGCTGGTAATATACTGAACACATGTGATATCAAAATGTCTGACTTTAACTGCTTCACTGCTGGTTTTCCATTTCTGTCCCTGAAGATCTATCACATGTATCAACCTTGTATTAGAATATAATGATGTGCCTGCTAATTAGACAAAACTCTGTGTGTTTTGCTTGAAGTACCTGGCACATTAAGAAAGAGGTAGTGAGGTGGCTAATGAGCTTGAAAATCATTCTTCTTAGAACCAAAGGTCAAATTCTCTGCTGGTGTAGATTTGAACATCTTAATTGACTTCAGCCTATTTGGCTTGATTTTGCTTGTTTTGCATTATCACAATCATGCTGATCTAGCATTTATAGAGAGTCTTTTACAAAAGTGAATCACAAAGTACCTTAGTTATTGTTTTTTTTTTTTTTTAAATTGACCATGGATGGTGTGTAACCTCAACACTAACACCGAAAGCGTTAATGGGAACGTGAAGGCTTAATTAGTGCTCCTGGTTGCACCTACAGGGTGGGCCAGGCCCAATTAAAGACGAGTCACATGTAAGGGAGGAGCTGGTGGCTCTTATTAAGAGAGGAAGAACAGAGTGGAAAGGGGCTGTAGGACAGAGATGGAAATAACTATGCAGTTACTCTCTTGGCAATAGAAAGAGTAGTAGGGTTAAAAGAGAAGTGTAGGGAAAGAGTTGGCCTTAGGACACTCTTCCAAGCAGACAATTCTAGGAAGAGGTCAGGAGAGAGATCAAGAAGCTACTGGGGCAGAGCAAGCTCCAGAAGTGAGTCCTGACAAAAGGGCAGGACCCAGACCTTCAGGGAGGTTTTCAAAAGGGAACAGAGCACAGGGGAAAGTTAAGAGGGACAAAAGGTCAAGCCTAAAGAAGGTTGAAGTTTGTATATGTTTATATTTTCAGTTAGGATTTGTTGGAGGACTGCAGGGAGCCCTGTGAGCTTGGGCCATGAAAGGAGTCTGAGAGGAACACAGTGGGCCCCAAATGGTACTTTAGAAAAGGCCAGCTGATAGGCTGAATTAGGAAGAAGCCCAGGGAGGTTGTAGGGGCCAAGTCTAAATAGACATACCTGACCTGATCACTGCAGGGTCCCTTGGCTGGAACCCACAGGGAAGAGAGGGCTGGGGTTCCCCAACTAGCCACTGGTATGAAGGTCCTTAATATAAGAGGATAAGGACTTTTTGAAAGCCCTGAAATAGGAGGGCTTAAGGACCATGGGGCATTGAAGTGGGGGTCTGAAAACCTAACAATAAGACATTGGACTATTTTTGGTGGAATTGTGTTACCATGGAAAGGGTGAAACTATATGTGACCTAGTTGGAGGGCTGAGTCACCGGATGAGTCATGGCCTAGGTATACTTGGTTCTGCCTCAGCTCAGGAGGCTTGACTAAATATGATATCAAGGTCCCTTTCAGCCTTACATTGCTATGATTCTAAGAAGACCACCTCTGCAGGTCCTGAGCAGCTGCCAGCAGGGGGCACTAAATGAAGAGAGCCTGCTATGTCATTCCTGCCATTGGTGAGTCAACTCTTTAATATTGACACTTGACAGTCTTATGTCCTTATGCTCATCTCTGCTTTCTCAAGTCGAGGGGATCCTGCATCTGTGGCTCATGCACTGTGAATACAGCTGGGAGAAGTTTCACCTTCCCACTATACTCTACTTTTTGAACTTCTATTCTCTGCTGGCCTTGTGTCTGTCTTCTCAAGACTTTCCCACTGCCTCTGATCACTTATTCAGAGTTGTATTGGGAGGACCATTGATCCATCACAAGTCTTCAGCTGGGAGCAAGCTCTGTGAGTGGGTCAGGAGGAGCAGACCAAGCTCTGCCAGATTCTCTCCCCTCCCCTGAAACCTGTAGGCCAAGCCAAGTAATTTACTAGAAAATGAAAATCTCTGTGTGGGTGCTGCATGTCTCTGGCAGACGGCGGATCTTGAGGGCTCAAGGGGTTTGAAGAGTGGAATGGAATTCCACAATTGGCATTGGGGGGACAAACTTTGCCTCTCGTTACTAGGACTATTCACAGGAAACTCTGAGTTAACTTGAAAGTCATGGAGTTTCCACTCTCCTATGTGGGCCATTTCTGCTGGATGGAGAACGGAACCTGTGATTAACTGATTACATACAATTAATCCTGGATTGGATTTGCTTTATGCAGGCAAATTGTGGATTGAAAAATGGCATCTGATTGTTCATATCTATATTGAGAGTGTGTCTCCCCAACTATTAGCTATAGACAGTTTTTCATGAACAAGAACATAATCCTGTGGAGCAAGTAACATGAAATGCTGACAACTATGCAAGAGTTTAGAATAAGAGTTAATGAATAGGAGTGGGGCTAGTTAACATGTCTGGGGTGAATCAGAAGATTCCTATGCACAGTTAGGATCTATGTGGGGTTTAGAAGGTTAGAAAGTTGTGCTGAGCCAAGTCAATCAGTCTTAATGAGTAGGCTCTTCTTGTTTGTTATAGTCAAATGCTTTCCTTTCCAGAAACACTTACAGGATATGAAAGTCATTTTACTTTTATAAAGTATCTATTTTGTTGGTGCAGGTGCACCATTCAATTTCCATTTGGATCTTCTAACTATGTCAGCTATCATAAAAGCCATTTATAGACATGCTTTTCCTTAGGCATTTTTAAACAGGTGTGGGATGAAGAAGGTGGCTGGAGAAGGAATTTCTACATGAAAGTTTATAATGTATAATGCTAATAATTTTGGGGCAGAAAATTCTGAGCGTCTGTGCCTTCATGCAGATGCCCTTATGAATTAAAATGAAGCATGAGTAATGAAGATTAGTATGTGATATATGCTGGCCCCAGAAATAGCTCTAAATATATTTTTCAAAGGTTTTCAATAATGAGTCAGCATCTCTTTAAGGAAACTCATTTTCTCAGAAAACAAACTTAGTCAGCCAACTATATCAGAAAAATAAGCATTGACACATGAAAATAGAAACTTTGAAAATCCCTATCTGACTGGTCACTTTAAGAATTTGATGTCTTCAGAAATTTAAAGTAAATGTTCACAATTTTACTAGTAGGAATAGCATTTGGAGAAGGTACACAATAACCCTTTTTATCATTTATATTATTCAAATAGTAGTTATATACACCACTAACTTGATATAATGCGACCCGATATAACACAAATTCGGATATAATGCAGTAAAGCAGTGCTCTGGGGGGGTGGGGCTGCGCACTCCAGTGGATCAAAGCAAGTTCAATATAAGGCGGTTTCACCTATAATGCGGTAAGATTTTTTTTGGCTCCCGAGGACAGTGTTACCTTGAGGTAGAGGGGTGTGTGTGTGTGTGTGTGTGTGTACTGTATACACGTTATTGCTACTTTTGTTGCCCATACTACCTGAGTAGCTAGCCAAAATCCCAGGGCCTTGCAAAGTCCATCCTATTAGGATGATATCTGTGAAATGATGCAGATATATTCTTGGTATAATCCTATTTAGAAAAACATGTACACAAAATGTTGTTTCTCTGAACAAAATAGAAACCAAGGACAGCAGATAGGCTCCTTACTGAGCACTGGTTTACACTACAGAATTACTTTGGAATGCATACGTTGGTCACAGTTATACTGTGTCACAGTTATACTGACCTAAGCGCTGATGTAGACAGAGCAATGTTGGCGGGAGAGCTTTGCCTGCTGACATTAGCTACTGCCTCTCATGGAGGTGGATTAACTAAAATGACGAGAGAATGCTGTCCCATAGGATTGGAGCATCATCACCATTAACGCATTACAGCTGTACCGATGCAGCGTTTTAAGTGTAGAAATAATGTTAGAACATCCCAAGTCTATGTCCAATAGGGCCCGTCCATCTGCTTCCACCTGGGGTCACACTCAGAACTTTCTCTATCTCTCTCTGCCTCCAACACATACCGCCTGCAACCAGTATCTTAGCCTCTGTATTTGCAATCAGGGAAAAACCTTATAATTTAGCTCTGACCTGCCATGTAGATTAGTGCCTTAGGACACAGGTAGCCCCACAACCCCTGCCCTTTTTAACATATTAAGGGACTTGATTAAGTCTTCGGTTTAGCCTAAAACAAGGTGTTTGGCCAACCCATTAGCTGTAATGAGACCTGTGATTGTCTTGGAAGCCATTAGCACCTTTTAGCATAATGTTTTATTATTTGTCTTACAGAAGAGTCTAGCGTTTATGGCCCACATAGTTTAGAGCCCCATTGTGCTAGACACTCTATACCCATAGAAGAAACAATCCTCGCAGTAATGCATTCCCAGCTGTGACGGGGCAAGGCCAGATGGCTATAGAAAAGTAGTGGGAGATGGATAGATATAATAGCCCCAGGTTAAACAAATCCCTGGTACCAGGATAAGAAAATGGCAGCGGCTCCAGGTCAATTAAGACACCCAGGGCCAATTAAGAGCTTTCCAGAAGGCAGGAAGGATGCTAGGTTGATTAGGACACCTGAAGCCAATCAGGGGCTGGCTGAAACTAGTTAAAAGCCTCCCAGTTAATCAGGTGGGCGTGCATTTCAGGAGCTGTGAGAAGAAGTTGTGCTGTTGGAGAGACTGAGCTGTACACACCATATCAGGCACAAGGAAGGAGGCCCTGAGGTAAGGATGAAGTGGAGCTTGAGGAAGTGGGGGCTGCTGTGGGGAACTACTCCAGCCCGGAGTAGAAGGCGGGCCCAGGTTCCCCCCTTTTGTCCCCCTGATTAATCACGGAGACTGGGAGACAACAGAGACTGTGCAAGGGAGGATAGCTTCTCCTCACCTCCCTCGCTGGCTTATGATGAAAATGGCTCAGTAGACCCTTGTCTCCTTGTCCGTCAGGAAACGCAGGGCCCACAGAGACAAGGACACGGATTTGTCACACAGTCCTTTCTTTACTGAGGATGACCTCCTTGGCCTGCATAGTGCCACAGCAAAGTCAGCAGTGTTCCTCATGAGCAAAAGGAAGTGCCTATATGGTTCTCACTGCAGGATCAGTGCTTCTTAATTCAAAGTACTAAAGCAATGTAACTACATAGCCTATATTAAACTTAAATTCAATGCTGGTGCTTTTGGGTCCCCAGCTATGGGTCACCTATTGGTACTGGTGCTTCAGGAATTTGCCACTGATAATTAGATAATGGTCCTCCCCTCTTTTGGTGGTCTACATTCCAAAGCCTCCCATCTTGCAGCCTTAATTATGAAATTAAGGCCCAGCTGCTGTGTCTTGCACACTCATCCAGTTATGAGCATGGTAACTCCCACTAGAACTCCATCAGCTTTTCAGATCCAGTGGAATTTGGAGTGCCCTAGCCTCCACTGTAGGTTAGTGTGTATTACAGTCAAGCAAAGAACCTACAGCAAATCTACCTCACACTTTATTTGTTTCATGCATTGTCCAGATCTTGAGTTTAATTGTTGTTCAGAACATCAATGAATACTTTAATGATTTTTGTTTGTTGCCATTCCAAGTCAAGAATTCATTATTCTATTTATACTGTATGTACATATGTTGTATATTGACACTTCGTCAGATCAGGATCTCATTGTACAAGGCACTGTACCAAAAAAAGCAAATCCAGCTACATTGTTAAGTTGTGATTTAGGTCACATGAGAGTCTTTTACTGGGTTGGAGATAACATAAATCTTACCTGGCTACTGGTGCTAAAGCTCGTGGATTTGGAATTTATCTCCTGTAAGCATTAGAGTGCCCATTTCAAATTCATGTTAAGAGCATCTGTGAATAATAAAACCTAATTGTATGAAAGATTGCAAAATGGAGACCCAATAGGCATGTAAATACAGCTAATGCTGATAAAAATCAAAAGAAGCAGTTTTGCAGTTTTCCCCTATTTCTAATTTGCACAATTGAATGTGAGGCAGGAAGAGTTCTACTCATTTGACCCAGATGGTTACTGAATTCATCATTAAGGGCCACTTTTGCCTGAACCCCTGGATGTGTGCAAGAGGCAGAGGAGGGTGCAGAGCAACTTTGTTCCCCCAGGCTAGTAGCTGGGGACAACCACAGTGCTCCCCGAGCACCAGAATTGTGTGGGATTAGCACTGCTAGCTAATTCAAAAGATAGGAGTTACCTCTTCTTCACTATGACCCCACACATACAGTCCAATGGCTGAAGACACAAAGGAAGCCACTTTGTACCCCTGTGCACTGGCAAAGATTTGTGCCAATCAGAGGAACAATGATTCAGAGCTCTTGCTGGGGTGTTTTGATTCTGAATTACCCCCAATATGGTCTTGTGCATATTTGACACAAAAGAGCCCTAAAGCCAGATGTGGAAGAGGTATCTGGCTACATGGGATGAGTTTGAGGAGGCTGCTGGCTGGTAGAAGTGTAAATGATTTCCTTATCCAAAAATGATGGGGAATCAGTGTGTTAGTGTCATGTTCTAGGATGCAGTCCAACCTGGTGTGCGATTGTCAGCACCTTTCCTGTAACTGCTGGGTGCCATGAATACTCTGCTGCTGTGATTTACAGCCTGGACGCTTGCAGCCAGCAAACAAGCATGAGCTGAGTGTCCGTGTTAAGCAGCTGTGAACCAGCAACTCTGATTCCAGCAGCCTGCTTAGAATCATAGAATATCAAGGTTGGAAGGGACCTCAGGAGATCAGACAGTCCAACTCCGTGCTCAAATCAGGACCCATCCCCAACTAAATCATTTCAGCCAGGGCTTTGTCAAGCCTGACCTTAAAAACCTCAAAGGAAGGAGATCCCACCACCTCCCTAGCTAACCCATTCCAGTGCTTCACCACCCTCCTAGTGAAAAAAGTTTTTTCTAATAGCCAACCTAAACCTCCCTCACTGCAACTTGAGACTCCTTGTTCTGTCATCTGCCACCACTGAGAACAGTCTAGATCCATCCTCTTTGGAACCCTCTTTCAGGTAGTTGAAAGCAGCTATTAATTCCCCTCTCATTCTTCCCTTCTGCAGACTAAATAATCCCAGTTCCCTCAGCCTCTCCTCATAAGTCATGTGCTCCAGCCCCCTAATAATTTTTGTTGCCCTCTGCTGGACTCTTTCCAATTTTTCCACATCCTTCTTGTAGTGTGGGGCCCAAAACTGGACATAGGCCTCCAGATGAGCCCTCACCAATGCTGACTAGAGGGGAATGATCACGTCCCTCGATCTGCTCACAATGCTTCTACTTATACAGCCCAAACTGATGTTAGACCTCCTGGCAACAAGGGCACACTGTCAACTCATATCCAGCTTCTCGTTCACTGTAACCCCTAGGTCCTTTTCTCTTCCTCCTGCTGTTGATGCTGTCATTGTTGCCTTGGCGGTGCTGCTGTTTACCTTTTAAGTAAACTTCATTCCCATTGTCTTAATGTACCTTGGCAGTGCCTCCAAGATGGCAGAACCACATTTCTTTGTCTGGGGTGGGATAAATTCAGCCCTACCTGGAAAAGACACTTTGAGAACATAATTTCCCATATGTATAATTTTGAATTTGTCCTCTATACATACACCATGAAATAATATTAATGATCAGTATGCTATTAACTTTCTATTGGTATCTTACATGACACCTTTTAGTTACAAGTTATAATATTGGTGAGTTTAATACACTGAACTAGTCAGAGCAGCTGAAATGTGTGACCAGATACCAGTGAGTCCCCTTCGTTCTTGCATTGGGGTTGTTGCTAGGGTCATTAGTCATTTGTAATGGCAATAGTTGCTTGTTAAAATGCATGCCTGCTAAAATATACATGTTACATATTTACCTAGCCTCAATGAAATGATTTGTCAGTAGGATAATATACATTAATTCAATTCCAACTTTAAACTGCATTTTTTTCAGAGCTGTATGTGGTTTTAGCCTTTGTAACTATTAGCTTTTATGGGAGCAACTGAGCTGAAACTACATCATTCTGCTCATGTAAAAGAATATGCTGAATAGTAACATGCATGAAGAAACCGGGTGTAGATGTGATAGTCACCACCTTTTACAGAGGTGAGAATTTCTGATTGCCTAAATATGATAGAGTGAATTACTAACTATTGGGAGAGGAAAGATAAGTTTTGTATGGCTTCTCTCAATTTCCAGGGAAGGATAGTAAACTGGAAAAAATGTTGTCAATGATGAATCAAGTTCAAACTGCAGCAGGGATTTTTAAAAAGATGTTTAAAACAATCATAAAGATTCAAGTGGGACAAAACACTGCAAAGTTCTAGAAGTGTTTTAGAGAATCACAAAATATTTTTTCCAGATAGTTCTGCTCAAGTGATTCATATGGTGCATTGAACAGGAAGTGTCAAGAGCCTCAGGCCAAATAAATGACCTTTGTATGGTAGTCCAAAAGAGGAATCGTCATGGAGAATATTTCAAGAGCCAAAGGTGCTGGGTGTGTGACATGAAAACATGCTTAAGAAGAAAGTTTAAAATAACAAAGGGGCTGTTCGATGTCTTCCTTAAAGATACATTCATTAGGGCTGCATGTTGTAGGAAGTTGTCACTGAATTCAGTGACAACAGAATTTAGCCTTAGTTAACTTAGTAAGTTAACAATTAACTTTTTTTGTAAGTGCAAGATAGCTGCTGTGGTACATCCATTATTAAACTGAATTTCTTCTGCAAACAATCTGGCTTATAAAACATGGTATGCAAAATTGATAAGATTTCTAATTAAGAAATGACTTGAGAATTTATTATAAATGTTTTTGCTTCAGGGGAACCCCACCTTCCCTTCCTTTTCCTCTTCTTGCCCTGCCCCTCCTGCTTCCGATCAGGACTTCCCCCAATAAGGACAGAGCATAGATTACAGTGGAACAGTTGATTTTACGGGATAATAATGCAACATATCTCTCTTTTTTTGCATAGGATCTCCAGATTTCCAAGCCTTCATCCTGGGTAAGTCCCATAATTTCTCTGCATCAATCATACTCTTCCATGCTATAATGCTTACCTCACATAGAATATGAAGATTAACTAAAATGAGGCTCCAAATCCCTTAAACTGTTCTTCTCTCCCTCCCTTCCATGGCTTTGCAGAACCTTAAGGACTTTGATGCAATTCCACAAGTGTCCTGGGATCTGCGCTCTTGAAGCAACTTTAATGCTCTGGATCTTTAATGTTTGTGAACTACAGAGATCTTCAGATGAAAAGTGTAATTATTTTCAGTTTCTATTAATCTTGACTCCTGGTGTTTATAACATTATGTAGACCACAAGATGAGCAAAGTTAAAGTGGTGATGAGTCTGAGATTATAAATATGCAATCTTTGAAACATCTCAGTCCTATTAGCAGAAGCAACTGCAGGGAAGACCAATTGCTCAAGACATAGTCAACTAGATTTAGTGTGTTAACTTTGGAGAAATACTTAAGTGGAGACCAGGATGTTCTCAAATGGTGCAGAGGGCATTGCAATGGCTGAATGCATAGAGATGCTGTTGGTTTGTTGGATAATAAAAAAGGATAGTGAGTTTAGACTGTATCCAAGCAAAATGAAGAATGTGTGATAGGTGTAAAGAGAAGCTTATTTTGAGAAGAGAGGAAGTGAATGACTCTCAGGATATGGAGTAGTTGAATTAGTCAATGCTTTTCCTTCTCAGATTTCATTATGACTTATAAAAATGTGTGTATCCAGTGTTAAAGGCACGTTCACAGTCCCATTCTTTAACACACACACACATATTGTAGGCTGACCCAATGCCAATATGTACCATTGTGCTAGAAATAGGATACCATTGGTATTTCAGGTACTGCAAGGTGTCACTGAAAAGTTATTTTCATAGGGCCAGGCTGTCTCCTCTGCAAGGAAAAAGCCATGCATTTTATATTTATTTTGATCTATACTTCATCTACAGTCACCCATCATAAGTCTCTGGGGAGCCCTTCCAAAAGTTTAAAATTCATATGATACGGTGTTGTTCAGCCATTGTATAAACTGCCCTCCTTTCCATATAACTGTAGCTAGCCATTGGCCACAGGTGAATAAGAATAATGAATAAAGATGAATTAATTCCTTACAAAGCACAAAGACTTGGCATTTGTAGCTTATCCCAAAGGGTAACAAATTCAGGTTCTGGCCAACCAATATGGTGGGGCACAAATTCTAGATTCTGGAATCCAGCTCCCTCTCATTCTGTTATAAAGAGCTCCAACTAGAGCTCTCCACTGATCTCAACTGTGCCAATACTGCAGGGGGAGAGAGGAGGTTCTTTTAGGTAACCCAGATCTAAACCATTAGACCTTCATAGGCTAACACCAGCCATTTTAAATCTAGCTGGAAATTTACAGATAGCCAGTGTTCAGCTCAGTGCTCTGACTGTGATGCCCGACTCAAAGTATGCTGGCATAGTCTTTAGTTTCCAAAAAGCCTCAGGACTTTAGGCCCACTTGGAGCAGTCTCTCTCTTGGACATGACAATTGTAGTGAAGTCTGCATACCATGCAATAGTCACCATCTCAAAAATACAGTTTGAAAAGAACAATTTTAGTCATAGTTGTTACCTCAGCAGTTCTAGGCCTGGCACCCCTCTCCTCAGATTGTGTACTTGTGTTGCTAATGGCTGTTTTGCTCCATCTGTCAAAGATGTCATTGTAATTTTTGCCAGCTCTTCTGGTTGCTTCCTCCAGTGTATCAGCTTTATCTCCAGTTTGTCTAGACTGAGCATCTGCCAGCTAGCTTTCACACAATCCCTAACAGAATTGTGGAAAAAGGTAGGTATATTTCAATGGTTGTGGACAAAAGACTATTGTAATAGCCCACCAGACCATTGATCTATTGTAGTCTGTTAGCAAAACAGTACATTACCTCAGAGCCCTCTGAAGTCTAGCAGGTTCCATTAGTCTCAGTGGCTGGACCATTCAATCAGGATTTCTACCCAGGAATTATGCCCTGTCAGAATAGGAACATGTGACCCTTAAACTGTGGGGGAGGCCAAATTAAAGTAATTTGGAGCTCTAGGTACACCCTACGTGCCATCCCCATATGGCTGCACCCCTATGCAGTAGCAGGTTTACGCATTAAAGTGGATGAGATAGGCCTCTTAAAGCTATTGATACAGGCTCTGACCACAGCAACCGATTCTGACCTTGTGTGATTCCGAGAGCAGCATCTTAAGGAATGGGTATATAGTGCGTATGCCTTAATTCATTCGTGACTGCAGGAGGTCATAAATGGCCAGTGACAAAAGATTAATTTTATCTCCTCTGTTCCTAACTGTACCCTGTGATGCTGTATGATTGAAATATGGCTATTTATATCAAGAATATTGCCTCTTTTAGTCAATTGTAACAAATCTTATACAAATTGTCATGTAAGGAGTCAATGGAAAAGTTATTTCATAATATGATTATCCTGTTTATACATGTATAAATTTTGTAACTGAAGTTATAAGTATTGACTATGTACTGGCATCCTACATATGTGCTGTATTCCTTAGTAATACCCGCCAGGTAAAATCAACATTGAAACGAGACAACATATTGTGAATGGACTAGTCAAGTTGATGACCCAGTTGATGAATACTTAACTCACAACGGGCCATAGTAAAAGCTTGTCCCCAGCCAGTAAGCCTTCCTGTGAATGCTTTAGCCAGAGAATAGCTAATGGCTGCTCCTGTGAATCGTCAAATTATGCAAGGGCATGTGGCCAGCTCATGTGACCCTAGACTCCATTGTGTGCCTGTAATTTCTCACAAACTAAGACTGAGAGTGTTCCCTCCACATGCGAGAAGGTATAAAGGGCCATGGAAGCATCTCCCATTTTGCCTCTTTCCTGCTCTGATCTTTGGGCTATGGACTTAAACTAAAAGGAGTATTCCAACCAATGGACTGAGGACATTCCAATGAGAGACACGCAAGCCAGCAGTTTATCCTATCACTGCTTCAAACCTGGTATAAGAACTCTGCAATTATGTGCATTTGATTTTACTTAACCATTTTAACTCTCTCCTTTCTTTTTCTTATAAATAAACCTTTAGATATTAGATACCCAATAACGCTGTTGCCAATCCTTTAGTAAGATCTGAGTTGTATGCTGACCTGGCTGTGTGGCTGATCTCTTGGGATTAGAAGAACCCTTTGTTTGATTAAATTGATTTTAAATAACCACTCATCATAAAGGCTATTGTCTGGGTGGTGAAATGAGCACTGGAATGCTTAAGGAGACTGTATTTCTGACTACATGTTAACCAGTATGATGAGACAGAAGTTTACTTTTGTTACTGGCATGATGGTATACCTTATGGAAGAATAACCACCAGTTTCAGGGTGAGTCTGCCCTATCTCACCAGTTAGTCATGAATCTGTTATTCTCAGCTCTGGCCCACTGAGTCATGGTGACATACCACAACCACTAGAGCTGGAGTCTGGTCAGATAGACCCAGAACATCCCTACAATAGCCCCCAGGACTTATTGAATCCATCTAACCTGATGAAATATTTTATTAGTCTGATTTACACACTAATTTAGTTGAGGTGTGTGGGGCGGAACTTTGAAATGAGCCACAGCTGCAGAGCCTGGGATGGGCCCATAAAATGACAATGTGATCAGCTGGTGGGCCTCAGCTTTGACTGCAGATTTTTATTGAGGGGAAGGGGGGATGGTGCACAGTTTGTATTTAAGAAATGTAAACATTAATCATTCTTGCTAACCTGAGATTTGTCATGTTTCTGTAACTTCATGTCATATGATTTATATTACAATACAAGGAAATTATGATTGCTTATATCTTTTGTATATGCTTGGTATATATTGCCATTTCTGTTCTCAAGCACCACCACCCCCACCAAAACCTGAATTCCTACCCTCCAAGTTCACTTTCTGCTTTTGCATAGTTTTCTTTTGATATCCTGCAAAAAATAGCAAGTGAAGAATGCAAACTGTCAATAAGAAAATGAGGATTAAATAATTTAGCAATTAGATGAATTGTGTGCAATTTGTTTAACAAATCATGCTCCATAATTTGCAACATGACTAAATTAGAACCCTAATGCTCTATGCTCCCTCCAGATGTGTTAGAAAACTCAGAACATTTGTAATACTACAGTATAACTATGAAAGATAGAGAAGAATCACAGCACTCTCTTCATTCAGTTTTTAACCTGTTTTGAAGATTTAAATGGTTAATGCGTTTGAACAAATTTCCAGCTATTGGAACTGGATAATTTGGATACTTTCCTAATGTGGGTTGCCATTAGAAACTTTATTAGTATAAAGTCATTATTGCTAGTTGGTACTCTAAGAAGCACTGTTAAGAATGAATGACCACACAGGATATGAAGCAGTCCAATCAATGTAAAATTTCAGATTGTTATCCCCCACTGACAAAAATTGGTATTTTTGTCTATGGCTCACAACAGGCTTAATGGATATGGCGGGAAGACAGTGTGCAATAAAGTATGAAGCAAAACATTAACTGCAAATAAATAACAGAATTCTTCTTTAGTTGTAATAGTTTAAGGCTTTTAAATGGCAGTGTTCTAAATTTATACCATCATAATAGTTAAAGGTGTGAGGTTTTTCTACACTAACCAAAGACTGAGGTTGTTGCTAGAATCATTTTTGGTCTCTATTCTCAAAGCAACTGTTTATGCAACAGAAGTAATATATTCCAAAATACTGATTTGATATTGTCTAAATACAGAATTTATTCTTTATCTAAAAATTGACTGAAATTAAGGAACAGCTTGGGGAACTTGCAGAAGGAGTCTCATCCAGTCCTCCAAGGCTAGAAGGATTCAGTCTGTGGTGTGATGATGGAAGGAATACAGAGCAGGTAAAACCTAGAGCAGGACAGGAATTTTTCAACAATAGTCTTCCCTGCTCCCCCATTGGAAATGTCCATTTATCAAAACAAATAGGAAAAGGTTGTTTTGATAAATTTCCCATTTTGGAAGAAAATATTTTTAAAGTTTTTGATATTCTTCAAACATCCCATTTAGACTCTCTCAAAGGAAAAAGAAGGGAGTTTTCAGATCAAAACAATTTAATTTTTTTTATAAAAGTAAACTTAAGGTAAAAATAAACTAAAAATGTCCAAATTGAAAATGAGATCTTGAAATTATCAAAACAAAAGGTTTCAATAAAATTTTGGTTGATGAAAATTTTCCAAGGTTTTTTTTACTCTCCTGAGTCCGGATAGGAAACCTTGTAGAGTTCATGAAAACCATTCCCCATCCAGTTAGTAAAACCTGAAAAACCCTGAAAGTATTAGAAACACAAGCCTTCTTTATGGAAGAAAAAGCGAAAAGCTGCAGCACAAAGAGACTTTGGGTAAATTAAAAGCATAAGGATGAAGATACTTTTATCATGTCAATGGATATTCTGGTTTAACTTGATAGTTGTGATATTATTAGTCAGCTTTAAACTAGGGCTGTCAAGTGATTAAAAATCATGATTAATCATGTGATTAATTGCATTGTTGAACAATAATAGAATATCATTTATTTAAATATTTTTGGATGTTTTCTACATTTTCAAATATATTTATTTCAATTATAACACCGAATACAAAGTGTACAGTGCTCCCTTTATATTTTTGATTACAAATACTTGCTCTGTAAAAAAAATAGTATTTTTCAATTCATGTAATACAAGTACTGTAGTGCAATCATTAAAGTTCATTAAAGTTGAACTTACAAATGTAGAATTACATAAAAAAAACTGCATTCTAAACTAAAACAATGTAAAACTTTAGAGCCAAAAAGTCCACTCAGTCCTATTTCTTGTTTAGCCAATTGCTCAGACAACAAGTTTGTTTACATTTGCAGGAGATAAGGCTGCCCACTTCTTGTTGACAATGTCACCTGAAAGTGAGAACAGGTGTTCACATGACACTGTTGTAGCTGGCGTCACAAGATATTTATGAGCCAGATGTGCTAAAGATTCATGTGTTCACTCCTGCTTCAACCACCATTCCAGAGGACCTGCATCCATGCTGATGACAGGTTCTGCTCGATAACAATCCAAAGCAGTGTGGACCGACACATGTTCATTTTCATAATTTGAGTCAAATGTCACCAGTAGAAGGTTGATTTTCTTTTTTGCTGGTTCAGGTTCTGTAGTTTCCACATCAGAATGTTGCTCTTTTAAGACTTCTGAAAGCATGCTCCACACTTCATCCCTCTGATTTTGAAAAGCTCTTTCGATTCTAAAACCTTGGGTCGAGTGCTGTAGCTATCTTTAGAAATCTCACATTGGTTCCTTCTTTGCCTCTTGTCAAATCTGCAGCAAAAGTGTTCTTAAAATGAACATATGCTGAGTCATCATCCGAGACTACTATAAGATGAAATATATGGCAGAATGCAGGTAAAATACGGCCAGAAACATACAATTCTCCACCAAGGAATTCAGTCACACATTTAATATTTTTTTTTGATAAGCGTCATCAGCATGGAAGTCTAACCTCTGGAATGGTGGCTGAAGCATGAAAAAGCATAGAAATGTTTAGCATATCTGGTATGTAGATACTTTGCAATGCCAGCTACAAAAGTTCCGTGTGAATGCCTGTTCTCACTTTCTGGTAACACTGTAAATAAAAGGGCAGCATTATCTCTCATAAATGTAAAACAAATTTTTTTGTCTTAGCGATTGGTTAAACAAGAAGTAGGACTGAGTGGACTTGTAGTCTCTAAAAGTTTTGCATTGTTTTCTTTGAGTGCAGTTATGTAACAAAAAACTACATTTCTAAGTTGCACTTTCACGATAAAGAGATTGCAAATATTTTCACTCTAAAAATGATAAACAAAAGAAACAGTATTTTTCAATTCACCTCAAAAGTACTGTAGTGCAATCAAATATAATAGTGAGCACTGTACACTTTGTATTGTGTTAACTGAAATCAATATATTTGAAAATGTAGAAAAACTCTAAATTTAATAAATTTCAATTGGTATTCTATTTAACAGTGCAATTAAAACGGTGATTAATCATGACTAATTTTTTTGAGTTAATTGTGAGTTGACTGGGTTTAAAGTAAAACTGTCGATTAATCACAAAGTCTGGAAAGTTGAAATTATCATTCTGGCTTTATGACTTCTGCCTCAGTCTCCACATAAAAAGGGTAACTCTAGCCTCTCTAAACTCTAACACTTACCATGCACAGTAGCAGAGAACCATAGATTGCTACATACTCTCATGAAGCTACTACTTAGACTGCAGAACTTTGCCTTTTTCTCCCAAAAGGTTTGCAGAAAGATCAGTCAAATGATATTAGCCATGCTCTAAACTTCAGTTTTCATACTTTTTTCCATTCTGTATTTCACTTCTTTTCCCATCACTCTAGCTAATTTCCACAGGTTTCTTTTAATGAAGCTCAAACGCCAAACAATAAATGAAAATAACGAAGGAGGAAACTGTCACAAGCACAGCAGGGAATCTCAGCCTCATGTGCTCTAAGTTCTCTCGGTTTGCCCATGATATTGTATGGCCCTCTGGTGTCAATTGTTGACATGCTATCTGATTGACAGTTCTAGTTAACTGCACTGTCCAGATTTGATGATAGTGAAGACCACAAATAATTCAAAGGGACAACTAATGCAACTCCTTCCTTTTTGGAACAAATTCTTAGCTGGCTGACACCCCAGTTTATATTCTAGTATCACAGATGAAAAAACTTGCTGCAGGTATCACTTGCATTGTCTATATAATTCCAGCCAAAACCATTTGTATCAAGCTCACGATGGATAAGCATTTATGTACAAGGACAGGGTTATGTTTGTGAATCAACTGACAGTGACCTTGAAGTTTTGAAGTCTGGCAACAGATGAAAGTGGCTATTTAGGAAAGATAATCTATGACACATTTATGCCAGGCATTGACTCTTCTAATATCCATCTGTTAATACATCTGCAAAACCTAACAAATGCCTTATGATCTATATGCGTTTGTATAGCAGAGCCAGATTGGTCCCATGTTCCTTTCAAACAAAAGTCAGTAATTCAATGTGGTAATTCTCACTTACAACTTTACACATTACTTGAAAATGTGGATCACAGCAAAGGTAGGCCTGTATTTGCATCCTGGGAACAGTTATGGCTCAGTGTAATTGCTTTTTTTCTTGTTTTTATGTATATATTAGAAGCCATGGAAGTTTAAGTTATTTGGATTGTTAATATTTAATATGTTAAGTGAGGAACAAATTCAGGGTTCGGGTATATTGAGCAAGCACTGTAAAAACTTTCCACAAATGTCCATTCAAAACGTCAAATGAAATAGCTTCAACCATTATCACTCTTAAAGTGTCCACTTTTCCATGAATAGTTGTGCACTAGAATTGTATTTGAAAATTAATGCAGAAATCAAACTTCAAAGTCATGTGTGCAGGCATGTTGAAGTAACCAATTTCTAAATTCACATAAATGACTATTTGAGCAAGATGCTTGCATCCTCAGGCAGTCAGGGAGCTGAAACAATACCAGGTGAGTTAACTGAATAACCACAACTAACCAACACAGCTTGAATAGCAAATTCTGTGGCAACTGTTCACAATCATTTCAAAGAACTAATACAATTCTTCAAAACATTTCTAACAAACATCAGCTTGGGGACATTTCTGAGCAAAATATAAAGGCATTGGTATATTATGCACAGCAAATTAGTCAACATGGTTATCTCCTTTTATTTTGTGGCAATAATAATTGGTCGTGTTTACCTGACCTCTTTTTACATAGTGCTTGACTGGCCCCTCACTAATTTTGTATGGATGAAGCTGTGCCAACATATTCAGTGATTTTTTTTTTTTTTTTTTAAATGGAGAATTGTTTATATGCATCATGTGTATCAAAAAGAGGAATTACTGTTTTAATGAAAGCTGCATGATTTATGTCTGTGTTCAAATATTTGTTTTAAATGGTGTTTGAATCGTCATTTGAATCACTATCATTCTCGTCAAAAATTACAAACTGAAGTGCAAAGTTTTGCTGGCCACATGTTCATCCCCCTCATAACTTTTTTAAAACCAGTTAAAATGTATGTTCCTTGACAGAATATAAAAAGTAAAAAACAAATATTTTTCCCCTGTTAGTCTTGGATATATTATTGAAATCTAAAATTAACAAATAGGGAAGATTTCTCTTGTTACAGCAGTGTAAATCTTGAGTGATTCCATTTAATGCGGGGTCTTTCAAAGAGAATGGTGGGAGGGAATATCTGTTATTAAATGCAAATTTACATTATAACATAACTTACTACAATAGTTATTGATTAAACCTTTGTAGTGAATCAAAATAATGGTACAGTCAAACTTTGCAATAACACGCCCAATGATAACACAAATTCAGATATAACGCCATCATAAGTTGGCTCCCCTTTAAGTCTGTAATACTGTTCACATTTTGCTGGAATACTGTACTTTTTTTAAGACATTTGTAAATAAACCACGTTCTTCCGGTCTCATAGGATAAAGTGACTCATGGCCATTGCAGGCCCATTGCACTTGTACATGTATATGGTGTATGCCTATGAACTTGTTGTTAATTTCCTATATTTTTAAAAATATTTTACCATTATGGATACGCCAATTCGCAAACGCAAGTCGTTTTCTGCCCAAGAGAAATTGTACGCCCTGGATCAACTAAAGAAGAGGAAACAACAAACTCAGCTTACTAGAGATCTAGGAATTAGCGAGTCCACTCCGCGAGGGTGGAAAAAAGAAGATATTGGCATTTAAGCAAAACTATCATCACAAAATGATCAAGTGGATGGTAGCGGATAACAACTCCTCCAGTGACACATTACTGGCGTCACTCAACTTGAAAGAAGTCTGTCACCTCGGCGGGAAAGCTCGGGATGCTATCTCTGCACATTGCATTGAACTGTGCTGGATAAAGGGTCTTGGTCCAGCTTTTCCATCATCTACACACGATGATGGTAATGATGAGCCTGAATTTACAAGATTCATTGAAGATGATGTATGTTTAGCTGAAGAAGCACCCAGAGAATATGAGCACAGTCATCATGATATCCTCAACTGGTTTTCAGCAGATGACATCTGCCCCATATATGAACACCTCTTAGATGATGAAATTGTTACAAATGTCAGCGCGAAGAATGAAGCTGCACCACCAGAGCCCGAAACCAGTGGCGCTAATGACAACCAGTTGAAATGGTAAATGTTCGTAACCCTGCTATAAAGCGACCCCGCATTTATTGTGATCAAATTTTTTGGACCCCAATTATCACGTTATAGCAGAGTTTCATTGTAGAAGTACTAAATAATTTGGTATATTTATATTAAGCAGTTATGCCATTTGTCTATTGCAAATCTCATTTGGCAAAAGAGTTGTTGAGAAACTTTATTCATCGTGGGCATGGGGGAATATCTGTTCTCTTCTCCATGCCTGCAAATTATTTACATTAACATTAATAGGAGTGGTAGTCCATATTATGCATTGACCCCTTTACTCAAAGCAGGTGCCCTTAAAACTAAGTTGCCTTAGATAGAATAAGATAAACCTGCAATCTTCTCCGGGCCAGAAGAATCTCATAAAAATGATCTTGCTTTGCTTCATTGCAGCACCTGCTTGCAATAAGATGAAATCTTATGTATTTCTGTAATAAAATGCCATGCTAGAGCTGTGCTGGTAATTATCCTACTAAATAATGGGACATATTTAAAGCCTTTCCACTCCATCTCCCAGTGCTCATTAGTGTCATTGATGACTTATATTTCAGCAAATTATTGCTTTTTTCAAAATGTTAGGATCAAATATATATTGATATAAAATGAACACATAATTAAGAGTCCTGTCTGTTTCAGAATTTCTTAGTATTTTTTCTGCTATTAAAAACTTAAGTGTTTACTTTGCACTGTATTATCTTTCAGTGAATCTATGTATCAATATCACAATAACTTATATTGTTGGGAGAAGAAGTGGTACCCAAATACACCAGGACTATAGGACTATAACAGCGTTTAAAAAAACTGGATAAATTCATGGAGGTTAAGTCCATTAATGGCTATTAGCCAGGATGGGTAAGGAATAGTGTCCCTAGCCTCTGTTTGTCAGAGGGTGGAGATGGATGGCAGGAGAGAAATCACTTGATCATTACCTGTTAGGTTCTCTTCCTCTGAGGCACCTGGCATTGGGCACTGTCAGTAGACAGGATACTGGGCTAGATGGACCTTTGGTCTGACCCAGTATGTTCTAACAGTTCTCACAGCTTAAGCAAGGGTTATTAGCTAGTGATTTTGTAACTACTCATTTTCTCTTGGCATGTGAACAAATTGGGTATTTTACAGTTACAAAGGATTTAGGCAACTGACCTGGAATTTAATGTATTAAATAAAAATGCATGATAAGTTAGACTTGTACTTAAATCATTATAGTACACAGATTTTATGTCTGTCAAGGGATTACATTTAAAATGGCCACTAACTGGTTTAAAAACTGTCCAAAGACCTTTTTCACATTATCTATTGTGATATTACAGTTATACAACATCTAAGTGGGCTGTAGCCCATGAAAGCTTATGCTTTAATAAATGTGTTAGTCTGTATCCACAAAAAGAACAGGAGTACTTGTGGCACCTTAGAGACTAACACGGCTGCTACTCTGAAATCTGTTCTTAGCAACTGTTTAACAGTATTAAATGGGAATCAACTTCTGTCAATCCCTCCTATGTCAATAAAAATTTTGCACTGCCAATAACCACTTTACCAGTGGTCATTATTTGGAAGGTAAGCCTAAAACAAACCCACCTATCACTTCGGTGAGCACATAATGGATTTGTTTAATATAACTGGGAGAAATTTATTGGAGTTTCATTTTAAAAAATGCTTTCAATATTTCTGAATGTTGTGAATAAAAATAACTTTAATTCTCTGGTCAAAAACCAACCAGTCTTGTACTATTTGGGTGGTCAAGGATGAAAAAGGATATGGAACTTCTTTCTCATTCTCCATGGCATGGGTGGAATGCTGGATCAGCAATTGCTTTGCATGGTAGGGCTCTGAAGTTGAAACACTTCCATGCTTGACTATATGGGAACCTGATTCTGCATGGCCCAAGGAAAAAGACCAGCTACTTGCCTAGTGCCTGAGTGAGTGAGAGGGAAAACCTTACTGCAGCAGGAGGAGAAACTGATTGGACTCTTGTTTTCCACCAGTTTAGCTAAAGGTGTGTGTGGGGGGGCAGCTCCACTCCCCCACCCTTTCAGGCAGAAGGCTTATTAGGCCCAGAGGAGTGACCTAAGGGACAGATCAACACAAAGTCAGGCTCTGATAGACAGCCCGAGCTCCTTGCCTGACCTATCTATGGAACCCGCCAGAAAACCTGGCCAACCAGGAGTCTGTAGGGATTAAAAAGGAGCTGGATTGAATTCCCCACATGATTCTCCTTCTCTACCCCCCAACCCCCAGGAGAAAAAAACATCCCAGAAGCTACGGCACAAAATCCACATTGCCATTTAGTAAGTAAATGTAAACAAATAAAAGGTGGGGATGAGCATAGCCTTTGTGGCAAAGGAGTGGCTGAAATTGTTCTGCCCACCCTTAAGCCATCTTTGGCCTGACTGATGGACCCAAATGTAACAATAGCTACCCAGCCAGCTAAAATGTCCAGCTCACTCAATCCTGGACACATGGCTTCAACCACAAGTTTCATCCTGTTCTGCTGAGTCTGCAACTACATTCACTTCTTCCCCTGGAGAAAACTGATAAAGAGCATCAGCTTTTCTCCTCTCACCTCCTAAAGTGGGGTCCTAATTTTGGTCTCAGACGTTACTCCATTGAGGTCAATGAAGCTATGCTGGTGTAAAAGTGAGATCAGAATCAGGGTATAAATTACTACAGATTTTGCTTGTCTATTTACTGAATGTGTGTCACTGTAAATAAATCTAACACCATAAAATAAAGGGGAGAAAGGTTTGTGCACAAACCTAACAATTTAGAGCTAGTCTGACCTCATGTTTAAGGATCATTTGCAGGATCATTTTTGATACAGAAGTGTCGGTAAAGCCATCCAAGGGACCAGGCAGATACAACATAATTATCTGATTATAATGTAGCTTGGAAAAGAAAGTAGATACACTAAATCAGAACACAAAATGCAATAGTCCTAGAGAAACACTGGGTATCATGTAACATTACCAATGGTGTACGTTATCTGAATTTATCTTCTGGCTTTGTGCTTTCAGGTGTTTGCAATTTTGAAAGGAAAAGTGACATGGTATTTCTTTGCCAACTGATTCATGGATCTTGATATCACCAGGGGGCCAATGGTGGTTATTCCTGGTTAAAGCAGTTATTTATTAAAACTGATGTCCCTCACTACTGAATGTAACTTTTCTTTTATGCTAGCTTATTTTGGTAATATATGAAAGAACCTCCATGAACATGTGGCAGAAGTGTCGCCTGAAAAAAAAACATAGAAATAATATATTTTTTAAATAAATAAGACATATCAAAAACAGTTGTTGCCTGATTCTCCTTTCATTTATTCTGCTGCAAACCAGGCAACACTCCTGAATGTAATGAAAGCCTAGCAAGTACTACTGATGTATTAAATCAAGGCCTGACTTTGGTTTCCTAGAAATAACAACGTTGTTGTTAATGAAGTAAATCTGATGTAAAACTAGTATTAATCAGATAAGAATGAGGCCTTACATTATTCTAATAACTGCTTGCTTATTGACTGACTGTACAAGGTCCTGTACATACATATGGCTTCCTAGTAGGAAGGAAAGACAAGTTATGTGCAAGCATAAGGTAAAGAGGCTAAACTGGGGGACAACTCGTGGGTTTAAACATTTTCAGGAT
Source organism: Malaclemys terrapin pileata (assembly GCF_027887155.1). NCBI lineage: Eukaryota > Metazoa > Chordata > Testudines > Emydidae > Malaclemys > Malaclemys terrapin. The sequence continues at coordinate 31,800,507 of NC_071513.1, read as the reverse complement.
CAGACACTTGGCTTCTAAGTTTATGGTACAGGGATTCTGCAAAAAATTATACAAACTTATTGTGCAATATAAGCATTTGATAGCTAATGATGAGGTTTAAAAGAAGAAACCAAAAAATGCTGATACCAAGATGATGGGGGGGGGGGGGGTGGAGGAGGAGAGAGAAATGATTAGGAGCATTCACAAAAGAGACATATCAACATTGTCTGCAGAGAAAGTGAATTTAATAAGCTAAATATGAAAACCATTATCATGGATAACATCACACTTATTCTCCATCTAAAAAACAGCTTTGAACATCCTGATTTTGCCATTGTATCCCCACCTGGAAAACTAGAAGGAACAGGACTTAATTAAAAAAATAATAATGATAAAAAGTGCTGTGTGGAGCTGGGAAATCCTAGGTACATAAGTTAAAATTAAAAAAAAAAAATCAAAACACTGTACTGTATTAAGTATCAGGGGGTAGCCGTGTTAGTCTGTATCTACAAAAACAACAAGAAGTCTGGTGGCACCTTAAAGACTAACAGATTTATTTGGGCATAAGCTTTCGTGAGTAAAAACCTCACTTCTTTGGATGCATAGAGTGAAAGTTACAGATGCAGGCATTATATACTGACACATGGAGAGCAGGGAGTTACTTCACAAGTGGAGAACCAGTACTGTATTAAATACTTCACTGACAGTGGGAAACTAAAGTGATGAGGTTTTTTTCAGTACCTGCTTTTAGGCAGAAAATTCAACTAGAAGAAAAGTTCACGTGGCATTAGGTAATATGAATTTTCCATCTAGCAGCATGCATACAGAAAATCCTAATCTGCAATCATTCACTATCCATGTCTCTAAGTACCTCTCATTTGTGTTATATCTGCAAGTTTTCCATAGTATTTTCATACCTTTCCCAAAACCGTGTGCTTGAGTCAGACTGGGGAAAAATCATGGCATTTAGAAGTCACTAACAAGACTCCCACTGACTACAATGGGTACATCTATGCCTCGATAAAACCCTCCGCACCGAGTTTCAGAGCCTGGGTCAGCTGTCTCAGGCCAGCCGCAGCCATACCGCGGGTCTCTGCAATGTAGATGTACTTAATGAGGCCAGGATTTCATCCTGGGTCATCTTATCTTCCTCAGAAGAGGCTTCCCTAAACTACTTGTTTGTGTAGGCAGGCAAGATCTGATCATTTATTTCCAGCCAATCCTGCAATATAAAGATTGCTTGATTTCCAGCCAAATATAATTGGCCACATATAACACATTATCAAAATAAGGAGCTTAATGAATATACTCAGAGTTAACACATTATCATTACATGATATCCTACATTGTTAGATTGTGGTATATTGCTCTGGATGGTAGGAAAATGACATGTAGAATTTATATTCTTGTATATAGGTGAAAATAGGAAAAAAAGGGCTTGACATGATTTTATGTGCCTTGGAAATTATTTTAGATTAATCAAGCTGGAGATTTTATAAGAATTCAATGCTTTTAAAAGCCTCAGTATGGAAACAAAAGAGAAAAAATAAACTAACAATTATTAAAGTCTGTCATAAACTAAAGCTCAGTGTCTAATATAGAGAATTACAGACTACAAAATACCAAGGCAAAAGCAATAAAGATGTCTGCAATTCTAATGGTTTTATATAGTTAATTCCTTTTCAATATGAAAGGGAGAGAATACTTAGAAAACATGCTTCAAAGCATGCTACAAGTGTTAAAGAAAAAGGCATAAATATTTTTAATTTAAAAAATGTTACATAATCTATAAACAAAAGTTTATGAATGAGACTATAAAAATAGAACAATCTAGTCCATCAAGAAAATGTGTTAAAGTTCAGCAGTGTAAAACCATCCTGCTGCAGATTAAAATGTCTGTTAAACAATTACCAAATCATGCTCACTTTACTAATGCAAGCAGCCCCATTTAAATTGATTGGACAACATGTGAGTCAGCTGAATGATATGGCCAAAGTCTCTTGATATAGCTATCGGGAAAATAAACTGTATTCAGAAATGCAAGTAGCCATCTGTTAGCTTTGTGTCATGGAACAATCAAACTGTTTTCAATTTCCAGAGTGCTATTTATTTTCTCAAGAACTATTACTAAAGCAGGCTTAATTCATATCTTAAAAATAAAACGTATATCCTTCAAGTTTAATTTTTACTGGATACTTTTTCCAAGGGCTTCTGCATGGGGTCAGGATCCAGATTGAAACATCATCATGAAAGCAAGCTACCAGTGGTAGTATCTGACAACTGACTCCCAGTCCTGAAGAAGAGCTCTCTGTAAGCTTGAAAACTTGTCTCTCTCACCACCAGAAGCTGGTCCAATAAAAAGATATTACCTCACTGCCTTATCTCTCTAATATTCTGGGACTAACACAGTTACAATACTGCATTCTTCTGGTATGACAGCCAAAGGAGAAATGTTAGCAAGCACCAAAGAGATGAACTATAAAATAAAAGGTAGCTTGCAAAGCTTGGGCAGATACATGCTTTAGAAGGCAGAGAGTGGCAAGAGAACAAACCAAAACCTCCACCACTTCAGAAAGCCATCAGTCCGGAGGGGTTATTCAGAAGAGAGGGGGTAAGATTTAAGAACCCAGCACATAAAGTCTGCTCTCCCCACATGCAGTGACACTTTGCTCAGCAGTAGTTCCTGATACTCAGTGTGCAGAGGTAGTGATGAGGGGCAGGTTAGGCCAGGTGGCACTTTTCCACAAGTAGCTCTCCCTGTGTACCCCCAAAAGGGGTAGTACACAGTTTTCAGGTGTTAAGGAAGTCTTAAGGCTTGGTAGCCTCTGTGGAGAGGCAGTAGTGAGGAATTTCCTTTGGGCCATTTGGACTGTCCGCTGGTTCCAAGATTTGACCCTAACACGACAAACCAAAAGGAAGATATTCTCATTAGTGACAAATTTTGAGAAAGAATGGGTGGACTGTCTCATTGGATGAAGGAACTGAAAAATGGACAGCATTTATATGGACCTGGAGACCAAGAAATTTCAAGAGCTGTCAGAAAAAACAATAGAGTTGACATGTTAGGTTTTTGCAAGACTTACTTATTTCAGTTTGATGTTGGAGAACAATAATATTTGTTGACGTCATCTGTCTGTCTTCACCTTGTTTCATTTGAGATATCATGATGATAATCTAAATTAAAAGCTTTTTTTTTTTTGAGACAAGTTGAAATCTAATCAATACAGATTAATTTAGAGCACCTGTTATTCACTAAGCAGGGACACTTTAATCACAGGAGAATTTAAATCCAACTTACGTAACATAACCTGCAGTATATTTGAATACATTTTCTTGGTCTCTGCAGTACTGTAATTCTGTTAAATTCTGTGACATCTATCTCGTACAAACAATATATTGTAGATCTTCACTTGTTTATGTTCTCTGAAGTTGCTTTTTTCTTGAGACGTAGGTCATGTAAAACCATTAAACCCTCCAGTGTAGGTAAACAAGATGAAATGTATGGAATGCTGAACACTGTGCTCTCAGAATGAATCAGGATAGGTGCTTTTGTAATTATGATGCACTGGAAAGAGTCACAGTGTTCTCTGGCCTTCACCCTCACAATTCCATTTATGGCTGGAGTACAAAGTATGTACATTGTATTCACACTCACTCAAGGTTTGCTGAGGGTTCCCCCCCCCCCCTTTTTGCACTTCAAAATTGCATTTATCGACCTAACTCTTAAAGTAATATGTGGATTAATGTGTGGACACTTAAAATGTATTGGCTATGAGACAGATTTTAATGTTAATTAGGTGCCTAAAGATGCAGACAGGCTCCTAGGCACTTTAAAAAAATTCACTAGACACCTATTTACATTTTTTAAAGGTACCTAAATACTCTAAAATATCTGGCCCTCGGATCCTTTGTTGTGGCCAAGGAGTACTGTGGCCACTAGTCTGAATGAGTGGTGCAAAAGTGATTTAAAGTCACCTTTGTGCTTTCTCTGTGCTGGGCTGCCTGTGTCCCCCATGACAGAGGTGAGAGCTGTCTGAGCCTGTTTTAAATTACATTGGCTGCAGTGTTTCACCTGGTCAAGACAGAATCCAAGGATTGTTGGAAGCTCTGGCGACACCTTTTTTCCATCAACCTGTGGTTAATTATGCTGGCTTTGGGGCTTCATTGTTCTGAGCATGTAGGCAAAGCAGCCCAATCACTAGGGACTATCTGTCCCATTGGTTCCAATTAGGTTCTCATAGTGGTGTAAATCAGAAGTAACTCTGTTGTGCAACTTCAGTGACCATAACTGTAAAATTTGTGTAAGTGAGGTCAGAATTGTGTCCCATGAGTTCACAATAACATGAGGGGGCTTGGGCACTGCCACACCACATGAATCTGCAGGCCCTTCTCAAATATCAAATCCTCTTGGTGGGAGGGTTGCAGAATTGGTAGTAGTCAATGGGAGGGCTGCAGAATTGGGCCCATAGTGAATTATCATATATGTATGGGGCTACTCCATGTTAGTTGCAAATGGTTCCAATTCAGCTAGTCATGGACTTAGAAGTGAAATACAAAAATATAAGGAAAGTTATCTCCCTAGCTCTTGGATGCTGAAATCTTCCAATGAAACCAGCAGGAGTTTAGCATGCAAATGCAGGTTTGAGCCTAACTGTTCTTTATTGACCTCATTATTCTCTGTTTAACCCTGTAACCTGATTGACCTTGAGAGCAGTAGTATGTATGTATTTTTTCCAATCTGCACGCTCTTTCCCTCAATTCTCCCATTGAAATAGGGAGGTCTCTGCTATTAAACGGTTTGTGGTACAATTATTAAAGGCCAACATATGAAAATTTAACATTTTATATCTTACTGTTCTACAGGGGACTCTTAGGATAAACAGAATTCAAATAAACCTTCTAAGCTAGAAAATGAAAAGCAGAAAGCCATTCAGACAGAGATGTTTGCTTTTTTCATTCATATCACAGCTGAAAACATAGTCTTTCAGGGTGTGTTTTTGTTTTGTTTTCCTGAGTTGGCTGGATTCTTTTAATAAATCTTTAATAGGTACTAAACAAGTCTGACAAGGCACTTTTCTCTCATCTCAAGTTTCAAGTCTGGTCAAACAAGTATGGAAGTTAATCTCCATCATGTGTAACATTTGTTTACCAACATTTGTGTACCAAGGTGATGGAGCTTGCTCTTTAATTGTCATATGCAATTGATGCTGCTAATACATATTAATAGGTTATACTTCGAAAAATGGTAGCATTTGACAATGGATGGTTACATGCTCAAGTGTTCTGTGTGCAGGGAAAAGTAGAAATCTGCAGAGAAGAAATCCACCAGTTGTTGATGACACTAGAAGTAAAACTACGCTTGAATCAGTATCAGGTTACTTGTCCAATATAATATCCAAAGTTCAAACTCCTGCATCCTATTTATAAGTTAATAATCTTAATTTATTATGCTTTTATGTAAAAGTTTGGGAAACAATTTTTTTTTTAAGTGATGGTTGATTTTAGTGGTTCAGAGTTTTGGTTTGGTTCAGCCAAACTTTTGGCAGCTTGGACTCTTATCTGAAGGTTATGCAAACTATTAAATTACTTGAATCTGGTCCTTCAAGAAACTGAGTGCTTTCTGCTGAGCAAACGCAACATCCATTGACTTCGGTGAGCTAGTTTTCTTGATAAATACATTACATAATTTAGTACTGATAGCAAATTAACATAAGCCCAAATTATTTATGGCTATGAAGGTGGTGTGATTTCATTTTTCTGTTACATTCAAACTGAACTCATTAAACAATCATATATTTTTAAGGCCAAAAGTGACTGGTCATTGGATCATCTAGTCTGACTTCCTGTATAACGCATGCCATGGAATTTTTCCCAGTTGCCTCTATATTGAGTCAACTAACTTGTGTTTGCTAAAGCACGTATTCCAGAAAGGCATTCAGGGTTGATTAGCAGATATTACGAGATGGAAAATTCACAATGTCTCTTGATAGCTTGTTCCAATGGTTAAGAAACCATTAAGGTTTAAAATGTGTATTATTTCTAATTTGAATTTCTCTGGCCTTAACTAAGCATCGAAAGTATTCTAAAAGTTAAAGATACTATAGCAATAACACAAAAATCTATTTTTACAAACTAAAAGAATAAAATACAATTTTGAAAAAATTGGCTAATGTGAAATTTATCACTCTCTCATTCCTTCCCAGGGGAATTTTTGCAGGACAAGTCAGCACGTGTAACAATGAATATTAAATATTTTCCTATGGTACCCCTTAAAGTGCGGTACCATTAACCGAGCAGTAATTCCAGTTGTGCAAACTATTCACAAAATGCTGAGTATTGTAAGCCACCAGATCCATAATAACTAGATGACTGAATTCTGATGGTTCAGCAGAAGTCCACTTGATATCTAAATAAACACCCACATTTTTTCTCTAGTAGTTATTTGAATATCAAAACAGTGTTTCAAAGCAGATTAAGAAACAATTCAACTTCATAGTATTTATAGGCATGAAATTGGATAATTTGGATTTAATTACATTGCTATGTTTTCTTACATAGTTTGACAATTAAAAAAAACACACCTGTTAAGATTAAAATTCAGTACTTCAGTAGTTTTTAGTCCAAATGGTTGCTGGGAATATTTCCTGGGTTTTCAACAGAAAAACAGGGATATATTTGGTTGGGATTTGTAGTAGCAGAGTTTAGAGATGTAGACAATGATTTAGACAAATCCACTTAACTAAATTAAGAAATACAGTAACTATTTGGTATTTTGAATGGATATTTTCCCTATTGTCTAACAATAGAATGGCTTGAAACACCCGTCTAGGTTGGTTAAGTGTACCCAGTTTACCTATGTATACATGCAATACTATGAAGTAGCTATATTAGTTGTTTGGGTTTCTTTAAATATTTTCAAAACTATAGTATCCAGGAGTTTATAGAGAGAATGTGTATCCCACAACTCATGAATTCATTATCTTCTGGGTTTCTTCAGGATATTTGAAGTTCTTAGATAGTCATCCGAGCTGCTTAAAACTCTTGGGCCAAGTTCTGACCTAGTGTATCCAGCACAAATTCAGTCATCTAGATTGTGCCCACTTACACCAGGCAGGAATTTCATTTTTTACCTCTTCTGATAGCTAATACATAGCACTTTTCACCCTGAAGGATCTGAAAGCCATTTACTAATTTATTAATCTGTATACAGGGATTACTCTGCAACACACACTTGTTGAAATGCAGCAATTGTTTCAAAGATGTACACCGAAACCACATTTTAAGGCAGAGAGAGAAAAATTGCAAAGACGAGTGCAGAAGACTGGTGCATTACATAAAGAGAACTACCACGTACTGACTTTATTTGGAGTTAACTGTATTATTGACACATTATGGTCTTAGATTTTTTTCCCAGCTTTGAATCCTCCTATGACAGGTTATGAGAAGGTCCAAGGAGAAAATTGTGGTAACATTTTATTTTGACTCACTTATTTCATGATTCTTTTGATCATACAATCATATATAAAATCTCTGATGCCAAATTTTATATGTATCAATTATAATGTAGACAGACTAGAAGCAGCACAGGTATTCTGTAAGTTAGAGGTACTAAAAAAATTTCTTTCATGTATTTCAATGATGATCTCTCTCCCACTTTAGAAGTGGAAGAGAGAAGATTTTTTTATATATTACGTTGATTCATAAGATCTGCTCTCCATTAATCCTGTGGACTGAGTAGCTTGACAAAAATTACAATGAATGAGCCTGCCCTATGTAACAATTGGTTGACTGCTCATTCCATCAGTGATGAGATGAGCTTTATTGTGTGACCAGAAGATGAACAAATCCCAGGCTCTGCAGAGCCAAGGGGGAAGTAATTCCAGAGCCTTCATGAAGGCTCCACTGTCAGCAGCTACCTCCCTTTTAAACTATTGATCTGAACTATGGCATTATGGTTCTAGGAGAGATGCTGTGTCTTAGGAAATCAGAGTGTAAACCATGTTGGTGTTTTTGGCTAAAGAGGTGGAACTCTACCCAGAAATTCATCATAGTCAATAAACCTGCTGGAGCACTGGCACCATATTTTCCTGGTGGAAAGCTCCACTTGGCAACTGGGCCACTGACTTATGCCCCAGCTTCAATTTCTGAATGCTAAAAGATGTTAACTTCTATAGAATTTATTGCTATATTTATCCTTGAGGTGATAAAGGCATGGGTACGTAGTTAGGACCACAATCAAAAGAAATGGTCATACTTCCCACACCAAACACAGGTGGAAAAACTCTTGCCTATGTCTCTTACTTGCACATCTTGCACAGCAACCATGGGTTTACCTAAATCTCCACATTATGAACTTCAGTGGCAAGTGGCAGTTATATTCTCTTAATCAGAAGAGCTGATATAATAGGAAGGATGATTCAGAATTAGCCGCAGACAAAATCCCCTATTCTGCCACAGATTTCCTGTCCTTTGTGACCTTGTGCATGTCCCTTAGTGAGATGAGGCACACAGAGATTATCTGTAAAATGGGGATAAAAGCACTTCCCTTGCTCACAGGGTGTAGTGAAGTTAAATACATTAAAGTATGTGATGCACTCAGCTCATACCTATTTATTTACCTTAGAAACAGAGAATAAGAATAATATCTTCCAGCTACTTCCTGCAACCTAGGAACATTTCACAGGGGTGCGGGAAAGGGAAAATCTTTGTTCAGGGGTATGACATAATAGTCCACCCTTCTGAGGCTGCCACAATGATATAGAACTACAGTTTAGCCAACTAAAGTTAGCCCTTCAAATACACAGTTTCTGCCAATACACACATGAGAGGAGATTTTAGGACTAGAAAGAACAATTGTACACACAATATTATGATATGACATAAAAGTACATACCATGCATATTCACAATTAATAACCAAATATTATTATTATGTTGTATTATTATTATGGCAGAACATGTGTAGCACTTGAAAATGGCAAAGTGAAGGCATAGCAGGATACAGGAGTATAACAGATGTTAGGTAAAATTGGGGGTGAAGGGGAAGAGATAACAGAAATTTTCAGCTAGACAGGGTAGAAAATTAAAAGATAAGGTAATCTTACTGAAGTTTATTAAATCTTAAATGGTATCTATAAAATCAATGTCAGTATTGTAAGCACAACAAAGATGATAAGACTGAGAGCATAAAATGAAGTAAAAGAAAAACAATTTCAGACCACATAAGGGCAGGCCTTTTTCACTCACACTATAATATATGGTTAGACTGGCCTACTGGACAAAGATGTTGGAACGAGACATTGCAGTCATTCAGGAAGCAATTACCGTATATACTCGATCATAAGCTGATTTGTTTATAAGCTGACCCCCACTCCCAAGATGGATAAGCAAAAATGAAAATTTTTTATGATCCGTTCATAAGCCAACCCTATAATTCCGGGGTCAGCAAACTTTGGCTCTCCGGCCCATCAGGATAAGCCGCTGGCGGGCCAAGATGGTTTGTTTACCTTTTTTTACTCTGTGGTTCATGAAGGCTTCTTCAGTCATAACTTCTGTTTGGCAAAGACCCAAGTCTCTCTCCCTTCTGAGTGGTGTTTTTCCAGGCTGCATAGTTCCCTGCCTATACTGCAATGTCCCCAGTGAGCCTGACTGGCTAAACAGGCCAGCATCTTTACTTTGTTTTCTCTTTGTAGGCGATGAACAACATAATTGTCAGCAGTTTTAAGTTACCACAAAATGTGTTATAAGCAAGGTCAAAGTGTTACAGGAAAACCTATTAAAACAACAAAAGAACCTATATACATGCTAAAAGCTTACCAGAGCTTACCCATAAATCTTATGAGAAGTCAGTAGGCCAAAGTGTTTCCAACCCTTCCCAGGAAAGATTGGAATCCACCTCCTTGGACAGATGGTCCTGTCCCTTTGTGGGATCAGATGCAGGGGTGCAGCTGCATTCAGTGCTTTGTGAAGATACTACCTATGCCAATGGGAGAGCTGCTTCTGCAGGCATACTCCACCTCCTTGAGAGGTGGTAGCTATGTTGACGGGAGAAGACTTCCCCCTGAGCAACATAGTTCTACTAATGAAAGTCTGTAGCGTAGAGCAAGCCTTAGTATATGCAAGCCTCTCGAGGTGGTGGTACTTCTCTGGAGTTGTTACAATGTGAGAGAATATACCTCATCACCCCCCTGTTCCTATTTCCTGGATGAGCTGTGGCCACCATAAATCATACAGAAATTAAATACATTACCCAGGTGGGCCAGGGATTGTATGTAATTTCATGAGGTATGGTGGCCACAGTTTCCATAGATCTTAATGAAGATTAAGATTAATGTGCCCCTAGATCTTAATACAGTAAGATCTCCCAAAGTTATTGTTGGAAATTACCAGATCTGAACATGTGTATTTGCCAGGTTTCCATACACATTACAAATTGGGCCCTATACAATCTTCTACAGCAGTTGGAAAAGATTAAATGATTTAGGATGGAAATAAGAGGAGTAGAGGATATACTGAGAGAAGTACACAAACTAATGATATGGAGAACACCCAAATATATATAGTAATCATCAATCCTGTCAGAGTGATGCCTATATTCCTGATGAGTAATGGCAGTGACACAAATTATGGCTGCTCCTTTATGGATGCAAGTCACTCATTTGCACACAATATAGGGAAATGAATAGAACTTGATGAAAGTGCTAGGCAAGCTTGTTGTAACAGCATAGCATATCCCACTGCCCAGCACACTCTACTAGCACCTCCAGACTTCATGCGCCACCACTTGGGCAGTAAAGCAACTCCCACAAGTCTCTGCCTCTAGAGAGGCCTAATTAAACTCCTCATAGTCCATAAACTTCTGCCATGAATTGTGAGTTTCTATCATCTAATATATAGAGTCTTGATGTTGGGGGAAATGCAAATGTTTATCTAATTGAATTACATTGACACTCCAATTAGCCAGACTTCCATTATCCAAATTCATATGAGCTGAAATTCGGAAACATCCTGCAAAATCAGAGCTTAGACGTAGTGCTGTGTTTTGAATAAATCATACAGAATTTCAGAAAGAGAAACTTGTACTAGCATATCTGTGCACTAATGTGTCCTACAAGCTCTGTTATCCATCTCAAATTTCTTCCTTTTATTGGTGCTAATTCCCCTTCTATTGAACAGATTTTGAGCAACAGTACAGCAATAACACTGACTTATGGGCCATTTTTAAAACATCTTTTCTATTATTTTCATGGTTGTTTTAGGTCTCTGTTATCAACTCACTTTGGTTTTTCAGTTTCTGCAGTGGAGAGAACCATATTGGTGTAATCTGAGACAAGTGATATTTGCTTGTCAGCCTGCCTCAGAACTCTTCCAAAGTGAATACATCAGAAATGCTGTTCACTTCTTGGGTGTGTTTTTATTATTATTATTATTTATTATTTTGTGCCCCAAAGTGAGATTTCATGTTGCTATTTATCTCTTGAAATGAGACCAAACAGAAATCCAGCATCCAACTTTTGAGGAAAGGGATTTTGGAGCCAAATTGGTATCTGAACTTTGCTTCTCAGGCCCATTTCTGCTCTTTACTCCTAAGAAACATCATCAAACTCTGGATATAATCCACTGAGAAAGAACTAATGGCATCTGTGCTAATCAGTGCCAAATCCTGGAGGAACTGATTTGTTTTGTTTAATATGATCCCCTGGTGCTTGGGAAGGTTTGATTTTTGCAGACTTAGTTTGCACACCCTTTGTTCCTTTTGAAACGATGAAGCAGTAATCTGTGAGACTGCCCATTGATCTTTCTTTTTGTTACAATCACTGTAAAAGTTTTTCAAAGTGCATTGTGATTCATAGTGCTGACTTCTTTGCATAACTGCAGTAAGCTTGATGGGGAAACTTAATAAAGAGAATAAGTGATAAAGAGAATATTATGTTACATTATATAGTAAGGAGATGTGTCAACTTCAAATATTAAATCTAGATCATTATGCAAGCTTCTTTTGTTAAATAAATGATGTTTTAGAAGAAATGAATAGGAAAGTTGATTAGATACAAGTAGATAGTATACAAATATACTAACCGGTTTTGAAAAAATATTATATAAATGTGTATTTCTTAAAAAAAACACGAGGTGAATTTTGTGCTCTGGAAGGTGAACTATAAACAGTACCTACTCAACTGAAATGTTATATGCAGTTCAGTGCTGTTTAAAAGCTTTTTTTTAAAACTCTTTTGATCTACCTCTACTGTGGACAATAACCCCTCTTCTGTTCCATTTCTGGAAAGCTATGGGTTTATACAGAAATACCAATCTATTGCAGTGCTTGTTGTGATATGTAGGCATTTCCCTATGGACCTGTTACTAATGTGCTACTTTAGATGACTTTCTTGACTTTTCCTCTTCCATCGGAGGCCTAAGAAGAGTTCTGGAAAAGTGAGCGCACTATGATAGTGTGCTGCTAAAGAGACAGTGATAGAGTATTTACCAGGTGGCAGGTGGTGGCTTCTGCAAAGGAAGATTGATGCAGCACAGTGAATAGGTGAGTAAGAGTGTCTGAGACACAACAATAAAGAGGATCTCTGCAAGTGAACTTGAAGTTCCATGTGACTGTTTGGGGGTTGGAAATCCTGCTACGGACCCAATTTTATTAAAAAGTGTAGTTCTCTTTTGAAATGAGATTATTTAAAATCAGTGTCATATTACTGAACAGATCTGCTTCTTGTGTGTGCTCAGAGTTATTTTTGCTTAAGTCACCGGCAAAAGGAACTTTTTATTATATTTTCATCCTGTTAGCTTGCAGAACCAACCTAAAAAAGACAGTGAGATAGATTCTGTTCCCTCTAGTGGGGGCAGTGTAGTTCATTGGCCTTATAAGTGAAACTCAATCAGTTCCACACCTGGGTAAAACCATTAACGGCAATGGAGTTTGCAGAGGTGTCACGTTGAATGCAATGGGATTCATGGGCATGGATAATTAGCAATAGCACTTCCCCTTATTTTAACTACTATTCTGTGCTTAGCAACATTTTAAAGTCTGCTACTTTACACACAGTGCTTTCTTGCACTGACTGGCTTAGAAACAGAGACCCACTGGAGCAATAGGTTGTTGAGAGACCTCTGGCTAAGGTTATTTTTTTCATTGCCTTTTCTGTATTTGTTCTCCCTGGGATTAAAATAAAATGCTATTGGCAGCAAAAAAAGGCAAAGTTTTATTTGTGCAATCACTGAGCAATTAGGGTACATCTTATAATGGTATAGCCCTCAGATAACTACCTATAAGGGTTCTTTACCCCTAGAACATTTTCTTCTCTCATCTGGTTTAAGGGACCCTTTACCAATTACCTAACCATATCTGAATTCCTAAATTATATGAAATCACAACCTCTACCACAACCTGTTTTCTAGGAGTACTTCAATGGTTTTCTTATGGTTCACGCTTCACAGAAATTCCTAAATTCTGACAAAAGCAATACCTCTGGGACTGACATGTTAACATAGCAAGCAGTTCATGGCACATACAAGAAGGTGGATTCCATTTCTAAATCCTGATGCTCTCATTTGCCAGGTTTATCATAGAAACTTTAAGGTAATAATTACTTCGAGCATTCTGAATGTCATCATAGTGATTTTATGTTAATATGGCACCTTTTACGTGGCTAGACCTCAAAGTACATCACAAAGTAACAACTAAAATTGCTAAACAATCTATTTTGCCTTGCATTTTGCTTTGATGCTGGGAGTTCCTTTTCCAGACCTGAAGAAGAGCTCTCTGTGGCTCAAAAACTTATCTATCTCACCCATCAGTGTTTGAACTAAGGGTGCTGCTGCACTCCCTGACTTGAAGTGGTTTCCATTATATACAGGGTTTACAGTTTGGTTCAATGAATCTCAGCACCCCCACTAAAAATTGTTCTGGCATCCCTGATCTCATCAACAGAATTTGGTCCAGTAAAAGATATTACCTCACCCACTTTGTCTCTCTAAAATAACAACTAATCATCTGGCCCTCAACTGAAGTGCTGCTACAGGTTAAACTCAGCAGCTCTTTAATTCTGCAATGAAATTTGAGAAGAATTTAAAACAGCAAATAAGGAAAACCTTATTCCATTGAAATTATGAAGGGACTATCCTGAACTTTGACTGAGCCAGCCAAATGGTGTAGGGAAATGTGAGTATTTCTGAATAAGCTGTTTCCATAACCAGTACAAATAGTTAATTATAGTATTTGGCCAATCATTGTTACCCATTGGAATTCCAATATTTCACGTGTATTAACTCATTTGAATTGGCAACAGAAGGCTTTTAAAAAAAAAAAAAAAAGTCAATTTTCCTTGCTTTATATATACACATATACTCATGGACTTTTATTTTCAAGCATAGGCTTACATTCCAATACACATGTAGCACAGAAATGCTATTTGCATAAGTTCAGGAATCAAGTCAACTCACTGAATTAGAGGAGGCTCACCACATTCAAATAATACTATTACCAAAAACAAAGACTATTCACCTACTAGAAAACCAACCTAAACAACCATACATGTAAAAAGGAGCAAAATTAAATTATGGATTAAAAAAAAAAGAATATCCCTTGACACGGATGTTTTGGATCTGTTATTTGGGTGTTTTCAGCCAATTGTCTAATGTATTGCATCATGGGAGCTGTTTTAATTAGTTAGGCAAAAGATAAAATTGATGGTGACCACTGTGCAAGCAAATCAGAGCTTTGAGATACCTAAAGACACTGTTGCCCAAACAAAGAGGCCAGGCAGGTACAATATTCATTTACCAGTCTCTAAGATCCATTTTACTCATCTGTTACTCTTCCTTCTCTAAAGGAGCATCCCAAACTACCCCTCCAGATGTTTGACTACTTGATGTTCTCAATTAAGACTTTAAGCAACCATTATTGTTTCCTAGAGCCTCAAATAACTTTGATTAATCAATGTAAAATATAAGCAAATATTAATTGTTACTCATTTTGTATATCTTATCAAGAATACAGCTAAGTGCTCATGAAACACTGTGCCATGTTAATATTATTAATGTGCAGTTTTAATGGGTGCAATTCAATCTGAGATAAAGGCTTATGCAGTGAGTTCAAAGAGGGATACACCTCCCCAAAATTTCTTGTTCACAACAAAACATCATTTTAAACATAATTTCTTTGCCTTTATTGATTGATGCTTGGACTTGTCTTGAATATACAAGGCCAAATTCTGCCTTTGGAATATGTCAGTCATTTTAATGTTATTTAAAGGAATATCTTGCAATATAGGTTTTAACTAGTACTGGCTGGAAATTTTCCAGTGGAAAATTTTTTGGTTGGAAAATGCCTATTTATTGAAATAAAAATGTTTTGCAGGAAATTGTTGATTTCATTGAATCTTTTGATGGAAACCAGGCAGATTTCTAGTATGAAACCTGTCTTGTTTCCAGCCAATTACCCACCTTGTCAGCTATTAAAGAGTCAGGAACCTAGAAGCCCTGGGAACCCCCAACTTGATCTGTGACTCTCAGGGCTTCTAGGCTTCCTGTTCCATAGTGGGGAGCCTACCAGCTGTAGAAGCCCCAGTTTGAGCCAGAGCTATCAGGGATTCCAGGCTCCTGGCTTCTAGGTCACCCACAAATGGGCAGAAGAAACTTAGGGAGCTCCAGGTGGCTTGGGAAGCCTTATGAACTTCATTTTTAAAAAGTACAGAGTGTTGATTTGATCATTAATAATAAAAGTTTTGGACCGCCTCCTTTCTGCCCTTCCCCCTCAGTTCATAGGAAATACTGAAATTGCAGGTTTTGGTTTTGAAGTGAAATGACATTTAACAACAAACAAACAAAAATCAGAATTGCCAGCAGAAGGGGCATTCTGAGTTCCAACTAGCCCTCCTTTTAACCAATTCATTTTCATATATATATATAGGGCATACTATTTTTCAGTCAGATAAGGTTCAGCAGAGCAAAGTTTAATCTAAAAATGTATATGCTACCTTGAGATCGCTCTCTTCCTTCCCCTGCCCTCCTTTTTCTTCTTTCCTGTATTATATTTCTATTGTAGAAAGAAACTCCGATATCTTGTCTAGTCTTGTCAAGAAAAATCACTCAAATATCAAAGATGTATTTCCATGCCAATATTGCCATCTAGTTATTGTATACTTGTTCATATGACAACAATATTCCATTTCTGTATTTCATCATTATTAAACATGTTATAAAACTTTGCTCATAAAAATATGTTTTTAATTAGGAGGCTGGATTGTTGCTAAAATTAGCAGTAGCAGCATTTCAGAACATTTTGATGATCATACATCTGTAAATCTGAGGAGCGCCTGTGCACTGAGGGAGGCAATAGCAACTGAAGAAAGGGCCCACTTCTTCTCACCTTTGTGTTAATTAGTTTCTGTTTAATGCCATCTAATCCATGGGAGGATTTTGAGTTGTTTTGCATGTTGTTTGCAGACAGGTACAAGTAATTAGTTTAATAAATTCAGCCTGATTTCTTATTTCATTTATACTGCTAAGTCTGAGTTAAGATATAAAGAATTTATGAGCAAACATGGAGATTTTTTCATGGACAAGAAAATCCTTGCAACCCTGCCACAAACTGCTCAGAATTGGATTCCAGTTTTGTGTTTAACTAAGATAAAGGACACAGTGTGAATATAGGCTACTGAAAAAAGACTGTGTATTTAGTATGATATATTTTGCTTTCTGATATATAATATATGACTTTAAAGAAAACTCAGAATTTTCAAAGTGAGAAAAAATAGAAGTTGAAGCAGCAGGTGCAATTCTCTGTGTGCATTTCTCCAAATGCTATCCCACCCACTACAACATGGCTTTTTCACTCAGGATTGTTCGCAGGATTAATATAACATAACTGTAACTAGGCATACTGTGTAACACAGGCAGCAAAACCCTGTAATAAACTTTTATGCAAATGCCTTAGGGACTTAACTCAAAACTAGATCAGAGGAAATAATTTGTAACCGATAATTTAATCAACATACTTGCTTCACTATGGGAAATATCCATAAAGAGATTTTCTCATCTATGTTCATCGTTATTCAAAATTATTCAACAAAACTGTCTTCAAATTGTGTTTAGTCTGTGGCTTGGTTTTCAAAATCCAGGCTATGTTGCTTAAGACCAAGATCCAATTCTCTGGTCTTCCACAGACTTCTTGTGTGACATTGGGAAAGTCAATAAGTCCCACATCATCAAAGGTATTTAGGTACCTACACCCATTGAATTTTGTTTCAACTTTCCTATTTAACAGATGCACTGTGAGGATAAATACACTTTAAAAAAATTGTGAGGCCTTTAGATAGTAAGGGAATGGGTGACATATTAGCATCTAAGATAGGTTGGTAGATAGAGAGTGTCATAGTATTTTTTCTGTCCCATTAGATGAGAACTACTGTTGTAAATCAGGGTTTTAGTGTGAATATGAATAGACAATAAATTTAAGTTCATTTTCTGAGAATATTTGAGCATGCAAACTTAAAATTCACTTTCTGCAAACATCTGTGCTAGTTAAATGTGAATACACAAACGTCTCATGAAGGTGAACAAAAGAGGAGCAGAGCTGGCCAAAGAGAATGAGTTTAAAACTAAGAACAGATATTCAGTTTACATTAGTGGTTCTCAAACTTTTCCATACTGTGACCTCATATTATAAGAGAAACACATGTTGGGATCCTCTTCCCATCTATCCATATAGAAGGGGAGAAGGCAGTTAAAACTTCAAGTCGTAATCGACACACTGCATTTTTTTTTGCAGTATTTGTAACAGTAAGCACTGGCAGATCCTTTTGCATTTTCCTATTTTATTTTATTTTATTGTAAATAAAGAGCACCACCACTCAACAACTAACAACCACAAACCAATGCAAATAATTGATAGCATTTCATCAATGGAGAAGTGTCTGGGACCAGTAAAGAGAGTTCAGACTCTCACCAGCACTCCTGCATTTCACATATTTATTATGGTATTCACTCAGCTCTCCTTGAAATTGCAAAACCTTGAGAGAGAATTGGATTTATAAATGGTTCCATATAAACCTTAGTTCCTTTTGTAGCTAGCTGCATCTCAGACCTGTCCCTGCATAACCTCCTCCTCCCCCCCAACAGCTTTTTTTTTGGAGGGGGGGGGTACATTAATGAATCTTTTTTGGCCTAGTTGGATATTTCTATTGTGAACAGGCACAAACACACAGCAAGATTATTTTTCTTCCTACAGCCTTCAGGACAAGAACTTCCATCCCGAAGGCGTGGTGTTTTCTCCTCACCCACCATTAGCAGGAGCCATGTCTCCCTCTAAGGACAGCATTCCTGGAGTCAGCAATGCATTCCATATTTGTTTAACTGAGGCCCAGATTTAAACAGACCCTGTGTTGGTAGCTGTGCAGTACAAGCTGTGTTATTCACCCTCAGAGCTACTGATTCAGAGAGTAACAAATTGTGTATGGGTGCATCCCAAATGAAGAATTCCCGCTGTGTAGCAGCCTGCATGGGACTTGGAGTGAAGAGCACAAGTTGCAGGAGAGAAGAGTTTGGAGGCGACACCAGGAAGTTATTCTGTTTGCTAATGGCTGGAATGCTAGCTGCAGTTGCAGCACCTCTGTAAACTCTTCCCTTAATAAAGAGCCTGTTTAGTTTAACAAGCATGAGTTCTCTCATATTATTACCCAGCACACCCTACATAACCCACTCTGTGTTTACTATTCCCAAACTGGTCTCTTCTCCATTTCAGGAAATGTTGCTCTTCCTACCTCCCTATACCTCTTCATGCTCACCACGCAACTCAGCTAAAATCCTTATGCTGTTGACATATCTCCCTATTTCTCAAGTTACCAGCTCACTGTTAGTCCTCTGACTGAACTTCTTTTCTCCTCCCTTTGGTACCTGGCCTGAGGAGTCAATAAAGAAAAGAGCCATGCATACTTTAGGGTTTAGGCGTTTGAGCCCAGTGACAGGTGTGTGTGTGTGTGTGTGTGTGTGTGTGTGTGTGTGTGTGTGTGTGTGTGTGTGTGTGTGTGTGTGTGTGTGGAGGAGATAGGAAAAGGCAGAACACTTAGAGGGTTCCATTAATGGGACTCTCTGACCTAAACACTCTGACCTAAATTTCTTTGAACTGCATTATACTTGAAGATATAACACAGTGTTCTTATTTTGTTTGTTTCGAATTTTTATAAACTGTAATTAAATTAGATATGTTCTCTTTAAGGCCCCAATTAAATTAAAGCAAAATGTCAGGCTCTCAGCCTTATGTGGGTTTTGATGTAGAAGCATCATATATAATATAAAATTTTACTGAACTGAGCCCTAAAGTTGCAATTTTCTCTATAGAACTATTGTGAGACCAAAGGCTATTTTACAGTCTCATTGTCTTATTCTCTCTGCTGCAGTCAGAAAATAGCTGTTTGATATGTATTTCAAAAGGATTTCAGAGTTTTGTGCAGACTGGTTTTGTTAGACATGAGTTGCAAATGGAATAAGGTTTATCCTATCAACTCGCTATCTGTAAATGAGGTTCTTTCATTCAGAGGCGAAGAAAAATCTTGGGCATTGCAGAAGCATTTCACAAAGGCTATTTTGATATATTTGTTATTCATATTTCAGTGGTACTAACAAAGCGAACATCATGAACTCTAATGTGTTTGAACTGGTATTAGCTAACAAGGCATAAGAGGATACAGTTTATAAAATGATACAAATTAGACAGCTAACATCAATAATTTAGCAACTTTATTTTCCAGCAGGAACTATTTTGCTTTCTCATGTACTGCTATAAATGTAAAATAATGGCTTTATATAAAGGCATGTAATCCTTTTATCTTGGATACAGGTTTGGAGAACAGCAGATCTGATATGATATTCTAATATTAAAAACGATACTAGATATCCAAATACAAATTTTTGTCATCCTCTGTCCCTTCAAAATGACCATGAAAGATTACCAAGGCTAATTAAGTGTTCATTTTCCGCCCTGGGATTGTAATAAACTGTTGTTCTGAATGAATAAAAAGCTCTATTTATAATGGATGATATTAAGTTATGATCAATACTCATGCAAGATTTAGCATCCGATTTAAAAGAGACTGCTACAATGCTAAAATGTAAATAATTCATGAAGCAGCCTCTCCTACATGGCTCATACCAGTGAGAAAGGAAAGGTGTCCATTTATAACAACACCACCACTGTTCTTGCAGATGTGTAGATCCTGAAATAAATATTAGTGAGCTCAGTTAAACTAGCAGGAAAACTCTGTTGCCTCCTCTTT
Organism: Malaclemys terrapin pileata; assembly: GCF_027887155.1. Lineage (NCBI taxonomy): Eukaryota > Metazoa > Chordata > Testudines > Emydidae > Malaclemys > Malaclemys terrapin. The sequence continues at coordinate 31,780,250 of NC_071513.1, read as the reverse complement.
AATGACATATGTCTTGCCTGCAGTGACTTTAAATATCTTACATGCAGTGAGTGGAAAGAAGTGTGGCACACAATAAGAGCCTGATCCTTCAGCTAATGGAATTGTTCCTAAGAGTTACAGGACCAAGGCCTACATTTATTGAACTAGAGACTATGGGCCAGATCCTGCTCCTATTGATTCCATTTGGAGCACAGTTGGGCCCTATACTATAGTATTGTTAGAGTTAACACGACTTCACCATTTTTAGCTTCTGATTATGATTAAGAATGGCTATGCAGACAAAGTTCAGGCTTAGCTAGTCATTTAGAGATTTCAAAATATATTTCATGAAATATGTTCAGCTTGTAGAACCTATTTGTAAAACAAGGTTTCCTACTGTAAAAAAAAAAAAAAAAAAAAAAAAGTTACATTGAAATGCAACAATAAACTGAAGGACAAAATAAGGATCCACATTTCTTGTGTTACAGACGAGTGATTCAGTAAACACTGTTTACTGTACATTAGGCATATCAGATTAATACAAGAAAGTCTACCAAATGTAAGTAATCCTGTGTTACTACATTTTTAACAGTAATTGAATAAACACAATTCATTTCAAGGAATGGTGGAAATAAACATGAGACAAAAGAAGCTAATATTAAAAAAGGGAGATAGAAATAAGCTATATACTGTGTATTAGTCTGTACTTATTCAAGCCAATGATGGAGACTATGCTTCAGTAAATATATCCTGTGAGTGGTTTTCAGGGTAGGCAGAAAAAGTCCATTTTATGTAATGTTATTTCTTCCCCATAATGATAGGTCTGGCAATTTCTCTCTTTCATTCCGTTACTGAAGGGGGATTAAGATATTTCTAATGTCATAAAAGTACTTTTTGGACAAGAGTGATAGTTATTAGTAAAAGCATCCTAAAATAAAGTGATATAAGAATTGTCAGAATTCTAGCCTAACAGACAAGTTTAGTAGTAGGCAATGATTGGGATACTCAGGGCTTCTCAGCTACTGGTATAGACTCATATCCAGAAGGAAGCAATTTTCTCACAAGACAAAAGGTACATGGAACTCAGATGGAGAAGGTTGACACCTGCAGCTGGCTGTCAAGTCTAAGGTTAGCTGAATACGGTCTAGTTGGCAGTCCTAAAAATCTTTTATATTTCCCTGTTATTTAGCATTAGGCAGATAGTACCAATTGGAAAGGTTAATTCACCAATTTGCCCAACGGCATTCCAGTTTCCTTCAGTCAATGTTAGGTTATATTCTGTAATTTGGCTTTATCTGAGATGGGTGTGAGGGATATTAGAGGGCTAGTGTGCATCCAGTGATAACAGTGCCTATTAAAACATAGTTGTCAAGCTGTGAAACAATGTCTCCTAACAGGGAAGTGCTGAGTGTTGTATGTAGGACCACTTTGAGGAAAGGTCTGATTTGTAACTACAAGGAGGCTTCGGCGTCTGTTATGTCCTTTCTTTTTTTAATGTTACCGGTATCACAATTTTGATTTAATCCTTAGATGAGAAGGAGGGGGTGGAAAAATTTAAATAAGGGAAAGACTCTTTTCAGAATATACAAGAATAATTATATGCTGGGGGTAACAGCCTCACCCCTATTCTGGCCCCTTGATGTTGAGGGTGTGTGTGAAGCAACAAAAACATAAGACCCACATCTTATGGAGGGATTCCTGTGGCAAAGGCATTGTGGAAGACAATCATAAACCCTAAGGAGTCCCTCAACACCCCCAGCATATGTATGTTTTCAGGGGAGGAGCTGGGCAGAGGATAAGTGTGTCAATGCCATGGCTGCATGAAGCGCTACAGAAATTCCAGGAAATGCTGCAGCCTGTATGGTGGTCTGTTTTATCCTGGGAGCCCCCTCCATCTTCCAGAGCATCTCAGGATCAGGAGGACACAAAGGTCCATTTTAAAGCCTCATCCCCTGAGGCTGCTAGTTCTGTGCTGCACCTTTGAGAAGTACAGCACAGAATCTCACCATAGATTTTTCTTGAGAAGAGTTTCAAATGAGGGATGGAGAGGGATAGAGAAGAGCAGAGTCTAGCAAATTAGGAAGGTAATTTCACATTTGTCCTCACATTTGCTGGCCAAATGTGAACCATCTACCATTTTTTTTCTCTTATGATGAGGAAAAAATGATAATTTGTTTGTTAGGAAGAGGTTACCCAATTAATATGTCAGTGTATTTTTAATAAAATATTTTCATGCTGTAATGGCTGGCTCCATGCCTTAATGGTGCATTCTGTCCCAGACCTGCCCTTGCTTTAACAGTGCCTGGCCCAGGTCCAGTGCCCATTGATTCCAATGGTCACTGAATTGGCACCCTTTTTCCAAAGTCCCAGTTCATATTTCCTCATAGTTCCCTGGTTTATCCCCCATCAACATTCCCTGGTTTAACCCCTGGGGCCAGTAGGGTTTCCACCTGGTTACTTTTTACACTGGGACAGTACCAAAGGTGAGATGAGAGGGAGAATAGTTGCTTTCCTGTTCTCCAAAATTGAACCTCTTCTCCCCCTCTGACCATTTTGGCTTTATTTAAATGTCTGCACCTCTTAGAGACTTTCTCTTTTTCTTTAGCTAAGTGTCAGTTTCATTCACAGTTGAGAATTTTCCTTCAGATCTGAACTGCTTGAAGACTCTGATTTAAGAATACTGTAAATGGGATCTCTCCCAACACTCTCCAGTCAGCAACAAAAGAGAGACTAGTACCTGCAGGGTCTGTATTCTACAGACCCCCTGTTCTTCAGAATGAAGCTGGCACTTTATAGGAAGTCAAACATCTAATTATACTAGAAAGAGGCTGAACCCTGTTCTGACACTGTCTTTTCTGTTATTCTAATTTATACAAGTTCCTGGGTTTTCTTAACACAGGCTCTTTAAAATTATATTAATGCTTATCCTTGTACAGCATCAGTGCTGCAGTACTCTAAGAACAGGACGGATACATGGAACAACATTTATATTCAGGATCATGACACCTCATAAAAAGCATCACCAGTGCTTCCTATTTTCATATCTGTAATTAGTTTCTTAAAGGCGCAATGTGTCAAAGTTAAGGTGTTCATTCTTCTTGAAATTCCATAGTATTACTATGACCTGGAAAGTAAATTACTTGGTTACTTCAAATGCAAAGACCTTGGGTGATTGTTGAGGTAGGTCTACTGGGGCTAGTCATTCAGAATTTTTCATAATGTAACTCATTGCTGAAAGATTTAATTGTCTGCTGAAGCCTGGGAATTGGATCTTCAAAAGGTGAGAGACAAGGTTGTTGTTGGCACAGAGTCAAACACATGTTCAGAAGAAACCACTTTGTATCGGGGAAGTGCAGGATGTCAAGTTATTGCCACAGTCCAGATTCCAAAGCTAAATAAAAGAGGAGATAGGAGCATTCTTGTCTTAACTCTCTTCCTAAACTGAAAGTCAATAGAAGAAAGACATTATGTGTGAAAAGCTTAGTTTGCTGTGAGAGAATCCTGTGAAGATTATCAGATGCTAGTTTGCTTTTTATAAAGCCAATTTGATTGTATGAGTGAATGAAGATGAGTGAAGGAAGAATTTCACAGCACCTCAAGGACAGTGCCTGTGAATGTTTTTTATATGTTTGAATCTGACCTTGAAATTCCCACTGAAGTAGAACTAGTATTGACTTCAGTGTCCTGGTATTGTGAAGGGTAATAAGCCTGAAGTTTGTGCATGTAACAGAGTGGCTTGCCCCATGGGCTGGAGAGCCTTGGGCTAAGGCAAACCTGAGTATGGAATGAGTCACAACTGAGGGAAATTTAGGCAATTCCCCATAAAGAAGGGAGAGCTGAGAGGATTGGTTGGCAGGTCAGAGTGGGAGAGAAGATCCTTGGGGGTGAGAGAAAATTCCAGAGCAAAGTATGGACTTTAGTTTGGGACTGGGAGTTGCTGTAAACTGGTTCTGGCATTAAATGAGTTCAGGCAGGGGCACTGGTAATCAGAGAAAGCCTCTGCAATTTTTTAAAGGATCCTGAAGAGAGAATAAGACCGACATGGGGGGAGGGGGTGTCTGCAGACACACCGCTAGTCAGGAGGGGGTGTTCACTAAACAACCAGTTCTGTTATAGTCAGAAGAGACTATCTCTGCCTCTTTTGGCAAAATATTAATATATGGCCTCTCATCTCTGTTCACAGTTAAAATCACTTGAATTACTTGTTAATAGTTAAAACTGATAACTACGAAATAGATACAGTTATAGAAAACTCATAGCTTAAAAATATTAATGGAAATTTTCACTTTGCAAATACAGAAACCTCGATTAAAATGGCGAATCTCTCTGGTGCTCTCATCTTAATGTCCATAATATTTGACTTCCCCACCTCAATTTCAATCCTACCTGCATGCTAATTTTCTGGGAAAGGCAAATATAATTCACCTCTTCTGCATTCCATTGTAGCAATGAGGATAAATGACTGTACACTGATAATGCTTATATGGCACTTAGCTTTAAGTACCACCACTTAAATATTAGTGCATATATTTATGAAAGAATGAATTGAGGAAGAGTTGTCTGAAAAAAAAGTAGCAGTTGGTAAAATGGGGGTAAATTTTTTATGTTGAAGCCCAGTGTACTGCTACAAACCTACTGTAAGAGTCTGAGGGCAATTAAGCACAGAGAATTTTCTGAATGTATCAGTTTCAGAAACACCTGTGTGATTTATATGTATGCAGTGCTGATGCACTGTGAATATTCGCAAAACTATTCAAGAGCCACCAAATTTGTGTTACAGAGTTCTAATGGCTGAATAATGGGTTGTGGTATTGATCATGGAAGGAACAATCACGTGGCATGGTGCAGAGTGAATTCTCCTTCCGCTGCAACCAAAAAGGTGGGGTGGAAGGGGCTATGCCTCCATCCTCTACAGAAGCCAGATGGAGAAGGGAAGAGATCTCCATCCTGAGCCAACTTGCCATATGGTGGTAGGAGAGAAAGCTTGACCTAGGAACAACAACAACAACAACAACAAAACTGGTTTGGAAAAGAGAGCCATGGAAAGAAATAATATTCTCTAGGGACTCAGAGCAAGCCACTCGCACCAGCCCTGCATCCAAAAACTCCACACAGAGAACTGGACATAGTGGAAGGATTGTGGTTATATAAAAAGAGTTAGCATGGTGGGGTCCAAAATATTTTGGATAATTAGAATGATGTTTGCAGATGCATCTAATCATTTCTGAACTTTTCCCTAGATGAACCTGTTCTGAGAACATTTTGAGATTCACCCTTTCCTTGTAAATAGTCATTTTCATGGATTTTACTTTTTTTTTTCCCCCTTCATGGAAATGGGTACTATCAGCTTATGTCCTTCACTGCCATGCTATTATAAAGATTTCAAAAATATTAAACTGTAGCATTGTAAAAATGAATGACAATGGATCAGCACATTCTAGTATATCTACACCAAATAATACAACTGAATCTCTCTGTAGCTTATATTAGAGGGTATATACATTATTGGATTCAAAGGTCTCACATTAACAACATTTCTAAAGTATGAAGAGTTTATTATTGTATCAGAAAGACATTTTCAGGTTAGCGTTTTACCTACCTATGTTTTCAATATACTGCAGCTATTTGTGTAGTCTCTGTTCCACTCCAGGGCAGAGAAATAGGGTTTTAAATATATTTTTATCAAATCCTAGAGAAAATAGCATTCAAGTATAGAAGTCCACCTCTGTGCAGAGGTCCAGGATAAGCCCAGGTATCACTCAAATCCCATTTAAGCCCTCTCTTTTTTTTTTTTTTTGTATCTGGCAAAAATGAAGATGTTTGTTTCACACAATAGCAGATCAAAGAACATTCCTTTCACAGTCCAGAACTTAACAGATGAGCCCAGAAGGGAGACAAAGCCAGCAGTCACTCTAGTCTTCTGTATTGTTTAACATATAGAGGGAATATCATAATGTGGTCCTTTATCTTAGCAGGTGGAAATGACAAGCATGATTTGCCTTCAGTCAGACCTTCTCACCATTTCTTCTTTCCTGTTACAGGATCTTTGTGTTTGTAAAAGGTATCAGCTTGAAGTTCTGTTTATCCAGAGAACTGCATTGACAGGCCCAATGCAAGTTACCTCACATTGCCCCACCAACCTATCCCAAACCCTGATGTAGTGGGAGGGGTCTGCAGAATGCAGATGAAGAGTTAATTCATTTTCACAGCTCATGAAGACATTTGGCTTTTTTGTTGAGTCTGTCAGTGAGGGCTCCACTCAGACTTATTTCCTCAAACCAGGCAATGTATAAGAGACTGTGGGGAAACATTCAAAAAAGTAACAACACTCTTTCAATGTGAGTAAAATTGTGTAACATTCTATGATACGTGAATTAATACGGTCAATTTAAAAACAAACTGTCCCTATGACTCTGACTTTTATTCTCTTCTTTCTTCATTTTTTCCCAGTTTCTGAAGTGGTGGGGGGTTTTGTTTGTTTGTTTGTTTGTTTTGTCTAAATTGCTGCTCTTCCTCTCTTCTGTTATGGGCTGTGGTGTTTTTGTTTTTGTTTTTGTTTTTGTTTTCATATTCTGGGGGTTCCTAACTGTTCCTCTAATTTACTTATTTATCTTCTCATTTCTTTTTCTACCAATGCCCTTTTCAATATTTTACTTTAGCACTTTAAATATAATTTCTTTTCCTGTTTATATGTTTTATCCTTTATTGTCTAGAACTTTTTCTTCTGTTGCTGGCTGAAATCCATCCCTGTGCAGAGAGCCAACATAAGGCATATTTTTCAGTTAAACTTCACTTAACCTCTCACTTAAGTGGTGTACAGGGCTTGTGTTGGCCCTCTGCCAGGAAAGGATTTCACCTCCTCTGTTCACCCTGTCTCTTGCATCTCCCATGCCTTTCTTCTCCTCCACACTCCAGTCTTCTTCTTTACCTGTCTCTCTTTTACTTCTTTGTACTCTTTCTTACCTTAGTCTCCTATGGGCCAAGTCATAGTCCTTCCAGTCTATTAGCCAAATTTCCCAGGACAGCCACTATCTCCCTCCAACCAAATGCTCTCCATAGCTTCATTACCATTGGTCAGGTTCACCCCAGCAACCCAATGTCTTCTCCTAATTTGACTCAAGCCAGTGGGCTCCTATCAGCTAAATAGAGTTTTGCCCTTTCTTCAGGTTAGCCAGATCTGTGTCAACCAAGAGGCTCCATTAGACTCCACCAAGAGAGGTTTTCTTTTCTTTTCTCCTCCTAGCTGAAGTAGCATTAGTGTTTTGTATCATACAGTTCCATGAGTCATGATATGCCTAGCAGTATAAAAAGTTATGGTAAAAGAGAAAAAAATAATTAACTTTTTTTTAAAGTTATTGCTGCAGTTATTTGAAGAGTTTGATCTGAACTATTTTGTCACACTGAAGTAATGAGTGCCTGCAAATCAAGCATTTTGCTATATGACAGGTTTAAAAAATGAGCTCTAAGGTTTTGTCATATCTCCATCTATAATGTATGATGAACTGTGTTCCCTGCATCTAATGTAGATTACATTTTAAGGTACTCCTTAAAGCATTTACTGCATTCTTGCTTTTGCTGTGCCACAATCTTGAAGCTATATGTAACCCCTCTCCCACTAAGCCAGGGGTTCTCAAACTGCATTGCACCGTGACCTCCTTCTGACAACAAAAATTACTACAGGACCCCAGGATGGGGGACCGAAGCCTGAGCCTGCCCGTGTCCCACTGCCCTGGGCGGAGGAGGCTAAAGCCCAAGCGCTTCAACCCCAGGTGGGGGCCTGTTACCTGAGCCCCACCATGCAGGTCTGAAGCCTTCCGGCTTTGACCCCAGGCAGTTGGGTTCTGGCTTTGGGGTTCTGACCCATAGTTTGAGAACCGCTGAACTAAGCAGTAGAAGCAAGTGTTTGAGGGGCAGGATTCTTAAGTTAGAATGGTAGTGACTTCAGGCACTGTCTGTCTCTGTCAATGGGATTCAATATAACCTGATATTATTGGATAGTGTCTCTAGCTCTCATGAGGACACATACCAATGGGTGTCACTCTGCCTCCAGGATGACTTCCAATACACAATATAATTAACAAATGGCTCTAAGAGCTTAATGAATCAGTCAGCATACATACTGCACAGTAAGAATTCCTAGCACAAGGCAGTGTGTGTGTGTGTGTGTGGGGGGGAAGATGATAACAAAAGGAGAAAAGGAATACTTGGGTAAAGCAAACAGAGAATCAATCTTACCAAGCAAACAGTGAAACTGAGAGTACATTTTTGGAGGTCCATTCATCCAGATCCCTGAAGCATAAGAAGGCGACCCTCGTAATCATGCTAGAAAATGCAAGTACAGCTAAAGGTTCTTAGAAATCTGCTTTTCCCCGTGTTCAGTACTGGCAGACACATGTAGTCAGTTGACATGGGAAGCAGCTTTAAACAACGTAAGATTTCCATATGTAATGGAAATAGCAAGCTCTCAGATTCTTATAAATGCAGTCCAACACAGAACTCCTAAGTAGAGTTTCAGGCTGTTTGACAGGGTCCTCTACACAGCAAGGTCCTGTTGGCCAGGCTCTCCATCTGCTCAGGGCTCTGTAGACACATGGTTTCAGGGTCATGTCCTCAGATACTGACAAAAGCAGCTACAGTGGATATGGGAATCATTTAAGTGTTTCAGGAAGAGTGGCAACTCAAACCCTGCTGTGAGCTGATCTCTACCAGAACACTTAATAGCTCTGAGTGTCTAAGCAATGACACTTCCTCAGAGCAGGTCAGGTCAAATTTCCATGGATGGGACAGTAGATCAGCTAGCAATTTCCAAAGGTGGTTGGTGCTGTGGGACCATTTATAATCTTTTCTTTCTTTGTTCTCCCCTTCTTGGGGATAGCATGCTGGCTGGAGGAGAAGCGGAATGAAAGCAAGAAGCTTCAGAGAGCTCTTTGCTCCCTCCAAAATCCAAATCTGTTTTGCTGTGTGCTTCCTTGGTTCTCTCACTCACCCCTTCCACTACTTCCTTCAGAGGAGGAATAACGGGCTGCAAAGAGCATATGTTTCCACTTTCCGTACTTGTACTTGTACACAGGTCTTTGCTTCTTAGTTCAGCACTGAAAAGGATCTGTCTCTCACAGGACAAGAAATGATCCCAAGTGGGCTATATATATAAGTGGCCCTGAATTGGATTTATTATGCCTCTAACAAAATGTATGCACTGAGTGAAATTGGTGTTGAAAATTAAGGTTTCTGGTAAGGACGTGTAACTCAGTAGCATGTTCTAGCATTCTTATAGAAAGCCAAATGTATCTTGTGCCGGCAACCACCATACCTATAGTATCTGCTGAATATCCACTACCTGAAATCAGGGAATTTTTGCAACTGGAATTGATTTAACTTTTTTATTTTTATTTTTATGAAATGTTAAGCATTAAAACTACTATATTTACTTCTATTTTCTTTCTTATTCATCTTCCTTCCCCAGCCTCTCTTTCCCATTCCCTCCAGAAAGCTTCTAATTCTAGTTGATCTGCAAAATGGTAGAAGATAAACATCTCCTAAATATATTGGACAAATGTCTTATGCCAGCATAGATATTTTGCCATAGCCTTTATTGTAGATACGGATTACACCACCTCCCCAGATGATGCTAGCTATGTTATCAGAAGCACTCTTCAGTGCCATGGGTGCATCCCCCCTGAGGCTTTTGTCATCATAGCTATTTTAGTCAAGAGTGTAGGTATTTCACACCTCTGCCCTACATAGCTATGGCAATCTCTGTTTTAAGTGTACACCAAGCCTATGTTAAGGCACCCAACCAGAAATCCTGCTGGAGACAAACTCCAGTTCTTTACCTGTTTCTATTATTTAAAAATTAGGCTTGAAAAGCACTGCAGTAAGAGGGAATGAATTTACAAATATTGGGCCTAGTCCTGCAGCCCTTATGGCAATTTCCTGCAATATCTTTGGGAGAACATCCTGTTTTAAGTTTATTTATCAATGTGAGCCAGGGACTGTATGTAATTCCATGGGGGAGGGTGACCATGTCTCCTTCAGGAGCTAGGAACAGTGGAGGCGATAAGTCAAATTCATTCCAATTGTAACATCTCCAGAGAGGGACCACTGCATTGAGAGGCTCACCTATATTAATTCAAACTGCATTATCTGGAGACCAACAGGCAAAAGAAGGTGTTTTGGATAAATAGAGTTTAAATTGACTCAGGGACTTCTTTCTGATCCCACAAATGTTCAGGACCTTCTGTCCGGGGGTGAAGGGTGGGGGTGCTGGTGGGCAGTGCTTCCTGGGAAGGGTTGGAAACACTTTGGCCTATTGTGTCTATAGTAATTATGTTGTTCATAGCCTTTGAAGAGAAAATGAAGTGCAGATGCTGGTCTGTTTAGGCAGTCTGGCTTGATGCAAACATCACAGTATAGGCAGGGAATTATGCATTCTGGAAAAACCATGGTCAGCAGAGAGAGAGAGAGATCTTTGCCCAAGGCAATTGATGGTTGAGGAGCTGGGTGTATAGAGTGGGTGTCCTTGGTGGTCCATCGGGGGAATATAGATATACTTGCCATGAACTGTGATAATACAGTGTAACAGGTTTGGGAAAAAACCCAATAAGAATCCCAGTTACTTTATCTTACACATTCCTCTTAGTTGCTTGTCTACTGTTTCTATTTCCTATTGTATGCCCCCTAAATGCTTAAATGGTGTAAGAATTTTTCACTACTTTATCACTGACAGCCAATATGCAACATCTACATCCTTTACCTCACCAGTAAATTTGATCTATTGTTTGGAGAAAAGTTCACTTTTTGGTAACTGAAACCAATGGAGAAAGGTTGAAATCTAATTCAAATAAACAGTTCCAAACTGTAATTATCTACAATTCTCCTAGATCTCCTAAAATTTTGCAGCATATGCTGATTCACCCATTATTATTTCAGTTAAAATTAATTTAATGTAATGAGTCAATGACATTAAAGATCACCTTTTCTAGCAGCTGGCCCTGTTACAAATCAAGGTCAATGCTCAGTGTTGACATAATTGCACAACCAGTGAGTACTTGCTCTAGAGGTCTTGATCATGTTGAAAATAAGCACAAGAATTATGTGTCTTCATTAAGCAGCAGAAGCACCTACTTAAAAATAGGCTACATGAAAACAAAAGGATTCAACATGTGTACTGGTCACAAGCAAACAAGAGGCCATCAGCAGTTTCCAGTTAAAGTACTTCTACTTATTTTTAACTGTATTTGAATGTCCACATACTGCCCTGTCCTTTCTTGTTTGCTGTTTATTGTTTACAGGTTTTACATAGTAACAATCAATTTCAATTACTTTTGAAGATTATTGAAGCAATAGTCAGGATTCTTTAAAAAGCAAACAACAAAATCATGAAACAGCTACTTCAGTGGAATCCTGACTGGAACATGAGCTTAGTAAGAAAAACCTTTTGTCCTCAAGCAAGCACTATACAAATTTAACTGAAGAAAAGAGTAATCCCCAGTTGGTCTTTTATCACTTCAGAATCTAAAGGTAACCAAAGTGAAGATTTACTGAAGTGAAACTTTTCCCATGTGCCTAAACACAAATGTGGCACACAAATATTTTTCATTTAAAAATATTGTGTTTGTCAGTATGTGTCAGTAGCCTCAGCTAGAAGGTGTGTGGAAAGGTCTGCTCTGCGGTGACAAGTCTGCCAGCCTGGGAGACAGCATCACGTATTCTTCCCTCTACCCCCTGGCCAGCTCTACGAGAGGACATGCCCTCCCACCCTTTTCAGGAAATCTAGCACCTCTGGCAGTGCCAGCGGCCAACACTCCTCTGGCAGTGCCATCACACCAGTTGAACTCCTGACCCACTGAAGCCGATGGCAAAACATTCATTGACTTCAGTTGGCCCCAGATTTCACCCATCAAGTCTATATAACAAGTATATCCTGTGTCCCCTTTATGCACCTTCACGAGGCCAGAGACAATCTGGTTCTTTATCTGTTGCTAGGAACTGGAACTCTCCTTTTAGCCACAGAAGGCCTGGTGCTGCTTCCACTTGAGTCAAAGGGAGCTTTTTTTCCAGTGATTTTAGTGGAAGAAGGTGTGGGCCCAGAATAGACACAGCAAGCTGACAATGTATAACAAGGGATGAGTCTTCTGTCGCTGCACAGTGGGTTAGTTGAGAACTGACACTAATGCAAATTTGAAGTCATGTGCTTCAACCAGCAAATATAATTCTACATTAATTTATAGTACACCTATTCTCCTCTACTACTGCTCTGTACAACACAAACCACTAATACCATAACTTAACAATAATGCTAATTTCACCATCAGAGAAATAAGCCCTGAAAGAGCTTAACATTTAAGTGCAGCATGCTATAAAGACTTTTATAGTAAGCATATTGATCAATTATAAATGAAAATGGTAAGTGGCTTGTACAGCAATTATGAGAAAAATCCAGCCACTAGTACAAATAGATTTAAAATAAGTGAATAGAAATAACAATAGGAAAATCAAAGTAAGCAGGAAATGGCATTATGCAACTTCCAAAGTGGCAAAATTTTTGGAGGTGGGGTGTGTGAGGAAGTAATCAGTTCTCTGTTATTCTTGAAATATGTGCAGATATCCACTTTATCTTGTGGTCTGTTTCCTTCTAGGAGCAAATACAAATTGAATTTCTACTTTGAACACTTGCCTTTTTTCACCACTGGAAGCAGTTAGCAAAAGCCTGATTCTGATCTGATTTTATATTGCTGTAATTCCACTAATGCCAGCGCAGTTACTCCTGATTTACACCAGCATAACTGAGATGAGAATCAGGGCTTTACAGGGATTTTGGGTGTCAAAATGTCAGGCTAAATACAGTAGTGTTATACTTATAAGAAGCACACAAAATCTTTTATAGCCAGGGCCGGCTCCAGCGTTTCTGCCACCCCAAGCAAAAAAAAGGAAAAAAAAAAAGCCGCAATCGCGATCGGCAGCGGCAATTGGGAAAAAAAAAAAGCCGCGATTGGTGGCAGCAGTTCAGCAGCAGGTCCCTCGCTCCTAGAGGGAGTGGGGGACCTGCCGCCCCCGAATTGCCGCAAGTGCCGCCCCTCTCCCTTGGCCGCCCCAAGCACTTGCTTGTTAAGCTGGTGCCTGGAGCCGGCCCTGTTTATAGCAGTGCTTCTCAAAGCCGGTCCGCCGCTTGTTCAAGGAAAGCCCCTGGCGGTCTGGGCCGGTTGTTTACCTGCCATGTCCACAGGTTCAGCCGATCGTGGCTCCCACTGGCCGCGGTTCACCTCTCCAGGCCAATGGGGGCTGCGGGAAGCAGCGCGGGCCGAGGGATGTGACCATCTGGTTAACTATGGCCTTCACACCTTATCTTTTCCTGATGCATGCATTCCTCATTCACACAAACAGTATTTTACAGAGACCTTTGAGAATACAAACAGAAGCACTTTATATTGAGCAAAAGACATTGTAAATTAAGCCTTCCTAAATCTTATAATCAAAACAATTCACATTGGGGCCCAGGCCTTCAACGTTTCTCTAATCTACTTAACATAGACACAATACAGGATCCTGTCTCTTACTAACTACACCTTAAAACAAAGAATTAAAAGGGGCCTGATTTGTAATGTGTATGGGAAACAGAATCCCATAGTCCCAGAGGGTCATTCCTTTCTGATATTCAAAAAGGCAGGATGAAATCAAATCATACATTAATTCTGATAGTACAATTATAAAATCCTGTTCCTACAGTAGAATATTCTGAATTCCTTGTAAAACCTCTATCTGTGCGTCCCTTAGGCTGTATGGAGACTGGTAGAAAGTGACCAGTGAGTATGTTAAGTCTAGAGTAGAACAGAGGAAGCTATCTCCTTGAATTTGGCTTCAGTTTCCAATGCAATTAAGCTTTTTCCTTTTTTTTTGGTAAAAATTATACATTGGAAATAGTCTTAACTCAGGTGTATATTTTTTGTGCAGTTGAACATTTCAGCTTAAACATTATCCTTTACAAAGTTTTAGCTTTGCTCAGATATGAATGGGTAACATCTGCGATCATACCTATGAAGCATTCCTGCCAGAAACTAGCATCTATCAGAGCTGCTCCTTGCCTGTACTCTTTGGCTATGGAACCACTGAACACTCTCTGACAATATACAATAATACAAATGTCCTAGGGATGAAAGTCTAATATATACTAAACATTCTGACTCTGTGTTAGCAGTGTGATTCTGGCCCTATCTAACCTACAACTACCACATTTTTGGTTTTACAATAAATTAGGAGAAATCAAAGATCATGGTGGTATCAAGACTAAGTATTCTCTATGAACATTGTATCATTCCTGGAAACAGGTCACACTGATGTACTGAGATATTTGGCTCACATTTATCATCATAATTTATGGTCTCTGAAAACATTATTTTCCTCCAAATGGTGTGATGGGAAGGCCTGGGGAGGTGTAAATATATATATAAGTTTGCACTGTGAAAGAAAAGTACATTAACCATTAGCACTAGCTCAAAAGTCAATTTCTTGCTCAGTATGATGCCCTCACTATGTTTCTACTTGACTGTAATAAACATTAAGCCTTTTCAGTGTAGAAGGGTAATTGAACCTCTCCAACTTGCATGTGTCCGGCACTGCCTTTAATTTCCACCAGCCTCTATAACTGAAATAGGTTGAAGTGGACCCCTGGATATTATGGTTACAGTAAAAATTGTCTTCCCATATCCTCCTGCCAAGTCTATCTTGACATTTTCCAACAGATAAAAAGAGAAGACTAAGTTTATGAGATCATAAATAACATGGGGTTGACCACCAAATCATTCTGAACCAAGCCACACTGGATTTTGTACAGCTTGTTGAAGATTCAAACATTATCATTTGCAAGATATTACTTAAAAAGTTAGAGAATGTGATTTGAAAGATGGTATTATTAAGTAATTAGGACAGAGTTAGTATGCACAAGGCTATCTCATAGGTATAAAGCCACAGCCTGCCTTGGATGGGGGAGATGGGATTGTACATGAGCAGAGAGATCCCCAGCAGCATTCTATCTGACTCAACCAGAATGTCTCTGTAAGCATATCTCTTTATTGGATGCAGCGTATTCGCCCACTCACCATGCCATTTCAGCTATGCTGGCTCATGTGGATGGTGTGGGCCATGACCTTGCTTAATGGTAAGACTAGCACCAATATAATGACACTAGACTAAAAAAATCCTTGTGCTCTCCACAGGGATTATAACAGGTCCCTGCATAGATTCTTATGTGCCATCATCACCCTTGCTCACTTGTGCAGGGCCAGCCAGAGTTTGACTCCTGAAGTAGGACTTGTGTTTCCCTTTAAGGATGGTCAGCTCTGGAGGAGTTTTACAATCCACCTCTTGTGTATTTAATTCACAGTTTGTATTCAGAGCATGCAACTTGATTCATTAGCAATGCAATTCAGTAGGGTGAGGACAACGTCCATATACTGCGTGTCCATGGAAGGATGGTATGGCTTTGTGTTCCATGCTAGCTTTGGGGCTGTATGTCCCAAATGTGGTAGTTTATCAGCTCTACTTCATAGGTGCACACTGATCTTATCTAATAGTCAAACTGAGGAATCTCCATGTTAAAACTGCTGACTTGTGGTTTTTCTGTTTGTAGGTTTCTCCACCTCGCCCCTGAATAGAGAGCCATCAACCATAGATCATGTGCAATAAAATTGACAGCTGAGAGAAGAGCAAAATACAGACAGCATTCCTAATCCCTTGGAAGCTTGTGAAATTACTGTCTGAAACCTATAATGAGAATGGGATAATTTGTGAAGGTATTTATTTTTATGACATTTTCTTTCCTTATTATGTGTTATGAAAATGAGACATCAGAATGTTAATATCCACTACACAGAATAAACAAGGGTAGTTCTAGATCCCACTTTATTTATTTACACTATCTTTCAGTTTTATGCACTAGCCATTCTTCCAGCTCCCTGTAGGCTATTTAGGCTGTTCAAAGTAAGCTCTGAGAAGTCAGAATTAAGATGACAGCCTGTACACAAAATCATTTCTCCTATGTAGCCTATCAGCCCAGTAATATAATGGTTATCCTCACCACACTGAGATGTGACCTCACTTGGTCAACTTGTGCATTGCATGTCTCAGCCATATTGTCTATCTAATTCAGATTGTTAGTGTCTTGGAGCATTGGTTATGTTTCCTTCTGCCTTGGAGTGAGCATACAGACTTTGCTCATGGAGAACCCTATTCTGCTATCTTTATCTATGCTGTGGCATAGGCTCAAATCACCCCTTGTTGCAATAAAACAAGGAAGACAGAGCTCTGGGGATGAAAATCCCCACAAGCAGCCTTACTTAGAGATGCCCCTGATTTATCTGTCAGAAGGAGCTGAACTCCCAACTGCAAAATAGGACATGGGGCCTACCCCCAAACCTGGAGGGTCTTCTATGAGCCCATCCACATGGAAACCCTCCACCTCCACATCCATCCAGTAGACTTGTGTTTCCCCGGATTGCAGCTGCACCTGGGATGACTGGAAAAACTAACATGGCTTTTGGCTGCATCCTCCTTTCTGGGGAAATCTCTGTGGGGCTGGAGAAGGGACTGTGTATGCCTCCTAACACTGCCCTTGGACTGCCTACTCCTTCCATCAGCCTTCTCCCAGGCTAGATACTAGATCTATGGTGGAGTCTTCAGGGAGTCTGGAGAAGTGGGCACAAGTCCATGTAGGTTATAGCCCCTACTATCTGGGAGACCTACAATGCAAAAAACTGGGAGGGATTATCTGAATTTATGAAATCAGTCAGACTACTTGCAGACTTAGGTACTACTCAGCATGAGTAAAGGTGTCAGAATTAAGTCTTAAACAAGAAAATACCTAAAAATACACTTATCATATTGAAAGTAAAGTTCTCCAGAAGTATGCAATTCCTATCCACCACAGTTTATGCACAATATGTGTATATGAAAGTGTGCTACCCTGTAAGATACGTAATGTAGACCTTGAGTTTCTCCTGAGGCAGACCAGAACTGTAAGCCACTCTGTTACCCCTCTGCCTTAGCAAGAGTGAGCATTGCTGGAGATTAGACTGTCCGTTTCACCAGCCAACTCTTTGAAACTCTGCCTGTCTTACCTGCAAGACAAGGTTAACATTCAGTGAACCCAGTTCCTGAGTTTCCCAGAGATGTCTCTCTGTAGTGTCCAGTCTGTTCCACTGGCCACTCAGAGAAATTAAGTTCACTGTCTCCAAAGAGACAATGTACACACCAGTCAGTTGGTTTAAATGAGGATTTACTTTTTATTCAATGTACCAGCAGTGAGAAGTTTTTTTTAAAATAAAACAACAATAAGTTAATTAATAAATAACGTAGATTTAAGTGATACCAGGCAAGAATAAAAGAGCTAGAAAAGTTTTACAAATTAAACAAAACTAACAGGTTTTCTAGTACCTTAAACTTAATTCTAGCAACCTATATCTTTGCCTAAAGAGTTTCTCACTTACAACAGATTATAAGCAGCTCCTGCTCTTCAGTCCAAGAGGATCCACGTTCACAGGCTCAGAGGGTGCCGTTCTCCAAGCCCTTAAGTGCCAGATAACTAGAATGTCTTTTTGTTCCCCTTATATCTTCTGAAGTCCATTGTCTCTGCTCAAGACCTAGGAAAACTTCCTGGGGGGGTGCAGACTGTGTCCCACAGTGTGCTCACTAAGCTGGTTCCTCCACCATTTGTTAGCTTGGTTGGTTTGTTTACCTGATATGTAAATGTCTTTTTATTGACCTCTGACTGTAATCCAGACAGGTAATTCCATATTCCTTTTTCTGGTGCAGGCTTGAGCTATTCACTGCCTCCAAAACACATTTTAAAAACATATTTCCATCATACACATACTTAACTCTTTAAACCCAACCCATACATGCATCACAAAATGATATACCTGACCAGTGTGTCACCAATTTACATATACCATTTTACAAGATACTTTTTGGACACCTATTATGACAACAATGTTTTGCGGGCAGTGAATATGTCAGGCCCGATATGAGTTACAATATAATGGGCCAGCAGGCATTGAGAGGTTTTTAAGGTCACATAGATACTTCTAAACAGGAAGGTAGTGTTACTTTCTAAAGCTGGGCTAATTTCTCTTTGGCAAGAAATAAAGCATGAGTTGTGATTGTCAGCATGAAAAATTATCACGGCAGCTGATGAAGCTTAGACTGTGTCAGACATTTTCTGTGCTATGTGTTTGTCATAAGTTAAATTGATTTCATCAATCTCTGCATACTCATGGAGACGAGAATAGGATTTCTGTACACTCCTGAAATGGACTCTGCACATGGTCTGAGAGGCTATGCTAACCCATTTAATGTTTGTTTCACAAATTGGGCAAAAAATGGAGAAACATTATCTTTGGCTAATTTAAGGTGGTCACATTTCATTAGGCGTTATCCTCTTTATTTCTGGGGAATCAGAAAGTCAACCTGATGTAACTTGTTTCCTTGAAAAGAGAGAAAGATGAGATTGAATCAGTCCAACTCTGTCTTCTTCTGGATTTGGAAAAAAAACAACCTAGTTTGTGAAATTGAGATTGGAGAAGTAGGTAACTAATGGAATCGATTAATAAACATGATAGACGTAAAGATTTTATGACCCTCATGTGAAAGTGTATATTTAAAAAGTGTATATTGTCTCTTCTCTAATATATTTGTTTATTTCTCTGGGAATATAACTTTAATCACAAAACTTCTTATGAAAGGAAAAAGCTGTCTCTGTTGAATTGGTGGACATACGATATATTGCAGTTTATGTTAGCATAATATTTTGGTCAAAATGTTAAGGTTACATTTACAGAGCTGTATATCAGGATTCAATTACTCATCTATAATGAATTTTCTTGTGTAATGAAAGAGGGTTTCTCCCTGCCCTCTCCCTCCCCCTACCCCATTTGGAATAAATAGAGAACAATGGTAAAACTGGATATAGCAGGGATCAGCAATCTTTGGCATGTGGCTTGCCAAGGGGCCAGCCCAATGGGGGCTGCGGGAAGCAGCACGGGCTGAGGAATGTGCTGGAGTGGTGAACCGTGGCCAGTGGGAGCCGCGATTGACCGAACCTGTGGATGCGGCAAATAAACAAACTGGCCCGGCCCGCCAGGGTACTTACGCGGGCGAGCCACTTGCCAAAGGTTGCCGATCCCTGAGATATAGCATAGTTTTGCCTTTGAGTTAGTAGAGATGTTGAAAGATTATCTGTTTATCCATAAACATTATCGGCAGTAGACCTGATTCTCCCTAGTACAAATCAGAGTACTTCCACTGAAGTCAATATAGTTCTAAAGGTGTAAAATTTTGGTGTGAGAGGGAAAATCAAATTCAATATATCATGTGGGTTAAAAAGCAGTAGTACAAAAAAGTTCAATAAATTGGATAATACTATAAAGTTTAAATTAAACAAAATTTATAATAAATCCAAATGGAAAGTTACTTTGAAAGACACATGTAAACTAGTTTTAAGAATATACAAAATGTGTGGAAAGGGGAAGAAAGGGCAAAATGTGTTTTGTTTAAAAAAAATCATAATGAAATGTATGACTGTGCTGTCTTTACTTATCATCAGGAATACCATCTATAGGCAAAACTCTATTTTTCTCATTAAAATTCTAGTTAAAATGAGATTTTCTGGCATGGCCAGCATCCATGCTACCTAGGGTTGTGATCTTGTCAGATCTCATAAGCTAAGTAAGATTAGGTCAGGTCAATACTTGGATGAAAGACCTCCAGGGAAACCTCAGGTGTTGTGGGAAGTGGCACTAGTGATTCATTAGATGTCACTTTCTCCTCTGAATCAGTATAGAACTGATGAACCGGGATGGCATTAGAGAGCAATGTGTTACTGCAAGGTGCCATCTCTTGGATGAAATGTAAAGCCAAGTTCCTGACTAGTTGTCATTAAAAATGCAATGATACTTTTCATAAAGGAGAGGTGTTAACCCTGATGTCCTGGCCAAAATCCACTCAAATCACTTTCTCCAATAAGAGGGGAAAAAATAGGTAGACCGAATTAAATCCTACCTTTTTATCCTAAACTATGTAACTGCAGCTCTGTTTCATTCTTGCTGTGTTTCAGTGGTTAGACAATTGATCCATAAATATAGTTAGTGAAGTGTTTTGGGATGAAAAACTTTATATACATGCAAATCTGTATTACTGACATTGTAACCCAAGGGTCAAGAATTTAATTACATGACAACGCCAATGTTATATCTCCTCCTTTCTAAAAAATCAACACAGTAAACTAATCTGTCATAGAAAATGTTGTTTCTAATGTGAGGAAGAATGAAATATAAAGCATTCACACTATCATTAGAGAATATACATTTGATATACACTATGGTGGGATCCAATAGACCTTATGTAAATGTTGGCTGTTTTCTCTTTCTAATATTGGAATGTGGATTCTACACAATCTTGCCTTCATTGAGGTTTTCCTTAAGAGAGAATACCTCATACACAAATCTGGTCACACAGCTTTGCCTGATCTCATGGGCCTTCTTTGCATTGGAGACATTCCCAAGGATCATGAACCAGTAACTTATGCACTCAACATGCTTAACAGCAGCTTTTCTAGTGCTGGATAGCGACCCTGTTCTCCAAGGACAGAGCTAAGGCAGGTGGGTGTAGGGCGGCGATGCTCTTCATAGATTTGCGTGATGCCTTTTCAAGCATATAGTATAGCTGACAAAGGGAAGTGTACAACATGAATTTTTAGATGGGGTTGGTGAGTGAACCTGCCCAGCAGTCAGTGCCTGTCCTACAGGGCTGGGCTTGTCTCCCTTACTTGTAATGGGTATGATCTTAGTCTGTAATGGTCTGATACAAAGCGAACTGCAATCAGAGACAGACTCCACTGACTCCAGTGGGATTTAGAGCAGGTCACAAGTCGTCGCATTATTTCCAATAGTTACTACCAGAGTAAGGGTAGTACTTACCCTAATATGTAGACCCAGTACTTGCTATTTCCCAGCTTGTATTTTTGTCTACTTTTGGGCAAGAAGGGATACCTAAACAGCCAAATCCAAAAATAGTGCTGGTTGCACTGTGACTCAGACACATCTCTGAGCCATAATTTTTTCTCTGATTCTGGTCTATATCCACCTTCTACTGTCTCAGTTACTCTAGTCAGCAAGTAAGAAGGGGAGGAGGACAGGCACCTGCCCCTCACTCAATCCCTGCCCATCCACTTACTGTAAGTAAGTAGGCAAATAGGCCTGCTTATTTTTACCTACTTGCAGGTAAGGCTGGTGCTTTCTCTCTCTTGCCCCTTCATGAAGTGCCCTAGTCCAAATCACACTCTATCCTGCATCAGTACAGTAATTCAACCAAATCCAGTCTATTTTTTGTCACTCTGCACTGGACTTCATTTAACTACCAGCTATTTGCAACTTTTCATTAATTATTATACTCATATTTGTTTTTATACATCATATGAAAGCCCTACAACTACTAATTATAATATGAAAAAGGTATGAGAAAAAAACAGATCATATATGTGAAAGTGTTTGAATCCTATTGACCCAATAAGAGGCACAAATTACAATGTCTTTACCATCCCAGAATTACTATATAGGAGAATCACATTGAGGAAGAAATTTTCATTGTCTTGGGCCATCTGCATTTAAATGGATACATTATAAAAGAAAACACAAACACAGTAGGGAAGCTATTATATTGTCCCATAGTGGATGTGGATATAATGGATTTTAATGTTTTTAGTTCATTGTAGGTAAATCCATAGTGCTGGATATGGGGTGGTAATACTGCACAAAAATAAGAGTTCCAAGATTACTGAAATATAACAGAAAAGAAATCACATTTTTGAAATGTTTTGTGAAGTTGTTAGTTGCAGATACTATACATGAACTAGATTTGTTTTATTGTTGTACATGGAGTTTTATTATTGAACAATAGCAGTAAATAGCAGGGACAAAGAATATCATAATGGGGTTAGAGGATCAGAAAATAACCGAGTTGTATGAAAAATAAAACCACAGTGCATTCTCAAACTGGAATATGATTCCTTTAGGTAATCAGGAACATTCAAAATGTATCACTCCCAAGTGGGAACTTTAAATGAGCCAAGCTTACTTGGTTTGACATAATGTTTTTTATTAAGAAAATATTACAACAGTGGAAAAAGCTTTGCTAGTATCCCCTAACAATAAATATAATATTACAGAAATTCCTTTGATGTCTGTTTCAGAAACTAAATAGTTTTGGGGGGTTTGTTCTGTTTTTATGTTTTGCAAAAAGCAGATTTGGTAGGTTTTATCTGATTTAGGCAGTGTAATATTTATATCATTTTTCTTAATTGTAACAATCCTAGAAATATTTCATACTGTTCTTTTTTTTTGGCATAAATACCCCCATTTCTCAGGGTCACCATTTGATCTGAATGGGAATAGCTTTCAGCAGTCAGGGTGTTTACACTTAGGATATATATACTGATTTGTTTCCAACTATTAATAAGAGGCATTTAAACCCTTGTGTACAGTACTTATGTTGATATGTAGCTGCGGGGCAAGAAGTGCTCAAAACTAAACAGATTCCCCACATACAAAAAAGAAAAAATTAGTCCTTTTTTCTGCCCCAAATTACTCTTTAAAATAATAGAGCTCTACCAGAACCTGCTTTTCATAATACTTGCAAGGATAAATCTTGTAATTTGTAGTCAATTTCTGCTTTGAAAGTTGTCCTCTTCTCTCATGAAAAACGTACACTACAATACTCTTGCACCTTTTTTCTTTTCTTTTCCTGCCCTTGCATCCCATTCTTAGACTCAGAACTCAGGCTTCACACCCAAAGGTGTGCCAGTGGGTACATTCTTTAATCACTGTTGGATCAAGTGCCTGAGAAGAATTTAATTTTCTCATAGTGAATGTCCACAAAAATAAGAGTCATATAAAATATAAATATTAATAATAAAAGTAATGCTTGCATCATGGTTCAATGAGATGTAGAAGGATTGTTCTCTCCAGGCCACAGAATGAAAACAAAGCTGATTCACATCCCAAAGAGCTGCTCTAGCATCTGAAGATCAATTGTCTTTATTCCGTGTACTGGAATGGCAAGTGGATTCTCCATAGTTGCAGATACTATATGCTCACCATCTTTTCCTATGATTGACCCTTGCTATGCTCTCGATTGTCCCATGTCTGTTAGCTTTAGAAATAGTCTGAACTAGAGCTGACCAAAAGATTGCTGTCAACACTTTAAAAAAAAATGGAAAATTCCAGCTGGTTGACCAGGTCAGTTTTCATTAGCTCTAGTGGAATTACAAGAAGTTAGAGGCTTCAAATCTGTATTTGAAATGCAGACACACTTACAAAAGTAAAACAACCACCCCAACTCACATTTCTCTAACAAAAGCAAAGCAAAAATTAATGAAGAGACAAGAAGGAACTCCCATAAATATTATTAGCAGTGATCACTTTGAACAGGCTGATCACTTTAAAATGTAAGGCAAATATTGCTGAGCCTCCATACTTACTCATAGCAATAAGACTATAAACTTTAACTACTGTTTCAAATCATTTGAACAGACAGCATTACCATTTCAGTCCTAATTAACAAAGAGGGTTTTTTTTCCAAGTTAATTCATAATATAAAAAAGACTTTTGTTGGAAAACAAACAGAAGTCCTTTCTTTCTGTATGCTACATTTTGCAGCAGAATGATGGTATATTCAACAAAAGCATCTGGTTATGGTTACAGCTCAATCATTTTGACATTAGTCACAAGAGAAATCTTAGAAGCCATTTTAAGACATCAACTGAGAAATCTTTTGAAAAGCACAGCTTGATCAACAGCCAGCATGTGCTTTCAAAATGGAGATAATGTTTTAAATCAGTGGTTTTCAACCTATGGTCCGCTGACACCTGGGGGTCCACAGATTATGTCAAAGAGAGTCCACGAAAGGTTGTTGTTAACATAGAACAGTGGTTTTCAACCTGTGGTCCACCAAAACCACTGCTTTAAACATATTGACATTCTTTGAAGAGACCATTGCCATGACAAACATTCAAAATTATATGAAAAACAGTTATGTGTTTGGAGTTTTTTTATGTGGGGGGGGGGGTTCATGGCTTTTTTAAAAGGCATTTAGCAGCATTTCAAAGTGAATGTTAAGGATGTGGAATCATGAAATGGAAGGAAAATGTAATTTGTTGAATTGAAAAGTGGTTAAAGAGTAGAAAACAAAGGGAAGCAACAAATGGGAACTTTAAACTGAAAACAGTTTTCATTTGATATAGGAGGGACCAAGGGGGAGGAGAGGAGAAACAGCGAGTGAAAGAGAAATCCTAAACTGGTTACTTTGCACAGTGTACTAATATCTATCCAAGCCATAACATCTATCAAACTAGATGAGAGGGTTTTGATTTCTTTTCAAGAATTCTCTTTAAAAGGGAGCCTTCAAATAACCCAATATTGACATATTCTAACCACTTTATTTTGTGTCCCTATAACGACCAGTGCAGTATTGGAATGGGGAGAGGTGACAGGGGAAGCAATGGACATCATGAGCCAGTGAGCTCTGGGTAGGATAATTAATTTAGTGTTTACCTTTGTTTGCCCTGCTCTCTGGGTTAGTGCTCCGGCCATCCAAAAGGAGAGCGAATAAATCACACATCTTGGTGGACTTGTGCAAAGGAGCTCTCTGAAAGGGGTTTTTCTCTCTATGTTCTGCCAATGTGGACTGTCATACTTCAGTCCTGACATAGTCACACAAGAAATGCTTGTGGAGGAGAAATAGCATGAGGCTTGTGATCCCCCATGAAGGAGGTAAAAAATAATGAGTTAACAGCTGCTGCATGATGGAAATATGAAGCTAAAACTTTGTAATGCCAATGCCTCGTACCATTGACCTACTGCTGCCAGAAGGAGGCTGCTCAGGTCAGAATGTCCTACCACTAATAAGCCGGATGCAGGGGCTGTTCTTGGGACTGCTTCTCAAAAGCCAGTTAGCCTCACAATAAAAAGAAGCAACTCCCTCTTCTCACACAAACCCCCCTTAGCCAAAGATGTGATGGGAAAATTCTTCTTGACTTCTTTGGTAATCTGTTTGCATCCTAAAGCATGAAATTTGATTACCCTCATCTTAACATACATCATTCCAAATATTGGCACTGAGCCACAAAAAAACTCTTAAGCACATGCTTAGTAGCGTTAGGCATCATTTTGCTAAAATTGCACTGACTTCTATGGGCTTTATGCACCTGAAATTAAGCACATGCTTAAGTACTGATCTGAATAGGAATCTTCTTCTGAATTAGGGCCATAATTGGTCCAAAAGTTATCCAACATACTGCAGTGGCAAGTTGTTGACTCATTTGTTTTCTGATGCTCTTGTTCAATTTTTTACTCTCTTTTATATTTCCTCTCTCTGCTACCCAGCTTTTTAAACAAAACCATACATTTAAAGGAAATTAACATTAAAGAGTGCTAAGGCAAACATTTCCTTTTTACAAAATCAGAAAGAATTATAAGGCAAAAATGTCCATGAAAACAAAGCCTTTTAAAAGCATCAATATATTTCATGAAAGGAATAGAGATGGTATTAACACAAAGCTAAGAGAGAAAAACAATTGTCTGAGAAAAGGAAGACAGGAAAGAGCAATAGAGAAGACATAATAGTGGAGTTAGAATTATTTTTTGAAATTATGTATCTTCTTGTAATGCTTTAGTAAACCAGCCATTTAGCTTTATTTTGACTGTATAAGACTAAATGCTTTGTGCAGAAGATGAAAATAAGTTGATTAAACATGTTCGCATTCTCAGTCTCATGCATCTTGTACACTGTTATGACACCCTGTGATGTAGGATTGCCAGAATGCGGAGGTAATAGATGGACCTTGAGACAATTTCCCAGTGGTTCTGGTATATGATTATGATACAGACTAGCAATCACAGAAATTGATATATGTCTCTGAAAGTCATATACAATTCACCATTCAGTAAGCTGTTCATGGAAGTGAAGGGATTTGTATGCTACAGTAAGGCATATATTATAAAGAGTTATTTATAATATATGTTTGCAGATGAGTCTTATTTTGCAAACTCCTCCATGTGGATTATAACCCGTGAAGACAAGAAAGAAAAGTTATATTTAGCTGTTCTGTAAGTCATTATGTTCTTGACATACAGCACATTTTCCTGTTGGGAGTAGATATTGTCAGTATAGCAACCCATTCCAGATGAAGACACTGTCATTTGTATGGTTTTATTACAACAAGTGCATAATTAGTAGTTTTACATCTACTTTTACACTATTTTGACAATTCAGAAGTTTAACAGGAGAAGGATGTCAAGGAACAGCTCGTGATCAACCTTTTTTCTACAGTCAGAAGGCAGACTTGAGAATTAACTGGTATATAATTCACACCTTTTCTGAGATCCTTTTGAATAGAACTAGGATTAAGCTAACAGGTCAGTTATGGGTTTTCAGGAGAGACCTAAATGCATACTTAAGCTTGTACTGTAAATTGATCTATGCTAAATGAATTAGAAAGAGTCTGGGTACCTCTGAACTCTTGCTTCTTGTGGGTATCTGCATTCTTCCTGCAACATTTATTCTCATGTCGAGTAATTCAGATTCCTGGAAATGTCACTTTCATCTAATGCCTTTGGTACCATAGCATCTAATGCTTATCTGAACCAAATAAAGAATTGGAAGTAGAGAAAACAGCATATAATAGAAATTGCTTTGAATTAGAGAAGTCACATGTTTCTCTGTGATTATGTGTCTATGTATGAACAATGTGGCAGGGCTCTTCTGTTGACTCACCATGTGACCGGGAATTAAAAGCTTGTATAAAGATGCTGAGTAAGTTTCCTGACATAGTGGCAGCTTGTTATTTCCACCAGGACATGAGGGGTCCTATCCATCTTCCATTGAAATCCATGGACAAACTTCCAGATCAGGCCCTAATATTGGGTATAAGTGAACTAAGGGCAAGAGATAGGGATGCCCTGCAGGAAAAGCCAAGAAAAGCCAGGCTTAGTGAGAAACTATAGATTGAAGTTTGTGTTCTTTTATTATTTGTGTCATAAAGCCAAACTCCAAAAAGGGGATAAATGACTTTATGTAACATAATAGCCTTTATTTACAGGTAACATTACTGGTACTTGGATACACAGACCTTCACTTGCTTTGAATTGTCAATATTTTTCTAGCCATTATTTCATTAAATGCCATCTGCTTTTGTGCATTGAGAGTGGCACTATAGCACAGGAAAGGCTAGTTTGTTCCTCCTCTAGTCTTATAGCTGGAAGTGACACCTTCCAGGCTATACTGCTGGGACTTAACTACAGCTTTGGTAAGTTGTCAGTCACGGTAGTAGACAGAAATAGGATACTAATATTTCAACAGACCAACCCTAAAGTATTAAAAGTGTAGCTATCTGCATGGAATACTGTTTTCCACTTTGTACTATATCCATGCCACTTTACTTTGTATCTGAGATAGACATCATCATGGCATAGTGTTCGGGGGAGGAGGGAACCCAACAAATTAAGTAACATGTTGCAATCTGAAATATACTTTCTGTTAAATTTCCTCAGTTTTATTTCCTATCAACACAGGGAAATCACCAGTTAAATCGACATTCACCTCCCCCCAACCTCAACTCAAAGGTATTAATTAAAGATATCCTTTCACTTATATCATATAACTAGAGGAAAATAAGATACCAAATAACATGCTTAGATTGCTTACCTACCCTTCTAGAGATAGGGAAGGTAACTAATCTAGGAGTGGAGCTAGGGACTTAGGCTTGACAGCCCTCATGAAAAGAAGTAGCTGGTGCATCTGGGCAGTTTTGTCAGTTTCTCTTTGCAGAGGTAGATGAAGTTATATTCAATAAGGGGAATAACTTTTTTTTCTTTTTAGCATTTAACATAACATTTGATAACTTTGGGAAGTTATGAAAAAGCATGTGTGTGTGTGAAGTTTGTAGTGACTGTAGTTTTTTTCAGCTTCAGAAGTGCAAAAAATGTGAGCCTCTAAGGAGATTAAACTTTCAATAAGGTCTCATTTTTAATTGTTCCATTTGCCAAACCTAATCTTTGACCCAAGGTATGGAAATTTGAATGGTCCTCTGAAGAATTATTGTGTTTAGTGCTGGTCTCAATATAGCCATAAGCTATGGATCTGCTAAGATACCTCCATAATAGAGGACTGAATCCTAAAACCGTTCCTTCATCAGTTTAGCTCTTACTCAGACAAATCTGCATTGGCCTCAAGGGGACCTGCAGGTGCTCAACACCTCTAAAAATCAGGATTATTTTCTGGTGGGGGGGAGTCTAAATATTGGTAAAAAGCATAACTTTACCACCAAGTTTGAAATTGTGGCCCCTATTTTACAATGATGTTATTAATCCAAAAATAATCTGGTCCCTCCGGTGGCCCCCTTTGCATTATCCAGGCGTACTATGGGATGGTACAGTGACCACATTTCCACTGTACATCTCACAGTTCCAGCAGGGAGTGTGCATTCCAAAGAAAAGTAAAATGAACTTAAGAACATGAAACAAGCATATTATTTAGCTTCTGTAAAACAATGCTGGTTAAGGGGACAAGGGACCTATACACCTTTTAGCTGAGACAGGGAAGGAATATTGAGTATGGGAGCATACAGGGAAATAATGAGGTCGTTATTGCTGCAACACTGCACAATTAACATGTCTTATTCAGACTTTTTCCATATTTATGAAATGAAAAATATTTTAACCATCCATAACGAGGCAAAAGGAGGAGATGAAAACAATTTCACTTAGCTCATTGTCATAAAGGCTGCCAATAACATAACTGAACTAAATTGGTCCACTTCACATTAAATTCTTGTTTTACATTACAGATTTTTAATAGCAGAAATCCAACCCAGACTTCAGTTCCACACACACAGTTCTTTATACATTGAAATACAGTATTCCAAAAATTACAAATTATAAAACACTTCTACCAAATGTTCTGTTTCAAGTTGTCTGCTTCCTCATAGAATAGCCTGGAGTGGTCTGATTTTAAGCACCCCCATCTGGACCAAATTCCTAGGAGCATAACTCTGGAATCCAATTTTAGTTTGGGTCTCCAGATGGTCCAGCTATATAGAGTTTCACTAGTCAAGTCGCAAACAGAGTTATTTATGCAAAAATAATAATTATCAACAATAACTGCATGTATTTAGCAAAAAGAATCCACTGACAGAAGAAAGATGTCTTCCATATCCTAGAGAGACCTGATCCTGAAATGTGTGCTTGAGCAACTTTACCCACATATGTAAGTCTATAAGAATCAGGATCTAGATCTCATCAATGTACTGTTTAATGAATTAAATTAACTAAAGTTCCCAAGCTTCTCTATCCTTAAGTGTTTTGCTATTATTACTTAGAGCATTAACAGTGTATATGGGGCTGTACAAAATCTAGAGGTTTGGGTTGCTAATTATTTGGGGTTTTTTTTAGTATAAAGGTGGTTCTCATGATGGTTAGTGTATAATACTAGAGTTAGACTGAGAACTACAGTCAGAAGTAATGTAAAAGGTGGTATACTGTAAGCTACACATTGGTAGATCAGTGCAACTCAAAGTCAAAATGGAATCAGGTTATCAAAGGTGAAAAGTTGGTGTTCCTTAAATCATGGTATGTGATGTACATCTTTCCGGTTCAAACACCACCCACTTTTTCAGCTTAATCTCAAGTGGCCATAACACTTGTATCCTTAATTGAGCTATTCTTTAACATAGTTTTAAATGAGGTATTTCTATATTATCTACCTTACTCCCTTCTTCATATGGACCTATTCTTGAACTGCAAGTTCTTTCCTTCACTAATACCATGTAACCATTCACTTTATAACCTTAACAACATCTAGTGCAAATAGCAAGTTCGATGTATCCCACTCATGCTAATTCTATGAACCTGTCTGTGATGAAGCAGAGAAACTACCCACCAACATGGAAGGGGTTAAAGAGAGATTTTGGACCTAGACAGCCCCATCCCTTATACCTGCAGACCTCCTGGAGGAGAGAAAAGGAGAGAACCTGGGTCAGTTTGTGGCTGACTGACAAAGAGGTAGAAGCTAGCTGCCTTGAAGGATCACCACCCTGCCAGCCAAGGGAACAAGCACTGTCTCCGTGGCCAGAGGAGACTGAGGACGAGGCCTAGGCAGAAATGCAGAGACCTTGTGGGGTTCTGAACCCACCAAATTTATCAATGCCCTGCCTGGAGGAACCTGGGACCAGAACAATATGTTATCTAGGACCCATGAGGGGGCACTACTAGAGAAAATTTGCTGCTACAACTTGGACTTTAGGGGACACACCCCAAACTGAAGGGAGAGCAGAAGGAAATAGGTTATGGATGTAGACTCCCTTCTGGGAGCTCCCCTACTCAGGGGTTGATTTACACCGGGCGCTGGACTGGAACCCAGTGGAATGGGAGGGCCTGGGTGCCCTACCTCTTCCAAGCTTTAAAGACTGAGGCACCTTGACCAAGCAGGGTGCTGGATATAAAATGCTCCAACCACTAGGCTGCCTGGTCCTCCAAGCCCCCGTTGCATATCTTTGAAATGCAAGACCCTTTTATTTATCGTCTCACCTCCCCACCCAGGGCTGGCTC
This sequence comes from Malaclemys terrapin pileata, assembly GCF_027887155.1. Lineage (NCBI taxonomy): Eukaryota > Metazoa > Chordata > Testudines > Emydidae > Malaclemys > Malaclemys terrapin. The sequence goes on along the minus strand of NC_071513.1, from coordinate 31,749,624 downwards.
TAGGCATCAGCATTCCAAGCATGTGCTTGGGGCGGCACTTCTCAAGGGGCGACATTCCGGTGGCACTCAATTTTTTTTATTGTTTATTAAGGGCCCTGTCACCACCTCCCACCCCACCCACATTTGTGTCTGACTTTATCTACTGAAATGGGAACTTTCTCTGACATCACCTCATAAAATAGTTTAAAAGATATTGAGGCTGACCCAAGCAAAGTGTAACCTGCAGTAGGACCTTTCAAATGTTACTTGAAGCTGCAAGGCATATAATTATTCCATGGTTGTTTTTAATTCAGGCTATAATCAATGTTAAATGTTATGACACCCTTCCTCAGGCTTCTGGTCCCCACACATCACCTCTCTTGGGTGGAGATATATGTCTCTTGCCTTCTTGACTTGGTTATTTCCAGGCAGCACAGTCCCATGCCTACACTGTGAATTCCCCAGCAATGTCAGACTCCCTAGGCAGGCCTGCTTTGCCTTCTGCTCAGATGCTATAAACAGCGTAATTTTCCACTGATATAAGGTGCCATATATCTCTTGTTAAGCAAGTACATTTCTTATTAAGGTAAAAGCATTACATAGAAAACAGTAACAAAATAAAAGAACCTGCATAAACATTAATAAATTTACCAGAGATCATCCCAATACCAACAAGGCGTCTGGCCAGTGAACAGTCCTTGAAACCCCATCAAAGGTGTTTTCCTACGGTCACAAGTTCATAACAGCTGTTAGCTCAGAACAAGCAAACCTGTGAGTCACTCTTTTATCCAATTCTGGGTCTTTGATCTGCAGAAACCGTGAACTGATCATCACCCAGACAACAGGTTTATTTTTAAGGCACAGCATCAGAAGGATGATCCAGAGGTGATGTATTCCCAGAGCATTCCCCTCCTCCTAAGTATTTCTTAGGAAACCAACTCAACTCAAAGTTCAGTCTTGTCTGGCCAATTGTTTTAAAAGAATCGTTTAAAGCTCATAACTTTTTAAAGGGTTTACATTAGTCCTGTCTCCTCCTTAAAGAAGTGCCACATAATCCCACAATAATAGATAAACATTTGCATTTTAATACAATGAACAACTAATAAACTTATACTTAATTCAGTGATGTTTAAATTAATTCACAATAGTTTTTTCAAGATGTTGCAGGAAATTGCCATATCTGTTGCACTTATAACCATTGTCTTTTTCTCTTTTATAATGAAATTCATTATCTTGGGGAAAGAAATCACCCCATTTCCAAATTAACTTTCAATACCCTTTTAGCACTAGAGCAAAGGTATCCTGTAGTGCTCAATAATAAATTGTCTGCCCAAAAGGCCTTTCAGTACAGGAGTGCAGTAATGTCTTCCTGGACCAACTCCTGTGCTACTATTAACCCATCCAAATGTCATTTGGGTCTAGGTAATGGAAAAGACATCTAACGAATATAAGCTTCTATTTCAGCTTGTGACAACAGCTAAAATCAATGTGTAAAGTTTCAGGTAATGTTCTGAAACTGTTAGCAATTTCAGTAGGAAGGATTTCTCCTTTCCTATCCATTATCTTGTCAACCCTGTTTTACTATTCAACTGATTGGGCCCAAACATTTGTATTATTTTCGTTTTCTAACAGTGTAGTCTTTAATTCTGAACAGTTAAACATTATCTAATGCACTTCCGATAGCTATCAGTCACTATGCTGCTTTCAAAATCTGAAAAGTATCTTTCTCCGAACACCAGAAATATATTACTGTGTACACAATAAAATTTATACTTTGTAAACATTAAATATCTTTGGCCAAATTTTCTAAATGACCACCTCTCTGCCATTAACATTTTTCATGCAGTTTTGTGCATACAACCATGTATTGGTTAATAGAAGAAGATGTTTATGCAAACAGGATTGCTGCTTACACTAGTTAGACATTTATTTATTTGGAATTTAGACACTGACTTCAGTTGTACTACTCCCATTAGCAACGTTATGCACACATTTCAGTGCTTTGGAGGATTGGTGCCTTCGTACATTGGGCAACCACTGTTTACACTAAATTCTGTGAACAAAGTGGGTATTTTTATGAAAATGTGTCCTTGATTCAATTATTAACTATAAAAGTTTATTCTAAAGCTATAGAAGTCTTAGATGTTTGATTCTTTTAAAGAAAATATTTCATTACTTGTCTGTAAAGATGCTAGATCTAGTGAGAAAACTGGAAATGGATGAAAAATCAGAATGGTAATGAAGAAAAAATATAGTAAGTGAGAATACTTTAAAGACATCTTAATTAAAGATAGTATATCCTTCATGGTAAAACTGAAGTATTAAGAAATCTCTCTATGTATGAGATAGTCTTTTCTGAAGAGAAGAATTTGTATATATGTCTAATTGTTTTATAGTATTGTTTACTTCACTCATCCTGATTCATATCCAAACTTCTTCATATTGTCAATAAAATTACTCTCATCAAAGCACCGCACATACACAATGATTCCCTCTTTATCTCAATCTACTGTGAAAGATTACTATATCTTATTTGGACAAAAGAAGGGAACATTTCTTTTTGGGAATAATAACTTCATATGTTTCCTGATGTGTCAAGGACCAAATAAAGAGATGGGTACTCCTATGAGTGGAATTTCTGTCTTTTGCCTTCAAAGCCTCCATTCTGTTCCCATGAAAACTTTCCTATAACGGGCCATGCTGAATCAAGAGTTGACTCAGAACCCTGTCACTCAAATCTCCACCCCATGCATTAATTGGGACCTGATTGAAATACAGGCAATTGGTGGAGGATGCCAATTAACTGAGTAGAGATACAGCTGAGGAGCTAATTGGGTGGGAGTAACCACTCCCTCCCCCAGCAGCTAGGACTTATGTAAGCAGTTAGGCAGGACTGGAGCCTGGAGTACCCTTCCCCAGAAGTAAGTGAGGGAAGCTGGTTACTGACTGTTCATAACACACCAAGTTGTGGTCTGCTCAAGGGCTATAAGAAAGCATAGTGGTCACTAGGAATAACTGGAGTTGTGGTGGTCAGTTACCGAGGCTGGAAAAGACTCTCAGGGGATCACCCCATGATGTTCTCATCATTGCTATCTATTGTTTTTATTTGGACAAGGTTAAGGGTTTTATTATTATTCAGATGTCTTATGAAGAAAATAGTGATTCATGCCTGGAGTAGCACAAAGCAGGCAGTGTGGTTGGGATCTGGGGGAGGGGCACCTTCAGTAACAATGATATGAAAGAAGCATGGCTCTTCTCTGAAATGTGAGCTTTGATTTCAATAGTTACTACTTATAAATGTATATTGATATGATTTATAAAATGTCCAGGGATGTGCACATACAGAGCAGATTTTGTAAGGTGTTGTGGGGGCTCACAAAGAGGAGGAAAGAGAGCGTTAGTAACCTTTCTTCCCAAACTCTTTCCCATCTGTGAAGGGACCAATATCGTGCTTCTGTGGTGCAGACTCTGCTTTAGCCTAGCAGTCCCAGAAGTGGTTGCTTTGACAAAAGAGGGCTGAGAAAGGTAGGAAGAGGGCAGTGCCAACAAACCATGATCATTTCAGGGAATATGTGTTGAATCCTGGGATAGGGTGGCTCAGCATTCACTTCTCCAGGCCTCTATCCACTGTAATTTATTGCCCTCGAAATATCACAAAATGGTAGAAACTACCTGCACACTTCCCAGGAAGGATCATATCATCTCCTTGGCTGCATACTTCCAAGGGGCAACATTTATACAAATATTACTCAAATATCACCCAAAGGTAGTGAACACAAAATACTATATGAGGTATCATTACACCCTCCCCTCAAAGCAGCAGAAGCCTTTTTAGTGATCACCACGACTTGGGGTTGGAGATAATTTCAGGCATGCGGCCTGTTGCAGGAGGGGCAGTGCCAGGTGATAGTCAATCTTTGTTTTGTGGACTCCAGGCAAAACGGCAGAAAGATCTCCGGAAAAGACAGTATCTTCTGCTCCATGGCCTCTACCCTCATCAGAAGGTGAAAGGAGAGTGCACAGTAGTGGCTAAATCACCTAATGATAGACAGTTGCTCTGATGCCTGGTGGAAGGAAGGAGCTGGCTTTCTGTATCAATGCACCAAGTTTCAGAGAGAATTAATGAGATTTTACAGTAGAAAGGTAGAACATGAAAGTTGAAGGTAGACAAATTAGGGTAGTTAACCACTGGAACAATTTACCAAAAGTTATGGTGAAACTATTTTAAAATCAAGATTAGATGTTTTTCTAAAATTAATTTGGAGAAGTTCTATGGCCTATGCTATATTTGAGGTCAAACTAGATCACAATGGTTCTTTCTGGTCTTGGAATCTATGAATTTCAGGGTACTTCTAGAGTCAGTGGACAGATAGGATCTCCTGGCAGCAAGGCGCATGTGAAGCTATGTAGTTAGAGAGTCCGTGAGAGCAGGAGGCAGTGCAGAGCCCAGAGATCTCCAGATTTTGGTGTGCTGATCTGTTTTGATCGGGGGTGGGGGGACAACTTCCCAAAACTGAGAGCCCCAGGCAGAGGGGTACCCTACCTCACAGAGCTTCCAGCCCATGCCATGAATTTTTCCTGGCCCACTATAATGAGGCTGTTTCTAATGCAGAGAATTATGAAAGCCAGTTTCTCCAGCAAAATATCTTTTTTTTCCCCTTTGGCCATTTAGTTACTATTTTGCAATCACAATATGCAGGGTGTAGAGAGCATCCTCTCGTACCTTCCCCAATGTCATGCAGAGAAATAGCACTTAGTGGAGAAAGGACTCTGGTCACACTAGCTTAAACACATGACATTTTAAGCAAAGTGATTCAGAAAAAGACAACTCTCTTTGCAACAACAGAGAGCAAGCAGCAGAGCCATCATTTGTTAAATTGGGTATTGTCTCATTAAATTTCTAAGCACAGTGTCAAAAAAGATTAGGAACAGACTGACAAATTCAACTGGCTCAACAGCTTTGCTAAAATCGTATGACAACATTAGCACAACTATAAAGAAGGGAGAAAAATTACACAAGTAAAATAACAGACTTAAACAGCACATAATTATAATTTCTCCGAGTGACCAGCTGACACCTGCAGTAGTAAGAGTTTGATTCCATTACACTTCTTTAACTACCCCAGCCATAGCAAACATATCCTTGCCCTAGGCGGAAAGTAGAGGATAAAAATATGAGCTAGGGATGGTATGAGAAAATATTTTCTTCCATAACTATCAAGGACATTCTTATCAAAGAAACATTGAGATGAAAGTCTTGTGGGTCTTCTGACCCAGCCAGAAATATGAGATTTCTCTCCCTTCCAGCCTGATTTCTAGACGAAAGTGGGGATGTGCAAATTAGAAGTGAGCTGAACCTTTCAACAAAATTGAATCCAAATAAAACCTCTATGCAAAAGTCTGATTTAAAGCTTTGATTTTCCCCTTCCTCTCCCATTTGTGAGACTCTGTGCATTGCCTGATTTTTGACAGGGACTAAATTCAGAAGTTCCAAAAAAAGAACAAGGAGCTGATGCTCAAAAGGGATGAGATTTGTCTGATTTTTTCTTGCACAATAATTGTGCATGGCATTGAAGGAGCAAGGTTCTTTGGGCCTACAGACTAAAGTGGTCGGCATTTTATAATTCCATAATAAGTAGCTAATTCAGTTTTAGGATGCTTTAGTTATTGTGTAGATAACTAATTCTGATCCTACTGGAACAGTGCAAATTCAAACAAATGCTTCTTATGTTTATTTTTGCCATGTAACCTGATATTGGAATCTGACCTAATATACTTAGATTTTAGTGTAAGAACGTGAATTTTCCCCCTACATGTGAAATAAGAAAATAAAGCACCTACAGGGCCAGAGTCATAGCAGGTGTGAATTGGTGTAGCTATGGGTACCTTGACTTTAATAGAACTTAAAGCTGGATAACTGATATTTTGGTTCACCAGCAGTCCCCAGAAAATTGGCGAGGTGGCAGGGGGAAATAAATGTGGGTCAAACAAAAAACAAAACATTTGGAAAAAATAAAGCAAATCAAAAAAGTAAACAAAAACTGTTTTGGGTCAAACATTTTTTTTATTTAGGTTTTTTGGACATTTTAAAAATAAAAAGCAAAGGAAATGAAGGGCTAGATCCATAAAATGACCAGAGAAGGAGCTACTGCTGTCTCACTCATAAATGGAGCTGGGAGATAACTGATTATTTGATTTACGTGGAGGTTTTTTTTTTTTGGGGGGGGGGGGGAGAAATCAGCTCAAACCAAATCCAAGAATTGAGAAAAATATTGGCAAATTAAAAAAAAAAAAACTATTTAGGGTGAAATAAAACATTTTATTCAAAATAAAATGGATTTTTGGATTCCTATTAAAAGGCTAGAGTCACAAAATAGCTGGAGGAGAGAGTGCTGCTGTATTCTCTATGACCTACCTTTAGCTCTGTGGTTAGCCTACTCACATGAGGTGCAGCACTAACAGCTTGCAACCCCCAGGTAATAAACTCATTATTCCCTGAGGGGTTGTGACCCCCCCAGTTTGAGAACCCCTGGATAAATAATCATTGGAGGAGGGATTTGAAGTTGGTTCACCTTCTACCTGCAAGGTAAATGGCCTAAGCCTCAGGCTCAAGGGTAGTCTGGGTTAGGTGTCTAACAGTCTCTCCTGTTGGATCTGTTCCACTTTGTATAAAATACGTTAATAGCCAGCAGGCCAGAAAAGAAGTAGGAGAATGCCTCTATAGCCTGGTGGTTATGGCATGTGCCCTGGAGACCCAGGTTCCTGTATCTGCTCTAATGATTATTTAATTAGTTATGCACCGTGGAACAGCTTCAACAGGAGTTATTAAGAAAACCATGTCCCAAGATTATCCTATAGCCCAGTGATTAGAACACTGTCCATAACATGGGAGACCAAAGTGCAAATCCCTTCTCTTTGCTAGGCAGAGGGGGAAGTGACTCCAATATGCTCACATCCCAGGTGAGTGTTCTCACCATTGGTCTACAAATTATAAGTGAGCCTCCTTCCTTAGTTGTTTTATACATGATACTTAAGTCCCCTTCTGAATCTAGCCCCTCCCCCCAACATTGGCCAAAAATATATGGCAAATTTGTGAATAGTTTCAAGTCAAGTGAAACTAAATTTTTTTGTGTAAATAGCTGTACTCAACTCTAATGAAATTGCATCCATTTACATCAGAAGAGGATCTACCTTCTTATGTCACAACTTTGAACAGTAATAAGGATTGGAAACTAGTAAACAGAGCTCCAAAATCCATATTTTGAGGAAGGTGATTTTTATGATGTTCATGTATAAGGAAGTGAATAAATACAATACATAGATAAGACAAAGTTTTAAAACAAAATAACTATACATATACGACATGTTATTTTCCTTCTGCAACTTTACTCAAACAAGTTTCCCTAGTGTCCCCCAGAGCCATCCCTAATGCCCGCTACAAAGATCAAATATATACACAGTCACAGACTCTCTCTCTAGCCCCAAACCTGACTCTGATTGGCACAATGCTTCCTGTAGGTGGGGCTTACCATATATAAACCCTATCCTCCATTTTGAATTTCTCTTCATCTAAACAAATGGCTTCCTGCATCAGGAGGAGGTAGTAATCTTGAACCAAGGTAAGATGGCAGGGGGTGGGAAAGAGAGATGGAAAGAGGAAACTTCCTTCTAGAGACACATATTTTGAATTTAGGGTCTAGATTCCAGCAGGTAAAAGAAAGGAAGTAGGGAAAGGACATGAAAGGTTGTTCATATATATTCTGCAACCTATAAAATGACTATGGATCCATAAAGCTTCTGGAAGTGGAATCCTTTTCTTTAGGAATCCTGCACTGCATAAAAATGTGGTTGGTGTTGTTTGTAGAAATGAATGGTTTGTTAGGGCTAGATTCTGATCACAGTTACATCTGGGCAAGTCAGGGATAATTCCACTGAGACTTGGACCATTTATGTAATTGTAGAATGTATTTATTAATACAGAACATGTGTTAGATCAACCCAACTGTGGGTTTTCCTGTGGAAGTGAATTGCAGTGGAGAGAGGAAAATTCTGTCCTGTTCTCTGGGGGGCGGCGGGGGAGGATTTGTCCCCTTTCCCTGAGGATCAACCCTCATTCCTCACTATTCCCTACAGAGGCCCAGAGCCACCCTTGTGATAGCCTTGGAGCCTTGCTGTGCCATCCCAATACAGGTTTGTGACTTAATGATGCAAATAGTGCAGAGGGATTAGGTCAGAAGAATCTTCTTCCTTTGACTACAATGGGGTGATGTGTGATTAAAACAAGCAGGATGTGGTTTACAGACACGGGGCTTCTTCATTTCAGCTGTTTTGCACTACATTGGCAGCACAAATGAATCATTAACCCCAGGCTCTCTCCAACTGAGGATTCTGCTGGCTGGCAGAACAGCTCCTAGAGCTTACTAAACTATATTGGGTCTGGGGCCAACCTAAAGATGGACCCAGGATCAGGAACCCCAAACCAGCTTCTTTGCAGCCCAATTCCTTGAATTACCCCCAGAAGGTATCTGAGTATCTGGGACACTGGTTTTAGATGCATACTGACTGAATATGGTTGTTCTGGAGCCTGCAGTAGCTAAAGTTTTCAACCCTATACATATATTTTTTTAAAACGTTCATGCCTATTTTTATATAATTCACATAAAATCTCTTTACAAGATTTTACCTGTGGAATAGCTTTTCATAAGGTATATTTTGCAGATTTTGTCAAACACATTTTTTTTAAATAATGGCAACAGATTTATATATCAATAGAAATGTACTGTTTGGGTTGCTGAAGAACAATTCCTCATTAGAACCAGGGCTTATCACTTCTTCTGAGGATTAAATTATAAGCAATAGTTGTGGTTCTAGTTTTCCAGGAATGACAGCTGCTGTGATATAGAGTGTAGACTTCAAAGGATTCCCTTTTCCCATCTCCAGAGACTTGGATATTTATATTGAGCTCCCTAATCACCAATTTTATATTTCTTAACTCTCCATCAAGTAAGCTGTAATATTGTGTATACAATATTTAAAATGCTACTTAGTTTTTATTGCACTGCTTGGCAGACAATATTTTTACATTATTTTATTCCAGAGCAAAATTACAGGGAAATATCCTAAAGATACTGTATTATAGAAAGATTAAGGCTCAGGGAGATTTCTCTATAGAAGAGAGTCACTTTCAGTGTAACAGGCTGGGAGACAGGAGTCTTGAATCATTATTTGACAACTTTTTCCTGATTATTTATGACTAGTTTACAGCAGTCATAAAACAGATGTTAATCAGGAAAATTCAATAAAACACTGGCCAAAGCCTCTGGAAAGGGCAGTAAATAGCTAAATTACCTTCAACAGCTGTACAATTAAGGAGATTTAACTGTTTTAAGCTGTTACAGGCCTGAAAATAAGGGAACACAAGGAGATGGCAGAGCTCTAATGTCGTGACAGGTCTGAGAGATTGTTGGATAGTTTATGCTGTCTTTTTGCAAAATGCCCCTTGAGACTGTGGAGATGCTCAAAATTAAAATTATGTTTTGGGAAATGTAGGTGATTCATAAAATGTTGTCAGTCAACCCCTTCTCCAAAATATGGGTGGTGCATCCTCAGAGAAACAACTAAGGCTCAAATTGCAGGATGCCAGGATGGGAAACACCTGCTCAAGGCAGAATCCATTTTGTGGAAGCTCCTTCCATTCACTGAGGATGGGGCATGTTTGGGGCAAGATGTGGGCAGCAGCCCTGTGAGAAATGGGTGGAGTGAGTGGAGGTGTTACTCCAAGGGCCTGTCTGCCATTTCCCCACATATGAGGGAGTGGCATTACCCTAGCAGAGACTACTGTAAGCTCTGTTATTGTAACTGTTCTGCTACTGCTGCTCTGTGGTGTTTGGGGTGGGAGGATATCTGTCCATCAAACTGTTTAAGGTTCCCTGTGCCAAATCCTTCTTGTAGAGTTTGCTGCAAGAGACAGGATTTGCCTCCAAAATCAAATGGAGTGGTTTAAATTCTAGTTGTTCTACTGAAAATCCTAGACTGTGCCTTACTTCCCTCCCACTTCAATTATGATAGCCTGCTTCCCACTGATCTCCCTGCATTAAATGTCTTCCTCTTTCTTCTTTGCTCAAAATGTGACTGCTGAAATTACCATCTGCTGTGCCTGATATCTTTATACAACACAAGTAATATGACATAACCAGGATCCCAAATGACTATATTTACTAAATAAACACAAACACACAAGGCCTAGCTACAGTACACACTAGAAAGCTCACCAAAGCGATACCATACTATTCCTATACATTCACCATCCTCTCTGCAACTCTGACCATATTATCCCTTCCTTGAATCCTGTTACTTGTCTTCATCTCTTTCCACATGAAACTCAAGTTATTCACACTCATTTTTTTGAGACTTTGCTCTCATTTCATGCCCTTGCTGCTTAGCCTCTCTCTAATGTTCTGATTACAGCTTCCTTTGTTCTCATCACAAATTCTAGGCTCCAAGCCTTCTTTGATGACTTGCACTTCCTGCACATGAACAGTCATCCCTCTCCTCATTCAAATCCAGTCTTTAGCAAAGCCCTAGTCAATCATTCTCTACAAAATTTTGTTTGTGTGGCCTTTGAGGTAAAGTTTGTTCTTTGTGTGTTTCACAGGACCTACTTCTATGGGCCCTTGTCCTTGCTGGTTTGTCTACACTGCAGCTGAGAGTGAGTCTCCCGGCCTGGGTAGTCAGAGTCGAGCTAGTGCACTACATATAGTAGTGTGGATGTTGTGACACAGGTGGTGACGTGACCAGGGGTCAGGTAGGCTTGGACTTGGGCAACTAATCCGACCAGCTGCCAGTGCTGCAATGTCCATGCTGCTATTTTGTCTATGTTATCTCAAGCAGAGCTAGAGTGAGTCTGTCTACCTAGCCTTATAGACTCACTCCCTTCTGCAGTGTAGATGTACCTCTGGAGCCTCTGAGCTCTACTGCAATACGTAATAAATAAATAAATAAATAAAAGAGGGCATGGCAACACCATGGACTATTATTTATTTTCTGTATTGTTTATGTCTGCGTTACAATGCCTTAGAGCAACAACCATTGGTTGTTGCAGAATACAGTATGCCCATAAGCTTAGGTATCGTTTAGGGGCTGGCAAACACAGAGGAAAAGAACAGAACAAATACTGCATTCGGATATAGAGTTTAAATACCTTGCTCCCTGGCCCATTCAAATATCTGTCTCCAAGTATGTAATATTTCATGAAAATTGCACTTAATTTGTGCTGTTAATAAAATAAGGTAGAATTTTTCTACAATTTAGATGTATATTTCTGCATCAGTATTTGTACTGCAGGTGGTGTGGTGTTTTTTTGTTTTTGTTTTTTTGTATATGTCAGAAAAATTTCAGTTCAAAACCATAAAAAAAAAATCCAATGCTTGGTGCTGTCAAGAGAATATATTAGAATACCTATCAGGTGCAGTTCAAGATGGATGGACAGATTATATTTTGATTGCACCCACATAATTTCTCTGTGACCATGGTTGAAAGGTAGGCCTTGCTTTTCTACTTGTTAAGAGTAGTTGTATGTCTTCTGGCACTGACAAGTTGAGTTTCCTGTGCATGAAGAAGGATTCAATATTAGTCTATTATGTCAGAAGTATAGGGTATGAGAGGATCATGGGAGAAAAATAATAGTAAAAAACATTGTTCACTGAACTGAAAAGAACACATGGATAAGAAGCATCTTATACTAAATTTGATCTTGGTCTATTTATTTTTTGGTCCTCTTCTATACATCAAAATGAATTAAAATGAAAATTTATCAGCCCATGATGAAACTGTAAGAAGACCATATTAGCAAAAACTACTAATTTACTTATGTGGGATTAAAAATATTTGATTCTTTCACATAAACCTTCCCTTTGGACTTCAAATAGCAGAACCGGATTTCTTAGTACTATTTGATATCAAAATCCATTCAACTGGAAAGTAATACTATACAGGACTAAGGTGTCATGGCATGTGGAGAGGAACAATATAAAATTTTGTCCAGCTTTCATTTGAACACAAACCTTTCTTTTTGTTCAATATTTAGCACCTAACAGTGGGATTGTATTTGCATTTCAAAGGCTAGAAGAGGACTTGGCTAAAAAAAATAAAAAACAGCTGCCCAGAGACACTGATGACCTCCAAAAGTTAGGTGGAGAGTACATTTGAGAGGCAAATGAAAACAATTTTTACTAATAATTTATTCAATGATCAATAGGAAAAACAATTACATCAGATAAATTATTCACCAAATATTCTTCAACCTTCTAAGGAGTTGGTCAAATAATAATAATTTAGTTTTAGAATTAAACAAAAATTTGTTAGCTATGATTCACCACAAATTACACCAGACTTTACTGCTACTCCAGTTTAGTCCATGAAGTTGTACTGCTGTAACACTGCAACCACTCAGTGGTGCATCAGGCCCATTGCTCACAATAAATAATTCCCCTAGTTCTGTTTGGAGGGGGCGGGCATCTCTAAAATGTTTGCAATAGAATAATCTGAGAAATAGAAACATTTGAAACTTAAAGTGTGAAGTTGTAGCCTTAAGCAACTGTTATGCAGCTATTTCTGTCTGAAACCAGCAAAGAGTATCAAAAGCATCTTTCAGGAATTCATATTTCAAGCATTTCTGAAATAAACAGTGATAAGATGAATGCTCTTCTACAATGTTGTTAAAAGATGTTTAGTTAACTGTGATTTCAGTCAACTAGATGAACCAAATGCAAAATTCAGCAGTCAGGTCCATCTCAGAGATTTGTGGCATTTTGCATTTAATAACCAATGTAGCAATCAAATGTACATGTTCATGTTGTGTTGTCCCTCTCAGAATTGTAGTATTGACATTCTTCAGCTACGAGTGATCCAAATGTAATTTAATGAATATTGTCAATGTACAATTGAAATTGTTTCACAACAGCATGTACAATATGTGGGGGCATAACTGAATAGAATTTAGTTACACTGTAGCATGGCTGGGCTATATGTTGTTTGCAATTGCAATAGACCTTCACAGACTATAAGAAGAGGAAGTAAATATTTACACTAGAATAGAGGGAATAATTTTCAACAAATAATTTATCCAGCGAATGTAACCCATTTTTCCTGCTTGTGAAATATCCGCAAGCAGATCAAGATTTCCATGAATTGTAATATGTGATGTTAAACATGCCTTACGACACTTTTGAATCTGTACATTTTATTGCTCTCTGTTAACTTTTCGGAGAAAATCTATTCAGACAGATGTAAAGCTGTAAAATACATGTACCCTAAAATATAGGTTTGAGAGTGAAAGAATTTATAAGCATGTGTATTATTATTTATTTATAAATGGAGGAATGGGGGCGAGAGACAGTTCCTGTTTATATGGAAATAAATCCACCAGATGAATGAAAATACACTGCCTCCTGTTAGGTTTACTGTGCATAAATCAAAATATTTCAAGGGACGAGGACCACAAGAAATATGCCAATAGTTAAAAGGTTGTTCTTCACTGACTGACCCTTAGTATTTAATTTGAAACCATGTCTTATCTTTTCATCACATTTTAAATGAACATAAGCTCATGAACTCAGTCTGACCAAAAGAGAATATCTTTTAAATATAAAGGCTAAAGTTGTCAGTATTGGATAGGTATATGATGTTGGGCACCTACAGCACAGTATAGACTTGTCAATAAGTGGCTGGATTTTCTGAGGTACTGTGCACCTGCAGCCATTGTCTTCAGTCGGAATTGTGGGTGCTCATCTCTTTGAAAATTAGACCAGCTCTGTTCCTGCAATCTGGACTATGTAGGAGGAGTGTTACAGCTGCACTGATTTTCATTGTAATCAGTGTGACTCAGTGTGGGCACAAAATCAGATTATAGCATCAGTACCTCCATATGATAGGTAAAGCCTAATTTTAGGCATCCAAGGACCTGATCTGGCAAATGCGACTAGGAATAGCTCTTGCTATTACAAAGAATCTCATTAATGTCAAGCAGACACTACATGGATGTAAGTATCATTCTCCATACTATTTGCAGGAACTGGTGCAAAGTTGGGCAATTGTGGCCTAAATTGTGTTTTTTGTTTTGTTTTTAAGGGAAACAAAGGTCTGAATGTCTGCATCTCTGTGAAACAATACACATCTGTGAAATGGAGTCTGAACTTTAAAGGGCTGTGGGAAAGTTTAAAATACTTTTAAATTAAGTTTGAAATCTTCATTTAAAAATATCAGCACAGCAACCATGCAGATATTGTGTGAAATATATAAAAAATTAATCACAAGATTAAAAAGTCACAATCACAGTTATAATCATACTATTAAACAATAATAGAATACCATTTAAAAATATTTTTGGATGTTGGGGGAAATCTGTGTGTGTGTTGGGGGGAGTGTGTCTCTAAGCAGAGCAGTCACCCATCTGAAAGCTTATTCAGGCAGCAGCAGCCACCGGCACCTCCCACTCTTGACCTAGAAGCAACAGCATAGACAAGCACCCTGTCCCCCCACCCCAGCTCAGCAGAGACTGGGTACAAGGGTGGGGGGATGGGACAGCCTGACATCAACCCTTCCCCGCCGCCCCCTTTGCACAGCAGATAGGAGGTTCCTGGTTACGAGCAACTTGGCCAGGGATGGTGCCAAGGCAGGAGAAGGAGGTGGGGTGTAGGAGCAATGGTGGCTGCAGATGGCAGCAGAGCAGTGGGTGGAGGAGGGGAAACCCTGCTCCAGAGGTGCTTCCTGAGCACTGTGCTCTGGGCAGTGGTCCAGCCCACCCTACCTATGCTTACCAGATAGCAACTGTGAGGAAACGGGACAGGGGGTGGGGGGTAATAGGCGCCTATATAAGAAAAACTCCCCCAAAATCGGACTGTTCCTTTAAAAATGGGACATCTGGTCACCCTAGCCCTACCCCTAAGGCCAACCCTGCTCCTGAGCCAGTAGCAGCAGACAGGCTCTGAGAGTAATATCCTGCGCATTTCTGAGCACCTTCAACAAATACTGAAGTTAATGGGAATTTATGCAATGACACCTGAAATATCAGGCCCAAAGGAATATATGGCCTTCTATATAGAACCTTTAAATGACATCCACAATGATAAGAATCAGGGGGTAGCCGTGTTAGTCTGTATCTACAAAAACAACAAGAAGTCTGGTGGCACCTTAAAGACTAACAGATTTGTTTGGGCATAAGCTTTTGTGGGTAAAAACCTGAAGAAGTGAGGTTTTTACCCACGAAAGCTTATGCCCAAATAAATCTGTTAGTCTTTAAGGTGCCACCAGACTCCTTGTTGTTTTTACAATGATAAGAGTTGTTTAGAAAAAGCTTAGATGGTCCAAGGGTGTTATCTGTAGAAGATGTTTTGAACATTTAGTGTAGGCACATATCATGAATAAGTGAACACTTTGATGTCTCTCTTTAGAAAAGGGAATGCCTCATGATGCTTTCATTTCCAGTATTGGGTCAAAACTTTTAAAAATCCATACAGTTTTCAATAAAAGACACACTCACATGTTCTCAGGTGCTTTGCCCAGTGATGTCAATTTTAATTCTAGAGGAACCAGTGCAAACTCCGTTTAGCCAAACTGTAACAGCCAATCTTCACCTTTTGGTTTCCTCTGAAATGTTCATGTAACAGGAATAAAACAAAAACTCTGTGAAGATGTTAAAATATACAACTGTGTAATAGTAGCAAGAATGCTTTCTACTGGTTAAGGCAAAAGATCAGAGTCAAAATTCCTGGGTTTTATTTCCATTTCAAACCTGGAATAATTGTGTGACTTTGACTAAACCATTTAACTTCTGTATGTCATGGTTAGCCTTACACTTAACATGTGGGGATTAATGATGTCTTCTTTCTGGGGCAGATGGGGTTAATTGACAGTTAATCTACTTACTATATATATATATATATATATATATATATATATATATATATATATATATATATATATAGTTATGCATCCAAGGGTGTGTGTAAAACAAACTACCAATTTGATTTCTCTCTCTTTGTATGTCACATGGCATCTTGGCCCTGAACCTGCAAACACTTGCACACATGGTTAATTTTGCCACAGAAAAATGTTCAAGCCACATGTTTGGAACCTTCAATTAAATTTGGAAATGTGGGTTCTGTAAACGGCTGGTCCAAGCAGATTTGCAAGGCCCAAGATCCCAATGCTCTTCCCTTTTACATTTACTGCCAAACTTCTATGCCATTTCAGTTGGATGGGGTATAGAAAATGTACATATTCCTGGTGGAAGATAGTGAATAGAAGTTCCTTTTTAATAGGAGGAGAAGAAATCTAATTAGGACTATGATTTAAGGGAGATATTCTGATTTCCCAGGCTGCCTAACTTCTTATCACCAGAGACCTGTCACTCAGCCTTAAACAGGGCAAGTTCCTTCCCATGTGCCACTGAAGTATGATCAGTCAACATCACACTAGCTTGAGTAGTGGCCTCAGGATCTGGGAGCTACTTGCAGCCACAGATTGGCAGAGTTGCCTGAAGTGGCCCTGGATTTCTATTTCATTTGTTCTTTATGGTTGTACTCTGGTCATGTGTATCCCCTGAACTCCTGATCTTGCTGACTGCTGTTCTGATGATGTATAGCTGCAACATGTCATCATTGTGCTCTGAGAACCTATTATGCTGCTATACATCATCAGAGATCCATCTCTCTCAAGACAGGTTACTATTATATATCATTAAAGTGATGGCCAGTAGGAACAGGAGTCCAAGAGGTAGATTATGAAAGTTTTATGGGGAAAAAAATCTATATTTTTGAGGTGAGTTGAAGAAGTTTGAATACAATAGATGGTATTTGAGTTATTGTTAATATTGTTGTTTGTATTATGGTGTACCGTGTTTTTAATTTTATCCTCCCCCATCCACAATGGTTTACTAGTTTGTAATCCAAAGATATATTTGTATGGCAGAAGACATATTTGTAACTGGGATTCAGTTGCAATGGACATACTATGCTGCAAAATAACTCAGTGGGTTATGATACATATGGACACCCTGTACAAAACCACTAGCAATAGCACTTTGAAATTACAGTGGAATATTGTCATGAGTCTGGATGAAAATTGCAGAAACCATAATATGGCTCTGTATAGGATGCCATGCTAAATAGAGATGAGTTTCTAGTCATGGTTTAACTCACATGTTTGACAGGTTGAAGACCAACTGGAAGATGTGCTCACCACCCCAAAGATAACAGGGGTTCTAAACATATAGACTGCAGAGGCAAATGGTGAAATTCTGCATGCATGTGTAATTCCCACTGACGTCCCTAGGGATTTTATGTGGTTATTTGGGAGCAGAACTTGACTCTGAATGTATGTTGTGATCATGTAATCACAGCAGGTTTTATCAGCGTGACTTGTTAGTGTATATGTTTATAAATATGTACATGTTAGCACTCATGCAGTCATATTGTGTATTCTATGAAATCAAATGATTTTAGATCCTCAAAAAGAAACACACAAAATCCATCTTCAGGGTGTTGTGTCTATATGGCTTTCTGAACATATACTGCATGGTCTTATTAACACAGGGCAGGCACTGTATATTCTCTCTTTCCACTTCTTTCTTCATGCAATTCTCTGTGTTAAATTGTTGAAAGCTGTTCTCTGTCTGTCTTTCTCTGCTCTTTAGTCTGGTAGAGCCAGAATCCCCAAGAAGCTTTTTCCCCTCTGTTAATTCTGATGTCATTAAACAGCAGTTCACCCTGAAGCAAAGCACACGCAGACAGAAAACAGAATAAAAAGACACTTTACACTTCCATAGCATCTGCCCTCTGTGGTTCCCAGTATTTTACACACATTAATTCATTAAACCTCATATCATCTTTGTTAGTACTCCATGGTTAGCACTTAGTGTAAACACTTAGTGATACATAACCTTCTTAGTGATACGTAAGTACAGATATTAGTACCAACACACAGTGAAACATTTTCTGACTCTAAAAATATTCATATTCCTACATTTATATATACACATACACATCTGAGAGGATGAGGTAGAATTTCTCACCTAAAACTGAGGTACATATGCACTTATTTCATAAGGAAGAGAAAACAGGTTCCCCTCAGAATATGCAGATTTGGGTTTTTCTGTAAGACCGAATTCTCCACCTTCCCTCAAGGGTAATGGAACATTCCAATACTCACAAAGAGAAGATTCAAGGGCCTGATTCTGGTTCTATACTGTGTAACTCCACTATCTTAAGTGGGGGTACTCTTGATCTATATTGTTGTTAATGAGAACAGAATCAGGCCCTTAAAATAAAAGCACAATAAGTCCTCGCTTAACATTGTAGTTGTGTTCCTGAAAAATGCTACTTTAAGTGAAACAATGTTAAGCAAATCCAATTTCCCCATAAGAATTAATGTAAATAGGGGGTTTAGGTTGTAGGGATTTTTTTTTTTTTGCCAGACAAAAGACATTATATATACACAGTATAAGTTTTAAACAAACAATTGAATACTGTACCTGGCAATGATGATTGTGAAGCTTGGTTGGGGTGGTGGAGTCAGAGGGTGGGATATTACCCATTTACCTTACTGCTAAATGATGAAGTAACACTCGGCTGAACTCTCAAGGGTTATCAATTGTTAATGTAGCCTCACACTCTACAAGGCAGCACGAATGGAGGGAGGAGACACAATAGACGCATGGCAGTGGCTGCAAACATTCCCTGTGGAAACTGAATGTGATGATGAACCCACACTATCCCACTGGAGTGCACCACTCCCTCCACTTTCCAAAGTGCCGGGTGGTGCATATGTGTGAGAGACAGAGACATAACCGTGTGTGTGTGTGTGTGTGTGTGTGTGTGAGAGAGAGAGAGAGACAGAGATAGAGATAGAGAGATAGATGCACATTGCCCCTTTAAGTATGCAGACCCCAGTCTAAGCACACTGCCTTTTTAAGTATATCAGCATGTTGAGACAGTAACTACTGCCAGCAAACTCCTTCCATCCTGAGCCCTGTTATGTCCTGCTCTGTGGAGATGGTGTACAGGGGGACAAGGGGACACCCTGATATCAGCACTCCTCTTTCCCCCTACCCCCCACACAGCAAGCAGGAGGCTCCCGGGAACAGCTCCAAGGCAGAGGGCAGGAGCAGCACACGGCAGTAGGGGGAGGGACACCTGAACTGCCTGGTACTTGATAGCCTGCTGGGCTTAGGGAACTGATAGGGGGACTGCTGGCCTACCCTGGTTCCAAGCTCCCACCAGCTAGCTCCAATGGGCTGCTCTTCCTGCAAGCAGTGGACAAAGCAGGCAGCTGCCAAACAACATTATAAGGGAGCATTGCACAACTTTAAACAAGCATGTTCTCTAATAGATCAGCAACGAAACAACGTTAACCGGGACGACATTAAGTGGGGAGTTACTGCATGTAAAACAGATATTGAAATGGGGAAGGGAAAGCTGTTGTCCCAGCAAAGGGACAGGAAGGAGAAATATTGTAATTCTCAGACTTAGTGAGGGGTGAAATAATAAAACCCTGAATCTCAGAACATCCCAAAACCTTGTGAAAGTTTAGGTCCAGATGCAAAACTCATTGACTTTTAGGTATGAATGATGGCTCTGGAGTTTGGCAGAGGGAGACATTGTGCCAGAGCAGTGATTCTCAACCAGGGATACACATACCAGAGGGTACATCAACTCATCTAGATATTTGCCTAGTTTAACAACAGGCTACATAACAAGCACTAGGAAAGTCAGTACAAACTAAAATTTCATACAGACGATGACTTGTATATACTGTTCTATATACTATACACTGAAATGTAAGTACAATATTTATATTCCCATTGACTTATCTCATAATTATGTGGTAAAATGAGAAAGGAAGCAATTTTTCAGCAATAGTATACTGTGACACTTTTGTATTTTTGTCTGATTTTGTAAGCAAGTAGTTTTTAAGTGAACTTGGGAGTACACAAGAAAAATCAGACTCCTGAAAGGGGTACAGTAATCTGGAAAGGTTGAGAGCCACAGTGTTTCTCTGGCATTGAAGGATGCATGCTCAGTAACAACACTTACTGTATCTTTTTAAAGCATTACACATATTCCCACAATGTTGCATCTCAGAATTTGCTGATGTGCAAGAAGAGACTAGCATGATGCTGGCAGACCAGCTGCTAACTCATGCTGAGGTCTCTTGGCCTCAACTGAACACTGACAAATATATAGCTGAAATCATAAGCACTGACTCTGTGGGTGCTCCAGGGCCAAGCTCCACCCTCAGCCCCTGTCAAGGCTGGATCCCCACTTTGAACTTTAGGGTACAAATGTAGGGGCCTGCATGAAAACTTCTAAGCTTAACTACCAGCTTAGCTCTGGTTCTGCTGCCACCATTTCAATGGATTCCATTCCTGGGAAACCTTGAAAAACCTTCACCAATTCCCTGGTGAATACAGATCCAACCCCCCTGGGATCTACAACAGGGAGAAATTAACCATCCCCCCTCCTTCCTCCCACCAACTCCTGGTGAATCAAGATCCAAACCCCTTGGATCTTAAAACAAGGAAAAATCAATCAGGTTCTAAAAAGAAAGCTTTTAATTAAAGAAAAAGGTAAAAATCATCTCTGTAAAATCAGTATGGAAATTAACCTTACAGGGTAATCAAACTTAAAGAGCTCAGAGGACTCCCCTCTAGTCTCAGGTTCAAAGTACAGCAAACAAAGATAAACACTCTAGTAAAAGGTACATTTACAAGTTGAGAAAAACAAAGGAAAACTAACACGCCTTGCCTGGCTATTTACTTACAAGTTTGAAATAGGAGAGACTTGTTTAGAAAGATGTGGAGAACCTGGATTGATGTCTGGTCCCTCTCAGTCCTGAGAACGAACACACTCCCAAACAAAGAACACAAACAACAACCTTCCCCCCCAAGATTTGAAAGTATCTTGTCCCCTTATTGGTCCTTTAGGTCAGATGCCAGCCAGGTTACCTGAGCTTCTTAACCCTTTACAGGGAAAAGGATTTTGGAGTCTCTGGCCAGGAGGGATTTTATAGTACTGTACACAGGACAGCTGTTACCCTTCCCTTTATAGTTATGACAGCCCCAATGATCAACTTCTCCCCCTCCCTCCCAGCACCTTCTGCATGCTGTGGAACTGTTCCACGGTGTGCAGGAGGTGCTGGGAGGAGTGAGGATGGGTATGGGTGGGGGGTGGGAAGAAGTCGGGGCGGAACAGGGGGGGAAGAGGCAGGGAGGGAGTGGGGCATTGAGGGGAGGGGTGGAGTGGTGGGTGGGGCCTGGGGCTGAGCAGGGGTTGAGCACCCCCAGGACAACTGGAAGCTGTCGCCTGTGGTTGAAGTAGTTTGGCTCACCTGTGTGGTGGTATGGATAAAATAGATGGTAAGTTTATTAGAATGTGTTTAGTCTTTAAACTTTACAAAATGCTTGTTGAATGCTGCATGCATTAACCTCACTTATAACATCTGTACACCATTTTATAAGGTGATATTAAGTGTTTGCCTTGTAATTGCCTATAATTATGTAAGTCATCAAACAGGAAAGAAGCACTAATTAATGTAAAATGCTGGCTTCCTATGGAAGGTGTTAGGTTCTGCCCACCAAGAAGGCCAATTGAAACCATATGAGCCATTGTGAAACATCAAAGAGCAAAGGTTTTAATTGCATACCTCCCCTCCCTGCATACAGAGGAAATGTGTATGCATGTGTGAACTCATCTCATCAGTTTGAACTCTGGGGATACAGGAATAAAGATTCCCCAACAAAAAGAAACTGTAGCTCTATGCTGCTTGGACTTTGGGAGGGTAAGATTTCTAAGCAAGGGATCCCCAATTACTTAGCCTGGGTTATCCCTAAATGACATAGAACTTGCTTATTATAGAGCTTCTATTGCCTTTTGAAACTTAAGCCTGTAACTCATTTCTGTGTTTGTTTATTTCTTTAACCTTGTAAATAACTTATTTCCTTTTCCTAGTTAGTAAATCTTCAGTTGGTTTATTAGAGGATTAGCTACAATCATTGTCTTTAGTGTAAGATCTAAGGTGCAATTGACCTGCGGTAAATAACTGGTCCTTTGGGACTGGTCATAACCTGAATGTTGTGCTTTTTGGTGCAAGGGATGATCTACCACAAAGGCAAGCTTTCTCTTGGTGGCAAGATAGATCGGAGCACCCAAGGGGACTGTCTGTGACTCCATGGTTAGGCTGTTATAGTGCTGGAGGAGTTCACACATCATGCTTGATTGGCAAAATCTAAGTATAGAACTCACAACCAATTTGGGGTTTGTGAGCAGCTTCTTAACAGTTTACCTGGAGGTTGGCATTCAAAGTGTTGAATGACTCCAAGTCCACTTAACAACTAGTGCTGACTGTGTCCCCATCATATGCAGACGGGTACCCAGGGGATGTATTACGGAACTCAGTCAATACTGGTACAGAAAGCTCCATTGTAGGACTATGCTGGGGTTGAGGGCTCACTGTGCTTATTCACTCACAGTGGTGTCCAAAATTTGTCCCCAGTTCACTTATTGTCTATTGTTATTCATAGATATATTGTCTCTAAGGGATCCATCATTATATTAAAGTTCATATCAATAAGCCTTGGATTTTAAGAGAATCTAGCAAATTTATACTGATTTTTTTTTAAAAGGTTCTGATTTAATTAGCTTTTTATGTAAGAAAAAAATTAAGGAAATACAAAATTTAGTTATCTAGTATGATATTTGAATCTGGCCAGATGCAGACTAGAAATAAGAGTCTTTTTTTTTTATAGTGAGGATAATTAACAATTGGAACAATTTACCAAGGATTATTGTAGATTTTCCATCACTGGCAATTTTTAATCCATGATTGGATGTTTTTCTAAAAGATGTACTCTAGTTCAAACAGGAATTAATTTGGGAATATCTTATGGCCCATATTTTATGGGAGGTCAGAGTAAATGATCACAATGGTCCCTGCTGGCCTTGTAATCTATAAATTACAATTCAACCCATAGTCTGTCAACATATTGGGCTAGATTCTATCCTCAATCCATGGTTGAAACATCATTGACTTTAATAGCATACTTTGGATTGACACTGATGTAACAGAGATTAAAAATCAGTTCATAACATAAAGCAGTATCTAGTGCTAAATGCAAGTAATGGAGAGTAAAGCAAATGATAATGTATGAATATATCTCAATAAAATTAAAGGAAAACAGTCTACAACTCAAACCAGACCCTCATGCATTCTGCTACAGTAAATATAGTGTTCTGGACCATTCTGATGGATTTTGGCAGATGGGAGGAGCTTTTACCAAACTTTGAATCCTAGGAAGTGGTTTGGGTTCTGTGTGAGACTGAGTTTAAGTTTATGATGGCTACTTACTACAAACAGATTTTCTCAGCTTTTTACTTTCCTATATTTTCTATAGATAATAGACTGGCACCTAAATCTTTCTAAGTGAGTAATCTAACAGGAGCCATCTTCTGCTTTTTTTCTTTATTAAAAACAACCCCTTTCAATTCAGAGGCATTTTTTTTTCAAATTAATTTTATTTTCATTATGACTCCATGTGTCTATAATGTTCTGACTCTGCTGTCATTTGGAGATAGCCACTCTTGATATAATGCATTATATTTGTGAGTGCTGATGATCTGAAATTTTTTTGTATCCTTATTAATTTATAGTGAATGCAGCGAAGCCTAGACAAATGGGAAAGAATGATTGATTGTCAGGCAAAGGCACACATTTTCACCTGATTTTTTTTTTTAATTTTAGGATTGCTTCTAGACTGTTTGAGATGTGCATTATTTTTCAAGCTTGGTACCTTTTGAATTGACATTTGCAATATTGGTGCTTTTTAAAAAAATCATATTTTTTTGATGATTTTCTTTTCTTTCCTTCCATCTATAAATTGCTGGAGCTCTGATTAGTTTAAGGTTGTACTCCTCCTCCTTTCTCTCATATAGAATGTGTGTGCAGCTTCTCTGTCTGTTGGAGGACTTTATAGGTGGGTGTAAAATTGGAATAGAATGTTTACTGCCTGCAACAAGGTCAGTAAAGTATCGCCAGTTGACAAGAACTAGATAGGACATGAGTTAAGACCTCTGCTTAACAGCTTGCTTACTTTACAGTTACCTTATCCCTCTCTTGTTTGTTTGTCATACATTGGATTGTGAACTCTTTGGGGCAGAGACTGTCTTTTTTTCTGAGTGTCTCTATGGTGACAAGCCCAATAAGGCTCTGATACTTAACTCGTCACATAGGCACTACTGCAGTACAAATGATAAATATAATAAATTACTTATTTGAGTTCAATGAGGATTATTTGCATGAGCAAAAGTTGCAGATCACACTGCAGGACTGTAATTCAGAAGTCACAAATTGGTCATGGTAAATACAAAAAGTCCCTGGCATTGTTTTGTTACTCAAATATTTTTTTTCATTTGTATTGTAGATAACAAGAACAATACATTGTTGTGACAAGGATGGGACTATGATACTGTAGCCTGCCTTGAAAACCGAATACACCTGCTTGATTCTTTTTAAAAATATTTGTTTAAAAAAAAAACCAGTACGGAGGAGAATTACATAATTGCTTGCAGAATTAAAATTCACACTGTTGAGAGCACCCTAGTCCAATCCATTGTGTTGCCTGATATTCCTGCTCTTTGTAGTCCTCTCAGACTATAGAGTTTAGCAAGTTTTTCAGTTACTATTCTTCATCTACTACTAACAAATCCATTGCCACACTCACAATATCCCCCAGATGAGTCATGGAAGAACCTATAACAGGGGTGACCTATATCCATGTCAGCTGTTGCAAAAGTCTAGCTTTAATAATAAAGGCCTCGGTGGCAACACCCAACTTCATCAGAGATAATTTTTATTACAGCATACAGTGTTCTGTTTCATTAAATAAATAACTAGATGAATGAGGGCTTTTCGGTGAAAATCCAGAAAGCAAACATTTCCTTTATGCTAATCTTTCTGTCATGAGATTTTCTGTTTGGTTCTTTTTTTTTTTTTTCTATAGCTGAATAGAGGATCGGTTGATTTTTGCCTATTACTTCGGTGTTGTTATTATAGCATTAGAGGGCTTTATGGGTCATAGAACGTAGTGATAGATCCTTTCCAACAGGTCATCTAGTCCATACAATATTCTAATGTAGAATTGTTTCCTGTAGTGCCTTTACTAGTGCTTTGTCTACTCTTGTATTAAATGTGTTAAGTTATAGAGCTTTCATCTTTTTATCTGAGTGCTTACGTCATAGGTTAATCAGTCTCATTTTCAGGAAGTTTTTTTATTCAGCAAAATTTTGCTTTTTCTTAACTTCATACAAATACTCCAAGTTTTACAGTACTTTACTATCTAAATAATACTCTCCTTTATTTTTAGTCTCCCGTTTTTCCTTAGTCAATCAATATTATCAGAGGTGGTGAGTGTCCCCTATTACCACTGAAGTCAATGTGACTTATTGGGGCCTAGCAATTCATAAGTCTGTTCTTTTAGGTGCTTTGCCACTTTTGTAGTTCTTCTTTTAGTTTCCTCCATTTTTAACTGGGAGTCTGGTACTGAATTCGCTGTTCCAGAAGCACTTTTACCTTCAGTCCTATGATGCGATCCCTCTGCATATGCAGCTAAAATTGCATTAACCTGGTTTTGCTGCTATATCGTTTGTTGTTCAATATCATCACTAGGTTATTTTGGCATTATTGTTTCCCAGGTTTCTCACCCATAGAATATATGTGTTTTATTTTCCCACTCGTGTATGAACGTCTATTTCTCTTAGTTCAATCTCATTTTGTTGTTTGGTTCTTGTACTTCTGATCTTTCTGGATCCATTTGTATTATTCAGGTTGGCATTCCATACTCTTCCCAAATGAGTATCCTTCACAAATTTCATTAATGTTCTGTTTATCATTTCTTCCCAGTCACTAATGAAGATATGTAATAAGGCTGGACTAACCCAGAATCACTGTAGCCCTTAAGATTCCTCCACCCAGTCTGGTCCCTTCTTGTTTTTAGTAAAAGTTTTTCCTGCTCCCATAGCCAGATTACAGTCCAATCAACAGGATTTAGATCGAAGTTAATTTGGATTAACTTTGAAAGGAAGGTTTCAGAGTAGCAGCCGTGTTAGTCTGTATCCGCAAAAAGAAGAACAGGAGTACTTGTGGCACCTTAGAGACTAACAAATTTATTAGAGCATAAGCTTTCGTGGACTACAGCCCACTTCTTCTGCTCTAATAAATTTGTTAGTCTCTAAGGTGCCACAAGTACTCCTGTTCTTCTTTTTGAAAGGAAGATTTCATGAGACACTATCAAATGCTTTCCTAAAATCAAAGCTATTACATCCGCTATTTTCACTTGATCCACTAATTTTGTAATTCAGTCAATCAAAGTAGTCAAGTTTTTCTGGGAAAACTTGTTCCAGCCTCAATAATAATAATGGTAACAAAATGTCATCTGTGAAAAGTCTAGAACTGAGTGCTGCATGATGAGATAATCCAACCAGGTGTCACTAATGAGATGTTAATAATGAATGCCCCACAACAAGATGATATAGCTACTGCTTCTGCCAACACAATGTAATCAGCTCAGAGAATATCTTTCTCACAACTTATTCCCAACATGATTTGAAATCTATAAAACACAGCCCTTCTCACACATATTGAATTGAATAGGATATCAGAAAATAGGATATCAGAAAAGATGAAGTAAGATGAATTCCAGTCTCCCACCAACCCCCAAAGACCCCAATCTTTATACAAGTTTCTATCAAGTCATTTTAAGACTTAATAAAAAACAATCAACTAATTCTTGAGGGAGAGTCTAAAGACCATTTAGTGAATCAGAATTATTCCTTTTTTTATAGTTTCCTATTTTCTTTTTGGCACTTAATTTAATTTTCCCCACAAGCACCACAATTATGTCATCAAACTCCTTCATATAGCTTGTCTTCCATGGCTTCAAAAAGGATGTTTGTGGGTAGATAAGTCATTATTCATATTCATGTTTCCTAAATTGGAAAAGTGCTTCTTAACATCACTTGTCTGGATTTGTATTATTTAATTTCCATACTTTTCCATTTATGACTCATGGTCTTATTATTTGTAGCAAACAGTAATTCAAGCCGGCATTATTTATACCACTTAATATTCACAAGGGTTGGTTTTACTGGTTCTTTCCAAACATCAAAAGAGTTGGCTGGAGAAGGGGGATCATAAATGTGCAGTTAAAACCAGTCTAATTCTATGCAGCTCAGGAAAGCTGATCAATCAAAGTGACAAATAACAACCTCAGTTATACTTTGGTTACAAAGAAGAAAGAGAAGGTCCTTAGAAAAATAGGCAAGCTAAGGTACAACAGGGAGGCGACACAGGAGAGTCAGCTACTGCAACTAAGCAACTGTGATAAGGAGAACAGGATAACTTCATATACGGTTCCCCCTTCATTTTCACAGCATTTCATGGGCGGGGACAGAATGCCTTTCGGAAGACTGGACGCAACAGTCAGTTCTCCAAAGATGAGAAGTTTTTTGCTCTCTTCCTGATTACACTGTACTGTTACTTTACATTCTTGTATTAAACACTTGGAGGGACTGACTTTGCTGGCGATGACTGTATTTTGCCTGCTGAGTCATTTCACTGACTTACAGAAACAGTAAGACATCACATCATATTTGAAAAGGCAGGCAAAATAGAGGTCTCCTAGACAAAGAGCATGCACTCTCTTTTTTACATTTCCAGTATTCCCCCTGTGTAATAATACCATACAGCTACTGTGCATGTGAGCTAGTGAGGTGCAGAGGGGTACAGATGGAAAAGAGTAAGACCAAAGCTGTGAGTGTGGGGTCTCTGTCCATCTTGTACAAGTAATAGAAATATAATTAACATATAGGACCAGATTCTTTGGCATGCCCAAGTCCCGTGTAATCTTCATCAGTGTCTAGCGGTCATGACTCCATCAGCAGCAGGGAAATTGCACCCCAACCAGTTCAGAGGCAGAATTTTAACAGATGCCTCCTTGAAATGCCCAAGAGCCTTCTCCAGCACATCATGGTGTTCAATACTACATTTAATTCTAAGTACAGTAATATCTCAGCAGGTCTAGACAGTATGGAGAGCATGGAACATACATTATTTTGCCATTTTGTACATCTCTGAACAATATTTCCTTTACTTAAAGTAATAAGAAAAAACAAATGTAAATTTGCAGAGATAATTCACATGTTTCTGCAGGTTTTAATCTTTGATTGTATCTTCACAGCTGTTATTTTTGTTGAATTTAGTTATACAATGTTTAGCTTGTTTTTGAGAGTTACTATCAATACCTTTCAAATAATGTTTGGTGACCTGTTACACTCAGGAAGTTGAGTAACTGCTAAATGTATTATTGTTTATTCGACTGTTTACATTTCGTCTCAAGAATGTACTGTTGAATTCAATATTAATGTTGTGCTGAGCACATCATAAAACATGTTTTTAAAAGGGCTATGTAATCTTTGTCCCCATAACTGGCATGTTTTGATGTGTTTTTATAAAACCATCTCCATAGTTGTATAATAATATAACAGGTTATTTGTTGATCGAAATACTCTGATAACTTTAGAAGGCATATTGCCCGAAGAACATTGGAGAGAGGGCACTTGATGTAGTATAGTTAGCAATTTATAGAAAAGGAAGGACAATTTTCTAGTTAAGGCTCTGGACTGTTACTTAGGACACCTGGGTTCAATTTCTGACTGCCACAGGCTTCCTGTGTGTCGTTGGGTGAGACACTGTGGCTCTCTGTGGCTCAGTTCCTCATATGTAAAATAAGAATAATAGTACTTCACCTTCACACAGGGGTTTTGTGAGGATAAATTCATTCATGTTTACAAGGCACTTGGATATTTTAGTGATGGGGGCCTGTTAATTTAGATGGAACAAAAGGGACCAAAGAGTCAAAGGTGTTTAACATAACCCAGTCACTGTCCAACATTAAACAGCGTTAAACAAGGTTCAGGGCTTGGTATGCAGAGACCTCAGCCTGTTTAGTACCAGGGCAAACAAACCATTAAAAATTAATCTTTTAACCTTTAATTGAAGATACAGGAAACCAGTTAAAATTTGAAATGTAAAGTATTAAATAAGGATTTCATTTTAACAACATCCCTTGTTGCCTTTCCCGTTAGCTGAAGTGAGTTTTTAGAAGGGAAAAATACCTTGTTTGGCAGTCTTTTGTATAGTATCAAATATGGTAAGAACTGCCCTTTTTTGGGAAAAGAGAAGTTAGTTAAGATGGGCTAGAGCTGTCTTTGTTGTCAAAATCTGATCCCTTTTCCTAGAAGACAAAACAAGACGAACACATGCAAAACCCCCTCCCCCACAAAAATAGAAAATGCAGCTTCTGTCTAAGTGTTGACTTTCACTTGCATCCTCATTGCTGGAGGAACACAAGTGCATAGCATATGATCTTATCAATCACTCCGAGACCTGGCAAATTTGTACCATCATCAGGCTATTTAGGGCATTGCTTTTAGTTGCCTCTTGCAGGTCACAGGCTCACAGAAGTAATGTAAAATATACAGATTCTTATTAGAATCATAGAACCATAGGATTAGAAGGGACCACAAGGGTCATCTAGTCTAACTCCCTGCCAAGACACAGGATTTGTTGTGTCTAACCCACCCAAGATAGATGACTATCCAGCCTCCTTTTGAAAACCTCCAGTGAAGGAGCTTAATAGGCGGCAGTAGATTTAAAACAAACAATACAAAATATTTCTTCACACCATGCACAGTCTCAACCTGTGGAACTCTTTGCCAGAGGATGTTGTAAAGGCCAAGACAGGGTTCAAAAAATAACTAGATAAGTTCCTGGAGGTCCATCAATGGCTATTAGCCAGGATGGGCAGGGATGCAAAACCAAGCTCTGAAGTGTCCCTAGCCTCTTTTGTCAGAAGCTGGGAGTGGATGACAAGGGATGGATCACTTGATGATTACCTGTTCAGTTCATTCCCTCTGAAGCACCTGGCATTGACCACTGTCAGAACACAGATTACGGGGCTAGATGGACCATTGGTCTGTCCCAGTATGGCTGTTCTTATGTTCCACAACCTCCCTAGGAAGTCTGTTCCATTGCCCTGCTGTTCTTATGGTTAGGGAGTTTTTGTGAGATTTAATCTAAATCTGCTATGCTGTAGTTTGAACCCATGATCTCTTGTCCTGCTGTCTGTGGAAAGAGAGAACAAATTTTCTCCATCTTTTTTATGGCAGCCTTTCAAATATTTGAAGACCACTATCATGTCTCCCCATAATCTGCTCTTTTACAAACTAGGCATACCCAGTTCCTTCAGCCTTTGTTCATATGGTTTTCATTCCATCCTTTTGATCATCTTTGTCACTCGCCTCTCTAGATCCTTTTTATACATTGGTGACCAAACTTGGACACCAGGTTCTCCAGGTGAGGCCTAATCAGTGCTGAGTACAGAGATACCATCTGTGACTTGCATGCTGTGCCTCTGTTAATGCAACTTAAAATTGCATTTGCTTTTTTTGCAACAACATTGAATTGCTAACACATGTCGAAGCTGAGATCCACCACAACTCCCAAATCCTTCTCAGCAGTGCTGCTGCCAAGTTGGTTTTCCCCCATTATCTTTTTGTGCATTTGGTTTTTCTTCCCTAAGTATAGCACCTTACATTTCTCTTTGTGGAATTTCATTTTGTTGACTATAGCCCAGTTCTCCAATTTATCAAGATCCTTCTAAATTTTAGCTCTATTCTCCAAAGTGTTGGGATCTCCCCCAGATGAAAGGAAAAAGGAGAGGGACAGAAAAAAGAAGAAATAAGCTGGGGAAATAAAATGACATAAGGGAGAGAGAGCTAAGTCTCACGTCCCAATTGCTGTTTGGGATTTAGCTGGAGATGATGGAGAGGCAGTGTCCTTAGGGTACCTCTCTCTGGCCTAGTCTGCACAGGATATCTCTCAGGATAAGGACAACAATGATCTGTGGGGAAGCCATGATGGTGAAACTCACTCCAATAGCCAATTTTTCTCCCCAAAGTATCTTTCTTAAGGACTCCAAAAGTAAGAGAGAGGTCGAGTAGCCCATCTCCTTATTATTTTGTCCACCAATTAGGCCTAATATCTGACAAGCCAATTTTTGATCTTCTTTTCCTCTTGTTTATTAAGCATGATCGTAACACAGTCCTTGAATTAGATCATTGGGTCTTTTTTTTTTTATTAATTAAATCTTTGTCTGCATGTCATACCTTTTAGCATCAACATTTGTTGTTATTGTAGGTTATTTTGACATTTTATTAACTTTTATCTACTTTTGACAGTTGAGCTTGCAATTATGGTAAATTTGTAGGCCCAGTTATTACAACATAATATAGAAATGCCTGAGTAGATTTCCAGAGAGACAAATTTCATGCTCACTTAATCTGGGTCAAGATGTAGGCAACCACTGTATGGAACACCATGCAACACATGCTGTGTTTCTCAGTCTATAAACTGGAGAACTGCAGGTGCCCCTGGAGCCTCAGCAAAGAATCCCTTTTGTGTTTACCACACTGGAGCCCACTCTTTTACCTAGCATGATGGATGCTATAGTGGGTACCTGGACACTCTTGTCCCAGTGCACCTCTTCCAGCACATGTGGGCAAGGCCCTGGCTTGCCCTGCCCAGATATATCCCCATGAGAGCAGCTCCTAGTACTGTCAGATGTAGTAGCAGGTTAGTTCTTCTCTGCTCCCTGCAGACCAATTCTGACCAATATTTGGCCCTTGCTGTTTACCTCAGCCCTGTATTTACTATTCTATTATTTTCAGATTCTCATACCGTAGTACTGTCTATTACAAGAGTTGGGAACATACCAAGTTAATTAAATTACTGTTAGTGTGGAGTTAAGGGCACCCATCTTACTAAGCAAATTTACTGGAGCAAAATATACTTGAACAATTCAATTAGATGCCACCTCCTCGGAAAGGAGAATGGGATACCTGGATGAATGACTGAATTGTCTTTGGCTGTTTTAAAAAAATGGCCTTGGCGTCAGTTATGTATCTTTTTTTAGTAACTAATACAAAGAAGCTGTGACTTTTGATCGTCTCTCCAATTAGCTTCATCCTGTAAGGAATATATTGCAGATGGAGAAAATTGCTTCCCTAAGTCTTGATGAACAAAGAGCAACTTTGAATAAATGACAGAACCTAGCACCTGAAATCTAAAGATATCCCATTTCTTGCCAATAGTATTGGCAAATATATTACAGGCCTGTGCTTGATTCTGTTGAAGACAGTAGGAAAACTCCCACTGCTTTCAGTGAGAGCAGAGGCTCAGATCCCTAACGTGCTGTGAAAGAGGTATGCAGTGTTTACTTGTCAACCAGTAGCTCAGTTCATCTTGACTATTGGAATGTGATACGTTTGTTACTGCTCACTTACAATGGTGTTTGATAAAATAGCACTTTGTACTGCCATTTTTAATGACTAGCTTATGCAGTTTGCACCGAGCCCTGTGTATGGGGTGCTGTGGAGCTGCACTACACCTTGGGGAGAAAACCTGGAAAGACTGACTCAGGAAGTGCATCTCTTCCAGGGCTGCTTAGTGTGCTTTGCACTGTCCATATAAGGGCTGATCACAATCCAGACTAATAAAATATATTGGATAAAAACCTTATCCTGTTGAAATCAGTGGGGCCAACTATTCACCCATAGTAGATCAGTATTCACTCAAGTGACATTATTTGTTTATTTTTTCCATTGTGACACTCTGTACCTCAAAATAGCACCCTGGAGCACCCATATTCACCACTGTAAAATGATTATGATATGCTTTGTACAGTGTTCCTTGTGAGGTATCATTTGAGAAGTCATGATCTGTTGAACTTACTATCTTGTTGAACTATGTGTGTTACCATTATATGTGATGTTATGAAGTTTTGCTATGTGTGTGTTACTGAAATGTATTTTGAATCTGGGAGATGCCCACAACTGGTCTTTCCATGGCAACAAAGGAGCAACTAACCCCTGCAGTACAGATTTATATTAGGATTAGTCAGCCATGTGTTGATGGCCCATTAAGGAGAATCCACTCTCCCAGTGGGTCCCTCCCAAAGCACATAGACAATGGGGATTGCTTAACCCAGTGCTTCAGCAGGAGACGTAGAACATGTGATCCGTGACTCCATGTTTGCGATAGTATCTTTCCATGTACATGGATTGGGGGGGTCAAATGGAAATCTGTGGTGTGAGCCCAGCGCCTCTCTCCTCTCTCACTTACTCTGAAGGCAACAAGAACATTTGGAAGAAGAGACTTTGAATTGGGGATATTGGTTCCAGGCTCAGAAAAGAAATCAGCCTGTGTATTAAGAACTGTGAACTGCTTATAGTGCATAATGGGGTGAGAAAAAATGCTTGATTCAAATCTTGCTTAGTCTGATAAAGTTTAGAATTTAGACTGTGATTTTTATTTTTATGTAAGCAACTTTGACCTCTATGCCTAACATTTATAATCACTTAAAATCTCTCTCTCTTAATCAACTTATTTTAGTGTTTTATCCTTACCAGTGAGTTTGTCTTAAGTGCTTCGGGAACCTGCTCAGC
Organism: Malaclemys terrapin pileata; assembly: GCF_027887155.1. NCBI lineage: Eukaryota > Metazoa > Chordata > Testudines > Emydidae > Malaclemys > Malaclemys terrapin. The sequence continues at coordinate 31,716,034 of NC_071513.1, read as the reverse complement.
TTACAAAGGCTGGTGCATGTCCAATATCCTTTAATGAAGTGGCGAACTAATGAGCTTGCATTCTTCAATAGAAGGTCTTGAGCAGTGTAAGACAGTATATTTCTGGGATGCATTGTAAGAGACAGCCCAGGTAGTCGAGTTAAGGGGGCATGGTGGTCCTACAGTTTCATGCTGTACCCTGGATATCTGGCACATACATGTAAAACTCTCATTGACTTTAGACTTCTTATTACTGAAGTGACTGAAGGACCAGCCCTTACCAGAAGTAATCCCATACTGAAGTGACTGAAGGACCAGCCCTTACCGGAAGTAATCCCATAGAGTTTATGAATAATATAGAGAAAAATGAATATAGAGAACAAAGATGATGTTAAAATATGACATTATTATTCAAAAACAATTGTTACCTCATATAGTAAAAATCCAAACCTATGGAGAATTTAGGTGATATAAAATATTTCACATACAAAAAAGTATAAAGGCAAAATTTGCAAATGTTAAGGTTAAAGATTCTATATCCCGTTAATAATTAAAGGTACAATATCTTTAAAGATGAAGGAAGAAAACCCCAGCATATTGATAAACTGTTGTTAACCCTTCAAATGATCAGCTCAAATGAGCTAACTATTGCTAACCAGATTAACATATGGAGTTAATTACACAATGGATTAGCCACTGGAAAGAACATTGGAGCTTAATGAAATGACTATAAAGTTGTTTGTCACTCTGCGGCTCCTGTTGCAGACTTGGAAAATGTGTGTAAACTATGTATTTATGAATTTATCTGTTAAATAGATGGCATATTAAATATCTCATAGAGTTCCCCAGCACCTACTCAGTGATACAGAGCATTTGGTCCATGGGTTTAGTAGGCCCATGAGTATTTCAAAGGAGCATAAAACTGCAATAGAAACTAGTAGAAATATTGATAGCTGAACAGCTGGCACTCATCTAAGGGTGCTGCTATCCAGAGCATCAGGAGATTTATTTTTATCATTCTCTATGTTGTTTGCCATCTGGGTTAAAATGGAAATTAAATATTTTCCCATGGTTTGGTATCTCTTTTACATTTTCTAAATCTTACATTGAATGAATTATAGTCTGACATCCCACACCTATTGCTAGTGCCATTGTAGTAAAGGCTTGGGGCTAAATGTATGCTTAGGCAACCATATTAACTTCAATAGCATAGAATAAATGAGGCGAGGGTTTGGCCTTTTGTCTCTGTTGATCTCATTAAATGGTTTTATAAAGGGGTTATAAACTATCCACGAAATTGTTTTAGTTTAAAATGTAAAATCATTGTAAGTCTTTAGAATCTGGTCAGAATTTTGAACAAACTGGATTTTTGATCCCAGGTGTGATGTAAATCAATACTCTCTTATTGTACTTCAGCTTAGCTCTTGAGTAATGTGGTGATGCCTTCACTTTTCACTGCAAAGAAGTGCTGAGTCCCAAGAACTTTAAAAATGTTAGCATGATATGGTCACAGGGTTGTCCTATGGCCTGGTCACAAGAGAGCTACCTGCTCTGAAATGAACCAGGGGTTCAATGTAACTCATGCAATTTATGAATGCACAGACATTCATAAGAAGGACTACATGGGGAAAAAGAGAGGGTACAATGGGTTTGAGAAGGTTGGGCTCAATGCCAAGGGGACATAAAACTGGGAAAGACACCAATCTAGGGAGTTTGGGGAAGGGTTGTTATGTGTTGTTTGCCTTAGCCACCAGAGATTGGTGCTTCCAGACATACTTTCAGTGTAAGTCTATAGAGACAACAATGAAAATGCAAGAGATGACGGATAATGGGGGGACTAGGGAAAGGGGATTATCTTCTTTCTGTACCAGTCATTACGAGCCCTTTCCTTACCTTCTTTAGGAGATGCCTTTTTCTAACCGCCTTGCAATTCTGGTTTGTTGGGGGAACCAGACTCCATTGATTGCGTACTTTGCACTGAGCACCTGTGAAGTTGCATCAACATGAATTTTACAACCTAACCTGCCCAATGGATCTCTGGACTGCTGAACCACCTGCCCAGGCCAATCTGTCAGTGCAGGAAAAATTCTTTCCAGCCCTGGAAGGGTGGCAGGCATGATGTCCATGGCACAGCCCAAGTCCTTGGCCCTACTCTAATCCCAAAATGTGGGTAGAAGGACAACTTTTACTCAGGGCCTCTAATGTCTGAGGCAGCAGGAAGGTTTTAGGCCTATTTTGCACCCATCTGTCCAATGAGTCAGCCAAGGAGCCCACTCTCCTCAAGCCCGGAAGGAGGCTGAATGCCCATGAGGAAAGGAGGAAACAAGAGCTGGGGGTGCAACCCTTAAAGGGGGTCAAGGTTTTTCTTTTCTTTACATGACCCAGACATACCCTCCCAAACTTTGAGGCTGTGGGGAATGGTAAACAAGATTCCAGGTACTTTCGGCTTGCAGATGGGCCAGAAATACCAACAAGAAATACCTCCATAACAGCATTTTGCAACTCCAGTGAACATCAGAGCTTAGAACTGAAGAGGTGCAGACACTGAAATAATATTAACAAAAGGGTTTGTTTTTGTTTAAAAAAAGAAGCCTGTTTTAAGCATGAGAAGAGTAAGACGGAGGGAGGGAACAATAGAAAGGCATGGAATAAGTCAGAAGGGAATCAAGCGAATATTAGCTCCTGGGGCAAAGATGGTCTTGCTATATGTTTGTAGCACAAAATGGTCCCAATCTTGATTGGAATGTTTGGGTGATATCATGATACAACTAAATAATAAGTAATAATTGATAGTAGAACAGTCAATTCAAGAGAAGTAATAGAGGAGAGAACATAAATGGAGAAAAGAAGGGAAAGGAAGAAAATTCCCTTGGAGTGGCTTCCAATTTTCAGTTCTGATTACAATTTAGATACTTTATATTAAAATGTTAACCGGGCATATGCCACATACCTATATAACATGCTATATACAGGTCTGTCGCATCTTACGTGCATTTAACATGTGCAATTTCAGCTTTATATGGTCGGGTGGGTGGGGGGGAAGTGCGGGCGATCCCACCAGCGTGAGATGAGAATCTGCTGTTCCCACTAAAATATTTTTTTGGGGGGGACTTGACAGCAACAGCATGTCTTTAGGCCTGTGATAAAGTTCTCCCCTATAATAACCCTGGAGAGCTGGAAAAAAAACAAAACAAAACAAAAACCAGTTTAAATAGTGAGTATGCCCCAGAGTGAGTGTGAGATGGGAGAAGCGAATCACCTGTTCCCACTACAGTACTGCTGTTCCCATTACAGTACTCAGTACCCCTGTGCCTCTCATACTGTGTGCATCTCGCTGCGCTGAGTGAGATTCTACTGTACCTGTACTGTTTAAAGATACAGTACGTATTTTTCATATAACATGGCCCCTAAACGCAAGCCACCTACTTCATCTGGTGCTCAACTGAAGAAACAGCGATCTGTTCCAATGCTGGAGGAAAAACTGCTGTGTTGGACCTATTGAGAGACGGTATGTCCATCACCAACGTGGCGCGTAAATACGTCTGCAACAAATCTAGCATCCGTGCCATCAAGATTAGAGAGAGAGAAATTTGTCAAGCCGTGGCATCAAGTGCTCCAGTAACTGCTAAGGTGAGGAGCCAAGTACGTGATAAGACTTTAGTGAAGACTGAAAAGGCATTAAACTTATGGCTGGAAGACATGAACCGTAAACATGTGCCTATCAATGGCAACGTGTTGTGAGAAAAGGCTCTTAGCATCTATGCGCTGTTCAAACCTCCCGCCGAAGAAGGACAGCCTTCTGATAAGAAGGATTTCAAAACCAGCCAAGGTTGGCTTAACAGTTTTAGGAACCACTTCAACCTCAAAAACATGCAGACTACTGGTGAAGCTGCATCTGCCAATGAGGAGGCAGCAAAAGCCTACCCCGAACAATTGAAGAAAATCATAGAGGAAAGGGGCTATCTTCCAGAACAAGTTTTTAATGCTGACGAGACTGGGCTCTTCTAGAAAAAAATGCCCACCACACTTACGTTTCGAAATCAGAAAGACAAGCGCCTGGCTTCAAAGCAGCTAAAGACCGTGTGACTGTGTTGCTTTGTGGCAATGCGGCTGGGCATTTAATAAAGCCGGGCTTGCTCTACAGGGCTGCAAATCCCAGTGCCCTAAAAGGCAAGAACAAAAATCTCATGCCTGTGTTCTGGCAATCAAATAAAAAGGCTTGGGTGACGGCAGCATTATTTCTGGATTGGTTCCACAAGTGTTTCATTCTGGAGGTCAAGCAGTACCTTGAAGAGAAAGGACTTGACTTTAAAGTGTTGCTGATCATAGACAATGCTCCTGGCCACCCTGCAGCACTCCGGTTTGCGCATAACGAAGTTGAAGTAGTCTTTCTCCCCCCCAATACCACCTCCATCCTCCAACCTCTCGACCAAGGCTTGATTAGCTGTTTCAAGGACACATACACAAGGCTTACATTCTCACAGATCTTTACTGCTATGGATGCTGATCCCAATGTTAATGTGATGGAGTGTTGGAAGTCCTTCAATATTGCTGATTACGTCACTTATATTAAACAGGCAATGGATGCAATCAAGCCTCAAACCGTCAAAATATGTTGGTGAAACCTATGGGAAGACTGTGTGAATGATCTTAAGGGTTTCCCGACCGTTGACAAAGAAGTGAAACTCATTGTTCAGGTGGCCAGGCAAGTGGGTGGTGATGGCTTCGTCGACATCCTCGAGGAAGAAATTGAGGAATTAATTGAGGGCCATAAAGAAACATTGACTAACAAAGAGTTAGAGGAACAGATAAAATCGTCTACAGAAGACAAAGATGATGATGAACAGGAAGAGCCAGCAACTTGGAATCTTCATACATTTTCTGATGTGTTCCAAGCAGCGAAACACTTGAATAATTTAATGTCTGAATATGATCCTTCTATGGAATGAAGCTTCAAAATCACATGTAGTATTATGGATGATTTGGAACCATACCAAAAAATGTTTGAGGAACTCGAGAGATAACAGCGACAGTTGCCAATCACCATGTTTTTAAAGAAAAAAACAACCAGCAGCAGCAGAGCCTACACAATCAACTTCTCGAGCTGAACCAGAGCCAACCACTTTGTCTACGACTCGCTCTCCATCACCTGAGCCTGGCCCATCGTCTCCTGGATCGACATCAAGCCCTGACGATTCAATGATGATGTTGTCAGGGGAAGAGGAAGACTAATCATTGGAGTGTGTACAGTACAAGACTAGCAAGAATATCCAGGATGACTGGTGACTGTTCAGGTTTACAGTACTGTACTGTTTTCACTTTTTATTCTTTCATTCTTCCGTCTCTCTGTTGTTATTAAAAATACTGTAAAATTATATTTCGCATATGTAGTTTTTATTATATACTGTTCTGTATATTGCTGTATACAATATATAGTACCGTACAGGGTTATATACACAAAACTGTACTTTATGGGTGATTTAAGGGATTTTTCAAGGGTCATTTTGACTATACGCGATTTTCGCTTTATGCGCTGACTGCGAACATAACCCCAGCGTAAGATGCGACAGACCTGTACTATAATATTCCTATGTACATTTGAACCACTTTAAAAATAGAATATTGCTAACATAGGACTTTCATGCTCTCTATATGCTTGAACTCAGTTAAATGTTTGACAAAGTGGAATATGTGCTCGCATTGACAACCTCATATAGTTTGATCCTTTTTTTGAAATACTCTCACAGGGACATTCTACAGGTTATTAATAAGATCTGCTTGTTCTTTTATTGATCAGCAGTGAAGATCACCACCACCATCATGCATCTCTTTAGTTCTGAAGCTGCCAAAGCCCCTTAGTCTGAGTGCTTCTTAGTGAAATGAGTCTCCTGAGTCAGAAATCGGGGAAGAAGGCTCAGAAGTACAAGGTACTGAAGCAATAGATAGAATCGGCTGTTACTTGATACAAATGGGATTACATGGATACTGAAAATTAGTTTGGTGAGATTGGGAGGAAAAAAATTCAGATTTAATTCTTTTTCAAGGAAACATGTCTGTGATTAAAAAACACCTTGTTGGATAGAATATTTTAAAATAAACCAAGGCTGAAATGTTTATTTGATTTGCCTGAAAGCATCATTTTAAAAAAAATTGTCAGTTTGGTGTTTATGAAAGGTAATAAACTGATAACCTTGGGGAATGAAGTCTTGTTTTAATCCACATAGGGTCCAACACAGCCAGTGATAGTAAAAGTTTTAGCACTCGGCTGCATCAATCTGCTTCATCCCTGAAATGAAAGTTGACATAACTGTGTATTTTCACCCATTCAGTGCTAGGTGGGAAAGGCAGTTTACATTTTAAGACCCTTCAGGGTTAGACCCAGACTTCTTCCAGGCAGTCTGAGTTTAGCTAGCCACAGATGCTTATTCTGTCCTACACCTAGACACTTAGTCTGTGCTGCTAAATCATCTTGAATCACGATCCTGTTCTACCGTAGAACCAACTTTTTGTCACATACTGCTGTTTGTTGGTCCTATCCTGCTTGACTATGCTGTTGATTGTGGCTGTTCTATTCTGAACTTGTCTACAGGCTGCACTGATATACTTGATGGTTGCCTTTCAGTGCACGGATGGCATAGATATCGTTACATAACTAATGTAACTCTACTAGACTGAATCAGTGGCATTTATAATGAAAAGAATGACCAGAATACTTGAATATCAGATAGGAGCCAGAGGACAAATACCCTAGCTGGAGATTCTTACATACTGTGGATATGGATTTTACCCGATAGCCTTCCTCTGCTGCTGATACCAAAGAGAACAGGCACTTCAAGCATCTATTCAAGCATCTCTTATGTTTAGCACAGCATGTGGCATTGTTACTGAAAATAAAACAAGCGCAAGGACAGTATCGAGCATCACAGCAGATTCATTCTGTGTAATTGATTCAAATAAATACATTCAAAATGAAACTTCCCTGATTCTATTGTACATCTGTCACTGCAGCCTTATGTTGTGAGGATGGGGTGAAAGCTGCTATTAGTGATTAAAATTAAACAGACTTAAGTTGAAAAAAATGTTGCATCCCAAAGTTTGCTGATGTGGTGTAGAAAAGCAATGCTGTATGACAAAATCCAAATATAATATAAGAGGGTGAATCTCTGTTTATGCCATATATTAGGAAATCCAGGCAAAAACTCTTAGCCATGCAATTGGAAAGAGACTTGAGAAATATGAAAACTTCTGCTCCGGATTATACAAATAATAGAAGATTTGTCAGCTGCCAGCTCTCTTTGAGTTCATCAGATAGAAGATGGCCACCATAATTGTTTCCCCACTAATGTCATATCTTCTTGTACCTCAGTGGGGATTACTTCTGAGCATTTCCGCCACTCCCCTCCCCTGCAGTTTTCCTGAAGGGCAACTACCTCAAATGATGGAAGCTACCTGCACTGATTCAGGTCATCTCTGATACATTTTCCCTGGCTAGCACTACCTGCTTCAGGGTGGTCTGATCAACAGAAATGGAGGTGACAAGATACTGCCAGAAAGTTTATTCTCTGGGTATTTTAGACTCCAAAAACAAAAAGTATCAATAACTTACTGAGAGAGCCTGAGTTCAGAAGATTTCTAACCTGATACCAAGAATTACAGAGCTAGAGGACATCTTGTGTCAATTGATAGGTTAAATACATGTCAAAGAAGCTCTAACAGAGGATCTGGCCCAAAGTGTCTGAATAATTGTGCTATGAATAAGCTCACCTTTTGGAATGCAATAAAACCTCCTAACTGTTAGGGGTTTTCCTAGCACATTACCTAAAGGACTTCTGAATGTGGATCTCACCTGCAATAGGCATTGGTAAGTATTACTGGGTCATTCCCTAGCTTATCTACCAAAGGCTAAATTGTTAGAAGGCTGTTACAGCACTAGCTCCTATTCTCTCATTGACTGTTTATCATATTACACAAACACCTCGGAATATGAGCATTTCATGCCTTTTGGGCTATTAGTGATTTTTAGCAAAATTCCTGATTTTTTTCCCCTGCAGTTCTTTTAGTGGGGAATGGCATACATGTTTCGTTCATATACACTCATTTATTTCTATGAGTTGTCACCACTAAAGAAATTTGTATCTATCACAAGATTTGTGATGGACCCTCCAGGATTTAACCTCAAAAGTCTGAAGAGGAAGAAATCTGACCTCATGTGGGTTTTATAATATTTTTAGTTAGAAGCAAGAAAGAGTTATTACCCAGGCTGTGTGCATCATGTTATTAATTCTTCATTTGCTTGGACACAAGGGCTAAAGTTTGTGAAGGGTTCAACATCTGCAACTTGCACCACCTTTTCAGTAGAAGTCTGGTCCCATTTAGACATTAATTGTGAATGCTATACACTTTTGAAAATCTGAGTCAATGTATTCTCATAAAAATCATCTGTGGCTGTTGAAGCGCAAAAAGTGGAAAGAGCATTTACCATTTGGAAAATAGGTGATCTCTATTAAAGATACACAGATGTACTGCAAAAAAATTAAAAAGTATGACTTCTCACCATGCACTACACTGGAAATCTGCAGTGAGAGAACAGGATTAATCACACACACTATATTTGCAAAGTTAGAATTTATTTCCTTCAGCTGAGACAAAAAAAAAAGAAAAAAAGAATTGATTTTTTTTCCAGTCACTGAAGCAATGGTAGTATCCAAAGAAAATCCAATCAAGTTGTGAAGAAGGATGCCATGTTATTTGAAGGGAGTTCAGTGGGCAGTCAAATAGAGACTTTCTGGATCCCAAAAGTGCACTGAGGCATAATGAAGAAATTAATTTAAAAAAAGTTATAGTCTGTGATCAAAGAATCCTGCTGATATTACAGAGCCAGCAATTTTTCATCCCTCATGTCAGTGCTTTGATCTACAATAAGTAAATGGAAAAGACAATCTGACGACACATCACAAATGCACCTGCTTGGTATCTTGAACCACAGGACTTTGCTTCAAAGATCTGTCAGTTTCTGCTCTGATGGCTCAGGTTCATCTGGCATTTCTCTGATGCCTCAGTGAAATAATATGTTGTTGGACATCATAATGGTGATGGTGAAGAGTAAAGCCAAGTAAGCCAACTTCACAGAAAGCATCCTTGCTTTCCATTACCCACTCCATTGATACCTCACAGGTAACTCTGGAATGTTCCCATTTTTTCAGGGTCATTGATTAGGACAAAGTCCCTGACACCAACAAATATGCAGAAATTTTGTAATGTGCCAAGCTTTCTTTCTATATCCTGCTACCATGATAAAATATTTGGGAACTCAAGCCAATTTCATAAGCACAACCATCATACATACAAATGTGTGTTGATCTTTTAGTCCATTTTCCTTGTGATATGTAAAAGCTGCACAGGCTGGACTTGATTTTAATTTGTTTGCACTCTAATGGAGCAGCTCTCAAGAAGGACTTGTGGGTTAGCCACTCTTTCACTTCCATATTTTTATGAACCAAAGAAAATTGGAGACATAGACACCATGTCAGACTCACCAATGGGTCTCTGGGACATGTCAGCAGTGGTTAGCTGGAGGCAAGAACGTCATGCATTGTTGCCCAGAGTCTCCAAGTGCAGCAAATGGCAATAATAGTAGGAGCAAACCCCTGGCTCTCCTCCCTTCTGGCTTCCTCTACCTGGGTAGAGGGGTAGAAACACCTATGGGGGACTGCCAGTCTTGTCTCTGTTCCCAAGGAGTTTTGCCTAAGAAATTTTTTTGTTTAGTTTTATGAATTAAAACCACTGTAAAATTATTGTATCCATAGTGAGGTACATATTAATGCATGTCCCCATCTCTGTACATGTGTTACATTATGCATCAGCGCCTAAATGGGAGCCTATTCTCAAATATATTATAATGGCTAATATTTTGGTCTGTCTTTTGTCACCCTTATGTCTAGTAAAGTTGGCAGTGTATGTCCCTTTGTATGTATGAACAGAGAATTCTTCAGTTGCCACACAATAAATATGCAGCACCATTTTATTCCTTGTGTGTATTTATGATCTGATCTAATTTTCTAATCTAGAAAAGAAAGGGCAGAAGAATGGGTCAGTGATTTAAAACACTGACATACAACTCAGGAAATCTGGGCTCTGCGGGTGACATCCTATGCAACCTTAAGTGACTCATTAAAGTTTACTCTGCCTCACATTTCCTATTTGTAACAGGAGGAAAGTGTTATTTTTGACTCAGACGTACTGTACAGATGCATTCATTAATGATTGGGAGGCTCTCAGATACAACAGTAATGGATATAAGTATAAATATAAGTATCTAGAAAGACAGAAGATATAGAACATTATAGATCAGTTTGATGGCCAATAAAACTTCAGTGGGGGACTACTATTTGCAAGTAAGGGTTTACAGGGTTGGACTTAATATTTATAAACAGAGCTTGTCTAAGCCAAGTGTTTACTAAAGATTTCGCAACAATCTACTACTGAGCTTACTGCTACCCTTCCGTCTAACAGGAATCTCTGTCGGTGCTAGCTACCTGTTAACATTTTTTTCATAACGTGTATCGTCAAAATATCAAGAACTCTTATATTCCATGTTTTAAAGAATGAAAATTCTTCCTCTAACAATTGCACAGATTACATATGGATTTTGATTTACTATGCTTCACATTTGCTTGAATGTCCATGTGCAAAGTGTGTTTTGTTCTCTAACTCAATGCATGTAAATCAAGAATGTGACAGTACTCATTTTTACTAAAAGCCAGTTCATCAACAGAGGATTTTGCTGTAAGCATTTCTTATGCCTGATATTTTACTCTTAATTGCTATGCCCTCCTTAGCTTATTTCATTTAGTCTGACACTTGAAATGAAAATAGGACAGATGACCATAATTAATTTAGCCACTAGTGTCCCAATTTCCATATTGGATCCCAAACCAGCATGCTGCATATGTGTCAGATCAGACAGATGGATATAGCAGATGGGAACACTGCTGTCAATCATATCTCTTCCTTTAGAATCAATGTCATTATTGCAAAAGAGTTTCTCTAAGACTTTCCACTTCCAATGGTATTAATGGTATTAAAGAATCTGTTATTAATTGGACACAGTTTTACTATTAACAATCAAGAGAGACTTATTCATGAAAGTTTAAAAACGAAACAATAAATACCATATACCTAAGTATTGTGATGGGGCAAGACCAGATGGCTACAGTAAAGTAGTAAGAAACAGGTATGTTAGCCCCAGGCTAAACAAATCCCTGGTACCATGGTAACCTAATGGCAGTTGCTCCAGGTTAATCAAGACACCTGGGGCCAATTAAGATCCTTCTAGAGGGCAGTGGAGATAGCTAGATTGATTGGGACACCTGAAGACAATCAAGGACTAGCTGGAACTAGTTAAAAGCCTCCCAGTTAGTCAGTGTGGTGTGGGTGTTAGGAGCTATAGGAGGAATGAAGCAGTAAGAATCCATATCAGGTGCAAGGAAGGAGGCCCTGAGGTAATTGTGAAGAAGATACTGAGTGGGGGCTGCTGTGGGGAAGTAGCCCAGGGAATTGTACACGTCCTATTTCCAAAAAGTCAGATTCCATAGCTGCTAATTTTAGGGTCCCTGGGCTGGAGCCAGGAGTAGAGGGTGGGCCCGGGCTTTCCCCCCTCCTCTCCCTGATTAATCACTGATACTGGGAGACAACAGAGACTGTGCGAGGGAGGGTTGTTTCTCCTTACCTCCCTTGCTGGCTTATGATGAAAATGGCTCAGTAGACTGTGACCGTTGCCTCTAGAGAGAGAAGGGCTATGTGGAGGGTCACAGCGAGCCTTTGAGGCTAGCAAAAGCCATCAGGAAACGCAGGACCCACGGAGTCAAGGACAGAACTTTGTCACAGTATAATGAACTGAACTAAACCTGTATCTGATTACTCCATAACCCTAGATATATTCAAATACTATTCTGATTAGAACTTTGCATCTTAAAAGCTCTCTTTACTCCTGACAGATACAAAAGGTAAAAAGGCCACATTATATACTATATTTAAGTATGTCTTAAGTCTTTAAAAATCTGTGTAACTCTGTGAACTAAACATTTTGTTTTAGTTATCCTGGTAGAGCTGAAACCTGTTTAGTTTCCTACAATTTTCAGGGCATCACTGTCTACCACAAATATAGATGGAAAAAGTCAAAGTCACCTTAAAGAAAACCATTTTTCTCTTAAGGCTATTCTTGTGTTTCATCTTGAGACTTGGGAGAAGCTCACAGCACAGATGTGCCAGACTGTAAATGGCCACTAAGCACAGAAATATTTTGCTACTTAATGACACTACTACTTGCTAATTATCCACAAAAATTCAAGCCACAGGCAGCCACTATGATTTTTTGGTCATTAATAGAGCTAATAAAAATATCACAGCTAGGAAAGGGACTCAAATGTTCTATTTATCTTTAATCTGACAGTTCCCTGGCCAACACCTTCCCTCCGTGTATTGCTGTGCGTACGTCATTGGTAGGATAATAATGTTATAGTATTAAAGCAATTCTATCAAAACATCACAACAGCATTTGATGGCTCAGCCCGGAAAATGAAACAGACTTGTCTCAGAATTCCAAGGAAATCACAGCTTTCAAAAGAAAGGTTAAACTTCTCCTCTTTGATTTGCATTTTGGGTTTTCTACTGTATATTCTTCATTCCTTTCCCATGCCAAGTTTCCACTGCTGTAAGTGGGAGTGCAATGTAGGGAATAAGTGTTTTCTGAATCATGTGTGTCTGAATAACATTAAATGTTGGTTTAATTAGATCTGTTTTTAATTATGGGTATGAATAATAAGAGATTTCTTTTTGCCTGGTATATTCTAATGGTTTGTATTTATTCAGAAAATATTAATGTCCTTTTTTTCTCTTTTCAATGAAAATTAAAGAATTTAAAATACTATGCAATTAGATCATCAGGGCAGATCATAAAATAAAGTTTTGCTTTTCTTATCAACCTATTATCCTTTTTTTTAAAAAGTGAGTAATCTGATTTAAATTATTGTACCTCTCAGTCCCTCTCTAATTTTTCTTGTAATTATAAATGAAAAAAAGCTAAAACAAGAAATGAGCTCATTTCTGTTTTTTTTTTTTGATTTTCCTAATGACAGAGAGAAAATATTTTTTCTGCTTTAAAAAAAAAGACATAAAAGAGAAATGTATTATTTTAAAGAGAATAAAAATAGATGCTGTCTGTTTCAGGTGTTCTTTCCCCTGCGCCGCCTCCTCCCCTTCTAATCTATTCTTTATTCCTTCCAGCAGTGAATTTTCTATCTGTTTAGTTTTGATGTGTTTTATCAGCCACATACTGTTTCTCAATTTTTAGGATTTAAGATTTAGGAGTCTCTTGTATCAATATGAAGGTGAAGCCTATGGCACTTCTAAGGCATATTGTTTCCTGTTTTCTGTATGTAATTTCTAATGCAAGTTAGGCTTCTCTTAACTGTACTTCTTTTTGGATTTTTTACCATTTACTCATTGTACTATTTGTGTAGATTTTATAAATATATAAATATGCATTTCTCCTTTCTCTTCTCTCTCTCTTCCCTATCACTTTCTTTGAACTTTGATGTCTAAGAATGCAATGACACTTACTGATACCATCACTGCAAATTTGATGACAGACCTTCAACTGTAGCAGATCAGAACTAGCTTCACCCATTGTTCCATATTGGTATGACAGTGGCCTATCAGTGTAGGGTACGTTTAATTTCTTTCTTCTGTCTTTTTATTTCCTTGCCTGAGGTCTCACTAAATCCACAGGATTTACTTCTCAAATCTCATACAAATTATTGTGAATACAGTTTTTATACTGCCCTTTAACATAAAGTATATGCTTTGACTTTAGTCCATCATAATCCCATATAAAACTATTGGTTACATAAATGTTTACTAACCATATATCAGAGTCATTATTTTTCTAAACAAATGTAATAAAATCTTCTCTCAGATCACTGTATGTTGTGTCTATTAAATAGTCATGCATCCGATTCAGCCTGAATCTCTGTGACATTTATAGTCTCACTTCTGTTGTCTTAGAATGAGCCGTAGTTTCACTATATCCGAGGTCTATAGTTGATATATACTACTCTCTGCCTTGCTCGGCGTGTCAGACAGATTTGTGTCTATAATATATAGATTGCCTGTAGGAAATGTCTAAAAGATCCTCTGAAAAGATATTGAATGCATTATATCTGAGGGTATAAGTAAAACTATGACCTGTAGTTAAATTCTGTTTACAAGGACACAGCCTACAGGAGAGGGAAAGTGAAATAAAAACTCTATATACATTAACTGCATTACTTAATCTGTCCAGTACTGAGGACTTCCAACTGTTGTGTGTGGAGGGAAAAAAGAGACAGTTCCACAAAGGTTCAATTCTCCTCTGTTTTTAAGCAGAACTCCCCTTGTATTCCTGCCAGTACTCCCTTCTGTGCCTATGCCTGTCAGGATTGCTCCATAAGAGCTGTCATTTGTTACTATGTCTCTTTCTTTGTTGTGTTTCTGTGGTGTAAATTCATCTGTGGCCAAATTTGCTGATGATCCAAGGATTGGAGATGTATCTGTGAGATAATGCAATATCTCATTAAGCAGCAGCAGAAGATATAAAAGAGAGAAAGGAAATGACCCCAAAAAAATAAAATAAACTAGTACTACCCACACTGAAGCATTATTTGTTATTCTCTAGAGCAAAGAAAGAATAATACTTCTGATTTCGGGCTATTGCTGAACCAGGCTCTTGTCTGTTCTAGCACTAATTAAACTCCCTTAAAAGATGCCTCCGTGGTTATTATCCATAATCCATAGCCAAAAGAATTCATATTTCCCTCAATTCATAAATAGCCCCATTTCTCATACGTGTTACAGAGCTCATAACCACCTTTTAATGCAAGACTTCGCTTGGTAAAGCTATATTCTTCAGTTCGATTGAATCAACAAAATATGTGCAATAAAATGGCAACTCCATTAATCAACTACACTTCTGAAAAGATTGTGAGATTTAAGGTCAAAGTTCACCCAATTATCCCAGGTATAAACCCCTGTGCATTTGCTGGAAACTCTGAAGTGAAAGGACAATGTCCAGCATAAGTTTGAGTTTTCTGGCTCTCATGACATTGGTGTATAAATAAATATGTGAACTTGCAAAGAAGATAAGGTATCTTTAAATAATATATGCATCAATATATTGTTCACCAGCCATTTCTGGGTTGCATCATTTAACTACATAATGAGAATCTTAATTATTTATCCTTCCAAAGAGAAACCTAACATAGCCCATTATTAACTCACAATTACTCTTATAAGTTTATGGTCTTTTAAACATTCCTCTAACTAAAATGCTACCAGTCACAGCATAATACTTGCATGTTTTAAGATTGTTCTGGCGTGCATAAGAAAGCAAAATAAAAAAAAATTGCTGATCAGCAAATGAAAGAGAACAAATCATAACCATTTATTTATATACACCCCCAGTACAGACTGGTAGTCAATCCTATTCAATCACTTAATGGAACATAATACTTAAAATTAGTTCTCTACATGTCCATGTTGCTGAGGAGGAAAGGAGTTCTGGGGAGTGGAGGCATTATAGGCAGAGGCCCTAGGAACTATGATTTGGAAATTCTTTTCCCCAAGGATTTCAGCCAGTTTTGTGGGAACTCAAACTCCTTCATCTGGTGGATGGATTCATCTTTTGAATTTCTGCAAAGAGAAACTCACAGTTTCCCAAATCCTTTTTACAACAGAAGGATACAGTTCAGTCCTGTGATTAAACCATATGGTACAACGTCTAGCTCTGGTTGACAGTGAGTTAATTTCTGTAGGACTGTAAAGTAGAATCGAGGACAAATCTGAATCATCTCATTTCTTCAGAAAGTATCACTGGTAAGCTACTCCAAGGTCACATCATATATTAAAGCAGTGAAACACATCCCACCGGTCATGGCACAGGCTAAACCATGATTCTAAACACCTCATTTTCCCAGAACATCTGCCACCATTTCATGCTGAAGAATATTCATATACACATTGGAGAAAAGGGCATTGAAGTAGGCCTACTTCAGAGAAACAAAGTGTATAGGGAACTTCTGTTATCACAATGACTGGGGAGGGAGAGAGAGGAAGCAGGACTTTAGAAAAATTATTTTTTAAGCAAAATAAAATTCATTTCCAATATATTTATCTGCCTGAAAGTAGGTACGGTAACAATATATAGGTAACGGCTTGCCTTGTGTCTCTCTCTTTCTGGCATTATAAATATTCTGAGTGTTTGGACTACTCCAAGAAAACTCAGCGCTGCTTTACTTTGCATGGTAAGAAGCAAACAATTCACAAGAACATATTCTAATTCCAGAAAAGAGACAGGCTGAGAAACTCTAATGGGCAGATAAAGAAGGATAGTTGCCTTATGTTTTTTTAATGTGGCAGTAAGTTGATTCCAAGGGATATCCAAAGGCCTGAACTATGTCATTTCATTTTAAGCTGGAGACCAAATTCCAGATGACTGATGGAAGGGTAATGACATTAACTTTCTGAAATCTGAGGGCCCTGAATGCATCAGTAGGACTTGGTAGCATTTTATACTCAGTTTGCACATGTATAAATGATTACACAGGATGAAAGTCTGTGGGGAATCAGACCCATAGCATATTAATCCATTTAAATAACTGTTTAGGAATGAAATGCTGAGGTCTGTCAGCGTGAAAAGAAAAGACTTTTTCCTCCATTAATATGATTCTGACAGTTATGGCTTTTAAAGGTGATGAAGTGTCTTTCTGACCAAGATAAAATTAGCAGCTCTAAAGAAATTTCTTAGGATAAAAAGATTCCTCCTGAATAAATAATTACAAAAGTAAGTAAATAAATACATAAATATCTACTTTTATCTTAGACTTAGGAACAGGATGTAGGCCTTAGGGGCCACAGATGGTAGCACCACCTTCAAGTGTAGAAGTAATTTTTATTACTCATATTAGCATAAGCATAAGTTAAAAATCTAATTAATAGCTTTAAAAGTCACATCTCCAGGGACCTGTTAGTATTTTAATAAAAATAAAATATTGATCTAAAACATAGATCACGTTAGTTTTGGGAAGAAAGAGAGATTAGGATATTGCAATAGTATCAGTACTCAGTGATGTTATAGTTCTGTTCTTCAGCAGATCAGTCTGATTATAATCCAGACATAACCAGACTGACGATGGACACTGAATGACCATCATACCCACTCCTTGAAAGGGATACCCTTATTTCTTATTCTGTTCATTTCTATTGCTTGTGTCATTATCAGAAATGAGAAAATATTTTAGTGGAAAAATTCAGCCTCTTTCTGTTTGTAAATCATTTGTGAATAGCTCATAATTTTTTTAACATATTCCTTATTTAAACTTCTTCTCAGAAACATTTTCTCAAGTAATTCTTGATGTGTAGATTTTGACTGGCCACATAGGTCACATGATATTGTTCTTGTTCCCGGAATGGAAGAGCATTGCTTTTTTAGAAACAGGGTTCTAGTGCAAATATTTGCTTTTATAAGTTTAACATTCACTTTCCAGATGCACTAATTAATATTTCCTGAAAGTCATTGTTCCAGAAAACATTGCTGTCAATAATTTCTTTCCCCCAGAGTATTGACTGTTTAATGTAGAGAGCAGACAAATAAATGTGTGAGGAATACAAAATAAGCCATCATTCATAGAGAGTAAATTAGATGCTACTATTTGCCCTTTCTCTCAATCCCAGAAAAAGGGGATAGTCAATAAAATGGAAAGGTACTAAACTTAAACTCAATGCATAATTAATCTTTGTAAGTCATTGCCACAAGATATTATTGAGGCCAAGAGCTTAGCAGGATTCCATAACAAATTAGACACTTATCTGGATAATGGACCTTATCTACAAACCCCACTGTAATTAGTGGAGAGACTTCTATTGACTTCACTGGGCTTTGGATCAGGCCCAGTGAGAACAATGACACTTACATTAGGTGAGATGTATATATAAAATAAAGGGTTGTGAACACTGTTGCCTCACCATATAAGTCAACCTGTGAGAAGATTAGGAAGAAAATTCTGCTACGGGCAAGTTATTCCATAATTACACACTTTGGGGCTCTTATACCTTCCTCTAAAGCACCTGACCCTGGTCTTTCTCATCACAGGATACTGAACTATGACTCCTGCCTGCTCCCTTCACTGCTCTTTTCCAATATGGAAATCCTATTTATAAAACTGTTAAGGTATAGAACTCTGGAAAGCATCAGCATGAAAAAAACAATTGGGCAGCTTTGCACCACTGCATTGGAGAACGTGGCTTAACCAGCTGGAGAGGATCACTACACAGCAGATAGCTGGTGGAGTTATACAGAGCTATAATAATGTCTAGTATGCACTCTCTCTCCCTGTAGCCCAGGTGATATAGCCAGGGAGAAAGAATATGGCAAAGTATCCTTGCATCTCAATGATTCCTGCCTTAACTGATCCTAGCAGAGCACCCCTATTGTATCCCCACACCTCTGAGCTGTACCGAGCAATCTTAAACCAGAACTGTGATTTTCTAGGCTGTTAATTCTGCTAGAAAAGATCTTCTAATTTAACCAACCCATCGTCTCCTGTAATCTCAGCAAAAGAGCAAAAGTGATATGGTATATTTCAATCAACTATTATCATCCAGAGAATATATTTTTGAACATATCCTTCTTTGCACTCCTAGCTTCCTAAGCCCCCTCCCCCTCCCTGGGACTCAGGGCCCAATCTGCTTTCTTTTTCTTTATGTAAATGAATGTTTATAATTGAAGTCTCAGATGATGAGCACACAGTGAAAGTTATTACAAGAATATTAGTGGGGCAAGATAAAACTTAATGGTAATGTTAAAATTTATATAGTCTTATGCTTTTGAAAATATTGTGATATTTTTATTAGGTAAGAAATTATATTAAACACTAATATTAATTATTGTTATTGTAATATTGTAATAATATCCTTGCTAAGAGGATATTACCTGTAAAGTATCCTTGCATCTCAATGATTCCTGCCTTAACAGATCCTGTATTCAGTAACTGTGGTTCTTATGTCCATCCTAAATCATAGAATCATAGAATATCAGGGTTGGAAGGGATCTCAGGAGGTCATCTAGTCCAACCCCCTGCTCAAAGCAGGACCAATCACCAGACATATTTTTGCCCCAGATCCCTAAATAGCCCCCTCAAGGATTGAACTCTCAGTCTCCGCTTGGATATGGGACTGGTCTATATGCTGCCCCCTCCCTAGGAGGGCAGACACTAGCAAGGGATCCTTCTGTACCTGATGACTAATTGGAAAAAGGTCTAGTTGAAGGAGAAGCTTGGCCAAAGTTTCAACCCAGCTCCAGGGAAAAGAGCTCAATTTTCCATTCTTAAGAGAGAAGAGTGATTGTTTAAAGTACAACCTGGCTCCAGGATGAAGTTGGGAGGCCTCCTAAACAGTGGCAAGAAAGCTGATCAGGACTCTCATATGGACCCAAAGTGAGCGTTAACTGTGGCAACTAATGCCGGTTGTATTTTATAGAAAGCCTTAATAAATCAGACCCCATGAAGAGGGTACAGGTTTTGAACCAATCTTGCCATGGTAATTGATTAAAAGAACCCAAGGGAGCACTAAGTAAAAGGTGCCTGCGGGACAAAAAGGGCCCATAAGAAGCAGGTGTGCTGGACTCCATGACAGGCATATTCTGCTTCTAGGACTAAAAATCAATTTAAAAAAAGTTTGCTAAAACTGTAAATTCCATCCTCCATGTACTCACATACCCACTTCTATGATCCCAAAAACCTCACGCAAGAATATCATGTATTTATAGTGTAACACAGCTCTCCTCCAATTAAAACATAAGAATACAAACAAGTAAATATATATGGCCTTATACTTTCTCGGCCTTTTATTTCACTTTTTCTTATAATGCATGATTCAAAGTCAATGGAAAACTTTCCATTGCCTCCAGTGGTTTTGGATCAAGCCCTTAAATATTAATTGATCAAGTTAAGTAAATAGTCATGATTACACTAGATCTTTTGCTAGTGGGCCTGAACTGAGCAGCTATCATTGAAAAACGTGCATTTTTTTACTGTTCTGTCTCTTCTCTATTAAAGTAGGATAATAGTATACAGCAAAATATAGAACATATGCTTTCCAATTGTGAAGGACTTGTAAGATAACGTACCCTTGATTCCAAAGTACACTCATCATAGATGTAATTTAAACACTTGGATAATATTTCTCCTTAATATATACTCTGCATGTATAAATGGAATAGTTTATACTAGTGGCTATTCACTGGACCTGTGGAAATGTGTCCATAAATATTGTGGGCATACCTATTTGCTGTGTGAAACCCAGCCGTGAGAACAGGCATGCAGAAATTTAAGCTAGTTAATATGTTGCATAAATGCATTTTGATATGAGGATGTGTCTGGGTGCAAATAGATGTGATCCTAAAAGGAAATGTGATCCTAAAATGCACCAGCTTTAATGTTATTTGCTTTCTACCTTTGTGGTTTTTTTGGGGGGGGGAGCAGGGAGAGGTAAAGGGAGGTACAGGTTATTAAGTTCCACTCTTTTACTTAAGCAGAAGCATAGAGTAGATTCCCATGTGTCCCCCAAACAAAAAATGTAGTTAATAGGCATATTATTTGTATAAACAATATCCTCTATCAGAATGTATCAGGCTTTATCTTCTGGGACTCAATGCTGTTCCTATTAAAGTCAATGGGAGTTTAATGGGAGCAGGATTGGGCTCCTGAATTCTAAAGTATTATAAAATGTATTTACTTGACAATTGTATTTCTAATACAATTATTGAACAAAATAGTTTGTAATAGAGGTGCAATATTTGCATTCCCATTATAGTAGAATCTAGCTAATTAAGATATTTGTCATCATATGGTTTCTTATTATTCAGTGTGTCCCTTTCCCATTAGACTGCAATGGAGCATCTCTGCAGCATTTCATCAGTCGGGTGTAATTCTTTACAGTAGTTTGTGTTTCCAGATTTATAACCAAAATAATAATAATAAAAAACCCTCACTTTCAAGCTGAAGATATTATGTAGGGAAATGAACAGAGATATTTTTATACAGCATATTTTGTTTTACAGAGCTGCAGTTATTAATGCTGTACATTACTTCCACATGACTACGTGTCTTTTTCAACCAGGAATAAGAGTACTGTGTACTGATTGTGTTAAGCAGCCATTTTAATTTCCTCAGCTCTATGTCCTCCCTAAGTAAATTTAATTCCAAATACTGAATGCAATAGCTCTTTGAAAATTGTCTCTCTTTTTTGTCACTGTAATTGTATGAGACATAGGCACACAGTTTCAAAATTGCTAACACATACATTGTATAGAATGCTAACTTACTAACAAAGCCTTCTACAAAACTTTTTGAATGAAACTTACTCATATCTTTGGAGAGTTTATGATTCTTCATGACCATTATTACAGACCAGCACAATTTGGAGGCAAAAGTTGTAACTGAGCCAATCCAGTGTTGATTGATGGGACAATAATCCCATTGTGTGGTTTCTTATAAAGTCAGGTATTGTGTTCAATGGTTAAGTGGACTAATTTAGAAACCACTATGATGTCAAGGCAACAGGAGGCAAACAATTTGTGCTAGTGATGTGCCTCCAAGCAATTTATTTTGACCTTTTCTATATGCTGCATGGAATGAAGATAAGGCAACACAAGCTGTAACAGTAAAGTCCCCAGAGCCTTCTGTTTAAAGTTAAAGGGCCTACTTCATCTCTGGCATGAGTAGATGCGGGTGCTGCTCCCATTCACTTCATTTGGAGTTTTTCCAAGTTTGGCCCAAAAAGTTCAATATACAAATCATCTGCAATTTGTAGAATCCATACTTCATGCAAGTTATAAAAATCACTATAATTCGCTGCTGCATATCGTGTGGAAAAAATGTTCTACTACTCATCCTCTAGTTAGAGCAAGCTGGAATTAAGCATTAGCAGAATTGCATATTGTGTCATGACAGAAAAGAAAATGCAATCTGTTGTCACCATTCTGATTAGATTGTGTAGAGATCTCACAAATCTGACTGCCCTTTACAGGTTTTTAATTTTTTATTTATTATTATTAAACTTTTTTTCACCAATTTTGCTTGTAAGTTGCTGATCCTGCCAGGCCCATTTTCCTCCTATTCTATTCTATATAGGTTTTTATACCACACTTTTCACTATATTACCTGAGTTCCTTCCAGTAGTGCATTGAGCAATGTCATATCTGTCACATGTTTGTGTCTCATCCTCTCCCCAAAGGGAGAGGATGGGCAGAGGAGTGTCTTGTTTTGGTAGGATGTCTCTTTTTTTAATATAAATATATCTTTTGCTCTGTGTTTATGCTAGAGAAGGCAAGGTAAAAAAAATGCGCCTTGCGCTTGGAGTGGAAGTAGTGAGGTTTGTAATGGTCCTTAGTTGCTGGGGGAATTCATTTCACAATCTCAGACCACGACACGAGAAGGTTTGTGTCCTCCACAGATGAGCTTTACTCTTATTGTTGAGAGTTCCCTTGTGCCAGAGGAGCACAGTTGTCAACCACGGTCTTTTAGGTATCCTGGGTCTAGGTCAGGGATTTCTTTGAAGATAAGGACTGAGACTTCAAACTTGATTCAAAAATCCTATGGGAAGCCAATGTAGAAAATGGAGGATGGGTTTGATATGCTCATGGTAGCCTGTGTTGCTGAGGAAACCCCCTGCAGTGTTCTGAACTAGTGGGAGTTTTGAATGTGCTGAAGGCTTCATGCCCAGGTATATCTCATTGCTGTAGTCCAAACAAGAGCTGATGAAGGCATGAATAACTAAGGCAGATGGGATGGAGCTTCTTACCCAAGAGGAGATTGTAGAAAGCATCTTCTTTCCGAATTCAAAGCCAATATGGAGAAGAGACAATGTATACTTAAAATAAAGTCCAGAGGGTGAATTCCTTATTCACATTGGTGAATACTTACATAAATAACCCCATTGGCTTCATCCTATCTGTAACTGTCCACCAGCATGAGTGAGGGGCTCATTATCAGGCTGCAAGTGAGCATCAGGGAAAGATCAAAATTAAAAGAAAAAAGTGTGATTTAGAAAAGAGAAAAGGAAACTGGCACATGTGTGTTGGGAAATGAAAAAGGAGCATCTTCTCTCCACCTCAGCCAAAAAAAGCGTTGTTATGCCCCTAAGTGGGACAGGCTCTGTTCCCAAGCCCTTTGAAGTTAATAGGAGCCTTTCCTTTGACTTCAGTGGGCTGTGGACAAGACCCATGAGGAGGGCAATGAGCCCTTTATTAGAAGCTCTTGATGACTCTGCTGCAGTAGAGATTCACTTGGAGTAACAGTGAGAGAGGCTGAGAAGCCAGTGACTTCTTTATTCCCTGCCTGACACCACCCATGCCTCTGCCTCAGCAGAGATTTAACCCAAGATCGGAAGGCATAGCCAAAGCACAGTATAATACAGATATTTGAATGATAGCTTCCTTGTTGTTAGACCTATCGGACAGGGAAAGCTTAAAACATTTCTAATTGTTTGAAGAAGTAGAAAATAGATGGTAGAGAACAATCCTGCATCTTTAAGGAAGGAGCTAAATAGGAGGGATGTTTCAACTCCATTTTATGTTCAGTTTTCCAATCACTGAAGTGGAACTACCTCGAGGAAGATATGTAGCAGTTGTTTTAACAGGATCCAGCAGCACCACACCACAGTTTAAGGAAGGAGGAAAAGAATATTTTCCCAGCTGAATCTACACAGGGAATTTAGATAGTTAGTATGCGATTACCAAAATCAAATTTTGCACAGCACCCTGGATTTGTATCTCTGCTCTTGTGAAATGTTCTCTTGGTTACTTAATTATCATAAGTATTTGGGGCCTAGAGCCTCAGTTTTGTCTAAGCAACCAGCATAGTGCTACCCCACCATGAAGGGGCTCTGATTCAATACCGAGTCAGTGGTTAATCTCCTTACTATTGTCTATAAAATCCATATGTTCCTTGGAGGACTCCCATCCAAGTATTTACCACACACAAAACTGCCTAATTTACAATTCCTGACAGGATCACAATGTGAATGGTATGGCTGCCAGTACTGTGGTTGTTTACAGATAATGGTAATCTTGTCCTGTCTTCTTTCTTCCATTATGTTGCAGACTGTGGTATACATTTTTCAAATGACCTTAGGCAGCTAACTCTTTGAAACAGACAACTCAGTAATCAAAATAATTAACATTGGCCTTTCATCTTCAGTTCCTTCTGAACTCCTAAATAAAATGATTTGGATGTTTCAGGTTAATCTTCAGTGGCAATAGTAAATATTATACAATTGCCAGAAACAATTTCATATGGCTTTTGCATACTGTGCAGAGTTGTCCCAAGAGCACACTAGAGCAGAGGATGAACTATCTCTAATCCTTCCAAACTTCAAATTGAAACAATTGGCAGGACATTATAAGAGATTTTGCATAGGTTTCTATTTGGCTTGTGAATAGAAGGTTTCAGTTTCCAGCATGAGCATTAACCTTCAAATACTCTCCTTAAAAAAACAAATACCAGAGTGGTTTGTGTACTTATTTGAGATGTGCTATGATGGTAGTTAATTTTCTGTCATCTGAAATTTTAGCTCTAAATAAGAAAAGACCTCACTGCTGGACTTTTACCTAATTAAAAAACAATAGTTCTTCAAAACTAATGAAGAATGGGACATGTATCTCTTACTTTAGCTTAGCCTGCTGTAAGAGAGAAAGCAGATGAGTTGCATGCATTTCAAGAGCAAGTTTAAAAAAAACCTCAAATTCCAATTTTTTTGTTAGAAAAGGGACAATTTTTTCATTAAAATGTTCCTAAAAAATGTCCTGTTTTTGACCATCTCTAGTCATTGCATCAGCATTTAAGGAAATTGTAGTTTTGTTCTGCATACAAGAACATTTTGATATCAAAATATACGTTCTTCCTTTGTGTATTGCTATCTTTGGCTACTTTGATTTATAAACAAAGGCATTGGCATATATTCATTAAATAACAGCAGAAATGTATGGACCAATTCTCCTACATTTTGGGGGTTCTGGCTATTATAATTAACTTGTGAAACACCAGCGAATTAGGAGGATAAATCATTAGTAATTGAGATATGCTCAGATACTAAGGTGATGAATGCCATAGAAAGCCTATAAATAATTTTATTAGGGCTGCCTATTAATTGCAGTTAATTCACATGATTAACTAAAAAAAATCAATCGAAATTAAAAAAATAATCACTATTAATTGCAGTTTTAATCGCACTGTTAAACAATAGAATACCAATTGAATTTTATTAAATATTTTTGGATTTTTTTTACGTTTTCAAATATATCGGTTTCTATTACAACCCAGAATATAAAGTGTACACTGTTCATTTTATATTGTTTCTGATTACAAATATTTGCACTACAAAAAACAAAAGAAATAGTATTTTTCAATTCACCTCATAAGTATTGTAGTGCAATCTCTTTATCGTGAAAGTTCAACTTACAAATGTCTATTTTTTTACACAACCGCACTCAAAAACAAAACAATGCAAAACTTTAGAGCCTACAAGTCCGCTGAGTCCTACTTCTTGTTCAGCCAATCTCTAAGACAAACAAGTTTGTTTACATTTACGGGAGATAATGCTGACCACTTCTTATTTACAATGTCACCAGAAAGTGAGAACAGGAGTTCACATGAGACTTTTGTAGTTGGCGTTTCAAGGTATTTGCATGCCAGATACGGTAAACATTCGCATGCCCCTTCATGTTTTGGCCACCGTTCCAGAGGACATGCTTCCATGCTGATGATGCTCATTAAAAAAAATGTGTTAATTAAATTTGTGACTGAACTCCTTGGGGGAGAGTTCTATGTCTCCGGCTCTGTTTTACCAGCATTCTGCCATATATTTCATGTTATACTAGTCTTGGATGATGACTCAGCACATGTTGTTCATTTTAAGAACACTTTCACTGCAGATTTGACAAAATGCAAAGAAGGTAGCGATGTGAGATTTCTGAAGATAGCTACAGCACTTCACACAAGGTCTAAGAATCTGAAGTGCCTTCCAAAATTTGAGAGGGATGAGGTGTGGAGCATGCTTTCAGAGGTTTTAAAAGAGCAACATTCTGATGCGGAAACTACAGAACCCAAACTACAAAAAAGAAAATCAACCTTCTGCTGGTGGCATGTGACTCAGAGGACGAAAATGAATATGCATAGGTCCGCACTGCTTTGGATTGTTATCAAGCAGAACCTGTCATCAACATAGATGCATGTCCTCTGGAATGGTGGTTGAAGCATGAAGGGACATATGAATCTTCAGCGCATCTGGCATGTAAATATCTTGCAATGCCGGCTACAACACTGCCATGTGAATGCCTGTTCTCACTTTCAGGTGACGTTGTGAACAAGAAGCGGGCAGCATTATCTCCTGCAAATGTAAACAAACTTGTTTGTCTGAGCAATTGGCTGAACAAGAAATAGGACTGAGTGGACTTGCAGGCACTAAAATTTGACATTGTTTTATTTTCTAATGCAGTTATTTTTGTACATAATTCTACATGTGTAAGTTCAACTTTCATGATAAAGATATTGCACTACAGTACTTCTATTAGGTGAATTGAAAAATACTATTTCTTTTGTTTTTTACAGTGCAAATATTTGTAATCAGAAATAACTATAAAGTGAGCACTGTACACTTTGTATTCTGTGTTGTAATTGAAATCAATATATTTGAAAATGTAGAAAACATCAAAAATTATTTAAATAAATGGTATTCTATCATTGATTAATTATGTGATTAATTGCGATTAATTTTTTAATCACTTGACAGCCCTAAATTTTATTAAATTAAATATGAAACTTTGAGTAACTCAGATATTTTATCACCCAGAGAACACAGCATACAGAGTATCTTGACATTAAACTGCATCTCAAAGCAACTTTGATAGTCGCTTAGTTTATTTTATTTTATTACTTCCAAGTCTAAATGATGTATTCTGATACACATTGTCTGATGCACATTGCGTAGTGTATCAGGTAAGCATATAAGCACATGCTTAATTATATATGTATTGAAATTGTGAACTCCTTTTTGTTTTGTGACTTCATACAATCATAGAATATCAGGGTTGGAAGGGACCTCAGGAGGTCATCTAGTCCAACACCTTGCTCAAAGCTTCTTTTTTTGCTTCTATCTTTGTATCTTCCCGGTGCTAAATTGTTACACCAGTGTCATAGGTTTCTCCCCCACTTTGGACTTTAGATTACAGATATGGGGACCTGCATGTGAACCCCTAAACTGAATTTCCAGTTTAGATCTGGTTTTGCTGCCACCACTCCCAAGTTCTAATTCCTTTCCCTGGGCAGCCTTGAGAGATTTCTTCACCAATTTCCTGGTGAACACTGATCCAAACCCTTGGATCTTAACAAAGGGAGAATTTAACCATCCCCCCTCCTTTCCCCCACCAATTCCTGGTGAGTCCAGATCCAATCCCCTTGGATCTTAACACAAGGAAAAATCAACCAGGTTCTTAAAAAAAGGCTTTTAATTAAAGAAAAGAAAGGTGAAAGACAAACCTCTGGGAGAGATTAGCATACCAGCTACTCTCACAGACAACAGATTCAAAACACAGAGGATGTTTCCCTTGGCAAAAACTTAGTTACACAAAAATTACCCAATTTGATTATTCCCTAATGCCCAAGACAAGTTACAAAGAAAATAAACATAAACCTATTTATTCCTTCACTAATACTCACTACTTGATAAGAGGCTGAATTCTTGAGCTTTCCCACTCCTGTCAAAACTTAAACTGACTCTAAACAAAGGAAACTTCTCTCCTTCCTTTTGAACCATCTTATCCCCCCATTGGTTCCTCTGGTCAGGTGTCAGCTAGGCTAGGTGAACTTCTTAACCCTTTACAGGTAAAAGAGGCATTAACACTTAACTATCTGTTTATGACATGCAGTTTAAAAGGGGGGGGGGAGGCAGGGGAAGAGATATTGATACTTATATCAGTGTCTTTGGCCTGGTCTACACTAGGAGGTTATGTCGAATTTAGCAGCGTTAACTCGAATTAACCCTGCACCCGTCCACACAACGAAGCTATTTATTTCGACATAGAGGTCTCTTTAAATCGATTTCTGTACTCCTCCCTGACGAGGGGAGTAGCGCTAAATTCAACATGGCCATGTGGAATTAGGGTAGGTGTGGATGGAATTCGACGCTAATAGCTCTGGGAGCTATCCTACAGTGCACCACTCTGTTGACGCTCTGGACAGCAGTCCGAGCTTGGATGCTCTGACCAGAGGGCAGGGGACAGAGACTCACAAAGTTCCAGGAAAGTTCCCTTACGCATCCGAAAGTTTCGCAGCCACTGTGATTCATCCCAGACCTGCAGCACTATGCTGTCCCACCAGTCTGTGCTTATTTACCGGGCCCAGAATAGCTGTTCCACAGCATCAACGTGACCCATTGCCACCATGATGTTCACGGCGCGGGGTCCCATGCTTTGTGAGAGGTCTGTGACCCTCTCAGACTCAATGTCCTCACCGCGCTGCCGTAGCCTCCTCACCTGATTTCTCAGCATCTGCCTTTGAAAAAGGTGAATGATAAAGCGTGAGGTGTTGACAACGACCATAACTGCAGCGATGATCGCAGAGGGCTCCATGCTGTCAGTGCTGTGGCGTCTGCGCTGTCAGTCACCAGAAAAGTGCACGAACTGATTGCCCGCTGGCACTTTCATGGAGGGAGGGCGAGAGTGAGGGTTGAATGACGACAGTTACCCAAAACCACCCTCAGCACATTTTTTTGCCCCAGCAGGCATTGGGGGCTCGACCCAGAATTCCAGTGGGCAGCGGGGACTGCGGGAACTGTGGGATAGCTGCCCACAGTGCACCTCTTCCAATGTCGATGCTTGCCCCATTAGGGTGGACTCACAAAGTCGAATTACTGTCCTTAGTGTGGATACATATGTTCAACTTTGTAATATCGGTTCCACAAATTCGCTTTAAGTAAAATCGAACTACTTTCGTAGTGTAGACATACCCTTTGAGAAAGCTTGTGATTTAAATCAGGTTTCTCCTGTTGATCAGCTCCATTTACAAAACAAAATAATAGAGTAACCTCCTTGAATGGCGGAAAAGCCAGAGGCCTACAACCAAATGGATGGGACAGACTGTAGAGACTATGAGAAATTTAAAATGGCTTTGGTACCTAAATTGGAATTGATTTCAGAGACTTAGTTAAGATTTTTGGAAGTTCAGAAGAATAAGGGGGTAACATATGGAAATGGCAGTTTAGGTGGAGGAGTACCTCTGCAAATTGGACAAATGTTGGGGACTGGATAAGAAGCTAAGAAACCTCTGTGCCATTCTGGCTTTTGAGTATCTGGATAGCAGTCCAAGGGGAAACAAATGGGGAATGGGACCCAGGAGGCTCTGGGATGCTTCCCACAAATGGGAAGTGGGTAAACCCAAGTCAGGAAGAGCAGTGGTCACAAGCTAACCCTTTCTTTCCCTCAATGACTGATCCCAGGATCTTGTCAGGTGCCATGGCACAAGTGGGCAAACTTCCCCTTTACCTTGTATTGGATGCTGGCAATAGCTAATATGGTAGCAGCCTAGCCAGAAGTTGGCCAGGATCTTGCCCCAACAGAGCATCAGGATAATGCAGTGATTACAGTCTGTGACGGGATGACCATGAAGCATTTTGTCCCCATACCGCTGGACATGGAAAGAATCCAGGGCTGGAGAGACATGGGTGCCCAAGTAGCAATAGCTTGATTTGATATAGTGGGCCAAGCTAAAATGTTGCCTAATGATTACCTAACATTGGTGGTTTAGAGGACCTTCCATTTAAGATCTGAACCATGGATATATACCTGAAACGGAGGGGAGGGGAGGGGGATGCAAGGATGTTGGGTTACCTGTGGAGGTGTTGCTTAGGAAGAATGTGGACTCTTGGCCTGGATAGCACTCATAGCAAGTTAATTTTTACAAGGTGCCAGAGCCAGAGAGCTTCATCCAGCTATTTAGTTCGACATAGAGGTCTCCTAAATTCGACTTCTGTACTCCTCCCCAACGAGGGGAGTAGCGCTAAATTCGACATGGCCATGTCGAATTAGGGTAGGTGTGGATGGAAATTGACGCTAATAGCTCCGGGAGCTATCCCACAGTGCACCACTCTGTTGACGCTCTGGACAGCAGTCAGAGCTCAGATGCTCTGACCAGCCCTCAGGAAAAGCCCCGGGAAAATTTGAATTCCTTTTCCTGTCTGGGCAGTTTGAATCTCATTTCCTGTTTGGACATCGTGGCGAGCTCAGCAGCACTGGCAACGATGCAGAGCTCTCCAGCAGAGATGGCCATGCAATCTCAGAATAGAAAGAGGGCCCCGGCATGGACTGATCGGGAAGTCTTGGATCTGATCGCTGTGTGGGGCGATGAGTCCGTGCTTTCAGAGCTGCGATCAAAAAGACGGAATGCAAAGATCTACGAGAAGATCTCCAAAGCAATGACAGAGAGAGGATACAGCCGGGATGCAACGCAGTGCCACGTGAAAATCAAGGAGCTGAGACAAGGCTACCAGAAGACTAAAGAGGCAAACGGACGCTCCGGATCCCAGCCGCAGACATGCCGTTTCTACGAGGCACTGCATTCCATCCTAGGTGCGGCCGCCACCACTACCCCACCACTGACCGTGGACTCTGAGGATGGGATATTGTCCATGCCCGCTTCCTCTGAGATGGTAGTGGACGGGGAAGAAGAGGAAGGAGATGAGGAGGACGAGGCAGTCGACAGCGCTTACAACGCTGATTTCCCAGACAGCCAGGATCTCTTCATCACCCTCACAGAGATCCCGTACCAACCGTCCCCAGGCGTTAACCCGGACCCAGAATCAGGGGAAGGATCAGCCGGTAAGTGGTTTAAACATGTAAACATTTATTTATAAAAGAATATTAATATTAACTGTGGCTTTTTCATGATTAGATTGTCCTAGGCACTTAAAGTTCTAGTCTTTGGCAGTGCAACTGCTGCAAAAAAATCTAACAATGTCCGGTATATCTTGATTGGTTTGCCCTAGGTGCTGTACTGTTTAGCCCTTGCCAGTGCTGCTACAGTAAAATTCGGTCAATATATCCGGGGATGGAGCAGAAATCCTCATGGGACATCTCCATGAAGCTCTCCTGGAGGTAATTAGAAAGCCTTTGCATGAGGCTCCTTGGGAGAGCGGCCTTGTTGTGTCCTCCGTAGTATGAAACGTTTCCGCGCCAGGCTACCATCAAGTACTCCGATATCATTGCCTTGCACAGCATGGCGGCATACGGCCCTGGTCTTTGGAGGCTTTCCCGAAGCATGCGTTCTTTGTCGCTGTCTGAAATACGCATCAGAGTGATGTCGCTCCTGGTCACCTGCTTTGAATTAGGGCAATGTTAGTATTGGGACTGCTTCCCTGTTCCTTTACAGAACTGTAACCGCCAGTTTACAGCCATGTGGTGGAGGCGGGAGAGGGGCAGCATAGAGGGATCTTTCCCGGGGACAGCCCCGAGGGGGTGGGACAGGGGCAGAGTTCATGCTTGCCGGATTGCTGGCAGCAGGAACTGGCCAACGCTAGGAGCATTGCTTTGAACGTGAAAGTAGGGCAGTGCTATTATTAAAGTTTTAAGCTGCCACAAGTCTACGGCTTACCATGTCAGCCCGCTACCCAAATTCTGCTGTGCTGTTCCGATTCTGTGATCTGCACTGCAGGACCCCAGGGACTGAATGCGAAGGCCGAAAATTCGACCTTGTCCTGAGTGCGCATGTGATAGGTGCTGTGAATGGTCTTTTTCACAGAGAAAGACTATTTTCTTTGTTCACCCAAAAATTTATCTTTGAGGAATTCACTCCCTTTTTCCCATCCCAGAGCTGTGGCTGTCTCCCGACCTACCCTGTCATCAGACTCCCAGAGGCTGTCGCAGATTAGGCGTAGACGTAAAAGGACACGGGACGACATGTTCTCAGAACTTATGGGCTGCTCCCAAGCCGAGGCAACCCTGCAGAGTCAGTGGAGGGAGAACATGTCCCAATACCAGCGAGCACACAGCGAACGGGAGGAGAGGTGGCGGCAGGAAGACCAGCAGGCGACTCAAACACTGCTTGGACTAATGAGGGAGCAAACGGACACGCTCCGGCGCCTTGTGGATGTTCTGCAGGACCGGAGGCAGGAGGACAGAGCCCGCTGCAGTCTGTGTAACCACCGTCCCCCGCCACAAAGTCCCATACCCCCCTCACCGAAAGTACCATGAAGGAGGGGCTGCAGAGCCCGTGAAAACTGTCACTCTACCCCTGCAGACTGCTCAAGTGGCAGGAGGCTGTCATTCCCCAAAATTTGATAAGTCCTTTCCTTCCCGCATCACCCAATCCCCCATCCCAGTTTCATTCCCTAACTGTCCATTTGCTAATAAAAAATACGTTTCTGTTAATTGCTGTTTCCATCATATTTTTTTTAGATGACAGTCTGTTTTAAGGGGGGAAAGGTGGTTCAGCAGCAGGTCACACACACAGTGCAGGTTCAGCAGCAGGTCACACACACAGTGCAGTCTCTAGGCACCCTGGTCAGTCTGGGAGGTGACAAACCTGGTCATTGTCTGTTAGGGGCGGGGGGCTATGAGATTTTTTGGTGGTGGGAGGGTGGTTACAGATCTTATGCAGCGGTCCTTATCCTGGATCACAGAGCCACGCAGCAGGGAATCTGTAACCATCCTCTCCCTGCCACAAAGTCACATAGCCCCCCCACACAGAGCCCCGAACAGGAGGGGTGGCAGGCTCCGTTCAGACAATCAGTCCGCCAGTGCGGACCACTGTAGAAGCAGGAGCCTGGCATTCCTCGAGTTTAGAAGCATCCTTTGCATGAGTACACTACACCCGCTCCCCACCACAGTCTGCGTCCCAGTTTCAACACTTTCCCGCGAAAACAGTAATAAATAAAACGTTGTTCATTAACAAATTTTCAGTGATTTTATTTTTAAATGTGGGTTGGAAGGGGGTGAACAGGGTATGAAACTGGAGAGGATTGTGAACAGTCACTGGGTAAAGAAACGGGGGCAGGTTCAGCTTCTCTGTAAATCAACAAAATTGTCACAGGTTACCCTGCTCACTCAGGAACCTAGCTTTCAAAGCCTCCCGGATGCACAGCGCGTCCCGCTGGGCTCTTCTAATCGCATGGCTGTCTGGCTGGTCGTAATCATCAGCCAGGCAATTTGTCTCAACCTCCCACCCCGCCATAAAGGTCTCCCCCTTGCTCTCAGAGAGATTGTGGAGCACAC
Organism: Malaclemys terrapin pileata; assembly: GCF_027887155.1. Lineage (NCBI taxonomy): Eukaryota > Metazoa > Chordata > Testudines > Emydidae > Malaclemys > Malaclemys terrapin. The sequence goes on along the minus strand of NC_071513.1, from coordinate 31,682,703 downwards.
AGCAAGCTGCAATAATAATGGTGATATTGGTTTCGCTGAGATCGGAGCGAGTCAATAAGCTTCTCCATCTCCCTTTCAGACGTCCAAAAGCACACTCCACCACCATTCTGCTCTTGCTCAGACGGTAGTTGAAGAGTTCCTTTTCACTGTCCAGGGTTCCTGTATAGGGCTTCATGAGCCATGGCATTAGCGGGTAGGCTGGGTCCCCGAGGATCACTATAGGCATCTCGACATCCCCAACAGTTATTTTGTGGTCCGGGAAGTAAGTACCTTCCTGCAGCCATCTAAACAGACCAGAGTTCCTGAAAACACGAGTGTCATGAACCTTGCCTGGCCATCCGACGTAGATGTTGGTAAAACGTCCCCTGTGGTCCACCAGTGCTTGCAGCACCATGGAAAAGTAGCCCTTTCGATTAATGTACTGGCTGGCCTGGTGGTCCGGTCCCAGGATAGGGATGTGAGTTCCATCTATGGCCCCACCGCAGTTTGGGAATCCCATCGCTGCGAAGCCATCTATGATCACCTCCACGTTTCCCAGGGTCACTACCTTTGACAGCAGTACATCAACGATTGCCTTGGCTACTTGCATCACAACAACCCCCACGGTAGATTTGCCCACTCCAAAGTGGTTCGCGACTGACCGGTAGCTGTCTGGCATGGCAAGTTTCCAGAGGGCTATGGCCACTCGCTTCTGGACAGTCAGGGCTGCTCGCATCCGGGTGTCCTTGCGCTTCAGGGCAGGGGACAGCAACTCACAAAGTTCAAGGAAAGTTCCCTTCCGCATGCGAAAGTTTCTCAGCCACTGGGATTCATCCCAGGCTTGCAGCACTATGCGGTCCCACCACTCAGTGCTTGTTTCACGTGCCCAGAATCGCCGTTCCACGGCATCAACATGACCCATTGCCACCATGATGTCCACGGCGCGGGGTCCCGTGCTTTGTGACAGGTCTGTGCCACTCTCAGACTTCATGTCCTCATCGCGCTGCCATAGCCTCCTCGCCCGATTTCTCAACATCTGCCTCTGGAAAAGGTGGCTGATAAGGTGCGAGGTGTTGACAACGGCCATAACTGCAGCGATGGTCGCAGCGGGCTCCATGCTCGCAGTGCTGTGGCGTCCGCGATGTGACTCAGTAGAAAAGTGCGCGAACTGATTGCCCGCCAGCGCTTTCAGGGAGGGAGGGCGATAGTGACGGTTGGATGACGACAGTTACCCAAAACCACCCTCGAAACATTTTTTCCCCCAGCAGGCATTAGGGGCTAGACCCAGGATTCCAATGGGCAGCGGGAACTGTGGGATAGCTGCCCACAGTGCACCGCTTCCAATGTCGATGCTTGCCCCGTTAGTGTGGACTCACACAGTCGAATTACTGTACTTAGTGTGGAAACACACGTTTGACTTTCTAATATCGATTCCACATATTCGATTTAAGTGACATTGAAGTACTCTCGTAGTGTAGACATACCCTAAGAGTCTGACAGCCCAGTGGCAGAGCTGGGTGGTGGTGTGTTTGAGAAAACTGCTGAGAGGAGGGAAACTGAGGCAGAGCGGAGTGTCACGTGGCTGAGACTCCAGCCAATAGGAGGGAATTGAAGCTAGCAGGAAGGAAGAGGCCCCAACAGATGAGTACCAAATGGAGCTGCAGGCTTATCCCTCCTCCTGAGGGTGGCTGTGGCCAGGCCTAGCTCTGGAAACGCTGTTAGTGAGGAACACAGGGAAAAACTCCTGTGGTATAAGTAGGTATTCTGATTTTAGGTTTTAACCAATAAACATTGATAAAACACCCCAAATAGATACAAAACATGAAATCAGCGTGTGAAGGAGCAGAGAGACTGCAGCCAGGCACAGCAGGGGTTAAAGAACACCTGTGGGTTCAGTTAGCCCCACCACGTTATACCTGCAGCCAGGCTCAGAAGGAAGCCTGGCTCAGAGAGGGGCTGACTGGCAAAGATGCAGGAGCTCTCTGTAAGCCTGCCTGAAAGCACAAACCAGCAACCTGCATGCCAGCGCAGCCGCTGAAGGCAAGTAAATCTTCCCCTGCCAAAGGGAACCTACAGATAAGATCCAACTGTGGGGCATCTGGACTAGCGAGGCCATGCCCCAAACTAAAAGGACTTTCATAGGGAGCAGGCCAGGAAAACAGGCCCTGAACCCTCCCTCCCCGCCCCCACTGCTGGGAGAAAGATCCATCTACCCTGTTTAGTGACACAGGACCCTAGGCCAGGACCTGAGGGAGACGAAGGGATCAACTCCCCCTACAGCCCCGCTAAACAATGATCTAGCCACTAGGCTCCCCAGCCACCCAGGGCCCTATCACATGGTGTTAATACAATAAGCACCCATTAAACATCAGAAATGGTTACTTGTCTTATTAAGTTACTAAGGACTTTTCTACATGGAGCAGTAAATACTGTAATATGTAATATAATTACATTAATCATTATGGTATGTTCAAAGTGAACCCCCCCAACCCCTCCATTTTTGATATTTACATAAAACTCAAAAATTGCAAATATAACCCCGCTCCCCCTGCCCCCCCCAAAATGAAATGAAAACTAAATCCAGAAAAAACGAAGCAATAGGTGTAAAAAGTTCCCTTGCAGGAAATGGGTAATCCCAGGGAAATTGAATCTTGGGATATCAGGAGACAGTTGGTGGTGTCCCAGAACTACACCCATAAGATCTTGTACTTGGCACGTGATGTCCCCTTTGCAGGTTATCTGGGGTGCCAATGCATGAGAGACAGGTTGTTCCAGAATTTTTACTGATCTGGAATTTTTTGAGCCATATAAAAACAAAACACGTGATTGCTTCCAGATGGTGATAACAATTTGAGGTAAGTGTAAAGCAGCCATGATGCCGCTACCTGTAATAAAGGGACCTTTTCAGAGAGTGGCCATGGATATTGTGGGACCCCATAGTAAGGAGACCTAGAGGGTAAAGCAATGTATGTTGGTGGTGATAGATGACACTACTTGCTACAGGCTCTGACTCTGTCCTTTGACTGGCAAAGATGCAGAAGCATGGTGGCTGATGCTCTCTTACCAGATTTTACCAGAGTGAGTTTCCCCAGCAAGATCCTCGTGGACCAAAGAGCCAGTTTCTTCTGAGTCTGTGCACATCACCCCCCAACCAAGAGACTGGTGAAAAGGTTCAATGGGACACTTAGGCTACATCTACACTACGGGGGGGGGGGGAGAGGTCGATTTAAGATACGCAAATTCAGCTACGTGAATAGCGTAGCTGGATTCCACGTATTGCAGCCGACTTACCCCGCTGTAGGGACAGCGGCAAAATTGACCTCTGCGGCTTCCCGTCGACGGCGCTTACTCCCACCTCTGCTGGTGGAGTAAGAGCGTCGATTTGGGGATCGATTTTCGCGTCCCAACGGGGCGCGATAAATCGATCCCCGAGAGGTCGATTTCTACCCGCTGATTCAGGCAGGTGGTGTAGACCCAGCCTTAGAATGATGCTGTAAACTTTTGTAGATCAGCCCTCACATGACTGGGATAAATGTTTATCTTATCTGTTTGGTTATAGGGAAGTTCCCCAAAAATTCACAGGGTTTTCCTCTTTTGAACTGTTCTTTCAGAGATGGTTTCTGGGGCCTTTGGACTTAATGGGGGCTGAATGGGAAGATAAGATTTCTCCTGAGGCGGAATTGATAATGGACTTTGTGTTGTCTTTTAGAGGAAATCTCTCAGAGCAGGGCCAGCTCTAGGCACCGGCAAACCAAGCACATGCTTGGGGCGGCACAATTTTTTTTTTTTTTTTGCTTCAGCAGTTGTGCTATCGGAGGTTTTTTTTGCTTGGGGGCGGCAAAAAACCTAGAGCCAGCCCTGTCTCCGAGTATTTCTACACTGCATTGTAAGCCAGGTGCTATTGGACTCAGGCATGTGGACCTGGTGATTCCAAGCCCATGTTTAAAAGTCCACACTTCATTTTAAACTGGGCTTACAATTGCTGAACCTATGTCTCTCAGCCATGTTAATGTGACCATACTGCATTATTCAGATCTTCTGACTTGGGTTTGTGGCTTGAGCTGCATCCACACTACAACATGATGACTTGAACCCAACTGCCAGCAGGATTCAGGCTCTGACCCTGAAGGTCTTAGGACCCAGGTCCTGAGTGCTTGCTCACCTGAGTCAGATTGGTTTTTGTGTGGATGGAAGGGGAACTTAGGCTCAAACCTAGGTCAAAGCCTGGGCTTACAGTGCAGTGTAGACATACCCTCAGAGCTCATGGATTTTGCTTGAGAGAACTTAACAAAGGCTCAGGAGAGACAAAAGGTTTGGTATGAATACACCATGTGTGCCAGGTTCAATGGGATAGGGAATAAAATAATGCTGTTCACTCCAGAACAGTAGAAAAACTCCAGACTGCCTGGGAGAGGGATCCTTTAAAATCAACAAGTGTGATGAATTATATTGCTGAGCTGACTGAACATCCCCATCACCACAGAGTGTATTGTAACATGACGAGGACATATTGTGATAGGCAGAATATGGTCCTGGTGGTATGTGGTGAATGAGAAGGAAGAAGATCCCATAGTGGATCTAGTGACAGAAATGGGGGCCAGCCCTTTGCTGAACACCATATCCCTTGCTGAACACTTGCTTTTCCACAGCAAGCACAGCTTCAGATTTACAAGCAGATGTTCTCCATTTACCCTGATTGCAGCACGTTTGCTGTCCACCAGGTGGAGATGTAAATTAGCTCCAACTGGTAGTGTTTCTTTCAGAGCCATTGGGAAAGTTGATCAGAACCTGGAGAAAAAAATCAAATATGTTTGAGTTGGGGTTAATTCCACCCTCACACAGTACATGAGCATCACAGATACCCAAAAAGGGTGATTTCATGTGTATTATAGAAAGATCAATGCTCTCACGGTGTCTGATGCATACCCCATGCTTAGGACTAATTAGATACTAGACAAATTGGGGAGTGCACAATACCTTACCATAATTTACCTTACTAAGGGTTATTGGCAGGTATCTTTGAACCCTTATGACAGACTGCATTTACCACCTCAATGGGGTTCTATGAGCTCCATGTTTAGCCTTCAAGGGGATCCTCTTACTTTTCACCATCTGGTAGATAAGGGAATTTTCTCTGGCACATATAATCTATCTTTAGCCAGATGGGCTATGCACGGATGAGCAGGTTTCCCATATGAAGAGGGTTCTTAACCACATTCATAGTACGGGACAACTATAAAGTTGGAGAAGTGTAGAGTGAAGATGGCCAAAGTGATTTATCTAGGCCATAAAGTGGGAAGTGGCTGCATTATGTGAGAGCCTGGACACATGGCCAGCAGGAGTCGAGACTGTATTTAAGGAGGGGTGCCCTATGAGAGGGGTGGCAATCCACTGCCAGAAGCCATAAGACTAGACTGGTGAGAGAATGCAGGAGAGGCACCTGAAATGCTGACCAGGCCTCGAGCTCCCAGAAGGGATAAGATCAGATTAAGGAGAGATGCATCTCAGGACTGTTGTTTTTTTGGTGAAGATCTGTAACTCTATAGTGCTTTCTTAAGAGTAAATGTAACTGTGGTTAAGAAATTCTTTTGCTAAGCTTGTGCACCTTACTTGCCTGCCACATGTCCCTGAATGGGTTAATAAAGATGCTCATTGCCAACTGCAAGGTGGAACTCTGAGGAAACACATATAGCAACTGGGGGTTAAGCTTGGATCTGATTTTGGGGTCCAAGATGGCTGGACTGTGGTGCCTCATATACTAAGGAAGAGGGGCAGATACAAACTCTGCACCTGGGAATGTGCTGTATTGACCCAGAGTTAGGAATAGTGACCCAGCTCTGCCGAGATCTGGTTGTCTTAGGAGCACATGGGATCCAGCACACAACAGACTGCATTGCTTTCAACGGAATTACTATTGTTTAAATATTTTGCTGAATTGGAGTGTTACTGTGGATTATTATGCTCAAATATCAGTGATATAGCCACAGGTCTTGAATATTTCCAGTTGTATAAGTAAACATGAATCCTTGGGGGGAAGGGAGAAAATTAGATCAGATGATTTTTAAAGGAAGATTTAGTAACTCAGGAAAAATGTTTTAAAAATAGACATCCCTCATTTGGTAAGATCTGACTAATAGCAAGTTCTACATGTGGTGATCATTTTCTGATTTAGTTTTTTAACAAGTCAATCTTCTGAAAAGGAGTATACTACAGGCTAAGGAGCAGTAGTGGTTCTAACTAATGATGAATATACATCCAACAGCATAAGTGACCGAAATAATTCATCCCAATCAGTAGAGTTCTCTTTTTCTGACTGATTATCTGACTGATAAAAATTGATGTGAAACAAAATGTTGTTAACTGGAAGAACTTTTTTAAATGGTGCTTGTAAACAAAATTATTGAAAAAAATGCTTTCTCATAAAAATGCTTTAATATTTTTTAGGTCTTTCTCTTTATTTTAAAGCAAGCAGAAAAAGTTCTGTCAGAAAATATATTAGATGGGCCTCAATACCACTGGTTTTAAGAATATATGTGCTCAACTAATGCCTATTGATATATACAGAATGATGTCTCTCCACTACACTAGCTGTAACCCCAAAGATTTGTTTTATTGGTGTTCTTCTAACTTGTAAAAAATGTGGTGCATGTATTGATAGATCTCCAAAATCATGAATGTTTTGTCCACCAATGGGTGTTTGGGGACAAATATCTGAAAGGAGACTTCTGAGGCAAGCTATTGATCATAATTCACACAATATGCTCACTAGAATAATTTACACTCATTTCTAGGACTTTATGGATGTAGAGCCACTAGGGAGTTGTCTGAGTAAATGTAGTTTTATATATCTTTCATCAGCTAAATCAAAGATCCAAATGCAAAATATAATGCTCAAGGACATCCTGTGGATCTGTGACATTTCCTGTAGAAACTGGAGACCATAAACAAATGTATGGATTGGTACAATGAGACCTATTGTAAATATATCAGTTTCATCTGTGACAGAAAAGATCTTGCTTCAGTATTTTTCATGTTATTTAATGGAAAATAAACCCATTTGCTCAGTCCAGGTCTCTGAAAGTTAAAGGATTAAGAATTTCCCAGCATGAATAAACTGTGAAATGTGTCTGAAAATTAAGTTTGTACTGCAAACCATTTAAACATTTATTTCCAAATATATTTCACAGTTTATGCTGAAAAGAATTTAACTTTTGCACTTCCAGGCCCAAATTCCTCCCAGGTATAATTCCATTGATTATAATTGTTTACAGGCCATTAACACATAATGCATAAATTGCCGTGTTGTGCTGCTGAATTCATTTAGCCCTGAGATGACAGGCCTGAATGTAATACATACAGGTTTCTTCTAACTTTCAGATGTGTGAGGGAATATAACAGACTGAACACTGCAGTGCAAAACTGTGAGTTGCAGCATTTATGATAGTAAATACATAGGGCTCCATGTTCTCCATGATTCTTTTATTCAAGTCAATTGGAGATGAGTGCTCAGCACTTCAAACAAAATTTGTTCAGGTGCTTAAACATAAGCGCTGTCCAAAAACTGAAAACTTATTTTCACAAAAGACCTGGAAATTTCAAAGTTGTTTTCATTTCAAAGTTTTTGAAGTGGAGCTGGTTTGTTTGTTGTTATATATATTTTTTTCAATACTTTTTCTAAGCTTTTTATTGAAAATGTTATCAAAAATAGTTAATTGACCACAAACCCCGTGTGCTAAGAGCTGTACAAACACATAGTAAAAACAGTCCCTTTCCCAAAGAGCTTACAAAGTAAACAGAGAAGACAAAGGGGAGAGGGCATAGAAACACAGTAAGATGAAATGATTTGCCCAAGGTTACACTGAAAATCAGTGAAAGAGCTGGAAATGGAACCCAGATCTCCTGCAAAGGGGTGTGCCTGGGGTAATAAAGGGCAAGACAGAATGCTTGGTTGGTTGTAGCAAGGGAAATATAGAGCAGCCAAAACACCCCCAGGTTCAATGGAGCAGAAGAGTTTAGAGCCCTTCCTATTGTCCACCAAACTGTGCTGAATGTAAACTAAGAACAGCTGAGAACTGAACTCAAGCTGTACAGAACATCATCACGGGACTATGATCTGTTCCCAGTGAAGGTAGTGAGTCTATACTGTAAACAGTAATTTGTTTGGAACACAGTCTTTATTTGGAAGCCTGAATACAAATGATAGGTGGTCTAGGTAGTGATGCCTAGTTAAGATTCCCTGACATAGATAAAGTGGGTTTTATCGGCATTACAGACACATTTTTCCTCTCATGCTTTAGAGGAACTTTAATATCTTTATATTCATAGTATTTATCTCTACTGAATTAATATTTTTATACAGCCAACTCCAATTATAGCTATAGTTAATCAGTTTACTCATGAACGTTTATCCATTGTTTACTTGTTAGAAGAGTAGTATCTTTCAGGGGTAAAAAAAACCTCTCTTTATATAAGAAGGAAAATGACAAAAAGAAAATAATCCCTGTTTTTGAAAACTGTGGATACCTGTTGTAATATGCCTTAATGACTGGAAGACACGGTAATTTTTTTGCATGTTCTGCAAGTGAATTATGAGTAAACTTTCAAAATGTCACAAAGCAGACTGTTATCAATATGTATCAACATCCTCAAGCTACTTGTTGGTAATAAATGTCAGTAGAAATTTTTATGGGTTTTACAGCTTATCTGCAATTTGTAATAAGCTTTGTGCATGACCCATTATTTTATGAGCGAGAACAACTGTCAAATGAATGTATTTGTAATGTCAGGAGTTTCATTACAACATGACCGCAGGCTGAAGGCGAGGTGCTAAACTGCTGTTGGGTTTTTATCTTTTGACCATACTTTGACAAAAAGGGCCATGTAGCTTGCTACTTTCATTACTTTTTCTTTACCTTTTTTAATTAATAATTTAACTTACATTTTCTATGGCCTCATTATCACTCCACTATTTCATTAACTAATCATTACAGCATTGCAGTTTATAGCTTTACAGGCAAGAGACTAGAAGTATTAACCAGTAGCTTTGAGTTACACAGCAATACCTCTGATTTGCAAGCAGAGCCTGCAGCAATGTGGATTTTATGTCATTAGAAATCTTTTCATCTTTTTTTTATTTAAAACAGAAGAAAAGATTTTAATTCTTTCTCTGAATGATTCATATCCTGTGGATTTTTTCTTTTAGGCAATGAAGCTATGATATTAAGATTGAGTATATAAATAATTCTCATAATTCACAGAGAAGAAAGAGAAATAATTACCTCTGAACATTTCATTATGAATGGAATTCTGTCAAAAATTTTTAAAAGGGAGCATTAATACAAATTAAAGTCTGAGGAACTCATTTTTTAAATACTTAATCCTGTATTTTATTTAACTTTAGCCAGACCAATGTGAATTTTTTTGATGGGCAAAATGAATGGCTTTGTTGGAAAAATATTAAATGTAGAATGTGTCATTTCTGCCATGAACAAATATTTTATATTTTATTTTGTCTGTTTAGAATAGCTGAACTTGTATAATTAATCAACTCTATAGAGAGTCCACGATAAACTGAGTGTCATATATATATATATATATATATATATATATATCTCAGAGATGAAAGTAAGTTAGGCTACTTACCGGTGTGGGGGAAGAGGCGGGGCTGGGGGTTAGCATCCCCCAACCATCCCTTTCAGGCTGGCTGGCCCGCACCCATGTTGATTTAAAGGACCTGGGGCTCCGGACATCGCTGCTCTGCTAGCGGCTCGGAGGCTGCGCGAGGGGAGGGGGGGGCAATGGGGCAGAACATTAAAGTGCTGCAGGGCCCTTTGCCGTGGCAGCGCTTTAATGTCGCTGCCATTCCCACACCCCCCCCCTTCGACGGCCCTGCCGACAGGGGAGGCAATGCTTTAATGTGGGCTGTGTATGGGCTGGTGTGGGTTCTTACCATACCGGCACACTTTCACCCCTGATATATACCCCTCTTTTTCCCTCCAGGTCCCTCCAACAAATCCACTCAACACTGCAGATTACAATAGAAAGTGGCTAGCATAATTTGGAACTATATTAAAAGTAATAATAAAGGATGAAGTCCTGCATATTCTTATACATGTGGATAACTTTTCACACAAAACTAGTCACAATGACCTCAAGAGTGTAAGTGGTTGCGGGATTGGGCCCATATCTCCACCCTCCACCACCACACCCAAGTACTTTCGATATTCCTCAGCTAAATTATGATTTGGTGAGCTCTGTACCCTGAAAAAAAGCAAACAAAAAAACAAAAACCACCACAATCTAGTCTTCCTCTGTTGTGCTTAAGGTATTTGTGGAAGCAGGTAGTTGCCCTTATAGATTATTTTACTGTATTTCACATCAGAATATAGAACATACAACTGTAGGACTGGAAAGGACCTTGAGCAGTCTTCTAGTCCAGTCCCCTGCACTGAAGGCAGGACTAAATACTGTATTATCTAGATGAGGTGTTTGTCTAACCTGCTCTTAAAAATCTCCATTGACAGAGATTCCACAACCTCCCAAGCAATTTATTCTGCTGCTTAACTACCCTGACAGTTAGGAAGTTTTTTCCTAATGTCCAACCTAAATCGCTCTTGCTGCAATTTAAGCTCATTGCTTCTTGTCCTATCTTCAGAGGTTAAAGAAGACAATTTTTCTCCCTCCTCCTTGTAATAACCTTTTATTTACTTGAAAACTGTTATCATGTCCCCTCTCAGTCTTCTATGTTCCAGACAAAACAAATCCATTTTTTTTTTTCAATTTTCCTTCATAGGTCATGTTTTCTAGAACTTTAATAATTTTTGTTGCTCTTCTCTGGACTATATCCAATTTGTCCATATCTTTCCTGAAATGTAGCTCCCAGGACTGGACAAAATATTTCATTTGAGGCCTAATCAGTGTGGAGTAGAGCGGAAGAATTACTTCTCGTGTCTTGCTTACAACACTCCTGCTAATACTTCCCAGAATGATATTCTCTTCTTTTGCAACAGTGTTACACTGCTGACTCATATTTAGATTGTGATTTACTGTGACCCCCACGCCTTTTTCGCAGTACTCCTTCCTAGGTAGTCATTTCCCATTTTGTATGTGTGCAACTGATTGTTCCTTCCCAAGTCGAGTACTTTGCATTTGTCAGTATTGAATTTCATTCTATTGACTTCAGACCATTTCTTCATTTGTCCAGATCATTTTGCATTATAATCCTATTCTCCAAAACACTTGCAAACCCTCCCATCTTGGTATCATCTGCAAACTTTATAAGTGTACTCTCTATGCCATTATCTAAATCACTGAACAGAACCAAACCCAGAACTGATCCCTACTGGATCTCACTTGATATGCCCTTCCAGCTTGACTGTGAACCATGGATAACTACTCTCCGTAATGGTTTTCCAACCAGTTATGCATCCACCTTATAGTAGCTCCATCTAGGTTGCATTTCCCTACTTGGTTTATGAAAAGGTAATGCGAGAGAGTATCAAAAGCCTTACTAAAATCAAGATATACCACATTTACTGGTTCCCCCCTCTCCACAAGGCTTGTTACCCTATCAAAGAAAGCTATTAGGTTGGTTTGACATGATTTGTTCTTGACAAATCCATGCTGACTGTTACTTATCACCTTATTATCATCTAGGTGTTTGCAAATTGATTGCTTAATTATTTGCTCCATTATCTTCTGGGTACTGAAGTTAAGCTGACTGGTTTGTAATTCCCTGGGTTGTCCTTATTCCCCTTTTTATAGATGGGCACTATATTTTCCCTTTTCCAGTTCTCAGGAATCTCTCCTATCTACTGCAACTTTTTGAAGATACTAATGATTCAGATATCTCCCCAGTCAGCTCCTTGAGTATTCCCAGATGCATTTCATCAGGCCCTGGTGACTTGAAGACATCTAACTTGTCTAAGTCATTTTTAACTTGTTCTTTCCCTATATTAGCCTCTGATCCTCTGATTCTACTAACCTTTCTGGTGAAAACTGAAACAAAAAAGTAATTTAGCATTTCCTTCATTTCCACATTTTCTGTTATTGCTTTTCCCACTTCCTTGAGTAATGGTTCTACCCTGTCCTTGGTCATCTTCTTGCTTCTAATGTATTTGTAGAAAGTTTTCTTGTTATCCTTTTTGTCTCTAGCTAGTATGATCTTGTTTTGTGCCTTGCCCTTTCTAATTTTGTCCCTACATACTTCTGTTCTTTGTTTATATTCATCCTTTGTAATTTGACCTAGTGTCCACTTTTTGTAGGAATCTCTTTTGAGTTTCAGATAATTGAAGATCTCCTGGTTAAGCCAGGTTGGTCTCTTGCCATACTTCTTATCTTTCCTACACAATGGTATAGTTTGCTCTTGTGCCCTTAATAATGTCTCTGAAAAACTGCCAACTCACTTGAACTGTTTTCCCCCCTTAGACTTGCTTCCCATGGGATCTTACCTACCAATTCCCGTTTGCTAAAGTCTGCCTTCTTGAAATCCATTATCTTTATTGTGCTGTTTTCCCTCCTACCATTCCTTAGAATGATGATCTCTATCATTTCATGATTACTTTCACCCAAGTTGTCTTCCACTTTCAAATTCTTGACCAATTCTTCTCTATTTGTCAAAATCAAATCTAGAACAACCTCTCCACTAGTAACTTTCTCCACTTTCTGAAATAAAAAAAATGTATCCTTTACACTCCAATAACTTGTTGGATAATCTGTGCCCTGCTTTGTTATATCCAGTGTTGTTCTTGCACTGAATTAGTTTGCATAATGTAGAACTTCACCAACTATTGAAATATATAAAAGCTTCCTTTAGAAGTTGTTTTTTTAAGACTTACCTACACATTCTTCATTATTTAACCTCAGAAGAATAACAAATAAGGAAAATATGGGGAAAATATATCCCTTTAAATCTACATAAATAAGACTGGTTTTAATTGCTTCAGGCCTGATTCTGCTCTTATTGAAGTCAACAGGAATTTTAGCATTGACATCTATGGGATTCCTTATGAAGTTAGTTGGGAGAAGTCAGAGAAGCAAGTATGGCATTGTTTCTGTTCACTGATGGGATAAAATATGCTAACATTTCTGATGCAAATACATTGTGAATTTATAATTCAGTTTGTGAAGGCTCATCTAGTCATATATTACAAGGCAAGACAGGACCATTGTGATCATCTAGTCTGAGCTCCTGTATAACACACGCCATAGAACTTCTCCAAAATAATTCCTGGAGCAGATCTTTTAGAACAACATGCTATCTTCATTTAAAAATTGATCATGACCCTTGGTAAATTGTTCCAGTGGTTAATTACCCTCACTATTTAAAAAAATATGCCTTTTTTCCAGTCTGAATTTGATCTCATCAAGATCTTTGAATTTTTCTGGTGACAAGATAGTGAAGATATTTTTTTTATTGTGATACAGTAATGCTGTTATTTTATTAAATTTGTTACTTGTTTATGCAGTTAAGCTATTTAAACAGCCGGCAGTGTTATCCGTCAATGTTATGCTGGCTGCATTTCTGAAGGTGATGAGCGCCCTTAATTCTCTTTGAATCTAGTTGGAGTTGTGGGTACTCAGCTTCTCTGAAAATGAGGCCAATTGGGGGAATGCATTTTCCAATTAAAATACTCATTGCAAATAATTGTGTGAGAAGGCCACAAACAGAAGCTCCAGCATGTAAACATGCTGCCTGATACAGTAGTATGTCTTTCTTTCTTTCTTTCTTCTGCAGAGCATCACCAGCTTTGGGATTTTTCTGCTTCTGTTCTTTTAAGTTACTCACTACATTTCCCTGATTTGGAAGCCGGTATTAGCCCAGGGGCATACTTTGCTGATTATAGTTACTTCCTTTATTTTGTAGTCATTTGGATGAAATACAATTTTTCATAAAAACAGGGAATTTTGACTATGGAGCTTTTTACCCCATGTTAGATGCCCCTCACCTCACCCTATTAATTTAAAAGGTGACATCAGTGGCCCCACAGACAGAATGAGTGGGAATAAGCAGCTAGGAATGCTCCCACACTGTGTGGTCCCAATTTTGAGGCAATTCAGCTGCTGATGTGCTAGTGGGGAAGAGAGGCAGGAAGCATAGGAAAGAAGATAGCAGCTCCCACTGAGGTGAGGCAGATGGCGGCATTGACATCTCCTGTTTCCACACTTTATGCCTTTCGTTCTGAGACTCTTCTGCTGCTTATCGGGTATTGTTTAAAGGGCAAGGGTATGGATCATCTAGCCAGAGCAGAAAACAAAGTCGCCACACTGTGCTTTTAAATGTAAGAGGAGAAAAATCCTTGAAAAACCTTGACACAAGGGTGTGCTCTGCCACTGCTGGTCCCTAGCATGGGGAAGGGGCAGGAGATGGAAGTGGATGTTTCTGCTTTCACCTGCTCCCTAGTTCTTCCACTGCTGGGCTCTGTCCAAAGCACTGGTGTAATGCAGAGTGAGTTATAACCACCATGATTTGGGGCCACCACTGTGCTGAGGCTTTCTACATGCTGACTTTCAGAGGAGCACAGATGGAATATTGGCAAATAACAAGGCAGTTGAGAAATAGCGTTTTTTTTCTTTTTTCCCATCTGCATTGGAGTTTTGTGGATCCTCCATACCCTCATACAGTACTCACCATTTAGCCACAATTAGCACACAGAAGCATCCGAGACACAATGTGGCAAATATCACTGTGTGGTAACAATAGGGAGATGGTGATTTTTCTTAAATAGCAACAAACATACTCCTGATTTTCCACCCTTTGAAGTATTGCATAGGGACCAAAACACTGTCACTGCTGAGCAGGACTGTACAAGCCTTCTTTGGATCCTGTCAGTGTCAAATGTTGAGGTCTTAGTTTAGTTATTACTCTTGAAGTTAGTGTGAATTTGGTTGAATAAGGGTTAAGTGAAGGAGGCCTGACAATTCATCACCTACCGAGGCAAGAGGGCATAATGGCATTCTGCACAGCTGGAGACAGATGAGGCTGGGCAGGCTGTGGCAACCAGCGAGAAGGGGACTGGGTGGTATTCCACATAGCTAGAAGTTTCCAATTGATACCAGGTTTTTAGCATGGAAACTGTGGAAGATATCCCTCAAGATCCAGCTGATCCAGGGGATGGAGAGATGTACAGAACACACCTGTGGCTAGCAGCTCAGCCCAACCTGTAAGAAAATCAAACTTGTCCACAAAGAGTTCACCAAAAGAAGATAGATGATCATTGAGAATTCAATACTTAGAAGAATCAGAAGAACATTCTGCAAGGGACAGGCAGACAACAGGATGATGTGCTGCGTTCCTGTAGCCAAGACATGAGATATCACTCTTAAGGCTTTTGAAGTGGATGGAAAAGGATCCATTGGTGATGGTTCATGTCAACACTAGTCATGCTGCATTGCAGGATATCTTCCAGATAATAGATTACTTCAGGGAACTCAGAAATATGCAAAAGAAGAATGTGCAAACAGCCTTCTCTGAGATCCTTCCTATCCCACGAACAAAGGAGACAAAAAGCGGAAGGTTCTGAATCGAACTGCTGCTAGATAAATGGTGTAGAGTGGAAGGTTTTGGTTTTTTGGAACATTGGTCCACCTTCTCTGGGGAGAGGGGGCTGTATATTTGGATGAACTCCACTTGAGTAGAATGAGGGCCAATCTGCTGGGGGGGGGGGAGAGTGGCTAGAATATAAGGAAGGGGTTCAACTAATAACAAAAGAGGAGGGTAAAAATAGGGAAGATATGAGCACTCAACACAAAATCGAAATCTTGAAAACAAAATTAATCAAGAGACCAAAGAACATGAAGAAAATAATATTTTAATTGACTATATAATAATGCTAGCAGCCTGAGTAACAAACAAGAGGAATTGAAATTGTTCATTTATTAGCATCATTTTGATCTAGTTGATATTACTGAAACCTGGTGGGATAATTCTCATGACTGGAATAAAATTAATGGTGAGAACCTGTTTAGGAAAGATTGAATGGACAAAAGGGGAAGGGGAGTAGCACTCTGTGTCAAAAATTGCAATAACCATGTCTGAGTACTGATAACTCTTATGAAAATTATCTTGAATGCTTATGGATCAATATCCTAACAGATAAAGCACAGTATGGGGTAGTAGTTGGTGACTGCTATAGACCACCAAAGCACGCTAGGGAACAGACCACCTCCATACAAACCTATCTATAATATGTAGGGAAAAAAGCTGTGTGATCGGGGGGACTTCAATTTGTGTGACATATGTAAGAGGTCTGATACTGCCACTGGTAAAACATTCTTGGAATTTATAAATATTATAGATTACAATTTCCTAACTCAAAAAATGTTGAAGCCAACCTGGTGGATTTTTTTAATTAGACCTGTCCTAACAGATGTAGAGGAACTGATAACAGAACTAAAAATTAATGGCAGCTCAGATACCTGTGAAAATGACTTGATAACATTTACATTGTGCAAACAGAACAAAGTCCAGACAACCAGTACATGTTCTTGGTACTTTAATAAGGACAGTTTCACAAAGCTGAAAACAATTCTGAGGCAGATCAGCTGGGAGGAAGAATTTAATCAGAAAAAAAAATTATAATTGGGAATTGTTTAAGAACACACCCCCTAATGCCCAAAAAGCCACAATCAAGGAAGAAGGTCATATTGTTTTTTTGTTTTTTGTTTTTAAAAAGGCCTGGTTTAGGGGGTAAGTGAAGGAAGCTATAATATACATGGGAGAAAGGGGAAGTTGATAGTAATCAATATTAACCAGAAGCTAGGAAATATAGAAAATTGATAAGGGAAGCAAAGGGACACAAGGAGACATCAATGACCAGTAGAGTTAAAGAAAATAAGGAGGATTTTTTAAAGTATATTAGGAACAAAAAGAACCATAACAAGGTATTGGTTGATTACTAGATTGAAATCTTACAATTACCAATAATAATGCAGAAAAGGCAGTTGTGTTGAATGAATATTTCTGTTCTGTATTTGGGGGAAAACAGATGATGTAGACATATCATGCGATAACACATTTTCCATCCCAGAAGGATGTTAAACAGCAGCTACTAAAATTAGACATTTGTCTAATCAGCATGTCCAGATAACTTGCATCCAAGAGCTCTAAAAAGAACTGGCAGAGGAACCTGCTGAACCATTAATACTGATTTTCAATAAGTCTTGGAACACCAGGGAAATTCCAGAAGACTAAAAGAAAGCTAATAATGTGCTAATACTTAAAAAGGGTAAATAGGTTGACCCAGATAACTATAGGCCTCTCTGTCTGACATTGATTCTGGGCAAGATAATGGAACAGCTGACATGGGACTCTATTAAAAGGAGGATAGTATAACTAATGTCAGTTAACATGGGTTTATGGAACATTGATCTTGTCAAACTAACTTGATCTTTTTTGGTTAAGTACATCAACAATTTTTACCTTTGACTTCTATAAGTCATTTGACTTGGTGGATAATTAGCTGAACATGAGTTCCCTGTGTTACGCTGTGGCCAAAAGAGCTAACACAATCCTTTGATGCATAAA
The DNA here is from genome assembly GCF_027887155.1 of Malaclemys terrapin pileata. NCBI lineage: Eukaryota > Metazoa > Chordata > Testudines > Emydidae > Malaclemys > Malaclemys terrapin. The sequence goes on along the minus strand of NC_071513.1, from coordinate 31,665,200 downwards.
CGGGATTCTTGAGTAGGAGTACAAAGGTTATTTTACTTCTGTATTTGGCACCGGCATGACTGGAGCTGAAATACTGTGTCCAGTCTTGGTGTTCATGATTCAAGAATGATGTTGATACATTGAAGAGTGTTCGGAGAGGAGCCACAAGAATGATTAAAGAATTATAAAACAGTGACAGACTGAAGGAGGTCAATCAATGTAGCTTTAGCAAAGAGAAGATTAAGGGGTGACTTAATTAAGTACCTGTATGGGGAACAAATATTTAATAATGGGTTCTTGAATCTATCAGATAAAGATATAACATGATCTAATGGCTGGAAGTCAAAGCTACAAAAATTCAAACTGGAAATAAGGTGCATTTTAACAGTGAGAATAATTAACTATTGGAATAGTTCATGATGGGTTGTGATGGATTTTCCATCACTGATGATTTTTTAAATCACGATCTGCTCTAGGAATTATTTTGGGGAATAATGTGTTATACAGGAGATCAGACTAGATGATCACAGTGGTCCTTTCTGGCCTTGGAATCTATGAAAAAAGGAGCTCAGAATTTGCCCCCAAGTATAATATCTTTGCAGAACTGCATTTCCCTCCTAGCTCAAGAAGAAAGACGCTAGGACAAGGAATTGAATGATGTAAGATTGTGCAAAGCCTTGTCTTAAGATCACTAAGATAACACACAGGAAAGTACTTCTTTGGGAGCAGAGGGAACAGGAAGTTTCCTAAACTGTCAGCAAAAACTTACATGGTGCCCTGTTTTGGCAGATTTTAAAGAAAAAGGACTGAAAGGAACAATGAAATTAATTAAGAATAGCCTAAGATCTGGAATCTCAAAATGGTTGTAGTCTCAGGTTTTGTAGTTCTGACTGGTTTGGAAAGCTTCTGTAAGCCCATATCCTTCAGGCATCTGTTTCATAGAGTTTCTCAGAATCTATCAGACTAGAGTTTTCAAGTGCATGCAGTACCTCAACCAAAAATCAATACTTTGACATCAGTATGTATTGTGTTGATGACCTGTTCAGCTTTCAAACTCTGACAATAGATACTTCACACTGCCAGGGATGTCAAAGGTGTATCATACCAACGGGAAAGAGTATTAGTAGGTTATATGCCACTTTTTAAGAATTGGATTTGGAGAAAGGCAGCTGGAAAGTTTAGGATGAAATTATGTTGTGTTCTTTCCCTGAGGAAAAAATGGGGGCTGTGGTGGCCAGCACACCCCTCGGTCCACGCTGCTTCCCGCAGCCCCCATTTGCCTGGAACAGCGAATCACAGCCAGTGGGAGCGGTGATTGGCTGAACCTCCGGACGTTGCAGGTAAACAAACCGGCCTGGCCTGCCAGCAGATTTCCCTGATGGGCCGCGATCCCAGGCCTAAGATGTCATGGCACATTATGGCAATTGTAGTTTGGGTGCCTCGTTCATCTCTTCAGCCCTGTGGATTGGGCTCCTTTGCTGGACTGTATTTCCCATGATGCACTCCCCTCTGACCAAGCCAGATGGAGAATCATAGGAGACATGACTATGGGTGCATCATAGGAGATGTACTCTGGGCTGGAAGCCTGGCCAATAGGAGAGAATGAAGTCAGGAGGCACCCAAACTACAACTCTCATGAGTCACTGCATTACCACAAGTAGATGAAGTTTCATGTCAAATTGACTCATAATGAAACGTTCAGATATGGGATGGGTGCGGTAATATCTTTTACTTGAACAACTTCCTTTGGTGAGAGAGACAAGTTTTCAAGCTTATGTAGAGCTCTTCTTCAGATCTGGGAAAGGTATGCAAGGTGGAATAGATTGTTTGGCATAAGTAGTTAACACATATTCCAACAGACCATTCAGGGTAGAGTGGCCTGTTAACACCTCTGCAGTCAGAGGGCAAAAAGAAGGGGTTAGTGGTTTACAGATTGTTGCAAGAAGCCATAAATCCCATGTGCCTCTTCAGTCCATGATTTTTAGTGTCTAACAGAGTTATGAATGGTTTCAGAGTAGCAGCTGTGTTAGTCTGTATCCGCAAAAAGAACAGGAGTACTTGTGGCACCTTAGAGACTAACAAATTTATTAGACCATAAGCTTTCATGGACTACAGCCCACTTCTTCGGATGCATATAGAGTGGAACATATATTGAGGAGATACATATACACACATACAGAGAGCATGAACAGGTGGGAGTTGTCTTACCAACTCTGAGAGGCCAATTAAGTAAGAGGAAAAAAAATTTTGAAGTGATAATCAAGATAGCCCAGTACAGACAGTTTGATAAGAAGTGTGAGAATTTAAGCTCCCAGATTTCCTTTGAAGATGAGGATTTATAAGTCGAACTTTGTGAATGATCACTTTGTGAAAAATGTTCACCCACGAGTGATAGGGTGTTTTTGTCTTTTATCGTGTTCTTATGTGAGTTCAGCTGAGAGCATAGTGACTATTTTACCCAGGTAGTTGTTACTGGGGCATTTAGTGCACTGGATGAGGTAACCATGTATTGTGATAGGCATGTGTAAAATCCATGGATTTTGAAAGGTATGTTGTAAGAGGTGTTGATCATTGTAGCAGTGGGGATATGTCTGGAGGTTTTGCATCTGTTGTTCCGGCAAGATCTGGTGCCACTTTGAGTTAATGTGCATTGTCTGAGGGAGCTTGCTTCTGATGATGAACTTGGAACTACAACTGAACTGCATACATGTTTAGATACAGTTTAACAACAGTTCAATTTGGGAATGTCAAAACATTTTCAAATTGAAATTATTTGGAAATTTCAGTTCAGGGTTGGGGATTAACATTACATCTTTTCATCTCAATTAGGGATAAAATCAAATATTGAAACATTAGAATTTCACACAGGATGGAAATTCTGATTTTTGCCTCTATTACCTACCATTATTGTTCATTATGAGTGACTCTTATCTTATTTTAATATGTAATATCTTTCTCCATTTTTGTACTTCTTATAACCAATGATGTTTCTTTTTAAGAAGCTTTTGGGTGCATAATTATGTTTATGATCTCTCAGGAATATATCCTTGTCATTATCTTTTTTTGTTTAATTTTTTGATGTGTGCGTAATACTTAGGTAAAAAGTCTCATGAAATGGCCTGATAGACATAACAGTGGTACTTATGTTGGCATGTTTGGCTTTAATAATTATTGTTCTGTTCACAAAGACTGCTGCATGATGTCTGATTATACATATGGTGTATATCCTTTTTTCAAATTCTAGAAAGGTTTTTTGTGTGTGTTTTCAGACTGTTATATAACTGCCCTCATCTTCAAGACTTCAAAACTCCACCTTTGTTTTGCTCTTATTCTTTCCTTATCTCTTTCCAACCAATCCTTCTTACAGCTTCTACTGTATCCTTGTCCCACTCATACCTTTTCAACTTCCATCCTCCCCTTCCATCGTACATTTTGGAAGTACATCTCTCCCCTTGGACTTATGCAGGACTTATGTTTATGCAGTCTTTCTGTAAAGAGGGTGAATTTCACACCGAAATAAACAGCTTCCTTTATTCAAATCCCTTCTTAGCACTGACCCTCTTATCCTCCATGTACAATTCTAAGCATAATAAGGGGCCTTAATAAATAATAATGAGTTTGAAAGCTGCATTATGGTTTTGATTTGTGCCAAAAGATTTTATTAGTTTTTGTGGTCACAGCAACTTAAATTCCTCTAGCAGCTCAATGCAATTGTTGCTATTTCTTAGGTTTGCTCTTTGTGAACCTAACTCGGAGAAATTAATGATCATATGGGCCTTTTTCAGTGGAATGTATAGAGGTTTGAATTCCAGATAGTCTGAATGCCTAGGGAACATTTTCTTGCAGCTCTGGTAGAAATCCATTGGCTGCTAAGTTCCCTAGCACACCTAAACTGCATAATTGATATAGTCTTATTGTTTTCAAATGCAAAGAGGGTCATGTTGTATAATCTAATTCAAGGGCAACAGAAGCACAGTTCAGCAGCCCCTGCATTGTACTGTACAGTATGTGTGGAAGACACAGGAGACTAATTAAGGAATAAGCACCATTTTTGCAACAGGAAAATAGGGGTGACCACAACAATCTTAGGGCCAATTAGAAAAATAAAAATAAACACAACACTTGTCATAATTAAATGTTTTCATCAAAACTGTAAAAAGATGTTCAGAGTGTTTTCAGATGAAGAGGAATTAAATTTAAATAGCGGTGTATTGATAAGCACCAGACACATAATGCCTAGGTTTCAGAGAGGGATAAAATTCAGGAATCAAGAAAATGTCTGATAAAGCACAATGAAGCCTTGTAACTAAATTCAGCCACTACTATTTTCCATCCCAAACTAGCTCTGTTGTATCATCAATCAAGGAACCATTTAAAATCTGACAGCATGGCAAAAAAGTGTTTAGAGGGTTGCTGTGGATTTCAGTTGTGTTTTAGTATATCTGTGACCCTTAAGCTATGGATGGAAGTCTAGAACTCAAATACCTTAACTGATACATTTTATTTACTGTATCATGTCAGATTTTTAGATACTACAATATGGTTTTCTTACTGCAAAGTTACTATACATATAACAAAAACAACAAGGAGTCTGGTGGCACCTTAAAGACTAACAGATTTATTTGGGCATAAGCTTTCGTGAGTAAAAACCTCACTTCTTCGGATGCATACATATAACACTCTGTAAACAGACATTTTTGAAATATAGGAAACGTACTTATTTCTACTGCATTTATGTCTGATCTGTTAATCAGTTCTTAAATGGAAGAAGGATAATCCTTCTCTGATTTTCTTTTTGGTGTTTGGTAAAGTATTAGTCATGCAAACTTTACAAATAATCAAATTTGACTTGAGTTCTCTGCAAGCTCAAAGAGTATAACTATATGGCATACAGTTCAATATTTGTTGTCCTGCCTGGGTTTCACATGTATAGAAATGACATTGTCTAATTAATCAGATGACTTTACATTACACATTGCTGTGCAAAACGATGAAGAAATATTTTTAACATTTTTAGTTTGAAATGTTTTTGCTTTAAGAGAATTGAAGACAGTAATTCAGTAAAATAAAAAAAATCTCCCTTTTACCCCATCCCAAAATTCATACATTGTCACCACTCATATTGAATCTAAGCTGCTCTTTTATCGCTTATTTCATAGTTGTATGATTGCAAACATTTATGATGAAAAAAGACATTACAGATAAAGAATACCTATACTTGTGCATTTTCTAATAAATAGTTTTTTTTATTGTATCTGTGCTCCTACTAGGAAGGAAAATGCATGGAAAATCACAATTTTGTTAAGGCAGTAGTAGTATAAAAACTTCTAAAGCAATTAATAGACTAAAATTTGAAGAATGATCTAAATACATTTGTCTATGTACTGTAGCAAAGGATTGGGATGAAACCAAATTGTGAAGGAAAATCCAATAAGTATTAATGCATCCAGGGCCATCCACACATAAATGTTCCAGCTTCCCTTAGAGAGAGCGACAGGTGGTGCCCACTCATAAAGGCTTCTCCCATTCCCCAAGCCTCTCTTTGAAACTTCAACCCAGCTAATGTCAGAAGGGAATCCCAGTACAGTATACAGAGTTAGAACCAATCTGGGGGGAGGGGAGGGAAACCAAGTCAAGCTTCTTTCTTGTGTCTTAAAAGTTTGTCACACTCCAGAGTGTAATGAGAGTCACAATATTATGTGGAATGGGCAAGACTTGATTAAGAAGCAAGTAACTAGAATTACAATTCCCTTCTATTACTAGCACTGAATGCTGCTCTATCTGCTTCTTTTGTGCTTGTATTGTCTCCCCCTGTCAGTCTAGTATTACAATGAAAACTGGTATTACAGGACTCATATTATTAGTTACAGTTAGTGACACAGCTGCCCCTGCTCCTCCATGTCAGTAATGCTGGATGTGCAAAATTAGGAACACTTCCGTGTTGCCACCATAATGCAGTGGTGCTTTATATAGCAAGGTGCAGAAATTCAAGAAGTGGTAGAGAATCTTTCTGTACAAAGGGGAAGGGTGGAAAAGCAATTCAAGTCACACATACATATGTATTGGCCAGATCCTCAGGTAGTATAAACTGACAAAATCTCCATTGACTTCAGTGCATCTACTTTGATTTATACTAGCTGAAGATCTGATGGTGCAAGTAAAAGGTCAAGTTTTGCCCTCATATTCATGGGTACAATTCTCAATGACTTCAATTGCAATCATGTATTTAAAGGGAAACTTGAGCACTGTTGACATGTTACAATGAGTCATTATTTAAATCAGAGCTGTATAAAATATTCTTAGCAACTTTAAAAATGTTCCGTGTTCACATTTTCACACAATATATTAAAAAATGGAAGAATGTTGTATATCAGGACAGTGCCTGAAGTCCTCAACATCCCGTTTTTAATAAAGGTTGAAATGAAACCACAATATACAACAGTCTTCTCATGCTTTGAAATGGGTTAGGGTTTTGATGTCCTCACTGCAGTTTTAAGATGGTTTTCCATAATTAGGGCATATCCTTGAATTCCATGTTGGGGAAATTATCTTTTTATCCTTTTATTCAGTTTGCCATTCTCACTGGAATGTGGAAAGAGGCAAAAGCAAAAGAACATATAAAATTGACTGCTACACAAAACCTCATTAAAAATATCCCAAAGCAGTAAAAGTTATTACCTTTTGAAAAAATAACTTAATGATTTTAGAACTGCAGCACTGTACGTATCAGTATAAATGTACAGGATCCCTTGTAGGATACAGCGAGATCCCCAAGAGACCACCAAGAACTACCTGAAACCAGTACTTAAAACATCAATAAATCTATTTTGTATATATATGAGTTGTCCGGGTCTATTGTCTAGCATAATTTCTTCTTTGGCAGCAGTTTCCATTCTGTGGGTTTATTTTGATAAGCGTTGGGGTGGCAGGTTTGACATACTGAGCGATTTAACACATCAATTTGTATTTATTAGCATTGGGTGAAATTGGTGAAACAGTCACCACAAATGTGTGCAAATTCATATGTCATAGTTTTTAGGTCATCAAGATTCCACCTTATGATTCCAGAACTCTTGTGCTAATCATTTCAAAAAGTCCAGTGAACTTCAGGTTATGTGTATTTGAAATGTTAATCTTTGATCATTTTTGCTGGTGGAGAGAAGACAAGGAGTGATGAAGCAGCAGAGAAAGGATTGGCTATATTTGTAATAAATTATGCACAGAGACACATACACCATCAGATGGAATTGGTATCAAGTCTGTATTGGGTCCTTGCCCCCACAACTTCCACCCTATTAAGTGATGTGTGTAGGACCAAGCTGAGATGAGGCAGCAGACTTTCCTTGGCCAGTGGTAAGTGCCAGCAGGACTAGCAGAAAGAAAATATCAAGTATCCTGTCTGTTTCACTGCAGAACTATTTCTAATTTTAAGTAGCAGTAAAACTGACCAGATCCATAGCTACTTCTCAGAAGCCTGCAGCCTTTGTTGCTGCTTAATGTATTTTTGGTGAGGAGACTACAGAGGACTGTGTTCTTCATATCCACTTCCTCTCTTCGTTTCTTCAGTCCCTTTCTCTCAGTAACAGAGGACTGAGTCTGTGTGTCTTGGCTGCTGCTTGTAGCCATCCAATAAGGTATTTCAGTGGTACTACCACCTGGTTGTTTTTACTACTGCTGTAAACACTGTTGGTCCAGAACAGCAAGAGAGAGATGGGTCGGGGGTAAGTAAAGATTAATGCAAAGCTACCTTTGTTTCTCCAGCATCCAGGAAGGCAAGGGAAGAGTGCAGACTCCCTTTCTCAATAGGGAGCAGGGAGAGTGGGCAGTGACTAGGAGGATGGAGAAAGGAAACAGAGGCAGGGGAAAGGAGGAGAGAAAGTCATGTTTCACATTTTTTCCATCAGTGGAAGGCTGAGACACTTACAAGGCAAGGCCCATATGAAAGGTGAAGCCACTCAACAGTGAGATAAGCAATACTCCATTGGGAAACACCCAGGAGGAGTGTGGTGGGTCATGCTGGACTTCACACCAGGTTCCTGCCAACCCTGGATCTTCCTCCACCCCAGGTCATATTTCTCAACAACCTCTTGCTAGCTAATTTTAGTGCTCTACCTTGTAAATTCCCCAAGCCCTGCTTCATTAATGTCATGCTTTCTATTTAATACAGGGACTTCATGTTGAAAGAAGAGAAAACAATTTGAAACTACCCACAGTTAGAAGTGGCAGTAGCAGGTATTCAAATACCCACTTAGGATTAAATCCTGGCCTTTTTGAAGTCAATTGAAGTTTCGCCACTGATTTCAATAGGGCTGGGATTTCATTCATAAAGTATCTTTATTCATAATGATCCCATGGCTGTATTCAGCTATCCACACTGTTTTCAATTGGAACCTAGAATAGTTTGCCAGCCATTCAAATTATTGTTGGATAGTGCAGCACATTTGTAATTTGAATCTGACAGCTTCAAAGATGAGGTTGAACAGAGTAGCGAAGCTAATGTGCAAAAATGATCTATTATATGTAGGGCTACATAAAACAGTTCAAATTAACCTTTGTAAGTGCTGAACATCACTGTTTTAGATTAGACTAGATTGCACTGGTGGGATATTGAGACTGAATGATAGGTAAAACCATGCATCAAGGCTTGGATCCAATTCCTATCACCTAGTTTCAGCTAAAAGTTCAAATAGTCTCATATTTCCCTCTAAAAATGTGCAGCTTATTTTAGAGATTTTAAGCATCCCCAGGTGCACAGTTTTATTCAGAACTGGAACAATCATCCTGCTGGAGGTGACTGCTTTGTGATATTGTACTTGCTCCTTAAAACTCCTTTGTCTCCTATTCATCTCCAATGAACTATATACTATTAGAAATCGAGAATACTGTCCAGTGTGTTTGAATTACAGACATTTAAAAATTCTCAAATGTGCAATAATCCTGTATAGCTATATATATATATATATATATATAATTACAGGAGTCCTGGGGGCAACTCAAGTACTCTCACGCAGTTTCTGGTAATCAGGAAATACCCTGGGAATTGTAACTAGGGCTTTGTTAATGTAGCAGCCTCAATTTGTTTAATTTTGCATGAAGCTAAATGCTTCACTTTGAGTATCAAATTTGAATGAATTCTAAAACATATCTAAAAATCATGTCATGTTCCCAAAATCATGAAATTGACTTAAAAATCTTTTTTTTTAAATTGATATAATTTAATATTTGTATTTTCCCTTCTGGTTTCTAAGCCTTGCACTTTTGCCATGGTTTCAAGCTTTTCTTGGAAACCATAAGAGCTAGAGACTTAAAAAGCTGAATTTTTCATGCAATTTCTTGATTCTAGGAGCTTCTGTGGCTTTGAGGAAAACACTAAATATCACCAGACTTGAGATTCACAAGCATTGGCAACAGTGTATAGAGCAAGGCTGGTGATTGGCAACTGGAGGAAGAGAGAAACATCCAGCTTCAGCTCTGTGCCTCCTGCTCCTCTCTCCGTAGAGAATTGTGTGTGGATCAGAGGGCTATCTTCAAAAATTACCCCCTACCTTCTGGTACTTCACAAGAAGCCCAAACAGACAGCCCTTTTCCCAGCAGCCTGGGCATAGATCCCCCATAAAAGCTTGTGCTTGGAACCCTCAAGCCCCCTCAGACCTTTGCTCCAAGTGAATACAATTTGGAACACCTGTTTTTTACAGGTAAATGTTGTACATGTTCAGTTATAAGCAACAGACCACAATGAATTTTAAAGCATGACATCTGTTTATAAAACAGTGTTGCTTGTTTAGTCGAAGAATTATTGTGAATACATGTATTATTGTCCTTGTGCAGCAAGAAATAAATGTCCCTAATATTCTGTCCCATCATGCACTGGGCTCTGGTTAAAACCTGAGATAGGCCCATTGGGATTGCCACCAGTTCAGCATTTCCAGGGCTTGGTTACAGAAATAGGTCCTGATTCTGATCTCATGGATACTGCTGTAAATTAGCGTGAGGGCGATGGCAAACAGGCTCACAGAGTGGATATCTCTAGGACATTGAAGGCATAAATTGCGTACTATTTCAGTTACAAAGTCATTTTCATGAATGCTAGTAATCTATTTTAAAATCATGAAAAATTGTTTAATACATTAAAATACTTCATATGTCTTCTTTAGTCTTTAATAATTAAAAGAATTTTTAATTTTCTTATGAGGTAGTGGGAATAGACAAAGTAGGCAATGGATGGGATAAATCAACATGATAAATTAATTAATGGATCACAGGGGGGACTTTAAATTAGGTCACTTCTTAGATTGAGGCAGCTGGTTATTTGCTTTAGAGCTCATGTTAGGAGTACCTAAGGAGATGTTTCCTGACTCAAAGCTCTCTAGCAAAAGCCACGCATAAAAAGCTCAATAACCCCAAGCATGTCATCTGGGAACAAGATTAATAAAGGGACAAAGACTTATAGGTTTTGTTCAGCATATGGATATTTTTCAGCATACAAGAATTATACATGCCAATTTTTGGCCAATCAGTTAAAAATGAAGCCCTCCATTTACCTATATATTTTTACAATGCCAGTAAGCTTGTTGTGGACTTTCTGCATTGCTAAGCCACTTAGATCAAATCAAAATGGGAAGTATTTCAGCTGCTGGGCAGCATGGTGCTTTTTTACTCTTTTTCAGTTTTGGGTATCATGCAAATCCATATGACCAGATTTTGATTTTGGGTGGAGTTAACCTAGACTTTTAACCTCTATCCATAGTTCTCGTTAGACTAAAATCCAGTAGAACAAGCCAGGATAGCAGTGACTCTGCTCCTAACGAACCCTCCTCACACCTCAGTGGGGAAAAAATTCCTTCAGTGCCAACCCGAACAGTAAATGGATGAGATGGAGAGAGGCAATAATTGCCAGGTTCCAGCTGTTCCCATCTCCAGCAAGTAGCAACAGGTAAAATTTTCAGAAGTATCTAAATGACTTACGAACCTAAGCCCCATTTTTGGAAGTGACTTAAGCACTTAGAAACCTAAGGCTCATTTAAAGTCACTGTGACTTAGACTCCTAGGGCACATCTACATTGCAATAAAAGACTTGGGGGACGGGGGGGTGGGGGGGACGACACTGTTGCAGGTGACTCAGGCTCGCATGGCTCAGGCTGCAGGGATATAAAACTGCAGTGTAGACGTTCAGGCTTGGGCTGGAGCCCGCGCTCTGAGACAATATGAGATGGGAGGATCTCAGAGCCAGGGCTCCAGTCAAAGTGTGAATGTCTGCTCCCTCACAACTTTATATCCCCGCAGCCCAACCCTGCAAGCCTGAGTCAGCTGACCCAGGTTCTGAGACTTGATGCACAGGTTTTTTTCTCTCAGTGTAGATATACCCCTAAATTACTTACGTACTTTTGAAAATTGTACCCAGGAACTTCTACCAGTCGTTCTGAGGCTTGAGCCCTTAGCTAATCAGTTTTACTCTTTCTTTTGTCTTTTTAAATATTTTTGGGTGCCAGGCACTAGAGACGGTTTGGGGAGTTGTTTACTTCCTAGTTAGTGTTCTCCATTATCTCTGTTCCCATCATCAGTGTGTTGAATTGACACCCTTCTTGGGCCTGAATGGTGTGGCAGGTAGGCAGCATTGCTAGTCATTGAACCCTGCCCCTGCCACATAAATGTGAGGTAACAGGAGGCATATCTGGTGGCCCTAATTCTGATAGGTATGTTGGCACTGCCTGGACCAAGAGATGGATCTGCTAATTAGCAGCTCTCACTTGAGTGGCTGCTGAACCTCTTTCCCTCCTTTGTCTGGTATTGTACATTGTGCTATCTTACTGATTTTAGATAATGATCTCCTTGGGGGAGGGACCTTCTCTCCTTTCATTCCTGTAGAAGCATCAGGCACACCACTGTGCTATACAAAGGCTGGATCTTGAAGCGCTGGGAGTACATATTAAAATTGTCTTCCTGAGCCTTAGAGATTTATATGACACTGCACAATTTGGAGTTACTACAATTTTGTTCAGGTGCTCTGGGCTTGTGCCCTATTTAGGACTACTATAAGACTCCAAACTTAAATGGATTTGATTTTCATGACTGACAACTACATCATAAAACCATAACACTGTTGGACATAACTGAGAGGTTCTGCTCACAGAAAGGTCAGAATTGAAATAGCAAGGATGCTATTAGATAGGACTGAGGTGTATTAGCAGAATTGTGAGAGTGGCTTAGTAATATGGGTGAAAAAATATTTCCAGAAGCCAGACTGTAATTTCCCATCACTACTGCCTGTACAGTTTAAAAGGAATATCTTTATTGAATTGTAAATGATCATAAGTAGACAATCCAACTGCATCAGTACAAACACTAAGAACCATGTGTTACTTTTCATCTATGCTCTTTCAAGCATGTTGGAAACAATATCAATACAAGATCTAGTTTGAAGACTTTGCTAGTTCTCTGTAGCTAATGTATGTTCTAAAATGCAACACAGATGTACATGATAGGTCTGCATGGTGCTAGCTGCAGAAAGTAATGCATGGACAACAAAATAAAAATTGATTTACTGGTGTAAATCAATGTAGCACCCAGTGGTGGATTTAGAGTTAGTGGGGCCCTGTGTGCAGCTTCATTTTCGGGATCCAGCCAAGAAAAAGAACATTCTCTCTTATCTCCCCCAACCCCAGGTTTTCATTCTTTTTTTCTTCTCCTCCTCCAATAAGTAATAGGAAGTAAATGAAAATAAAGAGAGGTACCTTGATTGGGGCAGGGGGTTGGGGTGCAGGAGGCGGTGTGGGGATCAGACTCTGGGAAGGAGTTTGGGTGCTGGGTATGGGCTCTGGGCTGGGGCAGGGGATTGTGTGTGGGAGGGGGGCGGGGGGTATCACTTACCTTGGGCAGCATGGCTCCCAAACTGACAGGCACACCCCTCTGTGCGCCGCTCCCGTAGCTTCCATTGGCCGGTCAATGGGAGCTGCAAAGTCAATGCTCGGGGCGGTGGTAATGTATGGAGACAGACAGACACTCACACACCCAGGGGCACAGGGACATGCCGGCTGCTTCAAGTAGTGGTGCAGAGGGAGGGAGCGTGGACAAGGAGCCACCTTAGTCCTGCTGTATTGCTGCTGGCACGTCTGTGCATGCCCCTTGGAGGGAGGGGGGCAGTAGGTCTCCATGTGCTGGTGGGCATGGGAGCGGCAGGCTGGGATTAGCATGGGGTCACTGGCCACGGAATGCAGGCAGCTTGCCTGCCTGAGCCCTGCTGCAGCCATCAGCCAGGACTCAGGGGTAGGTTGTCAGATGAAATTTGTCCTGCATTTTGGGGTCCTCCCTATCATTGAAGGCCCCATGCCACCGCACTGTTTGTTTCATGGTAAATCTGCCTCTGGTAGCACGACTGATTTAGATGGAATGACAGTGTTTTATACCAGTTGAGGAGCAGGCCCATTATGTCAAAAGGATTATGGGCCCGATCCCCTGGCATGGTGCAGTGACCAAGTGTAAGGGGAGTTGCCTGGGGGAGCAGAGGCTCTTGTTGCCCTCATCCATCCTTGCTGAAGGCAAAGCCAATTCCACACTACTTCTGTTCCTGGCTATGGTTTTATCTCCTTGGGACTGTTTGCAGCAGTGGCTTCTCTAAATGATGTTGAGGGACTGGCTCTACACAAAAAGATCCCAGGGTCCAGAATGTGCAGAGATTAACTTTGCAACCACCTCCTCACATAAACTGTATGCAGTTAGGCCAGATGGCAGGATCTGGCCCATCATCTCATTTACCCTGGCAATGATAACCACTCTGAATGTCCTTGCATCGAAACATGAAAAACAAACCACAGCTGTGGATGGATTGGATACTGTGCCTTTTATGTAATGGGTTACTGTAAATCATAATAGTTCTAAGGGTTGCTTTGTTTTTTATATAGTAACATATTTCAATTCAATTATTTAAAAGTGATTGTTCACAAACATGGGTGTGTGATAACTCTGATATCATCTTCAGAGTAAAAGTCTATTCTAAGCCTGGTGTGATTTCCTGTCAATCAAGCTCGTGTTGATTTTATGGGAAAGATATCACATTGGAAGGTTTGAGTGAAAAATTCTTTAAGGAGAAAAATCAATGTTATAATGAAGCGTTTGCTTTTTATTTCCGGTCAATATAGCTGTGTCAGTTCAGTTCTGGTAGCTGATCCAAAATTTATGCAAGTGACTGAGGGAAATCATTGGAATACATACCGTATGCATATTTCATTATTTTTCTCTCTGGGAACAGTTATATGTTCAGTTCCTCAAAACCACTTGCTTGATTGTTTTTTTAAGTAATAACCTTCAAACATGAAAATTATGAATTTACAATTTTTAAACTAAAAAGTTATTTTTATGTTTATCTTTGAAAACTCGTCACGTTCGGGAGAGGTCCCAGACAATTGGAAAAAAGGCAAAAATATAGTGTCCATCTTTAAAAAAAAGGAAGAAGGAGAATCCAGAGAACTTCATACCAGTCAGCCTCACCTCAGTCCCTGGAGAAATCATGGAGCAGGCCCTCAAGGAATCCATTTTGAAGCACTTGGAGGCGAGGAAGGTGATCAGGAACAGTCAACATGTATTCAGCAAGGGCAAGTCATCCTGACCAACCTGATTGACTTCTATAATGAAATAACTGGCTTTGTGGATATGAGGAAAGTGGTAGACTTGATATACCTTGACTTTAGCAAAGCTTTTGATACAGTGTGGGAAAATGGGCCTGGGCGACCCCTTTTGCACCAACCATGAAACCAACATGGACTCGCCTTACAGGCCACAAGCTGATTGTGTTATGTTCTCTGCCAGTAACGGTCAAGGGTTATAACCAGAGGAGGGGAGGGGGCAGGGAGGAAAAGAATGGAAAGCCCCAGCAGCAGCAATAATAAAGTGTGTGTTTATGGCTCGCAAAATATAATAATCACTTGTGTGGAGCAATAAGCAATGCAGTAATTAGCTAAACTGACTAATCATGCCTCCCCAATCCAATTGCATAAATACCCCATTATGTAATTGTACCCTGCCTGGAACATTTAAGTAACAGGCACCCCAAATGATGCAAAATAATGACAGTATCGGAAACCACCAAGAAGCCCGTGTAATATGTTTGCGGTTTTCAGCTTTAAAAAGGCTTGGTGCACTCCAATCGGGGGAGTGGTTTCTAACTGCTACCCTCAACGCGTTGGTATGTATTCAATAAACGGGCCTCAGGCTTGAGTCTCTGATCAAAATGATGCGTGGGTGACTTTTTCCACAACAATGGTCTCCCACAGCACTCTTCCCAACAAGTTGAAGTATGGAATGGATGAATAGACTATAAGGTGGATAGAAAGCTGGCTAGATTGTTGGGCTCAACAGCTAGCGATCAATGTCTAGTTGGCAGCTGGTATCAAGCAGAGTGCCCCAAGGGATGGTCCTGGGGCCAGTTTTGTTCAACATCTTCATTAATGATCTGGGCCATGGGATGGATTGCATCCTCAACAAGTTTGCAGATGACACTAAGCTGCGGGGATAGGTAGATATGAGGAAGGGTAGGGATAGGGTCCAGAGTGACCTAGACAAATCGGAGGATTGGGCCAAAAGAAATCTGATGAGGTTCAACAAGGACAAGTGCAGAGTCCTGCACTTAGGACAGACGAATCTCATGCACTGCTACGGGCTGGAGACCGACTGGCTAATCGGCAGTTCTGCAGAAAAGAATCTGGGGATTACAGTGGACGAGAAGCTGGATATGAGTCAACAGTTTGCCCTTGTTGCCAAGACGGCTAACCGCATATTGGGCTGCATTGCCAGCAGATTGAGGGACGTGATTATTCCCCTCTATTTGGCACTGGGGAGGCCACATCTGGAGTATTGCATCCAGTTTTGGGGCCCCCACTACAGAGAGGATGTGGACAAATTGGAGAGAGTCCAGCAGAGGGCAAGAAAAATGATTGGGGAGCTGGGCACATGACTCACGAGGAGAGGCTGAGGGAATTGGGCTTATTTAGTCTGCAGAAGAGAAGAGTGAGAGGCGATTTGATAGCAGCCTTCAAATACCTGAAGGGGGGGTTCCAAGGAGGATGGAGCTAGGCTGTTCTCAGTGGTGCCAGATGACGGAACAGGGAGCAATGGTCTCAAGTTGCAGCGGGGGAGGTCTAGTTTGGATATTAGAGAAAACTATTTCATTAGGAGGGTGGTGAAGCACTGAAATGGTTTACCTAGGAAGGCGGAGGAATCTCTATCCTTAGATGTTTTTAAGGCCCGGCTTGACAAAACCCGGGCTGGGATGATTTAGTTGGGGTTGGTCCTGCTTTGAGCAGGGGGTTGGACTAAATGACCTCCTGAGTTCTCTTCCAACCCTAATCTTCTATGATTCTCTGCTGTAATTTTGATTTTTGTATTTTGAAACAGGTTAGCTATTTTAATGCTCCAATTGCACTAAAAACCTTTAGGGCTAAATTGAACCTGGCTTCCAAAACCAAGCTCCCCTGTGGGGGTTTATGATAACCAGTTGGGATACAAAAAAAAAAATTAACATTTTAAAAAGAAATGTTGCTCATTTTATCTCAAATAGTGTCTTTCTGATTCTTTCTAGTATTTATTTCTTCATAGGAACATTTCTACTATATAGATAGTGAAGTAGATACTGAAAGAAACTGAAACTTCCACTGTAGAGTGGACATACTTTAAGACTTGTTAGCTACCATAAATAACTAAATAAGCTCAGGAGTTCATTAAACCTCAGTATTTGTAGTACGCAGTGTATTCCCTATAGAAAATATAGAGAAGAAAGAGGTAACTGTATCCATTTAACGAAGGTAAAACTGGCAAGCTTTTCAGTACCAACCCCTTAATATCTAAATCAGGGACTATGTGGCCATGTCAGCCCTCAACATGCTTCCACTAAAGTCAGTTTTGAGAGAAAGGCTGGTCCAGTGGTTAGAATGTTAGAGAACTGAGTTCAATTCCATGCTCCACTACAGGCTTCCTGTGTGACCTTGAGCAAATCATTCAGGCCCAGATTCTCAAAGGTTTATACTTACCAACTCCCAATGAGGGGGGGAGCTCTTTGAGGATCTGTTTCTTGGTTCTTCATCTGCAAAATGGGGATAATAGCATGTCCCTACCTCACAGAGGTATTGTAGGGATAACTATATTAAAGACTTTGAGGCAGTCAAATACTGCAGCCATAGAAGCCATGTAAATACCCATTTCAGTGGGAGCTGCACTTGATTGCTGCAAGGGCGAGTTTGTCCTTTATGTTAACACAACTCCAGTAGTTACATAACTTCAAGAAGCTGAGGCAAGGAGTTCAAACTTAACAGTAATTCTTGTTCTGAGGCCTTTTCCTGACTGGAGAAAAATCTAGGCTGTGAAATGGCTGCAAACAGTTAACTATTTTGCTTATTTACCTAGCCCTTGGGGATAAAATCTTAATTATCTTCCTGACATGGGGGTTGTGAGGATTTATCAGTTATGTTTGTAAGTGCTTTGACAATGTAAAGCACTAGGTAAGTACTATTAATATAGTGTGTCACCTGCAGCTTGGAAGAGCAAAGAGCAACAGTGCCCAGAGGAGAGCCAATATTTTCCTCTGCATGCCAGCTTAGCATAATGTGAGGGCTTCAGTTTAGCAGATCCAGGCCAGCCAAGGGGAGATGACTTGATAAAGAGAAGGTGAGAGAAATTGGGTTGGCATTAACTTCAGTCTTAGACTAGCTGAAAGGTATAGTAGCAATGCCTCAGCACACTGATCCCATTGTTTGAAGCTACAAACCCAGAGAAGAGCTCATCAGCCACTCATTCCTCACAGCTTGTGCAGTAACACAACTGTAATTTGTGGAAAAGGTATATGCACAGTGAGGCATCTGGCTACATGCTGCTGCAGTATGGCCTTTGTCTCCCCCCCTCCCTTACCTACTTCCTGTCCAAGTTTCTTCCTCTAATGCTAACTCCATGGGTGTGCAATCAGACTACTGATCCATGTGTCCATTACTAGAATTGTTTTTCCCATGCACACCACCGCCAAAGGCAGCAAATGAGAATCCCAACTTTGCATCAAGCAAGGAGGGTAATGGGATTCTATTGTTTCTGACACTGAGTATGATGTGACCTTGGTGCTCCTTTTACCTGTCTGAAAAAACAGTGTGATATTTCCTACTTCACAGAAGTGTTGTGAGGGCTAACAACATAACATTAGTTAGTTGCAAACTGTTATTAAGGCCATTCAGTGGCAAAAGTGGGAATAAATCTGGGACATTCTTGGCTCTCTGTGCTGCTAAATCTCCTGGACCAGGGGTTCTCAATAAGGTGTCTGGGGTTTGCAAACAATCTGGCTTTTCTATATTGCTAAAAGAGAGGGGTGTTCCTGGTTACCTGGCGGAAGGGTCATGGTCTGAAAAAAGTTAACAATACAACATGCTGAAAAACAGAATTCCATTTTCATTAAAAGATTTCAAAAGAAATTAAAACTTTTAATTTTGTCCCAAACTTTTCATTATTTTTAAAAGGAAATTGGAAACTCAAATAAATGAAAATTGCTTCCTTTAAATTTGTAAATATATTTTTCTGGGTTTTTTGTTTTTCCTGTTTTCTCTCACTTTCTCTCTCTCTACCCCCTTTCCCTCCACACTCTCTTCTAGTGCAGTACATTGAAAAGTAAGATCATGAAAGGGAGGGTGAGAGGAATCAAAAAACCCACCAAACTTTTAAAAACAACTCCAAATAAGATATAACATTTTTCAAAATAAAAATGTTTCCAAAAATTCAACTAAGAAATTAAGAAATTTTGACTAAAACAAAATATTTTTGCAAGAGTACACCATGCAAGTCTGACATGGTTCATAGATCCTCTGCACATGATAGAATTTCATCCATGATGAGCTTGGCTTTAAGTTCTCGGACATTTCCACCTCCATATGAATCAAGATACCCTCTTCTTTGGCATTACTTTTCTGTTTGAGGCAAGATAAAATGCACAAAATAGATAATGTTATGTAACAAGATGTGATGAACACATTTGAGACATTTGTATGCTTCTGTGTAAATTAGTCCAAAAATTAAGGCTAGAATAGGTGAAATTCTCTTTCCCATAAAAAGCTCAAGTACATGTAGGGTTAGGGAATATGGGGAATCATCCTCTCTCTCCCAGAAATTAGGGTGTGTGGTATTGCACAGCCTGGTTGGCAGAATCCATTGTTTTGTGGTGTTTGTACTGAGGACAGTCATGTAGTTTCCTGACCTACTTACATCATGCTCCAGAACTGCCCACAGCCCATTCTTCACCAGGCAAACGCCCACAGAGTGGATTATTCTGAAACTTGGCTCTGTGGTGCATGTACCACTAAGGTGTCCCCTGCAATGTATGCTACCCTGCCCCATCTTTGCAGCAAAACTGCGGCAGTCCCCCTCTGTTTGGGGACTTCCACAGCTGGGAGGATTTCAACTGATATTGATTCTGAAGTCTTTGTAACAGGCTTCTATGTGCATATTTCTATGGCTGTGAATGGGAGTCTATATATTTATGCAATATATCATTGCTCCTTGTAATATTGTTAGATATTTGCCAGGGAAATGATTTAATAAGCTAAATTCAATGCTGATTTAGTTTATGATGTATTATTCTAATACTAATTAGGACAGGATGTATATGGGAAGAATTTGTAGGAATATGATTAGGGAAATATAAAATTTAAAAGTACTTTTTATGAGAAAAGAAAGAGACCTCTTTGTATAACCACCATACTGATTTATTCTAAAAGGAACCGACTAGAGTATTTCTATCAGGAATATTTGTGAAAATGTTTTTTTATACTGTGTTTGTGGAATGTTTCATGAGTTGTGGTGTGTCTAAATATAAAAGCAAAAGGAGCACTTTTTTTTAATTGTAGCACAGTCAATAATCTATAATCAAAACCAATCGAACACTCTGGCAGAGTAGTTCAAGGTCAGGATAAAATTAGACTTCTGCTATTTGCAGATCATTTTTAAAAAGATCTTTTAAAAACAGAATGCTTTTCAAGCAAACTGTTTACAAACGAATTGGGGAATTAGTTTTCTATGTTTGATGTGAAGACACAAATGTCAGACTTACTCAAGCATAAGCCAGAAGGTGGGGGGCGGGGGAAGAATGATCTCTTAAAGTAGTAAGTGTGCTGTTTTGTGAGTATCTGAAGGGTCTGTTTGATATCTGGCATCAAGCAGAATTGTGACAAGAAGCTGGCAGTAAATTAGGTTTGGCAGCCAGTGACAGGTGCAAATTCAGACAGAATGAGGACTTTTTGAGCACCTAATGGCAGTCACTCACAGTTTATCCTTCCAAAGGTGACATCCATTCATGATGGGATCCAAAATATGGTGATCAAAGTAATGAATGATTAATATGACTGTAGATGTTTAAAAGGCAAAATGAAAATGGTAGAATGGAGGATACTTGTTGTAATGTCACTCAGAGCTGGAGTAGGTGCATGAAATGAGTAAATTGACATTCATACAAGGAATGAGTGCATGATTCTAAGGGAGTTGGGGAGAAGGAAGGATCAAGGGGCTGCAGGATGGCAGTTAGTGTTTTTATATGTTTTTATATGCAAATTGCTCTTACATGGTTTTTAGAACTCTTCGTCCCAAAGGATGCCAAAGCACTTGACACATTTAAAACTTTCATGCAAACTCTACCAAGTGGTCACATTATGCCTCAGTATCATACAACTACTTCTCTACTAGTGTAACGCTCAGTGGATGTTTAATAGCACACAGCAACACTGCAGAACAGTTCAGAAGAGAAGATGGGGGGGGAGGGACTTAGTAAATGCCCTTTCAGTCTTAATAATATTTATTCAAAAATCACTAATGGCCACAGATACACAGGACCTCCCACCCCTGGGAACGATGGGGAGGTTTGGTTCAGTGCTAACTTGAAGAGAAGAGTGCTATCTTCTCCATCACTAGTAATACTTCCTGAATCACCTGGGTTTTTTTGAGAGCCGTCCATGTAAGATACGGAAGCAGTCCAACCCTGCTGGGTTTGTGGTATCTGATTGGATTGCACCACAGGTGCTGTGGATACAGGAAAAGATGCCTGCCATGATGGTTTATTCTACCAGAAGGAAAAGTAACTTCCCCAGCCAGTCTCAATTCCCCAGTATGGTGACAGAGGCACAAAATAATGCTTATAGCAAAACCAAGAATACATTAATGAGAATTCTGGTTGCAGCTGAGGAGTTTGACTTCTAACATATGGAGCCTGGGTAGCATACACAAGGAACAGCATGGCAGGCTTCTATTGACCCACTCCTGTTAGCAGGGGATTGATTCCTGGTGAGTCATTGCGGCTGGTGTGGCTTGTGAACACTATTCTCTATCTAAAAGAAGCCAGAATGCTTATTTGGTCAGAACAAACTGGGCTCTAGGATAGAGAGGTCTTTGTAGGGGAATTCTGATAAAGACAAACTATGTATCTAAATATGCCATTAATGCTGAGTCATATACTAATGTGCCTTATGATTTGCATACATTGTTAAAGCTAGTTAATTATTCCAGCTATTGTATTTGTAAGGTATCCCATTAGCAGGATGGGATGGGATAAGAGGCCCTGATTATTGACAGTAAACTCTCAGATACAGTTTGCTTGGATTTTGATTACTATCCAAAGTTTACTTGAGTCTCTAGATTTTTATAGGCCCTCTCTTCCACAATCCTTGACAGAGTTAAATCTTTCCAAACACATGATAAAATCTCCCTTTCCTTCCCAGACAGGCCTTGAAGCTCCTTATTTTTGATTATATATTATGATAACACACTTTTCACCGGTAGGTTTTCCTCCCTCCAGGCGTGCATGCCCTTTTCCTAGTAGGTTCTCTTCTATGCTCTAATTACTCTTGACAACAACTAGATGGAAGAGCCCAGCTCTATAGAAATCCCATGTTTCTAACGCCCCTAGAGATATTATGTTTCATGGTCTGGGACTTTAGAAGCACATGGTGCACTCTGAAGCTCAACTACAAGGTTAATTTTAAAGCACTGCTGCAGCTGGTCCTACCACATAATGAAGAAGAAAGTTTAATGTCCAGGCCTCTTCTCCCTTCCCTTGGGACAAGGACCTACTGTAGGGGGGGGTGGGGGGAGGAGACATTACAATTTGACTTAATAAAATTGGGTCTCCAATATTAATAAGTACAGAAATATTGGAAAAATATAGACTGAGTGCTTTATAACAATATATGGGATAACATATATTTATCATATTTTATACTGGTGTGATTACCTGCATAGGCCACACAGGCTTTTTGTAATAATGTGACCTTACTCAGGCCTGGTCTACACTACGACTTTAATTCAGATTTATCAGCTTTAATTCGAATTAACCCTGCAACCATCCACACAACGACGCTATTTATTTCGATGTAAAGGGCCCTTTAAATCGATTTCTGTACTCCACCCCGACGAGCGGAGTAGTGCCAAAATCGATTTTAGCAATTCGAATTAGGGTTAGTGTGGTCGCAATTCGATGGTATTGGCCTCTGGGAGCTATCCCACAGTGCATCATTGTGACCGCTCTGGACAGCAATCTAAACTCGGATGCACTGGCCAGGTAGACAGGAAAAGCCCCGCGAACATTTGAATTCCATTTCCTGTTTGCCCAGCGTGGAGAGCACAGGTGACCACAGATAGCTCATCAGCACAGGTAACCATGCAGGCTGATAATCGAAAAAGAGCACCAGCATGGACCGTGAGGGAGGTACTGGATCTGATCGCTGTATGGGGAGAGGATTCAGTGCTTGCAGAACTTCGTTCTAAAAGACGAAATGCAAAAACTTTTGAAAAAATCTCCAAGGGCATGATGGAGAGAGGCCACAATAGGGACTCAGATCAGTGCCGCGTGAAAGTCAAGGAGCTCAGACAAGCCTATCAAAAAAC
Source organism: Malaclemys terrapin pileata (assembly GCF_027887155.1). Taxonomy (NCBI): domain Eukaryota; kingdom Metazoa; phylum Chordata; order Testudines; family Emydidae; genus Malaclemys; species Malaclemys terrapin. The sequence goes on along the minus strand of NC_071513.1, from coordinate 31,642,331 downwards.
AAAGGAGGCAAACGGTCGCTCCGGGTCAGAGCCGCGGACATGCCGCTTCTACGCCGAGCTGCATGCAATTCTAGGGGGGGCTGCCACCACTACCCCACCTGTGTTCGTGGATTCTGGGTCGGGGATAGTCTCATCAGCGACGCCTGAGGATTCTGCCGATGGGGTAGAGGAGGAGGAGGAGGAGGAGGAGGATGAGCTTGCAGAGAGCACACAGCACTCCATTCTCCCCAACAGCCAGGATCTTTTTATCACCCTGACTGAAGTACCCTCCCAAGCCTCCCAAGCCAGTACCCAAGACTCTGACCCCATGGAAGGGACCTCAGGTGAGTTTACCTTTTAAAATATAAAACTTGTTTTAAAAGCAAACGGTTTTTAATGATTACTTTGCCTGACTTTGCATTCACGGTCAGTTCAGCTACTGGAAAAGTCTGTAGCTACTGGAAAAGTCTGTTAACGTGTATGGGGATGGAGTGGAAATCCTCCAGGGACATCTCCATGAAGCTCTCCTGGAGGTACTCCGAAAGCCTTGCCAGAAGGTTTCTGGGCAGTGCATCTTTATTCCCTCCTCCATGGTAGGACACTTGACCACGCCATGCTTGCAGCAAGTAATCTGGTATCATTGCCTGACAAAGCCTGGCAGCGTATGGTCCCGGTGTTTGCTGGCATTCAAGCAACATCCGTTCTTTATCTTGTTGTGTAATCCTCAGGAGAGTGATATCGCTCCTGGTAACCTGGTTGAAATACGGGAACTTAATTAAGGGGACAGAGGTGGCCGTTCCTACTGGGATGTTTGCCTGTGGCGGAAAATAAATCCTTCCCTGCAGTTAGCCAAGCGCAGATGGGAAATTGGCCCTGAGTTTTTAGCGTTTGGCTAGCAGGGATCTTCCCTGTTACCAGCCACGCGGTGGGGGGGAGGGGTACCGTGATCATCCCAGAGAATTCATGGCGGGAGGGGGGCGGCGGCGGGGGGGGGGTTAGTTTGGTGGCTGCAGGGATCTTCCCTGATACCAGCCACGCGGTGGGGGGGAGGGGTACAGCGATCATCCCAGAGAATTCATGGCGAGGGGGGGGGTGGTTAGTTTGTTTTCTGGTGCTGCTGAATGTTAACAGAAAAACCGCAGCACTCTACTTGCCTGAAGGGGCCCAGACAAGCCCCCCCACACTGCCCCCCCCCCAACTGGCTGAGATTGGCCAGGCTTCTGCAGCACTCTACAAGCTATGCTTGGTATGTGGGAAAGGCGGGCGCAGAAGCTTACCATGGCCGCATGCAAGCCGAATTCTGTTGCCCAGACCTGTGATCTCTAGCAGCAAAGCCACAGGCACTCAGCATTAAGAGGCAAAATGCGACCTTGCACAGAAATCACATGTGCTATGTAATGTGAACAGTGTTGGTCACCGTGAAAGAGTATAAGCATTGTTCTGCAAAATGTAGCTTTTAAAACAATTCTCTCTTTTTTCCCCTCCCTACACCACCTGCAAATTCCTCAAGCCTCCCTCCTCCATCCCGAAGGTTATCACAGATAAGGCATCGTAAGAAGAGAACGCGAGAGGACATGTTTTCGGAAATTATGGAATCCAGCCGCAGTGACAGAGCTCATGTGAATGAGTGGAAGGAAACAGTTTCAAAGTATAGGAAAGAAGTCAGTGAACGTGAGGAGAGGAGGAACCAACGTGAGGAGAGGAGAGACGCTCGAGATGAGAGGTGGCGGCAGGAAGACCAGAGGATGAAGGATGCAACGCTGGGGCTGCTCCGGCGTCTGGTGGAGGTTCAGGAACGGCTGCTGGAAAACACACTGCCGCTTCAGCCCCTGTTTCACCCTCCCCCCTCCCCATGTTCCGTATCCTCCTCACCCAGACGTGTAAGAACGCGGGGGGGGGGGGAGGCTCCGTACACCTTCCCATTCCACCCCAGTAGACAGCCCAAGCAAAAGGCTGTCATTTTTTTAACTTTTTCTTTGTGGCTTTTTCCTTCCCAGCAATCCTCCTCCCAAATACCACCCGGGTTCCCTCCCTCTTTTTCTAATCTATTAATAAAGAATAAATGATTTTTAAATGATAGTGACTTTATTTGGTTTGAAAGAAAGCTGGGGGAAGGGGCAGGGTGGGTTCCTTACAGAAAATCAGTCAGTAAAGGGGGAGGGTTTTCATGAAGGAGAAACAAACAGATATTTCACACGGTAGCCTGGCCAGCCATGAAACTGGTTTTTAAAGCTTCTCTGATGCATAGCGCTTCATGGTGTGATCTTCTAATCGCCCTGGTGTCTGGCTGCGCGTAATCAGCAGCCAGGCGATTTGCCTCAGCCTCCCACCCCACCATAAAGGTCTCTCCCTTACTTTCACAGAGATTGTGGAGCACACAGCAAGCAGAAATAACAATGGGGAGATTTCTTTGGCTGAGGTCAGAGCAAGTCAATAATGATCTCCAGCGACCTTTTAAACGGCCAAATGCACATTCTACCACCATTCTGCACTTGCTTAGCCTGTAGTTAAACAGCTCCTGACTCCTGTCCAGGCTGCCTGTGTATGGCTTCATAAGCCATGGCATTAAGGGGTAGGCTGGGTCCCCAAGAATAACTATGGGCATTTCAACATCCCCAACGGTTATTTTCTGGTCCGGAAAGTAAGTCCCTTGCTGCAGCCCTTTAAACAGAGTAGTGTTCCTGAAGACGCGAGCGTCATGAACCCTTCCCGCCCAGCCTGCGTTGATGTTGGTGAAACGTCCCTTGTGATCCACAAGTGCTTGCAGCACCATTGAAAAGTACCCCTTGCGGTTTATGTACTCGGTGGCTTGGTGCTCTGGTGCCAAGATAGGGATATGGGTTCCGTCTATTGCCCCACCACAGTTAGGGAATCCCATTGCAGCAAAACCATCCACTATAGCCTGCACATTTCCCAGAGTCACAAACTTTCGTAGCAGCACCTGAGTGATTGCTTTGGCTACTTGCATCACAGCAGCCCCCACAGTAGATTTGCCCACTCCAAATTGATTCCCGACTGACCGGTAGCTGTCTGGCGTTGCAAGCTTCCACAGGGCTATCGCCACGCGCTTCTCAACTGTGAGGGCTGCTCTCATCTTGGTATTCTGGCGTTTCAGGGCAGGGGACAGCAAGTCACAAAGTTCCATGAAAGTGCCCTTACGCATGCGAAAGTTCCGCAGCCACTGGGAATCGTCCCAGACCTGCAACACTATGCGGTCCCACCAGTCTGTGCTTGTTTCCCTTGCCCAGAATCGGCGTTCCATGGATAGAATCTGCCCCATTAACAACATGATCTCCAAAGCACCGGGGCCTGTGGTTTCACTGAATTCTGTATCCGTGTCTGTGTCCATGTCCTCATCATGCTTGTCGCTGCGCTGCCGCCGCCGCTGCCTCCTCGCCTCGTTTCTCTGGTCCTGGCTGAGCATAAACTCCACGAGAACGCGCAAGGTGTTTACAATATTCATGACTGCTGTCTTGAGCTCAGCGGGCTCCATGCTTGCCATGGTATGGAGTCTGCAGTGTTCACCCACCCAGGAAAAAAGGCGCGAAAATGGTTGTCTGCCGTCCGTTGCTTTCATGCAGGGAGGGAGGGAGGAGGTGAGGCTGTACCCAGAACCACCTGCGACGATGGTTTTTGTCCCATCAGGCACTGGGATTTTAACCCACAATCCCAATGGGCGTGGGAGACTGCGGGAACTATGGGATAGCTATGGAATTGCTACCCACAGTGCAACGGTGCAGAAATCGACGCTAGCCCCGGTACTTGGACGCACACCACCGAAGTAATGTGCTTAGTGTGGCCGCATCCATTTTGACTTTATACAACCTGTTTTTCAAATCCGAATTATCTAAATTCGGATTAATCCCGTAGTGTAGACATACCCTCAGTATCTACAGTAATACTTATTTGGCTTAGCATGAGGTTTTTAGGTTTGCAGTTTTATACTCTCTCTTTTTGTCTGTCTGTGCTGTTAGTGCATGGACTAACATTAGGTAGATCGTGATGTTCTGCAAATGAAGAACCTTGATTGTACAACATTTAGTCACGCTGGTGAGCAGTTACTCACATAAGTAGTTTCACTGTTTTCTCTAAGGCCCCTCGGCTTTTCGACCCCTCACTCACGGAAGCCAAGAAAAAACAAAACCTAATTGAAAAACATATGCACAGATCTTTTAAGACACACAACAAATTAGATTTTTAAAAATGGTAAATTTTATTAAAAAAAGAAGAAAGGAAACACATCTGGAAAATCAGGCTATTGGTGGATGTTATAAAGCAACTGAAAAGGGGTTAAACCCCAGGAATGGCTCCCTGGGGTCCAGCTTAATGTTAGAAAAGAAAAGAAAAATACCGGAGATTAGCACAGAAGAAATCCACAAGCCAAAATAAAGACATAGATGCAATCAGGTTTATCTAAACATTCCCTGTCCCAATGAATCCTTCTAAGTATGGATGATAATTTTTCATACCTGGTTCAAATTTTACACAGCATTCCTGCTGCCCCTGTCTCTTCTGCCAAGAGAAAAAAAAACATTTTAAAAAGTTCAAGCCTTCCCATTGGCTCTTTTGATCAGGTGCCTGCTCCTTTTTCTTTATAGGTAAAACAAGGAGTCACCAAGAGGGACTTTCTAGCTAACTGGCTGCCTGAGTGTCCATAAAAGGGAGCTCCCCCACCCCCTTCATTTATCACAGATGGTCTTTCACAAAGTTCAAAAGGACATAATTGTGGAGAGAATATGCATCCTTTGTTTTGAGTAGCACATACTTATGATGCATGCATGTATCTCTGACTTGGCCATGTAGCCCTAATGAACAGATCATGTTCATTAGACTACAAATTTACCTTTTCTGACATACTCTACTCTTCTGGAATTGTAATTAGCTCCTTAGAAATATATAGTTGTTCAGATATGACTGTTGTCAAAAAAAGGCAGCCACATACTTCAATGCTCTTCCAGGAACCCTGAAAAAATTGCTATTTTTAAGGTTCTGTTTCACAGATCAATGTTAAAACACTGTTTATGGTCTCAGCCGTGTCACATAGGTTGTGTGATCCTAAAACATATCTATTTTGATGTTATCCATGTTTTGTATATCAGAGGAGGACCTGGAGGAGATTTTTTTGGATCTATTATTGTTCATCATTACAAGGGTTTTTTGTGATAGCGTTTGCCATTTTTCTATTCCAGATCTTATGCACAAACTGGATTTTATAGTGTATAACGAAAATGGCTTAGGAGTTTCGCAGCAGGCAGCTGGATAAAGCTTACTCATTAGAAAATCTATTGTTGGAATAAGAACATTCCATGCTATTGTGATATAAAAAGCCATATTTCTGTGTTTATATGTGCATCTGGGACCAGTTATATAATTATATTGATCTTTTTTTTCCATTTTGATCTTTGTATGGAGCTTACAGTAGACACCATTTGACTAGCTGTTTGAAAGAAACCATGCTGATGAAATATTTACATGAAACACATGAAAATAGGACACTTGAGAAATGTGTCTGAATATCAAACCCAAATTATTTTATGAAAAGTATAACCCAGTCCAGAGACTGTATGAAAAACAAAAATATGTGAGGGGGATAAAGACAGAAAATACATAATAAATTAATTCTGGTTAAGTTAACCTGTTTTCCTTAATTATTCCATTGTGGATTGATGAGATTTACTTGTATTATCTAAAGCATCCACATATTAAGCATCTTTTTCTAATGTGGCATACTGCTCTGAGCCAAAGGGAAATGATTAACTTACAAAGAGGGGTTGATTCATTTTATATCGCCAATTTTTATAAGATAAATGAATAGTTTTAGAAAATGTGTTTTCTTTCCTATTCTATTTCTTAATCAAAAATAATGAGCAGTTGCATGGAGATAAACCAGAAGTACATTTATTATATGTAGAAATCAAGAAGAAATAATTATATCCATATATATTTCTGAACAAGGAATTGATAAAGAAAATATAAACAGAGATTTTGCACAGTAATATGCACTTTGTCTTAATTAACCCATTTCTGTAGGCTGTATTTTTTATTCAGAGTACATATATTTTCTGTTTTCCTAATTGTTTCTTGTTAGCTTCTGATCTACACTTCTAGGACCATATCCTTGGCCCAGAGAAGGCTACTTTGTGCCGCTATGACAGTGCAAAAAACCCCCAAAGGTAGCCTAAGTTATTAGCTGCAAAATCCCTGGCTATGTCAAGCCCTTTTCCACCACCACCTGCCCTCCCCCTGGAGTAGAGGGTGTGGGAGGTAATGTGCTGAACCATACTACATTCTGCCTATCCTTGGCTGATGCAATGGCTCTCTGGAGGAAATTTCAAATGGGCACCAGTTAAAGTAGCCCTGGGGCTCCTCTAATTTAACCGTTGGACCAAACAAGACCTATTCCTTGGGAATGGCTGAGTCCAAAGCTGCCTTTCTCCTCCTCTATCTTGCTATGAGGCCACATTGGCCAGGGCCACAATATTTATATTGTCACAATTTCAATAGCAAATCACTAACAGCTTAATATTAACACGGTACTGTAATGAAACTCTGGTTAGTCCTATCTTTACTTTGTAACCATATACAGAAAAAAATGAAATTACTGGTCTATAGGGCTGATATTATGTAGCTATCTACATATCAGAAACTTGTGGATTTGGCTTCTTCATCTGGTTGAGCCACCCAGCAAGGAATTCATTCATGTTGCAGAGACATTTCTGCCAATATTAATATGTGCCCTCCTCACTCAAAAAAAAAAAAAAAAAAAAAGCTTGGAAAATCCTGAGAAATGAATTGCTTAGCCCAATGATCTGATGCACACCAATAAGAAAGTAGACATGGAAAATAGCCCGCTCAGATCACCGCGGCAATTATGAGCACTGCAAACACCACACGCATTATCCTGCAGTATATGCAGAACCAGAACTTGCAAAAGCAAAACCTGGCGAGGAGGCCACAGCAGCGCGGTGACGAAAGTGGTGAGGACATGGACACAGACATCTCTCAAAGTATGGGGCCTGGCAATGTGTACATCATGGTGTTAATGGGGCAGGTTCATGCTGTGGAATGCCAATTCTGGGCCCGGGAAACAAGCACAGACTGGTGTGACTGGATAGTGTTGCATGTCTGAGACGATTCCCAGTGGCTGCGAAACTTTCACATGCATAAGGGCATTTTCATGGAACTTTGTGACTTGCTTTCCCCTGCCCTGAAGCGCAAGAATACCAAGATGAGAGCAGTCTTCACAGTTCACAAGCGAGTGGCGATAGCCCTGTGGAAGCTTGCAACGCCAGACAGCTACCGGTCAGTCAGGCATCAATTTGGAGTGGGCAAATCTACTGTGGGGGCTGCTGTGATCCAAGTAGCCAACGCAATCAAAGAGCTGCTGATATCAACGGTAGTGACTCTGGGAAATGTGCAGGTCATAGTGGATGGTTTTGCTGCAATGGGATTCCCTAACTGTGGTGGGACAATAGACAGAACCCATATCCCTATCTTGGCACCGGAGCACCAAGGCAGCGAGTACATAAACCGAAAGGGATACTTTTCAATGGTGTTGCAAGCACTGGTGGATCACAAGGGACGTTTCACAAACATCAACATGAGATGGCCGGGAAAGGTACATGACTCTCATATCTTCAGGAACTCTGGTCTGTTTCAAAAGCTGCAGCAAGGGACTTTCTTCCCAGACCAGAAAATAATGGTTGGGGATGTTGAAATGCCTATAGTTATCCTTGGGGACCCAGCCTACCCCTTAATGCCATGGCTCATGAAGCCGTTACAGGCGGCCTGGACAATAGTCAGGAGCTGTTCAACTATAGGCTGAACAAGTGCAGAATGGTGGTAGAATGTGCATTTGGACGTTTAAAAACACATTGGTGCAGTTTACTGACTCGGATAGACCTCAGCAAAACCAATATTCCCATTGTTATTACTGCTTGCTGTGCACTCCACAATATCTCTGAGAGTAAGGGAGAGACGTTTATGGCGGAGTGGGAGGTTGAGGCAAGTCGCCTGGCCACTGATTATGCGCAGCCAGACACCAGGGCGGTTAGCAGAGTACAGGAGGGCGTGATGCGCATCAGAGAAGCTTTGAAAACCAGTTTTATGACTGGCCAGGCTACGGTGTGAAAGTTCTGTTTGTTTCTCCTTGATGAACCCCCCCTCCCCTGGTTCACTCTACTTCCCTGTAAGCTAATCACCCTTCCCTCCCCCCTCCAATCACCACTTGCAGAGGCAATAAAGTAATTGTTGCTTCACATTCATGCATTCTTTATTAATTCATCACACAAATAGGGGGATAACTGCCAAGGTAGCTCGGGAGGGGTGGGGAGGAGGGAAGGACAAGGCCACAGTGCACTTTAAAACTTATTGAATGCCAGATTTCTGTTGCTTGGGCAGTCCTCTGTGGTGGAGTGGTTGGGTGCCCGGAGGCCCCCCCCCCTGCATTCTTGGGCATCTGGGTGAGGAGGCTATGGAACTTGGGGAGGAGGGCAGTTGGTTACACAGGGGCTGTCTGTGCTCACGCTGCCTTTCCTGGACCTCAACCATACGCCAGAGCATATCAGTTTTGTTCCTCCAGTAGCCTCAGCATTGCCTCTTGCCTTCTGTCAGCAAGCTGACGCCACCTATCATCTTCAGCCCGCCAATTATTATCTTCAGCCCGCCACCTGTCCTCGCATTCATATTGTGCTTTCCTGGACTCTGACATTGTCTGCCTCCACACATTCTGCTGGGCTCTATCAGTGTGGGAGGGCTGCATGAGCTCAGAGAAGATTACATCACGAGTGCATTTTTTTCACCTTCTAATCTTCGCTAGCCTCTGGGAAGGAGAAGATAGTGTGAGCGCTGAAACATTTGCAGCTGGTGGAGGGAAAAAAAGGGAGAGTGGTAGTTAAAAAGACACATTTTAGAGAACAATGGGTAGACTCTTTCATGGTAAACCTTGCTGTTAACATTACATAGCACATGTGCTTTCGGGACAAGGTTGCATTTTGCCTCTTATTGAGGGTATGCTGGTTTGGTGTGAGAGATCACTCACGCAGGGCCGGGCAACAGAATTCGGCTGGCAGGCAGCCATGGTAAAACACAGTCTTTTGGCTTCTTTAAGCTTCATAACATGTGGGAATGGTTTCAAACAGCAGCGCCCTCATTTCCCATACCAAGCAGAGTTGGGTTGGTCATTTAAAATGGGTTGGCAATTTAAAAGGAGGGGCTGTGGTTTTCAGGTTTACATGCAGCACAAACCCAAGTAACCCCTCCCACACACCCCAAATTCTCTGGGATGATCACTTTACCCCTCTCCCCACCGCATGGCTAACAGCGGGGAACATTTCTGTTCAGCCACAGGCAAACAGTCCAGCAGGAGTGGGCACCTCTGAATGTCCCCTTAATCAAATCAACCTATTTCAACCAGGTGACCATGAATTATATCACTTTCCTGCGGATAACACAGAGAGATAAAGAACGGATGTTGTTTGAATGCCAGCAAACACCGGGACCATACGCTGTGTTATGCAATGATTCCAGACTACTGGCCTGGCATGTTAAAGTGTCCTGCCATGGAGGACAGAATGAGGCAGCCCTGCCCAGAAACCTTTTGCAAAGGCTTTGGGACTACATCCGGGAGAGCTTTATGGAGATGTCCCTGGAGGATTTCCGCTCCATCCCCAGACAGGTTAACAGTTTTTTTCAGTAGCTGTACTGGCCGCGAATGCCAAGGCAAATTAATCATTAAACACACTTGCTTTTAAACCATGTATAATATTTACAAAGTACACTCACCAGAGGTCCCTTCTCCGCCTGGTAGGTCCGGGAGGCAGTCTTGGGTGGGTTCGGGGGGGTACTGGCTCCAGGTCCAGGGTGAGAAACAGTTCCTGGCTGTCAGGGAAAATGGTTTCTCTGCTTGCTTGCTTGCTGTGAGCTATCTTCAAAATCCTCATCATCATCTTCCTCGTCCCCAAAACCCACATCCCTGTTGTGTGCTACTCCATTGATGGAGTCAAAGCACAGGGTGGGGTAGTGGTGGCTGCACCTCCTAGAATGGCATCCCTTTTGCGATTCTGGGACTCCATCATAGTCACCTCTGCTGATGAGATCTGCGCTCACCTGCAGATTGCCACGTTGGCCAAACAGGAAATGAGATTCAAAAGTTCACGGGCCTTTTCCTGTCTACTTGGCGAGTACATCTGAGTTGAGAGAGCTGTCCAGAGTGGTCACAATGGAGGCCAATACCGTCAAATTGTGACCACACTCCCCCACACTATGCCAAATTCAACCCAGCAAGGTTGATTTCAGTGCTAATCCCCTCATCGGGGGAGGAGTATAGAAATTGATTTTAAGAGCCCTTTAAGTAAAAAAAAACGGCTTTGTTGTGTGGACGGGTGCAGGGTTAAATCAATGTAATGCTGCTAAATTCGACCTAAACTCATAGTGTAGACCAGGGCTCAGGTGTTACGCCTCTTGCCCTAACCCATCTCATGATGGAATCATGCTTTTCTTCTACTCTTATTCCAGGTCCAAAGTCCACTGCCCATGTATACCAACCACTTATCACCAAAGAGGTTCAGCGGGGTTTTTGGTATATGCATTCCCTTCCTTCAGGAACTTGTGATCAGCAATAGTCACCAATAGCCTTCTTAAAACAATCTATATTTAGTGGTGGGAACAAAGCATTAGAGAAAAAGGTATTCTAGAACAACAAACAGGCTGCGTACAGATTTAATGTCATCTAATCTTATGCTCAGGGCTGGCTCCAGGCACCAGCTGAGCAAGCAGGTGCTTGGGGTGGCCAAGGGGAAGGGGCGGCACGTCGGGCTCTTCGGCGGCAATTCGGTGGAGGGTCCCTGTCCTTCTCGGAGGGAAGGACCTGCCACCAAATTGCCACCGAAGAAGAAATCGGCAGGGTGGAGCTGCCGTCGATTACGATCGTGGCCTTTTTTTTTTTTCCCCCCTCCGCTTGGGGCGGCAAAAACCCTGGAGCCGTTCCTTCTTATGCTTCACTACAACCTAAATTAATTAGGATTTCTTCTTAAGTTATAGGAACAGAACAACCAATTTATATTCTCCTAGCAATTTCAGATCTTCTTAGGAGTCTCAAGTGTTATCTCCTGTTTTCGAATGTTCTCCACAAGATTAAGAGTGGACTACTACCATTATGGTGACTAGCTCTGGCATTAATAACCCTTGAGAGTAAGCTGTTAGGTGAATGTTAGGAAGGGCATCTTTCTTCATGCCCTCTGCTACCCAGCTATATCCCTAGGGGAAATTGTCATCCTCGTGTACGGAGGATAGAAGTGTCATGCTAGTTACATGCAACAGAGGGTCCTGTGGCGCCTTTGAGACGAACAGAAGTACTGGGAGCATAAGCTTTCGTGGGTAAGAACCTCACTTCTTCAGATGCAAGTAATGGAAATCTCCAGAGGCAGGTATAAATCAGTATGGAGATAACCTCGTTATCGATAACGAGGTTATCTCCATACTGATTTATACCTGCCTCTGGAGATTTCCATTACTTGCATCTGAAGAAGTGAGGTTCTTACCCACGAAAGCTTATGCTCCCAGTACTTCTGTTAGTCTCAAAGGCGCCACAGGACCCTCTGTTGCTTTTTACAGATTCAGACTAACACGGCTACCCCTCTGATACATGCTAGTTACAGATATAGATATTCCTCACAAAGCACCAATAAACTTATCACAATTATGTTTAACAATAAACAGTAACAAAGCTCAGTCTTTTCATAATAATCCTGCTTTTAATTTTGGATTTTAAAATTTGGTCTTTTTTATTACAAAACTCTCTGGCCAAAATTGTCGAATGTGTCTGCTTATAGCTAGGCCCTTAAATCAATATTTAGCTTCCAAACATAAATTGTATTCCTATTTTCCAAGGTTCCTGCCAACTTACAATTTCCACAGAAGTTACTGGGAGTTGAGAATGTGTGGCATTCCTGGGAACAGACCAGTGATTTAAGTGCTTAAATGTGAAATTGGCTTCCTAATTTTAATCATTCAAGTTTGACATTTTTGTCTGTAGACACTTTCTGACCTGGGAAAGACCACTGAACATTTTGCTTTTCTGCAACAAGTCCCTCTCTGAGTGAGGGGGTGATTCTTCAGAAGTTTGTTAAAACTGTTGAAATTTGACAGAATAAATATTTATTATTTGCTTGTGTCAGTGTCTTCCAAAAGGGTTACATATAACATGGGCCTAATGGTTATTACCTTTGTCATAGGAAGGTTGTGAGGTTTAGTAATTGACTGTAAAATGCTCTAGAATTCTCACTTTGGGTGAAAAGTATTATTAATGAAAAAGCAATACATATCATCTTTTCAGAACAGAAGGGAGAGTTAGTAAATTGGAATCAGTTCTACAGGGGGAGAATCAGCAGTCCATGAGGACTTTGTAGTTGTCACTCATGAAAATCACACTTCTGAAGAATAAGCTCTTCTCATATTAAATTCATTTGATAGCCAAGTCTAGTTAATGTAGATTTTGTTTATCCATATCTCCAGTGCAGTTATCCTAACAGTTTAAGTGATTAAAGATTTTTAATTAGATGGTACCAATAATTCACATCTGTAATTGAAACTAAACATTTTTGCTAATATAAATTTTACAGAACACCTTCATGAGTGTTTGTTTTGCATTAGGATGAATTCATTTATGCCATCCACACTCAATTACAGGACTAATGAGTTTTATAAAGGAACAGCTGAAAAGACAGGATAATATGGTGTAGTTTCCACGTTTACTAGAGAGATCTGTATAAATTAGATTACAGTGCATCTCTTTCTAATCTGTCAGACATTTATAAAGGCAACAACAATTCCTTACATAGTCTCATTCTATAGCTTTTCACATGTAAACAATCCGGGCTATGGGGGGAGAAGGGTGAAAGAGAAAAGAATTCTAAGGTTCCAATCCCACAGTTCTTACTTTGGTAAGCTTTGGCCATCTGAAACCAATGGGAGATTTGCATACACAGAGATAGCAATGTTTATTTTCTCCTATCTTTGAAAATCTATATAAATAGTTCTGTGGTTTACTCCTTGTTCGCATACATTCAAGAAGTACCCGTGGAATTGTTTATCTGTCTGGATTGTTACAGATGAAACTCAGCAAGCCATTGGCTTCTCCCCCCCACACACCTTCTTATATGTGGATAGAATTGGAGAGAGAAAGTTGGGCAAAGGAATTGTGAAAAGCATGGCATGAACAATAATCATTATATAAATATAAAAAGATCCAACATGTTGCCCACTACATATGAAATTTGGTCAGCATTTTTCACTGAATCTCATTGGATGTGTGGGCAAGTGTAGGGACATTTGCAGTATTCAAATCCAATTGAAATTAAATCCACTGAACAAGAGTTAAGTCCCTTAGGCTCCTTTGATAATCCTAGCCTTCAGGTTGCACTGCCAGTATTTCATAAACTGAACCCCAGACATTTTATTCTTTTCTACTGCAAATTTTGCCCCTGAACAGGACATTGACTTTTAATCTGAGAGGATCCACTTCTTTCCAATAACACAAATGTTGCTCAAACTAACCTTGAATAGTTCTAATTAAAATAGTAACAGAAAATTTGCATGTCAAAAATTAAATTAAAACTATTGATCAAATTCTGAGGGCTTTCTTCTGCTTTTAATCAGCTGAACTCCCATTAAAGTAGATGGGGATTTTGTTGTAGAATTGAGACAGGATCTGTCTCCATAAGAATTGTGGGTGAAATTCACCCCTGTACAAAGGGTCAGTAGTAAGCCTAAACCCCATTTATGTACTATTTTTAGGGATTAAATGGGACATAGGTGGAGTATAGACCTTGTACTGCATATAGTAAATTTCACCCAATCTCATAGGGAACTAGGTGGGACCCTAAAACACCAGTTCCACTTGTTTTAACAGACATGGGTTTTTTTGTTTTTATTTGGGTTTTTTTTTAGAGGAAGTAGGTCCACATCCTCTGTGCATTTAAGGTTTGTTAACCTTAATTTTTTTTTTGGCATGCTTGCATTAGACTGTATGGGAATGTAGCCATTGATGACAAGATGGTTAGCACCATTGATGGAAAAGAATTAGTGTGGCAACTGAGGTCCTGTTTTATACAAAATGCTGTATCCCAATAGCCTAAAGTAGTTAGGTATTTGCTAATAAACATCTGCTTATGGGGATATAGTTATCCAGGCCTACTGTTCTGTATTTATTTGATATTCTGTTTATCCTAATTAACTACTTGCCAAGGTCTCCTCATAAATGTGATAGTGCATGGAATGCAACCAGCTGTTTGTGGCACTGATACATTTATAGTTCAGCTGCTTCTGATTGCTAGAGACAGTCTTCATTCTAAATCCACATCTGAGACAACTTTAGAGGGCTGAGAGAGGTGGTCCTGTACAAGCTTTGCTATCCAAACTGAGGGCCAGCTCATCCCATTACACACTTTCCCTTTTGTCCTGAAAATGGATTTGGGGCGGAAGGGGAAAGAGTCCTGGTTTCAGGGCACTATCCCCATTCTTCACCTCATGCAGATGGTCCTATGCTGGAACTAAAGCAGAAAGAGCAAGGAAGGTGCTGCTGTCCATGGTGCTGTTCCAAGAATTTAAAATGATACAGAGAGCCTTGGTCAAGCACTAAAGGAAGATATTTGTATCCATGGTGGTCAAATTTTAAACATATTTGAATTCTTGGAAACTTTATTTAATAGTACTGAGTCACCTTCTAAGAGCTAATGCCAACAGCAATTAATTGTAGCTAATGTATAGTTCAATCAATAAGAAAACAGAAGTAGTTCAGCTTTTATAAGATTTTGTCTTTTTGTTTGTTTTATTGTTTTTACTTAAAAAAAAATGTCTAAGTTAATGCACAAGGTCGGCAAATAACAAATGGATATAAACTGGCCATGAAAAAGTTCAGACTGGAAATTAGAAGGTTTTAGAACAGGAGTTGTGGGGCAAATAATTTAATTAGTTTTTAGAGCGGCCCAGACAAATTTATGAGTGTGATTGTATGACAAGGTTGCATGTGAGGGAACAGGGTTCAGCAGCCCTGGAGTTCACTTCCAGTTTGTCTTATGTTTCCAAAAGCTTCAGTGTTTCAGCTGGCCATTGCAGGAGTCAGGAAAAGTTTTTCACCCAGCTCTCCCCTCACCCTCCCGCGTATTCATTTTGTTTGTTTGTTTTTCAGTCTTCCTCTGAAGCATTTTGGATGGTCACAGCTGGAAACAGGACATTGAACCAGGAAAGTGAGGGCTTTGAGGCGGCACCAAGCATTCTCTGTCTCAGGTGCTTGGCTGACTGGTTCTTGCTCACAAGTGCAAGATCTAACTGGCTGCCATATGTGGGGTTTGGAAGGAATTTCCCCCTAAGTCAGGTTGGCAGTGACTTTGTTGTGGTTTTGCCTTCCACTGCAGTATGTGGATGTGAGTCACTTGCCAGGATTATCTAAGTGTATCTCTGTAATGGGGTTGCTGGTTTGTTCATAGACTCATAGACTTTAAGGTCAGAAGGGACCATTATGATCATCTGGTCTGACCTCCCGCATGATGCAGGCCACAAAGCCGTCCCTACCCTTTCCCTTGACTCTGCTGTTGAAGTCCCCAAATCCTGTGGTTTAGAGACTTCAATTAGCAGAGAATCCTCCAGCTAGCGATCCCTGCCCCATGCTGCGGAGGAAGGCGAAAAACCTCAGCAGGAGTATTGGTCATGACTTGCTTCTCCATCTCTCTTTTAACACCATCTGTATGGGACCACTAGATGGGGTTCAAGTGAGTTAGCTTTCTTAACAGTAAAACCTTGGTCCTGCCCATCCAAAAGCGTAGGAGATGTGAGGTGAAAAGGGAGACCTGGGCCCTCCTGCTCCACCCAGATCTTGGCCCAGGGCTCTGAAATTGTGACAGTGAACACTGGCCTACACTTGGACCACCTCCTATTCATCTTTCCTGGGCTACTTCCTTCCACACCTGATGTCTCAGTGAGTCTGGCTGCAGTTTGATTATAGTCCTTTGATCCAAACCCTCAGAATCTCAGGTGATCCTCTGGTGTGCCCACACATGATTCTCCCTGTGACATTGCACTCCATATGCTTTATAAAAAAATATGTTTATAAGTGTGAATATGATGTAACTGGAATATGCTTTATGCAAAAGGTATCTTGTATGGTATCATTACAAAGCTTATAATCTACTGAGTGTGTTCATCCTATTTGTATGAATGTATCATTCTTGTATGAAATATGAAGTATTATGATGAGGTCCTATTGTAATTATGTGTAGTGTGGGCCATTAATGGTGGCTTAGGAGCTTGATGGCTCCCATTAACTAGAACAATTGGTTGTAAATGGCTCTGTTTATTTGTAAGCCTTCCTGTGTTCATGTGAGTCAGGCCGGAAAGAATGGAGGCTTGGGGTCTCACAGGACATGTGACCATGTCATCTGGTACTGGAATCCATCCTAATCCTGATGATTTTCTATTTAGAAGGAGGGGTGTGGACCCACAGAGACAAAAGATTCCCTCCTTGTGCCAAATCTATAAAAGGGGGTGGAACAGAACAAAGGAGGCTGCAGTCATGAGAAAACCCCTAGTTACCACCTGAGCTGGAACTAACAAAAACTGTACCGGGGAAAGGATTGGGCCCAGAAGGAGTCTAGTCTATGAAATAAGCTTATTGGAACAACTCTGAAGGTGAGATTTATCTGTATTGAGTTTCTTAATGTATTAGGATAAAACTTGCCTGTATAGTTTTATTTTGCTTGGTAATTTACTTTGTTCTGTCTGTTATTACCTAAAACCTCTTAAATCCTACTTTTTATACTTAATACAATCACTTTTGTTTATTAGTAAACCCAGAATAAGTGATTGATACCTGGGAAAGCAAACAGCTGTGCATCTCTCTCTATCAGTGTTATAGAGGGTATACAGAGTAAAATGGATTTATTTGGGGTTTGGATCCCATTGGGAGCTGGGTGTCTGGGTGCTAGAGATAGGTGACTTGCTGAGCAGGTTTTGGTTAAACTCTGCAGCTTTGGGGGCATGGACCAGACCTGGATCTGTGTTGCAGCTGACTAGCATGTCTGGCTCAACAAGGTAGGGTTCTGGAGTCCCGAGCTGTCAGTGGAAAATGGGCTCAGAGGTAATTCCAGCATGTCAGGTGACTGCCTCAAGGGGGTCTTTGTTACCGAACCCATCATACTCCCTACCTCTGTGGTGATGTCTCAAAGGAGGGGAGGAAAGATTCACAGCCGGACCTCCTCAGTAAGAGCTGCTGCTTCTCTTCCTGTCTCCTCCCACAATTCATGGAGCAGCAGAAGTCTTCAATAAACATTTTAATATAATTCCAGTGGGACCGATCCTGAAGCCAATATTTCTTATCCAAGTGACACTCCTACTTCAGTCAAAAGGGTATTAATAACGATTGAGAAAAGACTGCAGTGTGATTATCTACAATCTAAATTAATGTTGCCATGTAAATGATCATTTTAAAATAAAAATTAGTTTCCTGCGAAAGATGCAGACTATGAAAATCTCTGCTGGGTCACTGAGTATTAAATATTATCTGTGTTAAACCTTTTATTTGTTTTAACCAACTACATGACTATCTGGACTCCCACCAGCCCTGGCCTTAGATCTTTTTTTCTTATTTTCTACAGTAAGTTACGTCATCTGGTAACTACCCTGGGTATTATCCTTGCTCTCTTGTAAGTCCCTTTAAATCAAAGATATTTTTGACTATGAAGTAGAACTTGTTTACAGAAATAAATAGATAAAATCAGAAGAATATTGTACTCTTGGAAAATTGAATGCCTATACTGAGACCAAAATATATAAAATTCCCTTCAAGAGGTGACTGGCCTTCTGAAGCAAGAGGGTTGTTACTTCTTTTTCAGCTGATAGTGGTACAAAGATAAGTATTTTCAAACTATCTCCCTCAATCATGGAATCTTAATATTTACTGATCCCTCTGTTTATTTCTGTGTTTCACATTTCGGTGGATCTTCTTTAAGAATTGAAATTTCTGTATCTGTTCTTAAAGTATATTTTATCTTCTTTCCTTCATATTTTAAAAATATTTAGATTTCACCAAACTTATAGCAATGCAATAAGCTGTGAATATACACTGCACTGTAATGGCCTGTGAAATTATCTTTTGAATTCCATAACAGTCAAGAGTAAATGAGAGCATTTTCTAAACAGTTTATTGGAATTCAAGTTATTTTACTAAATAAGTGACAGTTTTGTTAACCTGGCATTAGCTTTATTTTTCTAGACAAAATATAACAGCTGTTTTCCAGGGGTTCAAAATCAGTTGTAGGAGCCCTTTAAAGCATGCACGTTTACTGCCATTCACCCCATATGCCTGCTTTACACCTGAAGTGTGAAATTAGTCACTGGGGTTTCAATGAAGAGGGACCCTACAGAAGGTAGACGGTGGGTGGTGAAGATGGAGGAAAGGAAACTTGCCTCAAAGACATTTAAATTATTCCAAGTGTGGGAGGCAACATGACAGCTGAAACATAAAGTAACATTAAACATCTATCATTCTATTCTGATTGTGAATATGCTTTCTAATCTTTGGAATAAATTATGTCTATGGTGACTGGACTCAGGAGCAAATGTGGGTCATTCAGATTAAATGCCATGCTAAGGACATAGGGCTTGATTTCCCATTTTCTTGCACTTTGTATAGTTATGAACACCAGTACACAGTGGGTGTAAAGTGGTATCAAAACAGAATGGCCATAAATTACATCCACTTTACATGGGTGTGAATGAGTACACAAGGCTCGGTGCAACAGTGAACTAGGCATATTCATTGTGGACATAATTCTCACTTCTATCTGGGCCCTTCTATGTTGCTCTAGTAAGGTGAAATTAAAGTGGAATTAAATTATATTGTGAGAGAGGTATAAAATGGCTATTGTGTAAATGAGAATTGGGCCTTTTAAAAGAGTGTAGGAACAAAGATGGAGGAGCAATCAAAATTAAAGCTTTCTGTCCACCCTGACCTTTTCTTGATGCTACTTGCTCAATTCAGAGAGTTTTTATACTCTTCCTCCTCCTTCTTTAGGGGTTTAGTTTAGAATCTAATATCAGCTGCTGTGTCACCCTTTCATTTGCTCAACACCATTGTGGGTTGGCCTTGTTTTCATTTTCATCTCATGAATATGCAATCCTAGTGCATGTGCATGTGCATCAGGTTTCTAACTGATGTTGTTCTTGTGATGGGAATTTTCAGAACATTTTTAAAGTTTGAAGTTTTAACTTTTTTATCATTATTAAGTCAGTTTTCTGAGATATCCCTTTAGCTCCAGCAGGGTTTAATGAGAGTTGGAATTCTGCTTCAGTATTTAAACTTCATTAATTCTTTAACCGATTCTTCAGTCATCAAAGAAGGCATTGTCACTAAATAGTCTTTGGAGAGGTCTTTTTTCTTTGAGTTTAAGAAGTTATTTAAGTAGTTGGTTAACGTAACCAAGTCACCAATTAATATAAATAATTTTGTTCTCAAATGGCTTTTTATATTATTAACTAGTTATAACAACAAATGCCATAGCTATAGTTGTTAAAAAAGCATTTTACTATTCAGATTACAGTGGTTTCAAAAAGTTACTGCATTCAGATACAAAATATTTGCAAATAAATATCACAAAAGGAGCGTATACCATTGTTAACATTTAAGGAATAAACAAAGGTTTTCAAATGTAAGAGGAAACATGAGGTTAGAAGTAACCAGAACTAATACTACATGCTTACTTTAAAGTTAACAGAATGAAGACTTTAGAGTACTAATAAAAGAAATGAATTCTAATATTTCTGTAATTCTTTGCATAGGTTTGAAGCCAATGTTTTTCTCCTTGGAAAAAGGCGTTGGGAAGAGTGCCCTCTTTTACCGCTTTGTTTATACCTCTGACAATGACAATATCTCTTATATATCACTCTTCTGTGAAGTATTCTGAATAGAGCACATCATTACATTTTTTTACACAGTCATGATCCTTGCTAAAACACAAATATCTTACTAAGGTTGCTTTTTTGAGATAGGATTATCTCTGTACAAAACCGGTATCATATACAAGATAGATATGCCTCGTCTTTGAAAAGACAACTTCATTGGTTTGTTTGTCTTTAGACCAAGTGGTTTTTAGTTTTACAATCTACCATTTTATTGCATTTACAACTTGCAGTTAAAGATTCTTATTAAATATTCAGTGCAACACAAAAATGAAAATAACTCTTTCAAAACGTTTCAAAACATAGTGTAAAATAAAATAGTCTATAATGTTAAAACATAATAGATGTTATGAAGTTTCATTACAGAATCTGTGTAAACATACTTAGAGGTATTATGGCTCAGACGTGTTATCTTCTTTGATACTTTGGTCTGTCTCTGGTTGACAGAAAGCAGAGACCTAGCAACTTCCTTAGCCTGAACATTTCATATTATCAGTTTAGTAAACCAAAAATATAAGTATGTGAGTTATCATATTCTCCAAACATCACGTGTATGCAAGTAATTGTAAGTATCTCTTAAAATTCAGTACAAGCACAGCCTTCAGATTTTAAACCTACCCTACATGAGTTTAACCCATATGGTAAGGGAGTTGTGGGAATACCACCTAGAATTCCCTCTCTTGTACCCGGGCAGTTGATGGCACAGTGAGGTGCAATGTTTATTCCCCTTCTAGAAATGTCATGGGATCAGCCAATTAGAACTTTGATATTGCTCCCAAGGGGGGTGGTAGCTCTGGAAACAGTTCATGTGAAAAGTTGCTAATGCCTACTCACTCAGAACTAGGCTGATATCTAAAGGATGTAGCATACAGGCCTTCTCTGAACACCGTAAGTTCAGAGCATGATACAGAATGTGCATCTTTTCCAAATACCCATCTGTTTACGAAATCTCCAGAAAAAGGAAGCCCATAATCCAGTGTTTTCCATTTAAAATACACCTCTACCCCGATATAACACTGTCCTCGGGAGCCAAAAAATCTTACCGCATTATAGGTGAAACCGTGTTATATCAAACTTGCTTTGATCCGCTGGAGTGTGCAGCCCCGCCCCCCCGGAGTACAAGATAATCTTTAAGTGCAATTTTCAGTTCTTGACTGGATGACTCTGAAACCTTAGAAGAGCCTTCAAGATGTCAGCTAGAACACTTCCTGCATGAATGTTCCCCTGAGTACATACTTACATTAATATTTTGTACATTTTGCCTTCCAAAGTTTTGTGTACATAAACATTTCTGACAAGTGGTAAAAGAGGCCATGAGAGAATTCAATGTGAATTTGTTTTTGTTTGAATTAATTATCACAGATACTACTTTATATTTGTTGCACAAGTCTAGTTTTATCCTTCCTAAGGCTACCAAGATGTTCATGTTTCAGCTCTGGGATTAGAGTTCAGAAATTCCCAGCTCCCCAGTTCAGTGCTCAGAACATGACACTGCACCTGAAGCAATTTTTAGTTATAAGTATGCATTTAAACCGGTTACTGACTTTACTGACTTTTTTTTTTTTTTTTTTTTTGCTAAAATGCACCATGACTCACAAATGCAGCCAAACTGAACTTTCCTGAACAGCTGATTATTTAAATTCCTTCTTTTACCTTAGTTACCCATAGAAACACCTTACATCTTTTAATTACCATTTCATTAGCAGCAACTGCTGAGAAAAAATGAAGGTGAGGAATTACAGGATTACTTATGTTCCATAACTGCCAGTACTGCTCCTCAGTCAGTAGGCAGGTGCTGGCTCTGTTGGTACAAAAGAGACCTCCAAGACAGTATGATTGAGATGCAACAACTTCATAATAATCAATTGTCAGTTACATACTAGTTAGAACTCAAACTGCAAGAGTTAGAATATTTTTTCTTTAATGACTTATGATTTATTGTTTAATAGACAATATATGGTGCTTGAAGACATTTTTTTAGAAAGTGGAATTCTTTATGATTAGAATCACCCACTCTCCATGTGTCCTGCATTCAGAATATTGTGTTCAGTTAGCTTCCTCAATACCAGTGCTGAGAAAATTGGCAGAAAGTATTCATACGTGTTGGTTTGAATAAAAACGCACCCATTTTGCTTTGATCGTATTCCAAATCTTTCTTTTTTTCTTCTTGCAATGTATGAAGGAATATTTTATTAACAGGAAGGTTTGCCAAAAAGAGACAGCTTCAGAAAAATACATTTGGATGAGTGTTTGTGCAATGTATGGTTGACATCCATCTTGAAAGCTCTTTGTGGGATTTGGAGGCATCCAATTAGGGTACAGAAACAATGCTACTTGACTGAGGTGATCAATCACATTGGATGAACTAGCAAATATACAAACCAGTAGTTTCAATGAACAGTTTGGCAGTGCTTTGAAGGTTGAAATACATTGAGCCTCAGTGGTAGAAAGTCTGCTGGGGGAAAGTAACAGTGGCACATTATCACCATGGAACCTACAGGTAGTCAACAGTCTTAAGAAGTGGACAGTGCTAAGGTGATCAGGGGATGTGCTGACTCAACACCTGCCTCCCAACAGTAGGGCCACCATGTCTGGAGCCTCCAGATTTTTAAAGCTGTCCTATCTGAGCCTAACCCAGGAGTGAAGGCGGTTCTGAAAACATCACCTTGAATCCCATCTCTGGTTCCTAGGCTGTTGCTGGCAGTGGGAGAGCAATTCTTATTCCCCTGCACCAACAAGGTAGACAATGAGAGAGGTGACTTTATGAATGTTTACAGGGGGCTCATCCCATAGTAGTATGCTCAAAGATCCTTGTTTGAAAATTTAACAAATGGGCGATGATGGCATGAAGATGTTGGGAGCTGACATGTCCATTGTATATGAGAGATGATCGGTCGCGCAAGGATATGACTCATTCTCATGTGTTTGGACTTACCTGGTTTATTCTGACATAATTTCTGATTTTCTGTTTATTCAGGAGTGCTGATACTGAGTATTTCCATTCATGGTTTGTCTGTATGGCTAACTGAAGAAACGTATAGTCTTGTCGTCTCCAGTTGGCATTACATTACATTCATTCTTATTAAATATGCTGCCTCTTTTATTCTGTGTTTTGCAGATGCTTATTTCTTTTCACTTTCATGCTAGTATTATCCTATTTAGCAGTATTTGTGATTTATCATTGTCTCTATGAGGACCATCTCACAGCACTAGGCAATGCTACATTTGACTGAGAAAACAAATTTATTTTAACAATATGAACAATGTTCATGTACTGCAACATTACAGTTTTATTAACAGAATCACTGTCATATTGGTCATTGTCCTGGAAGTGTTTCCTAGCGAAACTCAGACATAAACAGGCCAGGCAAAAAGTTCTGTGAGAGGTTTAATTCTTCTTTTGCTGGTTGCAATTGGAGTCGTACCACATAATTACATTTTCCTTCTGACTTAAAGGGAAAAAAAATAAAAAAAAATCCCTTTACCCTTGAAAGTTCTTGTGCCTAACCTTGGTCCAAAGGAGGATTTATTTTAGTGAGGAAGCTCAAAGTAAATCCACTAAACTATAATATCTATCTCTCTACATTACTAACTCCATCTATCACAGGTGGTAGTATATTGAGATATAAATGGAAACATGAAAATATTCATTGGGAAACTAGTTTAGTTAGCCAGTTCCACCTTTTGCTAATTCTTTCTAAGAGATATGTGATGTCCTTGGCTGTAATTTTGGGATGGCCTAAGTAAGATGCTGCCACACAAGCAATGATACTACACAAGGGAAAATGCAGAAGTGAAAGATTTTGTTTGTTTATTTTTAACAACTTTATTTATATCTTTAAAAAAAAAAAGCCTGGCATTGAAGGCATCTTTTTTTTCAAATTATCTTTTGACAGTTTACAAAGATAATATGTGTAAAGAAAAGAGATGGAAATATTATAAGTCCAATCAAACAGCATGCCACCAGGGCTTACTCATAGCAGCTTCTTTCCAGAACAGAAAAGCAAGCAGCACAACTCAGAATAATTCATTTACAGCAAACATTGTCCCCTAAGACTCAGTCACAGTTTTCAGAAGGTGTCAGATAGCTAAATATTAATACTGATTTATGTTACAGTGCACCTTAGGACCTCAGCAAGTATATACTGTTGAACAGTAATCACAAAGGAGACTACATATCCTCAGGAGATTTTCTTCTATTATCCTCAACAAAGTACATTTTTTGAGAACTTGAAAGACATGAATTGGCGCAAGGCTTAGAGTTGTGAAAGTTGCCATAGCTTACATCTTGTGATGTAAATATAACAATAAAGTTCCTTGCATTTCAGCTTCCAATGACAAGCCCTCTGTATTGGGAAATTCATATCCCCCAACTCAAAAGAACATAAGTGAAAGAGCCATGTCTTCTTCCACCAGAATACCTATATATTTTGCCCACTCATTGATGCTGTCTCTTTTAAGAGCAGATTAGATAAACACCTGTCAGGGATGGTCTAAATAATATTTAATCCTGACATGAGTACAGGTGACTGGACTAGATGACCTCTGGAGGTCCCTTCCAATCAGTCCTATGATTTTATGATATATTTTAAAATGTTCAACATTAGTTTATGTAGATTGCTTACTTTATTAAAAATATATATTCAGAGAGTAAAAAAAGTAACCAACAAACTATCAATATTACAATAATTTATATAAGGGCTTGAAGTTTCAGAAATCAAAATTATGTCTAGAATGTGTGATCTTGTGATTGTTTTTAAAGGGCAAACACCATAAAGCTGTTAAGTTATGGAATGGATACTGTAAATATGAAACAACAACAAAAGAATGGAATGAGATAATGCAGAAAGTAATTATTCTAATACTGAACAAATAGTGCAAATTCAGTACTGTTTAATTTACAGAATATAATCTCTATATAATAAAATTCATAATATTACCCTAGTTATCTGTATGAAATGCAAAACAGCCAGGTGCTCTTTCATACACAAGATATGGGACTTCTGGATGGTAAAATATATATATATATATGGAAATCCATCCTGAAATCAACTAAAAAAACAGATATAGATCTCAAAGACTACTTAAAGAGTTGTGTGTTGGGAGTTGGCCTGTTTAAAAGATTTTAGTCAGGAATAAGGAAGGTTCTCCTATTCCTGCTTTTTATAGCCAAAAACAAACAAAAAAATCCCACCACAACAAATCTATGGATCCAAGAAATGATTTTTACTGTAGATCAATAGGAAGAAAAAAACTATTAATTGAATATCTTATAATGGAAGAATTAACACATTTTGTGAAGTATCAGAGGGGTAGCCGTGTTAGTCTGGATCTGTAAAAAGGGACAAAGAGTCCTGTGGCACCTTATAGACTAACAGAAGTATTGGCGCATAAGCTTTTGTGGGTGAATACGTGCATCTGATGAAGTGGACGAAGTATGCTCCAATACTTCTGTTAGTCTATAAGGTGCCACAGGACTCTTTATTGCTTTTCACATTTTGTGAGTAATATGCCAGACAAATTCACATAATAATAATAGAATGGTTAAAAGTAATGGTCTATATCACACAGGAAAATAACGCAGCAGAAATACTGAAGTCATTGGGATGCTTTGATATAAACACAGTAATTGTATATTTATAGAATAGTCAAGAAGGATAATAACTGAATTACATTTCACCCTCCTGCTTTACTTTTCCTTTCTTTGTAATCTCTGACACTCCTCATACTCTACTACCCCCCTGGAAAGCATACATTTCCTCCTTTCCCCAAAAAGTTAATATGAATGCTTATATACATGCACATACCATATTCTGATTAAATAATTTGGAAAAAAGTGAAAGGCTACTGATACAACAGTCAAATTAATATGGCTAGTTTATGTAATTTGCAATGTGACTTCTTCATATTGGTATACATAATGATATTTATAAGAAACAAAAGTCCTTATAGTGCTGGTGCTGGGCACAAGCAAAATACTGTACAGTTTTTGATACTATATTTAATTCTAAAAGATTAATTGAAAAGCATCAATAATTTAAAGAGTTTTTTTCCCCACAGTAAAGCAGCTCTTATTGAAAATTTACCACCAAATGAATAAGCACTCCAGTTTTCCATGAGAAAACCTGTTTTTTCAGAATAGTTACTCTCTCAAATTGTACTGTCTATCTTCCTGAGGTTTTAGTCTACCAGAAGATCATGTGTACAATTTTGAATATAATAAACTGAACTTTTTCTATAAAACTAAAACATGCACTGAGATGCTTTGCATTACAGGAGTTGGTTTGTAACAGATGCTTTGCAAAATTAAGTGTTTGGATACATTTCAGAATTCATCAAAACACGGTAAGCTTTTCACTAAATTTGAAGTTTTGGCATTCCATGATGCCAAGCATTTGTCAATAAAATTAGTTTAGTGCAAACATTAGAATTGTGTTTTCTTTATCACAGAGCAATGAAGATCAACAGATTTTTAATTAGCTTTCAAAATTTAAATTTGGTCTGAATTAATGACTTCTGGAAACAACTGTTCTTTAGGTCTGTTATCACAAGTGCTCAAGAAAACATATTTTTTCTTAATTTTTCAACAAAAAATGTAGTTATAATTTGCACTATATGAGAACTTAGTTAACTTATAGCAAATCATATAAGTGGAACATGTTAATAAGGCTGGGAAATGGCTTTTGGAAGCACTTTCTTGTGGAATGCAGCTTTGGTTAGATATATCTCATGATATTATAGTACACAGTAATTTATAGTTTCTTGGCACAATAAGAAAATATAAGTTTCAGAGTAACAGCCGTGTTAGTCTGTATCCGCAAAAAGAAGAACAGGAGTACTTGTGGCACCTTAGAGACTAACAAATTTATTAGAGCATAAGCTTTCGTGGACTACAGCCCACTTCTTCGGATGCATATATGCTATATAGGCTGTAGTCCACGAAAGCTTATGCTCTAATAAATTTGTTAGTCTCTAAGGTGCCACAAGTACTCCTGTTCTTCTTTTTAAGAAAATATAGAGGACTGTACCTTAGGAATTAAGGCTGGAAATTTGGAATCATTCTTCTATTTGCCCATCCCTATCGATTGGGAAGACAAGAAATAGTGTTCCAGAATGCAATTTAGTTTCCTTTTTATAAAGTCAAGATTAAATATTAAATCCAAGGGATTTGTGATGGTCTTGCATAGGCGAAATGTGAAGACAGAAAGCTGGAGTGTTAATGGCTAGAGATTTATTCAGACTAACTGAGCAGGAAGGGACAGTCACACTGCTCTCCTTGTCAAAATTGTCCCCAGTCTTGCAAATGAGGCAATAGAAACTCTAGATATGTGCCCTTTCATGGCTAACCAATAAAACCAGGATAATTGGGATCTTTGCTGACACAGCCCAGTCACCCTGAAATACGATGGTCCTCTGTTCTTAAGAAAACAGGTGATGCCAATGACCGACTATCTACTCTTGTTTTGAATGAAGACCTTGATATTCTTATCAACAACTTTGTCACTTTAAGATTAGTCTACAATAACATGTTATACCTGGGCCTACACCTGCAGACCATTTAGAGACTAAAAATAAATCCAGAATGTTGCAACTGTTTATTAAGTGGATCTTCACATTGGAAGTATGTAACACTGGTGTTCCTACTCGTTGCCTTTGAGCTTCGCGATGGAATTCAAGGAGTTGATATTAACTTTCTAAAACCTGAGAGTCTACCTCTGCCATTTTTTATCTACTTTCTCATTACTTGTCTCTGGAGGTGCTGGAGTTCCCGGGATTATAGAATAGATGGAGTTGTAGGCAGATCAGCTCTGTGAAGGCTTCTTGTCCCTAGCACATACTAGCTTCATTCTTGCTGGGGAATGTGAAGGAAAAGAAAATGCTACTCTACCCCACCTTCATCTATTTTTAAGATCCTGCTCCCAATTAATTGCTCTAGTTCTTGCCTCTGCTGCTGCTCATTTCTTTTCAAAGCAGTAAGTACAGAATTAACATGACCGTTAACAGTTTCAGGTCTGCTCACATACCTGAATACCAGCAGTAGAAGTAAACACCAGCAGATAGAGTGACAAATCCTAACAATAACTCTGCTTCTTAAAAAAAGCTGAAAGAATCAGCAAAGGCACTAGAACTGCATCTGAAGACTAAGAAGAACAGTCAGCATATGTGAAGACAAGTCAGCACTCTCATTTGTTTTATTTTTTAAAAACTCTTGACTTTTATGCCAGTCTCATTGGGGAACTTGACTCATGATTTTTGAAAGTTTTGAACCTGAAAGTTAGCAATAATACTTCACATCGCAATCAAAAAGATTGAGAGATATAAAAGAGCACTAATTCAGCAGAAATTAATGGCTTAGGCTCCCACAATTCAGCAAAGGTTTTTCAACCCTGAGTTCTTACTGTATTTAGTAGCATTTCTACACATTTCAGCTACCATTCATTATTAACTATAACTATTAACTGTAGGCCGCCAGTGATAAACTATGGCTGTAATATTTCTTGCAATTGTGTTTCTATCAAAAAGACAAACATTTTACAGTTTGTCATATATTGTATACTATAATTAACTTAAAAGTACAACACACAAAATTTGAGTGAAGATTTTATTAAAATGAGAATGATGATGCAAATGGTATTCTTAAGTATAGTGCAATAACATATTGGGGTGATATTCTTTTTTGTTATTTGAATTTGGTCAGGCAAAAGTAGGAAAATATTTCAATTCATGTGTTAGACTAATGGATGGCGAAAACTATTGAATTCTACATGTCGGTAGCTTCTGAAGTACTTTTTAAAAACAGACATGAAATAACCTTCTTTCCTTTTTAGAGCCAGCTCTTTAGAACCAGCACCTTAGAGTTTGTTCCTCCAAGGGAATAACAAACAGAAGATTGAGGGATATTGAAGTGATTGTAAGTATCCGGGGCGGTCTCTTCCAATAGGGAAGTAGTCACATTGACACCAAATATGTGTAGATAATCTTTGAATCTCCTAATTTCCTGTAGTTTGGCTTAATTTGTCTTTGCTTCCTTAATTGTTTGCCCTTTCTTGTTGATGGATGTGATAATTCTTTCTAAATATAAACAGAAGGTTGTCTGGACTGGTCTAAAACTAATAGGCTACAAAATTTAAAAGCTGCAAGTGAGTGAGTCACTGGGGACTTGAACTCTGGTTATGATCCAGCCAGACACTTCTCTCTGTGAGCAGCTGAGCAGAGACCAGCTCCTCCAGGCTCCAGCCGCAGCTGCTGCTCTTCCCACCCCACCCCCCAGTGGCAGCGGCTGGTTACTGTGGGTAACTGGTCTTTTTTTTTTTTTTTTTTTTTTAACCAGACTTTCCACTCCAAAACTGGACACCTGGCAACCCTAGTGGTCTTCTGTTTTGTCTGTTCTCCAGTCCATTCAGATTGTCCTGTCCTGGATGGTTTCTCAGCCACTTCTTTACATATGCCAGAAGAGGCAACTAAGTAAAATTAGCTTTATGTGAAAAATGAATGCTTATTTGTAAATAAGAAGCCAAAACTGCTTAGTCAAGCTGTGTAGGAACAGGAAATTTGCATTCATTATCCGTATCCTATTAATACTGGATACACTGGATTCAACAATGCTACACACCTCCTTACCCAGAATTTCCATCCTGGACATGTTAATGGGCAACTTCACTATGAATGGTCCCTTGAAATACGTGTTAACTACTTATGCTAAACAATCTGATCCACCTAGTATTTAGCTGTGACACTCTAAGTACATTTCACAGACTTGAAGAAAAGTACTATATGAGCTCAAAAGCTTGTGTCTCTCACCAACAGAAATTGGTGTTATAAAAGATATTACCTCACCCCACTTGTCTCTCTAATATCCTGGGACCAACAGGGCTACAACAACAATTATATCTATATACTACACAAATACACATACTATATACAACAATACATATCATAACAACAACTGTTGCATTCACACACAATACTTTGTGCTTGACTGATATATATATATAGAGAGAGAGAGAGAGAGATTGTAACCTCATCAGGGTTATGAACCTATAGATTCCTTGGTGTTAGAGACACCCAATTCTCTGTAGGTTTCATGAAGGTCAGATGATGCAAGGATCCCTGTTTGGACATATGCAAGGGGACTCATGACCTTCAGCCAGCACTGGTTGCAGCATTTCATGACAAGTGAGTAAGGCATGTCACAAGCTGTCTTATCAGCTCTGATATGCCAGCCAAACTGAGGTAAGCTCAGCTGAAAACCTAAAATTTTACCTGCCTTTCACTTTAAGGAGGGACATGTCACACAATAGTGCAATTAACGTTCTTGTTTGGCAAATGTAACTTCTATATAGTTATGTTCTTTCATTCATGTTGCTCTGAGCATCTCCTCTTGAGATCCACTTCTGCTGAGAAATCTGTTGATTTATACTGACAAATATGAGGAATAATTGGGAATAACTTAATTAAAAGTGGTGTTTGTTAGTTCGTAACAGAATCTTAGCTTGGCCAATCACCATATTGTCATCCTTATTTAAATGTTCTTCTTTTTCCTCCACCCGCTCTTTGTTTGTATTAATGTGATAATTTTCTCAGGACAGGGACTGTGCCTTTTCCATTTTGAAGAGACCTAGAATCATTTAAAATGTACAGGAACTCCTTCTTTTACACTTTGATGACTTAATTAAATAAGACTATTATACAAATCGCACCAGTCACAGATGAAAACCTGTATAAATAAGATTTCACCTATATCACATGTAGGGAGACAGCACCTTGTTGACAAAATATCTAGGAGGCTCATGTTCATCTTTTGTATTCCAGGTGTGATGAACAGGATATTTGTTTAATCAAGTCCCACTCAAAGGAGTACTGGAACACTGGGGCCAGAAGTTCTCAGTGACAGCCCCTCTACTACGGAAGTCCCTATTATTCAAGCACAACCTGATTTCTTGTCTTTCCACCTTCAGGGTGAAGTTCAAGATACTTTAATTTGTGCAAGCCTTTTCATATTTACTGCTGAAGAATGACCAGTTGGATCTTTCCCAGAGACAAAGCAGCAACAACCTGGTGAAGAAATCAATGTAACCTAGGGGATAGGGATGATGGATTCTTCCAAAAAGCAGGGGGGGCACGAGTCCCCGCTTCCTCTATGCCCTCACCCCTGCCCCTCCTCTTCCCCCCGAGTCCCTGACCACCTAGACAAGCCGGAGCCCAGGCCCTCCACCTGCCTGGGGTAGGGGTAACCTAGGGCAGCCCCTGGCCCATGTCCCCAGCCCCCGGATTCCTCGCCAAGGGAAGGTGGAGGGTCTGCAGCTCCCCACAGCTGTCTGCGTGGCTCTTACCCAGACCCAGCTCTGGCTTCTGGTCTGGCCTGGGGGACTGAAGAGCAACAGCCAGGCCATGATAAGAGCTGTCTGAGCAGCTATGGGTAGCCACGGACGCTCCATCTGCCCTGGGCAGGGTTCTTTGGGGGCGGGGGCATGGCCTAGGGGTTGCTCTCTGGCCCCCCACCC
Source organism: Malaclemys terrapin pileata (assembly GCF_027887155.1). Taxonomy (NCBI): domain Eukaryota; kingdom Metazoa; phylum Chordata; order Testudines; family Emydidae; genus Malaclemys; species Malaclemys terrapin. The sequence goes on along the minus strand of NC_071513.1, from coordinate 31,610,898 downwards.
CGGGCACGTGGAGGGTCCATAGATCCCCACAACTGCCTTGACTCCTCAGACCACTGTTCCCTGGGTTGGGCTCCCGTTTCCAGCCTGGCCAGGGGCAGGCGCTTGAGGTGAGGTGTAGGGGCAGGAGGACAGGCCTGTGGCAAGCAGTGGATGGGACAGGCCCGTCCACTTTCAAAGGTGAGAGGGCCATGGCCCCTTGGCCCCCCTCTGTTCCGGCACCTGTGCTAGGGGATAACGCAGATTCATTGATTTCAAGGCCAGAAGCAATGATTGTGATCATCTAGTCTGACCTCCTGTATAACACAGAGCATAGGACTTCTACAAAATCATTCCTACAGCAGACTGTTTAGAAAAACATATAATCTTGATTTTAAAATTAATGGTGATGGAGAATTCACCACAATCCTTGGTAAATTGTTCTGGTGGTTACCATAACTATTCTCACTGTTAAAAATGAATACCTTATTTCCAGTCTAGCTTCTGCTGCCAGCCATTAGATGATGTTATACCTTTTTTCTACTAGGTTGAAGAGATCATTGTTAAATATTTGTTCCCCCTCAAGTCACTCCTTAACCTTCTCTTTATTAAGTTAAATAGATTGACCTCCTTCAACTTATCACTATAAAGCATGTTTTCTAATCCTTTAATTGGTCTTGTGGCTCTTCTCTAAATTGGAAACCTCTCCAATTTATCAACATTTTTCTTGACTTGTGGGCACCAGAACTGGACATAGTATTCCAGCAGCAGTCACACTAGTGCCCAATATAGTGGTAAAATAACCTTTATGTTACTACTCAAAATTGTGCTGTTTGGTAATTGCATTAGCCCTTTTGGCCACAGCACTTTACTTGGAGCTCATGTTCAGGTAATTATCCACCGCAACCCCCAAATCATTTTCAGAGTTGCTGCTTCCCATGATAGTCCTCTATCCTGTAAGTATGCCTACAGTCTTTTTTCCTAGGCATATACAGTTAGCCATATTGAAGTGCATATTGTTTGGTTGCACCCAGTTTACCAAGCAATCCAGATCATTCAGTATCAGTGACCTGTCTTCTGCATTATTTGCCATTCACCAATTTTTGTGCTATCTGTAAATTTGATCAGTGATGATTTTATGTTTTATTCAGGTCATTGATAAAAAGGTTAGAGCATAGGGCCAAGTTCCCTGTTGGACCCCACTGCTCAGTGATGTTTCCCTGTTTACAATTATGTTTTGAGACCCATTAGTCAGATTTTAATCTATTTAATGTGTGACAGGTTAATTTTATATCATTCTAGGGGTTTTTTTAATCCGTAAATTGTGTGGTACTTGGTCAAATGCCTTACAGAATTCTTAGTGTATTACATCAGCACTATTACCTATTATCAATCAAACTTGTAATCTAATAAAAAATATATATAAAGTTAGTTAGTTTGAGAGGATCTATTTTCCATAAATCTGTGTTCATTGGCATTAATTATATTGCCCTCCTCATTATTCTTTATTAATCAAGTCCTCTATCAACCATTACATTACCTTGTCCTGGATCAATTTCAGACCGACAGGCCTATAATTATATGGGTCATCCCGTTGACCATGTTTAAATTTTGGCACAACATTAACTTTCTTCCATTCTTCTGGAACTTCCCAACTGTTCCAAGAGTTATTGAAAAGCAGTGTTAATGGTCCAGCAAGCTTTTCTTTGAAACTCTTGGGTGCAAGTTTTCTGGACTTGCTGATTTAAAAGTGTCCAACTTTAGTCGTTGTTGTTTAACATCCTCCTGGGATATTAGTGGAATGGAGACAGTTATATGATATGACTACATCATCTATTTTTCTCCAAATACAGAACAGAAATATTTATTGAACAAGTCTGCCTTTTCTGAATTATCAATAATTTTCCCATTTCCATCTCACAATGGACCAATAACATTATGAGGATACTTTTTGTTACTTAAATACTTTAAAAAATTCCTTGCTATCCTTAACTCTGCAAGCCATAGATTTCTATTTGTGTTCCTTTGCTTCTGTTATCTATTTTCTATAGTTCCTAACTTCTGGTTTTTATTCATTACCATCAACTTCTCCTTTCTTACATTTGTTATATTTTTAGCTGTCTTCACTTCCTCTCTAACCAGGTCTTTTTTTTATTTATAACCAATATGGCCTTCGGCCTTGATTGTGGCTTTTTTTGTGGCATCAAGTATGGTGCTCATAAACAATTCCAAATTATCATTTACATTTTTCTGGTTAAATTCTTCTTCTCAACTGATTTGGCTCATAATTGTTTTCAATTTACTAGTCTGGACTTCATTCTGTTTGCACATTATAAATATGATTAGGTCATAAACATCTGTATCTAACCTACGTTAAGCTTTAGTTCTGTAATCAGTTCCTATGCATCTGTCAAGATGAGGTCTAATATAGAATTCAATCTGCTTACTGCAATACTTTTTGAGTTAGGAAATTATCATCTATAATATTTAGAAATTCCAAAGAAGTTTTACTATTGGCACCATGAGACCTCCAGCATATGTCACTCAAATTGAAGTTCCCCATGATCACACAGCTTTTTTTCCCAATACATTATAAACAGGTGCGTAAGGAGCTGGTCATCCTGAGTTCTAGTGTGATTTGGTGGTCTGTAGCAGACACCAACTAGTACCCCATTTATCCTGTGCTTTATCCTTTAGGACATTGATCCATAAGTATTCATTTTCTTTTAAATTGTCAGTGACTCAGAAACAGATAATGCCACTTTTGACATGAGGGTCCTTTCACATGGAATGTTTTAAAATTTGTGTATATGGTGCCTAAATACATTTGAATGGGAATATTTAAATAACTAAAATGGCAAAGACTAGTTATAATACCTTACATAACCAAATATCTGCTCTATATTAGAAATGAAATTTTCAATTATTTGTCAGTATCACCATTCAGAGAATGGGTCTGGTATATGTGTGTGGATGTCCTTTTATACAGAAGGCCCAACTTTATAATTCTCAACAGGAGATCTAGATTAATTATGAGTTATGTCTAGATACATATGAGTTATGTCTAGATTAATTATTAGTTATGACTGAGAGAATTCAAAGTGTTCAAGGGTATGTTTGTGTAAGGTAAAGTATGCTTAAACAATTGTCTTTGTTATGATTGAAGTTTTCTCAGTCCAATCTGACTCATGATATCATCAAAATGACAGCTGCTGTTGGATTGTTTAACTATTTTTTCACTGTAATCAAGACCCTTTACTTTATTGATATATGCTTCCTTGTTTTTATAATACAGTTGGGATATATTTTATAGTGTTTTAATTTAATACCAATATATGTAACTTTACAGTAAACTAACAAAGTATTTGAAGCAAATTTACACCAGCTACCTTCAGGTAACATGAGGGAGCATCCCAGGTATCTTGTCACCTTTATCTAAATAGAAATTCCTTTGTCTTTTTTTCCTTGAGGGGAAATATCTTATGCAGAGCACATCTTATAGATATTGGCCTAGCAGCTAGACGGAGAGGGCCTGATTTTGAGACGAGCAGAACAACTCCCACTCCCATTGAATTCAAGGGGTGATTTGAATATTCAGCACTTCTGAAAATCGGGCCCAAGAAGTTAATTACATATGATGTTCCCTTCAAAATGTTCTCTGGGAAAAAGTTTCAGAAATGAGCTTGCAAATATGACATTTAAAACTAAAATCTCCCACTGAGCCATATAATGCTTTTCTTTGAACACAGTTATGGTTTATTTTGTATGCATCTGACAATGCCTTTATGAAAGACAACTGATAAGCATCAGTTTGGCACAGAGACTACTACTATACCCGCCTGTGCATTATTATATTCCTTGCTTTTGTGTGTGAGTGAGAGAGATGGAATGCACCCCTGTCTTCACACCCTACACACTATTAAAATAATCTTTGTACAATGTATACCTTGTGAGGTATCATTTGAAAACTTATAACTTGCTAGTCAATTTTGTCATGGTGAAATTTATGTAGCAGCATTATATGTAAAGTTATGAATTTCCCCTGTGCGATGTTATTAGTCGGTGTTCGAAACCCCCCTTAGCCCTGCCCAGGCAGAAGTCATCAAAGAGGTCTGTTTTGAAGAAAAGAGTGTATGCTTGTCTTAATTTGCATTTAAGCAATAAACAAATTTTCAGGGAAAACTGACCTGAAAAGTTTGGTCAGTAATGCTGTTCAAAGCATATAATGAGAAACTTAGCTTTGAATCTAATATAGTTTGTTAAGCTAGGCACTAGAAAGCATTTTTATCTTCATTTTCTTGTAACCATTTCTGACTTTTATGCCTTATTGCTTGTACTCACTTAAAATCTATCTTTTTCTAGTTAATATACTTGTTTTATTGTTTCATCTAATCCAGTGTGTTTAAGTTGAAATGTCTGGCTAACTCTATTTAGGGTGGTAAATTGTGTATTTTATTCCCATAAAGGAATAATGGATTTAACATTTGGACTTCTCCAAGAGAGGGCTGAGCAGTGCAAGACATAGATTTCTAGGGGAAAATCCAGGACTTGGGGTGTAGTGGGGTCACCCTGCAGTATAACTAAGGTTGGTGAGTGCCAGAGTGTAGCCCAAGTGTGTTTGGGAGGCCGCAGTTACATACAGACACTCAGAGTGTGACTTGCATCCTGGAAGGCTGTTTGTGAGCAGCCCAGTTGGGAGCCATTACCAGCAAGGCCTTGTATGTCACTCAAAGTCACAGGGCAGGGGTAACACGGCCCCTCGCTGGTCTGGTTTGCACCCAAGTATGTCACAGTGGTTATTTGGAGATCAGAGAGAATAATTAACATTTATACTATTAATATTGTTACTATAATGCTTTCCCTCATAGATCTCAAAGCATTTCACAAACATAAACAAATTAAGCCTCCCGAAGTCCTTGTTAGATGAGTAGGTATTGTGACGCCCCCAATTTACACATGGGGTATTGGGATTCAGAGAGGTTGTGACTGAGTCAAGATACCATAGGAAGTCTGTGGCAGAGCCAGGATTAAAGTAGTAATGAATCCAGAACCCAGATCTTATTACCCCAAGTCATGTGCATTGACTACAAGATCATCCCACCTTTCCATTTAGTAAATCAAATAACCTTCATACATTAGTTTCCCTATTGTTTCCCATTGTATATAACTATATCTCTAAAGTTTTTAACATTTTGACCAAGATGTCAGCTAAGACCGGTTTTCCGTATGACTCTTCAAAACATAGAATTAAACCATCCTTTTATTATGAAATTGGCACCTGTAAGTGACACCAGAGTTTTTGTGTTACTCATAAATATTAAGAAAAAACACCAATTACAAAATGAAACTATTAATACCTTGTAGTTATGTTAAAAGAAAATATTATAAAGATATAGGCATTTGCTGAAAGACTATTAATTGTTATGGGTTACAACTGAATATGACAATTCCTAGCATAGAGTATACTGTCTTATTATGATTTACTATGAATCCCATTAGTAATAAAGAAGAAAGGATGTGTAATTTTATTGCCAGTGAAAAATCAGAGTGTTCTACGGGAAATGATGATGACACAATTTCTGGAAAATGCTAAGTGACTGCATTATCGTTAAACAATCTGAGGTCCTGATTGCTGATTGACTAAACAATTTCAAGTGACGTTCAGAGTGAGTGGAAAATTGTCCTTTAAATGTTTTATTGATTCACATTCAGCATACTGAGACCAGGTAAAACTGTCTGTATGTCTCAGTGAGTCAGTATGATGGGCTAGTGGACTGCACTGTTAACAAAGCATTCCGAATATGAATCTTGTGTCACTCATTTGGTTACCGGGCCATTCAAAAGTGAGATCTTCATGGACATAATAATCTTTAGGATGGTGCCTTGTGCCTTTTCCAGGGTAGCCCCCATTGGCCAGTTTCAACAAGAAGTGACCTCTGTATTTTTATTGAACCAGGCTTTTCTCTTCTCTGATATATCTAGTGGACATGACTCTGTTCTACACTGCCATCTTTTAACCCACTTGCTCATAAAGTTACAATGTTGATTAGCAATTAGGATCATAAAGAGAAATTTAGCACTGGAAAATATTACAGGGAATACTCAAAATATGAGGATTTTCAGTGTGTGGGAAAAGAAAAGACTTCCATGCCAAAAGACTGGTATATGATTATAATGGAGATAGTGAAAAATCTGGTTGGTCAGGCAGTGCTGCTAGGAGACATCTGTTTCTTAATCTGTACTCCCTTTAGCAGAAAATGCTGCTAAAACATATAATCCCTAAGTACAAATAGAAGCATAGGAGATATCTGCCAATGGGCAAAAGTAGAGTCTTCCTCCAGTAGGCTTCTCTGCTCTGCCCTTGAATGAAAATTTGTTTTCATTCCTGTTTAAGGTGGATTTGAGGAATAAAACTGGGTTTCCGTTAATGATCAACTTGTGACTTTTGTCTTTGTCATAATATATAAACATACATTCACTCACAAAACCATAACATATGGTGTGTGTGTTCAAAAATTATAGTCACAAATCTATACCTACCCAGCGAATGCAGAACCACTTCTGATGAAGGAAGAACCCACCTGACTATTAAAAATAAAATAAACTGGTCAGTTACTTTAAGCAGGCCAAGCCCGAACCAACTTGTAACTAGACATGCACATTCAGTGCTGCTCGATGTCATTTGAACTCAGAAGAGTTGAATCTATTTGTGCCAGTCCTGAATTTGGCCAGTTTGTCCACATGGGTGAAGGACAGAAATCATTTAACCTATTTTTTTAAATATAATTTTTCATTGCCTGAGCATTAAGCTTTTCATACAAATATAGTAATTAAGATTGAGACCCTATACAACAACAAAAAACTCACTAAGCCCTGGTAAATAATTCTGTTTTCAACATACTGAATCTTGATATATAGTTCCTTGAACTGTTTTCAGAGTAGCAGTCGTGTTAGTCTGTATCCGCAAAAAGAACAGGAGTACTTGTGGCACCTTAGAGACTAACAAATTTATTAGAGCATAAGCTTTCATGGGCTACAGAACACTTCTTCGGATGCATATAGAATGGAACATATATTGAGGAGATATATATACACACATACAGAGAGCATGAACAGGTGGGAGTTGTCTTACCAACTCTAAAAGGCCAATTAAGTACGTGAAAAAAAAACTTTTGAAGTGATAATCAAGATAGCCCAGTACAGACAGTTTGATAAGAAGTGTGAGAATACTTACAAGGGAAGGTAGATTCAATGTTTGTAATGGCTCAGCCATTCCCATTCCTTATTCAATCCTAAATTGATTGTATCTAGTTTGTATATCAATTCCAGCTCAGCAGTCTCTCCTTGGATTCTGTTTTTGAAGTTTTTCTGTTGTAAGATAGCCACCCGCAAGTCTGTCATTGAATGACCAGACAGGTTAAAGTGTTCTCCCACTGGTTTTTGAGTATGTGGACAGAGTTGGCATGGGGCTTTGTTACAAGGATAGGTTCCTGGGTCTGTGTTTTTGTTCAGTGATGTGTGGTTGCTGGTGAGTATTTGCTTTAGGTTGGGGGGTTGTCTGTAAGCGAGGACAGGTCTGTCTCCCAAGATCTGTGAGAATGAGGGATCATTTTTCAGGATAGGTTGTAGATGTTTGATGATGCACTGGAGAGGTTTTAGTTGGGGGCTGAAGGTGACAGCTAGTGGTGTTCTGTTATTTTCTTTGTTGGGCCTGTCTTGTAGGAGGTGACTTCTGGGTACTCGTCTGGCTTTGTCAATCTGCTTTTTCACTTCAGCAGGTGGGTATTGTAGTTTTAAGAATGCTTGATAGAGATCTCGTAGGTACTTGTCTCTGTCTGAGGGATTGGAGCAAATGCGGTTATATCTTACAGCTTGGCTGTAGACAATGGATTGTGTGGTGTGTCCTGGACAGAAGCTGGAGGCATGTAGGTAAGTGTAGCGGTCAGTAGGTTTCCAGTATAGGGTGGTATTTATGTGACCATCGCTTATTAGCACAGTAGTGTCCAGGAAATGGACCGCTTGTGTGGATTGATCTAGGCTGAGGTTGATGGTGGGATGGAAATTATTGAAATCATGGTGGAATTCCTCAAGGGCTTCTTTTCCATGGGTCCAGATGATGAAGATGTCATCAATGTAGCGCAAGTAGAGTAGGGGCGTTAGGGGACGAGAGCTAAGGAAGCGTTGTTCTAAGTCAGCCATAAAAATGTTGGCATACTGTGGGGCCATGTGGGTACCCATAGCAGTGCTGCTGACTTGAAGGTATATATTGTCCCCAAATGTGAAATAGTTGTGGGTGAGGACAAAGTCACAAAGTTCAGCCACCAGGTTAGCTGTGACATTATCAGGGATACTGTTCCTGATAGTTTGTAGTCCATCTTTGTGTGGAATATTGGTGTAGAGGGCTTCTACATCCATAGTGGCCAGGATGGTGTTTTCTGGAAGATCACCGATGGATTGTAGTTTCCTCAGGAAGTCAGTGGTGTCTCAAAGATAGCTGGGAGAGCTGGTAGCGTAGGGCCTGAGGAGAGAGTCCACATAACCAGACAAGCCTGATGTTAGGGTGCCAATGCCTGAGATGATGGAGCGTCCAGGATTTCCAGGTTTATGGATCTTGGGTAGCAAATAGAATACCCCTGGTCAGGGTTCTAGGCGTGTGTCTGTACAGATTTGTTCCTGTGCTTTGTCAGGGAGTTTTTTTTAGCAGATGGTGTAGTTTCTTTAGGTAATCCTCAGTGGGATCAGAGGATAATGGCCTGTAGAATGCGGTGTTAGAGAGCTGTCTAGCAGCCTCTTGGTCATATTCCAATTTATTCATGATGACGACAGCACCTCCTTTGTCAGCCTTTTTGATTATGATGTCAGAGTTGTTTCTGAGGCTGTCGATGGCGTTGTGTTCAGCATGGCTGAGGTTATGAGGCAAGTGATGTTGCTTTTCCACAATTTGTCTTTGCACGTTGACAGAAGCAATCTATGTAGAAGTCCAGTCTGTTGTTTCGACCATCCAGAGGAGTACACGCAGAATCCTTTTTTTTTTTGTAGTGCTGGTAGGGGGGATTCTGTGGGTTAGTATGCTGTTCAGAGGTATGTTGGAAATATTCTTTGAGTCGGAGACGTCGAAAGTAGGATTCTAGGTCACCGCAGAACTGTATCATGTTCGTGGGTCTGGAGGGACAAAAGGAGAGGCCCTGAGATAGGACAGACTCTTCTGCTGGGCTAAGAGTATAGCTGGAAAGATTAACAATATTGTTGGGTGGGTTAAGGGAACTACTGTTGTGGCTCCTTGTGGCATGTAGCAGTTTAGATAATTTAGTGTCCTTTTTCCTTTGTAGAGAGGCAAAGTTTGTGTTGTAAATGGCTTGTCTAGTTTTTGTAAAGTCTATCCATGAGGAAGTTTGTGTGGAAGGTTGGTTTTTTATGAGATTATCCAGTTTTGAGAGCTCATTCATAATCTTTCCCTGTTTGCTGTATAGGATGCTGATCAGGTGTTTTCGCAGTTTCTTTGAGAGTGTGTGACACAGTCTCTCAGCATAGTCTGTGTGATATGTAGATTGTAATGGATTTTTTACCTTTAGTCCTTTTGGTGTGATGTCCATCTGCTTGCATTTGGAAAGGAAGATGATGTCTGTCTGTATCTGTATGAATTTTTTCATGACGTTGATGGATTTCCACTCCATACGGCTAAATGCAGTGCCTTGCATAATGACAGGTTTCAGAGTAGCAGCTGTGTTAGTCTGTATCCGCAAAAAAAACAGGAGCATTTGTGGCACCTTAGAGTCTGATTTATTAGAGCAGAAGCTTTCGTGGGCTACAGCCCACTTCTTTGGATGCATATAGAATGGAACATATATTGAGATATATATATATACACATACAGAGAGCAGGAACAGGTGGGAGTTGTCTTACCAACTCTGAGAGGCCAATTAAGTAAGTGAAAAAAAACTTTTGAAGTGATAATCAAGATAGCCCAGTACAGACAGTTTGATAAGAAGTGTGAGAATACTTACAAGGGGAGATAGATTCAATATTTGTAATGGCTCAGCCATTCCCAGTCCTTATTCAATCCTGAGTTGATTGTATCTAGTTTGCATATCAATTCCAGCTCAGCAGTCTCTCGTTGGAGTCTGTTTTTGAACTGTGGACTGCACATTTGAGCATTCAAATGTAGAGGACCATTTTGAAAGTTTAGCCTAATTAATTAGTAAAAAGCCATTTACCAGTACAATAAAATTATTCAGTGTCAGGTAATTTGTCAATTTATAGATGTGAACTTTAAATAATAAACTAAAGTGACTCTTTATTGTCACTTGAAGATAGGAAGTTAAAATGTTTCATTATTTGTCAAATCCGTACTAGTTAAAAGAGCTTGATCCTTGATAGAAGATCAATTGCATGGAGCTAACAATATATTATCAATGCTATCTACAAGAGTAAGGCAGTTTCTTAATGTTTGAGTCATTCAAAAAATGTGATGAAATTTTAACCACCATAATTCTGAGTCCAGGTTACCTGTCAGAAATGAATATATTGTATTTCCTACTACTTTGAAGTAGAGGTTAGAGTATCAATTTCCCCTACACATTTTCTAATATTCTCTTTCATATTATACAGTATTTTCTTTTATATGCATAATTTTCTCTCTTGTTCTGAGTTATTACTGCATTTGCAAAGCTTTTCCAAAAGGATAGAACCCACAATGTTGATACCATAGCTATTGTAATCTGTGGTTTCGTTCTCATTGGCACATCATCTCTTCTATTGTAACCTGAGTTTGGCCAATCATTAAATGACAATTTATATGTGATCCTTATCAGATTGTAAACACTGCTGCTTTGCTCCAATTGGAAAAAATGTAAGTCATTTTTTTAATATATTTTATTGATTTTTTTATGTAATCCAAGACAGCATTGTGCATTCATATAAAAATAAAATGCACATATTACCTGCCTATTCAAATTGACAAATGCAGTATATCATACATTATTTAAAATAGAAGCAGAAGTAGTTGTGGCGACTTATTAATGCAGCCAGGTTTGTTGTTTGCAACCTGAATTAGCTGCTGCTACTGATGGTTTCTTCCAAGTGCCCATCGTAGACAGGTGGATTTTGGTTTCCACTTCTATAGTCACTATTTGTGGAGACCATCACTCAGGAATTAGGCTGCTGCTGCTTGAGGCTTTGATTCATGTAATTTCATCCCTTACATGTGGTCAGACAAGTCAAAAACAGCACATCTCCTACTCTTTGCAACTCAGGCTCTTTCTTGCATGTGTTTCTAGTCAAAATTTCTATATCCTCAAATGACAACAAAGCAACTAATTTAATTGCAGAACAGGACTAAGGAGAAATTTCTCAAAGGTGTCCTTCATACTGGTAGTTTTGGAAAGTGAATTTACATGGCAAGATCAAAATATTTTTCTTCAAGTAGCAAACTTGATCTAGAGCTGGGGAGTGCCTAGCTGATAAAAGTTTTATTAAGATGGTGTTAAAAAAAAAGTGAACAGAGTTTGAGCATAAAAGTTGCTGGTTATCAGGGAATGACGTACAGATTATCGAGGGTACAAAGTTTGGTTTAAAATCAGGTGGCATAAGGAATACATAATCTGCAATATTACAGACCTGGGTGGGACCAACTGAGAAAAGGGTCAGATCATTGCAGATCACTTCAAAGTACTGTATCGTGGTAATCTAAGAAGGCCAGTACTCCTGGCAGTTAGTCTGGTGCTGAGGCTGGTAACCACACAAAGGGAGAGAGCTGCTAACTCTTCTGGTCCTCCGCCTGAAGTGATAGCTATTTTTAATCAATAGCCAGAACAGAGAAATTGAAGCCTCTGAGCTCAAAGGAAGGGAAGAAACATTTTCTTCAAAACTATATTGTGGCTCCAGATGGGGAACCAGATGACATTGTATGGATGATATATTTTTGGCCACCCTCTTGAATCTGATCACTGAAGAGTGTGTCCCAGTGTTATTTATTTATCACTGATGTAAAAGTTTTAAATCCTTAGAAACAGCACACACTAGCTTTCCACCCTTTTTCCTTGCACAAAAGAGGAGGATTTCCCATGTGTGGTTTATAGGTTCTGTTATTCAAAACCTTCCTAGAGTCCAGGAGAGTGAAAATAATCCTCTCTTAGAGATCCTGATGAGTTAAGAATCTAGGCTGACCTTTCCTGGCCCAGCGGACCAGTTCTATGAAGCAAGAATATTAGGCTGAAGGTTTGCATAATGCTTTTGGCTGGACAGGCAACCAGTTTTCTCATGTGAGCTACAAGAAGACTGCCTTTTCTACTCTCAGTGTATACTAGCCTCTGAATCACGTTAAAGACTGTCCTCAAGGGGACCATTCTCTGAGAATTACCTGTCTGTTCTTGAAGTTTATTGTGAGTGCCCATCATGAGTATCACCGAACTGAGTCTGCAGGGATAAAGACAACTGGGCCGTTCTGTTGGAATTCAATTACTGACATAAGGCCAGAAATGAAGTTTGTGATGATGGAGATATCCAATACCATGACCACTGAGAAAACTGTAAGATCTGACTCCAGACCAAGCTAAGTCTAGAGTGGCAAAGAAGCGTAGTGAAAAGATCTTGGCCCAGAGCAAAGAGCAGGTAAACTTGATGTGAAGGCATAATGGTAATGTTCTTGAAGTCTGTGGCTTAACATTTAGCATACCTTAAAAAAATTAGCCTGTCTCTAAACACGTGACTTAATTAGCCAAGCTGTTATCTGCCTGGAAATTCTTTGCCTTTGTCTATAGACCACTGAACTTGGTGGAGTTGGGATGAGAAATACCAGTAAAGTGTCTGTGTTGAAGCTGGGGCTGATACTGGAAAGCTTGCAGCTGACTAAATAGGTTTGAGAAAGAAAGAGAAATTCTAACCACTGCCGCACCCTACTCTTGCAAAATGATTGAACTGATTGAAACTGTTAATTTATAGGTAACCTGATATCATCATAAGAGTGGAAATCTCTCAGGGATTTCTGTCCTTTCATTCCATCCTTTTCTCCATTTCTTTACCATCTTGTTCATTTCTGCACCTCTTTTTATTATTGTCTGGTTCCCTTTGCAAGTTGTCTATGCTGGAATATGATAGCAACATTTTAATTGCTACAGTATTTGATAAAATTATAAAATACTGCATAAAATAAGTGGAATATATGATTGTTGATCTCAGTTGCAGAATAATTATTGCAATAATTTCATTTTGTTACCGTTATTTCCAATAAATAAATATATAGGATCATCTTCGTTTCCGAGAAAATGCATTTCCATGGAAACATAGGTCTGCAAATGGACCACCTATTTTTGTGTTGTTTACCTGGGGATTAAGAAAATGATTTATATAATTCAAATGTGTTTTAAGGCCCAGAAAGAATGCCTACTATAACTGAAAGTTTTCCAAGTGTTTCTAATGTTGATAATTTGCCATCAACATGTAAGAACAACCCTGAGAGAGGTTCACTGGTAAATAATTTTGAGAGTGGTTCATTTGGGGAGCAACTATAGCTCTTCACATCATCTACCAGTAACCTGAAATGAATCACTCATAGCTATTGTTTCTAAAGGAATGGCTAATTTACTAGCACAGAAATGTCATTACAAGATCATAACTGTTGTTTTTAGTAATATATATTTTTCCTATACCTAGAATTATCCTGATACTACCAGAAGCCTTGCCTTTGGGATTTTTATTTTGAATGGCACTGTGTACTCTGACTAGTTCAGGGATCTCCCACAAGCCATTTCTGTATGGCAGCATATGTCACAAATGGCAGGAATGCTCTGAGAAGCTGGCATATCATTTTCTCTTTTGCTGCTAACTATCTGAGGAATCTTTGCACGGTGACTTCAATTTCCTCTGTTTGACAGACCTTATCTTATCAACAGCTTAAAACATGTTTACAAATACAGTACAATCATAGTGCTCTGCTTTAGATGCCAAATTATTCTGTAAGCCATTGATCTTTATTACACATTTGCAATGTGTTACTAAATAGGTTAGTAATTATACATCTGGGCTGTCATAGCATCTACTCTTGGGCAATCTCCTTTTATTTTGTATTTGATTGATAGCGTATTGTAGGCCTGAATCAAAATGAATTTAAAATTGTAACATCAGCTTGTTAAACAATTTAAATTATTTCAACATTTCAACCTAAACATAAGGTGGGAGGTCTAAGGGAGGGGGGAGAGAAATACCTAGTGGCCTACAAAATGTAACACACATGAATTCATTTATTTTTCCAAACCAAGCATAAAGCACTAGGTTTATGGTAAGAAAATGTCTGCCTGCTTTCAGGAGTGCAATGTCAGGAAATATTTGTTTAGTAAGCTAAAAATGACAGTAGAGTTTGTTTTCTTCCTTCCTTTTTATACTGCGTATTGGAGGTTTCAGATATCATATATGCCATTCTAATATACCAGTAAATAATATATTATTTCTATCTATTTTGTGTAATGGCTAGTATTTACTGTAACTGTTTGTGATTAACTTGATTAAGGTTCCCATTGCAAATGATCCTGAAGACTGCTCATTAAAGTTGAAATTCACCTGTCAGAATAGGGGATATGAAAGTCACCCAGCAAAGTGGAATCTCTGCAATTCTCCTATGTAGGGTCACAAGAAAGGAGCAAGGAGTACCCCTAAGTGGTGTGGGCACATGTGAGAATTCTGCACCACTTGCATATATCAGAGGCAAAGCTCCATATAGCTACATGTAACCCAAGCTTGGGAGTTGATTTGAGTTAATCAGGGTGTGGACATGATCAGTTCATGATTATGCACATCCAGTAGTCACAAAGCTCTTCTTAGGGGATGAAAAGGAGTTTGGGACTTTGTTTTAAACCAGAGGCTGGGGTGGTAACAGTAGTGAAGTTACCCCACTCTCTGCCCATGGGTTAGGTCTGGGATTCAGTACCTATTATTCTGCATACACATTGTGCTATAATTTGCATATGCACATTTGCTTATGCAACTTATAAGGCAAGTTGAGACCCTTTGAACTCTAGTCTAATGTATAAAAGGGGATATTTGAGCCACAAGTCCTATATCTGTCTTTTATATTGATGCATTTTACAATTAATCTAAGGGTTTTATTGAAATGCACTTGTAAATAATAAAACATTTTAAAACATTAAAAAAACATTGTTTTTAAATAGAGGTGCAAGTCACCTTGATCTATGTTTAAATTCTACACAGGCTGCCAACAACATTGAATACTCCCATCCATGTGTTTAAATTCAGCAAATTCATGCAGCTCTTAAAGAAAATTAGTTTTTAATTTAATTTGTATGCCAAGTTTAAATGCTTTTGTTATTTTACTTACAGTTGTATTTTTTTAATAAATTTAATATTAGAAAATCCTCAACACACAGCACCTTTTGTCTCTCTCAAGAAATGAAGTCATTAAAATTTTAACACCTTAAAAAACTAAATTCACCTGTATAGGAAGTCTGAATTCCATTAAGGGATGGTATAAAGTCCATTAGAATGAGAGAGCTTACAGAAGTCATATTAATGGCAATTTAAAACTTTAATGCATAGTCTCCATTTATTTTATTATATTTCATTAATGTAAAATAAAATAATAATTTCTCATACCTTAAGAAAAAACAGTAGATGTAATAATGTTTTTCAAAGTTTTCAAACACACATATTGTCCTTCAAAAATGAATTTATTTTAAAATATTGAGTGCTCTACACCAGAATGTTTTTACGTTTGCTTTATTAGGATACAGTGTATTTTAAGGTTATGCAGGTCTGCTGCATTAAGGAAATATCTGCCGTGTTATATACTAATTAAAGTTGTAATTAATGGGGGAGGGGTATAGAAAATGGGGTAGAAGTGAGGCTTTCAACAGATCTGTTTTCATTCTAAAACAATAACAGGGTTAATTTCACCAAAGTGGTTGATAAAATAGCCAAAAAAGAAATGCAGCCAATCAGTAAGTTTCATAATGAGCTGTTTAGCAGACCGAAGACAACCAATGTTCTGTCCAAAGTACTTGCTAATAGCATGAACTTGATTAGATAGCAAGCTGAATGGCCCTGGGCTACTATGGAATTTACAGTGGACTTAGGGTGACCATATAGCAAGTGTGAAAAATCAGGATGAGTGGTGGTGGGGGGTGGGTAATAGGTGCCTATATAAGACAGAGCCCCAAATATCTGGACTGGCCCTATAAAATCAGGACATCTGGTCACCCTAAGTGTACTTGACTGTTTCACTGTATCTTACAGTACTGGAATTATTGTTCATTTTAGCAATAGAGGGTCCTGTGGCACCTTTAAGACTAACATTTTCATTTTAGGTGACATTGCAATATTTCTGAAGCAAATAGCAGATTTGCCATTTAATGTAATGGGACCGAGGATATGGCTCTTAATTTGTATAAGTATATTGGATACAGGATAATAGGTCCTTGCAATATATACATTGGAAGGCAGGATTTGAAAAGCTTTTGCATGGAGGGCACAGGTTCCAGCTCTGCAAGTGCTTCCTACACATCCCCATGCAGCTTGGTTTGTGGATAGGCAGTTTAACTGGGAGATGAGCAGAAGAGGGGCTGATGAATCTTTCATTGTTTCTCAATCAGCAGCTGCCCACCACCAAGTGGAGCTACTGCTGCCCGAGGACCATGGTATTTTCTGCTGAGCAGTCCAGTGGGGAATATTCTTGTGCCACGCCTGTAACTCCTAGAAACTGTTACTCTGGCAAGTGATGGGTGAGAGCAATTAGCACTGTGAAATTAAAAATATAGAGATGGAGAGGGTTGTTCTCCACCAGCATGTGAGGACAAAGTGGGTCTAAAAAACTATCAAATCAGTAGGCCTTACCTTTCTCAGGGAAACAGGGTCAGCAAATGGTTAGACAGACTGTGCAACAAGCTTTTCCATTCTCAGGAAATCTACCTTGTCTCATCAGTGATTGCTATAGTAATTTTACACCTACTTCACCGAGGTGTAAAGGAGCACATGAGGGGCAGTGTGGAGCAGAATCAGGCCTTCAGAAAGCAGCTGTTATGTGGAGGTATATATTGATTAGGGTGAACAGATGTCCCGATTTTGCCCCCCTGCCCCAACTCTGCCCCGACTCCGTCCCCTCCCTCCCCCATTGGATCCCACCCTTGCCCCACCCCCAGACCCGTCCGCTCACTGCCTCATTGGATCCCTCCCCAAATCCCCCCCCGGCCCTGTCTCTTCCCCAAGCACGCCGCATTCCTCCTCCTCCCCCCTCCCTCCCAGGCTTGCACTAATCAGCTGTATGGCGGTGCAAGTGCAGGAGGGAGGGGGTAGAAGCAGGACATGGCAGCCCACTCAGGGGAGGCAGAGGCGAGTTGGTGCGGTGGGGCAGGGCATGTTGCTGCCAGTGGGTGCTCAGCCCCCATCAATTTTTCCTATGCTCTGGCGGCTCTTGTTTTTTTTTATTTTTGTTTTTGTTCTTTCCTCCATCGCCGGCTCTTGGGTTTTTTTTATTTTTTTTTTTCCCTCCGCCGGCCCACCCCCCCCCCCGCGTCCCGATATTTCACGTCTCCCATCGGGTCACCCTAATATTGATTCACTGAATCAAGTCTTCTTGCTTCTTCAGGCACAAATGTGCTCTAGCCAGCAGTACAGTACTTGGATTCTCATCCAGGCTTTGAAGGTTGGTGTCCAAATGTAATTCTGTTTTCCGTCTCCATGCCAAGCATTCCTGCACCTTCTCTCACCTTTTAACTGGATCTACAAGTAAGAGAACACAACCGTCATCCTTTAAAGTTGCAGATGAAGGCCATGATACTGTAATACGTAGTGGGCCACAGAGATTTACTGGGACACTGCAAGCAACATCTGAAGCAGGACTGAACTTCCTACTAATCCCCCCTCCCGACCCCCCCCCAGGTCAGATCAACAACATAATAACACACAAGACAACAAGGCTATGATAAAGATATAGCATTATCTATTGGTGGAGGTTCTGTCAACATTAATCATTACAATATCCTTGCCGCAACCTTTCCCTAAAATCTTTGGGGGGTGAAACTACAACTGGAAACTGTCCTGCTTACCAACTGATATCTCAGGTATGTCCTATTTGTTGGTCCATCATCCAGACAACGGACTGAAATAATTGCTGACATAAATAAGCCCCCTCTGCCTTAAGGGTTTAGGTCATTTTTCTGCCCGTTACTGGTATGGAATTAAACACTCCTGCTGTATAGTGTAGGTAAAACAAAGTGAGCTGATTTGAAAATGGTTGTGCTGCAGTCAGTGGAAGAAGCAAGAACCTCTTTCCTCTGACAATGAGCTGTTTAGTGTTCCTAAATATCAAGCTGAAAGAATAAGTTAAACTAAAGGAAAATCTCTCAAAAGAATGAATCCTAAACATACAATAAATCCCAACTGTGATGATAAATGTGAAAGGGGAAAAGGATAATGACCAAAAAGTAAAAGTTTAACACCCATTGCATCCATTACACTCAGTTAAGTATTGTTAAACCACTGCACAAAAAAGTATTTGATGTATTTTGCATCAGTGTACTATACACAAGTGTACTTCATAAATGCACTACAACGTAAGTGCCTATCTGTTGCTTTTCTGCAAAGTCCAAGTTTGCAAAAGCAGAATGAGATTTTTCTGTGCATTGAACATTATGAAGTATCAAAGGGGTAGCTGTGTTAGTCTGGATCTGGGAGGTCCACTTCCTAGATACCATGGTGCAAATAAGTGACTGTCACATTAATACCACCCTATACCGAAAACCCATCGACCGCTATGCCTACCTTCATGCCTCCAGCTTCCATCCCGGATACAGCACATGATCTATTGTCTACAGCCAAGCACTGAGCTACAACCGTATCTGCTCCAACCTCTCAGACACAGACCAACACCTACAAAATCTTCACCAAGCATTCTCAAAACTACGATACCCGCATGAGGAAATAAGGAAACAGATCAAAAGAGCCAGACGTGTACCCAGAAGCCTCCTACTGCAAGACAAGCCCAAGAAAGAAACCAACAGAACTCCACTGGCCATCACATACAGTCCCCAGCTAAAACCTCTCCAATGTATCATCAGTGATCTATAACCCATCCTGGACAACGATCCCTCACTTTCACAGGACTTGGGTGGCAGACCAGTCTTCGCCCACAGACAACCTGCAAACCTGAAGCATATTCTCACCAGTAACTATACACCGCACCATAGTAACTCTAACTCAGGAACCAATCCATGCAACAAACCTCGATGCCAACTCTGCCCACGTATCTACACCAGCAACACCATCACAGGTCCTAACCAGATCAGACACACCATCACCGGTTCATTCACCTGCACGTCCACGAATGTAATATATGCCATCATATGCCAGCAATGCCCCTCTGCTATGTACAACGGCCAAACTGGACAGTCCCTGTGTAAAAGGATAAATGGACACACATCAGATATTAGGAATAGCAATATACAAAAACCTGTAGGAGAACACTTCAACCTCCCTGGACACACAATAGCAGATTTAAAGGTAGCCATCCTGCAGCAAAAAAACCTCAGGACCAGACTTCAAAGAGAAACTGCTAAGCTTCAGTTCATCTGCAAATTTCACACCATCAGCTCAGGATTAAACAAAGACTGTGAATGGCTAGCTAACTACAAAAGCAGTTTCTCCTCCCTTGGTGTTCACACCTCAACTGCCAGAAGAGGGCCTCATCCTCCCTGATTGAACTAACCTCGTTATCTCTAGCCTGACTCACTCTTGCTTGCATATTTATACCTGCCTGTGGAAATTTCCACTACATGCATCCGAAGAAGTGGGAATTCACCCACAAAAGCTCATGCTCCAATACGTCTGTTAGTCTATAAGGTGCCACAGGACTCTTTGCTGCATTATGAACACAGGCATGCAATCAAATGTTCATAAATTTGTAAACTCTTAACAGAAAATTTCCTTCTTTGCATGTAGCAGGAACAGAGTATTTAAGTAAGATGCACACTCTCAAGCACTCCTAAATGTATATTAGTAAAATATAGGAACATAGTTATTTTCTGCCTCACTGCTTATCAGTAAATTGGGAACAAGTGAGTAAGCTGAGTTTTAATATTGGGCAACATATTTTTATTCAGGAAAATATACTAGGCAGATTATTATAGGAATTGCTACTCATCACATGTAAAACCAGATGCAAGTTTAGTGTCCTCTGTGTATATTTTACAAAGTGAATAGTAGGCGTGTAGGCATGAGGTAGAGATTTCAGGGGCTGGAAATGGATCCTTTCATCTCAAGGAAGAGGGTTTCTTGTATAAATAACATCACTTGTCCACACATTGTGGTGGGACACTAAAAATTGTACACACAAAGTGCACATTTTAATCATTTGACTATAAACACAGAAAATTCCGTGGCAAAAACAAAACAGTTGAGACATACAAGTAAAAAAGAAATTTCCGATAAAGTTTTTGTAACATCTTTTCTTCAGCTACCTTCTACATTCTGTATGCTCTGTCATGATATTTCACAGCACAGACTGTAGTACTGAATGTAGAGTCAGTTGTCCATTGGGTACAAGAGTATGGCTACGTGCTGGGATTACATAATGGATTTACAAACCCAATGTTGGGTCAGAGCAGGAAGGAGTTAATTGTCTGTCCTGGAGACAGGGATTAAATCAGTGCTTCTCTGCAGCACCTGTCTAAGGCCTGGTCCCCACTAAGCCCCCACTTCGGACTAAGGTACACAAATTCAGCTATGTTAATAACGTAGCTGAATTCGAAGTACCTTAGTCCGAACTTACCGCGGGTCCAGACGCGGCAGGGAGGCCCCCCCGTCGATGCCACATACTCCTCTCGCCGAGCTGGAGTACCGGCGTCGACGGCGAGCACTTCCGGGATTGATCCGGGATCGATTTATCGCGTCTTAACCAGACACGATAAATCGATCCCAGAACATCGATTGCCTGCCGCCGGACCCTCCGGTAAGTGTAGACGTACCCTGAGTTTCAGGCCTGAAAGGAAGGTCTTCCAGGAATAGTGGATCACGAGGCAATGTAAATGGGAGGCTGGCTGAGGGGACTGCTTTGTCAAGAGGAAGACATGTCTTCCAGGTTGTCGGGGAACTGGTTTTGCAGGTTTGAAGATTGCAGATCTCCAGTGAAAGACAAGGGGGTTCCCTGAGAAAGAGATATCTTCATTTACAGACTGTCTGAGCATTTGCTAGCCTTGGCTCCCAGAGGAAAGGTCTATCTGTGGGTGAAGTGTTTTGGGGCCTGATCTCAGCCCACACCTGACCAAGAGTAGTGGCCCTTGCTTAACTATTGAATTTAAATACAGAATTCTTTCTTTTCCCTGACATTACCCTGGAGCAACATCCATCTCTTCAGCTCCTGCTGTAGCCTGTTGGGTCTCTCGTGAAAGGGTACCCACGTGTATGGGCTCAAATCAAACCCCCAGATCTATATGACTTAGTGTCAGCACTTTTGGAATCCAAACTGACCTAGACTTGAATTTCTCAATTAGCTCCCATCCTTGTAATGGACTAGACCAGGACTATGGATCTATATTTATTCAGACTTGGAATACTGGGAATCTGGAGATCCAAAAGCTCTATCTTCTCTCTGTTTTAGATAACACCTGGGGTGTCAGGTATTTAGTTCATCCCACATTTCCCACTGTGTGGTTCTCATCTTGCAACCTGTAGGTGAATAATATCATCTGAATCAAATTATTTGTGTAAGTAAGTATTACTCCCATCAGCAAGATCTGCAGGAGCATGCCCACACAATTCATGTGCATTCAAGTGAAATGGAAAGACTCAGGTTATTGCCCTGGAGGTAACTGTTAATGGTCGACAGTCTAGCAAAGTAACTAATACTAAAAATAAAGCTTTAAAATAAATTCTAAGGTTCAAGTGTCCCGGTTTACTTTCTTTTAAAAGGAGTCTTCATTGGGTTGTAGAAATTTAAACTGATATCTTGTTGACTTTTTTAAAATTCCTAGGTAATCAAATTGACTCAGTCTTTACAATAAAATACTTTGATTAAAAAAACACCAAAAAATTATATAAGATTAATATAGAATTACGCATGTAATCAAATAGACTATAATCTAAGACCTAGTAATTGATAATAAAGCTAAACATATGCACAAAAGCAAACTATAATTCTACAATTCCTTACATGGATTTTTATCCCCCACCCACAGAGTTCCCAGTCCATCTGCAGTAGGACGTCTCATCTTTTCATCAAATGAACAACTTCATTAGATTTATTTTTTCGGATCTTCCTTTGCTTTTGATGGAGAAACTTCTGTGCATGCAGGAAAATAGGCTTAGCTCTCAAACAGTTGCATTTGTAGTGTCTTCCTTAACCTCTCCTCTTCAGAAGAAAACAAACTTCAAAACTAGGATTGGATTCTGCCACTGTCACTGAGTGGCTCATACACAAGCAACCCCATTGACTTCAATGTGTGACATCAATGGTATTATTCAACTAAATAACTAGAACTCCTCATGACTGAGCATTGCAGAACGGGGTCATTGTATTAGCATTGGCTGGAACAAATGAATTTCAAATTATAAAACTACTAGCATGATTTTCTGTTTGCATTGGTTAATCCTAGTTCCTCTGATTCAGCCACAGCTGAGGTGCACTAGAGGCATGTGAGTGAAGCTGAGAGTTATGGTGTAGGAGACTGATTAACCACACAGTGGAGTTAACCACAGACATTTTTGTGACATTTACTTTATCGGATAAATGCCTTTTACTGATATCCAGATATCTAGAGTCAATCACATTTAAAATATTAAAATGTTTATTAAAAAGCCCTCTAAATATCAATTGCCCAGAACATTAATGATGCCATTTACTTCAGGAGTTCCCAGAGTCATTTGTTCCAGAAATCCCAGCTATACAAAAACAGCTTCATGTTTTAATAACAACATTTTGTATTTTTAAATTGAATATACTGCTCATGAAAGGTGGCAGATAAAAGAATAGGAAAGCCTTTGTTTACCAGTGGAATGCATACTAAATAACTAGAAACAGGGCAAGTGTCCACATCCTGCCACCTCTAAGGCTTGGTCTACACTACCCCCCCTAATTCGAACTAAGGTACGCAACTTCAGCTACGTGAATAACGTAGCTGAAGTCGAAGTACCTTAGTTCGAACTTACCTTGGTCCACACGCGGCAGGCAGGCTCCCCCGTCGACTCCGCGGTACTCCTCTCGCCGAGCTGGAGTACTGCAGTCGACGGCAAGCACTTCCGGGTTCGACTTATCGCGTCCAGACTAAAACCCAGAACTTCGATTTCCAGCCGTCGAACTAGCTGGTAAGTGTAGCCAAGGCCTAAGAGGGAGAGGGTCAGTTTAATTGTGGATCCATGCCATGGCTACACAACAATACCAACTGTGGTTATGACTTGTAAAGGTGGGCCACGGTCCACCAAGAACTGGCCCGCGGCCACCAACCGGCCATCAAACACCCACTGCATTATAACAACTAGCAGTCACTACTGGACTACATTAAAATGGCAAATGAAATGCCATATATGACATGAGCTCTCTTGTCAGCCATTCAGTTCAGCTGATTCAAATTTTTCAAAAAGTTTTAAAATTGTGAATTGAAGTGTCAGCATTTCAAGTCTGTTTCCTACCTTTCAAATGCCTCACCCTAATTTTTTATTGTTACCTGAAATTGGGCCTGCTAGGAAGCTTAGGGAGGACTAATGACCCACCAGAGTTTGGCAGAAAGCAGCATGTTTATTATACTGATAGCTCAGCTCAAAAGAAGGGTTTGGGGGCACACTCACACTCACATGCTCACACTCCCAGAACAGGCACGGCACTGGAGATGTCAGGATCCTTCAAGATAAGTGTCCCACAGCGCAGCAATAGACAGTGAGATGAAGGTAAGTCTTCCCGAGGCACGATGGAATGCAATGTTGCGAACCACTGGCCAGGCGGTCCAGGCGAAGGGCCTTCACGGGAGGTAAAATCTTGTGAGTGCACTCCCAAGCACATAGCCCCTTCCCCTTTCAAGGACCTGCTCCTCATGGCCTGCAACTACAGATGACTTGGCCGCAGCTGGTTGGTCACACTCCACCTCGGGCAGTGTCTATGCATTGGGTGTGTGATTGCTGCCTGATTAGAGTTCCAGACACCTTGTCTACCTGGGAGCTCTTCTGATCTTCCAGCTGCTCAAGCAGCCCATTCATCCCACAAGCATTCCAGGAGGGAGGGGGAGGTAGAAAGCCACTTCACAGGTATTCAAAGAGGGAGAGGAGACAAAGTTGTGGGGGGGAAAGTGTAACAGACCTTTTGAGCATACAGATTATACATAGCATACAGATAACTGCTGCTCCTACAACACTTATGTATCTTATACCTACTACTGGATACCTTCTACATATCCCATTTCACAGCAGCAAAAAAATTGGAAGTCTCAGAAGATCAAGTCTCTTCATGGTCTCTCTCTTATTTATTACACCTGCTTTGTCTTTCAGGATAGAATCCCACATTCAGTCCTTGTAAATTTTGCTGTGTTTATTGCCAGCATCAGATGCAGTGCCAAGAAAATTGGTCTTGCTATGGAAGGGGATTAACTCTGATATTGTTAATTTCTCTAAAATACCCTTGTAACATCTCCAGACAATGCATCTTTCATTGATTATTCTTAGTTTCTATTCCAGACAATGTCATGGAGACAGCAATTCTCCTTGATCAGCATCCTACCTTTCCTGCAGGCTTTCTTAACTGAACATTTTAGCCTACATTTTCATCCTGCCATAGAGTCCTGTAACTGTTTCTTTAATCTGTTTATTTTGGGCCATTTGTTTTCCTTTAGCATGATGCAAATTCTACTGGAACACATACTCAAGGAAGCAATATTTTTGCACTAATCTTGTATTCTTCTTCATCCTTCACACTGTGTGACATCAATTGTTTTTAGTATGCCTGACTTTGGTGAACCAAAACAGATACGGTTTGTGTGAGTTTGCATTGCCTGAAGTTAGCTTGGAATTTGAGGGTTGTATTTGGCTGAAAAGTCCTTGATAACCTGCAGTGAGCAATGCAGAAACTGAGAAATGGTCAGGTTTCATTGGGGTACAACAAAGTGTTGAAATCCCCAGGGTAAAATCAAGAACACATGTGTATCCTGAGGAATCCTGCCATACCATTATTGCTTACAGCAAAAGCACTGTGATCATGAAAATAATGCAAAGTCCAAGTGCCCCTCCAGCAAGCTTTGGGAATACTTCAGAGCTTGTACTCGTGTATTTATTCTGCAGTTTGCTGTAGCTTCTGCTTTCTTTGAATGCATAGCTGAGAAGCTGATACATGGTATTGTGTTCCAGATAGCTTCTTTGCTTTTCTAAATGCTTCGTTTTTCAGCTTCTCTTTAGCCTGTGTCCTGTGGCACTTCTGAACACGATGTTAAGTTAAACATTGAAATGGTAGCTTGTTCTAAGGTATTAAAATTCCTACCATTACTGAACATCTATTCTCTACCACTCTCTTGTCAATGCCTTCCTCTTAACCAGGGCCATTTAACCCTGCTCAGAGCATGTCTCCCCCATCACAATAATTAAAATATTTGGGGCTCCCAATGCCTTGTCTATTACTGTGGAACTGCAATGGTGGTACTAATGATTGGAAATTTGAAGAGAAACAGTGGTGTACTGTAGGCAAGGCCATCGTTTGCAATAACTTTCTCAGTAGTCCTCTCAGCAGTAGGAGATTGGTGGAAACAAGTCTCAGACTCATTGTTGAAATGGTTATGAAAATAGTTCTTTATTATCTATGTTATCACTTAAGCTGTTTTCAATACCACTGCATCCTTGCAGCAAATGATATTCAGTAGTGGTTCAATTTCCTAGTGTAGACAATGTTCAACCACTTACTGCACAGATTCAGTCTGTCATGCTGTTTTCCACATTGGGAAGGAAAAGTGACAAGCATGGCATTTGTATTGGTTAGTTCTAATTTCCAGTCCTCCCTGCACACAGTCATAGTAATGAGGCAAGTTGTGTGTGGGCACGTGAACGTGATTCTGTCTGTTGTGGTTTGGAGGAACCATTTGAGGAACACTGAAAATACATATTGAATGTCTCTGTGGTACTGTCAAGGAGAGAACCACGTAGCTACAGTCTCAGACTTCTGCTTCCACGAGCATGTAGATGAGATGTGACTTGGTGCCATGCAACAGTATGACATGCAGACTAATGCCAGGAGTAAAACGTATCCCACCAGTAAAACTTTTACTTTAAGGAAAATGTGTTCTCTTTTTCCCCAGGCTGTGAGAACAATAGGAAAAAAGGGAGACTGTGGGGATGGGGAATGCATGGGAAGAGCAGGAGGGGTGAAAGAGGATTGTTTTCTTGGTCATTAAAAATCCATCAGCATTCCTTTTTTGGAATGCATTTAGGTATTTTATAAGTGAAGCCCTATAGACCTGCCTATTTGTTCTCTCACCTAATGATCCTCAATAGAGTTCCTTCTTTTGCTTCCTTTTCTGCTTCCAGGCACCTTCTCTTCATAAATAATGCTCCTGGCATTTTCCACCAGGTTTCTTTCTGAACCACACACTTGCTTACAACACATTCCATGCCAATGCCCTTCCTGGTTAGGCTTAAAACATCGCTAACTGTATGAAGATTTCTAGAGGCACTAGCACAGTTTAATGTGTCATCATGGAGTACAAGTGATGGAGAAAATGTAAAGAAATCACATTCACAGAACTTTTCTCAAGGCTGAATCTGCCCTCTGATGTATGCAACTCCAATGTGGTGTTAGAGGAGGAAGGAGGAAATTTCAGAGTCAAGGAGTCTGAGTGTGCGAGAGAATTACTTGTACATTCTCTTATCTCCATTGTAAAGGGAAGAAAATCCCTACATGGTGCTGCCCTGAAAGGATGTTTCTTACTTTCATTTTGTATTATTGACATTTATATTCACATGAGAACTTACTTAAATATATACTTAAAAGGAGAAAGAATCTTTCCTTATGCCTTTGAGAACGTGGAGAGTTTGAATTCCGGTTATTCATCAGATATTAATTCTAACCAAGCGAACTTAAAAAAATATATAACCTATGAGGACGGGACTCACCAATCACCAATAGATATTAATGAGCCATATTCTTTCCTAGAGTAATTCAAAATACATTGGTGAAGTTAAAATAAGGATGAATTTGATTCAAAGCGACTGTTGGCACGCTTCAAAAAGCAATATACACACACACATATTCTCGTGCATGCACATAACAATACACTTTTTAGGGCTATCAATTAATTGCAGTTAACTCACGTGATTAACTCATAAAAATTAATCACAATTTAAAAATTAATTGTGATTAATCGCAGTTTCATTTACTCTGTTAAACAATAATAAAATACCAATTGAAATATATTAAATATTTTGGATGTTTTTCTACATTTTCAAATATATTGATTTCAATTGCAACACAGAATACAAAGTGTATAATGCTCACTTTATTATTTTATTACAATATCTGCACTGTAAAAATGATAAATAATATTTTTCAATTCACCTCATACAGGTACAATAGTGCAATTTCTTTATCTTGAAAGTGCAATTTACAAATGTGGATTTTTTTGTTACATCACTGCCCCAAAAACAAAACATCATAAAACTTTAGCGCCTACAAGTCCACTCAGTCCTACTTCTTGTTCAGGCAATCGCTGAATATCAAAGCATGAAGGGACATATGAATCTTTAGCGCATCTGGCACGTAAATCTCTTGCTATACTGGCTACAACAGTGCAATATGAATGCTTGTTCTCACTTCCAGGTTACAATGTAAATAAGAGGCAAGTAGCATTATTTCCCGCAAATATAAACAAACTTGTTTGTCTGAGTGATTGGATGAATAAGAAGTAGGACTGAGTGGACTTGTAGTCTCTAAAGTTTTACATTGTTCCTGAATGCAGTTATTTTTTGTACATAATTCTACAATTGTAAGTTCAACTTTCATGATATAGAGATTGCACTACAGTACTTGTATGAGATTAATTGAAATACTATTTCTTTTTCATTGTACAGTGCAAATATTTGTAATAAAAAATACTATAACATGAGCCCTGTACACTTTGTATTCTGTGATGTAATTGAAATCAATATATTTGAACATGTAGAAAACATCAAAAATATTTAAATTAATGGTATTCTATTATTGTTTAACGGTACAATTAATCATGATTCTTTTTTAATTGTGTGATTAATTTTTTTATTGCTTGACAGTTCTACACTTTTTGTATGTTTCAACTTTTCAATACAAGAAAAACAGAGCAAGTTTAGCCTGTATTTTTTGTGTGTGTGAAATTTAAAAAAAAAAAACATGAAACAATGAAAAGTACAAAAGGTAAATGACTTACAGCTTGCATATGTTACCAAATGCTGCTTGTTTCTTGGGATCTCTGGTAGAATTATGGAATTACACAATTTTACAACTTGTCAAAGCTGCCAGACCAGATAATACTACATAGACATGACATTTTTTTTCTCTTGAAATCACAAATGCAGCTCATATCTGAATGAATATTAACAGGTTTTAGGTGCTGTGTCAAAACCTTTGAAAGGGATTAAGATAATAAGAGAACAGATCACAGGAATGCACAGGCTGTGGTTTAAATAGTTTGGGACCTAAAACAAAAAAGGGAGACAAATATGCTGTCCTTCCTACCTACTTTATAAAGTTGTAGCTCTCTGATTCTGTTTAAGAACCATAGCATTTCCTTTTTGATACACACATAAATCAAAACTCACCAAAGGCAGTCTTGCATAAAGTGACAGCTGTTTATTTAAATTATGCTAGCCTCAATGTACAACCATCTCTCTCTGACAGACATATGTTCAGTTAGTGTATTAGAAATAGATGCACATATTGTTTGCCATAATGTAATGACTAGGGACTGGACAGCACCAGTTGCTCAGACAGTTGTACTATGTTTGGGATGTATTTAAAAAGAAAAATGTTTTTATTTTCTATTTTAATCAAATCAGTATAACATATGTTTCAAGAAATATTTTGACTATGTTTTTGTAACAAGATATGAATAAATGATTACATTAATACTAAGCAAACATGTCAAAAATGTAAATGGCTAGTCTCAGGTTTACTAGTAAGTCAATACCTGGTACCGGTATGTGTTTGTTGAAAACATGATTTACTGGTAACTTTCATATCTGTTCATATCGATGCATGCGGATTATGTCAGTTGTCCCCATTAGGAAGTTTAATATGTAAGTTAAAGGTGAAATAAAAGCTCCATAATTTAAAATAAGTTGTATTGCCTCCTACTGTATTTAGGTATCAAAATTCACCTCCTTATAGCACTGTTCAACAATATTTTTCTTGCTCAAAGGACTATTATATCTGGATGGTTCCATTTCTCAGGGCTGGGTTTTATTAATTTACCCTTTTGTTGGTATTGCCTGAGCTATACAGTATTTGTTTGTCCTTTTCCTTTTCTTGTTTGTGTATGTGAATGTAATCTTAATGAAGGATACTGGATTGCTTGCCCTAGAGAATAAATTGCTCTCTTTACCTACAGAACAGAATCACAGGCAGTGATGATGTAATCTTCCCCACTCTTTTTAGGCAATGTACCTTGCTCCTGACCTTAAGTGGGGAGGTTCTTCTTGAGAGGAGAGGGAGTTTTCAAAATATGAAATCAGCTGGAGTAGATGCACTGGCTGCCCAGCTATTCCTGAGGTTAGCCCTGACAGCTAAAGCTCAGCTTTTGTTACTACTGCTTTTAGTCCCTTATTTGTGTACCTTTTCCTTCTCCCGAACATACCCTTTCCCACTCCAAATACTATACAGAGTCCCAGGCATTATCGGCCAATTCTTTATTATGGACTTATTTGGGGTTAATTCACATTCAGAATAACACTTGGGGTTTGGTGTGTGCAAACCCATACAGGTCAAGCTTGAGGGAAATATTTTTATGAAGCCTTTTGAAATAAAACATCTCTGCTTATCTCCCCTGGCTACCTTTGCTCTTTTCGATTCATACATTGTGGTAAACTGACTAAATAATTTTAGCTGCTATTTTATTCATTGTGTCAATAAAAACTTAATTTGATTACAGGTACATTACTCATTCAGGCGAGAAAAGAATTATGGAGAAATTGGTACTCACATTATGCTCATTCCAAAGAGCACCTTCTGCATGTGTTATGCCATACTTATTACAAGTGGCTTTCATGATAGGTAATAAGGTGACCGTCTGCGCTGATAAAATCATAAAGTTATCAATGGATTCCGAGGTGGGATGGAGTGGGTGGTAATGCATGATCTCAACAGTAACAGTAAAGGAGTATGAAATAAAATGGGAGCTGCTTTTTCGTTGTAGTTAGTAAGTCTTTTTTTTTTCTTTTTAGATTCCAACATGCAGCCATCCTAGCTGCACACAATTGCCTTCCAGCTTACCTTTGTCTGCAGAAAGTTACATTATCAGCAGAGAATACAGCAGAGATACTCACACAAAATACAGTGAAAAGTAATAACCTTTCAATCCATTCAAAGTGCTTCAAGGCAGAGTACATAATAATAAACAATGAACAAATATGATATATTTATATCCAAGGATTTTATAAAATACAAAAATATAATAATTGTGCTGGGAAAGAGGCAGAATGTGTCTGTGCAACTGGGCTATTCAATGACCTACTTTTTGTATCATATTTAGCCTTTCTTTCTTCTTCCCTTCCCTCTTCCTCTCTGGTCATGAAGTCAAACACTGCGTAATGTTTTACATTAGTGCCTTCTCATTATTGAGATTTGCTATACAAATATTTAAACAAATTAGAGAGCTTTTGGGGAGTTCTCATTCCAAGGTAATTTCTATCATAGAGCTACTGCAGAGAACTGTGCAATGTCTTTTGTGGAAATGAAGAAAGTTTTAGTTTTCTCATGATAGCATCGTTTATAGTTCATCTGGCAAAACTTAGATAAATCCACCAGCTCTGCCAACAGCAGTTCATCCAACAGCTTGGTGAATCCAGCTTGCTAACATTTGGAAACATTTTTAATATTTCCAGCAATGAGGAGTTTTCTGTCTCGTTCTTGGATACACGCCAGTGGCCTAGACTGGCCACGCCGAGTTTCAACTACCTTTGTTCATAGTAGAGCTGCTCAAAAATTTCAATAGAACAATTTTCTGTCGGAAAATGCAGTATTGTTGAAATGAGAAAATTTGAAAGCAATGTATTGATTTTGATGCAATTTTTGATGGGAAAAAGTTAAAGCAAATCATTGTAAATTTCTTGTTTCTTTTGATAAGGTAAATATTTCATTTTGAATACCATTTTGATTTAATTTTGACTTATATAACACTTAATTTTAGTTATAGTATAGCCAATACAACACACAATGTATGTCATATTATGTTTTGCCGTAGTTGTTCTGAATCAAATTGGGGGAATTTTTTGTTTTGTGGGAATTTTCAGAATTCAGCTCTTTGTTCCAATTTGGAATGAAAACAAACTTTGAAATGATAGACATTCTGTTTTCTGACCAGCTCTAATCTATAGCCTGTCTGTAAAGTTCACTGAGGTTCTGGAAAAGGTTGCTGCTTTCCCAGTTCCCAGGGTATCAGTTGACCATGAGTTGCCTGAGGCCCATTTTCACGTACACTGGACATGATGTAGAGGGCATGATGTTTCCAGTTGTGATTGAGGAGGCCTATCTCCATCTGCTATCAATGCACTATGCAATTCAAGAACATTTCAGCATTGCTCAGGGTTCTTGGAGTCCGAGGTGGTTTCATTGTTAAGAAATCTTTTTTCATGTATGGCTAAGTGTACACTGCGAGCTCCGTGTGTCATTCCCCTGCTAGTGTATACATACTTGCACCAGCTCTCACAGACCTGGCTCGAGTATAAATAGCAATATATCCGTGACAACATGGGTAGAAACAATGGAGGCATGGCCGAGCCATGCTGTGTACATACCCCCCGGGTTCAGGCAGGTTTGTGCTTGGCTTGGCTCAGCAGTGCTTCTGCTGCTGCTACCAATGTTATTGTGGCTACACTGCAATTTATATGATGAGAGCTGGTGTGTGTGTGTGTATCGAGCAGGGGAATCACCCCTCTAGCTAATAGTGTAGACATAGCCCAAGTCTTGAGATGATTTTCACCATTTCTCTCAGATGAGGACTTTGCCGCAGGTATCCAGGGCACCTTGAACTCCAGAATGCTTTATCATAAAGCCTTCTGAATTGTGCTGCTTTTCTAAAAACTGCTCAGAAGCTACAGCTGGTGAAGAAGGGGTGGACCACTCTCCTAGGGCTAGTAGCTGGTGACACGAGTGTCCCATAATCTGCACTGGCTCTATACTTACATTCAGGTTCAGTTCAAGCCTTACAACTGAAGTTGTAAGCCCGATGTGGTTTGAGTTAATTATGTGAGAGACTGTCCTTTCTCTGTCACATCAACTGAGACTGCAAAGGGTCAGATGGCAGTATCATTAGTAGCCTATCAAACGGATTTCCAGTTAACTGAGTACTTGTGACATACTGAGCCCATACCAGTAGAAGTACTATTTCTGAAAGTTAGAGACCCGTGCCTCTTTATTACACTTTATTACAGTGTTACACTAATCAATTTAATGTAATTCTGCTGGAGATCAAGAAAAAGACCATGACCTTAGCTTTTCTATTTTGAATTCCACTAGGCTAAGTGTGATTTATTCATTATATTTTATTTTTAAATTAAAGGTCATATTTTCAGCCTCGCCCTAACCAACCTCCAATTCTTTTTTTTTTTTTTCTTCAGTTATAAAAGAGGGTTTTTTAAGATAAGTGTTTGCACACTGGAATTATTTTCAGATACAATTTGTCATTTATAATTTTCAGTCACAAACAGATAGTAAGACATCTATATAGCACAAAATGTGCCTGCAGTTATTTGAGCCAGCAAACTATGAATGTAAAAGATGGAGACTACTGATTGCAAATCGTGCCCTTTGTTCACAACAAAGCACCAGGAAAAAATTCCAAAATTCACTTTGTACCACATGTAAGTTTTAAGTACAGGCAAGAAGTCTAAAGAGAGATCTAAGCCTATACGAAAAAAGAGGCTTTAGATAAGCAGCACAAGGAAACAGGATCCACATTGCTATATGGAGACACTGTAATCCTTCAGGCTATGTCTTCACTGGAGAGTTAACTAAAGCTCTAATTTGGATGTTGCCCCTATCTTCCCTCCTGTCCATAAACAAAATCCACTCACTGGGGTGGTGGTGGTTTCTATCTGGCCTAGTTGGCACAGCTGGGGCTGTGGGCTAACCTGGTTTTCACCTGGGCTGGTAACCCACCCACTTTGCAGTGTGGACCCAGGCTAAATCACTCAAATACTGATAGTCCTCCAATGTCTTCCCACAATTCCCCCCATGTGCTCAGAATGACAAACATGTTTCCCCACAATTCACTGGGAAAAAATCATAGACCTGCTTCAGCTTATTGCAGCACAAAGAACCACAGGATAGGCCCCCAGCAGTTCTAGCGACACACACAGGAAAGTGTAGCACCAGTGAGGACGCAGTAAGTGGCACATCTTTTTGCAATGTGATTGCTCACATCTAGGCAAGGCTAATGCAGGAACCAATTACCTGAGTTAACTCAGCAATGAAGACATATCCTTAGTTAACTGGGAGATTGCATAAATTACAATTCATCTTACTTTTCCCTTCCCACCCCCCGAAAAAAAAATAATTTGAGGCTAATCTAGATAATAAGCACATCTCTATTAGTAAGCGGATATGATAGGTTACAGGCTACTGGAGAATTCCAAAATTCTCAGCAGCTTCCATTGTTAAATGCCTAAATGAGAGCTGTTGGGTGCTAAGCTCCTTTAAAAATCTGGCACACAGAGAATTGCCTACATTGGAGACATAGGTATATAATAATATCTAGACTGTGGTGATATCCTTGAGATAAACTGCAGAACCATGTGGTAAATTGCATGTTCCATGTCCTTTTGACTACCTCTTCTGCACTGTGCCGATTTATCCATCTCCCATAGAATGACTTCTAAAAATACCAACTGCTCCACAGCAATTTAGCATGTGTGTATGTGTAACGTAGAAACATGATGTTGTACTAAGTAATGAATGACTGCAGCCTATATGAGATGAGTTCTTATAGAAATGAATTATTTTCTTCTGTAAAGTGTTCATATATGAATAATAGCAATACATTTATATATAAATGCCAACTACAGTGATGAATGCTGTAGAAATGCCTATACATAAATAAAATGCCTCCTATGGTCAAGATATGTTGCAGCTGGGTTTTCCAGTTTAACAAGATAAATTTGATGCCAAGAGTCAGTATCCTGAATAATCCTTGTGAGCAGTACGTTGCAGGAAGGTAGAAAGCCTGTGTGTTTTAAGAATGTAGAATGGTAGGAAAGAGATATTAGGAGCATCTTTAATAAAGGCAATGATCCCAGAAACTCTTGCTGATGAGAAGACCTGAGATCCTTTAGAACTATCCAATCCTGTTCCCTTTGAAAGCACTGGCAAAACTTTCAGTGATTTCAGATGGAGCAGGTTCAGGCTCAAAGTGATTAGCCAAGTGGTCTATAATTCTGGCCAATCAAATACATTTTCATTTCTGATTCAGAGCATGCCCCTTCCTTCAGTGTCACAGATACTGTATTGCCTTCTAAATATATTTTCTTTCCCATTGGATATTCAGTGCAATAAGTATCAGAGGGGTAGCCGTGTTAGTCTGAATCTGTATAAAGCAACAGAGGGTCTTGTGGCACCTTTGAGACTAACAGAAGTACTGGGAGCATAAGCTTTCGTGGGTAAGAACCTCACTTCTTCAGATGAAGTGAGGTTCTTACCCACGAAAGCTTATGCTCCCAGTACTTCTGTTAGTCTCAAAGGTGCCACAGGACCCTCTGTTGCTTTATACAGTGCAATAAGGTTAATCATGATGAACCAATGTGTTATTAATGTAATATATATTTTCATATGAACTTTGATAAATGAACTATTGTTGTAAAGTTTTCCCACCTTTCATCCTGCCCTTAAGTACTTCTATTGTATTTTAACATCTACTTCCATTTTTAGGTGTTTTTTTGTATGTTGTCAGGACATGAATAAACTAACACTTCTCAGGTTTGGGGATATCATCCAAGAATTTGTCCAGTTGACTGATTAAATATTTTTCACTACTGTATGGTTTATACTTCAACACAGAAAGAGCAGACCCAATAAATCAATACTTTCAAAAAGGTTTTACTATTTAAGCACTGATCCTGCAAAGAATTGTGCATGTGCTTACCTTTACGCACTTGCAGTAAATGAAACTACTCTCAGTGCATAAAGATAACCTGTGGAAGTCATTGCAAGATTGGGGCCCATCATTTTCCTTGCCATGAGCTACCAAATGACATTTAAATAAAAACCAAATACTTTGAAAGCCTGTACCTTAATCCTTCAGATACCTATTTGCAGAAGATGACAATTTGACTAGGGGTCCTAGAGGCTCTGGTAATACAATAATAAGAGGCAGAGAGTCCCTTCGAGGGTCCTCTAGACATTGCTTGGTGGTTCTGAAGACTTGGTGGTTGAGCACACTGTTGGGATACGCAGAACTGTGAGCCTCTGTCACCTTTCTGCCTCAGCAAGAGTGAGTTTTGCTGGAGATTAGACTGTGTGTCTACTCCCTGTCACACCAAACTGTCTTCCTCATCAGGAAACTCCTCAGGGGTCTTTTGGCTCAACTTTGCTAGCAGGTAACTTGTTTCTTTCCAATGCACAGCCCCTATCACTGTATATTCATAAAGGATACTAAGTTTGCTGCTCTGAATTGGTTTATAGTAAAAGTAAAACAAGTTTATTAACAAAAGAGCATTGATTAAGGAATACTAAGTAAAAGAGATAAGGGCAGAGATGGTTACAAGCAAATACAAGTGACAAACACACATTTAATCTACAGAGGGTCCTGTGGCACCTTTAAGACTAATAGAAGTATTGGGAGCATAAGCTTTCGTGGGTAAGAACCTCACTTCTTCAGATGCAAGTGAGGTTCTTACCCACGAAAGCTTATGCTCCCAATACTTCTGTTAGTCTTAAAGGTGCCATAGGACCCTCTGTTGCTTTTTACAGATTCAGACTAACACGGCTACCCCTCTGATACTTGACATATAATCTAGCAAGATACAGCCTTTGTTCAAGATGCTTTCTTTTACCCATAGTTTCCTTTCCAGCTTTTTTACTGGCCGGCAAGGCCAGGTCCCATCATAGAGATCAAATAATTTGGTTTCTTTGTCTCTTAAGGTAAAGGATAAAGATGGAGACTCTTTCTGTTCCTTATATCCCCAAAGAGAAATATTTGTCTTACAAATCAGGGAGGGCTCCCGCGGATTCATTATTTTGTTTCTCTCTGGGATGGAGGAGCCATGTTTATTCTTTATCTTTTAAGTTCAGGAGCCTAGTTTATCTTGACAGCTTGTTTTACAGCTAATATGTAAATTGAGGTAAACCCACATTCCTTTGTCTAAGACAGACCTATTTGTGACCTTTACCTGGGCTAGGCTGTCTTGTCTTACACATGTTCTAGTAACACCATACAGAGGGATTTCATATATTCACATATTAAGTTAACACATACATTTTATTAATATCCAGTGCAATATTAACTTTCATTTGATACCTCATAAGGCACAGTTTATACAAATATTGTAGTAATGTGTAAGATGTGAATATAGCTATGCCTAGGGTAACTGTGATCCATAACAAAATGACAAATAAGATGAACACACATGTACGCCCTATGGCTAGCTGCTTGGATACCAAGGTGAGATGCACCAGGAAAAAATTCTAACATTTCCCCCAAAATAATGCAGCTGTAGTATAATCCATAACAGGTCATCCACTATCTAAATTTTACCCAATGTAACTAACATATACCATGAAAATCAAATTTGACAAGCAAGATCAGGTATAACCATATTTTGGACTAGAATAGCTTTGATCACTCAAAAGAGTAAAAGTAAGAGCTATTCAGAAAGATGTGGCTAATCCTGGTGACAAAGAGAGATTATTATCATTTTACACAGTTTGTAGGAACTGGGTAAAATCCTGCTTCATTGAAGTTAATGGGAAATCTGCCATAGATTCCAATAAGGCCAAGATTTCATCCACTATATTTTCTCTCTCCAGAATAAATGGTTTCTGAATTTTGGATTGTCTTATGTAAATATGAGAATGTGAAGGGGGCATATATATGTTTGGCTTCTCTGTGCTTTTAGGAATAAATTGCACCTCTGCACACTGTGCCAGCCCTCATTTGGAACAAGAAAGAATAGAGCACACTAAGATCACAGGTCGCTCTTTCTAAGCTCCCCCCTTCTCCCTTGGGTGGAAGCAGTGCTCTGCTTTTGCAGCTGGGGGATTGGTTAGGCTGTGGTTGTTTGAACTTACTGACAAGGGGGAATAGAAAGGATACTGTGTGGGTGGAAGAAGACCAGTGAGTATCCAGCCCTAAAATAGAGCCCTTGTGAAGTTCTAGCCAGGTTATGCCCTCCTGGAGTGATGTGGAAAGATTGCTATTAGATATCAACTCCACATCAGAGAGAGAAGTGATTTAAGAATCCTCTTGCTTCTTTTCTTTGTTATTCACCATTATTTTTGAAGTTCAGCTTGGATTGGGGATTTCCAACACACACTATTATGAAAGTAAGTGTTGTTCCTTGATTTAAACACCAAATTCCAACCTTGAACATTGAGAGTTAAGAGGTACGTTTTCCAAGTAGATGCAGTGATGACCACAGGTTGTCCTTGCCTTGCCCAAAACAGACAGCATATTTTGCTAAATGTACTTTTGTTTGTTTAATAAGCCTTCTAAGGCAGCTGAGCTTCATGGAAGAGAGTGCATTTTTAAAATTGTTTAAAAATGCAACTCCATCCTAGAAGATCAAGTTTTCTGCAGGCCACCTTAGTAGCCTATCAGGGAGTCAGAGATATACAAACCTGACTTGAGGTGATACAACAATACACTGGAGGTTCTGTAGAGGCTCCTCTGGTCTGGAGATGGTTCGTTTTAAACTTTATTTCTGGTGCATAAGGGACTTGGTTTAGCCAAATGTTTGATATGTGAGTATGAGGGAGTTGATACACCTCAAAAGATCAGCTATTTGTTAGCCCATCACTAATTCCAACAGAGAAATCACAGAGCATTTAGGAAGATATATAGAATCCATGAGAACTCAGTACAGTCCCAGAACATTCTGTGAAAGTGGTGGGATGAAAAGGCTAAATGCTCATTTAAATCTTTTGAATCATAAAATCTGCAGGATCAGGTAAGATCTGTCAAATCTTTTTCAAAGACCTGGTCTACACTGGTGAGGGGGGATCGATCTAAGTTACACAACTTCAGCTACATGAATAATGTAGTTGAAGTTGACGTACTTAGATCTACTTACCATGGTGTCTTCGCTGTGGTAAGTCGATCGCTGACACTCTCCTGCCGACTCTGCCTGTGCCTCTCGCCTGGTGGAGTGAGATGGGAGAGCGCTTGGCGGTCGATTTATCACATCTAATCTAGATACGATAAATTGACCCCTGCTGGATCAATCTCTGCCCATCGATCCAGCGGGTAATGTGGACAAGCCCTAAGTGTCTCACACGAAAGCCTCTCCTGAAATATGAAGCACCAGAAATTTCTTGCTAAACAAGCTTGTGGTTGTAAAACAATGCTGGTGTCAGCATTCACTCTCAAGACAAGAATTTCAGCTTCTCTTTCAAGTTGCACAGAATACATATGAGGACACATGAATAATCTGATTCTTGACACTTTGTTACCCCTTTCCCATATAACACTCAGTGCTTGATCCCCTAGTACAAATATTTACTTGTTGACTTTTTTGTTACATAGCTGAATCATTCTCTGCTTTATACAGTCAAGACTACTCTCTAAGGAATGGAAGACTGGTTATTTCAGATCCAGTATTGCAGTGATTGACTTGGGTGGTTTGTGAATAAAATTCAAGGCACCAGTAGCAGTCAGGGCTTGGTAAATGTCTGGATTTTCAGTTTTCTACTGAAACGGAGCTCACTCCAAAGCACGGAGACTTTACTGTTTCTTGCTTGTGACCTAACATTTGTCCAAGTATGTATCTGGTGTCTAGCAAAGTCCAGACATCACAAACTGTTTAAAAAGAAAAATAATAAATAAAGGATAGAGGTAGTGGAACAAGGAGCTTTGGAAGTTTGTCCAATAATATCAGAGATCAGCAGTTTCAATTTTATTTTTATAGCTTTCAATATTTTTTTTCTGAATTGAGGAATGAATGCTGTGTATTTCTATCATTTTCCTTGATTCGCTATTCTTGCTTTTCACTCAGTTCTCTTGAATCTTATTGATTCCTACATTAAGAGTTTGAGACCTTTTCTCACCTCTTCCTTATGGCCTCTGCAATTTGATTTCTAAAAATCGATATACTGTAAATAGAGATGTTACTATTCTCTGCTTGCCAAATTTAAAAAAACCTAAAGCAAATAAAAAATCTGACAGAGAATGAGTAAAACTTACAGAAGAATGTTAAAAGGACATCCAAATATTTTCAGCATGTCAGAATAGTCCTAGGATAACAAATTATGTATACTGTAAAACTGGTGGGGAAAAAAACTTTGACAGGACCATTTTCCACTTGAAAATGAAGTTTTATTGAAATTCAGATGCTTCACAAAACCATGTTGATTTTCCTTAAATTTTGTTTTGGAAAACACTGTCAAAACATCCCAATTCAACACATGTGTGAAGTATTTCACTTTTTCATTTTGAAACTACTTTTTGTTTCAATTTTTATTTTGTATTATATATTATAATTTTAAAATTAAAATTGAGATAAAAGAAGAACAGGAGTACTTGTGGCACCTTAGAGACTCTAAGGTGCCACAAGTACTCCTGTTCTTCTTTTTGGGGATACAGACTAACACGGCTGTTACTCTGAAAATTGAGATAAAGCATGTTGAGCATTCTGAATCTGATTTTGTTTTTGAGAATTTAGAATTTTTCAAGATTTGTTCTGAATTGGAACAAACACAAATTGCAAATCTCAAAATCCTTCATGAAAGGGAATTTCTGTCCTCTGCGCCATTGTGTAGTACACCGCATTTGTCATTCCTGTTTTAGGAGGTGTATATTTGGTTGCAGGCACTATAATTTGTTTTTGACAGTTCAGAAATTTAGTATTTAGACTGTTAAATTAACGTTGAGCATCTATCATATAATGGTTGGAGACCCTGTAAATATGAAAAACAAACACAAAACCCACTCCACTCACACTATACAAAAAGAAAGAATCCTATCTTCTGCAGATTCAGGGGAAGTTCTCCTGTCCTAGTGCTAAAGAAAGAGAGGTTTCTAGTTTAGAATAAAAATCATATTAACCCAGGTTTTTTATATATTATTTTATCTCCTATGTAGGGGGATGTTCAAGGTTTTTCAAAATACAAAGGAAAAAAAGTGGAAACATTTACACTAGACTTAACAAATAACTAGCAAAAGTAGCTGCTCGATTGCCCATGGAATCAATAGTGAACATTGTGCAAATCAGAAACCTTAACTCAAGTTCTCTGAGCATTCAGGCAAGCCAAATTGCAATTAATTTTGACTCATTTGTACCCTTAGATGTTGACAGTGCAAAGTGGGGATAACTATGTGGTTTGGGACAAATGGACTTTGATTACTTTGGGTCCTTTTACTGTTTCAGGAAGAGCTATGTACATGACTGGATGAACCCATCTCTGGATCCTAGGGAAACATTCACTTCTGGGGCCCCCCTTCAAATATGAATAACAACAAACAGCCAATAAATGGAAAGAAGGGAAAATACATTTTCATGATGTTCCCTCCCATACATTTCACCTCAGTAAATTCCCATCCCAGCTTGTTCACTTCCTTCTCCAGCAGCAATAAGTTATTTATTTACCAAGTGCTATCTTCTATCCTTTGCTCTGTTGGGAATGGCAAAGTGAGTCACAGCTGTGTGTCTGGCTCTGCCCACTCATCCACTGGTGCAGATGTGTGTGCTTATTGAAAGAAGGTCACTTACTTAAGTGAATGGTGGTGTGATCTTGTATATAAGGTCATAACACCACTTGAATTTGCTCAGCTGCTCCTCTGTCATGATGGAGAAAACCCTGAGCCAAATTTGAGTGGTGTTGTGAGTGCAATCCCATTTGCTAGGTGGCAACACCAGTCACTCAAGTAAGGGACCTTCTTTGTTTTTTTTTTTTTTTTAATAATCACCCTTCCTCTCTAGAATATAGGACCTATGCAATTACCTAATTTGCTTATGAGCTAATATAGCCTTAGTTATGCATACCCACATTCTCAAAAAGAAAAAAAGGGGACCTCAGTCACGTACTGCATAGTTTAGTTAGTGTTCTGACTCTAGTACATAGTTGAATTAATTCCTGATTAAAAAAAATCTTTCACATAGTTCTCAAAATTCCTTGAGGAGACTGAGAAGGGTTCAACCGTTGATTGTTACCCTTCCCAGAATCTCTGCAGTGATCCAGTTAGAATCATTCCACAATAACTAGGTTACTTTAGGTCAGTGGTTCTCAAACTTTTGAACTGGTGACCCCTTTCACATAGCAAGTCTCTGAGTGCGACCCCCCTTATAAATTAAAAACACTTTTTTATATATTTAACACCATTATAAATGCTGGAGGCAAAGCAGGGTTTGGGGTGAAGGCTAACACCTCACGACCCCTCCATATTATAACCTGGCAATCCCCTGAGGGGTCCTGACCCCCAGTTTGAAAACCCGTGTTTTAGGTGGTGTCTTATCTCAGAACCCTGATTAAAGCCTCACGAGACTTAATCTGGTTCTTAAATTCCATTGTTCCATACTGACCCCTTTGAACCTCTGAATTATTCCTTTATATCTTCTCTCCTGGGAAGTTCATTGTCTAGAGAAGAACCGATTAATTGATCACCTATAATTCCTAAGATCTAAGGTGCTTGCCAGATACTTTCTGAGACAAACGTTGTTTGTTTTCCACATCATGAGCAAAGAAGTGCAGACTTCCATTAGAAACATCCCTTGGTTGGATGGAAATATTTCTACTCTTCATTAGTGACAGTTAAGGAAGACCGTACAGGTGTTGGCCATGACCTGAAAAAATGGATGTGTAAGAGGATTTTGGTTTGCTTTTTAATCCTAATTTATAGTTTGGTAGTGAGAGAGAAGAGGCATAAATGCACCAACAAACCTATATATTGGTATGTACAAAGGCAGGTGCTTGAATAAACAAGTGGATATGCTGCCAATTATTTTTGGGTCTAATTGAAAATGTGGGACTTATAATAGTGGAAGCTCTTTGGGAAGATGGGCTCAATTAGACCTTAGTTATATAAAAACAATGTGTCCTACAGTGGTGCTTCCAGAAGTTTTAAAAGTCAGGCCTTGTCTACACTGGCAAATTTCTGTGCAGTAAAGCAGCTTTCTATGTTGTAACTCCCAAGGCGTATACACTGCCAAGCCACTTAGTGCGCAGAAACTGCGCAACTGCAGCGCTGTAAAAAAAAAACACCCCGACAAGAGGCGTACACCTTTCTGTGCCAGGGCTACAGTGCCATGGTGCCAACGTAGATACCCTGGTCGATTACAGTGCCGCAATTGGCCTCCGGGCGGTGACCCACAATGCCTGTTCTCACCTCTCTTGTCTTTGGTTTGAACTCTTCTGCCCTGCCTTCAGGTGACCAACTGTGAGTCCCACCCCTTAACTTACTTGGGAATTTTGAAAGTCTCCTTCTTGTTTGCTTGGTCACATGTGCAGTGGTCTCAGTGCATCTTTCCAGGAGACCATGCCTGCTCCATGCACCAGGTGATTCCCTGCTTGGAGCAATG
Source organism: Malaclemys terrapin pileata (assembly GCF_027887155.1). Lineage (NCBI taxonomy): Eukaryota > Metazoa > Chordata > Testudines > Emydidae > Malaclemys > Malaclemys terrapin. Next base: position 31,568,049 of record NC_071513.1, on the reverse strand, counting down.
CCAGGCTGCTGGACCTCATCAGTATTTGGGGAGAGGAGGCTGTCCAGTCCCAGCTGTGCTCCAGCTGTAGGAATTATGATACCTATGGACAAATTTCAGTATGCATGCCGTGACCGGGGCACACTGCAGTGCAGGGTCAAAGTGAAGGAGCTGCAGAATGCCTACCACAAGGCACGGGAGGCAAACCACCACTCTGGTGCTGCGCCCATGAGCTGCCAGTTTTACAAAGAGCTGGATGCGATACTTGGTGGTGCGATACTACTGTGAAAGCCACTGTGGATACTTCAGTGGCTCACATGCCAGTTGAGGATGGACCAAGCCAGAAGGAGGAAATCTTGGATGAGGATGTGGAGTGGGAGAGGGACCCAGAGGCGGAGGATGGCTTGGAGGTCAGAGATGCATGCAGCCAGGAGCTCTTCTCTGGAGGAGGCTAGCCTGTCACAGCTGTTGGAGCTTGGTGAAGTGCAAACAGGAGAGGAGGCCTCTGGTAAGTGGATTTGATTTTAGGAATTGCTGAAGCAGAGTTGTTGGGGGCAGGAGGGTTGCAGAAAGCAGGCTTGTATCTGTATGATGACATACCACCACATGCCTAGTCTGAGTGGTAGAACAGGGTGTTGATTGACTCCCACACTTCACAGGAACCTGCCTCAGAGATCTCCAGGAAACTCTCATGGAGTTACTGGGCAATCTGCTGCCACAGGTTCTTTGGCAGAGCTGCTCTGTTTCTTACCCCATTAACAGTAACTTTCCCATGCCACGCTGCCTTCACGGTGGGGGGTGGGGGGCGCACGGGACCATTGCTGCACACAGACGAGCTGCATAAGGGCCAGGGTGGAAGCCACAGTCTTGGAGAAGACCCTCCCTTGATTCCCTGCTCACCTTCAGCAGAGAGATATCTTCCATAGTGAACACAGCCTGTGGAAAATGTGGGGACAGGAATGATTATAAGCCCACCCCTCCTCCCCCTACACTGCTAGCTCTCCCCAACAGCTACATGCCTAGTATACAGTACAGTCTGGAACACTGATTTCCCCTACCTCTGCAGTTACTTACCACTTTTGCAAGTCTTGTGGCTCATGTAGTCAGCACTGAGGTCAGCCAGTTAGTGGCTGTGTTTTAAATGACTGAATCAATGGTCTCTGTGTTGCAAACAATATTGCTTCTGTAAAAGGTTGTGTTTTGGCTTCATAAATATGACTTTGGAAGCCCATCCTCCCTTTTTGTTATTGCCAGCTGAGGGGCTGTGCAGAATTAGAAAGCAGCCACGAAGAACTAAGGAGGCATTTCAGTGTGATGTCATGATGCACGCCACAGCCGAAAAACAAGAATTGGAGTGGCGGGACAGCGAGAACATCCATCCCTCTGCAGTACTGTACCCACTGCACTGTACTCGAAAGGAAATGGATATGATACCTGGACATACACAAATATGGGACCCCACCTCCTCCTGGGACGGGACCCTCCGTTCCCCATCCCTCTCAGTGCTGATGTGTTTTTTTTTGTTTGTCTCTCTCTTCTGGTTGTTGTTTTTTAATAAAATATTTGTTATGGTTTGAAAGCAATCTTTTTTACATTAATTGAAAGCAAAGCCTACAAAGCAACAGGCAATTTTCTTAAACCTTTATAGTGCATTGTCTGCACCAATCACAATCACCTCCTAGCATTACAAGCACTGCACTCCCGAGCATAGCAACAAATATTAGTGGTTATCAGCTTCAAATTGCTGCCTCAAGGCATCCCTGATCCTTATGGCCCCGCATTGTGCTCCTCTACTAGCCCTGGTGTTTTGCTGTTCAAATGCAGCTCCCAACCGCTGAGCCTCAATGGGCCAGCCCTGAGTGCAGCTTTCACCCTTCCCTTCACAAATATTATGCAACATACATGAATATTGTCATCAGCCAGGTCCAGCTTCCCACATAGGCAGCACCAGTGGGCCTTTAAACAGCCAAAAGCACACTCAACAGTCATTCTGCACTTGCTCAACCTCTTGTTGAACAGCTCCTTACTGCTGTCAAGGTGCCCCAGGTATTGCTTCATAAGCCCCTTCAAAAGGAGTAGCCAGGGTCTCCCAGGATCACAATGGTGATCTTCTGGTCTGGGAAGAATGTACCTGCTTACAGCATCCCGAACAGGCCAGTGTTCCGAAAGATGAGTGCATCATTCACCTTTCCGGACCAGCCTGTGTTAATGTCAGTGAAATGCCCACTGTGATCCACAAGCTCCTGGAGAACCATTGAGAAATACCCCTTCTGATTAATGTACTCAATGGCTAGGTGGTCTGGTGCCAGAATTGGAATATGTGTGCCATCTATCTGCCATCTGCAATTAGGGAAGCCCATTTGTGCAAAGCCATCCGTAATGTCATGCACATTGCCCAAAGTCACGGTCTTTTGGTGCAGGATGAGATTAATGGCCCTGCACACTTCTGTCAACACTTTCCCACTCTGAATTGGTTAGTGACTGATCAGTAGCAGTCTGAAGTAGCATGCTTCCACAGTGCAATCACCACGCACTTCTCCAATGGCAGGGCAGCTCTCATTCTCATGTCTTTGTACCACGGGGCTGGGGCAAGCTCATCACACAGTCCCATGAATGTGGCTTTCCTCATCTGAAAGTTCTACAACCACTGCTCATCATCTCAGATGTGCACGACTATGTGATCCCACTACTCAGTGCTCGTTTTCCGAGCCCCAAAACAGCATTCCACGGTGGTCAGCACCTCCGTGAATGCCACAAGCAATCATGTAGCGAGATCAATGTCAAACTGCTCTTGCCTTTGTAGTTTATGTAATAACTACACACTGCCACTTGTGACGTGTTAGTGAGAGTGAACAGAATATTAGGCAACAGTGCGGGATCCATTCCTGTAGACCGAAGAGGCAGAGCAAAGCGCACAGTACACAAACCATTGAAAGATGGCGCCAAATTCAGATGCAAGCACAAGGATTGCTGGGATGTGAATCAATGCATCACAGGGTCTTGGGACAGGACCCAGGATGCCCTGCGACCCCCTTCTGCCTTCCCACAACTCTTAGCGCCAGAAGAGGAAAAGATGCTCTGTGGGATAGCTGCCCAATGTGCACTGCTCTGAATACGGCTGCAAGTGCCACAAGTGTGAACACGCTCCCAGGCAGCTGACAGTGTGAACCCACAACAGCACTTTCCCTTCAGTGCTCTCTGAGCAGCGCTGTAACTGCCAGAGCTGAAAATCTGCCAGTGTAGACGTACAGTCTAAGCAAGCTTTATGCTCCCAACTTAAACTTGTAAAAGGGAGGCAGGCTTGAATTTCATAGGCTCTGCCAAGACCTTTTCCTTTGGTGAATGCCAAGGGATACAAGTCTACATACAGAGCTGTACTTCCAGGAAATTGGCTTGCCTCTTCCAACTATTCCTGGCCTGAAGCCACAAAATCTGTCAAGATATATGACTGAGAGTGTGATGCATGTCGCTTGTCACAACTGTATTGGCTTCAAGTGTCCTTTGAAAAGAGAGTGCTATACATGAAATGCAACTTTTGAAGGTTCTGAAGGTGGAAAAGGATACTTAAAATGGCAAGATAGGCTATTATTTTATATCTGACATTATTTATCAATGGGCTAAAGCAAGAAATCTGGAGACAGGCATCATCTGGTTTCTTTTAGTTCTGACTTCAGTCCCTCAATAGTCTTAGTCATCAACCTCTCTCTCCTTGGCTTAAAGAAAGCATCCTTAGAAAAGGATATTGTAGCCAGAAATTTTATGTGCAGCCAAATCTAAAGTATGAGGGGAAGAAGAAGTAGGTCATTGATGGTCGATGAGTTAAGGGCAGATTTTAGGACTTAACTAGTGTTTTTGCTTTTGTTGCTTTCTATCAACACCTTTATCTTTACTTAGTTCTTTATGATTTAATACTGTACATACAGTATTTGTGAAATATCAAGGCAGCCACAGCATTGCTGAGGGAAGTTTTGCCATAGCCTTTAGGCCAGTGGTTCTCAAACTTGGGCCGCCGCTTGTTCAGGGAAAGCCCCTGGTGGGCCGGGCCTGTTTGTTTACCTGCTGCGTCCACAGGTTCGGTCGATCGCAGCTCCCACTGACCGCAGTTTGCCGCTCCAGTCCAATGGAGGCTGCAGGAAGTGGCGCGGGCTGAGGGACGTGCTGGCCGCCCTTCCCACAGCCCCCATTGGCCTGCAGCGGCGAACCGCAGCCAGTGGAGCTGTGTTTGGCTGAACCTGTTTATTGCAGGTAAACAAACCAGCCCGGCCCACCAGGGGCTTTCCCTGAACAAGTGGCGGCCCAAGTTTGAGAACAACTGCTTTAGGCTACATATCTGCTGAATGTTTCTGCAAAAGTAATAATTCAAGCTGGTTTGTTGCTAAATGGGAGTATTTAAAAATAACTGTGAACAGGCTTCGGTGGTAAATGAAATTAGCAAAAATTGTTTTCTTCCAGTCGGACAAGAGTGGGAGAGGGGAGGTTGTGGGAGCAGTAAATAATTTTATGGAGTGTTTAAGGTATCTGTTACAGGCTGCTTGCTCTCAGGCTGGAGAGCCTGGGGCTAAACAAGATGAGAGCCCCACTTGAGGGGAATCAGATAATTTCAAATGTAGAAGGCAGCAGGAAGAGGTGGGATGGTTGAGAGAAACTCAGGAATTAGGAGATACTAACTCCAAAAGGAAGCAGGGCTGAACTCCACTCAGATGGAGCAGTCTGACAATGGAAGAGCTCTGGATGTGGTTGAAGAACTGGAAATAAGTATGAATTCTTCAATTATGATTTTGGACTTTGTCTTGGGCTCATTGAGGATTGTTTGGATTATTTTATGAATAAGGACTCTGAGGTCTAGGTGAACTTTATTTGATATTAAACCAGCACTAGAAGTCTCTAGTGCAGCCCTATTTGGACTGCTTAAAGGGCCCAGAAGAAGGGGCTGGGGGCTAATAGGGACAGAGTGCCTGTAAAGTAATCGGTGCCCCTAAAGGGGCTCTCAATAAGTGACCACAGTGCTACAGTATCATTAGAGTCTAATGTTAACTTGCTGTTATATTTGGGAAGTAATTTCTTCAGATTTGGGGCTAAAGTAAAATAATTCAGACAAAACTGTTTTGTAGTTTAGGTGTTTCCTGTGTTTTGTCTTAACATTTCCAATAATGTTGCCCTCATATAAGAAAACTGAAACAATAAGCTCCAGTGTAAACCAGTTGCCCTTGCTTGATATTATCATCTATGGAGCTATATGAGCAATTTGTTAGTCTGTAGTGCCCCAAATAAATATTTGAATAAAAACCTGAAAAGATAGGTGGGGATATATTTTTCTAATAATAGAAGGAAGGTCATATTCAAACTTACATAATTTTGTCATAGCCTACTCATATGCCTATGTATAGTCGGCCATAATTGCAATAAGATTCACATCTCAGACAAGATTTATATTTTTTGTCACTGAAATACTGAATGAGTGATTAAAGGGAGTATATTAGAAGCTGGGGTGAATTATTTAAGCTTCATTTTGGCTTTATATTTCAGATTTAATTATTCTTCTACCACTTGGTACTACATGGAGTACTGTCATAGTATTGCTTAGAGCTGCTTGAAATTTGTTGACAATTTTTTTCTTACTGGAAAATGTAATTTGAGGGCAATCAAATTTTTCCCACTGGAAAATGCTAATTTCAATAAAACTTTTTTTCCCCCTGATTGGGGTGTGGAGGGGAAGTGAAAACACCAGAAACCAAGGATTGCTTCTAATCAACCTTTGAAAATTAGAAAAAAGTCTTATTCCACCATTTACCAGTTAGAATAAGTAAATTAAAGTGAGAGTGGATTTGTTTTGGGGTTGGTTTTTTGGGGGGCGGGGAAGGGGGATTAGGGAGGAAAAAGCAGGGAGAACTCCAAAAAGAAATGAAATGTGTCAGTTTTGAAAACCTGAAACAAACAACACATTGGAAAGAAATGTTCATTTGGCTATGAACCAACATTTCAAAATTAAATGAAATGTTGTCACCTATTTCTAAATGTCCCTGTGATGGTGAGGGGGATGTAAATTACACACTGGAAGTGACAGAATCATGGGGAACCAGAGAGCCCAGTTAGCTCATTCTGTGGCACGTGGAAGGCAGGCAGGTAATTAAGGATTAGACCCAGCTGGGGGAAGACCTAAGGGAAGGACTGCATGGCAATACGGGGAGGAAAGTGAGGAGAGAGGTCTTGTTTCCTCTCCCTGGGAAGAGAACCACAGTGGGCTCTGCAGGAAAAAGGAGCTTGTGCCCTGGGACTGTTACAGAAGTGAGTGGGCAGTGGGGGAGAAGAAGGACTCCTTAAGCAGCCCTAGGAGAAGAGAGACTCCAGGGAAAAAATCCTAAGGGTCAGTGGCATAGGAAGAGCTAGGCCTTCAGGAAGAAATAACTTTTTTGTTGCGTTCAGAACAGGGGTGATGAGTTTGTGGAGGACTGAGCCCAGAAAGTGTGGAAAAGTTCTTGATTCTTTGAGTTTGGACATTGGTACCCTCAGGCCTGCCGACAGCAATTCCAGGCCAAAGGGCAGAACAATCAATGGGCCTGCGCTACTGCCAGCTGCGCTGCTGGGCATGCTCTTCCGACACAGCCAGAGCTTCCATATGGATGCCTGGCTGCCTTAGCCACCACCGGTACCACCTCATGCGTGCTTAGGAGACCTGCAGCCTGCCCAGGTGATTTTAAAAGGGCCCGGGTCTCCCAGCCACTAACGCAGTGGCCGGGGGGCCCTGGCCTTTTTAAATCACCTGGGGCCCTGGACAATTGCCCACTTTGCTCCCCCCTGTCAGTGGGCATGGGTACCCTGGAAGGGGTGGGACTCTTCATGTGGCACGGCCAGAGGGTCAGGTCACCACACAGTTGGCCCAAAGCTGGAAGAGGATGTATCAGAGGGGCTGCAATGCTGGGTCTAACCACAAGGAGGTGCTCTGGCATGGTGAGTCTATGACAGACCTCTGGAAAACTGAAATTTTCTGATGGGGAAAATCTCAAATGGGAATTTTTCCTGTGGATAATTAAATGGGGAAAAGTATCATTTCCCTGACTAGCTCAACTGGCCTGATGTATCCCAAAATATATAAATCCTTTATTGGGATGTGATTTGGGGTGGCTTTATGATTTGTTGAACCTTAGTTGAGCCTGAGGTGCACAGTAATGGAAGTCAGCGTTGTGCATCAAGGGACACCGAGTGTATCAGTGGTGCTTACTATCCTCTTCCATGTGTCCTGCTGATGGTGAAACACATCAAGGCCATGCAATGAATTTCCTTTTCTTCTGTTTAGTGTCAGGGTTAATGTTAGACTGGTCTGTGGGATGCTAATTTAGTAAAGGTCCTTTTTATGCCTAAAACTTGTCTTTTATCGAATGAAGGCAAAACAGGGCTAAGACTTAACACACAATTTGAAACATTCTTAACTATGAATGGCTCTAATGCGAGGTTTCACTGTAATCTTTGTACTTTAGTCAAATCCTATTCTTGGGTGGTTACATGGCTTCCATTGAAGAAAATGGGAGCCAAAAGCAGAATTTGGTCTATAATGTGTCTCCCGTGCAGCATCACTAACATTAACAAAGCTTAATAAATTGAATCTAATCTATTTCTGTGACAAATGCACATTAGAATGTTAGATTTTGAAGAATATTAGAGAAATATACTGTGTATCAAGAGCAGATTCTGCAGGTATATAATAGGATAGCCATAAAATAGTAAGATACTTGAGTTAAGTTAGAATATGGCCATTGCACCATTTTCATATGCACATTGTGCTAGACCTGTAAGACACATTTAACTCGCACTGTAAATTTGGGTGTACATTACTCTTTACTATGAGCCTCATTAATGTTTACGTGTATTGCTTACGTGAAGAAACTATCCCCTATTAGAAATATGCCCACTTAAAGAAAAAAGAGAGCACTTTCTTATTTCAATATAGGGGTTTGTTCTAGAATCCAGTGTTACAGATGTTTGCTGTTTGACACAGGTGTAACTTCTAGAACATACAACTGGATCTGAAAAATCAATGGTTTACTGAAATATTTTATTAGAAGGGTTTGGTTTTCAATATGTGAAAAAATTTCTAGCCTCTCAGAGAAACTTGAAGTTAGGCCGTAAATACTGATTGCTGACTTGTATGAGCTAATCACTAGCAACCCTTACTAGAATCTTACCTCCATAGGAAACCCCAGATTGCCCTCTTGGCCAAAGAAAGCCGCTCTCCTTTAAAGTGAATACAGATATAATCTGAAATACCGGCAGCCACAGACAGACACATATACCATTTTACTTGGCTGATACCAGTCTAGTAGTATCCATATTGATAAGCAAGATAGGGTAACCTCTCCTCACCAGTATCCTGAATCTTGCTCTGACCAGTGGTTTGGATGCTCACTATGTTGCCCAGGCTCAGCAAGTGGCGCACCAATCACAAGACCATTCCCTACACAGTTAAAGAGTGCTGAGCAAATAGTGGAGCAAAAGATGCTGGGCTGGGCAGGTCAATATCCCAGTACAGTCTACATGGTAGAGAGGGCCATAATAGCATGACAGAGTAGGGTGAAGGGGGGTGAGGCCTGAGAAGTAAATAGCAGACTTTGTTTACCCAGTCTAAAAAGCTGGATATGCTGCTGGCTTTCTCTTTTAACTTGTTCCTAAATTATATAAATTGATCTATATGTCCCAAGAATAGTTATAGGTGAGTAAAATACAGCTGATACTTGCTCTATTATAATTCTTATATGGGATCAGATGGACCTAGCAAACACAACCTCTCCCAGCTCAGTCATTAGGTGAGTGTTAACAATGTAGCTAGGAACATGTGAAAACAGCATTAAAGGCAACGTTTTTTTTCCACATGTAGTGGAAGAATGTGAGCATGCTTGTCTGGACTGAGATAAATATTGGTTCTTGGGTGCCTGATAGCCTGGTGGAAGAGATACTTTGAGTGTAGCCTGGGAGTTTTGTGTGTGTGGCAGGGGGTGGGGGTGGAGTAACCAGACCCAGGCACCCAGCAGATTGGGTAAAGGGTATATCTGAAGAAATAGAAAGAAAGGAACTGCCTCTGGCTGCAGGTGCGGAGAACTGTATGTGTGGTAGATGGAGTTCTGAAGACAGAGTTTCTCTGATGGAGCTTTGCTGCTGTTGTTGCTATCTTTGTTCAAGGTCGAACAGGAATGCTGTACATATTGTGAATAAAATAGCCCAGGAGGAAATATCCTGAGTCTGTTTCATTTGCTTCTCTTCCAGCGAGGCCTCAACTTGCTCAAAATCCCCAAACTCTTAGAAGCTGGAACTCCTGATAATTATGTATTTTATTTATTTAAGCACCTTGTGGCTGATGGGCTCCTTCAGTCTGTGTGGGAGACCTTCCTCTGTTTTCTGACAATGGGAAACTCGCTTGGCAAGTGCTCTGAATAACAGTGGTTGCATTGAAAACAGTGGCATGAGAGGGCTCATCCTACCTGTCTGTGGTAATTTATCAGATGTATTGAAAGCTTTTATAGCAGCAGAGGAAAGAGAATATTTTCCTCTGAATTTTTTGTGGTTGATGATGAAGATTAAAAATAAATAAATGTCGTGACTTAGAAATGAAGAGAATTTCCTAAGTGTTATTTATAAAGCAATCAGAACATACTGGTAATGCTTTTGATCCAATTGTCATCACATCTGACGTTTGGGGGTTGTTTTTTTGCCCCCCCCTTTTTTTTTTAAATAAATCTCACTACTTATTTCTAGGATGCTATCAATGTTTTGGGGGTCCTTACATATAACTGTTTTATGAATGTGTACAAAGCATAAGAACATACATCTAAATAGATATGGATAAAGAACTATCTGATTGTAAGACGCTTTTTTTCTTGTTTTTTATACTGCAAGTCTGGTAGCACCATGGAGACATTTTTATACTATTAACACTCCATCTCTGCTTTTCTGAGCTGAGACTGAGGAACACATTGCAAACAAATTTGTGATGTGTATTGTTGAGCACAGCAGCCTGCAATCATTTAATTCATATTCCCTATGACCTTGTCAAGGTCATTCAAAGAGAGATACCAGCCCTGGACCGATAAGAATGTGTTCTCAAAGTGTATTTGTTTTTTCTTTTCTGTAGGTGAGTGTAAAAGGGGGGTGGGAGAGTAATGGTGCTTGCTGACTAAACAGTAAAATTTGTAGCAGTGTAGTGCAGTTGTAGCAGTGTAGGGATAACATATAGATATATAATTACAAGGACTGTGTGACCAATGCACCAAACCCAGCAATTGCTCAGGGCCACGGAATATGACAGCGAACACTGCACTGTAGCAAACGCAGCTTTCAAATTTAAACAAATGAGATTCCATTTTCGACAATGATGTGTCCTGCATTCATTTCAAACAGCCAGTCTCTCATGCTACTTTATCCAATATCCTCTTCTATCTGGAATACATAGATTTTAAAATTAGCTGTGGTCTGTATCCTTTCTCTGTGAAATCATCCTTTTGAAGTACTTCACAAAACACAGTGCCCTTTATTTTCCAGTGCATCTTCAGTGGCTTTGCTTGTCTTTGAGAATGAGCTTTGCTTCCAGCAGAATCAGTCAAAGCCTCAATCTAATATTCAGTCAAATCCTATTGGGGAAGAATGGGATCAAAATCAGAGTTTGGAAGGACAGCTATACCTGTTTGCATAGTTATGCTTGAATAATGCTACTGGTTTACCACTTTAGAGTGGAGGATGGAAAAATAGGTCCTTTTTTTTTTTTTAAATGATTCAGAACATAACTTTTTCAAGGAAAAAGATAGTCTATACTGTAGATAATTTAAAAATAACTTTTGATGGGATAGTCTTCCCCATAATAGCAAAATGCAGACCTATTAAGTGAGACATTATTGCTTTTCTTTCTATGCAGTATGCCTATGTCTTGTTTGTTTTCATCCTGTATAATCTCTTTCCAGTCTATCTTTTAAAAGCTAGCTCATCTTTAGTACAGTAAATAATAAATTTTTCAGGCACAGATGAAAACCACTGAGGGACTCAGGAGACCAGACTCCAGCAGGTATGGAAAGCTAACCATTCTTAGATTTTTTTTTTTTGTAGTTCCAGAATTGCATCTTTAAGAGTGTCCATTCCCCTGCTATTGATTTCTTTCCTGCAAAAACAAGCTGGATTGGATGTCTGCTCTGGTGTTTTTTAAATATAGGCTCTTATGTTCCCAGGTCCTACTCACCCAATCTGAAGCAGGTGTTATGTTTAAACAAAGCATATGAGATCTTTTATAGGGGAGAAGGCAACATGCAGCATTTATTGAGAATACAGCAGTTAGCATATGCTTTTCAGTCACACACACACACAATGCACACCGTCCCGCCAGTTGATGTTTATAGTTACCAGTCCAAAGTCTGGATCAATCTAGTGGCCAGCCAGATTGGTCGCAGAGCAGAGCCGGACTCTGTTGGTCATGATCCGATGCTCCTGGAGTAGTGGCAAGACGAACCCAAAGCCCCATGGCAAAGCACCCTGTCCTTATAGTCCTTTTTCTCTGTTGAAGTCTATGGATTTTGCTGTTAGTTTATGACCGGTTACTCCTTAATTGGTGTTATCTTTTGATGTTAACATTCCAAAACATCTCTGAGAGGGTCATCCTGTCCCAGAGTGATTTAATCACGTGTCTTTAGGGGTGCCAGCCTCCACCTCAAGGTCGTCAATCTGCCCTTCTTCAATCATGGATGCACGTTGATGGTGCTCTGGCATCAATAAGTCTCAATAATGGCCTTCACACCTTATCTTTTCCTGATGCATGCATTCCTCATTCACACAAACAGTATTTTACAGAGACCTTTGAGAATACAAACAGCAGTATTTTATACCAAGCGAAAAGACATTGTAAATTAAACCTTGCTAAATTTTATAACCAAAACAGTTCACATTGAGGCCCAGGCCTTCAATGTTCCTCTAATCTACTTAGCATAGACACAATACAGGATCCTGTCTCTTACTAACTAAACCTTAAAACAGAGAACTAAAAGGGCCCAATTTGTAATGCATATGGGAAACAAAATCCCATAGTCCCAAAGGGTCATTCCTTTCTGCTATTCAAAAAGGGTGGCTGGCAGAATGAAATCAAATCATCCATTAATTCTCATAGTACAATTATAAAATACTTCTCCAACACAGGGTCCTGCTCATTTTGCCCCTCAGAGCCTGCTGTGTTAATGTTGAATGACACACTTACAGACAATACAGTAAGCAGTTATAGGGGAGACTGTTTCATACTATCCGACTCTGGGACAGACAGTACATTTTGCGTGAAGTGGAGATGGAAGCCAGGTAGTAATTACTGTGGAGAAGGCAGTGTAGGTCCTATCAGTTTTACTTTCACTCTGTAAATGAGCACCTACATATCCCTTGGTTTTGGAATAAAGAGAAGCGGCATCTTCTGTCCTCCTCTACAGTTGTGACTACTGGTAGTCACTTCAGAAGTAGGGGGAATGTTATCCATGCTTGTATCATCAACCTCTCATAAATACTGAAGAAAACCATTGTTGCTTATACAGTACTTTCTTAAAGAGATTATAGATTCCTCTAAAAGCCCCCCAAATCTGGTCTCTTAAAATGTGTAGAACCTTATGAAAAAGGTGATTTCATTTAGTGCTCTCATTTCTGTAAGAATAGTGTCTTTGCCATGTCTTCCCAGTTTAAGATGACAATAACAAAATGACAGTTTAAGGTATGTACATATAGTTAACTATACGTGCCATGTTTGTTCTGCTTACTAATCAAAATACTTTCATCCCCTCACTAAAATCATGTATCCTTCCTACCTGATTCATGTACATACATTTTGGCAGTCAAATACAGTGACAAACTGGGTGAATCTTAAATTACATTACCAGCTGCTATTTATTCATTTTTGTCAATGTTTTGTAAGTTGTATACAGCTATTCTATAGCACTATAAATTTTCAAATTTGAAAGGTGACCACATATTACTGTGAATATACTACCATCATACTCATCACCACTATCATGTTTACCACTTCTGTGCTACTTCAACTTATAAACTATAGTAAGAGAACGTTATTCATAATTAGTGATAGCAGCAGCAGCACACAATCAGTATATATATATTTTGAAGTAAATATTCAACTCTTAAGACAAACCAAAACCCAACTCATGGGGAGACTTGCACTGCTACATCTGAGTTGATTCTGTCTTGAATATTAGTGCATGTGCCTCTGAAATTATTCCAAGTCAAAACGATAGGAAGGAAGGTGACAGAAGCAAAATTTCCAGCTTAGAAGCATAGTTAAGGTCTGAGTTGGAATCTTGAGATGAACAATACCTATCAGGAGAATGTCAGTCTTTAAAGCATTTAATATAAATTGCATTTCTAGGTTCTTTTGTTTTGAATAAGTTCAATTTACTAATGAAGAAATTGTATCTAAAAGTAATGAAGCACAATTCCAACTTGCTGACAGTGAAATATCCAATTTCAATTGGTCTTCACCCTAGACAGACATATTACCCAATCATTGCTAATAAGTAAGATATTTTAATAAAGGGTTATTGAATTAGCACAGCTTGGCTTGCATATTGAATTATATGCTTTGTAAATGAAGTGATATTTTACATTAATTGGTGCTAATTACTTCAGAACTGTTAACATTAATGTTTTAATTTTGTATGATGGTGACTGAAATTGTACATGAATTTCATGTACATCAATTGCTGTGGTAGTCTTGCATTATATAACTGCTGAGGATGGCAAGACTTTAAAGTTTTGGATATTTGTGAAAGATAAGCATTCCAACAGTAGAGTACTTCTCCATATTCCTTGGATCTGCCAGATAGGGCTGGAAACAGATTTCTAATATCTTTTTGCCATTTGTCTAATGTGTGAAGAACTGTGTGTGTGTGCAATTTGTCACTGAGACACTTTGTAACTAAGGAGTACAGCTGGTTAAATAGTAAACACATTGCGTTGTGTTTAGTTTTTGTTTTTTTACAAATAAAGGTGCCAGGTTTTGGCGTACTCAGATTCATGGACTCCCATTATCATTGAATATTTGGACAACTACAACTATTCATGAAAATACAAATTCTAAAAGTATCTGACATGGAAGCAATACCACATGATGTGGTTGCACAGCTCTACAAAACAGTAGTCAAAGCAAGCAATTCACAATCAATCGACAGAACTATTTTTGTAAACTATTAAGTGAATTTCAATATTTTTTCATAATTAATCAGGATCTGTTTGACCTGTGCACTAAATAAACAAGGGGCTAACTTAAAAGATAAATGTAAATTAATCAACTTGCTGTACTGGGCTGTACAGACATGCAAACATGAAAATTGTGGGGGAAGGATTATTTCAATTTTTTCAACCTCCATTCAGTTTGTTTAATCTATGTATTTGTTAATTTATCCACATAAATTCTTTCATCCCAAAAAATGTTTACTTTGATCAGTCTCTAAAATGTCAGGGTCCACCATCTCATTTGATAGTCTAACTAATGTAATCATTATAGTGTGAGATTATATCATGTCTTAATACACTGTCATAGAGTTTTCACATAACCTAAATTACATGGTAGGCTTTAAGAAAGTACTTAAAGGTCATTTGATTTGCTGACTCAGATACCTAAAAAGGAATGATAAAAGAATATATGCATGGTAAAGAATTTTTGGATGAGCATAGATGATTGTATAGAGATTATACTGGATAGTCTTCTCCTCTGTGTTTTCCCTATTTTGAGACTAACCTGTTACATCACTCTTGTGGCTTGGGTTCTTTGAGAGCGAGAGATCTCTAATTAGTGTTTGATACAGCTGAATGATGATAGTGTTCAGGGAAATATTTTTATTAAGGTAACTATTTGTAGTATTGTGATGTTGTGCATTCTAATATTTATTTTTGCTACCTTTGGCCAGCAACTCATACAATAAACTATTAAGCTTAAGGAGAATATGATGTAAAATAACATAAATAACACTGGTCTACAATTTTTGAGAAGTTGTGTGCTTCAGAGATAAAATGTGCTATTTATTATGAATTTTGATGTGCTGAACTCAAATATGACAATTACAACAACTGATTGGCTACTGTTTTTAAGATATTTAAGTTTTTAAATTTTATGTCTATGTCTATTGTGTAGATAGTAGAGTTTTAATCATAAATTGTAAACCTAGGTCTTTTCATGTGTTTATGGTTGCTTTACATGATAATATTTTACTGTCCTGTTTATGTAAAACTTTAAAAATCAGCAAAAGGATTATATAAATAAAATTTATTATGAAACAAAAGGCAAAAAACTATTATGTACATAGTTTAGTCCTATTCAGTGTGTACTCGGAGCTTCTTGGCTTGTCTCTTGTATTCATTAAATGGAGCATCTCTTGTCACTGTCCAGCAATAGTCTGCAAGCATTGATGGGCTCCATTTGCCCTGATAGCATTTCTCCATTGTTGCAATGTCCTGGGGAAATCGCTCGCCATGCTTGTCGCTCACTGCTCCGCAGTTTGGTGGAAAAAAATCTAGATGAGAGTGCAAAAAATGTATCTTTAGTGACATGTTGCAACCAAGGCTTTTGTATGCCTCGAGGAGGTTTTCTACCAACAACCTGTAGTTGTCTGCCTTTTTGTTTCCGAGAAAATTTATTGCCACTAACTGGAAGGCTTTTCATGCCGTCTTTTCCTTGCCACGCAGTACATGGTGAAATGCATCATCTCGAAGAAGTTCACGAATCTGAGGACCAACAAAGACACCTTCCTTTATCTTAGCTTCACTTAACCTTGAAAATTTTCCACTGAGGTACTTGAAAGCTGCTTGTGTTTTGTCAATGGCCTTGACAAAGTTCTTCATCAGACCCAGCTTGATGTGTAAGGGTGGTAACAAAATCTTCCTTGATTCAACAAGTGGTGGATGCTGAACACTTTTCCTCCCAGGCTCCAATGACTGTCGGAGTGGCCAATCTTTCTTGATGTAGTGGGAATCTCTTGCACGACTGTCCCATTCGCAGGGAAAACAGCAGTACTTTGTGTATCCAGTCTGCAGACCAAGCAAGAGAGCAACAACCTTCAAATGGCCACAAAGCTGCCACTGATGTTGGTCATAGTTTATGCACCTCAAAAGTTGTTTCATGTTGTCATAGGTTTCCTTCATATGGACTGCATGACCAACTGGAATTGATGGCAAAACATTGCCATTATGCAGTAAAACAGCTTTTAGACTCGTCTTCGATGAATCAATGAACAGTCTCCACTCATCTGGATCGTGAACGATGTTGAGGGTTGCCCTCACACCATCAATTTTGTTGCAGGCTACAAGATCACCTTCCATGAAGAAGAATGGGACAAGATCCTTTTGACGGTCACGGAACATGGAAACCCTAACATCACCTGCCAGGAGATTCCACTGCTGTAGTCTGGAGCCCAACAGCTCAGCCTTACTCTTGGGTAGTTCCAAATCCCTGACAAGGTCATTCAGTTCACCTTGTGTTAGGAGGTGTGGCTCAGAGGAGGAGGATGGGAGAAAATGTGGGTCCTGTGACATTGATGGTTCAGGACCAGAAGTTTCATCCTCTTCCTCTTCCTCGTCTGACTCAAGTGAGAATGATTCTGGTGCATCAGGAACCGGCAGTCCTTCTCCGTGGGGTACTGGGCATATAGCTGATGGAATGTTTGGATAATGCACAGTCCACTTTTTCTTCTTTGACACACCTTTCCCAACTGGAGCACCATGCAGAAGTAACAATTGCTGTTATGATCTGTTGGCTGTCTCCAAATCATTGGCACTGCAAAAGGCATAGATTTCCTTTTCCTGTTCACTCACTGGCGAAGATTTGTTGCACAAGTGTTGCAGCATATGTGTGGGGCCAACCTCTTGTCCTGATCTCCAATTTTGCAGTCAAAATAAAGGTGATAGGCTTTCTTAACCATTGTGGTTATACTGCGCTTTTGTGATGCAAAAGTCACTTCACCACAAACATAGCAGAAGTTATCTTCACGGTTCACACAAGTACAAGGCATCTCTGCTCACTTTGGCTAAATAGAAATGTGTCCCTTTGCAAAATCAAACACTGACAAATAAGAGAGCACAACACTGTATGATTTCTAGAGCTGATATAGGGCAATTTGTTCAGCAGAGTGATGTAAGCTTCGTTATGATTGCATCATCCATGACTTCTAGGAATAACATGATGCAATTCATATCCTGTATGACGCAATACCAGCTTCAGATTGCATCATTCATTATTTTGCCTAAAAAGCAAGTACTGTCCAAACCCAGTCATAGATTTATTCATAGATCCAGTCAAAGATGTATTTTAGTCATTTCTGGTTTAAATTGAGATCCCTTCCCTTTATTACTCACTTATCCTCCGCCATTCCCAAGCCAAGGGTCACATATACTGACCAATAGCATATCTTGAAAACTAGAGCCAATCAACAATTGTAAGCCTCATTTTCGTTCTCAGTGACCCAGAATTAGTAAAGTTTGACTACATTTATTTCAGAAGCATTTTGGCTGTAGAGCAGTGTAATTTTACATCTACAGCATTCTTGCAGAAGAGTAAATCAGGGTTCTTAAGCCTAGGGACAATCAATAAGCATCATGAAACAGTGAACTTCTAAAATTATGTGAAATGTACATGGATGCTATACTAACAAGCTTCAACTTTTCCTAATCTTTTTGGCCTTTAAGTTATGGGTTACAAAAAACCCCAACACCATGCAAATAGAGATTTGAAAAAGAAAATTTGATTGCCATGCTTTTTTTTTCATTTTAAAATATTTGTGTTCAGATTCCTATATTATGCAACAGAACAATGGAAAATAATGACCAATGTAACTGAAAGTTGATATCCCATACTACAACTTTGTTTGGTTAGACACCATTTATATATGTGTATCATCATGGATGTGACTGTGTAACTTCATTGTGTATTGAAAGTTTTAGATGCTTTTTGAAACTGTGATGCTAAGACTAACCTTCAAAGTGATAGAACAGCAAGTCTGCCACTGTTTAACACATGCTTGCACACACAAAAAATGTGGTGGTCTCAATGTCTTCACTTTGAATACTTCCTGGTTTTAGCACTCTTTGCAAAGGGTAGGAGATCTAAGATAGTTGCTTTTGAGTATGAGTAACTGAAACATCTTCTTGCAGTGTCTGATATCTAATGTAGGGCAACTAATGACAGCATTCTCTGCATAATTGCCTGAGGTACAAATGATTATCTGTTTGAAGATTCTAAGCAGCATTAAAAATACAATGGGAGAAACTTGTTGAAGGCAAAAGCTTTTGCACTTTACCGTTGAGTTTAGAATTATAGAAAAGTAGTGCTTATTTAGACTATGAATGTATTTTATCTATTGCAAGAGTCAGTTCTTATTAGCTATTTTAAAACTATAAAATCAGCAAAGCCATATTTAAAAAAAAAATCCCCTTCAAAATGCAAGAGAATCTCATCCCCAGCAAAACAAAAACAAAACAAAAAATCCAAAATTATGCATTACGTGCCACTTTCCTATTAGTAGTTTTCTCTAACTGAAGACAGAAGTATGAGAGAGAATTTCTTAGTATATCCTTCAATGGGATTTTTTGCACTTGTTCTGATGTTATTCATGGGTAAGTCACTGATTCAGAGAAGTGGCCAATTTGAAAAGTGCTATCATGTAAAGGAAAACTACTATAGTCAGTCATAATTTAAGTTCTACTGAGAAGTTGGAATTAGTTTCTAAGCCTGCATAGCTCATAAAGAAATATATGAAGAAGCCCTAGAAAAATATTTTTTTTCAGGAATAAATATAATAAAACTTTGTAGCCTCAGCTATAGATTATGTAGTAATTATCTTGATTACTTAAGAATTCCCCATTATCACTTTGAGGGTAGATAGGGTCTTGTCCCAAGATCTGGCCCAGTAATATTAAAATTACTATGTAGTTGGGAACTCTGATGTGCACAGTTGTAACACTCACATAATAGGAACTCTTCTATATTTACAAGTAGTTCATTAATACATTTAGCAAACACTTGAACTCAGTAGACTATAGAATATACATCTGCATGTCCATATACTCTCACCATCCCTTGCAGGACAACCTGAAATGTTAGCCACTATCCTCCTCATCACCAGTGGACATTATTCTGGCCTCTTCCAAGGGTTACATCTCTTTTTCCTGCCCCAACAGGCTGGGATGCAACTTTTATAATATGTTGAGGTGTCCTCCTTCTATAGATTAGTATATTGATACATGCAACTACAATTTCAGCTCATGATCATATCAATCACTCCTTGCTTAAGTGGATTTGCAGTTCTTACTTCCACATTCCTTGCAGTAACACTTACTCAAACACTCTACTTCCTGTCATTGAGCAAGCTATCATTAATTCCTAAAATCTAAAGGTAACCATTGATCAATATGCCAAGGGTTGTGGCCTACTTAACCTAATTTATGCTTCGGCTAGTGTCTTACAGAACACTGGGTTTCTTGACTGAAGCTAAATATAATGAAGGCAAGGCCGTGAATATAGTAAAGGCACGCTAGCCCTGTGGGCTACAACTCCAAAAGCAGCATTATATCACTAAAAATGCTAAAATGTTGTTTGTTGGTTCTAAAAATAGTTATTTGTAAAGCTATTTTGAGATTTAAATCCACAAACTTGTATTCAAGCTCTGTAAACATAGTAAATTAAAGAAACAACAAGGCAGCTCTTGTTGAGCATTTTACCTAAAAACAAAAAATCAATAGTTACTTGCCAACGTCTGTCCATTATAAATTTTTCTTTATTATTAAAAAGACAGTCTTTGCTGACCACACACATCTAGAATGTTAAAGTTCACTTTATCTAACTGAAACACTCACTTGTTTTGGTCAAGAAATAGCAGAGGAGCTTTACTAACCATGTTCACCATATGTCTATTGTAAAGGTTCTTTCTAAATCAAGGGAGTGGTGGTGTTTGTATGTTTGCAGACTTTCTTTAAATCCGCTGGAGTTTCTGATGAACAAAAAATCAAAGGCTTACCCCTTTAGTAAGAGATTCATAGCATAAATAACTATTTTCATGAGCTAACACATTGGCAATTGTCTATCCTGCTGTTTCCTATAGATACTGGACATGTAGAGCCAAATGAAATATAATGTATGAATCTGTATAATTAGTCACAAGATTGAATTTACCATTTTACAAGTACACATTTGACTAAGTATCTTGTTGGTTTTCTGTGGAATATAAAACACTGGATCTAAGTTTCTATACTGCAGATTCAATGGCAATTGAATCATTTCTACTTGCACTAAAGCAAGAAGGCCAGACTTCCCTTTCAAAGAAGGGATGCTTCCTAAGGCAAATTTGGTACCTTTACTTGTGGGTTGGAGCACCACAGACTACGGAAAGGATTAGATACTGAGAAAGAATTCTGGCCTTTAAAATAAGGATGTTGTAAATAGTCAGGGGGTGGGGAATAGTGGGGGCTGGTTAGGGCTTGCCTTTCAGGGAGACAACAGCAAAAACAGACAGTTGATCCAAACCATTTTTTCAGTGTGGCTTGAACAACAGCACAATTTTAGCAAGGTTAGAATCTGGGTTTTGTATGGACAGAACATGTGCCATGTCACAGTGAGTAATGTATTATTACAACATCCCTGCAAGATAAGAAGGGGTATTTTATCCCCTTTCAGCTATGGACAATTGAGAGAGTGCATTTTTCCTCTGGACTGTATTTAGCTGGCAAAAGCATAAATGGGGGAAGAAATGGCAGCCATGTTACCAGAGTATAGTTATGCAAATACAGGATGAAACCATATTTTAACTGCATAAATTAAAATGCACAGACTTACTGGAAACAACTAAATCCCAATCTAGCTGCTATTTAAGAATGCGGGGAAAATACATATTAATGTCAGTGAGAACAGGAGTGGGCCCTGTGTGCATGTAAAGGTCACCTAATAGATCCAAACTTGTTTGACCATGACTCCAAATAGCTTAGAGGGTAGAAGTGGCATTGTTTTGCTTTAAAGATATGAGTAGCCAGACTACAGCAGGAGCCCTTTTTCAGTTTTGGGAGGCTGGCACTATTAATAGCATGGCATTGTGGTCATAAAAAATAATTCTCCAAACCCTGTTGGTATCTGACATGGACAGGGTGTGTCTTTCTATCTTTTTGAACAGGGAAGTATAATGTATTGTATGACTGGGACTACATTTGCTGTTTCTACAGTATTGATTGGTTTTATTCTGCATGGGGAAGGGTAGTGTGACTATTCTAGCAAATCTTCTGCCAGTAACTCCCCTTGATAGGTTCTATTCCTGCTTTATTAAAGCATTCAAACCAATGCCAGCCCAAACTCAATCCCAGGGAAGTTTTAGCCAGGATGGGCTGAGACACAGACAGACAGGTGTAAATTGTGTCTAGGAGTTGTTTCCACATGTTGGATCAAAGCTAAACTGCTTCCCTTGGTACTGGATGATGTATAGCAATAAACCCCAATTTTATTTTTCTCCTGTCAGCCATTGCTTGTCACCTATACAAACCCCACTCCTGTGTCTAAACCTGATGTACTGGAACCAGTAGTGATCTGCAGAACCTTTCTGATAGTCAGCCAGTTCTGGCCACATCTTTCATTTTGTGAACAAGTAGTCCATAGAGCAGGTCTTAGAGCTGAAGAACTTCTCTTTAAGAGAGAAGTTTCACAAACTAAGGGATTTATTATAGTTCTATTTTAAACTGCCTTAGTATGTTTAAGGAATAGTTCTTCAGTGAGGTTTTCAGTTTTAAAAAGTTTGATGGTGTTTTAATGTCAAGTCTGCATGTTACACTGGAATAACTGAAGTCACTCCTGGTTTACATTTGTGTAAGTGAGATTAGAATCCAGTGTTTGAAGCTCATCCTTTGGATTTGATCTAAAATATGCTTTTTTATTGATTGACTGTTTTTTTTCATTCTCCCCTTCTCACCCACCCCAAAAAAGCACTTTAGTTTAAGTCATTGGCACCCTGTCTTCCCATGATACATCTTTGTGGATACACTTTTACAAAATATATGGACTAGCTGATCTTCTATGTGATTAACAGTGCACACAGTTTATCAACCTGAGGCATAAATGCCTCAGCCCTCTGTGTTTGTTTGCTATAAAATGCTGTTTGTTATAAAATGGTCAGATGTTGTTTGCATGGGGCTAACACTCAGCTTTTTCAAAAAGAGATGCTTACTTAGAGGCTCCCTTTCACAGAACTGTTTTGTGCCAACAGCTAATATAAACTAATTGCCTTTCCAGAAAAAAAAAAAGGTGCCTAGACATCATAACTTTTAGAGAGGAGTATCAAAAAACTTGGTAGTAGTCCTAATTCCATGGCAAACTTCAACTGTGTCTTGACTGCTTTAAACATCCACTGTAGTCTCCTCCATTTGAATGAATCGTTCTTTCCTTGTTGTACAGGGCTACCCAGCTCCATGTTCTACCCCATTTATTATCTTATGGGGATGTAAAGATTTATGTGGTCAATGCTCGTGAAGTGCTTTGGGATATTTGGATGAAGATGCTGTAGAAGTGCTGCATATTGAAATGTTCATGCCTACCCCTAAATAGGATCAGTTTCAAGTATTGCATCTCATTTATAAGCTGAGTAGCTATTTCCATGTGGAATTATATTTGACTCTGTCCTATGTGTAATCGGACACAGACCATAGTCACCTCCAGCCACCTGTTCTACAAAGTTGTGTTATGGTAATCCAGAAAACATTATGTGCTCATAGCAGATTAGGGGTATGGAATGGCTTCCATATGAGAAGAGACTAATAAAACTGGGACTTTTCAGCTTGGAAAAGGGACAGCTTAGGAGGGGTATGATAGAAGTCTATAAAATCGTGAGTGGTGTGGAGAATGTAAATAAGGAAGTGCTGTTTACTCCTTTTCAGAACACATGAACTAGGGGTCACCAAATGGAATTAATAGACAGCAGGTTTAAAACAAACAAAAGGAAGTATTTTTTCACACAATGCACAGTCAATTTGTGGAACTTCTGGCCAGAGGATGTTGTAAAGGCCAAGACTATATCAGGGTTCAAAAAAGATCTAGATAAATTCATGGAGGATAGGTCCATCAATGGCTATTAGCCAGGATAGGTAGGGATGGTGTCCCTAGCCTCTGTTTGCCAGAAGCTAGGAATGAGCGACAGGGAATGGATCACTTGATGATTACCTGTTCTGTTCATCCCCTGGGAGGCATCTGGCATTGGCCACTGTCAGAAGACAGGATATTGGGCTAGATGGACCTTTGGTTTGAGCCTGTATGGCCATTTTTATGTTCAAAATGGGAGGTGGGAGGGTATGAGTGCACATGTGTGTGTCAATAGGACTGTAGTTAAAGGATTCCTTTTTTCTGGGGAGCCAAAGAAACACGGCCAGCAAACGGTATTGAAGGCCTGAACATGTGGCCAAATCTCTTAATCCAAAGTACTTATATATAATGAAACTGAATCAGCCTGACTACTTTTTTTCATTTTCACTCTTGTGTAGTGCACTCACAGTGACAGGACACTACTCTTGGGGCCTGATCCACCCTCCCTCACACAGGGAAAACTCCCATTGACCCCAGCTCATCGGTGAAATTTGTGTCTGAACATAGGTTTGCATTCGTGAATGAATTCCCTCTGCCTGACGTGGAGGGAGGGCTTGGGGTGCTAGTACATCACAGATCCTGACTTCTACTACAGCTGGATTTGGCATTAGCCGACTTGCAAAGCATACATTTGCATTTCCACAGTTTTGCTCCTTTTGATTTGCTGTGTTGTGAGTTGCTGTGGAGCTCAGCTCTCTAGTGTACAGGAAAGTTGTCTCCCTTCATAGCTTCTTCATCTTCTCCCTCTCTGCTGTGAAACATTAGTAATTTCAATAAATTTTGGCCCTTCTGTAACAGTGGAAGAAGGTCTGTAATTTCACCCTAAAATATTCGAAAATCCATAATGAGTTTGGGTCTATAGCTAGTCTTGGTTTGGTCCAAGCTTTGAAAATCTATTCTTAATATATTTAATTCTTTCCACTTATCCTCATAAATGTTCTGCATAATTAATAATCTCTGTTAAACATGACTGCATGAAAACGATATCTGAAAAACACTTCTTTAATAGGACCACTTGGATGCTATATTGTGTCAGAAAGATGTTTCTCCAGTTTCCCTGTAAAGGTTAGGATAACTTTCTGAAAACTTTAATTTTGCAACTCCGCCTCTAGACTAATCTCAGCTCATATTAACCATGAGTCTGTTTTATAAAATATGTGCTATAATAGATTGCATTAATCCATATTAATAAAAGACCCTTAACTGAGTTGTGAACAGACACATTAGGTATTCCATGGCAAGCTGTTACATATTCAGTTTTAAGAAAATGATTTTACTCTTGGGATACTTTATTTTATTTTTTTAGATAGAAGCAAACTGACCTTTGTTTGTCATGGGGGCAGGGGAGTGGAAAATGAGCATTCTGTAGCTTTGATCACTAAGCTCTTCCATCTCCTGTATTTTAGATGGTGTGCCTCATTTCACTGAGGAATGGTGTGCATTTCATTTTTGCTTGTGGTTTTCTGCTGTGAGGCTCAGATTCCCACAGACCCCTTAAAGCCCAGTTCTGGCTTTGATCTCCACACTAAGTTTACTTTGATCTCAGTGAGAGAATCTGACTGAGGGCAGTATCTTGTCCTTACATTTTCACAAAGGAGCACTTGAGACAGCTTCGCTTTCAGCCACTTAGCCCTGTCCGACTGTGGGTGAAGTCCTGGCCCCATGGAATTCAATGGGAGTTTTGCCATTGATTTCAGTGAGTATGTCTACACAATAAAGAAAAAAAATACAGCTGTCCCTGGGCTCAGGCTTTGAGGTTGTTTCATTGCTGTATAGACTTGTGGGCTCAGCCTGGATCCTAGGACCCTGCAAGGTGGGATATAGGTGACCAGGGGGGCAGATAAGGACCTGAGACACTTTTTATTTTTGTTGGGTTTTTTTACTACGAGGATGTAGCACATCCTTCATTAATACAATTGGACCAAACCCAGACTCATTTAAATGAAGATGATGCAGGACTCAGGAAAATGTCTTGGATAACCCTTTGTTGCCTGTCTCTGTAATGCTGGTGTCTTGGAAGGTGAGCTGATTGCTTGTGTGCCTAACTTTAAACGCCAAAAAAATCATATGAAGAAAACTGCAAACATCTGGTTTTTTTTCTTTGTTCCTACACCCTGTTAGACCCTGATCGTGCAGCACTGAAGTCAATGGACACTTCGCCATTGCCCTCAATGAGAGTAGAACTGGGTTTTTAGTGGACACCTTGACAGGACTGGGTGGCTTTTTTTAGTCATGAGAATCTTACAATTTGTGCCTGTTTTACAATCATGTAACTGTAATAAATAGAGCAAAAAAAAATTCTTTCTAAAACTTGATCCTTGAAGGTCCTGATCCAGCAAAGCACTTAGCACCGTGAAGTTTTGGCTACCACAGTATGAATTGAAGCGTGTATTAATGTGCGGTGCTGTAACTCCCCTGTATGGATGCTGCAAGGGCAGCCTAAAAAGGAAGGTACCTAGTCTGTGCTAACTAAAGAGGACTATGTTAATGTGAACTAGGTAACTTTTTAGTTTGTGCCCACAGTGTTCACATGGAGAAGTTACAATGAAGCATGCTAATGTGCCTGCATTTCACACATACCCCTTCCCTGACCTCTCCCCCTCCACCTCCCACTGGGCAGTCTGAACTGCGGGGCTCGGTAGACATGATTCATGTGAGCAGTCCCACTGAAGTTTTTGAAGCCATTGAAATCAATGGGATTACTTACATAATTAAAGTTTAAGCACATGCTTAAGTGCTTTGCTGGATAGTAGTAGAGTGTTTAGCACCTTGCTGGATCTAGCCCTTGATGCTTATAGCCTATTTATGAATAGGATGACCATTCACTGGGAGATGAGAAACACTTTTTTTAATGTAGGGAGGGACTTTATAGGCTGAGTAACATTGTCCCTGCCTCAGTTTTCTGAGCCTTCTTGACTAACTTTTTAGCAGAGAAACCTTAGACATTAGAAACCTTTCCTGTACACTTAGAACTGTTGCTTCTCTTTTGAGCACCCTGGTGCCTTTCCCAAATCATCATTTCTCTCTCTAGACAAAACAAAATATTTTTTTAAAGTAAATATGTAAATAACAGATGCTTTTAGACTTCCTGTTCCTTTTCTGGGCATATTGGGTGAATTGTTTGGTTCTCAATTTTTTTTTCCAAAGCAGAACCAGAGGGACTTGTTCACTAGACATTTAACTCTCTCCAGACAACAGCTCAAAGAAGATGTAATTACCAGTTATATCATAATTTATTCAACAGTTAGAATTTATAATTTTTAAAATACTGTTTTTTGTTTAATTTAAGCCAGTGTTCATCCTCAGTCCCTGCTTCACATCTTATTTCTGTACCTCTAATCAAAATAGCTACTAGGCACGTGAACTACAAAATAAAAAAAAAAATACTAAAAACAAATAAGTAACTTAGGTTGTCTACAGCAAGAGGGGCATTAAAAAGTAAAAATGACTTCCTAAGTGCGGGTAAACCATGACAGATTTAAAATATGAGTCTTATTGTTCTGGTTTTAAATAACTAAACAAAGCCAAGCTCCCCCCTCCCTGCTGTTTAAATATGGCCTTATATCGTGTAGCCACCCTCTCCAAGCCTAAGCTCTGTTAGACCATCAAAATCACTGAATTCCAAAGTGGGAGGGAAAGCTGATGTAGCATGGTTTTTCTTTGTCTGTCTTCTCCAGGCCAGGACTTGGTAAAACACCTCCGTGGTGACAGTGAATTTGGAGTCCAAGCTGCTCTCCAGCAGCGTGAATGAAGAGATGTTCTTCCATTCATCACAACTGAATCCTCTCTTCCCTACTATGAATGAATGCTACAAAAGCCTTCATAGGTGAATGCATTGCTGCTGGTATTAGGTTAATACAAAGTATGCCTTAGCATTGGACTTCCTTAGTGAGAGTTTATAAGGTAACAAGTTCTCTAACTAGTCCTCTGGTGACTGAGTGTCTAGAAGCTATCAACACCTTGAACTGTGCATGGACGTGACCCAGGGAGTCAGTGCAGAGATATGAGAACTTTTGTTTGTACACTAACTGCAACTCAGCACATTCAAGAGGAGAGTAGCTAGATTTTATATTGCCTAAAGCTTCTGGGTATGCTTCAAGACGAGTACCTTACGGTCTACGAATCTGAGCTTCAAGGCAAATAATACAGGTTCTTGTTTGCCTAAAGAAAGTAGTGCACGTCTTTCCCCTGAACAAAAGAAGACAAACTTTTTTTCATTATCAAGGGGGAAAAAACTATATAATGTGCACAATACCACAAAAGCATAGTGTTGGATCAAGCACCTTGGCAAAGAATAAATGAATGATGCATAATGACTAGCTCATTATGGAGGCCACCTGTTTTTGCATTGCTTGATCCTCAATAAGCAACTTCAAGATAAATGCACCTCTCCTAAGACCACCTGTCTGTAGAGATCTTTATTTTCTAATCACAGAGTAGATGTTAATATCAGATTCCACTGTAATTGAAACATCTGGTGGCTGTTCCTCACTATGGATTACTCTTCAGCAGATAAACCTTTCAAAAATTGTTCACCAGGATGACAGTTAACTGTTTTCATTACTTTTTAACTATTAACTACTAGAACCAATTACTTAAACTAATCAATTATTCCTTCATGAGGATAAATGAATGCCTTAAATGCTGAGAAATAACCCTACGCATAACATATTTGCTCCATTAACAATTCCATCTTGATTTTGGGGGGCAAAGGAATAACACTTTATAATTCTATATTCAACTGGAATTAGATTGCATTCCAATTGTATTTCTATTTTAATTTATTACTCAAACAAATGAAGTGGTTTAATTGCACTGCACAGTATATTGTACCTTTATAAGAGTTGAACACTTACTGATTATTTGATTAGGGAGAAACACATTACAAAGATGAATGTTAGAGGAAGTAAGTACTGATTCATTCTCAGTGGTTTAGCTAAGCAGATACAAAAGTTTCAAACACGATAAATAGTGCATTCTAAATACCTTAAACAGCACTAATGTGGGTCATGGGAACGAGTTTAATGCAGATTACTTCAGTTTGAGGACCAGCAAGTGCAGGGAATGGGGTCTGTACAATGGCATCCTGCTTCCCATGGACTAGTGGGACAGGTTGGTCCCATCACTGCCATGGGATGCTAATCCACATAATTTATGCTGTCTCCTGCTAACTGTCCACTTCCTCCATCCTGTAGCTGTTGTCAAAGGAAAGCAAAGCTGGGACCTACTGGTCCCACAGCACCTCTATTGTGTCCACCACAGGTGTTTTTTAAAATAAATAAATAAATAACTGCATACTCCCAGGACAGGAAAGGCTGCTGCTGTCACAAATCCATACCCTCATCTTCAGTCTGCTCCTCTGTGCTTTCCATAGCATTTAGTCTAGCTGTGAGAAGAGATTAAAGATGGCTGCTATTAATTCCCTATAGCAAGAGAGAGGACTGGAAAGGGTGAACTTGGGGAATGTCATCTCTCTCTCCTAGCTTCAACTTCCTGCCATTGGATCATGTTCTACCTTTCTATGCTAGGTTAAAGAGCCCACTATTAAATGTTTCTCATGTAGGTATTTGTAATCATGTTACCCCGTAATCTTTTCTTTAAGATAAATAGATTAGACTGAAGGTCAATCACTGTAATGCATGTTTTGTAATCCTTAAATCATTCTTGTGGTTATTGTTTGAATTCTCTCTGATATATCTTAAATTGTGGACACCAGAACTGGACACAGTATTCCAGCAGCAGTTGCATCAGTGCCTAATACCTCTGTAAAATAACATCTCTCTCCTACTCAAGATTCCCCTGTTCATGCATTCTAGGATTGCAATTACTCTTTTGGCCACAGTGTCACGTGGGGAGTTTATGTTCAGCTGATAATCTATCATGACTCCAAAATGTTTTTGGAGCCTCTTCTTACCAGGATAGTTTCTTCCTCTCTCTCTCTCTCTCTCCCCCTCCCCCCGACCTGTAAGTATGTCCTACATTCTTTGTTCCTAGACATACGTCTTTACATTTTGCTATATTAAAATGTATATTGTTGACTTGTACTGAGTTTACCAATAGATGCTACATACCACTCCCCCAATTTTTGACGTCTGCAAACTTTATCAGTGACTTTTGTTTTCTTTCAGGTCATTGGGGGAAAAAAATGTTAAATAGTATAGGGCCAAGAATCAGTCCTTGCAGTTCTCCACTGTAAACATACCTACTTGATGATGATGATGATTCCCTGTTTACAGTTATATTCTGAGACCTATCACTTAGTTTGTAATCCATTTAATGTATGCTGTGTTAATTGTATATTTTAGTTTTTTAATCAAAATTTTGTGTGGTAGTAAGTGAAATGCCTGAGACCAGGGGTCGGCAACCTTTCAGAAGTGGTGTGCCAAGTCTTCATTTATTCACTCTAATTTAAGATTTCGTGTGCCAGTAATACATTTTAACATTTTTAGAAGGTCTCTCTCTATAATATATAACTAAACTATTGTTGTATGTAACGTAAATAAGGTTTTTTTAAATGTTTAAGAAGCTTCATTTAAAATTAATTTAAAATGCAGATCTTATCAGTTTAGTGTGATCCTTCCCCTTGCTTTTCCTTGCTGAGTTTTCCAATGTCTGGCACATATTTGGATAGTTTAAGCTGCACACGGGCTTCTGAGTTAACCGGCTCCTAAAGGGACAGAGGACAGATTTCATGTGTGAAAATACCTGTTCACACAGGTATGTGGATCCAAATGCTGAAAGCATTGCAAATGCAATTTTCTTCAAACAGTTAAATTTCACTGGCAGGGACATCCAGCAGGTCAGAATAGAGGGCCCATGATCTCTTTCGGTAGCTTTAAGTGCACTCCGCAGATTTCCAATCTTTGATGCCCACAATTCTGAGCTTTTTAACTGAATGAGTTGCATTTCAAAATCTTCAACACCCATCTACTTAAATACAGACAAATACAAGTAGTTTTCATTGAACTTTTCAGGTTTAATTAGAAAAGAAAGTGTTGGGCCAAATCGCTGGAAATCTTGAAATCTGTCAGAAAATTCTGATTCCAGTTCTTGCATGTACATTCCAGTCTCATCGACACTGACAGTGCAACGTGTTGATAGCTCTTTTATGTGTTGGAAGTAGCAGAAAGTCAAAGTTCAAATATCCCGAGAAAAAACTGCTAGTTTTACAACAAATGCCTTCCAGATTTCATAAAGATCCAGAACTGTTTGCCCTGCACCCTGGAGACAGAGGTTGAATTCGTTTAGGTGAGCGGTGATGTCAGTTAGAAACATGAGCTTACACAGCCATTTGTCATCATCCAGTTTGGGGTAGTTTTGTCCTTTTTCCGACAAAAAGGCCTTGATTGCATCAAAACAGTTTACAAAGTGCACCAAAACCTTGCCATGAATTAGCCACCAAATGTTGCTGTGAAGTGAAATGAACGGGCATCTAACTTTGCTTTCTTAGGCCTGACATTTTGTCAAATGTACCCCTCAACTTACAGTGTGGCAAAAAATTGCTACAGACGGCATGCACAGTGTCAAACGCAAATGTGCTGTACCACATGACATGATAGTTATGTAGGCAGCAAATCAGGACTTAAAAATATCCTAGTACAGTGGTGCTGGGACAATTTTTAAGGTGGGCTGAGCTGCAGTGGGCCACAGCTGGGGGGCGGCTGCAGAGCCCCGGGCCGCCAGCCGGGACCCCAGGATGGCAGCAGAGCGCCCGGGACCGGTGGCCAGGACCCGGGCAGTGTGAGTGCCACTCAAAATCATCTCGCATGCCGCCTTTGGCATGAGTGCCATAGGTTGCTGACCCCTGCTTAGACAAGTCTAAGTATATTACATCATCACTGTTACCTTCTTGCTCTATACTTCAGCTAACCTAGGAATCCCACTTGCAGTGCAAACCTGTGGGTGTTTAGGCTATTAAGTGTGGAATAGTAAAGCTTTTCTGCACAACTGTCTTTGTATCAGAGACACTTTTTTTTTTTAGTTTATAAAATGCCTCATTCAGCTAACACTAAGTGGCTGCAAAAAGAAGAACAGGAGTATTTGTGGCACCTTAGAGACTAACAAATTTATTAGAGCATAAGCTTTCGTGGACTACAGCCCACTTCTTCGGATGCTGTAGTCCACGAAAGCTTATGCTCTAATAAATTTGTTAGTCTCTAAGGTGCCACAAATACTCCTGTTCTTCTTTTTGCGGATACAGACTAACACGGCTGTTACTCTGAAACTAAGTGGCTGGTTCATACTGTAAAACCAAGTATTTCAGACACAAGGATGGAACACATACATTCACCCTGTTAAATCAAGATATGGAAAAGTAAGCAATGTGTGTTACTATACCTGGCTGTAGATGACTGTTGAGATATGGACCGAAAGACCCAGTGCCTTCAACCAGCTGACATGCTCCATGGACTGATATACCTCTTTTCATAGCTTTTGGCTAAGTATGTTTAAATATTGCAACAGACTGCTTGGAGCATTAACAGTATTGGAAAATGTCTAAGTGTTCTCTGTATTACAATTGCAGACAGTTTCTAAAGAGAGCAAACTGGTTAGTTTTTAGATCATTAAATATAGAGGAAAAATGGAATCAAGTATGGGGGAGGATAAAGAATGAGTAAATATAAAGTAGGAAAACATGTAATTGGTATATGTTCTTACCTTGCATTGCTTTGAAGTCATTTCATTTAGTGGTCTGATGTAATTCCTTAATGCTAGGCTGTGAATTTGTAAAGACAGCCTGATTTCCCTCTTACCCTGTACTTAATATTTACATTTTCCCCCTTATTGGGCGTTAATGCCCTGATCCTGCAAACAGTTATGCCTATGGGTAAAAGGTAACCATAGGCATATGAGTAGTTCCATATTTAAAGTTAAGCACCTGCATAATTGCTTTTAGAATTGAGGCATTAGAAAATTATCTGAGTTTAATAGATGGAGATATACCCATCTCATAGAACTAGAAGGGACCCTGAAAGGTCATCGAGTCCAGCCCCCTGCCTTCACTAGCAGAACCAAGTACTGATTTTGCCTCAGATCCTAAGTGGGCCCCTTAAGGATTGAATTCACAACCCTGGGTTTAGCAGGCCAATGCTCAAACCACTGAGCTATCCCTTCCCCCTAAAGGGCTGAGGTTCTAGACACCCATCAGAAATACCAGATATTGTGCAACCAAGGCGATAGCTTATTGTCTTTCCAATAAATCCTAGTATTCTTAACAGTAATGCTTCTCAAAATGTATCTTTATGGTATACTATTTAGTTAGAATATTGCCATTTCAGGAGAAGGCTGCACATTTTAATTATTTCATTAAAGGTTGTGAGATCACATTATTTCTGATCCCCAAAATGGCCTTTCCTTTGTTGTTGGCACCCATTTTAGTCGACATCAGGGGATATATTGTGTTTAAGCTGAATTGAAATTCTGCACCAAGGGCCCTGGACTCTGTGGCAAGCAGGTGTAGCAGGATGGAGATTCTAAGGCAGCTTGCTTTACATTTAAAAAAAAATTAAGTTTTTAATTAGTGAAATAATAAAATAATCAATGCAGTCAATACTAGACCCCCTTGTTTTTTTAATGTTAAAATTCAATTTGGTTTTAGGCACTATAACAAGGGTTTTCAAATACTTGAGATTTTAGCATTGGCAATGAATAACTTTGTTTCAGAAGCAGTCATGGGGAAACTGGAGTCTTTGGAATCTGGGGAGATTGAGTGTGGGATAAAAATGTTAGCCAGATGGTGTTTCATGCTGTTTCCACACTGAAAGGCATTGCTGCATGAATTTATGTGGGGCTGATATTTGAAACATTTTTTTAAAAAACTTATCAAGTGAACAAATTCCATCACTGAGACACAAGAACTTTGGGACAAATTGCTGGTGGTTTTTTTGGTTGCTTTTAAGGTTGTTTTCTGAGTGAAAGGACTATTTTCTTCAAACTTGGCTTTTTTAATAGATCTCACTGTTTTGTAGATCTTACTGGTAAATTTTTGGAAAGCTTTTGTGTTAAGTGGCCCTCTAATCAGGTTTGCAGATTCAGCAAAGTGAATTAGTTGACAGATGTGAGCAGCTCCATCAGCTAATCTTGCAAACACGTAATTAAGCTGTGACTGACATGTGAATGCATACCTGTATTTTACCTAATTTTAAAAGCTGGAAAGTATAGAGTTGTGATGCATTAGAGGTTTGCAGATTGTGGCAACTATGGTTTGCATAATGTGGACAAAAGGAACGTTTTTAAATGTTTCCTTTTTAGAAATTAGTAAACATTTTTAAGACAAATGTAATTGTCCTTTTCCTAATTGTGTAAAAGTTAGAATTAGATGTATTTTTCTGTTTCAAATGTGTTTTATAACGTGTATATACAGTTTGTACTCAGATACACAATTTTATGAAGTGTAATTTATAGCTATTTAATTACATTTACCTACACTAATACACAAAATCCAAGATTTACTTTATTAACTATTAAACAGATGCATTCAGCTTTCTGATTTTTACAGAAGTTATTTAGCTGAGCATGAGCCACACACTTCAGATCAAGGTCAAACTCCAAGCGTGTTGAGACCTGGTGTTCAGTTTGGCCTTGTCTCTATTTATAATATGTGTATTGCTTCCCCTTAAAAATTTTAGTTTACCAATGTAAACTGGAAGCTGTGATTAGATATGTGAAGGTAAGTGACTTCACTTTAACAAATTTAATCACTTGCTATTAGTAAACAGCTTGAGGAAGACTATTGAAAAAAAATCTAATTTATCAAGTGATATACTACAGTATGCAACACTGGAAAAAAAGGGAATATTTTAAACCAAATATAGGGCTTTAGTACAAAATTAACATTTTGCATAAAATGTGCCTGTTTTAAAGTGTTGGCTTCAGGGAGCCAAAGTAAGTCTAAAGTTTAAAACATGGTAAAATACTACCCTCTGCTGGCATTCTAAAACTTTCTTTTCTTAGCTGTCTTTATAGTCTCTCTGAACGCTCTGTATTCAGTGTGAGAGAAGCTGTTGTTTGTAGTTCATGGCCGTCTTAAATATTGTGTATCATCTATTGTTTCTAAGAAGAAAATTTCTGTAAGTCCATTTGCAGAGCTAGTAATATATTTAAGTTTCAGATCATATTAGACAGAAATCATATACTGATCATTTAGTTAAGCAGAAGCAATGAAGAATCAGATATATTTGATGCAGTTGTATGTTTATTAGATTAAATGTAATCATTTAATGTAAATTCTTGATAAGAAGATATAGATATAATTAGGAAGAATTTAAAGGATCTATGTTTGAGCTGGACTTTAACCTGTATAAGAGACACTCACCTTTTTGGCTGACAGTGAATTTACCCATTGTCTGTGTCCTGACTAGTCATTCCATTGTGAAATAGCACAGCCTCTTCAATAGTACTGCCAGAGAATTAAGCAATTTTGTTGTCTTTATTGTAGCTTTTTCTGGTATAGACAACCTGATTTCATTCATAGTATTAACTGAGATCTAGAGGTCTGGGTTTAAAAGTTTCTTTTCTAAGAGAGAGCTGCTTTCATATTCAGAGGAGTAATATACTTACATTTTATCACTTCCCTTTTAGTTACAGAATGTGCTGTGAATTTTGTTTTTTGTTTTAGTTTTTCTTTTGTAGACAATGTATAAGGTGCTGGAAAGTGTGAGCTTGGGGTATGCATACCAACACAGGGAAATAAATGCATTGTTAATTTGTCTCTGTTATGATTCATTTGGGAAGCTATATTTTTTGGCAGTTCTAGTCTCAGTAAAAATTTGTAGTCACTGACTAAAGGGATGGTGAAAATGGATAATCAAGTACATCACAAGAGTATCCCTTTGAGGAACTTTAGTTGTCAGGGCTAGGTTTATTTGCTAAGAAAAAGCTTTGCATTAGAATTCTCATCATCATCTTCTGGTTTTGGGGTAGAACATTTCTTTAACTACCATCTTGACTTGAGAGACGCTTTATATGTAGAAACTGGCCGGCTCTCTTAAGAGATGCAAAACCTGATTTATATTTTCCTTTTATTAATGTTTTATGAATTTGCACTGTTATGTTAACAATATACCTGATAAATCTGATTATTTTCTACAGAAAATAAACAGCTTGTATCCCTCTTCAGATCTAACACTGTTTTATTCTGAAATGCTCACTACAAAGCATCTATCATGATTCATGATCTAGTCTGTGGCTTTTTGTAAACATTCTTTCCTATATTTTGTGACACTTCTATAATGAATCATCAGGCATGAAAAATGTACATTGTCATACACTAACACTAAAGAGTCGCTAAAGTAATAGGTTACTATTCTGATTGCCATAAAACAAAGCCAGTCAAGATGACACAGTATGTTGCATAGTATATATGCTGACAAGTACAAATTATCATATGTCGCTTCCAAGGGGGTTGATTCATTAACCTGTGGAAATCTATAGCAAGCCTCCTATTTATGTCATGAGTGCTTTAGTTTTTAACCCATTTCCCCTTTGACTGGCACTGAAGTGATAGGTGATACAGCACCAGGCTGAGCATACCTCTCCCTGGATCTGCAGCTTTCTAACATGAGGTACTGAAAAACTGGAGTAACTCAGTAGTGAATCAGACATTGCTTTCCAGATTAATAAAAACCTTGATGGGAAACCTTTGGGACTTTGGTTTGCTTGAGCAGCCAAAACTGGAAATGGGGGAAAACAAGACATGTTTACAATGTTAGACTTGCTCTTTTTGGAAAACAATGATCCAATGCATTATCAAGCTGTATTTGGTACTGTATCAAATAACCATACCTATGTAGTGATTTATTCCTTGCTTGCATATGTTTTCATGAGACACTATAACCATTTTGTACTTGACAGATTGTTTGGGTTGGGATTTGTCACGGGAAAAAGTCAATTAAAATTTGAAAAGACTTTTTATAGAATTTTAGTCACCTGGCCCCTAATGTGGAGAGTGATTAACCTTTGAAAATTGATAAATGAAGATGGTAACTCCTTTGAAATGTCCTAATGGCAACCAGATTGGGTGTTGGTAAACATGGCAGAGTACCTAAGTATCTTAACCTGATGATGAAAACATTGACAGCAGCCTCTGCCAACCATAAAGGAATTGATTTCTACACAATTTTGTGGTCCTAATCCTCAGAGGGAGGGGGTTGGAAGTCAAAAGACAAGCCAAGAAAGAGATTGGTAGAATCTGAACTCTCTGGACTGAGAACAACCATTTGTTCTACTAATCTTTAACCTTTGAGACTTAGCCTCATAGCCAGCAGTACCACATCTCTTCACAGCCTGAGACTAGACAAGAGCAAACATAAATGTGTTTTGTTTTCATGTTTTAGTTCAGTACTGAAAGGGGCAATATTTTGTGTAACTGGTGCTATAATTTGGATTGGAGGGGGAATGAGGGAGTACAGGTATTGACTATATATCCTGGGATGATTTCCTACTAACAGCTTGACAAACTTTTTTTTTGTCAAACTCTTTTAAATGAAAAATTGAGGTAGGAGTTGAAAAAAACATTTTGTGAATTTGTGTCAAATTTTGCAATTGTTTTGGTTGGAAATATTCCAATTTTCTAGTCAAAATAAAATAAAATCATTTTGGGTTGACCCAAAAGTTTTTTTTGTTGGTTTTTTTTTTTGGTATGGCCAGTGAATCAATTAATCTCACACCTGGCTATCATAAGGGTAAAGAGAATCTGTGGTTCCTTCTTATATAGAAATATACACAATACACTGGGGTTCTTTCTATGATAGAGAAACATCAGATATGGGACACTGAGCCATAGCAGTATGCTATTACAGTGTCAGTTCATTTTATTATAGAAATGTAGGTTTTGCTTTATTATAACCAACTCAGTGGGCTGAATTCTGAAGCCAATGAGCTTGCAGCGGTGTGACTTGGAGGAAGATTTGGCTGTGTACTTCTAATATAAAGCCCTTTTTCAGAGACACGTAGCGTGACTGTAAATAGAGGTTTGGGGATAAAGAGTATGTATGCAAGGACAGGTGAGCTGTATGAGTGCACTGTTTGATAAATTAACATCCCCACGCCACTTTTGTCTGATTGCTCTTTTGTATCAGACATCTATACTGTCTGGGGATAACCCCAAATAACTTCATTTGAAAATTGCCAGGCTTTGTTCTTTAATGTGAAGTGTGTCCCTTTTCTGTTCTTTTTAATATTTCAAATGAGTTTGCATTTTTTCAAAACTTACAACTCGATATGTATGTTCACTCTTTTCATATGTCGCTCCATAGTCATGTTGTTGCTGCACAATATAAATAAACATGAAAAAGTAGATGTTATGCATTTTAATGAAAACTCTCTAAATATTTGAGTTCTATAAATGTTAAATAATTAAGCTGGAATCCAGCTAGCTTTGGGGTTTATCATCAGTCAGAAATCCAATCCATGTTCATGCTCCTTGCCTGTTTGCAGTAACCATGTGCTAATATATCACTTAGCTCTGGTTTTGGCTAGGTTTCCCTTTGAGCTTTTTAGTTCATTATTACACCTGAAACTTAAAACAAAACTCAGGAAGGGTTAAACCATTTGAATTTTAATGGAGAAAAATGACTTGTGTGAACCCTGCTACCAAAAAACTATTCATACAGCAATTTTTGAATCCAACACCTTTCATTCTGGCAGAACTGCCAGAGACCTTCAGTAGGAGTTTTACTTGAGTTAGAAGTATAAGATTAGGCCCACATGTTGACATCTCTTATTGACTACATGCAGTAAAACAAGTTTTATACAGTGCCTAAATAAATTTATATAGATACTAATGGCACTGGATTAAATATACCACTAGTGTTTTGAAGAGATGTAATTTCACTTACTGTAATATGAACCAGTCAGTTGTACAGTGATTTATGACAAAAAAACACTTGCCTTTTACATAATTTAACCACATTAACCAAGAGCAGAACAATAAAGCTAACTGACCTGCTAGAAATGTTTGACTCTCATTTTTATCAAAATTCCTGGATGTGTATTTGTAGTGGCATAAAGAAAACACAAAGGTCTGAGACCTCAGAATGTACAGGAATGATATTTTTTTCAGTCAATTTGAAAAAAAAATCACCTGGATATTTAACATGAGATAAAACAGAAGTCAACATTTTAAAGATCAAAAGCTAAACATAACAAAACTCTTTTGCAGATTCTTTCCCAATTAGTCCGATAGAAGTACTAGCCTCATGACCAAAAAAGGAACATCCTTTTAAATATTTCAGCATACTTGGAAGAGGTTAGATCTTATTTCTCCAGACCAAATGGGGAGATAAATGCAGATCATTTCGGAAGTAAGCATAAGCTGAATGGACCTCTAGTTTTTTAGATTATTAAATACTGTTCATCTTAACTATTATTTCTCATTTTTAGAATGTAGCCTTCTAAACAGAATGAGAAGTCCAGTGGCACCTTAAAGACTAACAAATTTATTTGGGCATAAGCTTTTGTGGGTAAAAAACCCACTTCTTCAGAAGTTTTTTTACCCACGAAAGCTTATGCTCAAATAAATCTGTTAGTCTTTAACAGACTCTGTTAGCCACCGGACTCCTCATTGTTTTTGTTGATACAGACCAACACAGCTACCCCTCTGACACTTGGTACCTTATAAACAAGATATTCAAATCTTTCCTTTCAGTACTGAAGAACATTAAAATGAGTTCTTACAGTACGTGTCTAAATCCCAATTTTGTTACATAAATTCAAATTTGTGTTTATTGCATTTGCCATATGCTAGATGCCCACATTTGAAAATTGTATTGCACAGCCATTTTATTTACCTAAATTTACCATATGCCCCAGACGTCAATGCAAAAGGCCAGTGTTCAACACTTCTGGAAAACAGTCCACTTAGTCATCTACACCTCTATTTATACACTTAAACTGTACAGACAATTTGATGTCTAAAGTTATCTCCAATGACTTGATTAATGTATTGAAATGGGCAAATTGCCTCCTGGCTTTGGCTGGTGGTTTGGTTTTATTTGCTGGTTTGAATAGTTCATAGATTCTAGGACTTGAAGGGACCTCGAGAGGTCATCGAGTCCAGTCCCCTGCCCGCATGGTTCTCCATTTTATACTGGAGATGTTGTAGTCAAAATAAAACCAACAGCTGTAGTAAAACCAAAATAAAAGGTGTGGCAGAACAGTCAGAAGTGTAACTGATCCTGTTATGTAGGAATGCTTAGTCAATAGCCACAGCATAAACTAAAATGTCTGACATGTTATTCCAATCTAAATATAATAGATGAAAAACAAGAGACTAGAATGACAGCTGAGTAAATAACTGATTTTTTTGGTTTGTTTCGGTTCTCTGGAAGTTCTGAAAAAAAATGTCTCTCTCCCATCAGGCAGAGAGAGGGTAGGGAAATTTAAATGTGGGTCTGCCACATCTCATTGAACTAAATGTTATAAAGGAGACAGCATTGCCACCTTCACATCCTCCTGTTTCAAGAATGGTTCCTTGTGAATCTACCCTGAGTTTTTTGGCCCAAACTCTTCAGCAAATTGTCAAATCTGTGAATAATTTTGGGTTCACTGAAACTGATTTTTTTGGCAAATAAACTATTTGAAAAAAATTGCATAGTTCTAGAGTTGATGCAGTATCAAAACAAAAAGAGTAAGAGTATCAAAGCAGCATTTTCTTGCTTTAATGGTCAGTTGTTGATGGAATGACATTGTTCTTAGGAACTGATTCCTTGGGAAGTTTGAAGCAGTTTTGTAGGAGGAAAGACTTTTTAAAACATGTGATCCCCATCCCTGTGATCTTATGGGTAATTTGTAGGGTGCTGACTATTCGGGCATTGTTTTCATTGCTGCAGATAATTCTCACCCCATAAATAGCTGATGCTCTCGCTATATATAAGGTGCAATAATACAAAATGAAAAGCAGTTGATAAAATCTACAGGATGCTGGAAATTACCTCTAAACCTGTTTTCAATGTTCAAGCTGTGAGGCCTTCTCTAGAAATGTAGATAATCTTGGGGTTGGTTTTGTTTGTTTGTTTGTTTGTTTTTTATTTGGGGGTGGGGGCGATCTACAGCCCAAAGAAAAATCCCTGGCTTAAATGTAATCTCTCACCTTGTTTTCTATTTACAACATGCATGTAATTATCCCTTCTTTTCTCATTGTTGTATCAGTAATTTCCTTGCTGATTTATAGAATGATAGGAAGTATTTTCCCAGGAGAATTGGAATAATGCCAGGATTTGTGATGAAGTAGTTTTGTTTTATGTGCTATCAATTGATGTTTTAAGTTCAATTGTCATATTGAAAATCCATCAAGACATCTGTATCATACATATCCTATAGACTTTGGATTCCGGAAAGGCTAAAATTTAACAAGGAGACAAACTTTACCAATAAAATAATAAAATGGGGGGGGGGGGAAGACACCTTACAGAAAATGGTTATTACCATATTTAACAAGCACAATGAGATTTTTTTTAGGTTTTCAAACACATTTAATGCACAAATACAAATTATCTTAAGATTTGCTATGATTTCAAAAAGCAATTCTTCCAGAAATTCAATAGTTAAAAAAACATTACCAACCAACATCAATGTATTGCAGAAAAAATCGAAGAGACAATTTATATGACTGCAGGTAATGTGCCTTTTGTGGAGTCTGCAGCTGCTGCAAACTAGTGTTGTTTTTCATACATGAGCATCTACTAGTTTGAATAATCCCATGAGTTAGACCTACTTATCCTACCATAATGGGCAACGTAATTGTATAATTCCATTTCGTCATTTGAGTTCAGCTTCCCTCTGCTGGACTTCAGAAAGATTGCTCTCCAAACCCAATTACTCTGCCTCCATGACATCAGGCTCACTGTTCTCCACAATAGGTCTTCCTAGGGCCTTCTTTAAAAAAACAAAAAATATTAGCATGTTGAGTAAGACAAGGACCTAGAGAGTTATTACTATCTCTTCCTTGCACTCCCTCCCACACGTGGGGCAGGACAAGTAAGAGTTTCTTCTAACATGATTCCCAAAACAGCACTCAGACATTGTTTTCCCTAAGGCAAACAATCCAGCAAAGAAGCTGAATTCGATCTAACAGAGGCAGGAGAGAAGCTACCCACTAAAGGTAGATATTTTTAAAGGTGGGTAGAGGCAGTGAAGAGGAGGGGATGTCTGTATCAGTATGACTTGCCTTAGGCATGTCAACCTGCCACTGTGCCAGTATCTGCAACATTCCAGGACTTGTGTTACTTACAACACAGTGATTATAGGCCCCAGAAGCAGTTATTTTGTGTTGATGATTTCAGTTCTTGAAGGAAAAGTACAAGTGTACATGACTTGCAGTTTAAAATGTGAACATATTCATAATACTCTAGGCCTACACACATTGTGTTAGTGATTAGGAATCTTTAACTGCTTTATCTATAAAAGCTTTACAGCTCATCTTTGAAAAGGAGCCTACCTGCATACAAATTGCTTGTGGCAATGGGAGCTTTGCAGATATTCTTTCTGTTTAATTTTCTCTTCAAGGTTGATATATGGCAGAAGAGATGTTATCTCAACAATGCTATAGCTAATATTATATCTATATTTCTGAAGATTTGTAGAGAGATGTCTATCTCTGATCATTCTTTTTTATAAACTAGTTTTATAGGGCTATTCTAACCCAAGAAAAGTTTAACAACCATCTCAGATGCAAGACTGACTGATTGGCACATTCAAATTCCTGACCCAAAAGACATTAATATGTAAATTTGCTTACAGGAATTATTTCCAACAGTAATCTAATCACAAAAATATTTTTCTTGCTGTTATTTTCCTCATCTGATGTAAACAAATACCTTTTGGAAAGCTACCAATAATTCCAATTAACACTTTTGCAGTAATTTCATGTGGACATTTGCATAAAAAAACCCATTGAACTCAGTGAAAACCATGGATTTTCACATTTTGTGCAAATTGCCTGACATGTTTAGTATGAAATGTAATTTGTGCTAATCAAGCTGAAGCAGAGGCAGTGAAAAATTTACTTAAAAGGTTAATTTAAAGCTTTGCTGCAATTAAAGCCTTCCTCTGCAAATTCCAACATGATAAAAAGCTAATAGTGGAATATGTTGCTACCTTGTCGTCTTTCTTCCATTGTGGATCGTCATGTCATTTATTTTTAAATTTTGGTTATGCTTAGTATCATGTATTAGAAGAAAGATTGCTCAGATTCATATAAACTTATACCATTTTTCCATTGCTCTAAGAGTTTCCAAAAAGAATTATGGTTTTCTGAGTCTGCTGGTGGATAGTTGGTTACTGTCTAATTTGTGAATAGTTGTAGAAAATGTATCGTTGAAATGAAATCAGCTGAGAAGAATTGAATTCATTTGAGAAATATTGCCAGTAAAAAGTTCTGCTCTTACTCATTATCCCTTTACTTGAGTTGTAAACCCCAGGCTGACTTATGATTATCATGAAAACCAGTTAATTTAGTAACACAGAAACATTCAATTTACTCCATGTTTCTCCCACAACTTGAAACTGGGTGGAATAAGGATTCTTTCACACACTTCTCTTTAGCCCGGTATGATCTACAAATAAAAGTCTATCTGCAGCGCAATTGGCCTTAACTGCAAATAAATTGCTGAGACACTAATTATCTTTTTCTATTCTAAATCTAGTACACTATAAATTCAACTTGTGTTCCATAATAACAGCAACAAATTAGATATGCTAACCCACCATTTCACTCAAGTGGCTTCAAGTTCTATTCTTGGCTTCCTCTCATGTCAAATGTTTGTTAATTTTGAGATGATTCAAGTGATAAAATGTGGGCACAAAGACCTGCTTTGGCACATGAAGAAAAAGAAGAGTAACTTCATTAGAACATCCATTTAAATCTATGTTGACAATATACTATTCACAGGTAGTGAACTAATCTATCTAAGTCATTAACAATACCTACCTGTGTCC
The DNA here is from genome assembly GCF_027887155.1 of Malaclemys terrapin pileata. Taxonomy (NCBI): domain Eukaryota; kingdom Metazoa; phylum Chordata; order Testudines; family Emydidae; genus Malaclemys; species Malaclemys terrapin. The sequence continues at coordinate 31,525,022 of NC_071513.1, read as the reverse complement.
CATAAATAGCTCTATATAGATCTAAAGTGATACAAAGGTTTCCGACTGTAGCATAATTTATTTGCATTTTTTTTCCACTATAGACCAAAATCATGCAAATACTTATATGCATGCTTTAGTTTGTGAATTTGTCTATTGAAGTCAACAGGACCACTTACTTGCGTAAAGGGAAATATGTACACAAGTGCTTGTAGGGTCAAGGCTGTATTCCTTTTATTATAGTATGTGTTGAAACTCTATGGCAGCCTTACTTCAGTTTCCCATCCCGTTATTTCTTTAGTGGATAAACCAGTATTTTTATTATTGCTGTGATAGTTCCACTGTGTACTGGAGAGTGTTATGTACCTTTTATTTTGACCAAATATGTTTTTGATTTGGTTCTCTTAGTTAACGTTAACAACATAAAAGAAGTGAAAGAATAAATTGCATCCTAACTTCTGAGACTACAGTACACATTTCAGAATCTGTCAAAACTCTGATTTGAACCTTGTTTTTAAAATTTTGAGACAAAGCAGAAGATGCATAATTTGTCTGAAACAGCATAAAAATAACTGTAGTTTAAGTGCTAGTCAGAAGACTTGGCACAGTAATTAAATTAAAAACATGTCCAATTTAATTGAAAACTAAAGTCAGTCTGTTTACTAACAGTTGAGTAATGGAAAATATTATAACCAAAGGACATAGGAGCTTTTCAAAAATAGGTTTTGATAGGATTGAACTGCCTACAAGACAAGGCACAAATCCTCAAACGAAAAAGAGTGAGTTTTTTGAAAATATGAAATAAGATAGGAAAGACATGATGTGGGCTGGTGAATTAAGACTGTATAACATTGTGTAGTAATTATCTTCATTTTAGAAGGTACAGTATTGGATTGTTTCTTGTGCATGAACTTAGCATGAACTTCTAACTCAGTCTGTTGCCACAATTGCTCAAGGGAGAGACTTTGGGCTTTTTTAAAAAAAATGATCATTGCATCTCAGAGAATTGGGATGTGAAACAAGGTTACAGCAGTGGAGAAACATGCATAGTTGAGGCCTAAAAATGTTCTTTTCCAGGCTCCAAATTAATAAAGTGGTAGTATTTTAATGAGGCACTCTGTGAGTCACTAGCGTCAGCCAGAGAAGGCAATTTGTCAAAAAATGAGCTGAAAGATTGTTTGACATTATTAACACTGAATTTCTTTGATAATGGCAGTTACTGGAAAAAATAAAGAACATATGATAGAAATTGGACAGCATAAAAGATGAGAATCACATATTTTGATAGTCATAAATTGTTTATGAAGATTATGGAACCTGATAAGATCCAAAGCCATAAAAACTGCATCATTCTGCTTCTGCATTAGGTTAAAAAATATCTGGTTGTTTACAGGTTACTAAGGTTTGAAATTCTAATTACAGGGTCTGCTTGGATTTTTATCAGACTTGCCTTGGACATCTCTAAGTTACAAATATGGGGACAAACAACAAATAACACAAAACTGATAACTGCAGAGTAGGCCAGTAGTGTGTGTCTTGCTGGGAACTTGGTTCTGTACAGTTTTTGGAAACTTGCAGTTCAATAAGAAGTAGAGCCATTAGGAGAAACTCGCGTGAATGGACACAGGAAGGAAGAAATCCCTTTACTGCTTTTGATGAAGTGGAAAATAATATAACTAGCAAGTATAATGGAGTAAATGGCTATGATAAGTTTTTTGCATGTGCACTTGCCTAAGGCTGACGATGTGTTCATAAAGGAACGTAAAGTGATTAGCATAACAAGCATTGCTTATTAATGTAGATAGCTAAATCTCTGTTGTAGGATTTACTAATCCGTATGCTAAGAATTTGAAAGATGCAGTGAGAATTTGAGAGCGACTGCTATAGCAGCTATAAGAATAACATTTCCTATAGGAAGTCCCACATGCTAAGCTATTGAAGCTGTTTTGGGTCATTCTCTGTACAGTGTGGGTCTTGAGAACAGCAATTTGTTCAGAAAGTGAAGACTTACTCTCGCCATTAACTCAGCTTTTTTAATCGCAAATTAATTTATTTAATTGTGATTAATTGCAGTGTTAAACAATAGGATACCAATTGTTTTTCTACATTTTCATATATATTGTATTTTGAGAAAAATTGCGGGAGTAAATTGTACCTCAAAAATATATGTATTTATTGTAATCGAGGGTAGCCTTGATTTAAGATTCTGACTATTTCTGAAACCCAAAGTTTCCCTTTTTCATGAGAAGCAGTAAATGGTGTCTCAATTCCCTTAGAAACGTAGGGCTGGGAAAGGACCTCAAAAGGTCACCAGGCCCGCCCAGCCCCCTCTGCTGAGGCAGGACCAGGTAAATCTAGACCAGGGGTCCGCAACTTCTGGCACACGGCTCACCAGGGTAAGCACCCTGGCGGGCCGGGCTAGTTTGTTTACCTGCTGCATCCGCAGGTTCAGGTCTCACTGGCCGCGGTTCGCCGCTCCAGGCCTATGGGAGCAGCTGGAAGCTGCGGCCAGCACATCCCTCGGCCCACGCCACTTCCCGCAGCCCCCATTGGCCTGGGACGGCAAACTGCTGCCAGTGGGAGCCACGATCGGCCAAACCTGTGAACGCGGCAGGTAAACAAACTGGTCCAGCCCACCAGGGTGCTTACCTTGGCGAGCCGCGTGCCAGAGGTTGTCAACCCCTGATGTAACCTAAATCTCCCTTGTTGCAGAATAAACCCATTACTTCTTGTCTTATCTTCAGTGAACAAGGAAAACTATTCTTCCTTGTCCTCTTTTTAAAAACAGCCCTTAACATATTTGAAGTATTCTTGATTCACCAATTCAGTCTTCTTTTCTCAAAATTAAGCATGCCCAGTTTGTTTACTTTTCCTCATAAATCAGATTTTCTAATCCTTTTATCATTTTTGTTGCTCTCCTCTGTAGTCTGTCATTTTTTTCCACATCTTTCTTAAAACATGGCATCCAGAACTGGTCACAGTACACCAGATGATGTGTCATCAGTGCCAGGTAATGCAGGACCGTTACCTCCCGTGCCTTACATGAGATACTCCCGTTAATACACCCCGGAATGGTATAAGCCATTTTCGAAACTGCCTCACATTGTTGACTCTCTTGTTCAATTTGTGATCCTCTATAACCCCAAATCCTTTTCAGCAGTACTACCTGTAGCCACTTTTTTCTCCATTTTGCAGTTGTGCATTTGATTTTTTTTCTTCCTAAATGGAGTACTTTGCACTTGTCTATACTGAATTTTGTCTTGCTGATTTCAGCCCAATTCTCTTACTTGTCGAGGTCCTCTTGAATTTTAATCCTATCCTCCAAAGAGCTTTCAACCCCTCCCAGCTTGGTTTCCACCACAAATTTTATAAGTATATTTTTCACTCCATTATCCAAATAGTTAATAAAAATATTACATAGTAGCAGACCCAGAATTGACACCCTTCACCTTCCCATGGGACCCACTAGATACATTCTCCCGGTTTGACAGTGGGCCATTGATAAGTAATATTTAACTACAAACTTTTAGCCAGTTGTGGACCTACCTTAGTCATTTCATCTAGACTGCTTTTGCCTCATTTTGCTTATGAGAATGTCATGTGGGACTGTCAATAATCTCACAAAAACAAAATATATATCACATTTACATCTTTCCCCCAATCTACTACATTAGTAACCCTGTCCAAGAAGGAAATAATGTTGGTTTAGCATGATTTGTTCTTGATAAGTCCATGCTGACTATTCCTTATAACCCTATTATCCTTTAGGTGCTTACAAACGGATTGTTTAATAATTGTTCCCGTATCTTTCTGTGTATCTAAATTAAAGTGACTGGTCTATAATTCCACATGCTATCTATCCAGTGGAAAGTAATTTAAATTGGGGCTACCAATATTGGTCATCTAAAGTGTTCAAAGTAAGGTATTAATATGACTACTATTAGAAGTCTTACAGCAGAGCTTAGAATCCCCAACTGAGACTAGGCTTATGTGTTTATACAGTAAATAGGACAAGAGAGCTTATGATCTAAATAGACAAGAAAAAGGGGGGTGAGAGAGTATTATCCCTGTTTTACAGATGGGGAACTAAGGCGCAGAGTGTGTGTGTTGAAAAGATAGGTGTGTAAGCAAACTCCAGTACCTACATGGAACTCTATTGATATCAATGGAAATATGCATGATTGTCTCAGTAACTTGCTCAACATCACACAGGAAATATGTGGCAGAGATGGATAGTGTCTTTGCCACCCGGCCATCTTTCCTTTCTAGACCAGCCTTATGCATATATTACATTGAAATCACTCCAAGAAATTGAAGTTGATTCTATAATCCAAGATCCCTTTCTTTTTCTTGGGGAGTGAGGGTGGGGGAGAGGGGGAGGAGAAATTAGTCAGAGTGGAGGTACCAGAAAACAATGCAGAAGGTGGAAAATTCCAGGACACCATGGGGATGTTCCTAAAGAACACAAACAGGCTTGCAGAGGGCAAATGGAATATTGGAGCACTTAAAATCCATGTGGAAAGCTAATGAAGCATTGGAGAAAGGGAAGTGCATGGGGAAGCCTGGAGAAATGCAGACAGGAAAGCTTCCAGATATCACTGGAGAAGGTTCCAATATAAAAACCAAAACTCAACTTGCCCCAAGTTACTCACTGATTGAACACCAGTCCACTTTAAAATACAGGTCTCCTGACTGTATTGCACTGTAAGTGGTACAGATGCTCCCTCTAAACTAGTATAAAGAAACCTATAACGCTACCACTAAGGTCTTACCTATTGCTCTACATTTGTAGATCTCAAACTCCTTTACCAAGGAAGTAAGTACAATTATTCCAGTTTCCCAAGTGGAGAAATTTGTGGGGGAAGTGACTAAGTACTCAAAGTCACCCAGCAAATCAGTGGCAGAGCATAGGATTACAACCCATATTTGAGCTTTACAGAGTGCGCACATTGAGCCAAATACCATTTGAAACTGATGTGGTGCATATGTTGTATATGCTCAGAATAACAAAACAAATAGAAAACAAAGAGATAGTCCAATAGTAAAAATATTATTGCAACCATGCAACAATAAAAACTTTGATTTCGAGCAAATTTAGAATTGCTAAATGGGGTACATTTTTGTACATGCTGCACAAGGACCCAAACAATCATTGCTGGTTATTAGTTGGAATTTCACACTTACCCGCTTACCACTCTGCAAAGTTACCCAAGAAGTGTAATACACAAAATCAGAGAACTTCAGGTGGAAAAAAAGTTCTTTATTAAGCACCAGAATCTTTGTCTATGCAGTGAAAATATAAAGTAGAGAACCGATTAATCACAGTTTTCTAGGGCCCTATCCAATTTATATCCTTGGATCATTGTAGCTACAAAAGCTGAACATTTCTTATTTTGAAAGGTATATTTATCTGGTCCTCAGTAACCACCTAATTCCCATTTAGGAATGGATGTGATTTCTTATCTTGATAAGCTGTTCTGCAACTCTGTTGCACAGAACAAGGCTTCTTCATCTTCCTCATCAACTCTGCCATTCTCCCAAATAACTGGCTTGTATCTGAGCCTTGGAAACCCAAAGCTGCTTGCTGCTGGATTTAGGCCCAGCATTGTTTTTGTTGTGTTTTTTGGGGCTGTACTCAAGGATAAAACTTTTCATCAGTGAATGTCACAGGTGGTTTGAAATGATGTCGTTATCTCCAGGGCTGCATCAGGACATGATTATCCCTTCCAAAAGACCTCTAAAGAATGTACATAATGTATATTGGTATAGTTTATCCCCCTGGCTGAATCATGTCTTTCACACTCAAGGGAAATGCAACTAGCCAGAGCTGGAGTTGGTATGGATCTTACTGCTTTGTTAGTGGGGATGAATAATGTACAGTAGTTTCCAGAGAAGTGTTCAATGTTTTGCCAAAAATTCAGAGCCTTCAAATTTATTGGAGAAGGATGAGAATAGGGTAGCATAGCTGATGAATGAAAAGCTAGAACAGTTTAGGAGTCAACTTGAAAACGAATGTGTAAGTCTTCTTAATGTAGCATAATACTGTTTTTATTGTTTTGTGTTAGATTATTGATATTAGGGTCAAGGACATAAAATATGAAATGTTGAGTATGTTGCCAGGCATCTCTGTCCACTAGCCAACACGCTGGCATCTTTGTGCAGAAGCATTGGGTTGTTTCTGGGAACTAACTTGCACTGAATGCACTTTTGGAGACTACAAAGGACGTAACATGACATCCTGATGTGAGAGCTCAAATTGCTGGCGTAACAGCTCAAATGTAAACATTGAACTTCCTCTTTTGAAATTGAAATAGGTCAAAAAAAAAAACCAATCTGTCCAAATCACTGAGAATGTTGGACATTTAAGCAACAGAAGGTCAACTCACTTCAGTCCATCCAATGAGATGAAAGTTGAGTTATTCAGGGAGCAAATCAACTAGAAGTGTTTAAAGTTGGTGGGACACTGCATGGGGTTGCAATATGTATCTTTGTGGTGCAATGTTTTTTTTTTTTTTTTTTAAGTAATGATTTATATATGACTGTGTTCTACTCCTTGGGTGAGAGCTACCACAGCAACTCCAGGAATGAGTGTGTGTGTGTGTGTGGCGGGGGGGAGGGGAGGAAGAGGTTAAGGCAAATAAGCTAGGTTGTGTGGCCTCAGCCTCCCCCTCCCCCCCAAAGAGGCACCACATCTCAGTGAGGCTCACATATACCAGCTGAACCTGGATTCTCCAGAGACCAACAAAGGACTTTTGGATAAATATCCTGAGTTTAAACTGACTTGAGGGCTTCTTTCTGATCCATAAAATGGACAGGACCTGTTGCCCAAGGTTGGAGGAGAGAGGGCAACACTTGCAGAGGGGTTGGAAAGACTTTGGCTTAATAGGGCCCTATAAGACTGATGGGTGACTTCTGATAAACTGTTAGCATGCACATAGGAATGGCTGGGGTTTGTTTTGTCTGTAATGCTTTTATTGAAGAATAGATGGGTGTGCTAAGAAAGAGCAACATGGTGATTTGTAGCTGCTGATAATTACACTGTTCATAGTCCTCTGAGAAAAAGCAAAGTGGAGGCACTGGCCTTTCTGGGCAGACTGGCTTACTGGAGATATCGCAGTAGAAAACAGGAAGCACTTCAGTCATGAAATCCCTGGCAGAAGGGAGTGTGATGCGGTCTCTGCCTAAGAAAGGTGACAGCAGGGAGCTGAAAATCTTCTAAGTGGGTGCCTTTAATGGACTTCTGTGGGGAAATACGGGTGCATGATCTCAAACAGTGACAGCAATAGAATGCCTGAACTTTGATGGAAGAGAGAATGAAGAAGAAAATGTAAATAGGGGCAGGTGAACCACAGCTACCAAAACTCTGCAAAGGAATTTTACTAGTATATTTACTTTGAATAAATGACTTTACAATATCTATTGTTTAATCAAGATTTGAATAGAGGCTACAAAATTATTTAAAATCTTTAAAGTCCCATAACAGCTCTGCACCCAACTCATGCTTCAGGTGTTTGGTTCTAATTTCGACCACAATCGACTAATTACGCAGCTTTGTGCTGCATGCCAACTGTCAGTTTACTGATCACTGAAGTCAGTTCAGAAATTTCATTTTGTTCCACCAAACTAAATGCTTCTAAAAAGGTGAAGTTGATAAAAATGATTTAGACATGCCAACAACCAGTGCTGAGAGTGTAGCTTGTGCTCTCTGTCAACTGGTGAATGATTTTACATGTATACATGGACAAAAACTGATGGCAGATATTGAAGGGGGAAAAATCATTTCAATAAACCTAGGGCAACAATTTGGAACTTTTCAGATTTATAAGTTATTTTTACTTAGGTTTTAAAAAGCTAATTATTTGAGTAGTTTTCTACTATGGCCAAATTTTGTCTACTTTTAAATACAGTGAGGTAAACAAGCTTTTGTTTCAAACTCAGTGTTTCCTTTATGCTTTAATACAACACCTCAACCCTAGTGCACCCCCCTCCTTAAGACAGTATAATGTGCTATTGTCATGGTCTTCTGGTGAAGCAATCCAAACCAGTGAGGAGTTGTCCCCTCTTATCCTGTAATCTTGAGTGCCTCATGATGCTTTGCTACTTTAACGCTCTGTCTGGAACACTCTTTGTCAGCAATAAGCATGAAGCTCTCACCCTGAGTATCTGTGCTATGCAGCCAGTCTTGGTTCAACAGCTGTGACCCCCAGAAGCCTGGCTACAGCTCCACTCTGGCTTCCACCAGCCTTGGGGTCAACTTACTGGCTGGAACCAACACACTCCCAGTCCTGAATTTCCCAAAAACTGAGAGTCCTGAAGTGTCCATCCATCTCCTAGGTCACTCGGAGAAGAAATAAGGTTTGTTGCCACTTTAACTGGAGTTAACTAACACTTTAATTCAAACAAAGCACTGTTGGTTTAAATTAAAAGTAAAACAAGTTTATTAACAAAAAGAAAATAGGAGTTTAAGTGAGATCAGGTACAAGATATAGATCTTGTATTGATTACAAGCAAATAAAAGTGAAATCATGCATCTAAAAGTTTAAAACTTAATCTAGAAATGTACAGGCTTTTTCAAAATGGTTTCTTACACCACTCATTCTACTTCCCAGCCATGGCTGACTTTCCCTCATGACTTTCTACAAAAGTACAAGATGCTGGATTCCTTTGTCTTCCTAGGTGAAAGATATTTGTCTACGTTGGCTTCTCACATATATTCAGTTCTCAGAAGCTTCAACCCTCCCTTTGTTGAAGGACTCATCTTTCTCAGCTTGAAAGAGCTCTGGCCTCTTGTGTCCATCTAGGGATGGATGCCAAAGATGGCTTCTCTCCTTGTTAATATCTTCCAGTATTTAATGACCTTGTTTCAAGAGGCAGGATGACCTCATATTATTCTTTCCCTCCTGGGGTCTTCCCATTCCCTGCTGTTTCCTATGCAAATTGGGCTGGCATTGATTTTGATGACACCTTGCTTAATTTATTTAGCTGCCCTCCCTCCTGTCTCTATCTTCCTGTGTAAGGGAAATCCTGTCTCTCCCTTTCTTTGGCCACAGACTGTAAAGCATAATATCAATGTGTGTCCATAAATCCTTATGTAATTTTAATACATACAATTCACAATGATATCACCATTGTAATAGATTTTCATAGAAGACCTCACGATGTGCACTTTTATAATATAGTAATATTGTATACAGTCAGTCGATTCAATTGCTTATCACTTGAGGTTCAGCCTCCCAGTCTTTATAGACTAGTAAAACTTGGTAATGTATTCTTCGAAAAGTAAAACCCAGACCAAGTATCTCTCTCCTGTTGAGTATAGACACCATGCTGTCTCCTCTCCCATTTGCTTGATAGCTTTGTTGACCTAATATGTAAACAGACTTTCATTGTCTTTGCCTGATGACCGGGGTCCTCAAAGAAGTAAATACACATTTCTTTGCCTAGGGCAGACCTGTTTGCCACTGCCCCTGATGTGGCTGGCTTAACCACATTTTAGGTGTCATTCTAGTATATATCTAGAACTCTTAATACACACCACATACATACATCATGCAAGAATATTAATTATCAGGAAGTTGTTAATTTTCCAATGACATGACACGACACCTTTTAGACACAGATTATAACCATAGTGAGTTGTGGTACATTCAATTGGCCAGACCAGATGAAACTCATTACCTGATACCAGTAAACCGCCTGCCCTCTGGCACTGGCATACTCTTAAGGTTACACAGCCCCTGTTACAAAGCTGCAGGAGGGTTAGCCCTTGACTGATCCAGAGGCAGCAGGTCAGAGCCCTTTTTCCTGGACAGGGCATCTGCTACCATATTTTCTTTCTCCTTTGTATAGGAGAAACTAGTTTTGCCATCTTTTTTCTGTTTAGCCTCCAGGACATAATAAGAAAGTATCCATAATTTCACCTACAGAGTTGTTACATGCACTTCAGAGAGACACTACTGACCAGTGTGGTGGTGGTTTTCAAACTATATATTGTATGTCCCCTTTTAAATAAATGACACCAGTGTGTGAGAGGTATAATGAGCATGCCAGGCCTGACCAGAGTTGATGGCACATCTTAGCCCTGGTCTACACTGGGGGAAGAGGGAGAAGGGGAATCGATCTAAATTACACAACTTCAGCAACATGAATAACGTAGCTGAAGTTGACGTACTTAGATCGACTTACCATGGTATCTTCACCCCAGTGAGTCGACTGCTTCTGCTCCCCCGTCGACTCTGCCTGCACCTCTCGCGGCGCTGGAGTACAGGAATCAATGGGAGAGGGCTTGGGGGTTGATTTATCGCACCTAGACAAGACACGATAAATCGATCCCCTCTGGATCGATTGCTGCCCGCCAATCTGGCGGGTAGTGTAGACATACCCTTAGTGAATCACGAATGCGTCTCTGTACCAAAACATAGTGGTCGGCAATCTTTATTACAGTCTAGACATTTTGTTTAAAGCATAAAGTAATGCACATTTTTATACTGAGGAGATGGGGATGTCAACAATTCATTAATTGCAAGCCTAGCATATTATAATTTATGGAAATAAGAGTTTATCTTTTCAGAGCCACAAAGTGCTACTGAGGGCCTACTGGCAAAGATACAGCACTGGCGCATGAACTGTAAATTTGCAAAAAAGGACTGGATTGTGTACTACACATATTCATTATAATCTTTATTGGGTGGGAGAAGGGAAGGCAAATATGAATTGATGCTATATGTACTTGGAAAATACAGTTTAGAACTTTGTCTTTTCTTTTAACTTTATCTCTAGTGTTGTGGCACTATTACGAGATGCAGTAACTTGTCAGTGAGTTGTGTATTTCAGATGCTTGAAGCATATTTTTAATGACTTATTTTAAGTTCACATATTTCATTTTTTATTCCCAACTGCTTAAATAAGTCTACTTTTTCCCAAATAGTTAAATAGTATTGCAAATACAGAGAGTTGAGATCAGGTCTCCCTGAACAAAAGTTTTACTTCCATTGTAACAGAATACATGCATATGATTTTATTACTCAAGCAATACAAAATGCTAATGATAAACTGCTGTGAGACACTTATCTAAGTAAAACACGCTATCCTTTGTTTTAAGTGTATATTTATGGTTTTGGGGGGCATCAAAGGAACTAGAGCATATGGAATGTGTGTTAAATAAAGCTGACATACAACTCACAGCGTACAGCTTAACATTGCAGGGCTTCCCACAGAAGTGTTAAAAAGAGGGTGGTGGGTTTTCGTTTTTGTTGTTAGCGTGAAGAAAATCTTAGTCAATATGAAGTGGTTGAAACGAGAATATACCAAGTTGCTCATATTTATGTTCACTGCAAGCTTTCAATGCATTGTCAGAGTGCTCATTTCTGAAATTTTGAAATTAGAAATGAAAATAATCATTTAATCAGTTAGAACTATTTTCTTTTCTGTTACAAGAAAGGCTTTTGGAAAGACTTTGAACTGTTCTTCCTTTTTTGTTCTAAAACAGAATATAAACTATCTAACAGTAAGTTACAAATAATTGCCATCAAACAACCTGAAAATAAATTATCTCAAGGTGATTGATCCTGCTTTGATGAAGTCTGTTCTCGACACTTCCACAGATATGTGCTGTAATTAATCTAATTTAGGAACTGAAGTAGAAGGTGGAGGATATTTTATACTGTATAGGAGTATTTGTAATTGTAGTTAATACTATCAGTTCTTGCTTATTGTTTTGTTAATGGTGGAAACCTTATAAGTTTGGCTGCAATTCTGCAGTACATTCCTATTTAGTAAAATATTTAATATGTGCCTAATAGCTTTAATGAATAGGTGGGGACTTAAAAGCCTTCCTGAGGGCAAATGTTGCCATTATTGTAATATAAGGGAGGTGGTATTACATTTTATTATTTTGTCTTTAAATTTTTGCTTCCAGTGGTTAGTGTCCAAACTTAGTTACGGTTATAAATTTCCTTTTAATCTCAATATGCAGAAATCTGTTACCTATAAGACATAGAGCTAAAGACTGCCATCCATACATTCACAACCTCTCATTGATATCCTTGAGAGTTCACTCTGTGGATCACAAATCCTGTATAATAGAAACTGTGATGTGAAGTGGTAGCATCAAACTGATCTTCCTATTGTAAATCCTAAAATTGTCACTGTCTTGTATATAGTTTACATTTTATCTATTTCTCTGTATTTTATTAAATAGCCAAAAAGTGAGTTAGTCTCCCAAAATTTAGGAGTAAATTAATGAGGAATAAATAGATTCCATAGGAGGATGGGGCAGAGAGGGAGAAACTTTGTCTTATTAAAATTTGGATATTTTCATTGTAGGAGCATATGAATATATATTATAATATAGACTTACATTAGCATTCTACAGTAATGGTATAGTAGTATCAGAGCACAATAAGTAAAACGTGCAGTGTCTGTGGTTGAGTTTTAGGCTGTCTGCTTGCTAAGACCCAGGAAAGGATGCAGAGTTCAAAATCACTCTCTGTGTAATGGACCCGTAGTTTCCTGGTTTTGAAACCCTGCAGTGAGTCTCTGGTTCATGTTGTAGTTGAGTGGGAGTTGGAAAGGTTATATTTCATTCTGAAAGGGCAGTTTAGCTACATTGCTCAAATATGCAGAGGTTCATCCATTGTTTCAAATCTTTTTCTTGGTGTGAATGCCTCAACTAATCAGCGACCTCTCCTTTTTGTGAAAATTATTGGCAGTGCCTGATAGCACCAAGTACATCTGGATTGGATAGGCTGGTTTGAAATCTCTTATTATTTCATAGCACTGAAACCGTCTGACTTAATGGGGCTGTTTTTTCCCCTTGGTAACAGAGAATACAAGAAATGGTCTTCGCAGATTTCTGCTCTCCAACTTCTTTTGATAACTCTGATGATCCATGTTTGAAGATGCAGTACCTGGTGTGGATGGGCAGGCTACTCTTAGATGGTTGTGTTCATTCTTGAAGGGAGTAGAAGGGTTGAACTTCCAGGACAGCTACGGATACTTCCATCCCTTTATCTGGGCTTCTACTTTTAATGGAATGTAGCACAGTTCCTTTCTTTCTCTCCCCTCCATCCCCCCACAAGCCAACCCATTGCTAGTCAGTATTGATTCTTAGCTGGTGGAGGTGGATTATATTAAATGCATAGGCCATGGTATCATCATTATGGCTGTGTACCTTGTTCATTATCAAAATGTTATGGGGCAAAATATTATAAAAATTATCTAGCTGACAGTTTTTATTTGAATCATCGAATCATAGGGGTAGAAGGATTCACAAGGATGAGAGATGCTGGTTAAAACTCCACCCTGACAAAACTGAGGGTGATGCTTGTGGTTAGGGAAAAGTGTTATGAAAGCTTGTTGCAATAAAATGCGTATATGTGGAATATTTTCAGGTGAAATAGTTCTAGAAATAGAAATGTCTCTGTTTCAAATGAAAATATACAATTGCCTTCTTCAGTTTTTCTGGATAATTCACTTTCTTTGGTCTTGGACGTGGAATTTACCAGCCTCCGTTATCCGTATCTTCTGACATATTGGATGTATTCAACAATGAACTGATCCAGAAACTGCAGCTGTTAGAGAATATTTTCATTCTTGTTTGCTGGCTCCTTGGGACAGAGGTGTGGGAATCAGAAATGCTCACTCTTGGTGATCTACGTTGGCAGATAATACGCTATGTGGTACAATTCAGGGACTAGATATTAGTATATAAATAATACTTTATAATAATCTTAAATATGAGAACTGATTCTCTCTCTCCCCCCATGACTCTACCGGGCTGTTATGGTTGTCCAGGACAGATTTTCTCCTGACACCCACATTCAGTCAGAATTGGGCTGGAGTTAGGTCCCTCTTTGAGGAAAATCCTTTCCCGTGGAACTTAATCCCAGAGAAAATCTGCCAGGTATAACACATGCATGACTTAGTGTGTTTGGGTTCCCGGTATTTTATACAATAACTACTTATCATATATTTTTCTAAATATATATAAATAAAAGGTGGAAAATGATTAAATATTTGTTACTTTCCATCACTAATTCAGGGAATTGGTTTGCTATTTAATGTTAATGCTAACAAATCCGTAATATTCCGTTTCATCTTTGATTATTGAAGATATGAAGTAAACAATGATTATATTGTCAGAGCCCAGTCTCCCTTTGTTATGCACACAATTACTTGTGCATGCTTGTAAAGTAACAGTTGTATGTTCAACCTTTACCTTAGCACCCATCCGCAGCCACATGTTAAACTATTTAAAGGACACACAGAGATGTTAGCTGTTATATGGGGTTTAAAGAACCAATATTAGCCTAAATAAATTATAGTTAATTCAGCAACTGAATAGATCTCCCCTAGAGGAGGAATAGCAAATGATGCAAAATAGCTCTTAGAAACCCCAAATCACGGCATAGAAAGAATGTTAGGATGAAACAATTAGGCTGTTTCAGAGAGTTAAAAGCGGAGGAAGAAAATATTGAATTTAAGGTCAGAAAACCTGAAACTAAGCAAAACATAGAGGGTATCAAAATGTTTGTATGAACCCCTGACAACAGAAAAGGGTGTTTTTCACAGCTGTGTTGCCTGGACTGTAATTTTTGGCAAATTAACCATTTTCTTACAGTAAGAAATTAGAAGCAAGTGTAAAGTGATTAGGTTATTATTTTTCATAAAAATCTGAATATTTTCAATTGTCATCAGCTTCAATCACACACACATATTTTATACAAATACCCTGGCAGAAAATATTCAGAAACAATGATTAGTGGTCAGGATTTGGATATTATCCCTGCACAAACATAGATTCTACAATATTTATTTTTTTCTTTAAATATCTTGTATTTAAACCCATTTTACAGCCAAATTTTTCTTGCTTCCAAAACTGTCTCCGGGAATGTATTGTCTTGTGATATGCCTCATTGAGTTGTCAGGTCCATTTACATCACATTACTTGCTGTGATGGCTCGTATGACTGAACTGACATGATAAATGTTTTACCCATAAATAAGTCTACATTTTAAAAGTTTTTTTTTCTTTGTGCTCAGTGAGTTTATTTTGAAGTAAGAAACAGAAGCATTGAAAGAAAAATAACTAGTAACGGTGTCAAGGTGTATTGAAGAAGCCACCAATTAGTGCATTTAGGCTAGATCCTCACTAGCCCTACATCACCCATACAAGGGAGTTAAATGGGGTAAAGATCGCTATTACTCTCTTGCATTGACTACCTCTACCATGGATAGCAGTGCTAGAGGGAAAGCCAAAGGGGACATCGTAACTGGATATTAACCCAGTATACTGCATCTGTCACAAAGGTTCGGTATAATTATAGGGTAGACACCAAATACAATGCAAGTCCTGATTTTCAGTGGGAGTTGTAGATACTCAGCAACTTAGGCCACAAAAATATAAATTCCAGCCAGCCAAGTACACATCAGCCAACACATCAGCCAACAACACCCCAAAATCTGACAAGGGCAAATTTTGAAACTTCTTTGGCAAACTCCCTACCCCACAAAATGATCAACCTACAGTTAGTACAAACAATGCAGGAAAATAAGAAGCTACTAGTGGCAAAAACTGGAGAAGGCCAAAAAATGGTGAATAGACCAACTGAAATAAATGTGACTTGCAAGCAGTGTAGAGGGATAAAGTAGTGTCTTGTGCACGAGTTTCCTACTGGTCAGAAAAGAAAGGCTCAGATAAGGGATCTAGCTGGCCAGATGTCAGGGAGCTCAACAGGAGGCAGGAGATGAGGCATGGAGAACAGTGGAATGGCTGAAGACTTTGTGTATTTCCACATATGCAACTACGTGGAAGGAGGTCTGGCAAAGATGAATGCAGAGAGCTGAAGCCAGCACATTGGTTCTCTTTATCTCTACAATAAATAAAATTGTGAAGCCCTTAAATACTCTGCTTCAGATGGGTATGCTTCCCTCCAAGCACCCTTCCCCCCAGAAGCTTCAACCCATTTGGTTCTTCTTTGCTTAGCCAGCCAATGTAGTTCTGAAAAACATCCTAAACACTTTTAAAATAGTTCTTCTGTTACATCGTTGGCAGACGTGCATGATGGTGTTATATGATTTTAAAGGTTGCATAAGCATTCGTTTGAAATAGTCTGTGTGATTCACTGGTGGTCTTGCAAATATTACAATTAGAAAGCACTTAAATGAGTCGTTGTGATATAGTGTAATACAGGATGAGCACTGTAATGTGTGAAATTCTGCATTGACTTACTTGGAGTATTATATTCTTGCAAGAGGAAGGAGGAGGACAGAAATGGTTCCACAAAAAGTTCAAAGCAAAGGTTTAAAGCTTGGCTCTGATTAATTGTTTTTCTCCCATCTCAGTTTATTCTGTATTGCCCCTGAATAAATACTGTAAAAAGAGCTTAAGAACAAAGGGAAAGTCACAGGAAATTATCCAGGTCACTTCTTTTGCTTTTTCTATTCCTCGTTAGGTGAGAGAACACAAAACATTATTAGGATATCTCACTGTTCATTATGAACTCATGAATAGAATAATTTCCTTATTCACACATCTCTACAAATTACCTGCTTGATTTCCTGTCATCTAAAACTACAAATGTGTTTAACAAAGAAAATAATGGAATCATAATAATTACTGCAGCCATTACAGTAATCTGCAAAGCTCATTGGTTTAATTGAAAGCTGATTACTTCAAAGGGAAAGGTCTGGGATGCATCAACCAGAAAGTATAGGGGAAAAGTACTTGGCAACTTCATGTTCAAAACTTTAAAGTAAAGTTTAGAAAGAAGGTAGGAGCATTTATTCATTTATTTAATATATATATATTCAGTTTATTTATTTATACATATTATTTATACTTGGTTTTTTGTTGTTTTGCCAATATTATTCTAAGCTTTGTTAAAAGAATTAGCAAAAACAATAAAAAAGTTATGGAAAAATGACCTAATTCTGCCTTCATCTGCAGATATGTGGCTTCCATTATGTCTATAGGAATCCTACATGCATATATCATGACCGAAGACAGCCTAAAATATGCAAAGGCTTCACCCTCCAAGTTCCTGAGTAATCTGCCCCAATCCAATATAGCACTGAAACCTGTGCTGAACGTTAAGCACATGAATAGTCCAATGGATTTAGGGGATTTGCTGATGACCACTGCAGGATCAAGCTCTAAATGCAGAAGTATGAACTCTTTAAAATACTATCTTACTGTATTTTTAGTAATTCAGAAGGACAGGTGTCCATAGACATCAGCGTTAGTCCTGAACTTGTACTTTGAAAGCCAAAATACTGTCCTTCATAAACATATTAAAATCATGCACACCTTTCCTAGTTAAAGCTTTTGTTAGCATTTCCATTGTGTAGATCTCTTTTCTGGGAACTACAATGACAATGACCATTTGCCCGAGACTTAAACTTTGTTAGGTCTCAACAACTTAAGCCAGTTCCCAATTGTTGATTGAGTTGATATTGCAGCACTGGCTGGCTAGTTGCAGCCCTCCTGAGTTAGGTGTTCTTGGTGAATACTGACTAGAGCTGTGCAAGTAACTGACCTTTTTTGATTTGGCCACTGAAACAAAAAAATATAAGGGAGAGGGGCTATTGTTTTGATCAACCTGAAACACATGTTTTTGGATCTTTGGCAAAGCTACATTTTAAAAAAATCATTTAGATTAGAACACAATAGTTTGTTGGGGGGGGGAGAAAGTTTAAAATGTGGTGGTCTGGGTTTTTACATAAAATTGAGGGAAAGTCCAAAATGAAATGTTAATTTTTGATTCATTTAAAAAAAAATCATTTTGGAAAACAAATCTCTTCTCCTCCATCTTGCCCAGTTGCTGCAAAATGTACCCCCCCCCCGATAGATTAATGATTACAAGTGTCAACATTAACTTTTGGTACATGGGATTTTGTTGTGTACCTCAGATTACCTGATGGTTATGCAGATTGTCAGGGTAAATTGGTATTTTGACTACAATAACAGATGGTATGGTAAATTTAAGGCTTGTTTTTTTTCACAAGATCATTATTCTGGGTGGCTTCTACTGGCATCTGAAGTTAGTTAATCTTTGATAGAATTGGAATTATGGAATACTGGGAGATGGGGTATTACTTTTTCTTGTGAATTAGGCATCAAGCCACTTTTTCATGCTGAAGATGATGGAATCTGCAGGCATGCCTGAATTCTCATTGCAAGGTCTAGGGTTTCCTTTTGCAGTACTCTGCAAGGGCGTTGCAGGCTTGCTCTTGGAATTCCATGAGCGTAGGAGAGCCTTGTGTTTCAGCAAAGTGTTTAAGCTTTCAGTAGTTGGAATGTTCAGAATCTGAAAAATAAAAGAAATGAGCTAGGCCACTGACAGTTGTTGCTTCATATCATTCACTGCTTTGACACTTAAAAACCATTCATTTCCATAGCAATTGGGAAGTAAGAGGCAGACTCCTCTTCCGCCAGCCGCCCCCCTTCCCTCAACCTGTGAAAATATTTCCCCCCAGTATGCACAATTCAAGACCTTTGATCTTCTGTCTTTTTCTGCTAGAAAGTTGTAAAAGAGTGAGTGTAGTATGCAGCTAGGGAGAGTGGGGAGTACTCTTTCAGTAAGGGTGTATTGGGTGGGCAATTTCATTAGCTTTGTAGCTTTTTGACTGCATAGTAGATACAGAATTCCTCTGCTTCTGAAAAATAGAGCTAAAGTTAAATATTTTCTCTACCTTTTTGAGGACAGTATGAATGTGAGGCTTCATCTTTGAATATTTACTCATTAAGGATCACTGGCGTGGCGCTTCCTGATGGTCTCGAGGAATTAGCTCCTTCCAGCCTGGGAGTGCCTCCTGCTGGCCAGTTTCTCCCTACCTGTACCTGTTTCCTCATCTCCACAACCTCTGGCCCCCTGTACCTCCCAGAGCCCCTTTCATTGGGGTGCTGCTCCCACATTCTGGGTCTCCCCTCCCAGGGGAACCCCCTCCCCTATGCCCACCTTGCCTCAGTGGCTACTGCCAGTCATCATCTAGCCCCCTTTCTCTGGGGCAAACTGCAGTCTGTAATGGCCACTCATAATTGGCAAGGGGGTTGGACCTGCTGCCTTTCTAGTCCCCAGCTGTCTCCCTGCAGCCCCAGTACCTCCTTAGGCCTTCCTGCCAGGCCTCAGCCTGGGAGGTAGCCAGGCCTGAGCTCCCCAGCTCAGCTTGCCCCTTCCCCAGCACTGCTCTGCCAGAGGTACCCTCTCCCAGGCAGCTAGGTCCTTCTCACTCCAAGGCTAGAGTGAGACTCTCTTGGCTCCTTACTCACTGCCCTCGTATCAGGGCCAGCTGTGCCCTGATTGAGCTGGCCCACCTGTGGCCAGCTACCTAGCTAGCCTTCCTCAGCTGCTCTCACTCCTTTTATCCCAGGAGCAGGGTAACTGTCCTGCTACATGTATGTTAATGTTTCATTGTAACTGTGCCTTTAAAAATTTAAATCCCCAAACCACACACTTAACTAAAAGTCCTAATTAAACAAACAGAAATATGAAGCTGAGTTTTTGGGGGAAAAATCCCACTCTTCTCTATCTATGGTCCTTCTCTCTCTGCCCTTTCCTATACAGAGTCTTTTAGATGAACTATGGAACACCGCAAACATCAGCTTTGACATCCAACTATGTGTCATCTCTGGTAGAGATACTACAAGGTATTGACGTGGTGTGGTGTCTGCTATAAAGTAGAGGATGCTTTGGGGGAGAGGAGGGGAGAAACAACCTGGATAAAAATGAATTAAACCAACTCTGTGAATGAGTTATGAGTTAACCAGAATTCTGCTCAGTAGAGCACTTGTCAATGTTATTTATATCAATTTCTAGACAAAAATGTAATAAAATGAACACTCTAAGAATAAAAAAGAACATTACATACCCCTCAGGCAATCAAAATTCCCTGACTTTCTCCAGCAGAGTTCTTTAGAGCTCACATTGATAATAAAGTTAAACAATTCTTTGATCAGATTTATCAATTTTGATCCCTTAGAGCATTGTGATTTAATGCTCTGCAAATTCAGTTGCACAGAATTGTATCACAGTTTGGTACTACTCCCATAAACGCAAACACAGCATCCCTGTAGCTGGGTCAACTGGAAATAAGAGTGCAAAATATTGAGAGAGAGAGAGAGACAGAGAGAGAGGTCACTCTGGTGGGCTCTAATGAAATAATGAATACACTTTCTGCTTATGTTCCAATTGGACTTCTGCAATGTAACATCAGAGTCTAAGAGAAATATGTAATGTTTTTTAAGGGAAGAGGGATCAGTATGGCCCAGTCCTACAGTTATTTTCTGTGCACAAAGAATAGATGGAGATTTCTAGTCAGAATTAACAGTATTTTAGATTGTAAATGACAAAGTGGGATGTGGAAAGACAGAAACATACTGGCAGCCTTATTCTGTACTCGGAAATGTAAAGCAGAAGGTCTCTCAGATTCATTCATCCATCTCTTGTCCCATTCTGCGGAAGATTCCAGATAATCACTGTTATCTACCAAGAAGCAGTGAGGCAAAGAATAGTGAAAGGCGGAGGAAAGATAAGGGTGGGCCACATCCCCACAGGTAGGGTTACCACACATTCTGATTTTCACTGGACAGTACTGAAACTACATGTACCGTACTATGTCAAATTGAGACTGTTCACGTCCTAATCTTGATTAAAAGGAACTTGGTGATGTTTCAAAGCCCTGCTGTGCATGCATGGGGCTAGGGTAGATTTGGGGATAGGTTCATTAGTCAGTGGTGGCTGCTAAGTAGTGGAATCCGTAGGGTGATGGGAGACCTTGCCACCAGCTGTCATCACATAGTCACCTGGCAGCTGGGTGGAAATCCAGAGCTGGGTTCTTTGACTCTTGACTGTCACATGATGGTAAAGATGGTGTTTCCCTGCAGGTGGGAAGTGGGAAAGAGAGAGAACAGAATGAGTTGCTCAAAAGGGGCAGAATGTGGGGGAACTTAATTCACTAACACTGTCAAGCTAATGCCTGCACTAGAAGTAAATCCATACCCTTTTTAAAAAAAAAATGGTTTAGGGAAGATTTCTCTTTCTCTGCTCCTGGGTGGCTAATTTCCCTTTGACTTTTCTCTTGTTCTCCCTCTCTTGCAGGAGAAGGTTCCTGCACAGACACTGCATCTTTGTGACTGTATGTGGTTGCCCTTCCTGCTTCTCAGACCTATCCAGTATCTGGGCGTGCTACTCCTGTAACACTCTGTGTCAAGCTAGACAATGGTTTCTTCAGAGTGAGATTATGCTGAGGAACTGATCCTGAAAGGTGACTATTGCATAGAAGGGATGGGAATAATTTTCCTGCAAGGGAATTTGGAATTATTTTCATAGAATCATAGAAGATTAGGGTTGGAAGAGACCTCAGGAGGTCATCAAGTCCAAGCCCCTGCTCAAAGCAGGACCAACCCCAACTAAATCATCCAAGCCAGGACTTTGTCAATCCGGGCCTTAAAAATCTCTAAAGATGGAGATTCCTCCCAAGAGGGAGATTGCACCCTAGGTAACCCAGTCCAGTGCTTCACCACCCACCTAGTGAAATAATTTTTTCCTAATAGCCAACCTAGACCTCTCCCAATGCAACTTGAGACCATTGCTCCTTGTTCTGTCATCTGCCACCACTGAGAACAGCCGAGCTCCATCCTCTTTGGAACCCCTCTTCAGGTAGTTGAATGCTGCTATCAAATCCCTCCTCACTCTTCTCTTCTTCAGACTAAATAAGCCCAGTTCCCTCAGCTTCTCCTCATAAGTCATTTGCCCTACACTGGACTCACTCCAATTTTTCCACAACCTTTCTGTAGTGGGGGACCCAAAACTGGACACAATACTCCAGATATGCCTCACCAGTGCCGAATAGAGGGGAACAATTACTTCCCTTGATCTGCTGGCGGTGCTCCTACTAATGCAGCCCAATACGTCGTTAACCTTCTTGGCAACAAGGGCACACTGTTGACTCATATCAGCTTCTCATCCACTGTAATCCCCAGGTCCTTTTCTGCAGAACTGCTGCTTAGACAGTCAGTTCCCAGCCTGTAGCAGTGAATGGGATTCTTCCATCCTAAGTGCGGGACTGTTCATTTGTCCTCGTCGAACCTCATCAGATTTCTTTTAGCCCAATCCTCCAATTTGTCTAGGTCACTCTGGACCCTATTCCTACCCTCCAGCATATCTACCTCTCCCCACCCCCCCCCCAGCTTAGTGTCATCCACAAACTTGCTGAGGGTGCAATCCATCCCATCATCTAGATAATTAATGAAGATGTTGAACAAAACTGGCCCCAGGACAGACCCCTGGAGCACTCCACTTGATATCGGCTGCCAACTAGATATCGAGCTGTTGATCACTACCCATTGAGCCCAACAATC
Source organism: Malaclemys terrapin pileata (assembly GCF_027887155.1). Lineage (NCBI taxonomy): Eukaryota > Metazoa > Chordata > Testudines > Emydidae > Malaclemys > Malaclemys terrapin. Next base: position 31,502,684 of record NC_071513.1, on the reverse strand, counting down.
TAGCCAGCTTTCTATCCACCTTATAGTCCTTTCATCCAATCCATACTTTTTTAACTTGCTGGCAAGAATACTGTGGGAGACGGTATCAAAAGCTTTGCTAAAGTCAAAATATATCATTTCCACTATTTTCCCCATATCCACAGAGCCAGTTATCTCATCATAGAAGGAAATCAGGTTGGTCAGGCATGACTTGCCCTTGGTGAATCCATGTTGATTGTTCCTGATCACCTTCCTCTCCTCAAAGTGCTTCAAAATGAATCCCTTGAGGATCTGCTCCATGGTTTTTCTGGGGACTGAGGTGAAGCTGACTGGTCTGTAGTTGCCCTGGTTCTCTTTCTTTCCTTTTTTTAAATATGGGCATTATATTTGCCTTTTTCCAATTGTCCAGGACCTCTCCTGATCGCCATGAATTTTTTGGATGTGGATTAAACTAAACTGAATTAAATCCATTTCACGTATGAAAGTCTGTCTGCACAGGGGTTTCATATAGTTCAGTTATTCCACTTTAACAGATGAACTTCCCTAACTCTCTCTTGTAGACAAGCCCTTAAAATGTTATTATTCTAAGCTATCAAAGATGATAACTTCAGTTATTGTTAATGCTTTTGATGCAACTATGATCTGTTTTGGAAGCAACAACCATGGGTTGCTAGTCAGGTCAGACCACTTAGAGCTTGAATACATAATGCAGTCTACCAGAGTGTGATTTCTAAAGTGCAGTAATATGCTGCACATTAATTGGGCCATATAGACCCTGCTGGTGCACACTAAAGGTTCCCCAGTGTGCTTTAATGTAGTACCATTTCAAATAGCACTACATGAAAGTGCAACAGCAGGATCTATACGGACCAATTAATGCACAGCACATTATATCAGACATCATGCCCCTGTAGAGCACATTACCCCACCATGTAGACAAGCCTTGAGGATTATGCTAATTTTCTATCATTCAGCTGTCACCCATTTGGAATATATTGCGGAAACTGAATCAAGAGCTGATGTAGCCAGACGTCAGGGTGTTCTTAAGGAGGTATACAGGTTTGTGAGCATGTGGTTTTTGCCTGTCAACTTAGTGACTGAAATATCTCATACTTTTCAAGGAGAGGGCTGTGTTGAGTCAGTTCTGCCTGCCTGTCTGTCACTGTGGTGGGGGAAGCTAGAAAGGTCCATTCTCTAATTGCTAGAAATGAAAGACAATCCGAACCCCAACTGTCAATTTATTCTTAAGGATGGCAAATTTAAATAATTAAATAAATAATTGTGTATATTTAGCAGTAGAAGTGGGTAGAAAATGGACATCTCCTTCCCACAAAAATATGTTGTGCTTTTGCAAACTGAGATTGTGGAAGTATCATGTTCTATCAAAACAATCCCATGTGCATGTATGCAGTAAAGCATGATCCATGACCTGATGCAGATTCAAGTGAATGAGAGGTATGCAGTTGCTTTCCAAACTATTTCCTGTTGGCTTGAAGGTATACCAGAAACAAAACATTTTGATACAGGCAAAGTTAGCACTCTACATTAACAACAGACACCACTAATGGACTAGAGCTCTTCTGTACAATTTAGAGCTGCATTTTAAATGAGGAAGACATAATACATGATATTACTTAGGTATTAAGATTATTTTATTTGAATTTGAAATAGTTTGTTATATAACCTCAGTTATTACTTAATATTATACTGATGTTAATGGCTTTCCAATTTATAGTAAAGCAAAGACATAATTAAACACGTATAACCATGTGAGAGTCTGAGACTAAAAACAAGAGAATAAAAATGAGAAACCCTGGCACAACTGTTCAAAAAAGACCAAGTAGAATTCAGATACATTATTTCAGATATAGAGAGCAACCACAACATTATATTTTAATGAGAAAGCCTGTCCTGGTATAAATCACTGATTTCAGAGGAGATACTTTCACTTGTGCCAGTTGACAATCTGGCCAGTGAGCTGACAGTCCTAGAATTGGGGCTACCATGTTTTTTCTTTTTGGCAAATCAAGTTTGAAATCGTAGTTATCTGTGGGCAAGTGAAAAGGTGGGTTTTTTTGTTTTGTTTTTTTTGTTTTTTATAAGGATGAAAGCTATATTGTTGGAGGATTGAAATAATTTGTTGCTGAGAAAACGTCATATGAGACATGATGTTTTTGTGTCATCAGAATATATCATATCAAAGTCTTGTAACACTGTCATTGTTCTGTGAATACCAACAGTATCCAGCACCTGTTTTTAACATTCCTAGGTCCTAGTAAGTAATTTAAACTAGCTTCCATAATCAGTCTTCAGAATCTGATAACTAAGACAATGGTGCCAATTTCAATCAAAAATGCAGGTAATGGTGTAATTCTGTAACAATACATTTCATCAAGACAGGACAACTCTTAGTAACTCTTTTTATTTAGGAGCTCTTACTGCTCCTGTTCACTTTCAATTTTGCATATATCCTGTTTCTTTTCACAGGATTAAAATATGTACAGTCTAGAATTCCCAATAAGCAAATAGCTGCTGCCCTGAAGGATGTGTATTTAAATGTTCCTTATAACTTCTCTTGGATACTATTCTGCATTATATCCTTTTCTACATTTGATTACCACACCTGGGAACATCTTACACCGCAAGCCATTGATTCTTCCAAAATACTTGAAAATAATCAGGTAACCTGATATACGTGATACCTGAAAAACTGCAGATGAATTGTTCTGCTATCTGAAATCAATAACCATGAAAAACTTGCTTTGAATTAATAGAAAATAAGAACAAGTAATAGTGAGAGGTGTTTGTGTGGAGGGCCATCTTTGTATTTTTCAGAATTTAACATCTTTAGAGATGCCCGTTTTGAAACCACAACTAGCTGTTGATATTCTTGTTGAGTGTGGTATTTCTGGTGGTTTAAGTCTGAGTCTTCACTGAAAGCTTTTCGCAGTGAAAGTCAATGACTGTTAATCTTGTATCCTTTTTCATGTGAGGGTTCTGTGAGCAGAACTGTCTTTGAGCCAAGACATCAGTTCTAAACTTTTAGTTTTACAGAAACTAAAATAGGCAATTGAGGGAATATCCAGACTCATCTGTGTTTGCAGTTAGGAATGGATGTAGGTTTTGCTGCAGGTGGTTAGCTGTACAAATGACTAATTGTATAAGTGCCCATGAACAGGAGAACTAAGAAAGTTCCCCATCTACTAATTCTCAGTTGCCTTTATGTGAACAATTATGAACACAAGCTGAAATCATGACTGAATTCTGTTTCCCAGATAAGTCTGGAGAGTGGCTAAACATGTTTCCCAAAGACAAAGGGCAAGTGACGACCCAAGCAGGTATCGGCAAAGCTGATGGCCCATCACCTATCAAGTGCCCATTCTTTGTCAAGAAAGGGGGACGGGCACAAAGAGATTTACATCTTAGCAAAGAAGCAGCATGTGGTCTCCTTCCTCCACCAGACACCCTATCTCTTGGTTCTTATCTGGATTTTTTTTTTCAAAGAGGGGCTAGAACTATAAAAAGGAGGGATGAACACTCCCAGACACCCCTCTTTCTCTCCCTGCTTATTTCATTCTCCACACCTGAGAAGACAAAGGAAATAGCCATTGAATTCTGGGGGAGGAGTCCTGACCTAAAAAATTTGGTCAGTAATGCTTCTGGAAGCATGTCATGAGAAACTATGCTTTAAATCTACTATAGTTTGTTAGGCACTGGAAAGCATTTTATCTTGTAACCATTTCTGACTCTTATGTCTCATTTCTTGTACTCACTTAAGGGTGCAGCTTGCATGCTGGAAACCTGTTTGTGAGTGGCCCAGGTGGGAGTTTCTTCAGCATGTCATTATAAGGCACCCAAGGTTGCGGGTGGAGGGCGACACAGTCTCCCCCCCCACCACTCACACACACACACTGGTCTGGATTGTGCCTCGGTATATGTGTCTCACACACACCCTTCTCAGGTGTCTGCTATAGTTCAATGACTTCTCTTGTCGTCATGCTATGACCAGCTTAGAACATAGTAAAAGAGAGACTATCATTGCATTGCAGTTACATTCTAGGAATAGCAAAACCACAGTTTATTGCCATGTTCCTGACAGAGAAATATTGATATTTCCTTTTTAAGGTAGGTCAATGCACATATTTACAAATAGTCCCACTTTAGGATTAGCTCAGAATTCATTAAGGTTCCATAGTTTGGTATATGACACTGGATTCTTCTGTCTCAATTATTTTGATCAACAGGGTGATTACCATTTGGGATTTCCCCACTCTGTTATGTAAGCCTCCTGGATTTAAAGAGAAATGCCTAATATTTATCCTGCTAACCTTAGGTTAACCTCTGTGGTGGTGAACATTCTGAAATATGCCCTGTTCAGCATGTTTGAGTAAGCATTTAAATAAGAATAGTGTGAGTTAGATAAAACAGAATTATGAGAAAATGTTAAAAGTTGATGTGTGCAGCGGACAACAGCTGAATTGTTTAGTTATCCTAAGCCTTTGGGGGAAGCCTGACCACTTAAGCCAACAATGACCTTGAAGAGGCCAATCCAGACTAGCAGGAGACTAGTCTGTAAAAGGAAGCTTACTGGAACTGGTGAGGTTTTATTTGTATTCAGTTTCTTAGACATAGTCTTGCGTGTTCTATTTTATTTTACTTGGTAATTCACTTTGTTTGTATGTCACTACTTGGAACCACTTAAATTCTACTTTCTGTATTTAATAAAATCACTTTTTACTTATTAATTAACCCAGAGTATGTATTAATACCTGGGGGGGGGGGGGCAAACAGCTGTGCATATCTCTCTATCAGCAGTATAGAGGGTGAACAATTTATGAGTTTACCCTGTATAAGCTTTATACAGGGTAAAACTGATTTATTTGGGGTTTAGACCCCATTGGGAGTTGGGCATCTGTGTGTTAAGGACAGGAACACTCTGTAAGCTGCTTTCAGTTTGAGCCTACAGCTGTTCAGGGTGCTGGAGTCCTAAGCTGCCAGGGCAGGAAAGTAGGGGAAGAAGTAGGTTTGGCACATCAGATGGCTACCCCAACGGGGTTTCTGGGAAACAACCCGTCACACTGTGTTTTCCTAAAGGGCTGAATTTGAAGAATCCAAAAAGTCATTTGAACCTATCAAGTTTTGCCTGATTTCATGTCAAAAAACACAAACGGGGCCCAGAATTAAAACTGGCTACAGATTTCTTCCACAAACCTTAGAGGCTCTTTTTGAAAAACCTTAGTTATGTTTGGAGTTTGTAAATGAATCTCAAAACCAGATGATATTTTGTTTTCAGTCTTCCAAACTACAGTTGTGTTCAGTTCTAATTAATGACCCAATGTTTCTAGTTTCTGAAACAAAACAGGAGATCTTGTTAAAGTATCACTTATAAATATATAAAATTGAAGATTGCAAAAACTGCATGTACTGTAAAAGATGTGGTTAGGGTGCATTAGGGTCTTGTCAAAACTGCTATAGACTGTGCTTGACAGCTGATATTTAATCTAAAAGTGTAAAAAATTACTTTGATCCAAGAGATAAATAACATTGCTGAACAGAATAGTTACTTAACACTGACACTGTAGAAATTAATGACAGGAAATAGGAACCCATCTTTTGCCTGCCCATTAAAAAAGTGTTTGTGATAAGCTGCTATACAAGAATGCATTGTTAATTTTTCTAGGTAAGTATGGGTAAACTAATAACATGATTCTTTTTCCAGTTTCATGCTGACACACATTCTTGTCCCCGCTTTTGAGCAAGATCAAGTGTGCTTGTCATTGATTTAATTTCGTATAAATTAAACCTTGTTCATAATGCTAAGACTTATAGTTATACAGGCACACACAACTGATAGTAGCTTGGGTTTAAATGCCTTCTTTTCTGCAGCTACTTATTGATGCTACAAAATCTGTAAGGAGATATCAATATACAAGATAGGATTTTGTTTTTCTTGTCTTTTTTAATTTTAATATTTAAAACTCAAGAGACTCCCATTAAAAAGAAGAGAAAAGACAGATAGAGATCAGGATGGAAAACCGTAAAACCCTCAGGGTACCTTGTTTATGTACTAGACCCCTTACAATCCTCACCATGATCTGATTTTATTCTCCTTTACAGCTTTATGTATGCCCTTTTACAACTTTATGGGAGAAAGATATGTTCGACTCTTATGTATCTCTAGAATTACAAATAAAGAGATGTGATATGTCAAACTAACACAGTACTCAGAGATCATTTAAGTACAACCAAAATGTGTTCAGAAACATGCTATCTCAATCCAACATGTAATTGATTTTCTATGCACAAAAGTTTGAAGAGTGGTGGGTGTTAGCATGAATACCTCTATTTGCTTCTTGCCGTGGGTATTTGTGCTCTTCATTATTCCTTTATATAAATAATTTGCAATATAGGAACAAAAATAATGATGGGGAGTGGTGGTTGTTTAGTAGTGTAGTATCACACATTGGCCCAAATCAGGATTCAAGTTTTGTTATTGACTTGAATGGGCTCCCCAACTCCTAGCTTACAGTGTAAACATGCCATTTATGTGACCATTTACACAATGAGAATAGCACATACTTGAAGTAAACAACTCATTGGTTGGAAATTTTGATATACTTGACCAAAGAGTTCTGACTAACAAATACACATTAACAATAAGTCAGAAATTGTTAATGAAAAAAATGGGCTACATTTGAAGGGACTATTCATTTCAAATCATTTGACCAGCAGGACTGCTTAGAAGGCACCCAAACCGAGAGTTCCAACATGACACACAGGGTCACAGCACCACTCTAGGGTTGCTAACTTTCTACGCTGACAAATCCGAACACCCATGCTCCACCCCTCCTCCAAGCCCCACCCCTGCTCACTCCATTCCCCCTCCCTTTGTCACTCACTCTCCTTACTCTCACTCACTTGCTTATTTTAACCAAGCTGGCTCAGGGGGTTGGTGTGCAGGAGGGGGTGAGGGCTCTGGCTGGAGGTGCAGGCCCTAGTGTGGGGCCAAGGATGAGGGATTTGGGGTTCTGGGCTGTGGCAGAGGGTTGGGATGCGGGGGGGGGGTATGGGTTCTGGGGTCTGGCTGGGCATGATGGGTTTGGGGTGCAGGAAGGGACTTTGGGCTGGGATTGAGGGGTTTGGAGGGCAGGAGGGGAATCAAGGCTGGGGAAGGGGGTTGGAGCACAGGAGAGGGTCAGGGGTGCATGTTCTGGGTGGTGCATACCTCAAGCAGCTCCCGGAAGCAGCAGCATGTCCCCCCTCTGGCTCCTACGCGGAGGCATGGCCAGGTGGCTCTGCACACTGCCCCATCCACAGGTGCTGCCCCTGCAGCTCCAGTGGCCACGGTTCCCGGCCAATGGGAACTGCAGAGCCAGTGCCTGTGGTGGGGGCAATGTGTGGAGCCCCCTGGCTGCCTCCACCGCATAGGAGCCGAAGGGGGGACACGCCGTTGCTTCTGGGAGCTGTGCAGAGCCACGGCAGGCAGGAAGCCTGCCTTAGCCCCGCTGCATCGCTGACTGGACTTTTAACGGCCCGGTCAGCAGTGCTGACCAGAGGCAGCAGAGTCCCTTTTTGACCGGGTGTTCCAGTTGAAAACTGGACACTTAGCAACCCTACACCATTCAGGTTTGACCTGGCTGCTCCACAGGACAGGAGCCACCGCTATGGGGTGAGTGCAGACAGGCTTGCTCTCAAACAGTGCCCATTCCTTCTGCTTTTGCACCCTTGGTTTTGTGAAAGGATGGGGTGGGGCTCATTTTCAAAGTTTGCCCTGGGGCCCCCAAACCTTTGTGCAACCCTATTGGCCAGTTTGTAGTCACACGAGTAACCTTTAGGATAAATGCAAGAAAAGTCAAAACTGTCTTCTATATGATTTGCCTGTTCTGTATGCGTATGTGGTATGTTAGCTTTGTGTCAAATATGATTTGGTGGCTGAAACTCAAGCCTAGCCTTACAAATTCTCTTGACCCTTGGTATTTTTTTTAAAATACTGTCAATCAGAATTGGCAAACTAAGTAACACATGCACTAAAAAACAAAAAATAGTAGAGCTATTCAGTGACCTCTTTCCCAGTACCTACCCCGATCATGCAAACAATCTGATTTCCAAACACATTTCTGGATTTATTTGAGCAGGGGAAAAAGCAGAGTCAAATACAAGTTTCTGCAGCAAACCAAAGAAACTAAGGGACTGGTTGTTCCAAACTTCACCAAATCATCCAATCAACCAACCAGCCTAAAACAAGCCATCTTTGGATAAATGCTCCAGTCAGAGAAGACAGATAGATATTTATTCAAAATAGCAGCAATGGCACTAGAAGGTATCCCCACTCTATGGCTCAGAAGAGACATGTCTGTGATTACAATGCAGCTAAGCAAAATATGCATAATGCATGATGTGTGATAGATCACAGCTCAATTAGATAGTCCCAAGACTAGTTTGATTAGTGAGGGGCTTAGTTAAGGAGCTACTTGTAATGCTAAAGAAATGATTCATGTTAATTAAAACAAAAAACATGTACAAATCTCTAGAAACCCAATTGTTTCTCTAAGTTTTATTGAATTTGTTCCCCTACCAAAGTAGAATTAAAATGACTGTGCTAGGTAAAGGGGTCTATCAGAATGGCGTACATCTGGTTGGTTGTTTGCTTTCAAGTCTAACTCAGAGTAGCAGCTTTAGAAGAGTGTAAATAGGTCTTTGAAGGCCCTCTAGGGTCAGTTGTTAAGGTGTCACTATGAGGAAATGAGGGCATCCGTCACGCTAGCAAAATAGCGCTACTCATGTCAACAGTCTTTATCTGCAAATGATAGCAATTATGTAAATATTGTCAGTGGTTCAGTACCCAAAGGTAACAGTTTTTCATCCCACCTGCCATTATTTGGCACCAATAAATATTAAAGCTCTGATATTTTAGACTTAGTTGGGTACAAACCCACAGCTGCTGCATTTCAATGTTGCTAAAACTCCAGTAATGTAATCCATAAACAGTGTTTTTACTTTTATATAATATTTGCCTGAGCAAAAAGGGAGTGTCGCCACATAGTTGCCTTTTTTTTTTTGTCCCCATAAAGGGAAGTCTGTACAATAAGACTCTTTTCTCTCTTTTTTTTTTTCTTTTTCTGCCAATATGTAACAGTGCTTATATTGGAAATTTGAACTATATTTTTAAAAATAAGCTTCAGAGTAAAGTAATCAGATGTATGACATCCACCCAATTTCTTCTGCAACTTTTTGCAGGTTCAATGAGCATTCAGATAAGATGACCTAAATGACTGTGTGTGTGTATGGGGAAAGGGGTGAGGGGAAATACTTGGTTCATTACTTCACCAATAAACCCAGCAGACAGCAAGATCAACTAGTACTCAATTGAGATTCTCAGTTAGTGGTATGGCAATGGGAAGAGTGTGGAATTCACAGGTAACACTGCATAATGTACATGACTCTGTCCCTGATCCTGAAATCCTTTAGGCCCCAAGTACATAATTTTACTTGCATGAATAGTCTCTTGGACTTAAATTGGGGCCTGACAGGCTTTCAGTTCTCATGTAAGTTAGTGTGGTTTGCCTTTATTTCTTTGCTGACTTCAGTGGGCTACTGATGTGAGTGAAGTTATGAGTGTGTCTAAGTATTTGGTCTTATAGGCTTTTCTAAACACTGCAGAAAAATTAATGTATTTATCCTTATAGCACTTCTTTGGGGAAAGGAAGTAATATTGCCACTGTACAGATGAGGGATTGAGATGCAAAGTAAATAAGTAACAGAGCCAGGAATAGAACAAAAATCTCCCAAGTCCCAGAATAGTGTCTTAAGCACTTTGTTCCTAATTCTTGTATCAGACCTGCAAGGACAGACCTTTTCACCTATGTAGATATGATTGCAGGATCTGGGCCTTACATATGAAGACATGTCTGTGTCTCAAAGAGCTTGCAATCTGTTTGTATAGCTCCTTGCCCCAGTCCTCGTTAAGGCCTCTGGCACTATAGTAGTATATATGTTTTCCCCAAAGCTGTCTAGTCATGTTTGCAGCCTATACAAAACCTTTCCCACAAATTACTGAATTGGCCAATATTTCTTTCTTGCAAGACAGATTTTAATGAACTTGACTCATCCTAAATCTAAGCATGAGCAGAAGTAGATCAGTACTTTTTGCATTCTGACCACATTCCAGCTGTACAAAGTTAATGCAGAGGTCAGTGGATTGTTAAAGTGCCATCCTGTTTCATTATCTTTTGTGTTCATTGGTATTTTCCAATGGCTGTTTGAGAGGAAGGCAATGGTGGGGGGGAGGAGGAAGTAGTGTTAGAGAAAAACTCCATTTTCCAAACAGGAAGGAGCTGAATATCTTTGCCAGATGCTCAATTCTAGCTTAATTTGTAAATTACATTTAATGCTTTAAAAAGAAAATGCATTTAGATATGGTGTGTAAAATCAATATGATTATTATGAGCAATAAAATGGCTATACTTGAGGCAGTAAAAGTTTTTTTTTTAGGATTTCAGTAAAAACTTAATGGGATTACAGGAATAATAAATGACCACACAATTTAATCACTTTGTAAATTGCAAGAGTAATCTTTGAATAAAGATCACATCACTAATTCAGCCATGTCAGCTATTGTTGGGAAATTAAAGTGGTGCTGATTCAGAAATTTATCCATAACTTTCTTTTTTCTGCATATGAAATCTCAACATGCCTTTGTTACTGGTACAACTAGATCAACAGTTATACCTTGTTCTATGGTGGGGAGGGGCTTCAGAGCCTGACCTGCAGCTTCAAAACACTGGCTACACAGTTATTTTGAGAGAGATTATGAGAGTCCCACTAGCCCAAGTCTATCAACCCAGGCTCGGAGGCTCCCTTTTTCAGGCTCTGTAGACATAGCTTGAGGGGAAAATTATGGCTGCTTCACCAACACAGGGGGCAGTGATGATTTGGATGCTGTGCATGAGGGAGTGCAAAGTGTGTTTGGGAGTGTGTGTGGATGTGTGTGGTGCCCCTGGCAGTACTTGTGGTACCACTGGAGATATGTCTGAGTAAGACCATGGAACCCTGGGATAATTGTGCCAGCATGGAGTACAAGCTACACCTGTTGCCTGGGTGACGCAAGGGCAGCCTTTCCTCGTGTTCAGGTGTCATTGTTCCCTACACACCTCCAGGCATTGCCTTTGACCAAGTACCTTGTCTTTCCTGGTAAGCTCATAACCAACCATAAGGGCTGTATGCTCCATGTATCTTTACATAATTTGAAAGAAAAATATGGTCCTAAATGTATGACTAATTCAAAATAGGGTGCATATTCTTCTTCATAGTATTTATTGTGCTTCTTGGGTTGCTTGCCTGCAAAGGTGATGGTGTATGAAGGGGAGGTATGTGTGCAGTACCCAAGGAGCTAAAGTAGAACAGGAAGAAGTGAACATTTTCAACTCTTCTTTTAAAAATATTTGAGATCTCTGAAACATTGTGTGTCAAGGCTGTATCCCCACTTTGAACTTTAGGGTACAATGTGGGGGCCTGCATGAAGACTTCTAAGCTTAACTACCAGCTTAGTTCTAGTCTGCTGCCACCATCTCAAGCTAATTCCCTTCCCTGGGAAGCCTTGAGAAACCTTTCACCCATTCCCTGATGAATACAGATCCAAACCCCTTGGATCTTAAAACAAGGAGAAATTAACCATTCCCCTCCTCCCACCAACTCCTGGTGAATACAGATCCAACCCCCTTGGATCTAAAAACAAGGAAAAATCAATCAGGTTCTTTAAAAGAAGGCTTTTAATTAAAGAAAAAGGTAAAAATCATCTCTGTAAAATCAGTATGGAAAATAACTTTACAGGGTAATCAAACTTAAAGAGCTCAGACGACTCCCCTCTAGTCTTAGGTTCAAAGTACAGCAAACAAAGATAAACACTCTAGTAAAAGGTACATTTACAAGTTGAGAAAACAAAGTAAAACTAAGATGCCTTGCCTGGCTATTTACTTACAAGTTTGAAATAGGAGAGACTTGTTTAGAAAGATGTGGAGGACCTGGATTGATGTCTGGTCCCTCTCAGTCCCAAGAGCAAACGAACAACCCAAACAAAGAGCACAAACAAAAGCCTCCCCCCCCCCAAGATTTGAAAGTATCTTGTCCCCTTATTGAGCCTTTGGGTCAGATGCCAGCCAGGTTACCGGAGCTTCTTAACCCTTTACAGGGAAAAGGATTTTGGAGTCTCTGGCCAGGAGGGATTTTATAGTACTGTACACAGGACAGCTGTTACCCTTCCCTTTATAGTTCTGACATTGTGTCTACTATAAAGTTGTTCCTTTGCTGCTGTAAAGTGTGAAAGAATGCCCCTCATTTGTAAGGATTCACAGATCCAGAACCTGGTGTTTTAGGGTCCAGGGCAACCGATGCCTCCTTTGTGAATGGAGAGCCAGGCAAAGCAGCACAAAACAGTTACTGGTGAGCTAGGCACTACAATAAGTACTGACTGGAGAGGCCAGAGCAACAGAACTATTCAGTCATCTGGTTGGTCCACACTAGCTATTTAAATGAGGAAGTTACCCAGGGAGCTGTCTGAGCAAGAGTGCAGCTTTGCTACTGCTACAGACCTTGCTTTTTTTCTTTTTTTGGCCCAATCTTGCTCTTGACTCTTGCCTTTGGACAAAGTCCAGCTTGACCTTGGTACTTGTCTCCTGGCTTGGCTTGGTAACTAGTCCCAACTCTTGCCTTTGATCCTGGCCTAGCAGACACCATTGGGTCAGTCACCTTTGCCCTGGCCATTAAACCTGCATTAGCAAATGGCTATGCACTGTAGGTTTCATTGAACTAGATGGGTTATACAGGGGCCACTTTCACATGGATTCATTTATGCTGAAAATGTCTTTAGGGCATTTGGCCTAATATACATTCTTCTAACACTAGCCAGCCATACTTCTGTTTTTACATCTGACCTCCCACACCAAAAAAAGGGCATTTATTATGGTCATCTGTAATTCTGAGTATCTCTCTCAACCTTCCTTTTTAAAAAAATTGATACCATAGACTTGTCATCTTTATTTTTTCCCCAGCAATAGCTTTTCATTTTAGGTTGGAATGAGGATTGCATATGAAGACCCAATATTCTTGTTTCATCTTCCAAGATGACTATTCTTTAGTAGCAGTAGCAGATGAGTTAGAAACAGCAGATTTGGTATGTGTGAGGGAAGGGTTATTACAAATAACAGGAGTTTAGGAACATCAGCCAATAGAGATTACGTTGGAGCATAATCAAAACCTTTCCCTGAATGCCAACACTTCTTCTACAGAGCCTAAATGGTGCGGGGGTAGAAGGGACTCTCTTCTAGGGTAACATAATACCAAGTGAAGTATACAGAAGAGGGACCCTTGAGCATCTCCTGTGTTAAGTAGTAATAACCCTGTCATAACTATAAAGGGAAGGGTAACAGCTGTCCTGTGTACAGTACTATAAAATCCCTCCTGGCCAGAGACTCCAAAATCCTTTTCCCTGTAAAGGGTTAAGAAGCTCAGGTAACCTGGCTGGCATCTGACCTAAAGGACCAATAAGGGGACAAGATACTTTCAAATCTTGGGGGGGGGGGGAAGGCTTTTGTTTGTGTTCTTTGTTTGGGAGTGTGTTCGTTCTCGGGACTGAGAGGGACCAGACATCAATCCAGGTTCTCCACATCTTTCTAAACAAGTCTCTCCTATTTCAAACTTGTAAGTAAATAGCCAGGCAAGGCGTGTTAGTTTTCCTTTGTTTTTCTCAACTTGTAAATGTACCTTTTACTAGAGTGTTTATCTTTGTTTGCTGTACTTTGAACCTGAGACTAGAGGGGAGTCCTCTGAGCTCTTTAAGTTTGATTACCCTGTAAGGTTAATTTCCATACTGATTTTAAAGAGATGATTTTTACTTTTTTTCTTTAATTAAACGCCTTCTTTTTAAGAACCTGATTGATTTTTCCTTGTTTTTAAGATCCAAGGGGTTTGGATCTTGATTCACCAGGAGTTGGTGGGAGGAAGGAGGGGGGATGGTTAATTTCTCCTTGTTTTAGATCCCAAGGGGATTAGATCTGTGTTCACCAGGAGTTGGTGGGAGGAAGGAGGGGGGATGGTTAATTTCTCCTTGTTTTAAGATCCAAGGGGTTTGGATCTGTACTCACCAGGGAGTTGGTGAAAGGTTTCTCAGGCTTCCCAGGGAGGGAAATGGTGGCAGCGGAACCAGAGCTAAGCTGGTAGTTAAGCTTAGAAGTTTTCATGCAGGCCCCTACATTTGTACCCTAAAGTTCAAAGTGGGGATCGAGCCTTGACAAACCCAAAACCAGTTCTTGTTTTTTAAATACATATTTGAAATGCATATTCAATCATCTGAAATTCATGTTCAATCATAGGAAAGTATGATTTAGTGTTAGAACACAGGACTGAGACACAAGTCCAGAACTTCTGTTCTTGGCTCAGCCATAGACTAGTCAGAAAGTATCGGGCCTATCCAGTGCCTTTAAAGCTTCTGTGTTTGGGAGAGGGGGTACCTGCTATGAAATTATTGTTCTACCCCAGTTTTACTGCAGATGGAAACACTGTTTAATATTAATTTAAACAAATATAATTTTCTCTGTTATAATTGTTTGTATACCAGTAGTGCTGGTGTTCCCCCTCTAGCTACATGCTTATGCCACAATCTTGTTTTTGTCCCTATATAAGAAGTGTGTATATTTCAGAGAAAACAACTTCTCCTAGTGCTTCTTCCAAGTGCTCTTTTGCTGCTCTTTTGGAATGATTTCAGTTGACAGCTTCAGAGCAGGACCAGACTAGAGCACTAGGTGATTTCAGCAGCTTCTCTTACACCCAGCTGAAGCAATCAAAGAAACTCAGCATAAAAGAGCAAAGCTTGTCAGGCACAAGCTAATATATAAACAGAAAGCTATGCTTCTATTTTTTAGGAGAAACTGCAGGCTTGCAAATCAGATTTGTCAAATAGTCTGCTCCAATTCTTTTTTTAAGGGGGACCACTACTTACAGTTAGTATCTCACAGCAATCTCTTTTCTTATGATGATCTTCGCTTGTTACATTTTATGGTTTTGATCTTCTAATCAGCTTCTTAAATGTTTGCTTAAAATTAAAAAGGATACCGAGAGATGGCCACAGCCAAAGATGGGTCACTGGATGGGGTGTGTTGGTGCTCTGAGGTGGTATTGAGAAACCTCTCTCAGGTACTTGTCAGGCTGGTTATAGCTCATATGCTCAGAGTCTAACTATAATTGTCTTATGTGGAGTTGGGAAGCAATTTTCCACCAGGTCAGATGGGCAGGGTTCCGTTTCCTCTCCTATGTGGAGGTTGGGCCACTTTCCAAGACCAGTTCCCTGCCATTGCTGGGGCTTCAGGCATTGGTGCATCTTGCTCCCTCCTGTTCTCTGCCTGTGGCACACAATACTTTAGTCTCTTAATGGATGTAATACTTTGGTCTAATTGCAGCAGTTGTATGGATGACAGAGTAGTGTCGGTGGCCTGTGATATACAGGAGGTCAGACTAGATGTTCTGGTGGTCCCTTCTCACCTTAAACTATACAAGACAAATGCTTGTTAAATGTGAGCAATTGTACAATAGGATGCAAATGGGAAGCAGCATGGCCCAGTGGTTAAAGAAACAGAGTCCTGGGTTCCATTATCAACCCACCCACTCTTTAATCCTGGACCCATCTTTGCCTTACTTATAAATAATTGTACTTCATCTTTTGAAAGTGTTTTGACATCCCCAGATACAAAGACCTAGAGGATTATAAAGTAGTAGCATTGGCATTATAACATTGCCCATATTCAGTAGGCTATCATTTCAACCATGTCCTTCAGTCAGCATTTTTGTATATTCATACCTGCAATACTGGCGATACATTTTGCTATAATTTAAATGACTTGTACCTTCAAAAAATAAACTTGCATCATTATTATCTCTAGTGTTATTTTCAACCAATCCTTCTCATTTAAAAACAAGCACACAACTACAGTAGGTGTGGCAATGACCCTAATCACTAGTTTTACTTTAATTACTTTCATTGCTCCATGCTTTCACAGTGGTTTACATCAGTTTTGGTGCTCTTATTCACAGATGTCAATCCTGAAGCCAGAGGGAATAGGGAACTCACTATTCACATCGGTTTGTAAATGGGTGGGGGAGGGGAAAAACAACCCAGAACTGCTTCAGAACTTCAGGTGGGCAGAGTTCCTAAAGAGAGGGTGCTCTCTGCCCGCATCTGTTGGTGAGCAAGGGGAAATGACTGAATGGGCCAAGCCTTGCATTTCTGTTATTTTACAGTTTGTGGCATTTGGGTTAAAATTCAGTTACATTTTGACTTTGGGATAATAAAGTGCTATTATTCCTGTCAGGAAATGAAAGGCAAGAGAACTGCAATAAATGTGCCTGGATTTCGGGGGAGGGTGTTACCCTGCCCAAAACCTCTTCCATCCCTGGATTGTGAAGATGGATCTATCCAAAGTCCAGACTCCTCCAGCCTGGGGCCACAAAGAGTGAATGATGTTGCAAAGGCGGGGGAGGAGTGAAGTGGCTATTGTAGGAGCACATTCCTTATTGGACGATCACACCACAAGCAGAGTACTGAGTTTGCCAAGCCATTCTAGGAGTCTTACTTTATATAAAGCAACAGAGGGTCCTGTGGCACCTTTGAGACTAACAGAAGTACTGGGAGCATAAGCTTTCGTGGGTAAGAACCTCACTTCTTCAGATGCAAGTAATGGAAATCTCCAGAGGCAGGTATATATCAGTGTGGAGATAACGAGGTTAGTTCAATCAGGGAGGGTGAGGTGCTCTGCTAGCAGTTGAGGTGTGAACACCAAGGGAGGAGAAACTGTTTCTGTAGTTGGATAGCCATTCACAGTCTTTGTTTAATCCTGATCTGATGGTGTCAAATTTGCAGATGAACTGGAGCTCAGCAGTTTCTCTTTGGAGTCTGGTCCTGAAGTTTTTTTGCTGTAAGATGGCTACCTTTACATCTGCTATTGTGTGGCCAGGGAGGTTGAAGTGTTCTCCTACAGGTTTTTGTATATTGCCATTCCTGATATCTGACTTGTGTCCATTTATCCTCTTGCGTAGTGACTGTCCAGTTTGGCCAATGTACATAGCAGAGGGGCATTGCTGGCATATGATGGCATATATAACATTGGTGGACGTGCAGGTGAATGAGACGGTGATGTTGTAGCTGATCTGGTTAGGTCCAGTGATGGTGTTGCTGGTGTAGATATGTGGGCAGAGTTAGCATCGAGGTTTGTTGCATGGGTTGGTTCCTGAGTTAGAGTTGTTATGGTGCGGTGCATGGTTGCTGGTGAGAATATGCTTAAGGTTGGCAGGTTGTCTGTGGGCGAGGACTGGCCTGCCTCCCAAGGTCTGTGAAAGTGAGGGATCATTGTCCAGGATGGGTTGTAGATCACTGATGATGCGTTGGAGAGGTTTAAGCTGAGGACTGTAGGTGATGGCCAGTGGAGTTCTGTTGGTTTCTCTTCTGGGCCTGTCTTGTAGCAGGAGGCTTCTGGGTACACGTCTGGCTCTGTTGATTTGTTTCTTTATTTCCTTGTGTGGGTATCGTAGTTTAGAGAATGCTTGGTGAAGATCTTGTAGGTGTTGGTCTCTGTCTGAGGGGTTGGAGCAGATGCGATTGTACCTCAGTGCTTGGCTGTAGACGATGGATCGTGTGGTGTGACCGGGGTGGAAGCTGGAGGCATGAAGGTAGGCATAGCGGTCGGTGGGTTTTCGGTATAGGGTGGTGTTTCTCCTCCCTTGGTGTTCACACCTCAACTGCTAGCAGAGCACCTCACCCTCCCTGATTGAAGTAACCTCGTTATCTCCACACTGATATATACCTGCCTCTGGAGATTTCCATTACTTGCATCTGAAGAAGTGAGGTTCTTACCCACGAAAGCTTATGCTCCCAGTACTTCTGTTAGTCTCAAAGGAGCCACAGGACCCTCTGTTGCTTTTTACAGATTCAGACTAACACGGCTACCCCTCTGATACTTTACTTTATATAGTCAGATATTGTTGAATGACTATTTCAGGCTTTTCCAAACTTGTGTGTTCCATTGCTACTCCAAACAGTGTAAACTCTTCCAGTGTCTGCTGTCTGTTGCAGCATATACCTAAGGACTTTGGTCAGCCAGCGGATGGTAAGTGGGGAAGAATTCTATTTGCAGCCATGGAGCTCTAACAGAATCGTCATCCACACTTCACCCATGCAACACTAGGCAAGATTTAACCCTTAATCAACCATTTCAGATGGCACCATCAATACTATCGTAGTTTAATTACAATATTTTTTTAGAGAAAAAGTTCACAAACTCCTTGAGTTCTTTTCAGTTGGACAGTGCAAATAAAAGGAAGAAAAAATCAATATAATGTAGTTGACCGTTTAGTGTGCATATTAGTTAATCATGGTTATTACATCACTCATAGAATTTGTGGAGAAATTGGCTGAACGGTATCCGTAAATGGAATTTTCCAGGACTACACATGGTCATCTCAAAATACTTATTAGCAATTGTGTTAGCAATAGCATTTATTGTTTGGCTATCATCAAGATACTTTACTGCAAAATTGCCTACAATTCTTCTTTATATTCACAAGAAGCTTTTTGTTAACAAATTCAAATACTCCTGGCAGGATTTTTGCCGCCCAAAGCAAAAACAATTTTGGCCGCCCTGCCCCCTTCTTTAATCACCCCACCCCCGGCCCCGCCTCAACTCCGCCCCTTCCCCAAATCCCCAGCCCTGCCTCCTCCCCCCAGGCTCTCAAGCCTAGGAGGGAGGGAGGGGGAGAAGCGGCGCCCGCGCCGCGGCCACTCGGAATCTCCCCCTCCCTTCCTCCCTCCCTCCCTCCCAGGCTCTCAAGTCTGGGAGGGAGGGGGAGCAGCGGCGGGCGAAACGGCCACTCGGGATCTCCCCCTCCCTCCCAGGTTTGAGAGCCTGGGAGGGAGGGGGAGACCCCGAGCCACTGCGGCATTCAAAACAGCTGATTCGCGCGCCGCTGCTCCCTCTCCCTCCCAGGTTTGAGAGCCTGGGAGGGAGGGCGAGTAGCGGCACGCGAATCAGCTGTTTCGTGCGCCGTGGCAGCAGCAGCGGAGGTGAGTTAGGGCGGCCGAGGCACATTTTTAGGGGCGGCATTCTGGAGCCGGCTATGCCGCCCCTAAAAATGTGCTGCCCCAAGCACCAGCTTGTTTTGCTGGTGCCTAGAACTGGCCCTGACTCCTGGCATGCTATGCTCTTCAGGTCTGCAAACGCCCTTCATTAGTGGACATAAAGTGCTCCATAACTAGCTGGATCTCCTATTGGGCACAGGCTAAAAAGAATCTGTTCAAGCCATGGATTTCTGGAGGAATTTCTTGACATAATAGTAAATGGCAATATCAGTCAGTTTATATGGTTTGCAACTTTCCTTTTCCAACACTCGGCAGCTGTGTGATTTAGATACTTCTTGATATTCAAGGCCATGGCTGCAAGTAGTAGCAGCTGCCTCTTCTCAAAACAGTTTATAAGAGAAATGTTTTGTTTTTCTTTATTACACATTTAAAGTTCTCTCTGTGGTGTTAGTATACATACTTAGAATGGCCAGTGTTGTTATGAAAGGTGTTCCCTTGATTCTATCAGCTATCACACCTTCTTACTTCCACCTCTGAGGCAATGAGAGCTCCACACACACCCACTTTGAGGGCAGAATCTGGCTGTGGTGGGGGGTTGAAAAGTATGGGGATCTTTTGAAATTAATAAAAAGAAAGTTTCAAAAGCTATTAAAATGTATAACTATAGTAATACCATGGTATCATATAAAATACAGATAATCAATTTACTGCTTACTTGTGCTCTGTAGTACACAGCTCTGGCCCCTGATTGGGTTCTTGGGTATTAACGCACTGAAATTAGTAATATAAAATGATAAATGGCAAGAAAAAATGATTCACATATAAGCCCTAAATTGAGTATAGACAAGAGACCGGAGACATTAAACCTAGCAAGTTTACAAAAG
Organism: Malaclemys terrapin pileata; assembly: GCF_027887155.1. Taxonomy (NCBI): domain Eukaryota; kingdom Metazoa; phylum Chordata; order Testudines; family Emydidae; genus Malaclemys; species Malaclemys terrapin. The sequence goes on along the minus strand of NC_071513.1, from coordinate 31,482,704 downwards.
TTTCAGGAAAGTGAAAACTCATGAAATATGAATCCCTCTCCTCCAAAAGAAGAGGCAATGTAAAAGTGTGTCAACCAAAATGGCAATTACGGTATATGTCCTGAGGAAAAACATTATCACAAATTCTTTCGGCCTGTGAAAGGAAAGAATATGCATAATTAGACATTTAGGTAGCCAGAAAATAACAATCATATGCAAATACACACCTTACATGGAGAAGGATTTTAGCTAATTGGGTCTTGGATCCAACAAACCTTGGGAGCAAACTAAACACTTCATTTCAGGCAGTCCTTAAGATCAGTTGTGTGGTCAGCAGGATATGTAGAATAAGGGTCACTGTCTTCCCTTGCTGAATTGTATAAGGTACGATTTGCCTCCTAATTTAGAGATTTTTTTTTCCTTTCATTACTTAACTAAGGCCAACAAGTTGAACCTCTGCAAGCCCCACTGAAATTGATTAATTTCCATTGAAGTCAATAGAGAGATGTAGGTCCTCGGCACTTTTCATGGTCCCATTTGTACTGAGATGTTTTTTGTCCCATACTTATCAGCACATTTTGGTTGTGTCAGAAAAATATATACACTAGTATATAATGCACTGTATTTCCTTCCAGAAATAATATCTATATCTATATCTATATATAAAAAAATATGTGTGTTCAGGTGCTAAGCATTTGAGCTACTCTTCGAGTACCAGGCAAAGCATGTTATTTGATTAGCTGTACTCTTTTCATGGTGTCTCTTGGGTATTCCTTCAAATCTCTTTGTTTAAAACTACTGTTGTTGAATATACACTCTCGCTCTCCTTTTGCCCTGTCGTTTTTATTGTGAATATTGTACTTTTTTGCATAGCTGATTTTTTTGTTTTGTTTTGTTTTTTTACTACACAGCCATCATACTGTCTTGTTTTGATAAATATCCTGAAGATCCCAAGTATCCACCATCTTCCCTAGGCTGACACTTCTATGGAACTGAATGTGAATTCACGTATATGCTCAACATCGATGTAAAAGTGTGTGTGTGTGTGTGTATTTTATATATATATATTGGGACTGTTTGCTGGCAGATGGTGGCAGACAGAATTGTTGATATGTCTGGCACTTCCTTCTTGTTGTTGTGACTCGTAGCATGAATGAATGCTAAGGAAGAATGACACAGCATGAACATTTTCTTGTCAAACTGCTACCAGTAGAAGCATTTGTTTACTTTGGGCAGGGGAAGGACAATGTTGACAGTGTGGTTTTTCATTTGCTTTTTAAAAATCTTTTAGCATTTTTGCAGTAGTCACTACAACAGTAGTCCTGCTGCTACTCTCATCTTGAGCTCTTGGAATCTGTTTCTTTATGGAGATAATGTGCAATTTTGCATGTCCTCCTTTGCTTGAGGATGAATATTCAGCTGTCATGTCTGTGAACTGATAACCAAAATCTGCAAAATAACATGTAATTAAAAAAACACTTTACAAATATATAGTAATGTCTTACCTCACTAAACATGTTGAGGAAAAAGGACTTAGTCTCCAGCACTTTTGAGATGAGTGGTAGCAGAATTAAAACTACACTGATAAGAACATCTATAGAAATAACTTCCTTCACCTGGGAAAGAAAACACCTTGTTCTGAATGCAGACTAAGTTTTTTGTAAACAGCAGTGAAACAGACAACATCAGATATTGACATGAGGTTTCTCATCTCAGTCTATAACCAGCAACCTCCAGGCTCACAATCTAAATATGATTTCTCTGCCAATGTTTCCTCACCTACAAACCACTATGGAGGGTATCCAATGAACCATGCAGACTTCCTCCATTGCAAATTCTTGTTTTGTCCTTTCTGTTGTCTCTTTTTGCTAAACAGCACTATTTCCCTTCATTGACTCATGACTTCATTACATTCTGGGTTTGGGGAGAGAGAACCTTCATAGACAAATGAAAAAGGAATCATACAAATCCTGTTAGGACCAGAAGTGCCAGTGAAGCACAGCTATTGTTGTTCATAGTTGAAAACACAAATTAGACAAAGATTTGGGATGGTAATGAGTCTTTAAGGCTTCCACATCCCTAACTTTCTATTTGCTTTTTCCACAGAGACTTGTGGTTAAATTTGCATTAAAGGGTTTGGTTAAATATATTCTCTAGAATTTTGCTATGTAACTATTTGAATTTTTATTCTTCTAATCTTCAGCAGAGCAAGAAGTATGTAAAGTGTGAAAGGTAAGCTGTCACCAACGTTCAGGGAAAACCTTGGAAAATTATAAAATACTCTGTAATCATGTAGGCCACAAATCTAAAACTAAAACTTCTTTACCTTGTGTTATATCTAGTTTCATTGTAGATAAATAACAGTTGTATTTGGCTGCTTTTTTGTCATGAAAATGGCTTTCATGAGAGTGGATGAGAGTTGTTCCATTTTTTTTCCTTTTGATATATTGCACTTGTGTGTCAGTGAAACTTATTTTATTCTTTGAAACATCTTTGATGCCCTATTGTAGAGAAGTGAAATATATCCATTGTTGCTGTGTGTGTAAATATTTAAGGTACATTTTTTTAATTGCCTCAAATTATTAAAATGAAATCTTGATTGCAAAACTTCATGAAACAACATGGACTATTGTTATTGTCATTTTTCATTACCCAATTCTAACTTATCTAACCAAATATGCAAGCCATACATAGGTAAGAAACTTCATGCAAAAGTCTTGATGTTTTAAATTTGTGTGTATAAAATAAAATGCAGGTCTGTGCGGCGGTCATTTAAGGATCTCACAAAAGGGAAGAGTGGCTTTGCTGGTTCTTGTGTGGCACTATAGGCTTCTCCAGCCAAGACTTGCATGGAGTCAGGGACCTATGAGTAGAGAGTGGCAGAGCAGGTGCCTTATACTCACTATCACCTGGACATTTATCCTGTAAAGTTAACACAGTGTAAACCTGTATTTACCTGTCCTCCAGAGTTCCTGTCCTCTGCTGCACCCTGCAACACCTCTCAAAGGGGCAGTGGCAGGCTGGGGGAGCTATGCTGTCAGGGACCCAAAATCAGAAAAGAGGGCCTTGAAGAGAGTGTGAGGGCATAGATTCTCCTTTCAATTAGGTTTAGGCCTGGTCTACAGTACGATTTTAGGTCGAATTTAGCAGCATTACCTTGATTTAAGCCTGGACGCGTCCACACGACGAAGCCCTTTTTTTCGACTTAAAGGGCTCTTTAAATCGATTTCTTTACTCCACCTCCGATGAAAGGATTAGCTCTGAAATCGGCCTTGCCAGGTCGAATTTGGGGTAGTGTGGACGGAATTCAATGGTATTGGCCTCCGGGAGCTATCCCAGAGTGCTCCATTGTGACCACTCTGGACACCTCTCTCAACTCAGATGCACTGGCCAGGTAGACAGGAAAAGGCCCACAAACTTTTGAATCTCATTTCTTGTTTGGCCAACATGGCAAGTTGCAGGTGAGTGCGGATCTCATTAGCAGAAGTGACCATGATGGAGTCCCAGGATCACAAAAGAGCTCCAGCATGGACCGAACGGGAGGTACGGGATCTGCTCAACCTATGGGGAGTCGAATCCATGCTAGCTGAACTCCGTTCCAGTAAACGAAATGCCAAAACATTAGAAAAAGTCTCAAAGGACATGAAGGACAGAGACCATAACAGGGATGCACAGCACTGCCATGTGAAAATTAAGGAGCTAAGGCAAGCCTACCACAAAACCATAGAGGCAAACGGAAGATTTGGGGCAGAGCTGCAGACATGCCGCTTCTACACTGAGCTGCATTCCATGCTAGGGGGTGCAGCCACCACTACCCCAAACCTGTGCTTTGACTCCATCAATGGACAATCACGCAACACGGATGCAGATTTTGGGAACGAGGAAGACAATTATGAGGAGCTTGACGATAGCTCACAGCAAGGAAGCAGAGAAACCAGTTTCCCCAACAGCCAAGATACGTTTTTCACCCTGGACCTGGAGCTAGTAAACCCTAAACCCGCCCAAGGCATGCTCCTGGACCCTGAGGGCAGACAAGAGACCTCTGGTGAGTGTACCTTTGTAAATATTACACATGGTTTAAAAGCAAGCGTGTTTAATGATTAATTTGCCCTGGCATTCATGGCCAGTACAGCTACTAGAAAAGTCTGTTAATGTGCATAGAGATGGAGTGGAAATCCTCCAGGGACATCTCCATAAAGCTCTCCTGGATGTACTCTCAAAGCCTTTGCAAAAGGTTTCTGGGGAGGGCGGCCTCATTCCGTCTGCCATGGTAAGACACTTTATCACGCCAGACCAGTAGCATGTAGTCTGGAATCATTGCATAACAAAGCATGGCAGTGTATGGTCCCAGTGTTTGTTGCATTCAAATCACATCCGTTCCTTATCTCTCTGTGTTATCCTCAGGAGAGTGATATCATTCATGGTCACCTGGTTGAAATAGGGTGCTTTTATTAAGGGGACATTCAGAAGTGCCCGTTCCTACTCGGCTGTTTGGCTGTGGCTGAACAGAAATGTTCCCTGCTGTTAGCCACGTGGTGGAGGGAGGGGTGAAGTGATCATCCCAGAGAATTGCGTGTGTGTGGGGGGGGGTTATTCGGGTTTGTGCTGCACTTAGGAGGCAATTCACCAAACCCCTAAGAACCATGCCTTCTGGGACATGAACCAGTGGGTTGGCAAATCAAACCATGCTTCCTTCTCCCAGTGAAACAACCTGGGGAAACTTGGGAGGGAAACTTAGTGAACCTCCATGTTCATTCTGTTATACTATTGCAATGGTCGCATGTTAATACAATATGAAGAATGAGCCATTAAAAATGGGAAGCTATGGAAGCCAAGGCCAGAAGGGACCATTATGATCATCTAGTCTGACCTCCTGTAATAACACTGGCCATAGAACTTCCCCAAAAATAATTCCTAAAGCAGATCTTTTAGGAAAATATCCAATCTTGATTTAAACATAGTAAATGACGGAGATGATAGAAGATGACAATCTACCACTACTACTACATGGACCATACACTAAAGTGAAATGAGGCACACACTTTTTGCCAGTGGGTTTCTCAGACATTTGGTGACTATAGAGGAATGCTGAGACTCAAGAATCCTGAGTTCTATTCCAGGTTCTGAGAGGACTGTACTCTACTGGCAACAGACCCTTCTGTACCTAGCTCCTGCAGCCTTTCCTTGCCCTTGTACACTGCTCAGCTCCTCATCCATACTGCTAGGTTTTGAGGAAAGGATGCTTAATCCTGTCTGTAACACCTTGCTGCTACCTTGAGGAGTCCTAAATAGGATTTCCCTTCAGACAGCTTTAGAAGGGAATTGAGCTTATTTCTGAAACCAAGACGAAAGTAGGAAACGTTCTGTCGGAGTCACAAATTGTTACCCCTTTCCACCCCCTCAAGGCAAAAACTGTTATTTGTGTGGTAATCTTGAGTATAAATAACCACATCAAGTAAACTACATCTTTATTTTTTCTCTCACAAAACTCTTAAAGCTTGTTCTCTGTATCTGTGATGAACCCCTCTAGTCTCAAATTAAACTGAAATATAGTTTGAGTGCTTTGCCAATATCCTTTGTGATTAGCAGTTTAAGCCTGTCAGTAAAAAGAAAATATAACATGGTAACAAACTCTAAAGTCATCATTTCACTGAGGGCAGCCCTGTCCACTCACTCTCTCCCAAGTTATACAGAAGTATAGTGTAGCACAGGTCAGCATTGCAGAACAAGATTTCATAGAGCCCTTTCCAGACTAAAATTGTCTTCATGAGTCTCCTTAAAACAAAACCCCCCACCTGCTACATGAAGGTGGGGAGAAGTAAGCACTCATAAAATCACCAAGTTAAGGTTACTTTGGTAACACCGTCATCCCCTTGGCACACATGTAGCATTTTCTATTATTTTTTTTCTTTTGTAAACTATACATTTTAGTAGATTTCGCTTGGTTAGTCACTTATGCCATAAAATATATAGGCTGTGGCCAAATTAATGTTGCCAGTTCGTTTTGGAATTTCCAGACTTGTGCTGCTTTGCTTGCTTACTCATACCTGATGTTGCAGTAACAGTAGTTTCATTTACTTATAAATATTTATACTATAGGTTTAACTAGAATGCCTTCAGTCATATTGAAACTACTATGCTCTCTTGTGTGTTTTTATTAAGATTTTTATGATTTCCTATGCATATTTTGTTTTAAAATGTGAAAAATTCCTAAAGCCATGAAGTCATGTGAAATTTATTTCAAATAATCCCAGTATTTCAGATAAATTGGACTATGGTTGTGACTTACATTTTGTGGGATGATGAGGTGAGGCAATTTTAACAGAAAATCACAGCTTTACCTAGTGAATTAGTAATCCTGTAGGAAGACAAGGTAAATAACAGTGCTGCAATATATCCTTTCTATGAAACTAGAAACCAGGGGATAAGTAATGCAGGTTCACAATGGTAAAAAACAGGTTTATGCACTCAGACAAATATTTCAGTGCAAATGTCTTTGAGCCAAACAGTTCTAAACCCAATTTTAATTGTATTGTGCACTGAAGACTGACAGTGCCCCTATTATGGACTTTTAGTGCATTGTGCTAAAGTATATTGCCACTGTAGGATGACTACTAGTGATAAGAATATTTGAACAAATTTAATAGCCTTTACAAATATACAATAATCTTGAGAGCAATGGCATTTTATGACCTATGCCCTAAAGTCAGAGATCCAATGCTGAACTACATAGCAGTGATTCTGTTGCAACCTGAAGAAATGGCTTATACAAACTTCATGCTAATGGAAGTAACAGTGTTTTGCTTGTCATGGAACTGGCAAAAAAGTAATGTTCAATTTGATGGTGAAAATCTTTCCACACATTTCTTCTTAACAAAACCCACACATTCTATTTTTCAAATTCTCTGCAAAGCTAAGACTATATGCCAAGTTAGAGATCAAAGTAAATATCAATGACCAAATTATAAAACTACAAAGAGAAGTCTTAACCACCATCACAAAGCTCAGTTTCCCAGTTTGGTCCATGGATCACTGGATAGGCTGCAGAGAGTTGGTTGGTCACATAATGCTGGTTGTTTTTGTTTCAAGCAACTAACTTGAATAAAAGAAACCAAAAATACAATATATACTCTTCCACATAAGCAGTAGTTTATAGTGGTCACAGAGGTGCTATGCAATAACAAATAGGGGGAGTTATGAATGAGAAGTTAAATGGTCCATGAGATAACTTTATTTATTAAAATGCGATACACACTATGAAAAAGTTTCACAGTCCTGATACAATGCTTTCCACCCTAACAAGATACTGGGCAAAAGAAGTGCAACTGAATATTCTTTACCAAGGACTAATTTTTCCTGAACCCTTTTCATTTCATGACAACTTACCATTTCAGTATATTTAAAATATATCTAAGGTAGCTGGGCGACAATATAATGAAAGATTAATGTTCAGTGAGAAAATGTCATCCATATAAAACAAAGGTGAAAAAGGAACTATCACTTTTGAGACTTTAGTAAATCAAATTAATCAAAGGTCAGGTTTCAGAAACTCTGACTACAGATCTATATCTCATCAGACACTAAGGGTAAAATTAAAAAGGGAATGAAATAAGGAGTAACATATTACTGACACAACTTGTTTTTTGTAGAAATTGCTCATAAGAAACATTGTAACAGGAAAAAAAGGTTGTGCCACCTTGTATAGTAAAGCTGTAGCCACTTGACCACTGAAGCTGCAAAAGCAGTATAGATATGTGATTGTAGAAAATATGGTACACTGAGTTAAAATATTTTCACCAAAATCCAGTGTCTTCAGAATTTTCAATATGTCCAGAAGATATTTTAACAGTGGTATGCTGGATGGTGTACTTTTCTTTACTATTAATCTCTTTATTTTTTTCTAACGGGAGGTATCTAGCAGTGCGACAAGACTATTTTACTATTGTGAGAGTGGTTTTGTGGTTAATTAACTTTCATCAATTTTATTGTTCGGTGTGTGTGAAAAATTAGCATAAGAGAGAAGGCTAAAAGATTATAGTGTACAAGGAATAGCAACTAACAGGTAGGAGAAATGATTTCTGTGGTAGATACCAATTTGAATCCATCTTTACCCTAGGTATTAGTATAAGCCCAATACTGCAAGGCCTACTGAATCTCAACTTTAGCCACTAACATAGGAGTAGATGTGTGGCATTTCTCCATCCTTTTCTAACCAATTGACAGAAATTTTGGATTAAAGTGACTTTCTTTAAGACTTGAGGTAGAATGATCACTCTCTCCTTTCTCTGTTCTTGTGCTAGCAATCAACTCGTTGAAGTTTTGCCTCACCCTTGATCACTCACCTGGATAGCCCATTACTCTGTGCTTAACAATCTGTTGGGTTTTACCCTCTGTATCCTCACAGGATTTTTGTCTTTGTCTGGACTCATGGGGAAAGAGGGCTCCTTTAAAGGTATCCCCACTCCCTTGGATTTGGGAGAAAGGATATAGCTTACAAGAGGGGGAGTTGAGGGGCGAAGCATCATCTTTGATGGTGGGCTGGCTAGTAGAACTCAGAGTAAGATGTATAAATCCTGTCCCTGTAACCACAGCCTCATCTCATGCATTAGCATTTCACAACCCTGGGATTATTAAGGAAGGAACAGTACTGTACTGTATGAGCTGTTGCCGATTAGTTACATTAATACAGCCGAGGCCTAATTAAACCACATACCTTGCACTTGTCTGTTTTATTGCATTTCTGAGACCATATGCCTTTGGTTCATTGATCAACAGGGGGAATGTGCAAGTTTAGCTCCTTTTTAAAGTATTTTTGTGGATAAGTAGTTCCTGAGCACCATATGCTTGGCAACACCACTTCCTCTCTTTTGCTTGGTTTGTACAATATGTTGATATAGTACAGTATTTTATCAGTTCAGCCACCACCTGTCATCAGTGGTATAAATATCTGTTGTTTGAAATTTTGTGGATACAGGTAATGCTTAAATTTGAAAGTAGTGTTCCCTAACAGTTTACTAGTAAAAGCTTCCAATGTAGGCTGAATATCAGGAATCTCCTTCTGCTAGTGGTATGAAAAGAGAGTCCCAAAGCCATGATGACTAGGACTGGCCCGCATCATACATGATTAGGATTAATCGTTGTAGCCTAATATAGGAGAAGTGATGAAGTTGGTGACCGGTACCTTAGTGTGTCCTGAGAATCTTGTGAAGATGTGCCGGGCTTCCAGGAATTGAGTTACTGTGTGTTACCCATGTCAGCCTCAGCAAGTGAGAGCTTTGCTGCTACTTACCTATGTGTCAGCTGCCTGACCAACCATCTTGTTTGCCTAGCCAGCAAACTCTTCAGGACTCTGACAGTCCAGACCTTGCCTAACAGGTAACAATCAGTAAACCCCAATTCCCAAGTTCCTCAGACACATCCTTTTGCAGTGCACAGCTCCTTCTTACAGTAACAAACACAAAACCTTATCAAGTTTGCAGATACTTTAAAGAGATGGTGCACAGCAGCTTATTACCTTAACTGGGGTTAACACTCTATTTCAATCAATGTACTGAGTTGGTTTATAGTAAAAATAAATTGTTGATTAATAAATGGACATAGGTTTGTTATACCCAGTATCAGGAAAAAAGATAGAAATGGTTACAAACAAACCAAAAATATGTTTAAGACTTTAATCTAATTTAACAAATTAGAGTCCTTTTTCAAAGAAGTTTCTCACCCGTCTTTCTTCCACTATGGCTGACCAGTTTTTTTTAGCCAGGACCCTTCACAGAGTTGGGGGGGGGGTTGTTTGTTTGTTTTGTTGTTGTTGTTGTTTTTGTCTCCTCGGGTGAAGGAAAAAATAGGGGTTCTCCTCCCCCCAAAAATACTTTTTATAGTCCAGGAAACACTTGAACTGTATTCTTTGAAAAGTAAGCCCTGAAAAAGCTTCTCTTTCATTCTGGAGTGCAGACCCCATGCCGTCTTCTCCCCTCCTTGATAGCTTTATTTATCTTGTTAGCTTTGTTTATCTTCGTTTTCTCTGCCTGATGACCAGGGAGGTCAGACAATTCAATACACACTCATTTCTCTAGGGCAGACTGGACTTATGCGTTGCTAGCCAAACACACTTTAAGAAAGTAATTCCAGCACGTATTTATACCTCTTCAGACAAACCCTGTACAGATATCACACAGTGATTTCAGGACCAGTATGTTACTGGTTTGTATATGATCCCTTACCTGACACCTCTTAGATACAGTTTATAACAACAGGGAGTTGGAGGACACTGGGCTGGTCAGACCAGCTGAAGCTCACTACTAGGTACCAGGAAGCCCTTTGTCTTCTGGCATCGGAATGCTCTTAGTGTCACAAATCTGTAGACCAGTTAGGTCTGCGCAGATGGCTGTTAATGTAAGTTTACTTTTACAGCACGCTTTGAACACAATCTCTGATCCTGCAATGGGCTGTGTGTAGATAGGTTCCTGTGCCTCATTAGTTCAGTAGGGCTCTGCACTGGCACAGAGGGTCACTCCTTGGGAGCTCATTACAGCATCAGAGCCATAATAAAATATTGTACCTGCCCTGAAGAACTTGCAGCTGCATGAGACACTGTAAACAGAGAACCCTACTGAAAGCATTATTGCTAATGATTACTTTGACTTAGTTTTTAATGAGAATTTGCAGTGCTTTATGGTGAGCCTGATCTTGCATTCCTAATATATGACTGACTATATAGGCAAATAAAGGATTGTGTCCAGAAGTTATAGCAGTAACACTATGATGTAGCTTGTTTTTAGCAAAAGTGTGAGATTTAATATTCCACCTCTGTATTTATCTAGTGAGCCAGACTTTTTCTGTCACTTATAAATTATTTTTTTCATTCCTGTCAATTTTTCTGCAGATTTAATGAAACACAAAGTACAGACAAGTATTTGTAGGTAATTTCCTTTTAATAAATCTTCCTTCAACTAATTAGTCTCAGCAACAATGAAGAACGGTGCAATAACTTAAAGTGAACAACATGGCAGGGACTCTAGATAAGAGTAGTATACAATGTTCCTCCAATTCCCAGAAACTGGAACAGGAAATACTTAGGTCTTTATAACTTAGTCACATCTACCTAAACTTTGAAAAATGTGGGGTGAAACAGCCTACCAGGAAACCAAGAGTGTGTGTGTGTGTGTGTGTGTGTATATTTTTGTGTATTATTTTTCAATAAGAAATGAGTGCCCACAACAAAATTTGGTTTTAAATCATTAAAATTTTCCTTCACTGACACAGGGCAAAAAACCCAACACTGATCAGCTTTTTGCTTATTCTACAACCATATGGAAAAGAAATGTGAGGGTCATGTTTTAGAACTCTATAGGCCACATTTTACCCAGAGACAGCACTTTGAGCATTTCTGGTCTAGTAGAAGCAAATGGGATTATAACAGATCAGAAATGTATGTAGATAATTTTAGCTCATCATGGCATATAGCAGCAGCAGATTCACATGTCTATGATGTAGCCATGGTGGTATGTAAAATGGACTTCCATCTTGAATGGTCCCTTGCAAGTCTCCTTCCTTTGGCAAGAGTCCACCTGGAAGGATTTAGGCTTCTTAAATCCCTGAAAGTTGCAACTTCCAAATTCATTGATGGCCACCCTCACTATCTTCCTTCAACCTCTGCTGTATAAATCTTTTGTAAAAGCATACCTTATTCTGCACGTTGGACCTGGTCCCAACATTGCAGTTGTCTTGTTCTGAACTGGTGCAAGAATGCAACTTGCCAGGATCATCTAAGTGTCTAATTTGTGACAAAATCAAAACACTGGATGTTAAGAATACACTGTAACTTTTGAGACTGGAAACTGTAATTTCCTCTCCTCATCTGTTTTCAACAGCCATGTTTCTGCTCCAAATAACAGTTTTGTCATTACCACCTCATTGAGTATTCATATCTTAGTTGTCACACAGACATCTTATTGCCCAAACAGAGGCCTCAGAAGATCTGAAATGTTATAGACACAAGGCCTATCGAAACAGGTGATTTCTTCCATTATAGAGACACGTCCAGTCAACTGATTAACTAGATACATAAACTATTCACCCATTCAAATAAGTATAAAAACCGGCTTGTGTATGTTTGAGTATATTATTATTTGATGTGCTTTTTAGCTTAATCTATTTGTGGACATTTTGCTATGAAACTTTGGAGACTTAGTTTACTAATTTCTCTGAAAAAGGTTGGTGATTTTATTAATTTATTTCTTCATGTGTGTTGAACATATTAATGAGATCAGCATTGCATCAGAAGGCATAACTTGCATTTTCCTAAAGCTTGTGATAGTCTCTCCTTGTATCTCCATGAAGCTGTCTGAGAATAGCCAAAACAATTTGGATTACAGATAGTAACCTGAAGAACTACCTAGAGATTGTTCATAAGATGTTTCCTCTTCTGTAGATCTTTGGCTGCAACCCAATTTAAATGTTTAATACTCATTTTAATTTTAAGGGAAATGCAAAAAACAAACAAACAAACAAAAACCTGTTGAAGAATATGTTATTCAGTGGCGTCCAGCTGATACTCCGGGATGGAATAGATAAACCTACAGTGGCAAAGGTTAATGGTCTGTCTTTGAGACATCAACTGATTCCACACCTCCTTTACAATGCTATGCAACAACTTCAAGCCTGGAGAAAAGGCCCACGAGATGGAGACATTAAAAATGGAAGTAACCAACTTCCAAGCTGGGTTGCCCTGCAATAGTTTTCTTTTCCCTAATGTTCCATTGATTTTTTCTAATTAACATTTTATCTTGATTCAGTTATTTATTTTTACTGCTGTTTTGTCTAACTTGTTGGCCTTTAAAAAAGAATACATGCGTAGTAGAACATAAGTAAAGCCAGATGGGAGTGAGGATACAAGAACCTTTTTTAACAGAGTAAATACTCCCAATGTATTATAATTTTGCAAAGAGGAAGTTTGTGAACATACCACAGAATTCTGAATCTTTAGGGATTCAGTCTTTCATCCACAAAATTTCAGTACTCTGAAGGCATTAACTTTGTAAAGAGTTTGGTATATGAAAGAGTTGTCATTCTGACAACCTTGAGACAAAAGGGGAAAATTCCCAAGAATTTATGATAAAAGAACATTAAGACTTTGATGTAAATAAATAACACATGCATATTTATGTGTAAAATTTTACAAGTTTGACAAGATAGCAATGAAAACAAATAACTGAAACAATATAAGATGTTAATTAGGAAAAGGAAAACGAAACTTCAAAACTTGAGCCATGGGATATTATAGTAGAAGATATCAGCCTTATTAGAAAAGGTTCTGCATCTTGTCCTTAGTTAAGATTAAGTACAATATCTATAAGAGTTGCTGGGTTTTGCCATGCTAGGAAACAAATACCATTGTTTGTTGAGGAGTGAATATTTCCCCCTTCCATCTAAACTTGTTTTTTACTGAGAGTAATATTAATGAATGTCTACCATACCTTACCAAACTAGTTGTCTTCAAATTAAACTCATGTACAAGGTCAACATTCCTGTGTTACTAGTATAGTTACTTTTTTAAAAAAAAGTTCCATTAGAAATAGAATTCAAAATTGTTTTCAAAGTCTAAATCCTTGAAGACTAGTAGACAGGTAGACAGGATCAATATTGCCATATAAATGCCTCCATTTGAAAGTTCTACAACATATTCCAGTAGTTGTAATCGGATAGTTTTATCTGTCCTTGTTACATGCCAAGTGATTCACTACTGTAAATATAAACAACATGTAATTAATAGCACCAATTTAAAATAGTCATTATAGCTTTAATCTTTACATCTTCAGAGTGTGATCCTGCATAATTTTTATATGAAAGCAATTTAAATGTGGGATGCAACAGCAACCATTAGTCCCAGCAGGTGAATTAGAACCATCATAAACTTTAATCTATTTTGAAAGCTAGTGCTGCACTTATCAGTTGGTGAAGCACAAAGAGCTGCAGTGGCATACATTCTCATTACTTACATTGCTGTAACAGACTATTTATATACACATCAAATTGAATGTATTAGTTTCTATACAGTAACAGATTTTAGCTTCTGGCAAATAACATTTTATGTGATACAACCCTCCTTCTCTCCTTCCTTCCCACCCACCAAACCCCACAATTTCTGCTGAGGTACAGTATATCCTGTTTTTCTGTAAGATGGGTGGACATCTCTTTGACCTTAGGCTTTAAACTAAATGTCTTTGTTCTACCTCAGTCTCTAATGATTAAGTTGCTTCACAGAAGCCACCCGTCATATAGTTTGCCATAATTGAGCCTCTCTAGTAGTCCTTGATCAGGAGCCTAAAGGACTAACCCACAGTAGCATGGAAATCAAATTGCCTCTTCATGCTACTCACGTTCTCCTGCTCTTATAATATTCAGACTTTGGGGAGAAAAAGTGGTAAATTGCCTTGTGTCAAGCCACTGCAGTTTGTCAGTTTCAGTTGCCTTTTTTTTTTCTTTAGAACCAATTGCTTCCAATTATTATATCTCATTATGACAAAGTATTCCAGAATTGTTGCTAGATACCCTGGCAGTCTTGACTCAATTAAACTGTATGAAGAAGGATCTTCACTTAATACTCCAATAAATTGAGCTTCTTCAGCACAGCCGATAATCCTTTATAATAGAGAACACATTGTAACTTACTGTCATGTAGGACCATATTCTCTTTTACACCACTGAAGTCAGGGTTGCACAATTGTAACTAGAGAATTTGGCTGATTAAATATCAAGACATTTTCTCACATTAGTGCAGTAGAAAGTTACTTGGAGCTTTGTTGCACAGTGTCTTTAATATATTTATTAAAAAGATATTTTACAGGAACTTATTCTATGCTTTTCCACATTAATACTTTCATTAAATAAATACGATCTAGAACATGTTTGCTTGAGTCCTATATGAAAACAGAAAGCCTGAGACCAGAAGCTTCTTTTTAGGACTAATGAAATCAAGTATGTCATCAAAGTGGGCATGAAGTCTGAACCATCAAATCTTTTTAAATCACACATGAAACTATGCTATGTACTGTTGAGCTTATCATCCTGGCACATCACTGCCTGCTTCACAAACTAAATCCATTTTGAAAGCTTTCCAGAGCTTATTTTCTCAACAGAAGACTCTTCATTAGATAATACCTTGGAGAGAGGCATTGCTTAAGAGCAATGCCCTACATTCCCCCAACAACTGAGCACTTGTCCCTGTTATTCTCTCAGACCTTATGGACTTCATTAAGTGTCAGTTGTTGCTGGTACATTGGTAGCACCAACAGTAAGCTAAGCATTCTATTTATGCAAAAGAAAGCATAGACATCATAAAACACACATTATTTTAAATACTGTGCTCGGGTAAGGTATATTACTTAGTTTGCCATTGGGATTGAGGGGATTTTTGTCCTTTCTTCCTCCCTGAATGCACTTCTTGAGAAAATTAATGTTCTCTTGCCCTCAACTCATTCCAAAAGGCACACAGTCAATTTTAAAAAAAAATCACACTTCTGTCTGATTTTTATAACCTATTCTTGTAGTTATTGACACTGTTTGCTATAACTGAAAGGGATTGGAGAAAGACAATTTCTTTATTTTATTTTATTTTATTTACTTTGTACATTTGAAAGTACTTTGTGTAGTCAGTTTCACTGCTCTGCTCTCTCTCTATAAATTAGTCTTACCAGCTCATGTGGGTTTTTCAGACAGCAAAAGGAAAGGAAAACAGTTAAAATGGGAAATGTTGGCTGTATTTCCTCAAAAAAGTGGTTGGGGGACTACAGAACAGATATAGGCAGATACTAAGTAAATACATTTGAGATAATTTAAACTCATTTTTTTTAAATTGAGTAAATATCTACTTGTATCCCTTTACATTCTCTAGTGGCTGATATCAAAAGAGGGAACAAGATTATATGACAGCTTTTCTTTCTCTCTCTAACCTCAAGGCAATATTTTAGTATGCAAAATATCTTGTATCACACATTAGTTGTACAGTACCATGGTACAGAAGATTCTCTAGAGTGATCCCTCTAAATATATGATTCACAGCCACAGTCAGAGCTTCCTCAGCTTGAACTAACTCAAAAAACAGAACTCTGAAACCATTATTTCAATTAACCAGAGGTAATAAATCTTAATGCTTGGGTCAGAATTCCAGAATGGTCATCACCTTCACAGAAAGCCAATATACTTACTAAGACACAAGGATTTCACCAGTCTGGAATGGACTATGCCTAAGAGAACCCTGGGTTATCCCTGGGCAGGCTCCCTGAGAATTCTTCAATTTCCTGCGTATTACAAAGAAATTGAACCATGTTCAGATTTAAGACTAGATAGGGATCTCCTAGTATCTTTGGTACTCAGCAGAGAGTGGACTTCTACATAGCACTTCCTCTTTGATACTCCTGAGACAGCATTGATGTCTGGAAGATTACATATAGCCTAGCCCATTGTCCTTTGGATCTGGCCTAGTATCACTTTTACACCCAGTTTGCTTGAAGGAGAGCTCAGTGGGTTTGAAGATCTGTGGAACAGTATCAAAGGGCAACACAGAGGGTTCCCATTTAGGTTTGGAAGGGCTACTAGTAGAAACTTGACATGGTAAAACAAATATGTGCATATCTTTGTTTTGTTTTACCATGTGTGATGTACAAAAGAAGCTATTCCAACAGAGATGCTGTCATTTACACCTAAGATGGACCACCCTTAAGATCTTTCCTACGCACCCCATGGGGAAACTGTGTTCTCTATTAACTACACCAGTGGTGAAGGTGAACTAAGTTATTGATGAAGATTCGTGTATGAAAGGGACTGTTGATATTCTAAAGTAGAACTCTGAAATGTCAGACCCTGAAACTTTTGCAAATTACACAATGGAACTAGACCACTAAAAGTTTATTTTTTGGTATTTTTTCAGATTGCTATGGGAACAGTAAATATTCTGAATTTGCTTTTGTCCCCAGATAATTTAATGTAAGTCTTACAGGTACATCTTTCCTGATGATTTTCATTTTTACTTTTATTTTTTAACTGAAGGGATATAATATGTGTTCAGTGTCATTTGGGGCATGGGAAAAGATATGAATTTAATTTTAGCAAGGGTTTGTTTTATCATGTGCAGTCCTTTAGAGTAATTTGCAGGCCAGTTACAATCACACTAGTATTTCACAGCCCTTAATACAATGATTTCCTTTATATTTGTTTGGGTGGGAAAAACTGGAAGTGTGTTGGGGAAATGAATGTATCATCTAAGGCCCTATTGAGCCATTGCACTCTGGGCCCTGATGTTCTTCCCCAATAGGACTTTCTGGAGGAAAAAATGGAGTTGTAGCAGATTTTTGTTTTAATTTTAAATGGTGAGAAGTTGAGGTTCTGTAGTTAACAAAAACATCTGTATTTCAGTTGATTTAATGCAATTATTTCCAGAATGTTGACTAGTGTTAAGAAAATGAAGTTTGCCTTGTCCATTCTTGAACTGGCATATACCGATTGTTTTTAATGCTGACATTAGAGTTTTGTTCCATTTTCAATTACTCTTGTGCAAAATAATTGTCCGAATACTTATGGTACATCGGCAAGTTTCTTTCCTTAATCTTTGACTTCTTGCTTAGCTTTTCAAACTATTGTTGGGAGCTTTCCATGCTATCTCATACCACAATGATAACCTGCTTAGTCCCCTTCAGGCCTGCCAAGTCTCAAGGTTTCGCTGTGTGACACATGGATTCCACGTCACTCACACAGTCACTCACTGAAACCAGTATCCGTGACCTGCTGCTCTGTTCCTTAAAAGACCTCTGGACTGTTACGGTCTGTCTCTTCCCCAGCTGCTCTGCTGCTCCTGCATGTGAGATCAGCCACTAGGGCAACAGAGTGGCTAGGGAAAAAGAGAACAGATTGGCACATTGCACCAGCAGCCTTTGGTGAATCAACTTGTAGGCAGAAGTCTAAAAAAAAAAAAAAAATCATACAAGCAATGAAGGATGCATAAAAGTCATGGACAAGGAAAATGAGTTTGGGGATCCACTTGGAATGTACCTAAAGGATGCTTCTCTTATAAAGAACTTGTGATATTTTGTCAAAACCAAGAAAACCGGATTTTGCTTTTCAAATTGTATCCTTTTCATCAACCCTGTGCAGTAAAAATCTTCAGTCTCTAGGTCTGTTAATCTGGAGGGAATATATTTTTTTAAGTGGGCCTCAAATAGCCCTATAATGTATGTACACATGTACATTCCCCCATGCACAATCTTGTAGGGATATTTGAGGCCCACCTAAAAATGCTTGCTTTCTCTTTACCTTTTTATTCTTTTTGTCATCTTAAAAGTCTAATGATACTCCTTGTTCTGGCACCACTTATGGTTGTCATGAAATGAAAAAAAATTACATGAAACCACTTAAACAGTCTCCCTGCATCCCCAGAACTGGATGCCACCTTTAAACATAATGATCCCACAGTAATAAATAATGGTGCCCAACCCTCATCCTCTCCACTTGCCAAATACACTGCAAAGGCAAACTTTTCATGGTTATCTGGAAAGTTAACACATTTTGACTCTAGTGGACCACATCTGAGGAGTCACATTTGAGTGCTGAGCCACCTTCTGGAAAATACCCTGCTGGCAGCTTCAAAGCTTCTGTTGACCATGGCTACAGTATTACATCATCTGAAGGAAGGCAGTTTCTCAGACAACCAGATCCAAACCATTTGACATTAATAAACAGCAGGTTTAAAACAAATAAAAGGAAATATTTCTTCACACATGTACAGTCAACCTGTGGAACTCCTTGCCAGAGGATGTTGTGAAGGCCAAGACCATAACAGGGTTCAATAAAAGATTAGATACATTCATGGAGGATAGGTCCATCAATGGTTATTAGCCAGGATGAGCAGGAATGGTGTCCCTAGCCTCTGTTTGCCAGAAGCTGGGAATGAGCGACAGGAGATGGATCACTTGATGATTACCTATTGTGTCCCTCTGGGGCACGCGGCACTGGCCACTGTTGTAAGACAGGATACTAGGCTAGATGGACCTTTGTTCTGATCCAGTAGGGCCATTCTTATGTTCTTATGTTAAGCACCTGAGTTTTGTACTATGACATTTAATAATGGGGCTGTGCATTCGGATTAGCTTCAGCTTCTGAATATTCTGAAGGTATAACCCAAAGTACAGTACATTGTAGCAGTCAATTCTCAAGACATGCATGTCCATAGTAAGGCTTGCATCCACAACAAATGGTCATAGTTACTTTATGATTGAAGGCATATTAGATGAATCTGTGTTTTTTCAATTTGTACTACCGAGGCATCCAGTTGCAAGTTTGGCACTGATAAATTGTGAAATAAATAAAACTGGTGGTTTCTTACCAGAGCAGAACCTTGCAATGACATGCAAAAAAAGAGACCTTGGAATTTCAGGTCATCAGCAAATAAATTATGATAAAAAAAAATGCCTGTGGTGTTTAAATACAAGATAAACATGATCATTCAGTGATCATTGTAGCACTAATTGTTTTCCTTCTGTCACTACCAAATGTTTGGTCTTTTAATGCCTAAGTACAGAAGGATGTACCTGATCCAATAAAATATGGACTGGAATACATCTGATTTATGTACCGTTCTCTATTAATGCTTATAGTGAGATGGCTGTTCCAGGTTATACAAGTATATCTGATCAAGCATACCTAGAAAGATAAGAAGTTTCATATCTATTGCTTACTGACTCTTTGGGCCTGATAAATTCAAAATTGAGAGTCCAGTTTGCATGCATTATTAACAGGGTCAGTAACTGTAATTCAAAAAGGAATGCTTGTTCTTAAAAATCTGTCTCTTCTATTTTATACAATAATATTCTAAAATCACCAAGTTATGATCTACTCCTCTTTCCCTGTCTTCCAAATTAGTGATGCACTCAAAAAAACTCAGGTAGATTCTTCAGACATCTTTTAATCAAGAAATATTGTAAACTGTCAGGTGATAATTAAAGGTGAACCCCAGATCCACCAAAACAAAGGAGCTCCAAATTTGCTTATAAATTTGCTGAAAGTTTTCAGTTACACCATTTCCAAAGCCTGCCTATGTACATATATACGTGTGTGTGTGTGTGTGTAACACTGACGTTCTAAAATGAGTACTTATGTTGCAGTAGAGGACTCTGAAGTATAATTTTTTTCAAATTGAATTTCTAAATTGTCACTCTTGTTTCTGATTGACAACCAATATTTCCCACACAACTCAAGACATTTAGAAAACCAGTTACTATGAAAGTCTCTAGTGCTGGCTTTCCTGCTTCCTTTCTTTGAGAAACCTAAGTCGTATATCATTTTGGCCTAGTTTTTATTCCACTTTTGTGTTCTAATTTTTAAACTATCTGCTGAAGTATGATCATAAAGCTTTTTATAGTTTCACTTACCTGCCCCAGGAAAATTTATCATAATCTTGAGAATATGACCTTCAGATTCTCTCATGAATACTGAGGCAAAGTACTTATTTAATTCAAGCTCTCCGCAAAATCAAATTCAACTGTCACTATCTTCTTGGAGTTCTTGAACTCCAATCTTCTTCCTGGCTTGCCTTCTTGATATGTGCTACTTAGGATCTAAATTTATAGAAAAATACATGCATATGTGCAAAGGCAAAATGTGTGTGAAAATGCACGTCTATTTTGTGTCTAGTCACTGAGCATATAAACACAGTAATTTTCCATACAGATTAGGTGCACAATTAAGTTTTTAAATTACAGATGTGCAATACAATTTCTAAAAAATGATCTCTCATTGTTATGGTATAATCATATTTCCCATTCACTGCTTTTCCTTATGTTTTCACTTTTTAAAACTCATTTTGTCCCCATATGTTGTTTACAAAAACATTTATTTTTTCATATATGTCTATTCATTCATAATTGTTGAAATGATCTGGCTATGAAATGTGCACATGCTGTGATGGCTGCATCTATTTGCTTTTCATTATTACCATTGAGACTAGTCACCTTAATTTCTGAACCATGATGGATGATGTAACTACAATAAATGGGGGGACAATGCAGATTCTTTCAGGAAGAGTGTCAGAAAAGTTTGTGGAAACTAGGCTGACAGAATTAGGGGATTTTTTAAATGATACATTCAATGTCCTCCTTTCTAGGCCACTGGGATCTTGCCTGAGCTCCACTTCTAGAAAAAAACAAATTGTTCCTTTAAAGGTGAAAGTGCCCACATACACAAAGCAGATTTATATATACCAGTTTTAACCAATGTGTGTCCACAAGGAAAGTTGCACTGGTTTAAATCAGGGGTACTCAAACTGGGGGTTGGGACCCCTCAGGGGGTCATGAGGTTATTACATGGGGGTGGCGTGAGCTGTCAACCTCCACCCCAAACCCCACTTTGCCTCCAGCATTTATAAAGCTGTTAAATATATTAAAAACGTGTTTTTAATTTATAAGGGGGGTCACACTCAGAGTCTTGCTATGTGAAAGGGGTCACCAGTAAAAAAGTTTGAGAGCCACTGGTTTAAATAAATCACTTTATCACACCTTTAGTTAAACTGGTGCAGCTGTTTAGGTTAAAAAAAGGTATAAAAATCTTGTTTACATTAGACAAAGTTGTGGGTCATTGGGTGCTAATTAGATGAGCTGATGCCTAGGTTCCCCCAAATTGACTTAATAAGGAGAGAGAGACAGAGTCAGCAAGATCAAAAGTCTCAATATGTCTGAACTTACATTTAGCAGGCAGACTGCACAGAAGAAAAACTAGTAGTGCTGTCGGACCTTTTTCACACTCATGTTGATGATGTTGCATTCGATTACAGAATAGTTCTATTAATCTGAATCCTTATATCTGTTACATCTGGAAATGGAATGGTCCCATTTTCAACATATATACACACCCACCAAAATATTTTGCTGCACATTTCTCTAGTGGGGAATCACTTTGTATTCCCTTGAACATCTGTACTCTGCTGTAGAAGTGTTTGCCTAGTTGAACAAGGTAGGCCCCTGGGTACTAGTCTGTGCAGTAGTGGAATCAAGCATAGCTATTCTGCTGAGCACAGTATCTGGACCAAAATGTATGCCTCACTTCTAGGGGAAACATTAATCTGTTCTGCATATAGATTTAGAAATAGCTCTATTTTTATTTTAGAGGATGTTTGTGGGAATCTCAGCTGCATAACAAAGTGGTTGTACAGTAAAGTTGATATTTACCCCTCTGTAGAGAACCTTAATGCAATACAGAGGTTCATAGATCTTGTGAATTTTACCGGAGATAAATTTCTTACATCTGTCTTCCCTCCCAAAGAAAGCTAGTTGTTATATACTTTTTATCAATAGCACCCCTTCCTTCTTTAAAGTTTAGATGGTAACTTCACTGGTGCTAAAACATTAATGAATTACATTGCTACATTTATTTTCCCAGTAAAATAGACATTTTTATTAAGTGTAGATTTTTTCCCATTGGCATGAAAGATGTATTGTGGGCATTGTATGTTTATACAACATAACACTGCCATCTTCATCTTTGTTTTTTAATAACTTCCATCACAGTCTCTTGTTGCCTTGTGGAGTATGTAAAATTGTCTCAACACTTCCCTTCCCCCCTCAAAAAAATTAGGTAGTACATTTTTAATTAAAGTTTCCTTGACATTTTAAGGACACTGAATATCTTTGTCATTTACACAACAGATAACAAAGTAATCCAATTTTCTGGACTCCCACAAATTATCCCTTCAAAGAATACAGCTCTGGCTTCCCATGTTTTAAATAAGCATTACCCTTAGCCTAGCAACCACTGTCAATTACTAATCTTTTATTATTGGCTCCAGGGAAAGATTAAAAGAAAAGCTGAAACATAGCTGACAGTTTGGTTATCGCATCTGGAGTAAATGAAAAGCATGGCCTGAATCCATCAGGGAAGATTAGGTAAATGTGAGAAAATTACTGATGTCCTTTTACGCATGTAAATTCAAGCTGGTTCAAAAATTGAGGTATCTAACTTTTTACAGCCCCCTTCTATTGCTTATTTCACATAGGAGTAATGTAGGAGATGATAAAGGTAAAGGCAATAATTCCTTCCCATCGGTGAAACAATTGTAATAACATTGCTTTACTACTCACCTCAAGAGAGACATGAAAATGCCAACAGTATATAAACTGTAGTTACTCTTAACCGACACATGACAAAGGGAATGGTTTAAAGTGGTGCTGGTTATGTTTCTTAAAATGTGGTTAAATGAAATAATTAGACATGATAGAAAAACTCTTAATGTTTATACAGTTTTGACTGTTGAATCATTCTACATCAGGGGTAGGCAACCTATGGAACGCATGCCAAAGGTGGCACGTGAGCTGGTTTTCAGTGGCAATCACACTGCCCAGGTCCTGGCTACTGGTCTGGGGGGCTCTGCATTTTAATTTAATTTTAAATGAAGCTTCTTAAACATTTTAAAAACCTTATTTACTTTACTTTACTAGTTTATTTATATATTATAGACTTCTAGAAAGAGACCTTCTAAAAACGTTAAACTGTTACTGGCACGCAAATTAGAGTGACTAAATTAAGACTCGGCACACCACTTCTGAAAGGTTGCTGACCCCTGTTCTACATGTTGAATTATTTCCACAATTATTTGGTAAAATGGCATATGATATGTGAAAAAAAACATGTTTGCAAAATGTCATAAGTAGAAAATCAGATCTCTTGAACTGCACGTATAAGTAATGCTTAAATTGTTTGGGGAAAAATTTAACATTCAGGTTTTGGGTCTAGATTTCTAGCTAGCAGCTGTGAAAGTTTAAGGATACTATGGCTCATCAACACATTGATCTGGCACATGCTATCTGGGAATAATATTAAATTAATGGTGGAAACACTGTCATGGCCCAATAAACGGAACCCTGAGGAACACACCCTATGCACCAGTCATTCTTACTGTTCTTATCAACACAACTACAAATTTAAGTACTAGAAAAAATGTACAGTCAAGTAATGACATGGCTACTAAGATGGTGGGAAATGGTTATCCAATTTGTTTGAGTATTGTTTTTCCAATAAAAAATGTAATATAAGGTAGTGATATGCAAAAATAGATAACCCCTTATGGGATCTTGCATCCAGAACGAGTTACCATGAGCTGCTATTTCCATTAGAAGAAGTGAATGTGATTATTTGAATCATGAAGCATTAATGGTTGAATGCAATCTCCCAGTAAAGGTCCCATTAACCTATGTCACTACTGTGATGTTATATTAAACTTGCTGTGGTACTAAAATAAAGGCATTGCCTTTGTTTTTAATAACAGATATTTCAAAATTACTTATTAATTTTTAGAAGGTCAGCGTAGCTGTTGTTTTGAAATACATTTCTTATGAGATAAAGGAAAAATCATTGTTTAGCAAGCCTACTGTGAATTAAGCTCATAAAACAGGTGATATGTTATAAACGTGTAGAAAAGGGTCCTTTACTCAGTTCTGGTGAGCATCGAGGTTGGCTGGAAAGCAGTGGTTCTGACTTCTGAGATTTTCACTTCAGTGTGCAAGCTGCATGCAGTGTGCATTTTCTTGATTTAGATATATATACTTAAATTCTGTCAGGAATTTGATTTGGGGGAGGAGGGGAGACCCACAAAGAACATAAATAAATAAATTACTTTGAGCTGTAGCACAGCTGTAATGAGTTCTTTTGTTGTATACAATTTTTTAAGGGATAATAAAATTAAATTCTTTTTTTACAACAGAAATACATCAGAGAGAATTGTCCATTGCATTATCTCCCAATTTTATAAATTTCAAAAGTTTAGATGACATGACTTCAGTTATGCTTACAAAAAGATATACTGTAGAATTAATGGAGGTCATCTTTCCATCTAAGCATTGTAGCTAAGTAGGAATCAAATATGAATGACAGAAATTTTGATCCAAGAGGAATCCGATTCAAGAAATCCCCCAAATGGATTTAGATCCTTTCTAAAAGCTTATCTTTCTGATTTTTTTTCCAGAACTTAAAAGAACTTTAAGTTGATAATAAGACCTGCAGATTCTGTCTGTCAAAGATGAATGTATGTCAGAAACACTGTATAACCTGAACTACTGAGGTTATTCCAGTATTTTATGGAAGATGTACCTAAACATCAGAAATAAATATGTTTTAGCTGTTATTTATCTTTCATTTATTCATCATGAATCAAAGCCTGGTGCATTTCAGGGGGTTTTGTTCTTGATTTTTTAGGTAAATCCATATTCTTTAACTGGAGGGACTCTTAGGAAAAAGGGCTGTAATTCATATTTTTTAATCCTTTCAGAAACATCTTTATCTCAAAGGGATTTAGTGAGGCTTTTACGTTACCTTGTCCTGCTTCTTAAAGTTTTCTGATAGACTAGTCTGAATTTCAGAGAAAATTAATGCAGCAAAGCTACATTGTGTCCATTATATCGCAGTCATAGGAGGTCCTAGCACAGGAGTCGGCAACCTTTCAGAAGTGGTGTGCCGAGTCTTCATTTATTCACTCTAATTTAAGGTTTCGCGTGCCAGTAATACATGTTAACATTTTTAGAAGGTCTCTTTCTATAAGTCTATAATATATAACTAAACTATTGTTGTATGTAAAGTATATAAGTTTTTTAAAATGTTTAAGAAGCTTCATTTAAAATTAAATTAAAATGCAGACTCCCCCGGACCGGTGGCCAGGACCCGGGCAGTGTGATTGCTACTGAAAATCAGCTAGCGTGCCGCCTTCGGCACGCGTGCCATAGGTTGCCTACCCCTGTCCTAGCAGAAGACTACATAATGATGATTCATTTTCTCTAACATAACCTTAACTTGAAGGTGGTAGATGCTTACAGAGAGTTTCCCTAAATGTTTCTGAGCAGACTGTCTTTTCATTTTAATATTAAGAACAGATATTTGTTGTTGTTGTTTTGGTAGGGAAGTAATGAGTGTTCTGTGACTTTCAATACAAAAAGCTCATGCTCTTGCAGATTAGTTGTATCAGTAGCTAACCAATTTTGAACCAGACACAATTATGTGAAAGACTGTGATGTCAGTAAAATAAATAAATCTTAAATATCCCTGTGAGCTAGAAAGAGGTTTCAAGAAACATGGTTGAAAAAAGCCACAAATAGATTTAACAGTAATATGAATAGAAATAAATGGGTGTACACACATATCTACACACTCACTTTTTGAAAGCTTAAAAATCCTGGGCGCAGAACCAGACAGAGTCCAGAACAATAGTTAATATGTCAAGTTCACAAGTGAGATGTGTATGTGTAAAACCCATTATATTGTTTCAGTTAATGAAGTGGGTTCTTTGATGCCATCTCTTCCTAGAAGAGAAGCACATCAGTGGAAATGTACCTGTGTTTAAACAAAGGTATGTTTAGGTATGTAATCAGAAAGAGGCAAAAATAGGTGGACTGACAATGGGTGCATATTGTCCTTAAAGATGTCCAGACTCTGAGCAGCTCTAAATACTTTCTGTTTAGTGGGACCTCTGCCAAGTCTCATTGCCCACTTTCTCTTTGATATTCAGATTAAGTGCCTTAGCATGACTTTGAGGCATCTGTCTCTAGAGCAGCCAGGTCCACCCAAGTTGTCTGTGACAGGCAGGCTTGTTTATTAGTTGATTACTATGACATTTTTTGGGGTTATCCAAGGAGTTTGGGGTGAACCACTGCAATGTTCTACATAGCAGAGGCATGTCTACAATCACCAGGGGGAAAGCCGCTCCAATTACTGGCAGTTGGCAACACAAGCACTCCATGTTCCAAAAACTCTGCTCTTTCCCAATGCAGGCTAGCAATCTACATACCCCACTTTGTTACACATGAGTGCCCAGTCCCTTGTCTTCTGGACACCTGTAATGTACACTGATCCACTGCCTCCAGGGACGCAGTGCACCCCAGTTCACCACTCTTCCTAGCCCAAGGCATTGTGACATTACCTAGGGGGTACAACCTGGACTGTTGAAAGCTGTGTCCCTTCAATTCTCCAACGTGGGGTGTTTTTTACATTGTTTTGCTATGAGAGCAACCACTCCTGGTCAGCCAACACACAGCCTCCATCATGTAAATCACCCCTAGCTATACTGTATCAGTGCTATAGCCAGTCACTGATGAATTACTTTACAGATAAACACCAGCAAATTCCCAGTCCAAGACTTCCCCCAGAAATGTGTGTCTTGTACTGCCCAGTACCCTCCCGGACAGTACAAGCATATATAAAGTCTGTCATTTCTAAAATACAAAATGATATGCACAAATCTTATCTCAAGTGTATTTTCCCAAACACACTGGGTTTAGATAAAACAAGTTTGTTAATTACAGAAAGATAGATTTTAAGTGATCATAAGTAATGAGGCACAAAAGTCATAATTAGTTACAAGTGAATAAAAGGTAATATGCATCTAATACTGAACTTAACAAGCTAAATTAATTCAAAGCAAAGGTTTCAGCCGGACCACTCCCCGAGTTCAATGTTGATTTCCTTGTCCTTCAGGCGGTGTTGATTTCACTAGTAGAGATAAAGGGAGAGATCATTTGGGGCATCTCTTACCCATTTTTATATCTTTTCATCCTCTTCGAGAATCATCTCCACCTGGTTTCAGAGTAGCAGCCGTGTTAGTCTGTATCCGCAAAAAGAAGAACAGCAGTACTTGTGGCACCTTAGAGACTAACAAATTTATTAGCGCATAAGCTTTCGTGGACTACAGCCCACTTCTTCAGATGCATATGCATATGCATCCGAAGAAGTGTGCTGCAGTCCACGAAAGCTTATGCGCTAATAAATTTGTTAGTCTCTAAGATGCCACAAGTACTCCTGTTCTTCTTTTATCTCCACCTGGGGTTGAGGAGACAGTCTGTGGGATGGGAACTTCCAGCTGTTTCTTTGCCAAGATATATATTTCTTGCTCACAAGCTTTTTTCTGCCAAAGAATGGCAGCTTAACCAGGTGATAGTCCATTTGATTTTGTTGACACCTGGCTGAGATGTCTGTTTGCCTTTTTTCTTTGAGGAACTAGTTTGTGCCTTCTTTTCTAAACTTGGAATGCCTCAGTAATGATATACAGTAGAATCTGTATCTACAATGTTGCCACACATTTTACCAGGACAATAATGATCACATTAGGTTTTCAAATAACTCACAAGTCATACTTTGTACCAAATCCTTTAATAGTTTTGTACAAGGATGCATATAAGGATACAGACTTTCAGATGTATATGGTAAAACTACACTGAACTTTAATAACAGAAGTTGAGATACAGATTGTAATAAAAGCAAGCAAGGTACAGTGGCTTGGAAACATAAGATTAGAGGTAAAAAAATAAAATAAAACACAAACTATGACCTATACTTGCTAACAGCTTACTTTCCTGTCTAATAAGATATTTCTCACTCAGTGGTCAATCCTTACAGCGCTTGTCCAGTTCAGAAAGCTGGGATCTACTTTTCATGAGACCACCCCACTGGCAGACTCTCTCCTTTGTAACAGATAACAACTTGGGCCATTTCTTCTGCTCTTACAGTTACAAGCTATTATCTTTTAGCCCAGGTTTCCCTTCTTCAGAGAACTCCCTTGGATTCATTTGTCTTTGTCAGTGCTCAAGCGTGCTCCTGATCCAGACAGTAAACAAAGTGCTGGCTCTACAGATGTCAATTATTCTAATGTTGATTGCTAACCCTGAGACCCCACTTCACTTCAGGTGACAAGTCTCACTTCAACAGTTTTGCAGCCTAACTTTTTACATTCAATATATCTTTTCCCTTATATCCTGTAAATTCTTAGGTTCTATTGTATGGTTTGGCAGTTTTGCACTGCTCTGGCGATACAAAGCATCTATAAACCAAATTTAATTGGCTAGTGTGCTCTCTGTGCATGTATTGCTTTGGTGAACCAGTGATGAATTTGGTTAACTGGCTATTTTTAACAGTGTAATCTATTTTTTAAAAATTTTGATACTGCATATCTTTAGAATCAGTACAATTCTTTTGAGTTTCTTGTTCAGTGTTTGAAATTTATAATAGCTTTTAAAAATTAAAGAAAATTCTAAACAAAAAAGTGTTAAGGTGGAGTGATGGTGTTGAGCAAGGTGTATCAGTAACTTAAAGGTTAAAAAAATGTGCACAACAGTTGTAATTATTCCAAAAGGAAATATTATAACCTAGGAATTCATCTGATGTTACAGTTAAGGTATGGTAAAATAAGAAATAAACCGTTATGTCACCAAAACTATGCCCTGCAGTGATTCCATAAGGGGAAAATATATACATAAATTGTAATGGCTTTAAAAATAAATTTAATCTAATGTTGGGACCATAAACGTTGAAATGCCTTTAATTATAATTGCATGGTTATTGCATGTTATCACTATAGAAGATTTATGCTCTGGAGTTCTTGAGCCTATGAAGTTTATTTGTCTTTATAAAAGTTTAAAAAAGAGAAAATCTGGCCCAAATCAGTGTTCTTAATGGTTTGTTCCCCTCTCCCTCCCCTGACCTCCAAAGCATGTCATTTTCCAAAATTTTCCTCACTGAATCTCCTTCAAAATACAATAATCTTTCCTTTGATCTTCAATATCACCTTACAAAAAATGAAGGTAAAATGCCTTCATCTTAATTCTGAATGGGCTTTATAAATGGGGGGCTCTAGTTTGATTGTTTGAGTTAATTTGAGTGTTTTCTTCACATTGCCACTATTTTTTATGTATAGGTTTACTGGGTTTGTGTTCATAAGACCTCCTCTTTTCCACTACCCCCACACCCATTGGCTGGAATTGGTAAGGTCCCTGCAAGGGAATTGCTGAAGGGACCTGGATGAAAAGGGGGGAGCTGGTGGAAGCTCCCCACCCCCGAAATTGGCTAGAATTGGAGGGTCCCAGCAGTGGATGTGCTGGAGGGACATAAACAGAAAGGGCGGGCGGGGGGCTGAAAAAAGTGCTCACTCCCCACCCCTGCAGTGAATTGTGGGGGGGTTTCACCTGCACTGCACATTTTATCCGCTGGGTGAGTCACAGACATCTAATAATAAAGTTGCGGCTTGATTAAACCCATATCTAATGTCTCCTGTCATTCTTTCGGCATAGCCAGACAATTTTGTCTCTGTCACTCTCAAACATCCCCCAGGGAAGTTTTGTCCTCTCAACTGTAGCCACTTGGAAATTCTTGATCCCAGGAGTGTCTCACTCTCTCTTTGAAACAGTTTCTTAAATACCAGGATTTCTTTGTTTCATTTAGACTTTGCATTAAGTGATGACCTCACAAATAAGGCTTTTGGTAAATAAAAAATGACTAATAAATATCTATTTTACTGGCTTTTAAAATGTATGGACTTTTTTCAAACTGAAAAAAAAATCTCTTAAATACCATTTCATTTCTAATGCTCCTGTTTTTGCTCAACCTTCTTTTCTACCTCTGGTAACATTTTTGATACTTCATGTCAGGTGATGGTATTATAGAACTCACAAAGAGAATGGCACTAAAAACAGAAAAGGAGGCTGGATCAACAGAGATTAGGGGAGATGAAGGGTAGCATACATTCCACTACCTTATCAGTATTAACAAAGTACCTTGCAAAAGCAAAATTAACTGGATATTTATTAAGATGCAAATACAGTCAGATAAGAATAGCAAGCAGGTGTCAGAGCGTATTGTGGGGAAAGGGCAGTAATAGCATCCATGTAACCAGGATTGCTCGGGAAGGAAACAAAAGGGAGTTAGCCAAAGAAAGCAAGAAGGTACAAATACAAAGTGGAGATTACTGAAGCAATCAGTCATGCCTGGTAGGCACAGCCCTGGGTTGGTTTCAGAGCGTAGCAATAGGAAGCACTTTGTTTCCCAGAGCTCCCAAGCATGCCAAGGCAGCACTTCTACTATCTTCACCCCATCGTATGAGGTATGGCTTGCCCTCCATTTTGTGCCCAATCTACTCCTCTGGCCAGTGCATGGAATGCCACAACTATGGCTCTGTCTCTTAACCAGTACCTTTCATGCGCTCTCCACACTTCCCCAGGGAGAAGTGTGGCACTGCAATTTTTCCTGGCTTTATGTGGACTGTGCAAGGTGAGTGAAGACTCCTTGGACAATCCCCTACAATCCACGTGTGTAAAGGCCAGGCAGAATCATCCCCTAAATGAAATTGTATTTGGTTTTTCATAATTGATTCTGTGTTTTGTATAGATGCTTAAGGCGATAATAGATCTATAGCTAAATTGAATATCCAAAATACATAGGCATTACAATATATGTACACTTAGTCGCATGTTAGTGTAATTCATCTCACTTAATATGAACATAAATCTTTAAATCCTTACTTGGATTAACCCCTGTGGTAGTGGTGTTTGAGTAAGAATTGCATAAATTGGCCTTTGTTATTTGTCCGTAAATTACAAACTGATATTTTTAAAGTATTTCTTGTATTATCATGTTCCATAGATAGTTGAATATGTTGCACTATTTAATCAAACTTCTATCTTTTTGAAAATAAAGTCATGTATCACAACCAGACTTTTGTTTCACTTTCTATATGACCAGTAATGAAAAAGGGGAAAATGTGCTATTAGAACAGTGGAGACTGCAAATGCATTTTGCATACGGGCACCAAGTCATCATCACAATTTATGGTCACTATTAACATGAGATTAATTTCAATCTGTATTATAGAAGCACAAGAAACTATATTCCATAACCAATTCCATGAGCCACCTGGTTCCCCAATTAATTATTTAAAAATATTGAAATTGTAATGTATTAGGTAAAAGTAAGTGAAAATGAGTATGGAGAGTTACAGCTCATTTAATTTTGGATAAAACTATCTATCTCAAAGGCAGGCTAAAGTACATTGAAATCTAATTTGCTTATTACTGTAACAAATTATATATTGAAAGAAACGTAGAGACCAATGTCATACCCAATTGCTAAGTCAGTTAATGCTGATCAGAGGTACCACTAAACTTTTCAAAAAATGTCCTTTTTTAAAAAAAAAAGAAGGTGTAAAAATAAACTTACAAAATCCCTGGTAACCCAAATCTAAGTGTATAGTTTAACGAAGTAAAATATCAAACATTGCTGAGTATAGTCATTTACAGGCTCACCTTCCCTATTCCATTTCCTTCATACTCATTCTGTAAGAGATTTTTTTCATTAATCAGTTTTGAGTACAATTTCATTTTATGAATGTCTGTAGGCTGAGGATATCTTGGTAGTGGTTGACTATTCATCTGTATAGCGCATGTATGTAGCGAAGTAAAGGTGGCATGCAAAGCATTGGTTTTATGCATATGTATCTTCTGTATTAACTGTGATCCTTCATCACACTAAGCTCTGCTGTCTCCCTGTAAACAAATAATAATCATGTGAGAGCCTGTATGAGTTATGATTGTTTTCCTTTTGAGTGGGATTAATTTAATAAATAGCAGTTGCTTTTATTTATGTTCACACCGGGAACTGCAATTAATGTTTATATCATGCTGATGTAATTATAAAGCTTTCTTCATTTATTTTATTATAGTAAACTGCTGCTGAGGAGAGCTGCATGTAAGCCGGCGGCATTCAGATCAAATGAGGCATTCCATAAATGGTGTGATGATGTTGGCTAGTCACCACCAAGCTAAACACTACTTAATGTTTACCAAAGATTGCCATAGATTCAGAAGGCTGGGAAATACCTCTTGGAATGATCAGTCTGACCTCTACATTTTGCAGGTATATTCCCTACTTCATTGCTAATGGTTTTCTAACCTCCAACAGCATCCTGTTACATTGTCCTCATCCAAGAGAGTTTACAGAAAATCCTCAACAAGTGTGCCAAAAGGTGTCAGCTCCAGAGATTATGCAAGGCATTCTACTGGGCAGAAACAATGAGCAGCTGCTCTCCATAGACTGCTACCCTTGGGAAATTGTACATTTTCTGACTGAAATACACTTGGGAGTGTAGGTACTTTTCACAGAACCATTAACTCTCCCTCCACACCTCACTGCATCCATATACTAGTTTGGGAAGGGCACAGGCACAGAAGGATAGCAGTAGTAACACTCCCTCAAGTGATGCTGCTGCAGTGGGGAGTGAAATACAGGAAGCACCATGGAAGGAGGGAGAAAAGCATGTGTAGTTGACCCTGAGCATTTGGCGCTAGAAATTGGTTTCCAGAGAGAGTCTAAGGGTGCACTAAATACCCCAGGTGCACCTCCTCTCCTTTACTCCCTGAGATTAGAAATGGATGCATAGGAATTATGGAAGAAAAGCCTAGAGGATTTTCCTGTAGCCTTTCTCCTTTTCTACAGAAGAAGTCTCTGTGGCCCAGTGAATATGCTATGAAATGGAAAATGTGAACAATTTTTTACTGTTCATATTGTACTTTCATACTCTAAATTCTGCTTTGGTGCTAATTATCCTAACATTTTTCCTCCTCCTCAGGAAATGTGAAACAGCTTAAGTAGTTGAAAAAGTTTGAATTTTAAAAAAGTTACATTAATTGTAAATTGCTGCAAAGTAACTTGGTGTTCTGATCAATGTTAGAATATAGAGCTTGACAGAGGGCAAAGATAAATGTATTTGTTTTTCAGTTACCATGCTGATTGTGGTTGTATGAGGATATTAGAATTTGGGGGGGAAAGTGAACTGGCATGGAAATGAGTTTGATTTGGTCTGGTTTACTTACATATATAATGCTTAGTTAATGCACATTATTCAGGGTGTTTTGTTGGAATAGTTTAATCAGGATGTTTAGTGGGTTTACCTTGGTTCAAGTGGCTTAGCAAAGCTGTATTCTGATGTCTTACTGTGTCTGCAATAGTTGGTGTATGAATTGCACCTTTTTTAGAGAATGTGCCATGGAAATTATCTAACTACAATGTTCTAAGCAACAGAGGGTCCTCTGTTGCTTTTTACAGATTCAGGCTAACACGGCTACCCCTCTGATACAATGTTCTATTCATTCATATGATAGATGTTACTGTGTGGTAGCACAGATTGTTGTTATGAAACAAATCTCTGAATTACAGAGGGCAGGGAGCGAAAAAACATTAGAGACTTACCGACTGAGGGCTTTTCCACTTAGGTTAGGTCTACATTGCAAAAAAAAGGTGTGTCCTTAACTTGGGTTAGCTAATTTGCATTGGCTAACGCGGGTTAAAATAGCAGTGAAGAAACTTGGATGAATAGATCAAATTCAACCCCAGATTCTCCTATAGTCTTGCACTTGAGCTGCTAACCCAAATTAGAAGTTGAGTTGCTGTGTCATTGGTGCTATTTTAATCTAAGGGCTTGGCTACACTTGTAAGTTAGAGTGCATTAAATCAGCCCCGGGTGCCCTAACTCCTGAGCTGTCCACACTGGCAAGGCACGTCGAGCACCCGGACTCCGCAGCTAGAGAACTCCTGGTAAATCACCTTCACAAGAAGCATACAGCTTGCTGCGACCTGGCTGGAGCACCACGGTGACAAAGTGGACACCCTGGTCTATTAATGCACTCTGATTGGCATGAAGGAAGTGTCCCACACTGCCTGTTCTAGCCACTCTGGTCATCATCTTGAAGTTTTCTGCCCTGCCCACAGGTGACCAACCATCAGACCCGCCCTTTAAATTCTCTGGGAATTTTGAAAGTCCCCTTTCCTGTTTGCTCAGCTAGGCATGGAGTGCTCTCAGTGCATCTTTCCAGGTGACCATGCCTCCACGCACCAGGTGATCCCCAGTATGGAGCCATGGCGAGGTGCTGGACCTCATCAGTGTTTGGGTGGAGGAAGCTGTCCAGTCCCAGCTGTGCACCAGCTGTAGGAATTACGATACCTACGGGTAGATATCAAGGGACAGGATGGAAAGGGGCCATGACTGGGATGCACTGCAGTGCAGAATTAAAGTGAAGGAGCTGTGGAACACCTACCATAAAGCGTGGGAGGCAAACCGCTGCTCTGGTGCTGCTCCCACGTCCTTCCAGTTCTACAAAGAGCTGGACGAGATACTTGGAGGCGGCCCCACTTCCACTCCAAAGAGCACCATGGACACTTCAAAGGCCGGGACAGCCCAGAGTGCAACAAGGCAGGAGGAGGAAAGCGGGAGCGAGGTGCTGAGGAGGAGGGGCCGGAGCCAAAGGACAGCATGGCATCCCTCGATGCATGCAGCCAGGAGCTGTTTTCAAGCCAGGAGGAAGGTAGCCAGTCACAGCGGACGGTGCTTGGGGAAGAACAAATAGCAGATGGGGTGCCCAGTAAGCGGCTTTTATTTTGAGAAGGGAGTTGTTGGGTGCAGGCTGTTGGGGCAAGGAGAGTTGCAGAAAGAAGGGTTAGGGTTGCGTGCATGCCTAGATGCAGTATAGGGCATTGATGTGCTCTCTCACATCATGGTAATCGGCCTCAGTGATCTCATCGAAGGTCTCATGCAGAAGCTGGGCAATCCACTTGTGCAGGTTCCTTGGCAGAGCTACTGTGCTCCTTGTCCCAGTAAGGCTAACATATCCATGCCACTGTACTGTATCGGGCGGGGGGACACAGGTCAGGTCAGAAACCGCATTGTTGCAGAAGACCCTCCCTTGCTTCCCAGATCACCCTCAGCAGCGAGATATCTTCCAGGATTAACCCATTCTGTGGAAAACGTGGAAAGTGTTGACTATAGGGGCCCTCTGCAGCTGTTGGCTCTCCCCAAGGCACAGGACCCCAAAGAACAGTACGACCCTGGAACAATGAGTCTCCCTTACCCCTGTGGTTACTCACCATTTCAGAGGTCTTATGGGTTATGTGCGCTTGCCTTGGGACGGGCAGTTTATGCTATTGTGTGCACTGTGCTTGTCTATAAGTTTGGCCAAATCATTGCTCTGTCTAGTGTTAACAATGCTGCCTCTGTTAAATGTTGCATTTTGGCTTTACAGATGCAATGTTGAGATCCAAGTCATCCTTGTTATCAACGGCCAAAAGGCTGCAAAGACTCAGGAAGCGGCTGCAAAGAAGCAAGGAGGAGCTCCTGCATGAAGTCATGCAGCAGTCCCTTCCTGAAAATAAAAAAGTACAGGAGTGGCAGGAGATCGAAAGGAGGGTCCCCCAGGAGAATGTGGATCACCAGCAACAAACCATGGAGCAGCTTCTGAGCATTATGGAGCGCCAAGTGGACTCGATGTAGGCGTTCATAGCACTGCATATGGAGCAGACCTGCGCCCGCCCCACCCCTGCAACCCCAAACTCTTTCCCTTGTGTCCCCATGTCACTGCCAACCCACTTACCTCAACTTCCGGTTTCTTATTGCCACCAGCTGCCTCCAACACCTTTAGCTTTACTGCCCAGCCCTGCAAACTACAATGCTTACCCACTGCACTCAACCCCCATCACTATGCACTTTAGCCAGCCTGCAGTGCAGCACTCATTGCACGGCACTCCAGACAGGATGGCTGAGTATGATAACAGGACATACATAAATCTGTGATTTTTCTGCCCCCTTCCCTCCACCCACACACCACAGATGTGGTGTTTCTCCAGCAGTTGTGTTTCTTTTCAATAAATGATTTTGTTTTTGTTTTTGGAAACATTCTTTATTACATTAAGTAAAAGACAGCATAGTCCTGGAAAGCAACAGGCACTGCTAGTCAGTGCATCATACATAGCAAACACAGATGCCTACTAGCATTGGAACCACTGCACTTCACTCCCGTGCAGGGCACCAAAAATTACTGGTGGCTTTGAGCATCTAATTGCTCCCTCAAGGCATCCCTAATCCTTACAGCCCCACGCTGGGTTGCTCTAATAGCCCTGGTCTCTGGCTGTTCAAATTCAGCCTCCAGGCATTCAACCCCAGCAGTACATGCCTAAGTGAAGCTTTCACCCTTCCCTTCACAAATATCATGGAAGGTACAGCACGCAGCTATAACCGTAGGGATGTTAAAAGCAACAGAGGGTCCTGTGGCACCTTTGAGACTAACAGAAGTATTGGGAGCATAAGCTTTCGTGGGTAAGAACCTCACTTCTTCAGATGCAAGTCATCCGTAGGGATGTTGTCATCGGCCAGGTCCAGCTTCCCATACAGACAGTGCCAGCAGCCCTTTAAATGGCCAAAAGGACACTCAACAGTCATTCTGCATTGACTCAGCCTGTTGTTGAACTTCTCCTTACTGATGTCAAGGCTCCCTGTGTATGGTTTCATGAGCCAGGGTATTAAAGAGTATGCGGGGTCTCCAAGGATCACAAAGAGCATTTCGACTTCCCCTATGGTAATCTTCTAGTCCGGGAAGAAAGTCCCAACTTGCAGCTTCCTTAACAGGCCGGTGTTCTGAAAGATGCATGTGTCATGCACCTTTCCAGACAAGCCTGCATTAATGTCCATGAAACGCCCATGTTGATCCACAAGCACCTGGAGAGGCATTGAGAAATACTCCTTCCGATTTATGTATTCGGAGGCTAGGTGATCTGGTGCCAGAATTAGAATACGTGTGCCATCTATCGCCACCCCGCAGTTAGGGAAACCCATTTGTGCAAAGCCATCCACAATGTCACTCACATTGCCCAGAGTCACGGTTCTTTTGAGCAGGATGCGATTAATGACCCTGCACACTTGTATCAACACAATTCCAAAAGTAGATTTGCCCACTCCGAACTGGTTAGCGACCGACTGATCTGGAGTAGCCAGCTTCCAGATTGCAGTAGCCACGCGCTTCTCCACTGGCAGAGCAGCCCTCAATCTCATGTCCTTGTGCTGCAGGGTGGGGGGGAGCTCAGCACATGGTCCCATAAAAGTGACTTTCCTCATCCAAAAGTTCTGCATCCACTGCTCATCATCCCAGACTTGCATGACGATGTGATCCCACCACTCAGTGCCCCTTTCCCAACCTCAAAAGCGGCAATCCACGGTGGTGAGCATGTCCGTGAATGCCACAATCAATCTCCTTTGAGACTAACAGAAGTATTGGGAGCATAAGCTATCGTGGGTAAGAACCTCATCTGAAGAAGTGAGGTTCTTACCCACGATAGCTTATGCTCCCAATACTTCTGTTAGTCTCAAAGGTGCCACAGGACCCTCTGTTGCTTTTTACAGATTCAGACTAACACGGCTACCCCTCTGACACTTGACAATCAATCTCATGTCTTATGAGTTATGCGTGTCGACATCATAGTTGGGCTCCTCACTGTCACTTTGTAGCTTAAGGAGTAACTTGACTGCAATTCATGATGTGCTGGCGATACCCATCAGCATATTCCTCAGCAGATCGGGATCCATTCCCGCAGACTGAAAGGTAAGGAAAAAAAAAGTTGAAAGATGCCACCAAATGTGGATGGAAGCACAGATATTGCTGGGATGCAAATCGATGCATCACAGAGCATTGGGATAGCACCCAGGATGCCCTGTCCCTGCCCCCTTCACACAAGCTTCAGCGCCAGAATGGGAAGAGGTGCTCTGTGGGATAGCTGCCCATGATGCACCGCTCCGAATACCGCTGCAAGTGCTGCAAATATGGCCATGCCACTGTGCTTGCAGCTGATAGTGTGAACGCATGGCAGCACTTTCCCTGCTGCTGTCTCCGAGGGCTGATTTAACTCCCAGCACTCTATATCTGCAAGTGTAGACAAGGCCTAAATTAGCTAACATGGGTTAATTAATGTGATTCAAGAACACAACTTTTTTGGTATGTGTAAATATACCATAAACCTGTTTTTACATGGATTTAAATCCATTGGCTTCAATGGAATTAACCCCTATTTATACCACTGTGAAA
Organism: Malaclemys terrapin pileata; assembly: GCF_027887155.1. NCBI lineage: Eukaryota > Metazoa > Chordata > Testudines > Emydidae > Malaclemys > Malaclemys terrapin. Next base: position 31,444,038 of record NC_071513.1, on the reverse strand, counting down.
GACTGAAATCTGCCTATAGTCTCGATTCAGCCAAGCACCTATATGTGTCCAATAAAGATAAATTTCCTGTTCTGAAATATAGATCAAAAAAGTTAATTTAATTTACATCATCTTTGCACAGGAACACACAACACTTGTTCCATATGCTGTGAAATAGCAATCTCTCTCTGGTAATTATTAGCAATTTTTTTCTCACAATCTTAAATCCAATAGCAAGTTTCACAACCTCAGTGTTGCAGTTACTGGTAAAAATTGGTTGAACCGGTTCCAAGGCCAAAAGGGACTGTTGTGATCATTGAGTCTGATCTCCTGTATGATACAGGTCATGGAACTTCCCCAAAGGAATTCCTAGATTATATCATTTAGAACAACATCCTATCTTGATTTAAAAATTCAGTGATGGAGCATCCATCATGACCCTTGGTAAAATGTTTCAATGGTTAATTACCCTCACTGGTTAAAAATGTACTCCTCAGTTCCAGTCTGAATTTGTCTAGCTTCAACTTCCAGTCATTCCAAAGCTATACCTTTGCCTGATAGATTGATGAGCCCTTTGTTTCAAATCAAATATTTGTTCCCATGTGGGTACTTCTAGATAGGAATGAAGCCACCCTTTAACCTTCTCTTCATTAAGATAAATTGATAGACTTAAGGAGTTCAGTCACTATACGGCACACTTTCTAATACTTTCATAATTCTCGAGGCTGTTCTCAACACCCTCTCTGATTTACCATCATTCTTGAACTGTGCACACTAAAACTGGACACAGTCATACAGCAGCTGTAAAAAGAGTGTCAAATCAAAACGTAAAGTAACCTCTCTACTCCTGCTTGAGATTTCACTATTCATGCATCCAAGGATTGTAATATTTATTTTGTCCACAATATTGCACTGAGCGCTCCAGTTTATCTGATAATCCACTGCAATCCCCAAATCTGAATGAGATAATGTATGAGTGATTAATTTCTAAAGCATGCTTGCTTAAATGTGTTCGTATAGTGAGCTCTAAAAGAGAGAGATTGGAAGTATATCCTGTGGGTTGAAAGCTATGATCCTTCAGTTGTTGTTTTTTAATTGTATTTATTTGTATAAAGCCTAAGTAAGACAATAGACTTGCAGGATTTAGCAAAGAGGGAAATTTGAATGGTCTGTGGCTTAATGCCATGCATTATTCCTTGTGACAACATTGCTTCAGCATGTTCCTTTAGTACACTAGGATTAATTTCATCAGGCAATGCCAACTTGAATACATCTAAATTACCTAAATATTTTAACCTGTTCTTTTCCTATTTTAATTTGTGTTCCTTCTCCCTTGTTGCTAATGTTAATTGTGTCTAGTAAATGGTCATGATTAACCTTTTTCAGTGAAGATTGAAGCAAAATAGGCATTAAACACCTCAGTCTTCTTGATATCATCCATCATTAACTCTTTCCTTTGTCTCTCTTGCTCCTAAAGTATTTATAAAACCTCTTCTTATTGCATTTTATGTCTATTGCTAGGCATGACTTAGCTGTAGTCTTTCTGATTTTGTGCCTATCTGCTTATGCTGTTCTTCTGTAATCCTCCTTAGCAATTTGTCTGCTTCCACTTTTTGTAGGTTTGTTTTCTGATTTTCAGGTCATTAAAGGACTTCTAATGGAGCCATATTGGCCTCTTATCAGGGTGCCAGAATGGGGGAGGGGAGGAGGTCAAGGCCGCCTACCTTTTTACCAGTAGTAAGGGTGAGTGACTGGGACAGAGGGTAGAGAGGAGCAAGCCAGTTGGGACTTTGGGGAGGAAAGGGACCAGGCAGGGATAGGGCATCAAGGAGAAGGGGTGGTGTGAGGGCAGAGGCTTGGGAGTGATGCAGTGGGGGGGGCTGGGCTCCTGTGATTCCCCCCCCACACACTTTTAGGACACTGCCAGTGCTCCTGCTTCTTCTTATTCTTTCTATATTTCTTTTCCATCAGGATAGCTTTCTATTGGGCTTTAATAATGTCTCTGAGAAACTGCCAACTCTCCCAAACTATTTTTTTAACCTTTGATTTCTCTTCCTATAAGCTCTTACCTACCAGTTTTCTGAGTTTAAAGTTTGCTTTTTTAAAGTCCATTGTTCTTATTCTGCCCCTTCCTTTTCTTAGAATCATGAAAACTATATTTTCATGATAAACTTTCACTCAAGTTGCCTTCAACCCTCAGATTCATGACCAATTCCGCCCCCCCCTGCCCATTAGTCAGAATCAAGTCTAAAATGGCAGCCTCCCTGGTTATGTCTTCCACTTTTTTAAACAAAGTTGTCCCCAATATATTCCAAGCACTGATTGGATATTTTGTGTTTAGCTGAATTGGTGTTCTAACAGATATATGAGCAGTTAAAGTCCCCCATTACTAGCAGGTATTGTATTTTGCATATTTCTGTTGTTTGTTTTAGAAATCACTCATCTACCTCCTCTTCCTGATTTGGTGATCTATAGTAGACCCACAATCATGACATCACACCGTTTTTTTCTTCACCCAGACTTTCAATTGGTCAATCTTCAACTGGGTCTGCCTCTTGCCTCCTTCTGTACCTCAGAATAAGGCCTGTTAGTCTCTAAGGTGCCACAAGTACTCCTGTTCTTCTTTTTGCAGATACAGACTAACACGGCTGTTACTCTGAAACCTGTGTTGTGCTAATATCATTTATATTTTAAATCGTGTAATTTTTTAGTAGTCTCTTTAATTGTCTTTAGAAGTTTGTCCCTTCTGGGTCTTGTACAGGAATGATTTGGGTGAGAAAATTCTATGTATATTGGAAAGAACAGAGGTGAGAGTATCATAGTGGTTTGTTTTGTTTTTTTTAAGGCAGCTGTTTGGTACTGCTCAGAAATTCGGAATGTCAGAGTGAGTCCTAAAGAGATGGATTAATTAGGAGAGTTCAGGAAGGAAGATTAAAAGTGCATTAATTTATCATATGGCTCTTTCATTTATCATGAATATCACCATCAGCATGTGCTCTCTGTGTGCCTATCTAAAGTTTTGTATCTGATTCAGAATGAAAACTACACACAGAAATCCCTCCAATAATCACACTGGTTGAAATGTGCCAGCTGTTTGATTAACCATCATGTCGCTACACAAGAATTTAGGAAATGAAAAATAAGTAATTGAAACTATTGGTAAATTTTTTAATGCATTTAGCCAAACTAGAATTTGCCAATATGACATTCTGTGGTATAATCCAAAATAGTGAAGGGCTGTCACCCCTGCCCTGCAACCATGGGTGCCTCACTATGCTCTGCCATTGTAGCTTCCAACTTGGGTTGCTCACAATAAGCTTGCCAGCATGCTGGTCACACCCTGAATGTCTGTGCATAGCTGCAACTCTGCCCCAGCAATGCATCAGCACACAACAGTCACACTATGGCTTCCACTAGCCTTGGATACCACTTGTAGGGTGACCCAAACACACTCCTAGTCCTGGATTTCTCCCCCCAAAAAGTGTATAGAGGGCTGGACAATACACCTATATTAGGTCCATTGTCCCTTTAAAGGGATCAATATATAATAGTTGGCTACCTTAAATGGAGATACCCAAACAATTCACAACACTAGATTAGTTTTAATTAAAAAATAAAACAAGATAGTTTAACTACAAAGAGATTTTAAGTGAGTAGGACATTAAAGTTAGAAACGGTTAAAAGAGAAATAAAGATAAAAGGCTTCCTAGTACTAAAACTTAACAAACTAGACTTGTTCAAAGTGAAGTCCCTAGCCACATGTTCCCAGTAACATTGCTGACCAAATTCTCAGGCCAGATCTGCACCCCAAGTTCAAAGGCTGTTTCTTTTGTCATCTTAGGTGAAAGAGAGAGAGAGACAATACCTGGGGTGTTTTTGCCCATCACTTTTATAGTTCAGTTACCCTTGGAATGCATTTTCCTCAGGTATCAGAGGGGTAGCCGTGTTAGTCTGAATCTGTAAAAAGCAACAGAGGGTCCTGTGGCACCTTTAAGACTAACAGAAGTATTGGAGCATAAGCTTTCGTGGGTGAATGCCCACTTCATCAGACTTGCGTGGCCCACGAAAGCTTATGCTCCAATACTTCTGTTAGTCTTAAAGGTGCCACAGGACCCTCTGTAGCATTTTCCTCAGAGTTATCCCTGGATAAAGTTCCTTCTCGCTGTGAGAATGGAGACATGGAGTATCATAGTGAAAGAGGCTTCCTGCTATTCACAAAAATGCAGATTTTCCTTGTCTCTTTTGCTGTCTCAAGGACCTTATTTACTACGCACATGTAAATTGAGGTAAACTCACATTCCCTTGTTTAAGATAGACCTGCTTGACCATTCCTGTTTAATCAGGGCTACGTAGATTTGAACATGTGCTACCAACATCCTTCTGGTGGAATTCATAACTTTACATACAATGTTACTACTTACATTTCACCATGATATTATTGACCAGCAAGATGTTAGTTTCCAAATGATACCTTGCAAGGCATATTATGTACAAAAGGTCATTACAATAGTGTGTAGGGTGTGAATACGAGGTGCATTTGGTCACAGCCTGGAATGCCAGGACTAAAATTACTTTTTTCATAATGTTGTAGGATCTTTAATAAACCACAAGCTTTCTGGATTTCAGTTTTACATATCTTTCAAACATGGTACCTCTAGCAGCATAGCTAATACTTGGTTGGGACATTGTCTTCTGCTGAATCTGCAATATTGTTTCCCATAGAAATCTTACTTTTTTTCTTTATTTCCTTCTAAGTATAGACCAAGCCTAATGCTGTTAGTCCTTTTGGACTTACGTGGCTAGTTTTCAACCTATGCACGCACCCATCAGGGTGTTCACATTTGAAAGTCTGGCCCATTATTCTTATTACACTTTTCTGTACAAGATAGTATCAGAGAAGATGTAGTACTCTTGTGTAGCTCAGTAATAGATGTACTTTTGATTAATAATTGATTACTGGATAGAAATTGGTTACTACAGGAAAAATAGCTGAACTTGCAAATGTTGTTTATAATGCGCATTTAAAGAATTGTGGTTGTGAGAAGTTGGTTATGGAACAGAATTTTTTTCTTTATACAAGGAGAAGTGAGTAGGGAATTAAAAAGTTTGGCTGTTTTAAAAATAGTATTTAGCAATAATGTCTATGTAACCATGACAGTTTGATCAGGATTACATATTTAATCTTTATTGAATTAATTGTGGAGTAATTTAATTCATCCACTGTAATTAACAGAAGTCTCCTCTGCGAGGACCTGTGGCTCATGTGGATAATTTTATAATTCATTCTTGCAGTTCAAAGTGTGTTGTGCAGCAACAGCCCAAGAATATAATCCTACAAAGCGGTGAGCATCCACAATTTCTGGTGAAGTCAAAGCGCTTAGGATGCTCAGAGTCTCAAAGGGTTGGACACTATAATCGGTAGTTGATTCATGACATGATTAGGATTCCTTACTCTCTTAAGAAATACTCTTACAATGGCCTTTTTTCTCTTAACCATGATTGGCAGACTTCAAATATTTCTTAATAATGTTATCTTGAGAGACATTGGAAGATAAATGAATTCTTTATAGACTGCAAATTTAATTTTTACATGGTTACACAATTATCCCCAAAGTAATTTTTTATAGTAGTGAATCTAGGCAGAATTGTCGAAATGGGTAACTGTTCTGATATCTTGTTCTTCATTATTTTAAATATCAGGGGGTAGCCGTGTTAGTCTGTATCTACAAAAACAACAACGTGGGTAAAAACCTCACTTCTTCAGATCCACGAAAGCTTATGCCCAAATAAATCTGTTAGTCTTTAAGGTGCCACCAGACTCATTGTTATTATTTTAAATAATACTTGAAAAGCCTCAGTGTATTAATTTAGTCCTGTAGTAGCTCACTATTTTCATCATATTGATCACTGTATCTCATCCTGAAACCACACTCTGGTCATTTCTGTTACATTGCCTTCTATAGTCTCTCCATCCCTCCAGTCTATTGAAAAGGCAGCAGCTAAAGTCATTTCCTTTTCCATGGCACAGATCTGATAGCCCCTGCTCCTTGAATCCCCTCACTAATTTCCTGTATATCTTGTACCCACCTTTTAATGCCTTGCATGTCTCCTCACCATCCCAGGTTAGAATTTTTTCCCTTGCTTTTTTCCTCCCCTAAGTATGGGTTAGATCCAACTTTTTCTCAAGTGTCTCCATTTATTTCCATGGTATTTGGATCACTTTTAGTTTTTAAATTCTTCCAGGCATGCCTTACTCTGTATTTTCCAAATAAATGACTAATGGCACATAAATTAACAAAAACAAACAAATGGAAACCACAACCCACCACCACCTAGACAAAGCAAGGCATAGCCTAAACGTAATGAGGCAAACTAAAAATTTGGTTTCCCTCTGTTTTTTAAATTTCCTCATGGGAATCGATGCTGACACTTCCCAGAGTTAACATGCTTCATTGTGCTCCCCAATAAACACTAGCCCACGTGTATCTTGCCTTGATGTTTGACTTACTCAGTTAGCTCTCTTGTGTGTTTAATCTAAACTGATATTTCACCTGTTTTGATATATAACCTGCCTTGATGTTTGACTTTTTCTGATGTTAACTTGCTCTGATGTTTAACCTGATCCAGTGTTCGGATTTGATCCATTGATTAACCGAATCTGATGTGTAACTCAGCCCAGTGTGCAGATGATCTGATACTGACAGGATACAAAATTGACAAGACTCAATGTTGACAGCATCAGAATAATTTTAGACTGCTGTTGAGAATATCATATTAAAAAATACAGCCTTTTAAAGTCAGAATTCTAAACAAATCTCACACACTATCATGAATTTTATGGCAAAGAATACTAAAATTTCTTAGTAACATCTTCATTTCAGAATTTTGGTCATTTGAATTTTTATTAATTGTTTTATCTTATTTCTTGACCACAGTATTATTGAATTCATAACTTAGTAGTGGTAAAGATACCTTAATCAAAATGGTTTGTATAATTAATTATGATATCACTTCTGTTCCCACTGAAGTCAATGGAGTACAATGAAACCCTATGTGAAGAAAAGAACAATTCCTGAAATCCTTGGCATTTGTTCTGAAAATTTATTTATTTGAGAACATAAGAATAGTCATATTGGATCAGACCAAAGGTCATCTAGCCCAGTATCCTGTCTTCTGACAGTGGCCAATGCCAGGTGCTTCAGAGGGAATGAACAGAACAGGTAATCATCAAGAGATCCATCCCATCACCCATTTCCAGCTTCCGGCAAACAAAGGCTAGGGACACCATCCTGGCTAATAGCCATTGATGGACCTATCCTTCATGAACTTATCTAGTTCCTTTTTGAACCCAGTTATAGTCTTGGTCTTCGCAACATCCTCTGGCAAAGAGTTCCACAGGCTGACTGTGCATTGTGTGAAGAAATACTTCCTTTTGTTTGTTTTAAACTTATTGTCTATTAATTTCATTTTGTGTCCCCTAGTTCTTGTGTTATGAGAAGGAGCACTTCCTTATTTACTTTCTCCACACCAGTTATGATTTTATAGACTTCTATCATATCCCCCCTTATTTGTCTCTTTTCCAAGCTGAAAAGTCCCAGTCTTATTAATCTCTTCTCATATGAAAGCTGTTCCATACCCCTAATCATTTTTGTTGCCCTTTTCTATACAATTTTCAAATCCAATATATCTTTTTTTGAGATGAGGCGATAAGACCTGCATTCAGTATTCAAAATGTGGGCCTACCATGGATTTATATAGAGACAATATGATATTTTCTATCCCTTTCCTAATGATTCCCAACATTCTGTTAGCTTTTTTGACTGCAGCTGTACGTTGAGTGGATGTTTTCAGAGAACTATCCACAATGACTTCAAGATCACTTTCTTGTGTGGTAACAACTAATTTGGACCCCATCATTTTATATGTATAGCAGGATTATGTTTCCTTCTGTGCATTACTTTGCATTTATCAAAATTGAATTTCATCTGCTATTTTGTTGCCCAATCACCCAGTTTTGTGAGATCCCTTTGTCACTCTTCATAGTCTGCTTTGGACTTAACTATCTTGAGTAATTTTGTATCATCTGCAAATTTTGCCACCTCACTGTTTACTCTGTTTTTTCAGATAATTTATTTTCCAGATAGCAAGCCACACACTTTTCTTCCAGCACTGTAAGTTGTATTGGTTGAATTCTGGGGTTATTTTTGAATGTAAGAGAAAATCAGCTGTGCAATTCTGTTAAACCATCTACAGAGCTAGTCATCAGTAAACACTGAGGCCTCTAAGGTGTATCTGTGTCACATACAGTGCAACAGCTTCCTGCACAGACAAAGCAAAACTTGTTTTAGTTAAATGTCTGAGATGACTGAAAAATGTCATTTCTCCATAGCTGTCCCTGACACACGTTTGATTCCCTTCCCCCCGAAAAATCTTGCTTTTTATCTTAGATTTTATATTCATAAATTATTCTGTATGTTAAGTATTAAAACATTTCTGCAGTGATGAATACATGTTTATCTTCTACTTACTGGCACATCAGAATAAGACTCTAAACTTTAAAAAAGGTATTTCTCTTTTGAGGATGTCTCACTCCTAAATAACTAACACTTTCTGACTGGGGTGTCACATTCTCACTGAACATTTAATAACTGAAGGGATATCTCTCTTGAGGTTTGTATTTCAAGAAGAAAGTCTCCCACTGATTTAAATTAGACTTTTGAGATTCAAAAGTTTGCATTTTCATATGTATAAGGATCCTGGGTTAGACATAGTCCTATTTTTCAACCCTAATGGGTCAGTCTTGATTCAAGAGTTCTGTGACAGGGCAAAGTTGGAAAAACTACATTTTTCTAAAAACCTGTTGATAGTTTGACAGAAACCCATTTTAATTAGGATTGTCTCCCAAAATTATCTTTCCAGGGATGGTGCTTTTAAGATTCAGAAATTTGGCTTGTGTGGGTTTTTTGCTGAAGACTGTGAGATTGCTTCTCAGCAGTATACAATGCTAATGCTTTTATTTTACATATCTGCTTTTGACTTCATGAAAACATAGCACAGCTTTCCATTCTATTTTATCAAAAAGCAGCATGTGTGCACGTGCACTTACGATCTCCCTAATTCTTAACAGCAAAGTTTATTTTTATCACATAGTTCTCAAGGTATATTAGAAGACTTCTAAAGGCCATATAATTCACGTTGTCCACAGTAGAGCTTACAGATGAATAAGATGTCAATAAGAATTGTGTTAGTTAATTGAGGGCAGTGAATGACTTAAATATGAGTTAATGTAATAATAGCATGGCAAATTCAGATTGGGATTTTTATTCTCACTCATTCTCTTGAGTGAAATGACAGAACACCCATACTTTTCTATAGCATTTGAATTTTAAAAGTGACTGTCCATATGTCAACTATTAGCTAGGTGCCCCGTGTATTTTTCCTGACAGTTGATCTTTCTGGCTTCTTGGTAAGCTGAGAATTCTGCCTCTTAAAGCTTTCTTGTGACATGGACGGTATAGTACTTAAGAGACAAAATGCCTTCTCCTGCTCTTATTGAAATCAGTGGCAAAATTTTCCATCAACTTCAGTGAGAGCAGAATTGGGCACACCGAAGGGTATATGTATATAGTGTCATATACATCTTTGATAAACCAGGGCTGAGTCCCTACTCTGTAATTACTCAAATGATATTAAAGGAGTAACACACACTCACACTTTCTTTTAAAAATTTTTACTTTAGGGAAAAAAAGGAATATGAAACTGCAAACACATGAGCAGTATCATTAGATTGAGAGAGTCTATAAATCAAATGACAACAGCAAAGCGTAATCTTAAGACATCAAGGGAAATACATATGTAAAGTGTGGCCAGAAAACATACACAATTCAAACATAGCAAGTTCAGCTGGAAGAGGATACCTACATAACATCCCAAAGGAATTTCACTTAAAGGACCCTGATCATATTGGTCCACTAGAAGAATTAATCCTCCTTGAAGTCTTTTGAAGGCGGCTAGATTTCTTCATACCTGAGAATTTCAAACTAGGCTGATCAATTCACATTTCATTACTGCTTTGCCCAGCCATAAAGTTAAACTTCAACTATTGTGATATTCAGTTTTCTTGACAGAACAAAACAAAAAAGGAGGCAGTGCAATTTTGTGGTAATTTCTGCAATAGAGAGATTGGCCACTCCTAACTCAAAGGAATGTAAGAAAGAGTTAAATGGGATTAGTGTATTCAGGGCTGTTGAAACCCATTTGGTGACCTAGGTGGTCGCCTAGGGTGCTAACATTTTGAGGGCGGTGACCACGGCGGCCGGATCTTCGGCCGCTCCAGTCATCGGTGGTAATTCGGGGGCGGGACCTTCCGCCGCCTAGGGTGGAAAAAAAGCTGGCGGCGCTCCTGAGTGTATCACATCCAATTTTAGCTTCTTTCTTAATATTTTTGAAATGAAGGCAAGCCTTCATCTATGCTTCATATTGTATATTAGTTATAGCTCCTAATTTTCAGTCTAGTCATTCTGTGTCACCACCTCTTGTAAAGGGAAAGAAATTACCACAAGAAAGATCTTTTGAAAACTTATCCTCCAAACCTTTGAAGTCCTAAATATGAAACACTCAAATGAAAGAGGTAATGTGGCTGATTGTTAGTCTGAAAATTACAAAGGAAATTCTTCTCTTTAGAAAGATCTGGAAGTCCATTGACGTATTTCTCCCCAATAGCTTGCAGTTTTCTCTTGGTCTAGCTAAGCAAATATCCTTTTAAGAGAGATGCTGGATTATGGTACTTCATTGCATCAGCTCAGCTTAATCTTTGTAATCTTTAACAGGAAAAACCAAGTTAAGCATTGAGGCATTCCTTGGAACATTATCACTTACAAATACAGTATTTAATAACGTGGAAGTCAAGTTTATGGAAAGGTAGAAAAATACCCAAATACATTGCATTCACACAGTCGCTTAAGTAAATGTACACACACAAAATATCACATTACATATTCTGCAAACAACCTGCACAAGTTATAAGAAAAACAAAACTCTCTTTAGTTTTAGTTTAGTTTTCAGGGTTATTCAAAGATAAAGGAGGGTAGAAGTAGGAGTATGATTCAAGCAAGTCAGTCTGTTCCTTTCAATTGTACCTCATCTTAGCTCAAATTTATTTCCATCTTGTATAAATCTGTTTAAGCACATTTTAATAATGTGATGGAGTTTTTATTAATCTCCATTACTAAATATTCCTTCCCCATTATTTATTATTATGTATATTTTTATTTGCACCTGTCCATCACTTAAGTTTGGGCCCTGGTAATTTGGGAAGTATGAGTTAGGAATTGGAAGAAGGTGAATAACTTTGCATATAGAATTTTTGACTTCCTGTGGCTACTCAACTTTTCCTTCTGTGTAAACAGACACCTACAGAAGCAGAGATACAAGCACAATTTCTGAATATTTGCTGTGAGGTGTGGAGTACTGCTCTTTATTCCTTTTTTCAAGCTTTTGATTCAAAGTACATTACACTGGAAAGGATAAAACAAATGGTGTACAAACAAGATTTCAGTTAGGATTAATTGCCTATTGAAAATGAAATAGTGAATTAGAAGGGGATATCAAGAAAAATAAAAATATATTAAGAAGGTGGGGAGGTTTCAGAGGCACAAATGAGTTAGGCATCCAAGTCTCATGGACTGCCAATAGGAGTTGAGTGTTTGTCTACTCTTTGTGCCTTTTAATAATGGCCCAAGCTCATGAATTAGGAGATGAGAGAAAATTGAAAAAAAGTTAACTCATAAGGGAATTTTATGGCTTTAGAGTGGATTCGGAGCCTATGCTACCAAGGACCCTCAATGCATAATGGTGTTGTCCAAGCCCTGTGCCTGATAAATCCATCCTTAGGCATGAGTATTTGCTGAATTAGAAATATCTTGCTTGCCAGTAATTGCAATAATTACTCTCAGTCGGGGTTTGCTGAAAAATTATATTCTGTCAAACAGACATGTTGAAAAGCCTGTGGGAAGGTAAGCTCTTTGCCTACTTGCCACAGATAGACTGTGCCACACAGTCCATCTCCAAAGTCAAAGCTAGACCCTCAGTATATAACATACAAAAATTTCATAAAATAATGTTAAAAAAGTTAGTCAAACACCATTGCTAACAAAAATCAGTTATGTGAAAATAATTTTAGTAGGTTGACAGTAATTTCATTATGAATTATTCTGTTGCTATTATAAAAGCCAGTGCTAGCTAACAGGCACTATGCATCTTTAAAAATAAGGAAAAACTTGGTATACTATGACAGTGTTGTAAAATGCTGACTTGAAAATAGTAACCACTATGCTTTCAAATGCATGGCGTATTTGTTTTCTAAAATTGCTCTCATTTGTTGGGGATAAGGATTAAAAGTGAGATTTTGTTTATGTTTATTCTCAGTCCAGTAGGTGTTGTTTATATGGGATGGAATTCAGGACATAATTCTACCATTCCATATGGTATAAAATCACTAATATTCATTGGTGTGGCAATGCATTACCATTGCAAATAGAAGGATTATAATATGTAGATGAAATCCATTTAAAATATTCAGCATAAAAGCTTATCATTACTATAGTTGAACAAACCAGCAAATTAAATACTGTCCAGCATGGTTGAATTTTACTTGAATTGTTGCCAGGGTTGTGGAAGAAAAGAACAATTATATACGAGGCTAATTTTTTTTAATGTCAAAATATGACCAAAAATCAAGTAATTACATTGTTGAAAGAAAGATAGATTTTATTTTCATTTTATTGGGGTGGGAGGTATACAGGAAAACCATAATCATGGAGCAGGTTTACCCAGTACTAAAACAAATAGACTGAATCGATGAGGAAGAAATAGAAAATATAGCCAAACGGTGAGTTTGACCAATAAAAAGCCATCTAAATGGAGAAGAGCAGATGCTCCTGCTTTAGAACTTCAGTTCATAAAATAAATTAAACCATAGCATGTCAAAAATGTTGTGTCGCAGGTGACTTCAGCACAATGATCTGATATTTAACCTTCTGCACTGCTATGTTACTTTGGAGATTAATTTTCCTGGCATATTACTTTTACCGTGCATCTAATTTATATGCATATTAGTCAGTGCAAATAGGGATATTGCACACACCAGTGACCAATTGTTTGAATCATTACCTTTTTCCAAACCCCATCTTGGACTTTGGAATCATAGATCAAAGTATAAGTAGTCCAATCACAAGAATCTCCCATTCCAAAGCTGTGAAAAGCAAGTCCTTCAGGACTGTCCATATTGGCTCCTGTATTGGCTGATATCATAACTGCCCATCCATCATATGTTTCCTTGTTGCTCAGCAATCATGTTCCTGTAATGGGAATGGTAACTATTTTCCCATCCCATTAACCTTGTTAAGTACTCAAAGAAAGTCAATTAACTTCAGGTGGCTTGGCCGATCTGTATATTACAGATTACTTAACCTAACCCCATTCTTGCCTTCTGCTAACTTGACTCAACTCTTTCAAGTTCTGATGTGTTTGTCAAATTAGAGAGAATGTGTCCCTCCCACTCCACCTCCCCTTAAAACATCTGACTGCCCACTGCCATCACTGGAAATACCCTTGTGACCCAGCTGGTTTAAAGCAACCAGTCACAGGAGGAAGAAGAAGAAGAGTTGATAAAATAAATGAGGAGGAGGAAGAGGAGAAGCTATGATAATCATTTACTATGGCAGTTCCCAGTCCAGGAATGGAAAGGAGAAAGGTAAGAGGAGCCCGTCAAGGTGCTGTGTCAGGGATACAGCCAACAGTGACCTTGGACTGCAATTTTAAATGTATTTGTAAAGAGTATATCAGAGCCACATAAATAATCTGTTATCCCATTCATATACATCATGTAAACATCAGGAGATTGTGCCCAGTTCCTATACATGACACTAGTGTTACCAAGGTGAAATAGAAATACCACTTGCAGAAAATTGGTCAAAATAGAGTCAGATTTGTGAAAAGGATTGAAAGGGTTTGTAAAGTTTTTTTTTGTGCAAGAAGAATGTTAAAGGAGATGTTTATTGAGATTTGCTTCTGTTTGGAAGTGGAAATGAATTTTATAATGTATAATGTATGTAGAACTGTTAAAGCTAGGTTGAATAAAGGCAAATGGATCCAGTGGATATGTAGATTAACTGATTTTTTTCTTGAATTGGATGCATGAATTAGTGTACGTGTACTACATGTGTAGATATTGATTCATAAATGTAATTGTCCATCATGAAATCAATAAATTAACATCAAAAGATGATAAAATAAAATCTAAAATTATTGGTATGTTAGGCACAAATATAAAAAAAAGAAATACTTAAAAATCTCTACATATGATATTTAAAATTTGTAAAAATTTCATTTGTGGAATAGAAGAGACGGAACTATTTCTGGGTAAGGTATTTAAAGCAAAGTAATACAGTGAAAGATAATTCAGTTAATCTTGGCACAATTAAAAAAAATCAGAAGCAATGATATAAAATAGAAATGATAGCTCTGCATTCAAGTGTTTCTCTCTTTCATTAAGATTTCTCATTTATATATTCCTGTTAATGGCTTTTGAAGTGAGTATTGTGCTACTGTAGGAACCTGTAGCTTGTCTTCCTACAGGAAACATTTGGGTATTTGTGATTGGATAGGGTCTATGTTGGGTTTGAAATGGTTTAAACCTCTTTCTATAGCTAGAATAAAGGGCATGTTGTTAGTCCAGGGATTTTCAGAGTAGTTTTCGGGGCATCTGTGATTGATTATTTCCCCCAGCACAAGTTAGGTGTGATAACTAAAGTTGGGCCTTGCATCTGTCAAGTAACTTCAGAGAAGAAAGATCTCTAAGGAAGAGGACAAAGTTTCCAAAAAATCTAGGTGTTTTTTTTTTACTTTTCCCCTCTGGTATTCTGCTGAAATGAGCTTTGTATGAGACCTCTGCTCTGAAGTTTGCTGAGGGAAGTCAAATCTTCCTGTTGGTGATGGTTGTAAGATTAAGTAAAAAGTTCAGGTGAAAAAATCTCTAGTTTCAACCTTCACCCAAGCTAGTTGCTCAGTACTCCCTAAGCCGTTTTAGTCTGGGTACTAACCATGACACAGCAAAAAGACACTGCTGAATATCAGGGATCTTTCATATGTCCCTATTTCCGTCCCATGTGATCAATCCCGAGCTGTCAGTTGCCTTGCCCAGTGTCTTGAGAACAGTCTGGCCAAGTTTCAATCTGAGATGGCAATGATGAAGTGGGGAAATAACTAGAAGAGATGGTGAGGATTGTATCTGTTGCTTGCACTCTAGGCATCTGATCAAGTAGAAATAATGGTCAGGGTGTCTGGGTGGCAGGAGGCAACCTCTTGCTACCATCGTCTATTTCTCTGCAGTGGTCTCATCTTAGGGAGACAATGAGCTCAATGTTTGCTGATGCAGAATATGGTAGCCTGTTTATTAAACATGTTTCACCATATCCAGTGTCCAGTGTCTATCTGCATTCACTGCCTGTTAGTTTCTGGGTGGATCGTAAGTTGTTCATATTGATCTAAATGCATTGTGACCTAAATCTGGAATTCTATCAGGATTAAAATGTGGAGAGCTCCCATTCTCTATGAAGGCCCCTAAACTTTGGAAACTGCTCAAAATTCATTCTAAAATATTTCAACTCTGTTGGTCTTTGGGGCTTGCTGCAAAAATCATAATTTCTCCCAAGTCTTCTAGGTAGGAAAAATAATGTGTCTAGATGACCGCAAATGTAGCATAGAAAATAAAGGAGGATTGCAAATCAGGATAAGTAAAGAACATGTCACAGATCTTCTAACTAATTTGAATAAATTCAAGTCAGCGGGGCCTGATGCTATTCATCCCAGGATACTGCAGGAATTAGTTGAAGAAATCTCTGAGCCATTGGCAATTGCATTTGCAAATTGACGGATGACAGGAGAGGTCTGGCAGACTGGAGAAAGGGCTACGGTAGTGCCCATATTTAAAAAGGAGAAAAAGGAGGAGCTGGAGAACTATAGACCAGTCAGCCTGACCTCAATAACTGGGAGTCTACTATAGCAATGTATAAAAGATTCAATTTGCAAATACCTAGAGGATGAAGAAGTAATAGCTAGCACCCATCATGGATTTACTAAGAACAAATCATGCCCAATTAGCTTGATTGGCTTCTTTGACAGGGTAATTGGTTTGGTGGATAGGGGGAACGTGGTGGACATAATATACCTGGATTTTAGCAAGGCTTTTGACACAGTCCACATGATAAGTAAACTGGAGAAATGCAGGCTTGGTGGAACTACCATTAAATGGATACATAATTGGTTAATCGATCACAAACAAAGAGTAGCTATTAATGGAATGATATCAGATTGGAAGGAGGTCTCAAGTGGGGTTCCCACAGTGTTTTCTGTTCTGGGTATGGTGTTACTTAACATCTTAATTAATGATCTGGATGTAGGAATAGAGATCGTACTGATCAGATTCGGAGATGGAACAAAGCTGGGAAGGCATTGCCAAAACTTTGAAGGATAGAGATAAAGTTAAAAGGGATCTTGATAAATTGGAGAACTGGGCTATAGATGACAAAATGAATTCAACAAAGACAAATAAAAGGTGCTACACTTAAGGAAGAAAAAACAAATCCACAAATACAGAATGGGGGATAACTGGCTTCACAGCAGCACTGCTGAGAAGGATCTGAGAGTTGTGGTGAATCACAACCTGAACACGAGTCAACACTGTGATTCTGCTGAAAAAAATCAAATGCAATTTGGAGTTGCATTAACAAAGGCATAGCATGCAAATCTACTTGGTGCTGGTTAGGCATCAGCTGGAGTACTCTGTCCATTTTGGTCACCAATGTATAGAAAGGATGTAGAGAAATTTGAAAGGATCCAGAGGCAAGCAACAAAGATGATCAAAGGGATGGAATGCAAGTCATATGAGCAAAGGCTGAAGCAACCGGGTTTTAGTTGGGAAAAGAGCAAATGAAGTGGGGACATTACAGCAGTCTTCAAATACTTCAAATAAGAAAGACAGAGAGAAGTTGTTTTCTCCTGCCACAAAAGGCAGGACAAGAGGCAATGGTTTCAAACTACAGCATAGCAGATTTAGATTAAATCTCAGTGTGAGTGGCATGTGCACCCCCTGTTCGGGGATGCTAACTTCCCACTCTGCCTGAGGCCCACCTCCACTCCACCCATTTCCCCATTCTCCCTGGCCGGCCCACCAGGGCAGCCCCTAACCCCAAACCATCCAGGAAGCTCTGATCCCTACCACTGCCCGGCCCCAGGGCTGTGGCGGGGAGCATTAGCGGAGGTTTGGAGAGGCTTAGCTTCCCCCAGCCACCATTACCCGCGACCCATGAATCTCATGAAAAACTTCTGAACTGAAAGAACAGTAGGACAATGGAACAGAATGCCTAGGGAGGTTGTGGAAGATCCTTCACTGGAGGTTTTCAAAAGGAGGCAGGAGAGCCATCTGTCTTGTATGGCTTAAACATAACAAATCCTGCATCTTGGCAAGGAGTTAGCCTAGATGACTCCTGCAGTCCCTTCTAACCCTATGATTCTAAGAGTGGAAGATAGTATTGTGACGGTCATGAGTGGTGAGATTTTTGTTTTTTCTGCTATGTCCATGTTAGCTAGAGGTTTGGCAGAAATTGCTAGATTTGTAATCTAGAAAAATTGTTTTAAAATGCTTATCAAGGGCACCTGTAGTCTGGGATAGGCACACTCATCTATTTTTGAACAAACTGGGAGAAAAATATGAGATCATTCAGCTGTAACTTCAGTGAATTTAGGTTCAAATGTGCAATCCAAAGTGTTTCCAATATTTTTGCTGTAAGTGATATTTCTGACAGTAGTATTTGTGAGAATAAAGCATAGTCAAAGGTTTTCCTTTGTGATTTGTTTAATCATTGTCCATGATACAAAGTAATTGTATAATGTGTTTACAAACCACAAGGCAACTTAGTGTGCTTTGAGCTATTTGTGAGGTTTCCGTTGAAAACAGTGGTTATAAATTGTCATATATGATAGATTCTTTGGCTACTGTGACAGGGCATTATGAACAAGCTTGAAAATGTATAAAAGGCTGTCTGGTCTTTTTGCATTACAAAAGGCTCACATATGAAGCTTCAGCTCTGAAGGTTTGTGGCATATAAATCGTACCTCAGCATTGTAAAAGCATATATGCTTCTAATTTTTATGCAATTAATTTATCATTCTCCAAGTAACTATACAATTACTTCTAAATGTGTTTAATCTAATTTCAGGCATAGTTTACTTTTAATGATCTGCTTAAGTCCATATTGAGAGTGGCTGATAATTTTCCACCCTTATTTTCTTTACTCAAAGATTGGTTTTATTAAGAAAAACATGTTGTTCAGAATGAAACTTTGGATTGTACATTCACTATTTTTCAAGTAGTAGCGTTTAGGAAACCTTAGTTTAACTTTTTGTATCTTTAGACATTTGTATCTTTACAGAGTAAGAACATTCTGCTTTTAAATCCTATATGTTGTTCATGAATGTTACTTTTTTCTGTTTAAATAAGAGCTTTGCACTAGTATGCATATTTTATTTACATATACACTTAAGAATTATTTCATTACAGAAGGCACAAATCCTTCCACACTTTTTCATTGTCATGCTTTTTTGCAGCTGAAGAATTTTCTTTTCTGTTAATAGCTTTAGAAGTGTGTACTTTCTACCATATAAAGTGTGTGTATGAGAGAGCATGTGCACTCCCAAGCTTTAAAAAGGCAACAGTTCCAATTCCTGGGAACCTTGGCAGCTAATTAAAACAACAATTCATACTGGATAATTACCTAACTTCATAAGAGAGAAATGTCTTTGGTTTCTCTCTCTCTCTCCCTAGCATTTTTTCCAAAACCAGGACACGTGTTTTATTTTCATCTATTACTTTTAAATGCCACCAAACCATGCATTTTGGGTAGTCTCTTCTTGATTTGTGCTCACAACTGCAATTAAAGTCATGCATGCACATCAAGAGATTATACTGTTTCATGTGAATTTTTGGATATTAAGTCATTTTTAGGTTATTCATTTCAGTGCTCACGTGATTCAGTATAATCACAGAAGTATTATACTTCAATGCATTAAAAATAAAAAGTATATTCCTAACTTGCATTAGCACTGAAAGGCAGCTACTTAGGCGAACAGAGCAACAGTGTGCAGATGACTAATATAAAATTTTGGAAATACAAGAGCCAATGAACTGCTGTTTTCATGTTGTTGTTCTTGAATATATATTTTGTGTGAATGAACAGAGCCATAAGTTTAAAGTAGACTTTTGTGTTCTAATATTCCATTATTATGTTCCCTTACAATAGTTATTACCACAGAGGTGCCTCAGGTTTCTCATTTGATATCTATGCTTCAGGTTACTTTCTCTATACTGTATAACTTTCACCTGAAGATCTCCAAGCCCTTTACTCATATTATGCCTCAACATTTCAGGAAGGCAGGTGTAGTAGGTATTAGCCCCGTTTTACAGATGGGGGAACTGAGGCACAGCAGGGTTAAAGTGACTTGCATAAAGTCACATAGCAAGTCAATAGCAGATCAGGGAACAGAACCCATTGTCATGGGAGCTGGTTCCTTGTTTCCTTCCTAATTTGAAAATTAAAATGCTGCCCTTATTTTAACTTCTCCAGATTCTTAGGAGGAAAATAAAGAAAAAAAGTTTGAGCAGTGAAGAAGTAACTAAGACCTTGTGTAAAATGCAGCAAAGGGAATAATTCGAGAATCAGAATTTAGACAAATCAATGGATCTGTATAATCAGATGTTCAGGAAACTAGTCAATGAATTTGCTGATCACAAGAATTATTTCTGAAAAGTTGAGTAGAAAGTAGGGTGATATTGCAGGACTGGAAAAAAGAGCAAACGTGGAACTGATGTTCAAAAGAGGAATATTCCTGGCAATTACTCAGGAGGTCAGTCTATAGTAACATCATAAAAGAAGTTTTCATTCAAAACTGTAAAGAATAAATCTTGCTGGACAAATACCTTTGTTTTTTTGGGGTGGCTTTTGGGGGGGGGGAGTTGGGGGAGATAGTTTTTCTCTCCATTCTATATATGTGAGGAGTTTATACAGTGTCTTATTAAATCTTATTAAAAACATTCAAATTGGAATGACTTTGAACATTTGCCTGGAATGAAAATTGCTGAAGAAATCTAGGGATGTTGTGAGCCTTAACTTTAGTTTGCAGAGGTTTTTTAAATCTTCATATGGAAAACACCTTGTAAGTGAGTACTATTGTGAGTTATTAAACCCAGTAAAACAATAATAAAAACAAAATAAGTTTATTAACTACAAAACGTAGATTTTAAGTGGTTAAAGGAATAGCAAACAGAACAAAGCCAGTACATCCCTTGGCCCGCACCGCTTCCAGCAGCTCCCATTGGCCTTGAGCAGCGAACTGCGGCTAGTGGGAACCCCAATCGGCCGGACCTGCGGACACGGCAGGTAAACAAACTGGTCTGGCCCACCAGGGGCTTTCCCTAAACAAGCGGCATCCCAATTTTGGGAAACACTGCCTTAGTAAATATACAAAAGCCACAAACTGAGTTTAACACACTAGATAGGTAACATACAAATTAGCAAATTCTCACCCTGAGTGATAAACAGGCTGGCAGATTCTTAAGGCACAAGTTGCCTTGGCTTTCCCAGGTTTTCTTACACAGGCTAAAAATCCTTCCAGCCTGTGACCACAGTTCAGTTTTTGTTCCTCAGACATTTTCAGGTGGTGTTGTTGTAGGGAGAGTGAGGACACTCATGTTGTCATTGTCCCTTTTTTATTACCCCCCCCCCACTTGCTGGAAAGCTTTTTTTGCTGTGACCTGGGTCAAGCAATTCCCATTGTGTAGAGCTATCTCTGAGAGGTTTCTATTGCACACAGTTCCTGGGGTAATCCTTATGCTTGTGTGCATTTCTTCAATAAGCCACTAATGTTGTTTGGCCTCATCCAATGTAGCACATTTGAAATACAGAGACATGGTCAATATTCCCAGCTTCAGATTTAAAAAAAAAAAAAGATATATGCATACATTCAATGAATTATAAGCTGTCCAATGATATCTTACAAGATCCATCTAGCATAATGTATATCTTAGTTATACCATATTCATATCATAACCCTATTTCCATGAAGAATATGGGGTGTAATGTGACATGCTGATCCCACAAAGATGCATGTGCTTAACCTTGTGCATTTCAATGGGACTACTATTGTGTTTAAAGTTAAGCACATGTGTAAATGTTTTCAGGATCAAAGTCATCTTGAATTTTGTTGGGAGACAAATAATGGGTATTTCAAGGCTAAATGTCTGTGGGTATCTTATTCAAGTTCAGTAAAGAACTAGAAGAGAAGTTAAAGAACTGGTTAAAGACATTCTCCAGTATTATTGCACGGGCAGAAGTTGAGAACACTGGTGAGGTCTAAAAGTAGTTTTGATACAAGGGGCCCAATCTTGAATTCCTTTTGCATCCTGTATTTTCTAATATTTTACAATTCAACTTTTCCTTCATAAGTAGGGCTGCTAATACACCTTCGAACTTTTAAATTGCTATATAATGTATAAATACTAAAAAAATTGGTAAAACAATGGCAGAAGTAAAGCAAAAATTGAATTTTGCAATAAAATACTAGACAAAACATATCAAGCTACTGTATGAGTCTATTTCATCCTTGCTGGAGAAAGGATTTCTTCTTTTTTTGGTCATATAACTGGATTTTTTTTTTAAATCAAGCTAACGAGCTCACAAAATATGATAGTTAATGTCATAAAAAAGAATGAGGCCTAAAAAGATGACCAGGTCTTATAAAGACATTTTGTTCTGAGTTAGGGAGCACTACTGGTATATTAAATAAAATGAGAATGGAAATTTTTATCATTTTAATTTAGTATTTTAGTGATCATATTTAAAATTAAAATATCTTCTCCAATATTAGTATTGTACTTAATTAAATAGTCTTACAGTTCAATAGGCCAATGTTTAATCAAATCTTGAATGTCAATTAAAGTTAGATTCATTATCACGGAGATTTTTTAAAATTCCTTGTTATTGTTCCATATATATTTCTTATAATGGTTAGCCATCAATACATTTTTATTTTAAATGTTATTAAAATATTATGTTTCTAAATGTAAAATCTGCAGATTTTTATTTTTCAAGGACTAAAATAATTTACCTTTACTTGTCTTACTGGAAACTGATGAAAAATTCTTTCCAGATTCCTTCCTTCTCTTCCTTTATAATTCATGCTCATAAGCAAATGAGCATGTGTGCACACACAAAAACTTCCCAGCACAAACTTGTTTGATTGCCATGAAAACTCCTCTCCGAATGACAGTCTTCTGTAGTTTTCCAGTCTGTATAACCCTTAATGATACCTGGATCATCTTTATTACCATGTTTTGCTAGGCAGGCTATAAACTAGGTAGTAAATTCACTTTATAGACTACAATCATTTGAGTAGTTTGAACATACCAACTTAGATAGAAGGTGTGTTATGAAACAAAATGAAGAATAAGAGCTAGCCTACTAAAATGGATGTACATAAACACAAAGAACACAGAAAATAATCAAGAAGGAATAGAAGGAATCCCAGATGACAGTGATTATGATTTGCTGGGCATAAATGAAACCTGGTGGGAGTATTCCCATAAATGGAATGTCAATGCAGATGAAGATTAGTACCTAAAGGAGAACTAAAATAGGGAAGAATAAATTAGAGGGGTTACTATTATAACAAACAACATTTCAGCTTGCTGGCACTGAAAATTCAACTACAAGGAGTGTGATGGCAAAGTTCTTTGAGTTAAAGGTCTGAGGACTGAAAAATATAAAAGAAAATATGGGTGGGCATCTGCTCCAGACCCCCAGGGCTTGAAGACAGTGAAAATGAAATATGTTTTAGTTGTGGAATTATCTGACGCTTCATAATACTATACTTAGTTTATGTTTTTGTTTTTTAAACATGGACTCCTCTAAGGTAGATCAAGAAGGGGATAGTTAAGAAACTGTTGACACACAACTTGCAATCCAGATTACAAGAATCCTTAGGGTATTAAGGAACTTTGGAGAAATGTAACATAAAAACCCAGACAACAACAAACAAAAACACACCACTACAACCCACAATAACACCAAAACAAACAAGCCCAGCTGTACTACTGAAAATTACTTTACAAAAAGCCATGTATAACTCAGAAGGCAAATTAAGATTGGAGCAAAGCAAATGAAGTGACAGTTTTCAAAAGAGGATCAAAGAGTGATCCTGGTAATTATCTTCACTGTAGATACACATTTTTAAATACACCTAAGGGATTCAGGAGCCTAACACTCATTTTGAATATTGACATAGGCACATGGGATCCTAAATCTTACTGATTTTTTTCAAGTCACTTTTGAAAATGGAATCAAGGACACTATTCCTTAGGCACTTTTAAATATTTTAGTCTGTCTGACTGATTGTGTGGTTAAATCCAACAGCAATTCATTTCTGATATGCCTGTGTTAACTTTCACTTGCATTACATATTGTTCACCATAATACAAAAGCCAGTTTATATTAACCCTATCTAAAGAAGTGTACATTTCAGATGGCAGATATCAAGCAAATGCTGACAAAAGTGCTGATTGACTCAAGCCTCGACTTGTCCTATCTTGGCAAAAGTAGTCTAAGGAGGCTCATCTGAATCTGCTGGATTTGCATATCAAGTATATACAAAATACTATCCATAGAAGTGTGAGATGCCTGATGACAAGTTGACAGCCATGCAAGGAGTATATTCACATTTCAGTGGCAAAAGAACAGACCGGTTCCACTGTTTGAACAAGGTTCAGAGAGTGCAGGTTGCCTGAAGTATTTTTTCAGTAGCTTTAAATGGCCTTTATATGAAAATACATACTCCTAAACAGACATTGTGATATGCATCCTTTAAAAAAGTTAGTATTTTTTGAACTATCAGCATATCCCAGTACGGATTGATGCCAGCATTGCATATTACTCATTTATATATATTACTCATTTTTATATATAAATTCAGATAAGATGCATTATGATAACAAAAATGAAATGAGAAGTTAGTTAAACCATTTTGCTAATGAGAGAATGTATTCCCTTGAGAGAATAATTATTGTAATATATGCTAGCAGGATGTTTGACAACTGCCTTCCCAATAAGTGGAATACACTGACAGAAAATATACTGCAAAAGGATTATTGGCAGAAGCATGTAAAATGAGAGATTTGGCAGGAACTTTAACAACGGAAATATGCATCACTCATGGGAAAACAATTCTATCCTGGGAACAAGCTGTCTTTGTAAACAGGCTTATATCCATAACCAACATCTAGAAAGTGTCCTTACTAATTACATCAAAGAAAAATTTTATGAACTAAAAATATGAAAATAAGTGTTTTATGGAAGGCTGTTTCAGATTATTAATCTAGTTGCAAACTGTAAATCAATATTCTTAATTCTCACATTTGTTTATTTAATTGCTGTATTAACCAATCACTTTGGTTCTGTATCCCCATAACAGATGTTCATTATAAAAGCTGAATACATTGATGATTACATTGTTCAAACACTTTGATAATTCATTTGTATTAAAATCATAAGACTCTGTTGACATTTCCCTAGGGTGCATTTGGTGAGGTTAAACAGGATAAATGTCAGCTAGTAATGCTGTTAAAATAAAGCCCTTGCAGAGGACCTGCATATTATGTCTCTGCTTTGTGATCATTAACAGCAACTTTTAGAACTATGCTTTTTTTTTAAATGATGCATTGTACCTCAAGAAGTAAAATACAGAGTCCTGGAATTGTAACTCTTAAATGAACTCACTCATTGTATCAAGAATGAAATAGGTCATAGAGGTGAAGAAGACTTAAAGGAAGATGCATAAAAAATCTACAAAACTATGTTGTAATAAAATGGAAATACACCATATTTAAATATAATGGCCTCATATGAGATATAATGTAAGAAAGCAAAGACTGCTATGAAATAACAGCATCGACACAAATGTTCAAAACCAGGGAAGTGAACACTTCAGCAATCAGCATCCAAACAGAAAGCTCAGACATAGTGCATGCTCTTCGCAGCACACATCCACAATATTACAACTAGCATCCAACCACAGACAGAATCTGCATCCTTCATTCTGATTTATGGTGGCCCAGGTGGGGCTCAGGCACTGTGTGTTTGTATGTATGTTCGTTTACAAGCCTTTATTAATCAGAAGTAGTTCAAGCTTTGTTAAAGTGTGGTTATTATGCATTGTTAATTGTTTGTGACAAGTACTGAAAGTTAGATAAATGAAAGTGCTGTCTGTTGCTTAAGCATGCAACTTTTCTAGAGAGACCTTAATTGTGGCTTAAGGGCCTGGCTCATTGCCCAAAGGGAATCTTTCCATTCACTTCAATGGGCTTTGGAATAGGGCCACTATAATTAATTCCACTCTTATACCAATTGATAAATCCAACTGCTAATGTTGAAAAATAATAAAATGTAGAAAATAAAGAAAGAATGAAAGAGCCAAGGGAAAGGTTGACCAGAAAATTTGTAAGTTATTAGATATTGTTACTCATATAACCTGACTCTGAGTGGTAAATTGATTATTTGAAAAGTAATTGGGTATATCCAATTTAAGGATAAATTGAAACATTTCAAATTAACATTGATTGGTTTATACAGTGCAACTATCTAAAGTCGTTGGGGATTTTTCAAAAATTACCAAGATACTGTTTTACGCTGAACTTCTAAATAAGAATTTGAAGTCATAATATGTGGTCTGAAACTAGATATTACTAATTTATGCTATTTATATGTTCAACCTATGTACACGATTTATTTTTAATACATTGATATGAACTATCAAAAAATTAAGCATTTTTCCAATGGTCTAGGTCTTTATAGTGTTCATGACTGTATAGCACATACAGGAAATTTCCCTGGATAAAAGTTTTATTAAAAATGAAAATATGTATAATCCCCTCTCCCTGTGAGCTCAATTCACTTCTATATACAAACAAAAGTTAGACTAGAAAATTCTTTGTCTATTTACATGTACAGCCATACAGGGGTTTACAGACTGAGGTTAGAGATGTGTAATATAGGATACTTTTTGTTATTAGAAAGTAAGTCTCATTCCTTGTTTGCTTCTTTTCCTTTCTCTGTTCAAGTAGGGAAAATCTCTCCCCTTTTTGACAGTTCTATTCCTTGATTAACTTGATTGTCCACCTTTATTACCTGTCCTATGTGATGTCCCCAAAGATGTCATACTACTTAACCCAAAAGGCATAATTAAACTGTGAAAGATGTCACAGAGGATTTAACACATTTGTATAATTACCCCAGCCTTGTGTCTGTCATGACTCACATCAGAGCTGATTGTTTGATCTAACTTATTTTGAAAGGCTAATCTGAATTGTCAACTCCAACCTCCAGACAAAAAGACAATTTGAATCAGCATTAATTACCTGGACAAACAGGGAAGATTTTGTTGCTGCTGTTTCACAAGTCACTGTTCCTCAGTTCAAAGAGGTTTGGGGCCCATCTTGATTAAGGAAGTCTAACCGGCCACTTTCACTTCTCATATTCCTCAGCTCAAAGCATGAGTTGCACTTAAAGATTAGCTTGAATTGTCCAAACTTTTAAGCCTGTGGTTAGTTCGCTTTTAGGAGCTTTTTACATCACTACTGCATTAAAGTGACTTTGAGACACTGATAGAGTGGTGTTTGGGAAGTGTTATTCGGCGGAGAAGAATTGTTGAACATAGTAGTAGTAGTAAGACAGTTTTCTGTAATTCTAGTATATGCATTACATTCCTGTGCTATGGTTCCAGTTCCATGTCCTGCTTAAATCAGATGACAGGCTTCAACATTTCAAAAGTCCAGGCCCAAGCCCAAGGATAGAGGAGCAAGCAGGTCTGGAAATATATGACAGCTGTTGATAATATGTGCATTTCTGAGGCGGTGGGATAGCAATAGAAGAGTGGTAATTTTTTTCGAAAGCACTGGTCTCATTTTCAAAAGACACGAAATTAAATCTCATTAACTTTCAATAAGGCTTAAGCTCATTAGGCTTTAGAAAAAAATAACCATGGTCTAAAAGCCAAACTGGAGACAGATGCTTATGAAGAAGGTTTATAAAGGTAATTGGTGGCTGAGTTAGGCACCATGGCCAAAACGTTTAAACATGGAACCTTAAGTTAAGCTTCTAAATCCACATATAGGTGCCCATGAGTGGGAATTTTTTTAAAAATGCCTAGGTGATTTAGGAGCATAAGTCCCATTGACATCAACTCCAACTTCCATTATATTCAATGGGACTAAATCCCTTAGGTACTCTTGTAAATTCCACCTATGGGTGTCTAATTTTAGACTTAGGGCCTACCTATAGGCTCCTACTGTAGAAAATTTTGGCCTATGTCTGAAGTGTGGTGGCAGTGATTAGGGCTTTATTTTTAGCAATTGAAAACAAGGCCTGTTAATGGTACTGCTAAGCTTAATGCTGCCAAGTGTCACACATTTTGCAGGTCTGTCACATATTCCCATACAATTTATAAAACATCCAGAGAGAGACTAATACAATACCTGGTAGGCTAGGAGAAGGTGCATTGAGCTACTAGGTGAGAACCCATGAGTTCTGTGCCTTGTTCTTCTACTGCTTGATCTTAATGTCTGTGCATTTCACAATCCTTATTAACCAAGGCCTTAATCCCCAGATGGTCTACAAGAGCATTCTCTTCTCCCATAGTCAGAATAGAACCCAGGAATCCAACATTCTAGTACTAGTTCACAAATAGTTGCCCCTCAGTGGGCTCCTCTTCATAGAAGAGGAAGATGAGCCATGAGGAGGGGAAATATGACAGTGTGAGGATCATGGCATAATTGCTGAAATTTTATGATGGACAAACATGTTAGGAGGAGAATTTTTAATATTGTATTTTTAATATTGTATTTTTTAGTATTTGTATTTGTATTTGGTTAATGGGCGTTTTCCCTTCAAGAATGAGATGAACACACAATAGAGATTGTTGGAAGAAGGCTGAGAGTTGTGTGTGTGTGTGTGTGTGTGTGTGCGTGTGTGTGTGTGTGTGTGCAAAGAATAGAATACCATCCCTCTTTGCTATGCAAAGGTCAGAACTTATTTATCTTGACAGAAAACCAGCTTCACTCTTGAAGGAGTAACGCAAGTACTTGGGTATGTCTGTAATATGTCGGGGGGGGGGGGGGGGGAACCCTCTGGTATGGGAACTATAATTTGGGGGATGCATGCGGGAGGTCCCATCCAGCCAGTAATAAAACATTATTGAAGTTTCTAAAAGATATAGATAATTTTCTTATATATAAGTCATTGCACCCAACATTTTAGACCTCACTATGATGAATTAGTCACTGCACTGGAAGTTAGTGATTGTTTAGACACCCGTGATCATAAGGGAAGACAGGGAAAAATCCATGGTTGGCAGGGCTAGAGACAATCATTAGGCCCAAATAACTTGCACCCAACTATCCAAAAACTGTTGCCTGAGGAGCTAACTGGCTTGTTGATGTTCACTTTTCATAAACCTTGAAATTTCCCAAGACTGGAAGAGTGCTAATATTGTACCACTATTCAAAAAGAGCAAGTAGGACAACCTGGGTAATTAAGGGCCACTTAGTCTGACATCAGTCCCAAGGAAAATAATGGAAAAGCTGTTATGGGATTCCATTAGTAAATAATTAAAAGATCGGAATATAATTAATGCTAGTCACCATGGTTTACCAGAAAATAAGTATTGTCAAACAAACCTGATTTTATTCTTTGAGTATATTATAAGTTTGGTTGCTAAAGGTAACTGTGTAGATGTAATAAATTTCTGTAAGGCATTTGCCTTAGTACCATATGACATTCTGATTTTAAAAATAACATTATATAATATCAATAAAGCACGTTATATGGATTATGACCTGTCAGCTCTCAAAGTAGTTGTCAGTGGTGAATCATCTTTGAATGGGGAAGTTACTAGTGGGGTTCTGCGGGGACTGGTATAAGGCCTGATGCTATCTGACATTTTTGTCAATGATCTGTAAGTAAACATAAAATCATTGCTGATAAAATTTGTGGACAGAAAAATTGACAGAATCATGAATAATAATGAGGCCAGGGCAGTTGTACAAAGGGATTTGGATTGCCTGGCAAGCTGCGTCCATTCAAATACAATGTGTTTTAATATAGTCAAATGCAAACTTTCATACTTGGCAATGAGGAATTCAGGCCATACCTACAGAATGGAGTATTGTATCCTGGAAAGCAAAGACTCTGAAAAGGATGTAGGGATCATAGTGGACAAGTAATTCAAAATAAGCTCCCAGTGCAATGCTGTGACAAACAAAGATAATTCAATCCTTGGTTGTATAAACAAGAGAAAAGAGTGGAGGTAGGGAGGTGATTTTTCCTCTGTATATGGCATTAGAAAGACCAGTTTAAGAATACTGTGTACAGTTCTGGTTTCCACATTTTAAAAGAGGTTGAATAATTGGAGAGGATGTAGAAAAGAGTCACAAAAATTATTTGCGGGCTGGGGAAATTGTCTACTAGTGAGATACTTAAAGATCTCAATCCGTTTAGTTTATCAAAACAGAGACTCACGAGGTATCTTGATTTATGTATTAGTACGGCCATTGGGAGAAAACCCTGGGTACTAAAGGGTGCTTTAACCTACCAAAAAAAAAAAAACAGGAGTACTTGTGGCAGCTTAGAGTTTAACACATTTATTTAAGCATAAGCTTTTGTGGGCTATAAGCTTATGCTCAAATAAATTTGTTAGTCTCTAAGGTGCCACAAGTACTCCTGTTCTTTTTGCGGATATAGACTAACACGGCTGCTACTCTGAACCCTTAACCTAGCAGAGAAAATGATAAGAACCAATGGCTGGATGCTGAAGCTGGACAAATACAAATTTGATATAAGGCACACATTTTTAACAGTGATGGTGATTAACCACTGGAACAAACTAGCAAGGGAATTGGTGGATTCCCTATCTTTTTATGTCTTCAGATCAGAGACTGGATGTGATCTGAAAATTATGCCATGCAAGTTATTGGGCTCAGCACAGGGGCAATTGAGTGAAATGTAATGGCTTGTGATGTAAAGGAGGTCAGACTTACATGATCTAATGGTCCCTTTTGGCCTTACACTAGCAATCAATGATTCACATTAGTAGACTGGATGCAAGTAATTGCTAATGAGCTTCAGAATCTTTTGTCTATAGGTCGGCAGTATGAATCCAGCCTAATTCAGCATTGATTAAGTTGTTCTTTTCTCCGACACCCTCTACTGCATTTTTGGTGGATGTCCGTTCCAGCTCCCATGTCATGAAGTCACTATTATGCTTTGCACTAATTAGCAGGCTCAGCAGTGGGGACAAGAATTGCATGAACCATGGAGACTCAAAATTGCCCATTACTGCTAAAGAAAATTCACTTCCTCCAACACATCAGGGGTGAGACATGCTGGCAGGGCAGTGTGTATGGGAAGCTTGTCTTGCTGCTGTTGCTGCTTCCCTATATATAAACAGAGGGCTTCAATCACCAGGGCTGCACAAGCACTGTATCACATTTTTTAAGGACAGAGTTTATTGTGCAAGCTAATTGGTAACTATATAAATAAATACGTTAAATAGTTTACATAAAATGGCACACGTGGAGCTGGACAAAACTTAGTTCTGGCTAAGCTTGTATTATAATAACATTGCCACTTTGTATTCTTCCCCCCCCACACACACAATATTTTTCCCTTTATTATTATTAAATTCAATGGCATCTGGGAATTTCATTATTGCCCAGGGGAAAAAAATGTTTTTGGCTGTGGATGGTGGTTGATTGCTCTCATGGTGTTTTGACCAGTGCTTAAGTCAGTGCTTTTATCTGCTTGAGTCAGAACTACATTCCAGTATCAGAATTCAAGGCTTTCACTTTTGGCTTCCCCTTTACTTACCTTAGATGTAACAAATACTCAGACCAACTTACACTATGCAAAGTAACTACTGAATTGTCGCACAATATATCTGGCTAACCCTGATTGTGGTGTAAGGATAAAAAAACAAAAATGCAAACACACACAAAAAAACTTAATATTGAAGAAAAGAAACACTCTAACACTCCTAATCTGTAGGACACTTAAGAAAAAAAACACTTAATGTTTCTTTGCCTTTCTGTTATTGCTCACAATAGTCTTTCAATTACTTGGATTAGAGTTTAGAGACATAATAACAAAACATATCACCAAGAAAAAAGGCACTGTTTCTGAGACAGTTATGAGAAGAAAGCACACTTGAAGGGTTGCTTTGAAGCATTCTTTTTGTACCTAAGTGTTGAGGCTGTTTTGCGCCCCCACCCCCCCCAAAAAAAGCACATGGATCGTGTTTTATAGTACTTTCCTCTTTCATTCCCTGCTACTAGAAAACATTTAGCATTTGTAGCCCCACATTTCATGGCAAACACTATAATACAACAGTGCTATTAAACAAAATAAAACAAACAAAAAGAAGCCCTCCCCTCTTCCTCACAAAATTCTTTGAGAGCCAGGGAATAAGCACTACATCATACCATCTTTAGATGGAAAGTTCATTGCACAGTTAAATTGGATGTTTAGACAATTGTAAAAGACAATGGACAAGAGTGGGAAACTTGCTAATATTCCTGCTATCTACATATTAAGAGGTTCCCCTGGCTCATCTGAGTTGCTCAGATTCCATGGTAATGCCATAGTGTAAAGACCTGAATAGACTAAAACTGCATAGAGTGCAACTGTGATGCTCACTATCATGAGAGACACCCGGAAAGCAGAAGCAAGACCGTTGCGGAGTGAACCATTACACTGCTCTAGAGCCAAAATGCTTCTGAAATAAATGTAGTCAAACTTTACTAATTCTGGGTCACTGAGAACGAAAATGATGCTTAAAATTGTTGATTGGCTCTAGTTTTCAAGATATGCTATTGGGTCAGTATATACGACCCTTGACTTGGGAATGGCGGAGGATAAGTGAGTTATAAAGGGAAGGGATCTCAATTTAAACCAGAAATGACTAAAATACATCTTTGACTGGATCTATGAATAAATCTATGACTGGGTTTGGACAGTACTTGCTTTTTAGGCAAAACAATGAATGATGCAATCTGAAGCTGGTAT
The DNA here is from genome assembly GCF_027887155.1 of Malaclemys terrapin pileata. Taxonomy (NCBI): domain Eukaryota; kingdom Metazoa; phylum Chordata; order Testudines; family Emydidae; genus Malaclemys; species Malaclemys terrapin. Next base: position 31,411,840 of record NC_071513.1, on the reverse strand, counting down.
TGCCTCATACAGGATATGAATTGCATCATGTTATTCCTAGAAGTCATGGATGATGCAATCATAACGAAGCTTACATCACTCTGCTGAACAAATTGCCCTATATCAGCTCTAGAAATCAAACAGTGTCGTGCTCTCTTATTTGTCAGTGTTTGATTTTGCAAAGGGACACATTTCTGTTTAGCCAAAGTGAGCAGAGATGCCTCAAACTTGTGTGAACAGTGCAGATAACTTCTGCTATGTTTGTGGTGAAGTAACTTTTGCATCACAAAAGCGCAGTATAACCACAATGGTTAAGAAAGCCTATCACCTTTATTTTGGCTGCAAAATTGGAGATCAGGACAAGAGGTGGGCCCCACACATATGCTGCAACACTTGTGCAACAAATCTTCACCAGTGGTTGAACAGGAAAAGGAAATCTATGCCTTTTGCAGTGCTAATGATTTGTAGAGAGCCAACAGATCATACCAGCAATTGTTACTTCTGCATGGTGCCTCCAGTTGGGAAAGGTGTGTCAAAGAAGAAAAAATGGACTGTGCATTATCCAAACATTCCATCAGCTATACGCCCAGTACCCCACAGAGAAGGACTGCCGGTTCCTGATGCACCAGAATCATTCTCACTTGAGTCAAACGAGGAAGAGGATGAAACTTCTGGTCCTGAACCATCAATGTCGCAGGACCCACATTTTCTCCCATACTCCTCCTCTGAACCACACCTCCTAACACAAGGTGAACTGAATGACCTTGTCAGGGATTTGGAACTACTCAAGAGTAAGGCAGAGCTGTTGGGCTCCAGACTACAGCAGTGGAATCTCCTGGCAGGTGATGTTAGGATTTCCATGTTCCGTGACCGTCAAAAGGATCTTGTCCCATTCTTCTTCCTGGAAGGTGATCTTGTAGCCTGCAACAACATCGATGGTGTGATGGCAGCCCTCAACATCGTTCACGATCCAGATGATTGGAGACTGTTCATTGATTCATGAAAGACAAGTCTTAAAGCTGTTTTACTGCATAATGGCAATGTTTTGCCATCAATTCCAGATGGTCATGCAGTCTATATGAAGGAAACCTATGACAACATGAAACTTTGGAGGTGCATAAACTATGACCAACATCAGTGGCAGTTTTGTGGCGATTTGAAGGTTGTTGATTTCTTGCTTGGTCTGCAGACTGGATACACAAAGTACTGCTGTTTTCTCTGCGAATGGGATAGTCGTGCAAGAGATTCTCACTACATCAAGAAAGATTGGCCACTCCGACAGTCATTGGAGCCTGGGAGGAAAGGTGTTCAGCATCCACCACTTGTTGAATCAAGGAAGATTTTGTTATCATCCTTACACATCAAGCTGGGTCTGATGAAGAACTTTGTCCAGGCCATTGACAAAACACAAGCAGCTTTCAAGTACCTCCGTGGAAAATTTCCAAGGTTAAGTGAAGCTAAGATAAAGGAAGGTGTCTTTGTTGGTCCTCAGATTCGTGAATTTCTTCGAGATGATGCATTTGACCATGCACTGCGTGGCAAGGAAAAGACGGCATGGAAAGCCTTCCAGTTAGTGGCAATCAATTTTCTCGGAAACAACAAGGCAGACAACTACAGGTTGTTGGTGGAAAACCTCCTCAAGGCATACAAAAGCCTTGGTTGCAACATGTCACTAAAGATACATTTTTTGCACTCTCATCTAGATTTTTTTCCCACCGAACTTTGGAGCAGTGAGCGACGAGCACGGCGAGCGATTTCACCAGGACACTGCAACAATGGAGAAACGCTATCAGGGCAAATGGAGCCCATCAATGCTTGCAGACTATTGCTGGACAGTGACAAGAGATGCTCCATTTAATGAATACAAGAGACGAGCCAAGAAGCGCCGAGTAGGCACTGAATAGGACTAAACTATGTACATAATGGTTTTTTGCCTTTTGTTTCCTAATAAATTTTTTTTATATAACCCCTTTGCTGATTTTTAAAGTGTTACATAAACAGGACAGGTGAAATATTATCATGTAAAGCAACCATAAACACATGAAAAGACCTAGGTTTACAATTTATGATTAAAACTCTACTATCTACACAATATACATAGACATAAAATGTAAAAACTTAAATATCTTAGAAACAGTAGCCAATCAGTTGTTTTAATTGTCATATTTGAATTCAGTACATCAAAATACATAATAAATAGCACATTTTATCTCTGAAGCAGACGACTTCTCAAAAATTGTAGACCAGTGTTACATGGCTCACATGAGAGTAGCCAGTTGTATTGGGTATAGTTAAATGTATTTGACATACTGGTCACTATCCAGCAATCTGGCATCTTTAACATCTTTACAGTTTTGCTTCCCATAGCTAGTTAATTATGCTATTCTATTCTTGGGGCAGCATATATTTAGTATGGGGGTACAGTGAATATCACAATAATTGGATGTGGCTATCCAAAGGTAAAAACGTTCAATGGGATTTCAGTTCCTAAGTGCCTAAATCACTTTTGAAATATTAAGCTTCCTTAATGAGTTAGATATTGAAATGCTGAGTGCAGCAATGCCTAAATATCTTTACAAATCTGGGTCTAAGTGAGCAGTTTTGAGAACACTTTTTAAAATTTTACCCTTGATCTCTCTGTCCTTTGATCACCCTCACAAGTAAAGGGGGATAATAACACTTCTGTATTAAGATTGTTGAGAAATTTAATTTATTTATATTCTTAGAGATGGATAGAAGATGTAAAAGAAGGGGGAAGGGGCATTTATTATTTTAATAGATAAACCTTTCTCAGAGGTGGTAGAGATTTATGAAGAATCAGACTTGACAGGAAATTCCTAATCCAGTTCATTGGATATGAAAATGCCTTGTGTGCAAGAAGCTACAGTTAGCACATTGTCTAAATAAATAACATTCTTGCATCAAGAAGAGGGCTGCATTAATGACATTATAGGTCTTGCTGCTGTATAGTAATGAGTTTTCTTTATTCCTGGTTTATTGGTAGGGACATCATACAGTAATTCCACCTGTCTCATTTCAGTTCAAGCAAGGTATAAAATATGAAGGCTATCACCTCCCTTGGGCTGTGACACAGAGTTAAAACAAATCTGAGTGTTTCTCATTAGGGCTTTCACTATTTTTGTCATTTAGAAAATGTTCCCCTTATTTATGTTTTTGCTTCTCAATATGTAGGCACATCAGTGGATGATCAGTACAAATAAAAGGGAGGTCATATATAACTAATTAGATTAATTTCTTGCAAGAGAACGCTAACAGGGTTGAAAAAGTAAACATAATCAACCTGTATTTAAAGATGACTTTTGATAGGTTGCTATATGAAAGTTTTGTATATATGATTGAATACAGTGTCATCAACGTGAGAACTCTGGTGGACCCATGAGACAAACTGTACATCATGGTTGCCTTTTAGATTTGCTTCCAGAAAGGAGAGATCCCCTGCATTTATGCTCAGCCTTTAAAAGCACAATTTACAAGTTTCAATTCTATTGGTAATGTAAAAGTATATTTTGAAATAAAAAGTATACTTTCAGAAAGGTTTGAAAATGCCACTATGACTTGCTTAGTTATGGCCAGGGAACTCCCTGCCTGTTTCTATTCAACACAGAGATCATTTAAGCCTCTGTATAATAAATAAATAATTAATATCAAAGGATAAATATTAATATTTTAAACAATGATCCTGAGGAGTAGATACAAAATGGTAGCTGTAGTTAATTGACAAACTTTTATGAAAGATATTGACATCTGTGGATTTTCCATAGTTTTAAACTGGTAGCACTTGATGGTATTGATCATGAAATTCTAATTCAAGAGAGTAGTGATAAATTGATAGAGATTGGGTACGGCGGTTACAAATTGGAGACAAGATTGGTGCAAGGCAAAGTTTCCTTTATACTTTAGTGACCTGAAGACAGGAAATAAACATGGCATATTATGTAGAAGGAATGATCAGTAACAAAGTTAAGTGATTTGGTTTAGCTAAAATGATTAGTGAGAAAAAATGGGGTGTAAGATGGGAAATGAGTCAAGCATTTAAGAATAGAAAAACTCTATGTGAACTGGTGCAGGTTAGGGACAGTTGAATGTTCAGTTTAGGGAAGAGAAACTGGCTTTTCCATGGCAAGTCTGATGTGTGGAAAAATAACGTTAATTGCTTTTCACTTCCTCTGTAGAATATTTTTTAAAAATCTAGATGTCTTTACAAAAGTATATTCCCATTGAAAACAACTAGTTAAAATCTTTGTTGCTATTCACTGAAGATAATCTGAAAAGTTTCTAAATTATTAATTAAAAAGCTATTCATTTCATTCTAACATTTTGAATTAATAAGTCATTTGGGGGCAACTTGTTAGTTTAGACTGCTCTTAAAGAAATCTGAATGAGAGGACTTATGTGATATGCAAGTGTGTTTGACATTAAACTTTAATTGCTTTGTTTATTTTTAAATTTTATTGGGGATGTTTTTAGAGTGTGGATTAGTCCAGGAAGAAAATATTATTGATTTTAGTATGGATAGAAATGAGGCCTGAGATTTACAGGGCATGTACAAGTAGGATAAATGCATCAGTTAAAATGCCTCCCACCTACAAGTACTAGGGTGACCAGATGTCCCGATTTTATAGGGACAGTCCCGTGTTTTGGGTCTTTTTCTTATATAGACTCCTATTAACCCCCATCCTGTCTCGATTTTTCACATTTGCTGTCTGGTCACCCTGACAAATACCAGGAGTTCAGGATTCCTTGCTACACCAACAAGCCAACCATACTATAAATGACCCCATTTCAGGAAGGTGGTAAAAGTAAAAAGTGCCATTATTTTCCCTACTTCTTGTTCCTATGTTGCAACAATTGTACTCTTCCAGGTCCGAGAAGGAGACTGTACATTTCAGATGACAGCCAAGTCATAATCTTGGATGGGACTCGCTGAAGATTTAGAATGTTTTAACTACATGTAAATAGAGGATTTTCCCAACATTTGTCTTTCACAAAAATGTTTTTATACTCTAGCTGACTGCTTTATAGAGTCTCAAATAGACTGTTCCAAGCTATGGCAAGATTTGTCTCAGTATTCTCCAGTGCAAAATCTAAGTCTCTCCTCAAGGAAATTAATCTTCTGAAGATAAGAAGATTTACAAAAGACTTGATTTTTCTTCTTCTTCTTCTTCTTCTTCTTCTTTTTTTTTTTTTTTGGAATGAAAACTGTGTACATTAGGAATGCAGACATGCTTTGATCTGCAGATTTTAAATCCAGAGGGGTTCTTAAAAGTACAATGATTTTTTCGAAAACAAAAACTGGAACAAAGGTGCAAAATTTCCCATTCTTCTGAATCTTCTTTTTAAATGGTCAGAGTGAGATACTTTGAAAAAGATGTTTTAACTGCTCTGTCATGGAACCTTGGAGAGCCTGTATGGATTTTAATTCCAATTAAAAACATATTTTCTTTGTAAAGCTTCTTTCTGATCTTGAAAGTGATAGAAAGGTCTGTCTGAAAAAAGATGGAATGCAATTTCCTAGCAAATACAAAGCCTTAATATTAAATTAATGTGGGTTTATCTGTTGTCATGTGGAACACAAAGCTGTTTTAACTGCAAAAGTCTAATATCAGTGGAACTGTTTAATCATTACTCTGAATCTGATATATGGTTCTGATATATGGAATCTGATATTTTGAACTTGATCAAGTAACTCATTAAAACTAAAAAGGGAAAAATTCTAGAACTATTTTAAGTCCTTAAAGTAATGCACTGTGTAAGGACTTCCTTTCAGTAGACAAATTTCAAGTGTTTGCATGATGTGACAGGGTGCAATGTCTTACCTGCCAAACCTGTAGGAGCATAACTTCTCTCTAACAATCTTCAAAATTCATAATTTGGTTGACAGTGAGGACTGCTACATTTACGAACTTTGTTCATTCAGCTTTATAAAACGTCTACAATGAAGCCAGAGAAATTTGTATTCTTCCTTGATTTACAGAAATGCAGAAAAATTCAAGGTTTATTATAGAAAAATTTCTATTTCCCCTCTTCCTCTTTCACAGAAAAAACTACCCAATCCCATGATTTTTATAGCCTCCTAAAACAGAAGTAAAATACCTTTCAGGGTAGCCTAATATCCTACCTGGTAATCTTGGACAAATTTGGTGGTATAGTCAGACATATTTCAACTGGGATCACAGGCCACTGCCAGTCCCCATAAAGATTTTTTCTTGTGCTTCTGGCAAATGGAGTATCTAGGAGTAAAATAGCAACCCAGTATTTGTCAAGGAATTAAAGATCAATTAAGTAAAATCCAGAGACCAAATGTTTCCCTTATTCATAAAAAAGTGCAGATGGAAATGGACAAGTCTAAGGCATCTGCGGCTATGTGTGGTGTAGGGCCAGAGGGATGCAGAATGAGCCAAAAAAACATAGAAGAGGTCAGGATCTTTGGGAAAACAAATCCCCTGATTACTGACCTCGGAACCAATTGTAGGAGTGGGCTGATAAAGTTTGCGGATGACACAAAGTTGGGAGGTATTGCCAATTCGGAGGAGGATCGGGATATTCTGCAGGGAGACTTGAATGACCTTGTAAATTGGAGTAACAGAAATAGGATGAAATTTAATAGTGAAAAGTGTAAGGTGATGCATTTAGGGATGACTAACAACAATTTTAGTTACAAGCTGGGGACGCATCAGTTAGAAGTAACGGAGGAGGAGAAAGACCTCGGAGTCCTGGTAGACTATGAGTCGACAATGTGACGTGGCGGTGAAAAAAGCCGATATGGTCTTGGGATGCATTAGGCGAGGTATATCTAGTAGGGATAAGGAGGTGCTGCTTCCGTTGTACAAGGCGCTGGTGAGACCTCATTTGGAGTACTGTGTGCAGTTCTGGTCTCCGATGTTTAAAAAAGATGAACTCAAACTGGAACGGGTACAGAGAAGGGCCACTAGAATGATCAGAGGAATGGAAAACCTGTCGTATGAAAGGCGACTCGAGGAGCTCGGGTTGTTTAGCCTAACCAAACGAAGGCTGAGGGGGGATATGATAGCTCTCTTTAAATATATCAGAGGAATAAATACCAGGGAGGGAGAGGAATTATTTCAGCTCAGTACTAATGTAGACACGAGAACGAATGGATATAAACTGGCCGTGGGGAAGTTTAGGCTTGAAATTAGACGAAGGTTTCTGACCGCTAGAGGGGTGAAATATTGGAACAGCCTTCCGAGGGAAACTATGGGGGTGAAGGACCTGTCTGGTTTTAAGATTAAGCTAGATAAGTTTATGGAGGGAATGGTTTAATGGGATAACATGATTCTAGTCAAATGAACAGCGTGCCATCGCTGGTAAATAGTATCAATGGCCAATAAGGGTCTGGCTGGAGAATCTTGCCTACATGCTCGGGGTTCTACTGATCACCATATTTGGGGTCAGGAAGGAATTTTCCTCCAGGGTAGATTGGCAGAGGCCCTGAAGGTTTTTCGCCTTCCTCCGCAGCATGGGGCGGGGGTCGCTAGCTGGAGGATTCCCTGCTACTTGAAGTCTCTAAACCACAGGATTTGGGGACTTCAACAGCAGAGTCAAGGGAAAGGGGTTGGGACGGCTTTGTGGCCCGCATCATGTGGGAGGTCAGACTAGATGATCATAATGGTCCCTTCTGACCTTAAAGTCTATGAGGATCCCCATCCAGATGTGGACGGGGGGGGGGGCTCCTTGTGTCACCTGTTGCCCCCTGCCATCTATGGCAGTCAAATGAGGCTGTTTGTGATGTTGCAGGCTCATGGATGCACTCTAATCCCTGAAGAGCAGGCCACAAGCATTAACAGTATTTGATATTACATCAGTTTCCCTAGAGCAGTGGTTTTCAACCTTTTTTCATTTGCAGACCCCAAAAATTTTGAATGGACATGCGGACCCCTTTGGAAATCTTAGACATGATCTGTGGATCCCCAGGAGTCCGTAGACCACAGGTTGAAAACCACTGTTCTGTGGTTATGACAACCTTTCCTGGAACCCTTAGGCATAATCAGCAGACCCCCAGGAACACAGGTTGAAAACTGCTACCCTAGAAGGGATGTCAAACTCATTGAGTGGTGTGAGATGAATTACTGTGGGACAGGGGGAAAACATCAGCGGCAAGAAATCCATTTAGCAATCATCACACACTGCAGAATGTGCTACTTTAACTAGTGACATAAAATATTGCATTTAAGATTACTTTTTTTTTTCTCAAGGCCACATATTTTATGCAACATCCCTTACTCTGTGCATTCTTAGTATGATTAGTACTACTTCCCATCTTTTGTGCATTTTTTTCCTCTAACCATTTTGCTTCCCCAGTACACTTGGCCCTTTCCTTCTCTTTCACAGCTCTTCCCCATCTTTTTCACATACCCCATTGGATTCTTCTCCCCCCTACACCTCATATTCTGCCCCTTTCCTCCCTCAGGCTTTCTTAGGCAAGTTGCTTCTCCCCCTTGGATGTTAGATTTCTAGTCACCCTTCCGCATAACAATCCCTTTGAGACGCTTTGCACCTTCCCACCTCTTCCTTCCCCACACCCTCCACGGCACATTGGGCCCCCTCTCTTCCATTTCACCCACATTGGCCTGCCTCTCTCTATTTCTGCTACCTGTCCATTGGCACAGTGAGCTCCACACTTTTGACTCCTGGTTGATTCTCTGGGATGCTGCTGATTTATTTATTTATTATTATTCTTTGTATTATTGTTTGGTGTGGGGAAGGATGGAGGGCAAAACTCCTTTCCGGCTTTATAAGAAAAAAAATCAGTTAATTTTTCATAAGATAAGCACCTAGGCAAGCCATAGTCAGCCTGACACCTATATTACATCTAGCATAGTGGCTCTCAAACTTTTTTACTGGTGACCCCTTTCACATAGCAAGTCTCTGAGAGTGACCCCTTATAAATTAAAAACACTTTTAAATATATTTAACACCATTATAAATGCTGGAGGCAAAGTGGCATTTGGGTTGGAGGTTGAGAGCTCGCGACCCCCCATGTAATAACCTTGAGACCCCTTGAGGGGTCCTGACCCCCAGTTTGAGAACCCCCATCTAGCATATGTGTGTTCACAATGCTGCATGGTGAATTTCTATTTTTGAAAATGCAAAAGGCGGAAGGTGGAGTAGAATTTGGGAGAGCGGAAGTAATGTTGTGTTCCTGGCTATCAAATTTAAGCAGACTAGTTTTGAGGTTTGGCCATTTCTCTTAATTATATTGTTCATTTAAATCTTGTAAATATACTATTTTTTTTCTTTTTTAAGGTGTAGCAAAAATAATTCTAGCAGAAAATATTAAATGTAATTTGCATTTTGAAGACGCTTTAATTTTTGGTTGATATTATCAGCATTAGGTTGCTACCAATTTATCTTTAAACCCTGTCTCCCCATAATATTACTTTGGCTTGGTCTACACTAAACCCCCAAATCGAACTAAGGTACGCAACTTCAGCTACGTGAATAACGTAGCTGAAGTTCGAAGTACCTTAGTTCGAACTTACCTCGGTCCACACGCGGCAGGCAGGCTCCCCCGTCGACTCCACGGTACTCCTCTCATCTAGCTGGAGTACCGCAGTCGACGGTGAGCACTTCCTGGTTCGACTTATCGCATCCAGACAAGACGCAATAAGTCGAACCCAGAACTTCGATTGCCAGCCACCGAATTAGCGGCTGGGTGTAGACATACCCTTTGTGTTACATTTGTAGTTGTATAGGTTATAGTTTTAATTAGAAAAACAGGAAAGCAGAAGAAGGTAATATTGTGTTCTCTTTTGTTTGATTTCTCTTGTTCATATGTATTAGATGTTTGTGCATTTCCTAGCTTTGAGCAATGTAAGCTATAATTGAGATCTAAAGTTGGAACATGTCTTTGGTTACTGTTTTGTTAATTCCTTTTATTTTACTGTAAAATTGTATCTTCTCATGTGTTGCTGATGAAGTGAAAGAAAAGCCAAAGGTAATCCACTTCAGCTCTTTTTGCTTCTAGTAACAAGGCTCTGTCTTTAAATCTGTTTTTTGCAATGAAGGCTGCCTGAAAAGTATGCATGCTATTTTCTTGTCTCCTTTTCACATGGGCTATTTATGAGTTCAGTACAGAATGCAGGTCCTCTTTAGGATGTTCGATTGAAATGTACCAATAATTTACCTTGTACGAAGCCTTGGTAACTCTTAAATGTTCCTTTGTGTGTGCATGTGCGTGTGTGTTTGTAGTGAGGTTTTTAATATGGTTGGGGGCCAGAAAGGGATGAGTTCTGAATGGAAGCAAATAAGTAGGAAAGACAAAGGGATGGAGAAGGCAAGGAAGGGACATTAAATGGATGAGGGAGGGAGAGAAGGATAGAGGCTAGTGAGAGTAGGGTGGAATCAGGAGAACAGTGAATGAGAGGGAGAGGGAAGGTCAGAGCATACAGTCACTGTCTGGAGTGTATTTTATCATTATGTAAGGATGTGCATGTGGCTGCCAAGAACAAAGGTTATCCTTCAATTTGGAAGGCAGAGTTCAGGACTGTGGGGAGCTGCAGGTTGCAGACAACATCAAGCTCTAGTTGCCTGGGTGTCATGCTAGCTATGCAATGTTTAAATAAAAGTAATGTGTTAAATGCATGCTCTTTATGCTTTAATAAAGAGAACAAGCCACTGATGTCATATTTTAACTATTAGTTATTTAAAACATGTATCTGAGTGCTCAGGAAAGTGCTTCATTGTACACACACTGAAGTGCCGCCTAGTTTTTAATTGAAAAGTGGTCATTTAATGTAGATTTTCAAAGGGTCTGTGCTCCTGCAACTTTCATTGAGGCCAATAGCAGATTTGGATGTCACATTTCCTGGTGAATGTCTCTTCCTTGCTGCCCACCTAGGCTGCTGAGAGGGGAACCCAACCCTCCGTGCTCTGGATCCCCTGGGGTGTCTTAAGCTTTTCGAGTCTGAATGGAGTCTAGCCACTGTGCCAGACCCAGGGTCCCTAGGCACACTGGGTGTAGACCTTCTACCTGGGACTCACCTTCCAAATATTGAAACCTGCTGTCCAGCCACTTAGATCCTCTAGGCATAATGCTGACCTTTCATACCCCCAGTACTTAAACACACATCTTTCCCAGAGCTCCACGCCAAAAGTTGGAGCTTCTGATTACAGTTTATCACCCTCATTTTAATCTGGTGCAACATGGCTTTCTCCCTCAGTCCTGCTTTGAGTCCTTTTATAGGCATCTGACAGTGTCACCTGCATTGTTTCTTCTTCTGGTAACTTTCCATTACTTCCAAGCCCCCTCCCCTCAGACAAGAGGAGGAAGTGTCTTCTCCCAGATAGAACAAACCATTGTCCCAAGGAATTTGATTTTGAATAGAGGATCATTAAGTGATGATCACTCAATATTGTCTCTGTCCTGGCAGAGACAAAGTGCAAACCCTGCTAACTCATGAGGGGTCCACCTACAAATAGGCTTTCCGTGACACGAGTAATTTCATGATACAATTTCATAAAATCAAAAAATCAGAAGTGACACAGACAGAATGCCCAATTTGTCACAGTGGGTACTCAAGAACTCTGAAAATCAAGCCATTTGCTATAACTAATAAAGTACATTTTAAATCACCCATCTCACCTCACCCATTTTGTGCTGGCACTTTTCACATTCACAAAATATCCTCTGTAAAAAGGGTTACTTGTACATTGATATCATTAGGACATGAATGTGGTTCTGGTATTATGATAAAAGCTCCCCTGGCTTCAGGGCTTGCAACAATCTGCATTTTTGTTTCGGCATGATTTTTGGCAGGCTTTTCGGCTTGCTCTTAGTCATGAAACTAAAAGGAGAACACTAGTTAGCTTGGTAACTTTTACAAGTGAGCTCTAAGGATGTTACTTAGTCGAGTTCAAGGTTGTGGTTCTTCAGACTATGGCAAAATGACTGCAAAAAGAATAAATTAGATATAGATAAATATAGGTGAGTTTTATGTCTACACAATATTTTGTCTTCATCTCTACTCATATTTCTGCCACTCACTTGATATTTTAGATCCTAATTTACACTACATGTTAAATTTGGCATGTAATTAAATACATGGAAAGATTCATGTGAGCATCTACTTATGTGATCTGGTTTGACATGAATTTGTGCCTTAGAGGGGAAGTTTAAAATAAACTTTCTATTTTATAATATGAGATGTCTTTACTTGAGACTGCAAAAGGCTGAAAGAATCTTAGGGTTGGTGACACATTTGTGACCAACTATTTTATGTGAAGTACTGATGAAAAACGGTCACATTTGCTATAAAAATGTTATTCTTTTTGAAAATGCCACCAAGCATTATATTATTAATAGCCTTCATGTGTTTTCTGCTGGACGGGCACTGGCTCTGGAAATGCAACACCAGATGAGAATTAGTATCAAACTAAAAAACAAACCTTGTTAGCAGGTGTAGACAAATGGTGACATAGGATGGTTACAGATGACTGTTCATTGTGAGTGGGGAACTAGATTAAGGTCTAGTCATGCAAATTCTTTGTCAGGCAAATAATCTCTTTGAATTTATTCTGTCCTCACACAAGTTTTACATTAGTTTAACTCCAGGACAGATTCTCTTGATATACAGTGGTATAAGTGAAAGGAAAATGAGGCCCAAAGGGATTACACACACAAGAAAAGTTACACATGTGTATAAAGCATTTGAAGGATTGGGCCTGAAGACACACAAATACATTCATTTTAGTTACCAGCAAATATGAGCAAAATATGTGTAATTACAGTCATGTTTTGGTGAGGCGAAGTAGGAAGATTGAAAAATATCATGCAAATGCATCTGAATAACTTGTTACCGAGGCTCTTAAAGAGAATTCCACCAAATTAACAGTGAAAAATGAGGAGTTCCAAATGATGAGTCCTGTTGTATTGCTATTTGGTGGAGAACATTTAAATGGATTTCATAGGGGAATGCATGGGTGGGGAAATGAAGGAAGAGGTTTTATATTTTAAATCAACATTCCTATGTTCAATAGGCAACATTCTTTTGGAGACTGAGGAAGCAGATCCCCAAATGTAGGTGTGATGGATTCAGTCACACAGACCCCCTTGGGACAGTCACCTGATATGCTGGAATTACCTCTGAGCCCATTTTCCCTGCCATCTTGGGACTTCCAGAATCCTGCTTTGTTGAGCCAGACACGCTAGCCTGTTACAACACAGACCCAGGGTCTGGGCCACGCCCCCAAAGCTACAGGCTTTAAGTGATAACACCTCTGCAGGTTACCTGAATCCAGCACCCAGACACCCAGTTTCCAATGGGATCCAAACTCCAAATAAATCCATTTTTCTCTGTTTAAAGTTTATACGGGGTAAACTCATAAATTGTCTGCTGTCTAGAACACTGATAGAAAGATATGCACAGCTGTTTGCTCCCACAAGTATTAATCCCTTACTCTGAGTCTACTAATAAACAAAAGTGATTTTATTAAGTATAAAAAAATAGGATGTAAGTGGTTCCAAGTAATAACAGACAGAACAAAGTAAGTCACCAAGCAAAATAAAGCAAAAACACGCAAACCTAAGCCTAATACATTAAGAAATCGATTACAGGTAATATCTCACCCTCAGGGTATGTCTACACTATGAGAGTATTTCGATTGTAATTAAATCGAATATGTGGAATCGACATTACAAAGTCGAACGTGTGTATCCACACTAAGGACAGTAATTCGACTTTGTGAGTCCACACTAACGGGGCATCGACATTGGAAGTGGTGTACTGTGGGCAGCTATCCCACAGTTCCCGCAGTCCCCGCTGCCCATTGGAATTCTGGGTTGAGCCCCCAGTGCCTGCTGGGGAAAAAAATGTGTTGAGGGTGGTTTTGGGTAACTGTCATCATCCAACCATCACTCCCACCCTTCCTCCCTGAAAGTGCCGGCGGGCAATCAGTTCACGCACTTTTCTGGTAAGTGACAGCGCGGACACCACAACACTGCGAGCATGGAGCCCCATAATTGCTGCAGTTATGGCCGTTTCAACATCTCTCAGCTTATCATCCACCTTTTCCAGAAGCAGATGCTGAGAAATCGGGAGAGGAGGCTATGGCAGCGCAGTGAGGACATGAAGTCTGAGAGTGGCACAGACTTCTCGCAAAGCACGGAACCCCGCGCAGTGAACATCATGGTCACAATGGGTCATGTTGATGCTGTGGAACGGCGATTCTGGGCCCAGGAAACAAGCATGGACTGGTGGGACTGCATAGTGCTGCAGGTCTGGGATGAATCACAGTGGCTGCAAAACTTTCGTATGCGGAAGGGAACTTTCCTGGAACTTTGTGAGTTGCTGTCCCCTGCCTTGAAGCGCAAGGACACCTGGATGCGAGCAGCCCTGACTGTCCAGAAGCGAGTGGCCATAGCCCTCTGGAAGCTTGCAAAGCCAGATAGCTACCGGTCAGTCGCGAATCACTTCGGCGTCGGGAAATCTACCGTGGGGATTGCTGTGATGCAAGTAGCCAACACAATCGTTGAGTTACTGCTCTCAAAGGTAGTGACCCTTGGAAACGTCCAGGTCATCATAGATGGCTTCGCCGCGATGGGATTCCCAAACTGCGGTGGGGCTATAGATGGAACTCACATCCCTATCCTGGGACCGGACCAGCAGGCCAGCCAGTACATTAACCAAAAGGGCTACTTTTCAATGGTGCTGCAAGCACTGGTGGATCATAGGGGACATTTTAGCAACATCAACGTAGGATGGCTGAGCAAGGTTCATGACGCTCGTGTTTTCAGGAACTCTGATCTGTTTAGACGGCTGCAGGAAGGTATTTACTTCCCAGACCAGAAAATAACTGTTGGGGATCTGGAGATGGCTATAGTGATCCTCGGGGACCCAGCCTACCTGCTAATGCCCTGGCTCATGAAGCCGTATACAGGCGACTGGACAGTGCAAAAGAACTCTTCAACTACCGGCTGAGCAAGTGCAGAATGGTGGTGGAGTGTGCTTTTGGACATCTGAAGGGGAGATGGAGAAGCTTACTGACTCGCTCTGATCTCACGAAACCAATATCCCCATTGTTATTGCAGCTTGCTGTGTGCTCCACAATCTGTCTGAGAACAAGGGGGAGACCTTTATGCCGGGGTGGGAGGTTGAGGCGAATAGCCTGGCTGCTGATTACGCCCAGCCAGACAGCCATGCGATTAGAAGAGCCCAGCGGGACGCACTGTGCATCCAGGAGGCTTTGAAAGCTAGGTTCCTCAGTGAGCAGGGTAACCTGTGACTATTAAGTTTGTGTAAAGAGAAGCTTAACCTGCCCCCGTTTCTTTACACACTTACTGTTGACTATCCTCTCCAGCTACATACCCCGTTCACCCCGTCCCCCCGTTCCAACACACGTTTAAAAATAAAAGACATGGAACTTAGTTATTGAACACTGTATTCTTTATTACGCATTTCGCGGTAAAGTGTTGAAAGTGGGACGCAGACTGTGGTGGGTAGTGGGCATACTGATGGAAAGAACACTTCTAAACTCGAGGAATGACAGGCTTCTGATAATAGAGTGGTCCGCAGTGGTGGACTGGTTGTTTCAACGGAGCCTGCCATCCCTCCTTTTCGGGACTCTGTGTGTAGAGGCTATGTGACTTTGTGACGGGGGAGGATGGTTACAGATCCCCTGCTGCGTGGCTCTGTGATCCAGGACAAGGACCGCTGCATAAGATCTCTATCTGCCCTCCGCCGCCACAAAGTCACATGCCTCTCCCCCCCCCCACAGGACATGAAAACCACCTCCCAGACTGACCAGGGTGCCTAGTGACTGCAATGTGTGTGTGACCTTCTGCTGAACCTGCCCCCGTGTCTGTACCCTGGTAAAGGTGACTGTCCTCTCCAATTACCAACCCCCTTTCCCCCCTTCAAACACAGTCTTCCCTAAAAGAACATGACGGAAACAGTAATTAACAGAAACATATCTTTTATTAACAACTACACAGTTAGGGGATGAAACTGGGACGGGGGGCTTGGGTGAAGCGGGAAGGAAAGGACTTATCAAATTTTTGGGAATGAGAGCCTTCTGGTACTTGAGCAGTCTGCAGGGGTGCAGTGACAGTTTTCACGGCACCTGCCGCCCCTCCTTCTTGGGACTTTGGGTGAGGTGGGTATGGGACTTTGTGGTGGGGGATGGCGGTTAGAGATAGACTGCAGCGGGGCTCTGTCCTCCTGCCTCCGGTCCTGCAGAACATCCACAAGGTGCCAGAGTGTGCCCGTTTGCTCCCTCATTAGTCCAAGCAGTGTTTGAGTCGCCTTCTGGTCTTCCTGCCACCACCTCTCCTCCCGTTCGCAGTGTGCTCGCTGGTATTGAGACATGTTCTCCCTTCACTGGGTCTGCTGTGACGACTCGGCTCGGGAGCAGCCCATAAGTTCTGAGAACACGTCATCTCGTGTCCTTTTCTTTCTCCGCCTAATCTGCGCCAGCTTCTGCGAGGGGGGTGGCATGGTAGGTCGGGAGACATTCGCAGCTGTGGGATGGGAAAAAGGGAGTGAATTCCTCACAAAGATAATTTTTTGTGAACAATGAACATAGTCTTTCTCTGTAAACAAGACCATGCACAGCACCTATCACATGCGCACTCAGGACAAGGTCGAATTTTCAGCCTTTGAATTCAGTGCCTGGGGTCTTGCAGTGGAGATCAGACAACCGGGGCAGGACAGCGGAATTCAGGTAGCAGGCTGACATGGTAAGCCATAGACTTTTGGCTGCTTAAAACTTAAATTATAGTTGTGCCCTCCTTTCACGTTCAAAGCAATGCTCCTATCGTTGGCCAGTTCCTGCTGCCAGCAATCCGGCAAGCATGAACTCTGCCCCTTTCCCACCCCCTTGTGACTGTCCCCGGGAAAGATCCCTGTATGCTGCCCCTCTCCCGCCTCCACCACGTGGCTGTAAACTGCCGGTGAGAGTTCTGTAAAGGAACAGGCAAGCAGTCCCAATAGTAACATTCCCCTAATTCTAAGTAGGTCACCATGAGCGACATCACTCTGCTGAGAATTTCGGAGACCGAGAAAGAACGCATGCTGCGTGAAAGCCAGCAAAAACCAGGGCCATATGCCGCCATGCTCTGCAAGGCAATGATCCCAGAGTACTTGATGATAGCCTGGCAAGGAAAACTTTCTTACTACGGAGGACACAATGAGGCCACTCTCCCCAGGAACCTCATGCAAACGCTTTCCAATTACCTCCAGGAGAGCCTCATGGAGATGTCCCATGAGGATTTCTGCTCTATCCCCGTACATATAGATCTTCTTTTCCAGTAGCTGCACTGGCAAGGACTAAAAAGTAGAGCGCCTAGAGCAAACTAATTATGATAAACCGGACATTGTTAGATTCTTTTGTAGTAGTTGCACTGCCAAGGACTAAAACGATAAGAGCTTGGGGCAAACAAATCATGAAAAACCCATTGATAATATTTCTGTTCTGTTTAAAATAAATGTTTACATGTTTAAAAAACTTACCGACTGATCCTTCCCCTGATTCAGGGTCAGGGTTAACGCTTGGGGACGGTTGGTAGGGGATCTCTGTGAGGGTGAGGAAGAGATCCTGGCTGTCTGGGAAATCAGCGTTGAAAGCGCTGTTGACTGCCTCGTCCTCCTCCTCACCTTCCTCATTGTCCCCATCCGCGAACATCTCTGAGGAAGCGGCCGTCGACAATATCCCATCTTCAGAGTCCACGGTCCGTGGTGAGGTAGTAGTGGCGGCCGCACCTAGAATGGAATGCAGTGCCTCATAGAAACGGCATATCTGGGGCTGGGATCCGGAGCGTCTCTTTGACTCTTTTGTCTTCTGGTACCCTTGTCTCAGCTCCTTGATTTTCATGTGGCACTGAGTTGCATCCCGGCTGTATCCTCTCTCTGTCATGGCTTTTGAGATCTTCTCATAGATTTTTGCATTTCGATCACAGCTCCGAAAGCACGGTCTCATTGCCCCACACAGCGGTCAGATCCAAGACTTCCCGATCGGTCCATGCTGGGGCCCTCTTTCTATTCTGAGATTGCATGGTCACCTCTGCTGGAGAACTCTGCATCGTTGCCAGTGTTGCTGAGCTCGCCACGATGTCCAAACAGGAAATGAGATTCAAACTGCCCAAACAGGAAAAGGAATTCAAATTTTCCCAGGGCTTTTCCTGTGTGGCTGGTCAGAGCATCCGAGCTCGGACTGCTGTCCAGAGCGTCAACAGAGTGGTGCACTGTGGGATAGCTCCCAGAGCTATTAGCGTCGATTTCCATCCACACCTACCCTAATTCGACATGGCCATGTCGAATTTAGCGCTACTCCCCTTGTTGGGGAGGAGTACAGAAATCGAATTTAAGAGACCTCTATATCGAACTAAATAGCTTCATTGTGTGAATGGGTGCAGGGTTAATTCGATTTAACGCTGCTAAATTCAACATAACCTCCTAGTGTAGACCAGGCCTCAGAGATGTCTCAATAAGCTTATTTCACAGACTAGACCCCTTCCTATCCTGGGCCCAATCCTTTCCTCTGGTACAGTCCTTGTTATTTTCAGGTGGTAACTAGGGGTTTTCTCATGATTGGCAGCTCCCTTTGTTCTGTTTTACCTCCTTTTATAGCTTTGGCACAAGGTGGGAATCTTTTGCCTCCTTCTACATGGAAATGTACCAGATTTAAGATGGATTCCAGTATCATGGGACCTGGGCACATGCCCTGTGGGACCCCAGCCTCCATTCTTCCTGGGCTGGCCCACATGTACACAGGAAGGTTTGCAAGTAAAAGAGCCATTTACAGTTCATTGATTCTGAAACACCCTTAATGGCTTCCACTTAATATGTTTACATCAGTAATACAAGTTTATAGCTTATTCTCCTAACTCCAGACATAGAAATAATACATGCAAATAAATAGGATGAACACACTCAGTAGATTATAAGCTTTGTAATGATACCTTACAAGAGACCTTTTGCATAAAACATATTCCAGTTATATCATATTCACATTCATAAGCATATTTTCATAAAGCATATGGAGTGCAACATCACAGTAGATTTTCTGTTGGGTCTGAAAGTTCCATCATTTAAAACAAACAAAAACCAACTTTCAACTCTTTTTGTAGAATATTTTTGCAGTTTAACATTGTGCAAGTAAATGAAGATAATTACATTTCCTTGATATGATCAATACAATGAAATTGGAAGGTTATATAATGTATGAGAATATTGAAAATAGAATACTTTTAACTTCACAGGGTTTTTTTTAAGTTTTAGAATGAAGATATAGAAAAGTAAAAAATGGAGGTATTTAACATTTACACATTAGGGAAAAATAAGACAATTTGTGTCTTCACCAAAATCTCTTTCTAATGACTTTGATATGTCCCGTATATTGTAGGCCAGAATCTCTGACTGGCTGCTATAACTATCTTTTGAAAACCCTTTTTTCCTACATGAATGTCCTTATATGTTGTGGAAGAATGCTCATATATGGACCCTATATATCCAAATAAGTCTATTTGTCATGCTAATATTTTGCTGATAGTTAAAATTAAGAAACATTTATCTTCTCCTTTCACTCTCTGCATCCTGAATAACCCCATTATAACCCTTTAGCAAGGAGTGTGGTTCCTCTCAGAGGTGGACAAGGAGGTGCAAATCACATGGTGGGTGGAGCTAGGAGGGCCACACCCCACATGCAGGGCCAGCTCCAGCTTTTTTGCCGCCTCAAGCGGCGAAGCGGGAGGGAGGAAACCGCAATTGGCGGTACGTCGGCAGCAACTCAATTGAGCTGCTCCATTCTTCAGCGGCTGGTCCTTCGATCCCTCTCTTCCTCTTCAGTGGCACTTTGGCGGAAGCTCAAAGAGGAAGAGAGGGACTGAAGGACCAGCCACTGAATTGCCGCTGCTGACCCAGATGTGTCATCCCTTTCCATTGGCCGCCCCAAGCACCTGCTTCCTGCACTGGTGCCTGGAGCCAGCCCTACCCACATGCCAGAAGTAGAGGAGTGGGACAGGAAGGGGAAATCTAAAAGACTGGCCCAGCAGCTCAGTTAAGGGGGAGCAGCCAGAGGAGACAGACACATCTTTCCTGCTGCTGGAGTGGAGCACCAAGGAAAACTGCTGGGAGTGGAGCCCTGGGGAGACTGAGCATCTAGGGAGTCCTGATGTTCTTGACATGGAGGAACTGCTACCATTACCCCTGGCAGTGTACCCAGGGGAGACTGAGGCCAACCCCTGGACACAGGTGGGAGCGAGGGAAAGGAGGCAACCCAGGGGAACCAGGCAGTAGTCTGGTGGAGAACAAGTCTGAAACCAAGTCAGTGTGTTGCAGGAGGATCCCCACTGACCCAGTGGTGGACCTTCTGCCACTGATAGGGCCCTGGGTTGGGATGTGGTGGGGTTGTGTGGGCCCACGTAGCCCCTGCCACCCTACCCCTGAGGTGGCAGTATTCCCCCTCCAAAGGCCAGGAGGCCTGTGCTCCTCAGCACAACCCTTTGCCTGCTTGTGGTGCTGAACCCCTTGCCTGAGCCCCAGAAACTAACAGCTCTGCCTGATTGCAGGCCAGAGCCCTAACTGGTGGCGGCCTCACCCTGCCTAAGAGCTGGATGAATAGACAGGTGCCCAGGTCACCAGCCAGAGCCCAGACTGTGTACGGCCCACTTGAAGGACGAGACCCCTTGAGAATCGCTAATTCCCCCACTCTTGTTCTGCTTAGAGAAGGCTTTAGCAGACCCAAATTGTGAGGAGGCATGGCCCACCCCAGATGCAGATGCGAAGGGACGGCCCCGCCAGCTTACAACATTAAGCTTGTCTAGTTTAATCATATAAATTGTTCCATCAGGTGGGACTTATACTTAGGCAGTCATTTAAGCACCTTTGCTGAATTGGGACATGTAACTTTACAGTTGTATTCCACAATATATAGTTTTTTTCTCAAAAAATATAGTTTATCAAACTTTGCAGAAAAGATATTGGGGAGATCATGAATTTCATTACAATAAACAGTTATATGCACAGGATATACCTAGCTAGTTAAGGTTTTAAAATGAGAAAACTAATATAACAGTGTATTAAAGTGTAAAATGGATGATGTGAATAATCTTACCATGGATAAAATATAGCAGTGAACAAGAAATAGAAATTTGTGAAGATGAATCCAAAAAGAGGCTTTGTGGATTTTTGTTTGATTAAAAGCTAAGATGAAAACAGAACAGAGTTAATGGATAAAACAGTAGTAGTCTATTAAAACAAAGTAGTTTGTGTTCTAGGGATTGGTAATGCTATATAAAGAATGTCTTTATAGTAATCCCTTTTATTAGTTTTCATTACTGCACTTATTAATCTCAATGGGATATGGAACTGCTAACTTCTAGGCTGTTGATTGAGTATAGCCCAATGGAGTGATGACTGAAATTCGTCTCGTATCTATTTCCTTGACTGTGTAAAAAATGATCCGTCTCAGTTCAGTTCCCAAAGGACAAATGGTTACACTGCAAAGCCCCCATCGAACTTGACATTACTGTATTCATAGCGTTTTCCTGTGAAAATCTGGAGTTTTCCCTTGACTGAGGCAGAATCTGTTGTTACTGGGTCTTGATAGAAAAGTGATTAATAGGATGTTTTACAGATGAATAACTTGAACTTGTTTTGCATATCTGAAAACTTGAAGTTCTGGTTTGGAACTTTTTTTGCCACTTGATGATTCAGGTTTGTCAGGTATGAACAGAATTTTTTTTTAAAGCTTAATATTGAAATGTCTTAAATATGTTGCAAAATTTCCAAGTGGCTTATTTGTCTTTGGTTTTCAGATATAATTCTAGTCATTCATTGGTTCTATAATTTGCAGCCTCTTAATTTAATGTCATTAGCATTTTGAAAGAAAGGGCAATTTTTGCCTAAAAACTTGAATAAATATGAAAAAAAAGCTGAAGGCCATCTTTGTTCAAACTATAAGCCTGCTTTTGCTAAAAAAAACAAAACAAAAAATCTGTGCTGTACCTAAAAACAAGTGTATATTTTTTTCTTTAAAAAGTGTATGTGAATAAAATTGTTCACGATACATAGACCACTTGAATTCTTAGTAGTTTACTTTTATTTGAAATGTTCTCAAAAGCCTCTACATGAAAATCATGTTCTTTCTGATAGAGTTTGAATGAGCTTTGTGAGATGGTCTATTTAGCCAACCATGACAATCCTCAAATTTTTGTAAAGTAAGTTTTAAAAACTCTAGTGTGTGAAAACTACATTGGAAAATATGGAGATTTTGAATTTCTGGAGTAAAAGTATATTTGGGATCTAATCCAAAGTCCAATGAAGCATATGAGTCCCATTGACTTTAACAAACTCGGGATCAGGCACTTGGATTGTAAATTCTTCAGGGTAGGGAGCATCTTTTTGTTATGTATTTTTATCGTACTGGGCCCCCTAACCACTATCCTAATGTAAATAATTAATAGTAAGAATAATACAATATAATGTCAGTGCAGTAGATATTGAGTGAGTGTTCTGGGCAAAGGATCCAGAAATATACTATATATATTATCATTAGTTAATATTATATATTAGTACTGGTATATAATATATTAGCTGGTAGTGTCAGCTAATTTCAAAAGGGAGAGGCTTTGAAATTATTCAAAAATTAGATTCTTCAGGTTTAAAACATGGCTTCTAACTAAGTCACCAAAGCACGATATTAACAAAGATCTTTGTTGGAGAGAAAGAATTAATATGGTATGTTTCTCAATATCTAGACTCTGTTAAAGGGACTCATAGTTTTTCTGTGAAACCATGAGAGATACAGACTTTTTTTTTTTTTTTTTTTTTTTTTTTTTATGAAAGTTGATTCCCACCTTCCTTCAGGAGTTGGCACCTTAAATAAATAAATAAATACTGTGAGAGATAGCAACACTGTTTCTGGCCCCATATCTGGGGCTTTCAGAAATGGTGGGCATATGTAGAGTAGCTGTTATTTCTATACAAGGATGAGGGTGTGGCTTCAGAGGCCAAACACCATCCTCCACTTTTGGAAGGCAGGTCTTGGACTGCAGGGAGCGATAGGTTTTGGTTGCTATTGGGTTAGTTATGGAATGTTTTAATAAAAATTAAAGACATGCTCTCTATGCTTTTGAAAAGAACAACAGAGGGAGGAAGGCCCCGCTTTGCCCCCTGCACTATAAGGCGAAGGTCAGGGCAGACTCTGGACAAAGGACTATATATAACCATTTAGCCTGGGGAGAGAAAACTACTACCCTGGTGTGTCTCAGTCCTGCAATAATAAGACTGGAGGTTGTTGTCTGTGGATGAGTAAGGACATATTTTGCAGTTGGATTCTTGCTTTTCCCAGAAGAACTTATGCCTTGTCCAGAGAGAGAAATGACATCAAGTCTCTCAACTACCCTGATCAGTGGGGAGACTGAGGGAAGGCAACATCCCAACTCTGGAAATCCTTTATGCCAATGTGCATGAGGATGTTGCCCATTACTTTTAAGTTGACCGGGTGTGTTCCATTCCAGATGTTTTTGTTATAAATAACGCTGTATATTGTTATACTTTAAAGAACTTTACAAAATAACTTTATATTTAACTCTTTATTCTGCTGGCATTTTGCATTTTCCTTAACATGACAATGACAACTAAGGAAGTCAATTTCAAAGGAGCTTCAGTGCTGCAATGTTTGGTTGCAAACACTGGAGCAAATGTTTATTTAAATAGAAATAGGGTTTTTGTTTGTTAAAATTAAAATAAAATATTATAGAAACCTATTTATTGTCTGTATCCTTTGTAAAACAATTTTTTTTAATAAAAACCTAAATTTTGAGACAAACTTGAGTTGAGAGTCCCACAAGATATTTATGGATCAATTGCATCAGTAGGTCTGTCTTTTAAGTGGTTAAAATGCATAAGAATATACTAGTATTAAATTTAGTGTACTGTAATCCATGATTTATGACTAAATTATCCTGATGAAACAATTTATCTCAGACATACAGTAACCTGACCTCAACCCAGCATTAGTGCCCAACAAATGAAAATCTGCAATCTTGGTACAGGTTTAAAACAGAAGGCCAGGAGATAATTCCTAGCAAAATGTGTTTCTCAATGTATTTTGAGTAACTGTCTAGACTTCAAATGCGGAGAGGAAAGAAATGCAGAAAATTGTGGTAATATATAAAATGTAGCATACTAATTCTTTTAAAATAATACCACAGTAATGCCTTTCCTATAGGCTGTCCACAGGATAATGTTAGATGTCAGATACAAAGTAGAAACAAGGATTAATGCATGCTTGATCACAGAAAATACTATGCTGAATATAAATTCAAAGTAAAAGCCAAGTAAAGGATTTGGAAAATAAAGTGGACATTCCATTTTGATTTTTACTGAAGCAGAACATAAAATCTCAGTAGCAGGAAGTAATTTGCTTACCATTTTTCAAAGGCTGCTGAGAACTGAAATGTTTGAAAAAAACAAGTTTGTTTAATATAGGACCAGTTTAAATATCCAAGTAAAATTCGGACCCTTTTTATTTAAATATATCCCTTGTTCTAACCATTCATTTTGTAGATTCAGAACTGCATCACTATAATCTATTTCCAGAGTTCAGAATATGGCAATTGTGTGGAGAGGCAGACAATAAATGATGTGGACATGGAAACAGTGAGACAGATGCTGATGTGGTTAAATGGAGAAGCCACAACTTTATTTAAAACTATTACCTATCTGGGGTAACCACCCCAGACTTCGCAGCATGGTTGGTCAGGTGTCGTTCTCAATGGACACTACTGTCCTCAAAGGACTATAAGCCTGAGGATGGGTGTGAAGGCCATGCCTCCTGTACACCACCAGGGATCCTGACTGGAAGCCAGAATTCCAACCCTCTCCCCTGCTCCACACCAGAGTTAGGAGAGCTAAGAAGTGAGAAGCCACAAGCTGCATTGGACAGAACTTTTCCACTCCACAGACAATGGCTGTACTCAGCATCAATGCTCAGGCAGCTCACTGGGTTACAGAGACCTCCCTCAGACCCTTTTTAAATTCATACTGGAACTCACCAAAGTTGTGACAATTGAAACTGAAACCCCCAAACCAAGGCTCTGGGATGCAGGTTAGTAGGTGAAAAAACAACATCACAGTTTGCCAATTTTGCCATATAGGGAAAAAATCCCTTCCAGACCCCAGATGCAGCAAGCGGCCTAGTCATAGCAACATATTAGTTGAAGGGTGGGCTGAAGCAGGGAGCCCACAATGGCTGCCCCATGTAAGTAGCAAACAATACCAACACCCCTCCTCCTCCAGCACTTCCAAAGAGGAGCCAATCACTTGGCCCCAGCACCACCATGCTTGCCAAATGACAGCAGCGGTGGGTGGGACAGGCTCTGGAGCTCAGGCTTGGATGAATCATGCAACACATTGTACAGCATGAGGAATGTGCAGAAGGGGAATGAGAAGGAGGCCTCTATAAACTGAAGGCATGTTGGGAGTGGGAGGGGAAAGCAGAGGGAGCACATGGAGCACTGACCTAGCTACTCCTGGTTGAGATCTCATCCTCCTACCCCACACCAGAAAGTGTTTTCATTGCTCCTGGCCCCATCAAAATCCCATCACATCAAAGCTAGGCAGGAGAGCATTTGTGGCTCCTTACATACTAAGGTTGTAAACCGATTAAACAAAAAAGGTTTTAAACAGTGAGAAAAATAACATTATTTCCAGTTGACGTGTACTAAGGATGACCTTAGCCCAGGGTATTTATGGCCGTCCTGGTGAGTTCTGGATTTGGAAATTAGAAAGAAAAATGGTCTCTTGAGAATCTGTTTGCTCTGAACATCCCATTCATTAGGAGGACCTAATGCTACTGATAATCAGTGCTGTCTTCCAAAAGGTCTCTGTGCTTCTGCAAACTTTTATTTGGGGAGCAGTGGCCGCTTTCAGAGGTCGCTGGCTATGATACTCAACTTTCATGGAAGCCTTGAGTGAAAAGCTCCACAGCCACTTCTGTGATTTGTATATCACAATTAAAAGGGATGCCTCCATGAAATGGGAGGGAGTGGAACTCTGTCTGAAAGCTGTGGACCTTGTGTGAGTATAGCTGCCTTATAGTTTTAGGGGCTCTGACCTACACAGTGCTATGTGTACCTTGTTGTTGCCTCCTTACTGAAGCTCAGAGTCGAAGTGTGGAGGAGGATAGATGATCAGGTAGCAGTGCCTTTTTTCCTCCTCTTAGGTTTTGTGATTGCCATCAACCTTGTGGGGGTCACATGCCTCAGTGGACCATGTCAGAGGGTAATGGTGTTTTTCGGAGAAACTCCATGTATGGCCATGGACCTCCTGTATCTGGACTGGCTTCTTCAATGCTTACAGTTGCTACTCCTTCATCTTACTGTCTTACTGGAAATCTTGTGGTGTGGCAGGTGCATTTGGACAGATGGATCACATTGCAATTGACTTTGCCTCTGGTCATCATGGCTACACCAAAGATTTTCAAATGGCGAACACGTGTGTGTTTTTCTCAGAGGGTTTATCATTATTACTTATCATTGATCAGTGAGGTGGGAATCGTACTGCAGGACCTGAACTATTTTTGAAATATACAGGCTCCACAAAATATATATGTACAAATGAACTAAATTCATCTTCTTTAGCAAATCCTATCAGTGTCCTCTTTTGTTCCCTTCAGCAGTCTGGACTAGTTCGTTCAAACCAAGAGTCCAATTTTC
The DNA here is from genome assembly GCF_027887155.1 of Malaclemys terrapin pileata. Taxonomy (NCBI): domain Eukaryota; kingdom Metazoa; phylum Chordata; order Testudines; family Emydidae; genus Malaclemys; species Malaclemys terrapin. The sequence continues at coordinate 31,385,166 of NC_071513.1, read as the reverse complement.
TGCAATTTCTTTAATTTGTTTTCCCCAACCTATAAGTAGAATATTAGAATAGAGTAACTCGCCAAGAGTGAATAGAGTCAAAGCAAATCCATTAAATCAGTCAAATAAATTCTTACAGATTATTTTTGCAATAATAGCCCAGCTGTAAGAGAGACTCCTCATGTGCATCATTCTTTCAGTTCTCTAGTTTGATTTTCACTAGAGTTTTTTGGAAATCCAAAATGCTAGATGTTTTAGTCCTTTGAGGACGTTAATTTTTTCTTAGTCTTCACTAACTTAAACTATTTTTTATACAAACATAAAACACCATCCATTGACTGAGTGTCTTTTAAATCTACTGTAGTACACAATTTCAAATTACAAATTCATATAATCAACATACAGTGCCCAAAGTACCATTGAGTGTCAAATTTTCACCACTGTGACATTAGCTTCCAAATGATGTACACAGTACAACCCCGTTTATACAAAGCTTATATACATCCCTCAGTTACCTGGGAGGGAAAGGGGTTGTGTGTATAATAGTAAAGAATAGAGTAAGTAAAATAGAAGAAAATAGGTTAGGCGTCAACTTGTGCTTTGTCACACCATTACAGCCTCTTTAGAGTTGGACATTTAAGTTGAGGGAAAATTTAGGCAATGGATCTGGCACTCAAGGATGGTTGTGTATCTGGAGACTATTGAGGGAAGACTAAATGAGGGACTATTGTGAATAAAGGAGGAAGCCAGAACTGTCTGCAGTGATGCAAAGGGATGGATGGGATGAGGAAACACCTACAGAGAATTTTGTGTGTGAATAAATAGTCTAACAGATTTTAAAGAATTTTTTCTACACATACTGGTATCAATGCCATTTTTTTCCCTGTGATCTCCTTGCTTTGGGTATATTTATAAAGCTTGATGGGATTTGAAGTTATCACGCACCATGCCAGGAATAAGGCGGCTTATCCATAAATACCATACTGTAATATAAGTATCTGTGTGAATTCATAACCTACTTATTGTGTCTTTATAACGCATAAGGAGCAATATTGATGTTGGCGTACACATCTTAATAGCAAAAAAGTAATCTCTCAAAGGCTTTGTGGATTTCCACTGTCTTAGCCAGCTGCTTATTTTTGTGCGTTACATCTCCAGAGTTACATTCAGATTCAGTAAAGCTGTCAGAGGACTGGTAATTACAAAATAATGATGGTTATGGATCTAATGGCAAACTTGGAAAGATCCTGGAATTTCAAGTGCAACAGAACCCTTTCACACTTTCAATATCTCTTGAATTTTAATAATTTAATGTTTATATATTGTATTAGGCCATCTCTCTTCTTTGTGTGCATGATTGGTCTCTCTTTCTCCCTCTCCCTCTATTTAAGCCACTCTACTTGGTTGCAAATACTCGTTTACTTTCCTCCATTGCCACATAGCTCCAATGCTCAGCTACTCTTTACACACTAAATGTAGAATAATGAAATCCTTCCTACTCTAAGGGTATGTCTACACTATGAGAGTAGTTCGATTTTACTTAAAGCGAATTTGTGGAACCGATATTACAAAGTCGAACATGTGTATCCACACTAAGGACAGTAATTCGACTTTGTGAGTCCACACTAACGAGGCAAGCATCGACATTGGAAGTGGTGCACTGTGGGCATCTATCCCACAGTTCCCGCAGTCCCCGCTGCCCACTGGAATTCTGGGTTGAGCCCCCAATGCCTGCTGGGGCAAAAAATGTGTCGAGGGTGGTTTTGGGTAAATGTCGTCATTCAACCCTCACTCCCGCCCTCCCTCCGTGAAAGCGCCGGCGGGCATCAGTTCGCGCACTTTTCTGGTGATTGACAGCGCGGACGCCACAGCACTGCACGCTTGGATCCCGCTGCGTTCATGGCTGCAGTTATGGCCGTTGTCAACACCTCACACCTTATCATGCACCTTTTTCAGAGGCAGATGCTGAGAAACCGGGCGAGGAGGCTACGGCAGCGCGGTGAGGACATTAAGTCTGAGAGGGGCACAGACCTCTCACAAACCACGGGAGCCCGCGCCATGGACATCATGGTGGCAATGGGTCATGTTGATGCTGTGGAACGGCGATTCTGGGCTCAGGAAACAAGCACGGACTGGTGGGACCGCATAGTGCTGCAGGTCTGGGATGAATCACAGTGGCTGCGAAACTTTCAGATGCGTAAGGGAACTTTCTTGGAACTTTGTGAGTTGTTGTCCCCTGCCCTGAAGCGCAAGGATACCCAGATGTGAGCAGCCCTGACTGTCCAGAAGCGAGTGGCCATAGCCCTCTGGAAGCTTGCAATGCCAGACAGCTACCCGTCAGTCGTGAACCAATTTGGAATGCGCAAATCTATCGTGGGGGTTGCTGTAGCCAACGCAATCATTGAGCTACTGCTCTGAAAGATAGTGACCCTTGGAAACGTGCAAGTGATCACAGATGGCTTCGCTGTGATGGGATTCCCAAACTGCGGTAGGTCTATAGATGGAACTCACATCCCTAACCTGGGACCGGACCACCGGGCCAGCAAGTACATTAACCAAAAGGGCTACTTTTCAATGGTGCTGCAAGCACTGGTGGACCATATGGGATGTTTTACCAACATCAACGTCAGATCGCAGGGCAAGGTTCATAATGCTCGCATTTTCAGGAACTCTGGTCTGTTTAGTCAGCTGCAGGAAGGTATTTACTTCCCGGACCAGAAGATAACTGTTGAGGATCTGGAGATGCCTATAGTCATCCTCGGGGACCCAGCCTACCTGGTAATGCCCTGGCTCATGAAGCCCTATACAGGCACCCTGGACAGTGAAAAAGAACTCTTCAACTACTGGCTGAGCAAATGCAGAATGGTGGTGGAGTGTGCTTTTGGACGTCTGAAGGGGAGACGGAGAAGCTTACCTACTCGCTCTGATCTCAGCGAAACCAATATCCCCATTGTTATTGCAGCTTGCTGTGTGCTCCACAATCTGTGTGAGAGCAAGGGGGAGATGTTTATGGCAGGGTGGGAGGTTGAGGCAAATCGCCTGGCTGCTGATTACGCCCAGCCAGACAGCCGAGTGATTAGAAGAGCCCATCGGGATGCACTGTGCATCTGGGAAGCTTTGAAAGCTAGGTTCCAGAGTGAGCAGGGTAACCTGTTACTATTAAGTTTGTTTAAACAGAAGCTGAACCTGCCCCCGTTTGTTTACCCAGTTAATGTTGACTATCCTCTCCAGTTACCAACCCCTTTCCCCCCCCTTCCAACACACCTTTAAAAATAAAATAAATGAAACTTTGTTCATTAACACCATTTTCTTTATTAAGGATTTCGGAGTAAAGTGTTGAAACTGGGACACAGACTGTGGTGGGGAGCGGGTGTAGTGATGGAAAGGATGCTTCTAAACTCGAGGAATGACAGGCTCCTGCTCCTAGAACGGTCCACAGTGGTCGACTTGTTGTTTCAACGGAGCCTGCCATCCCTCCTTTTTGGGACTCTGTGTGTGGGGGCTATGTAACTTTGTGGCGGGGGAGGGAGGGCGGTTACAGATCCCCTGCTGTATGGCTTTGTCATCCAGGCTAAGGACCGCTGCATAAGATCTGTAACCACCCTCCCCCACCACAAACTCACATAGCCCCCCCACGCAGAACATGAAAACCACCACCCAGACTGACCAGGTGTCTAGTGACTGCAATGTGTGTGTGACCTTCTGCTAAACTTGCCTCCGTGTCTGTACCCTGGTAAAGGTGCCTGTCCTCTCCAATTACCAACCTCCCTCCCCCCCTTCAAACACACTGTCCTCTAAAAGAACATGACGGAAACAGTAATTAACAGAAATGTATTTTTTATTAACAACTATACAGTTAGGGGATGAAACTGGGATGGGTGCTTGGGTGAGGTGCTTTCGGAGTGAAGGAAGGGACTTATCAAATCTTTGGGAATGAGAGACTTCTGTTACTTGAGCAGTCTGCAGGGGTGGAGTGACTGTTTTCATGGCCCCTGCCGCCCCTCCTCCTTGGGACTTTGGGTGAGGGGGGGATGGGACTTTGTGGCGGGGGAGGGCGGTTAGAGATAGAATGCAGCGGGGCCCTGTCCTCCTGCCTCCGGTCCTGCAGAACATCTAGAAGTTGCCGGAGCCTGTCCGTTTGCTCCCTCATTAGTCCAAGCAGCGTTTGTGTCTTGCCTGCTGGTCTTCCTGCCGCCACCTGTCCTCCCGTGCACTGTGTGATCGCTGGTAGTGCGACATGTTCTCCCTCCACTGGGTCTGCTGTGACGACTTGGCTCGGGAGCAGACCATAAGTTCTGAGAACATCTCGTCCCGTGTCCTTCTCTTTCGTCGCCTGATCTGTGCCAGCCTCTGGGAGGGGGATGCCAGGGTAGCTCGGGAGACACTCGCAGCTGTGGGATGGGAAAAAGGGAGTGAATTCCTCACAAAGATTCAGTTTTGTGAACAATGAATATAGTCTTTCTCTGTGAACAAGATCATGCACAGCACCTATCACATGCGCACTCAGTACAAGGTCAAATTTTCGACCTTCCTATTGAATGCCTGGGGTCTTGCTGTACAGATCACACAAGCGGGGCCGGACAACGGAATTTGGCTAGCAGGCAGACATGGTAAGCCGTAGACATTTGGCTGCTTAAAGCTTAATTTATAGCAGTGCCCTCCTTTCACGTTCGAAGCAATGCTCCTATCGTTGGCCAGTTCCTGCTGCCGGCAATCCGGCCAGCATGAACTCTGCCCCTTTCCCACCCCCCTCGCGGCTGTCCCCGGGAATGATCCCTGCATGCTGCCCCTGTACCGCCTCCACCGCATGGCTGTAAACCGCTGGTTACAGTTATGTAAAGGAACAGGCAATCAGTCCCAATACTAACATTCCCCTAATTCAAAGCAGGTCACCATGAGTGATATCACTCTGATGAGGATTTCGGAGACAGAGAAAGAGCACATGCTGCATGAATGCCAGCAAACACCAGGGCCGTATGCCGCCACGCTTTGTGAGGCAATGATCCCGGAGTACTTGCTGCTAGCCTGGCGCGGAAAAGTTTCCTACCATGGATGAAGCAATAAGGCCGCTCCCCCCAGGAACCTCATGCAAAGGCTTTCACAATACCTCCAGGAGAGCTTCCTGGAGATGTCCCAGGAGGATTTCTGCTCTATCCCCGGACATGTTGACAGAATTTTCCAGTAGCTGCACTGGCAAGGACTAAAAACTAAAGCGCCTAGGGCAAACTAGTCAAGAGAAACCCATTGTTAACATACCATTCCTATTCTGTTCAAAATAAATGTTTAAAACACTTACCTACTGATCCTTCCCCTGATCCACGGTCCGGGTTACGGCCTTGGGAGCGTTGGTAGGGGATCTCCATGAGGGTGAGGAAGAGATCCTGGCTGTCGGGGAAATCAGCATTGAAACCACTGTCTACTGCCTTGTCCTCCTCATCTTCCCTGTCCGCGAATAGCTCCAAGAAAGCGGCCATCGACAATATCCCATCGTCAGAGTCCACGGACAGTGGTGGGGTAGTGGTGGCGGCCGCACCTAGAATGGAATGCAGTGCCTCGTAGAAACCACATGTCTGGGGCTGGGATCTGGAGCGTCTGTTTGACTCTTTGGTCTTCTGGTACCCTTATCTCAGCTCCTTGATTTTCACGTGGCACTGTGTTGCATCCCGGCTGTATCCTCTCTCCATCATGGCTTTTGAGATCTTCTCGTAGATCTTCGCATTCCATTTTTTCGATCGCAGCTCCGAAAGCATGGACTCATCGCCCCACACAGTGATCAGATCCAAGACTTCCCAATCAGTCCATTCTGGGGCCCTCTTTCTATTCTGCGATTGCATGGTCACCTCTGCTGGAGAGCTCTGCATCATTGCCAGTGCTGCTGAACTCGCCACGATATCCCAACAGGAAATGAGATTCAAATTGGCCAGACAGGAAAAGGAATTCAAATTTTCTCATGGCTTTTCCTGTGTGGCGGTCAGAACATCCGAGCTCGGACTGCTGTCCAGAGCATCAACAGAGTGGTGCACTGTGGGATAGCTCCCGGAGCTTTTAGCGTCAAATTCCATCCACACCTACCCTAATTCGACATGGCCATGTCGAATTTAGCGCTACTCCCCTCGTCGGGGAGGAGTACAGAAATCGATTTAAAAAGACCTCTATGTCGAAATAAATAGCTTCGTTGTGTGGACGGGTGCAGGGTTAATTTGACTTAACGCTGCTAATTTTGACATAACCTCCTGGTGTAGACCAGGCCTACGACTACCTGCACTCCCAACCCCAACACCTGCACTTTCAAAGTTCATCTGTGCTCCTATAAGACCTTATTTCTGCTGACAATAATGCATTATTTTCTTTATTTTAGAGTAAGGAAATGAAAAGGCTACAGCTAAAACTTGCAGAAAACATGTGATTTGGAAAAAATAACTAACTTCTATAACCTACCATTTATAATAGTGAGGGATGATGGTCTTGTGATTGAGACATTGGTCTGAGTCTCAAGAGAGAGGTTCTATTTCTAGCTCTTTCTCAAGCTTGTTATCTGACCTCAGACAAGTTACTTAGTGTCAGAATGACAGTGGCACAGGATCAGGTCTATAACCTCTCTGGGCCTGATCTCTCACAGTGCTGAGCACCCTCAACTCCCATTGATTTTAATGGATGTTGTTATGGAAGTTGGAATTATTCAGCACCTTACAGTATTAGGCCCTGGTGCCTCGATTCCCCATCTATGAATTGAAAAAATATTTGTTGTGAAGATGAATTTGTTAGTTTGTGAGATGCACAATTATTAGCGTGCTAAGCATCATAGGACATTTGATATCATTAAAATTACCGTACAATATAACTAAGTTACAGACCTCAGTATGTTAAAATAAAGGGAACATTTCTACAGAGATAGACAAATCTAGTGCATATTTATGGTAAACTTTATTCTTTCCCAGGTGTCTGGCTGCTGGCTCTTGCTCACATGCTCAGGGTCTAACTGATGGTGTTATTTGGGGTCAGGAAGGAATTTCCCCCTGGGTGAAATTGTCAGAGACCCAGGGGAGAGGGTGTTACCTTCTCTGTAGCCTGGGACACAGGTCACTTCAGACTTAAAGTGGTTTAAATGGTGGATTCTCTGCAACTTGTAGTCTTTAAAACATTTTTTGAGTACTTTTGTAAGGTAAGCATGGAAATTTCTCATCTAAATGCTGCTGCTATTTAACTAGTCTCACTGTAGAAATGATGAGTTGTTATAAAAGTGTTAATTCAAAGGTCACACAGCCTTCAGAGATGTCCATTGGTGCCTCCATGCATCACAATTCAGTCTCCCAAATGATTTGGTTCATTGTCCCCTTATCCATACCTGCAAGATTCTCACATTTTCAGCACCTTCCTATCCATTTCCAAATCACTACAAAATATCCTTCCTGATCTTCAGTGTCCTATGCTTGGGCATACTTATTACTATGAACTAATTTCTTTCTGTTCTTTCATACAGACCATTGATATACGACTGTTGCACAAGTTCATGATCCTTTGTAAGTGCTGTATCTATTATAATTTTTGAATAATATAGTTTATAAAAGAAAGATGAGTTTTCTCACTGGGATATGGATACATATCCTTGTTCGGTATTCTGATTTCTATTTCTCTAGTGTTTGCATTTGCAAAAAGAATTACTTTGGCTCACATTCTCTGCTCTATATGGATTATAACAGATTTTGCTGTGTATATTGCTGAAGGCACAAGTAATTTTACTATATCTGACCCAATCTCGCAATGTAACTCTGTCTTTCTTCCATAACATATCTACCTTTTGATAATCTCTTATTAGAGAGTCATATTGTGTGATTTCTCTGTATTAATCTATAGTGTTTTCCTTAGTCATATACGTTTTGAAAGGAAGCATATGAAATTCTACTTTTTCTTCCATGTTGTATCTCATCTCATCGCAACATTTAACCTTCACTAGTATTATCCCACTGCAGTCATAATGGCATACTCTCTGCTCTATTCACTTAGCATCATTCAGTTTTTGCGTGATTGTAATATATTGTAGTGTGGGAAAGTAATATCACAAAGGCCTCCAAATGTTATCCATGTTTCCTATACATGTGTTATAACACAGGGATAAAAAAGAAATCACCAAGGAAACTCTAGGCTTCAGAGACAATTTATTCTTTTAAGTCAGACCAAAGTTTAATTTAGATTAAAATCCTGGAAGACATAATTCCTCACGAAGTCAGTAATGTTCTTCTCATTACTTGGTAATGATAGTCTAATTCTATCAAAAGGAATTCTTAATAATATAGCTGCATGTCTGAAACTTAACAATTCAGAGTGAAGATGACACCATCCGAAAGCTTAAGAAAACATATTAACTGAAGCTTGAATAAATCACCAACAAAGAACATTGTCATTTTCTCAACTATTATTTCACTCTTTTAGCCCCTTTCTGATATGGCTTTTTTGAAAATAACTCAGATTTTAAGGCAACAGGCAGATATGTGATTGGAATGTCCGTTCCCTGAGAGAGGACACAAGAGGTCAAGCTTACACTGATTGGTCTCTGGCTCTTTTGCCTTGGCTTGATTTTTTTTTTTTTTAATCTGTCATGTAGACTTAATTTTTTCCCCTGTAGCTTTAATGCATTAAACCCTATCTTATTAAGGATAATACTAGAGAGCATTGATAGCTGTGGATGATGAAATATTGTCTTGAAAGGTACTGCTCTTAGTTGGCTGTGCTTTGTGAAATATGTAAATAATCACAATGCATGTACATTTAAATAATGGTCATCAGTGAAAACGATTTCAAAAACGTTACTCTGCAGTCGGGTTCAAGGTAGCTATTGTATACTGCATGAGATAATAGATGACAGACTGGTCTCACAAATTCTGTTCCTTTCTTTTGCCAAGCATGCGTGTACCAAGAGGCTAACATGAACAAAAACTATTTTATTGTTATACCATGATAAAAAATAAGGATAACGCATTCTATGAGCTCTGTTCATATCAGTAGCTTTCTTAGACAGCTAAAGGAGGACCAAAAGCATTTTTATGAGTGAGATTAATTATCAACATTTACATTGAGAAAATAATGTATTGCACAGAATAAATAAACTGATCACACATTCATATGGAAAAGTTTTCACTTGGTATCTAAGTATATGCCATCATTCAGCCCACAGGCGCCGACTTTCATTTTTCCGGATAGGTGCTCCACCCTACTCTGCCCGGAGGCCCTGCCCCCACTCTGCCCCTTCCCCTAAGCCCCACCGTCACTCAACCTCTTCATGTTCTTGTTCTTCCCCCTCCCTGAGGCCTAGCCCTCCCTTCCCCTCTTCCTGCCCCTTCCATCCCCTCTCCTGCAGCACCACCCACCTGCCACTGAACAAAAGATTGGTAGGATCCGCCAAACAGCTGCTCAGTGGGGGGCTGGTGGGTGCTGAGTACCCACTATTTTTTTTCCATGCAGTCTCCAGCCCCGGAGCACCCATGCAGTCAACATCTATGATTCAGCCACCTATTCTGACATAGTGAAAGAACATATTCCTTACTCTTGTTATATGTGCAATTTACTGCAGTGAATTTTTCATCTCCTCATACTTGTAGCATCACAAACATGATTAGGCAACAGTGCCGGCTTGTAAAAGCCTACCATCACCGCTTATATTTCCTTTGAATAGAAGACTTGATAAACCTAAATTAAACTGAACAGAATTGAGTTTTGTGTGTGAATATAGAGATCTTAATCCTGAAATTTTGTGTTAGAGCCTAGAACAAAACCCATCAGAAGGTTCTGACTCACCATGTATTTAGATTTATGAAAAAGTAAAAATGTGTGTATTCCAGTCTTCAATATTTCTTTAAAACATACATTACATAAGGTGGGACTCGGTGAAGTCAGGTAGGAACTCCACAGCACAAAAGAAAGAACCGGTAAAATCTTTGAGCAAAGAGCTTAAAACCTAATCCATATTACTCCATCTTCTGACATCTTCCGTGCCCTAAAACACCCTGTTAGAAGGTGGGATTTGTAGTATGCCTGGACGTTCAGCAGATTTGGGCTATTTCAGACCAGATAGAAGTAGTTTTCAAAGTTGAGGCCCTCAGAATACACTGCTAGTTACAGATAGCTACACCATCAAATGGAAGGAACTCCAGTTACTCTGCTGATTGCAATTGCAGCAGCATTTCCCATGAAACAGGTGAACTGGGTCTTGAGGCTTTATAGGTCAAAGTCAACATCCTGAGTGCCACCAGAAATCCACAGGCAGCCAGTGCAGATCTTTGGAGATAATAAATGAATTAATACTTCATTGCCCACACTACATTATTTCAGAGTCTGTTACCTATTGACGGTTTAACGACTGTTAGCTGTCACACAGCTGAATGTAGTATTTTTGTCTACACTTTGTGCTGAATTGTGCACAAACCAGCTAAAATAGTTGATCACAGCAGTGTTCAGATGCTACTAAATTCCCTAATACCATAGTCTGACTGTCTTCTGCATCAGGTGACTGCTAGTGGAGCATTCACAAGCAGTTGCAGCTTGCATAATGATATAGCCAGATAAGCAAGCCGCTGATCTGGTCCCATGATATTTACTATTTACTGTTTCTTTGACTGTTTCAGATCCTCACTAGTAATATTCCTGGTATAGTTACCACCAGATCTCATAAGGATTCAATTTATTCACTTAAACAAAATGATGTTGTCATAAGATACAGTGAGGGTAACTCTCATGAGACATTGCAGTTGCTGGGTCTCCACTACAAATTGACTTTTGTTCCCAAATCCAATTTTAATTATGTAGTGTAGTTCACCAAAGATTGCAAAATGCTGAACAGTTGTAAAGCTACCAACAGTAAAACACATTGAGAAACTGAAGTACAGCAGAAATGGTCCTAATTTAATAACATTTTTTAAAAGTATCAGGGGGTAGCCATGTTAGTCTGTATCTGCAAAAACAACAAGGAGTCTGGTGGCACCTTAAAGACTAACAGATTTATTTGGGCATAAGCTTTCGTGGGTAAAAACCTCACTTCTTCAGATGCATCTAAATTCTCTAATACCATAGTCTGACTGTCTTCTGCATCAGGTGACCGCTAGTGGAGCATTCACAAACAGTTGCAGATGCATCTGAAGAAATGAGGTTTTTACCCACGAAAGCTTATGCCCAAATAAATCTGTTAGTCTTTAAGGTGCCACCAGACTCCTTGTTATTTTTTAAAAGGGTGTTTTTAAACAAACCAAGCAATCATGAGGCAAGTAGGCTCAAATGTTCTGTTTTGTAGCAGTATAAAAAAGGATAAATCTGATTCCTCACAGCAAACAGTTTAATTCTGGTAATGCTCATTTAGTTCAGGAAAATTGAATTGGAGAACAGGGAGCCTGGAAGCCTTAATTAAAACTATTCAAACATTTTAATACTTTCCTAGGCAAACATTCAAAAGAAGGTAAAATAATACAATTGCAAAATTCATATGCTACCAAGTAAAGTGTTTTTTTCACAATCTGTCCATGGAAATAAAAAATTATACAAGTGTAGGATTGGAAGAGGCCTCAATAGGTCATCTAGTCCAGTCCCCTGCACTCAAGGCAGTACTACGTAATAACTAGACCATCCCTGACAGGTGTTTGTCTAACCTGTTCTCAAAAAGCTCCAATGACTGAGATTCTAGGTAATTTGTTCCTGTGCTTAACTATCATGATAGGAATTTTTTCTTAATGTCCAGCCTAAACCTCCCTTGCTACAATTTAAGCCTATGCTGCTTGTCCTCTGGACTTTCTCCAATTTGTCCACATCTTTCCTGAAATGTAGCACCCAGAACTGAGGAATACTCCAGCTGAGGTTTTATTAGCACGGAGTACAGTGGAAGATTTACTTCTCATATCTTGCTTACAGCACTCCTGTTAATATATCCCAGAATGATACTCAGGTTTTTTGCAACTGAGTTACACTGTTGACTCAAATTAACTTGTGATCCTCTATAACCTCCAGAACCCTTTCTGACGTACTCCTTTTTAGGGAGTCATTTCCCATTTTGTAAGTGTGCAACTGATTGTTCCTTCATAAGTGGAGTCCTTTGCATTTGTCCGTATTGAATTTCATCCTATTTACTTCAGACCGTTTCTCCAGTTTGTCCAGATCATTTTGAGTATTAATCCTATCCTCCAAAAGCACTGGCAATCCCTCCCATCTTGCGGTATCATCCGCAATTTTTTCTAAGTGTACTCTCTATAACATTCTCTAAATCATTGATGAAGCTATTGAACAGAATAGGACCCAGAACTGATCTCTGCAGGACCCCACTTGATATGCCCTTCCAGCTTAACTGTGAACCACTGATAACTACTCTCTGGGAATGGTTTTCCAGCCAGTTATGCACCCATCTTATAGTAGCTCCATCTAGGCTACATTTCCATACTTTGTTTATGAGGTCATATGAGACAGCATGAAAAACCTTACTAAAATACCACATCTAGCATTAAAATGACCTGATATGAATTGTTCTTCAAAATCCTAATTTTTCTAATTGATATTTGTAAATTTTACTTCGTTTTCTTTACATTTATTTTCACATTAATTATTTTTAAAGTTGTTGTATTTTTTGTTGTTACTTTCTAAGACTGTTCTCATTAACAGTTTCCCACAGTACCTATTTCAGTCATGACCACTCATCCTGAAAGTGGTCCAAATTCTTTGGATTTTTGGACTCTTCTAAAACTGGAAAACTGTCCCAAAACTTGAAATTTTGGATTGATATAGAATCAAATCAAGAGGCAGGTTCAAATCCATGTCCTTGCTCCTAAAATTGGAATTTTTCATTAGATCTGAAGTTCTGGTTTTGGTCCGTCTTCAGATGCAACTGGAATTTTCTAGTTTGTTCAATAAACATTGCAGGAAAAAAACCTTTAGTATAGTATAAGTCTAGAAGCATCAGAGTTTTCTTTCTACCCTTTCTGGTAATTAAAGTACCTCCCATGATCACTGTTTCAGCACTTATGTAAGCTAACATTATCTGTGTGTAATCCAATTTTATCTTATTTGCTTTTTTTCTTTCCCTATAAATACATAATATTTTAGAGAAATAATTATTTTAACCACCTTGTAGCCAACACTACTGCTGATGTTACCAGCTGGTAGACACCATTTCTTTTTTCACCAGTGCGGCCAGTTTCCCCATTCCCTTTCATTCTTTTCATTTTCTACAGCATTAATGTTTATGGAATGTACTACCCCATCACTTTGGTTTTGTCCTACCCTAACTTATCTACCTTATTTATTTCATAGTTCTAAATGAAGGAACACATTTGGAGTTCTGCATCCTTGTTCATTCCTATGCTATATCTTTTTCTCTTTGATGAATTGATACTTTTGTTTGTTTGTTTACTGTATTACTTCTACTACTGTTTGGGTCAACAAAACATATTTGCTATCAGACTTTCATTGGAATTTATAAATACCTCTTTTTTTAAACTTAATTCTTCAAGGTCTGAGCAGCTGCAATTCTCATTAATTTCAGGAATCTCATAGTGAATATCTTCATCTCTTCATCTGAGTATTTGTCTATGTCCAGCAGCTCAGAAACATTCATGAATTTATCTTAGCATCACCTTTGTGAGGTGGAGAAATATCATTTTACAGATAGGAAAATTGAACTACAGAGAGGTTAAGTGACTTAACCAAAGTTATACCAACATCAGTGGAAGGTTTGGGAACCGAGTCTAGATCTGCTGAGTTCCAGACCTATCAGATCAAATTTAGTCCTGACCCTAGGATAGTGTGTGTGTGTGGGAAGAGGGACACTTTTATACTGTCTAGGACTAGTGGAGTGGAACTTGAGACTTAATGGATTGGAAGTGGTATATGCATTTTTCTAGTTTGTTTTTTTCAATTAAAATTGAGCCAACAGCTGCTATGTATCTAAACTATTTCTTATTGTCTGTAGCTCATGTGAAAGATTTCATGAATATATTTTGCATCCTAGTCAGCCATCTCATTCAAAATTTAAATTGAATATTAGGAAAAACTGAGAGCTATTGGATTGTGGAATAGCCTCATCCTTGATGCCTAATGGCATGATCACTTAAAGAGACATCAGTAGCAGCAAGAGAGGTTTAGGTCAGATATTAAGAAAAAACTTTCTAACTATACAAATAATTAAGAACTGCAAAGATACGCGATGTGGACCTGCGGTTGAAAAGGATCCTAAAAGGAGCAGGTAAGAACCCCTTGATAATCCTTCATGTAGGAACGAATGACACGGCTAGGTTCTCGTTAGAGAGAATCAAGGGAGATTATGCCAGGCTGGGGAAGACTCTCAAGGAGATAGAGGCTCAGGTTATCTTTAGTGGGATTCTGCCTGTTCCGAGGGAAGGGCAGCAAAGGGCTGATAGGATTGTGAGGATAAATAGTTGGCTAAGGGAGTGGTGCTATAAGGAGGGCTTTGGGATGTATGGCCACTGGGAGGCTTTCGGGGACAGACACCTGTTCTCGCGGGATGGGCTTCACCTGAGTAGGGAAGGAAATAGACTTCTGGGAGGGAGGCTGGCTCATCTTATCAAAAGAGCTTTAAACTAGGAAGTTTGGGGAGATGGTTGGGAGATGCACAGTTAATCTCCACGCCAGTTTCCGGTATTGAAAAGCTGAGTGTAATAAGAGGAGACATAGCCGGGGAGATGAGATTGGACATAGGAGGGACAGGGGGGACGAACACAAAGAGGCCCGCAACATACAGTGCTAGTAATGGGAGACAGGCTAAACGACATACATTAGGCTGTTTGTACACCAATGCGAGAAGCCTAGGTAATAAAATGGAGGAATTGGAGCTCTTGGTCCGAGAATTGAAACCGGATATCGTAGGAATAACTGAAACGTGGTGGAATGGCGGTCACGACTGGAACGCAGGTATGGAGGGGTATGCGCTGTTTAGGAAAGACCGGGATAAAGGTAAAGGTGGGGGGGTGGCATTGTATGTCAATAGTGAAATAAGCTGTAAAGAAATAATAGTGGATGGAATAGATAACACAGAGTCCGTCTGGGTGATACTCAAGCTGGGTAAAAGTACTACTAGAGCCTCTCCAGGGATAGTGCTTGGGGTGTGCTATAGACCGCCGGGATCAACCCAGGATATAAATAAGGAATTGTTTAATGTATTAAGGGAGGTAAATACTAATAGAAACTGTGTAATTATGGGGGACTTTAACTTCCCGGATATAGATTGGGGAACAAACGCTAGTAGCAATAATAGGGCTCAGATGTTCCTAGATGTGCTTGTGGATCAATTCCTTTATCAAGTGGTAGCTGAGCCGACGAGGGGGGAGGCCATTTTAGATTTGATTCTGGTAAGTAGTGAGGACCTTGTTGAGGAAGTGGTAGTGGGGGACAACTTGGGCTCCAGTGATCATGAGCTAATTCGCTTTAAACTAAATGGAAAGAGTACCAGAATTAAGTCAAAGACTAGGGTTTATAATTTTAAAAAGGCCAATTTTAACAAATTAAGGGGACTGGTAAGGGAAGTGGATTGGGCAAACGTATTAAGGGACCTAAAGGCAGAAGAAGCCTGGGATTACTTTAAGTTAAAGATGCAAGAGCTGTCAGAGGCCTGTATCCCCAAAAAGGGGAAAAGATTACTAAGCAAGAGACTTAGACCGAGCTGGATGAGCGACCGGCTGAAAGGGGCGATTAGGAAAAAACAGGAAGCGTACAAAGAGTGGAAGAGGGGAGGGATCAGTAAGGAAACTTACCTTAGTGAAGTCAGAGAATGTAGAGATAGAGTGAGAAAGGCCAAAGGCCAGGAAGAGTTGGACTTAGCGAGGGGAATTAAAAGTAATAGTAAGAGGTTTTACAGCCATATAAATAGGAAGAAAGCAAAGAAAGAAGAAGTGGGACCGCTGAAGACTATAGCCGGAGAGGAGATTAAAGATAATCTAGGCATGGCGCAATATCTCAATGAATATTTTGCATCGGTGTTTAATGAGGCCAATGAAGGTATTAGGGATACTAGCACCGTTACAGAGGGGCATACGGGATGGGGGATTACCGCATCCGAGGTAGAAACAAAACTAGAACGCCTTAATGGGACTAAGTCGGGTGGACCGGACGATCTTCATCCGAGAATATTGAAGGAATTGGCGCGGGAAATAGCAGGCCCATTAGCAACTATATTTAATGAATCTGTAAACTCGGGGGTAGTCCCGTTAGACTGGAGAATAGCCAATGTGGTTCCTATTTTCAAGAAAGGGAAAAAAAGTGACCCGGGTAACTATAGGCCTGTTAGTTTAACATCAGTAGTGTGCAAGGTGCTGGAGAAGATTCTGAAAGAGAAACTAGTTGAGGACCTTGAAGTTAATGGCAAATGCGATAAATTACAGCATGGTTTTACGAAGGGCAGATCGTGCCAAACGAATCTGATCTCCTTCTTTGAGAAAGTAATGGACTTATTAGATAAGGGAAATGCGGTGGACCTAATATACCTGGATTTCAGTAAAGCGTTTGATACAGTACCCCATGAGGAACTATTGGTTAAAATGAAAAACATGGGGATCGATATGAAAATCCAGAGGTGGATAGGGAATTGGTTAATGGGGAGAATGCAGCGGGTCGTATTAAAGGGTTTTCATAGATTCATAGATTCATAGATTCTAGGACTGGAAGGGACCTCGAGAGGTCATCGAGTCCAGTCCCCTGCCCGCATGGCAGGACCAAATACTGCCTAGACCATCCCTAGTAGACATTTATCTAACCTACCCTTAAATATCTCCAGAGACGGAGATTCCACAACCTCCCTAGGCAATTTGTTCCAGTGTTTAACCACCCTGACAGTTAGGAACTTTTTCCTAATGTCCAATCTAGACCTCCCTTGCTGCAGTTTAAACCCATTGTTTCTGGTTCTATCCTTAGAGGCTAAGGTGAACAAGTTCTCTCCCTCCTCCTTATGACACCCTTTTATATACCTGAAAACTGCTATCATGTCCCCTCTCAGTCTTCTCTTTTCCAAACTAAACAAACCCAATTCTTTCAGCCTTCCTTCATAGGTCATGTTCTCAAGACCTTTAATCATTCTTGTTGCTCTTCTTTGGACCCTTTCCAGTTTCTCCACATCTTTTTTAAAATGCGGCGCCCAGAACTGGACACAATACTCCAGCTGAGGCCTAACCAGAGCAGAGTAGAGCGGAAGAATGACTTCTCGTGTCTTGCTCACAACACACCTGTTAATGCATCCCAGAATCATGTTTGCTTTGTTTGCAACAGCATCACACTGTTGACTCATATTTAGCTTGTGGTCCACTATAACCCCTAGATCCCTTTCTGCCGTACTCCTTCCTAGACAGTCTTTTCCCATTCTGTATGTGTGAAATTGATTTTTCCTTCCTAAGTGGAGCACTTTGCATTTGTCTTTGTTAAACTTCATCCTGTTTAACTCAGACCATTTCTCCAATTTGTCCAGATCATTTTGAATTATGACCCTGTCCTCCAAAGTAGTTGCAATCCCTCCCAGTTTGGTATCATCCGCAAACTTAATAAGCGTACTTTCTATGCCAATATCTAAGTCGTTGATGAAGATATTGAACAGAGCCGGTCCCAAAGTTGGGTGAATTGTCGGGTTGGAGGGAGGTTACTAGTGGAGTGCCTCAAGGTTCGGTTTTGGAACCCATCTTATTTAATCTATTTATAACTGACCTCGGGACCGATTGCAAGAGTGGGCTGATAAAGTTTGCGGATGATACGAAGGTGGGAGGAGTTGCAAACTCGGAGGAGGATAGGGATACTCTGCAGGGAGACTTGAATGAGCTTGTGAATTGGAGTATCAGAAATAGGATGAAATTTAATAGTAAAAAGTGTAAGGTGATGCACTTGGGGACGAATAATAACAATTTTAGTTACAAGATGGGGACGCATTGGTTAGAAGTAACGGAAGAGGAGAAGGACCTAGGGGTCCTTGTGGACCGCAGGATGACTATGAGTCGGCAATGTGACGTGGCGGTGAAAAAAGCCAATGCGGTCTTGGGATGTATTAGGCGAGGTATATCTAGTAGAGATAGGGAGGTCCTGCTTCCGTTGTATAAGGCGCTGGTGAGACCTCATTTGGAGTACTGTGTGCAGTTCTGGTCTCCAATGTTTAAAAAAGATGAACTCAAACTGGAACGGGTGCAGAGAAGGGCGACTAAGATGATCAGAGGAATGGAAAACCTGTCGTATGAAAAGAGATTAGAGGAGCTTGGGTTGTTTAGTCTGACAAAGCGAAGGCTGAGGGGGGATATGATTGCTATCTTTAAATATATCAGAGGGGTTAATACAAGGGAGGGAGAGGAATTATTCCAGTTTAGTACTAATGTGGACACGAGAACGAATGGATATAAACTGGCCGGGGGGAAGTTTAGGCTTGAAATTAGACGAAGGTTTCTGACCATCAGAGGGGTGAAATATTGGAACGGCCTTCCGAGGGAAACGGTGGGGGCGACGGACCTGTCTGGTTTTAAGATTAAGTTGGATAAGTTTATGGAGGGAATGGTTTAATGATAAAACATAGTAGCCAAGGAAAACCAAGCAATGGTACATGAACAGCATAATGGCCAACAAGGGTCAGGCTAGAGACTCTTGCCTATATGCTCGGGGTATTACTGATCGCCATATTTGGGGTCGGGAAGGAATTTTCCTCCAGGGTAGATTGGCTGAGCCTCTGGAGGTTTTTCGCCTTCCTCCGCAGCATGGGGCAGGGATCACTAGCAGGAGGGTCTCAGCCGATTGAAGTCACTAAAACACAGGATTGGGGACTTCAACGGTAGAGTCCAGGGAAGGGTATTGCGGCCTGCAGCATGCAGGGGGTCAGACCAGATGATCATAATGGTCCCTTCTGACCTTAATGTCTATGAGTCTATGAGTCTATGAGGATTCCAAGAGAGCTCATGGCATCTCCATCAGGGAGTTTTAATAACAAGTTAGACAAGCACCTATCAGGGGTGGCCTGGGTGTACTCATGCCAGTCTCAGCTGAGGGGCTGGTCTAGATGATCTCTTGAGGTCCCTTCGAGCCCTATGTTTCTATGAGTTAATGATTTTTTTTTCAAAATGTGTAAAATAGCATATTTGAATATTGAATGACTACAGCGGGTTGACTCAGGACTGAATCTTTCTGGTGACTCATGCTTTCACCCTTCGGAAATGATCCTGCACTTGTTACTCTAAATTAACTCATATTGACATAAAGTGCAGAACTAGGCCCCATAGATAATCTATCCAACTCAGGTGGGACAGTATACGGTACCTTGAACTGCTTCTGCCTGTGATGTACTGGATCTGTGGATAAATAGGTCTTTAGTTTCCAGGGCTGTTAATCTATTACATATATTGAACACTAAGTTCACTTTAGAAAGAAAATAGAACATTTAAGTGGCAATACAGAGTACAATTGATTTTTTTCTGTAGCCCTGAGGGGAGGTAGAA
Organism: Malaclemys terrapin pileata; assembly: GCF_027887155.1. NCBI lineage: Eukaryota > Metazoa > Chordata > Testudines > Emydidae > Malaclemys > Malaclemys terrapin. The sequence goes on along the minus strand of NC_071513.1, from coordinate 31,365,751 downwards.
CCACATATTCTGTGATTCTGAAACTGTTTTCTCTCCAGTAGTACAGTAGTTAAGAATTGGAATGTGTCTGGGATCTCCTTTTATATGATGGGGGAAGGACACTTGTGAACTTCAAGTGGGAATAAGGGGAAATACTACTTACCTTCTATACAGAAGGGATGCTGCTGTCTGCAGGGGAGTTCGGCTGTGACATGGAACACAGGTGGAAAAGGCCAATGCTCTTTTTCAGTCACCTGTGCTCCCTATCAATGGCTAAAATCGTGTATCCCTTTCAGTTAGGGGTCAGGGCATGGGGCAGAAACAGTTCTCGTTGCTCTAGTGGATGAGCACCTGCTGTCAACAGACAAGGGACATATATCCAGGAACTCATCCTGCTGGATTTCTCTGCCATTAATCATTGCCATTGATTTTTGTTCTGCCTCCAAAAAGCTGAGGGGGGGAGGAATTGGAAAGGCCCTGAAATGCCTCAGTTTTTTCTTCAGACGACAGCCAAAGGATCATTATGGGCAACGGTTCCATCAGCTCCATACTGCCTACCAGCTTTCTCAATACATAGGTGAAATCAGCTACTGGGTAAAGAACAGCTGGCTAGGGCTAGGGAAGCTTTTTCTATACATCCCCCACTTTTGTGTCTATCTACTCAGAGTGTTAAGTTTACCAAAACTGCAGGGTCTTTTTTCATTGTTCAGTGCTATAGAATGCCCAAATAGCTATGGACATGAGATTACATCCCATAATCAGTACAGACCCGACCACTACAACCCATGTGTTTGTGACCTTAAGGCTTGATTATTTCAACTCATATCTAGGAAGGGGTCTTGAAAAAGTTCTAAGTGGTGCAAAATGCAGCATTCCATCCACTTAGCAACAAAGGTCATAGTAAATACATCATCATGGTGCTCTGCTCTCTGCACTGGCTCCCTAATGAATGCAGAGTGCAGTTCAAATTCTATTCTACAGGCTCAGGAGAGAAAGGAGAAAATGTTTTGAATTTTTAGATACTTGGTAGGTACTCAGATATTACCATGAGGTGGAACTATATAAAATAAATTAGGGTATATTTTCAGCAAGAGAAATCTGAATGTTGATTCCATCTAGAGTTCATGATATTTCCATAGCTTTAAGGTTTTTCTGGCTCGGTTTAATATATATATAATATTTCATTTGTATAGAATACTGTGTTGAAAATAAAAAATTGACCTTCAGTGAATATTCTTACGCTGTTCTGTACATGACCTTGGGGAAGAGTGGAAGTGAGGAATGACAGAGCTCTTACGATTGATAAATACAATACATTTTATAACATACAAAGAAGAGTTTTTCTTTTTCTTTTTTTTAAGAGAAAGAAACAGGAAATTTAAAACAAGCAATCAAAGTTAGTCCTGTGAATTTATCTTTAATTCAAACAGCAACTCTTGGATTTCAAATCTGATTTTGTTGGTGATTGTTTTTTGTTTGAAAACATCATTATGAAGCTAGTAAACACATAATCCTGACGTATGGCTTTCCCAGTTCTGAAGTTGCAAACTTGTCTGAATACATTGATCCCACAGTATTCTTGCCAGTAAGTTAAAGAAGTATAGCGTTATGAATGGACTATAAGGTGGATAGAAAGCTGGCTAGATCGTCGGGCTCGACAGGTAGTGATCAACGGCTCCATGTCTAGTTGGCAACCGGTTTCAAGTGGAGTGCCCCAGGGGTCAGTCCTGGGGCCGGTTTTGTTCAATATCTTCATTAATGATCTGGAGGATGGCATGGACTGCACTCTCAGAAAGTTTGCAGATGACACTAAACTGGGAGGAGTGGTAGATATGCTGGAGGATAGGGACAGGATACAGAGGGACCTAGACAAATTAGAGGATTGGGCCAAAAGAAACCAGATGAGGTTCAACAAGGACAAGTGCAGAGTCCTGCACTTAGGATGGAAGAATCCCATGCCCTGTTACAGACTAGGGACCGAATGGCTAGGAAGCAGTTCTGCAGAAAAGGACCTAGGGGTTACAGTGGACGAGAAGCTGGATATGAGTCAACAGTGTGCCCTTGTTGCCAAGAAGGCTAATGGCATTCTGGGCTGTATAAGTAGGGGCATTGCCAGCAGATCGAGGGACATGATCGTTCCCCTCTATTCGACATTGGTGAGGCCTCATCTGGAGTACTGTGTCCAGTTTTGGGCCCCACACTACAAGAAGGATGTGGAAAACTTGGAAAGAGTCCAGTGGAGGGCAACAAAAATGATTAGGGGGCTGGAGCACATGATTTATGAGGAGAGGCTGAGGGAACTGGGATTGTTTAGTCTGCAGAAGAGAAGAATGGGGGGATTTGATAGCTGCTTTCAACTACCTGAAAGGGGGTTCCAAAGAGGATAGATCTAGACTGTTCTCAGTGGTACCTGATGACAGAACAAGGAGTAATGGTCTCAAGTTGCAGTGGGGGAGGTTTAGGTTGGATATTAGGAAAAACTTTTTTACTAGGAGGGTGGTGAAGCACTGGAATGGATTACCTAGGGAGGTGGTGGCATCTCCTTCCTTAGAGGTTTTTAAGATCAGGCTTGACAAAGCCCTGACTGGGATGATTTAGTTGGGAATCGGTCCTGCTTTGAGCAGGGGGTTGGACTAGATGACCACCTGAGGTCCCTTCCAACCCTGATAGTCTATTATTCTATGATTTGTGTGATAAACTAACTCCATTTCTTGGGTGCAAAATTTGAGCTAGACTTTTTGCAAACTTGGATTTCCACTTTAAGTTCAAAAGTTCATTATGAGGTTTGGAAGAAAAATGGGAACCAAGTGAAGCTAGCATCCGCAGACTATAATATTAGGGAAATCATCCTAATATGGCTACTTTTTAAATTTTTCAACAAAATCAGAAATTATAAGTTCAACACTATCCTTAAAAACAAACAAAAAACCCTGAGTAAATGGTGCATGCACTATTGCAGCTGCATTTGGGCTTTGCTTGCATGCAAGCCCATTCAAGATTTGGATCCTTGATTGTGGTAGTCTTAAATGAATTTGTACAATTATATGTCTAAACTTATTGGCTATTCTCACAGTAGTGAGTGACTATTTTCTTATGTAACCCCTACTTAGTTTGCCAACTCCTGGAGCTCCAGACTGAGCTTCTATGGGTATGTCTACACTGCAGCTGGGAGCCAGCCTCCTAGCCCAGTTCCATAGACTTGTGCCAGTGGGCTTTGAGCTAGGTCACTAAAATAGCTGTGTAGATGTTGCTTTGCTGTTGCGGCTCTGCCTGGAGTTCAGGCTCTCAAGCCCCCCACTCAGGTTTGAGAACATGAGCTGCAATGTCTACATATTTATTTTTAGTGTGCTAGCACAAGCTCCACTAGCACAAGTCTGTGGTCCCTGGTGGAGAGGCTCATTCCCAGATGCAGTATACACATCCTTTACGGGGCCTACCAGAAGATCTAAAATAATAATGACTGCTCAAGCCCTCTGATCTCATTCTCCAGCATGTTTGGCTTCAAGGGTGGGGACAGAAGGAACTATAAACCCTGTGCTTAGGCCATTGGAGAGGCTTCTGTAAGATGTGATCTGGTCAAGCAGTCCACTGGACCAATGACACGCTAGGGCTGTACAGCCTGACTCATTGTGTTACAGTTTTGAGCTGAAGCGGGGAGCAAATCTCTGGAAGGGTGTGATCAATCTCCACTCCCCACAAAGTGAGTTCTTGCACTGCTCTGAGATGAGCTGCTTGGGCCAGGCACTACCGTGACCGGCATCCAGCAGAAATAAATCCAACCCAGCAGTGGCTACTAGCAGCCAGCCAAGACTGGAGGATTCTAGACCAAGGAAATGTTTAGCCTGATTATAGTTAGGAGATGACCCAACCCCACCAAAGTGTGAAAATAAAGAAAGGGGACTTTTATATAAGCTGACTAATGCCACAGCACTGCAACACGCTGTCTCAGGATATTAAACTTCAGCCTGTCTCAGCCTCAGGAAGAAGTTGCGGGTTGAAGGGCTGGTGAGTGTTAAGAAGTGAGGAATATTTATTAATTACTTATTAGTTAAATTTACCACTTTTCTTCCCCAGCTTCTATTTTCCTGTTTGCCTTAAAGTCCCCCTTTGTTATGTTGCTATTTCTGGTGTATTATTCCTTTGTTAGGATTTGTTTTATTTATCTTATTGTCCCATGTACTGGGATTTATGCTACCACTAGCTGGCAAGGAATATTGATTCTCTTGAGGGAGAGCACCCCGGTGTATATGGCACAGTGAGGAGTCACCTTGGGTGGAGGCACCAGGAAAGAACATGGGACCCTAGGAGACAGGAGAAGTTGCTCAAAATATTGGTGATAGCAAGCACCAGGGAGAGAAAAGGGAGGATGTTTAAAGTGTGGGGCTATATTTATTAAAATAATCTTCTGTTACACCCATATCACTCCAGGACATCAGAGACCCTTTGTGTTTTGCTAATTTTCCCCAGGATATTTTCTTTGGTTTTGATTATCTAGACTTCCTTACATTCATTCTTCATTGAAAACAATCTACATTACAGTAGGCTATATCTGCAAATTATTTGTACAATTATAACCAAATAAATCTATTTACATTTAAAAAATTACCTATTTGTGGATTATTTCACACATACAATTCAGATACTCTAACTTGTGGTAGTGAAATCATAAATCAGCTGGTGATAGCTTGAATACAGTGCATTCTTGCCTGTCCCACTCCTATTCCAGATATGTCACCTGTGCTAGAGTCTGTAGGGGAGTGATGGTTTGGGCTATCTTTGCCAGCTCAGTGCCCACTGAGCCCTGCCGAAGCTACGGAAGTTCCCAGCAGCAGCAGCCGAGGATGGACTTGTATGTGGCTTCCACTCCCAATGTGCTGCCTGAGCAGCATCAAGGACAGGGAATAGGACAGAAGATTTGCTCAAAATTATTGGTTAAGGCTCTTGATCCTTTTGAGATGGTAGCTGAAATCCTGTCCCCACTGAAGTCAATAGGAAGTCTGTGGGCTCTGTATATTGGTCCTCATGCTGAAAGAGGTGGATTTAGACTTTGATTTCACATGAATTTGGCCCATTAGGTTCATTTGCAACTAGCTTGAAATAGAAACGTTTTCTTTTTTAAGACTTATTTTTACTCTTAGTTTCATACTGTACCTGACCACAAAAATTACATGTGCAGTTCTACCAACTCTGCCACCTCAGGCCTTTCCTTTCTTTTTCAGTTATTTGGACTAAACTGGGATTTTTTTTTTTCCTTTTCCACTATTAAGATCCTCACTCCCTCCATTGGAAAATTGAAATTATTTTGCAGACACTTTCTCCCTGAAGGGTTGCACCCAATGGGTAGTAGAATACTTACACTGTGAAAAATGTTTCCCCATTGGCATACTGGATAAGGTTGTGAGACTATATCCATCAAGGACATTTCACCGTAAGTATTTCTTGAGACTTGCAGGGAATAAAGTATAATGATTTTTCTAGTCTTTGTTGTCACAATATGTCCGTGCTTGAACATAAAATGATTCTTTCATAGACATTAAACATATATCTCAGCAAGGCCAAAACCACAAACATCTGCTACAACGTGCAAATTAAAATAAGGTATATGACCTGCAGGACTGCTGCTGCACATGTTCACGTTTTTTGGCTATACCTCTCCAGATATCATTAGATGATTATTCAAACTGTGCTTTTATAATAATTGAAATTATTATATGGATTTGTGGCATGCTTCCAGGTCATTCTTGAGACAGAATGACTTTGACGAGGAGTGGAAGTAAAAAGTTTTATAGTTGAAAGGATTCAATAGACTGGGAATAGCAGAGAGGTTGTTTGCTAGAGCCTTTAACAGACACAAAAATTAAGCATCAATAGTGTAGAAAATAATATGAAAACCCAGAAGCTGGGCAAGCAGCTTAACCGTTTCACTGAATATTCAGGCACATAAAAATTGATTTTTTGCTTCAACTGAGTTTGCTTCCCATGTGCAAATATTCTCATGAATGAGTTGTTTACTGTTGGGAAAGTTGTTAGAAACAGTAAATTTGGAGTGAATATTAGAGAATATTCATGAAAAGTGAATTTTGAACTTGTACACATGTATTCAAATAGGAACCTAGATCCTATTTCTTATTCCATTCATAGTATCTGAGCACCTTCCAGTAGTGCAGGGATTGGCAACCTTTGGCACGCGGCTCGCCAGGGTAAGCCCCGTGGCGGGCCGGGCCAGTTTGTTTACCTGCCGCGTCCACAGGTTTGGCCGATCGTGGCTCCCACTGACTACGGTTTGCCGCTCCAGGCCACTGGGGGCTGCAGGAAGCAGTGCAGGCCGAGGGATGTGCTGGCAGCTGATTTTTAAAAAATACTTTTAAAGGAAAAAAATATTTGCCTTGTGACTAAGGAAAGTTTAAATCAAGAAGTATGATTACACACTCATTCTGCAGTGGAATCTGCCAGCTAATACATTCTGCATACTGATTAGATGGCACAATTTCTTCACTGATACTTCCCAGCACTGCTCAAGTCTATTCATTTGATTTTCTCAGCTCCTCCTTGGCCTATTTTGCCCACCTATTACATCTGACCTGATATCTAGCTTGTGAACTCTCTGGAAAGGGAAGACTCTGGTCCTTGGTTGGGTTCTTGGATTTTACCATACTAAAAATAATAAATATTTCCACTCCTCAGTATGTTTTATATGGACAGGTGGTTATTTGCGCATATTCACGTTAAATCTGAGATGATCTATCTAAAGTTGCTTAGTCTGCTTTTTATTCATAAAAATGTAAAAATTAGTGGAGACCTCTCTGAGAATGAGTTAATCAACAAAAACTATTACGGCCTATCAGTTACTAATCTGAAACTCTACTCTTCACTGCTTAATCCTAGGAGAAGTACAGAATTTCTTATAGCTCATATCATGTTTCAGGAAGTTCAACCACCTGACCTGTGCCAATTTATACAATGCACTTTGACTGATAGAGATGCTGGTTTCCTGGTAATTAAGCATCTTAAGACCAGTGATTTATATACTTGGTACTTTAAAAGGATCAATTTCACAAAACTGAAAACAATGATGAGCCAAATCACCTGGCAAGAAGAATTCAATTAAAAAATGTGAATGATAATTGGGATTAAGAACACTTTACTAGACTCCCCAAAAGCCACAATTCCACAATTGAAGAAGACCAGGTTTAGAGGTGAAATGATGATGGCTATAAAAACATTTTTAAAAAAGGAAGAAAGGGGAAGTTGATATTAATGAAAATAAATCAGAAGCTAGGAAATGTAGAAAATTGATAAGGGAAGCAAAGGTACACAAAGAGAAATCTATGGCTAGCAGAGTTAAGGACAATAAGGATTGGGGGGGGGGGTTGGTGGTGGTGTTTTTTTTTTAAATACATTAATAACAAAAAGAATCCTAATATTGGTATTGGTTAATTACTAGATAGAAATAGTAGAATTATCAATAATGTAAAAAAGGCAAAAGTGTTCAATAAATATTTTTGTTCCGCGTTTGGGCAAAAAACAGATGATTCAGTCAAATATAACACTCTTCGAATTCCACTAGTTCCTCAAGAGGATGTTAAACAGCAGCTACTAAAGTTAGACACTTTTCAAGCAGCAGGTCTATATAATTTGTATCCAACAGTTTTAAAAAACCTGGATAATTATAGGCCTGTCTGACATCTATCCTAGGCAAACCAACAATAATCAACATGGGTTTATAGAAAATAGGTCCTGTCTAATTTGATTTTTTTTTGATACTACAAGTTTGTTGATAAAGGTAGCAGTGTTGACATAATGTATTACACTTCTGCAAGGTATTTGACTTGGTATCACATGATATTTTTATTAAAAGAACTAGAACTACATAAAATTAACATGTAACATTAAATTGATTAAAAGCTGGATAACTGATAGGTCTCAATGTCACTGTAAATGGGGAATCATCAATGAAGGGGTGTATTTCTAGTGGGGTCCTGCAGGGATTGATTCTTGGGCCTATGATATTCAACGTTTTTCTTAATGACCTAGAAGAAAACAAAATTATCACTGAAACAGTTTGCAGATGGTACAAAAATTGGGGGAGTGATACATAATGAAGAGGATAGATCACTTAGGCTATGTCTACACTTAAAATACTATAGCATAGACACTAGCTACATCAACAGGAGGGGTTGTCCCATTGCTGTAGTTAGTCCACCTCCCTAATAGGCAGTGGCTAGGCCAAAGGAAGAATTCTTCTATTGACCTAGCTCTGGGTGTTAGGTCCGCATAGCTATAGCTTTTGAGTGTGTTTTTTTTTCACATGTTTAAGAGATGTAGCTATGCTGATGTAAATGTTCAGTGTAGACCAGCCTCCAGTAATCTGCATGCAAGCAAGCCATATGTGTTTTAATATGGCTAAATGCCTATATCTAGGAACAAATAATGTAAGCCAAACTTATACAATGGGGGTAGGGGGGACTGAGAGAGTGATTCTGAAAAAGATTTTGGGGTTGTGGTGGAAAATCAACTCCCAGTGTGTTGCTGGTCAAAAGGGTTTATGTAATCCTTGGATGCCCAAACAGGAAAATCTCTAATAAGAGTAAAGAAGTTACTTTACCTTTGGTTTTGGCACTGGTGCAACCACTACTGAAATATTGTGTCCAGTTCTTGGGTGGACAGTTCAAGAATGAATGAAGTTGATATATTGGAGAGGGTTCAAAAAAGAGCCACACAGATGATTAAAACATTCCAAAACATGCTTTTTAGTGATAAGCTCAAGGAGCTCAATCTACTTTGCTTACCAAAGAGAAGGCTAAGGAATGAGTTGAGTTACAGTTTATAAGTATGCACATGGGGAACAAATATTTAATAATGGGCTCTTCAATCTGGAAGATAAAGGTATAACATGTTCCAATGGCTGGAAGCTGAAGCTTGACAAATTCAGACTGAAAATAAGGCATATATTTTTAACAATGAGGATAAGTAAGCATTGGAACAACTCACTAAGTGTTGTGGTGGATTCTCCATTGCTCACAATTTTAAAATCAATATTGGATATTTTTCTAAAAGATCTACTCTAGGAATTATTTTGGAACTCACAGTTCTATTGCCTGTGTAATACAGGAGGTCAGACTAGATGATAAGTGGCTTATTTTGGTTTTGGAATCTAGGTATCTATTTATTTTCCAATATAACTTTCAGGAACATGTCTGTGTAGAGTTAGTGAAAAATGGAATAATTCTGGTGTTTCTGGATGGCAAAAGGATGAAGGAAGATGATTTTTGCCTGTCTGTATTTAACAGATAACATAGGAGTAAAAGAAGATTTGGGATAAAACTATACAATAAAACCTCTGAGCATGAGTAAGTACAAGTTTCTTTCAGAAAATGTTTGGACTCTGCAAATTTTGCATGGAAACTCAAAGCTTTTTTTGTTTCTCTCTGGGGGTGGGAGGGAAATCAAGACCCTTAAGTACTGTACACAGACTTATAAGCAATGCATAGATCTTAAGAAAACTTGCCCTTTTTGAGATCCTACGAGATGTGGCCAGGATCAACTCATCTCTACTGGCACCATGGCAGAAGATCAATGCCTGGAACACCTACCTGGTCCCCCATATCTCATTCATGCTGAGGGGATTAGCCGTGGCGAAGGTACCTCTGAACAAGGCAGACAACACCATCCGGCAGCTGGTGAAGAAGTGGATGTTTCTTCCCCAGAGGGCCAGCAATGAACTGGTGTACATCTCGCACAAGCCGGGTGATGCCAACATCCCTTGCATGGGTGATCTGTGCGACGTTGCTGTGATCGCTCACACCTTCCGCCTTCTGATGTGCCCGGATGCCATGGTGAGGAACATAGCAGAGAGTGCTCTGCAGGATGACGCCAAGAAGTGAATCGCCAGGAACCCCTCCGACCAAGATGTTGCTACCTACCCGAGCAGCTTGCTGGAAGGTGAACTTGGAAGAGACAGGAGAGACTTTGCTTTGCTCTGGACTCGTGCCCGCAATGCTACATGACAAATGGAGAAGCGTATCGGCTCCACTGGATGTGGTGCGAGGAATGCCAGGAGCTAGGAGTCCTGGTGCCAGATGTGGAGAATACAGATCACACTACCATCACCACAAGAGCTAGAACCATGCTGGAGAGGACCCTGAAGGATGCCATCCGCTGCCAATATGTGGAAAACCTGAAATGGAAGCCGGACCAGGGAAAGGCATTCGAGGTGACTGTCATAACTATAAAGGGAAGGGTAACAGCTGTCCTGTGTACAGTACTATAAAATCCCTCCTGGCCAGAGACTCCAAAATCCTTTTCCCTGTAAAGGGTTAAGAAGCTCAGGTAACCTGGCTGGCATCTGACCTAAAGGACCAATAAGGGGATAAGATACTTTCAAATCTTGGGGGGGGAAGGCTTTTGTTTGTGTTCTTTGTTTGGGAGTGTGTTCGTTCTCGGGACTGAGAGGGACCAGACATCAATCCAGGTTCTCCACATCTTTCTAAACAAGTCTCTCCTATTTCAAACTTGTAAGTAAATAGCCAGGCAAGGCGTGTTAGTTTTCCTTTGTTTTCTCAACTTGTAAATGTACCTTTTACTAGAGTGTTTATCTTTGTTTGCTGTACTTTGAACCTGAGACTAGAGGGGAGTCCTCTGAGCTCTTTAAGTTTGATTACCCTGTAAGGTTAATTTCCATACTGATTTTACAGAGATGATTTTTACCTTTTTTTCTTTAATTAAAAGCTTTCTTTTTAGAACCTGATTGATTTTTCCTTATTTTAAGATCCAAGGGGTTTGGATCTTGATTCACCAGGAGTTGGTGGGAGGAAGGAGGGGGGATGGTTAATTTCTCCCTGTTGTAGATCCCAGGGGGGTTGGAACTGTATTCACCAGGAGTTGGTGGGAGGAAGGAGGCGGAATGGTTAATTTCTCCTTGTTTTAAAATCCAAGGGGTTTGGATCTGTATTCACCAGGGAATTGGTGAACGTTTTTCAAGGTTTCCCAGGAATGGAATCCATTGAAATGGTGGCAGCAGAACCAGAGCTAAGCTGGTAGTTAAGCTTAGAAGTTTTCATGCAGGCCCCTACATTTGTACCCTAAAGTTCAAAGTGGGGATCCAGCCTTGACAGTGACACACACAAGTAATGAGCAAGTGCTCATAGACTCATAGACTCATAGACTTTAAGGTCAGAAGGGACCATTATGATCATCTGGTCTGACCCCCTGCATGCTGCAGGCCGCAAGACCCTTCCCTGGACTCTGCCGTTGAAGTCCCCAATCCTGTGTTTTAGTGACTTCAATCGGCTGAGACCCTCCTGCTAGTGATCCCTGCCCCATGCTGCGGAGGAAGGCGAAAAACCTCCAGAGGCTCAGCCAATCTACCCTGGAGGAAAATTCCTTCCCGACCCCAAATATGGCGATCAGTAATACCCCGAGCATATAGGCAAGAGTCTCTAGCCTGACCCTTGTTGGCCATTATGCTATTCATGTACCATTGCTTGGTTTTCCTTGGCTACTATGTTTTACCATTAAACCATTCCCTCCATAAACTTATCCAACTTAATCTTAAAACCAGACAGGTCCGTCGCCCCCACCGTTGAGAGAATGCAGAATCGGTCAATGCTAAGCTTGGCTGATGTGGCAACTCATGGTGTCGGATGCAATCGGGTGGTCGAGGGACATCTACATAGAACACATCACCGGAGATTGGCAATACCAGGAGGGATGAGCTGGAGTGCCGATGAGAAGCGCAGTCAGGAAAGTAACAAATACTTTCCTCTTGGATTGTAATTTCTAAATAGACAATCAACTAATTCTCAATTACTGAGGGACAATCTTCACTCATTGATAAATTTTGCTTTCCACAACCAAATCCCTGTACAACTTTTCATGAGTAATGTACCCGAGTATTCAGATTCTAATATCTAAACTGTATTGTTAAAACTGTTCACTTAAATTTAGTTTATTGTTGATTATGTAATCTATGTATCATATGACTTTTAAAAACTAACTTCATATTTGTGGATAATCTAAGCACTACAGCCAGAAGTAAAGACACTCTTTTGTATTATATATATTTTTGTATGTATTATGTATTATATATTTTTTAACATTAACTTTAATAAAATTTTAAAATATTGACCAAAACTAATTAATAAGTTTAATGAAACTCAAGTGAATGGAAATGGGCAAGTTTTCCTACAGATCTGGGTAAAACTAGTTTAACAAAACTATATAACATATGGAAAAAAGCATGTGAATTTTTACTAAATATTTTATTAAATATAATTGTTTCCAGTCGTGTAATTTTTTATTCTTGGCGTTTCAAACATTGATTCCTTACTTGCCATATCATCTCCCACCTAAATGAATATGGGGACCAAATCCTGTTCAGAACTGGGAAGAAAGCTTTCTTTCTAGGATTCAGCCAGCATTGTGTTATACTTAAATCATTATAATGGCATCTGGTAACATCTCCAATTGACTGTAAGTTCCTATTTGTAACTTTAAGGACTTTCACAACATGACTTTATGGGAGCAACAATGATTATACTGTTACGCTCACTCCTTACAATCCTCTGAGTATAGGCTGGGCATAGTTTCATCATTTAATCAGGATTCAAATTAGAGTAGGGCACTTTTTGTTTGCTCCCTATTTACGGAACTCATTGTTACTCAAAATTAGCAATTCATAGTCTTCTACTCTTCTTAAACTTAAATTAGCTTATCTTTCTTAAGCTAGCATTTGGTTAATGGTTTATTTTATGTTTTGTTTCCCTGCAAAGTGCTATGAGACATTGCTTATAAACAGCACTATATAAGATTTTATTGTATTGTAAGAGATGTAATTGAATTTCAGCAACTGGATAGGATTTCATAGAATGGATATAAATACTTGGCATGTGTGTGTGTGTTTACATGTACAAAAACAGGAAACAGTGGAAAGAAAAGGCTCAACGGATGATTTTCCTGCTTCTTATGTTTTTTCCATTTTTATTTGCTTGCTTGCTTGCTTTTGTGTTGGATGCTGAATTTGATATTAAGTTGGACAAAATGTTTCAGAATCATTAACATTTAATCATGGTGCTCAGTACCCTAACAGGAAGAATAAGAGATTAATGGATAAAGTAATTACACACTTTTACCTACAAGTGCAACATGAATAAAGTTGAGGTGGGGGAACTTAAATGAAAATGCATGAGTTCTTTTCCATAAGAGCTACAGGACATCAACAGAATACTAAAGAGGCTTTTGCTGGAAAGAACATGTCATTCCGATTCCTTCTCAAGTGCCTGCATGTATGTCTTCACTCAAGAGTTACATTTTTACTTGTATTTTACAGTTAGGAAGTGCTCTTGCAGTGAAATATTTTCTGATTTCCACCTGCACGGAGGTTAGGAACAGACAGTGTATGTAATGCAATATTATATATCATATTTTTAGAAGTATCTAGCTAGTAGTAGTGGTGTGTAGACCCTTCTTACCAATAATCAAAATATTTTGTTTAAATAGAAAACAGAGGTTGATTTTCAGCAGAAAGAAGATATTGTACAGCCATCTATATCACTAATAAATATCTTTAAGTCTTTATTCTAAGGCTAGGTCTACACTACCCGCCTGAATCGGCGGGTATGGGACGCGACAATCGATCCCCGAATCGACGCTCTTACTCCACCAGCGGAGGTGGGAGTAAGCGCCGTCGACAGGAAGCCGCAGAAGTCGATTTTGCCGCCGTCCTCACAGCGGGGTAAGTCGGCTGCGATACGTCGAATTCAGCTACGCTATTCACGTAGCTGAATTTGCGTATCTTAAATCGACTCCCCCCTGTAGTGTAGATGTACCCTCAGATTACAACTTTATTTCAGTAAGAAGTTCACTGTCTTAGAAGCACACTCGGTCTTTGAATCACAAATCCTTCTTTAGTTTCCTCATTGTTCTAAGGAATGTAATCCAGTACTTGCTTAACCAGATGTCACCATCATCCCCACCTGCCACATGGTCTCATCTCTACTGGACAGGAAGTGTCACTGTGGGTTGGGGCCAAAGCTCCATCTTTTCCCTTCCTCTGTGTGTATGTAACCCTTTTGTATGTAACTCTCAAATAATCATTTATACTAGAAGTATAGATCCAGTCTGCAGAACAGATATCATAAGTGAGAAAAATTGAGCACCTGTTTTCATTCCGAAACATTAAGATGTATAGTCCATCTTCCACATGCCTGTGTCACTCCCAATAATATTGCTCAAAACTGTCTACCCCCAAGAGGAGAATTTTCTTCTGCCATACATTTTCATCAGTTAAACAACCCAGTTAGATAACTTTGCTCCCAGAGTTATTACAGGATTTGAAAACATAGCTAAAGAAAAATTATGTGAAGTTATAATGTAGAATTCTATTTTCTACTATGAGGGAACCTGTTAGTTACACAAAAAGAAATCAACCATTGTGTCATTTAGAAGTTTTTACAATTAAAAGTTTTATTCCTACAGGAACTGGAAGACAATTAAATGAAATGCTAACAACAAATTAAATGCTTTATAGGTCAGTCAACCCATTAGGTCTCTTTAGGGAAGCTGTTCTCATATAAAGCATGCCATAACCTATTTGCATAATGATTCTATCTTAACTGTGCCTTCTGCTCTTTTATGGTGTGTTGTTTATTCTAGTGCATGGCTGATATAGTAGAACTGCAAAGAATGTAAAAGCTGCTATTTATGGCAGAAAAAATGTTAGAGTTCAGATACATGATATAGGGCAGTACCAAAGCTGCAAACATGATTTAGCATACAGAAATACCAAAGTGTTGTGCTTGCAATATCATAATTGTTTTGCCTACTATACATTGTTAGCATCCATGTTCCTTTCAGATATCACAAACTAAGGAGTCTCAGGTTACATTCCTATTTGGTCAAGCAAGCTATAAGGAAAACCTGGAACTGCTAGAAGTAGTGCTAGGGATCTAGTATGAGGTGTTTTCTTCTCCATCTATACTGGGTCAATATTTCAGCATGGTGCTAGGTGACATATCCCCTAATAAGGGACATGCCAGTGACATATCCCCTAATAAGGGATTTGAAAGTTAAAGCCCTGAGTACTTTTAATGAGTGGTGTTCTAGCTATATTCAAATGTAGGTAATTATATTCTGCCAAGCTAAGTTCCCCCACAGTTTCAGTTGTAATCTTCACTTCCTGGTGTACAGTATTAAGCCTGTTGATAAATCATATAGTCAATGCTTGACCACACTTTGGTTCATTATGAAATAGATTCAAGAGACCAAAAATAAATGGCAGTCCAGTTTATCGCAAAAAGATGATAGTATAGAATAGGAAGAAAGGTTCAGTACAATACCAGTTTCTGGGAAGCCATCGCATGCAGTGTTGTTAAATTCACATTACACAGAAGCCGTGCTCCCAAGGTTACACATTTCAGCTAGCAGTATTTATAGGACTTTTCAAGTCACAAAATTCTTTATACATGACTAAAATCCAACCCATCAGTTTGTCCCAGTTCCTTAACTTGTTGTTCTGTACCTTTCCTTATCTTTGTCTTGGTACTGGTCTGTGAAAATACTTCCCCAGTTTGTGCTGGGGCAGAATATGAATGTATATTGCTTTTGACAAGTTTCATATTTTCTAATGACAAAGCTGACTTCAGCTTTGCAAAGTATTATGGGATACTTAGCGTAAGTTTAAAGGGATTATAAATAAAAAGACACAGCCTGACAGCCTGAATTGGACTATATAACTGCTAGAACTAATGTATGTGTGTGTACATATACACACAATTGTGACAGTGCTGGGCAACAACAGCTGAGCCAGCACTCTGGTCACTGTAACTCCAATAAAACACTGCAGAATGGACAGGGTTAAGAAGAGTTGTGCCTAATTGGTGGGTGGAGGAGAGCTGGAAGGCTAATTAAGCCATTAGGCAGAGGATACATAAAAGCCCAGAAAGGAAGGGGGGGGGGGAAAGCAGGCAGTAAGAGGAGAGGGAGAGAGAGATTGCTTGCTGCAGTAGCTGAGGGCTCCCTGAGACAGTAGGAGTATGGCTGTATATTGTACAAGGGCAGTGGGAATTGACATTGTAATTAAACTGTACTGAGTGTTTTACCAGCATAAAGATCTCTGAGTGGTTTGTGGACTTGAGTAAAAGCAGGAGTGAGTGGGCCCGGTAACAACAATGTAATTTTTATTGCTGTTGTGTGCTTAATGCATATTAATATATCAATTATTGGGATCAATAATACAATAATAACAGTAATACATATTGGTAATATTATATATATATATATATATATATATTAGACCAGCATGTACTGATTGTGGAAGTATTTCTCCGACATGATCAAAAACCCAATGTGCAGTCAAATGCAGCTACATTTCACCTAAAAGTTGGTTGCACTAGTTTTGTTGAGTAAAGTGTATATATATCACATATGTGAGGCTGGTAGTACCACCTATTTTTAAGGTTGTCTGGTTGTTCCCATTGTAAGACTCTGCTTTCAGTTACTTATAATTTTGCCAAACTTTAATAATTTGTGCTGATGTTTCTGCTATAGGCTGAATATTTTTGGAAAATTCCAGCCAAAGTGGTTCTATAACTTACCATGACACTGTCTGAAGACAGAATAATAATACTCCATAGCACCTTCCTTTCAAGGATCTTAAAGCATTTTAGAAATGGGAACTAGTTGTCATTCCTCTCCCATTTTGCAAATGGGGAAACTGAGAGACAGATCATTTTGAATTTGCTGAAGATTGTGCACCAACCCAGCAGTTGAATAAGGAACAGAACCTTGGGCTCCATGCTGCAACCAGCTCAAGATCAAATTGCTTTTTCCTTATAAGACAAAAAGAAGTAACGCTTTGTTCTGTTACAAGAGGAGTTCATGATAAATGTTTACATAATTGTTTACTATTGGTCACTTAACAGCCCTTTGTTCCTTTGGAAATATCATCCCTAATGGCTTTTTGGGAGGGAGGAATTGGGTTGCGGGTGGGACGATTATTGAACATAAAACTGGTTTACACAACACTGCTAAAAACTGCTGTAACTTCTACAAATGAAAACAAATGTAACTCCTCTGCGGGCTCATTGTCTAATCTGGCATTTTAAGGGATTTCTCATGAATTTTGATGCTTCTCTAGAGCATATAGGAACTCCAGAACCTTCAGAATTATTTACCATTTGTATTATAGTGGCCTCTAATGACTCTCAAGGAGATCAAAGCTGCACTGTGCTAGGTGCTGTACAGAAATGTAGTAAGAGTACTTTCTCTTGAAGAACTAACAGTGTGAATAGACACAGACAGAAAGGGATTAAGGAATACTATTATTCACATTTTACAGGTGGAGAGCTGAGGGACAGAAAGAATAAGTGACTTAATGATGTTACAGAGGAAATATGTGGTAAAGCTGGGACTTGAACCCAGATCTCCCAAGTACCAATTACCTGAATCACAGTACCAACCTTCTTCACAGTCATTCATCTGCTGCACCACATGTTCTTCCTTTGCCTAGATAACCCTGTGTAATGAGAAAAGCTAGTTACAGGTTTCATGGAGAGAACTGGGACTGTTTGTTCTTATGTGGTCCAGGCTAAACCATAATGAAAGTTTTGAGAAGGATTCCCTCTGGACTGAACTGTACCATTGTTGGAAAAGCCCCATATCTTGTCAAGGCCATAAGTGGTGTGACGGGTTGGATCACAGAACCCCACTTGGGAGCTGCCACCTAATGTACCAATACCAAGACTACTTCTATTCCTGTTTTCCCTGCTAGCTCAGGACTCCAGCACCCTGTCTTGCTGAGCCAGACACTCCCGTCTGCTCCAACACAGACCCAGGGTCTGAGTTATGGCTGCAATATACCCTTTCCTGGCCAAAGACCCAAACACATGCCTGAATTAGAAGCTTTCCCCAAAGGGGCAGAAGAATCTGCATCAGAGTGTCTACCAGAGGGCACAGAGAACTGGGAAAATGCAATAGATGCTAAACAAGTCAAATTGAGTGAATGAAGCCTGTCCACCATAGATTTGCTGTTAACCTTGTGTCTTTTGCTAATTCACCTATGGGATAAAACAAAAGAATTCATACTAGGGGTAAACCCTTTAAAGATGTGGGACATACTGATTTGTGGAAGAAACTGCTGTACATGCTAGGGATGGTAACAAGACAGCCCCATCAGCATGCAACTTTTCAGCCCATACCTGTAAAAAGCAGCAAAAGCATAACAGGCACACGCTGCTGTGCAGAAGGGGAAACTGAGGCACACCACCTCATGGCATTGGTAGCTAAATGCCAAAACACCTCCACTTTCACAGATATTGCTGTCTACATTCTGTTAGCAGTACTACACTGCAACCTGTTTGCAAGCATCTGGGAACCAGGAACCCCAAAACAGGCTAGAACCCCTAGGAATGATATCATATGGTTTCAAGGTACTGAAAAGGAGTGTGACCAAAGACAAACAGAATTTTTACAGGTACTGCCTCCACCATGGACAGTGTCCAAGTCTCTGGCAGTAAGTTCAGGGGGAGAGTGTGACAGTGTACCCTATAAGGCTTTATGGGGGTGTGCTTATAAATGCATGTATGACATAACTGGAATATGTTTTGTGCTGCTTGTGCCACGTAACACATCTCCGTAAAGGTTATGGTCTACTATATCTATTCATCATATTTGTACACATATATCATTTTTTACTTGAGGTTAAGAATATGAGCTGTATAATTGCTTGGTTTCTAAGTAAACTTTGTGAGGCATTTGGTTAGTTTCTCTATGAAGGAATTCACAAGGTTAAGTACCTGATCAGGAAGCACTTGGGGAACAATGCATCTTGGAATGCTCCAATACACATGAGAAGTCTTCCTGGAGACATGCAAGATACCATGTGGGCAATGGCTTCAAGCTGTAAAGACTGAATCATGCAGGGACATGTGACTTGCCCAGGTGAATCCAGAACTCCATCTTGGAGCTGGACTTCGCATAGGAGTGAGGAGGGGGGTCTCCACCCACAAGAGAAAGTCTATTTAAACCCATGGGAGACCCCTCCATTTTGTCTTGAGCTGGCTAAAGAAGAAGCCTTTTCACCCCTGCAGGATACGTGAAGGAAACTGGAACAAAGGACAGTAACTACAGGGGGTGTGAGTGATTGCTGGACCCAGGCTAAAAGGAGACTAGCCTGTAAAAGGGAGCATTCTGGAACTGGTGAGGATCTTATCTGTATTTAGTTTAATTATACATAGATTTGCACATTTTATTTTATTTTGCTTGGTGACTTACTTTGTTCTGTCTGTTACTACTTGGAACCACTTAAATCCTACTTTCTGTATTTAATAAAATCACTTTCTACTTAGTAATTAACTCAGAGTACATATTAATACCTGGGGGAACAAACAACTGTGCATATCTCTCTATCAGTGTTCTAGAGGGCGAACAATTTATGAGTTTACTTTGCATAAGCTTTATACATGGTAAAACGGATTTATTTGGGTTTAGACCCCACTGGGAGTTGGGCATCTGAGTGCTAAAGACAAGCACACTTCTGTGAGCTGTTTTCAGGTAAACTTGCAGCTTTGGGGCAAGTAATTCAGACCCTGGGTCTGTGTTGGAGCAGACAGGAGTGTCTGGCTCAGCAAGACAGGGTGCTGGAGTCCTGAGTTGGCAGGGAAAAACAGGAATAGAAGGAGTCTTGGTACATTGGGTGACAGCTCCCAAGGGGGTTTCTGTGATCCAACCCATCACAAGTGGTCCTATGCTGCTCCCTGCCTAGAAGCTCCAGCATAGGCGATGTAGTGAGGGCAAGAAGATTTGAGGGTGGAGTTTGTGCAAGTGGTGAACTCAGTGGAGATTCTGTGCTGCTGGAAAGCAGTGTGTGGACAGCCAGGGCAGGTGCAAGGAAGTTTCGCCTAGGCCCCCCCCCCTACCTGGTGTCCCCCCAGCCCTGCAGCAGCTCCCCACCCCCCTCCACCCTGAGGCACCCCCCACAGCAGCTCACCCCCCCGCCCTGAGGCATCCCCAGAGCCGTGCAGCAGCTCCCCAGCTCACCTCTGCTCCGCCTCCTCCCTGAGCATGCCGCCCCTGCTCTAATTCTCCTCCCCTCCCAGGCTTGCAGCGCCAAACAGCTGATTGGTGCCGCAAGCCGGGAGAAGTAGAGCGGCAACTGCGCGCTTGTAGAAGGGGCGTAGCAGAGATTAGCTGGGGTGGGGAGCTGCCACACAGGTCCCCGGGCCGGGGAGCTGCCATGAGGGGGGGGGTGCGCCTCAGGCCGGGGGGTGGGCGGGAGCTGCTGCAGGGCTCCCCACCCCAGCTCACCTCTGCTATGCCCCCTCCTCGAGCATGCCTCCCCTGCCGGCAATGACAATTGCATGGAGCGGCCGCTGCGCTGGGAGAGAGAGTCTGAGCCGTACGTGTCAGCGTGCCGCCAGCAGCCCAACCCAGCCCAGGAATGCTGTAAAAAAAAAAAAAATTGGGGGCACCGCTTTTTGGCACCCCCAAATCTTGGCGCCCTAGGCAACTGCCTAGTTTGCCTTAACGGTAGCACTAGCCCTGTGGGCAGCTGTCACGAGGTTGCCCTAAATCAGAGCAGCCATTGGCCTATGCTGCAACTCAACATTTGGAGGACACATGGGTGGCTTGAAGCCTCCAATAGACACAGCACAGAATCATGGCATACATTTGCTTTGGTTCATGTTCTAATACTTCACAAACTAGCTCACCCATTCAATTTCAGATGGCCCTTCAGAGCATACATTAAAGGGACAAGGAGCAGTTTCAAGCCAATGATAAGTTCATACACATTAATACCCTGGGAGAGACTTAGATTACTAACTCCCAAAGCCAGCAGGAGGCATGTGCATCAACAAGATTTGTGTATGCTAAAATGTCTACCTTAAGGATTCAATGAAGGTGAGGGAGAATAACTATCTCCAGCATGTATTACTGGTTGTGATGTATCTCTGAATAAGTAGTCTTTATTCACATCAATAGCAAGGACATAGCAAATAAAACAGAGCAGGTGTCATGTAATTATACACATGTATAAATGTTTCTGCTTCCAGTAAAGGTCATCAGCAAGAAGCATTGATTTGTAATTACTTTAGGTTTTTATTAACACTTTAAAAAAAACCACTGTTTATATATGGCTGGTACCTTTCGATGTCTATTATCTAAAAGAATATCTTGGATACCAAAGAACATGATTTTCATAGTGAGAAAACATTGGCATTGTTCATCTTAGTGATCCAATGTTTTTAGTTTTATAGTTTCAACTGTAAAATGTATTAATAGGCAAAACACTGGGAATATGAAGTTGACTTTCTTGTAAGAGTAAGAATGGTATTGATCTAGGACTTCTGGATAACTCATTGTATAAAGCATATTTTAGTTTATACTAGCTCGTACAAATCTCTTGCAAATTTACTGAACAGTGGGGAGAAGGAAATACAGCAACAACCAAATTAGGAGTCCAATTTTCAAAAGTGCTCAGCATCCATAATAAGGTGACTAACTTTTTAACCAATCTTTGTTTCCATTTAGGCATCTAGATGGAGTAGCCAGTGACTCAGTCCTCATCAGCTCTTATTGTTTTTAAAATGTATTTTCTTTTCAGATGAGAATGTTAACCAACTTTTAAACAGTGTCTCTTTCATTTTTAGATATAAGGACAGTCTCAGATAAAATACTTGTCTTAAATATTGGTACATATGTAAATTTAGAGGTATTAATTTTACACAATATTAAAATGTGTCCATTAGTAATAGATAATTGAAAGTGAGAAAATTTGTATCTCCTGTACAACTTGTAGTTGACAAAACAACTGAGTAGTGCAGGGAGGGAAGCAGAGTGGGAGAAGGGAAGCCAAAGTAAAGCTGGCAGCATATCCAGGGAAACATTCCCATTAGCATCTTTAAAGTGACTGTCTGTTTGATTAAAAAGAAAAGAATAAACACAGAATAATATAATAGCATACTGAGATTATGATGTTCCATTCTTTGTCTTAAGTGCAGACTTGGTAAAGGATAATGAAAGTCTTTATCTGCATGAGTTCAGAATTTTTGTATAAACAGAAATGTGCTGTCATTTGGGTTGTTTTTACAGGCTTGTCAAATTTGCCTGCACCATTGAAAGAGTCATTCCAGAGCACATGGAGATGGAACAAGTTGCAAGGAAGGTGCTGACAGCTGAACTAGTAATGTTTGTGAGTGGTAAGTTCTGAAATAATAATTAATCACTACTGTTTCTTGTGTTTTTTTGTAAAACATACAACAATTTTCAAGCTGTATTGATAATTTGTTTTATATGGTACATTTGTATAAAAATATAAAAAGTCACTGGCAGAAATTATTCTTTAATTCTCTTATAACAAATGGTGCTAAAGTTAGGAAAATTCTGATGTAAATTTAGTGTTGGTTCTTGATAATAATGTATGCAATCATGTAGATGGAGGCTAGAATCATCCTGATTTTCAAAAAGGCTTTGTTACAAAGATCAGATAAAGGGTTTTTATGTGTTATAATTTTAAGGTTGGTTTTGTACTTTTTGCAAAAAGCATTAAAAGTTTGGCCTCAGTCTGTTTCCAGTGACTTGGTTTTGCCTGTAGTAGCTGCCAAAGAGTTTTTTTAGCATTAATTAAATTTGTTCTTCATTTTCTGTTATTTTTTTAAAAATAGAAGATCAAGAGTAACATTTTCACAAGTGCCTAACTCTCATTTTCAAAAGTGACTGAGGAGCCTAAGTGTCATTGATTTTCAGTGACATGTAAACTCCTATGAGCCCAAGTCCCCTGGACTTTCAAATTTTACCACAGCACCTTTCAACTCCAACTCCCTCATTCCTTCTTTGGTGGTAATAGAATCTTATAAAGGAAAAAACACGTGACTGAAGTTCTCTTAAATGGCTTTAGATGTTCTTGTTTGAGGGAGAAGGAAGAGAGTCAATGTAAGTGGTAGCTTTGAAGTTTCAGGTTTTCTTGTTACTCCATCTTTTTAAAGTTCCTGACATGGATTTTTTAACATGCAATGTTTAGGTTTATCCTAAACTCCAGTAGAGGTATATTTCATAACTGAGTGCTGACAGTGGGAAGATAGAAGGAAGCAAAGGAAGAAAAATGAGTTGCTTTAACGTGTAGGTTGAGTTCAGATAAAAATTGAACTGCCCCGTAGATGAATAGCAAAATGTTAACTAAGTGGGCAAAGTGTCTCAGCAAAATTCTTCCAACCAAAAGCACCTAAGGCTTAGAGAATGTTTCAGATGAAAGATATGACCAAGTAGATAGACTAATATGCAGCCTTTTGTTTTCCTTTCCTATCCTCATTAACAATAGGCAAGCAGATGTATTGTTCAGAGAGAAATTCCTATAATTGAACAACAATTTGTGGCCTTGTCTTCACTGCTGTTTTTAGCTTAAGTTATAACTCAAGTGTTGCACCGTAACTTGACTTGCATACACATGCAAAAATCTTTAGCTCAAGTTAAGTGGGTGTTTTAAGCTTGAGGTAGCTTGACATTTAGGGGGTGTGGGTTGATGCTCAAGTGCTGTTGAAGCTCAAGGTAGTTATGTAGTGGGGACTCAGCTACAGTCCACTCTAGTGCATGGAGTCCCCAGTGACTTCCCAAAATTCCTGCCAAGATGTATTTGGTTAGGTCTTTCCCTTCTACCTCCAGACTGGAAATTATCTCCATTTATAAATGTACAGCTTTAATGGTCAGACCCTGACTTGCATGCATCTCTCTGCACCTGGAGCATTTGTTCCAGCTTTGCTATTGTACTTGGTGAGTCAGATGGTGACTGGGTGGAAATCTTCCTCCCAGTGTGTGGCTATCTGGCCTGAGACTGGTACCAAATTGCTTGTTCGGGTGTGGTGCATTCCTAGAAGGACATGTGGTATTGGGACCCAAGATTTGAAATCAGCAGGCTTGATATATCTAAAATACTGTCTGAGGAAGGTGGTCAACTGGACTGTTCAACAGTGCTGTCCATCACTGGGGAATGGACTGGAACTCTCAGGCCAGTGAAATTCCAATGAGCTCACTGTCCTATGAGCAGTTTGACCTGGTGCTCTTCAGCACCCTTTGTATGGAGCTCCTCTATGCCCTGAACAGCTCAAGGGCACCTGAACAAGTTCAAGGGTGACCAACAAAGGAGGACCTGGAACTGAGGTCCCCACTGGCCCCAGCAGTCTTGAGTGAAGCAGAGCCGATGCTTACCACTGGGGGCCACAGCACTCTGCCCAGACCCAGGACTCTGGTTAGGAGACACAGGAATGGGATGTAGATGAAGCGGCAGATGAATGAGCATGATCTCAACAAGTTAAGGACTTGATTCCCCATTGTTATTGTTCTGAGGCAGTGATATAAGGTGCCTGTCATGCATGTGTAGGACCAATCTTAAATGTGAGATGTAGAGAGTGGGAAATGTCAGATGTAGCTTCTCTTCTCGATGTGGCAACCACAATTTATACTCACCGTTGGTATCCATTTCCACCACCCCACCCCTATGCACTCAGAGGGTAGACCTCAGTACTGCCGTGTCCACCACTCCCTTCTGGGCGTGATGTGCTGTAATAAGTTGTCCAGTGAACACCATTTCCACCCAGGTGACAAGAAGTTTCAGAAACATTTTCCTGAAATATCCCATGAAAGTTTGTAAGGTGTGGCTTGGAATAATGCAGTGCTAAGAACGAAGGGAAATGCCCCCCTAAAACAAACTCCTTCACTCAAGTCAGTAGTTCAAGAGAGTGTACCCTTAGTGGGTCATGGATGGTTTGAGTTAACCTTTGCAGCTTGGCTGCTCTTACTCAAGCTATGCTAGCTCAAGTGGAGCACCCTGAGTGTACTTATGTTAATGCAATGAAGACAAGCCCTGTACCTACAGCTTTGAAAAATCCCAGCACAGTCTGTGTAATGGCACCATTCTTACTTTACATTAAGATACATTGTGAGCATGCAATTTTTAGGTTTTCATTGCCACAAGTATCGCGGACAGCAAATGCATCATTAACACAAATTAAATAAGTAATGATATTTTCTTCTTTTTAGTGTTCTGACTAGTTGCATTGGGCATAAGTTTTATATTACTACCAAATCACAAGATGCAGTGACAACAGTTATCACACATCCTTAGCAAGGAGTAGAAAATAAAATGCTTTTAAACAGAAAAAGGAAGGGTTTTCCTGTAAAAATGTGCATTAAATTACTACTGGAAATACACTTTTAAAGAACACCACACTGTGTCCAAAAAGTTAAATCATCATTATTCCATACTGCAAAATAATCTGATCACTTGATATTCTCCATAGTTTTTAAGGGCGGGTTTATGGCCCCCATTTTTGTTTATCCAGCGTCCAATACTTCTCTCTACATTTCACTTTTCAAGAAATTCATCTTCATCCTTCAGACAGAATTTTTTGTTTAAATCAGGGGTCGGCAATCTATGGCACGCGTGCCGATTTTTAATGGCACGCCGAGGTCCCAGCCCTGTTCAGCCCGCTACTGGCCTGGATGGACGGAACCCCAGGCTAGCAGCGGGATGAGTGGGGCCAGCAGCGGGAACTCCAGACCGGCAGCGGTTTGAGCCGCTCAGCCTGCTGCTGCTTTGGGGTCCCAGCCGCCGGCCCTGCTCAGCCCGCCACTGCTCTGGGGTTCCAGCTGCCGGCCCCTTGCCAGCCGGGGTCCTGGCCACCGGGACTCTGGCTGGCAAGGGGCCGGCAGCCGGAACCTAGAAATGAAAGTAAGGGTATGTCTACACTACGGGATTAATCCGAATTTAGATAATTCGGATTTGAAAAACAGGTTGTATAAAGTCGAAATGGATGCGGCCACACTAAGCACATTACTTCGGTGGTGTGCGTCCAAGTACCGGGGCTAGCGTCGATTTCTGCACCGTTGCACTGTGGGTAGCAATTCCATAGCTATCCCATAGTTCCCGCAGTCTCCCGCGCCCATTGGGATTGTGGGTTAAGATCCCAGTGCCTGATGGGACAAAAAACATCGTCGCAGGTGGTTCTGGGTACAGCCTCACCTCCTCCCTCCCTCCCTCCCTGCATGAAAGCAACGGACGGCAGACAACCATTTTCGCGCCTTTTTTCCTGGGTGGGTGAACACTGCAGACTCCATACCATGGCAAGCATGGAGCCCGCTGAGCTCAAGACAGCAGTCATGAATATTGTAAACACCTCGCGCGTTCTCGTGGAGTTTATGCTCAGCCAGGACCAGAGAAACGAGGCGAGGAGGCAGCGGCGGCGGCAGCGCAGCGACAAGCATGATGAGGACATGGACACAGACACGGATACAGAATTCAGTGAAACCACAGGCCCCGGTGCTTTGGAGATCATGTTGTTAATGGGGCAGATTCTATCCATGGAACGCCGATTCTGGGCAAGGGAAACAAGCACAGACTGGTGGGACCGCATAGTGTTGCAGGTCTGGGACGATTCCCAGTGGCTGCGGAACTTTCGCATGCGTAAGGGCACTTTCATGGAACTTTGTGACTTGCTGTCCCCTGCCCTGAAACGCCAGAATACCAAGATGAGAGCAGCCCTCACAGTTGAGAAGCGCGTGGCGATAGCCCTGTGGAAGCTTGCAACGCCAGACAGCTACCGGTCAGTTGGGAATCAATTTGGAGTGGGCAAATCTACTGTGGGGGCTGCTGTGATGCAAGTAGCCAAAGCAATCACTCAGGTGCTGCTACGAAAGTTTGTGACTCTGGGAAATGTGCAGGCTATAGTGGATGGTTTTGCTGCAATGGGATTCCCTAACTGTGGTGGGGCAATAGACGGAACCCATATCCCTATCTTGGCACCGGAGCACCAAGCCACCGAGTACATAAACTGCAAGGGGTACTTTTCAGTGGTGCTGCAAGCACTTGTGGATCACAAGGGACGTTTCACCAACATCAACGCGGGCTGGGCGGGAAGGGTTCATGACGCTCGCGTCTTCAGGAACACTACTCTGTTTAAAGGGCTGCAGCAAGGGACTTACTTTCCGGACCAGAAAATAACTGTTGGGGATGTTGAAATGCCCATAGTTATTCTTGGGGACCCAGCCTACCCCTTAATGCCATGGCTTATGAAGCCATACACAGGCAGCCTGGATAGGAGTCAGGAGCTGTTTAACTACAGGCTAAGCAAGTGCAGAATGGTGGTAGAATGTGCATTTGGCCGTTTAAAAGGTCGCTGGAGATCATTATTGACTCGCTCTGACCTCAGCCAAAGAAATCTCCCCATTGTTATTTCTGCTTGCTGTGTGCTCCACAATCTCTGTGAAAGTAAGGGGGAGACCTTTATGGCGGGGTGGGAGGCTGAGGCAAATCGCCTGGCTGCTGATTACACGCAGCCAGACACCAGGGCGATTAGAAGATCACACCATGAAGCGCTGTGCATCAGAGAAGCTTTAAAAACCAGTTTCATGGCTGGCCAGGCTACCGTGTGAAATATCTGTTTGTTTCTCCTTCATGAAAACCCTCCCCCTTTACTGACATTTTCTGTAAGGAACCCACCCTGCCCCTTCCCCCAGCTTTCTTTCAAACCAAATAAAGTCACTATCATTTAAAAATCATTTATTCTTTATTAATAGATTAGAAAAAGAGGGAGGGAACCCGGGTGGTATTTGGGAGGAGGATTGCTGGGAAGGAAAAAGCCACAAAGAAAAGGTTAAAAAAATGACAGCCTTTTGCTTGGGCTGTCTACTGGGGTGGAATGGGAAGGTGTACGGAGCCTCCCCCCCCCCCGCGTTCTTACACGTCTGGGTGAGGAGGATACGGAACATGGGGAGGGGGGAGGGTGGAACAGGGGCTGAAGCGGCAGTCTGTTTTCCAGCAGCCGTTCCTGAACCTCCACCAGACGCCGGAGCAGCCCCAGCGTTGCATCCTTCATCCTCTGGTCTTCCTGCCGCCACCTCTCATCTCGAGCGTCTCTCCTCTCCTCACGTTGGTCCCTCCTCTCCTCACTTTGAAACTGTTTCCTTCCACTCATTCACATGAGCTCTGTCACTGCGGCTGGATTCCATAATTTCCGAAAACATGTCCTCTCGCGTTCTCTTCTTACGACGCCTTATCTGTGATTACCTTCGGGATGGAGGAGGGACGCTTGAGGAATTTGCAGCTGCTGTAGGGAGGGGAAAAAAGAGAGAATTGTTTTAAAAGCTACATTTTGCAGAACAATGCTTATACTCTTTCACGGTGACCAACACTGTTCACATTACATAGCACATGTGATTTCTGTGCAAGGTCGCATTTTGCCTCTTAATGCTGAGTGCCTGTGGCTTTGCTGCTAGAGATCACAGGTCTGGGCAACAGAATTCGGCTTGCATGCGGCCATGGTAAGCTTCTGCGCCCTCCTTTCCCACATACCAAGCATAGCTTGTAGAGTGCTGCAGAAGCCTGGCCAATCTCAGCCAGTTGGGGGGGGGCAGTGTGGGGGGGCTTGTCTGGGCCCCTTCAGGCAAGTAGAGTGCTGCGTTTTTTCTGTTAACATTCAGCAGCACCAGAAAACAAACTAACCACCCCCCCCTCTCGCCATGAATTCTCTGGGATGATCGCTGTACCCCTCCCCCCCACCGCGTGGCTGGTATCAGGGAAGATCCCTGCAGGCACCAAACTAACCCCCCCCCCCCGCCGCCGCCCCCCTCCCGCCATGAATTCTCTGGGATGATCACGGTACCCCTCCCCCCCACCGCGTGGCTGGTAACAGGGACGATCCCTGCTAGCCAAACGCGAAAAACTCAGGGCCAATTTCCCATCTGCGCTTGGCTAACTGCAGGGAAGGATTTATTTTCCGCCACAGGCAAACATCCCAGTAGGAACGGCCACCTCTGTCCCCTTAATTAAGTTCCCGTATTTCAACCAGGTTACCAGGAGCGATATCACTCTCCTGAGGATTACACAACAAGATAAAGAACGGATGTTGCTTGAATGCCAGCAAACACCGGGACCATACGCTGCCAGGCTTTGTCAGGCAATGATACCAGATTACTTGCTGCAAGCATGTCGTGGTCAAGTGTCCTACCATGGAGGAGGGAATAAAGATGCACTGCCCAGAAACCTTCTGGCAAGGCTTTCGGAGTACCTCCAGGAGAGCTTCATGGAGATGTCCCTGGAGGATTTCCGCTCCATCCCCATACACGTTAACAGACTTTTCCAGTAGCTGAACTGACCGCAAATGCAAAGTCAGGCAAAGTAATCATTAAAAACCGTTTGCTTTTAAAACAAGTTTTATATTTTAAAAGGTAAACTCACCTGAGGTCCCTTCCATGGGGTCAGAGTCTTGGGTACTGGCTTGGGAGGCTTGGGAGGGTACTTCAGTCAGGGTGATAAAAAGAT
This sequence comes from Malaclemys terrapin pileata, assembly GCF_027887155.1. Classification (NCBI taxonomy): domain Eukaryota; kingdom Metazoa; phylum Chordata; order Testudines; family Emydidae; genus Malaclemys; species Malaclemys terrapin. The sequence continues at coordinate 31,336,467 of NC_071513.1, read as the reverse complement.
CCTGGCTGTTGGGGAGAATGGAGTGCTGTGTGCTCTCTGCAAGCTCATCCTCCTCCTCCTCCTCCTCCTCCTCCACCCCATCGGCAGAATCCTCAGGCGTCGCTGATGAGACTATCCCCGACCCAGAATCCACGAACACAGGTGGGGTAGTGGTGGCAGCCCCCCCTAGAATTGCATGCAGCTCGGCGTAGAAGCGGCATGTCCGCGGCTCTGACCCGGAGCGACCGTTTGCCTCCTTTGTTTTTTGATAGGCTTGTCTGAGCTCCTTGACTTTCACGCGTCACTGATCTGAGTCCCTATTGTGGCCTCTCTCCATCATGCCCTTGGAGATTTTTTCAAAAGTTTTTGCATTTCGTCTTTTAGAACGAAGTTCTGCAAGCACTGAATCCTCTCCCCATACAGCGATCAGATCCAGTACCTCCCTCACGGTCCATGCTGGTGCTCTTTTTCGATTATCAGCCTGCATGGTTACCTGTGCTGATGAGCTATCTATGGTCACCTGTGCTCTCCACGCTGGGCAAACAGGAAATGGAATTCAAATGTTCGCGGGGCTTTTCCTGTCTACCTGGCCAGTGCATCCGAGTTTAGATTGCTGTCCAGAGCGGTCACAATGATGCACTGTGGGATAGCTCCCGGAGGCCAATACCATCGAATTGCGGCCACACTAACCCTAATTCGAATTGCTAAAATCGATTTTGGCACTACTCCGCTCATCGGGGTGGAGTACAGAAATCGATTTAAAGGGCCCTTTACATCGAAATAAATAGCGTCGTTGTGTGGACGGTTGCAGGATTAATTCGAATTAAAGCTGATAAATCCGAATTAAAGTCGTAGTGTAGACCAGGCCCATGGCAGAGCCTGCATGCTCAGAGCCGGCCGATGCTGGGGTGCTCCGCTGTGGCTGGAGGCACGACGCGTGGCGCACTCCCAGCTTGGGTCCTGCTGGCTGCTGGAACTCTTCTGCAGGCTGGCGGTGGCAGTCCCGTGCACCGCACTAAGCAGCAGGCAAGTGAAAGGGGCTGGCGGGAGGCGCGGTGGAGGTGTCCGCGTCCCAGCCTTTCCTGCTGCCCCTCTCTCGCGACTGTGGCTGGATATCAGGGCACTACAGGCACGTGCCATCCCTGCAGCATGCACAGCTGTGGCCCCTGGGGGCCGGGGGGAAGGAGAAGGGAGTGGCAAGCCGGGGGGGGGTCTTCTGTTGCCACCCCCCATTTGCCTGCATATGCAGTGCCTCCACACAGCTGGCCCACAGCTCCCTTGGCAGGAACAGGAACAGCATGGGGCAGGGACCCATCCACCATCCAGGTAACCTGGCTGCACCTGGGACTGTCCAAGACCAGCCCCAAGCCCCTGCCCCCCACGACTTCCCCCCCTACACATACACCCACACACCCCAACCCCCTGCCCTGAGCCCCTCATGCCACCCAACCCTGACTCCTGCACCTCCATGCTCCCAGCCCTGACTCCTGCATCATCCACATCCCCCCCCCTGCCCTGAGCCCCCCACACTGCAACCCAGCCCCCTGCCCTGAGTGCTCCGCTCCTCCCACCCACACATCCCCAGCCCCTGAGCTCCTCCCCCTGAGGGGGGTTGCAATATGACAGTACCTATAAGAAATTTAAGTTACTTTCACCCCTGCTGGAACCCCAGACCAGCAGTGGACTGAGCGGAGCCAGCGGTGGGCTGAGCAGCTCATCCCACTGCTGGTCTGGGGTTCCAGCCACCAGCCCTGCTCAGCCCACTGCCAGCCTGGGTACCGGCAGCTAGCCCAGGGCTCTGCTCCTGGCCTCGGCCCAGCAAGGATCACACTAAACTGATAAGATCTGCATTTTAATTTTATTTTAAATAGAGCTTCCTAAATATTTTTAAAACCTTTATTTATATAATAGATTTATAGAGAGACTTTCTAAAAACATTAAAATGTATTAACGGCACGTGAAACCTTAAATTACAGTGAACTTGGCCCACCACTTCTGAAAGGTTGCCTACCCCTAGTTTAAATAATTTATTATACTTCAGTGTAATTTTATTTTTCATTGGAGTTCTCAGATAGAAAACCGTTGATAGTAAGACAATGGAAAAACCAAATGCATACCAGGAAATCTAGATTAGCATATAAAATACAGGTTGGGCATATTCTTCATGTACATTTAATAATGTGCATTATGACTGTTCAAAAGCCAAAAAGAAGAAAATGTTATGAATAAATAAATGTGTAGGAGTTTGCAATGGAATGGATATCAAGATGGAACAAATACACCTCTACCCCGATATAACATGAATTCGGATATAACATGGTAAAGCAATGCTCCGGGGGGAGAGGGGAACTGTGCACTCCGGTGGATCAAAGCAAGTTCGATAGAACACGGTTTCACCTATAACGTGGTAAGATTTTTTGGCTCTCAAGGACAGCGTTATATCAGGGTAGAGGTGTATTCATTCAGCTTCTGTTTTTGGGTTTTTTTTTTTAAACCATTGCCTTTCTAACAAAGACATCTTCAGCTTAGCTATAAACATGACACATTCTAGATAATGGTTAAGCATCACTATTTACATAAGGTCTACCCACTTCACTGCAAATTATTTCAAAATAAAAACGATTAGGTATAATTTTTAGTAGTAGAAGATGCAGGACTTTGTGACTGTAGCATATTGACTGTTTTAGACCAATATCTGTTAACATGAAAAATGTATAACAACTCATATGAAGTAGGTAGGGCTCATTGAGCTATCAATAGTATCAGCACAGAATTGTGTGACCATCAATGACTCTCAATTTAGCTCTAATAATGGTCACTATTGATGATGCCTGTAGAAGGGTGGACTCACCCCTGCAGCGCCTCCTGCTGGTCATCTCCAGGAATTAGCTCATTTCAACATTGGACCACCCCCTGCAGGCCAGTGGTCCACCTGTCCTCTGGCCCCCGTGTCCCTCCCAGATCCTAGTGCCCTTTTATCTGGGGTACTGCCCCCTGGCAGTACAACCTTCAGTACTAGGATCTCCCCTCCCCAGGGAACCCCCACCCACTATCTCTACCTCACCTCAGAATAAGGCCACTGCCAGTCACCAACTAGCCCCCGCTCCCTGGGGCAGACTGCAGTATAGGCCACTCATCATAGGCAAGGTTGGGTTTGGACCTGTTGCCTTGGCCTACCCCTGGGCTGCCCTCTGCAAACTCCAGTACCCCTTGGCCTCCTACTAGGCCACAACCTGGGGCTTTCCAGGCTGGAGCTCCCCAGCTTCTCTGCCTTTCTCCAGCCCTGCTCCACTCAGGTACCCTGTCTCTAGCACCCTACAGCCAGGTCCTTCTCTCTCTGAAGGCAGAGAGAGACTGCTTGGCTTCTGGATCACAGCCTTTTTATATAGGGCCAGCTGAGGCCTGATTGGGGTGTGGCCCAGCTGCGGCTACTTCCCCAATCAGCCTAGTAGCTTTTCCTTTGCCCCAGCCCTCTGCCAGGGCTGTTTTAAGCCCTTCCGGGCAGGAGCGGGGGATCACCCTGCTACAATGCCAAATACAGTTCATGCATGAAATATTTCATATCATTCTACAAGTATTGCCTAATGCTTGAACTTACTTAGTTTGAGGTAAAAATGGTTGTTGACACCTAGAAGAATCTGAAGTTATGGCTCATGTTACAAAGAGAATATTCTGCCAGAATTTGATTCACCATTATTGTTAATATTTGGCATTCAAAACAGCACACAAAGATATCAGGCAAAACATACATATTATAAAAACCCAGTGTTTCCCTCTGTAGATTTTTGTGATGTCTTACCAGGTTTAACACACTTCATTAATTAATACCCCTTCACCAGATGTGTCTCTATTTAAAAGTCTAAAAACAACTCTGCAGTTGTCATCTTACCATTTGCTAGGGATCCCACAGATGAGTTTATGGCAACCACTACACTGCTGCCTTCAAGGTTTATACTCAGTCATTGGTTACACAATGCAATATGTGTATTTACTTTGGGGTGCCTGCATCAGGGATGATGCTTGGGACTATGACTAGTAACAGAACAAAAGATGGTGTAATGCAAAGAGAGAGAGTGATATCCAGTGAATGGCACCTAAAAGTTATATTTCAAAGCAGCGAACAGATGGGCAGTGTATGAAAGACTAAAATCCCTCCTCATTTGCCAAGTGTTGTATGTCCCTGATAAGCCTTTGGCTCCAAAAGGGGAAAAATCCTAGCAAGTGAGAAGGCACCTCCAAGGGAATGATTTATGCTGCAGAAATCACATTTTTGTGAGAATTTAAACCTCTTATTGCTAAGATTTTTACCCAAGGAATTTTTGGTATAGTTAAGGGAGAGATACGCTAAATTGAACAGCCTGATTGAACATTTCTCCTAACAATTGATAAAACCATCAGACTGGTCAAAGTGAAACCACATGATTGGTATGGCAGAGAATATTGTGAAGAATATGGTTATTTATTAAATAAATGATAATCTATTGGACCAAATCCCATCCTTGGATGTATCCCTGCAACTGCTATTGATGTGAATAGGAGTTGCGTGAGTATAGCCAAAGACAGAATTTGGCGCAGGTGCAGTAGTGCTTTTCATCCACCCACCCCACATCCTGTCCAAATCAAATTGTTTTACTGAATAGATGAAGACAGCACCTTGAAGCAGTCATCTCTTAATACATGTGTATATTAGTACAAATCAATGGCCCCCAGTACACTTCGGTTATACAGTCCCATTTCATGAATCCATTATATTAACAGTTCTCATTAAAAAACAGTTCTCTAATATAATTTATTCCATTTATTCTAGGTAGCTTATTAGTTTTAGGATATGTGGCATATCTAGATTCTCATGCACAACATTGTCATATCTTGACAAGGTTGTCAGTGTGTTTGAGAAGGATGAAGGGCTGAATTTTCCAGTTCCATAGTCTGTCTCCATATTAACAAAACAGATAATGGTTTAGTCTTAATGGATATCTGGTGCATAATGCACCTTGCAGAAGTTTGCTACAAATCTGTCACAATTCTGGATATCTCTGCCTTTAGGGAAGATGAGTTTTTTAATTTTCCAGTCTTCATCTAAGAGTCTCGAGGAAACCAGCAAAGGGAAAATCATCAAGTATTATCAGCTTTTGTTCAGCTTCATCTTTCTACTATTCAAACAAAATAACATGATCTTGCTGACAATCTTATAGACATAATAATAAACCTGTTAGGGTTTTTTTTTTTCCCCTTGGGACATTTTTTTTCATGATCCATTAACCCTAGTGTCTCATGGAAAATAACTAAAGCATTTTTATGTGTCAAAATCAACTCTCATATAGTTGTCTTAAACAAGAGCTGCAAGAAGTAGCCACTATTAGCACATGAAGTGGTCAAATTTCACAATGGGATAAGGTTTAGGGAAGCAATTATATGCAACTTTGATTGCTTTTTAGACAATGACATGCCCTCCAATCCCTTCGCCCATCTCAGCAAGAGGGAAGGCTGGGGGAAAATGTTTGTTTGGACTGGCAGAGGAAAGACAACCTTGGGGGACATAAATGGAATGGGAAAGAGGGGGGACAGGTTTCGCTGCTCTGAAGCTTTCCTCTCATCGACCAACAATGCATTTGGAGAGGGAAGGAGGAGAGATTTCTCTGCCTCTTCCTGTTGCAATTGGCTAGGTAGGTGTGTGTGGATGGGGGAAGCAAGATCTGACTGTTTCTTGTGCTCCACCATCCCCTTTCTGTATGCCTTCAGGGCATTTGGTAGCCATTTTGCTGCAGTTGCTTCTCAACCCCTCTGCCCTATACCTCTATATAGTCTGAACTGCATTTCCAAGATGCTGTGGTGCTGACCATTTGTCAGTTTCTGGAATAGGAAAAGTTTTTTTTTTCCCCTAAGGCAAAGCAGACAAGATACCCTTAGTTTTATTTTTTCACTTTCCTTGGGGGTGGGGGGTGTCTGTTTTTAGGTTAGTATGGAGTAAGGAAGGGATTTAAAAGTTATACAGTACAGACTCATTTACACGTGAATCCGTTTAATGCGCAGTAGTGCCATGCCTCCCAGTGCTACCTATTTAACATGCGAGACTTGTTAACACGCGGTAGAGGAACTTGCTATGTAGTGCTACAGATTTGCTTACTAACTCACTGGCATAGAAATCGACAGGAAGTGCGGAGTGGAAACGTGTTGTACATCTTTACCACCCATTGTGGGGGGGCAGCAACGTTAAAGCCCTGCCATGGCAAAGGACCCTGCAGCACTTTAAGTTCCCTGCCCCTTTTGCCCCCCCTGGGCCGCTGACGGGCAGGGGGAGGGAAAAGGGAGCAGCTGCCCCGGGGCCGACAATTTAAAAGGGCTCGGAGCTCCAGACGCCGCTACCGCAGCAGTAGCATCCGGAGCCCGGGCCCTTTAAATCACCACAGGAGCCCCGGGCAGCGCGGACCAGGAGACCTGGAAGGGCTGGCTGGGGGATGCTGACCCCTAGTCCCGCCCCTTCTGCCCAAAGCCCCGCCTCTTGCGGGGGCCAGAGACGCCCCCACCCTGTACCGGTAAGTGTCCTGAGTTACTTTCACCCCTTTGTAGTAATAATAATATTTTAATTAGATTACACATTTGAATTTATATTCTTGCAAAGCGCCATTAACAGATAACATTGGAACGCTGTGTATATGTATGTAATCCTAGATAATTATCCGTGTGTGAATATATAGATATTTTAAGATATTTCCACATGGCTCTCTTAACCCGTGGTCCTTTACCACACGGTCGTGACAGCTTGACTCCGAACATTCACGCGTAAACGGGTCTGTACTGTACATTTGTAAGTGCTGGTTGTGATTTTTGTCAGCTTGTCAGAGGCTCAAAGGGGCCAGCTGCCACAGATGGTCATGAGTAAGGAAGATGATTGGTGAATCCTACTAGTTAGGAGGAGAAGGAGAAATCCCCTTTGGTCTTCAGAGACTGAGGCATACTTTGTGTGTACTCTCATTGCCACTTACAGGAAGAGAGTGGGATGATTGAGATAGAGGCTGAATCTTAGGGTTGAGATGAAAGGAGGGTTAACTCTTAATATGTTTATTTGCATGGAGACTGTTAATATTGCACTGGACCTACGTAAATATTTTGGAGAAGAGCTATCCTACCCTTTAATGAGAAAAGTTAATAAAGTTGAAACCTTCCACTTTAAAGATGGCTCTACAGAAGGCAAGACTAACTGTAGCTGAGACATAGAAGTATAGAAACCACATTGTAACTTTAACATCCTTGGGGGAAGAACTTTAGAAAGGACTGGGTATATTTAAATTTCAAAATTAGCTGTAACTTCTCAGGGAGAAGAGCTTCCACAGCATGGATCGGTAAACAAAAACTTTTGCTCAGTTTGGAATGAGGGTGGGAAAAGCAAACAAAATACTAGGATGTATAAAGATGGGATGGAAAAGAACACTGAAAATATCATAATATCATTAAATAAATCAATCATACACCCTCACCTGGATTACACTGTTCAGTTCTAGTCACCATGTGATATAACAGAAGTCAAAAAGATTCGTGGGTGGCACAAAACTCTGTCTCTAATCATTTTTATGAGGAAAGGTTGGGACACTTTGGAGAGGAGAAGAATAAGAGAAGGTGTGATACAGGTATACAAAATAATGAATGATTTAAAAAAGACAGATAGAGGATTCCTATTTATTTAGTAAAAGAACAAAGGGACTTTCAGTGAAATTGAAGGGTAACAAACAAAAACTGATGAAAGGAAATAGTTTGTTTTAACACAATATATAATTAACCTGTGACACTCACTGATTGAAGATATAATTTATACCAAGAGCTCAATGGGATTCAGAAAAGGATTATCTATCGATCTATCGATCGATCGATAGATAATGAAAACATTGGTGGTTGCATTACATATGAGCTTTGTTTCCTTTTTTCTGGCAATACCCCTAATCTACCACCCAATGAGCAATGAAGTCAACAGGCTTGTATCCTCTCTTGAATCCCCCCTGTAAATAAGTGTATCCAGGTAACCCACCAGCTGCAAAGTTGATCTTAATAAAACACTAACTCCTGGGCTCCAGTTATCCGGTGTCAGGTAGGGAAGGGATTCATGGTATGCCCTCTCTGGAGGTCTGACTCTATCTCTACCACTGGGCTGTGTGTGTATCAGAAAATCATCACTTGTCTGTAGGATAACACTCTCTGTCTCTTCACCAGGGACCAGTTTCTTTCTCCTTGGTGGTTGTAAGTCAGGTGTCCTCCAATATCCATGGCCATCCCCCGAAAAGAGTCCTATATTACAGGCAGCAACCTCATGGATGCTGCACACATATCTTAGGTTTTTCCCACTCTCGGTTAGGAATCACATATTATTCAGTATTCTTAACTGCCTCATTTTCCCTACTTTTGTTTGAGTTCTTAGCCACAATACACTCAGCAGTGCCTCAGTTTCCCCAATTTTGGCAGGGATCTCAGCCACAGATTCTGCTACCTCCTTGCAGCTGTTAATCTGGGAATGAGAGGGGGCATAGGCTGGAGGGACATGTTTTTTTACTACCCTTCCCCAGGTCTGCAGAGGCCCATAGTTTACCGGCGTTTCACCTGCTGAGGTGATGCCTTCTCCCCCAGCCATCTTCTCTCCCAGTCCCTGAAGGAGAGGGGTGATCCTTAAAGGCGTCAGTACCCTTTTTTCTGCCAGCCAGATAAAGCCCCCTAGCCTTTGAGGTTATGGGGGGATGCATTCTCCACAACAACAACATAAATATGACCAAACAATTGTTATACTGTCAGAAAAAAAAAGAGACCTTTAGAAAAACAAGCTAAAAAGAACGTGAGACCTTTTTTTTCATAGTAGTGGAACTCCTGGTCATTAATTCCTTCCTATATCAGATTTAGAAAGAAAATGTAAAGCTCATTATTATTATTCAAAATAAGCCACTGTAAACATTGGGAATAAGCCAGAAAGTTTTGTCTTAGCTAACTAAAGGTCATGCTTCGTCGACTACTATTTTCAAAGACTTGGTAGAGATAAGAAGGAAGCATAATAAAGATATAAATAACTCTCAGCAGTGTATGAAAAACATCCCACTACTGGAGAAGAATAATTTGCAAAAAAGTGGAGGGAAAAGTATTTGCTTGATTTTTGTATGTGTGAAAATACAGGTTTTTGGGTGATGTTTGTGGAAGGGGAACTGGAATGGTGGGTGGTTGTGTGTGTGAGAGAGAGGGATGGAATTTACGGAGAGTCATTAAGGGTATAGCTACCCACTGCAATTGAAAATCCATACCTGGCCCATGCCAGCTGACTTGGGCTTGGGCTAATGGTCTGTTTAATTGTGATGTAGACATTCGGGCTCTAGGATCTTGTGAGGTGGGAGCACCTTAGATCGAGCCCCGTGAGCCTGTGTCAGCTGCCGGGGCCAGCCATACATTTCTAATTGCATCCTAGACATACCCTAAGGCCTGGTCTACACTGGGGAGGGGGGATTGATCTAAGTTACGCAACTTCAGCTACGTGAATAATGTACTTAGATTGACGTCTTCACCGCAGTGAGTCGACTGCTGCCGCTCCCCCATCAACTCTGCCTGCGCCTCTCGTGGCAGTGGAGTACAGCAATCGACGGAAGAGCATTTGGGGGTCAATTTATCGTGCCTTGTCTAGACACGATAAATCAAGCCGCACTGGATCGAGTGCTGCCTGCAGATCCGGCGGGTCGTGTAGACATACCCTAGGACTTTTATGTAGTATTGGAATTAAGTAAAGGATGGCTTTGTATTTCCATGATGTGATTGTATCTTGCTCATTGAGGGTATGTCTACACTACGAGAGTAGTTTGATTTTACTTAAAGCGAATTAGTGGAACCGATATTACAAAGTCGAACATGTGTATCCACACTAAGAACAGTAATTCAACTTTGTGAGTCCACACTAACGGGGCAAGCGTCGACATTGGAAGCGGTGCACTGTGGGCATCTATCCCACAGTTCCCGCAGTCCCCGCTGCCCATTGTAATTCTGGGTCGAGCCCCAATGCCTGCTGGGGCAAAATAATGTGTCGAGGGTGGTTTTGGGTAACTGTCGTCATTCAACCCTCACTCCCGCCCTCCCTCCGTGAAAGCGCCAGCAGGCAATCAGTTCGCGCACTTTTCTGGTGATTGACAGCGCGGATGCCACAGCACCGCGAGCATGGAGCCCGCTGCGATCATCGCTGCAGTTATGGTCGTTGTCAACACCTCACACCATATCATGCACCTTTTTCAGAGGCAGATGCTGAGAAATCGGGCGAGGAGGCTACGGCAGCGCGGTGAGGACATTAAGTCTGAGAGGGGTACAGACCTCTCACAAAGCACGGGACCCCATGCCGTGGACATCATGGTGGCAATGGGTCATGTTGATGCTGTGGAATGGTGATTCTGGGCCCGGGAAACAAGCACGGACTGGTGGGACTGCATAGTGCTGCAGGTCTGGGATGAATCACAGTGGCTGCGAAACTTTCAGATGCACAAGGGAACTTTCCTGGGACTTTGTGAGTTGCTGTCCCCTGCCCTGAAGCACAAGAACACCCGGATGTGAGCAGCCCTGACTGTCCAGAGGCAAGTGGCCATAGCCCTCTGGAAGCTTGCAATGCCAGACAGCTATTGGACAGTTGCCAATCAATTTGAGTGGGCAAATCTACTGTGGGGGTTGCTGTGATGCAAGTAGCCAATGCAATTGTTGAGCTACTGCTCTCAAAGGTAGTGACCCTGGGAAATGTGCAGGTGATCATAGATAGCTTTGCTGCGATGGGATTCCCAAACTGCGGTGGGGCTATAGATGGAACTCACATCCCTATACTGGGACCAGATCACCAGGCCAGCCAGTACATTAACCGAAAGGGCTACTTTTCAATGGTGCTGCAAGCACTGGTGGACCATAGGGGACGTTTTACCAACATCAACGTCGGATGGCCGGGCAAGGTTGATGATGCTCGCGTTTTCAGGAACTCTGGTCTGTTTAGACGGCTGCAGGAAGGTATTTACTTCCCGGACCACAAAATAACTGTTGGGGATGTGGAGATGCCTATAGTCATCCTCGGGGACCCAGCCTACCCGCTAATGCCGTGGCTCATGAAGCCCTATACAGGCGCCCTGGACAGTGAAAAAGAACTCTTCAGCTACAGGCTGAGCAAGTGCAGAATGGTGGTGCAGTGTGCTTTTGGACGTCTCAAGGGGAGATGGAGAAGCTTACTGACTCGCTCTGATCTCAGCGAAACCAATATCCGCATTGTTATTGCAGCTTGCTGTGTGCTCCACAATCTCTGTGAGAGCAAGGGGGAGACGTTTATAGCGGGATGGGAGGTGAGGCAAAGCGCCTGGCTCCTGATTAAGCCCAACCAGACAGCCGGGTGATTAGAAGAGCCCAGCGGGACGCGCTGTGCATCCGGGAAGCTTTGAAAGCTAGGTTCCAGAGTGACCAGGGTAACCTGTGACTATTACATTTGTTTAAACAGAAGCTGAACCTTCCTCCGTTTCTTTACCCAGTTAATGTTGACTATCCTCTCCAGTTACCAACCACCTTCCCCCCCTTCCAACACACCTTTAAAAATAAAATAAATTAAATTTTGTTCATTAACACCATTTTCTTTATTAAGAATTTCGTGGTAAAGGGTTGAAACTGGGATGCAGACTGTGGTGGGAAGCGGGTGTAGTGATGGAAAGGATGCTTCTAAACTCGAGGAATGACAGGCTCCTGCTCCTAGAGCGGTCTGCAGTGGTGGACTGGTTGTTTCAACGGAGCCTGCCATCCCTCCTTTTTGGGACTCTGTGTGTGGGGGCTATGTGACTTTGTGGCGGGGGAGGGAGGGCGGTTACAGATCCCCTGCTGCATGGCTCTGTCATCCAGGCTAAGGACCGCTGCATAAGATCTGTAACCGCCCTCCCCCGCCACAAACTCACATAACCCCCCCACACAGAACATGAAAACCACCTCCCAGACTGACCAGGTGCCTAGTGACTACAATGTGTGTGTGACCTTCTGCTGAACCTGCCCCCGTGTCTGTACCCTGGTAAAGGTGACTGTGCTCTCCAATTACCAACCCCCTTCTCCCCCTTCAAACACACTGTCCTCTAAAAGAACATGACGGAAACAGTAATTAACAGAAACATATTTTTTATTAAGAACTACACAGTTAGGGGATGAAACTGGGATGGGGGCTTGGGTGAGGTTCATTTGGAGGGAAGGAAAGGACATATCAAATCTTTGGGAATGAGAGCCTTCTGCAATTTGAGCAGTCTGCAGGGGTGGAGTGCTTGTTTTCACGGCCCCTGCCGCCCCTTCTTCTTGGGACTTTGGGTGAGGGGGGGATGGGACTGTGTGGCGGGGGAGGGCGGTTACAGATAGAATGCAGGGGGGGCTCTGTCCTCCTGCCTCCGGTCCTGCAGAACATCTACAAGGCGCCGGAGCAGGTCCATTTGCTGCCTCATTAGTCCAAGCAGCGTTTGAGTCGCCTGCTGGTCTACCTGCCGCCATCTGTCCTCCCTTTCGCTCTGTGATCGCTGGTATTGCGACATGTTCTCCCTCCACCGGGTCTGCTGTGCCGCCTCAGCTGGGGAACAGACCATAAGTTCTGAGAACATCTCATCCCGTGTCCTCTTCTTTCGCCACCTGATCTGCGCCAGCCTCTGGGAGGGGGATGCCGGGGAAGCTCGGGAGACGCTCGCAGCTGTAGGATGGGAAAAAGGGAGTGAATTCCTCAAAAAGATACATTTTTGCAAACAATAAATATAGTCTTTCTCTGTGAACAAGACCATGCACAGTACCTATCACATGTGCACTTGGTACAAGGTCGAATTTTCTGTCTTCACCTTGAGTGCCTGGGGTCTTGCTGTACACAGTGATCAGATCTAAGACTTCCTAATCAGTCCATGCTGGGGCCCTCTTTCTATTCAGCGATTGCATGGTCACCTCTGCTGGAGAGCTCTGCATCGTTGCCAGTGCTGCTGAGCTCGCCATGATGTCCAAACAGGAAATGAGTTTCAAACTGGCCAGACAGGAAAAGGAATTCAAATTTTCCCGGGGCTTTTCCTGTGTGGCTGCTCAGAGCATCCGAGCTCGGACTGCTGTCCAGAGCGTCAACAGAGTGGTGCACTGTGGGATAGCTCCCAGAGCTATTAGCATCGAATTCCGTCCACACTAACCCTAATTCGACATGGCCATGTCGAATTTAGCGCTACTCCCATCATCGGGGAGGAGTACAGAAATCGATTTAAAGAGACCTCTATGTCAAAATAAATAGCTTCGTTGTGTGGACGGGTGCAGGGTAAATTTGAATTAAGGCTGCTAAATTCGACATAACCTCCTAGTGTAGACCAGGCCTTATAGATCCCCATTCCTGGTGAGCTACATTAACCATATGTCCCTCCAGCTTTTCTTCATTATGGTTAGGCAACCAAAATACTCAAATTGTTTGTGTTTGTGGAGATGACCATTGTAGCAGCTAAAATAAATCACTGCAACATGGGAGCCTTAAGAAATGTGAGAGATTGCTAAACCGGTATAACAGCAATTAGAATAAGTTTTACAAGCAATTTTGTTTTAAAATTACATATTTTGATTAATATTAAACATGAACCATCATGTGGGGGCTAAACTGTAAAGGACTGAAATTTGTTTGTCAGGGCTGAGAAGGAAGTATCCTTCATGTTACTTAATATCAGAGCTGGGATTAGAATTTATTAAACAAAATCATTAGTTCTAATCCGAGCTCTGACTTTGAACGACAGCACCTAGTTTTAGGCAGTTTAACTGGTATTTGTTTTGATTTGGGTCAAGGTTGGGTTCTGTTGTGTTCAGGGCATTTGGGTTCAGTTCCGGTTCAAGCCACCCAAAAAAAAAAGTTTGATTATCATTTTGAAACAGTTCAAATCAAATTTCAGCTTTAGTGAAGTAAATTCAAAAAAGTGAGTTGAAAGTTAGTTTAAACTATTTTGATTTTTGCCCATTTTTTTAACTTTTCATGGGTTTTATAGAGCTTTTGTGTAATGACAAACACAATTATTTTATGAACAATTTGAGTGAAATAATATTTGCTCTGTCATGTAACACCACTGTGGTAAAGGATAAATTTAACTTTGGGGTATAGGTCCTGCCATAAATGGGGCAACTATAGTGAGGAGCCGCTCTAGGGAAGGAGGCCTGTCTAAGGGGAAGAAGGGCAAGGAGGGGGATTGCCTTTTCCTTGAGCTTGAAGAGTTATTGTTAGCTTCTGGGAACAGGGAGAATTTCACCTCTTCTCTCCCCAGGGGCAGTCTCAGAGATGGTTCATCTATCGCTGGGACTCCCTGCTGCCTCATGTGTAGGGCCCTATGAAATTCACCATCCATTTTGGTCAATTTCAGAGTCATAAGATTTTTTTAAATTGTAAATTTCATGATTTCAGCTATTTAAATCTGAAATTTCATGGTGTTGTAATTGTAGGGGTCCTGACTCAAAAAGGAGTTGTGGTGCGGTCGCAAGGTCATTCTAGGGGGGATTGCAGTGCGGCTGCCCTTACTTCTGCACTGCTGCTGGTGGCAGCACTGCCTCCAGAGCTGGGCAGCTGGAGAGCAGCAGCTGCTGGCCCAGAGCCCAGCTCTGTAGGCAGAGCTGCTGCCAGCAGCAACGCAGAAGTAAGGATGACATTGTATGGTATTGCCTCCCTTATTTCTGCACTGCTGCCTGCAGAACTGGACTCTCAGTCAGCAGCTGCCACTCTCTGGACACCCAGCTCTGAAGGCAGCAATGCAGAAGTAAGGGTGGCACGATATGATATTGCCACCCTTACTGCTGTGCTGCTGCTGGCGGGGCACTGGCTTCAGAGCTGGGCACCTGGCCAACAGCCACCACTCTCCAGCCATCCAGCTCTGAAGGCAGCACAGAAGTGACTGTGGCAATACTGCGACCCCACTAAAATAACCTTGTGACACCCCACACACACACAACTCTCTTTTGGGTCAGGACCCCCAATTTATGAAACAATGGTCTACCCTGTGAAATTTGTATATTATAGGGTAAAAACACACAAAAGACCAGAATTCATGGTGGGGAGACCAGATTCACAGTCCATGATGCATTTTTCATGGCCATGAATTTGGTAGGGCCATACTCATGTGCTCCGCAGGCAGCTCCTAATCTTCTCTTCTCCCTCCCTGCTCTTGCGGCCTGGCTTCCTCCTACCCTCCTCCTCTTCTCATTTTACTCAGGCAGGCCCTTCGGGTAGCAATCAAATGCCTATCGGTTATGTTTTGTTTTATAATGAAAATAAGATCACAGTAGTTTTGAAATATTGATTTTTTTAAAAAAGCTAAACCTTTATTTTAACCAGTAACCTGATATTTTGCCCAGTTCAGTTCTGGTTCTGTAAGTAGGACAAAATTATTGTTCAGGTGTGGTTTCAGTTCAAGTACAAAAAATCAATTTGAACTACTTTTCAGGTTCCAGCTCAACTTCCTGCCCAATTCTGCAAGAGAGAAATCCTGACCTCACCTGCTTTTGCTGTAGAGCCCATTTCAGTGTGCGAATCAAGTCTCTGGCTGTCATGGTTCTTAATGAAACATTTTCCCCTATGTTGTCCCAGTACTTAAGGGGATATATCTCAGGAACACTTGCTAGAATAGTTCAGAAGGCAAATAGAGGACTGGATTTTTGTCTTGCAAGCCCCAACACTAGTGAATCTTTTCAGACTGTTGTCTAAGAGGTCCAGCTACCAGTTCTGCTTTTTCCAATTGCTCAATTTCCTGTAAATCCAGAACCAGAACATATTACAGTTAACTATTAGAAATAAACCCCCAGTGCTGATTTAGTGAGAACTACACTGATAGGTGAAAAAAACAATGTCATCTTTTTTTAAACACTATTGTCCAAATTCTGTCTTCACAATAAGCACACAATTCCCATTCACTTCTGTAGGAGCTGGGCAAATGTATTGGCTCAGTCTCTGGAGAGGTTATTACTTTAAGCGCCAATGATCTTCATTCATACTTCGTCCAAAGCAATTCCAAAAATGTATTATGACAAAGGAAAATTGTAGCTGGACATAATCTAATTTGTTGTTGCTTGAGAGTAAAAATGAGAAAACATCAACCATAAAAAGGACAATGATTTTTCTCCATAGTTCTCATGACATGAGGGAATGGGAAAAAACATCTGGAGTTATCTATGAATCCAGACTTACAAACCTGAAAGCTCCTGTGTTGGTTCATTACACCCATTATCTGTCTTCATTTCCTGGCCTTTTTCAACTGAATCATTCAATATCTCCTTCTGGACTCGTGTTATGCTCTGCTTCATTAACTGCTAATGAGTTGAGATGCAATACAAGATATCTTTTTTTCTGTTTTTCTACACATGTTCTTTCCAGCTTCCTGTATTTGTTCCTTGTATTTACTAGGGTGTCTTTTAAGAAAAAGCTCCATAGTTCACTGAGATTGTTTGTCCTAATGTTAGCTGTAATAGATTTAATTATATCCTTACTTTTTTTAGATAATTTGTGGTGGAAAAGGAAAATTCTCTGATACTTTTTCAGTCATAATGACCTTCTCCTCCAAGCCCCTATCATCTCTTTAGTATGCCTTTACACAGCGTTGTAATTGAAAGAGACATGGTCTAGTGATCTGAGGAACAGAACTAGCAGCCAAGAACTCCTGTGTTCTAATCCCATGTCTGACATTGACTACTGCTGGAGATAACTTACCTTCCATGAAAAAGGAGTTGTGGGAACTAATTAAAGTTTGTGCTGTGTTTTAACGATGCAAAATACAAAGTAATACTTCATACAAATTATTGAGAGTAGACAATTACCTTGGACAGTAAAATACATAATCTACATTTTAAAAAGATGTAAAGATTAATGATTAAATCATTCTAAATGTCCATGAGTTTCAGAAGTTTCAATGTTCTGAAGTAAAAATGGCTCATCATACTGTATTTGTCAACAGTATGTCTACCAATAGTAAGTTATCTCTAAACTGCAATTTGAACGTATGAGGTTGGATAACATTCAATTACACTGCTCTACAGCCAAAATGCTTCTGAAATAAATGTAGTCAAACTTTACTAATTCTGGGTCACTGAGAACGAAAATGATGCTTAAAATTGTTGATTGGCTCTAGTTTTCAAGATATGCTATTGGGTCAGTATATACGACCCTTGACTTGGGAATGGCGGAGGATAAGTGAGTTATAAAGGGAAGGGATCTCAATTTAAACCAGAAATGACTAAAATACATCTTTGACTGGATCTATGGATAAATCTATGACTGGGTTTGGACAGTACTTGCTTTTTAGGCAAAACAATGAATGATGCAATCTGAAGCTGGTATTGCCTCATACAGGATATGAATTGCATCATGTTATTCCTAGAAGTCATGGATGATGCAATCATAACGAAGCTTACATCACTCTGCTGAACAAATTGCCCTATATCAGCTCTAGAAATCATACAGTGTCGTGCTCTCTTGTTTGTCAGTATTTGATTTTGCAAAGGGACACATTTCTGTTTAGCCAAAGTGAGCAGAGATGCCTCGTACTTCTGCGAACAGTGCAGATAACTTCTGCTATGTTTGTGGTGAAGTGACTTTTGCATCACAAAAGCGCAGTATAACCGCTATGATTAAGAAAGCCTATCACCTTTATTTTGGCTGCAAAATTGGAGATCAGGACAAGAGGTGGGCCCCACACATATGTTGCAACACTTGTGCAACAAATCTTCACCAGTGGTTGAACAGGAAAAGGAAATCTATGCCTTTTGCAGTGCCAATGTTTTGGAGACAGACAACAGATCATACCAGCAATTGTTACTTCTGCATGGTGCCTCCAGTTGGGAAAGGTGTGTCAAAGAAGAAAAAGTGCACTGTGCATTATCCAAACGTTCCATCAGGTATATGCCCAGTACCCCACGGAGAAGGACTGCCAGTTCCTGATGCACCAGAATCATTCTCACTTGAGTCAGATGAGGAAGAGGAAGAGGATGAAACTTCTGGTCCTGAACCATCAATGTCACAGGACCCACATTTTCTCCCATCCTCCTCCTCTGAACCACACCTCGTAACACAAGGTGAACTGAATGACCTTGTCAGGGATTTGGAACTACCCAAGAGTAAGGCAGAGCTGTTGGGCTCCAGACTACAGCAGTGGAATCTCCTGGCAGGTGATGTTAAGGTTTCCATGTTCCATGACCATCAAAAGGATCTTGTCCCATTCTTCTTCATGGAAGGTGATCTTGTAGCCTGCAACAACATCGATGGTGTGATGGCAGCCCTCAACATCGTTCACATTCCAAATGAGTGGAGACTGTTCATTGATTCATCGAAGAAAAGTCTTAAAGCTGTTTTCCTGCATAATGGCAATGTTTTGCCATCAATTCCAGTTGGTCATGCAGTCCATATGAAGGAAACCTATGACAACATGAAACAACTTTTGAGGTGCATAAACTATGCCCAATATCAGTGGCAGCTTTGTGGCCATTTGAAGGTTGTTGCTCTCTTGCTTGGTCTGCAGACTGGATACACAAAGTACTGCTGTTTTCTCTGCGAATGGGATAGTCGTGCAAGAGATTCCCACTACATCAAGAAAGATTGGCCACTCCGACAGTCATTGGAGCCTGGGAGGAAAAGTGTTCAGCATCCACCACTTGTTGAATCAAGGAAGATTTTGTAACCACCCTTCCACATCAAGCTGGGTCTGATGAAGAACTTTGTCAAGGCCATTGACAAAACACAAGCAGCTTTCAAGTACCTCCGTGGAAAATTTCCAAGGTTAAGTGAAGCTAAGATAAAGGAAGGTGTCTTTGTTGGTCCTCAGATTCGTGAACTTCTTTGAGATGATGCATTTGACCATGCACTGCATGGCACGGAAAAGACGGCATGGAAAGCCTTCCAGTTAATGGCAATAAATTTTCTTGGAAACAACAAGGCAGACAACTACAGGGTGTTGGTGGAAAACCTCCTCAAGGCATACAAAAGCCTTGGTTGCAACATGTCACTAAAGATACATTTTTTGCACTCTCATCTAGATTTTTTTCCACCAAACTGCGGAGCAGTGAGCGACGCACACGGCGAGCGATTTCACCAGGACATTGCAACAATGGAGAAACGCTATCAGGGCAAATGGAGCCCATCAATGCTTGCAGACTATTGCTGGACAGTGACAAGAGATGCTCCATTTAATGAATATAAGAGACAAGCCAAGAAGCGCCGAGTAGACACTGAATAGGACTAAACTATGTACATAATAGTTTTTTGCCTTTTGTTTCATAATAAATTTTATTTATATAACCCTTTTGCTGATTTTTGAAGTGTTACATAAACAGGACAGGTGAAATATTATCATGTAAAGCAGCCATAAACACATGAAAAGACCTAGGTTTACAATTTATGATTAAAGCTCTACTATCTACACAATATACATAGACATAAAATGTAAAAACGTAAATATCTCAGAAACAGTAGCCAGTTGTTTTAATTGTCATATTTGAATTCAGCACATCAAAATACATGATAAATAGCACATTTTATCTCTGAAGCAGATGACTTCTCAAAATTTGTAGACCAGTATTATCTATTGTTTAATGTTACTTAGCAGAACAACCAAGGAGCAAAGTTTCATAACCATACACCATATTTAAAATATAATTGATATTGGATAACATTGATTTCTGGTGTAACTTACTTATCCATTGTTGTGCACCTTGTGTTGTCATTTACAACTATGGAAAGGAGGTGTAAACAGCCCCTTCTCTTGACTTTGAACATGTGTAAATGACTACAAAAGGAGCAAAGCAATGGAGAATCAGGTCCAGTGACATCAGTGGATATATTCCAGGGATGAGTTTAGCACTTCTTTTTTCCTCCACTTTTAAATCTCAGCAGAGTACTAAGCATAACTGGGCTGGAGAGTGACTTGACCTTACAACTAACTTAATTCTCCACCATTATAAGGCCCTCGGAATTTGGTGCACCTCAATCCCTCCTATTCTCTACCTGTAGCATGTAATAGTTTTGTCTCTTGAGGGCTGTAATACTTTGGTCTAATTTTGATTGTTGGATTTAGCGTGCAGGTGTTGGTGGCCTGTGATATACAGGAGGTCAGACTAGATGATCTGGTGGTCCCTTCTGTCCTTAAACTCCAACTCTAAAACTTGTTTTGAGGTTTGTTTGTTTTTTGTTCATTAAAATATAATTTCTTACCTGTATAATATTTGAAGAAGGTCTGTTAGTGATGCTAGATAGCCTCCATTAGATCCTGATCTGACCCCTTGTACATCTTTATCGGCATTTAGAAAGGTAACTGACAGATTTTGCCAGTTTATTCCTAAAATTATTTTACTCCAGATTAAATATCTCATTAACAGAAACCAGCCCTTCTGTCAAAGAACTATTCTTTGTGTATGAAATGGGAGTCTCAGGATATTAGAGAGACAAGCTGGGTGAGGTAATATCTTCTATTGGACCAACTTCTGTTGGTGAGAGACATTAAGCTTTCAAGCTTACACAGAGCACTTCTGCCCTGAAACATTCTGTGTAAGGAGATCCAGTAGACGTGCTCTGAGCATGCCTAAACCTGCACAGATGACAAATGATGGTGAAGTCAGCAATGCTCTTACAACCTTTAGGCCAATGGTTACAGCAGTCTGCTGAGATGTGGAAGACCCAGCTTCATATCCCCACTCTGCTTAAAGACAAGTTCAAATGCCTGTTTCATATCAAACAGGGTGGGGATTTGAATATCCTGGATAGTGTTTTAACCACTGGGATAAAGGTTATAAGGAGAATGGGTAAGAGGAGTATGAGCTTCTCCCTTCCCTCTGTTTTTTTGCAAGAAACCACTTACCTGGTTTAGACACTGAAATCCAGGAAAGGATTCACAGCTGTGAGTGGAGGTGCATCCTTCCAGACCAGCTAAGACCCTTTTGATGGGGCTTAGGCCATATCACTCTCCTCAGCATTACCTGTTGTCTAGCATAGGCAGCTCCCTGGTCAGTATGCTGGCTTTTGTGAATCCCATTCTCAGGTGTGTAACGCTCCGTGTGCATTGTATAGGAAGCCTGGTGGCTGGTTCAGGATTGTGAATTCCATTAGCTAGCAGGGCACCTGGAAGTCCCCCTTGTGAATCCCACCTCTAGTGGCATTTTCAAATCACCAAGGTGCCTACGTACATCTTTAGGCGCCTAGACATATTTAAAAATCTGGACTTAAGAAGCTTGATCTTCAAAAATATCCAGCAACTCCTACTTCTGAAAATGTGTCTTACTCTATATTATCTGAATATAATAGTTGCACTTTTATATTGTATAGGTTACATTTGTATTTATATGTTGCTCAGATTTCTGTAATTGGAAAGAAATTCACAGGCTGAAGAATTTTCTCTCAGATCATGCTACTGTGATGCATTAGACTACTGCAATGTTCCCTGAATGGCTACACTTTAAATAAGTTTGGGAACTGAAACTGCTCACTTTATAACCAGGGGCTTTTACCATTAGTCTATGACATCAGTGCTCCAAAATCTTCACTAGCTGTTTGGGAGCTCTCAGTAGAGTTTACGGTGTTTTGACTTATAAAGACCTAAATGGCTTGTGACCCACCTATTTTCCTGTACCCTGAAGAGACAGACACTCAAGTGAAAACATTCAAGTTTAATTCCCCATGGTTTATAAGAGAAAAGGGGTTTTCTCAGGGTACTCTTGAATTTAGAGATGAACTCCCCTTGGTCCTAAATAATCCATATTTTTAAGGCATTCCATCTTTT
The DNA here is from genome assembly GCF_027887155.1 of Malaclemys terrapin pileata. Taxonomy (NCBI): domain Eukaryota; kingdom Metazoa; phylum Chordata; order Testudines; family Emydidae; genus Malaclemys; species Malaclemys terrapin. Next base: position 31,314,739 of record NC_071513.1, on the reverse strand, counting down.
GGGTGATCATTTGGGAAAATACTGATGTGTACGGTTTTATGGTATTTGAGACTTTTCTGGCAGCTGTAATGGGCACCTCTCTTTGGGTGACTACTTGCTGATGTTGGGTGGCATGTGCTTCTACATCTGCTACTGCTGTTTTTCTTTTTAGTATAGATTGTAATTTTAATTTCAGGCTGTAGGTGGGCTACATGATAATCAGAATGTTTTGAGAGTTGAAATTGAAATATTTACAATTGCATTATAATAAAATGAATATCAAGAAACTTTCCCCGGATTACAATATCAGCTATGCAATAACATGCTAAGAAAAACCACTTAAATATGCAATATTGTAAAACATTTCAGTCCATAAATATTTACTCTGTTTATGCTAAACTCACAAATGCCATGCTAGAAAAGGCTTTCTAAAATTATACCCTAACTTTTGTAGAAGGCACTACAACAAATTAGTTTTACATAGATATCAACAGCTTAAAATATTTACTCTCCTGAGTGTTCAGTGATGTTAATAGCATGGAAAAGATGGGATTGGAAGGGTTCTAGTAACAGCAGGAGGTGATAGTTTTAGACTGCAATATTCTGAAACTTTCTTTTTAGCTTAATACAGTCCATGCTTTTCCCATCTGAGGATTGCATTGACAGTCTGTTTAGAGAATGAGACCCTTGCCTAACTTGCATATAACTGAAAACATGACATGCAATCTCTCCATTACTGTAGAAGAGGAGCCAGTGGAGGCTGTAGGTCCCTGCATGAAATACTTTGACTAAATCCAGCTAGACATTATGCACTGGGATATTGGCAGTCTGGCCTAGTAGTCAGAACAGGAGTCAGCTGCAGCAGGTGGAGCAGGCATAGAGTTTGGGGAATGAAGCCAGTTACCAGGGCCAGGGATCCATCCAGAGTGAGAACCAGGAATCAAAGCTGAGGGTGAGAATCGAGGTTGGATACCAAATGCTATAGCCAATGGTTAAGTGAGAGTCAGGGTCAGAAGTTGGAGGCTGGGGTTGGAGCCAGGACTGGTAATGGATGACAAGAGGTGAGGTGTAAGGGCAGGAACCTCAGGATAGGCAAGGATCAAGCATGGAGCAGGAGCAAGGTGTGAACAGGAGCAAAGGCAATAGTGAGGCAGGAGCCAGGGCTGGAGAAGGAATCAGGTATGGGGTTGAGTGCAGGAGACAGGCACAACAAGTAATCACCTTATTGCTCAGACAAACTTCTTGTGCCTCCTCCTGGTTTAAATAACGTGGAGCCGGGCAATCTTCCAATCAGGGCTCTCATGAGTAATGCCTTGGCTGAGGCTATAGTCCTACTAGCTTCTCAACTCACCAGCTGTCTGGGGACTCCCAGGCCTGGGCTCAAGACCCAGGACATCACACCAGATGCTTCTCAGATGAAGATGGACTATCATTTGCTGAGACCTGTAATCTTTGCCAACTGTATAATGTATGGTTTCTCTGTATTATAGATGTAGTTTGCATTGAAGAACTCTCTGGGACACATTTTGGCAAGCCTCGCTAAGTATTAAAATTTATAATTCATGCTTAAAAAAGGGAAAACAGCTCAAGATACTCCCACAGACATCTTTGATGATAGTATCATTTTTTTTATAAAAGCTTCTAGAGGTGCTACAAAGAAAGTACTGTTATTACAAAAGCAAGCAGTCTTCTTGCATTCAGTGGGGGTTTCTGAATTATTAGCAGTGCTTCCAGAAACTGAATGCAGAGCTTCACAAGCCTTCTTGCTTCTAAACTTGAGCAAATATTGAAAATAATTTGGTATATAAGACAATGCACTGTTTATCTTTTAAAAGATATCAGTTTATACCTTGAAACCACATTGTGCTTATAAATGAAGTTGTGCAGCTTAAATGTTAGACAAACAACTGTTAGAGGCCATGCTGAATGGCCAGATAAAAATTAGGTAGGGATGTATTCCGTGAGCAAGGGTTTATTTTTGTTTCACTGTGGAAAAATGGTTTGAAATCAGTTATTGATAATAGGTGAGAAAAACAGTGGAAAAGTGCTGTAAGGGCCTTACTTATGATCCAGTGTCAATTTGAATGTTAGACAAGAAAGTAAAATTATTTCTAAGTAATTTATCAATCAAAATAATTAAATATAAAATATCCTATTCTTAACTTGCACTGCTGTGCCCAGGTATTGGTAGATATCTGAAGAGTGTGTATGTGTATAACTGGATGTACAAAAGCCAACTAAGGTTAAGGATATTGTGACTCCTTATTCTTTAGATTCTTTTTAGTCAGATTTCTTCTAGTGATGTCTCCAATGCAGAGGTTGTCGACAATCATCTTCCATGTTTTGTAATCATGAGAGAGTTGTAAGACTTCCACTCTCCTTTGGATACAAATTCATCTGGCAATATTTCTGATGTAATTGGCTCTCTTTCTTCCTCTTCCTGGTTTGCCTGTAACCTTGCCTGATAGTATGAGTGCTGGAAGACAGATGCTCTGCAGTTGGCAAGGTACATGTCCACAAAAAATGCATCCATTCATTTATCTTTGCTTGTAGTTTCGATTATCCAAATGTTTTAACGTTCTGCTGTAACACAAAAACTCAAATGCTCAGAGTCTTCTCGGTGACCTTTTTAAGTGTCCCGCTCTCACATCCATACATGATAGTTATCCATATGTGGCACTTAATCATTCTAGTGTGGATGTGCCGTTTTAACTTTCAACAACACAACTCTTTGGAAGTTGTTAAATACATTTTTACAAGCTGTATCCTTCTCTTGATTTCTTTGTCACATCTTCCATCTAATATTATTAGACTCCCTAAATAGGGGATTCTATACATTTGTTCCACAACTTGATCATCATAGTATATGTGCTTGCCTTGTTTGCAAGTCACTGTGTTTATTTATCATCATATTTTTTGTCTTGCTAGCATTGATTGATAGTATTCCTTGCTTCCATTGTTCACAGCAATAAGGTATGTTCTTAACATCTTCTTTAGCCAAAGCAATTCATACTACATCATCTGCATATCTCACTTTGATGTATATGACATTGACCTGTATGCTCTGGTTGGTGTCTTCTAAATTTTGCCTTGTTATACTTTCTACATATGTATTTAAATCGTTGTGGAGATATAATGCATTTTTGATTGTATACCTTTCTTGAAACTGCATTACTCAGATAGCTCATAGTTTGTTAGGATTGCTGCTTCCTGTCTCCAATACAGTCTTTTTATTAATTTTATATCTTTAGTCAATATTACATTATTTAAGAATACATATCTTCTCAGACTCTACAAAACAATTATAAATATCCCTTTTTATTTCTATTACACATTCTCATAAGATCCTCAGGGCAAAGATTGCCTCCCTCATGCCTACTCCTGAGAACAAACCAAACTAACTTCTGCTATTTTTTGTTTCAAGATGTTGATGTATCTGTGTGCCAACAGTTTTCAACAAAACTTTGTGTGGGGCTTAGCAGGTTTATAGTTAGATGTTATTCACATTCTCTAGTAGTATTAACCTTCAGGAAAGGAATGAAGACTGGCCTCTTTAAATCCTCTAAGAGTTCTCCTATTAACAAGTTTTAGCAGGTAGGTTTTTAAATCTTCATTCAGAGGTTGTCGCATTTGAATCACACCACTATCATCTCCAGCTGCTTGAATACTTTTTCTAGTTCACACATTATATATGTGGTGCTTTTTCTTCTTCTCTTTTGATGTCCATATCTTCCAATTTTTCAGAATTCTCAAAAAGATTCTTCATATAGTCCCTCCATTTCCTTGGATGATGATGGTTTTGTAGCTCACCCTTCTGTCCTTAGATTTAATGCAGTTAATTCCTTTTCTTGACTTCTTTGTCTCATGGTTCTTTTTACAGAGTAATGTATTTCTTTGTAGTTGTTTCTGGTTCAATATTCATTAATTTCAAAGCATATTTTTTCTAGTAATTTCTTTTATGTCCATGGATGACTGACAAAATTGTAATCTTAAACACAAGAAGAGAATGCAAAAATAGGAGAAGTGTGCCTTGTGGTATTCTCCTTTCTCCCATAACAACATAAGAACAGCCGTAATGGGGGAGACCAAAGGTCCATCTAGCCCTGTATCCTGTCTTCCGAGAGTGGCCAATACCAGGTGCCCCAGAGGCAATTAACAGAACAGGTAATCATCAAGTGATCCGTCCCCTGTTGCTCATTCCCAGTCTATAGAAAACAGAGGCTGGGGATACCATGCTTGCACATCCTGGATCATAGCCATCGATGGACCTATCCTCCATTAATTTATCTAGTTCTTTTTTGAATCTTGTTGTAGTCTTGGCCTTCACAACATCCTCTGGCAAAGAGTTCCATGCGTTGACTGTGAGTTGTGTGAAGAAATAATTTCTTTTGTTTGTTTTAAACCTGCTGCCTATTAATTGCCTAGTTCTTGTGTTGTGAGAAGGAGTAAATAACACTTCCTTATTTACTTTCTCCACACCAATCATGATTTTATAGACCTCAAATCATATTCCCCCCTTAGTCGCCTCTTTTCCAAGCTAAAAAGTCCCAGTCTTATTAATCTCTCCTCATAAGGAAGCCCTTCCATACCCCTAATCATTTTTGTTGCCCTTTTCTGAATGGTGATGGGGGGCGGATCAGCCCCGCACTGGTACGGAGGGGGTTAATCCTTCCCTCCTAGCAGAGGAAGCCCTACCCCGAGGCTCTGTTGGGCACGCTCCACCTGGAAGTCAGGTATAAAAGCCTGCAGATCTGCTCAGTCAGGGCTGACTGCTGAGGAGGAAGGAAACTTAGCAGGGGCCCCCACTGAGGTGTTGTTACAGCCCTTACCTATGAGATCTGAAGAGCCAGAAACCTGGACCAGAGGCCTGCTGCTACCAGAACCCCAGGGAGTGTCTGGTGCTGAGGAGCCTGGAGAACCTGATACCATATGGACTACTGCTGCAGGAGAGCTGGTAGGAAGTGACCAAGGGAGGGTGAGGGAGCAGTACCTCCTACCCTTATGTAGTCAGTGTGTTTGGTAGGATTCCCTGCTGACCCCATGGTGGACTGCTCTGCTGCTTTCAGGGCCTTGGGTTGGGGCCCAGTGGAGTTGGAGGGGGAACGGCCCCTCTATTGGGGCCTCCAACCCCTTGTGGCAGCCCCAGGCACCAGCCATAGGCCTTCTGTTTTGCCTCCAAAGGTGGCTGTATTGACTCTGGCTACTACACCGTGCTCTCCCACTAGAAGAGAAGGATTAGGTGGACTCTGGCTTGTGGGCCGCACTGCCCTAAGGGTACATTGAATGGACTACAGCTGCGCTACCGTACTAGGGGAGGGAGAATTAGGCGGACTCTGGCCACTGAGCCACACTGCCCTAGGGGCACATTTAATAGAGTCTGGCTGCTAGGCCACATTACCCCACTTGGGAAGAGGCAATAGACGGAGCCTGGCCATTGGGCCACACTGTTCTGACTACCTGGGGGGGGTGGGTAGAAAACTGATGTAGGCGTAGAGAGGCGGGGTTACCTCCTGCCCCCCTGACTTAAGGGGTCGATGAGGTACAAAGTCTGCCACGTGAACCTTTTCTAATTCCAATATATCTTTTTTGAGATGGGGCGACCACATCTGCACGCAGTACTCAAGATGTGGGTGTACCATTGATTTATATAGAGGCGATATGATATTTTCTGTCTTATCATCTATCCCTTTCTTAATTATTCCAAACATTGTTTGCTTTTTTGACTGCTGCTGCACATTGAGTGGATTTTTTTCAGAGAACTATCCAGTGACTTCAAGATCTCTTTCTTGAGTGGTAACAGCTAATTTAGATCCCATCATTTTATATGTATGGTTGGGATTATGTTTTCCAATGTGTATTACTTTGCATTTATCAATATTGAATTTCATCTGCCATTTTGTTGCCCAGTCACCGAGTTTTGAGAGATCCTTTCGTAGCTCTTCACAGTCTGCTTGGGACTTAACTATCTTGAGTAGTTTTGTATCATCTGCAAATTTTGCCACCTCACTGTTTACCCCTTTTTCCAGATCATTTATGAATATGTTGAATAGGACTGGTCCCAGTACAGACCTCTGAGGGACACCACTCTTTACCTCTCTCCATTCTGAAAACTGACCATTTATTCCTACCTTTTTTCCCCCTATCTTTTAACCAGTTACACATCCATGAGAGGACCCATAACAGCTTACTTTGCTTAAGAGCCTTTGGTGAGGGATCTGGTCAAGGGCTTTCTGAAAATCTAAGTACACTATATCAACTGGATCCCCCTTGTCCACGTGCTGCTTGACCCCCCCTTAAAGAATTCTAGTAGATTGGTGAAGCATGATTTCCGTTTACAAAAACCATGTTGACTCTTTCACAACAAATTATGTTCATCTCAATATCTGACAATATTGTTCTTTATTATAATGTAACCTTTCTGCCCATTTAAGTTGGCAGCAACAAGGGCCAGGTTCTGTATCCAGGGGTAGCGTTTCAATAACGCAATGCAAAACCGGCTCGACCCCCCCCCCACCCAGTTACCTGGGACAATTACATACCACACCCTGGGTGCCTCTAAGAGGCAATACTTCCCCTCTCGCAAGCACGGAGTCTGAGTGTAGCAGAAAATGTTTAATAACATGAGGTAAACGACATCAGCATTAAATTGGAAAAACACCACAAACAGGATTCATAACACAAACAATGAGCAAAAGACCCACCCCAGCAAATTGGGCTGTGTCCTTTCCCTTTGGTTCTTGAATCCAGCAACCCAAAAATCACCCAGAGACCCAAAGTCCAACACCCCCAATGTCTCTTGGGTCCAGCAACAACCAAAAGTCCAACAACCCCCAAAGTCTCTGTCCCTGGTCAGTGCAGCCCCAGAGTAAAAGGGGAGCACACAGGGTGTTAAGGGGTACCTTACGTGATCCGAGGCTGGCCGGCCGTCTCTCCGTGGGGTTCCACCGCAGCCTTCACCACAAGCCAGTCCACTTTCTGCCGTCCCACGAACTGCTCTGCTTCGCTTCCCAACCTGAGACGCTCCAGCCGTCCCTGCAAACAGCTCCGCTCGCCATTCCTTGGGCCGCTCCAACCGTCCCCGCAAGGCTCCGTGCTGCTCGCTGCTCTGCCAGCTGCTTAGCAATATAGCTTCAGGCTCCCCCACTAGTTAACACAGCACTCAGTGATCTCAGCTCTTAATAACTTTAGCTCTTTTGTGATTTCAGCTCTTAATGATTTCAGCTCATAGTAGGAGAGCCCCAGTGTTGGTGCACCATTAGCCCAAAGTGAATTCAACTCAGCATCCTGTAACTAGACTCCTAATGGAATCAAAGTTAGCTCTGACATTCAACAGTGGAAAGTGGTGGTGGTGCAATTGGTGTTTCAAGCCCCCAAAGGGGGCCTATACCATCAGGTACAAATACCTGTCCCCATCCCCTCTCTCTCTCTCTAAATTCACTGAGTTTTGTAACCCATGCCCCTTGTCAAGCAAGTGCTACTTAGGTAATGGTGAGTCCTTCTGTAATACAACAGTTTCACTGGCCTTGATTCACAGAATCAGGGTAACAAAACTTTATTCTTCCTGCCCCAATAAGAGAAACTGGGGATCCCACACCAGCCAAAGTAACCACTTTCAGTTGCTGTTGTTTCATGCCAGGCAAGTGGGTGTGCCTATGCAAACAAGATCAGCCCCTGGAGTTCTTTTCCACACTCACCATAATTTACCACCAGATGTCAGGGTAGAGCTCATCTTGACTGCTTACAATAGTTTTGACCAGTTTGCCCAGTACTGAAGTCAGGCTTACTGGCCTGCAATTGCCAGGATCACCTCTGGAGCCCTTTTTAAAAATTGGCATCACATTAGCTATCCTCCAGTCATTTGGTTCAGAAGCTTTCCTTTGCATTCTCTTCTTGTGTTTAAGATTACAATTTTGTCAGTCATCTATGGTTGCTTACCATTATGTCCTGTCTCTCCTTGATCCAGGTAGTAGCTGTATGTACTGTTGTCTTAAACAGTAGTTTCATTGTTGTATTTGTGTGAGGCACTAAGACTTTGAAGAATATTCCAAACATTTATGTTGATATGGACATACTCTAAGAACAATCTGTAGTCTTCTTTTATCTTTTGGGTAGTTTAGTTAGTTTAAGTTTTAGTCTCCGCTTCATGGCAAGCAGATTGGGATGGCTTTTACAGGTGGCCAAAGGAAACGTTCTGGCATCTAAAACTGCTTAGCAAAACATTTTTATATTTTAGAAAGCTGGGTGTAAATGTAATATACAGCTGAATGTTATGGGCTTATACAAGTGGTTTGGATAAATGTGCCTTTGTGTATATGTAGGAGTCCTCAGTTTATTGGACATACTTGGGATACAGAACCTCATTTCTGATAAATGAGATTTTGAGGTACTAGAGTGGCAGGTAGATCCGATTTGGATGTATGTACAGTAGGTGTGTCTCTTACCAGTATTAGTTTATCCTTCCACAGAAGCAAAAAACCAGATACCCTGGCCTGCCACCACAAAAGCCTTCCCAGCATATATTTACTGTTGTTGGTATTTTATTACTTTCTAGACTGTGGGCAAATTTTCAGTGAATTTACAGCTTTAGTGAAAGCTATATATCAATCCTTTCTAACAGGATACAATTTCTGCAATAATGGACAGGTCTTTTGGGTGGAGGTATGGATGGAAGTGCAGAATAATAAGATGAACAGAAATCCTTGCTGTGATCATAAACTGGAATATGCAGAAACAATTGTTACCACTGAAATTTCTAATACCACTTGAATCCAAATGACAGAAGATATTGTATAACAATGCGTGCTACTGTTCTTGGTAGACTGAAAAAATAAAGTCACTGTTACTCTTCACAAAAATTAAAGCAATCAAAAATGTGTGGAAAGATAAATCTCTATGGATTATTTGGTCTCATTTGGTCTCACAAGGAAAATCCCATTATAGCATTGATGGAAATCCATAAAATGGAAGACAAAAATGTGGATGTACTGTTCTGTTAGGCTGTTTTGTGAATAAAAATCTAAGTTGTGGTGAAACTACACAAATCATTTCCTATTAAATACTGCAGTTAATCAGGGTGACAACAGCACAAGAAAATGAAAAAGATGTCTTTAATAAAAGCAACAGAATTCCCAGAATATATGGTCTTCCTAATGTTCATGAACCTTAACATACCTTTGAAATGTTAGCTCATGAACACATGGATACTGCCCATACAAAGAACACATGCCAAAATAATTAAATTGTCCAACTTTAAACAGAAAATTCAATGGTATTCAGAAATGGTCATTTAAATAACCCCTTTTGTACTGTGACATACTGTACACCTATTCAATTAGTGAATTTCAAGCAAGATCGTCAATTGTACGAATTTTAAAAGTGGGTAGAAAACATGTCCTAAGCTAAATAGTAACTACTCTATTGAATGTAAGTTTGTACATGTATAAGGCACAAGTTACTGCTATGATTAGGTATTGCAAATAACTTATAATGGTGGGGTCAGTCAGTACTGTATATGCTGCCATATCTTAGCACAAAGGTTGAGATAGAAATGGGAATGACAGTCTGTGCTCAGAACTGCTCGGTATTGTCAGTTTAGATTGTCTCTTTACTTCAGATTCAGAAGTAAATGATGCTGTAAGTTACATGTTGGTAAGCAATTGTAAACAAAAGCTGGTATAATTTTATGCCAAGCCAGAGTCAAAACAAGTTGGAAGATCAGGCAGCTTTCCCTTCTTTGTCTTGTACCTTCCTAGAACCTCCTTTTGATTGCTTTTCTTGATACAACCCTGCCCTTCCATTCCTTGGTAAATAGATGGCTCCTATTTACAGTCAGTGGGCTAGATCCTCATCTGTAGCTAAGTTAGACTTGCTGCAGCTGAAATGGGAGATGGTGGCTCAGGGCCAGGGATGCTGGAACTACTGGTATACTGGGAGTCCTGAGAGCCATTGAACAAAAGTGTAAACCCTGTTTATAATGGAAACCACTTTAAGCCAGGGGGTGCGGCAGCACCACTCGTTCCAGCAGCTATACTCAGTGCTACCCTTGCATTTCTCTGATTCTGGGGCAAGGCTTATTTCTGAAATAATTGAGTAGATATAGGACTCCTATAATATAAGCCTAGTTGCCCATAGACACACACATCCCTTTTTTCCCTCTTCACTGTATCAGAGACCAAGATGACAAAGAGTTGCTATACCAACATTACACCAATCAGGGATTTTCTTTACACAAAAGGATAAATCCTCAGAGTGCTGGTTAACCCAGCTTTCCAGCTGCTTTGCTTTACCGGAGAAATGGATGGGCCAATGAGTAACTTGGACTGCCATTTGCGTTACCTGGGAATTTGGACTTTACCACTTGGTCCCTAAGTGTCTGAACTTCCAAAGTTTTTAAGATTCCCTCTGAAGCTTTAACTTTATTCCTGATATCCCCCAATAAGCTCTGTTAACATACCTTCCAGCAGCAGGGGGATTTTCAGGGAATGCCATGCAACCCTTTCATATTGTTTAGACAGGGCCGCCCAGAGGGGAGGGCAAGTGGGGCAATTTGTCCCGGGCCCCACAGGGGCCCCCATGAGAATGTCGGAGGCTCCCCCCACCTCCACCTTCCCCCATCGCCTCAGCGCACCACGTCCAGGAATGGCCCTGGACAGCACTTCAATGGCGTGGCTCGGGCGGGACCTGAGGTCCTCCCACTTGGAGCCGCGTGGTAAGGGGGCGGGGCTGCGAGCTCCAGTGGGCCGAGCGGCAGGAGATCCTGGATGCAGCTCGCTGAGGCTCTGGGAGCGGGGGGAGGCGGCATAGTAAGCCCCTCTGAGCCGGGCACCCCCCGACCCCATCCCTTCCCCCCCCACCCCAGGTCTGAGCCCAGCCCCTCTGAGCTGGACACCCCCCAACCCAGCCCTGGGCAACAGTAGCGCCACCCCCAGGCAGCGTCAGCCCATTGGCACCAACCATCACCATCACCCAGCGACAGCCCATTATGTAATTGCAAATGTATACATACCATTAAAGCATTTAATTTTTTTTAATAAAGTAGTGTATTTTCAAATTATTAAAAATTAATTTTTGAATGTATTTCACTGGTTATTTTTTACATTTCCAAATACACATTACTAGAGTATTGTAACTTTTTTTTATGGAAGGGGCCCCCAAAATTGCTTTGCCCCAGGCCCCATGAATCCTCTGGGCAGCCCTGTGTTTAGAAATCTGCATGGGGGCTGTACAGGCCTTCCCCCAACAGCAGAAGAGATTTGGCTTTGTCTCTTTCTCTGTGGGTCCCTGCTGCTGCTCTGCTTTGTTCTGGAGTTTGTAAATCAGCTTTGCCACTGAGTGAGTGACTGACTGCATTTTGACTGGCATGGGGAATGTCTTAACCAAAGTCAGAGGAAAAAATAATCATAATTTGGGTTATAACTTACCACTACATACAGGGGGAAAAAGCTACTGTGCAAAAAGGTGTTAGGCACATGCTAAAAAGTGTGTGTAAGCGGGGGAATGGTCCCACTATTGTGGGGAACTTTCCTGGCTTCTGCACTACCCCGGTGAAGCGGGCTAGTGAAAGGATCTGAGTCCTCACTCCCACTTCCTTTACCCAGAGGCCTCCCTGCCCTTGAGGACTCCCCTTCCACTCCCCTGTCTGGCAGAGTCCTCGTAAACCCCGACAAGGCTGGGCCCAGGATTCCTGGGGGACTCGACCCCCAACCCTGCTGTGGTCACCCAGGACAGGGGCTAGGGTGTCCCCACTCCAGGGTACTCTCTCTGCACTGGGCACCTCCCTGACCCACTGATCATTTCATACAATTTAAAGCAAATACAAGTTGTTTAATTAACAATTAATTTTAAAAAAGAATAAGGAAAAATGGGAAAGGTTAAAGGAAAACACATCACCCTGCTCTGTGGCAGGGAACATTAGTGTCTCTGGAACATCAGGGCAGTTCAGTCTGTTCCTTGTAGGTCCCAGGCCTCCTTCTCAGGCCCTGGCTGTGCTGCAGAGACACTGGGGGTTGCACACTTGCTCTGGCGGTGGCCACATGCTCTCAGGCTCTAGGTGGCAGCACCCTTTTTCCCAGCATTGCCCCTGCCCAGTCAGGGTTATGATCCCCCCTCCAAGTCTGGCCTGCAGAGCCTCTTGGCTGAGGTGTCTCCCTGTGCTGGGCCTGCTGCCCAGGGTCCCCCTCCTCTCCCCAGCTGCTCACCGCACCCAGCTCCGGCTCCAGCTCCAGCTCCACACTGCCTCAGCACGGCAGCTGCTGCTGCTCTGCCTTCAGCTCCCTGGGCTGCTTCTCTGGCTCTGGTTGCTACAGCTCTGCCCCCAGCACAGGTCTGCTCTGCAGGCTGCTTCTGTGACTCTGCTCCCAGCTCTGACCTGCTTCCTGGCTGCTTGTCTGGCCCCTCTGGCTCTGGTTGCTACAGCTCTGCTCCCAGGGCAGCTCTGCTCTCTCTGGGCTGTGCTCTGGCTTTGGGGCTGCAGCTCTGCTTCCAGCAACTTAGCTCAGGCCCCTGCTCTTTCCTTAGCTCAGCCCCACTCTGTCTGACCCAGGCAATTCCAGGTCACACGGAGGACGGGACCCTCCTGACTCTCTGATTAGCCTGCCCGCCCTGCCAATCAGGCTGATCTGGAGCATTGGCCTCTCCCCATTGTTCCTAGGGACTGTCAGTCTGAGGCTCCTGATTTGCCATCGACCCTTCCCCTTTTAGTGCTGGGAGCTAGCAACCAAAACACCCCCACTGAATGTTAGTAAGGGGGCAACAGTCCCCTTACATGTGGTAAGTTTCAGAGTAACAGCCGTGTTAGTCTGTATCCGCAAAAAGAAGAACAGGAGTACTTGTGGCACCTTAGAGACTAACAAATTTATTAGAGCATAAGCTTTCGTGGACTACAGCCCACTTCTTCGGATGCATATAGAATGGAACATATAATGAGGAGATATATATACACACATACAGAGAGCATAAACAGGTGGGAGTTGTCTTACCAACTCTGAGAGGCCAATTAATTAAGAGAAAAAAAACTTTTGAAGTGATAATCAAGCTAGCCGAGTACAGACAGTGTGATAAGAAGTGTGAGAGTACTTACAAGGGGAGATAGAGTCAACGTTTGTAATGGCTCAGTGTAGTAGGTCCTAGCCGGGGCTCGACCCTTCCGGGCAGGAGGGGAGCCACACCGACTCACTACTCTGGGAATAAGCAGTCAGTTAGTCCTGAAACTCCGGCTCTTTGGTGCAGAGTCGGAGCAACCACAGTTAAAGCTCAGGAGCCCAGGCCCTGGATCAGGGCGGGGCAAACACAGTTAGCTCAGACCCTTGCTTGCTGGGCTGAGCGGGCAAATAGTTCAGAGCCCAGGCCCTGGATCAGGGCGGGGCAAACACAGTTAGGCTCAGGTCCTTATGGCAGGGGCTGAGCGGGTAAATAGTTCAAAGCCCAGGCCCTGGATCAGGGCGGGGCAAACACAGTTAAGCTCAGGCCCTTGTTTGCAGGGGCTGAGCGAGCAAATAGTTCAGAGGCCAGGCCCTGGATCAGGGCGGGGCAAACACAGTTAAGCTCAGGCCCTTGTTGCAGGGGCTGAGCGAGCAAATAGTTCAGAGCCCAGGCCCTGGATCAGGGCGGGGCAAACACAGTTAGCTCAGGCCCTTGTTGCAGGGGCTGAGCGAGCAAATAGTTCAGAGCCCAGGCCCTGGATCAGGGCGGGGCAAACACAGTTAAGCTCAGGCCCTTGTTGCAGGGGCTGAGCGAGCAAATAGTTCAGAGCCCGGGCCCTGGATCAGGGCGGGGGCAAACACAGTTAACTCAGGCCCTTGTTGCAGGGGCTGAGCGAGCAAGCAGTTCAAAGCCCAGGCTTCTGTAGCCGAGCGTTGGGTGAGGGGGAAGCCTGCCACCCGTACGGAGGGTGGCAGGGGGGAACGCAGGCCCACCCACTCCACTGCGTTCCAGCCCGGGGCCCTAACAGCGGTTGCTGCCGCTGCTGGTCAGTGGGGTATCCAGGCCGCAACACACTGACATAGGCTCACACTCAGTTGCAGCCGGACCGGGGTCGGCTACCCCCGGGCTACTTCCGTGATCCCCCTCACAGCCTACCTCGGTCGTTGCGCCGGGATCGGGCCAGTCCACCTGCATGGGCTCCTCTCTGCCCGGGCTCGGCGGCAAGTCTGGTAGCTCTGCCGGGAAGTCCGGCCAATGGTCCTCAGGCGGCTCCTCTGGATAGCAGCAGGGGCTGAGGGGTTCGGGTCCAGTCTCACCCTCAGGGTTAGCGGGGTTCGGTTCCCAGGGGTTCTCCCAGTGGCGGGCGTGAACGGGCTCCGGCGGCTCCTCCTCGTAGCGGGCCCGGGGTAGCTCAGGCCAGCTAGGGTCTTCGACGGTCTCCTGGCCGGGAGCTCCCGGCCGCACGTCTGCTCCCTGTGGTGGCTGGCCGCCAACTGAGCTCTGGCGGCCGGCCTTTATACTTCCTGTCCCGCCCCTTGACTTCCGGGGGGCGGGGACAGGCGGTGGTGGTCCCACCCACTCTGGTGCCGGCACGTGGGCTCCCTCTTCTGGGCAGGAGGGGAGCCACACCGACTCACTACACTCAGCCATTCCCAGTCCTTATTCAAACCGGAGTTGATTGTGTCTAGTTTGCATATCAATTCTAGCTCTGCAGTCTCTCTTTGGAGTCTGTTTTTGAAGTTTTTCTGTTGTAATATAGCCACCCGCAGGTCTGTCACTGAATGACCAGACAGGTTAAAGTGTTCTCCCACTGGTTTTTGAGTATTTTGATTCCTGATGTCAGATTTGTGTCCATTAATTCTTTTGCGTAGAGACTGTCCGGTTTGGCCAATGTACATGGCAGAGGGGCATTGCTGGCACATGATGGCATATATCACATTGGTAGATGTGCAGGTGAACGAGCCCCTGATGGTATGGCTGATGTGATTAGGTCCTATGATGATGTCACTTGAATAGATATGTGGACAGAGTTGGCATCGGGGTTTGCTACAAGGATAGGTTCCTGGGTTAGTGGTTTTGTTCAGTGATGTGTGGTTGCTGGTGAGTATTTGCTTTAGGTTGGGGGGTTGTCTGTAAGCGAGGACAGGTCTGTCTCCCAAGATCTGTGAGAGTAAAGGATCATCTTTCAGGATGAACCTATCCTGAACCTATCCTGAAAGATGATCCTTTACTCTCACAGATCTTGGGAGACAGACCTGTCCTCGCTTACAGACAACCCCCCAACCTAAAGCATCCGAAGAAGTGGGCTGTAGTCCACAAAAGCTTATGCTCTAATAAATTTGTTAGTCTCTAAGGTGCCACAAGTACTCCTGTTCTTCTTTTTACATGTGGTAGTGACTTCTTTTTTTTTTCAAAATTGATTCTTTTAAGTAGGAAAATAACAAAAGTGAAAACCATTTTAAACTGTATACACTCTTCCATTTTCTCTGAAATGAAAATTGGGGAGTAAGGGCAGACTACATTAACAAGCTACATTTTATAATGTAACTGACCCCTTACTATATTAGTGCTAGTAGCTTCTGGTATAATGATTTCTCAGCTGTGCCTCATGGTAAAATTGCAACTACAATAGTAAAACTTTAGCTAATTGGGAACAACAGTTCACCTTTAGTACAGTCTATCTGAAATAATAATCAGCTTTGAATGCATGTCACCAGGTTTTAAAGGTATTTTTGGAAAGTATTTTATTCATAAACATAATTATGCACAAACAACATGCAAAGCTGGGAATCGGAAGAATATAAAGGTAATTATTGAATATATTGTGCAACATGTGTGACATAAGGAGTACCTTTGAACAGTTACCCACTGAATATAGGTAAAAAGTTTTTAAAATTTATTTACAGAAAAGATTTATATCATGTATATCATTTTAATCAAGATACCTTAGCACAGCTTTGGTACTTCAGTGTCAGTCTTTGCTTTGGATTTGATTGGAAAAACTGATGGTTTTTGTGAATTTACAAGACGATTTGCAAATTTGGTACTGAGAAATATTTCATTTCATTTGCTAACACTTTTTCACTGTAAATTATGATGTGAAGTTTTGGCCCTGGAGAAAAATTAAAAATTTACAAGTGCAGTTTGTACATTCCCATAATTTTCCTAACAAATCCCGGTTTCTGGTGAAATACCACTTATATGCAAAGGATGGGTGTCTCAGTCTTTTATTTCATATCTTTCAATTATATATAAATGATTTCCTATCTAATCAACACAGTGAGAATTTTTCCATGTAGGCTAACAAATTTTCCTGCTAATGTCCGAGTAGCTCAAAAGAAGATAACTTTAGAAATCCCTACATCTTGCCTTGAGTGTCTTTGCTGTGGTAGACCCTAAAGTTTGGAACTCCTTCTCCTCACCTCTGTTTATACATTATGCTTCACTATTCAGAATTGTATTCACAATATTATTCTACATACTTCCATCTTGAAATTCCTACTTCAGCCTTCATAATTACCTTCTCCCTCACCCCTTACAGCCCTTCTATTTTGATTAGATGATCCAGATATTTTTTGTTTCAAGTAGGATGGTCCTTTTGCATAGCTCTGTATTTGAATGGTTTATATTTGCACATTGCCTCCAAATACTACAACCAGGAAATAATTGTAAACATTAAATATATGTAGGATATTATACATATAACAATGTGTGTCTGGTTTAAATGATGGGTGATCATAGCTCACTTGTGGCTTTAACACCTTCCCAAACAAATGTCAATAAAATCTCTAAGAAATCATACATTCAACAATTTTAAGGCCACAAGGAACCAATCTAATCTAGAATGACCATGCAACTTCACCCAGTTACCCCTGTAATTGAGCTCAGGAATTTGTGATTGACTGAGACCTATCTTCCAGAAAGATTTCCAGACTTGATCAGAAGACATCAAGAGGGAGAATCCAGCTTTTCCTTTGGTAGTCTGTTCCAATAGTTGGTCAGTCATCCTCACAAGTTTCATATTAGTCAGGCATTAATTTCCAGCCATTGATTCTTGATACTCTTCTGAACTAAATTAAAGAGCCCTTTAATACCCAGTATGTTCTCCCTGTGAAGATACTTGTACACCATGATCAAGTCACCTCTTTATCTTCTTTTGATAAGCTAAAAATGTCAATCTCTTTGTTTCTCACTATCATATATTTTACATATAAATTAAAATTTACAAAATTTCTTTCCAGAGGAATATAAAAAAATAAAGGTTTTATGAGTTATGATGTACAGGCCTTCAAGTGACAAAAATGTTAGGGGGGGGGGGATTTAAAACCCTCAGAAAAGTACCTGCTTATACAGTATCAATATGTTTTAGCCTGGTGTCTAGGAAACCACCAACTCTGTATACAAATACTGTGTATATCATTTAAAAATTCAGAATACTAGCTCTCTGGTGAGGTAAACCTTGTGCACCAAAATCTTCCTTCAGATTAGGCAGAGTCTGAGTCTCATAGAATTCAGTGGGAGTTGAGATCAGAAGTTGGACGTATTTTCTATCACTGTTTTTGAAATATCAGAACTTTTGGACTAGAGCTATCCAAACTATGACAATTTTGTTTGGCAGCTGAATGCATCCATGAAGAGGTAATGGACTGGATGCCATGAACAGTCTAATAGTAAATGCACGGCTGAGCCTAGATACATTTTGGAGTTGGAATGTATATTAAACAGTTCTCCTTTTTTTTTTTTTTTTTTTTTTTTTTTTTTCCAGTTCAACAACAAAAATTTCCATCCCAGGTAGTACTAGTCCTTGGTTAGTTTTATTAAACAGACAACCAATGTAGTGAACCAGTAGGTACAAAGTTGGATCCATGAATTCAGGATCCAGGCACTCTTGTAATAGGGCACATGACAAAGTGTGATGCACATTGCTTGTTCTGAATAATGAGGTGGGAAATAAAGTGGGTTTTGTACAAAAACTTTGCTTATATATAACTTAAAGTTGTAATTCAAGACACTATTTGTGTAGAAATGGGTGACAAACTCCATTGTTGATGTATATCACAGGACTGGAATGGAAATTGTTCTTTATGGAATTTTAAAAAGAGTACTTCAGTATAGTTCTTTAATAAACACATTGCAGAAGAAGATATAAAAATATAAGGAAGGGTGTCCAGAAAAATACTTTACCTTAACAATGTTGACCTTCGATCCCTGACCTGATTTTGATAACCTATATCTAGTAACTTCTGCATTAAGAAATGCTGTTATGCAAGTAGATGAACATAAAATGCGTTGATGTCAGACTCTGCAATATGCTTGAGGCCTAGCATTTAGCATAGTAAATCATTAGCATAAGGGTGAGAGTATTTGATTTAGATTAGCTTATTAGTGACATCTTTAGGGGAGGTATATTTCTGATTAACATATGGTCTGTATGCTAAGCAGTAACACAAATAGAAGTAAACAAAAGATTAAGTACAGTAGATTTAGCTGTTTGAATTAAGGTTTAAGCGTTAGCATAAATCCTGGTGAGGCGTAGAGGCCTCTTTTGACTTAAACCTAGATTAAATATTTATGCTTATGCTATGAAATTTAGCAATATGCATTTTGGCATGACCAAATAAACCACAAAATAATAAGTACACTGCATATTTGCAGAAATAAGTTTTAAATAGTAGATTTTTATGTACTTTTGCAATAAGGTAACCATAGAACTGACCACATTGACACCTAGAGGTGAAATTAAAGGACTGAAATGGATTGTTTAATCATTGAAAGTATAATTATGTTGCCCTGGAATACCATGCATGGTCCCCTGGAATACCAAATATGGGCAAGGGCCTGAGATGTAATCAAATATGGCCCAGGTGTGGGGGGAGGGGATAAGGGAAAAGGGTTATAAAAGATTGTCAGTCCCAGCCCCAGTTGGGATACAGGGATGATCAAATAGTAGAAGCCTGAGTACAAACAAGCCCTCTTGTGGTGATCTCAACAGGAAAGATAGAAGAAAAAGTGAGCATTCTCTGATACTGTAAATATGTCAACACTTGGAATTGTTATATTCTGTACCAGCCATACCGATGTAAATATGCACTATTAAGGGGACTCATCTTGTTATACTTATGTTGTTTTATTTCATTTTCTATTTCATTTATAGTTGTTTATATTAAATAAAACCCTGAGAATATTTGTGTCCCAACAATTTCATCATCTTAATTATTCAGATGATCACTTAAAATTAAAGAACCTGTTATTAATAACAAGTACATTTTGCACCTCAGATTACTTTAAGCCTACAGCAGGAATTAGTAAAGGAGGTATAATCATTAAGTTAGCAGGAAACTCACCTTTCTCAGAAGACAACACACTTAAGAACATAAGAACAGCCATACTGGGTCAGACCAATAGTCCATCTATCCCAGTATCCTGTCTTCTGCCAGTGGCCATTGCCAGGTGCTTCAGATGGGATGAACAGAACAGGTAATCAGAACAGTACAGACCCTTGGGCAACATCACTTTTTACCCTTCTCCATTCTGAAAATGAAACATTTATTCTATCCTTCGTTTCCTATCTTTAACCAGTTACCAATCCATCAGAGGGCCTTCTTTCTTATCCCATGACAACTTACTTTGCTTACGAGCCTTTGAGGGATTTTTTTCAAAGTCTTTCTGAAAATCTAAGTACACTACATCCACTGGATCACCCTGTGACATTACACTTCGTATTATTTATGGAAATATGCTTATGATATAGATATGACATAACTGAGGTATACTTTATGCAACAGGGTTCATGTAAGGTATCATTGGAAAGGTTATGATTTACTGAATGTGTTTATCCAATTTGTACGCATGTATCATTTTTGTAGCTGAAGCTGGAAATATTGGCCATCTCTGTATTTCAAATGTGCTACATTGGATGAGGCCAAACAATGTTAGTAGCTTATTGAAGAAATGCACACAAGTATAAGGATTACCCCAAGCAACTGTGTGCAATAGAAACCTCTCAGAGATATAAAAGAGGGACAATGACAATATGAGGGGTCCTCATTTTCCCTACAACAACACACCTGAAAATGCCTGAGGAACAAAGACTGAACTGTGAGAAGTGATATTCCCAGGCTAAGACCTTTGGCCTGTCTATGAAAACCTGGGAAAGCCAAGGCAACTTGTGCCTTAAGAATCTGCCAGCCTGCTTATAACTCAGGGTGAGAATTTGCTAATTTCTATCCTACCTATCTAGGGCTGGTCCACACTGGGGTGGGGGATCGATCTAGGAAACGTAACTTCAGCTACGAGAATAGCGTAGCTGAAGTCGACATTTCCTAGATCGAACTAAGTTTACTTACTGCGGGTCCACGCGGCGCAGGCAAGCTCCCCCATCGACAGCGCTTCCTCCTCTTGGTGAGCAGGAGTTCCGCAGTCGACAGGGGAGCGCTTCTGGTATCGATTTATCGCGTCCAGATGAGATGCAATAAATCGATCCCGGAAGATCAATCTCTACCCGCTGAATCGGGCGGGTAGTGTGGACCTACCCCTAGTGTGTTAAGCTCAGTTTGCAGCATTTATTTACTAAGGTAATCTGCTTTGTTCTGTTTGCTCTCCCTTTAACCACTTAAAATCTGCCTTTTGTAGTTAATAAACTTGTTTTGTTTATTATTAAACCCAGTTTATGTAATTTCTAATGGGGGGGAGAAGTCATGCACATCTCTCTTCACATTGAAGAAGAGGACAGATTGTATGAGCTTGCACTGTGCAGATTTTTCTATTCAGTCCAAGATAGTATTATCTTGGTTTTAGCTCCCCAAAGCCTTGCCCTGCCTGCTCTGGATTGCTTCAGACCCTTATAGGTACAGTGTCAAGATTCCTTCTCCAATCACCAATCATTGCCAGGACCCATAGGTGTCTCTATATATCTGTTGGACCTTTCTGAATCTTTAAAGGGGACATGCCAGATGGCAGGGTCAGCTGACCACCATGCCAGAATATCCCCATCAAAACATTATTCAGTGAATAATTTACTTTGCAGATATGCCATCTGTGGGACTAACTTTGAAACTTGGGTCTTTGTGAAGAATGTGGACGGTAGAGGTAAATGTCTCTTTCCTCATGTATATGGCAGTACTCGGCTTTGGATTCCTGTGCTTTCTATGTGAGCAAAACTCCTACTGATGTCAACAAGAAATCTTTACCTGGAGGTAAAGGGCAGAGTATCACAGTTTAATGCCAATATATGGATCTGAGGGGTAGATTTATTTTTTTTCCCCTGTGCTGTGTGCACAGGTGGGCAGAAGCAGCAATGGAGGCACTGTGCTTCTATCAGCACACCCAAAATAGTAAGCCTCCTGCAGGTAGTGTGCACAGGCAAGCCATTTCTAGTGAGACGCTTACAAAATGGGATGCTTCCAGAAATGAGATCTGCACTGACCAATCAACATCATCATCTAAATTACACTCTTGTAAATATTGCTTGCCGGATGTATTCCCTGTAACAATATCTAATCAGTCCTTCACAGTCAGCTTCCTGTAATCATATACAGCTTCAAATGTTCAGTTGGGAAATCAGGTACAACATGCCCATGCCTCTGAATACTGTGTAAAAGTCACCTTCACATTTTGAAACTGGCCCACTGCTATCCTGCAGCTTTTCTGATCCTCTCAGATTTCTATAGCTCAGTAAACAGTCACGTCATTGTCTTGAATATCACATGGAATGTTTCATTTGTAGCCCCAAGAGGAATTCTTCTGCCATCAGTTCAGGATGATCCTTGATGGGTAATAATTGCTAAAACCTACTCACTGTCACATCCCATCCCACCCACACCGACTCATTATAAAATAAACACACAAACAAACTGTTAAGGTGGAGGGGGAAAAAAACCAAACATTATTTAAAAACATCACAGATTAGTGTTTAAAAAGAAAAGTTTTCATTTTTTCTGTCCTACTTTTTGATGATAAATATGTAAGCATAGGATTTCACTACCAGAAATTCATTACCAAGAGTGGCACAGCAAACAAGGAAAGGATATGGCAGCTGGCAATTGCAGACATAAAACTGTTGCCAGGCACACTGCCTCATTCTGTCATCAATTCTGTGGCTGAATATCAGCACTTTTGGATCATGAGAAATTTCAGTCTTTAAAAACTATATTTTGTTCCAAATCAGGGCATTTCAGGGAAGCCCTGGAGCTGTAGATCTTGGAAACCTGGAGAGGTTTCTCCAAAGCCAGGGGTGATGTAAGCGGGTATGTCATACCAGTAAAAAGTGGCTACTAGTACCGGCCCGTACCAGTAAGTCTTCAGCTTTACTGTCACCCCTGTCCAAAGCTGTGGACCTTGGAAGCCTGAGTTCTCCAGTAGCCCCCTCACATGAACTGGCAAAGAACTAGTCAGTTTTCAAATGAAACCTGCCTGTGATTTGATTAAAGTTCACCAAACTCAAACTGTTTTTGTGAAGTATTCTGGGTTTGAGGACCTGACATTTTTTTGCAGCAAATTTCAGACCAACTTTATATGTCCATGGAAATTTGGCCCCTTAAGCGGGGAGCAGCTTCACACGCTGGGATCAGGTTTTGGGGAAATGAAAGTAAAAGTGAGATTCATGGAAACAAAATTGGAAGGAATGAAATGGGCAGGGGATTCAAGACTACCCTACATTTTTAAAAAATGTTCCTTGTATTGTGTGTGAGTTGAGGGGCTTCTTGTTTGGTTGGTTCTCACCCTCTTCCCCTCCCCTCCTCCAAAGAGCTGTATCTCATCAGGTTCTCTTATGCTTCCAATACATGGAAATTTAACTTCCCTGAAAAAATAAGGGGTGGGAAACCATCCATAACAATTTACATCACTCCATATAGAAAATACAGCACAATACTTAAAAGAAAAAAAGTGGGGAAAATATAACAGATCTATGTTTTTATGCCAACAGGAAAAAATTACACTTAGGCATCCCACAACAGTCTTCAAACAAGGGACAGATTTTTAATTTTGTATTTTAATTGCATCTGGCTATTTCAAGAATGGTAATTTGCTTGACTCACATGAAAATGAATGGAGCAGATTTTAGGGTTTTTTATATGCTAATCTTCTATACATTTGAAACTAAGTAAATTATTAATCTATTTAAGCACATGTCACTGATATCTTTTTAGGTAAGCAGTATAGGACCTGTAAGGTCATTATCATAACTTGTCACTTCAAACAACAGCTAAGATCTGGTGTCACTTATCTCGAACAGTTCCCTGGGAGTACAGGTTGTTGACAGGAGCACTGCACCATGCAGTGTTCAAGTGTTTGCTTGAGCTCTCCACATTCATATTTGGGGTTATTCCTCAGCTTCCACTTTGTCATATTGTCACCAGTCTGGGTCATCACAGCTTTTGTTCAATTTAGAGTACACCAGTGTTTTCATTTGGTCAGTGCCTGAAAAGACCTGTTCTGAAGGAATCAGGTTCTCCAAGATCTGCATTTCCTACCATTTTGTTATTCTTTAGCCTTCTGCAGTGGTGTTTTGGAGGAAGGGATTTTCAGAGGGAATGGTCTTTCTGGACTTCAGCTTGTTGGGTGGTGGAATGTATCTAAGTAGTGCATGTCTTGGATCATATGCTCGTTTTTGTGTGTTCTTTTTACTGAAGGATTTACCATACTGATGATGGTGCAATCCCCGCAAAGGAGTTTAGTAATGGTATGGGAGCTGGTTTCAAAGTCCCTGTGATGATCCTACAGGATTGATTGAGTTCAGTACCAATTTTGTGCGTATGGCTTTGGCATGACTGTATTTGAGTACAGTATTCCGCAGTTGAGAAACACAGGGCAAGACTGGGTTGCTCAGAGTGTTTTGAGGTCAGCTCCCCATTTTGTGTTGGCCAGTTTCTGAAGTACATGATTCCTGGTATTCACTTTTTTCAACTTCTTAATGTGATATTTGAATATCACTGTCATAACTATAAAGGGAAGGGTAACAGCTGTCCTGTGTACAGTACTATAAAATCCCTCCTGGCCAGAGACTCCAAAATCCTTTTCCCTGTAAAGGGTTAAGAAGCTCAGGTAACCTGGCTGGCATCTGACCTAAAGGACCAATAAGGGGACAAGATACTTTCAAATCTTGCGGGGGGGAAGGCTTTTGTTTGTGTTCTTTGTTTGTGAGGTGTTAGTTCTCGGGACTGAGAGGGACCAGACATCAATCCAGGTTCTCCACATCTTTCTAAACAAGTCTCTCCTATTTCAAACTTGTAAGTAAATAGCCAGGCAAGGCGTGTTAGTTTTCCTTTGTTTTCTCAACTTGTAAATGTACCTTTTACTAGAGTGTTTATCTTTGTTTGCTGTACTTTGAACCTGAGACTAGAGGGGAGTCCTCTGAGCTCTTTAAGTTTGATTACCCTGTAAGGTTAATTTCCATACTGATTTTACAGAGATGATTTTTACCTTTTTTTCTTTAATTAAAAGCTTTCTTTTTAGAACCTGATTGATTTTTCCTTATTTTAAGATCCAAGGGGTTTGGATCTTGATTCACCAGGAGTTGGTGGGAGGAAGGAGGGGGGATGTTAATTTCTCCCTGTTGTAGATCCCAGGGGGGTTGGAACTGTATTCACCAGGAGTTGGTGGGAGGAAGGAGGGGGAATGGTTAATTTCTCCTTGTTTTAAAATCCAAGGGGTTTGGATCTGTGTTCACCAGGGAATTGGTGAAGGTTTTTCAAGGTTTCCCAGGAATGGAATCCATTGAAATGGTGGCAGCAGAACCAGAGCTAAGCTGGTAGTTAAGCTTAGAAGTTTTCATGCAGGCCCCTACATTTGTACCCTAAAGTTCAAAGTGGGGATCCAGCCTTGACAATCACATTTCAGTCTAATGTGATCCCTATGTACACTGGACATTAACAGTGCTCAAGGACTGTACCATTCCATAGTATCTGTAGTCTTTGTTTGAGGCTGACAGTGTTTGAGGTGGAAGGCACACACTTGTGGCTTGCTAGGGTTGGCACTCAAGAACCATGTCTGGTTGTATTTTCCGAGTAATCTCAAAGAGCCAGTTAAAATATTTCAAATCTGGTTGGTGTGGGGCTGCAAAGATCATCTGCCCTGCATCAATCCATTCCATTCAGTACTCAGTTTATTTTTATAACCATCCATGTTGAGAAAGATCTGTCGATTGTGAAACAGGGAGGAGATGTCTTGGACCATCTTGCTATTTCTCAGAATTCTTGCTGATTTCAGTAGAAGCTGACAATGGTTCACAGTGTCATAAGCAGACAACAGATCAATAGATATAGTCTCTACATTTTTGTAGGTTTTAAAGTCATCATTGATGTTTTGTTAGGTTTGCAAATTGGCCACAGCATGAATATCCTGGCTTGGTCATTATGCAGCTAGCCTTCCACTATAGGTGCTATTCTAGCGATTTACTATCCACTCTTTTGGCTTGTAGGTTGACAGAGTAAGGATATTGTGTGACAAACTCTTCATTGAGTCTTTGAGATTTGAATAGTGTGACCATTTTGACTAGTCTCTGCAGGTGGGTATCTATATTGTCTCCAGGGAAGAATTAAGGAGGTAAAGCTGCCACTTCTATGCTCTTGTCCCAAAGTGTAGTAATAGTTGATTAGTTGTACCATCAAGTCCAGCTCCCTTTCTATATTTCAAGGTTTTCATAGCTATTGTCAGTGCCTCTGTGTTGAGCTTCTCATTGTGAACTGTGTCTCAGGAGTAAGCAAAATTCTTGTTTGACTTGTTTTGTTCTGCACTTTGCTTTGTGGGGTGGTTTACCACTTAGGATGAGTTGGTGTGTGAGTTAGTTGGGAGAGACCATGGCAATGTGGTTTGGTTGTTTTCAGTTGGAATTAAGCTTGCTTCATTACTTTTATGGCACACGTTAGTTGTTTTAATCACTTCCCTCCATCCCTCCACTTTTTCCAATCTCTCTCATAAGCATTTCCCCATCCCCATGATTTCATCATTGAAGGGATCCCATTCAAACAGTTCTGAATTTCTCTCATATTGTTGGCTTGTCTGTTCTAAAAAACAGGGTATATATAGTGTCTGATGTCTCCCAGGGATGTGCTTTCGGGCAGTCTTCCAGACCAGGGAGACCAGTTCTCCATACTGCTCATGTGTCAGAGTAATATTAAATGGATTAATCCAATTCAAAGGTACAGCCTCCCCAGCAGGGCCGGGGCTTCCATTTAGGCAACATAGGTGGTCGCCTAGGGCACCAGGATTTGGGGGGGTGGCATTTTGCCACCCTCGATGGCAATTCGGCGGTGGGGGGGTCCTTCCGTGCAACGGGTCTTCGGCGGCAATTCTGCAGCGGGTCCTTCACTCGCTCCAGGACCCACCACCGAAGTGCCCCAAAGACTGGGAGCGCAGAAGGACCCCCCGCCACAGAATTGCCAATGACGACTGGGAGCATGGAAGGACCCCCGCCTAGGGCGCCAAAAATCCTGGCGCCACTCCTGCTCCCCAGTCATCTTTCTGAAGCTGAAGCTTGGCATGTACTGTGTTTTCCTGGGTTGTACTACAGCCTCTATGGCAGGAGGAAGTCAATTGGCCACACAAACTGTGTACCAGGTGGCTTCTAAACAGAAACTACTGCTACTTGATCACATTCAATCATCTCAAGTTCTACTATACAGGGTGTTTTCATAGTAATCTTTTTCACCAGTATTTTATCATATATAAGTACTGTGCTGCTATAGATTATACTTTTGATGTCCCCGGTAATATGAATGCCCAGGATATTTGGTGCTGTTGTCTCTTGCAAGCAGATGGTGTCTGTTCTCATGCCAAATAGAATGTTAGCCTTCTCTGAAGAGAATCCCTCCATTTTGAAACTGACTATTGTAAGTGCCGTCTTTGTCTGAGGACCTGAAAGGGCTGCTTATGTTGACATTTATGTCTCTGTTTTTTGTCAGTCTTGGTGCATATTGTCAGTTTTGGTTTCTCCCAAAGTTAGTTCCACCGGAACACTAACAGTGATCATGACATGAACACATCCGGTAGAAGCCCCAAAACTGGAAAGATAATCCAATGGTTACAGCTGTTCTGGAACATGGAATTGTGATTAAAAATGAAAAAAATAATAATAAATCATGAATAGCATAGTTGTCAGGGAAAGAGTGATATTATCCTCATCAGATTATTTTTGATTGCTGAAGAGAGAACTTCCTTAATTATGGTTGCAGATTGTGAATACATTAGTTTACTTTGACACTTTCCTTGGGATGATAAAAATGCACATTTTATTTCTCATTCTCTCAGTAACAGTAGTAGTTTCTTCCTGTCCAATTCACCTTAGTCTCAAAGCTTTTAACAACATTTTGTTTAAACTTCAAGTGAATACTGTAGTTAAAGCAAAGGTGTTTGTTATTAATTTTTGTTCTCTGTTCATTCAATCTTTAGACTTAAAAATAAAATAAAGCATTCACACCGTAAAAAGTACATTTGTGTCTCCCCACCCATGTTACCTCCTCTAACCTACATTTCCTGTATAGAGTCTAAGCCTTGATCTACACTACGAGTTTAGGTTGACTTTAGCAGCATTAAATCAAATTAAGCCTGGACACATTTACACGACGAAGCCCTTTCTGTCGACTTAAAGGGCTCTTTAAACCGGTTTCTTTACTCCACCTCCGAGGGGATTAGCGATAAAATCGGCCTTAGCGGGTCGGAATCAGGGTAGTGTGGATGGAATTCAACGTTATTGGCCTCCGGGAGCTATCCCACAGTGCTTCATTGTGACCGCTCTGGACTGCACTCTCAACTCAGATGCACTGACCAGGTAGACAGGAAAAGCCCCGCGAACGTTTGAATTTCATTTCCTGTTTGCCCAGTGTGGAGAGCACAGGTGACCACGCAGAGCTCATCAGCACAGGCAACCATGATGGAGTCCCAGGATTGCAAAAGAGCTCCATCATGGACCGAACGGGAGGTACGGGATCTGCTCGCCATATGGGGAGATGAATCAGTGCTAGCTGAACTCCGTAGCAGTAAACGAAATGGCAAAATATTAGAAAAGGTCTCCAAGGCCATGAAGGACAGAGGCCATAACAGGGACCCACAGCAGTGCCGCGTGAAAATTAAGGAGCTAACGCAAGCCTACCACAAAGCCAGAGAGGCAAACGGAAGGTCCGGGGCAGAGCCGCAAACATGCCGCTTCTACGCGGAGCCATGCTAGGGGGTGCAGCCACCACTACCCCAACCGTGTGCTATGACTCCGTCACTGGAGAAACACACAGGGAAGCGGGTTTGGGGAACGAGGAAGATGAGGATGAAGATAATGTAGATAGCTCACAGCAGCAAGGAAGCGGAGAAACCGCTTTCCCCAACAGCCAGGATATGTTTATCACCCTGGACCTGGAGCCAGCAACCCCTGAACTCACCCAAGGTGTGCTCCCAGACCCTGAGGGCACACAGGGGACCTCTGGTCAGTGTATCTTCGTAAATATTACACATGGTTTAAAAGCAAGCATGTTTAATGATTAATTTGCCCTGGCAATCACGGTCAGTACAGCTACTGGAAAAGTCTGTTAACGTGTATGGGGATGGAGCGGAAATCCTCCAGGGACATCTCCAGAAAGATCTCCTTCATGTACTCCCAAAGCCTTTGCAAAAGGTTTCTGGGGAGGGCTGCCTTATCCTGTCCGCCATGGTAGGACACTTTACCACGCCAGGCCAGTAGCACATAGTCTGGAATCATTGCATAACAAAGCATGGCAGTGTATGGTCCCGGTGTTTGCTGGCATGCAGACAACATCCATTCCTTATCGCTCTTTGTTATCCTCAGGAGAGTGATATCATTCACGGTCACCTGGTTGAAATGGGGTGATTTTATTAAGGGGACATTCAGAGGTGCCCCTTCCTGCTCTGCTGAGCAGAATGTTCCCCGCTGTTAGCCACGCAGTGGGGGGGAGGGGTGAAGTGATCATCCCTGATAATTGGGTGTGTGGGGGAGAGGGGAGTTAGTTGGGTTTGTGCTGCATGTTAACCCAGAAACCGCAGCCCCTCCTTTTACATTGCAAACCAATTTTAAATGGCCAACCCAACGGGTGCTTGGTATGGGAAATGAGGGCGCTACTGTTTGAAACCATTCCTGCATGTTAAGAAGGTTAAAGCCAAAAGACTGTGGATTACCATGGCTGCCTGCAAGCTGAAATCTGTTGCCTGGCACTGCATGAATGATCTCTCACACCAAACCGGCAGGCCCTCAATATAAGAGGAAAAATGCGACCTTGTAATGAAAGCACATGTGCTGTGTAATGTGAACAGCAAAATTTAATGTGAAAGAGTGTACCCATTGTTCTCTAAAATGTGTCTTTTTTTTTTTAACCACCTCTCCCTTCTCCTCCACCAGCTGCAAATGTTTCTCCTTCACAGAGGCTAGTGAAGATTAGAAGGAGAAAACGGCGGACTCAGGATGACATGTTCACGGAGCTCCAGAAGTCCTCCCACGCTGAAAGAGCACAGCAGAATGCGTGGAGGCAGTCAATGTCAGACTACAGAAAAGCACAGTATGAACGAGAGGATAGGTGGCAGGCTGAATCGCGGGATCAACAGAGCAAGTGGCGGGCTGAAGATGATAGGTGGCGTCTTCTTGCAGACAGAAGGCAAGAGTCGATGCTCCGGCTGCTGGAGCATCAAACTGATATGCTCCAGCGTATGGTTGAGCTGCAGGAAAGGCAGCAGGAGCAGAGACCGCCGCTACAGCCCCTGTGTAACCAACAGGCCTCCTCACCCAGACGCCCAAGAACACGGTGGGGGGGGCCTCTGGCCACCCAGTCACTCCACCCCAGATGATTGCCCGAGCATTAGAAGGCTGGCCTTCAATAAGAGTTAAAGTTTTAAACTGCAGTGTGTCTTTTTCCTTCCCTCCTCCCCTACCCATCCCGAGCTACCTTGGCAATTATCCCCCTAGTTGTGTGATGAATTAATAAAGAATGCATGAATGTGAAGTAACAATGACTTTATTGCCTCTGCAAGTGGTGCTCGAAGGGGGAGGGGAGGGTGGGGTTTTTGGTTTACAGGGAAGTAGAGTGAATCGGGTGGGGGGGGTGGAGGGCTCATCAAGGAGGAACAAACAGAAGTTTCACACCATAGCCTAGCCAGTCACAAAACTCGCTTTCAAAGCTTCTCTGATGCGCACTGTGCCCTGCTGTGCTCTTCTAACCGCCCTGGTGTCTGGCTGCGCGTAATCAGCGGCCAGGCGATGTGCCTCAACCTCCCACCCCGCCATAAATTTCTCCCCCTTACTCTCACAGATATTGTGGAGCGCACAGCAAGCAGCAATAACAATGGGGATATTCTTTTCGCTGAGGTCTGAGAGAGTCAGTAAGCTGCGCCAGCGCGCTTTTAAACGTCCAAATGCACATTCCACCACCATTCCGCACTTGCTCAGCCTGTAGTTGAACAGGTCCTGACTACTGTCCAGGCTGCCTGTGTAAAGCTTCATGAGCCATGGCATTAAGGGGTAAGCTGAGTCCCCAAGGATAACTCTAGGCATTTCAACATCCCCAACGCTTATTTTCTGGTCTGGGAAGAAAGTCCCTTCCTCCAGCTTTTGAAACAGACCAGAGTGCCTGAAGACGCGAGCATCATGTACCTTTCCCGGCCATCCCACGTTGATGTTGGTGAAACGTCCCTTGTGATCCACCAAGGCTTGCAGCACCATTGAAAAGTACCCCTTGCAGTTTATGTACTCGGTGGCTTGGTGCTCCAGTGCCAAGATAGGGATATGGGTTCCGTCTATCACCCCACCACAGTTTGGGAATCCCATTGTAGCAAAGCCATCCACTATGGCCTGCACGTTTCCCAGAGTCACTACCCTTGATATCACCAGGTCTTTGATTGCCCTGGCAACTTGGATCACAGCAGCCCCCACAGTAGATTTGCCCACTCCAAATTGATTCCTGACTGACCAGTAGCTGTCTGGCGTTGCAAGCTTCCACAGGGCTATCGCCACTCGCCTCTCAACTGTGAGGGCTGCTCTCATCCTGATATTCTGGTGCTTCAGGGCAGGGGAAAGCAAGTCACAAAGTTCCACAAAAGTGCCCTTACGCATGCGAAAGTTTCGCAGCCACTGGGAATCGTCCCACACTTGCAGCACTATGCGGTCCCACCAGTCTGTGCTTGTTTCCCGGGCCCAGAATCGGCGTTCCACGGCATGAACCTGCCCCATTAACACCATGATTTGCACATTGCTGGGGCCTGTGCCTTGTGAGAGGTCTATGTCCATGTCAATTTCCTCATCACTCTCGTCACCGCGCTGCAATCGCCTCCTGGGCTGGTCCTGGTTTTGCTTTGGCATGTCCTGGCTCTGCATATACTCCAGGACAAAGAGCGTGGTGTTCATAGTGCTCATAATTGCCGCGGTGGTCTGAGCAGGCTCCATGATCCCAGTGCTATGGCGTCTGGTCTGAAAAAAGGCACGAAACTAGTATCGGATGGACGGAGGGAGGGAACGCCGAGTGACGACATGGCGTACAGGTACAGGGAATTAAAATCAACAAAGGTGGCTGTGCATCAGGGAGAAACACAAACAACTGTCACACAGAATGCCCCTCCCCAAAGATTGAACTCAAAACCCTGGGTTTAGCAGGCCGTTGATTTCACGGAGGGAGGGGGAAGCAAATGAATACAGAACAAATCTATTTTTTACATCTTAAGCTGGCAGACGACGGTGCAGCATGACTGATAGCCCTTGGCATCTTCTGGGTGCTTGGCAGAAAATAGCATACTACAACTGATAGCCATCATCATCGAGATTGCCCAGGTGCCCATGATTGACAGCCACTGCAGTACGACGATGACGGATACCAGTCATAATATACCATCTTCTACCAAAATGCAAGGGGCTGCTGCTGTGTGCAATGCAGCCCCACGTCTGCCAGCACCCAGATCACCGATGAAGACTACCAGTCATACTGCACCATCTACTGCCAAAAGGCAATTAGCTGCTGCTGTGTAGCAATGCAGTACCACATCAGAGAACATATGGTGACGGTGAGCTGAACTGAGCGGGCTCCATGCTTGGCGTGGTATGTTGTCTGCACAGGTAACCCAGGTAAAAAGGCACGAATCGATTGTCTGCCGTTGCACTGATGGAGGGGGAGGTGTCTGACGACATGTACCCAGAACCCCCCGCGACACTGTTTTGCATCATTCAGGCATTGGGATCTCAACCCAGAATTCCAATGGGCGGCGGAGACTGTGGGAACTGTGGGATAGCTACCCACAGTGCAACGCTCCGGAAGTCGACGCTAACCTCAGTACTGTGGACGCGGTCCGCCGACTTAATGCACTTAGAGCATTTTATGTGGGGACACACACAATCGGCTGTATACAACTGATTTCTATAAAACCGGCTTCTATAAATTCGACCTAATTTCGTAGTGTAGACATACCCTAAT
This sequence comes from Malaclemys terrapin pileata, assembly GCF_027887155.1. Classification (NCBI taxonomy): domain Eukaryota; kingdom Metazoa; phylum Chordata; order Testudines; family Emydidae; genus Malaclemys; species Malaclemys terrapin. The sequence continues at coordinate 31,282,448 of NC_071513.1, read as the reverse complement.
TCTCAAGCTCCACACTCAGATGTGAAATGGGGATTTCAAATCATTTCCTTCATCTTGTCAGTGTACATGCTTCTCTCAAGGAATATAATAGTGTTCTCAAGTGTCTCTCCAATACACTGATAGCAAATATTTAGAATAACCTAGTAAAAGATATACATCTGCTAGTTTCCTTTGTTGATGATTCCAGACCTGCCCTTCTACCCCTTTTCTGGCTATGGTCTGCCTCTGGTAAATTGGAGGATTGAAATCATGCTATCCATATAGCCTGTAGAAACCTGTCTCCAGCTGGCTGGTACACAAGACCAAAAACTTTATCCTACCTTCTGAGAAGTCTGCAGTGTTCAAGAATAACCATCCTCTACTACCCTAATGGAGATGCATTTAAACTTCTCAAAACAGTGTTGGATAAGGACATCAGGTCCTCAAAGGGTGGGGATGGATGTTAAATACAAGTAGTGAAGTATTTATTTTCAGTTGTAAAATTGGACAGACTTTTCATCAATGCACATTCTTCTGATTTCAGTTCATAAGATGGAGGCTGTGTATTTGTTCACTGAGGGTTTGTAATTTGTAACTGAAGATTAAATTGATATCTATGGCTGTATAAACAAATATTGGAGTTAGGGATATATATTTGTTTATATTAAGCCTCTAGCACCATTTCACTCTTTCTACAGTTCATTCCTATGCAGCAAAACAATAGACTTCTGATTTTTTTCCAGGTTTGTAGTCAATCAATACATGATGCTTATACACATGCACAAGCCAGATGCATGACCACCTGTTGATCCTGAAGATTTCCATAGAACTTCCATGATGAGTAGGGCCTAATGAGGCGATAAGTAGTTTATTACAATTTGTCAGTGTTACCCAGTATTATTAAATGACTGGACGGCCTGCAAACTCGTAGGATTAATTTTTTTCTTTTCATATGTAAAAGTGAATACATCTCTCAGTATGTTTTCCAAGAAGTGTATAACTCCAAAAGAGAGCACGGACAGCAAAAATCATGTAGCATAAAATATGCATTGGGTAAGAAAGGTGGAAAAATCAATAAGAAGGCCTTATAAATTCTATCTGCCTTGGTGCATCAATGATTTGCAGTACTTGCCATCAAATTAAGTGTTTTATTTGACAATTTACTCTCTTATAAGGTCAAGCAAGTACACATTTATTTATGAAATAATTGGCAGTGCTGTATGCTGCCAGTAGAATCTTGGGTGCATTATGGTGGAAACTGTGCTAGCTTGTGAATGGCATAGATTCCTTCCTACAGTTTTGAGTGCCTTCTTTTGGTTCATGGATAAAGTTAAGATATGTGTGGAAAGATCATGTCAATTTGGAAGTAAATAAATTATGAGAGAACAAGAACAGGGCATAATCCTAAAAATAACTATTAATTTTCTTAGAGGAGCTATAAGTTCTTAGAGCAATTTCTCTAGAATCCCATTTAGTTTCTATAGAATTCTGTGGGTTTCATTTCACCTACCCTCTTCAATTCTCTAGAGCTTTTCTCTGAGTCTATAATTGTACCTTTCCAGAGTTGTGAATTTTTATACCATCTTTAGCTCTCATTTCTCAATGGTAATTTTTTACCTTTATTGTAAATAGTAGTTGGAGATACACATTTCAGACAATGCTCTTAATATTTCAAATCCAAGATTAATGTTACCAGGGAACACAAGGCAGCCTTCTACTAAAAGAAGGCAACTTTTAGGAGGGTGAACGGCAGTATGTAGGTGTGGGGTGGATCTACTGTGGCCATGATGTTACCACGAGTTACAGTGAAGAAAATACAATAATGTAACCTCCTTTCCTCTTGATGGGACAGAAAAAAATTGTGCATTGCATTTCATTTCATATTTCACTGGAGAGTTATGCTTAAATTGTATGTTTGCTATTACTTACAGGTAGTTTTTAAGGAAAATCATGGTTTGAGACTGCAAACACATCAACATCACAGGTGCTACAAAGTAGAATAAAGTAAAAATAAAATAATCAACAGCAAAACCAAAAAGAGCGTGGGGGATCTCAGATTTATTCTCCTCTAAATTTCTTCTTGCCCTTTTAGCCAATTTTCTGACTGAAAAGCAAGGCCCTGCCCCCTTTAAGTAATGTCTTTATATGTCCCACCCAAGGCCTTAGGGGTGAATAACAGTACAGATGGTCTCACATGATGGTCTGGATATCCCAGTTATTTTAATTATAAACTAATCTACAATGTCAGACTGTCAATGTCATCTGTGTCACTACCAACACTTTGCATCATATTGCCAACAGCACTAGCCCTGTTGCTGTGGATGTTTAACTTTGATGGCCCTGATATCTTGCTATTGAGGAGTTAGAAGAGGCAATACTAAACGCAAGATCTATTTTGAAAAAAACAATTGAATAGTTTCAGTCACAATGTCCACATTTCTCTATCTGTATAAAACTGCTGCTTTGAAAGGTTCAGACTTGAACCAATCTACAGAAAGTGCATATCGGCAATCAGTAATTTCAGTAGTGTCATGTCAGTTTTCAACAAGGAATTCAGTAACTTATCACTCAAGCTATTTGTTAAAATCCAAAACAAGACAATTAGACGTTAGAATGGTAGTTCTTTACTACTATTATAGCAGCCCTGAGATGAATTGAGAATTTAATTATTTATACTTTTTTTCTTTTTAGGGGCCTGTTTATTTGCTAGTTTGTACAAGTACTTTGTATAGTACTGACATCTGGGTAATTTTTTCCTCTCCTTGTGCTGACCTTGCACTTTGAATCCTCTCTCTTCTCAACAATGGCTGTTACCTTTCAATGCTGCTGAGAGAAGCAGCATCTTGTCTTTTCAAAAGTACCATTTCAGCCTGAAGCAATTGCTGTGCTAACATCTATTTTTAAAAAGAAAAATTCTGCTCAGTCAACCTTCAGTCCATTTTAATTTTCAAGGTAATATATAAACTGAAGCACTTTCCCCCTTTCCTGTTCACACCTCTAAACAAGCAAATAACATGTGCACACATTGTGGGCCAAATTTTGCCAACTTTCCACATGTTGACAAGTACCATTTGTCATATAGCTCCTTTGATTTCAATAGGATTTTTCATGGAATGAGATTCTAGGCAGTGTGAGTAAGGGTATCCGAATCTGGCAGTGTACAAGGTTAATTACAAGGGAAAGGGGGGAGGAGCAGAAAACTAGCATCATAATGAATCTCCAAAATCTTTCTTACATTTAAAAACAAAGTCACAGTAGTAATATATTTGGCTCTATCAGTCTTTTGCTGAGATCCAATACAAAGACCAAGCTTGGCTGGAGCTGGAATAAGTTAAAAGTGACTGGAAAATCCTGAGGGTATCCGAGAACAATTGGCTTAGTAACTTGCAAAGCCATAGGAACATGTGGGTGTAAACAACTGACAAAATTAATAAAACTATTTAAATCTAGAGGTAAAACGATTATCTGATTAGGACATAATGATAAAATTCAAGCTATCAAAAATATGAGAATCACCAACAAGAAAAAAATTACAAAAAATGAAACTACTTACTTCACAAATAAAGAGGGCAATGGGAATAAGAATGTAATTGTTATAGCTAGTCTTGAAAAGATAGAGCTTAGTGAAAAGATTTCTTCAAAGACATTTGTTGACTTTTTAAAATGTTGGTTAAAGGGCTTATTGTATATATGATGCATTTTAATGAGAATGTAAAATTTCTTGTTGCAATGTTACCTCTTAAATATATAGATATTGATATATGCACTCACAGAAGCATACAAATTGTTGTTAGTAGTGAAATCTTTATGCACAAATTACTTGAAGAAAAAGTATTGCCGATAAGGTTTGAAGGAGTAATGGCTACATTTTATTTCAAGGTTGAAACAAGTCTCGCTTCCCAGTTCCACTCGTTATTTGCAAAGATTATAGACTATACTTAATATACCATACAAGTAGTGTGATTAATAAACTCAGTTCTTTAGGTGATATTGTATCAAATGTAATTTGATACCAGTTCATCAGTAATTCGGTTCATATGCTATTCCATTACATTAATTGGTTAGTATTGATTATAAAAAGTGCTTTTCAGTATTTGAGTGATACCTTTTAGTTAAACACACATGACTTGCACATTTCTCTTCTAGAATTCCAGATGTGCTCTTCTCTTTACAGGAAAATAATCAACCTTTCATAAGATTTGCCTTGCAACACCTATTACACACTCGCACAAGGCGGTTTATTTGGATGCTAAAAGCAGGGGTGACATGTCTGACATGACTGGAATGTAACTTCACTTAATTATGCATAGAGGCAATTTCTTGGGATTCCTGTTTAATTGTTGCTCCAATCCAGACAATAGAACAAATTATTCCTCTGAATATATTCCTTCAAGCCTGATACAGCAACATATGTTGGTATACTGGCAAAATCCCTATCCCAAAATCCCATGGACCAGGCTTGCATGGAAGGAAGGAAGAATTTGGTATATTGTCTGGATTGGAGAACTCTTTTAGTGTTACAGAAAAATGCCTACAAATTATGCTATATTAATTATATCATATGCCTAGAGAAAACACAGGTTAACCATTTCTATTTTTGTTCATATGACTTATCAGTTAGAATAATTACATATGATTAAACTAAACTTGTTTTTCCCCGTTGCACAATGTGTTCTCAGCATATGCTATGAGCCAAATTTTCCTCTGACTTATATAAGTATCAATCTACTGACTTTAGTGAATTTATACCACTGTCATTGAGAGTAGGATCAGGCCCTTTATTTGGGTTTTTCGTGCTTTCTTGCTTAGATAACAGAAGCTAAGGATTTTGAGACTGTTTATTGTACTGAGTTTACTTTGGTTCTCTTGTGTTTCCAGTATATCCCCAGCCTGACTAAATGACTACTACAATTATTAAATTTTACATAAACATCTTCAGTTCTTCACCTGTGCTGAGGTTACTGGTGCAGAAAGGCTGCCACATTTCACCCTAGAGGTGGGTGCACTTCAATGGTTGTGATGTGATTCTACTGTGCAGTCTTTTGAGATTTTCTCTGGATAAACAGCTCTATATAAATGCAAATATGCATTCATCCATATTTTTGATCTAGGGAAAAAAGTAATTTGAAGATGACCTTAAAGTGAATACTTGCTTAGAAGTTACTTATTTTTTATTTTACCCTACTGTACTTTTATTACAGAGAGTAGTCACCTTCAAACACAATTATTTTTATTTAGAAGACTAAGAAAGGCTATCGGTATCTCATTTTAAAGAACTAAACTGATAGTACATTTCTAGCACAAACTATTAGGATACAAAGTGTGAAAACAGAGTGCTACCTCACTGGCATATTGGTCCAATTTAGATCCATGAGCAGTTGCTATTTTTAAATGTAATATGTCCCTCAAATGCCAAGTCTTTAAATGAAACATATTATCTGTCCTATACCAACATAGCTGTGCCTCTTAAGCCTTCTCAGAAGTCATTTAAGCTGATATGAGTTTTAATAGCAACAAAAGACTAAGATGTATGTGTTCTGCTCCGAGCCATGATATTTTCAAACAATAGTACTGAAATGACAAGTAATGTACAGTTTAGTCATGTCAAGCAGTGTGGGCTTATTTGAAGTTGACAAACCATAAACTGTCTAGTGGTAGCCCTTCTAATGTACATTTAACGTACATTGATATAATATGAAGGGATAATAAATTCCTTCCTGAATTAAGACTTCAAGGATTATACAAAAGTTTCATGTTATTAATATTAACGTTGCAGGGGAAGCAATACTAGACTCGTTATCCAGCTGTACCAAAAGGACAGGAGACACTTGATATGGATTTACTCAGGCTGCAACTTTATTGTTAGATGGTTGGAACCACCCAGCAAATAAAAGTGTTCAGTGCAGGTAACCCCTGTTTGTTCTGTAATTACACTGGGGGCTTCCACCAACCCCCCCCCCCTTTTCCATTCAAGTCCCTCCAGCACATCTATTCCCGGGACCTTACCATACTCAGGGGGCTTTTACCAGCTCCCCCTCTTTTTCCCATCCAAGTTCCTCCAGCAAATTCATTTCCAGGATCTTACCATCCACCCCCCTCGTAAGAGGGGTAAGGTGGGATATAAGAAAGGGGGGTTGACTCCCTGCCATTCCAACCATAGGAGCCCCAAACCAACACCGTTCTGTTCCTTTAACTAGCACCTCCTTTTTAAGTCCTTTACTAGGTCATTTATCTGGTCACTGGATGCCTTCCCATGGAGTATCTGCACTCGATGTCCGCCCCACACTTACCAAACAAGTTGTGTCATATCATAGAATCATCTGGGTTGGAAGGGACCTCAGGAGAACATCTAGTCCAACCCCCGGCTGAAAGCAGGACCAATCTCCAGACAGATTTTTGCCCCAGATCCCTAAGTGGCCCTGGGTTTAGCAGGCCAATGCTCAAACCACTGAGCTATCCCTCCCCCCCCATATATATAGAGCCTACCACACCTTTTGTGCTCACCATAATAGGTGTTCCCTAACACCCGCTGTGGGGAAGGCAAAAAAAAACACTCTACTGAAGCCAGTACGGTGGTGAGGGAAAACTTCCTTCCCAGGCCCCCTAAAAAAGAGTGACTAACACAATGCCCATGGCATGTTCAAAACCCACCTGATAATCACACCTCAAGGAGAAGGAGGATGCCCTACTTTAAAGTCTTAACTGGGTGAACTGATAATTTCTGGACTAAACCTGTGAAGACCAAGAAGGAAAACTGAAAATATTTCCTTTTAAAATTCTATTCTGCATCTGTAGTTGTAGTGAGACTCAAGTAATATCTGGTGGGGGAAAAGAAATACCAATAGAGGGTACTTATATTTGCAGCACCTCTAGGCTGGCATTCTCAAAAAAGCATAAGTGAGTTAGGCACCCAAATCCCTTTTGAAATGTGCCTGAGGCTTTTTTTTAAATTGCAGACTTACCTGTTAGTTATTGGACACTTTTTTTAAAGAATATGACTAGACAAGGGGCTTGGCATTTCATAATACCTGTTACTGAATGAGTGCGGCATTTTTTCTTGGTTATGAAATTAATTGGCATAACAGTACAATTATTTAATTCATCTCTGTTTTGTGGGTACTTTTGTCACTCATTTTCTAGATTATGTGTATTGAACAGAACCCTTGGGGAAGTGTTAAGAGTGAACAGCCACAGCCCAGGCAGGACTAGCTGCAGAGGCAATATAGCCACCCAACTCATACTGCAAGGGAAGAGGGAGTTATCTGACAACATGGAGGGTTAGGCTCTGAATGGATGCCTTGCAACAGTTGATAGAGATTTAAAAAAATCTGAATTTTAAATATATGCAACTCATCTGTATTTGAAATATATACAAACAATGAAATGAAAATATTTACATATGCAAACACTGTGTCTCATATTCTATGCATATGCAATACCCAAGTTTTTAAAAGGCTTTCATACTAATACACAAAACATACCAGTAGCTCTTAAAATTATTAGAAAGGTATGGTCATTTTTTGAATATTTATTTATTTATTTTCATGTAGCATACAATTCAACCCTAACTGTCAAGCTTAATGGCCAGGCATACTGTTTTTAATCACAAATTAAAATCCAAGCCATTATGGTTCATCCAGTTTTACACAATAATCTTTAATCATTTTAGTTCATTGCTTTTAGTTACTAGAAGTGTGTTTTCAATACCGAATCAGCATAGATACTTAGCCTTTCACTGGCTCTGAATAAGTAAAAACTCTTTTCTTTCTCCAAGGATGTGTCTTAAAAACCACATCCTCCTGGTTTCTTGGAGTACGTAAGGAGAAAAAAAATCAAACTTTCTTTTCTAATTAACATAATGAATTTAGTCTAAATTAGCAAAGGGATGGTCATACAGCTGTGACTGAGGGAATAAGCCAAATATGTCAATTCGGATAAAAAAGAAAACAATCTGTGTTCAGCACAGAATTTCAGATTAATTGTCAGCGCGATAATTATGTGAGTGTAATTAATGTTTAGACTCTGAAGTCACTTGAGTAACAAATATACTCATATACAGAGTGATAGCGTTGTCAACATTTGTGCAAGTACTGGAATTTTAAGAGTGCTGTTACATATAATTAAGTCCGCAAGCTGCCTGCTTATCAACTAAATAAAATGATAAATGGTTATGACCCTGACATTTTTTTGACAGTCATCTCTTGTGATTGTAACTGGCTTATTTTATGGAATCCAGAGTTTTGATTGCATGTTTTCTTGTCAGCTTTGTCTTTGCTATACCCTTGCCACCTAAACATTTTCTCTATGTCCAATTTATTACTAAAACTGAGAAGACAGTCTTTAAAAGTGCATTTTGACCATTATATTGTGTGCTCATGCTAATTACTTTTTCTAAACTGTGAAGTTTGGCAAAGCCTGATACATATTTCATGTGTAAGTAGTGGAGGTATAAAGGTTTTCAAGTACATAGGTATTTACAAGTAGTTCCTGAATTGGTAAACCTGGACTAGAATGTCAGCTCCACTGAATAATAAATCATTGTTATGGTTATATAAGTAATTAAAGAATATCAAAGGTCTGACCTTGTTGAGGTCAATGGCTAAACTTCCATTGGCTTCAGTGGAACAGAATCAAGCTTATGATGTAAGGGCACCACAGCTGAAAAGATAATATATATTTATTTATTGTTCTTAGTGCTTTTCCTGCCACACGCACTGAGGAATTTAGCCTAGTTGTTGTGCCCACTTCAGTGTGAAGACTCTGAGTACAAGTTACTCTAGCTTGTCCCTTATGACAGTTACCATCCAGTATATTGCTTATTGTGTATTATTTATAAGCTTCACATATTTTGAATGTCATATATCAAAATTCAGCTCACTGGACATTGTACATGGGCATACGGTCATTTCACATGGATTCAGGATCAGATTCTAAATCTAGATCAAAGCCACAGCTAAGCCCCTCCAAAGTGCGTTTTGTCTTTTGATCTGGATCTATTTTTTGCAATTTGCTTCTATTTTTACTTAAAACAACTTAAAATTATTTGTCTAGGAGAACATTAAAAATAATTGAGTACTAAGTCTATTATACCACTAGAGTTTTTTAGTTATGTGAGTAATGAAGACTGGAGAATAATAGCTAGAGTCTCAGAGAAAAAACTTAATTCAGCTGGAGTTATAAATATATATCCTAAATTTGGAGAGGGAGAAGGGGAGATGCTTTAAAATTATAATTAAACTAATAAAAAAGAAAAGACATTGGAAGACAATGTGACTGCCTATTGTGGATAGCATGTTGTTGTGAATTTTCCAGAGTCTGATGTGAGGGAACTGTTTGTAAGGTGGGAGGAGGATTCTGTATGCAAAAGATGTTGCTGTTGCTGTTTTGTTAATGGATGGTAAATAAATTGAAGGTTAGTCTCTAGCTGCATGAGTGAGTGGGTGGGTGATAGAATTCTCAGCATAGTACACTCTGCAGGTATGTGGTTCATTCTGCCCATGTTGAAGGTATATAGTATCCAGGCATTGGATTGTTACATGGATTTGAGTTCAAGGTAGTTTAATACTCTTATAAGCTACACTCTATTCTAAACTTGTGCCAGACAATAACTTTCACAAGGTATACCTGCAAATGTTGTAATATGTGCATAGGACTTTACAAATATCAAATTCATTGCATGGGACGTCATGAAAAAGTATACATCACTTCATTAAGCAACATTCGATTCTCAAATGTTAGTAAACAGTTTCAAAATTAACCACCTGAACTTTTTGAAAATTGTCATTAGTCCTCACTGAGACCAACATTATCAAATCAAATTTGATTCTAGACCAAGCAATTTTTGAGATGATATGCACAAAAGTTTGTTTATTCACTTTAGAAATGGAAAAATATCTAATTTTATTCAAACTGTTAAAACTCATAAATTCCTTTCCCCACTGGCCCCAAACTTTGCACTCAAGTTTACCTGTGACAAAGAGCTGCACATGAAAAAATGCCGAGAATGGTTTGAGTTTTATGATCCTGTGGGAGAAGTGATCAAAACTGAACTTTGTGTATTGTGTTGCTAATCGCAATGTTAATTGTGAAACTAAATTATTTTCTCCATAATATGCAAAGTACAAAATTAAGAATAAATCATGGGATGATGTACTGGAACATGAAAAATGCTGTCATCTGACAGAATGTAGCTTTTTAAAAGATTGCACTTGTTAAAATTTGCTATGTTTCTGTTTCTGTCATGCTTCCAACTAATAGGTATAAAAAGCTAGAACAGCATGAAGTGTGGCCTAGAAAAAAATAACAATGCCTCATCTTTAAAATCCATATAATATTTGAAATTACTGTAACATCTTTTTTTAAGGTGACATAGTTTAAGTTAAACAGCAAAGGTGGTATGAAGATGACAGCTACAGAATTTAGTAGTATAAACACTCAAGTAAATCATAGAACTATAGAATATTAGGGTTGGAAGAGACCTCAGGAGGTCATCTAGTCCAATCCCCTACTCAAACCAGGACCAACACCAACTAAATCATCCCAGCCAAGGCTTTGTCAAGCCAGGCCTTAAAAACCTCTAAAGATGGAGATTCCACCACCACCTTAGGTAACCCATTCCAGTGCTTCACCACCCTCCTAGTGAAATAGTGTTTCCTAATATCCAACCTAGACGTCCCACACTGCAATTTGAGACCATTACTCCTTGTTCTGTCATCTGCCACCACTGAGAACAGCCTAGCTCCATACTCTTTGGAACCCCCCTTCAGGTAGTTGAAGGCTACTATCTTTTCTCTTCTCTTCTCTTCTCTTCTCTTCTCTTCTCTTCTCTTCTCTTCTCAAGACTAAATAACCCCAGTTCCCTCAGCCTCTCCTTGTAAGTCATATGCCCCAGCCCCCTAATCATTTTTGTTGGCCTCCGCTGGACTCTCTCCAATTTGTCCACATCCCTTCTGTAGTGGGGGGACCAAAACTGGATGCAATATTCCAGGTGCAGCCTCACCAGTGCCGAATAGCGGGGAATAATCACTTCCCTCGATCTGCTGGCAATGCTCCTACTAATACAGCCCAATATGCTGTTGGCCTTCTTGGCAATGAGGGCACACTGCTGACTCATATCCAGCTTCTTGTCCACTGTAATCCCCAGGTCCCTTTCTGCAGAACTGCTGCTTAGCCAGTCGGTCCCCAGCCTGTAGCAGTGCATGGGATTCTTCTGTCATAAGTGCAGGACTCTGCTCTTGTCCTTGTTGAACCTCATCAGATTTCTTTTGGCCCAGTCCTCCAATTTGTCTAGGTCACTCTGGACCCTATCCCTACCCTCCAGAATATCTACCTCTCCCCACAGCTTAGTGTCATCTGAGAACTTGCTGACAGTGGAATTCATCCCATCATCCAGATCATTAATAAAGATGTTGAAAAAACTGGCCCCAGGACCGACCCCTGGGGCCCTCTGCTTGATACTGACTGCCAACTAGACATCGAGCCATTGATCATTACCTGCTGAGCCCGAGAATCTAGCCAGCTTTCTATCCACCGTATAGTCCATTCATCCAATCCTTACTTTTTTAACTTGCTGGAAAGAATACTGTGGGAGACCATATCAAAAGCTTTGCTAAACTCAAGCTATATCATGTCCACTGCTTTTCCCATATCCACAGAGCCAGTTATCTCATCATAGAAGGCAGTCAGGTTGGTCAGGCATGACTTGCCCTTGGTGAATCCATTTGACTGTTCCTGTTCAACTTCCTCTCCTCCAAATACTTCAAAATGGATTCCTTGAGGACCTGCTCCATGATTTTTCGGGGCACTGAGGTGAGGCTGACTGGTCTGTAGTTCTCCAGGTCTTTCTTCCCTTTTTAAATATGGGCACTATATTTGCCTTTTTCCAATCATCCAGGACCTCCCCCGATCGCCATGAACTTTCAAAGATAATGACCAATGGCTCTGCAATCGCATCAGCCAACTCCCTCAGCACTCTTGTATGCATTAGTTCTGGACCCATGTACTTGTGCATGTTCAGCTTTTCTAACTAGTCCTTAACCTGTTCTTTCACCACTGAGGGCTGCTCACCTCCCCCCCATACTGTGTTGCCTCGTGCAGCAGTCTGGGAGCTGACCTTGTCTGTGAAGACCGAGGCAAAGAAAGCATTGAGTACTTCAGCTTTTTCCACATCATTGGTCACTATGTTGCCTCCCCATTCAGTAAGGGACCATCTTCTTGTTAACATACATGTAGAAACCCTTCTTGTTACCCTTCACATCCTTTGCTAGCTACAACTCCAATTGTGCCTTGGCCTTCCTGATTACAGCCCTGCATGCTCTAGTAATATTTTTATACTCCTCCCTAGTCATTTGTCCAAATTTCCACTTCTTGTAAGCTTCCTTTTTGAGTTTAAGCTCACCGAAGATTTCACTGTTAAGTCAAGCTGGTCGCCTGTCATATTTACTATTCTTTCTGCACTTCGGGATGGTTTGTTCCTGTGCCCTCAATAAGGCTTCTTTAAAATACAGCCAGCTCTCTTGGACTCCTTTCTCCCTCATAGTAGGGGATCCTGTCCATCAGTTTCCTGAGGGAGTCAAAGTCTGCTTTTCTGAAGCCCAGGGTCCGTATTCTGCTGCTCTCCTTTCTTCCTTTTGTCAGGATCCTGAAGTCAATCATCTCATGGTCACTGCTGCCCAGGTTGCCACCCACCTCTACTTCCCCTACCAATTCTTCCCTGTTTGTAAGCAGCAGGTCAAGAGGAGTACGGCCCCTAGTCAGTTCCTCCAGCACTTCTACCAGGAAGTTGTCCCCAACACTCTCCAAAAACTTCTTGGATTATCTGTGCATTGCTGTATTGCTCTCCCAGCAGATGTCAGGGTGATTGAAGTCCCCTATTAGTACTAGGGCCTGTGATCTGGAAACTTCAGTTAATTGTCCGAAGAAAGCCTCGTCTACCTTATCCTTCTGATCCGGTGGTCTATAACTTTCACTACTTGGTAATTATTTGTAGGGCTTTCAGTTAGCACTGACCTGCCACAGTCCCCTTACTGGAACAATATGGAATCCACATGTCCATAAACTCAGCAAGGCCAATGCCTTCTGAACATCCTTGATACATAGCTCATGCTGGACATTTCTCCAAAGCAGAACAGACTTTGCAGAGATTTATAGCAAACATGGAATGGAACACTCCTTGCTTCCCTGGCAATGGTGCATCCTGCCATTGGCCCATCATTGGTTCTGTTATCAAGAAGGTGCACAAATGTGCCCAGTACTGTTTTGCTATGTGTTCCATTCTTCTTCTGGAGCAGTTTGGATCACACATCTTCCTCAAAAGCAGAGCTGTCAGGCATATTGGAGATAGCACTCAACCTTTCTTAGGATTTATGAGAATAAGAAGGTCCAGGTTTCTTTCATGATGCTTCACTCACCTATTTTATTGTTTCTCTCTTCAGCAAACCCATTGTAATCTTTTTTTTAATGTTAGAGATATTGCTTGAGACTGTGCCTGTGTTAAGGTACTGAACCATCAGGCATTCCAGTGGACTGAGATAACACCAAGTAGTTTCATCCTATAGTGCAAGAAGTTTTTAATACCACCCAAATCATACCCATCCTAGTTGACCTCTTCGTGGAAATTCATCTGGCTGAAATAACTTTGTTTCCATGGAAGAACTTCTTGGCATTATATTGGTGTGATAGGTCTAGCTCACCCTGTGCATGTGGAGGGGATCTTTCTGCCACACCGCAGTGAAGAGATGCAAGAAGATAAGATTATTATACAAATGATGTGGCAATGTGGAGCAGATTGGTTGACTTGGTTCATGTCTCTTCAGCATAAGGTTATCCCATTGAAGTAACATGCTAAACTATCCTTACAGACTCAGGTACTAAGTCTGTACCATTATCACTTGCTACAGTTCTTCAGTACTATTTTTTAACTTTGTTTTTATTGTTTTTATATACACAGAAACACACAATGAAACAAAACATATAAATACATTCACAAGAAAGAAATAGCATATAAATAATGAAATTCAATGTTCATTAATTGCAAAATCTGTGGGGGGTGCGGGAGGGGGAGGAACAGCAAGAAACCTGAACCCATGGAGATCATGCAGGGCATGAATTGTTAATGACTAAACAGAGAAATAAGGGAGAACATAACCTATGAGTACCATGCATTAATGCATACTAAACTATGCAATAGTTTCATGTGTGACCAGATAGCCTCATATTTTTCAAAGTGTTTCTATTAGACAAAGCCATTTCTTCCATCAATGCAAAAATAGAGAGCTCACTAAGCCAATCTGTGTATTAAAGAGAAATTGCAGATTTGCATTTTTCTCAAAATAACTGTTTTGGCCACTAAAATAGTTACTACAGTCTGTTTCTTAATGTTAACTGGTACTACCAACTCATCTAGCACCCCTAAAATATACAAGCTTGCAGAAGGAAAGACCGAAACACTTCATGTTTTTTTTTTGAGACAGCTCTGAATATGGTGTTCCAGAACTCATGCATTCTTTGACAAGTGTAGAGGATGTATGAAAAGGTGGCATGTGTCTGTTTGCATCTCCAGCATTTGCTGAGTGTTGCCGATCTAGCCTTAAACATTCTGGAGTCTGGTATTACTTGTTTAATATCTTGTTCTGGAAAAATCACATGGATAAAGAACTTAAAGTATCTTTCACAGTAAACCAGATATCCTTCCAGGTTTCTGAAATAATAGTAAGGCTAAGTTATTTTCCCCATGTTTGTTAGAGACTGACATTCAGAGGGTAATGCAAAGCATTAAGCCCTTTATAAGTAAGTCCTACAAAGTGACTTTTGTTCCCACATTTCTTAACATGTTCTACAAATCCTTGAGCATAGTCACTGAAAGAAGGAACTGAGAGACAGCGCTTGTTGACATAGGGTACACATGTAATAGGAAGCAAACTTATCATCTCATATTATATCTTTAATTTTTGTTAATCCTTTTTCTGGATATCTTGTTCAGCACTGATCCCATCCATCCCTATATATCTTGAGAGATCTAACAGGATGTTCTCAGGCAGGTAAAAAAAAACATGTTATTCTATATATTGTCTTGCATTTAGAGATTGAACAGAGGTACGATGGGCTTAGGAAAGTAATACGTAAAAATGACTACCAGGGATGTAAGAGATGATACAATCGTGAGCCCAGTACAAATCCCTAAGAAGGAAGATTACAAAATTAAACACTAGCATTGTAAACCAAGGAACAAAAACCTATGTGTGTATATTATTATTTATTAGTAGAGCTGGTTGGAAGTTTACTGTTGTCATGTTTTTTGACTGAAAATCCAGTTTCTGAACAATCTTGTCTAAATTTGTTTCATTTTGAGTCAGTCCCACATTAAACTTCATTTCCATTCAGTGGCATGAGAACTCACAGAAGTTGTAGTTCAGAGGCCTGATATCTATGCACAGAGGCTTTGTATGGTATATAATTTTAGTGACATTGCTACATTTTCTCATTTGAGACAGGCAGTAGTTAGACTGGGTTCTCTAACATTTGAAACCAGTAAAGCTGCGCTTAGGGAGAAAATTGAAGGACCACATGAGCCATGGATTTATGTTATATTATAACATATTATATAATATTATATTATATTTATTATATAACATATGTAATATATTAATGCTGATATATACGTTGTTTCAGATTAAACTCTCTGGAGTCTCAGTGTACTCATTTACCTACACAGCCTTATGATTTCCAGATCAAACATATGTTTTATATTTATATATATATATATACATACACACACACACACACACACACACACACACACACACACACACACACACACTTTTCTTGGCATATCAGACTATAATGCTACTGTTTAATTTCAGTAGTGCACAGCTGTTGAATGAAATTTTAGGATTCCGAAAGTTGTTAAATTATTAAATAAATATTCAGCAATTACAATGTTGCAATGCTGGCAAAAGCAATTTATTTTGCAATGTGAAATACTAATGAAAAAATATTTTTATATATTTTTGTCAGTTGGACACAAAAGGAAAGTGCTTCAGATACCGTGTTGCTTCAATTATGACTCAGTTCAATTAAGAGGCTCAACCAAAATAAAGATAATTCTAACAATTTTGAACTCATAACCTCTCAAGCTAACCATAGCAAAACAGATAGCAGTGTCACAGTCAAGCTCCATAAATATAAAATTTATGACTAAATGTCAAATGTTATGCATAGCTCAGTGAAGCAAATTAAGATAAATGCAGTTCAGTTGTCTTAGCTTTATACCGCAGCTCTGCTGTCACTGTGTTGTTTCTGTTTTGTTATGATAAAGAATTATAGCAGTTGTGCAACTTTACCCTCCATACCAAGGCACATATTTCATGGACTTTTCAATGTTACTCACTACTGTCTTATATCTCATGAATATACATATGCTGTGGGAAGTTGAAAGTGTACTAATCCATCATCCACTGTTTGCTTGCAATATTGCTAAAATTATATTTGCAGGATTGTTTTATGTTGTAGCTAATTTCTAAAAAGATCTCATGTTCCTGCACATAACTATCTAATATAAGGGTAGTTGTACATAGATTGTGCAGTGGAAGCAAATAGGAAAAACAAGGTTTTGTACAAAGTAGTCTTTATGATTCTTGTTACGTTTGATATCTGTTCTGACTTGTCAGCCAAAAGTTATATTGACCTTTATTTGTAACTACTGTATTCAAATCTATACAAGTAAAATATGGTACTGTAAACAACCACAATGTATGATTCTGAAGTCCTTATGCAACTGACTGCTCATATGGCTTGGGGCTTTGGCCAGAGCTAGGCCTGCTGGGAAGAGACCTGAATGAATTACCCAGTCAAGACCAGCCCCTTAGCCCAAACCCAAATTGAATCCCCTCCAGATCCTTTCATGGGCCTCCTGTCCCAGCACACCCCCCATGGAGCATATGAAGTTTTTGGAGGGGCTGTTGGGCTGGTTATGCTCTCTCTAGGCCATGATTGGTCACTTCATGGAGGCCAGCAGTCCCATCATACTCTTCCTGGCCAAATAGGAGGTATGTGTACTTCTCAGGCCAGGGCTGCTAGTATTTGGTACCATTTTCTTTTGCCCCATCTGCTCTGTGTTTCTGGTATTACATATTTGAGTTGCAGGATATCTTGATTTGTTTAGGTGTTGTCTGATCATGGTTTGGGATCTTAAAGAACACTTCCCACAAGGAAGAATTGGCGTGTAGGTTATTCACCTTTCAGGAGGGGGTCTGGATTTGGGGTTTAGACAAACATTTGTCAGGAATGGTCTAGATATACTTAATCCTGCCTCAGCACAGAAGAGAATGGATTAGATGAGCCCTACATTTCTATAATTTCTAGTTGTTATATTTGTCGTGACTTTGGCAGATATTCAGTGTGGTTTGCATATTAACAAATACCAGTTTTGTGACACCCTGAACTCAGTTGGTGAGTAAATGGTTATTGGGTAGGAGGAGATTTAGGCAACTGGAACCAGATGCCTTTATCAGTTCCTGAAGGGTAGCCACCCCTCCTTTCACCCCAGGTATTTTGCAGGATTAAGTGGGATTGAGGAGTCAATAGGCCTTCTACTGGCCCTCTGCATAAAATCTGAATTTCACTCTGGAACAATTGCAAGGTGTAAGTTAAATCAGCACCTCATCCCATTAGGTCTGATTGAGGTAAATAAAGTTAGTTTTTGCTTTAGCCACTCTCTACTTTGGTCTTATTTGCTTCTTGTCCTCTCTATATGTTTGTTTCCATCTATACATTACTTTTCTGCTTCCCCCACTCAAAGTCATTGTATTGTTCAAATGTATATTGTCCACCTTGGACACCTGGCTCGAAAGGGTGAAGGAAATGTGAGACAGCTTTCTTTTTTTCATCAACAGTAAGGGGCTAAATCAAAAGCAACTCTACCTCAGTGCTTTGTTCTCATATGAAATGTAAGTTGAAAGTTATTAGAATTCAGGCTATTTAACAGAAAGCATAAGGGATAACTTTAAAATGGGAGTGTAGTGGGGTGGCTCCCCCACTCCAGCAGAAAAAGGATTAAAGTCAGCCCTGGGAGAAGGTTGAGGCTGAGATCTGCTAAGCTGGGCTGATTGAGGAAGCAACTGCAGCTGGGCCACTCCCCAATCTGGGCACAGCTGGCCTGTATAAAAAGGCTGTGAGCCAAAGGCCTAAAAGAAGTCTCTTTCCAGGCTGGGAGAGAGCAGGGCTTAGCTCCCTGTAGAAAGAGTACTGGCAGTGAAGCAGGGCTGGGAAGAGCCAGAGGAGCAGGGACCTCCAGGCTGGCAACTCCCCAGGCTGCAGAGCCGGTCTAAGGCCCATAGAAGTACTGGGAGGCAGAGGAAGGCAGCAGGTCTGAACCCCCTTGCCTATAATGAGTGGCTTTTACACTGCAGTCTGCCCGAGGGAGTGGGGGCTTGGTGATGACTGGCAGTAGTCCAGACTGAGGCAAGGTGGGAATTAGAGGGTTGGGGGTTTCCCAGAGAGGGGAGACCCATAGAGACTGGTGGAGGGGTATTGCCAGGGGGCAGCCCTGGGGTAAAAGGGCACAGGGGTCTGGGAGGGATATGGGGCCAGCTATAAGCAGGACACTGGCCTGCAGAGGGCGCCAAGCCTGGAAAAGAGCTAATTCCCTGAGATGACCAGCAGGAGGCGCTGCAGGGGTGAGTCCTGTGCCTTTACAGGGAGGCATTAGAAAAAATGTTATGCAAATAAATTGACCTTCTTTCTCTAGATTATAAAGCATTGTTGTTAAAACTTTTTTTCAAATTGTGTTTGTGTGTGAACATGAGTCAAGAGAGATTCATATCTGATGTAATGCTACAGTCTTCAGAACTCTCAGTGATGTCAGAAACCAGAGGTCCTTCCTATCATGAATTGGTTGAAAATTAAGGAAATCTGCCTGTGACTAGTCTTTATTTAAATACCAAGATCCTTTCTGCACACGGTCAGAAACGAACAGTCTTGCAAGATTTATAGTCTTCTATAGATACTAGTAAACAAAAGTGAACCACTTGCTTAAAATGCCCTAGGTTAGTTGAACTAAGTAGGTGCTGGTGGTCACAGACACAGTTCTCAAAACATACTGGATACTTTCAAGGAAATTGTATCTTGAAATTAAAATTTCATTTTATATTAGAGTTGAATGCATACATTTAATTTGGTGTTCATTTGGAGGCATGTAGTTAACACAATTGTTCTTTAGCACTAGACCCTCGAAGTCATTTACTTGGCAATATATATTGTTTTTTTGTTCCGTATCACTCCCAATATGTTTCCTTGGGGAAAGGAATCACCATGCAATGATGTGTTTGTGCTTCATCTTCATTTTCTGGCTTCAGCAGCTACATGGAGAGTAAGAGGCTTTTTGCAAAGCTCTGACTTAACTCAAATAGGCAAGTGGAGCACACAGCAGCCACTCAGCTGGCCCCAACCCCATTTACCCAGCAGAGCAGTGGCAGGCAGCAGCAAATGCATTTGGACTTCTCCCTGGTGCTGGGTCCAAGGTCCTCCCCCGCTAAAGGTGGTAAGAGGGTATTTTCTGATTTCATTCAAAACCCGTCCAAATACAAATGGTGCTCAAGTTTCATGTATTATAACGAGAACCTACATATTTCTCTCATCTGTGTTCTCATAATAACTCCCACTATCCCAAAAGCCACAGCAGCACTCTTTTTTTCCTGCTTTTTCCCCTCCTCTGTTTATAAAAAACAAAACAAAAAAACACTTTAATTCAGAACATTATCTTTTTTTTAAATCTGATGCGTTTTTTAATTTCTCAAGTTCTCTCTTCTCCTTCTCCTTCCCCCCCCCAAAAAAGGGGGGGGGGAAGAAAACATGTAATAGCATCCTGGGTGGCTTAGCAGTTAGCACCCACCCAGTACTGGAGTGGGAGTTGGGGATCCCGGCCCACCCACTTCACCAACCTCCAACCCAGGCCCTAAGAACATGAGCAGCATTTAGCCTCCAAGGGGCACTCTGAGATGCTTTCCTACCACTGTTTTCCTTACTCAGCTTCTGATTCCCAATAAGGTAAAAAGAAAAACAAAAAAAAAGTGTCAGCCCCAACCAGGCTCAACATACAGTCCTAGTCCCTCAGGGAGACATTTAGCACATGAAGTTGATAATGCAAATCAAGCTACCTAGGAGCACAAACAGCATTGTAACTTGCTCTTGCCAAGTCATTCAGCAAACATCAAGGGTAAAGGGGAGTAAGAAAATTGCCTTCAAAACATGGAATAAACAAAGAATAAAACACCATGTGCCCAAATTGCTAAGGCCTGGGTGGGAGAAAGTTTGCCAGATCCTTTCATCTGTTAGTTTTTATAGTGTGCTCTGAACAAAACTGGGGAAAAGGCTCCTACAAAAAAATTCAATAGTTGGAAAAATGCCTGTTGGTTTTGTTTCACATAATGTCTTTGTATGCAGACTAATCCATGCATAATTGTCATGCAATGCCTATGTACCCATTTACTTTTATCTCTTAAAACAATATGTCCAATCAACAGCTCACAATCACATAGCACACAATTATGCAAGGACAATATTAGATTAGCAACAGATTAAGGTCATTATCAATTCATTTTGAAATAATGCACATGATGATGTCTATTTGCTTTGTGGTAATGAATATGATATTAAAAGTGGCAAGGACAGCAATCAACTTCTCCTTACACAAAGTACCTATTGGGAATAAATCCAGTTCAATTTCCAAACAGCCATAAATTCCTGAGAGGTGCTTATGAGGGGGAGGGAAGAAGAGCTGGCATCTGGCCAGTGAGGTGCCTCCATGGCCCCTGAATGGTGCAGTCAGACTATGGGGGTGGGAATTAAGGGACTTCACGTTCTGCCTGAGGTCAGTCCATCCCTAGAACCCTAGAACAATGCTGGACTGGTGAGGGGTGCTGCACATCTCCACCCTAGAAAGCTTATATCGGTGGTTCCCAAACTTTTACTAAAGGAATCCACCAACTGGATTTTATTTTATTTTTTTCCCCAAGCCACATTACATATATGCACCTTCCACCCTAGTCTTGTAACTCTCATCCTGGTGCAGTGGAGAGGGGAGGCCATGGGACATTGGTGAGCGAACCCTCCCCGCGCTTACCTTGGGATTGGGCTCAGCGCCTCACTTTGGGTGTTGTGACCTGGCACACAGAGTTGCAGTGCCTCCCAGGTTTGGCTCGGCTGCTCCTTCATCATGATGGATGGGGTGGCTGGGCAGAACTTGAGTGGCACTGTGACCCCATGTGCTAGATTTCAATGCCCAGAGTGGGGATCTGGGCCCAGCCACATGAGACAGGAGCTGCTACTGCAGGGTAAGTTTGGGGCAGGCTTGCTTTCCAAAGCACCCTCTCCTTTGCACCAGCCTGTGAGAAATGTATGTCTGTCTACGCCAGGCCAGGCCCCAAAGATAGGTTAATCATGCCCTGGAAAGGGCAACTTTTCCAGAACCTTCTTGTGACCCACTGGTGGATTAGGACCCATTGTCTGGGAAACATTGGCCTACAGAATCCTATCAAATTCCAAGGTGATCTGACTAATCACCAGCAATGTAGGATTGTTCAAATTCATTGTCCTATCCAGTTTTAAATAGTTAAAGTGCATTGCTTTAAGAACAGTGAGAAGAATTTAATGTACCTCTTCAGAAAGTTTTAGTGATAGGAAAACACTGATTGGATTAGGTCCAGTATTACTCATGTCTGTGAATGTGTAGTTAAGATTAGGAGCATCCCTATAAACTTGCAGAGAGCCATGGGAAAAATAAATAGTGCTTCCTATTCTCTCTTCTCTCCCCCCCCCCCCCGCCACCATTCCTAGTTTTACAAATGTGGAGAGATGAATATAGGACCAACACTATGGTACTTGCTCAGGCAATAGTGATGCAGAATATGGGTGTTCTGTTTCCTAGTGGATAGAGCTCTGTGTGGGAACTCAGGAGACTTGGGTTCTATTCCTACCATTGCCTTGCTGCGTGACCTTGAGTAAGCCACGTCACCTCTCTGTGCCTCAGTTTCCCCAACAATAAAATGGGGATGATGCTACTTGCTTACTTTATGTATGTAAAGTGTGTTTCATCTACTGATGAAAAGCCCTACATAAATAGTAGATGGTATATTATTTTGGCACTGCAGGTAAGGGCAATTACTTGAACTAGTAGTCTACAATCATCATATACACAGGAATTACGGTATAAATAATTACACAAATATAGAGGCTTTTTTTTTTTTTAAGGCCAAAACCAGAATTTGTAATGTTTTTCCCTTAAAAACTTAAATCTTTAAAAGGAAGAAAAAAAATTGACCAAGAAATCTCCAGATGGACTTTAAATATGCTAAATTGCAGTCTGCTTCCAGCCCACCAGGCACTAATGTTATTATTCTAACAACATCTTGAAAGTTAACAGGTTTTTTTTATAAAGCTTTCATTTCATGGTGCTTAAACTGAACATATTTTTATACATAACATCTAATGTTCAGCAGCGGCGTAAAGGTCCAAGTTTAAAGAAACAAACCCTGAATTAGTGAAATCACCAGGAGCTCTTTTCTTTATCTTCTTACTATAATATTATAGAGTGGGTGTTTACAGTATATCTGCAATAAAATCAACCTATGCAAGTTAATATGCTGATATAACAAGATTCCATACAGAACAATATGTTAAATTGAGTGATTGTTAAGGTTGTAGTCAGTTTGCTTTCAAAATTCAGAAATGGTAAAGATAAAGTTGCACATAAAATCTTAAGACTGACTCCGAGTATATAAACATTCTCACCAGTTTTGATCACATGATTAACTAAATACAACTTCTCAAATAACGTGGTTTTTTTACACACTTGCGTAGCTTTTTGTATTTTATTTGATATTTTCATACAATTCATTTTCCAAGTCTTATTTCTAGAACTTTGCAAAACAATTTCACCTTTGAAATTTGAACATCTTGATTTAAATCTGTAGTTTTACTTGTATGGGGAAAATCAGGTGCAAAGTCAGTGATTTTAGATTCATATGTTAGATGGAACAGTAAAGCTTAGATGCTAAATGTGTTTGAGTGTCAATACTTCATGTATGTTTAACTTGTGCTAATCTGAACGAGTTTGGCTCTGTGCAGTGTTTATAAAGAATTCTTGAGATTTTTTTTTAGTTTTGTAGCAGTATTCTGACTGCAAACGTGGACTACAAAAAACACAGTGATACTTAGAAGTAGTGTTACTTTATCATTTCTCCAGTGCACCAAAATGTCTTCTGTCATTGGTCTCACATACTGTACACAATTTTAGAGAACTCTTTGTGCAGTACCTACCACCAATTTATATTTTTCTGTTTTCATAAACTGACTTGGTATTTTTGTATTCTTTTTATGGTATAAGATGAATGTCCCATTGCTATTACTGGATTTATCATTTTGTACAAGTGACTTCTCTCCGAGCCTATTCTAAATGATACATTCTGCTTAACACTCATTTGCTTTTTTTCATCCATCTTTATAGCCAAACCAGCTGCTCGATGTTTGTTAGCTTTCTCTGTCATCACTGCATACAGTTTGTCACAGTAGAATTTCCCATCTGGTGGCCAAACTAAAAATGTGCCTCTAAGCCTACATAAATGTATTAGGCAATAGGAAGACAGACTCCACAACATGCTGTGTATTAACACTACTATTGCAGTAGTGAACATTTATGCACAATTTCCTTCATGAGGATAAAGTCACTATGATGCACTGGGGGCTGTGCAGGTTATTCTTTATTGCACTGTATATCTTTTTGTGTAGGGGAACAACTTCCCGATATGTTACACATTTAAACCAGATAATCACCTGATGAAATACAAGTGTGATGAATATAATCAAAAAGAATTTGTAATTTGGAAGGACAAACCAGCCATATTCTTTCAATGTGATTTCCCACCCAATGTATTTTATTTAATTATATTTCTCTTTATAGTCCCATATCATGCATGCATGATTATATGTTAGGTCAATGGCAAAATGTGCCAAACTACAATTAAGGTCTTTGTTATGCCTTGACTTTTAAAACTGTATCAGAGCTAGTAAGAGAATAGTGATAGAATGAAATCCTTAAATGTAATGTACAAAATTCTAGAAAAGGTTAAAAGTTATTACTGAGCATTCAAAAAGACACCTGTATTCTGGGAATAATAGGAAGATAAAGGTAAAATTTTGGACATCAATTTCTGAAATTATGGGGTTGAGATATACTGCTGATCTTTGGGATCAGTTCAGAGCATTCTTCTTCATACAGGATATTTTCTACATACTGGGTGTTTAAACAATTGATTCGCCACATCATATTCTGAGGGGGGAAATGTGTATCTCCAGTCTGTGGCTATACCTTTTCTCTTCCTTTATTCATATGATATATTTAGAATCTTCTTCACATTGAAGATTAAAATATCTTTAGCTAGTGTATGTCTGGAAATGTATCTATACCAATAAAAAGTCCAATTTCTTAAACAATTTCACCTTAGAAATTTCTTTTGGTAAGGAACTAATTAAGATAAGTCAATGGGTCGGATCTTGATTACTGAGGGAAAATTCTCCTACTCTGGAATTACTTCAGCAGGAATTAACCTGAGTAACAACTGAGTGCTATTTATCTCTGTGCAGAGGGCCAACATTAGGCCAATGCACCACTAAAGTCCCACTTCAGCACAGTTTTAAAAGCTTATCTGGCACATAAGTGCTGCATAGACCTTGTGCTGGCACTCTTCATAAGGAAGGATCATTGCATCAAACCTGCCCCTTCCTTTAATCCTGAAAGTATTATCTTTTATATGGAGTTAAAGGTGTGCCTAACACTTTAACACTGGAGAAAATATAATAATTCCTGCCTCTAAGAAGCTTAAAAATTAAGGACCAGATTGTGCCTTGCATTCCAGATAGTTCCATTAATTCCAATGGAACTACTAGTAGGCGAAGGTAGTACTTATTGTGACTGAGGTGGCAGGATCTCAGATAATGACTGGACCTGTAAGTGCAGGGGGCAAGGGCATTGTCCAGCTTGCCAGGGAAGAAGAAATAGCACTATATGAGGGGCGAGAGGGTAATGCTGCTGCAAAAGGGAGAGTGGGTCAGTGTGGCATCGCTGACTAATTCCCAGGGACTGGAATGGCTGAGGAATTCAAAAGGGGCAAGCTTGGCAGCAGAACCCCCTTTTTCCTGGACCAGGAGAAGCAGCACCCACACTTTCTCCCCTTGAGGTGTCAAAAATACTAAGTTTGGTCAGGACCTGCTGTGGGCATCGTGCTAGCTGCTCATTTCTAGGGGGCTGGGAAGGAATTTCCACCCTCCCTCACCACCAGCTTGTCCTTGATGGGGGTGCGTGCGCAGGTGAGTCCCCTCCCTGAACCCATTGTGGGGAAGGAATTTGTTGTGGTGAGTAGGGAAGGGTGTTAGACTACGATGTTGCAACTCATTATGTAAGTGTGGGACAGCTGTTCAGTGCAGGGACCCCATAGGGAAGGGATACAGTGACTGTATAAATGGCTTGGTTAAAGGAGTGGATCAGGGTGGGAAGTTTGGGGCTCCTATGACTGGTATGGCAGGGAGCCAACCCCCCTTTCTTATAGCCCATCTTAACCTTCTTTTTTGGGGGGGTGGGGAGGGGGTTGTAAAGTCCCAACAATGGGTTGGCTGGGGGACCTGGATGGAAAAAGAGAGGGGAGGCTGGTGGAAGCGGTAGATATTAAATGAACATGGAGTTACCCGCACTATACACTTTTATCTATCAGGTAGTCCTATTATTTAATAATAAAGCAGCCTGATTAAAACCATATATAACGTCTCCTGCCCTTCTTTCAGTATGCCGGACAAAGAGCAACAAAATGACAAGACCATGGGTAGCAGTGAGGCAAGTGGAGTGGAAAAGGCAGGGTAGGGAATGGGAGAGGAAAACTAATTGTGATGGGACATAGATTTTGCAAAAAGAGTAGGCTACAATAAATGGAACATTATATCTGTCTAATTTTTTATCTGACTTCACAAACTCTGCAGATACTATCACATAATTTATGATCACAAAGGCCTTCACAGAGCTCCTAGAATTTCAAAATTTTGCATCTCTAAGTCCCCATTTTTACATCCAACAGATATAAATGACAGATCAATAGTACTCCTTGAAATACAGTGTGTAAACCAAGTCTGATGTTTCAGATCAAGGTTCTCAAGATGCTATGGCAAACCAAAAAGACAGAAGAGGCTTAAACAGGTTAAATGAATAAAACATACCATATACTTGAAAAGTTTTGTTCTGTTTTTATATACATTGCCTGATTTTTTTTGAAGCAAAGCCACCAGAGAGAAATAGTGAGCTACAATAGGTCACTTTGTATGTAAGGTACTTTTTTAAATGGATCAAAAGAAACTTTTCCTTGGATGTGGGACTACTGCTAGGAATGCTGTGGAAAAAAAAAAACAAATGATAGTCAGCAAAAGGTATTTTCTATTATGAGAGTACCCACTAAGAAAAATGTATTCTGGTCAGGACTGTTCTGCACAGTTAGGGTAAATTGGAAGGCACGTAAACAAAATTTCCCCATAGTTCCTTGCGGGGCAGGGGAGGGAATGCACCTACTTTTATCTTTTCTAGATGTATCACAGTGAAGGAAACAGTCTGAATCATTAATATTTCAAGAGGTTTATCTTTTCATGGATTATTCTAACACTTTCCCTTTCATTTATAAAAATAAAAAGTAAACTTTTATACAGATTTCTTCTTTCACTATTTAAGCGTTCATATCTCCTGTGTCACAGGGAGAAAATAGTATTACTTAAAATTTTTCAAGTATTTGGAAGGAACTTATTTTCAAATATTTAGCTACAAAATATATCTATTGGTAATTTCCCAAGTTCATAAGTATTCCATTACTGGCGTGGGGTCTTAAAAGGATTATTTAAAATATTATTTTCAGTGTGGTCAGGAATGCTGTTTTGCAAAGACCCCCCAGAATACTCTACTCCTTTGTTCCATTTAGATTAAGTCACAGCTGAAATGTTTACTACGTTTGAGCCAATTCATTTATGACAGAATAAATTAGATAATTTAATAAAAATACAGGAAATTCCTTTATTTGAAAGACATGTGAGTTCACATCAAAATCTAGGAATATCCGAATCAGAGTGGGAAATTCCCATTTGGTGGACGTTTCCAGATTTCACATATTTGGAGCGTTACCTGTACTGTAAGACAAGGATGTTCAAAATAACCTATGGGAGATAGGCACCAAAACTCATACTCCCATTCAATGGGAAATGGGTGTGTAACTCTGATGGTCCTTGAAAATGCCAGTCTCAAAGTTATATGATTGTAAATCTAATTGCACATTCTTCCTTAGGATCTGGTGTAAAGAACCTAGCTAGATTTTTAATATCCCAGTGCAAGCAAAAAACTGCTTTTGACTTAAACTGAACCAGTCTAATATAGAAGATGAGAGAATATATACGGGGGACAATCATGTAATTTTAGGATTAACTGGACTTTCAGAAAAAAGACAAAATAACCTTAAATTTTATCTTTCAAACTTAGAAAAGAATAATTTCCAATAGATCAAAAATAGTTTTCTATAAAGGCATTTGTATTGCACATTTATTGTATAATAAAGTCATCATGGAGATGTCAGTTCAGTGTTTTTCATAGTGGTTTTTCCCCTCTCTTCATAACCAAGCCGTTTGACCCATTCAGAAATGTCAAGAAGAGGTTGCTTTGCTCATATTTGTTTCTTATTGATCATCGCTGTTGAGCTGCGGACATATTTATGTGCTACAATATTTTTTTAATCCTTCCCTTTAAATGTGAAAACATGCCTTATCAATAGCTTAACTCTGGTATGGTTTGCTGTGCTATTAGGAACCTGCAGAGCATACAGAGTGCAGTGTGTAAGGTCTGCAGGAATATTGTAGTATGCAAGTAGCAAATAAGCCAATCTTTTCTCCTTGTGAGTCTGTGTCAGACTGTGAAAGAATATATGGAGAACTAACAAACATCTCTGACTTCCACTTTTGTTAGCTGATTTAAGTTCAATGTGTTACAACTAGTTAGCTGCCCCAAACAGGAAGAATATATAAAGGCTTGTAACAGGCTAAAATCAGATATATTCAGAAAACACACACACACCAAAGAATCTGAGACTCTGATGCCTATAGAAGCATCATTGAACCCAAAGGTTTCAATCCACAGATTAGATTAAGTGGAGTGGAGGGGCTGTGTCACCACTCAGAACCTTGTGGAATGGCAAGTGATTTTCAATATAAGGAAAAGCTTACTCAATATGTAAAGTAAGAGGATGGTGTTTTTCCTTTTGACTTCTTAGTGACTAGTTTTTAATATTTTCTGAAACTTCCCTTATACTTCCTTTAATTCTGGAGAGAGGCTGGTGTTGTATAAATTGTGAACAGAGATTTGGGGTAAAAGGAGAGTACTAAAACTCAGGATCCTAAGTGAGGAGGAGGTGTGTCAGGAGGGAAGCGGACACATAGCATATCCAATGTTAGAATAAGAACTTGATTCAAGTATGATCCACAGGAGGATATTCCTTGCCTAGCTTATGACTGCCTAGAAATCACTGCTCGTACACCTGCAGAAACAGGAGGCAGCATGCAGGAAGCTCACAGAGGGATCAGTCTCAAAAAGAGAGACCACAAACTGTATACATGAATACACTGAATAAGATGTTTGTTTTTTCTTTTCATCATTTGTTGCCGATTCTTGCTATTTTTAGCAAGTTTCACAATAATTGGTGTTTTCTTTATAACGCAGGTTCCTGGATTCATGTGATTCCATGAGAATCTCTGCTTTTTTTTTTTTTTTTTTTTAAATAAAAGTTTCTTGCTCTTATTGCTGTCGAGAAAAGCTTGAAAAATGTGAGTCCCAAAAGTTTCACTCAGGCTACATTTTTTTTTTAATTTCTTGATTTTGGGGGGAGCCCGACTCATATTTTAATACCTGTGGTTGGCAATGCTGCATACCTGCACACTGTAGACTGTGTGAAACTGTTAGTATGGTATAGGTTTTCAAAATGCACAGGGGCCCAGACTCAGCCAAATATAACTGAAATAAGTGTATATAATTCCCATTAAGGACTTTGTGCCTAGTTCAGTAACAGTGTAAACTGAGAATAAAATGGATGTAAATGGCAAGTTCAGATAACTTTCATCTAGTTGACATTCTGCTGGGTTTGCAAAATGGACATAACTTGTATGTTAAAATGGATGTAACTTAGGTGTGAGGGGGTAGGCTGGTAGCAAGAAAATAGGGTGACCAGAGAGCGAGTGTGAAAAATCGGGATAGGGTGGGGGGTAATAGGAGCCTGTATAAGAAAGACCCCAAAATTGGGACTGTCCCTATAAAATTGGGATATCTAGTCACCCTACAAGAAAATTAACTTACAGGAGAGTGTAAATTAAAATAGCAGGAGATCAGATTTAATTTCCAACACGCCAAGAGCCAAAGTCAACCCTTGAATAAAGCATGGGTAGATCCAATTAATTTAAATGGGAGTTGCATCCATTTATGCCTGAATGGATTTTTTTTCCATTACAGAATACCAAATTGATGTAATTTACACTCAGGCTGCATCCCCACTGAATGACAGATTTCTCTGTGTTTATATTATTTTTGCCATTTACACTTGGGTTTCTAACCAGCTTACACTACCATCTTTGTCACCCTGACTCTGGCCAACGTTTAAGCGGCAGACAATTCTGTATAAAATACAGATTTTTCTGATGAGACACTTGGTGTATCAATAAAACTTCTATGTTTGCAATTGATCCCTGGATTTGCCACAGCAAGGCGGCATGGATCTTTTCCTGCTCCCTGTTCATTCATTTAATTCAAATTCACACCTGTATACAATTTACTAAATCAAAGGAATAGTCAGAAGTAGGAGACATTTCATCTAATCCAAAGAGACATAATTCACTTGAGGCCACACTATGGAAGCAGAATGCATTACTCATCTTGTTTCAGTGAAGATTCCACATGGGAGCAACGTTTTTTCTCAGTACTGTATAGTGTGGGACAACTTTAGATGACGATGTTTGCATCTCCAATAGCAGACATATTCTGTTAATTTGGCCTTGAACAATCTGCCTTTGGAGTCCAGAAATCATTCAACCTATGTCCTGCATGAAGTGAAGGCAGGGGAGAGATGTCAATATCACAATTTCCCAGTTAGCCGGTTTTGTTTTGTTTGTTTGTTTTTTTAATTCAGCAAGGGTCTCTTCCAGCTTCTATCCCTGTTTTAACTTTGGGCACATTGAGTAGTTTTATAAAACATTCCATTGTATTTGGAATATGGTTTAAATATATCATTGAAACAATCTATAACAGTGTCCAGAACAGTGCAGGAATGGGCATAGAAGGTGCTAACAGCTAGCGATCAGGTATGGGTATATGTCAGTTTTAATGGAATATGACACATGTTAAAGAGGAAACTAACACCTTTTTTTCCCTTCTGTACAGTCAAAGTACAGCACATTTGCAGAATTAATCCATATCCTTTATCTAATACTAAGAAGGGCTAAATAGTTTGAAAATAGAGTTAGAGGACAATAGATAACTCTTCAGAATTAACTTGCACAAAATTTCAGATTCTACTGACTATAGATGTGTCTCCTGTTGCTCTTAATAAGGATAACTTTACTATGATATGTTCAGCAGTGTACAATGCACCCATATTTTATAAACAATTCCAGCTGCTATTGATTTTTCATTATACCCATAAAAAATGATTTATTGTGACCATTTAAATCATCTGGTATAAAAATGAAATGCAAGAATACAAAATTGTAACATTGATATAATAAAATATTAACCCAAATCTATGAAAGTGGTGTTTAACTGGATATTTTAGAGCAATTTCTAATTGTCTGTCTTCCATTTTCATGTAAGTTTCATAGTAAGTACAGTTTTTCACTGTCATTGCTTCTAATGAACACAATGCCAGGTCTTGGCCCTTGGGTGATAATTAGATGATGAAAGCATGAGTTGGGTGCCAATGTGCCCACACAAGCTTTCCTTACTGAGCTGTAGTTCATGCTCTTCCATCTTTATGAACTCTCTTCTTATTTTCAAGTGAAGAATGGGTCAAATACACCACTATGTGTTAAAATCAGTCGGACTAGATGAGGCTTCATTTGGTTCAATGTCAATAACTTGTTCTTTTGGTCAAGTTCCATCACATTTCTACTAATAAACGTTTCACTATCCCTATGTTAAAATGGGTAATTCCCTGGACAGCAGAATATTGGTGAAGTTCAAATGAAAGGGTTGTACAACGTGACGTTCCAGTGACAAAACATCATGTCAACAGCAGCTTCAGATTCATATAGGAAAAGTGGCAGCAGAATATGGCCTTAAAGCATAAGAGGGTGATTTTGGGGGGGCAGGGGAAATGTCCTCAAATAAAGATATGTATTAAAATGCCACAAAATTGGTCCACTACCCTGGTCTTGTTTAATGAAACAACTGGAAAAGTCAAGTTTAAATAAATCAAGCTGTAATTAAAAATGTTCTGTGGCTAACACATTGGTAAATTTCACAGCATTCCAAAGGAAGCTTGCCCAGCCAGCCTACAGCTCTTTGTGAAGAATAACAAGTAGCAGCCTCAGGCTTACTGTTGTTGAGCTCAGCTCTATCTCATTTCTAGAAGGCCTCATTGTTATCACATTGAACTAGGCCCGTATGATAGAGCAGGTAGGCACAGAGGACTACCTGGTACCCAGCCTCTGGCTATTGCTAATGTTTGATGCTTCAGAGGAAGGCAAAAATCCCATAATACATCAATATACCTAGCCAAATGTGCAGAGGCAAACATAAAATAATCTGACTTTCTGGCCCTTGCAGCGATGAGCTTATGTACTATATCATGAGATTAAATTTAAACTTCACTTATTATTATTGGTCAATTATTCAGCCCATATTAAAGTTCATCTGCACTATTTTATCCTGTCCTGCTGTTGCACTGTATGAAGAATTATTGCCTTGTCTGAGTTATATATTTACTAACTCTATATCTTGGTGGGTGACCCACTGGTTTTCCTGTTATGAGAGGAGCTTCTGGGGGAATCTTGTTAAATATTCACTCACTGAGTTAAAAGGGTGGGTATTTAGAGTGACACCAAAACTAGGTAGTGTTAAATCACTTCTGCTAGAGTCCATGCATCATAAAAATAATCTATAGACTATTTGTCCCTTTAGAATGGTTGTACTAAATAGCAGATATTTGGAGAGAGAATTCCTGAGGCAGCAAGCGCGTGCCTGGGGCGGCAAGCCATGGAGGGGAGTGTGTCGGTCGTTGTGAGGGTGGCAGTCAGGCAGCCCCTTCGGTGGCATGCCAGGAGGAAGTCCACTGGTCCTGCGGCTTCGGAGGCAATTTGGCTGCGGGTACGACGAAGGAGCGGGACCGGCAAATCACACATAGAAACACTGCCGAATCCATGTGACCAGAGGACCGCTTGCAGGCATGCCGCCCAAGGCCGCCTGACTGCCGTGTTTGGGGTGGCAAAAAACATAGAGCTACCCCTGCGTGGGGGGGAGATTCCCAGGCTTCATCCACCCTGTTCACAGTATACAAGGATTTCATTCTGCTGTCTATTTCAAGTCACACTGGTAGTTGAATAAGAGGCCTTATCTTCAATAAATTTAATTTTTCTGGATCAAGTAAACAATTCTAGCAACTGCACTCCTTAGTAGTTTGTTTGTCATGGGGGTGCTACCAGCCTTATGGTTACAGTAAAACCTTTTCTATTAAATAGTTATAGACACAAGATTCGACAGTTTCTTATCCCTCCTCTCTGCATTGCATCCAACCCTGGGATATAGAGTTTATTGCAGGATAGGAGAAAAATGTTTGCAGAAGCCACTTGTTAAAATATTGGTGACACATCCCTAACAGGATGAAGGAGGACTTTTGGGTTTCACTCTAACCTTCATAGTTTTGAATAGCTTAATCAAGTCCCCTCTAACTCTCTTCCTTCTCTCATAAATGCTTCGCTACAGCCATATAGAACACTTTGTGCTGTGATCCCTTTTCTTTGTTGAAGATTCAAAGCACCCATTTTAATTTCTCTAACAAAATCTGTAACTTTTATTAAACAAAGTAGAGGCTTCCACAGAATTAGAGGAAAAAATTGCTCTAATTGGATTCCAGACAGATCAGAAGCTGTTCTTCTAGACATAAGTCTCCAGACAAATCCATATTCTAATTAGGATACAGGGCCAAGCAGTTTAGAATAAAAAATTTACCCTGTATTTAACCATACGCACTAATAGCCAATGGGAACACAGCAGGTACATGGAGTTATAATTAAGGCATGTGGCGTATTACAGAACCCATTTATGCCTGTTTGTTGCTTCATTATACATCTCATACCCATTCTGCATCACTAGCTGTGCAAGAACAAGTCAGGTCATAGTTTCAAAGACACACTTTCATGGAAAACTTAAGTGCTGCAGGTAGTGGTATTAGTGGTTTAGTATGTAGTGCATTTCCCTTTAAGGCAAATACTGAATCAGTGCCACTCAGCATGGTATAAGTAGGAGTTATGCTGTTTGAGTATTTCAAATGAGATATAAAACCAGTGTCCTAACCTCTTGCGGTTATTAAAAGAGCCCATATCAGTTATTACATTAACTACAGTTTTGTCATCAAATTCTAACTCAAGTCATATATTTTGTTTATATAAATGTCCCCTACAATATGGAACAGTAGTATTCTTCATTTTATGCCCTAAATCTTTGGCTCATAATGCTGTATGCTGTTCAACAGCTGCTGTGTTTTAGCCCAAAACTGGCTGAATTTTCTGGGTGGAAGTGAGCACCCCCTGTTTTCCTTGCCCAACCAAGGAGCCCATGTGTCAGCCCCTCTGCTGTAGGGATGGCCATTCATTCAAGTGTGTGAATGTGAAAAGTGACCATAACCTGTCCCTTGTAACTAGCACTGGGAGCCCTCATCTACCAATCTATTGGAACGGTTTGTTAACGTTTCAGAAATATTGCTTGTATGGCTTACTTATTTTGTTAATGTTGATAAATCAGATAAGCTTAACTTTTTGTTATCCAAACAGGAAATGTATTGGGGTCCCGTCCATAAAAAAAAAAAAAAAAAAAACCTAAGTGACATGTTTAAAATTATGGGGTTTACAGGACAGCAGCAGTTGCTAATGACTTAGTATTTGGTTTCCAAAATCACTTGGTAACTTAGGAAGTAGACACTTCTGTTATTTTGTTCAGAATGGGGGAAGGGGGGGAATTTCCTCCAAAGGTAAGTATACGTTTCATATCTAAAATATTACATGGATAAGCAGGCCAGATGGTAGCCACCCAGTCCTTCACTCTGAACATATTCACTTTTCTGTAACCTAAAGGCTTCCGTCCAGTTTCTTTTCCAATTCCCTTCTTCTGATCAAAGCGCCAAAAGAAAACCTGGAGAAAATCCCTGTGGCTCTGCTTGCCTCAGCTAGTCTCTTTCAGGGCAGACAGCCAAGAAAGGCACTAGTCACAAAGATATCCAAAGGAAGACATGAAGGTATTAGAAGTATGCTCTACTAAAAAGTATATCTCACCTGATATGTCCACAATTCACTGTGTTCCAAAACTCTAATTCAACATTGGCTATATGAGTAATTTCTAAAATTCTTAGACTTTTTTTTTTTTTAAGTCTTCCCCCACTTCATTATATTGTTTTGGTAGTGTGTCGATTTATTTTTATTTTTTTCAGCTTCCTGCTGCCTCTAAGATCAATGCTTTGGAAGGCTTCTGTAGCTAGGTTTCTTTTTAGGAACCATCGGAAATTTACATTTTGCCATCAGCTCAGAGCAATTGTTTGTCATTTTAGCTGCTTAAAGAGTTTCAGTGTTTTATACAAAAGGCCAAACTTTCCCATAAGAGTTGGATGCAGGATTCTAATGTATTGTTTTTGGAGCTTACACAACTAAAATGATGATCCTTCCAATTTAATCAAATGTAGACTAGCTAAATTGGTCAAGAGCACAGGAAGACTTAGTGAACTTAATGATTAGAAGGCTTAATGAACCATTTTGTTTTTCACTCTGCTCTTGGGAATAGTCAGTACAGGGATCCTGAATATTTTTAGTTTCCCAAGGGATGTGGATAGCTGCCTGTGGTATCATTTCCCTTGATCAATGTGAGGGACATTTCTGTCGGAATGTACTGCAGGAGAACCCTGGTCTGTGTATAACTCCTGACAAGGGGCCTGGAGGGAGTAAAGGGCTTGAATAGGGAGCAGCATGGGGAGACGGGTCATCAGCTGATTTACCCTTATACTGTATTCTGATGACCAAACTCCTTGCTATTTATGCAAGGTGAAGGGGGGAGGGGTGTTTTGAACACATTTGGAGTTTCCTGTCCCTATGGCAGAATCAGTACATGTAGGGGATGAGCTCTTTAAACTTAGTTGTTGTTTTTTAATTGTTACCAATCTGTTTCTCACCTTCAGCATATAAAACTGCTTTTTTTAACACCCAATTAGTTTCCTGTTTCTTTTGCCTTATATATCTGAAGTATATGAAACATTTTAGTCCTATTTAAAAAAAAAAAAAACACTCTCAATCATATTAATAAACCTTTTGAAGACTGTTTTGATTAAAGGACGATGTTGAGTTTTCTAAAAAGAGAATTTAAATTACACTTAACTAGTCAGTTATATTTTAGACCAATTATAATTTATGGAATATTAATTTTAGTACAGTTCATAATATAGCTAGAAA
This sequence comes from Malaclemys terrapin pileata, assembly GCF_027887155.1. Lineage (NCBI taxonomy): Eukaryota > Metazoa > Chordata > Testudines > Emydidae > Malaclemys > Malaclemys terrapin. The sequence goes on along the minus strand of NC_071513.1, from coordinate 31,246,712 downwards.
AAACTTGGAAATGAAAATTAAACATAATGTAGACTTTAGCAGTGATTTATCTTTTGAGTAATTTTAGACCAAAGCCTTGCCTGAATTGAAACATTGTTTTATTAAGACAAGAGCACAGTTTTAAGTACAACTTTCGCACTTACTGTGTTGGTATTTCGGGAGAAAAGCTCAGAGCTACCATGATCAGTATGTAGGTCATACACTTTGAAAATGCTAAAAAGGTATCATTGCAGTATGAAGTAAAACCTTAAATTGGACTCATGGTCAATATTTCAAACAAAGAAAATAAAATTTAACAATTATGAATATTGTTTCATAAGGATTCTGAGCTTCTTATATTTCCTCTTAAAACACCTTATCTTGAACTAGAGAAGCTCAATCCTACAATGATTTGGGGGGTGTAGTGCCTGCTGCCAGCTCTCTGTCTATCATAGGTACTCATACGGCCCTGTAATGGGGTACACTCACTGCTGTGGCACCTCAGGCTCTCTCCTGACTTTTGGTTGCTTGGCCCATGGTCGGTCAGTCTCTTTCTCTAGACTCAGGGTGTTTCCTCTTCAAGATGTATATGATGGAAACTACGTCAAGCAGCAGCACCTCTAGTTCCAGCACCTGTGCTTCCAGGTGCAGCCTGTAAGGATAGTTGGCCTATTTTACTGGCTCAGGCCATATGTGGGGTAGACACCCGATCATAGGCCCATGACCATAGTATCTAAGTGTATCTCAATCTTTAATGCATCCATTAAAGAATTAAACCCAGCACATGAGAAATGCAGTAGCAAAACAATCAAACTCAACAAATAAATGAAAGTTAACATAATTGGTCAAGTTTCTACTGTATCAGGAAATACTCACTCTAATTATACATATATATATTTTTTAAAATCCCATGAATAAAGTATACAAAGCATGGAAAGAACTGTCCTGTGAGTCAGAAATTAACCAATAAATCAAAAGCACCATTAACAAATAATGGAGATTCTTGACGTAGAAACTGAACATGGTTATAATTAATACAAAATACCTTTTCAAGTGTCACACAAAATATACAGTGTAAAATAAAATAGTTGGTATGAAACAGTAAATCAATGTTAAAATATAAATTTTGACTTACAAATTTCTGAACTATGTAATATTTTGTTCCTTGTCTAAATTTAGACTTATCTTTAATTTATATTATGGTAGTGCTCAGAATTCCCAATCAGAATTGGCACCCTGATGTGCTAGGCACTACAAACTTGGAGGTGGACATGGTCAATGCCCTACGGATCCCTTTATATAATGCTCCAGTTATGCTAGTTACAGTAAACAGCTCTACATGGGCGCCAGTCAGTGGGGTTCCACTTGGGTTCTCAGGTCTTCCTGCATGTTGAATTTGCAGCATCTGGCCTTAGAAGATAAGCAACATAAAATGGGGCAGGGAGGAGACAAGGGAGACAGTCAAATATATGCAGTTGTATAACATCATAATTTTATATACATTTTCTATATGCCTTTAGAAACCCTTATATACATTTTCTTCACCCATTTGTGTTCTTTTTCTAGCTGTCTGTAGGTATACTATGCAAACATTTGTGGCAGAAATAAGCAGGTGATTGATATTTCCATATTTGGAACGGTGGAGAGGATATGACAATGCATTAGGTGGCAATAAGAAGTGAAAGGCAAAGTTGTGAAGGCTAAGAAGTTTGAACTTGGTGTGATAGAAGAGAGGAGCCAGTGAGTGAAGTGACTCAAGAAGAGGTAATAAACTAGGAGGATGTTCAAGAGAACAGATTAAAATGGTTTAAAAGCCAGGGTATAACTGAAAGAAATGCTACAAGGGTAGACAAGCTTTCACTTCTTCACTCAGGAATATACAATTCCTCACTCAACCTCCTGGGGGTTAAGATTGTGAAAAGTCTACACACATTTAGCGAACTAAGGCCCTATTGTAGCAATTGGACCCACATGGACCAGGGTTCATCTGTAAATTCTGTTGCCTTGTTTTTAGAGCCACAAGCACATTCAGATAACCCCCAAACAGTGAAATACATTTGAATTTCAGTTCTCAGAGTACTTTGTAGACAATACACGAAAGACTGTGTAGGGGAGTGTGAAGGTATCCTCCCATGGGAGAATATTGTTTAAATGTAGTGTCACCTTATTCATTCTAAAAGCAAAAATGAAAATTCCCTATAGAGATTTGCATAAGCACAAAAGATCTATCGTCTCTGGCAGGCATGATTTAGCTCTGTCCAAGAAGACAGTGGCTCCTTCAGAGGCCGTACAATTACTTCAAACAGCCTTAAAGACACAGGCAAATTCCTATGGGAGGATTCATATCAAGGATAACTTCAGCAGTATCAGCAAGTATCCTGAAGCTTCAGTTGGGTGACAGAATGTTAACCAAGGACTGTAGAAATCACTGAGGCCCCTTCCACCCCATCACATTTTTTTTTCTACATAGTGATTGCAGACCCACTTCTTATGCAGAACTCTGATAGGTTGCAGACATGGCAAAAAAAAATTAAGGGCACTATTTGTGGGGGGGGGGAATCAGACGGATCTCCTAACTACATGGCCTTACACTCAATGGCATTACTCTATCTCAACTCACAGGACCCCTGATGGGGAGGAGGTGAGAGTTTGAACAACCTGGGCATGGAGGGAGGTGAGAAGGGGAGCACACAGAGCTCCTATCATGAAAGTGGGAATGGGGAGAAGGTTGTCTTTAGGGTGGCCAGCTGTCCAGTTTTGACTAGAAAGTCTGGTTAAAAAGGGGACCTGACAGTGTCTGGTCAGATCTACTGACCAGACACCCAATATCCAGTTACCTGCGCCAGCCCCTACTTAGCCAGGCCTGCCTCCTACCTGCATCGAGTGACTGCAGCTCCCAGCCCCGGCTCTGCCGGTGAGTCCCTCCTGACCCGGGCATAGGTGAGGGAGAGAGCTGAACATCAGCAAACAACGGGTGGAGGGGGAAAGAGGAGTGAACAGGGACAGGGCCTCAAGGGGAAGGGGCAAAGGGCAGGAGTGGGGCCTCGGGCACAGGGACAGGGCCTGAGGGGGAAGGGGCGGGGGCGGGTCCTTGGAGGAAGGGGCTCGGCAGGGGAGGTTCTGGCACTCCTGCTGGAGTGTCTGGTTTTTAAATATTACCCTAGGTGACTTAGGGGGCAGACAGGAAATAAGGGTTTACACTTAGGCCTAGCAATGGGGGGTGAGAATGAGGGACCTTGGAATGGGTGAAGGAAGGATTAGGGGAGCCACACAGAACTCTTAATGTGGGAGGCAGAATGGAGGAATTGATACACACTCAGAACCCTTCCATAAGGGGCATAGTGGGAGACCCTACCAGTGCGGGGAAGATGGACCACACAGAGCTCTGGGAATGGGGCACATAGAAACCCTATTGGGGGAAGATTGAGGGATCTGGGGCGCATACAAACTCCTGGAAGGGGGATGCCTCCAGGGCATCCCTGAAATAGAGCAGGCTGGGAGGGTGGTACACAAGGAGCTTGTCAGGTGGAATGGAGGGATGCAAGCAACCCCTGGTATGTGCACTATGTTTGGCCTACACAAGCTACAAAGTGTGTGACTTCTAGACTACCAACATTTCAATTCTTGACATGATGTTCTAGCTGTTTTCTAAAACATCTTTCTCTTTTTCACCGCTCGCACATCTTTGCTCAAAAGGAATCCAGCTCTGAGAGAGATTATACGAGGCTGTGAATGTTAACAAACCAGTCATGTTTTACTTAACATATAAATGTTTGTGACTATACAAATGGTCAGGTCATTGGATAAAGTTGGTTGGTGCAAGGTGATAACCTGATTCACCTGCTGACTTTACCGTTTGGAAGAATGCAAAGGTATAAGGCCTATATCTCTACTATCTGGCCCTGTGCATAGTTATTTACAACAGTATGTGTGTGTGTGTGTGTGTGTGTGTATGTAATGCTACCATTTTGATTTGGTAGCATTTTACATAGGTTCTGTAGAGGTGTAAATAATTACATGGACAGTAGAAAATCAAGTTATTATTGGCTGCAAGAGACAGGCCTGAAACCAAACCCTGGATCCAAAAATGTTGAAACTTTTGGGGAAGTCTGGATTTGAAGATTGTGGCTCAGGCACATTTCCACTTATCTTCTGTGCACTAGCTGCTAATCTTGCTCGCTCTCTCTCGCGCTCTCTCTCTCCCACTGTTACCTGTGATATAAACACTCCTTTAGGAATTTCCTGGGGCTTTAAACTGTTTTTTTTCTGCTACAGTTTGAATAGTATCTCTCCTTTCCCTTTCTTTGCTCCAATTTGAAGAAAATTTTATTTGGTGCAGGAAATGTGAAATCAAGTTCTCATCTGCTCCTCACATCAACTTCATCCTTTTTCCTCCAAACTTTTTTTCTAATTCCCCCTAAAATAAGACATATTTATTATTGTTGAGAGCAGTCTCAAATGTTGACAAGAACTTGTGTGTTAAAACTGACTGATAAGGATGCAGTTTATTACAGTTCAGTCTATGTGAAGATACTCAGTGTTGAAGGGCCTAAAGTACAGGCAGCTCCAGAAATGGTCAATACTTAGTTTGGCAAATCTTGGTCACTAGCCATTTCTTGCATCAGTAACTCTGTGCGCACGCTCAAAGACTGAGTAAACTAAGTCAAACCAAGGCTTCTCCTACTGACAGCTGCCTAGCATCAGTGATACTGTTTATTATTTCCCTGAGGAGCTCTTGGGGACCAAACCGTATCAGGTGAAGTTTTGGCTGATATCTAGAATGTTCTGCAGGAGGGAATTTGTCCTCTTTTTTTTTTTTTTTTTTTTAAACACCGGGGTTTAAGAAATCATTGCCCTCCTGAAAGTGACCATTGCTGAGGGCTTTCTGGACACTTGCTCCTATGGTGATCCAGTTCCATGGGCAAAAATAGTGATCACATTGCAAGAATTAAATACCTTTGACAGAAAGGCAGGAGTCAATGGTTGCCCAAGGACAGGAAAAGTAAGTAAATTATCACCTAAGCTAAATAAGTGGAAATGCAGGAAATACGCATGCTATCATGATAAAGATCATATTCCTGCATGGAATGGAAGGAGGGGGAACCCACTTCCGTGTGACATCATAGTCTCTAACATTGAGCCAAATGATCCAGATAACATCTTCAGGGTAGGGGAAAGAACACTTAGTGGGTCATGCAAAGAAAGTAAAAGGGAAGAAGGGAAATTATTTTAAATATGTCTGCTTTTTTTTGAGTATTAGAAATAGCTGAAAGCCCTACCAGTTCATTTTTTGTGTGCGATTCTTTATTGTTATGCTCCATATTGATCTAGAGTAGTAATGCTGGTTTATATGGTGTGATTTATTTATTTAGTCATTTCTTACATTGAGAGGCTGAATCTGTCCTTTGTAATGTTTACTGCAGTCCACAATACCCAATTCCTAGTGGCAAATGTATTAAATCATTGTTACAGATAAAATGCACAGTCTAAATGTTGCAATACAACAAAGATGAAATTTGGCATTCTCTGCTTTTGTTAATCTACAGTCTATCAGGTCAGCATATGAGAACAGACATTTCTTTACTGTTTAATCAACTATCTAAAGAAATTAAAACTAAAAGAAATTAGGGTGACTTACAGCTTCAGAAAAGGCAGCAAGTGCAAGATGGTCCACATTATTTGTTTTAATGAAATGTAATTTGCTAAACCTAAAAAGAATAGAGGCTGGGTCTTGAAAAGGGGATGAGGATTCTATAGAAATCAGTCTGTTGAAGTTTATTGCAGTATGTCAAGGCTCCTTCCCCACTCTGAACTTTAGGGGACAGATGTGGGGGCCTGCATGAAAACTTCCAAGCTTAACTACCAGCTTAGATCTGGTCCGCTGCCACCACTCCCAATGTGCTAATTCCCTTCCCTGGGTAGCCTTGAGAGACTCTTCACCAATTCTCTGAATACAGATCCAAACCCCTTGGATCTTAAAAGAAGGAGAAATTAACCATCCCCCCTCCTTTCTCCCACCAACTCTGTAAAGTCAGGATGGAAAATAATTTTACAGGGTAATCAAACACGCCCCCCAAATCACAGATAGTGTTGGACAGCCGGTTCCACACTGGCTGTGATTTCTTCCTGGAGCTCTAGGGGAAAACAGAGTTAATAAAACACATGCACCTTTAGACATACTACTGATTATATAAAAACTAACAATATGTCCCACATTCCAAGAACAATTTTTAACCAGTTGATTCTGGGAAATTTTCCCGGGAGAGTGCATCAGCCACTTTGTTAGAAACTCCTGAAATGTGTTGTATTTCAAAATCAAAATCTTGGAGAGCTAAACTCCATTGAATAAATTTTTTGTTATTCCCCTTGGCAGTATGAAGCCATGTTAGCGCAGCATGGTCTGTTTGTAGTTGGAAACGCTGTCCCCAAAGGTATGGGCGTAGCTTTTTCCAGCGCATACACAATGGCATAGCATTCCTTTTCGCTGATGGACCAGTGGCTTTCCCTCTCAGACAGTTTCTTGCTGAGGAACGTGACAGGATGGAATTCTTGATCCAGTCCTTCCTGCATTAAAACTGCTCCCACACCCCACTCGGACGCACCTGTGGTTACTAGGAATGGTTTGTCAAAGTCTGGGGCCCTTAGCACAGGGTCAGACATGAGTGTCGCCTTAAGCTGGTAAAAGGCCTTTTGACACTCATCATTCCACTGAATTGCATTTGGCTGTTTCTTTCTGGTTAGGTCTGTCAGTGGGGCGGCGATTTGTCTGTAGTGTGGTACAAATCGCCTATAATATCCAGCCAAGCCTAAGAAGGATTGGACCCGTTTCTTTGACTTGGAACCGGCCACTTTTGGATAGCATCCACTTTGGCCTGTAGGAGATTTATAGTTCCTTGACCCACCTGGTGCCCCAGGTAAGTCACTCTGTTTTGGCCTATTTGACACTTTTTAGCCTTAACAGTTAGTCCTGCCTGCACGATGCGCTCAAAGACTTTTTCCAAGTGCTCCAGGTGTTCTGCCATGAATCAGAAAAAATGGCCACATCATCGAGGTAGGCAACTGCAGATTCTCCCAATCCCGCTAGGAGACCATCTACAAGTCTTTGGAAGGTGGTGGGTGCATTTTGCAGCCCGAAAGGGAGCACATTAAATTCATACACCCCTGCCTGGGTGACGAAGGCTGACCTTTCCTTGGCGGGTTCATCTAGTGGTACTTGCCAGTATCCCTTGGTTAAGTCTAAGGTAGAGATGAATTGGGCATGTCCCAATTTCTCCAGTAGCTCATCTGTGCATGACATTGGATAGTTGTCAAGATGAGTTACAGCATTTAGCTTACGGTAGTTCACGCAAAAGCGTATTTCCCCATCTGGTTTGGGAACTAGAACCACTGGAGATGCCCATGCACGGTTAGAGGGGCGGATTATACCCATCTGTAGCATGTTCTGGATCTCCCTTTTTATAGCAGTTTGGGCATGAGGTGACTCCTGGTAGGGTGGGGTTTTAATTGGGTGAGCATTACCTGTGTCAATGGAGAGGTATGCTCGTTCGGTCCGTCCTGGGGTGGCTGAGAACATTGGCGCAAAGCTAGTGCACAGTTCCTTGATCTGCTGCCGCTGCAGACGTCCAAGGGTCGCGGAGAGGTTCACCTTTTCCACACCACTGTCACTTTTTCCTTCATAGTAGACACCTTCAGGCCACTCTGCGTCATCTGTTTCCTGGGCTGTAAACTGGAAAACCTTTAATTCTCTGGAATAAAAGGGATTAAGAGAATTAACATGGTATATCTTAGGCTTTATGTTGGAGGTGGGGGATGCTATGAGATAGTTAACAGCTCCTAGGCGCTCCTGGACCGTGAATGGTCCTTCCCATGATGCTTCCATTTTATGGGCCTGGAGCACCTTTAAGACCATGACTTGGTCTCCTACTTTGAAGGACCGTTCTCTGGAATGTTTATCATACCAGGCTTTTTGCTCTTCCTTAGCATCCTTTAGGTTTTCTTTAGCAAGGGCTAAATAGTGTCGGAGGGTGCTTTGTAGGTTGCTTACAAAGTCTAGAATATTAGTTCCTGGAGAAGGCGTAAACCTCTCGCATTGCTGCTTCACCAACTGTAATGGCCCCTTAACCTCACGGCCATACACATTTTCAAATGGTGAAAACCCTAAACTGGGATGTGGTACAGCCCTGTAGGCAAAAAGCTGCAGCACTAGGTCCCAATCATTGGAGTGTTCATTTACAATTTACGTATCATGGCCCCCAAAGTTCCATTAAACCTCTCCACCAGGCCATTGGTTTGATGGTGGTAAGGGGTGGCAACGAAGTGATTCACCCCATGAGCTTCCCACAGGTTTTCCATGGTCCCTGCCAGGAAATTAGTTCCCGAATCTGTAAGGATGTCGGAGAGCCAACCTACCCTGGCAAAAATGTCTGTTAATGCCTGGCACACACTTTTAGCCCTGGTATTGCTTAGAGCTACTGCTTCTGGCCATCAGGTAGCAAAATCCATGAAAGTCAGTATGTACTGCTTTCCTCTGGGTGTCTTCTTTGGGAAAGGATCCAGAATATCTACAGCTACTCGCTGAAATGGGACCTCAATTATGGGTAGTGGCTGGAGAGGGGCTTTGACCTGGTCTTGGGGCTTTCCCACTCGTTGGCACACCTCACAAGACCGGACATAATTAGCAACGTCCTTGCCCATTCCCTCCCAGTGTAAGGACTTCCCCAACGGGTCTTTGGTTCTGTTCACCCCAGAATGGCCACTGGGATGATCATGGGCTAAGCTCAAGAGCTTTACCCGATACTTAGTGGGAACTACCAACTGTCTTTGAAGATGCCAGTCTTCCTGGTGTCCACCAGAAAGAGTCTCCTTGTATAAAAGTCCTTGTTCTACAACAAACGGGGATTGGTTAGAAGAGCTGAGAGGCGGTGGGGTGCTCCGTGCCACCGCCCAAGCTTTCTGAAGGCTGTCATCTGCTTCCTGCTTGGCCTGGAACTGTTCCCTTGATGCTGGAGACATCAGTTCCTCCTTGGACTGTGGACTTGGGCTTGGTCCCTCTGGAAGCGATGCAGGTGCTGGGGCTGTTTCCGTTGACTGTGAACCACTGTCCGCTGGTGCACTATGTTGTATTTCAGGTTCTGGCTGAGCCTCTTGGGTAGAGTTATCTGCTGCTTCCGCCAGTTCAGGCTCGCTGGTGCCCTCTGGTGTTGGAGTTGTAGTCCGGTTTGCAAACACTGTACTCAGTGCTGGCAATGGTTCTGGTGCTGGTTGTGTTGCCAGTTCCGGTTCTGGGACTGGCTTTGGCTGGTCTCTGGGATTGGATCCACTACGGCTGTTGCAGTCGTTGGCAGGGGATCCGGTTCCACCACCTTTGTCTGGGTCTCTGGTAACACAGACGGGGCCCTGGTGGATGGCTTAGGAACAGGGATGGGGGTGAAAGCTTGCTTAGCCTGGCTGCAGGTGACTATTCCCACCCTCTTGGCTAGCTTCACATGGTTGGCCAAGTCTTCCCCCAGCAGCATGGGGATGGGATAATTGTCATAGACTGCAAAAGTCCACATTCCTGACCAGCCCTTGTACTGGACATGTAACTTGGCTGTAGGCAAGGTTACTGAGTGTGACATGAAGGGGTGAATTGTCACCGGAGCCTCCGGGTTGATGAGTTTGGGATCCACTAGGGATTGGTGGATAGTCGACACTTGTGCCCCAGTGTCCCTCCATGCGATAACCTTTGCGCCCACTCTCAAGGTTTCCCTTTGCTCCGAGGGTATGAGAGAGGCATCTGGGCCTGGGGATCTTTGGTGTGATTGGGGTGTAATGAACTGTAATCGGAGTTCTTGGGGCAGTGGGCCTTTATATATCCCAGTTCATTACATTTAAAACATCGCCCGGCTAAGGTACACCGGGGCGATGTTGGTTGGTGAAGACTGGTGTGGTGGGGTGAGAAGGCGTCTGGGGTTTCCCTTGGGATGTAGGTGGGGCCTTGGGTTGTCCCCGGTGGTAAGGTTTTGTTTCGGGTTGCCCCTTCTGATATTCGCTCCAACTGCTACTAGTTTTTTTCTTTTCTGCCACCTCCACCGATTTGGCTCCAATCTCCCCCCACCTCGGTTACAGTTTGGGGCTTCCCATCTAGGATGTACCTTTCTATTTCCTCAGGAACACCCTCTAAAAACTGCTCCATTTGCATTAGGAAAGGCAACTCTTCTGTAGATTTAACATTTGCTCCTGATATCCAGACCTCCCAATTTTTCCCAATGTGGTAGGCATGTCGGGTAAATGACACTAGTTTGGTCTGGTTTCCACCTTAGGGCTCTGAACCACCGACGGGCATGCTCGGGTGTTAGCCCCATTCTGATTCTGGCCTTGTTTTTAAAAAGTTCATAACTGTTCATGTGTGCCTTAGGCATTTCAGCCGCCATCTCTGCTAAGGGTCCACTGAGCTGCGGCCTCAGCTCTACCATGTACTAGTCTGTATCCAAGGCAGGCCCTTTCAAAATTTTCTAAGAAGGCCTCAGTATCATCGCCTGCCTTGTAGGTGGGGAATTTTCTGGGATGGTACCTGGAGAGGGGTTGCTAGGGTTTGCTGGATTATTCTGCCTAGCCCTTGCTCATTCCAGTTCATGCTTCCTCTCTCTTTCTCTCTCCCCCATAGCTCTCTCATCAGCTTCTTTCTCAATTTTTTTTAATTGGAGCAGTCTCTGATGTTTCCTTTCATTTTCTTCTGCTTCTAGTCTGGCCAGTTCTAGTTTGTTACCTGCTTCACTGGTAGTCATTTTCCTGTTTTCTTGTGCTGGGCCTCTGCAGTTCACTGAAACTGGGATGCACTCAACTCAGGCTGCTTAGATAACAGAGACTTTCTAACTAGCTATCCCCAAGAGGTAGAAAGAAAAAAAAAAAACAATTCAGCTTGTAAATTCCTTTTGCCAGCTGTTTGCTCACTGCTTGAACCCTTTTCTTAACAAAGACCCTTGTTAAAAAAACTTAACACCTCTGCATTCAGGCAAGGAGAGATCAGATATGCATCTACCTTCAGCTCTGCTTTCTAAGCAGCTAGAAAGGAGAAACAAATCTTACTGGCTTTTGGTTTAAAATGATCCCACTGCTCTGCCACCATGTCAAGGCTTCTTCCCCACTCTGAACTTTAGGGGACAGATGTGGGGGCCTGCATGAAAACTTCTAATCTTAACTACCAGCTTAGATCTGTTCCGCTGCCACCACTCCCAATGTGCTAATTCCCTTCCCTGGTTAGCCTTGAGAGACTCTTCACCAATTCCCTGGTGAATACAGATCCAAACCCCTTGGATCTTAAAAGAAGGAGAAATTAACCATCCCCCCTCCTTTCTCCCACCAACTCCTGGTGGATCAAGATCCAACCCCCTTGGATCTAAAAACAAGGAAAAATCAGTCAGGTTCTTAAAAAGAAGGCTTTTAATTAAAGAAAAAGGTCAACATCATCTCTGTAAAATCAGGATGGAAAATAACTTTACAGGGTAATCAAACTTAAAGAGCCCAGAGGACCCCCCTCTAGCCTTAGGTTCAAAGTTACAGCAAACAGAGGTAAACACCCTAGCAAAAAGTACATTTACAAGTTGAGAAAACAAAGATAAAACTAACACGCCTTGCCTGGTTGTACTTACAAGTTTGAAATATGAGAGACTTGTTCAGAAAGATTTGGAAAGCATGGATTGATGTCTGGTCCCTCTTAGTCCCAAGAGCGAACTCCCCCCAAAACAAAGAGGACAAACAAAAGCCTTCCCCCCACCAAGATTTGAAAGTATCTTGTCCCCTTATTGGTCCTTTGGGTCAGGTGTCAGCCAGGTTACCTGAGCTTCTTAACCCTTTACAGGTAAAAGGATTTTGGAGTCTCTGGCCAGGAGGGATTTTATAGTATTGTACACAGGAGGGCTGTTACTCTTCTTTTTATAGTTATGACACAGTATATAGAAATAAAAGGAAGACCAAGTGTGTTAGGTTTGGAAGGAAAAAATAAGGAAAATGTTGTGAGAACTGTAGGAAGCTAAAGAATAGCAAATTAATGACCAAATAAATAAATATATATATATGGTGGTGAGTGACTATGTTAGACTTAGATTTTCGGACAGAAGTAATGAAGTCAAGGAGTACAACCAAACCAGTCAGAGAAAACCAGGTATGAGCTTGTTTTTCATCTTTCATTCAGTATAGAAGATTGTTTCACATAATCTTTAAAAGTATAAAACAATGTATATAGAGACTTACCTTGTGGAGACTAAATTCTTTAGCATTAAAAGGTTTATACAGCAGTGTCACAACCTTGGCTCTGAACATCCGAAGATTGCATTGTAATATACAGCATCCAATCATATAGGCGAATGTGAGTAATAAAACCTAGGGCTCATAAACTGTCTCAGACTATGTACCTGTACTGCATTTTAATATGATCTCTCTACTTTCTGTATCATTAAATCTGACATACCAAATTTTATTCCCTTTAGTCGTGTTGTTAGGATGACTGCCCACTAAATATAAACCTTAAGTGAAGATGACTTCACCTTGGTACTGTACTTTCTTTGCTTCAATTAACTTTAGTACTTACCCTGTTTCAATTAACTTTGCAGTGTGTGTTGTAAAGGTCCTCTTATTAATGTGAGATATTCTTCTAAGGCAGGAAACATATTTGGAGGGTACACAATGGTACAGAAATGCATTAAAGAAAATATCCATCTTTTGACAACTGGCAGCAGTTAAAGGCCCAATTAAATAATACAAACAAAGTTATATTGTATACCACTTCTGGTTTAAAGAAGGGATTTAAAACCACTACTCTTCTTTAGCCTTCCAAAGAGAGTCTCTACAAAGACATCTCCTTGATGTCCTCTGTCCATGTTGTCCCTGTGTATCCTGTTTATCTGAATTGGACTGTAAACTCCTCAGGGCAAGAACCGTGTTTTTTCTGTGTTTGAAATGCTGTGTAAATATTCATATTCCTAGCATACACTGTTCACTTTAGATATCTTTAAAGTGGATCTTTATTTGGATTCTGCATTCTGAACTGTCAGCTCGAGTGCTCTGATCAGTAGGTAGGATTAAGCCTATTGACTTGAAGCAGGAGTCATTCAAGAAATCCACTTGTGGAGATGTCAACCTGTAAATGAACCAAGCATGAGAAGATGAGAGAAAGGTGAAGGATAACTAGTTCATGAACTGAACAGATACATATTTCCCTGAAACAAAGGGTGAAAAAAATCTTGAGAATTAATGAATGGGAATGATTTGATTTCCACAGAGAAACAGAATTCGGTCATCTTTTGTTTTATTTTTAATTTCAGAGGTAAACAAGTATTATTAAGCTTTTCTCTTTGGTTTTTGTGTTTAGTGGTTTTGCTCCTTCTTGTTCAGAACTGGTCTTTGATCTTGCTTCCATTAGCTTAATATGAATTTTGACCAATATTTCTGGGTCAATTTGAAAGCCCTTTAAAAGGGGGATTTTCTGAAAGTGATCTTACTTCACTAAAAATCAGGCCCCTTCTCATGATTTGGGGCCCAAAAAACTGGAGGTACCTAAAATTACTACTCACTTTTTATATTTCATTGAAAGGGAGAAGAAGCAGGCATTATATCTCAGGGGTATTGACATGGGGAAATTACTTTATTAGTGCATTACAATGAGCTAATTAATTCAGCAAACATTTTGGCAGTTTTTCAGCAGAGGGAGGTGTAGTGATCTTTTAGTCCTTAACTAAGACTAAATACAGGCTCATCACACCTTAAAGCCTAGTCTAGAAGAGCCCCTAATGAAAGAGAGAGGCCAATCTGTAGCTCACATTAAAAAGATTATCATTAAAATTAAAATGGCTGAATAACTACTAAACATATGATTTTCAGTAAAAGGCCCTTTCTCATTTTTCAAGGGGGCACAAAACCATTTGTATTATTGTACTTATTTTTTCCTAAAAATCCCACATTTGTCATTGGATTATACTGTACTTTGGCAGAATACTCTCCCCCTTGCCTGTTCTAATATTCCCCCTTATAACTACAGACTGCTTAAATGCTATTACAAGAAATATAGTGAAAGTCACAATTAAATGCTGTAACAATAATGAGGAGCTATTGAAACAAAAATTACTTGAATTACTGAAGCATACTAAAGGCCTGAAAGATGTCCAACAGAAGCAAGGAGAAGCCCAATTTAACATTTTTCTGGAGTCTTGGAGATAATAATGTGATAAGTAACAGCATGGATTTGTCAAGAACAAATCGTATCAAACCTACCTGATAGTTTTCTTTGACAGGGCAACAACTTTGTGGATGGGGGGGGAAGTGGTAGACATGGTATATCTTGATTTTAGTAAAGCCTTTGATACTGTCTCACATGACCTTCTCATAAACAAACTAGGGAAATGCGACATAGATGGAGCTACTATAAGGTGGGTGCAAAACTAGTTGGAAAACTGTTCCCAGAGAGTATTTATCAGTGGTTCAGAGTCATGCTGGAAGGGCATAACAAGTGGGGTCCTTCAGGGATCAGTTCTGAGTCTGGTTCTGTTCAATATTTTCATCAGTTATTTAGATAATGGCATAAAGAGTACACTTATAAAGTTTGTGGACAATACGAAGCTGAGAGAGTTTGAAATGCTTTGGAGGATAGGATTAAAATTCAAAATGATCTGGACAAATCAGAGAAATGGTCTGAAGTAAACAGGATGAAATTCAATAAGGACAAATGCAAAGTACTCCATTTAGGAAGGAACAATCAGGTGCACACATACGAAATGGGAAATGACTGCCTAGGAAGGAGTACTGTGGAAAGGGATGTGGGGGTAATAGTGGACCACAAGGTAAATATACGTCAACAGAGTAACACTGTTGCCTCCCCCTCTGCCCCCCCTCCCAAAAAAAGATCATCATCATTCTGGTCTATATTAGCAGGAGTGTTGTAAGCAAGACATGAGAAGTAATTCTTCCGCTATACTCAGCACTGATTAGGCCTCAACTGGAGTATTGTGTCCAGTTCTGGGCACCACATTTCAGGAAAGATGTGGACAAATTGGAGAAAGTCCAGAGAAGAGCAACACAAATAATTAAAGGTCTAGAAAACGTGATCTACGAGGGAAGATTGAAAAAATGGGTTTGTTTAGTCTGGAAAAGAGAAGACTGAGAGGGGACATGATCACAGTTTTCAAGCACATAAAAGGTTGTTACAAGGAGGAAGGAGAAGAATTGCTGTTCTTAACCTCTGAGAATAGGATGAAAATCAATGGGCTTAAATTGCAGCAAAGGAGGTTTAGTTTGGACATTAGGAAAAACTTCCTAACTGTCAGGGTGGTTAAGTGCTGGAATAAATTCCCTAGGGAGGTTGTGGAATCTCTATCATTGGAGTTTTTTAAGAGCAGTTTAGATAAACACCGGTCAGGGATGGTCTAGATAATATTTAGTCATGCCATGAGTTCCGGGGACTGGACTAGATGACCTCTCGAGGTCCCTTCCAGTCCTATGATTCTGTGATTAACATTCTGTGACACATTCTTTTCTTGAATTCAGGTCTTATCATGTAGTGTCCTCCCATTTTCTTCCTCTCTCTGCAATAGAATTTGAAAAGAGAAGACAACACTAGTGAAAATAATGTTATGTGCAATATTATTGAATATATTGTATATAAAAATTGTTTTGAAAGGAAGTGAAAAGGGAATGTAATCAAAGATTGAGTGAAATTTCTTAAACTAAATACAATCATCCGATTATTTAACACACAGCAGCTCTGTTCCATCATCCAAGCCCCTGTCTTTACATTCTTGCTCCACACGCTCAGGTTGCCCACCACTGATGTAGATATTTGTGTTCAGAATCCTAAGGATTAGGTGACATTGGGATTGTTGCACAACATAAATATACTGGCATATATGCTCTTCGGAAATTGAAAAATTCCTTCTTCTGTAAGGATAACTCTACCTCAATTTATTTTCAAGTGGCTTGACTTGTAATATTTTCTTCCCTGGGCTTTCCTGTTTTAATAAGATGTATGGTAATGTACAAATAGCTTTGAAAAGTATTGTTACTCATGTCTAGACCTACCATAAGTTTCAGCAGCGTAAGGTGATATGATTGTGAGCGGTGATTTGCCAAAGTTTGATACAGTACACAAAAGTTATGGAGGGGAATGGGAGAGAGTAATATTCATTCATTAGTATTCATTAAACTCATGCCAAATATGCTTTATGGGGACTTCATCACAACATTGTATCAGTTCTTTAAGCATTGTTGAATGGAGGGAAGGCACTTCATGAAAACTGAAAGGTTTGATAAACAGGATTTGTACAATTCACAATTTCATTGGAAATGTAACCTTGAAATAAAATTAAGCTACAAGTGCAGATTATTCAGGCATTCATGTGTGCAGATGTTGCTGAAATACATAGGCTCTAAACTGCTGATTTATTCCTCACTAATGTAACTTGCACTCATACATAAAGTACACCTGTATATTTCCCTAAAATGAGCAACTCAGACAACTCTTTGCTTTTCTATGGCTGTATTAGGAATGTTGGATTAAAAAATAGGTCACCACTACAGTCCTACATTATCCATATGCCAAAGGCAGAGAATACTCATGTGCAGCATAGTTTAATCTCTTTATAATCATCCTTTCTCCCTGGCTCCATGTGGATGTTCATGGTTTTCAGAGGGGATGATAGAGTAGGACAGGGTCCACTCTCTATGGTGGTATCCCTAGAAAGCTGGGTGAGAGTTTTATAGAACTCAGAGTTGTATTATGTTCCTCTAGGTCCTTCTACTGAACAGCCACAAAGGTACTCAATTCGTGGCGTCATGCCTTCTACAATTGGGAGGATATATGGCCCCCTAAATCCATGCCTCTGAATCCCCACCAGTGGCTGATGTGATTAGGTCCTATGATGATGTCACTTGAATAGATATGTGGACAGAGTTGGCATCGGGTTTTGTTACCAGGATAGGTTCCTGGGTCAGTGGTTTTGTTCAGTGATATGTGGTTGCTGGTGAGTATTTGCTTTAGGTTGGGGGGTTGTTTGTAAGCGAGGACAGGTCTGTCTCCCAAGATCTGTGAGAGTAAAGGATCATCTTTCAGGATAGGTTGTAGATCTCTGATGATGCACTGGAGAGGTTTTAGTTGGGGGCTGAAGGTGACAGCTAGTGGTGTTCTGTTATTTTCTTTGTTGGGCCTGTCTTGTAGGAGGTGACTTCTGCGTACTCGTCTGGCTCTGTCAATCTGTTTTTTCACTTCAGCAGGTGGGTATTGTAGTTTTAAGAATGCTTGATAGAGATCTTGTAGGTGCTTGTCTCTATCTGAGGAATTGGAGCAAATGCGGTTATATCTTAGAGCTTGGCTGTAGACAATGGATCGTGTGGTGTGTCCTGGATGGAAGCTGGAGGCATGTAGGTAAGTGTAGCGGTCAGTAGGTTTCTGGTATAGGATGGTATTTATGTAACCATCGCTTATTAGCACAGTAGTGTCCAGGAAATGGACCGCTTGTGTGGATTGATCTAGGCTGAGGTTGATGGTGGGATGGAAATTATTGAAATCATGGTGGAATTCCTCAAGGGCTTCTTTTCCATGGGTCCAGATGACGAAGATGTCATCAATGTAGCGCAAGTAGAGTAGGGGCGTTAGGGGATGAGAGCTAAGGAAGCGTTGTTCTAAGTCAGCCATAAAAATGTTGGCATACTGTGGTGCCATGCGGGTACCCATAGCAGTGCCGCTGACTTGAAGGTATATATTGTCCCCAAATGTGAAATAGTTGTGGGTGAGGACAAAGTCTCAAAGTTCAGCAAGTTGTGCAAGTTTCCTTTGAGGAAACTTGCACAACACTCTCAAAAGGTGAGCCTGGGAGCTTAAATTCATCACTTTCTTACACACTAAAAATCATGGTCTTAATAAAGGCACTGGTTTTATGGCTCATTACAACAATCTGTAACCCACTAACCCCCCCTTTTTTGCCATATCACTACAGGGGTGTTAATGGGCCACTTCACCTTGAATGGTATTTTAGAATAGATGCTAAATACTTGTGCTAAACTATCTGTTTGACCTTGTATTTAGCTGTGACATTCTGAATACCTTTCCCAGACCTGAAGAAGAGGTCAGTGTAGCTTGAAAGCTTGTTTCTGTCACCAACAGAAGTTGGTCCAGTAAAAGGTATTAACTCACCTACCTCTAATCCCCCCCCCCCCCAAGTACTCTTTTTCTGTTGTGGTGTAATAATAATCCCAGAAGTAGAATGTAAGAATCCTTGATGGGTAGGCATAACAGTGCCTCTCAATTATTTCTTCTGCCTCTCAATTATTTTTTTCTGTAACTTTGAAGCTTGAGGGATTTGCAAAACTACAAACTCAGTTTTTGTGTCCATTTTACATGGCCATACTTTAAGAATTCAAACACTGTCCAACCAATAGAATTAATCTCACTATGTGTGGTTTTTTTGTTATTTTTTTTTTATTTCTTCAGAGATTTTTATCGCTCTGCCATAGAGGTGGTTTATATTATCTTCTCGGCAACTACAACATAGAGCGCAATTTTGATCACTTTCGCCTTGAAGGGAGTCAGGCTTCAAAGCTGCCTAGAATTAATTGGCCAATTTTTACCCACAACCCACACTATTTGCAGTTCCAAGGGTCAGCCAAAGAAAAACGGATCACATTATATCCTGATGTAACACATAATCTTACTGTAGCTTCTCAAGCTTAGAGTTAACCCAGTCTAGCCGTAACGGTAGAATGAAAAAAATCATGTCAACAGGCCTTTTAAATAAGATTTGAGGGTTTTTTTTCAAAAGCATAAATGGGAATGAGTTAGGTGTCCAACTCCCATTGAAAAGCAATGGGAGTTGGGCACTCAACTCCCGTTTGTATCTTTGCAAATCTACTTTAAAATCACTTATGTCCTCTAAAGATATTTCTTCACTGCTAAAAAAGTTATCTTGTGGTAGAAAATACACCCAACACACATTAGTTATCTGACTGTAAAATCCTAGTTGAGGCAGCAATCTAGTTTTTACCATGAGGTAGCGAAGTGAGGTCAACCATGGAGAAGGGATGTAACTGCATTAGGATTTTGCAGTGAGATAACTAATGTGTGTTAGCTTTTACTCTGTACAAACAAACCCTTTTGGGCAGTAAAGGTGCAGCCAAGTTAAGATTTCTCAGTGCCTTACCTCAGTACCCCACCATCACAAGACTGGATCAATGGCATATCATTTTGGTGAATGTGATTTTGGCTTTTCAATCTCTTACATCTTCTATACCAGTGCCAAGGCTTGGGGTATGGTTCCTCCCAACCAACAGATGGAGATGAGACATCAAGATTTCTGATTATGTCATGCTCACACATAAGAGGCTAGCCATCTTCTAGTCTTCAATTGTTTCTCTGCCCACCAGGTGGAGGCCTGTCTGCAAAAGGCTGTTGCTATGAGCGAGAAGAAAGAAACATACATTGGAGGCCTTAGCAACACTTAATCTAAGAGCTCTCAGTCCCATGTGAAGGATTCTCCTCCCCCTCAATATGCTCTTTCGCTTCCTAGCTGCATTTAATATAGCAGTGCTGAGTTTCCCCTCATGCAATGGGGGATCCCCACACACTTACCAGATGTTCATCATTGTTGACCCTAGTAAGGAGACTGGGGCCCAGCCTAGGAACAGTCTCTATTTCAGCCTAGCATTTTCTGACCCTTCCTAACTGGCTACTTTTGCTGCACATGTGAAATTTTTAACAGGCCATTTAAAAACATAAATGCCTAAACAGAAATAAAGGCAGGGCACGTTTGGCACCTAAAATCAAGAGTGGAATAAAATAAGATTCAATACAACTGCTTACTTTTATGTATATATAGTTTAAAAATAATCTTCACAAATTTTCAGTAAAACTCAGTTCTTTCAAGTGTGTTACTTTTACACTGTCCTGTCACTACATGGACTAAATCTAATAGCAAACTCCTATTTGTGGTGTGCATTCCACAGAAGAGCCCGGTACAGATTTGTATCAAAGAATTCTACTCTAGAGCTTGTGTTCTTTTTGTAATTACAATTCGTTTGGAAAATTCTTGCATTATACAATGAAAATAGTACTTAAATCAGAAGTAAATATTACATTTAAATATCTACCAAACTATATAATTCAGTCTCAGAGTTGTGTCCCTTCTCCAAATCGTTGCTTAAAAGTGAAAATAGCAAACAAAGCGAGAATCATCTACAAAGAGAAATAGTAGCCTGCATGTAGTAGGAAAAGAGACAATACCTAAAGAGAACCCTGAATTCTGTCTGGACCCTGACATCAAAGTATACCTTGGTGTATGTATGCAATAGATATATAATTAATTTAAAAGAGAAATACATTATACTAGCTCACATATTACAATACTAGGATACAAAACAAAATACATATCTAAAATACTGGTATGCCTTCGGTTCATAGGTATTGCCAAGAATTGTTATCACAGCATATTTAAGCCTCTCAATTATTTTTTTCTGTAACTTTGAAGCTTGAGGGATTTGCAAAACTGCAAACTCAGTTTTTGTGTCCATTTTACATGGCCATACTTTAAGAATTCAAACACTGTCCAACCAATAGAATTAATCTCACAATGTGTTTTTTTTTAATTTTGTTTTTTTTTAATTTCTTCAGAGATTTTTATTGCTCTGCCATAGAGGTGGTATATATTATCTTCTCAGCAACTACAACATAGAGTGCAATTTTGATCACTTTTATTAAGTGTATTTTGTTAAGACTTAACAGATCAGGTGGCAGATATTTGCATTTAAATGTAGCTGATTTTGCAAGTTACTATGATTAATATATAATATATTTGGTAGAGTAGGTTTCATCCATATTGGAAAAACAAGATCCTTTATTTATAGCAGTCATCATTGCTCTCAAAACCTGAAGCTTCTTAGAAGGATTCAAGCAATCCAGGCCACTAGAGTATTCCACAATTTATCTATCCATTCTCTAAGCTCAAGGTGAAGCTCATATTTTCTAGTTTATAAAGCTCTATAATCTTAAGCAAGTCTAACTTCATGTATATCAAGGTAACCCTAATGGATTTTACATTTCCAACATATACATTAATGATTGAAGGACCACCAACAACTCTTGAGTATAGCAGCTATCCAAAATAACTTTTGGAAAACTTTATCCTGTGTTGTGCACTGTATGGAATCATGCAAAGAGGATGCTTTCTGGTCACTCTTTACATTAAAATTACTTACCAGATTTATTATCCTGTTCTTCTCTTAAGACTTGTTCCCAACCTTCCTTCAAACCAGTGTTTGTGTGTCTCCGCTTGTTTAACAGTTTCTATACATGAATGTTGCCTGTTTTTAATGACCCCACTATTTTCCAATTACAGGAGATGAATGTGTTTGGGGGGTTCTTTTGGTATGTTTTTATTGGTTCTAGCTTTCATAGTAAGATTTTTGATATGTATGGAATTCAGTGTTGTCACAAAGTATGCAATGCACTGCTAGGTGTTGGTGTGTTTGATACTGTTTCTCAATCTCACAGTTGGTTACTGTCCTCCATTTCTGAAATAATAAAGTGTTTTTTTCTTAGATTGAGGAAGGCATGGGCTTTTGAACATGTAACACTTGTTTGGCTATCAGAGATGACATTTCCTTCATTGATAATTAGCATTTAAAAAAAAAAAAAAAACTCTTGAATGGCTAGCTCAGATGTTATGCAGCAAAGGAGAGTAGTAGTAATACCCAGATCTTATGGTGTACCCTCCAGTACTCATATCAGCAATGTAGTTATTAAGCTGTTTATTCAAGTAGCTGTGATCTAAGCTAGGGATTCTTGTTTCCAAATATGAGCACTTGAAGCTTCAACTTCAATTAGTTTTCATCAGAATTATCAGACTCCTCCACTGTTCCCTTTATAAGTTAGAAGAAGAGTGTTGCATGTGGATTTTTTGTAAAATAGCTGGAGTTGATGGAGGAGTAAATGGGAAACATGGAAAACAGAAGCCTCAACCTAATGGAAGTGTATTATCTTCTCTGTTGTTATTCCTTATCACTTGCTTTTCCCATGCTATTGCTGATTATTTTGTACTTAGTGTTAGAGCCATCTGTGTTGGAAAGAGACAGCTGTTACTCAAAGTGAGGACTAAGAAGAGTACTGAGGTAATAATGCTTGGTCTTCATTGTACTGCAGACTCTTTAGCAGCTTCCTTGTTTTTAGCAGTCTGTTAGCAAGCAATACACACAGGGCCGGCTCCAGGCACCAGCCCTCCAAGCATGTGCTTGGGGCGGCACCTGGAGGGGGCGGCGCTGACCTGGGAAGAGTGGGGCCGCGGCCGGGCTTGCCGCCCTCCCCCGGGTGCTCTGGCCGGCCGGGGAGAGCGGGGCCGTGGCCGGGCTCGACGCCCTCCCCTGCCGCGCTCACCGCCGGGGGGTGGCGGGAGACTTTTTTGCCTAGGGCGGCAAAAAAGCCAGGGCCGGCCCTGAATAAACAAGATCTGTTGAGTTGTTTTTTTGTTTTTTGGTTCAGGAGTTCCACTGTGTTGCTCCTTAAGTTACTGTGTGTTCTCAGAAAAATGTATATAAAGCCAATGACTTAGTTGTAATGCATTTGTCAAGGTGACAGGACAAGCTGTACTTTAGACCCCTTTTAGTCCTCTCAAGTGCACCAGAAAGGTATATAGTATGTAGATCAGAGGGAAAAATAAAACAAAGAATACTATATTATTATTACTTCTGTTATGGTAACGCCTAGGAGCCCAGTATGCATATCTCCCCTTATGTAAACTTTAAGTTTTCCCTCCACACTTTAGTAAGTTTCATTGAGCCCAATTACCTCCATCTTTGGGTTGGGAGATGGCCTGCTTGCTGTAGGTTCGGTCTCTCTTTCTCTGGCCTTGTCTATTGTGGTGGTGTAGACATGTAGCTATGTGAAAAATGGGCTGTGTCCACACTGTGGTGTATTCCTCCATGCAGCAGTGGAAGATTCTGGTGCGGGCGACGGGGCAAGATAGCTAGGCTGGAGCCTTTCCCTACTGGCTCCTTTCTGCCGGAGCCCTTCCTGCTGCCAGAGTCTTTCACCGAAGTGGGGAAAGGCTCTGGCAGCTCCCTGTGGTGAAGGGCTCCAGCAGCAGGGAGCTATCCCAGCCTTTTCTCGCTCCCTCCCCCTGCCAGAGCCTTTTCCTGCAGTGGGGCATTTGCTGCTGCAGTGAGGCAATGGGATGCTATACTGCTAAAAATAGCAGAGTAGACACAGGAGGCATTGCTTGTGCATGCAGAGAGCCATGTAGGCCTGTAGGGTACATGCCCTAAGGTTCTGTACTCTACTCACCTAAGCAGTGCCTCACCAACTACACGACCATTTTACCCTAGACTAGGGAGCTTGTAATGTACATACTGTAGGTGCTGCCGTAAGTGTAGACATAGCCTGTGTGCCTCTGCCAGCATCTAACCCTGGATAGCTGCTGACAACCCACTTAATCTCTCCCTCCTCTTTCCTAGGCCAGTATCTTCAAAGTTTTAGTATTTCTTTTATACCTAGGCTTAGGTCTGGGAAAAGTAAATTTTGGAAACTTAGTGGAACTAGGCTGGGGGTATTCCCCTGTTAATAGTCCCCCCCCCCCTTGTTTCCTCCAGGACCCTTGGTATTCTCTGTCCTGTACCTTATCTTTGCCATTCTTTTGTTTTCTGTTTGCTTCTCCACAGTATCTTTGATTTAACTCTATGTAGTCAGGCGCAGTTGTAAACTAGTAAGCAGAGGTACATACCCATAGCTTCCTCTTCTCCACAGCAATTGTAATACTTTGTACATGTAGTAATCTATATTTTTAATCCAAATCCAATAGAAGTGTCTGATTCTCCACTGCTTTCCCCTTTGGGTAGTCATTTATGCATGTGGTAAGTGACTATAAAATGCTGCCGCATCAGAATGGTGGCGTTTTACATTCAGTTTGATACACATTGCTAGATGAGGTAATAAAGAGTCTCAAACTATTGTGCTAAAAATAGCAGTGTGGACATTCCAGCTCAGGCTCTCAAGCCCACCTGACACCCTAGGCTTCAGAGCCTGAGTTCCAGCCCAAGCCAGAACATCAGCAATGCTATTTTTAGCTTGCTAACTTGAGCATCATAGCACTAGTTTGAGTCCCACTAGTGCAAGTCAGTCTATCTGAGTTGGGAGGCTTTCCCCACATTCAGAGTAGACCTATCCTTATAGCCTCTCTGTGCCTCAGGTTCTCATCTGTAAAATGGGGAGCTACCTGAAAAGGAGTTGAGGATAAATACATTAAAAAGAGTATGAGGTGCTCAGCTACTATGGTGATAAAGATAGACTGTTACCTTCTGGCCTTCCTGACAAATACTATTCTTGGGATGATATGTGTGAGGAGGAGCAGCTTTCAAACTCCCTCAGATCGTATAGTTCTGCATGGAATGGATACTCTTTTATTCAGGTATGTAAGACCACCTGTATGATGCTTCCCAGCCTCTCTTTTGCATCCATCATTTACCATTTGTTACCACTTGGGCTATCCACAATCCCTAAGCGGCAAAAACTTACGCTTGAATGTTCTCCTAGCTAGGAGGATGCAAGCCATGGAGAATGGCTGCTTGCTATCCACAGCTCCATGACATGCCCCACTGACTTGAATGAGATTTTGGAAAGAAGGAATGCAGAACTGTACCTCAGATGTAATATCTATGCACTCACACAACGCAAAAGATGGTAAACCAGTTTCATTTTAATTTTTAAACAATAGCTACTGGGCTGGGGCTTTGTATGTTAGTAAGAAAATGTCTGCAGCTTAATTATAGCCAGCAAAATATTTTCATAATGAGCTTCTCATGTCAATGTAATCAAAAGTAAAAGAGAGAACTTCCTTTGGGAAATAAGCTAGCCAACTGATAGCATAAAAAAACCCTCTTACTTTATTTATGCTCTTCAATTTGGCAAGTGATGAGCAGAGCTCAAAGACAGATCCTGTAAACATTTACACCAATGAGTAACTTTACATAAGTGGATGGTCCTGTTGAGTTCAGTGATGCTACTCACATGTAACATGCACATGTGTAACTATTTGCAGGACTGCAGCCAAAGTGTCTCAAATAACACTTTTTGCATTGAAACATCAGCCGTGCTTCCACTTTAACACTTTATCTGTTGTTATGACGAAACTTAAATAAAGCAAGAGCATTTGTACCTACGTTTTTGTTGGCTTATTTTCAACAGGAGATATTTCGTTTCACTTTGGAACATGGTGGTTGCCCTTAAAAAATATGCTCTTGCCCTAGTGACTAAAATAGTCTATAGAAGATTTCTTATTTGTATTCTCTTTAGTAAGCATGGGGAGTACAGCAAATACATCTGTAACATTGTTTTGTTATCCAAGGGAAAGGTGGATATTTTTGATGGACAATTGTGGTCAAACTCATTAAACATTTTGGGGCTCTTTTTTTCTTGTAAACTGCTGTTTAAATGCCACTACTGAATTGACTTGTGTTTATGAAGCACCTCCATTCATATTTTCCTATTGAAAAAAAAAATCCTTCTTTGGAGTTTGTGGTCAGAGTTCTATGTGAAACAATTCCCCCTCTCCCTTACTGAGATATTGAACACCAAATTTCAACCGTAAGCAGTTTTTATATGAATAATAGACCATGAAACTAAAGGTTTACACTGAAGGAGCAGCTCCCATTTTGCTACAAATAGTGCTGCTGTTACAGTGGCTGCTCAGTAGTATAGCTGCAGAACAGTTTCCATTACTGGGGCCTAAAATACTAAACTCCTTCATCCACCACCCCTCCCCCCCCCCCCTTTGAATTGCCAGCTAACCAAAACATCTTATTCATCCAATTCTAGTTAACACCAACATGTCATCTTTGGTCTTTAGATTTTATATGCCTATGAACTTAATAAAGGACAAGGAAGTTCACATTACTGAGTAATTGTTTCAGGCTGTCTTCAGACTCAGCAAAACATCACTGCCCCAGTTACCCTTAATGCCCCAGATATTCTCAATGCACATTTGGAAGGCATTCTTTGCAACTATTATGGCTAGAAATGTACTCTTTTCCATGCAACCTTAAATTCTGCATAACTGTGCCATATAAATATATCAAGGATGATTAATCTGTTTAACATCCATATTTTGTGGTAGTTTTATTAATGCGTTATTTTTGAATATCAAGATAGGAAAAATATATTTGAGCTTGTTTTTAAAAAGTTCTAGTCACCTGTTCTCCCTCCCACCCCAAGAAGATAAGTCAAATGACTATCTTTGAAACTTCAAACTGGTAAAGAAAAAATGACTGTACTAGTGACTTGACTAAATTTGTCCCACTGATACAATCCATTAATGGTGAAGATAGAAGTCTTTGCCACAGGTGATTTTTCTCTTCCAAATTCTGTATATTTTAATATGTCCTACCATCAAATACATCCTGTTACTAGAAAAAATGGTCTGTTAGATCTGATGTGAGGTACAGAAAATAGAAATGAGAGTGCATGAGTGTATAGACTCATAGACTTTAAGGTCAGAAGGGACCATTATGATCATCTGGTCTGACCCCCTGCATGTTGCAGGCCGCAAGACCCTTCCCTGGACTCTACCGTTGAAGTCCCCAATCCTGTGTTTTAGTGACCTCAATCGGCTGAGACCCTCCTGCTAGTGATCCCTGCCCCATGCTGCGGAGGAAGGCGAAAAACCTCCAGAGGCTCAGCCAATCTACCCTGGAGGAAAATTCCTTCCCGACCCCAAATATGGCGATCAGTAATACCCCGAGCATATAGGCAAGAGTCTCTAGCCTGACCCTTGTTGGCCATTATGCTATTCATGTACCATTGCTTGGTTTTCCTTGGCTACTATGTTTTATCATTAAACCATTCCCTCCATAAACTTATCCAACTTAATCTTAAAACCAGACAGGTCCGTCGCCCCCACCGTTTCCTTCGGAAGGCCGTTCCAATATTTCACCCCTCTGACGGTCAGAAACCTTCGTCTAATTTCAAGCCTAAACTTCCCCCCGGCCAGTTTGTATCCATTCGTTCTCGTGTCCACATTAGTACTAAGCAGGAATAATTCCTCTCCCTCCCTTGTATTAACCCCTCTGATATATTTAAAGATAGCAATCATATCCCCCCTCAGCCTTCGCTTTGTCAGACTAAACAACCCAAGCTCCTCTAATCTCTTTTCATACGACAGGTTTTCCATTCCTCTGATCATCTTAGTCGCCCTTCTCTGCACCCGTTCCAGTTTGAGTTCATCTTTTTTAAACATGGGAGACCAGAACTGCACACAGTACTCCAAATGAGGTCTCACCAGCGCCTTATTCAACGGAAGCAGGACCTCCCTATCCTACTAGATATACCTCGCCTAATACATCCCAAGACCGCATTGGCTTTTTTCACCGCCACGTCACATTGTCGACTCATAGTCATCCTGCGGTCCACAAGGACCCCTAGGTCCTTCTCCTCTTCCGTTACTTCTAACCAATGCGTCCCCATCTTGTAGCTAAAATTGTTATTATTCGTCCCCAAGTGCATCACCTTACACTTTTTACTATTAAATTTCATCCTATTTCTGATACTCCAATTCACAAGCTCATTCAAGTCTCCCTGCAGAATATCCCTATCCTCCTCCGAGTTTGCAACTCCTCCCACCTTCGTATCATCCGCAAACTTTATCAGCCCACTCTTGCAATCGGTCCCGAGGTCAGTTATAAATAGATTAAATAAGATGGGTCCCAAAACCGAACCTTGAGGCACTCCACTAGTAACCTCCCTCCAACCCGACAATTCACCCTTTAATACGACCCGCTGCATTCTCCCCATTAACCAATTCCCTATCCACCTCTGGATTTTCATATCGATCCCCATGTTTTTCATTTTAACCAATAGTTCCTCATGGGGTACTGTATCAAACGCTTTACTGAAATCCAGGTATATTAGGTCCACCGCATTTCCCTTATCTAATAAGTCCGTTACTTTCTCAAAGAAGGAGATCAGATTCGTTTGGCACTATCTGACTCTTGGACTTCAGAAGGTGGTCATAATTCTTTCTCCTGTTCAGATTTGGGGTGACTTACATGCATGCTCCTTCTCTGATGCTGTGGCCAAGTCATCCACTATATCCACTGCTATTTGAGGATCTCTTTCTTTTTCTGTGAATACACTATGGAGAAATTTATTGAAAGTGTCTTATTGGCGAAAAAAAATCTAATGATAAAATACCTTAGCATTAGGTTGAGTCATAAAAAATGATTTCATATAGAACACCAAGACTCTTTAGACCTGTCATTTAAAAATATGCTACCTTACCTCTTCCAACACAATGGAATGAGAGGGAGCCTGTCCAAGCAGCCTTTGAATAGGGGGATAGACCATTTTTAAAGTGACAGGTCTAATTTAGAAAGAGTTTCAGTGTTCTAAATGAAATCCTTATTTTACAAATGAGTTAATACAAAAGTATTTTGCAGTATCCACTATTTCTCCATAAATTACCTTGACCCAGAATCTGCAAAAGCAGAAAAGCCACTCAAAGAAAATCAAGCTACAGCCAGACACAGCAGTGAAACGGAGTGGGGGGTGTTTTAGTGTAAGGCCAAGAAACTTTCACTAGTGCTTTTATATTTAGGTTTGTCTATTGATGAGTTCTAAAGAATAACCAATGGACTCTACTCAGTTCTGTTTTTACCTGCCTCTGCTGGTAAACTTAGACATGAGGGCTTCCAACAGTGGGAAGTGTACCTAAAGTGGTGTTGCAATGGTTCAAGAAGCTCTCAGTCCCTCATCTGCTGTGGGACCCTTAGCCCATGGTTCCAAAAGTGAGCAACACTGGCATGAAGGGCATGTGTCTGGAGAACATGCCAATTTCAACTCTTCGAGTGCACCACCAACCCAAGCATGGATTATCCACAGAGTACACTTGTCCCCATAGTACAAGAACATTCCATCTGAACTTTCCATCCACCAGGGGACCAACCAAGCCCAGTGTACTACAGATAATATGCAGTAGTCTTTCCATTTCAGAGTTCAGTCAGGGAGAAGAGATGGGGTCAATTGGCCTTGATAGTTCCTTTTCTCAGTGTTTTCAGTGGAGACAGGGAGAAGCCCATCTGCTCTAGTGTGGATGACCCCCCACAACTTCACTTCTTCAGTGGTTAGTAGAGGCCCCCATCTATGCAAAAGGAAAAAACTGGTTCCAGAACCATCTCTCCTCATCACTGCAGCTGATACCACTGGCTAACTCTTGTGTTTTCCTAGTGAGTGTGTTTGGTGTTGAAGGAAAGGGATTAGTTCAATAATAAATCTTGAATAAGTCATTTTTGATTGTATTTATTGATTTGGCAGTTAGTAAAGATAGCACATACACAGAAAGACATACAGTTACCAGCTGCTGCAAAAGATCTTTCCTGTAGTTCTCTGACAAAGTGTCCAATCTTCAGATGGTGTTACTTCCCCCTGATTTCTTAGGGCAACTATACCATTATTATTCTTCATTGGTTATCATTACAAGCTTTATCGAATTCCTCCTTTGGGAAATTTCTTCTTATCTTAAGTATCAGAGGGGTAGCCATGTTAGTCTGTATCCACAAAAACAACAAGGAGTCCGGTGGCATCTTAAAGACTAACCAGATTTATTTGGGCATAAGTTTTCATGGGTAAAAAAACCCAGTTCTTCAGATGCATGGAGTGAAAATTACAGATACAGGCATAACTTCCTTCTCTTCATATGCCAGTATATTTATGGCTGCATTTGTAATTTTCACTCCATGGATCTGAGGAACTGGGGTTTTTTACCCACGAAAGCTTATGCCTAGATAAATCTGGTTAGTCCTTAAAGTGCCACCGGACTCCTCCTTCTTACCTGAGATTATTTTCTAAGTTCCCTGTTCCATTGTAAGATTCCAAATACCTTAACACCTTATTCTTAGTCATTGTTGATTCCCTTATTTTGGGTAATATTATTCATTATACCTCTTGCACATATTTTGCAGTTTGAATTATTAAAATAGCTGTTTCAACTATTTTAAAATATGTTAAAGGATTACTGCTTAGTAAAATTCCATTCAAATTTAGCTTCACTGCAAAGCATTATAAGATTCTTGCTCCCAGACAAGCCTTGGGTTGTTTCTTTGGTCTCTTAAGTGTCAATACCTCCATGAGACTGATCGTCCACAAGAGAGGAGTGGGTAGACAACAGGAGCACTAATGCACATTGTCCTCCCTTGTAGGGAATCTTTGAAAAGTTAATGTCTGAGGTGTGCATTATTTTTTTCATCACAGCCTATGAAAATCCTTTTGGAACAGACTGAAGGGTAGAGACAGGTTGGGGAGCTCCTCACCCCTATAAATGTGCATTCCAGGGTCTAATCACCCTCCTCATTTGTGGCGGAGGTGAGCAGGAAAGGAAAATAGGACTTCTTCCCCATACACACATACAACGGATCGGGGAAAACTTTTCAAGGACATCCATGCAGGACTTCCTTGTCTCTGGCCTCCACCTCTTTGAATTTCTGAAGCTATCTAGCAAAGTTGGATTTCACTGCTTATCAGTGAGGCAATGGGAGTCACAAATGCTTTAACTTCCTTTAACATAAAAAGAATCTTCAACTTTTGAAAAGGCTAAAAAATGGGAAACATTTCTGTTTTTATTCCTGTTCTCATATCTCTCATTTTAACTTGACCCTAATGCACAGCTTCTTGTATTCTGTTTTTGAAGATAATAAGGAAATATCAAAATACAGTATACTTATAGCACCTTTCATCTGAGAATCTGAAAATGCACTACATTTGTTAATTAAGGTTGTTAGAACACTTGTGGAAGAGACATCAGTAAAATGACACTTGGAATTTGTGTCTGGATGAAGGATAGAACCAGGAGTTCAGGCCTCTAGCCATATGCTTTAATTATTAAACAAGCATTCCTTCACTTTGTACTTAGACCGACTGAAGGAAGGTCTGAGTTTCATGACACACAAAGTGTGGGACCCAGAATCATAATTTTTCTTATTTTTTTGAGCATATGTTTATTTCTTAAATAGAATGGATATAAATTAATAAGTCTATCTATAATACAATTTATTTTCCATGAGGGATATATATTGTGAAATTGACCAGAATAGACTATGAATTTGGGTAGAGCCCTACCCAAATTCACAGTCCATTCTGGTCAATTTCACAGTCAAAGGATTTTAAAAATGGTCAATTTCATGGTTTCAGATATTTACACCTGAAATTTCAGGGTGTTATAACCATGGGGGTCCCAACCCAAAAAAGGGTTGGGGGGGGGGGTGCAAGGCTATTGTAGGAGGGTAATGTTATTGCCACACTTACTTCTGTGCTGATGGAAACGCTACCTGTGCTGATGGTAACCAGAGAGCAGTGGGCAGCGTAGATGTGAGGGCTGGACAATATGGGGGAGCTCATCACTTTTGGGGGGAGGGGGTAGGACCACCCAGGGCCTCATGGTCAGGAGAGCACTGTGGTCTCCTCCCTCCCCCACACTCCCAGGGCCAGTGCAAGGAAGTTTTGCGCCCTAGGAGAAACTTCCACCTTGCCCTACCCCCCAACCCAGCTAACCCCAGCTTCGCAGCTGCTCCCTGTACAGTGGCCCCTCCCCCACATCTGGGGAGTAATGGGGGCAGGAGCGGCCCCTGTGGCAGAAGAGGAAATCCCATCCCTTCCCAACCCCTCCAGGACTAGCAGCTGGATCCTGGCACATGGTAGGAGCCTCAGTTGGGGTGCCCTGAGCCCTGCCCATCCCAGGCAGATTTCACAGGGGAGACCAGATTTCACCGTCTATGGCACATTTTTCACAGCCATGAATTTGGTGAGGACTTATACCAGTTCATTCTGGTGTTTTAGAATAGTTTGAGTCTTTTTCGTGTATATTGATGGATAGAAGCATATTTAAAGAGATTGTCCAGGTCAGGTGAATTCTCCAGCTTTCAGCGGTGAGTAGGACTGTGCCTGTTATGCAACAATCAAGAAATGGAAAGGTCAGGATAAAGACTCCCCTGGAGTTCTTATTGAGTGTACAAATATTCAGTGAAGTGATGATTTGCTCATTAAAGGTTCATTCTGCTCAATATATAATGTCTTTTAGAGCCCTTAATCATGTTGGTATTTTAAAAATTAAAATAAGTTAATATATTATTATTCTCCCCCCCCAAAAAAAACAACCAAAGGTGAGAAAAATGCCTCATTTTTCCCTTCCCCCATTCCCTTTCCCTTACTTTGAGCAGTTTTTATATTGTTTAAAGAGCTTCCTAGAGGAAAGTCATGTATTATTTTAAATTTAGAACTTTTCAGGCAATAAGATACATTTTTTTCAAATGATATTTAGATATGTGATGTGACGTGATTCACTTTTTAATTCATCCATTATCTCATTGCAGTCATTCATTTGAAATGAAGAATTCCTATCTATTGGTTGTATCCACTTTACCAGTGACCCAAGTGTTGCTCTTAGGGGGGAAAAAAATGTTAGGCTTAATTCTGCCTGGTCCTGTACTCGGAGTGCTCCAGAAAGCCCATTAGAGCAGTGGTTCTCAAACTTTGGTACTGGTGACCCCTTTCACAGAGCAAGCCTCTGAGGGTAACTCCCCCCCTTATAAATTAAAAACACTTTTTAAATATATTTAACATCATTATAAATGCTGGATGCAAAGTGGGGTTTGGGGTGGAGACTGACAGCGCGTCACCTTCGAGGCGGATAAGAACGAGAATATCACGGTGGTGAAGGGCATG
Source organism: Malaclemys terrapin pileata (assembly GCF_027887155.1). Classification (NCBI taxonomy): domain Eukaryota; kingdom Metazoa; phylum Chordata; order Testudines; family Emydidae; genus Malaclemys; species Malaclemys terrapin. Next base: position 31,214,026 of record NC_071513.1, on the reverse strand, counting down.
CGGCTGTCTGAGAGTGTAATTGATCGTGTGAAGGAGCCTTCTTCCTCCACTGCAAGACCACAGTTTCAGCGACGATCAGCATCTGGTTTCTTGGAGGTGATGCAATTAATGAAGAAGAACTAAAGAAAAGAGGAACTGAAGAATTGGCATTGGAACAAGCCAGGAGAGAGACTGAAGCTGACAGCTCGCAACCCCCCATGTAATAACCCCCTGAGGGGTCCTGGCCTCCAGTTTGAGAATCCTTGCATTAGGGTATTGAATGAAGGTTGACCCCTTCTGAGTGACAAATTAAAATATAGAGGAGCTACTGCAACAGGCTATTTGTAATAGGAGCTATGGAGAAGTATTCCAGGGTGAGGGTAGTTGGTCAGTGGATGCGATCCAGTGTGTCTCCTCTCATCTGTAATAGTACCTACACACCAGTAAGTGAGATTTTACCTGCCCAGTGGTAAACGTATGAGTGGGACTGCAGCTAGTTAGTGCACACCATTACTGTTACAGCAAGCACATTTTACCATTTTACAAAAGTCCCGAATTTGACCCATTCATTGTAAGAAAAAAATCACTAAGTTACAACGTAAAAGAATGTATTTCGGGGCTGCAATAGCCACTTTAACTTGAAAAGAACAATCATGCACATTAATGACTACATTCTTGAGGCATTTGAGATTAAATTAAAGTCCCTCCATCCCTGGACACAGTTTATGAAAATATTTCCCATTTTCCCCCATCCATAAATAGTTGCTCTTAAATGCTCTTAACAAACCTGTCAATGTCATATTTTCAGTTTGATTAAAAATATTAGATCATATTTGAGGATTATATATAAGAAATGATTGAATATAGTAAAGGTCATTTAATCCATTCAGAATTAAAGAGAGGATAGTTTGGTAAAATGTATACAAAAGAGAATAACAGGGCTAGTGCTTGACTATGTGTTGCTTTCACTATGTATGAAATCTGATTCCGCATGGCTCTGGAACGCTCCACCTTTTGTTGCTTTCACGGATCGGCCTTATTTCACACTTGAAATACCACCTGGGTTTGGAGATGACAAGGCTGAATAAACAATCAGACTAAAAAGCGTCTGTTTGCTTATGGTCATCCTCAGTTTTGTAAAATAGAGTGACTTTACTCCCAGTTTCACCAGGTTTGGGTTTTTTTAAGCTGTAGGTAGGAAACCCATGTTTTCTGGGTTTCATTCCAATAATCTGGGTGGAAATAGAATGAGTTGCTGATAAATTTGACTTGCTGCAAGATTCTGGATTATTGGAGTATCTGGTCTCCTTGTATTGAATTTTATTTTGAGGTCTAAAGTACTGGCTTTCTTATGTGACTAATTCTGGACTTCTAATTCCTTGTTCTGCTTCATATTCTAGATGGCTGCGCTCACCAAACTATCATTCAGGAATTATGTTATGGCTGTTTGCCTCATCATCCCTCTGCTTTCCCAATGATTCTAAATTGGGTTCTTGGAGCAATCTTCAAGGTCAGTAGCTTTTTCATTAAGTGCAGAGAACCTTAGCTTTTCTGAGTTACATGAGTTCCTGTGCTCTGGGCCACTGATTCTACTTTTAGTAATTTCCATTTATTTTTGTATTTGGTCAAAGTTAATGTGACTAGGTGTGAGAGTTATCAACTTTTTAAAAAATGAAGTGCTCATGCTTTGAGTCTTGTATATTAACTGCATAATTGCTGAGCTATTAAGTTCTGTCTCCTCTGTGCCATTAGCTTTGGATAGGTCAGGAATACAGGTTCCACCTCAGCTAGGCTGAAAAGTCTATAGAAAGTGATTTTCTGTCATTCTTTTACCATAGTGGCATTTATATCCGTTAATAAGTTCTTGTTATGTTGTTGAACAATGTCAAATGCTATGTGCGATCCAAAAATATGCAGGCCTCCAACAGAGCTCTTTAGAATGCAGATGTCAGCATTAATAATCTCTAGTCCCTTAACATTATTGACTTGATCAGAATAACACCTCAATAGAATTATATGTGTATACTGTGTGTGTGTATAAACTAGAATTACACAGAACACCATCCTGGCTTCTTCTCCCTGCTTCCAACTGCAGCTGTTCACACTGGTGCACATGCTCACGCATGGTGCACATATACCTATGCCGAATGTCCACATTATGCTATTCTGGACTCGGGTATAATGATGTGTATATGTATATAAGTGCATCCACACTGCTGCTGTGTGATGTTGGCTCTGCACACATCGCTCATTTGCTGAAGGCAGTTCCTATCATGTTGCCTCTCCCTGTCATTCTTTGCAAAACTAAGTGGAAGACCTGGAGCAATAGGATGATGATCTGGTTCTACTTCTTATTGCAGGACAAATAGTTGTGCAGTGGAGTAGGTGACAGGTGAGAGGCAGGATGGAATTTGGGCAGAACTTTCTGACACGTTGAAGATGGCTGGTCTTCAGGGTCAGTCAATAACAATTCATTCAGCTCACACAGCACAGATATGGTGAATGTCAGTATTGCCACATTATGCCCTTGGGTTGGTCATCCATTCTGGTGCAGGAGAACAAGCACAGTGTGGTGGGATCACATCATTTTGGACAAGTGGAATGACCAGTGGTGGCTTCAGAACTTCCAAATGAGGAAACAGGCCTTCATGAAACTATGTATGGAATTTGTACCAAACCTCTAGCATCAGAACACTCAATTCAGGGAAGCTGTACTGCTGCAGAAGTGGGAGGCATTGCCCTGTGGAGGTTGGCAACACCAAAGGTCTGTTGCAAACCACATTGGGGTTGGAAAACCACTGTTGGGGGCATGATGATGCAGGTTTGAAAGGCAATTAGGACAGTGACCTACTCGCAAGTAATAGGAAAAGTTCAAAAATTAATAGCTGTATTTAAGAGGATGATATTTCTAAACTGCAAGGCCAGTACTTTGCCCACCACCGACAAAAAGTGAGTATGTGAACTGAAAAGATCACTATTCATTTATTCATCAAGGTTTGATAGAACACAGAGCCAGATTCATGAATACAAACATGGGAAAGATTCAAGATGCCTGGTTGCTGAGGAGACCAGGATTGTACTTGAAGAGTGAAGAAAGGACTTTATTACCCAGAAATGATGTTATTCTGTCCCATATGTCTGTGTCTTGGGGCCCCTACATACTTTCTCCTACCTTGGCTCGGGAAACCATAGCCTAACATCAGTGACCCTGAAAAAAGGGAATTAAATTACCAAGCTCTGTAGCTACAGAATTGCCATGAAGTCCGCATTTGACAGACTGAATTCTCATTGACACTGCCTATGCACCCATCTGGATTCAATGTGGCAAATACCATTCGTATAATTCTCATCTGCTGCACACTCCATAATGTTTAAGAGATAAAGGAGAGTGCTTCTGTCCCGAGTGGACTCAAGACAAGTCTGGTTTACAATCTCTGTACAGGCACCTGGATCTCACCCTGTACACACTGGTCCTGGTTCCCTGCAGGCAAGAGAAAACAGGGATGCCATATGTGTGCACATCTTGGCACAGGAGGGAGGCAGAGGATGATATCTGCCTATGCTGAGGGAAACCTTCACATCCTGTGGCACAGCTGCTGGAAAAGCACCTTACGGTCTGTAGCCGTTCATTCCTGTGACAATTTAGACATTGCAGACGATTATAAAAGGACACTTCTACTGGGTATAACATTAGGCTTGGGGTTGTGCTGTGGAGGGTGTCAGCCAAGTTGTAATGTGATCACTGTACAATGCTTTTGTGTTCACTATTCATGCTCATTTACAAACCTTTGTTAACAGGAGCACTCAATCTCTCGACAACCTTATTCACTTTTGCACCCAGAGGTGCTACCTGTATTTAGTGGCTGTTGTGGAACAACAATCCCTACTATGGTTGAAATTGATCAAGATTTCAGGTTGAGAAGGAAAGGCCATCTAGTCACAAGGTAATGGCAGATGCTGTCTTTGCCTTTATTCTTACTGGAATCGTGATTTGATTTTCTGCTTGTAAACTGAGCCATAAAGATATTCATCTAGCCCTTTTCTGTCTTGTGAGTACTGCTAATTTTTCCCAATCCCTCCTGGATATCCTTGGGACTCTGGATATTTCTGAACCATGGAAGTAGGAGAAGTGTGGAGGGGGGGAGGGAGAAGGGGCAGCATGGCTTCTTCCTGCAGTTTCTTTCCCAAAGGCCACATTGCTGGTGTGACAGGAGGTATCACATGAGTCACCAGAAGTGGGGTCTTCCTGCATAGTTTTAGTATGGATTCATAACCTACTACTAACATGAACAATCTTTCCAGGGGCTCAGATACCAGAGTGACAAGTGCAGTAGAAGGACCCACATAGAACAGAATAGACTTCTTTCAAGTCTGAATCTGCATTTAGGAGGGAATTTTTTTCCTGGCATGTTGACTGCCTGCATTGTGTACCATTTTAATTTTTATTCGGAATGCACCTTACTTTGATAGGAAGGAAGGGAGGGGATAATTGTATGAATTCTGTGTCATCTTCATTCTCAATTTATTTTTTCCTTTTGACCATCTTTCTTGATAAGAGTTCTGAAAGTCGAGTTGCAAGTCAAGTTCGCTCTTAAGCTTTATAGGCAGCCATTCTTCAGAAATAATGCCAGATAGTTACATAATTATTAAATTATTTAGTTTATAAAAGGTTGAATATTATTAGGTAAAATATAGTGCTCTAACATTCCAAAGAACACTTGACAATGTGCTCCACGTGCATGGTTTAAAAAGATTGTTGTAAATCTCTAGCCTGAAGTCCTGGTTTCCTTATCAATGTGACATGAAGAAAATAAAGTCAAATAAAAGGTCCCAAAGAATAAGAGAGACTGTGAAAGAAGAATGTTAAAGTTCAAACTATAAAGTTTTGCAGATTTATTTATACCAAAAAAATCCAATTAGTTTAAATTCTGTTACAAGCACCATAATGTACAGGGATCTGATAAACAACCTTCCTGACATGAAAACATACACTATTTTTTTAAAAATTCTAGCTTTGTACATTAGTACTCATTAAGGAATATTTCTTTTCCCCAATATCTCCATTTTTGTGCTTAGCATAATTTTGACATGGCCAGCAGGTTTCCTTTCATACCAAGCATACAAATGGTTAATAGCGGAATAGAAAGTGAGAAGATTATATCTCTAATATAATACAATCCTTGAAAAAAAGAGAGAAAATCTCTAGATAAATTATGAATAATGTTACCTTAGGTCTCAGTTGTATGTTTCTAGTAATTTCATGTAGCTGTCGTTTTTACTTAGTCTCTCAAAACCGTAGTTTTGTTCAAAGTTGTTGAAACTAGCTTTGAGAAAATACCACAGCAAATACTTAGCTAAGTAGTTCAAGGTCAAAGTTCTGCTTTAGCAGAATTCAAAATAATTTGCTTCATAAAAATTTAATGCATTTTAAACTAATCAACAATTTTAAATTTTGGGGGATTTAACTTCTTACAATTAAAAGTATGCTCAGAATATATAAATGGCCTAATAGCACCATCTTCTGACAAGTTGCAATTTCTGCAGTAACCTTGAAGAGTGTTATTTTAATCATATGTATACATATGTTGGTTGCTGTCACAATGAAGGATGGCTTTCTTCATGTAAACAGAAACCTTGGGATTTCAGGGGGAAAGGTGTGACAAATAAATATAAGAGTAACCCCATGCATTCTGACAGAGAGAATTGGCTGGATGTCATAGGACAGAAGCTACTTATTTTACTCTCGAATTTCATAAAAAGAAACACTGAATAGAATGCAGTCCTTGCAGTTAAGTGTCTCAAATTCTTGGTAAAGCAAGCAAGATTTTGGATTTACAGAAACATTTCAAAAGGATATCAATGTCAGACATTTGGAAAGATGTATTTAGTATTTGATATTCCTAGTCTACACTGTAAATGCAGTAAAGAAGAGTTCTGCAAATCTGTAAACGTATGTTAGCAGTTATATACACTGCTGCTTTTAAATATATTATATATTTGTTGTAATTTCATTTGTAGTAGTACCAATTTTGCCTTTTTTTGCATACCACACATTGCTATTGCTGGGTAATTTTGGATATGCAAGAATTTTGCCTTTTTTTGCATACCACACATTGCTATTGCTGGGTAATTTTGGATATGCAAGAACTATAAAGGCCCAGATTAGTCAGGCAGTCAACAGACCCGGATCTGTTTTAATAAATTTATAAGAGTGACAAGGTGGGTGAGGTAATATATTTTATTGAACAAACTTCTGTTGGTGAGAGAGACAAGCTTTCAAGCCACACAGAGCTCCTCTTCAGGTCTGGGAAAGGTATTCCCAGCATCACAGCAATGTTTAGCATTAGTAGTTAGCACATATTTCAAGGGACCCTTCAAGGTAGAATGGGCTGTAACACCTCTGCAGTCATAGGACAAAAAGATGGGGTTAGTGGGTTATAGGTTGTTGTAATAAACTGTAAACTCTGTGTCTCTGTCTAGTCCATGATTTTTAGTGTCTAGCATAATAATGAATGTAAGCTCCCATTCTTGTCTTTTGAAAGTATTATGCAGGTTTCCTTTGATGATGGGGACTGATTGGTCAGACACAAGTGTTTCTAAGGTGTTTTTGTCTTTTACCATTTTTATCTTGTTGACATTTTGAATGGAAAGGTCACTACAACTCTATCACTCTTAGGATTTAGATTGCAACTCATTTTTGTGTATATGTTTGCTTGTTTTTACCTGTAAATAACTTGTTTCTTTTTCCTAGTTAATAAACCTTTAGATAGTTTATTACAGGATTGGCTACAGGCGTTTGGTGTAAGACCTAGGGTACCAATTGATCTAGGGCAGTAGTCACCAACCAATCGATAATGATCAACTGATCAATCCTAGAGGATCTCCCAGTTGAGCGTGATCTCCGGTGGCACAGTGGGGCTGCCACTAAGACAGACTCCTTGCCTGCCCTGGCCCCACGCTGCTCCTGGTGGCATGGCAGCAGGGGTCCCCTCCATGCATGCCTCTGCAGCTGCCATTGTTCGGGAACGGGGAGCTGTGACCAATAGGAGCTGCAGGCGCAGTGCTTGCAGAGTGGGGCAGCACATGGAACCACATGCTGCCGGCCCCACCAGGGGCCGCATGGGCGGTTGGTCCCTTCCAGGAGTGGCTTGGGGCCAGGTTAGGCAGGAAGCTTGCCTTCATGGCAGTCACACTGTGCTGCTGACCGGGAGCCACCAGAGATAAGTGCTGTCTGGTGGGAGGCCACACCCCAGCCCTGAGCCCCTTCCCAGAGCCAGCACCCCAAACCCTGACCCTGACCCCCCCCTCCCAGAGCCAGCACCACTACTCCCTCCTGTACCCCAACACTCTGCCCCAGCCCGGAGCCCTCTCCCAGAGCCCACACCCCCTCCTGCATCCCAACATTCTGCCCAGCCTGGAGCCCCCTCCTGCACCCAAACTCCCTCCCAGAGCTTGCACACCTCACCCCCTCCTGCACTCCAAACCCCAGCCCCAGGCTCAGCCCAGAGCCCCCTCCCACACTGCAAACCCCTCAGCTCCAGCCCAGAGACCGCATCCCCTCCCAAACCCTTACCCTAGCCCAGTGAAAGTGATTGAGGGTGGGGGAGAGCGAGTGACGGAGAGAGGGGGGAATGGAGTGAGTGAGTCGGGGCTTTGGGGAAGGGGAGGGGCCTCGGGGAAGGAGTGGGGTAGATCCTGTGTTGCCCTTAAATTCAAAACATTATCTTGGACATAAAAATGTTGGAGAGCACTGATCTAGGGTAAGTGACTGAAAGCAACCTGAATATTTTTGTGATTTTTGGTATAAGTAATTTATCACTAAGTCCAATTTATCTGGGTGGCAAGATACACCAGAGAGCCTAAGGGGATAGTCTGTGACTCCATGGTAAGACTGCTACAGTGATCTAGGAGTTCACATTTGTTACTAAATTGATGAAATCAAATTATAGACCATACCACTGGTTTGGGGTGTCTGCCTGGTTTCTGACATTCTGTCTTGTCATGAGCTAGTCCCGACACACTGACAGAGATAAGCCAGTGATCAGAGTCAGGAGTTCTGAGCAAGTAGGGACAAGGTCTAGAGCAGAATCAGGCATGGGTTGTGCTAAGGGCCGATGCCCAAAGTAGGTCTGGCATAGCTGCAGGTGTGCAATGCATTGAACAGCCACTAGGCTGCTGTTACTACCAGCCTTAAATATGGATCTGTTGTCCCTTCTGTCCAATCAGAGAGCACAGTCACTTAGTGAGAATTTATTGAGCCTAGCCAAGTTTATTGCATTCTTATGTGACTGCATACGGAACCAACTGAGTTCCTGACAGTACCTTGCCTAGCATGCTATTGGCCCTGTGTTGTTAGGGTCACTTTGATGAAATCACCTCAGGAGATCAGGAGCATGAACTTTTTCTTCTGATCCCCATGATTGCTCCTCTGGCCCATACCCCTGCCAATCTTTCAGATACTGGGGCTTCCCCCTGACCTGTCAAGGGTTGTGGACATGATGGACTTTGTATTCCTCCTGCCCTTGGACAATTGCTGGGGGTAGAAGAGGGTCTACCTGGTTGGCTCATCAGCAAACAGTTTGAGGAGAGAAACATGGAAGACAGGATGAATATTGAGGGATTCTGGGAGCTGACGCTTGAAGGCTACTGGGTTTATTTGTCTGATGATCTGCAAACACCCAAGTATTGGTGGTCAAACTTGGCTGAAGGACAGTCCATTCTTGGGTTCCAAGTCAAGAGCCAAACCTTATCCCCTACTGCAAGGTTAGGGGCAACCTGGTGCTTTCGATCCATATAACGTTTATAAATGTCCTTAGTGGAAAATAAGTGCTCCTTGAGTTGCTGGGGTGTTTTCAGGAGGTGGAAGGCCAGGTCCATGTCTGCTGGATGGTGGAGAGTTCAGGCATGTCTGGATGGAATCGGGGTAAAAAACAAAATTTGCAAAGAATGGGTGTCTTGGCTTGAAAGAGTCAAGCTATTTTATGTGAATTCAGCCAAACACAGCAGTGAAAGCTAATCATCCTGATGGAAATTCAGCAAACAGTGAAAATACTGCTCCATGATCTGACTCCTTTGGTTTGACCATCAGTCTGTGGATGGTCGGCTGTCAAGGTGAGGGTCTTGGTGCCAAGAAGGCAAAGAAATTCATGCCAGAATCAAGAAATAAATTGTGGGCTTCAATCTAAAATGATTTGAGTTAGCATGCCCTTGTATCAAAAGACATGCTTCAGGAAAGCTTGCACAAATTCATGAACAGAAGGCATGGTGCAGCACAGAATAAAATGAGCCATTTTGGTGAGGAGGTCCACTGCAGTCAGAATCATTGAGCACTCTTGGTCGTGAAGTAATGCCATTATAAAGTCCATTGAGAGGTTGGACCAAGGATGCAGAGGTATGGGGAAGGGTTATAGGAGGCCCACAGGCCTTGTTCATGGTCCCTTCATGTGGATGCAGAGGTTGCAGAATCTAACATAGTTTTTAACATGAATTTGTAGAGTTGGCCACCAGAAGTATCTAGAGATTGAGTCCAGGTTTTAAATTGGCCAAAATGTCCTGCCATGGGTGAGTCATGGCATAACATCAGCACCTAAAGCCAGGAGTTGCCCTCACTAATGTAAAAACAATCCCTATGATAAAGGGTGTCTTGTTTTGTTGCAGATGAAATTTTGAATCTGGGGAAGCACCAGTGGTTCTTAGAGTCTGGCAAATTGGGGTTACAAATAGGTCATTTGGAAGCAAAGAACATTTAGTTGTCATCAGGTGAGCAGTGAGGGTCCCACAGACAAAGTGAGAGGGTTTATAAATGGTTGTGCAAGCCTCCTGCTTCAGCTCTTGGTACTCATCCTCATGGGATAAGGCATCTGCCTTCTTGTTCTTAGTCCCAGGATAGTACACAACCATAAAGTTAAATGGGGAAAGGAAAAGACCCTAGTGAATCTGTTGTTGGTTGAGTCTTCATGTTGTCTGTAGACACTCTAAATGTTTATCATCTGTTCAGACTCGAACAGGAGTGTGGGCCCCCTCAAGGAGGCAGCACCATTCCTCAAAGGTGGTCTTGATGGTCAGGAGGTCCATATGTCATAATTTCTCTCATCAGGAATCCATTTCGAAGAGAAAGCACAGGGATGAAGCAACTGGTGAGACCTGTAAATTGCGAGAGGTCCACCCTTATTGCAAAGTCCAAGATGTCAGTCTTGACTATGAAGATTTTTGTGGGGTCTGAATGGGTCAAAATGGGGGCAGAAATAAATACTTTTTTAAAGTGGTCAAAAGTCACCCCGTGTAGGTAGACCAGGTGAACTTTAGTCTCCTTCTTGAGAAGAGACATTGTAGAAGTTATCAGGTCAGAGAATCCTTGGATGAATCACTGGTTTAAAAAAAAAATGTGAACCAAAGAAATCATTGTACTTCATGTATATTTGCGGGTGCCTTCCATTTAGTAATGGATGTAACCTTGCAGAGGTCCATGGTGAGTACCACCACGTAGTCCAGAAACTCCACAGTATCCTTGTCACATTCATATCTCCTGGGTTTCACATAAACTTGATTGTGGCAAAGTTGATCGACAATGGTGGACACATGGTGATCTTGGTTTTCTGAAAAAAAGAGAATGTAATCTAAGTGAATCATCACAAATTTGTGGAAGATGTCACAGAAGACATTGTTTATGAAATGCTGGAAGGTAGCGGGGGCATTAGACAGATCAAATGACATGACCAGGTATTCAAAATGGCCATATTAGTTCCAAACTGTTGTCTTCTATTCATCCCTCTGTTGGATTCTAACTAGGTTGTATGTTACATGCACATCTAGCTTTATGAAGACCCAAGCCAAATGGAATCTTTCCAGGAGTTTGTTTATGGGAGGAAGCTGGTACCGATTGTGGATGGTGGTCTCATTTAGGGATCAATAATCAGTACATGTTGGAGGGAGCCATCTTTCTTAGCCACAAAGAAGATTGGCTTCCCCAGCAGGAGCACCTATCTCCTTCCACAGATTTTCCTCAAGGTACTCCTACAGGGACAGCAGCTCAGGTTGGGATAGGGCATAAATGTATCCAAAACAAACCTCCATTCCAGGTTGAAGGTTGATTGGGCAATTGTATTATGGTGAGGAAGTAGAGCATACACCTTCTGTTTGTCACATATCATGGCATAATCTAGGTACTTTGCAGCACTTCAGGCAGTGCTAATGAATCTTCAGTTTGTGACTCTGATCATTTGAGGGCGGGCGTGTGCTACAGAACAAGACTGTCTGTCTCCTGAAGCTGGGGAGGCATGCTCGTCAGCACCACAGGGAACAGAAGAGTACAGATCACAAGTGGCAGCTGATTCGGGGGTGATGAGTGACATGCCAGGAGACACTACCAGGACTAGCAGCAAATATGAAGTGCAGATTACCTTGAATTGCTAGATTTCTTGGTGATCGCCAAGGATAATGACCTCTGTGGGGACTGTCTGATCCGTAACACTGGTCTACAATTTTTGAGAAGTCGTCTGCTTCAGAGATAAAATGTGCTATTTATTATGTATTTTGATGTGCTGAATTCAAATATGACAATTAAAACAACTGACTGGCTACTGTTTCTAAGATATTTAAGTTTTTACATTTTATGTCTATGTATATTGTGTAGATAGTAGAGTTTTAATCATAAATTGTAAACCTAGGTCTTTTCATGTGTTTATGGTTGCTTTACAGGATAATATTTCACCTGTCCTGTTTATGTAACACTTTAAAAATCAGCAAAAGGGTTATATAAATAAAATTTATTAGGAAACAAAAGGCAAAAAACTATTATGTACATAGTTTAGTCCTATTCAGTGTCTACTCGGCGCTTCTTGGCTTGTCTCTTGTATTCATTAAATGGAGCATCTCTTGTCACTGTCCAGCAATAGTCTGCAAGCATTGATGGGCTCCATTTGCCCTGATAGCGTTTCTCCATTGTTGCAATGTCCTGGTGAAATCACTCACCGTGCTCGTTGCTCACTGTTCCGCAGTTCGGTGGAAAAAATCTAGACGAGAGTGCAAAAAATGGATCTTTAGTGACATGTTGCAACCAAGGCTTTTGTATGCCTTGAGGAGGTTTTCCACCAACAACCTGTAGTTGTCTGCCTTTTTGTTTCCGAGAAAATTTATTGCCACTAACTGGAAGGCTTTCCATGCCATCTTTTCCTTGCCACGCAGTGCATGATCAAATGCATCATCTCGAAGAAGTTCATGAATCTGAGGACCAACAAAGACACCTTCCTTTATCTTAGCTTCGCTTAACCTTGGAAATTTTCCACGGAGGTACTTGAAAGCTGATTGTGTTTTGTCAATGGCCTTGTCAAAGTTCTTCATCTGACCCAGCTTGATGTGTAAGGGTGGTAACAAAATCTTCCTTGATTTAACAAGTGGTGGATGCTGAACACTTTTCCTCCCAGGCTCCAATGACTGTCAGAGTGGCCAATCTTTCTTCATGTAGTGGGAATCTCTTGCACGACTATCCCATTTGCAGAGAAAACAGCAGTACTTTATGTATCCAGTCTGCAGACCAAGCAAGAGAGCAACAACCTTCAAATGGCCACAAAGCTGCCACTGATGTCGGTCATAGTTTATGCACCTCAAAAGTTGTTTCATGTTGTCATTTGTTTCCTTCATATGGACTGCATGACCAACTGGAATTGATGGCAAAACATTGCCATTATGCAGTAAAACAGCTTTAAGACTCGTCTTCCATGAATCAATGAACAGTCTCCACTCATCTGGATCGTGAACGATGTTGAGGGCTGCCATCACACCATCGATGTTGTTGCAGGCTTCAAATCACCTTCTATGAAGAAGAATGGGACAAGATCCTTTTGATGGTCACGGAACATGGAAACCCTATCATCACCTGCCAGGAGATTCCACTGCTGTATTCTGGAGCCCAACAGCTCTGCCTTACTCTTGGGTAGTTCCAAATCCCTGACAAGGTCATTCAGTTCATCTTGTGTTATGAGATGTGGTTCAGAGGAGGAGGATGGGAGAAAATGTGGGTCCTGTGACATTGATGGTTCAGGACCAGAAGTTTCATCCTCATCCTCTTCCTCGTCTGACTCAAGTGAGAATGATTCTGGTGCATCAGGAACCGGCAGTCCTTCTCCATGGGGTACTGGGCGTATAGCTGATGGAATGTTTGGATAATGCACAGTCCACTTTTTCTTCTTTGACACACCTTTCCCAACTGGAGGCAACATGCAGAAGTAACAATTGCTGGTATGATCTGTTGGCTCTCTCCAAATCATTGGCACCGCAAAAGGCATAGATTTCCTTTTCCTGTTCAACCACTGGCGAAGATTTGTTGCACAAGTCTTGCAGCATATGTGTGGGGCCCACCTCTTGTCCTGATCTCCAATTTTGCAGCCAAAATAAAGATGATTGGCTTTCTTAATCATACGGTTATACTGCGCTTTTGTGATGCAAAAGTCACTTCACTACAAACATAGCAGAAGTTATCTGCACTTTTCACACAAGTACGAGGCATCTCTGCTCACTTTGGCTAAACAGAAATATGTCCCTTTGCAAAATCAAACACTGACAGATAAGAGAGCATGACACTTTATGATTTCTAGAGCTGATATAGGGCAATTTGTTCAGCAGAGTGATGTAAGCTTCGTTATGATTGCATCATCCATGACTTCTAGGAATAACATGATGCAATTAATATCATGTATGACGCAATACCAGCTTCAGATTGCATCATTCATTGTTTTGCCTAAAAAGCAAGTACTGTCCAAACCCAGTCATAGATTTATTCATAGATTTATTCATAGATCCAGTCAAAGATGTATTTTAGTCATTTCTGGTTTAAATTGAGATCCCTTCCCTTTATAACTCCGTTATCCTCTGCCATTCCCAAGTCAAGGGTTGTATATACTGACCCAATAGCATATCTTGAAAACTAGAGCCAATCAACAATTTTAAGCATCATTTTCGTTCTCGGTGACCCAAAATTAGTAAAGTTTGACTACATTTATTTCAGAAGCATTTTGGCTGTAGAGCAGTGTAATGAGTCCTGAAGAGAGAAGTGACCTATCTTATTCTTGACAAGCTCAGCAAAGTCTTTGCAAAGGATGAGATTTGATGCCCCTTAATCAATTACTGGTCAATGAAGTTGCCAGAGGCACCTGAGTCAAGCAATGCTTTGTGGTCATCTGGCATGGCAGAATGCTGGAGGTGAAAAGAAGGGAGATGGGGAGACGTAGTTTGCTGATTAGGGGTTGCCACGATTCTGGCAGATAGGCATCAGTGCAATTCACTATGAGGCAGAGTGGAGCACTATGGGGAGGAGTGGCTCCCTTACTGGGGATGGGCTCTGGCATTTTCCGACCTGCAGGAGGATTGGTCTTTGGTTAGGCACCCTGCTGCAAGATGCCCAGGCATCCCACAATGCAGGCACAACTCCAGTGCCCAAAGACAGTTCTTTTCATCAGCGGAGAGTTGGGGCTGGGCTCAGTCAACTTGCATCAATTCAAAGTCTGGTAGGGCAACTGGGGCACCAGGAGATGGAAGAACTCTGGCTGGCAGAGGTCAGATGTCATGTTGCTTTTCTTGGGCTGGCTATATTAGCCAATGACTCTTAATACAAACATCAGTTAAGGCTTTCAGGCTAGGTGGAGGTTACACCCATGCTAATTCATCTTTGATAGTGTTGTAGAATCCCTGCCTCCACTGGTGTCACTGAACAGCCTCATTTCAATGAGTATCAGCAGTCAGGCATCGGAATTCTGCTGCATATTTGGCAACAGACCCAGGACCTTGCCGGAGAGCATGGAAAACAGCCTCTACATTTCATTTTCAATTAGGATTATCGAAGATGCCTGCTGTTGCCTGTAAAAGTTCTCAAAGTGTTCAAAGAGAGGACTGGACCACTCTCTGGTGAGCAGACTAAGTACTAATCCTATTCGAGACTGATCTGTGAGGTAGGATAATGGCAGCAACACAAACTGGAGATGTCACTGGCTAAGGAACCCATGAAATTTAACGTGATTCACATCAAATTTATCAGGTAGCAGCAGCTTGGGCTCATGGGGGACAGAAGACACTCTCTGGTCTTGTATCTGGGCCTGAAATGTTGCATTCTGATTGTCGTGTAATGACACGAGCTTGCGGTTCCTGCAAGTCCACAACAACATCTGAGGTGGGTTGGGCTCCTGCTGGGGCCCTTCTGGAGGGGAGCTCCATGCCATGGGACAAAATCCCCTCTTATCTTCTAGTGGGTTGCTCAAACTGTAACACACTGAGGTGTAGGTGGGATATCCTAGTGGTCACAACCGGAATCTGACTAAGTGGTTGGAGCAGAATCAGAGCAGAACTGGAGTTGTGGTCAGGAGATAAGCCAATGGTCAGAGCCAGGAGTCAGGATCCAGACCAGAACCAAAGAGGGGGACCTGGAATTGTGGTCAGGAGACAAGCCAGTGGTCATAGCCAGGAGTTGGGAGTTCGGAGGAAGGTAGGAACTAGCTCTGGAGCAGGAGCAGGCATGGATTAAAGCAAGGGCTGGTACAGGAAGCAGACTTGGCACAGCTGTGGGCATGGAACACATTGAGTAGCCACATTGTAGCACATTGGTGCTGTTGCTACCAGGCTGTTGCCTCTTCTGTTTAATCAGGGAACATTCTCAATTAGTGAGGGCTTAGTGGGCCCACCAAGGTCATTGGGTTACAAGGTGATGGCACCCAGGGCCAGCTGAGTTTCTGACAGCCATTTAGAAATATTAGAGAAATTTCTTTATTGGTGACAGTCAGAGCATTAATGAATGCTACTTGACAAGTGTTGATAAAGAATCATAGGGTCTCATTAGGAAAAATGGATGATGGAGACAGTACCACAAGAATTTATGGAATGGAAAGTAATCACATATCAGGAAAGGAAACAAGGAATGCTGTAGCCTATCCCAAGTAAATTGTAAACATACATTTTATTTCTGAAGTCTATTATACCTTAGAAAGAGACACATTTTGGTAATCCCTTAGTTTTAAAATGTATGCATAAGGTTGTAACCATATGAGAACATTTCATCTCATCATGAATGTAGAGATTAATGATGTTTAATTCTTAGTGATGGGCTACAGAGGAAATACATGTTACAGGTTGCCATAATTCCTAGAAGCCATTGGCAGGGATTATCTTTGAGAGTGATCTGTGAGACTGATATTACATTTCCAACTTTGTAATGGTGGGTATAGGTGTGTTATGTAGACATTGTGTTGAGAGATACTTGAATATTTCCAGGGATGACAGTAACATTTCTAATAATAAATGATTAAATGGAGCATGAAATTACATACAGTAGTCCCAAACTAGAAGACAAGAATCTTCATTGAACAGAAGTGGTTGTTATTATTAAGGTCATTTTGGTAAAGCTATCATACCTCTAGTGTGTAACAAGATGGGGTGGCCAGTGTTATAGCATAATGGCAGTAGAAATTAGTATTGGACTACCTGTATCCTTCCCTCAGCAATGTGAGGCACATTGTTCTCAATCACTTTCAATATAGTGATGTTATATCCCCAAAGACAGTACTGTCTTACTGTCGCTGTGACTCCCCCCCCTCCCCCCCAAAATATTGAGTTAGAGCAATGGTGGTATACTGGGGGTGGGGGAGGGAAAGCATTGTACTATAGTGTTTGGCATACACAAATACATAACACATTCATGTGTATGCACCAAGGGAAGAGAATTGTCAGTAAAGGTAGTTCTAGCCTATCTGTCATTCTGACATTTACTGTGTTTATGGTATGTTGAAACAGATTAAAGGTAGGGAAACATTAATATTTAATTCTAAAAGGACACTGAGGAACACAGCTTTATTGAACTGAAGAGTTGTACAGAAAAAAAACTATTTGTGTAAATCTACAAAATTTTATTAGTATAAGAACTATTTACTGTACTGGAAATTGATTTAAGTGTTAGTCATTATCCTTAAATGAAGCTACAAATACAAAGTTCAACTAATGATTCAACATATTGTGGATTAGGGAAAAGATTGTGTATAGCAAAAGTGTATGAACCTATTTCACACCTGCTAAGAATCCTGTTGATGTAAGATTACTCATCTAATAGTTGAAACCTATTGTAATTCTATTTTGCTAATTTATGTTATAACTGTCCAGTGTATAGGTATTTCACTGCTTGGGTTTAAGCAAATGTTACTCATTGAAGTCTGAAGGGCTCTGGGAGTTTTGGATTACCACCTGGAAGTTATACCTCCTAGCTGATAAAATCTAGCGAGGTGATAGTAGGTCCTTTGTTGGAAGAGATTGTTGATGCTTCTCTTCAGGAAGGCAGAGTGCCAGCATCTCTTAAAGAAACAATGTCTAAGCTCTTGGCCAAGAAACTATCCCTTGAAGCTTAAGAATTTTGCCAATCGCTGCCTTTTTTTAGGGAAGAATTTTGAGTTGGTTTTGGCATGGCCACTCTAGCAATATCTGCAGTCCTCAGATTCCCTTGGCTGCTCTCTGGCTGACTTTTTTAGCCTAGCACTGGTTTCACTGGTATAATTCTTTCTTGGTGATGTACAAAGATCAAGCATCTGCACCCAATTCTCTTAAAGCAGATTTTGAGGCTGCTGAGGTGCCTGTGGATTCTTGCAGACGTGGGTATAATTGCATTTGAATGACTGATTTTTTAAAAAAAAATTGTTTTCCTGAGATAATCCATAGGGTACTATTGGGCAGTTACTCTTTTCTGCCAAGGATACTTTCCAACAGGATACCAGGAGTTTTATTTTGTTCTCTGATTAAGCACATATATGAAACCATTAGTGAATGTAGGGATACAGAGTAGCCTGTGATGTCTCCAGAATGTGTATGAGACACACTTCCACATCTCTATTTCATTGGAGACAGATTTGGTAGTCAATCAATTCACTCTGTGTCTAGACACAACTGGGACCTGATTGATAGCTGACTGGTGAAGGGTAAATCCACGTAATGTTTGGAGTCTGGCTGGAGGAAACAACCAAAATATACCGTAGATCTGATTTTAGCTCCCTTGATTGATGGAGTTGGTCTGCCTTTTGTTAGGCAGGTTCACAACCTGGGGGTTTTGTTAAATTCTCAGATGCTTCTGGATGTTCATATAGCAGCAGTGGTCAAAAAGCTTTGTTATGTCTTTGTCTGGCCAGGAGTAGAGCTGGTCAAAAATATTTCCATCAGAAAATGCTCTCAATTTTAACACAATATTTTGTACTGAAAATTTTTGACATTTGAATCAAAATGGTGTATTTCATTTTGAGCTTATTGTCTTGGTTCATTTCTTTTCCAACATTTTTATTTCATTTGGATTTGATGTGGAAATTTTTCAGTGTACTGTGCTTTGTCTTGTCACGTATAACCCTGTGTCCTTTTTTGTTGTTGGAGGAGTGCACATTATCTCAGATTGGCTCTGTTTTACCCATGTGATGACATTGTGAACAGCATCTTTCAGTTTGTACCAAGCTCTGACTTTGGGTTAGGCTGTGATTGCAGGACATGCATCTTTGGAGAAAGAGCAGTGATTACTAGGCACTGTGTTTGTCTGTGATCCTGTGTGCTGTTATGAAGCAAGGCATATTTATTGATTTCACCTCATAAACCTCCTCTTCTCTTCCCTCTTCCCCATTTCCCCCATTCTGAATGATGAAAAGAGGGAGTGGAAGTAGTTCAAGTCACCATGTCTGACTCCTTCACAAACAAACACTTTTTTTTCTGATGCTGCTCCTAATACAAGTAACATTGCACCATCCCTCACAGGTCCCATCTGAGAGCTGTGTTAATGGAACAGGCCCCAGCATGAGGCTCCTCAGAAGCACCATTCTTCTATGTAGCAATTGGGGGTGGGGAAAAAGACCAACACGCTAGGCTTGCACTAGCTCAGTGGAGAAAGTGTTGGGGAAGCTCCACGCCATGAATCCCAGGAAGTGAAGGGAGAGAAACCAGATTGCCTAGAGGGGCAGTCAGCAGAATTCATTTTGACTCAGGCAGACCTCTCCTTTGGAGGAGGAGGTTAATGTACTCTGATTAATCAAGCACTATATGAGGTTGTTTCTCTTCTATAGGCTGACTCCCAGTGAGCCAATGCCTTAGACCATCAGCTACAGTTCCCTCTAAAACTTTGATCCATTATTTCAGTTCTAGAAAGTTTGCAATTACTAGTCACAACTTCCTTCTCTGCTGAACATGGTTTTGATGGGAACACGCGTGGGGAAGGTAGTGCTCCCCCACATTGCATTTCTCTCAGTTGCAACCATCATCACGCATCAGCCCCCTCCTGCAAGATGCATTATCCAAACATCCTCCTGGGTTAGGCAGCATTTCACAGTTGGTGCCAGGAACAGTCCCAGTGCCATTTTCCAGCTATGAAGATGTAGGGTCACTTTGAGCTATGACCCCAAATGGCTGAGGACATTAGCTGTGCTGAAAAACCTGGAACATAATCACAGAGCACATGCAGCAGTTGAGCTAGCTCAGGAGAAAAGTTAACAAGGACTGGGTCTACTACAGAGCAGAGATTGACACCAGCAATGTTTTCCATGATATTAGCAGCTGAATCCCCCAGCAATATTCCACAGCCCACAGCAGCATGTGTTCAGAGGGGGCAGTCCTTCTCCCTGGGGTGCTGGGCGTATAGCTGATGGAATGTTTGGATAATGCACAGTCCACTTTTTCTTCTTTGACACACACAAATACCTTAGGCTATGTCACTAACCATAGCATATGAGAGGATGCTGGCTGTGGACATGCTTCCTTCTCTCCTGGTGGATAGAGGATGAGGGCTTCAGAGGCCTTATGGCTACAGCTGCTCCCAGGGGAGGAGATACCTTCCACCCTTTCTAGTTTGCTAAAAAGGCCAGATCTGTATGTTGCTGTGGGAACTGCAGCACAGAATGCCCTGGGTATCTGCGAAGAATGGATGATGCAACTGACTACATGTCCGTTACAGCCCACTGGGTGAGCAGCAGCATAAAGGCTAGCAGCAGCACTAGGAACTTGTACACCCTCATGTGACAGCCCACCACTCTTTGCTTATGTTACGAAACACAGCATACCTCCAGAATCAAATTATTTCCAGACAAATTGTGTGCTGTCATGGAGGAGTGGCTAAGGCCATACACCCTCCATGCTGGGTTTGTGGCAACAAGTAATGCATTAAATATTGCAAAAGCAGGGGAGGAAGAGGCTTTCTAACATGTCCCTTGCTTCATTCACTCACTTAATGGTCGTGAGACAATTGCTGGAGAGGGATGCCTGGGTGAAGGCACTATGTCAGTGGCCAGGAAGATCTGTTGCCATTTCAGCTGGTACAGTGCAGCATACCACATACTTAGCTAAGGGGGACACTTTCTCTGCCTCACCACCAGATAAAGCAGGAGGTGGGGACCAGGTGGAACGCCACCTTTTACAGGCTGGAAAATCTGTCTGAACAGATAGCAGGAGTGGTAGCATTCTACATCCATGGCTCCAGACAAGCATAGACAGACATTAGCCTCCACTTTTCACCTTCCCACTGGCCATTCATGGTGACTCTAATAGACGTCATAGGTTACTTGGAAGTCACAAAGCTAGTCAGCAGGGATGATACTGGAACTAGCCAAGTAATTCTCTTGTAGTATCTGTTGGGGAGAAAACCGACGTACATGAAGAGGTCTAAAGTGTGAGGACAATAGTGAATCCTTGGTAGGTGGGGGTCATGCTGTGTCTGCTCTTCTTGATATATGCCATCCCCAAATCATAAGAGAGAAGAAGCACTATTTAATGGGAACATATCTAGAACTCCGATGGTTTCCATCCTCCCAGGTATCAGGCAGGCAGGTCCCACTTGTAAGAAAGGCTGAACATTGTGGTGACTGAAGTCATTGCTCCTGGCCCTCTAAGACATGGGCAGCAGCATCCTCACCACTAGGAATTAGCTGAGGTACTCAGGGTAAAATCCCCATATATAGATGCAAGAGTATTTTGAATTAGTCCTTGTGAGAGAGGATGGGATGGGTGAGGAAGAAAAGTCTACATTTTGTGGGTTTGGGGGGGTGCTTTAACTGTAGATATTGTTTGTAACAATGTTGCTTTTGTATGTGTACCTAGAATTATGGGTAAATTAACTTTAACTTTAAATTGAAATATAAATGTTCTGGTCTGTAGATTCTCAAGGCTAATAGTCTCAAGTAAGATTAACCAGAGATTAATGTAATAGTATCTTTCATTATCTCTGGTGTTCTATTTGCTATACTGAGGGTGAATTAACTGCTTTCTTATTACTATCCCCTACCTCCTTTTCATCCTTATACTTCTCTTTCCACATATGGAATGTAGGTAACTCAAAAAAAATGATTCAATGAGAACTAATTACAAAATACAAGAGTAGGTGGTACCAATTTGCATTGTTGGAGCTTGAAAGTTTCGAGTTTGACATGTTTTCTAATGACTTATTTGGTCACATATTCCATACAATGCAGGATTACCACTGAGACATCCAAGGCAAAGAAGATGCCAAGAAACTAATGTGTTTGCATTTCCAAGTTTCCTTGGAGTAGTCAAATACAGTATAATTCAAAGTGGAAAAATACGTCTGTATTATTATTATTAACAACAATAATTTACATTGCCTATTGTAGGTAGCCTCAGCCAAATAAAATAAAATAAAATAAAAAGATATGACACGTGTGTTTAGGGGCATGAAAGGGAACAGGCTGCAACTTCACTTGACATAAATATATATATATAAATATCCATAAACTCACTTATCAAATCAAATTCCTGTGTTAACTCCATATTAAACCTTGTATTCCCACAGATTTCCCAGTGCTCACTCTTTGGGAGGATCAATCCTTAAGCTCTAAATCCTCAAACTACCCCTTTTTCCAGATTCAGTCTTCAGTGCAGCATTGCTTTAAAAATAAAATATCCCCAGTCTACTTTTGGACTGTTAACACCTTGCACCAGGGACTAACACTTCTTGAATGCCTGAAAAAATGCCAAACATGATGGCCTGAGGATATAGCCCTTGCTTTTGGTAACAGATGTCCTGGATTTAAATGTAGGGGAGATCCTGTGGCAAGGGGTAAATCTATGGCTCCTTTATAGAATTAAGAGAATAGTGGATTTTTTCATTTGGGGGTCGAACTGAAAAATCCAAAAAAGATTCTGGTTGTGTGTGTGTGTATATATATATATGTGTGTGTGTGTGTGTGTGTGTGTGTGTGTGTGTGTATCTTTTTAATATTTAATTTCGAGTAAATTTTCAGGTATTTTTCACCCTTTTTCAAAATCAGTTAATTTTTTTTTTAAACCCCCATTTTGAAACAGTCAGATGTTTAATTTCAAAGCTGTTGAATTGAAATGTTTCAGAAATGTTAAAATGGAAGAGTTTGGCACTGCCAAAAAAAATAATGTTTTTTTTTCCAGCTGAAACTATTAGTTTAATTCACAAAGATTTTGGTACCGTTAAAATTGCATTTTCTGATTAATTTTACTATTAATTGAAAAGAATTTGCCCAGGTCCACTCCTTTATTTTGGGGGTGAAATTCTTTGGTTTGTGTAGTGCAGGAGGTCAGGGTAGGTGACTATAATGTCCCATCTAGCTTTGAAATCTATGATAAATAAATAATAATTGATCAATATCTCAAAAGAAAATATTTCTCTCTGATCTTATATGGTTGTCAGTGCTAATGTATGCATGTGACCAAGAAACACCTTGAACTCCTTTCTTCACACTTACTACTATACACTTACTTCTTACCTTCCAACCACCTTTCAGATTCTCTGACATAAGGTGTGAATCCGATGTGCCACATTTGATTATCTATAATTTCTGAAGAAGTATTTGCTGCAAAATACAATCAGTAGTGAGGTGTTCATATTCCCTGGAACATCTGCTTTCTAATGTGGAAAAGAACATGATTTTTTTTGTCTTACCACATAGATGCTGAAGCCAAGAGGAAATCAAATCTGGGAGGAACTAGTGGCACCATGTGCATGTGTGCAATTTCTTTTGTGGATTCCATTGTCATGTAGTCTTAGAAATTAAATAATAGTCCCATGCTACATGTACTGACTGTACTACTTTCTGAAACAAATTCTATCAGGAAACAAATTCCAGCTGCAACTTAAACATTTGTTTTCCAGGAATATTCACCCAAACAAAACTTTAATCATCCAGATGTTTATGAAAAGGAAATATAAAAGGAATACAAAAATGGCAAATTGGAATTCAGATTCTAATTCACCAAAATGTTTTAAATTAATTTTTCCCACTGTTGACTCTCATTTAATGGTAAGGCTAATTTGCTTTCCACCACCAAAATGGCTCCCTTTCCTCAGTGGGTGAAATGAAACATCAAATATATTTATGCAGTTGTTTCTGAAATACATATACTATGGTTGGGATTTTTCTCACCTCTAGGTATGGGAAGTCAAGGGGCTAAAATTCTCATTGACTTAAATGGGATCAGAGATAGATCAACACAGAGCTTTTGAAAGTCCAGCAGTGTCTTTTTGGTGCAACCAGACAACAGATTACATTTCCAAAATGAAAAGGCTCCTTGGATGACATCACTAACATATGGTGTGTATTTATTGTTAGAGTGTAATGGTCTGATATGATATTGATTATGAAAATTAACGTATGTAAGGGACCCCAGAGCATGGCATAGGTGTTTATATATGCTTTATAAATAAATAAATAATCCCTACCTCACATGTCAGTGAAGATGCTAGAAAATAATCATATGAAAAGTGAACAAATCTCCAAAGGAATTAAAAAATACTCTTCTAAAATGTAACAGAGATTGTTTTCCTACTTATATATTTGATTTCCTTGTTAGCCTTTATTTTGAAAGAGATGCTAGCGGGTCTTAATAAGTTCAGATCATATCTGTACGCCTGGGCATTTAATGTCTTATGTGACACTGACGATTTCTTTCAGTCTTTGGAGATCTCTATGGTATGCCTAAACAGTGTGCTTAACTTTGAATGTCCTTCCTCTTGTGGGTGTGACTTAGACCCCTGATATTATTGAATACACAGTAGATTTTTTTTTGTCTGTGAATAAGATCTTTTTTTCTACTGATAGAAAACAAGACTATAAATCCCAGTGGTGGGACTTGAAAAATTGGGTTTGTGTGGTTAAAATCTTTTGAAAATTCTTTAAAGCAGCATGAGACATTGTTCTATTCAATTTCTAGCTATTGATCCAACCGAATGCTTGTTTGGAGATTGCCTTTGCAGCTTTAGTTGAACATAAGAAATACTTTTCTCTTTAGAGATAGGGTGGGTGGGGATTTTGTTTACAAGGGACACATATCATGTATACGGATTTCTCTTGCTGAGGTCAATAAAGGAGGTTTGCCCTTGAAAAAAAGTATTGTACACCTCCCAGCTGTAGAACTTGCTTATGTGTTAATTGCAAAAAGGATAGTGAACAGCTGACAGTTGGAAAGATAAATGCCTTGACTAGCTGAGGAAAATAGTTCTGATTAAAGATATGTCAAACAAGGCAGTCTGCTGGTGCATCAGATGCCCTGTGAGAAAACTAACACTGGAATAGATTCAAAGTTGCAAGTGTCAGATTTTAGGCCAGAGGAGATTGAGACTGTCATAAAAAGAGGAGAACTATCTTTATGAAGGGAGACACGAGCTGACCTAGTCTCACTGCATCCTTACAGGCTAACCCACGGATAGAATGGATATTGGCCTCAAAAGAGGTGCCTACGTTTGTTGCCCTCATCAACAGAAACAGAAAGATAGAGGCCTGTTTTCAGAAACAACGAGCTAAAGGTAATCAGAATACAGGGGTATGCTACACATTGTCCTCATCTTTCTCCCTCCCTAGGAAATATATTTTTCCTTATTCTCTTTTATATCATTAAAATTATATTGAACTATAATGATGAATCACTGCATACACAACTATCTATATATTTTTAACACTGAGTATTAATCCTAGCATTGAAACAGAGTCACAGATCCAGATCTGGGATAGGGGCTTGGCATTTCCATTCTCCTACCCCTTAGCACAGGAATTTCCCTACATCCCCCCTGAACTCATACTTCCCCAGGTAGTGTTGCCAGTTTAGTCATTTTCCAACTAGATCGAATTGTTTTAAAAATTTTCTAGTTGGGGAAAAAATATCCATTTAGTTGTTGGTTGGAAATTTGAATTGAAATTGAAACATTAATAGATACTTTAAATACATATATGTGATCAAAATCCTTGTACCTTAAAAAGCATAATAGGTTTGAAAAGTATGAACAAACACTAGCTTCTTCACACAGCTGTGTTACTTTATGACAATGTTGGTGCACTCATTTTGGCAACATTGGACAACCTAATAATTTCAAATGATCATTTATAAACAACAATAAATCGTAAATTCAGATGCTGATGTCTATTGGTGTGTTATGTTTAAAATGTGGGGCCGAGAGTTAGTGCCGAATTGCATTGCTGACAAAAATGTACAAAATTTGCTTACAGCAACTGGGCAGCTACAGTAAGCTTAACTCCTCTTTTTTTTCTTGAAATTTCGTGAAAGTTTATGCATATATAGAAGGAATTCATATAATTTCTCATTTTGGGGACAACTAGATTAGTATGTTTTAGTGCCTTTACTCCAGAATGCTACATTTGAGACTGGGAAACTTTTATATAAATATGTTTCCTAGTATGCGAAGATTTTTATTTGCCAAGGTTGTCATCGTCGGTATCTCGAGAGGTTGGTATCATGGGAAGTTTCAGTACTAAACATTTTTATTATAATCAGTTTTTCAAAAATCAGTTTAAATTAAATATTTTTTTTTTAAAACATTGATTTTTTGTTTGTTTGTTTTAGAAATTTAAAACTGTTCCATTATTCGGTTTTTACCGGGCTCACCCTCATTCCCCTGTAAATTTGAACACCCCCTCTAATTTCAATTGCTGGGGAAACACTGCTTTCCTGCCTCCAGATAGTATACACATGCTTCACAGCCCCACAAACTTCTCACCTCCTTCTGGTCCCTCCAAGTTCAGCAGTGCCATGGAATGGCAAGGAAGATGGAACTGATGGGGGCAGAGGGTTTAAAGCAGTGGGAATGGGGAAAACAGGGGAGGAGAAGGGACAGGGGCCTTGGAGCAATGGACATGATGGAGGGAATGTTTGAGTTGGAGCAGATTTGCCTACTTGTCTTTTGAAAATTTGGAGTGTGGCTAAATTTAAACCGCTGAAAACCAGGATATACAAAGTTAAGGTGCACATTCCACCCCTGCAATTGAACCTTAAATCTGTCCTCTTTAGGTGATGCACCAGCAAATCAGTAATACACATATTAACACACCACCATTAGAGATTCTATAGAGCACTCTGGTAACAGAGCACATGAGCACTGTAGGACAATGTCTAACACCATCAAATTGCTAAGGCAAAACTCAGGTTTAGGTCAGACATGTCAAAGAGAAGGTACCTATATGTGACCTACACGAAAACCCTGAGCCTACTCCACACCAATCACCCCACACTTGTTAAATGTTACCAGCCCTCCACTCTTGTCCTGAGGATTCATTCTGACACATCCCCTTCATCTACTGCTCATTATGTCAGGGAGGACACTGTCATGTATGCCACAGCCTGCTGACAATCCCCGTGGCAAAAAGAAAAAAGACACCATGTGCACCTCTGCAGACACAACCTATGTAACTCAGCATTGAAATGAGATATATGTGATCCTTCAAAGTACACATGCACCTCTTGTCATATCACAGCTCTGGCAAGATGCCCCAACTAATCCTTCCACCATTTAATAGATCTATTCCTTAAGACAATGAAGTCAGTTGAAGTTGCATGCAGATAAATGTTGGAGTTTAAATGTGTGGAGCACAACACAAACAATGGCACATTCTCTTAACTTCCTCATGTCTATTTATTCTGACACCCCACCCCATTACTAGTGATTCTCAGTGGTTATTGCCTGCTCCGGGGCAGAGTTCAGTTTGCATTGCTGGGGTGTCATGTAACTTATCTCTTTTTCCTGGTTTTCAGAGGTTTGTTCGCTATTCTCCATATTCTGGAAGAGCATGAGGCACCATTTGGCAACCTTAACCCTCCACTAACAAAGTTTTAGGGCATTTAATTGATAACTTTTCTGCTGGCCAATGATTAGTTGTGTTAATGTTTCTACACAAAATTTCTGGCCTTTACGGGTATTTTCAAGGTTATTTGATGTTGTATAGAATTACATTACATTAAATTGCAAACATGATGAAAATGCAGTATTGACTTAGGTGTTTCATATAGTCTATATTATTTTGTAAAGCAATATTGATTCATCTTCAGTTTGTAAGGTCAGCATAAAGTTTACAAAGAAAAATATATGAGGTTTGGCAATATTATATGGTGCTTGCCTATTAAAGTACTAAAATGTGAATAGCTGCTACAGAAGCTTTTCTTTAAAAAAGCTTTAATATCCTCATCAACCCCAAGATGTATTTATTTGGTCTCTGTTTTGGCTTATAAAAATGAATATAATATGCAATTATGATGATATTTTGCACTTCTAGCACACGTTCATCTGAACATCTCTGTGCGTATTGTTATCTATCCTTCAGGAGCAGAACACAGATTTCCTGACTCACAGCATTGTGCTCTATGCATTTGACCACAGATGCCCTGAATAATACTTTGCTCTTCCACAATATCTAGAATCTTGAAGCACTTTATAACCTTGAATGAATGTTGCTTCAGCACGTCCGCTTGAGGTAGGTAAATATTAATAACCCTCTCAAGAGGGAGATAATGAAAAACAGCAGAATTAAGTGACATGCCTAATATCACATGTGAAGTCTGTGGTGGCAGAACCAGAAATAGAACCCACAATTCTCAAATCCTGATCCTGGACTGTGACCGCAAAACTATCCTTCCAATGCTTTACAACATTAATTGAACAATTCTGTAATGCGATATTCTGAGAATTACCGTAATTTATAGGAATCTCACTGAATCAAAGCCTCTGTCACTTTCATTAAGACTAAGTAGGCCTCATTTACGAAAGCACTTAATCAGGTGCTTTAAGTCCTATTGACCTTCAGTGTAACTCAAAGCACCCTTCCTGAGTGGGTATGCTTTCCTGAATTGATGTACGGTTGAGGACTGGCATTATGGAACTAGAGTATCTAGTTTAAGGGAGGAGTGCTGGTCTTGTGGCACAGGACAGGGACTCAAGACAAGCCTGAGTTATTTTCCTAACTTTGTCACTTGCTTCCTTTCTGATTTTTTGCTCAAGCCAAATAGATTACATACACACATCCCTACAGCTTATATCATATAGTAAAATTGTCTGGTATGTAGTGGGGGGAAAAAACGTATTGAGAATCTTCATGATGGCTTTCCTAAACTAGAAAAAAAAAAGAGCATTACCATGGCTATTTTTAGTTGACCACGTTTTTGAGAAAGGTCACACAGGTTCCTCTTTTACTTGCTTGTGCAAATTTATTCTAACACTCATGTAACTATCATACCACGTGGTTGAGAAATTCTTCAAGCAAGAAAACACGGTAAATTAAGTTTAATTTCCATGACGTTTTGCGTTCATGTAGAGATTAAGAAATGTAATTTGTTTGAATCCCGCAGTTTATTATTAAAATGTTAATTACTTTTATATATTAGCATTCTCCTAGACTGCCAGCACTTGATTTATAAAATTGATAATATATTTTTGCCATGAAAAAGAGAATATATTTAACTTTATTTTTAATGATAATTTTAGACATTTTTAGCGTTTATACTATTTTCATATTATAGTATATACAATATATGCAACAAAATCCTATGGTAAATCTTATATAGTCTTCAACAAACCGGCAAAATACGCTTTCAGACACAAAAGACCAAAGCTCACCTTGACAGATTAGGAAAGAATATTGTTTCAATCTATGCTCAGTTGGCAATAACATTGTGGGTTTTTCACCTTCCCAGGAAAAGCTGGATGGTTTTGAATGCTTCTACAGTCATGTTTTGCTGTGACAAATTTTGGCAAAATACATTGTGAGAGGAGTCTTCTAGCAGGACTCAGTTTCGTGAAGAAAACTCTCATAGAATCAGGAAGTGTTTGCCTGGACCTTCAGTATGTTACAGGGTATAAGTAAGATTGTACCATCTTGCAATAATCCAGACATGTATACCTTTGTCTGTAGTCCTAGCCACATGTGAGAGGAGGGGGCAGGGATCTGGCTGCAGATTATGGTATGGATTGCATAGGAGATAGGACTAAATCTAGATTTCCCTTTGATTATTTGGGCCTGCACAATTACTGCTGGGTGCGTCACTGGAAGTATTACTACCAGACAACTGTGTTAGTTTTTTCCACCCATGTGTTTGGTATGTTAATTAGTTAACACAATTGCAACCTTTTCTTGTTTAAATAGTTGCAGACATGTATTCCATTCAGGTGTACGTGCACTGAGAGCAGATTTTTTTTCCGTAGCAGTACCTCTCAGGGCATGCCCAGTGCCGAATTATTGCCTAGGCCGACAAATTTGCAGGGGCGGAAGCTCCCCTCCACGCTCCGTCCCCCTGCTCCATCTCACCTCCGCCTCCTCTGCAAGCACGCCGCCGCGTCCTGTTTCTCTCCCCTCCCAGCGCTTGCACCGGCAGGGAGGAAGGGGAACGCCACGCGCTGGGGGAAGAGGCGGGGCCGGGGGCGGGTATTTGGGGAAGGGATCCAATAGGGGAAGGGAGGGGGCGGAGTTGGGGCGGGAACTTTGGGGGGCATTGGAATGGGGGCGGGAAAGGGGCGGAGTCAGGCGGGGCCACGGCAGCAATTATTTCCCGGCCTGGGGCGGCAAAATTATTAATCTACCACTGGGCATGCCCTACACTTCCTTGGTGCCCTTCCCAAGGCTAAGTAAGGGCAGTGCTGCCCCAATACCTACTCTGTTCCTTGTTACCACCTTTGGCCTGAGTCAAAGCTCTCCAGGCTGATTTTCTCTTTCTGTTTTTTCTACCATTTTGCAGTTTGTGGCTAAGTCCTTAGCAGTGTAAATTGTTAGTAGGAGCAGGGGCGGCAGGTTTGTATAATTTTGGGGGATGCCCAGAACGGATACAAGTCCCGTCCTGCCCCTGCCACACACACACCTGCTTTGCAAGCTGTTGTATATTATTTAAAATAATGTAAAAATGTGAGGGCTTTGGGGTGGGGCTGGTGATGAAGGGTTTGGGGTATGGGAGGGGCTCAGGCACAGGGTTGGGGTGTGGGGGTGAGGCTGCGGGATGGGGCTGGGGATGAGGGGTTCATGGTGCAGAAGGGGGCTTGGGGCTGGGGCAGAGTGTTGGGGTGCTGTGGGGCCAGGCTCTGGGGTGGGGTGAGGGATGAGGAATCTGGGGTGCAGGCAGGCTGCCCCGGGGCTGGGGCCAGAGAGGAAGACTCCCACAGCCCTCTCCCAGCTGGCAGCAGCAAGCTCCAGGGGAGGAGCCCCCCTCTTCCCTCTGACAGCACACTCACCTCTCCCCACTGTCACTGCACATGCTCCTAGGGCTCCTTTCAGGTCCAGGAAGCCCCCTCGCCTCCCGTGTGGTGGAGGCGGGAGGGGGGGGACTGCCATCACATGTGCGCCTGTTCCCTGTTGCTGTCCCTCACTGGGGGATGGGGGCGGATGCCCCTTACCCAGCGTGGGGCAGGAGTGGTGATTGTGGGCGGCGGGGGGAGGGCATGCGCTGGTGGAGGGTCACGCCGTAAAAGGGAAGGGTCCAAGGCGGAAGGGCAGGGGCAGGGTCAGCCTGCCCTGTCACTAGTGGTTGTGGGGCACTAGGACCCTGTGGTGGCAGTTGATGCAGGGAGCCAGCGCGGAGCTGCAGGGGGCAGCCGCTGGCTTGAGACAGGGACACTCCAGGTCTCGGGGGAGGCCTGCAGGGGCGGCAGGCAGGGCCGGGGGACACTCAGGGGAGGCAGGCGGGGGCGGCAGGCAGGGCCAGGGGAGAGACCTGGCCCCAAACATTGCTGGAGCCAGGCCCCCAGGCCCTGAATATTGCTGGAGCCCAGGCACCACGGGCCCATATAACTCGCCGCCCTCAGTAGGAGTTCGTACCTGTAGTTTAAAGTTGTGTTAGTTTACCAGGGTAGAGCTCGGTGTGCTAATGTTCACACTCCTGAGTGGAATACAGATCTGCACCCACATCTTGAAGAACAACAGTTAAAGCAAAAATAAATAATTGTTTTTTTTTTTATATCCACACTTTCCTGGGCATGTCTCATTCCCCGCTGTGTGTGAATCAATGTTTTGTTTTGTTTTTTACTAAGAAGAGTTTCCAGATCAGTTTGAAGTCCTGGAGTTTCTTACATGATTTTGTGGATTACAGTCTCTAAGGGAGCAGTTCACACAACTTGATGGATAGAAGTGGAGTTTATGTACTAAAAAGGGCTGGGGGGGGGCTGTGAGGAGGAGTGCCAAGTGAAATGCTCTTTGGATCTCATTTTCTTAGTAAAGGAAGAAGTTAAAGGAGTTATAAAAAAGACAGATTTTTTGATTAGATAATCATTAGGTACAACAGTCATAAGGTTTACTGTAGCTTTTATCTTGTTACTGATGAGACATTTCATTATATGATTTCAGTATGTCACTGTTATCTCTTGCATTTCAAAGTACTAGGTAGGCATTTTTGTTAGCACCCTATACACATTTTCTGACAGCTTACAAAGTTAGTTTCAGCAACCTTATGATTTTATTTCCAGGGTATTATTTATGACTTACAAGATAAGCATTTTCAATGCACACTTAAATGACTCACTATAGCATATTGTATAATTTCAAAATTATGCTATATTTAGTATTCAACATATGCTTGTGTTTGATCATTCAGAAAACAATCATTTTCTGGGATTCAGCTACAGCAATATACTGTACAGTAAGTCCTTGCTTAACATTGTAGTTATGGTCTTGAAAAATGTGACTTTAAGCGAAACGATGTTAAGTGAATCCAATTTCCCCATAAGAATTAATGTAAATAGGGGGGTTAGGTTCCAGGGATTTTTTTTTTTTTTTGCCAGACAAAAGACATTACATACATATGCAGTATACGTTTTAAACAAGTTCTAATCTGAGGATTGTCTGGGGACCTGCTCATGAGCTCCCTGAGATTCTCCTAAAGCAACCCTGTTGATATCAGGTGTGATATTTCCCAGGCAATGCCTTGTTGCTAAATGATGAATTAGCACTTGGCTGATCCCTCAAGAGTTAACATGTTGTTGTTAATGTAGCCTCACACTCCACAGGTGGCACCAAAGAAGGCAGGAGGGAGGAGACACAACAGTTGGATGGCAATGGCTGCAAACACTTCCCTGTGGAAACTGAACGTGATGATAAACCCATGCTATCCCACTGGAGCGCACCATTTCCTCCTCCGGATGGCGCATTCATGGCTGCACAGGCGCTGACTTTCCAAAGTGCCCCCCCAGCTCCGCCCTACCCCAGTCCATCCCTCCCCCGGAGCGCACCACGTCCTTGCTCCTCCCCTCTCCCCCCAGCCTCCTGAACACA
This sequence comes from Malaclemys terrapin pileata, assembly GCF_027887155.1. Classification (NCBI taxonomy): domain Eukaryota; kingdom Metazoa; phylum Chordata; order Testudines; family Emydidae; genus Malaclemys; species Malaclemys terrapin. The sequence continues at coordinate 31,181,546 of NC_071513.1, read as the reverse complement.
GCGAAACAGCTAATTGCTGTGGGTGGGGGGAGGTGTGTGGAGGGAAGCTGATACGGAGGCTGCTAACCCACCCTGGCTCCAAGCCCCCCACCCACTAGCAAACTTTAAACAAGTATGTTCTCTAATATATCAGTGATGTAACAACGAAGCAACATTAACTGGGACGACATAATCTCTCTCTATCCAGATACTTCCCAGCTGGTGATAGATTTAAGGCAACCTACTATTTCATGTGTCATCCTATGAAAGAGAAATAAGCTTCTGTGCTAAAGAATTTTTTTATCTCTGTAATTAAGGCATACTGGGCAAGTATGAGTGCAGTTTGACTGTATTGCCTTAGAGAATGGATGGGCGGGGCACATGTAGACAAGCTCACTTGGAACCCAGTCCTCCAAGGTTCTGAATTCCCCTGAGAGGTGTTGTGCATTCACAATAATAATTGAAGCCAAAGCGACTGGAGCATAATTAATTCATCTCTGCAGAAACTTAGCACTTTACAGCATGGAGCCTTGGTTTGCTATTTGTTTTACGAGTCTCTGTGTGAAAATGCATCCTCAGCTGAAACCCATATAAAGTTCCAGGGTTCTAACATATGATTCAGAGAGAAACCAGAAATAGACTTGTGGTGGTGTGGTCTTTGCAATTTCTCAGTTTAAGCTCCAGTAATAACTTTTGTTCAACACAGAACTTACAAAATGTAGACTTGAACATCCCCAGCAGAAAACAAGGAGTATATAAAAGCTTCATATAAATCTTACACTGGTTTAACAGGAGCACAAATATGAACTTTGAGGAAAGAGGGACAAGCAGATGAAAATAGGTCAATCTATCCATCCCAGGGTAGTTGGCCTCTGAGGGGAACAGCCGGTTGCCCTACCTGTGCCAGATTCTGCTGAAAAGAATAACCAAACCCAGATCCACCTGTTAATAGTTAATTACTTAACTGGGGTGCTATTAGAGACTGGCTCAGCAAAGAGTGATGCACTGTTGGGAGAAGAGTGGCATCTGTCTGAACACCCAGCAGAGGCCCAAGCCCCAAGCAGGGAATTCAGCCTGAGGGTGTTCCGTGGATAGCGGGGCAAGACATAAGATTGATTAAACCAGAGGCCGAGAGTTTCTTTTGGAGTAGCTTGCTAAAGCTTTTGTTTGTTTTCATATTGTCCTTCTCTGTTAAATAAATGATACCCTCCAAAGAGGATACACTTTAGTACTAGAAAGGGCTGCTTGGACTTGTTTATACCCCTGGTGAAGGGAAACTGAGGCAGGAGCACCCCTGCAGAACCACACATAACTGCCAGGGAGCATGCTAATGTGACCTCCATGCCATTACACCATCCAAATTATATAAGGAACTGGGCATTTTGGATCTGTTGGCATCATATGCTTATTACTTCAGGTTTCAGAGTAGCAGCCGTGTTAGTGTTATTACTTCAGTTCATGATTAGACCTTTATAAATGGGTTAAATGAGTTCTTATTCTGACTCAACTTCTCTTTGCATGTTAGTTTGATTCAAATATCAGTTGTATTCTTTCTGCAATAGAAACATTAAGGTTATTTTTTTACCTAATGCTATTGTGTAATTGCCTATGCAAGAATAGACTATCATTTTGTTTTACAATGCATGTAGCAAGGACTTAAAATGTAAATATGTGGTGTTAGGTATTCTTTAAGTGCACTATTTAATTATTCGCTTAGACCTTAATGATTAGTAATGTCAAAAGTAATGTTTTTACAGCACTTGTGGTTTTAGATGAGCTTGTAATGTCTTTCATTCTGAGTTAATATAACTAATGCAATATGCATGTGGGACGACGCCAGAATATTGAGCATATTAAAATCTAACCTGTGTAACAATGGACAAATAAGTGACTTTAAGTGCAAAACCTACCTTGTGTTCCTGTGTTTCTTTGAACTACTCTGTTTATTATTTGTGTTCTAGAGTATCCACTGAAAGGGTGTATCTAAAATGTATTATTCCCGAATAAATATTGTACATTCTGCCCATCGTTTAACAAACATAATATAATTTCATGAATCTAGGAAAACAAAATGGTTCTTTTTTGGAAAGGAAAAATTTCAGTTCTATAGTTTTCTTTTGGGAAACTGGAGTTTCCCATAGTTAGAATACTACTTTTTTGCTAGCAGTTTTCATATGTTATTAAATTGCTCTTGTTATTTAGCAATGCTCATGTTGCAAAGCAAACCCCAATCAGCGGGATGATTACCTCTACGACAATTTCTATTAAACTTTGTATAGTAGCAATGGCCTATTGTCATGCTCCCCTGCTGTTACAGAATTCCTATTTAATGTGACTTACGTGAAAAAAATCAAGTCTGATAAAAGATGCCACATACAGTAAGCTGCACTGTTGAATTTTTTAATGAGTATGCATATTAAGCACCACATACTCTATAAAAAATTGACTGTGTTGAAAGGCAGGTTTTGGTTTTGTCCATGAGTAATTCTGTAGAATATGTCCATATACTCTAATCATGGATACAAACAGTAAATGCTGGCTAATCTTTGTTTCTGAAATGCAAGGCAATGAGATGGAGAAATTTTCTTAATAATTCCAGAAGTGCTAATACTGTTTTAGGGCATAATTTGTACTGTACATCCTTTATCTTTTTCAAACAACTTTACATGTGAATATGCTATTGTAGCTGTAGATACCTGTGAAACAGCTGACTACTCCTATGTCTTAACCAAGGCCACCAATTTTATGCACAGTATATCTAGGGTTTTGTTACAATCAAGAAAACAGAGATCTGTATGTTGCTATATATAAATGCTCAGCCTTCAGATTTCAGTTTATTCTGTAAAATGAAAAGCTTTGTTTTGTTTAAAAAAGACAGTTTTAAATGTAACTGTATAGTGACATTTGGGGCCCAGGACTGAATTTGCAGGTGCACTTGTTAAAATACAGGGAAAAAAAACAACAAATAGTTTCATGTTTTTAACGAATAAATGTTTCATTTAATTTAAGAATACAATTCTCAGTCTGTAGGATTCCATGATTAGAAGAAGACTGCAAATATGTCACTGTGGTGTGTGCATGGATATAAGTGCTACCTAACGGCTATTCTGTGAGGTTTTGGTGACATTAATTGGATGTTACTTTATGTTTATGATTATGCTGTCAGCTCAAAGGAATGAGGTTAGATGGTAAGCTTAGTAATAGAGATTCATTAAAATTTGTATCTATCTAGTATCACTTTTCTTTTAAAAAGAGTATTCCTCTTACTTTCAGGCAAAACAGACACTTTAGAATCTCTGTTAATGAAGGTAATGGGTTGTAAATGTGTAACCAGTTATGACATAAATTAGTAGGAAGTCCAGCTAAGGTTTGGAAGCAGTTTCTTGTTTTTAGTTATTTTATCTCTGCAATGTGGTAGGACCAAGGGTGTACACAAGTGGGGCGGGGAGGGGCACAAGCAGGGGTACTGCCCCCGCAAAAAATCTCTGTGTTCCTGCAGCTGGTGAGGAAGGAAGCAACAGGGCAGCAGGCTGCTGACTGAGTTTCTCCTTCTCTACCCACCCCCACCTACAGATGCAGCCTGCTGCTTCTCCTTCCTTGTGGTTGGAGTCCCACATGTTGCCTCTGCCTCCAGCCCCTGGCTCACCTTATGGGTGCCTGCAAAGCAGACGGCAATGCAGAGACTCCAGCGGCAGGGAAAGAGAAGCAGCAGGCTGATGCTGTAGGGTTAGGGGAGGACCCCGCAGCCAGCCACTCTGCTGCTTCCTCCTGCCCAGGTTGCAGGGACATGGAGAGTGCAGATGCTGGGGGAGCCTCTGTCTCCTCGCGGCTGGGCGTCCCTGCCAGAGGCATCCTGAGAAAGGGTGGGGGATCACGCAAACCTTTCATTTGTATGTGTTTAACGTGCCCCTCCAAAAGTATTCAAATTTAAATTCCTTTGCACAATCCTGGAGAGAATGGGACTATTGCTTTTTCAGGGACTTGGAAATCTTCCCATTTTATCAACATTTTACCAGACTTTTAGTTTGCCAAAAATTCAGATAGCCAACTGGCTGTCAAGCTGATTGTGATTATCCAATCAAAACAATTGCTTTTTTCTTATTTAAATTTTGACAGTTGTCATGTTTCATCAGTCACATCAGATTTCTAGGCTTGATTCCCCTGTCACTGACAGACTGTAAGTCAAGAGCACCTCTACGGAAGTCAAAGGAGTTATGCCAGTGTAAAATTGATGTAAAGGAGAGGAGAATTAGGCCTTGTTGGTTTACTTTTGCATGGTGATGAAACATAAATAATGCAGTATGGCACAGCAATCATATTTCAAAAGTTTTCATAATTTTAAATATTACAGCTCCTATTATAGAAAATACCCATGGTCCTCTTGGATATTCCCTGGAAGGGTGCAGAAGCTAGTTCAAAATCATGTTTCCAAGGATAGTGAAATAGAGCTGAAAAGCAACATCCCCTCTCTAAACCCTGTAACACTGTCCTGATACACCATCAAGGAGAAGAGAGCTTCAGTAAGTGAATTCTTGCCTCCGTCACTCCTAGAATATATATGCCAGAGCTGATTATGTTCACTGGATTTTCACAGTCCGCTGGAGCTTCAACGTCCCTTAGGCTTGAATAGCTTCCCTGTGTGACCCCTTAATGGGGAGATGACTGGCACTTATCTGGAAGTTAGGTGAGAAATAGAGGAACCTTCTGTCCTCCCACTGGAGTTTTGTTGGTGGTGCTGAGGAGTGGACAGTTACATCCTGTTGCTACAGCTCTCTGCTGGTGTGCTGGGATTTGGGGCTACCTAAGAATGGCCATACTGGGTCAGACCAAATGTCCATCTAGACCGGTATCCTATCTTCCCATAGTGGCCAATGCCAGGTGCCACAGAGGGAAGGAACAGAACAGGTTATCATCAAGTGATCATCCCCTGTTGCCCATTCCCAGCTTCTGGCAAACAGAGGCTAGAGACACCATGCCTGTCTATCCTAGCTAATAGCCATTGATGGACCTATCCTCCATGAATTTATCTACCGTAGTTCTTTTTTGAACCCTGTTATAGTTTTGGCCTTCACAACATCCTCTGACAAGGAGTTCCACAGGTTTACTGTGCGGTGTGTGGAAAAAAATACTAATTTTTTTTTTGTTTTAAACCTGCTGCCTATTAATTTCATTTGGTGACCCCTAGTTCTTGTGTTATGAGGAGTAAATAAGCTTTCCTTGTTTACTTTCTCAACAATAATCAACAATAATCAAATAAAATCAAAAGTGATTAGTATTAAATAACCAACAGCATGGTCTCTCTATTTTCTATATTTGGTGATAGTAACAGAGTATTTACTCACTATTATCCACATTTACCATATAGATCCTAGGCCTCTGAAGCCAATGGCAAAACAGGATCTGACCCACGCTAGCATTCTTAGATTATGGTTTATATTTCCCTATGAGTCCTGATACCAAGCCCATTGGAATCAATGGGAGTCTTTCCATTGATATCAACAGGTTTGGGATCAGGCCCTCGGACATCAGTGTGTGGGAATAGTTAGTAAGTGCTAAATACACTATAATATTTGAAAAGACTAGCTATGTAGGACTGAAAGGGATTCCGAGAGGTCATTTAGTCCAGTCCTCCCATGTTGAGGCAGGACAAACCTTTCCTCATAGGTCAGTTTTTTTAAAACCTTTTATCATTTCTGTTACTCTCCTCTGGACTCTCTCCAGTTTGTCCACCACTTTCCTAAAGTGTGGTGCCCAGAACTGAACACGATACTGCTGCTGACTGCCAAGTATAGCAGGACAATTACCTTCTAGGTCTTATATACAACACCCTTGTTAATACACTCCAGGATATTAACCTTATTTGCAGCTGCATCACATTGTTGATTCATACTGAGTTTGTGAAACTCTATAACCCCCAGATCCTTTTCAGCAGTACTACCAGTTCACCAGTTATTCCCCATTTTGTAGTTGTGCTTTTGACTTTTCCTTCGTAAATATAATACTTTGTACTTGTCTTTATTGAATTTCGTCTTGTTGGTTTCAGACCAATTCTCCAATTTGTCCAAGTTATTTTGAATTCTAATCCTGTCCTCCAAAATGTTTGTATCCCTTCCCAGCCTGGTGTCACCCACAAATTTTATAAGCATACTCTCCACTCTACTATCCAAGTAATTAATGAAAATATTGAATTGTACCAGATCCCTGAGGGACACTAGTAGACACACAATCTGAGTTTGACAGTGAACCATTGATAATTACTCTTTCATTACAATCTTTCAACCAATTGTGCACCCACCTTATATTAATTTTATCTAGGCCACATGTCCCTAGTTTTAACTAAGAGAATGTCATTTGGAATGACATGAAAAGTCTTACTATCAAGATATATCATGTCTACAGCTTTCCCCCTCATCCATCTGGCCAGTTACCCTGCTAAAGAAGGAAATTAGGTTGGTTTGGCATAATTTGTTCTTGACAAATCCATGCTGACTAATCTTATAACCCTATTATCCTCTTTGTACTTATAAACTGATTATTTAATCATTTCTTCCTGTATCTTTCCAGATATCAAGGTTAAGGTTAGGCTGACTAGTCTATAATTCCTTGAGTCCTCTTTGTTCCCCTTTTCAAAAATAGGTGTTGCCCTTCTTCAGTCCTCTGGGACCTCACCCATCCTCCATGAGTTCTCAAAGTTGATCACTAGTTCTGAGATTGCTTCATCTACTTCCTTAAGTATCCTAGGATTAATTTTGTTAGTTGAATACATCTAACTTATCTAAATATTCTTTAAGCTGTCCTCTCCTTATTTTGATTTTTGTTCCTTCACCCTTTTTATTAATATTAATTGTGTTGAGTATGTTGTCACCATTAACCTTTTTAGAGAAGACTGAAGCAAAATAGGCATTAAAAGCCTCCTCAATCTTGATGTCTCCATTATTAGCTTTCCTTGCTAAATAAAGGACCTACACTTTCCTTTGTATTTCTCTTTCTCCTAATATATTTATAGAACCATTTCTTGTTGTTTTTTATTTTCTTTGCTAGGTGTAACTAATCCTTTCTTGATTGTTTAGATTATTAAAGAGCTCCTGATGAAGCCATGTTGGCCTATTACTATTCTTCCTATCTTTCCATAGCACCAGGATAGGTTGCTATTGTGCCTTTAATATTGTGTGTCTGAGAAGCTGCCAACTCTCCTGAACTCCTTTTTCTCTTAGATTTTCATCCCATGGGACTTTACCTACCAGTTATAAGTTTGTCTGGGTTTTTTGTTTGTTTGTTTCTGCAATTCATTGTCTTTATTCTGCTGCTCTCACTCCTTCCATTCCTTACAAATCATGAAATCTATCATTTATGATCATTTTCATCAAAATTCCCTTCTACCTTCAGATTTGCAATCATTTCCTTTCTGTTAGTCAGAATCAAGTCTAAAATGGCTGTTTCCCTGATTATTACTTCCATTTTTTTAAACTAAACATTGTCCCAGATACATTCCAAGAACTTATTGGACATATTGTGTCTTGCTGTATTACTATTCCATCAGATGTCACAGTAGTTAAATCCTCCATTACTACCAGGTCTTGTGTTTTGGATATTTCTTTTCTTTGTCCCAGAAATGCCTCTGTTTTTCCCCTTTATCTTCACCCAGACATGTTCTCAGGTCCAGAAGGCAGTGAGAGGCAGACAAGTTGAAAAAGCGTATATATTCTTGAGGTATCATGCAATACCTTCTCCCTTTTTCCCTATCTGTCCTGCCTGAACAAGCTGTATCCCTCTCTACCAATATTCCAGTAATAAGATTTATCCCAGCAAGTCTCTGTGATACCAATTAAGTCACGAGTGAGAGAGAGAGACTGCTCACCATCTTAATTGTTTGTCTGTATTTCAACATATGTGACAGGCTTTAAAAAAAGTATTTAAAGGAAAGTATTTGAAGTATTGTTTTTCTAGTTTGGAGTATACTTTACAAGACACCGTAAGTGTCAGGACAAAATAATACTGAACAATAAAATGCAGTTTGCTGTGAAATTACATTTGTGTTAAACCATATATACTGACTTCAAAGGCAATGGCTGTCCTTCTGAAGGTATATCTCTAGTCCTATGGTTTCAAATTCACAGAGCGGCAGTGTCTATAATAATGATATCAAAGGCAAATTCTTGGCTCAGTACATTAAAAATGAATGATCCCTGGATTGTTGTCTCTTTTTTAAAGAAAGAGGAACTCTGCTTTAAAAAACAAAATATTAATTACTTGTGATCCACTAAAAATAAAATAGAGAACTATAATAGCTGCAAATATTACATCAACCTGTTTTGAAGTTTTATCGATCCACAATAATAAACAAAGTTGCAGTAAAAAATAATGTGGCACTCTTCAAATAAATTAAATTGTTGTTATAGCCAGATGAACATTTCAAACTCACTCTTGGCTTTGAAGAATCTTTTGTGCATAGTAAACAGCCCTGTAGAGTGTTTCCAATTCTGAATGCAAAGTGCTAAATCACCATTTCTGAAACCTGGCAGGGACATCACTCTGTTTCACAAAAACTTGTTGGAAATGTATGCCATACCCAACACTGTAGTTTGACTACCTTATTCCTTTCATGAAATGAAACAACAGCCATCAAGAAGTCTTCAAAACCAAGAGTGGATTATCAACTAGTGAAGATGGGGGAAAAAATAGCAAGAGAATGCTTGATAAATCCAGAAGAGAGAGAGATCCAAAAGGTGGTAGACTGGATTTTTTTTTCATATACTACATCAACTCTGCATGTGTATATACAAGCAACATAGCTAATAATTTTGTAAATCAGGGATGCAATTAGCTCTGACAGTATTATTATAGCCCCATTTACAACCACATTCTAGCACAGGGGTCGGCAACCTCTGGCACGCAGGTTGCCAGGGTAAGCACTCTGGCGGGCCGGGCCAGTTTGTTTACCTGCCACATCCACAGGTTCGGCTGATCGCAGCTTCCACTGGCCGTGGTTTGCTGTCCCAGGCCAATGGGGGCTCTGGAAAGCATTGCGGGCCAAGGGATGTGTTGGCTGTGGCCAGTGGGAGCTGTGATCGGTTGGACCTGTGGATGTGGCAGGTAAACAAACTGGCCCGGCCCGCCAGGGTGCTTACTCTGGCGAGCCACGTGCTAGAGCTTGCCGACCCCTGTTCTAGCACATATGTGCATATGACAAGTTTCAGAGTAACAGCCGTGTTAGTCTGTATCCGCAAAAAGAAGAACAGGAGTACTTGTGGCACCTTAGAGACTAACAAATTTATTAGAGCATAAGCTTTCGTGGACTACAGCCCACTTCTTCAGATGCATATAGAAAAACATATATATGCATCCGAAGAAGTATATATATATGCATATATGTTCCATTCTATATGCATCCGAAGAAGTGGGCTGTAGTCCACGAAAGCTTATGCTCTAATAAATTTGTTAGTCTCTAAGGTGCCACAAGTACTCCTGTTCTTCTTTATGTGCATATGAAGCGTTTTAAAAAAGCTGAAGACACTAGAGTCCAGTCCTGGACCAGGTTGTGCATCAATATAGGGGCCTGGTATAGAGTCATGCTAACCAGGCTCACCTCTCATGGGACTGTCAGCCTTTGTGCACAAAGTAGGCTACTTCTCCACAACTCTGAAGAAGGCCAAAACAGTAATGGAACAATTGGCCAGCTGCAGACTTGGTGTAAATATTCTAACCTCCGTTGCAGGCAGTGGAGTTACTACACTGCTGAATCTGGGCCACAGTCTTCGATATCAGTAATTCAAGGCAAGTGTATTAAAAGGATTAACATTTTATGTTCTTTGTGTGTGTGTGTGTGTGTGTGGTTCTGCATATGTGTTAAGTAGTTTTTGGAGTGCTTCAAGTTTAGAGTTCCCAGCTTGATATTTAGTACCCCAAAATATGGACACAGTTTTTATTAAAATATTAATGAATTCAAATTATTATAATAAGCTAAACGGTAACATTAATCTTTCTGAAATAAATTGATAATTTGTTATTTTTTATAGTTGGGAAGTTCTGGTTCAAAATATCACCATGACTCTGACCACTGAGAATACAGTATTTCTTAATGAAACTTAATAATTATTGAGAACCTTCCTATGTCCTTGGCTTTTTTGACACTGCCAGTCAAAATTTGTCCTCCCTGTGGACACCTCTTGTGAGCTTTTCAGATTCAGAACAATTTATAATGAGTAAATCAAACAATCCTCTAACATGTTAATAGCTTTAATTTCCTCCTTCTCCTCAAGGTCTAAAGATTTAATTGCTGTATTGAGAATATAAAAATGAATATTATAAATTGGAATTAGTCAGATGGTTAGAAGGAAAAAAGTGCTGATATAAGAAACAATGAATGATACATAAAAATGAAAGACTTCTGGCTACTGTTCATGCCATGCATACGGAATACCTTCTTGTGTTGCACTATGACAGTAAATACTATTTATTTTAATGAAATATATACATTTATGCCATTATAAATTTATTTGTATGCTGTAAAAGCATTTCTGGAATCAGACCTTTATTATAAGCCAATTGGGGTATGTACAAGGAGCACTGCTGACCCAAAGGGAAATAAGTAATTAATGAAATTGTGTCCTGGCGGAATGTGGCCTTTAGTTATTGGTTATAATATCTCATAGGGAAAATAAAACTGGCCTATAAAAGCCAGTAATTGATTAGACTATTCTGGGTACTTTTATATAAATTACAGGTTATACTATATGCATTTATAAGGCATTCATCGTCACAGTATTTGGCCATATACTTATAATATTACATACCATATATGTTAGAATGAAAATACTTCAAACATAACTGTGAGATACAAAATGTCTAGGGAATTCAATAACAAGTGATAGCATGGAAACCTTGGTAATGAATTTTCAGTATTTCTATTTTAGAACAGTTGAATTTGTTTATAGACTTATTGGCAATATTTTTGTGATTCATATTTGATGTACAATCTTTGTATGTGTATGATAGTCCTATACATTTTTAAAATGTGAATCTTAAGCATTAAAACAAAGACTCAAATATTCAGTGCATATATGCAGTCTAGCACTTGACAAGATATGGCTCAGAATATATGTTCTCAATTTAAAGAGATATAGTTTACCTGAACATATATTAGATTAATAATATGGCCTAGAGTATAATCTGGCCTAGAGTAAAGTCAGAGGAGGAGTCCCCATTATAGTAAGAATGTGTGTTTCAAATCTTTACACTGTCAAGCTCAAGCTATATCAAAAAGAGACGGTGGATGCATGTTCAGTTAATATTTGATATTTTAAAATTAACATCAATATCTGAAAGTTATTGCAAACCTAGTATTTTCTTCTGTCCCGTAATGATAATGTCAAACATATTATGGTGTCATACAATCCTCTTGTTGCATTATGGGGAATAGATCCGAATCAGTAATATTCCAAGGCTTCCTCTCCTGCCTAAGGCCATGATAAGGAAAGTCATTTATTAGCACAGTGCTTATTATAAGATATGTTTAACTGGATTGCAGTTAAAGTAATGAAAATGTGTTCAAGGTAAATCAAAATGAACCATTCATATTTTGGATAATAAATTCCTTCTTCGGTAAGTTGGTTTATATTTACAAGTGATTTTTTTACTATTGTTGTAAAATTAATTTGTTTTCATTTTCAACAAGGATCCTCAGCGTCCCATTTTGCTGACTCAAAGCAATCCTGCTTCCTATATCTGCAATAAGCAATTAGAGCTTTTATACCAAATATGCCTGAAGGCTTGAAAAATAAAACATGGGATAATAAAATAAAGGCTGCTTCTAGCATGGCAGAGACAAGAACTATTTAAATAACTCTTAAATTTTAACTTGGTATGCTTTACAAACATGGCTTATTTCTCAAAAGCTAGAAGTGAATGAATCTGACTTCAGTAAGAAAGAAAATCATGGATTTTAAATGAATGGCATTAACTTTATGGAACTTAACTGATACATATAGAGTAAAATATAAAGGTTTGCAGTAAGCAAATTTGGGGCCTGGTTCTGTAATCATTACTCCTATAAGTATCCACTGATATCAGTGGGAATTGCACAAATGTGAGAATCTCAGACTGGATTCTCTATTTAAAAATAAAAAGATTAGACTGCTGATTTAAATGTTAACACTAATAATTAAAGTAAATAGAATTAATCACCTTTACACTAGATGAAAACTGACTTCTTGCCTTTTATAGATTTTTAAGCCCAGAATGAACCATTAGATCACTCAGTCTTATCTCCTGTATAACACAGGCCATATAATTTCACCCCATTACCCCTGCATTGAGCCCAATAACTTGTTTGACTAAGCATACCTTTTACAGAGGCGTATCTGGTGTTGATTTTGATTGCATCTGGGGATGGAGAATGCACTACCACATCCCTTTGTAGTTTGTTGCAATGGCTAATCACTCTCACTGATGAAAATGTGCCTTATTTTGAATGTGAATTTTTCTGGCTTTAACTTTTAGACATGGGTTCTTATTCTGCTTTTCTCTGCCAGGTTGAAGAGACCTTTAGTCCCAGGGCCTGATTTACACCCCTATGCAACCCTAGGCACAGCATCTTCAGCACTCCCCCAGCCTATAGCTGACTTTCGTGTAAAAAATGAAAATTTTAATCCACTTTTAACTTTTGGGCACCTCTAGGCAGGTGCCTAAGTGGAAATCCGGCCCTGTTTAGTACCGGCATTTTTCCCCATAAAAGGTACTTTTCCCCATAAAAGGTACTTTTCCCCATAAAAGGTACTTTTAACATTGTACTGAAGTGCCTCTCAAGTTTCTTTTTGATGAGTTAAACAAGTGGAGCTATTTAAAAGTCTCTCACTGTAAAGCATATCTTCCGGCCCTCAGGTAATTTTTGTGGTTCTTTTCTCAACCCTCTCTTGTTTTTCAACATCTCTTATTTAAAAAAATATGGACACCAGAACTGTAACACAGCATTCTAGTATTGGTCTCACCTATTCCATAAACAAAGGTAAAATTACCTGTCTGCTCCTACTCCCCTGTATACACATTGAAGGATTACATAAACCTTCTGTGTCACAGCATAGCACTGGTTGCATATATTGAGTTGCCTTTCCACTGTGACCCCTAAGTCCTTTTTTGAATCACTGATGTCTAAGACACAGTCCCCCATTCTGTAGGTAAGGCCTACATTCTTTGTTCTTAGATATGACTTTCTTTGCTGTATTAAAATTCATTTTTTTAAAGGTGGGAAAGGACTTTTGTGATCACTTAGTCAGACTACATAATACATTAAAATGCATTGTATTTGAATGGGCCAAGTTAGCCAAGCCATTTCTGAATGGCTTCCTACAAAGTGGTTGTCTCTGAATTATCTAATTTCTTCATGTGCTAAGATATTTTGCAACATTCCATTTCAGTACTTTACATAGCCTAACCCATCATGACTAGTGTATTGTATTCCCATAAGAGAGTAGTATTTTTGTAGCAAATATGTCTACAGTTGTTTTTTTTAAAGGAAGTCTGACATCTGTCTTTTCAAAGAAACCATTAAGTCAACATTCCCATTGTTATTCTCACACTAACCTTTTATATTTCTAGTAGTGATTTTAACCATTAATGGAAGAAGGATCAAATTCCTTGAGTTACCTTTTTTTAATGAGGTCTGAAGTGAAGACAGACAAGAATTAGGGCTTTAAGTGTCAAATCTTTAAAGCAGTCGTTGCTCAATACGAGGAACCAAATCATACCACAAATGTCAGTCATAAAATACTGAGTAGTTTGAAGAGCCATACAATTTGTATCTTCACCTTAATTTAAAAAAATCTGTAAGCTTACTATATGCAAATATCGCTTCACAAGATCAAATTCAATAAAAATAAGTGCAAATTGCTACACTTAGGAAGAAAAACAGAAATAGAACATGGGGAATAATTGGCTAGGCAGTAAGTAGTGCTGCATAAGAGGTTTTGGGACAGTTAGGGTCCTGGGTAAGAGAGACTGAATGAATTTTGCAACTAACGTTAATCTATTGTAAGGACTGAATGAATTTCATGAGTAAATTTAGTCAATCTCTAGGAAAAAAGTATTTAAAATATATAGTATGGGGGCATTTTCTGTGTTCTCTGGGGAATCATGATTTACACAGCCCTAGTTATAGTGGATCACAAACTGAATGCAAGCTCTTGCAAGCGATGCACTTGCAAAAAAGTCTAATATTCTGGTATATATTATCAGAAGTGTCATATATAAGACATGGGAGGAAATTGTTCTGCTCTATTCTGCACTGGTCAGGCCTTGGATGGAGTATTGTGTTCAGTTTTGGGAGCCATGTTTCAAGAAAGATGTGAACAAATTGAAGAGAGTCCAGAGGAAATCAACAAAGATGATACAAGGTTTAAAAAACCTGACCTTTGAGGAAAGGTGGAAAAATATCTAGACATGTTTAGTCTTGAGGAAAGAAGAATGGAGGACCAAGACCTGATTACAGTCTTCAAATATGTTATGGGCTGTCGTAAAAAAGACAGTGATCAATTGTTTTTTATGTCTATTGAAGGAATGACAAAAATGTACAGCAGGGAAGATTTAGGCTAGATGTCAGGAAAAACTTCCTAACTATAAAGATAGTTTAATTACTGGAATAGGTCATCAAGGGAGATTGTAGATGTTTTTAAGACCAGGTTAGATCAACACTGGTCAGGTATGGTCTTGGTATCCTTGCCTCAGTGCAGAGGGATTAATTAGATGACCCCTTAAGGTGCCTTCCAGTCCTTCATTTCTGTGGTTTTATTTGTGTGGTCCTATTGTGGAATCTTGAAAACATTTAAGTTTAGCTTGATATGAAAAAAAGGCTGCAACAGCAAAAGGCAGTAGTACTAATATTTCCCTAAAATTCAGGAACTTTGGATTTTTTGTGTGTTTAGAAATTCATACAATATGCACAAATCCTGAAAAGCTAAAACCATCAAGCTAGAGTAAATACTTTCATTTTCATCTGTTGAACATTTTAAGGACAGTTAACATTGCCGCAAGTTTAATTTTAAGTCTTAAAAGGATTTTGATCACATGTCACTGAGATCATACATTATGTGAAATTATAGTGTAGGTAGACTTGGAAGAAAAATAGAACAACAGCAAAACTGCTTCAGTATGAGCCCATGAGGAATTTATCTATGCAATATAAGGATGAGCACTGAATTTATGAAGATAGCTAGCCATGCACACACATTTTTCAATAAATTGACCTTGCAGGACAGAGTAATAACTTGGTATCAATGAACAATGTATCACTCTTTGAAATAGTCACTTGTTGTGGTTACTATAATGCTAAAATGTTACTCTACGTGCTCAGATACTTTTGGCTTGTATGGCAACCCAATAGGATATTTAATCTCTGAAAAAGATTAGTACTATACATGTACATAGTAGATCCATTGGGGTCACTGAGAAATCTGCAATGTAATAAGTTTCAATATGTTTTAATAAGTTCAAATTTGGGCATCCAAGCTTTTCCCAATTCTCCATTTCAATCTTAAGCACAGGATGTGAGGGAGCACAGTGATAGCACTGCTACCCAGGGGCTGAATTACCAGCCATAGAGTGGTTGTGAGAGTGTTCAGGTCACTGTTTGGATTTTTATAAATCTAAGTTCTGTCTAGAATGTAGAACACTTCAGCTGGTGTTTGGAGGTTCCCATTTGAGCAGAGCAGGTATCCATAAGACCTTTCTCTTTTAAATGTAGTGCTTGGAGAGAAGTAATCCTCTTTCTGTCTCTTCTCTTCCCCTGCTTGGCATTCTCTCTCTTTCCAAATGTCTGCACCCCTAAATTGTACATAAATCCAAGGATGGCAATCTGGGTATGCAGAGCAGAATAGTCATCTTTCTGCTGCCCTGTTTAAATCTCCATGTCTGATCAGGAACTTTGAGGTGAGGTGAAGGGAAGAAAGGATTTTTCTTCATCTCCTTCTTTCAAGATCTCCAAATTACTGTGTCCCACTTTCCTCAGGGTTCACAAAGGATTATGGGAGGCTCTATCAGACTACCTGCTCTGCTTTCCTCCTTCCACCTTAAGCTGCTGCTGTTTTTTTATGGATTTTGGAGGATGTCCAAAATCTTATTAGAAATGAGTGTTCTAGAATAATTTTGGCCATCTGAGTTGTAGTCCCTCTCTGCATTTCCCCTTGCAAGCAGTTTTGGATGAAGTGGGATTCAAAACAAGCAGGATTGATTTGTAACCATGGTTGTTGATTTGAGCCCCTAGAGTTTGGTTTCAGTCATATCTCTTATCCATTCAGAAATCACACCCATTAAAAAATATTTCAACTACCAAAAGCAATTGGACTATATGATGAACTTCAAAGATTTAGTTCTATGGCCATTCAAAGATGTTCCAGAACTACTTGTGTGTGAATTTTTAATTTTTCATATTTCTATGAGTACCAGAGCACATTTTAAAATCTATAACTAGTTTCTGCAACAAAGTAATAAAAAAACAAAAAAACTGTAAGCCAACTCCTGCCTTCTGTTATCAATGGTCATAAGAACAGCTGGGTTAGCCCAACATTGCTTGAGAGTTTAAGGACCAGTGAGAGGCCTGTGATCTTTGTCTGGCTAACAAAGTAGCTCAGTAATGTTGGGGGGAGGGGTGACACTGCTGTGTGATTGCTGGTTGCAGGTCCATGAGACCTTACACGAAGATAATTTCTCCTTGTTTAGAAGAAGTTTGACAGCTGTCCTCAATGTGATCCTGTAATGACCCTGCCCACAGAAATATGAAGGAAGGCATGAAAGAAATGCCATGCCACCACCATCGTCCCTAGGTCATGAGCAACTGCCCCAGGAAATCTGCCTGTCCGTAGTTAGTTTTATTTTTCTGTTGCTCTCCTTACTGGTTTCAAGTGTGTTGTCTCTTTTCAAAGTAAACCTCACTTAAAACCACAAAGCCTGTGAATCTCGAAGATCCCACTATTGTGATATTTCCACATCAAGAGTTTAGGATTGAGTTCATAATAAGAATCAGAAAACTCTGAGAATTATCAGACACAAATCAAACCGTTTTTCATTGTAAGCCATGGGGCGGGGCAGGGCAGGGCTGGAGGTATGCATGCAAGATAGGGCTTGGCATTGAAGGAGAGTGTGTTAATTTCTCTCTTCTGGTTCCATGGGGCTGCTAGATGTCATGTTATCTAAACCTCATCACATCCTGCGAATTGTCAGATATATATTAAGTTGCTTTAAATGTTGTCAAAAAGAGAAAAACAATCTCTGGTGTCAACTACTGTAGCGAATTTGCCATGTTGTCAATTTAAAAGATGTTTATATGAAAAATGTATCTTGAATTTCTTCTTGTTCCATTTGCCTTTATTGCGAAGGTAAAATTACAGATGCATTTAAATTTGAAAAGGAACCACAGAATAATATATAGCACATTGAGACAATTGTTTAATATGATGCCAATACACCAGTTACTTGAACAGGGATTTCACATTATAATGGTTGCATTATGAAAACATTACAGTGCTTCTATAATGTGAAATTAGAATGCTCAAGTTGCTTCAGTAGCAATCTATGTGGAGTCCAGTATGAGGTTATTATATTGCCATTACAATGTCAAAGCAATATGTGAACTGGTCCATGGAGACCCTATTATTATGTCATGATAGGAGATTACGACTTTGGGCTAAATGGTTTCAGATTAAGTCTACAGAGACTTAATTATATTGCTGCTGCCGTTTGAGAAGATTGTATAATGGCAAAACATTTTCAATATAATTCTGTGGAGGTTCAGTTACGGTAAAAGAATAAAATGAAAAGATGGCAATGCAAGTTATAGAGTCAGAAAAAAATGTAGTAAAACTACATTCAGATAACATAAAAGGCTGAGAGACATAAATACACCACAGCAAGAAAATGCTGATTTGACAATGAGAATACCCTTAACTCTGTCTTCTTGTGACAACAATATGTATTGCAATACATAACGGTCCTCTTTGAGTTTACTCCACAAATAATTTTTGACTGGGAAAACAGTTATTAAAAATATAAAATACATAATGCCTTCCCACAGATCCAGTGGCTCTATACACCTCTTATTGTGGTATGATCTCTTTCTCAACTCTTTCTAAACTATAGTCTTCAATAATTTGCTGTATTTAAGGTCTGAGGTAAGACTTTAGACCGCTGGGTCAGCAAGGCAGCTGTGACAGTCTTAAATTTAAATTTCTGTGTGTTTGTAAGTTTATCTGAATATAATTAATATTTTAATATAGTTTTTTATCTTTGTCAGGATAGAGAGCACATTAATCAAATTTTTGCCACAAAAGTAAAATTAATATTAATAACAGAAGAACACAATATTCGTCCACTAAGAGAGGGCAACACAAAGGCAAAATCAATTCCTGCAAAACTTAAGTCCATGGTGTATCTTGCAAATGTCCATTTAGAATGTTTTTCAGGCTATGAAGATGTTATTCATTACTTGTTCATATAGCTGCAGTGTCTCCTTTAACTTGTTATAGAAAATCAATGGCCTTGAGTCAGAGAAAGGCCACCTCTCCTCCATAAATCAGGGGAGTGGATTTCATTGTGATAAATTAAATTTAATACAGAAACAATGAAAACAAAGCAAATTTCACTTTGCCATTTTATTAATAAGAAAACAATCTATTAACATTATTGAATAACATGCACTTGAGTTTGATAAAGGTCAAACAAAATTTCCTGCAAGAGGAAAACCAATGTGACAAAGAATTTAAATTGTCATCTTCTATATACATTTTTTAAAAGCAGTTCTGTTTTCCTGAGAAAGGTGACTTTGAAATTGGAATTTTAAACTGTTTTTCATATGTATATCTAGACTTTAGTATATCTAGAAAAAACTGCTTTCAAGTCCTTCATCAACCAAAAAAGGAGGAAACTTGAGATGAGCCACAATTAGTTTTACAAATGAAAGACTGAGAAAATTGGTTAGCATTAATAAAGCTGGGAATTGGAGAATAGTAAGGGGAATATATTACTCATCAACCTAAGCAAATATAGTGCTAATTCTATCTGTCTAATATAGCTATTTTGCTACTTCTAAAGTATCTATCTCTATGGTATCTAGGTGACACATGTAAGAATTAGCAAACCTCATTAGACCATTGTGTAAAACCTTACTTAAAAATAAAGTAAGGTATTGTCTTTTTTGCTTGAAAAATAGTGAAGGACTTTTCAAACCAAGATTCTGATAGCAAAGTGCAATATTATGAGTTAGGAGACTAGTATAAGCTATTTACACATTATTCCACGGCAATTTATACATTACCCACAAGAAAATTTGAAGAACTAACTTTTCTGACAATTGTATGTGAAATGTGCCCACAAAGTCCAACACTTGGTCTGACAGTGGAAATCATAGAAATGAAGGACTGGAAGGGATCTTGATAATATCTGCACTGAGGCAGGACTAGATATTATCTAGACCATCCCTGACAGGTGTTTTGTCTAACCTGTTTTTAAAACCTCCAATGATGGAGATTGCACAACCTCTCTAGGTAATTTGTCCCACTGTTTAACAATCCTTACAGTTAGGAAGTTTATCCTAATGTCTTACCTAAATCTCCCTTGCTGCATTTAAGACCATTACTTCTTATCCTGTCCTCAGTGGCTAAGGAAAATAATTTGTCACCTTCCTTTTTATAACAACCTTTATGTATTTAAGAACTGTTATCATGTTACCTCTCAGACTTTGTTTCTCCAGATCAAACAAACCCATTTTTTTCAATCTTTCCTGGTTGGTCATGCTTTCTAGACCTTTAATTTTTTTGTTGTTGCTTTCCTCTGGACTTTCTCTAATTTGTCCATATCTTTCCTGAAGTGTGGTGCCGAGAACTGGACAGAATACTCTGTTGAGGCCTTATCAGTGCTGTGTAGAGTGAAAGAATTACTTGTTGTGTCTTGCTTATAACACTTCTGCTAATACATCCCAGAATGATGTTCCTTTCCCCCCCCCCCCTTTTTTTTTTTTGCAACACCATTACATTGTTGACTCATATTTAGTTTGTGATCCACTATAACCCCCCACATCCTTCCTCCGTTTTTGTGTAATTGATTCTTCCTTCCTAAGTGTAATACTTTGCATTTGTCCATATTGAATTTCATCCTACGTATTTCAGACCACTTCTCCAGTTTCTCAAGATAATTTTGAAATCTAATTCTGTCCTCCAGAATGCTGGCAACCCTTCCCAGCATGGCATCATCTGCAAACTCTGTAAATTCACTCTCTATGCCGTTATCCAAATTATTTATGAAGTTATTGAATAAACCAGATGCAGAACAGATTCCTGAGGGAACCGACTCAATAATCCCTTCCAGCACAATGGTGATCCATTGATAACTATTTTCTGAGTATGATTTTCCAACGAGTTGTACATCCACCTTAGTGTAGGTTTGTCTAGGCTATATTTATCTAGTTTATTTGAGAAGGTCATGTGAAAACACATCAAAAGCTTTAGTAAAGCTGAGATATATCACAGCTGCTGCTTCCCTCCAGGCACAAGCCTTCTTACCATGTCAAAGAAGGATATTAAATTGGTTTGACATGATTTGTTCTTGACCAATGCTGACTGTTGCTTACCACATTTTTTTTCTTCTAGGTGCTTATAAATTGATTGATTATTGGTTCTATTATCTTTCCATTGTCTGAAATTAAACTGACTGGTCTTTAATTCCCTGGATTGTCCTGATTCCGTTTTTTTTTTTTTTTTTTTTTTTTTTTTTTGTAGATAGCTACTATATTTGGCTTTCTCCATGAGTTCTCAAAGCTAATCACTAATGGCTAAGTGATCTCTTCAGCCAGTTCCTTAAGTATTATAGGATGTATTTCATCAGGCTCTGTTGACTTGAAGACCTCTAACTTGTCTTACTTACCTTGATCTTTTCCTATTTAGCCCATTTTCGCTGATGTTCATTTTTGTTAGTCATCTAATCACTGCTAACTTGTTTGGTGAAAACTGAAACAAAAAAGGCATTTAACATTTTGGCCATTGCTGTATTTTCTGTTGTTGTCTTTCCCACCTCATTGAGTAATGAGTGTGTCCTATCCTTGGTCTTCCTCTTGTTTGTATACATTCTTATTTAGTAAACTGGGGTTCTGAAAAAAAAATACCTAAAATAATGAGATACAGTTTTACACAAAACCATTGAGGAGTCTGGGGCACCTTAAAGACTAACATATTTATTTGGGAATGCATGAAGTGATGAAGGGATTCATGAAGTGAAGAACTGGGTTTTCTACCCACGAAAGCTTATGCCCAAATAAATCTGTTAGTCTTTAAGGTGCCACCAGACTCCTCGTTGGTTTTGTGGATACAGACTAACATGGCTACCACTCTGATACTTAGTTTTACACAAAGGTCTTAAGGATGTAGTAGATTAATTAATTTCAGATTAATCAGAGCATTCATAAAAATGACTATTTTGTTGCAAAAAAAGTGCTTATGGTTATTTTTTTTATATATTAATCAGGCCTAAATATTGGTGAAGCTAGGCGTCAGATGGCTCACCTTTGAATATTTCTTTAATGTAATGAATTTTCATGCTAAAATTAGATTGATGGCACTGGTTAATTAGCCACAGATTTCATAAGGGCCAGTTTCCAGTGGTTTTTCCTATTATTTATACTTGGAATTAGGAGGGCACAACCTGGAATATTGTAGCTGATCTCCCCAACTTCCTACCATACCAAAGTTTTGGTGGGTGGATTTGAGGCCATAGGTATGAATCGGTCCTTCTAGTTCAGGTACCGTGTCTGATATTATTTGTGGATGTTTGGACTGCTAACCTTAGGAAGTGAAGGATTAAGAGGAATTCTAGTTTCAAGGAAATCCCACATCACCCTCTCCCCTCAAGTCTGCTCTCTCAATTCCTATCCTACATCTCCCCCCCCCCCTACCTGGCAAGAAAGGGGTACAGGAGAATCTTTGTAGGTCACCCCTAAATCCTGCTCTTCACACTTTGCTGCCATATTCCTCCTCTTGCTGTCCTTTGAAAGTACCCCAGGCCTCCGTCAATTGCTCTCAAAGTCTAGGAGTCTCATTTCCCACGCTAATCCCTGACTGCTCCTCAACTCCAATTCCTAGTTCCTCCACAACTCCTCATTGACTGCACCTTCTGGATGTCCATCCCTAAATATGTCCAGCTCACTTTCAGCTCTCCTTAGTGACTGGCTCAAAGTCTTCTGGAGCAGCAGTAATATAGCCTAAGAAGACGGACGGAAAATAATATAAGATGCATATACCAAGAGATGGTTTCTGCATCAAGCCAGGGAGTCTCCATAATGTCAATTAGGGACCTTGATGCAGATATAATTGACCCAAGAAAGCCTTGGGTCATTATAGAAAAACAATTGATATATAGGAGCAGCAGAAAAAAACAATGCTTAAAACTGCAGATATTCTTCTGCCAATGCAAGAAAGATTCCAGAGGATAGAATACCAGGCATGTGAAAAACAAGACCTGATACAACGTTGTCAACAAAGCACAGCACCAACAATTATAAAGAAATAAGATGCAGCAGCTCTCTCAGGGTATGTCTACACTACGAAATTAGGTTGATTTTATAGATGTTGAACTTTAGAAATCAATTTTATACAGTCTATTGTGTACATCCTCACTAAGTGCATTAAGTCAGTGGAGTGCATCCTCAATACCATGGCTAGCATCGACTCTGTGGGTAGCTATTCCACAGTTCCCGCAATCTCCACTGCCCATTGGAATTCTGGGTTAAACTCCCAATGCCTGATGGGGCAAAAACATTGTTGCGGGTGGTTTTGGGTACATGTCGTCAGTCTCCCCTCCCTCCCTTCCTTCCTCTCTCCCTCCTTGAAAGCAAGGGCAGACAATCGTTTTGCGCCTTTTTTTCCCCTGGGTTACCCGTGCAGACACCATAGCACATCAAGCATGGAGCCCGCTCAGCTCACCGCTACTGTTGTGAGCATTGTAAAAACCTCACACATTATCCTGTAGTATGTGCAGAACCTGGCTACGAGGATGATAGTGAGGAGGACATGGACACAGATGTTCCTGAAAGAACGGGCTGTGGCAATTGGAACATCATGGTGGCAGTGGGGTTGGTTGATACAGTGGAATGCCGATTCTGGGCCTGGCAAAGCACAGACTGGTGGGACCGCATAGAATTTCAGCTATGGGATGATTCCAGAAAATTACTGTTTGGGATGTTGAAATGCCAATAGTTATCCTTGGGGATCCAGCCTACCCCTTGCTCCCCTGGCTCATGAAGCCATACACAGGCAGCCGCAACAGTTCAACTATAGGCTGAACAAGTGCAGAATGGTAGTAGAATGTGCCTTTGGACATTTAATAGCTCGCTGCCACTGTTTGCTGACTAGGTTAGACCTCAGCGCAACCAACATTCCCGTTGTTATTGCTGCTTGCTGTGAGCTCCATAATATCTGTGAGAGTAAGGGGGAGACATTTATGGTGAGGTGGGAGGTTGAGTCAAATTGCCTTGTGGCCGATTTTGAGCAGCCAGACACCAGGGCGATTAGAAGAGCACAGCTAGGCATGCTGCGCTTCAGAGAGGCTTTGAAAACCAGTTTCATGACTGTCCAGGCTACAATGTGACAGTTGTGTGTGTTTCTCCTTGATGCAAACCCATCCCCTTTGTTGATTTTAATTCCCTGCAAGCCAACAACCCTCCCCCCCTTCGATCACAGCTGGCAAAGGAAATAAAGTCACTATTGTTTTGAGGGAGGAGGGAAGGACAAGGCTACATTGCTTTTTGTAGCCACACTACAAATCAAAACTGTTTGAATGGCAGCCTTCTGTTGCTTGGGCCATCCTCTGTAGTGGAGTGGCTGGGTGCCCGGAGCCTCCCCATTCCCTCCCCCACTTTCTTGGGCATCTGGGTGAGGAGGATATGGAACTTGGGGAGGAGGGCAGGTGGTTGTACAGTGGATGCAGGGCAGGGGGGTCTGTTGGCTTTCCTGCAGCTCCAACAGACGCCTCATCATGTCCGTTTGCTCCCCCATTAGTCTCAGTATTGCATCTTGCCTCTTCTTATCATGCTCACTTAACGCTTTCCTGGACTCTGCTACTGAATGCCTCCATGCATTAAGCTGTGCCCTATCAGTGCGGGAGGACTGAATGAGCTCGGAAAACATGTCATCGCTAGTATGTTTTTTTCGCCTTCTAATCTGCGATAACCCCCAGGGGCGGCGATGATAGGAGGAGCATAGAAACATTTGCACTTGCAGGGGGATAAAAAGGGAGAATAAAATTTAAGATGATACATTTCTGAGAACAAAAGGGAGACTCTGTCACAATGAATCAAGCAATTCACAGCAGACAGCACATGTGCTTTAGGTACAAGATTGCATTTTGCCTTTTATATTGAGCACCTGCCGGTATGGTGACACATCACACACGGCTAGGCAACAGAATTCGATTTCCAGTCAGCAATGGTAAGCCAATGGGTACGTGGGGTTGACTTCTTATGCCTTCATAACATGTGGGAATGGTTTCAAACTGCAGCTCCCTCCATTCCAATACCAAGCAATGCTGGTTGGGTTTCACATTTTAAAGGAGGGGCTGCAGTTTTTGGGTGGATGTGCAGCACACACCTCCCCCCACTGCATGGCTATTCTCCGGGATGATCCCTTTTAGCCAAGCACAAACAGCCCAGCAGGAACAGCGTCCTTTTACTGTTCCCTTACAAAAATTCCCCTATTTCAACCAGGTAACCATGAATGGTATCACTCTCCTGAGGCTAACACAGAAAGATATAGACTGAATGTTGCTTGAATGCAACCAAAACCCAGGACCATTTGCTGCCATGCTTTGTGCTGCAATGATTCCAGACTACTTGCTACTGGTTTGGCATGGTAAAGTATCCTACCATGGAGGATGAAATAAGGCAGCCCTCCCCAGAAACCTTCTGCAAAGGCTTTCAGAGTACCTCCAGGAGAGCTTCATGGAGATGTCCCTGGAGGATTCCTGCTCCATCCCCAGACACGTTAACAGACTTTTACAGTAGTTGTACTGGCCACGAATGCATCCCAATTCTTCAGGGAAAATCAAACATTAAACACTATTGCTTTTAAACCCTGTACTGTAGTTACAAATGTGCACTCACCAGAGGTGCCTTCTCCGGCTTCAGGGTCGGGGATCCTGCCTTGGGAGGGTATTGGCTCCAGTGTGATGAAAAGGTCCTGGCTGCCAGGGAGAATGGATTCCCTGCTTGCCTCCTGCTCATTCTCCTCCTCCTTCTCTTCATCATCCACAAAATCCTCCTCGGTGTTGCGTGAGACTTCTCCCTTGCAGGTATCCACAGACAGTGGTGGGGTAGTGGTAGGGTCCCCTCCTAGAATGTCATGCAGCTGATCATAGAAGCGACATGTATGGGGCTCTGACCCGGAGCGACCATTTGCCTCCTTTGTCTTTTGGTAGGCTTGCCTGAGCTCCTTAACTTTCACGTAGCACTGTTGTGTGTCCCTGTTGTAGCCTCTGTCCACCATGCCCTGTGTGATTTTGGCATATATATTAGCATTTCTTCTTTTTGATTGGAGTTTGGCCTGCACAGATTCTTCTCCTCATACAGCAATCAGATCCAGTGTCTCCCTTTTGGTCCAGGCTGGAGCTCGTTTGCGATTCTGGGGGGACTGCATGGTCACCTGTACTGCTGAGCTCGCCACGCTAACCAAACAGGAAATGAAATTCAAAGTTTCCCATGGCTTTTCCTGTGTACCTGGCTAGTGAATCGGAGTTCAAAGTGCTGTCCAGAGCGGTCACATTGGAGCACTCTGGGATAGCTTCCAGAGGCCAATACCGTCAAATTGTGTCTGCACTACCCCAAATTCGACCCAGTAAGGTTGATTTTAGCTCTACTCCCCTCACCGAGGAGGAGTACAGAAGTCGATTTTAAGAGCCCTTTAGGTTGACAGAATGGGGTTGGTTGTATAGACGCATTCATTTTAAAATCAACCTAACGCGGCAAAATTCAGCCTCACCCCATAGTGTAGACCAGGGCCCAGTAATGCAATGGAAAAGAATTGCTAATGATGGAGCAAGTATGAGAAATTCATGTTTTAAATGGATGGTAAAAGGTTCTGTGAAAATTTTCATACTACAAGTTATAGTATGCTGTGGAATAGCCTTCCAAGGGCAAGTAAATGAAACTTCATCATTTGAGTTGTTTAAAACTGGACCCGACAAACTAGATACAGTTTGGAGAATTCATCATAGAGAACAATACTGTAATGGCCAGGGACAGATGTGGTGATCTAATAAGTCTTTAATAGTAATAAATATAACTTATAAAGCATTCTCCACCAAGGCACTTGGGGTGCAGTAAGTGTATAATAATAAATATAAAAACAATATAATATAACATATCATGTAAATGATTCACTGAATGTGGTGCCTGTATGCATGTTTCTTTGATATAGTATCACAGCATCAGCATTATGGATGCTAGCTGCCTCTAGAACAAAGAATGAAAGCAATTTTGTTCTAATTCTTTAAATAATAGTAGCTTAATATATTGTAAAGGAGACGGAAGCTTACAAACTGCCCTCCTTATTATCTTCCTATAGAGTGATCAGTAAGGAACTGGCAACTTGTTCCTTTATAACCTTTAAATTTCTATACTGCTTTTAGTCTTTTCAAGCTCATTCTTATCTGTACTGTACTGCACAGTGCTTCCTTACCATCCTTACAATGGAGAAAATGCTAACTGTTAAAACATTCAGTTCAAGTTGACATAGTGTGTGTAAAAGATCAATCTAGTTTCGTTTCTCCGCCCAAAAGATTCGGTTGTCTGATTTTTTTCTGTAAATAATTTGATGAACTCTGCAGATTACTCTTATTCAGGGCCCTCCTTAGGACAAAATTTTAACATGAATAAAATACTTTAACTATGAACTCCTCTTGTACCTGATAGGCCTAAGCCTGAGGCCATGTGAGGAGTGGTGGGGAAAAAAGAATAAAAAGTTTACATATGGCAGCTGTTACTACTATACCACAAATCCTGGAGACAGGTCTGTAGGCGCTGTAGCTATCAGAGTCACATGAGTGTGTAAACCCAGGTGTGTTAATACATTCGGGTGTCACAAAACCAACAGGAAACTTTATTTTCAGATTGGCAGAGATTAAGTTGACCACTGCTTAGAGGCAATCTAAAAACAGGAACTGTTTCATGGAAAGGGATTTCCATTTCCCAGACAGCTCTGGCTAACGGAGTCCTGTGATGGGATATACATACCCTACAAGGAGTTAAGGAGCAACTCTGGGCCCAGCTCTGGGCAAAGCTGCACAGCTGCCGGCTGAGTTAAAAAATGGCAGCAGAGCAGCTCTCAGAGGGAGGCAGGCAGTGGAAGAAAGCACATCTTTGTTCTCAGCTCTGAAGAAATACAGTCCAGGAGTTCTTGTATCAATGTTGATAAATGCAAAGTAATTCACATTGGAAAACATAATCCAAACTATACATATAAAGTGATGGGGTCTAAATTAGCTGTTACCACTCAAGAAAGAGATCTTGGGGCCATTGTGGGTAGGTCTCTGAAAACATCTACTCAATGTGCAGAGGCAGTCAAAAAACCAACAATGTTGGGAATAGATAGAGAAAGGAATAGGTAATAAGGGATAATGGGGATAGAAAGGGATAGACAGAAAGACAGAAAATATCCTAATGCCTCTGTATAGATCCATTGTATGCCTACATCTTGAATACTGTGTGCAGATGTGGTCACCCTATCTCAGAAAAAGATATACTGGAATTGGAAAAGATTCAGAAAAGGCCAACAAAAATTATTAGGGATTTGGAACAACTTCCATCGGAGGAGAGATTAATAAGACTGGGACTTTTCAGTTTGGAAAAGGGGATATGATAGAGGTCTATAAAATCATGACTAGTGTGGAGAAGGTAAATAAGGAAGTGTTATTTACTCAGAACACTAGGAGTAGGGGTCACTAAATGAAATTAATAGGTAGCAGGTTTAAACAAACAGAAGGAAGTATTTTTTCACACAGTACAGTCAACCTGTAGAACCCGTTGCCAGGGGATGTTGTGAAGGCCAAGACTATAACAAGGTTCAAAAAAGCACTAGATCAATTCATGAAGGATAGATCCATCAATAGCTATTAGCAAGGATGGGCATGGATGGTGTCCCCAGCCTCTGTTTGGCAGAAGCTGGGAAAGGGTGACAGGGATGGATCACTTGATGATTACCTGTTCTGTTCTGTTAATTCCCTCTGAAACACCTGGCATTGGCCACTGTCAGAAGATAGGATACTGGGCTAGATGGACCTTTGGTCTGACCCAGTATGGCTGCTCTTATACATTTAATATAGTAATTTTAAAACAAAATCTTGATAATTTTATGCTAAAAATCTGATTTCTGCTTGATAAACTCTTTCAAATTACTTTCAGATAATTGCTTTGTCAAAGTCTTCTCACATATATATATCTACTGTCAATCTTTACACCTCATCGAGCTATTTCAAATTACATCTGGCTTGCCTTACAAAATAAAAATGATTAATTAATGATGTTAAGTGTTGCTTTAGCAGAAGCTGTGGTTTTATTTTCTAGCCTTCTTACAAAAATACTTTAAAAATTGCCTTTTTCCAGATGATGTGGTTAAACTAAATTAAAGGTAATATCTTTTTATTAGACCAGCTTCTGTTGCTGGAAGGTACTAGATTTTGAGCTTCACAGAGGTCTTCTGCAGATGTGGGGAAGGAAACCAGTGTGTCTGAACTAAATACAAATTGGGACAGATTAAGTATAATGGGTTAACACACATTGTGGGAGACCACTTAAAATGAAATGGGCAACTACGGGGTTGGTAGGCAGTGGGATGTGTTACTAATTGTTGTAATGAGCCATAAAACCAGTGTTTCTGAGTCTAGGTTTGTAACCATGTTAGTTCATATATAGGCATCAGTTAGTTTTTAGGCACTGATCATCATCAAGGTGTGACTAATGTAAACTACTATACCCAGGAGTAGCGCTATTTAGCGTTTATTTAAATGCAGCTGAGGTTGACCTGTTGTTTTGTGGCATTTAAAAGACAAAGGATTAGTCACACACACAATACCCTTTGATGCTACTGTGTATAGCTCAATTAGCTACGTCTTGAATCTTCAAAGTATGGCTAGAACAAAAAACAAAATTGTTGTTAGCTGTTTTTTTTCCCTTCAGACCTTAATCATTAAGCAGGTTTTCCTATAGACTTTGTCTTAGAGATAGGTCTGAGAAATAAACATACTTTACAGTTTAATTGATCTATAATGAATAAAAGTAGAGAAAATCTGCACTCTCATGGAGATACTTGACCAGAAACTATGTGGAGGGTGTAATATATAAATGCCAAGACAAGTAGAACCTATGAGCAGGTCTACACGAACACTTACTGCACGGCATGCTGGGATGTAAATCAATAGTGCTCCATCATGCCGCTCACTAACTGTCCCTGTGTTGTGGACCCTGATGTACCCTAAAAGATCCCTAATGTGCTCTGATATATTCCTCTCAGATGAATAAAAAACAGAATTATAGAAATGATACTGTTATGTTTTTATATATATTAACTGAGGGAGCATACATCATATTGATCTGAGGTACTACACATTTTAAATCTTGTGTTATCTTTTAAATCTGTAAATACCATGTCTTAATTTTGTTCAGTGTTGTAACCAGCTGTAAGAGTCATATCTTCAGTTGCATAATTGTTGGGGTTTTGATTAGGTAAACTGAATAACCGACCTTAATATAGTATGCAATATCCAAATAAGGCTAGCTTACAATGGCAAGAACATTTTTATTAGGACCAGATATACTATGGCAGATATTTCAGTAAATCACATTGCTAATTACTACCTCAGATTATGTGCAGCAGCGCTATCTCAACTGGAACAAATGTATATTTCCTAGGAGAGCAATTATATGTCCATGTACTTATTTGATAATGGCATAGACCTTGAAAAAAGTGTCTTCTTTAACATGTGCTTTAAAACTATAGTTTTGTTATTGTATTGACCATCTGTTTAATTGACTAGTTGGAATGTCTTCTATTAATAATGTAATAGTATCTCTTAGGAGACTACGTAAAATGTGGTTTTGCCTTAAGGCATTTCTCTCCCCTGTACCGAATTTAATAAAATGCAACTGGTAAACAGAAGGCCACCATTTTATTCATTCGATCTGTAGCATAATGAGTGCATACAATAAACTCAATCAGTCCTTACCTTTCAATTACATACATTCAGCCACCATATGCATGTGGCTGAATAAGTAAATGCTTATCATATTTTGAGTTTTCATGGTGCAGGTTTCTCTCCCCATTCAAACCAAATATGTTAGAGAGAACTTAAATAGGAAGCATCTCAAACCCAAGGACACGTAATCCTTTCTTGGGGAGACACCACTGAATTCAACATAGTTCGATCAGGAATGATTTTGACCCAGTCTTTCAAGTTACGTTATCTAGTGCACAGCAAGTCCAGGTCAGTCCTTTTGTTCTTTCCAGATATAATAAAATGGAAAGTTTCTTGGTGGGTCTGTCCATTCAGGATTACTACTAGGCCACTAACTCTCCAATAAAGGCATCTTTCAGTCAAATCTATAACCTACATTACACAGGGAAAATTACAAAACAGATCGCTCACCCCTCTAATATTTGATGTGAGTGAGTCCTAATAAAGTTTTATAATGGGATTCCCAATGCAAATGACTTATGGCATTACTACAATAAGGTGTGCTTTGAATTACTGAAACACAGGAAAAAAATCAATTTTTAAAGACACTGATAATGCATTGTATCAATTCAGTAATACTTAAGTGAGAAATTAATCCCTTATTGGCAATTCATACATAAAACTGAAAGGAAGTCTCTGAATAGAATGTTGCCACCGGATCAATATGTACAGTTTTGTTGCCAAACTTCAGCCTGCCAGAACTCTTTCATATCAAATAAGGAAAAAAGCAACTATTATCCTGAGATAATGTTATATATTAACATTTTTCTCCTATTTAAATTACTTCTTTTGATGACCAAAGGTACTCATTCTTGCCAAGTGGTAGGGAATTCATGAAACCATGAATCATAATGAAAGGCCTTAAATATTT
Source organism: Malaclemys terrapin pileata (assembly GCF_027887155.1). Lineage (NCBI taxonomy): Eukaryota > Metazoa > Chordata > Testudines > Emydidae > Malaclemys > Malaclemys terrapin. Next base: position 31,150,447 of record NC_071513.1, on the reverse strand, counting down.
ATCAATAGCTCGGCAGCACTGTCCATTTACAAAGATCAACTACAAGCACCTGTAGTAATTGTATCAGATATTAAGCTTGAAACATACAGTATGCAAAGGCCACAAACAAACAGTGCTTAAGATTCCTATAGTGTCTTTCATCCAAATGTGTTACAAACATTATTAACCCTCAAAGTATCCATGTGAAGTAGGCAAAAGTTGTAATTCCTACTTTACAGATGGAGAAACTAAGGCACACAGGGCCAGATTTCATGTCATAGATAGATTGCATGTTATATTATTATTTCTCTTTAATGTCACTGGGACTAATCATGTGAGTAATTACTCACCAGTGCAAGCAAGGGACTGATAATCAGACCTTGTGAGATTGCAACTTGCCTATTGAGTCAGTGGCAGAATAGAGCCCAGAATTCCTAACTCTTAGTCCTGTACTTTAACCATCAGTTGTGCTCACCCTCATGGAAACACAGACATCTCAGAAGCAAGTGTAACAAGGTTGGTGCTGAGGCCCCAGGGCTAGCCAACTCTGATTACGAAGGAGCCGCCCCTGGGTTTGATCAGGTGATTCCACTATAACAGTAGCAGAAAGCTGCCGCAAAAGGGGGTTGTGAGAGTGGCTGAGGCCTGGCAGTAAGCTTGTAGAACAGACACCCCTAACACTAGCAGGGTAATCAAATTTTACTCAGTTTTGGATTTATGAATTGGGAAAGTTAAAAAGGAATAAAAGCCTGGCTAGAAGGGCTGTGAAACTGTTTGTTTGGTGGGAATGTAATGGAAGATCCCTGAAGAGGGGAGAAATTGTTAGCAGTGTGCTGCAGAGGTCAGGAAGTGGCGCTTGTTAAGTGGCTAATCCAGTGGTTCTCAAACTTTTACATTGGTGACCTCCTTCACACAGCAAACCTCTGAATGTGACACCCCCCTTCATATATTAAGAACACTTTTAAAATATTTAACACTATTATAAATGCTGAAGGCAAAGCGTGGCTTGGAAGTGGAGGCTGACAGCTCGCGACCTCCCACATAATAATTTCTTGACCCCCTGAGGGGTCACGACCCCCAGTTTGAGAACTCCTGAGCTACTCCTACTACATCATTTGGGGGTGGTTTTGCCTTCAGTGCATAGATACTTAAGGAGAAAACTTATTAATCTCTGCTTAAATGATCCCTAGTGTATTGAAAAGAAACTTAAAGCATTGAATTCTTCTAACAAATTAAATGCCTTTGAATACTACAGGAAGTATTTAGCCTGAGCATTTGTCTAAAAAAAACCTTGTTACTAGAGCTGGTTAAAAAGGGAAAACAAACAGACTGATCTGCTAATGTAGCTGTGAATTTACAAGCCAACTTTTCCCCATTGTTGTTTGTGGGGTCATATTATTCTGGCATGTGAAATGTCATCCTATCAGAAAAATAACGTGACATTAAGGTGATCAACCACATATAAAGTAACCGCCAATGGTTTGAGAATAGCCAATGGCCTGAAAATTGTTGAAACTATTGAAGGCATACTTGTGAACAATGAATACGCACATGAATCTCAGTGCACTAAAAAGAGGAGTAAATTCTAATAATATTCACAATGATTTACAGAGAAATCATGTGGCTTAATGGACAGGGTATTGTACTGGGACTTAATACTCCTTGGTTTTGCCCCTAGCCTGATGGGTGACCTTAGGATGCCAGATTAGTTCATTCGTTTGTGACCCTCTGTGCCTCAGTTTCCCTGTTTGTAAAATGGGGTTTATAGTACTTACTACCTTTGTAAAGCACTTTGAGCTCTCCTGGTAAAAAGTACTATATTAGAACTGGGTATAATTATTATGATTTTATTATTTATTTGACCCATTTATTACTCTATTGATATTGCGTCATCTGCACAGATTTACTTTAACAGTACAGTAACTTGTAAATATATGTTAAATAGGATACTTTGGTCTGTGTGTGTGCAACATACATTTAAATATACCTATAGCTGAGGTTGGGAAAAGCATAGATCATATTATACAGTGAAAACCATTACACTATGGATTATAGTTATGGACTTGCTTAGCTAAGTGAGCAGAGTGATGATGGAGGCCACTAAATATTAGCTGAGAGAGAATTTCTTAGTTGAAATTCAGTGCATGTTTGTGGAATTTTCATACATAAGTTCAAGTTACAATTACCCCTTTCCAAAGGTGCATTTTGTGGAAGCCTGGTTCTGGTCCTGAGCTCTATTGCCAAGAGGCTGTAGACCAGCTTTATTGGTCTTTGGATCACTATCGCTTTGGTTTGAGTCAGTCCAGTGTGTTTGGTTGTTCCCTATCCCCTGTTCCCAAACATAGCTCGATTAAATGCTGTGTAGACCCTGTGTAACCGGGGACCCAACTTCTTTATATACAAGAAAATATCACAACACTACAATTTATTTTGTTATAATGTCAGGCCAATGAATAGTTAATTAAATGTTCTTGTTTTTTACAGATATTCTTAAATTGTTCACTGTCATTTTGAATTTCTATGATTTTTTCCCCACAAACTATTTCTTTAGATTTATATTACAAAAGTCAGTGAACTCTTATAATTGTTAAATTGTCTATGTGGGTGTACAAGGAATTAAGTATGCAGATTCTGTCATTCTAAGTGTTGAACAACTAATTCTCTTAAAAACAAATCTAAAAATGTACACATGTAAGTCCCTTATGTTTGGAGGCATTCTTTGTACTATGTATTCTTGAACTTTGTAATGAACATTAGTGAACAGTCAAGAACAGAGACACAAACATTCATTACAAATAAATCACATTTCAGGGTGGTTCCCTCATAATCACCAACGCATCAAAATAACATTTAAAATGGCAACTGTTCCAATTCCCACATACCTATGAGACAAGTGATTTCAGACTGTTCCCAAAGAGCCATTTAGGTGACAATACATAGTTCTGCCTCCAGGATATCTGCTCAGACAAATCTGAATACACACCAATGACATGACTTGGTGTGCCTACCTGTAAGAAAGATTACCTAACAAACTGCTCCCATGTTGCCTAACCTTTAATGAGACATTAATACTCATAGACTCATAGACGTTAAGGTCAGAAAGGCCCAGTATGATCATCTAGTCTGACCTCCTGCATGATGCAGGCCACAAAAGTTGACCCACCCCCTTTCCCTTGACTCAGCTGTTGAAGTCCCCAAATCCTGTGATTTAAGGACTTCAAGTCGCAGAGAATCCTCCAGCTAGCGACCCCCAACCCCATGCTGCAGAGGAAGGCAAAAAACCTCCAGGGCCTCTGCCAATCTACCCTGGAGGAAAATTCCTTCCCGACCCCAAATATGGCGATCAGTAGAACCCCGAGCATGCAGGCAAGATTCTCCAGCCAGATTCTTATTGACCATTGATACTATTTACCAGCGATGGCACGCTGTTGATTAATTGACTAAAATCACGTTATCCCATCAAACCATTCCCTCCATAAACTTATCAAGCTTAATCTTAAAGCCAGAGAATATCCCGATCCTTCTCCGAATTGGCATAGGGTGACCAGCCGTCCTGATTTTATCGGGACTGTCCCGATATTTCCTTGTTTGTCCCGCGTCCCGACCGATGTGCGGTCGGGACACTGGACAAACAAGGAAATGCGCCGGAGCCTGGAGCCCGGAAGTGCTCGCACGCCCCCCCCCCGCCCCGACTCCACCCCCTCCTCCCCCGATTGGCTCCCTCCCCGAATCCCCGCCTCTTCCCCAGGCTCACCATTCCTCCTCCCTCCACAAGCGCTGGAGGGAGGCCCAGGAGATGCAGGGGAAGTGCGGGGCCGGGGTGAGTAAGAGTCCGGCCTGGCCCCGAGCAGGCAGGACTCAGTTGGGTGGTAGGGAGAGGAGGGGGGCAGCCCTCGGTGCCAGGCGGCGGCTGTTCTCCCCCCCTGGGCAGCGGGACTCGGGAGCAGCCGCTGCTGCAGCTCCCACTGCCGTGGGGGGAGGAAGCAGCCAATGGCCAAGCTCGGCGGCTGCGGCTCTGGCACCCCCAAACCCCGCATGCCCGGGCCTGCTGCGGGGACCCAGCAGCGCACATGCTGCACCCAGCCCCTGGCCAGTCACGTCTGGGCTGCTGCCCAGCTGGTGCTATCCCGCGGCGGCCCCTGGGCGGAGGCATCGGCAGCCCAGCCCCGTTCGTTCCCCTGCGGGACCCGAGCGGGACAGGGGGGCTGGGGCCTGCTGCCCCCACTCCGGGGCTGCTGTGGGATAGTACCAGCTGGGCAGCAGCCCAGACATGACTGGCCAGGGGCTGGGCGCAGCGTGCGCGCTGCTGGGTCCCCACAGCAGGCCCGGGTTCAGGGGCGCCAGAGCCGCAGCCGCCGAGCTTGGCCATCGGCTGCTTCCTCCCCCCATGGCAGTGGGAGCTGCAGCAGCGGCTGCTCCCGAGTCCCGCTGCCCAGGGGGGGAGAACAGCCGCCGCCTGGCACCGAGGGCTGCCCCCCTCCTCTCCCTACCACCCAACTGAGTCCTGCCTGCTCGGGGCCAGGCTGGACTCTCACTCACCCTGGCCCCGCGCTTCCCCTGCGTCTCCCGGGCCTCCCTCCAGCGCTTGTGGAGGAAGGGTGTTTTTTTTTTTGCCCCGCCCCCCCCACCACGCCCCCTCTCTCCTCCCTCCCCCCGCATCCCGATATTTGACTTGGGTGATCTGGTCACCCTAAATTGGCAATACCTCCCAACTTTGTGTCATCCGCAAACATTATCAGCCCACTCCTACATTTGGTTCCGAGGTCAGTAATAAATAGATTAAATAAAACGGGACCCAAAGCCGAACCTTGAGGAACTCCACTGGTGACCTCCCTCCAACCTGACAGTTCACCTTTCAGTATGACCCGCTGCAGTCTCCCCTTTAACCAGTTCCTTATCCACCTCTGGATTTTCATATCGATCCCCATCTTTTCCAATTTAACCAATAATTCCTCGTGCGGTACCGTATCAAACGCTTTACTGAAATTGAAGTATATTAGGTCCACCACATTTCCCTTATCTAAAAAGTCTGTTACTTTCTCAAAGAAGGAGATCAGGTTGGTTTGGCACGATCTGCCTTTCGTAAAACCATGTTGTAATTTGTCGCAATTGCCATTGACCTCAAGGTCCTTAACTACTTTCTCCTTCAAAATTTTTTCCAGGACCTTGCATACTACAGATGTTAAACTAACAGGCCTGTAGTTACCCGGGTCACTTTTTTTCCCTTTCTTGAAAATAGGAACCACATTAGCTATTCTCCAGTCCAACAGTACCACCCCCGAGTTTATAGATTCATTAAAAATTATCGCTAATGGGCTTGCAATTTCTCGCGCCAGTTCCTTCAATATTTGCGGATGAAGATCATCCAGTCCGCCCGATTTAGTCCCATTAAGGTGTTCAAGTTTGGCTTCTGCCTCGGATACGGTAATGTCAATCCCCCCTCCTTTATTCCCCTCTGTCACGCTGCCACTATTCCTAAACCCTTCATTAGCCTCATTGAAGACCAATGCAAAATATTTGTTTAGATATTGTGCCACCCCTAGATTATCCTTTATCTCCACTCCATCTACAGTCTTCAGCGGTCCCACTTCTTCTTTCTTTGTTTTCTTCCTATTTATATGGCTATAAAACCTCTTACTATTGGTTTTAATTCCCCTCGCAAGGTCCAACTCTACACGGCTTTTAGCCTTTCTCACTCCATCTCTACATGTTCTGACCTCAATAAGGTAGGTTTCCTTACTGATCCCTCCCCTCTTCCACTCTTTGTACGTTTTCTGTTTTTTCTTAATCACCCTTTTGAGACGCTCGCTCATCCAGCTTGGTCTAAATCTCTTTCCTACTAACCATTTTCCCTTTCTCGGGATACAGGCCTCTTACAGCTCCTGCAACTTCAACATAAAATAATCCCAGGCACCATCTGCCTTTAGATCCATAAATATGTTAGCCCAATCCACTTCCCTTACCAGTCCCCTTAATTTATTAAAATTAAACATTTTGAAATTGTAAACCCTAGTCTCTGATTTAATTCTGTTAATCTTTCCATTTAGTTTAAATTGAATTAGCTCATGATCACTCGAGCCAAGGTTGTCCCCTACAACCATTTCCTTAACGAGGTCCTCACTACTCACCAAAACCAAATCTAAAATGGCCTCCCCCCTCGTTGGTTCAGCTACTACTTGATGAAGGAATTCATCAGCTAGCACGTCTAGAAACATCTGAGCCCTATTATTGTTACTAGCATTTGTTCCCCAATCTATATCCGGGAAGTTAAAGTCTCCCATGATTACACAGTTCCTATTAGTATTTACTTCCCTAAAAACATTAAATAGTTCTCTGTCCATATCCAGGGTAGATCCCGGCGGTCTATAGCACACCCCAAGCACTATCCCAGGGGAGGCTCTAGTAGTTCTTTTACCCAGTGTGAGTATTGCCCAGACAGATTCCGTCTTATCCATTCCATCAGTTATTATGTCAAGATATTACCTTTCCATGTGAGGGTTTTCCAGGTAGAAGCTTATCCATTTATCTAAGTTATTTTGTTGTGCTCATCACCATGTTAACTGAGCATCTAGCGTGCATAGATGTAACCTTTGGCAAATGGTAAACCTTCATGTCACTTTTGTCTAATGGTAAACCCTTTCTGTTGTCCAGAATAAGCTATCTCCAATGGAGTCTGTATCTAACACACTGAGACCATTGCACTTGAGGCAGTCAGAAAAATGGGGAAATAAATTCAAAACTGAATAAATTTCCTTCATCCTAATGGTGTCTGCACAACAGTTAATGTAATGGAATATAGTATCACTTCCAGATTGAGAAACCAATAGGGCAGTTGCCTGTATAATGTACACATTCCAGTGCAGGGATCCAAAGCAGCAGCAGGACTTTACTGAACCTGGCAATGACAGTTGTTGAGGCCACTTTCAGAATGTCTGTAGTTAACATAAGTAGAGCAAGGACTGTTACAGGTCTGTTGCTGAAATCCAGATGTAAATCTGCCATGGCCTTTCCCAGAGACACTAGTTTTATCTGAAGCTATTGTTGGATGAATAAGAACTGCTCCATTTGCCTCCACAATTGCTGTTCTACTAGTATTTATCTGATTATTTGTAAAGTACTTGAGAGTCCATTACCTTATGTATTGAAGATGCTTGCATGAAACCAAATTCTATTGACTGCAAAGAAAATTTATATGAGTGGTGCCAGAAATCTTGATTAAAATGTATAGAATTATTTTCTCGTAAGCCAGTACAGTCAAAATATTGCTCCAAGCATTTAACCCCAGAGACATGGCAAACAATTAACAATGCTATTAAGTCAAATTTATTCGGTACACTTCAGATTTAACTTAATAAAGTACAGACTCTCATACTTGTAGAAGTCAATTGCATTCTTTATTTCTCTTATGAGAGCTGAACTTATCTCTTATGTTGATAAATATCTCTGTAATCCACAAACCTAGTGTTATAATAATTTAGCAATTATATCTTCATTTGTACAGCCCCAAAGTGCTAGATTTATCTTCTAAATTTAATATAATTTTGACTAAATTTGACTTGAGATATTTGTAATGAATTATTCACCAATGCTATTGTTAAAGCCTACATCAGATAAACATTAATCTTCATTACTCAATTCATAATAAACTTTCTTCATCTAGTTTTCAGTACTATAGTTGCTGGCCACAGAGGTTTACTCACTTAGTATCATAACGCATAATCCTCCCAATCAGTAGCATGTCTGCAGAATTATACAATACTAGATAGTCTCACAGAAATGTGGTGTTTTGATCTTCCAATAATCTGTGTCAAAACATTTTCATGATCTGCAATTTTCCAATATGGGGACACTTTACAGAAGTCCATACTGTTTGATATTTTGAGAAAAATAACCTAAAAATTTAATATGTAGAATGTGATGATGGTCAAACAATTTGATTGTTCAGAAAGGCTAAGTATGTAGGAAAGTGTTTCACAATATATTTCCTGCTATTTTCCTCTTTTTTTCTGGTAGGGGATGGGAAATCTCTTTATTTAGCTTTCAGCATTTGCAACTATGCTGTGTATGTTAGAGATTTCCTTAAATATTTGGCGGCGGATATTTAAGCTGTGCTATCAAGTTGCAAAACAAGGTGCTGAATAAAGCTTTCACATATACTGACGTGTTATAGTACCTTGGATCTGGCAAACTGTGTTAAATGCTGAAGTCCAATGTGTACCACATCCTTTTCTGCTTGTAATCAGACATAATTCCTGGCTGTTCAATCAGGATGGAGCTAAGAGCTTACACTAGGGAACCCTGAAAAGATGGTTCACTGTTGGGCAGAAGGCTGAGAAATGTATTTAACTAATAAGCTGGGTAAGTCAGGAGAAGTTATTTATTTCAATAGAATATTAGGGGCTTGGTTTTATTGTAGCCTGTGTTGGGGATCTTTTTCCTAATTTGAAATATATAGTGAAACACATTCTTGCATATTTTGAGTCTCTGAACAACCACATACACATATTAAGAGACAGTCCTTACTTCAGAGACCTTACAAATAAACTAGAGAAGACAGGTGGGAGAAAATTTTGTTTCCATTTTACAGATGTGGAACTGAGATAGAGACGGTGTGCATGATTTGCCCAAGGACACATGGGAAGTCTATGACAAAACTGAATCCAGATCTGAGGTCCAGGACTATTTGGCACTGTATCAGGATACACTTTTTATTTGGATAAATCACAAATAAGGTACACAAAAACACTTGCAGCAAACCTTAATATCCTCTTACCCTTCCCACCCCTGACAATGGACTAGCCAGAGGATGGACTGTTTTGGGGGTTATCTGACCTCTGCTAATAACAGCTTATTGGAAATTAGTGTTGCTCATCTTGCTGCATTTCTCATTCTGCTTCCCTCAAGTAGAGTGAATGGAGAACTTGGGAAAAGGAGGAGGTGGATTTTGCTCCACACTAGTATAAGAGGAAGGGGAAGAAGGTCTGACATTTCACACTCACAGGTATTGCCTCTCCCCATCTTTCCATTCTCCCCTGCCTTGGTGAACTCCTCCCTGTATTCTTTGTCGCTGTAATTTTTCTGATGACTCCTTCCATTCCCCCCCACCCATACACATATCAAAGTTCCTGCTCTCTCCCCAAAGTCCTTCTGCATTGCCCTCTCCAGCACCCCATAATATTTGCTTGTACATCCTCCACTCCATATCTGGCTCCAGCTCGAGATTTGCTCTGCCCTATCCTACCCATGATTGTTTTCCTCCGTCCCTTGCTTATTTTGTATTTAATGTAAGAGGGCTGAATATTGTGAATTTAACTTTATTGACATTATTTAAAAACTACTATTTAAAAAATACTCTTCTAGTGAGAGAGAGGGATCTAACTTATCTCCAGGTACAAACAGAAGCAGAGCGGAAGGGTTAAATGATATAACAGTGGAGAGGGGCTCAGAGTTGGGCATTCTTATTGTGTGTGTATGGATAAGGTAGTTTTGAGATTAGAATCTATTCAGAGCACAGGGTTGAGAGAAGGAAGAACATATTTCACCTAACTATAAATTGAAGGCTTATTCCTCTTAACTCTCATAGCCCTGGGTCTCAAAGTTTATTTAACCTAGGATACAGTTATTATATTCAGAAAGCACCCCAGTCATTTTTTGAGTTCTGTAGCAATAGTGTTTCATTATTTTTTGTATTTCTGTACTGTTTTCCATTCAATGCTCTCAAAGCACACTAATGAATGAAGCCTCACATGTCATACAGAAGGGAAAACCAAAATACAGAGGCATTAAGAGAGTTGCCCAAAGTGAAACAGAAATTTGTGACAAATCAAGGAATAGAATCTTCCCATTCCTATGTTTTCTACAGAAGACCATCCTTTCCCATCAGGATTTTGCATTGATATGCTCTCAAATCACTCCTAATTAATATATTTTATTTGTAGCTGGTACATCTAAAAATTGTGTAGTTATTCCACATCCAAATTATGAGCCTTGCCTTGCTGTTGAAAGACCACCCCTCTGTTGTCAGCAGAACTGCATAGTCACATCCGTGGCATGATATGAACCCAGAACATTTTTCCGCTGTTGTTTGTTTTATTGTTTATACAGTATCATAGGTGTGCAGAGCATGTTAGGCAGTCCTTGCCCTGAAGAATTTATCACTTACATATTTTTACATTCAAGGAACAAAATGGTTTCTAGATTTTCTCATTCATCTTCAGCTTGAAACAAAGAAAAGTTTGGTCTCATGGTCTGAGCACAGGACTCAGAGCCAGGAAATCCTGAGTTGTTATGGTCACTCTGACACAAACTCTTTTTATAATACTTCTAACTAGCAAGTGCCTAGGACTTTATTGCTTTAGTAGATCCATATTTGCAATTTATGTTCATGTTAAACATATCTAATCATCAGAAATATTAGTAATCATGATATAAACAGTTTATTCTCCTTAGTATTATATTATTTGGGGAAATTAATAATCCTCAAATGGATGTTTGCTTTAAGTGCCCTTGGAAAAAAAACAAAATTCCTCCCCATATATGGCAGTTAGTACCTGTCATAAACAAATATTTAAGGGTTAATGCCTCTTTTACCTGTAAAGGGTTAAAAGGTTTACCTAGCCTAGCTGGCACCTGACCAAAAAAACCAATGGGGGGGATAAGATGTTTCAAAAGGAAGGAGGGAAGTTTCCTTTGTTTAAAGTCAGTCTCAGTTTTAACCGAAGTGGGAAAGCTCCAAAAATCAGCCTCTTATTAAGTAGTAAGTATTAGTGAAGGGAATAAATAGGTTTATGTTTATTTTCTTTGTAACTTGTCTTGGGCATTAAGAAATAATCATATTGGGTAATTTTTGTGTAACTAAGTTTTTGCCAGGGGAACATCCTCTGTGTTTTAAATCTGTTGTCTGTAAGATCAGCTGGTATGCTATCTCCCAAAGGATTTTCTTTTGTCTTTCTTTTCTTTATTTAAAAGTCTTATTTTTAAAAACCTGATTGATTTTTCCTTGTGTTAGGAACCAAGGAGATTGAAACTGGACTCACCAGAAATTTGTGGGGGAAAAGAAGGGGGATGGTTAAATTCTTCTTGTGTTAAGATCCAAGGGTTTGGATCGGTGTTCACCAGAAAATTGGTAAAGAAGTCTCTCAAGGCTACCCAGGAAAAGGAGTTAGAACTTGGGAGTGGTGGCAGCAAAACCAGATCTAAACTGGTAATTCAGTTTAGGGGTTCACATGCAGGTCCCCATATCTGTACTCTAAAGTCCAGAGTGGGGGTAAAACTTATGACAGTACCAATGGGAGAATTTGAGCTATTTCAGACCATAGTGTTGTGAGGTATCATATGAAAGCTAATGATGATGATGGGCGAGCACTCGTTACTGAGTATGATCATCTTCCATGGGAGCTATGCGTCCTCAGGTGGCTAATAAGGCCAATCCTTGAACCACAAGTTCTATTGCAATGAGGGCAGATGTTTTAAGGCTCAGCAGGAGGCTGTTGACCATGACTGGAAGCCAGTCTCTCCTTCCTTCTGCACCTCTTGTCCTCTTCAGCTTGTCGGCGAGCAAGTTCAAAATGCAGGGGACCATCACGTAGGACTTCACTCCATTTTAAGCAATCCTGGGCAAGTGTCTCCCAAGTATCAATGTTAACATTACACTTTTTTAGGTTGTCCTTCAGTAAGTCCTTAAAACACTTCCATTGTCCACCCACGTTTTGGTATCCTTCTTTCAGCTGAGACAACAGGACCTGTTTTGGGAGGCAATGGTCTGGCATCTGGACAATGTGACCAGTCCAGCGGAATTGCTGACAGATGATCATTGCCTCGATACTGGTGGTCTTTGCCTTATCCATGACACTAATATTGGTGCGCCTGTCTTCCTATTTGATCTTCAGAATCTTACAAAGGCAGCGTTGATGGTGCCTCTCAAGGACTTTCAAGTGGTGTCTATAGGTTGTCCAAGTTTTGGACACATACAACAGTGTTGGGAGAATAATGGCTTGATAAACAAGAAGCTTGGTGTCTGTTTGAATGTCGTGATCTTCAAAAACCCTGTGCTATAAACGAGAAAAAGCTACACTGGCACAGCTCAGGCGATGTTGAATTTCTGCATCAATATCTGCCTTGGGTGAAAGATCGTTTCCAAGCTAGAGGAAATGATCAACATTCTCCAGTGCCACTCCATTGATTTTGATAGATGGGACATGTAATACCTCATTTGGAGAGGGCTGATAGAACACTTTAGTCTTCTTGATATTAAGAGTGAGACCAAGACATGTGTAAGCACTGGCAAACACATTCACGATAGTTTGAAGATCTTTCTCAGAGTGGGCAAAGATTGTGTTGTCATCAGCATACTGAAGTTCTACAATAGATGTTGTGGAGATCTTACTCTTGGCTTTCAGCCTGCTAAGCCTGAACAGATTTCTGTCCATTCTGTAATTGATTTCAATGACAGTTGTAAACTTCCCAGCAACTAGGTAAAGAATGACAGCAATAAAAACCGCAAACATGGTTGGGGCGATGATAGAGCCCTGTTTTACTCCGTTTGTACTTTGAAAGGTTCATTCTGGGAGCCAGTGCTGCTCAGAACAGTCACTTTCCTGTTATCATGAAGCAATTTTAGGACATTGGATGTCCTGAAAAACACATCAATCTTAGAGAGTACAGTCCAGAGGGCATGGTGATTCACTGAATCAAAGGCTTTAGTTAAATCAATAAAAGCCACGTACAGTGGTTGGTTTTGCTCCCAACACTTTTCTTGCAGCTGCTGTGCTGTGAAGATCATATCCACAGTTCAACGACATGGTCGCAAACCACTCTGTGACTCCAGTAAAATTTCTTGTGACAGGGGCAGAAGGCGAGTTGCAAGGATCCGCACCAGAACTGTGCTTGCAATGGCTAGGAGGGAGATACCATGATAATTTCCACAATCTGCTTTATCCCCTTTCTTGAAGAGGGTGACAATCAGGGCATCCCTCATTTCACTGGGTATCTCATCCTTTATCCAGATTTTAAGGATAAGCAGGTAAAGCTGCCGAATTATCTCTGGTCCACTGTCTTTAAAGATTTCAGCAGGGATCCCATCTAGACCTGCTGCCTTGTTGTTCTTCATCTGCTTGGTGGCATTGTGTACCTCAGACAAATTAGGAGGATCTCCGAACTCATCCCTAAATGGTCGTTGAGGGATTTGCTCAAGGACTTCATCTGCAACCATAGAATTATGGTTAAGGAGATCTTCAAAATGTGCTTTCCAGCGAGAATTGATGGCTTTGTTGACCCTCAGAAGTATGGTTCCATCCTTAGAGCGAAGATGATTCATACCATAGTAAATTGACCCATAAATAGCCTTGGTGGCACTAAAGAAACCACATGTATTGTGGAGGTCAGCAAGATGTTGGAGTTCTTGTGCTTTCTCGGTCCACCATTTGTTCTTGAGTTCTCTGGTTTTACATTGGACTTCTGCCCTCACCTTGGCATGGGCTTCTCTCTTTATATTACAATTTGTCATTCTGCCAAGCATGAAATGCCATTCTCTTCTCACTAATCAGTTGCTCAATTTCAGCATCATTCTCATCAAACCAGTCCTGATGTTTTCTGGTTTGGTAATCTATGGTTTCCTCACAGGCATTGATAATTACTGCTTTCAACTGGCTCCGGTGTTCCTCAATTTCTTCTGCAAACTCTGATGGGAGGTTTTCTTCTAAGACTGCTTGCTTAAGAGGGTCCTTCAAATCTTGAATTTTCAACTTGCGCCTGACCTGCTTCTTTTGCAGCTTCCATTTGGGAGCAATCTTAATTTTCATTGTGGATCGAATAAGGCGATGATCAGTCCAACAGTCATCAGCACTTGTCATTGCTCTTGTGAGAAGTATGTTACTACGTTCTCAGGAACGAACTATAACGTAGTCAAGGAGATGCCAGTGCTTTGACCATAGGTGTCTCCAAGATGTTTTGAACTTTTCCTTTTGTCGGAAGAGAGTGTTCACAATAATAAGTTCATGTTCAGCACACTTGGTCAGGAGCAGAATTCCATTTGAATTGCTTCTGCCAATTCCTTCTTTCCCGATTGTTCGCTTCCACAGGTCTGAGTCTCGTCCCACACGTGCATTGAAATCCCCCAGAAGGATAATCTTGTCTTCTGTAGGGGTCTCTGATAAAATGGTTTCCAACTGAGAATAAAAATCTTCCTTTATAGTCTCATTGGCATCCAGTGTTGGTGCATAGGCGCTCACAAGAGTTGCCTGTTGATTTTTGGTGAGCCTCAATCGGAGTGTCATAAACCGCTCATTGATGCCAACTGGTACCTCAAAGAGGCACCTTACGAGCTTGGTCTTTATAGCAAAGCCCACTCCATGCAATCGGGGTTCATCTATAGATTTTCCCTTTCAGAAATAGGTGTATCCTCCTTTCTCCTCCCTCACCTGTCCTTCATCAGCTCTTCTAGTTTCGGACAAAGTAGCAATTTTGATGTTAAACTGACTCAATTCACAAGCAATAATGGCTGTACGTCGCTCAGGTGAGTCGCTGTTTGAGTTGTCCATAGGGTACCTACATTCCAAGTTCCAAAGTTGAAGAGTTTCTTACATTTTCGACTGCTGGAATCATCTTTTAAAATACCAAAATCATAGACCCTGCCGTGAATCCAATGACTATCAACTTAAAATGGGAGAATGAATATATCTTTAGGCCAAACAGATTTGTACTCAGGCATTTTGACTTCACTCCTAACCTATTTCTGTCTTTAACTCAGCTATATACAAAGAGCCAATGCATATTTTGGGTCTGCAAAATTTGATTGGAAAGCCAAAAGCGCAGAGGTTTTTTTGTCTGCATTTCCCCACTTCTGCTCTTGGAAAATGCAAATGGACAAGAATAAAAATAACAGTAGGGGGAAAAAAGGTGAAGACTTCTATCATTTACCATTTAATAGCTAAACCAGGTTGGTTAAGACATTCAGGGAAAGCATTCTATAGAGCCTGTGTAAAGCTCCATGAAAAGAAGGAATTGATGAAAAAGATTATTTTGCGGTTAATAGTAATGCAAAATAAATGAATACTCAACCATTTTAATGCTAGAAAAAATAACTTAAACATACAAATGCACACCTCTTCAAAAATGTAGGTCTAAAACTTTCCAACAGAAAGATGATGCCACAATTGAATTGTTGGATCCATCTGCTTAGGGACCCATTTATTTTGTGTAGTTATGTAACATACCAATCTAGCTAATAAAAAGTTGGTTACAGCACACCAAGTTAGTACATGGGGTTGAATCAGTTTTTAGCTCATTCATTGCTAGAACTGCACAATCAGTTTTGAAAACAGAAAAGGCCCTTTCACCAATGATAGGAAAAGTGCTGTATTTTAAATCTCCCCCATCAGAAGTGAAAATCTGTTTTCATCTGTGAAACAACTTTTGATTACTGAAAATAGTAAGTTTTGATAAAGAATTTCAGCCCAAATAATCAACAGTGTTACGATTCAAAATATAGAGCGATTTAAGAGGGAATGAGGTTATTTTGCTGCCATAAAAGAAGGAAAAACTCCTTTGGATGGAGAGGGTATGGTTCGTAGCACAAGTGTCTTGTATTTCAGATTTCCTTGTCTATACTATAGGAATTTTTTATTATTATTTTTTCCTACTTGGCAAACTAAAAAGCAAAAGTTAAGGGACACAATCTGGGGAATCCATTTGCCAGAAACTTGGGAATTTAGGCAGATGATATATTGCACTGAGCTGGTGTTTACAGGAGTAATGACCTCTCCCCTACTCACCCAACCACAACCCTTGCCTTCACTGTCCATAAATACTTTGTACAAAACTTCAAAATGTTTAAGTAAATAATTATACCTCACTACAACCTTATAAAGTAGGTGATATTGCACCCATTTTGTAGCTAAACTGAAGCATAGATAGGCTATGGGGCTGAGAAATGAACTAAGAAATCCCTATTTAAGTTCATGGATATAACTACTGTATAGCACCCCTTCTTTAAGTAGTGCTCGAATAAGAATGACTGGAGGCATAACCCATACCACCTAGCCAATGTATCATGGCCTGGTATATCTGAGTCAGGTTTTTAAGGTGTTCCAAACAAGATCATACAAGAGAAAGGGAATAAGAAAAAGAAGAGACTAAAACCAGTACTGTTGTCATGCTGAAAAATATATGACATCTATATCAGCCCAGCCTCAGCCTGGCACTAAGTGACATGCATACTTTTGTCTTTGGTTTTATCACTACTTGTTTATGAGGAATTACTAATGATTTATTTTACTGTATTTGGTAAGATAAATAAGCTAGTGTTCAAGTGATGGAAATTTTACATTTTTAGTAATTTTACTCATCCCCCTTTTCCTTGACTTCTGAGAGACTTCTGTAGTTCCCATCACCATAGCACTTCACAGATACATTAGACTGGCATAACAAAGTCCCAGATGTAGCAATTCTCAACCAGTGGAGCATCACCCACCAGCTGACATCTGCAAACCTACGATCACTAGGATCACTAGGTGGAACATGAGGAGAGGAAGGAAAGAGCTACTAACCTGCCCCTTCTGCTGCTGTTGCAGCCACCTTTCCCCTCCTCTTCCTACCCAATTATGCAACAGCCTCTTGTGCTCCCTCCTTCCCCACAGCATTGGGGAATAAAATGAACATGTCTTCACGGGGCTGTGGAGATAGCAGGGCAGTGGATGGAGAATCCTCATTCTACCCCAGCAGAACTCTCACCTCATCAGCACTCCATCACCCCACGAGCACCAGGTGTCCATCAGATTCATCCCACCCATGTCTCCCCTCCAAACCCCACTAGCTCAACCCCACCATCGAAGCACTAGCTTTATGGCACACACCCCTCCCTTCCCGGCCTCCAAGGCCATTGCCTGTTCCAGAAGCACCCTCACACTACTAGTCCAGTCCTTTCCAAGCAACCCCCGTTCCCCCTACACTGCACCAGCCCTTTCAATGGCTCAATAATAGTCTTACAGTCTCAAGCCCACGATTCTTTGCCCTCTGATAGGTTTCTGGGATAAGGTGGGTTGCAGGATGATTTTTTTGGCCATTTTACAGCCAAAACAGGATTGTGTCTGTGTATATGTATGTATGCTCATATGGTGGGGAGTCTGGTGGCATACCCTAAATATGATCAGACACTGGATTTTAAAATAGTGAGGGTAGAAGGAAAAGGACAAGGAAAGACGAACAAAGTTATGAAAGTCAACTAAAGTGATGCTGATTTGCTGTCTTTTGTTCTTTAAAGTTGTTAGCATGAATGTGGCAGATCATTCTGTAAAAGAAAAGTAAAATATTATGTTTTATAGTTGGCCTTAAACATTCTTTACTGGAGACCAGGAATGGCTCCAAGCATTATTTCAGGCTTTGCTTTGAAACCGTATTTTGTAGTTTTTGATAATACACAGGGTTTTCTTGCTCAAAGGGACTTCTTGCTGAAACACAAACCTTAACAGTTATATGTACAGTAACAGTGGATAATGGAATTAATATTGAAAGTAAACATTATATAACAAAATACACAAACCAAAATCGCTACTAATTTTTCCCACACTTCAAATTGTCCATATTTTGTCCCCTGAAGACATTTGATAAAAACTTTAAACAACATTTGCTTCATTTTGACTGACTAATGTATGCTTAGAAAAGATAATATGGCTTAGCATGTCATTGTGCCAAATGAATGGGAGGGATGAACAGCCAATATCCATTAAACAGAACAATTTTTCTCTTTTACACTTCTTTGCATGGAAAATACCATATAATTTCTTCTCTAAAAATGTTGTCACTTTGTGCTCTTCCCCTAATCTAATAAAATAATTATTAATGATTTGATTTTAATTATCTAACAATTATTTTAATTAGGATGGTTAGATGCTTATTTAAGATTTCCTATTTATCTTTTGCAGACAGCAGATGTAGATTGTAATAATAATTATGACAGAAATAACTGCAGATGGTCCAGATTCCTGTCCTTATCCTAAAATATATCATGAGGAATCTGTCACATTGCAGTGATAATATGCAGCAGTTCCATATTAATTACTCAAGCCTTAATTCATGCTAATTCTTATGCCAAACTTAAACTATGTTTATAAATGTGGTTTTCTTTGTCACCTGGAGAATATTTCTCTTTAATATATTCAAGAATCAAACTAACTGCAATAATGAATTGCCAAGGGAAACAGAGTTTTTGACCTCTATATCACTGGTTCAGATCATGTCTAGCTTGGTAATGACCTGTAAAATATGTGGGCTAGTCTCAAATGTTGATCCTAGTGTCCATATAATAGATACTGATAAGACTAACACTCTTTGGCAATCTCTCCGGAAAGACCAATGTCTAAGGACACCCAGGAACAGAGGTGATTGGAGTAAAGAACACTAGGGGGGCAGCATGAAAGAGGACTTTAGTCATCAATATGGTACCTTTCAACAGCATTTCATTAATAATATTTTTTTTAAAACCTAACATTGTAATAGGAAGATCCAGTTTGTGCATGTGGCTTTATGCAATATAAAATTAACAAAATACTCTACAGTACAACAGCTGAGTTGAACAGTTTCCTATGGTATCTCTTCTATCCCCAAGACTAAAAGTATGAATGTGATTACATTGTAATGTACTGATTACTTGTGGAGATTACTCCAACATTCCAAATCTAAATTCAGATTTGAATGATCCCAAAGTTCAGCAGTGTTTGGATCTGGAATTATACTTGCAAATGAAAACCATGAACCGATTCTGTAATCCAATTAGTTAAAATTAAACAATCAATGTTCCAATACAATTTGCCATTGTATTTGTAATATATTGTACCAAATCCCATAAATCTGAAGGCAGATTCCAATATTAACTATTGGCTTAGAGTTCCAAAATGTATTCAGCATACTTTATATTACCATCAGAATAACTCCAATTATAAATACATCATTTTGGAATGTAATCTTCAAGACAAGTAATGAGGAGTGCTGTGAAACACGTAAGATGAATTTTGTGCAGGATTTGTTTACATAGAAAGAAACTAACCACACTATATGTTTTAGCACAGCATCCCCCTAATACTGAAGTATTTTTTTTTTAAATGAGGGGAGAGAAGTATGCAATGCATACATTAGTCAGCATTTCTGATTACTGTTCTGTCTTCATTACTATCCTTTCAGCACAGCTAGCAATACTAATGGAACTCAAAAAATGGTCAGAAACTGCCTTTCCTCTCTTTCATCTTTGAAACCAACTTCTCTGATCATTATCTTCTCTTTGGCATTGCTAGAGGATAATATAAATATATTTTGTTTTATTTTAATTACTTTTTCTTGCAATTAAATAAAACTATTTTGGACTTCATAGTGCATTTCAACTGTTGATGTTAAAGTGCTTCACAATCATTAAAAACCTAGCTGTGGAGGTATGTGAATGATACACTAAATTGTAGGATTTTTAACTTCTAGTTTTAAAGAGGTTTGATCAGGATATGTATGATATATGCTGATGATCAGATGTTTGTGGCATAGTTACCATGCTAAATGCTGACACAGCGGGCCCTGATACCAGTCATCTTCCATGTTAATGCTCTCTGAGATATTTTCATCTACTCTGTCATGTGGGGACAAGTATGAGCTGATAGAAAAATGTGGCTCTAGCCAATCACCATGTAAAAGCAGAAAACAAAATTAACATTAATTATGCCAGGATTTTTGTCAGAAAAATCTATAACTATGTCAACTAGAACAGCCTTGAAAGGTGACCAAGGTCACTTCTGATCTAAGTCTTCTCCTTTTTTTTTTTTCCCATGGTTGGCTGGTGGTGTGCGATATAGGCATTTCCATACATGCGGTGGGGCTAACTTCTGTAATTTGTGCATGTGAGAGATGGGGAGAGGGGAGAAATTTGGTCTTTATACTTGTCTGTGTTGCATTTGTGCCACCAATAAAGTAAATAAATAAATAAATACAACACCGCAGCTAGGCTGTCCTAAAAAAAGAAAAGGAAAATTGGAATGAGCGTGTGACATAGTTGTTTAGGTCTGTTATATTGTATATTTTAACTTTAGCACCCAATTGGATGGTCACACTTGCAAACTATTAAAATATTTTGCTCTTATGGTGACATGAGGGTAACAGTTTTTTCTTCCAGTGCATCTATTACCTGCAGTCCAATGTTGACATTAAGGCTTATGATGAACAGCAAATGGCAGAAAGCTCCTAAGCTAAAGCTTGAGTAAAGAGGGCTTCTTTGTTTGAGCTCAGCAGTGGCTTGCTGCCACTCTAAATTTAACTGGGGTTTTTTTGTTTGTTTTTTTAATACAAAGGGAAATGAGCCTTTTAAAGGCATGTTACTTTTTAAAAGTGGCATTGGAAGACATTTCTTCCATTCTTTCTCTTATATTTCTTCTTAGAGAGAGATTTCTTTCTCAAAAACAGTAAACTGTTGTAATTAGCGGGGTGCCCATAATTCAGATGGAATCTCAATACAGTGTTCAGTAATAGACTGAAATCTTCATTCAAGAATAACTGCTATGAGAATAAACTCTAATATGATATTCATTTTTACTCGCTCTGCTTTTAACATTCTTCACTGTGTAATATCTACTAATATATATTCCGCAATATTATCATAAAAATACAACTTCTAAATGCTTCATAAGAATATTACTATCCCTTTAGGACAGTATAAATAATATAAACTTTAATGATACTTTAACAAATGCTATGATGCCAATTCAGATATGTAATGGGCTACCACACTGGGAAAAGTGAATATAAAAGAAGATAAAAGACATGCCTGGTGGAATTTTCATGGCACAGCATTATTAGAGAATGTACCGTTTTTAGCCGATCTAATTCAGCCTCCATTTCCAGCAGATGGCAAATTTTAGTCTTTAGAATTCAGTTATCTAAGCAGCTAATTAAAATTTTGAGATATTGAAGACATAGGGCCTTAATCGTAAAATTGTTTGGAGAAAACAAGCCATTGCCAAATTTGTTTTCTAGTATTTTGAGTTGTCCCTACTTCACATGAGTGAAATGCCTCCAAAAATGAGAGTGCACCTTAGACCAACTCTTTTCCATCCCCAAGAATCCTGAAGTGCTTATGTTATGCATGTTCAGAGTTCATTCCACTGCTGAAATACAGTCACCTCCAAATTAGAAACAAAAGTCATTCTCCATGAACAAAATTATAAGACAAAAATTTTAGGAGGAGGCCAAAGAATGATTTTTTCAATTAAAATGAAAAGAGGTATTTAGATGGATAAGTCTCAGAAGGCTTCAAGATAAACATCCAAAGTTGAGTGCCTCGCTAAACTGCTTTTGGGATGGAAAACTTAAAAGAACAGGCTTTCACATGAGATTTCTGGTATTTCCCATCTCAATTCAGAATTATTTTTAATTTGTTTTTGTTCTTATTCATTTTAATGTTGTTGTTTCTCTTCATGAGCAAACCAGTGAGTTGAGAAGTGCAAACAAATAAAGGTGGGCATTAGGGGAGGAGGGAATTAATCAAACTTTCATTTTGAACCTTAAAGAAATTTTAGATTGAGTAAGGAAATTAGCAGTTTGTATGACTTTTTAAATTATATTTGATCCATGTGGGTTTGCATCCCCCTGAGCTTTGATCTGAGTTTAGATTTTGAATGAACTAACAAATCTTAAAGCAAATCTTAGTATAATGTGTCAACTTTCCAGATGATATGAGACTGAAAAACTGAAGCTTTAAAGTGACTAGTACTTTATGGGTTGTGTGTGCATGGGAGGGAAGGAGTGCTTTGCTTTATCTCTATGTAAAATCATTAATTAGCCCATATAACTCAAAACTAATTCTGCTTTTACTGAGGAGATTTGCAAACCTTTTGATGTGTAAGTTTCTAACAAATCCTTATACTAAACAAATTTATTGTAATATTTATTGTAAATGTTTGAGACAGCACTAGTTCTCAGTGTAGAAAAATTCTGGATTGATTCATATTGCATCCAAATCTGGATGTCTCTTTGTATTTTTTCTTTTTAAAATGTGGTTGGGATCTCAGGGTTCAAACTTCTAAGCATTTGGTTATTACTTGGCATGAAAGACACCAGTCTCTTTGTTCACAAGTTAGAATTAGTAATGAACTATTTGTGAAAAACAGAAATTCAGTTTTTAAAATATTAGAAAATGGGAGAGATTTTTTTCCAAGCACGTTATTTCTATTCCTTCAGCCTCTTAATTTGCATACAAAGTTGTGGATTTGAATACCTCATGGCCGAGCATTTTGCACATGTACAGGAAAAAGAGATATCATATTTTCACTTTGCAAAGAGTTAAGAGGTACCATCTTTCTGAATTGTAATTAATTTAAAACATAGGAAAAGTGTTGACTATCCAAGAAGTTACTGTTTATTAACAAATTGTATTTGGAGTGAAAAATATAATAGCGTTGTTTCAGGCACAGACTGAGTGCGCAATTTTCTTTGCTGCTTTTTTAAATTATTTTTTGGGGGGAGGGACTCTAAATAGTTAAATGACTTTTTCACTTTTTAAAAGAAAAATGTTGAAAATTGCTAAAAGTTGGCTCACCAGTTTGCCTTCCTGTGGGTGAATGGAGAGGAACATGGAGCAAGGAGAACTAAATATATAGAAATAAACTGTATAAAACACTCAATAACACAAACTTCTTCAGTGTTTTATCACTCTTTCAAGCTTCATAACCAGTTAAAATATGAAGAAAATATATCAAGGTCTTTTCATTTCTTTACCCCAGTACATAGCCTAGTTTTAATCATGATATTCATAAAACTCTGATGCAGAAATTTCACCATTCATATACATTTTTAATTCAATAGATTGTCATCCACAGGCCGTGGTAAAGCCATGAATATAATCTTGCACAATAGCTGGAAAGTAGGTGGCAGCACAGAACAACAGAGTCCTCATTACTGGGGAAATGGAGAAACTCTTTTTTTTTTGTTTTTTGTTCTTACTGCAAATGTTTCCTGAAAACAAAGACCAGTTTTCACAGGCATTTCGCTGATGAAATGGTAGTTGGTATCGTTAAATAGCTACTGTGTAGCAAAAGGCAGGCTTATTTGCAGAGTTCCATTTTAACGCGCTTTTATGTCACTTCAGCTTGACCCTGCCTTGCAGCCTTCCCAAGCATTTTCTGCTTTTTGATCTGCTAGATACTGACCTTCGCTTATTTTGCCTAAAAGCAAAACTGTTCCTAAGCTGAGGACAATTTCTCCCTCACCCCCATCTCAATGCTAACTAGGGACTTGGCACCATTTTCTGATACATCATCCTCCCCAGGCCTGTTTTCCGAATCTAGCTTCCAAAGTGTATATGAAATGATTGTTGGTAATGACAAAACAAGAGTCTGGAGATTTTACACAGGTTGCCATTTCAGCAACTGTCCATTAATAAAAATGCTTTTGGTGTTAAGATCTCAGAAAACCCAAAGACAGAGGATCAAATATGCTATTTAATTAAAACATAAATGAATGAATAAAATGAAGGTTTTATGGTCAGAGTAGATTCCACTGACAATTGGATGCTTTTAAAACATCTGAGTGTTAACTATCCTTTTCTCTCTTCTACATTTCAGATCAGAGAAATAGAATGCTCAGAACTGCCATATTTCTGAGAATATGTGCAATAGATCCAGGATCAAAAATTATCCAGATTATTCTCCAGTCTTTACAAAATAGGAGAACCCCTTGTAGACATCTGAGAGATATCTGAGCAGGGGGGCATGGAGCATAACCTTTGTGCATACTCAGTCTCAGGATATTATATAGAAAGTGTGTGTGTGTGTGTGTGTGTGTGTGTGTGTGTGTGTGTGTGTGTGTGTAGAGAGAGAGAGAGATCAGTAAATATACATGAGCACACTTTTTTTAAATCCTTCTTCCAAACAGATCCTTATCTAAAGTGTAGGAACCATTAAAAAATTCACATTTGCCATTTTTTTTCCACACAGCTACCAGAAATATCTCATATTTAAAAATATACAGAAATACCGTAGTAACTCAGATAGCACTATATTGTAATTGTTGGCGGACTATCTAACTCTGACAAATGCAATGTACAGGACAACAGCAAAGACTTGAGGTGATTTAGAAACATTATCTCTGAGATCAGCCAATACGCTTGCCAATAGTGGGAATTCAGAACAAGAAGAGGGGCACTTTTGTCCTTTCCATCGTTAAATGCCAATGAATTATTCGATCAACTTCTAACAAAAGCTTAAAATCCAGCATGAAGGTCATTCACCTGCATCAGAGCAGTAACTGCCAAAAAAGGAAAACCTTGAGAATTATTTGTATGTTATGGTGGAAAAACAAGACAATAATATTTTATGGATCTTCCCCTTTTAATAGATTATTTATTAGCAGATTTTTGTAGCTTTAGGTACATTTGATGAATTAAAAAAATCTACAGGTTGTAGATGCAAGTTATAGTTGCAAGTATTCAATACTCAGTGTTTCTCAGTCTGAGCTGTTGTGTTCAGGGACCATTCTGATAAATCCTCTTGGGGGTGGTATGTTCATTAATGGGATAAATGCATAAGCATTTCCAAAAGTAATACAGTACTTCCTAAAATTCAATCTCAGAAATGTTCACAGAAAGCAAACACACATGGCTATGGTAAATCCCTCATTAATCCGCAGATATCAATGTCTTTGTCGATTTGTAAATTCCCAGTTCAGTTTTGCCTGTTTTATCCTGGTAGTGATTTGTCTACAGTACCTGGTACCTGGGTTTTACTATAATTTAAATATAGTTTTTAATCAGACTACTTGAAATCTTGCTTATTATGATGTGAAGGCAGTATGGAACAAATCTTTCTAGCCTTACTCATTAAAATCTCCCCCGAATTCAATGAGAGTTTTGCCTCAGTAAATACTGCATGATAAAGCCTATAATTTGCATTGCACAGTCTTGAAAACATTTCAGCACTGATAATCCTGTTCCCCCACCCCACCCCTCATGTAGCATTCGGTGTCTTCAAAAATCCTTCTCTTAAACATCAGTTTATACTTTACTATAAGGTAATGTGTTTTTCCATGGCTTCACTTTTTTTTTAAATCCTTCTCCATTGGTTAGAGTGTACACCTACATCTACCATACACTGGAATTGATATATTGATAAAGGTGAATTCTCTTACACTTTGTATCATGTCCTAAGTATAGATTCCCTCCCACCTCCACTTTATTTCTGTATAGCTTTATCAACCTAGTGAGACTGAGCAATCATTTTCATGTACATCAGCTTAAGGGTGAGTGACTTTTGCTTGACATTTTCCTCTCTCCTTGTGATGTCTGCCTTGCTGCTTTGTGTGTAACTTTCATTTTAAAAAAAATTGTAACATAAAGGCTCTTTGCTTTATAGGAAGTTATGAGGTATTTGAAGAATTTCATATGTGAAAAAAACAGTTCTTGCCTAACATGTTTATTTGGGGATATGGAAGTTTTTATTTTTGACTTGCAAAATCTGGATCCCACCTTCATAAGGAAATGAGGGTGTGACAAACAGGGTTAGTGGCTCACAGTCCAAGGTTTATTTTTATTTTTATTTTTATTTTTTTTTGCATACGCTTCAAATTATTGCTTTATATCACAAATAAAATGGGAGGGGGAATCAGGGGAGGAATTTGACTAGTCTTTTATCATTGGAAAATCACAATATATCTCTGGGTGTGGAATACAAGGGAAAAATCCAGTGGTAATGACAGTTTGCTGTCATCTGTATAGCCTGTACCTCTGTGGACACCACCAATGAGCAAGGATAGGAGGAAAGTGTGTGCGAGTTCAGAAAAATGGAACTGATAAAAGACTAATGCTGAAGAAAGTTCAGATATAAAAAATGGATTTAAAATAGCACTTTGCAGTAATGAGGGGAAATCATGACAGGAGTATAAAGCATAAAAAAAATATCCTTAGGGCATAAGTGAGATGATTAGAAATATCATTAAAGCCAAGGCATCTGTTTGAATCCTTTGTGAGGCACCCAGTTCACCCACATGCACACACAAATGAGGGCTCAGTTTACTAATGCTGCAGTTTGAACACTAAGCATAACATGCTTTGCATTTAAAGAACATACAGATTAAATATGAGGAGACTGTAAAACTGAGGAACTGGCAGTAATGATTCTCAGTGGGTTTAAAGGAGATCATATGTAAACAGGCAGCTGTCCAAAGTGAGCAAATGTTCATTATGGAAAATTTCCCATTAGGTATCTACTTTATACTGCTAAAGTGAAATGAAAAGTAATTTATTTAAAAATTGCTTATAGGGAATATAAAATTAATGAGTAAAGATCAGTGGAAAGGTGACAGAGGTACCATTTTGATGACCTGCCAGAACAGATTTATTAAGCGCATACATTTTTACAGACACACCAGAAAAGTATAGGAATCAGTGAGGCAGAATAGTGATGATTCCCATGTGTTGTATGTAGATGTACACTAAGCTAACTTTCCCTTTTAAGGCCCTGATTCAGCAAAACAATTGGGCATGTACTTTAAGCACTTACTTAACTTCATTCCTTTTCAGGAGTGAAGTTAAATGTGATTTTAATTGTAAACTTGTGCTTAAGTCTTGGAACTTAAGTGCTTGCTTAAAGTTAGTCATGTGCCTAAGTGCTCCCACACCAGCAGAAGTGCCTAAGTTGAATCATGACTTAAATACCCAGATGGTTTTGGGGTTAGTTTACTGCTTGCTTGGTAAAATCCATTGTTAGCAGAAGCAAGCTGATGCTAAAGGATAGGTCCAACACATTTTATATTATGTTATTAGTAGTATTTTATTAGTTCTTATAATAGCACCTGAAAGTCCCCTCTGAAATTGTGGCCTCATTGTGCCAAGCACTATATATATATATATACAGAGAGAGAGAGAGAGAGAGAGAGACATATATACACACAGCAAGAAACCTCTGAAGAGATTCCAACTTAAATAGACAAGACAGAGAAGTGGTGGAAGAGGAAACAGTCACAGAAAGGTGAAATGAGGTTACAACCCAGGTCATTTTTTCTTAACTCGGAGAATGCAAGAAACCTTCAATTTTATGGGGCAATCGACATGAGAGGTAGATAATCTCAGTATATGATCTCACCCAAAACAGATCCATATTGAATTTGTTCTTGGACTATCTGTTTGAAACAGCACAGTATTTGTTAGCACAGATCCTCTTTGTTTTCTAAAAATGTCTTACAAGTTATGAGTTGTTCTATTTATTAAATGTAAAATATCATTCCTCTTCCACTTCACTCTTAAACAGATAGACAAGCTCTGATGGGAAGTTCACCCCACAGCAGCTCTGAATTGATTAAGGTGGCTTAGAAGGGGCACCTGGGGGAGAGTCCAGCTTGACTGATACGCACAAATTGAAAATGAAGCCCAACTGGGCAGAAGCAGGCTGGGCTTGTATAAAGTCAGGAAGTTGAGAGCAGAACAGGCTTTAGGGAGAGCGTCTGTGGTCACTCACTGGGAACAGAGAGGTGGGCAGAAGGAAACCCTGGGGGGAGCCAAAGCCCTGGGATCCTAGTCCTATGGTTAGGGTTTACCCAGAGAGGGGTAAGGAAGAAAGTCTGTGGAAGGCAGAGTTAGAAAGAAGCCCAGGAAAACAGCAGCGAGGCTTGAGACAGTATAGACCTTGGCTGCTGATTGTAGGGTCCCTGAGTTGGAACCCAGAGTAGCAGGTGGGCCCAGGTTCCTCTACCAGCCACTGGGAAAGTGACACAGACCAGGACTTTCAGAAGATTGCCAGAGATGGCACCAGGGCAGATTGTCCAGTGGAAGTTGGTTACCCTGGAAGGAGAAGACTATATGAGACTATAAGAGCTCATGCCCCTAGGGGAATTCTGTGGCACTGTGCATGTGCAGAATTTATGCCCCTGCACATTTCTTTGCTTCCCTGCAGAAAAATAACTTGCTGATGGGGAATCAAAGGGAAGCCACAAGAGTGGTCATGCAACCCTCCCCAGCACTATGTTTTGGGTGCCCAGGGCAGCCAGCAGACAGGTAAATTACTGTTGGACATGAGGTGGGACTGGGAAAGACCTGGTGGGTGGCTCCTGCCCTGCGCTGGGCTCAGCTGCTAGTCCTGGCTGGGCTGGAGAGGACAAGCTGGAGGAAGCTCTGTAAATCCCTCTTCCCCGTTTCTTGCACCCATTGCTACTCAGCTGCATGGGAAGGGATCCCTGTACAGGGAACAGCACCACCATCTGCCCAAATCCCATGCATCCAGACCCCCTCATGCCCAGACCCTCCTGCCGACCCCTCTGATGAGCACCACCCCCCCTGCATCTGCACCACCCCAATGAGCCACCTACATCCAGATCCCCACCCCACCTACTCCAATCAGCTGCACCTGGATCCCCACCCATTGAACCCCACTCCACCAGCATCTGGGCCCCTCACACCCAGACCCCCTGCCAAGCTCTATTCCCCCGCCCCAGATCCTCTCTGCTGAGCCCCAACCACTTTCACCTGGAGCCCCCTGCAGTCCGATTACCATGGCACCCAGAACCCCTGAACAAGCCCCTGTGCATCCAGATGCCCCCTGCACCCAGATACCCTACTGAGCTGCCTGCAATCAGATTGCCACACACTGAACCCTCTCAACCCACAACTGGATCCCCCCACATTAAGCCCGTCCACATTTGAATCCTGCCTTGCTGAGCATGCCTGCTCACATGGAGAGGCAGAGCCCTGGGGCATTTCTGGGGCAGGCCCAGTCCTTGCACTGTGTGAGGGTTGAGTGCATCCTCACCGCTGAGTTCGTATCCCGGGGTAGGGGGGAAGCTGCACAGTGATCTTCCACCTCTGTGCAGCTAGTGGTCTGTGCTCCCTACTGCCATGCTGGAGCCTCCACATTTATTTGACAAATAAAATTTGCAGAATTTTAAAATATTGTGCATAGAATTTAGGGTTACCATTCATCCGGATTCCCCCGGACATGTCCGGATTTTCGAACTAAAAATAGCGTCCGGGGGGAATTTGTTAATGTCCGGACTTCCCCTCTCCCCGCCCATGCAGAGCACGCGCGGCTAACAGGGCAGCCGGATGGTGTCACTTACATGGGGCTCCGACAGCGAGACAGAGTCCCTCCTCCCCCTGCAGCATAGCTCATTCACTCCCTCCCTCCCTCCCTCCCTGCATTTGCCTCTGGCAGTCTGGAGCTCCTCCCCCGCTGCTGCCCAGCGTGCCGGGAGAACGGCTCAGCCAGTTCCTGAGCAAGCTCCCAGAGAGACCTTAGGTGAACCGAAGGCCAACGACAAGGGAGCCAGGGGGCAGGAGAAGGGGCAGGGAGGTTCTGGAGGGGGCAGTCAAGAGACGGGGGGGGTCGGGAGTTCGGGGGGGGCTTTCTGTGGGGTGTGTGGAGAAGGTTTTGGGCAGTCAGGGTACGGGTAGGGGGTAGGGTCCTGGGGGGCAGTTAGGGAGAGGGGTCTTAGGAGGGGGCAGTTAGGGTACAAGGAACAAGGAGGCTTAGGTAGGGGGTGGGGTTCTGGAGGGCAGTTAGGAGCAGGGGTCCCAGGAGGGGGCAGTCAGGGGACAAGGAGCGGGGGGGGAGGGTTGGGGGTTCTGAGGGGGGCGGGAAGTGGGTGGGGCAGGGGCGGGGCTAGGGCAAGACAGGGGCGGGGCTAGGGCGGGGCTCCTCCCGTCCTCTTTTTTGCTTGCTGAAATATGGTAACCCTAATAGAATTTTAATTTTTTTCACATACATTTTTTTTGGAGCAGAATGCCCTCAGGAATATACATAGTGACCTAGCTGGAGGGCTCAGATACAAAGAAGGAAGTGTTGTGAAGTACAGGAGCAAAGCAGGGCCAGATTAATGCAGGGGCTTCCGGGGCTGCAGCCCAGGGCCCCGGACAAAGGGGGGCTCTGGCACAGCAGGGCTCAGGCAGGCTGCCTGCATATCGTGGCCCTATGCCACTCCCGGAAGCAGCCAGCTGCTGGCATGTCTCTGTGGCCCCTGGCGGGAGGGAGAGGCGGACCCTGCCTGCAGCATCATCACCACAGCTCCCACTGGAACAGGTCAATGAGAGCTGCAGGGGCATGGTCAGCACACGGAGATACACTGTCTACCTCCCCCCAGACATGTGCAGAGACATGCCAGCAGCCAGCTGCTTCCCGGAGTGGTGTGGGGCCATGGCACACAGGCAGGCAGCCTGCCTGAGCCCTGCTGTGCCACCGGCCGGGAGCCACCTGTCGTAAGCGCCTCCCAGTCAGAGCCTGCATCTTGCACCCCTTTCTGCACCCCAATCCCCTGCCCCAGGTCATAATCCCCTCCTACACCCAAACTCCCTCCCAGACCCCGCACCCTCTCCTGCACCCTTGCCCCAGGTCATAATCCCCTCCTACATCCAAACTCCCTCCCAGACTCCGCACCCCCTCCTTCACCCCTGCCCCACGTCAGAATCCCCTCCTACACCAAACTCCCTCCCAGACCCCACACCCCTCACCCTCTCCTGTACCCCAACAAACTGCCCCAGCCTGGAGCCCCCTCCTGTACCCAAATTCCCTCCCAGAAAGAAACAAATATAACAGCTGTTCTAAGGTAAGAAGTAGGCTATTTTGAATTAACTTAACTATATTCTACATATTTTAAGACTGAAATGTCACTACAGATGAGATTATGTTAATTAAAAGGCAAGTTTAGTATAGTGTTAATAGCTTTGATGCCATAATTGTGATCATTTTGTTTTAAATTAGAAAAAAAGACTTGTATACAAGGGCCCCACAAAATCTAATAGCCCTGAGCACACGGGAATGTTAATCTGGCCCTGGAGCAGAGACCTCTTTAGCAACAGAGTGATTAATGGGAGGGAGCTCCAAACTGTGAGAGTGCTAATCCCCACACACAGCCATAAGCAGGCACCACAGTCCTGAGTGGGGTTCCTATTTATCTGTGTTGCTTCTCTGCAAACAAATGACAAGTCTGTGGTACAAATGAAGCTGATAGGAGAGGGCTATTTTAGAAGAACTCATGCTGCTTTTACTCAGTTGGGCAAACCCTCCCCTTGTGATAAAAACAAGTTCCAGGAGCCCTAAGGGCTCAGTCATTCTGATTCCCTCAGTTGCGCAAACTCCTCCACATCCTTCTACTGGCATGTATCCCTAGACTGACCTGAGCAGTGCCTTTCAAATGACCCTTGATCCAAGAGACTTCTCTCATTTTAGTTACAATGTTATCTATGTTCCTCGCAATGGTGGTGTCTCCTTATGTTTACTGTGGAATATTATTTACATCAGAAATATTTATTTTTACTTAAAATGAACCATGCAGCATTTTAAGTTTCTTGTGTGATTAATGGTTTTACTGTTCCCATTTTAGGTCTTTATCACACATTGCATCCCACATTTGGGTCTTGGCTGGTATAAATATGGTCTGCAGGTTATGCTTTTGGCAGGCTGAAATTTGCTTAGTGTGTTATGGAAGTCTACCTGTTTTCGTATGCATCTTGCTGTGTACTAAGACTGGCCCATGGTATTTGTAAATCTTTCAACAAGTGGGGGCCTCATTTTCAGGGGTCCCTCAATGTAATGAAAATGAAAAGCGGATATAGTGTTTCCAGTTTTGAGAAGAGTCAAGGAACTCTGCACACTTATAACCCACCAGATTTTTGGCCCTGAGGCCAACAAAAATTTAATGGGTGCTCTGTTCTGTACGTAAGCAGAATTTCAGTTTTCCAAGCTGTTATTCTGATACCGTTTGCAGTCATTGAAATTCATTAAAAAAATTAAACAAAAAAACCCTGTGATTTATAATGGAAATGGTAACAGACCTTTAACTGTAGTGTCACTTGCCGGCTTTGATATAATGACTGCATAAAAATAAACAATGCTTAGGCTTTTATTACTATAGCAGCCTGTCTTCAGGATTTTTAGACCAAAATCCTGAAGGCTATAATAATTACACTTAAATGTTTCCAGTGTATTTGCAAGTGCTTCCTTTAAAATGAACAGATTTTTGCCCTTAAGGCCTACTCAAGTTGCACTCACTTTAATTAGTGACACACATGGGTTAATTTGACACATTCTACATGCACTTTTACAGATATTTAAACCAAGCAAAACTCTGTGTAATCAAAGAGGTTTGAAGGTGGCTCTGAGGTGACAGACTTACAGGTGACTGTTCTTTCGTCAAACAGGAAAATGGCCTTTTGAGGCAGGAGGAGATTGATCTTCACAGCATGTACCTTTTAAGTGGAGGCGATCTGGTGTAGAGAAGAGAAGTTTGGGTCAGGTAAAAGCAAGGCGTCTTGATTGGATCTGATTAACTTGGACAGACACATAAGGTAACTGGCCTTTGAGATCTGGACAATTACATGTGGGGGATTCCTGATTAGATACGGCTCCTCTGAAGATGGCTTGTTAAGAGTTCACTGGCCTCTTTCCTATCACTGTAGCATCTTGCCCACCATTTTATCCATTCGTTTTGTGAGCTGAATGGCTCAGAGTCCCAATGTCCATGTTGCTATGTTTAGACCTATATGTGCCTGCCTTCTTATTAAGCTATTTATTTTTCTGATTGAATGACTGTTGGGTCCTTTGAGATTTTTTGTGTTTTGTGGCATAATGTCTTTTATTTATAAATAGATCCTCTACTTGCTAACAGTTTGTTTAGGTTTTGCTTGGACAGTTATTTATATTCCCCAAGCCTAATAGTCTTTATTCTTCATCACAACTTTGTAATAATAGATAGCCACTTCCAAAATGTAGAATGACAATGTATAATTGCCTTCCAAGCCATACAAGCAATTTAGAGATCAGGTTAGAAGCATCACTTGCACGTTAAGGTTTAAATATTTAAACAGGTTAATGGGGGAAAGGGATATGCACCTACACCATGCCCCAATTGTATCATGCATTCTTGCTTTATTACACTCATGTTGAAGCCTGGAAGAGGGACTTCGTAATGGTTAAAGGGATCCTTAGGGAGATGGGGAAGGGGAACATTGATGATGCCTCATAGGCGATCACCCATAAAGTGGGGGAAGAGTGTTTTGATTATGACGAAGTAGCCTTAAGTCAGAACTTCAGTGTGCTTATCAGTATTATGATGTAAATTAGTCAGGTGAGGGCACATACATCTAGAGTTTTCATTTTCATGCTTGTTTGATAAAGTTGAGACCTTGTATTTCTATAAAAATCATGTCTGTCAGTCAGGATATGTCAACAGCAAGTTGAAGAAATACTTTTTCCCCAAGATGATGTCACATGGAAAGAAAGATAACAAATCCCATGCTGAAAGAATAAAATGCAATATTCTTTTTTCTAGAACTATGTTGGATGAAAATGGTTTATTATTTGAAGGAAGACTTTTAAAAATTGTAAGTAATTGTTTTAATATATTACTGAAGTTCTAAATTTAAACTAAGACACCCAAAAGAACTTCCACCTCCACCCATCTCCTATGACCAGTTTAGGACCCACAAACGGGAGTGAAAACCTTTTTGGACGCATGAGAGTGGTTCCTTCTTTCTCACTAGTTTTGTCTCTTTGGATGTCTGTATGAGTATACCATTCTTCATGGTTCTTTTTCTTTATTCATGAGCTCTCATTCCACTTAAAGAAACACAAGCAAACTGTTGCCTTTTGGAATGCTAATAGAAAATAAGACATTACTACACATCAACAAGAAACCTCTTTACAATTTTTCTTCTATAGAGGTATAAATGTATATAATAGTAAGGGATTTATGATGGCCACTGCCATCCCACGGTTTTTAAGGAGTACTGTTCTTTCTATGGAAAGCCTAATAGAATATCAAAGCATACTTAAATCATAAAGAATGCGGAGTACTTGTGGCACCTTAGAGACTAACAAATTTATTTGGGAATAAGCTTTCATGGGCTAAAACCCACTTCATCGGATGCATACAGTGGAAAATACAGTAGGAAGACATATATATACACCAGGAATTGGCAACCTTTGGCACGCGGTTTGTTTTCCTGCCGTGTCCGCAGGTTTGGTCAATTGCGGCTCCCACTGGCTCACCGCTCCAAGCCAATGGGGATGGTGGGAACTGGTGCAGGCCAATTCTGAAGTTTCTCGTTGGAGTCTGTTTTTGAAATTGCAGAATTGGAATTAATTTGAAAACTGGACACCATTAAATTACGCTTGAATAAAGACTGGGAGTGGATGGGACATTACACAAAGTAAAAACTATTTCCCCATGCTAATTTCCCCCTACTGTTACTCACACCTTCTTGTCAACTGTTGGAAATGGGACATCCTGATTATCACTACAAACGTTTTTTTTCTCCTGATAATAGCCACCTTAATTGATTAGTCTCATTATAGTTGGCATGGCAATACCCATTTTTTCATGTTCTCTGTGTATATATCTTCCTACTGTATTTTCCACTGCATGCATCTGATGAAGTGGGATTTAGCCCATGAAAGCTTGTGCCCAAATAAATTTGTTAGTCTCTAAGGAGCCACAAGTA
This sequence comes from Malaclemys terrapin pileata, assembly GCF_027887155.1. Lineage (NCBI taxonomy): Eukaryota > Metazoa > Chordata > Testudines > Emydidae > Malaclemys > Malaclemys terrapin. The sequence goes on along the minus strand of NC_071513.1, from coordinate 31,116,024 downwards.
CTCCTCATTCTTTTTGCTGATACAGACTAACATGGCTACCACTCTGAAACTTAAATCATATTTTATATACACAATAGCAAACATGTTTCTTTTTCTGCATGCTCTCTAATGTTGATTGGGGCCATACAATTCCAGTTATTTTAGAACAATGAATGGGAGATTGACATTAAAAAAAGATACAGTTTACTTCACTGGGGTTGCCACCTTTGGATAGACATCAAAAATATAATGGGCTGTAGAGGTATTATGTTTCCAATTTAATGAACCAAACATGTTCCATTTTAAAGAAGAAAGATCCCAGTATGCTAAATTATGAGAGGAATGCCAAACCATTATGAGAGGAATGCCAAACCATAATTCTACATATGCTTTGTGATAACTTTGCTTATCAGGAAAACTATAGCAGAGTGAGGATAGATTAATTACCTAAGTAACATAGCAAGTCTACAGGAGAATTAAGAATAGAACCCTGGCCTTCTGACTCCCAGCTCACTGCTGTAATTACATTCACTAAATATCCAGCTTGCCCTTCTGTTGAGGTTGTTTTGGGGGGAGGTTATTTTGCATATGAATTAAGTGTTCTTGATTGAGATGATTCTAGCTGCAGTTATGTCTCTGAGATTATATTAAGGTAAATAGGATGCAATGGGAGAGAAATTACAGATTTCTTTTAATAACCTAAATGTTGTAACCAGGTTCTTATTTGTAGACTATATTTTGTTGAGTTGGGATTAGTTTTTAGAAGTGCAAAAAAGAAGAGATGCTTTGATGAGTTTGGTTACGGTCCTTGTTCTTAAACAGATATGTGTCTTACTGTCACAAGGTTGATTAAAGTAAAGCTCAGCAAATGTCACTCCGGTCTCCTTGCTCTGTGCTAACCAGTCTATTTTAAAAATGTATGCATTCAATTGTCAGCAGTATTAGCATCCTATGAATTTGTTTTATAGGATTGATGCCTGGCAACAGAGCTTATCTGAATATTTCTACTTTGTTAGGAGGCAGTCTCAACAATCTGTGATATGCCAAACTTGATGTTACACATAGTTGTCATTTGTACAGCGATGATAAGCTGTAAAGTGTTATGTTGATGCTCCCTGTGTGTCTAAATGTCAGAGTTAAGGATTCACTTTTTTGAGGCCAATCAGGACTATGCTTCAGGTTTAGCTTTGACTACCTTGAAATCTGAAATTTCATCGTGCTTCATCCCAAAGAGGCAGAAATACCAAGAAAAGTTGGATAGTTGTTTTGAATGATGGGATTTTGGCCTCATGAAATCAGAAATGTGAAATAAATCACTTCTAGTTTTGGATCAGAGCTAGTCCTGATCATAGGCTTGGATTTAGATCTAGGACTTTAAATATTGATCTTCCCCTGACTTTTTGATTCAAGTGGTGAAATCCTGGCCCTATCCAAGTCAGTAAGATTCCTAAGAAAACACTGTTAATCATTAAAGAACATTATAGATTTTCTCGGTTTCATCATAATTCAATAGTGTATAAAGAGAAACTATCTTAAAGTTGAGTCAAATTTCTTTTAGAAAAGTTCAGGCACTTCAGTTTTTGGCAGTTCATATTATACTGCAGTGTACATTAATTAAAAGAATGCAAAATAACATCAGAAATTGGTAAAATTGTCAGATATTCTCTTATTCTGTTGTAAAATGGCTTATAGAAGCCACATCCTCCCACTACCGAAGTCTCAGTATATTCCATTTTTAAGTACAAAAAACATTAATTTCTAGCACCAACAATGTAACTTTCAGATTGCATGTTAAAAATAAAGTTTGAGCATTAACAAAACAGGAAAGCTCAGTGAATCTTTAACACTCCCTTTTTCTGTTGCCAACTATAAATGTGTCTTTTAGCTCTTATTATAGAACCTGCTTCTATTCCCATTGGTGCTAATGGGAAAATTCACATTGATTTCAATGCAACTGCGATTGGGCTCATAATTTATATCATATGAAAATCTATGTATGCTATTTTTCACTAGATTCTCTTTCCATTTACTGTACTATTATCTCTAAAATAGATGCATCATACTTGGAAATTCATACTTTCATATGGTGCTTGAATAGCAACTGTGTAATAAGAGTAGCTCTTGGGTTATATAACTGTTGTTCAGACAATTGCATCTCTTGAGTGGAAAGAGTAATTGACTTAAACTTTGAAATATATAATTGACATATTAATTGCTACAAACATGACACGTTTGATTTCATTATCTGAAAAACGGTTGGGATTTGTAAAGAAGTGTGAATTTTATAAAACAAGGCTCTTAGGAAGACCAAACTTCCAATTTTTAATAATGTAAAATTTAGATAACGCTTTACTTGTGAAGAATGTTTTTAAACCACAATACTTTCTGTAATGCATAAATACTAAACAAATGATTTATATATGTCCAGTGCAGGTACTCCATAGGAAAGGTATAGAAGGACCAGATAAATGGCTTGGAAAAGAACTTAAAAAGAGGTGTTTGGTAAAGGAGGGAATGGGGTGGGAGGCAGTTGGGGACTCCTGTAATTGGTACGGCAAGGAGCCAAACCCCATTATTATAGCCCACCTTAACCCTCCTACGAGCAGGGGTGGATGGTAAGGTTCCAGTAATGGATTTGCTGGAGGGACCTGGATGGAAAAAGATGGGGAGCTGGTTAAAGCCCCCTGGGTAATTATGGAATAAACATGGGGTTACCTGCACTGTACACTTTTGTCTGCCAGGTAGTCCCAGACATCTAATAATAAAGTTGTGGCCTGATTAAATCCATGTCAAATGTCTCCTGTCCTTCTTTCGCTACTGCCAGACATTACTCCAATTGAAGCCTTATCGGCACAGAGTAGAGAAGAAGAACTATTTCTAGCATCTTGCTTACAACTCTCCTGCTAATACATCCCAGAATTATGTTTTTGTTGTTGTTGTTGTTTTTTTTTTTTGCAACTGTGTTACACTGTTGATTCATATTTAGCTTATGATCCACTATAACCCCCAGATTCCCTTTTCATAGTACTCCTGCCAAGGCAGTCATTTCCCATTTTGTATGTGTGCAATTGATAGTTCCTTCCTAAGTGGAGTACTTTGCATTTGTCCTTATTGAATTTCATCCAATTTCTTTCAGACTAATTCTCCAGTTTGTCCAGATCATTTTGTATTTTAATCCTATCCTCTAAAGCGCTTGCAACACCCCTCCCAGCCTGGTACCATCCACAAACTTCATAAATGTACTCTCTATGCTATTATCTAAATAATTTATGAAGATATTGAAAAGATGCAGACCCAGAACTGATCTCTGTGGGACCCCACTTGATATGTAAGCCACTGATAACTACTCTCTGGGAACGATTTTCCAGCCAGTTATGCATCCACCTGATAGTAGCTTCATTTAGGCTATATTTCCCTAGTTTGTTTATGAGAAGGTCATACAAGACAATATTGAAAGCTTTACTAAGGTCAAGCTATACCACATCCACTTCTTCCCCCTATCCACAAGGCTTGTTACCCAGGCAAAGAAAACTATTAGGTTGTTTTGACCTAATTTTTTCTTGACAAATCCATGTTGGTTGTTAGTCATCTTTTAGGTGTTTGCAAATTGATTACTTGATTATTTGTTCCATAATCTTTCCAGATACTGAAGTTATGCTGACTGGTCTGTAATTTTCCATGTTGTTCTTATTCCCCTTTTTATAGATTAGGACTATATTTGCTCTCTTCCAGTCCTCTGGAATCTTTCCTGTTTTATGAATTTTCAAAGATAATTGCTAATGGCTCAGATATCTCATCAGTTAGCCACATGAGTATTCTAGGATGTATTTCATCGGGTGACTTGAAGACATTGTACTTGTCAAAGTAATTTTTAACTTGTTCTTTCCCAATTTTAGTCTCAGATTCTACCTCATTTTCACTGGTGTTCACTATGTTAGCCATCCAGGTGAAAACTGAAACTAAAACGTTAATTAGCACTTCTGCCATTTCCACTTTTTCTGGTATTGACTTTCCGCTCTCATTGAGTAATTGGCCTACCCTGCCTTTGATCTTCCTCTTGCTTTTCATGTATTTGTAGAACATATCATTTGTATTGGTTACCATGAGAACAGGTGCCTTGCTTTAGCTGACCACAAAATATGGCCTAAGGTATTCTCGAGTCAGTCATACCAATAAGATGCCCAGACTAAAGCATCTGAGCTTTTATGAGCATGCTTTGAATGGTAGACATCCAACAATGATGAAAGATTTCAGTATTGGAACTGTTGTCCCACAATTTGACTCTGCAAACAAACCGAAGACTTCATTTTAAGGATTGTGTAGATCATTAAACTGTAAGTGGCTTTCTAAATAGTTAAAAGGTGTATACACAATCTGTTATATTTAGGTATATTTACTTAAGAGTTAGATAACATGTCAACAAAAAGTTCCAATGCATATATTTTATTTTAGTGGTTGTAAATTTCATTCTTATTGAACAGATTAATACTTAACAAATTTGTAAAGTATCTTACAAACTTTGGACCAAACTATTTTCTAAATTGCATTTCTGTAAATTGGGAGAAACTATATGGAAGTCAGAGATTTTGAAATTCTTTTAAAAAATAACTTTCCAAAGATATACATGGTAATTTAAAAGAGAGAGTGCCTAGTCTTTGAGTCTAGCTCAGTTACACTCTGGGTGGAGTGATGGAAAAAAGATGGCTGTATTGCAGCTTCCTGGCTATTCTAACTTGTGCTGCCTGTAAATGACCTAACAGATGTTGTGGCAGCTCATTGTTTCAGAGCACAGAGGATTTCTGGCCTTGCTTCCTCCCCTGTCACATTCTATGTCCCCTATGCTATGCTGGCTCTATGTCATGAAGGGATTCCCTCACACCAGAAGAATTTAGCTGCCCCACTGAAGCAGAGCAAAGAGGTGCTGACCTGGAGTCAGGATATCACCCAGTATATGTAAAACTAAGCATAACAAAATATATTGTTGGAATTCTCTGTATAACATAGTAGCCTTGAGGTTCCAATGAGAGCATCATCATGTAGGAGAACTATAGGACTTAAGATCATGTGGGATGCCCATTGACTAAGGTGTGTTTCTTACGGATTATAGTAGGCATAACGAGAAAAGAAAAGCAGAAAGGGATGAAAGCAATTCCTAAGTGAACACTCAGCCTTTCCCAGAGGCCTGGAAGATTAAACAGTCACTCCACTATTGACTTATTAATAACAAAACTCAGGGCTTCAAAAATTTACCTTGCATCTACTAACAGAAGGATTAAGCCTATTAACCAGGATGGAAAATACCTGTATAGTCAACACCCTTTCAATTTGAAGAAAATTGAACAGCTGTGTATTTATTTCATTACAATAATTATCAATCAACTTCTGTTTAGTTAATTTTTAAATGTAATTAACTCTATCTCTTGCTTTCACTCTACTTTCTTTCCCTTCTTGAGTTCTCTCTCTTTTTTGTCTTTTATTTCCTGTTATGGATCCTGGTGCATATTTTCCTCATTTGTATTCAGTGTCTATTTCGTCTCTTCCTTCTCTATCTCCCTCTATTCCTTGTGTTCATATCCCAGTCTGTGCCCTCTATAATCCCCTATGCTTTCTGTCACTAAATCTCTATCTCAAAATCTCTCCTCCTTCCTCTCTACCCATCCATCCTCATCTATGCACTTGCCACTTCACATAAGCTTCCTCAACTATGTCCATTCAACCTACCCTTACGTAGGACTATAAAATGTACCAGGTATGTCCAGTGACAATGCCTTGGTGAAAGTCAGGTCTCCACTAATTCAGCTGAATTGCATATACCTCTTACTTTAAAAATGGTGTGTGGATTAGACAACACTGCAGGTGGGTGGCAAACCAAGAAACACATAGTGCAGTGATCAGAAAAAAAGTAAGGTGTTTGTTTGACTGCATCTGTTGCCTTTCACACATTTGTCATGTGAAGCGTATCATAGATACATGACACAGCTTATCAAACTGGCTATGATACTAAGAAAAATGTTAAAGGGAAATAGCTGTCAGACATTTTAAACATAAAATATTTAGGTATGTGAACCAATAGTATACAACCTTCAACTGTCCTGAAATAAATCACTATAAAGCCCCCAAAATACAACTAATATTACAAACAATCTTGATAATTGTTTTTTTATTAAAAGCAATTCTTGGTTTGAAAGTTTCACTTTAACTTCCTTCCTGGTAATTGTTCTGTATATCCCATATGCAACTAAATCTCATTCTCACATCTTAGTTATGGAGATGCTTTTCTCTTTCCTGAAAGCCGTCCAATCTTGCAGATTTTGAGAAAAATCTTGTTGAGTGAACAGTTTTATTTTTCCAGAAACTGTGTCAGCAGTCTTGCTGAAGCAATGAAATTTTCGCTTCTGTTGAAACTAAGGTTAACACGGAGACCTCCAGATGTAATACAGGTCAAATATATACACTCATGCTGATTAAGTATCAAATGTGATTCAGAAAAATATAATATGCATCGTTAGGTTGCTTAAGAGGATAAGGGTTTATATATATATAAACACACACACACACATTTATATATATAAAATCAGAATTGACTATAATCTCCCTCAAGGTTTATAGGCTTAAGAATTTTTTGTTCAGACAATTAGTCTGAAGATTTTATTCCATATTAAAAGCTGCATATGCAGTTGTATTAAAACTCAAACAGTACAACTAACCACAACTGGATCTGAACTCCAGCATTTTTAAAATTACAAACATAAATTATTTTTATTCCATACTGAATCATACTTTAAATCTCTTACCTAATTTGTTGCTTGTATTAGATTAGCACACCAAGGCCTTATACAGAATTGGAGTTCCACTGTGTGAGCACTATACAGACACAGTCTCCATCCTGAAGAAGCAAGCATTTAGATTAAAATATTTTTTAATCGCTCTTTTACTTAGATGCTCATATCTGTACTGAATATACATGTCAGTTATCACATGTTTTTGGCATTATAGAAAAGTTTGAGTGATATTTTTGTTCCTCTGAACACCAAAGATAGCAGAGAACAAAAGAAGCCCATCCAAACATGGAGTTGCCCATTGGTCTGTGATGAACATATTAATAACTGTAACATGTAAATTATATAGCTATGGAACACTAAGGCATGGAATACTGTTGACCAGATTCTGATCTTTTACACATATGTATATGTGAAATAACCTCATTAGAAGTTTAACGGTCTCATACAGTAACTCCAGATATATCTATGCGCAGTGGAGATCAGAATCTGGCCCTCTGTTTTCACAGATAGGCACACACAAAAAAAATTCTGGGAGTTTGCACAAGTTTATTCAAACATAGTTTATAAAAATAAAAAAATGAAAACTCTTTGGCTCATTAAGAAATTATTAGGCATTTATTTACACATCATTATGTACAAGTGATATAGTGCACCAGTCTCTTTTCTATCTCTTCTTCCCCCTTCATCCATTAAAAAAACAAATGTCAGTCTGTGAGGGGTTGCTTAAGGCAGGTTTCACTTAATGAATTATATGAGCAATTATCCAAATATGGACTAACATGATACTGTGTAAGGCACAAGTTTGGGCAAGCAATAGGCTAAAATATATTCAAATAAAATTTTGTTGAAAAATAAATTTATAAACATTAAAATTATATAAAATATTAGTCAAGATGATTCACAAACAGTGTCTATAATTTTTCAAAAGTAAATGTATCAGATTAGTGACTTTATTTGAATGGATTCTCAATGTGCAACATCAGACGTGCAGTGTAAGTGGCCTCTGAGAACTTTTCATTATGATTGTTCAGTCACATTTTAATTAACATGTTACATGCATTTAGATGAATGTGTAATCAGTGAAATAAATGCTGTGGTGTCTATTTCTATACATAAGGCTCCAGATATAGAGCATTGTGTCAACCCAAGAGGTAATTTTTATTCAAAAAGTTAAAATCACCTGCGGATAGGAGCTTACAATAAAGAGCCTTGTTGGCTACAAGGTTGCTAATGTGATGCTATAACAGAAAACTGTTCTTGATAGGTTTTTAGAACATCAGAGATCGTGGATGTGAAACTTGAATTGTTTAACAGCAAAGTCAGCTTCATTAGGGTTTAGGCCAGAGCCAGTACTGCACTCCACCTCACTTATGAGTATATTTCAGACTTGTGTTATCCTTTTTAGTATGTGGTTGCTTATTGATTTTGGAATATTGTTTAAAATGAAATATGGATATTATAAATTCATATAATAAAAAGAAAGATCCCAAAAAGAACATAAACATTTCCTGCTAGTCTGCCTCTCTCTCCCTGTATGGGTTGTTTTTAAAATGAAATGCCTCCCTCGATATGGATTTCATTATCTCTTTACCAGCTGGTCACTTACAAACTTTCACTCTCTTTTTTTATTTACCACACATATGGAAATGAAAATAATAATAATACTGTATTAGAAAATGATTAAAAACAAATCTGTTTCTAATTGAAAATGCTCCGGCTGGCTTGGCAGCCGCTTTCAATAACTCTAAGAATGGTCACACAGCTTTTAACTACTCCAGATTTTATATTAGGAAATAAGAATTAAAAATGTCCCAATTTGTAGTACTGAAAGGTGCCATTGGATCATTGTTTTCATGTTCAGGCTGGCATTTTTAATATTATTTACCAGAGATAGCACTTTCATGTGAACATGGGAAGAAAATAAAACAGGAATGAAAGCTATAACTACTCTGGCAGAAACTAAAGAGATCCTGAACAATGGCCTGGTTTTCATTTTCAAAGTGGCATTTTTATGAGTATTTCCAATCTGCAATAGCAGTAAAAAATATTTTCTGAATAGATCTGAAGTTACATCCATTTTTAACAAGTTTTGACTGAACAGGTTGATGCATGGATATGACATCATCCATGGATTGGTGGTTTCCTGACTGTTGGACCACCCTGTATGGGAATTTACATCCTGCAGAGTACACTAGTCTTAATACAGGGAAAAAATTGTATGCTTTCTCCGTTCAAGTGATCATAACCATAACTGAGCAAGAGGAGAGAGCAATTCTGCTTTTTATGTAGATTAATTAACACTGTGAAACACAATGTAATTTAATTTATTTGATTAATTTAAAAGTGAATATTTGACATTAGCAAATAAAAATGTAAACGTTACTTATGGTAGGTATTTAAGTTACCCAGATATATCTGAACAGAAAAAAATCCTCAGTCATTCTCTTTTCTTTTTTTTTTTACCCTTTCTCCCAACATTAAAGTCCTGTCTTCATGTAACAGGTTATAGAGCTCAATTGTTTATCATTATATAGTGAAGACCATGAAAAGGCTCCTTTTAACTCTCAGTAAATTGTAACAGATAATATAATCTAAGGGAGCAATTTAGTGCCACTTTTTTTAACAGGACAGTTGATGCCAGATATAACTATAGGCAAGGCATGCACACTTGCCTGCTTTTAAATTGTCACATTTACTGCATGCTATAGAGCCCGCAGTGCTTTTTTTAGAAGTCGGATGATTCATATGTACAGCCCATCAAGGCAGTGTTGCAGCTAGTTTCATGTTGAGCAGATATATAAGGGGAGTTGCATGATGCCAACAGTGGGAACTTGTCATCTCTGATTTAGTTTGATGTTTTATCCTTTCAAGTGGAGAGATAATTCTGAACTAAATCCTGGAGAGTCAGTGGTTGTGTCTGAGGTTGAAGCTAATGCAGTCACTATTTGTTGTACAATGTAGGTGAGAATTAATGTAGCAGAATTCTCTGCTTGCTGGGGTTTGGAGACTTCGAAGCTAGCCAGGCCATCAATGAGGGGGGGGGAGGTGGCAAAGGTAAGAGTGGGTAAAGGCACAAATGGGGATTTCAGCAAAAATGAAATCAAGGCTGGGCATACATGGATAATGTTCTGGATTTGCAGAATTAAGAAATGTCTGAGGAGGACACGGTAAGATGAGCGTTACAATATTATGGCTGGTAGAGGAGAAAAGGAGTGGATACGAAAAATAAGGTAGAAGATTGTCATCCTCTTGCCTCGGAGAAGCACTGCCTATGACATTTTGCTGAGAAAAAGTGAAATGAAGCTACAGGATTACTTTCTCATGGAAGTAGAGAGTAGACAGGGATATGTTATTAAATGTGACTAAAGATATGGACAGCTTCTGCTCTTTATTCTCAAACTCAATATAGAGATCGTGGTCTGAACCCTGGCCTCATTTATGACTGTGCGAGCTTGCTGAAGTCAGTGAAGTTTCAGGGATATAATGGAGGACATAATTTGGACATAGATAAAGGTAGACAGAAAAAAGCAGAAAGATGAGAACTTTTAGAACTTCATAGAGCGGTTTTGGCTAGAATGAAAAGTACCATCAGGGGCTATAGTAATGGATGGGGAGAGAGGGAATGAGAGAGGTCTGGTACTAATGTAATGGTAGATAATGACCCTGGTAGGTTAGAACAAGAGAGAGAGAGAGAGAGCTTCATGGCTATAGAGGCATCCCAGTAGTCCATGTTGCTGAAATGAAGAAGTAGGAGCCAGGAAAAACAACCCTCATCTACAAGGAGATGGTTGCTAAATGTATGAAGAGAGCAGTTTTGTGTTACAAACAAACAAAGCTCAGATTCAAAAGGATCAAAGATATGGATGTGTGATACATAAGAAAAAGGCTACCTTCTCAAGTACATTCCTGGGTAACAAAAGGTTAGTAATTAGGCAGTTACAATAGATGTATAGAATTCTTCAAGGGCAGGAAAATGTCCATATCCAGGGAATGTGGGGAGGGGAGTGGTAGGAGAAGAATGAGAGGATCAGTAATGAAGGTAGTGAACTCCTTGTACGTCACTGAAGAAAGCTTGGGAGTGGAAAGGAGAGCAAATTAATAGTGAAATTTTTAAAAATGGCATGGAAGAAAGTGAGTGGAAATGAGAGTTAAATGAACATGAGGGCACTCCTGTGGATTACAGAATAGATTAATTTTCTTACATCCCCATCCCTATCCCCCCATCATGTATATTGTTTTTCCTGTTTCATTATAGTCTTAGGTGTAGACAGGCAAAAAATTAGGTACAGGAAAAAGTCCATCTTTTCCACAGTTACTTACAGTTAGTAGTTAACACCTTACTGAATGAGGCAGAAAGGGATCCAAATTCTCTCCGCAATTTGCACCTGTTCAGTTCACTTTGAATTTGATGGTAATTGTTCCAGTGTATCTATGAGAGGAATTGGACTCCGTGAGATTAAAACGAGATGCATTGTGCATCAGTAATCCACAAAGACGTCAAGAGGATTGTATAAAAATGTAAGAAATTTCTTAAACTTCTGAAATGTTTTTTCTTTAATATTGGTGGAGATCAGCCTTAGCTTCGAGGTATAACCCACACATTAAGCCCTTTCTCCTTCAGCATTCATTCTTTTATATTCTTCCTTTATAACCATACAATGCAAAGATTTTAATATCAGTCACATCAGTTCCTTGTAGCTGTCTTTGCTCCTGTGTTGTATTTTACAATTCAGCATGCTGTGATATAAATTAGTAGCACAATTCACTGGAGAAAAATATTTTAAATGTGTTTTTAACATCATTTACAACTAGGCAACTTGCCAGGCAACATATCTTCTTCTACCAAAAAAGTATGTCAAATTAATTGAGCACATTTCATAAACTGTGTCCCTAGACCATCAAGAATATAAGGAGCTAGGTACATAAACTTTAGGAACAACTTGGAAGAACCTATTCACCTAATGCTGCTACTTCATGACATTTAGCTCTTGCTATATTCAAGACAATGGCATGTCATGTGCATATTTTCACTTATTTAAGAACAAACATAGTGAATATGGATAAAAAGAATCAGTGTCCCATGTTGCTCTCACACAAGTAATCCACCTTCAGCAGGTATTCATAGATATGCTATGAGTTCCCAGAGACTTATATGCTCCAGCCTTAATTTTTTGCTATTTGTAGCTTCAATTGCAGACCTTCCCATGACAGTATTTTCTATTGCCTAATAACCCTTTAAGTGAAAAGAATCTTCAGATCTATTAATGTTTCTTAGTTTTAATTTATTCAGATTGTATGACAATGTTTCCATGTTTTGAATTAAAAATGCTGCAAAACAAATGTGAAAAACGAGACAATTCTGGAAATGCTTTGCACTAATTCCATGTATGTCTACTGAGTTTTAATTGCAGCAGATTGGATTACGATTAAAAATAAATATATAAACAGCAACTCTGATTTTCAAATATTTTGGCATGTAAAAGTGCTGCAATTCATGAAGTGCCACTTTTCATTGTTTGAGAATTTTCAGGCATCTAGTAGGTAGTTCAGATGTTTGTGAATACTGAAAGTCTCTTAATTTTTAGTACCAAAAATTATTTGTCCAGATATTCATACGTAGAAGAGTAGCATGTGGTGGTCTCCTATTTAAAATGTTTGTCACGAGTAAAGGAATGGAAGCAGTAACATAGGTGACCATCCACTCAAACAGCGAAGTATCAAAGTGGACTATTCATCAACAACCTATAATCTAATATGCATCCCAATGTATTCAATGTATACTTATGACTAATAAGACGAAGAAAACTAGGCTAGGTTTCCAGTTAACCAGAAAGAGGGAGCTAAATTGTACTAATATGAATGAAGACTAGCTCAACCAGCTTTACTTCTTCCTGCTTTTAGACTTCTTCTAAATGTACGTTATGGGAAGGTTAGTTACTATTGGGTAATTGCTTGTTCTATATAGAATTTTATTAATTCCTTTGAATTCTCTCAAATATTTCCTCATTGATATGTAAAATGACAGCTAGTCTTATTGCCAGCCCTGGCACTCATCCTATGGAATAAAAACAGAGTTGATAACTTTCATGACTTTATTGTGAGTTTTGAGATACGTGGTATATTCTGAAAGCCTCATTCAGGGTGGCAACTAATTATGTGAGAATCTTGGTTTTCATTTTAAAAAAAAGTAAGTTTCTAGTCCTCTTGGTTGCAGAGAAAAGCCTGAAAAACTGACCTGAATGTATTCAAAAATCAGAAACCAGAAGGCATATTTTTGGGCCTGATGCATGATTTTTGAGTGCATGGGGTTGGCAATATGGTAAAAGTCAAATTGTGTTATTTTTAGATTATTTATCTTCAACAGTAGTAAATTTTCTATTGGTCTTATTCAGCCCTCATTTAGTATGTACGTTTACTCTTATCCTACTGGGGTTGCATGGATGTAAGAGCAGAATTTGAAGACACTTGGATCTAAAAACAAGGAAAATCAATCAGATTCTTAAAAAGAAGGCTTTTAATTAAAGAAAAGGTAAAAATCATCTCTGTAAAATCAGGATGGAAAATAACTTTACAGGGTAATCAAACTTAAAGAGCCCAGAGGACTCACCTCTAGCCTTAGGTTCAAAGTTACAGCAAACAGAGGTAAACACCCTAGTAAAAGGTACGTTTACAAGTTGAGAAAACAAAGATAAACTAACACGCCTTGCCTGGCTGTTTACTTACAAGTTTGAAATATGAGAGACTTGTTCAGAAAGATTTGGAGAACCTGGATTGATGTCTGGTCCCTCTTAGTCCCAAGAGCGAACAACTTCCCAAAACAAAGAGCACAAACAAAAGCCTCCCCCTCCCCAAGATTTGAAAGTATCTTGTCCCCTTATTGGTCCTTTGGGTCAGGTGTCAGCCAGGTTACCTGAGCTTCTTAAACCTTTACAGGTAAAAGGATTTTGGAGTCTCTGGCCAGGAGGGATTTTATAGTACTGTACACAGGAGAGCTGTTACCCTTCCCTTTATAGTTATGACAACCTGCACTATAAGGAATGTTCCAGAACCCCTGTGTATTTACAGTTATTTATGAACCATATTCACTGCTTGTATTCATCTGCCTTAAGTGCAAGGTGTATTATTTTGATCTTGCCTTCTCTAGCATAAATATGTAGCAACATGTACATATAAAAACAAAGAATGCCCTACCAGACAAGACACTTCCACTGCACATGCTTCTCTCCCTGAGGAGAGGCTCAGAGAACAAACAGCATGTGACAGATGTGTAATCATGTTGCTTAATGTAGTATTGAAAACCGCTCAGCTACTGTGGTGATGATCATGGCATAAGAACATACATAGACTAGAATAGGACTTGTGTTTACTATTACAACTGTGTAATTGGTCAATTTACTCTCACATAATTGTCATTATTGGGTAATTGGTCAATTTGCCACAGCAGTGATCCTAAAATACCCTATATGAAATGTTCTCATCAAGTGATACTGAATGTAACAACTTAGCTAAGTAAAGCCTCTATTCAGGAAGGTACTTATGTACATGCCTAACTTTAAATATGTGACTAGTACTTAGGTGCTTAAAGTTATGCATGTGACTGAAGTACCTTCCCGAATTTGGGCAAAAGGGCTTGATCCTCTCCCATCAAAGTCTGTGATTCATAGGTTATAAAGCTAGAAGGGACATAGTTTGACTTCCTGCACAACAAAGACAATAAGATGTCCCTGAATTAATTCCTGTTTGAACTACAGTATGTCTTATAGAAAAACATCCCATCTTGATTTACAAATTCTGGAATTTACAAACTCTTAGTAAATTGTTCCAATGGTTAATTGTCCTAACTGTTAAAAATGTATGCCTCATTTTGAGTTTGAATTTGCTCGCTTCATCTTCCAGCTTTTTTATACATTCTTCTAGTACATGGAAGAGCCTTGCTCTATTATTAAATTTCTGTTCCCTATGAAGGTGTTAAAATTTACCTTCACTACAATGGTGACTTGTCAAGCTTTTAACATTTAGTTACTGCAAAAGAGCCATTTTCTAACATTGTTCTTGTGTGAATCTCCCATTGTCATCAGTAGGCAATTCCTGTGGATTTAGGGTAGCATATGTTCTGACTTTGTAGCCCCCTGTAATCAGTTCACAATTGACCAGATTACGTTGTTTTCTTCACATAATGAGTTGGACAGCTTTGCTCTGTTGTTTGTTTGTTTGTTTATTATTTTAACCCCAAACTACTCCAGTGAATCAATTTATGCTATCTCCATTTCTAAGAGAGTGAGAAGAACGAAGGAGTTTGTGATGAACAAAATGGTTTTGTCAAAATAACATTTACGTATGAATTTCAGTGTTTTTCCGCTGTAATATCAGTAACTAAGCCACCAGAAAAGTCCCATTTTTAAAGCTTATCTGTACCCAAGGTATATGCTCTAAAGTAAATTTTCTCTATACCTAGAGACATCTTAAATTGGTGAGTACAGTTGATTTGTTTGTGTGGTTTATGATCTCCTGAGCATTTTACTATGTTTAGATTGTTGAGAATGTATAGTAGTAGATAATGTCAATTTCTAAGACTCCAATCTCAAGTTTTCACTTTGCCTTATTGGAAAAGTCTACATGTGTTTTGCAATTTGATTACATTTTTTTTTAGTATGGAAGGGTTACTGAAGACCACAGAATGTAGACAAATTTTAGTAACCACCATAAAAACCTAGCTTTCACCCACTTAAGATGCTTCAACATATTTCTCTGTACTTGGCCTATACTTTAGACTAGTATACTACAATTTACCCCTTTTTGTAACTTTCACATTAACATTATTCTAAATGTTAATTGTCAATTTACATTTTTTCTTTTTCTACTGTCGACAGATTGTTCTGAGATCCATTGTAGACATTTGATTTTAATGACAGTTAATAATAGCTGATGGTAATTATGATTAAAGTTTCAGACTTTTGTAGCCTGAAGTCTGTAGCCAGTGCAACAATTACATTGTCAGTTTCCAATACAATTACTTAGAAACATTGCATTTACAAAGGCATCTGTCAAGATCTAATGGACAAAGATATGCTTTAACATTTTTAAACTTTAATTAATATAGTTAGAACTGCAGGCCTCAAATTTTTCAGCTTTGCATAGGAGGCTTTATCATTCTTAGTTATCACTTTTAAAAGGTATTGTCTCAGGTTCTCCTCTGCTTTGTAGCTCTCCTTGAAGTCCCTTTGGTTAATCAAAATAGGGCATTCCTTTCCAGTTTGGCAGTCCAACAGTTAGATTAGATCACCTTCATGTGAATGAAGAACCTTCCTTTCTAATGTAGGCCTGGAAAGTCTCGCAAGGTCATCAACATCAAAAGCATTCCATATTGCCAGTACTTGTTCTTCTCAGCATTTCCCCAAAAAGGTATGGCCAGAGAGTTACTCTGCAACTCCACAAATATTTTGAGACAGACAGCCTGGAGAAGATAAAATGGTTTTCTCTTGATCATAAGATCCATAGTGTTGCAAAAAGCTAATTTTAACTATGAAAGAATATCTGAAAAATTAGTTCAGTTCCAATTTTTGTTAGTTTATTATTATTATATTTGATTTTTTTAATTAACCAACTGATCCTTTATTCTACAGGCAGAAGTTGCTCCCTTATATTTTGATGGTGTTAGCACTTTAACTTTTAAGGGGATTTTAAAGTAATGTGGATAAAAGATTTTATTTTGATCATTAAAATCTAAATCCTTCTGTGACAGATATGATGGTTTCCTGCAATATCCTTGAAAAATCTTATTGTATTAAGTTTATGTATTATTGTGGGCTAGGACTGTGGGTAATCTGTCTAGCGGAAAGATGTGATGTGAGTCCTGGGAGTTCAAAGGACTATATTGAAAATGTGCAAGACAAGAATGGACTTTTAAGATAATAAGTGTGAAGTAGATTTCCTGGATGATACCTTGGGAGAGTTTAATACAGATTTCCTACCTTGGTTCCAGTTATGCAAACCCAGCTTTTTGAAGTTACGCTCAGAGGAGCATGTAATTGTCTGCTGGAGACTGGAAATCAAAGGCCCTAGCTGTATGAAGAAATGGCCGAATTGCTAAACTGGGGTTCTGGTCTGGAATCTGAATCTGAGATAGATATGAATTTGTAACCATGGGGAAAACCCAGTAGTGGATTATGAAGGACTGACACCTATCAGAGTCTGAGGTTGAGGTTGGGGTTGGGGGCGACATCTGGTAAGTTTTTTAACACAATTATAGACTCTTTTATTGTTTTAATATATTTTTGCTTTCACTTTAACAATAAATATGCTTGCATAGAAAGAGCTGTGTGGTAACTTATAACTGCCAGCAATTCACTGGGCAGAAGCTCTGGGGAGAAAGCAAAGCACAGACACTAGCCTTTTAGGCAGTCTAGCTTGCTGGTGATATCACGCTATAGGCAAGGAAACTGTGCAGCCTTAAAGAATTCCCAGTCAGGAGGGAGTGAGATTTGAGTCTCTGTCTAAAAGAGGTGACAGTTAGGAGCCAGAAAACTTTAAGTGGGTGTCCTTGCGGGAGAGGGGGAATAAAGGTGCAATTATCCTGAAACCATGACAGCTTCTGCTCTTAAGAAAGTACAGTTTTAGGTTTAATTTTGAGACGGAGTCTATCTTTTTCACCTACCTGTGCCCACAGTCCCTACAAGTTAGCATTTTTACATGAAAGGAAATTTCACACACAATTGCTTATTTGTATGAACAATTACCCAATTGTGTGCAAAAACAGATTATTCCATCACTTTTGCAAGGGAGCCCAATGAGTAGGTCTGGAGAAACTTGACCTACATTTCTCCTGCTTACCTGAGTTTTTATTCTTTGTGTTTTTATAAACAGTACATTGCGTCTCTTGTTTTTTTTTTAGTCCAGCAATATATGCTGTGATTTAAAAAAAAATGTCTCACCTGTATGCCTGAAGTCTTTTGACAAAAAAAGCTTCTTAAGTACTAGTATTTTCTGTCTCTCTCACTAAGCTGTGGTGCTGTGGCATCTAAATGACTGAATAACTTTATCACATTTTTAATCCGAAAGAGCTTGCTTCTGTGTGACAGCTCTTTTCTTCTCTATGTGAATTAGGGATACTCCTCAAAAGGTTTTTCCTCTGACACCTGACCTTTTTGATATGTCGGTCTCTAATGTACTTGGCTTCTTTCCACAGCTTAACTATTTCAGAATTCTTACATGAAATGTGCAACTTTGTTATTCCCTTAAAAGGACAGGATTTTTGTGCTCTTCCCCCCCACCCCCTTGTCATTTGTCATAGGGTGGATAGCCCCTCTGATTGAGAATAGGTTCAGCTCCCCTGTGCCAGAGCAGGCACTCTCGGTTGAACCAGGTGAGTGGGTGGGGCTGCCCCTGGGCTATAAAGGGTCAGAGGGAGTTCGGTGAGGGCCAAGCTAGAAGGTCTCATGCAGCTTGAGGGAGAGAAGGTCTCAAGGAAGGGTCCTGGGGTAGAGGAAGAAGTTGCAGCTGAGCCAGTTCCTCGGGGAGAAGGGACTGTGCCAGCTTAAGGTTGGGTGGAAGGTTTGTTTTGTGTTTGCTTAGGAACTTGGTAAATAAAGAAACCAGACCCAAAGGAGGGTTGTAATTGAATGAGAGAGGCTGTGTAAGGTTTGTTTAAGAAGCACGGAAGAAGGGGAAAACAGATGGACACTGGAGAGGCACCGCTGGCCACAAGGAAGTGCTCAGGTGCCAGCTACTGAATTAGCTCTTTTTACATTTGTAAGTGACAGCCTAGCAATGCACACCTTGTCGATAAGTATTTTAATATCTTATAGTGGTTTCATAACATATGGGATGCTTCTCACTGAACATAGGCATTTCACAAGCCACCTTCTTACTTGAGCTATATACTTCATTGAAAAAAATTAAACTGTGACATGCCTTTCATTTCAAGGAGAGGCATGTCATATGTCATAAAATCCTACAGTATTTCACATTTTTGAAATTTATTTCTTTTCTCTGTTGTCATCTCATATATGGTGTTTTGAAAGAGTTAGAAGTAAGACTATATCTAGTTATGCTAATATAACTCCCTCTGAATTATGTTTGGTTCTTATTAATTGGTATTGCATCAGTCAGATTTTTAAAAAAATTACCTCAATGTGGAAGGGTGTGATCCATTCATTCGTTGTTTAATAGACACATACTCATCTGTAAAGTGTCACAGAACCATATAATCTTTCTGCATGATAGAGTTTACATTTAGATCTCAGAGTTCATGGAAAGATATGGAAAATCACAAATATGCAGCTCCCTGTTGACTTCATGTCTGAGGAGGCTCCACTGTGTTTTTTTTTCCAGCAAATAATAAAACATGCTGCACTCATGAAATGTGACAGCTCCAGTTGTTTTTGATGGGAGTATGTGAGTACCTGAAATGTAGGAGTTAAACCTCCACATTTCTGGGATTCTATACAGTCTTGGAAACACTGTGCTTATTTAATGTGTCTTTTTGAGCACAACTGGGTCCTGGCAAAGTTCCTTTTCAAATGGAGACAACATGTAGTCCCTCATTTGTATTGGTTCCACTTTTTGAGCAACGTACTTGCCTCTGTCAGTTCGGAATCAAACTTGTGCTGCAGTCTTGCCCTACAGCATTATAGGGAACTCTGCACAAAGCAATTCAAATTACTTCAATACAGTTGCAATTCTCCCAGCTAATATCAAAGGCAGTATCTGATTTTTCCAGTATTTATAAAAGTGGAACATACAGAATTCCTTATGGTAAAACTTATGGGAAAGAATCCAGACTTTACATTTAGTTTTCAGTGCAAATTATTTTGGAAGAACACTAACTGTGATCTTGATTATTTGAGGATAACAATGGACTTGTCATCTTAAGTTGAAAGACTTATTAATGTTAATAGATGGGGATACCTATCACCTTTCTGAAATAGTCAAACTGTGTTAAATAAAATCTATTAATAAGGAGATCATTTACCATTTGTAAATTATTGTAGACCTGCAAATCATTTAAGATAATTCTTGTATAGTAAATGCATTAAAGAAAAGCCAGGGAGTAAAAAAATGTCCATTTCTTTAGTGGCTAAAGTTAGTTACAAATAGTTTTGATGTATAAGAATCACATGTTTTATTTTAAGAACTGAATATTGAGAAATTGGTCATGGTAAAAAGAAATATAGATTGTCATGCTTTCGCTAAAAGTAGTAAAAAGTGCAAAAGTTAATAGTTGCTCAGCTGTTAAAATTGTGTTGTTATAGATGGATAGTAATAATACAAACTTTTTATTCTCTTGGTAACTGGCATTTGTTAATGTCGGTAGGACTCGTATTTATGCTATCGATTTACCTAGTGCTTGAATTGGGAACCACTTTTATCCCCTCTAGGCAACTGTTACAATTCTAGATATAAATAAGTTAGTTTTGTAGATATTATTTTATGTTTCTTCTTGAAGGTTTAGGCAGAAATCTCCAGAGCTGTTGATATTTGATACAAGTGCAAGTTAGCTGTTACTTCTGTTTACAAAACTTTGACATTCAGAACTCTTTGTACTAGAAAATGCATGACAGTTATGCCTATGGTACCTCTTGGTGAGTGAGTAACCCTCTTTTTTATTCCATGGTCCAATTATGCATGAATCGTAAACCTTAGTTGAACCTCAGGGATGCCCTGAGTTCTCATTGAGGGGACTTACAGAATATGACAGGCTTTAAGTGAGATGGCATAGTGTGGGCTGCTTTTTTATATTCTTTCTTTTGAAGGCAGAGAAAATGCATGAATTTGTTCCTGCCTTGAATGCAGGAGTTTCATTTTCCCTTGATCCTCCTGTATCTTCACCCCGTTACTCTTCAAATCTCACCTTAAAACCTTCCTTTTCTGTTTAGCTTATGATTGACTCCCTTGGCACAGAATCTTGTGATGTTCAGTATGGAGAAAGTTCTGTGTAAGAATGCATTCTGTAGCTTTGTATTTTGTACCCTACCCTAATGGAATTTTTCAGATGCTGTGTTTGCTTCAGGACTTAAAATATTCCTAAATACAAAATCCCTGAAAATGGGTCCTTTTGTTTTTTGGTCATTTCCATTGTCTGATTAAAATATGAAAACTAACCAAACAATATAAAGCATTATAAAGAATCATCATTGCAAATCCTTCATTTTTAATGAGCTCTCAGTGAAATGTATAAAACATTTGTAACTGCTGTAGGGAGGCGGTGTGGTTCCCCGGTGCCCCGGAGAGGGACGAGCTCCGCGGACACCAGAGTGGGCAGAGCCAGAGCACTCCAAGCCTGCCCCCCAGAAGGTCAGAGGCTGGACAGAAAGTATAAGAGCTCAACCTCACTCAGGAGGCAGCCGCGAGAGGCCAGACGCCTCTGGCCCAGCTCCCGCCGGAAAGACTCCAGCAACCAATGGTGGACCTGGAGACTGGCCGACACTCGATGTGGACTAGCGTGTGGGAGAGTCGCTGAGCCTACCCCTCGCTATCTACCCCAAAGAGTCGCTGAGCCTACCCCTCGCCAGCCACCCCAAAGAGTCGCTGAGCCTACCCCTCGCCAGCTATCCCAAGGATCCAATGGTGATCAACCCCCCCTGAGGATACCACCTGATCTAGGTACCTCCAGAAGGGTTCTGGCTGCAACACAGCCGAAACCCACATCAGTGTGTTGCGGCCAGGATCCCCACTGACAGCCTTTGGCCGCTGTCAGGGCCCCGGGCTGGACGCAGTGGAGTGGGAGTGCCTGCGTCCCCCCCCGCCACCCACACACTGGCTGGCAGTCTCCCCCTCTTCCAGGCCACTTGGAGCCTGAAGCCTGGGTGTGCTATTTACCTGTGTTTGCTCAGCCCCTGCCTGAGGGCCTGAGCCTTGGACTCTTTACTGCCCCGCCCTGACCCAGGGCCTGGGCTTATTAATTGCTAATTGTTCCCTGTGTTTGCTCAGTCCCTGCCTAAGGGTCTGAGCTGTGACTCTTTACTGCCCCGCCCTGACCCAGGGCCTGAGCTAGTTATCTGTTAATTGTTACCTGTGTGTGCTCAGCCCCCTGCCGGACGGCTTGAGCCAGGACTCTTGCAGCCCGACTGATTCCCCAAGAGGCCGTGCAAGGACTAAGGGAGGCGGTGTGGTTTCCCGCTGCCCCAGTAAGGGACGAGCCCTGGCTAACCTCTCTACACTGCTTTTAATGGTCATTAGCACTGTCAGTGCCAAACACATGCTGAGTAGCCTGAACATGGACAGCACCAGCAAAGATTCATCAAGGCAGCATGGGTTTCTGATAGTGTGACACCTCATTGAAATATTGCATATGTCGGAGCAATTTTGACCACAGAGTTTGTGTCATATTTTGAGCCAGTTACAGGGGGAAGTTGCAGAGAGGGTCGGCTCACCACCTCTGAATCCAGATTGTGTGAAGACAAGCAATCCTAAGGGTTTTAAAAAGAAGACGAACAGCCAATCCCAGAGAGTGTCACCTGGGTGGGGTCCTACTTGCAGTTGTTTCATCTGCTGGTACTCCCTCTGGAGTAAAAACTGCTTTCCCTGGACATGATTGTTGCTGTTGTGTTGAAGCATAGAGAGAGAGATGAGACAATGCACTGTTTATTCCTTCCTCCACACATGATCTTCTTTCTCATCAAACACTTCTTGAAAGTAAAGTTCTCTAAATTCCCCCAATATCATGTTCAGTGTTCAAGCATAAAAAGAGAGAGAGCCATGACAGTGCAGGCTTTATTCCCTAATACTGTAGGTAACACTCTTCCTTTCTCATCAAGCACTTCCTCAAAGTAGAGTCCTCTAAGTTCCTATACATAATCATACTAGAGTGCCCCCTATTGAGAAGCTATTAATCATGACAGTAGCCCCTAGGAAGGTGGTCACAAACAATGAACAGGAATTTCTTCTGGTCCTATGTTCCTTTCTCTTCCCTCAGCCTGTTGCTTTAGCTGTATATGAAATGGGACATAGTGGTTAAGAACAAGACATCCCTTTGAACACTATCTTCTGAAAAACCCAAGCCATATCAATGAGATTGTGATGGTTCAACTTGTTACTTCCCGCCCCCGCCCTCCCCCCCCCACCCGCTTCCAGTGAGAGGGAGACGTGCTTGTGCTTCATTGGGTCAGCTCTCTGACTCCACCAGTCTGTTGGTCACCCAAACAATCTCCTCTGGGCTATGCCTGCCCTTACTTTGCCTTGCAATAGGTGCACCCCAGTTCCCAAGCCCCTTTGAAGGATGCCCCTGTAGTGCTCAGCCCCTTATCCATTGAACACTCACAGTAATACCAGGTCTGCTGTCCCCAAGGAGATACTTGAAACCTCTATGCACCCCCTCTGTGCCCCTTTCCCAGCTGGCATTAAGAGGTTCTTGGATGACAGAGATGAGACAAACTGGAATATACATGACTACTTCTATTGCAGCTAAGATTCTTGGCTAGAGCCCTGGCCCAAAGAGAGTTTCATATGACAGGAAAGATTGAGATATGAATTTTGCAGCTAGGACTATTTGCCACACTCAATGTGACCAGAGAAAAATAACTTTAAATGTGACTCTAGTTTATAACACATTAGTGTATTGTTGTTTTTTTGGCAGTGATGTTTCTAACAGGCCTGCCTCAAGTGGCCAAAATGGAAAATTTTAAAATTCCTTAGTTAATTTCCCTGGTTTTCTTAACTCCTTGTACTGCTCCTACCCTCTGTCTGGTAGAATCAAAGGCTTTTACCTCCTTATTTCATTTACACTCATTCAGCCTGGAAACAGAAATGATAATATGTAACCTAAGTGACCAAGCACACAGATTTAACAAAGAATAGCAAATACAACTCCTGAATTATCCACAGACAGAAATTCGTTTATTGAACAAGTTCAAGTAATGTAGGTCTGGATCTTGTATCCTTATTCATGTTGAGTAGCATTTTACATCACAAATAGTTTCATTATGGGAGTCAGAATCTCACTCTCACAAAGTCAAAAGTGTTTTCAAATAGTTTGTGAAATCTAGAAAATAAATTCTACAAATAGTTCATACAGCTCTAGTTTCCATGCCACCATTAGTATTTTCACTCACTTTAGGGCAAGCCCCTCTGTTCAGCCTTCTGGTTGCTATGAGAGAGATGAAGAACGAGAAATAAAGATAAACTAGGAAGTGGGGAAAAGGAATTATAGACAAAACAAACATACTGCTGATGGTACACCTCTGAAATTTTGGTTCTCAGAGGCATTACCCAAAAGTCTGTCTGCTAATCCAAGCTATCTATAAATGAAGTCAAGTCCATAATTGGGTTAGTCATATCTAAAGTACTAATTCTCATGTGATTTAAATGATTCCTGATTCCAGTCAGGATGGAAAAAAATACCACAAGAGTAAGTTTATGATACTTCCACTCCTGGTCCTGGATAGAACTAAGGCATAATTGAACTACAGAATGTCAAACAATTACTTGAAATTATTATTTTTTCAAATATCAAAACTTTTTCAAACCAGTAAAAATGGTTCTGTTTGAGACACTGTGCCTGAACTGACTTGTTAATCCCTTAAAAAAAAAAAGAAGAAATGGGCCAGATTCTCTGTCCCTATATTGACCATTTGATAATACCTGAGCCAGGGCAGGAATTTGGCTATAGATGCCAAGTTGAGAATTCTTTTGATGTGGAGGATCGCTAAGCTGACAGTCAGCTCCTACACTGACCTCTCCGCTCGCCCTGACTTAGAGGGCCTATTGGAAACAGGAAGACGCTGTGCAGACCTACACTATGCAACACCAATTCATAGCTGTCATATGGTCCTTTATGGACCATAATTTCTATTCTAGCCAGGAGCTAGATAATTAGGGAGCTATACCCACTTCTGGACATTTTTTTTTCTAGCTTATCTTTTAAAATTTCTGCTTACAGAACTTTTATCACAAAACGAGTGTTGTCAAGTTCTCGTATTAAGTCAATAGTTTATAAAACTAAGCAAATTAATTCATGAAATCACATGCTTAAATGTGCATAAAACATGTTCAATGGTCAATCCTTCACACTTCAGCCTGAAAAAGGGACGTGCTATGGACATAAAGGGTACACACACACAAAAATTCCAGGAAAAATCCAACTGAATTTAATGAACTGCTCCACAAGGAACAGATACTTCTTAACTGACAAAAACAGCCATTTTTGGAAGCTATTTAAAAATATCCTTTACTGCCTTTGGTCTGTCGCTCAAGTTTGCTATTGGAATGAAGAGTACTCTATGGGTAGTAACTGCATTCATCTCTTTTATGTGCCTTATGATATTGTTTAAGGAAGCAGTAGACTTCCACTTTTCTGTATCAGTAATGAGCTGCTAAAGGACAAGTATGGGCCACTTGTTCCTTGAAGGATCATGTAATTGCAATTTTTATTGAAGTAGACTCTATAGTTGGTGTCACTTCTGCAAAGTGTTTGTAAATTACATTGTATAATCCATAACTTTCATACCCATGTATGTTATATGCAAATCACTCGAGCTACTGCAGGCATCTGTGCTACTCTAGATTTGTCTGTTGTAGAGACTTTTGATCTCATTTATTGCCTGTTGTAAATAGTAAATGTACTGATGCATAAGATATAAATAATTACACATTAATATGTATTATAGGTAGGAATGTTTTGTGGTTGAGCAAAATGCTTTAGATAATAAAATTGTACATTACAGTTTAGTTGAATTATTACATGGCAAACACAGGAACAAATTCAATTATAATTATTTGAGGACAAGTTTACATTCATGTGCTTCCTTAGAATCGGAGGGTCAGATTAAGTTCTTATTTATACAACTGTAAATCTGGAGTAGTTCAATGCAGGTCAATCTGCATTTACAGTGCTGTAACTGAGATGAGCATCTGGTCCATATTCTTTCCTTTGCATAACAATTTTTTGATGTCTATCCTTTTGCAAAATTAAAAAAAAGGCAATATGTTAATCTTGCAATGTTTCTTTAAAATAATCTTAATTAAAACTGAAATGGCTTGCTTCAATATCTTTCAGTTATGGAAAACATATAGCCATGAACAGAATTAATTCACATGTAATCTTTCCTCTTCCTCCTCCTTTTCCTCCCCCAAGAATACAAATGAATACATCTAAGAACACAGTTATTTCCCAACCTACTTTAATGGTAGCCAGTCTGTGTAAATAAAGAAACAATACAGTGTGATTATAAATGTCAGGGATCTGTCATGTGGCACTTTGTAATTTGTCAGGTTTTAAATTAATCTGAAAAAAATCAATGAGGCAGAAAACAGAATGACCCCTTTTAGTCCCTGGTATAATACCTTCAGTTTAACTCTGATTTTCAGTTGTCTCCTCTTCAATACAGAATTACAGTGCATATTAAATTGCTAATTAATACAATGGTAGTACAGCCTAATTTGTACTAGAGTTAGCTCTGACCTTCCTATGAACTTTTCAGTTAGTATCCCTAAAGACACGGTAGAGCTTTGTACTATTCTCTATTGTTCTGTTTAGATTCCTGTATTGTGCCCTGCATCATGGCATGTAGGTCTCATTCATTTAATAAATTCATCATTTTACAATGAAAAGAAATGGAAGCTAATTAATAAAGGCATACAATGTTGACTGTTTAGTCACAGTGAAAAATGGCATGACAAATATGTTTTGTCACCTATAGATGAACACCTTCACATTTCTTCTTTAGTTCAGAAATCAAACTATTGAAGTCCTCAGTTTTAAACTATGCTTACAGGAGTTTGACTAAGTGACAAACAGATTAAGGACCTCAGAACCCAGCCAATAATAAATCTAGTTTCTACCTGCAAATAATGCCTATATAACTATGGGGCCAGCTTCTCTGCTGCTCCCAGCTTTGAGTAGAGAAGAGAGGCTTTCAGGAAGCCACTAGCAATTCCCTGGTTATCCACACCGTTATAGTGCAGATGGGGTAGCCAGGGATCTGTACTAACTTGCACTATGTGGCTATAGTTCTAAAGGATCATAGGGCATCTGGGGATTGCCAGAGCACATAAGGCTCCAGTTACTCCTCCTCCTTGGCCCTGATGTGCTTGTCCTCAAATGTAGCATACATCCCCTGAACTAGAGAGAGAGTGGAGAAGTTGATTACACTGGCTTTAAACTTTCTGAGAACAGCTTGTGGTGCTGCAGAGGCTTTGTGGTACTTTCCACTCCCTTTGGCAGGTTTTTGAGTGGTGCAAAAGGAGCAGAGTGGGGCAGAGTATTTGACCAGTTCTGTTCAGAGGAATATCTAACTCATCTGGATAATCCTGCAGAATTTGTGAATTTATGACAGAGGAACTGCTAAAATCAATTTTAAGGGGCATGTAGACCAAGTCTAAGTTATTGATCTTAGTAGTATAGCAGAAGAGTTGTTAGGTAATGTCTATTAATTAACTTAGAACATTACCTAAAATAAAAGTCCGATTTTGTTAGGCAACATTTTCTCATGTTTCACTCTTTCAGAAAACCTACACTGGAGATTTGAGTCTCAGCTGAGGTCAGTGCATGCTACCTCATTTTGTGAGCCTTTTATAAAGCAAAGCAAAGTCAATCCAGGCGAGTAGTAGGATGAAAAACCTCCAAGAAATAGCTGGATGCTGCAGTGGATGTGAGCATTTCTGTGCTCTTTCAGTCCCTGAGTTCCAGCATGACCACTTTCAACTCAGATGCAACTTACAGCAACCCTGAGGCTGCTCTAAATTGTGTTTGAAGCGGACTCTAGCTGACCTCAAGACTGGGAAGCCCGTTATCTCCACCTCCACCTCCACACTCAGATCCTGTGCAAAGCACAGCTCAGCTGAATCCAGCTGTCTTGGCTAGAATAAGCTATCACTAAGTGAAAGTTGTGCCACATTTTATCAAAGATTTTAAATTGTATTTAATAGACTAACTTTTAATTATTTTAGTAGATCTCAAGCAGCACTAATTAATTAACTAATTATATTTTAATTAAACTTACATTAAAAGCAATTGGTTTCATAGTAGCTAATGCACTGCCTAGTAATCTGCCTGAATGAAAATAGAGATGTAATGATCTAGTACCATTGTCTTATTTTACAAATATTGATTTAATTTCATCTCCCTTCAGGTGTGTATTTGTGTAATGTGGATGCATAAATTAAAATAATTATCTTGAGATCTCATATCCTGGACCCATTTTGGGGAAAATAGTATATATTTTGGAATGGTGTGAATTTAGCCTGTGATATGAATGTGCATTAAATTGAACTGGAAAACTACACTTCATATGGACAAATGCAAAAGAAATGTCTGAAGGTGCCATGTTACATTTGCAATGATTGCAGCATTCACAGTGTCTGTTGCTGTGTTTTGGTTAATTTTTTAAAATCTATTTCAATCCAAATTATGCTTGAAAATGAGTAATCTCAATGTGGCTTCTTAGGTATGAAAAGAAAACTAATTTGCCATAAAAGAGTTCTAAGGGTTTGTCTAGACAGCACAATACTCCACACCAGAGGGGTGTAAATTCTAGGGCACACTAGTGTGTTCCACACTAACTGGCCCATGTGGACCCTGCTGGCATACCCTAAATGTTTCCTTGTGTGCCTTAATGTAGTAATGTTAGAAATATGATAACATGAACACTCACTAGGGAACCAGCAGGGTCCACACAGGCCAGTTAGTGTGGAACACACTAGTGTGCATTAGAATTTGCACTCCTCTGGTGCAGACTAACACACCATGTAGACAGCTCAAAATATCTATGTATGTGTTTGTTTATAGTAACAAAGGTAGATTGTAAGGGTTAAATTTTCCTTAGACTGCTGCAATGTGGAAATCCAGCTTAATTTTGGCTGATCCATGCCCACAATAAGGAACTTCATAAATCTGTAATAGACTAATGCCATGTATGTGTGTTTGTATTGCTTTTTGTAAATGATGTGAAGGTTAAACTGAATTATGGATTAGACAGTTTAGGATGGGAAGAGGAGATTTTTTCAAGGGTCCCTGTGGGCATTAGACATACAACTCCCATTGACTTTCAATGAAAATTGGGTGCTTAAATGGTTTTTTGGCCTGATTTATTTTTTATTGAATCTTTGATCATGGAATAGGCTATCTATCTGATTTGTCTATAAAGTTCAGGGAGCAACCTGTGTAATCTTGACTGTCATATTCTCACTTTTGGAAAATATATTAAACACTGAATTAAAGAACAACTGTTAGTCATTTTCCCACTATACATAGAACCAGCCCTGTGGTGGTGGACAGAGGTTTATTTTTTCCTCTAATGGAAGAGAAGAAGTGGCAAGTTGCTCAATGCACAGGTCATAATTCACAAGATTTTCCCTATCACTTTGCTGTGAGTGCCATTGTATTCTGTCCCCCATGGACAATCAACAGGTTAAAAAAGTAAAATGAATTTATGTAAGACTTTTATATTTATGTTGGTTATTAGATCAGCTCCCCAGATTTTAATTACAACTGCATTTTAAAATGTTAAACAATTTTCTGTATTGATGTTTTAAACCAGTGATTAATCATTTGGTATAAACCCATTGGTTTATAATTAGTGGAAATACATCAATGCTGCATAGAATTACTAAAAAAATGTATCACTTTGAAAAGTTTTTTTTAATTATTATTTTCATTATGTATGCAAAGACAGCTGTTTCTCCAGCCGTTCTGTGTGCGCACATTTGAAATTCACAAAATTGTATCTTTGTGTAAGCAGAGTCTGAATGAGCTCTCCCCTGACATCTAGTGGTAAGCTGTGGAAAAGGACTTCAGGGGCTGATCTCATTTGCATGGACACACCGACCCTGCCTAGGTGCTCAGCGTGATGGGATTGTTTGCCCAAATGATCACTTGTGGTTGGTGTTGGATCCCCAGTCTCCTTGTTATTGGGTTGTTATCCTTGTTGCGTGAACCAAGGGCAGCAGAATCATACTTGGCATACCCCGATGGAGGGACTCACCCTCAACTGAATGGCAATTGATGGGCAGGGGACATGGGTTCCAAAGCCCAATGAATTGAGAGAGGGTGGCAATAGGTACTTGTACCTGGTGGTGTGGGTCCTGTTTAAGGGCCCCTGGACACCATTTGACCCTGTCTCTCTCCACAGTATAATAAAAGAGCTAATTTAGACTCAATTGAGAGTCTTGTTACATACTGCTGAACTGAAATCTGATACCTGAGTCTAAATATTAGACCTACTTTGGGACAGTGTCTCTATTGCAAGAGATGCCCAATGTGCACCAGCAGTGAGGTTCCCCCACTAACAGCTGAAATCACTGAGAGCTGTGTTAAGTGGCGGGCCCTGATGACCTCTTGGCGAGTGACCAGCATGGTGGCTGGTGGAGAAGCATGGCCAGTAAGGCAGCTGGCGTAGAAAGCCAAAGCAGATCCCCTCAGAGAGGCGCAGCAATTGGCCGGCAGGGTGATGAGCAAGTGCCCAAGCAGCAGAGCGTGTAAGGTGCCCCCCTTCCACCTAGGTGAGAGGAGAACTCTGCAGATGAACATCTGAACTCTGGGGCTGCACTGGCCAAGGACAGCAACTGTGAGTGAGGTGCAGAGAAGGGACGGGCATGTTAAAGGGACTTTTCACTTGCTGGACTTAAGAGCCTGGGGGGAAAAGGACACTGCCCAACTTACTTGGGTATGGGTCTTTTGCTCCCGGTTTAAGTTTATGAACCCTAGTTGTGGTATTTTCCCAAATGAATGCTGAGTTACTTCCCTTCTTTTATTAAAAGTTTTTGCTATACTCAAACTCTGTGCCTGCAAGAGGAGAAGTATTGCACGAGTTGGTGTGTAATTGTCCCAGATCACTAGGTGTGGGCTTGAGCCAATTATGTGTTGTTCTGAACCCAGCCTTTGTTGCTGCTGGATCCACCTGGCAGAAGGGTTACATTTGAAAATAAGTTACTCAATTTTATTTTTGTTTTTACCTGCAATTATAACATTTTTAAATCACCTTTCTTGAACTATGTGAAAAATAGTAGTTAACAGTGACTTGAAAAGAGGAGCTTCACTGTAGATGTGAATTTTCTAACATAATACTTGGTAAAATATGAAAACCCTGAATAGATACCTATTCCAAATGTAAAGAGTTTTTGAAATATAGAAAAAAGATTATCATGATTTAGTTAATGAGTGGTAAATATAACCTACAGTGATAAATAATGGCATTGTGACACTACCAGGCTTGTTCAGTGTGTGGCCCTTAATTTGAAACTCTTATGGAAATATATTGCATTATGAATTTTCTCAGTGGGTTCAAATATAGACCCATTCTAATATTTTGGTAGTAAAAGTTAACAGTCTCAAATGCAGTGGTAATTATTATATTATTATAAATAATTTAATGGAGATATCCCATCTCCTAGAACTGGAAGGGACTTTGAAAGGTCATTGAGTCCAGCCCCCTGCCTTCACTAGCAGCACCAAGAACTGATTTTGCCCCAGATCCCCAAGTGGCCCCCTCCAGGATTGAACTCACAACCCTTGGTTTATCAGGCCAATGCTCAAACCACTGAGCTATCCCACCCATTCAAAAGTCAACACTTGCCCAAAGTTACCACACTGCACCCCCCACAATCTAAAAGGTATAAGGTCTTTGTCGGGATTGGTGAAAAAAGGGGTATTGGCTCATTTTAAGGGTTTCCTTTCCATCAGGGTTGGGAGAAAGAGGTGGATGGGGGAAGCATCACATAAAGCTGGTGGGCTGGCTGGTGGGCTCAGGTAAGCTTCTGGCCCCTGTTCACCCTAGGAAGAGTATACAAGCCCTGGCCCTCTGGCTGGATCCCCTTATTATGCCTGGATTAGCAGCTCATACCCTTCCACCTCTGGGATTAGCACAGAACCACTTTTTTTTTATCTGCTGTGCACACTGTCCTAGTCAACTCTGGGGGGACTTTTTTGTAGAGGAATTTTTCCCTTGCTACCTCTACCAGGTAGAAATTAATATGTATGGTTAATAAAGTTGTGGCCTAATTAAACCACATCCCTTGCATCTTGCCTTTTTCCCTCTGTGTCCAGGGCAAAGTGGTATCTGTGACACTAGAGTTATTTCTTATTCTAAGTGCAGTGAAATACTGTAACAATAGTCTGTGATATACAGGATGTCAGACTAGATGATCTAATGACATTAAATCCCATGAAATATATGGTAACAGTTGGTAAAAGCTAACATATTCCATGGGAATCACTGTGTATTTAAGGAGGAGCACAGCTGGGGAGATGGAGGGTGTAGGCAGGTATCACCCTACAAAAGATAACTACAATGCTGTTTATTGGAACAGACAAATGATATCTTTGAAGAATGGAATGTGGTGACATACCTAGAGCTGTGCAAACACATTGGTCCTTGTCTGTGAATAATGCAGGTTGGGTCGGGTCAGGATTCTAGAGGAACCTTTTGCACAGCCCTAGTTAATATCAAGCAAAAACCAAACAACCAAAGAAACAGAATCTATAGGTGAGGTAAGCATAGAACTTTGAGTGAAATTCACCTCTTTCTAGAAGAATATCACAAGTCCTACTTCCTGGTACCTCATCCCACTATTTTGAGAGCTTAAGTGGTGCACAGGCTTTGCACTGGCCATCTTGTAATGTCAAATTTCACCCTGTCTGAGTAGAAAGCCTTTGTACTCTTTCAAAATAGTCTTGGAAATATTGCATAGACATTGCTGGAGTAGAAAGAGTTGTCCCTCAACTTGCCCTTGCAAGTGGAATTTAAATGAACATGTGCCAAATCAGCTTGCCTGCTCTGTATCCAGCACATAGAACCACTGTAAATGTTGTACATAAATTGTTAAGAAATGTTGTATCCTAAATATCTAGGAGGAAAAACAAATATTGTCTTGCCATTTGTTGAATTTACCTTGTTCAGCAATAATGGAAAATAGAAATGAAATTTATTAATCAGGTTATTATGGATGTACATTGTCCTGTAAGTGTACATGAGATTTTACAAAAAGATTGAAGATAGGTTAGCTATGACAAGGCATGACATGAGGAGGGAGGAATAAACAACATATGTTTGCAGCGGTGCTGGATATTGACTAGTGTGCTTCATTTGAATTCTTTTTAATTTAAACAACTTTAGATAGTTTGACAAAGTTCCTCCTCTGCCTTGGTGGGTCTTGCACTTACTGGCGGATTTGCTCACCTCAGAGATTAACAGCAGTCCTCAGTTTGGCCACTTTTGCTAGTGTCACAATAGGTATAGAAGCGTGAGTCAGAGTGGGAGAGACTAGGTATTTGTGTGTGTACATCTGGAAACACAGGGCTGCAAAATGTCCATCTTAAAATTACAGGAGTACCATAGCATATCTTTCAGGCAGTTTCTTTCATTTTTGCGGTCTGCTGCTGCTCCAGTAATCAGTCCAGCAATGGGAGACAAACAGGTATAGGGATACATTATTGTGCATAGAATCACAATGGAATGGGAGAAAAGAAAACAAAAATGTATAGGAGCAGTGCTGGCATCTGACCTCATGCAAAAAACTAATAATAGAAGGAAATGGCTAATGTCCAAAAATATTTGAATTTGGACAACAGGCTGTGAGATTTCTCAACCTATCAACTGCAGTGTGAAGTCCTAATACCTGATGTGTGCTTGAAGCATGCTTAGTAACAAGTATTAGAATCAAAAGCCAAGGAAATTTTTGTTCCAATTTATTTTAATTCTCATTTCAAGAGGATTTATACTAATGTAACACAATTACATTACCCCACTAGATTTTATAAGAGATCTGATATATAATTCCATTGTACATCATTTGTAGTCTTCTGACTAATTAGCAATTATAAATAATTCCCTGTGGATTAATTGCTTAGATAGCATTCAGAATGTAAATCTTTTCACATAACACTTACATTATTCAGACTGAAATAGCTACTTTTCATTTTACCCTTGGCTAGCTTTGAACCTGGGTCACTGAAGTAAAACATTATTAATCATCTACTCCTATCTAATTTTTACTCCAATCATCTGTCATCTATACAAAGCATATTTTATGTCTTTGATTTACAGTGGGGTTTAATTCTAATTATCCTGGGAGGCAATTTTTTATCAAAATCATGCTCTTAAATGAAAGTTGTGGTTGCCAAAGTAATGATATATCATTAAACATACTTTGAAAATGCATTGAAGAAATTGAACAGGGAGAGGACAAATCCCATGTCTAGAATCATAGAATATCAAGGTTGGAAGGGACCTCAAGAGGTTATCTAGTCCAACCCCCTGCTCAAAGCAGGACCAATCCCCAACTAAATCATCCCATACAGGGCTTTGTCAAGCCGGACCTTAAAAGCTTCTAAGGAAGGAGATTCCACTACCTTCCTAGGTAACTGATTCCGGTGCTTGACCACCCTCCTAGTGAAAAACTTTTTTCCTAATATAAAACCTAACCTTCCCCACTGCAACTTGAGGCTTTTACTCCTTGTTCTGTCATCTGGTACCACCGAGAACAGTCCAGATCTATCCTCTTTGGAACCCCCTTTCAGGTAGGTGAAAGCAGCTATCAAATCCCCCCCTCATTCTTCTCTTCTGCAGACTAAATAATCTCAGTTCCCTCAGTCATGTGCTCCAGCCCCATAATCATTTTTGTTGCCCTTCGCTGGACTCTTTCCAATTTTTCAACATCCTTCTTGTAGTGTGGGGCCCAAAACTGGACACAGTACTCCAGATGAGGCCTCACCAATGCTGAATAGAGGGGAATGATCACATCCCTCGATCTGCTGGCAATGCCCCTATTTATACAGCCCAAAATGTCGTTACCCTTTTTGGCAACAAGGGCACACTGTTGACTCAAATCCAGCTTCTTGTCCACTGTAACCACTAGTTCCTTTTCTGCAGAACTGCTGCTTAGCCACTCGGTCCCTAGTCTGTAGCAATGCATGGGATTCTTCCGTCCTAAGTGCAGGACTCTGCACTTGTCCGTGTTGAACCTCATCAGATTTCTTTTGGCCCAATCCTCTAATTTGTATAGTTAAAATGTTCCCGCTTCTTTTGGGAAGATCCACCACAGAGTCTCTGAAGTCCAGGGGTTTCATCCTCAAAATGTAGTTTTCAAGTTGAGAAATAAAGTATATTTCCTTATGCACTTTAGTGGAGGACCCTTCGTCAAGGTGAGCTGTGGCCTCATCTTCCTCTCATCCAAGGTGCTTGCAAGGAATCAAAGCAACCAAAAAGTGGTTTGTTTAGACTCATAGACTCATAGACTTTAAGGTCAGAAGGGACCATTATGATCATCTAGTCTGACCTCCCGCATGATGCAGACCACAAAGCCGTCCCAACCCTTACCCTTGACTCTGCTGTTGAAGTCCCCAAATCCTGTGGTTTAGAGATTTCAATTAGCAGAGAATCCTCCAGCTAGCGATACAGTGGTATCTCTGCATCCAAATCCCTTTTAAACACTGAGGATGGCTTGGAGATTAAAGATAATCTAGGTATGGGCCAACACCTAAACAAATGCTTTGCCTCAGTTTTTAATAAGAGCAATGAGGGGTGTGAGGACAGTGGCAGGGTAGCTAAGGGGAATAAGGATATGGAAGCAGGAATTACCACATCCGATGTGGAAGACAAACTCAATCAACTTAATGGGATCCAACTGGGGGCCCTGGATAATCTCCATAGAAGAATATTAAAGTAACTGGCACATGAAATCACAAGGATTTTTAATGACTCCATAAACTTGGGTAGTCATACCCTATCACTGAAGAATTGAAAAGATGGTAGCTATATTTAAGAAAGCATAAAAAAGTGAACTGGGAAACTACAGACCTGGTAGTTTGACCTCAGTTATGTGCAAGGTCTTAGAACAAATTTTAAGAGCAAGAGAGAGTAGTTAATGACATAGAGGTAAATGGTAATTGGGATAAAATACAACATGATTTTACTAAAGGAGAATAGTGCCAGACCAACCTGCTCTCCTTATTTGAGAAAATAACCAATTTTCCAGACAAGAGAAATGCAGTAGATCTAATCCACCTGGATTTCAGTAAAGCATCAGATATAGTTCCACATAGGAAATTATTGGTTAAATTGGAGAAGATGGGGATTAATCTGAGAATCAAAAGGCAGGTGAGGAACAGGTTAAAGGAAACATTACAACAGCTCATGCTGAAAGGTGGACAGCCAGGCTGAAGGGAGGTTATTAATGGAGTTCTTCAGGGATTGATCATGGGAGCAATCATATTTAATATTTCATTTCATGACTTTGGCATAAAAGCCAAGCCAAGCTCTTTTAGCCTAACAAAATGCAGGCTCAGGGATGTTGTGTGTCTGAATTAATGGCGACTCAAGATTGTTGAATAACAGGCTCAATTGCAATTATTTAGTCAAAGATTATCAATCAGAGATTAGTACAGCACTATACAGAACATAGAAAGAATAGTTCCATTACCCCCTTGATGTGATAAAGAGCTGTGTCTCTTCTTTACTGTATCTGGAGGGATGCTCAGTTTCACTCCCCAACAAAGTTCTAACACCAGTGTCATTATATAAGATATTTAAATGGAGACCTTCTTTGCCAAAATAAATATATGTTCTGATGTCATTTCTGTACATTCTCAGTTTACCTGATTTATGTGTGAAGGTATAATTATATACAGCTGATAATGTTGTCAAGATAATTCTTCAAGATTATATTTTTCAATGGGTCTTTCTTCATGCATAATCATTCTTCCCGTTGATTCCCTCATCAGAAACATCTGCTGTAACAATCATCCCCAATCAGTTTCCCAGGTTTTTATACATATATAGTGACAGACCCAGACCAGGTGGATGCAGGAGTCCGGTAGAAGGCAAATATACTGGCCACTGGATGAATAGTTTTCTGTTCCCTGAGTGATCAGAGCAGGGGCTGCCCTAGAGCAATCAGGAACCTGCCAGAACCAATTAAGACAGGCAAGCTAATTAAGACACCTGGCGCCAATTAAGAATTTACTAGAATCAATTATGGCAGGCCGGCTAATCTGGCCACCTGGTTTAAAAAGGACTTCCCATCAGTTAGTGGGGGGTGCTCAAGGAACAGGGAGTGAGAAGGCATGCTGCTGGAGGACTGAGGAGTACAAGCATTATCAGGCTTCAGGAAGAAGGACCTGTGGAGAGGATAAAGAAGGTGCTGGGAGGAGGCCAGGGAGTTGTAGCTGTCACACAGCTGATACAGGAGTCATTGTAAACAGTTGCTATCCACAGGACCTTGGCTGGAACCCAGTGTAGAGGGCGGGCCCGGGTTCCCCCCATGTCCCTAAGTCCCTATCTGACACAGGAGGAGTTGACCTGGTCTGTGAGACACAGCAGAGGGGAAGGTCTAATTTGGAAAGCTATCTGACCTGTCTCTGACCCACTAGGTGGGACAACAGAGACTGTGAAGATTGTTCTCCATTTCCCCCATGCTGGCCAGTGATGAGGTTAGCTGAGTGAATGGCAGGTTTAAGCCTCTAGCAAAAGCAGCCAATCTGAAGGCTGCCATGAACCTCTGAGGCAAGAAAATCCACTAGAAAGTGTAGGACCCACTAAGGCAGAGGAGGAACTTTGTCACTATATATATATATATATATATATATATTCCAAGACTATCTAGAATGCTATAGACATGGACACACCAAGGATTATTAAATATAGTCTAACACACAGAATTCTTAAATAGGGTTATTTATCGGTCAAGGAACAGTGTTCTGGGCCTTAGAATTCAGCATACTCTTTGTTAATTTCATAAAGATTCTAAAGAAAACTTTATATATAAATGAATCAAGTATACAAAAAGAAAAGGACTAAAAGGGTTAATATTTACATGATTGCTCTCTATAAATACATTTATCCGAGGGATAAATACCAGGGAGGGAGAGGAGTTATTTAAGTTGAGGGCCAATATTGGCACAAAAACAAATGGATATAAACAGGACATCAACAAGTTTAGGTTTGAAATTAGAGGAATGTTCTGTAACAGCCTTTCAAGGGGAGTAGTTAGGGTAAAAAACATAACTGGCTTTAAGACTGAGCTTGATAAGGTTATGGATGTGTGTGTGGCATGATGAGGTTGCCTACAATGGCATATGGCTATTAGCAAATATATCCAGTGAGCAGAGATGGAACACTAGATGAGGAGGGCTCTGAGTTACTACAGAGAATTCTTTCCTATGTGTCTGGGTCACATGCCCAGGGTCTAACTGATCACCATAATGGGGCCGGGAAGGAATTTTCCCCCAGGTCATATTGGCTGAGACCCTGAAGATTTTTCACCACCTTCTACAGCATGGGACATGGGTCGCTTTCTGATTTGAACTAGAGTAAATGGTGGGTGGATTCTCTGTAACTTGAAGTGTTTAAATCAGGATTTGAGGACTTCAGGAGCTTAGCCGGGGTTGTGGGCCTATTACAGGAGTGGGTGGATGAGGTTCTGTGGCTTGAGATGTGCAGGAGGTCAGACTAGCTCATGGTGGTGCCTTCTGGCCTTAAGGTCTGAGTCTGTGAACAGAAAAGGTTACTATTCACTCATTATCCAAGGCTTAATGGACCACAGGGGTCAGGTCATAAACACCAACATTGGACAAACAGGAAAGGTACAGGATGCCAGGGTGCTGAGGAGATTGGGACTGTACTTGAGGGGGTTTTTGTTGGCCAGTCTTCAGCTTGGGCTTAGCCGTAGCTTGTTGTGAACCAGTCCAGCTCATAAAGTTACCCTGTGAACAGATTTTGTAGGGCCTCGTTTGTGTGGCCCACATGAAACAGATTATACAGGGTTCACTCATATCTACTTTTAAGTTCCCTTAAATTGTTTCAGTTCTTACGAAACTACAGAAGTCTTATTCTGCCCAGCATAGCTACGGAGATGCTTTGATTAAATATATATCCATCACACTAGGAGAGAAGTAGGTCAGTGGAAGAATTTTCAGTGCATGTGGTGCAAACTTCAAAAAAATCCATTTTTTTTTTGTTATGCCCATTGTATGTTGGTTAATAGTGATAGCCAACAAATATTGCTGAGACAAATTAAACTGAAAAAAAGCAGGTCATCTGAGATATATTTCATATATGAAGCGCTAATTATATAGCCCAATAGTAAACTATTGTGGAGAAATACTATACGATGAGGCAGGGGAATACACATCCTAAACACTGCAGAGATTAATAATCTATATGAATAGTCACAAATTCAACAAATGGAACAAAGTGTTTTTTTTCTAAACAATTATGTTTAGGAGAATACATTACCTAATTAAGATAAAAGGGATAGCAATCTTTGTGAATTGTTACTCTGGAAAATAAAGAACATTACAGTAATGAGACTTGATGTTATCATTAAATATTTTAAATTGCTAAATTTGTATTTTTATTTGAAATAGATTTAAATATAAATATTAAAACATTGTGATGGTTTCCAAAGCTTTATAATTAGAAAGAAATTAGTGTTAATGAAACATTTAATTTTATTTATTGTTGGGAAAGAATGAAAATACCCTCCTGTGGTGTTGCAATTTCTGCTACCTTCAGCCTAATTCAGCCTGGAATATGACCACTTCCACTAGCGTATACCAAAGCTGCAGGATCCTGGTGGCAGAAAGTCCACCTGGAGTGGGGAGGTGATTGCAGGGGCAAAGGTGCCCATGCTTCACTCAGCCAGGGGCCTTCAGCTAGCCAATCCAGTGTAATGCCCTGACCCTGGCCGGGATGTTGGCAGCAAAGATCTACTGCTAGAAAGAGGGACAAAGCTCCACACTGAGTGGGTGTTGGTTACACCAGCTCCAAAACTAGTGTTATCAGGGGGTGAGTGGGCATTAAACTGAGATAGCACACCCTCAAGCACATTACCTATGTGGGACTCCTGTGGTACCCTGTGAGCAAGCTACCACCCTCTGAGATGCAGCAAACAGACAAAAATATATCTTCTGTTCAGATCTCTGGGCAAGCCAAAAATAAAGGTTCATGGTGTCTCTGGAGTAAGATGAAAATGAATCTCCAGTAAGTATTTTGATAGGCAATGAATATATTATCTGATTCGGTTTTGTTTTGTGACTTTCTCCTCAGGGATTCTGGCCAGCAGGTGGGTGAGCAGTTGTCAGGAATCCCCTTTTGGCCTGTCATTTCCTTGTGTGGTTCTGTGTTTAGTTTTAAAAGAATAAAAGAATATTTGGAGTTGCTCTGAAGTATTTTAAATTTGAGAGTATTCAAAATTCTATTCTTTGCTATAGTCATTTTGAGAGAAACTTTCTTATGAGCTTTAAGTTAACAGAAAAGCTGGCTTGGTTTATCTCCTCTGTATCATGAGTCTTGGTCAGAGGTTCAGCAAGAATTATACAGTAAAACCATAGTTCTCTAATAGCTAACACAGATAAGACAGTAATGAATGAAAAGATGGAAATAAAGAGGTTGGGAACTTGTGAGGAAAGGGAATAAGAGGGTAACTGACAAGTGAATTTGGAAGGAAACATATTAACTGAGTGTAAATCTAATGGAGTGAATGCATTCATCCCAAAATTTATTTCATAACTTCATAGGGTTATTAGGAGTGAATGGGGCTAAGCTTCACCAATAATGCCACAACTGGATAATATGGCTAGGGAGTGTACACTGTGCAATATTACCTGTTGCCATTGGGGGCAGGGGTTGTCTCGATGTGATTGGATCTGCTCTAGCACTTTAAGGTTGCATACATGTGGTTGTCATGGGGGAATACTAGCCCTGGAGCACATAGGCTGCACACAGTTGAGGGAAGAGGCACTGAGGAGGGAATATGGATTTCTGTGGGGCTAGCCCCACAGAAGCACAGTGTAGGCAGGACCCTGTATATTCTGGGTTTCTATGGCCATAGAATTTGCTATGAATTCACCCCAGTGCTGCAGAATGTCCATTTTCATTTAAAAAATGTTTCTAGCCCTTATGAGAACATTTCAAAAATGGGAACCAAGTGTAAACCAATTCAGTGACACCTGTGTGTGTCTCCAGAGAGACTAAAACAATAGCACTGAGAGATGTGACCTGTTCCATTCACCTCAGGGACGGGGCTCAGTGGATTTTATGATGATGGAAAATGCCATTTTTCCCAAGATTATATGGAATTCAGTGTTCTTGCCGCAGAACGTGCCATTCTGACATAGCCAGACACCTGACATTTTGTGTTTCCCTCCCCTGCCAGGATCTGTCTGTAGCTAGCTCTTGTTCTCCAGCTTTCCCCACAAGGGGAACTTAATTGAATTACAGTGCTTGCTCCATGTACTGTTCCATGGAGCCATTCATTCTGGGAGCCAGATCTGGAGTCCAGCTTGTAGTCAGGAAGCTGGGAGAGCCAGAAGTTTAGGCTGGCAAACTAGAGAACAGTGCAGCAGACAAAGCCCAAGGTGCCAGGGAGATGAGCCACTAAAGCTGGATACTAATTCCCTCCTTCTTTCCCTGCTTCATGTAGAGGGGAAGGATGTTCTGAGTCAGGTCGGTTGGAGAGAACAGTGTCGGGGGGAGTGGGCCAGGGGGAATCTTCCTTAAAAAATAATCAACAGTTTTTATGTCAGTCATGACTATTTTCAATTAAGCTAGAGCAGTCAGTTGGTTTGTGTGGGGGTGGGTGGATGGGAATGGAAGGTATGTTGGGGTGATGAAATAAATTAAAGATGCAGAATTCAGGGGCGGCTGCTCTGGAATTCAGTCCTATTGTGCCCCAGAGCAGGAAGGAGTTTCTGAGTGAAGGAGATAGGCTTCTGAAAGTGGTGTCAGATAGAAAGGAGAAGATTTACGAGCCTAAAGAGAACTCTTTTGAGCCTGGAACGGTCTAGGAATGTTTGATTAGGGTAATATAATGGGCAAGTGAGTGTTGGGTGGTAAAGAATTCAAAGCTGAAGGGGTGCATCTGAGTTGTGGAGAGATTAAGTAGGAAGAAAAGGGACTCTCAAACTGGTTGGGGATAGGTGTGTTGAACTCTGATCCCATTACTTATTTTGACTATTTACTGCCACTACATAGGGCTCCGGTCTGTAAGTGACTAATGCCCCCATCCCATCACTGAATTCAACAGATTTTGAGGCAGCCCAGAGCCGTGTAGGGTCAAAGCCCTCAATCTAGTTGTTAATACCTTGAAGCAATGTGAACAATTTCCTGCTTCCTGTGTGTCAAATGCCCTATCTCTTTCTATTGTTGTAATGTCTTGTTGGTTTAAATGTTTGAGCACTGCTTCCTCTCCAATGCAAAGTCTCACTTTTGTGTTGGTTTTTGGTTTTGCTGCAAGAACAATACAGTCTCCACAGCAGAAAGCTGTGTTTTTATCTCCTTCTCTGAGGGTACAATTATAACATATTGGAGATGAGGAATTGATACCCCATGAGTGGCCAGTGCTCCTGTTGCCTGAACAAGAAGAAGAAAAATAAGCAGATAATAATAAAAAGGGGTGAAAGTTCACTTACAGGCACAAAGTGACAGACTACTGCTTTTTACTTCAGGGACAGAGTGAGCCAACAAGCTGGAGAGGGGAAAGTTGCGGGAAGCAGCAGCCAACACATCCCTCAGCCCACGCCGCTTCCCGCAGCCCCCATTGGAACGGTAAACCATGGCCAGGGGGAGCTGCAATCGGATGAACCTGCGGATGCTTCAGGTAAACAAACTGTCCCGGCCCGCCAGCAGATTTCCCTGGTGGGCCGCATGCCAAAGGTTGCTGATCCCTGTCTCAAAGCATTGTCAGTTCAGACAAGTGATGCCAGATGTGTGACCAGTTTATCCCTGGATTACACAATGACTAGTTCTGGAAAAAGTTACTAACTGTAACAGTGCTTGCATTGAAGAAGGCTGTTGAGGTAGCTTTTGGCCATGGAGACTGCAGAGAAGGATTCTCTTGACTGTAATGTGAACTGGGAAACTCACCTTTTGAATCAGTGAGTCAGAGGACCACTGGAAAGTAAGGAATTTCCATGTGGCATGGCCATGACATGTCAGACCATTCAGTGACCAGCAACACAGGGTAACCATCCATCTATCCATCCATCCAAGAAGACACCTAGGAGGGCTGAACCTAAGAAAGGATGGAAGTTGGGAATTCATAAAGTGAAAAAAGACAAGAGCTCTAATGACACTGATCAGGACCTAGCACTAAACATTATCAGAAGCTGGAGTAAGGGATGGCATCTGGGTTACACCCTTGATTGAAGGAGTTCCTACAATAATGGAGCTTGATACTGGAGCTGATATTTCATTGATTTTTGCATCTACCTATCACCAGATGTTATCATAAGTTCCTTTGGAAGCAACCTCCACAGTTTTTTGAAGAAAAGTTAGTTTCAAAACAGATACTCCAGAATACTTCAATTAGATGGACAATTAGTCATTTTGCCCTTGTGTATGATTGAAGGACAATATCTGCCATTATTGGGCAGATCTTGGCTTGAGATG
Organism: Malaclemys terrapin pileata; assembly: GCF_027887155.1. NCBI lineage: Eukaryota > Metazoa > Chordata > Testudines > Emydidae > Malaclemys > Malaclemys terrapin. The sequence continues at coordinate 31,072,946 of NC_071513.1, read as the reverse complement.
CTCAAGGTGAATTGGACCAAGATCAGAAGCAATCACAAAAGCACTTCAAAATCTACAAGAAATACTGGAAAGACAAGGCAAAGTTTTTGAAAAAGAACTTGGGAGAAATGAGCAACATATTAACAAAGCTCACTGTTAAGTCAGACAGCCAGCCAAAGTACTGCAAGCCCAGAGTTTTGCCTTGTGCTCTGAGCCTTTGGTAGAAGCTGATTTAGAAGGTTTAATGAACATTGCAGTCTTGTCATCAGTTTCACACAGTGAGTGGGGTACACCCATTATACTAGTGATCAAGAAGGATGGCTCCATCTGAATTTGTGTAGATTTCATAGACTATCAGGGTTGGAAGTGACCTCAGGAGGTCATCTAGTCCAACCCCTGCTCAAAGCAGGACCAATACCCAACTAAATCATCCCAGCCAGGGCTTTGTCAAGCCTGACCTTAAAAACCTCTAAGGAAGGAGATTCCACCAACTGCCTAGGTAACCCTTCCAGTGCTTCACCACCCTCCTAGTGAAAAAGTTTTTGCTAATATCCAACCTAACCCTCCCCCCCCCCACTGCAACTTGAGACCATTACTCCTTGTTCTGTCATCTGGTACCACTGAGAACAGTCTAGATCCAACCTCTTTGGAATCCCATTTCAGGTAGTTGAAAGCAATTATCAAATCCCCCCCTCATTCTTTTGCAGACTAAACAATCCCAGTTCCCTCAGCCTCTCCTCATAAGTCATGTGCTCCAGTTCCCTAATCATTTTTGTTGCTCTCCACTGGACTCTTTCCAAGTTTTCCACATCCTTCTTGTAGTGTGGGGACCAAACCTGGACACAGTACTCCAGGTGAGGCCTCACCAATGTCGAATAGAGAGGAATGATCACATCCTTCGATCTGCTGGCAATGCCCCTACTTATATAGCCCAAAATGCCATTAGCCTTCTTGACAACCAGGGCACACTGTTGACTCAAATCCAGTTTCTCGTCCACTGTAACCCCTATTTCCTAGGTAACACCAAATCCTGTTTTATGTGCAGACCAGTATCCACTACCTCAAACTGAAGATATATTTGCTGCTCTCAGTGAAGGACTATTTTGTTACAATAGGTTGTCCTTTGGTATCAAATTGGCACTTTCCCTGTTCCAGAAAGCCATGGAGGAGATTCTGAAGGGACTGAATGGAGATCAATGCTATTTGGACAACATCCTTGTTTAAAGGATCAAGATGATTGTGTTCAAAATTTGGATGCTGTCTTGCAATGTTTGGAAGACCCATGGACCGAGATTACTTCAAGACAAATGTGAGATTTTTTCAAACCTTCAATTGAATACCTTGGACTTGTAATTAATGAGATGGGCTTAAGCAAATCACCAGAGAAAAAGAAGCCAATTCTTCAAGTGCCTCTGCCAGAGAACATTTCACAGTTACTTTTATTCTTAGAACTGTTTAAGTTCTACCTAATCTGGTGACGGTATTGACACCTTTACGTGAACTGTTACAAGTGAAGAAAATTGGAAATGGACTAAGGAGTCTGAGCCTGCATTTAAGGAAGCAAATAAATTGTTGACGTTCTTACACACTTTGATGGCTAGCTATCATTGCAATTGGCTTGTGGTGCTTCACCTTATGGAAGCTCACTGTTAAGTCGGAAGCCAGCCAAAATATTGCAAGCCCAGAGTTTTGCCTTGTGCTCTGAGCCTTTGGTATAAGCTGATTTAGAAGGTTTAATGAACATTGCAGTCTTGTCATCGGTTTCACACAGTGAGTGGGGTACACCCATTATACTAGTGATCAAGAAGGATGCTTCACCTTATGGAATGGGTGCAGTTCTTTTTAACATTTTTTTTTCCTGATGGCATTGAGAAATCAATTGCCTTTACTTCACAAACACTGACTATGCCTGGGAAGAACTATGCACAAATAGAGCAAGAAGCTTTCAGCATGATCTTCAGAATTCGGAACTTCCATACCTATCTGTATGGTAGACATTTTACCTTGCTGATGGATCATTGCCTGTTACTGAATATTTGGACTGAAATGTGGAATTCCATCATGAGCTGCTGCTCGTATGCGACAATGGGCAGTGCTACTTTCAGCTTGTGCCTATACGATTCAGTTTTGTAAAGGAACTCATCGTGGCAATGCTGATGAGCTGTCACAATTGCCGTGCCCAAGCTCCTGTCAACCCAAAGAAACTTCAGATGAAGTGTTCTATTTCAATTTTATGGACAGGTTACCCATCACTAGCACAGGTATCAACAAAGAAACTGTTAAGCATGATGTACTTTCTCTTTTAAAAGTAATAGTACCACAATAGTACAGTGTAGGATTATAAGAATCCCCAGTTTACACAATTTGTGTTACATCAACATTAATTATCTGTGAATCATGGTTGCATTTTATATGGAATATGAGTGATCATTTCAAAATCACTTTAATCTTAGGTTTTGGAAGCTCTTTGTGAAGGTCATTTTGGCATTGTATAGATGCTATAGCCCAAAATCATGTCTTCTGGACAGGGATCTACAAACACATTGAGAGGAAGGCAAAGTGCTGTACTACATATCAGCAAATTCAACAAGATTCTGACTCAGCTGGGTTACATCCTTGGTTATGGCTTCAGACTCCTTGGACATGTAATCACGGGGAATTTGCTGGACATTTAGAAGGTTATATGTTTGTGGTAGTAGTAAATACCCATTTCAAATGGCCAGAAGTTTTCAAACTGACAACTTCTACAGCTGTCAAAACCATGGGACATCTTCATACCTGTTTAGCCAATTTGGTCTTCCGTTAGAGTTGGTGAGTGACAATCAACCTCAATTCTGTTGAAGAATTTCAGAGGTTCCTAGCTTCTAATAGATTTCAGCACATATGTTCTGCTCAATACCATCCCAGTATAAACGGACTAGTGGAATACTTTGTACAAACACTTAATCATGCTTTAAGAGCTAACACATCTATTTAGCTGATCTGTAGAAACTGGACAATTTCTTGCTTGTCTACAGGAGCACACCACATGCTACTATCTAGGTGTCACCTGTCATTCCTTTATTGAAGCAATCTTTGATTATCTATTGGGACCTGCTACATCCTGATGTTGATTCATGTGTAGCCAAATCCCAAGCTATGCAAATTGATTTACATGAGACTCGTCATCATTGTTTAGAAGTAGGTGATTTAGTATAGATTCCTAACTATGGATGTGGAGTGAAATGGGTCCCTGAAGAACTTGTAAAATGCACAGGACCTGTTGTGTTTGCAGTAAAACCATCCAATAGTATTTTATGAAAATGACACATGGATCAGTTGCAGCCTTGGCAAGTGCTGGAGTCCGAGGATGTTCCAGTAGGACTTTCTGTTTCTCTGAACCTTCTTCGGTTACAACTTCTGATTTTGATGACTTGGTAGAAGAGTCTTTGGTACCAGATCCAGTTAATGCCATACTAACAATTTTTCTTGTTGTCCAGGATATTGCCACACTGCCATCACCAAATTATCCCAAGAGAGAGTGAAAACCAGTTGAGTGCCTGAATTTATAAATTGTTTAGTTAGTGAGTTACTATTCCCAGCAGAATAATCCCTTGCAATTTAAGAGACTGCAGTTGTCCAGGTTAGTTACGCTATACAGTGTTTTATGCTAACCACGTAAATGATAATGTGTACATGTATTTGGAAAGTTTTTTATAGGAGGGTGGAAGAATGTGATGTCCTGCCCCTTTAAATGATTGAACACTCCCCAGTGCAAAGCCTCCGTTTCATGTGGGTTTCAATTTTGCTGCCAGAAGAACAATAAACCATGTACAGGAGACAGCTGTGTTTCTATGTCTTTCTCTGCTGGGTCCAAATATAACAATTCTAATCCTCCTTAAAACTCACTTCTTTCACATAGCATTCCAACCCTGAGCTTTCCCAAGATAGATCCATGCTTTTTGGCTCTCATACTCTTGGCATATGACTCATATTTGTCCAAGTTAGACTGCCAACTTTTTGACGACCTTGGCTTTTGGCATATCTAAAGAATAGTATTAGGAAATGTTTATCTATGCAAAATTGGATCCTAGTGAGGGTATGTTCTCTGACCATCTTTGGAAATATCTGAAAGGAATTTTAGCCCTCCAGACCTGTCCAAAGGAATCTAGCCTGAGCTATACCAGAAGGTTGAATATGTTCTTAAAAAGTCAGAATAAAATATTTCACTTTTACTGCTGTTGGACTTAAATACTTTAAACTCTACAAAATCTAAAACAAACCTAGGAATGAGATTCCTGTTGTAGAATAGCTAGGGCTACGAGTTGGGAACTCGTGCACAGTCATGAACCCACTTGCGACAGAGTGGTAGATGCTAACAGGTGATTGACCACTCTGATCACATAGGCACCAATCAGCTCCCCTGAAGAAGGCTGATTAGGGATAAGCAGCTAATTAGATGGTCAGACTAGGGGAGGGCTGATGAACCAATTAGCCATCAGCTGATGGATATAAAAGAAGACATAGGAAGGAAGGAAGTGGGTAGGACTTGGGCTAACTGAGCCGCGTATGCTTGGAGATCTCAAGAAAGGGAGACCTCTGTTCTTCTCTGACCCTGTAAGAAAGGACAAAAACACTATAAATACTTTGCTGCACGAGACTGTTTGTGTTGGTGATGGGAATATACACAAATTCACGCAGCATTGTCATTTACTGGACAGAATCTGAGAGACTTCTGGGGCATTGGAGGATGGGGACAGTGTATGCCCTGTTATATCGTTCTGCTTAACAATGGAGACGATGAATAGATTAAAACTCAGAACTACACGTTTGCTCTTGTCTTGTTTTATATACTAAGGATCTTTAATATCCATATCCTCAATATAAGGATGTTAAAAAAATGTTGAGTGCTTTGTGATGTATGAAATAAAATCAGTTACAATGAGGTTTCAGAAAATGAATGTATTGTTTCAACTGTACTATCATAGATAACATACATTTCAGACAAAATGGCAGAGATATAGCAAAAATAACAAGAAAAAACAATATAATCTAGTTTAACTGAAGAAAGTCATTAAAACACATCCTTGACAGAAAAAGAATTGCCATAAAGAGATCCTGAAGTTGCTGAGCTGTAGAGCTAATATTATTGTGAGAGAATACATTCAAGGGCAGAAAAAATTATTGTAGACACAGACTAAAGTTAGCTTGCTAATTGCAATAAAAAGGGCCAGTAGAAATCTACAAAATATTATTTTCATACTTCTGTGCTCCCCCCAGCTTTTTCCACTTCTACAGTTTCAGCATTATGTGTGCATTAGTATTTAAGCATTTTATATACTGCATATAAAAATGTGAAATATTTATGTATTTTCATGTGATGCAAAGCTGTCTTTCATTTGGGGAGTAGATTCTCACTGCAGTGGAAGAAGTTAATTATTTATAGACTTTCCTGTCAATTTTATTGACCATAAATATACTCCATTGCTACAGTGATGATGCTAACACTTGCCAGTTGCCTTAGATAACTAATGAGTATGTGCAGTAAGCTAAACTAAGTACTTCAGTACTCATGGTTTTCCTTCTATCATATATTTAGTATAAGTAAATAAATGGAGGTAAACCTACCTATTTATTATCTTAGGTTAAGGTGAAAAGTTTAAGTGCCACTGCTTGCTTTATAATATATACAGTAGAGCTGTGTGAATTGCTGGTTTTTTCAGTTTACTGGCTGAACTGAGGATGGATATATATAGATATAGATATATATAATATGGGGTTAAACAAAACATTTTGGTTTCAGGCATTTGTAACTAATTTTTCTTTAAAGGCAAAGAGAATTTGGAAACTCCAGTCACACAACCGGGGTAGGAGGTGGTGTTGGTGCCCCCCTTATGTCACCATAGTTAGATCACTCACCTGGGATATATAAAACCCAAATTCAAGTCCCTGGTCCAAATCAGGCAGAGTGGGGACTTGAACTTGTGTCTCACACATCTCAGTTGAGTGCTCAACATGCTGGATTATTAGGCAGAGGGTTATACTAGAACCACATCCTCCTCTGTTTTGTGACTGGCACCTAAATCCTGATTGGCACTCCTCTTGTGAAGCTTGCCTGATTTCTCCCACCTCCACCCCCCCAAAAAATTATTTGGCAAATTTGTGTCGAATTCATGACTAGTTTTGGTTATCCCAAAACTATGTATTTTGGTGAATAAATTATTTGTCTGAAAAACTTCAACCACTCTAGTATGCAATAATCACAGAGTTTAGGCAAGTACTAGCCTTTACATCCAAGAAAATTACATGTTTTTAACCTTTCAAACTCATTACTAGATACTACAGTTGTTTAAATGCAAGTGTAAACAGGGATCTAATAAATGCCCAGAATAGGAAGCTATAACTCCTAGCAGTCCCACTACTCTTTGTTAGAGTTTTATATTGTTTTATGCATGTGGTATTCTCATTAAGTGCCTACAGAGTCTCTCTGGCTCAGTGAATTCCCTTTCACTATGTTGCTTCCCTGTGGTACAGAAAGGAAGGGTAACTATTCATTTGGGAAATGATAGGTTTCAGAAACCTAACATGCGGAACTTAACTAGAAAAAGTCCGAACAAGTGTGCTTCGCTTTCTCCTAATGAATAATGTGTTAATCTGATGGAAAAGGAGCCAAAGATTGTCTTTTCAGAATCCCATGGTGGGGGAAAGCACTGTAGCAGGTTGCAGACAGCTTTCCATATCATGCTCCATAAAGCAAGTAACAGGCACATTGATTTCTCCGTTTTTCAGCATGCTGCATTTCTGACAAGCCAGCAGCAGTGACAACACCCTAAAGGAGGTTCTTTTACACAGTATCTCAGCCTATCCAAATGAACTCTAGATGAATGATTGCACACACTCTACTGTCGACAATAACAGGCATACTTTGTTTTAATCAGATTACAGATGACCTAATGGGAGTTTACTACAAACTCAGTTAACTTTTGTTACTTCTGAATGATGATTACAAGCCAATTCTCAACTTGAATGCTCTTTAAAAGCCTTTCAAATTATCATAAGTAGATCCTAGGTGTTACCAATTTCCCATAAGTACTGTTTTTATCAGAAAAATAACTGTTTGTTTTTGTTTAAAAAACACTCCATGGATGTTGATTGCTTCATGCTGAGGTTGTGACTTATATAAACTATTAAGAAACTCTGAAATGTAATTTAAAGTCAGCTGCAGAAGTGAATATGAACTGTATTTTCTGAAGTAGTATTTTTCAAATTGCAAGAGCCTATTTTAAGAGCTTAGAGTATACTGTGCGTGCTGTATTACGATCCCAGAAAACTAGTGTTTATATTGGGTGAAATCTTCCCTATTTTATTGTGTAATTCATGCTTACGACTCCAAACATTCCAGTAATGAAAATGCTCAAGGAATTATGTTTTTTTCCTTCTAGATTTCACCGGATATCATAGCAAGCAATATCATGCTGATTAAGCAAATTTCTTTTAATAAGGGCTTATTTATTTATTTATTTTGAGAATAAATCACATAATTGTGCTGTTGCATTTTATTTTTGTCATTCTTTAAATAGGTAGCAACTTGGATCTCACAATATTGATACTTAAACTGTTATGGCATTTTAGCAAATTGGGAAGTTTTACCTTTATTGAAAATCATTTATATATTAACTGCATCTAGAAACATGGATTTGGTTTAGCTGAATTTTTGCCCTCTACTAAAACTACCTCAGGGAGCTATCCAAAGTGATTCATCAATCCTGAGTGCCTAGAAACCAAGACTTGTGAATCTGACCCATCCAATTCCTGGCTTGAGTGTGTGTGTCATGATCTATTGGTGCCACTTCTGACTGAAACAGCCAATGCATCATTCAGAGAAGGAATCTTCCTTCTTCATTGAAACACACAGTAGTCAGACCAACTGTGAAAAACCTTAGCCTAGTCCATCAGTTCTAGCCAAGTATCACCCAGTGTCAAACCTCCCATTCCATGGCTAACTCATAGAGAAGCTAGCTGAAGGCCACTTACAAGCTCATCTAATTGAGATTAATATTATAGACATGGCACAATCTATATTCAGACCAGGACATGAAATGGAAACCACTTCTGTGGGAAATGGATGATCTCCTGTCAATTGACAGAGAACAAACATCCATTCTTCTCTTCCTGGACCTCTGCACCATTTTACACTGTTGACCATTAAGATACTGCTCTCTTAGCTGACAAAGGTAGTAGGGGTCCAAAGTAATGTGCTAAAATGGTTTGAATCCTTCCTGGAAGGGTGCACCCAGTGAGTAATGATGAAACATTAAACTGTACCATTAGACCTTCATTAGTAGAGTCCTGAAAGGATCAGTTCTCTCTCCAGTCCTTTTCAATATCTACATGCAGCGACTAGACAACATGGACTCAAGTACCACCAATATGCAGATGATACCCCCTGCTGCCTATCCTTCATGTTGTATGATCACACTGTGATACTTTCTTGGGATATCCATAACTGTAAGTCACTTTGTTACCCTTCTGCCTCAGCAAGAGGGAGATTTGCTGCTGCCAAACTGTGTAAACTCCCTGACGCTCCAGTATGTGAGCTGAACAAACGCCTCATAACTCTGTCAGACCTTACTTTGCCAACACACCCCTTGACTCTTGAAGAGTGTTCCCCTGCAGTATCCAGCCTCTGTCACTGGACTCTCTCAGATATTAGCAAGTCCACTGTCTCCAAAGAGACAGTACACACACCAGCCTGTTGGTTAGCTGAGGATGCACACCTCACTCTAATATATCAGTACTGAGATGAATTTATAATAAAACAAGAACAGGTTTATTAATAAAGACCAGAGATTTCAGTGATATTAAGCAAAGATTAAAAAAAAACACTGGAAGATGGTTATAAATAAAATCAAAGTATAACATGCTTTCTAGTGACTAAAACTAAACAAGCTACAGTTCTTTGGCTCATGCAATTTTCTCACCCTCAAAGTCCTTTTCTATAGTCCTTGCTGATTTTCACTTAAAGCAGGATCTAGATTTTTCATGAATCATTCCCTTCTGCCAGGAATGTTCCTCAGTGAGATGAATCACCAAAATGTCCTTTTCCCCTCATCTGATAGTCCAGTACACCTTGAAATGTACCCAGACAAAATTCCTTTCCCTTGCTGTGTTATCTTCCTGGTACAGATGCCACATTATATTATCACATTACCTTGTTCATTTGCATGTTCTATTGACTTGATATGTCAATATAGTCTCCATTGTCTTTGATTAACCCTTCTCAATTTACATCAGAGACAGGGAGATAACTACCTTCCCTCCTGTCTGGAAGAAAACCTGTTTCTCCCTTTGTTCGCTTACAAACTATAAAGCATAATATCAGTAAGTATCCTTATTTCCTCATATAATGTTAATACATACATTTCACATGATATTTGATACAAGAGGGTCATCAGCTTTCATTTGATGCCTTACAAGACACTTTTTGGATAACCACAACAACAGCAATGTGTTAGGTGTAGTGAGTTTGTGAGGCCTGACAAGAGTTTCTGACACAGAGTAGTGAACCACAAATGCATCTCTGTGTCCCTCTCACCACTATCACTGAAATGGTCCGTGCTCAGTCAAGAGTAGCTCATGGATGAAGGACTGCTTGCTGAAACTGAACCCAAGCAAGATAGAAGTGATGCTGGTGGATAGAAGAAAGCCTTTTGAAGATTTTGCAGCCACAGTGCATTCTCCTTTGGTTGGAGATGCATGCTCACAATTGGTCAATTTGATCCATAGTGTAGCAATATTCTTGGTTTCCTTGCTGATGCCAAGCTTGCATATAGCAGCATCATAAAATAATGCTTTCTATCAGCTCTTGTTGGCTAAGATGTTGAACTGACCACAGTTATTCATGCCTTTGTCACTCTTTGGCTGCATGATATATATGGACATGAAAACTTCATCTCTTAGGAAACTCCAACTGGTGTAGAATGCTGCAGTGTATCTCCTCAGCAACAGAACCTACCATGAGCACATTACACCTGTCGTCTTCTCTCTAGCGTGGCTTACCGTAGAATTTCTAATCAAGTTCAAGGTCTCTGTCCCTATCTTCAAAGAGCCAATGACCTGGGTCCAGAAATCTAAAAGACCATCTAAAGTTCCAGGATGAAGACTGTGGTCAATAACTTCACTCCTCTGGCATAATGGAACTCTCTCTAATAAGGGAAAAGCTCATAGACTTTAAGGTCTGAAGGGACCATAGTGATCATCTAGTCTGACCTCCTGCAGATTTCAGGTCACAGAACCCCACCTGTCCAATCTTCTAATAAACTCTTAACCTCTGGCTGAGTTACTGAAGTCCTCAAATCATGATTTAAAGACTTCAAGATACAGAGAATTCACCATTTACACAAGTTTAAAGCTGCAAGTGACCCATGCCCTATGCAGTAGAGGAAGGTGAAAAAACCCCAGGGTCTCTGCCAATCTGACCTGGGGAAAAATTTCTTCCCCACCCCAAATATGGTGATTAGTTAGACTCTGAGCATGCTGGCAAGACCCACCAGCCAGAGACCTGGGAAAGAATTCTCTGTAGTAACTCAGAGCCGTCCCCATCTAGTGTCCCATCACTGGCCATTGCAGATATTTGTTACTAGAAGTTGCAGATGGGTCACATGACTTTGTAGGCAGTCTCAATATACTATTCCCACCATAAATATATCAAACTAATCTGTGCAGGAGGCAGAACTTCTTCAGGAGCCAATCCAAGACTATGGAATTATCTCTCCAAGAAATAAGAGCCATCATAAACCTCACCTCCTGTGCCAAGTGCAAAACACATTTCTTAGACTTTCCTTTCTGACATAAATACATAGCAACATGTATATTTAAAAGAAAACATACACCCTCCCCCAAACACACACACACAACCCTACTAAAACAAGACTGTCTACTGCACATGTTTCTCCCCCTGGGGAGAGGATGAGAGAACAGCCAAACAAACAGTCACATTTCTTAATAAACTACTGAAAGGCACTCATATACTACTGTGATGAGTGTGGTATAAGAACCTATATAGAGTAGTACTGTTGATCATACTGTACTGCATAAATATTTCATTCAATCCTCTATAAACATTCTTTCCATTAACGGTTGACTGTACACAATAGCAATATTTTTTGCAAGACAGCAAATTAACTTGAAAACTAACATTCCTGTTCCTAGCAAACATCAAAGCAGAAGTGGAAAACATAACTGTATAGACACCATTGTTTAACAAGACAAAACCTTAAAACTACCAAGGTAACATTTTCCTATTACAGTGCATTACAGACTGGAGAGCCAATTTTGCAGATCCTTAGGCATGTGAACACACACATTTTTTTAAATATTCATCAAAATGCAAACTCATGATGTCCCAGTACCCTAGGTCAGATCATCAAACCAAAGACAAATTTTGAAATAGGGGGAAAATGTACAAGGCATGCACTTTTCAAAAATATAGCCTCCAACATTTATAAAATCATATGTGGCATCAACAGAGGATAATGGTTCATCCAAATCAAATCAAAACATTACTCCATAGTTTTAAATTATAACAGGTCACATACAGGTGTATTTTCTTCTCCATTAACACTAGTGACACATATTGAAGAAAGCATAGTGGTAGCAGATAGGCCCAACCAGCACAATAATTTACTAACACTCCCTTCCCTCTCCTCCCAGATGTAAAGAGCAGTATAAGGTAAATCAGGAAGATCATTGGGCCGAGAGGAGGAAGGAAAAGGTAACAGGTATGAATAGAAAGTGTCAGTCTCTTCTCACGTATGCTGGTGTAAATTAGGAGTAATTCTCGTAAACTCATTGGAGTTACACCAGTGTAAAAGTGATATAAGTGAGAGGATAACCTGGCCTGTGAGTGTCTGGCCCGTAACTGTCTGCTTTCCCTTCTAATTTGTTAAAAGTAAAATAGACAGAAACTCCAGTGAAGTAACTTTATCTTTTTTTCTTTGGCTGTGGATAGCTTATGACCAACTGGCAAAAATAGTTTGAAATATTCCTATTATTTCCCCCCAAAAAAGTTTCCTTACATCAAGTTAGCAAGCTGAATGGAGTGATGAATTGTTTGTACTGATTTGCTTTCATTCTCACTGTGATAGATCATATTTGCAAAGTTTCTACTTAGAATAGGCTGTCCATAGCAGTTGGTTAATGTTTGTTTTTATTTTTGTTTTTGTTTGATAAGATAGAAAGGGATTGCCCCCATAGGTGTTTGCAGCAGGCTTCCATAATCAGGCATTAGAATTTTTTAGAAGACTTATGCATGTGAAAGCTTTTTACATAGAAATGTGTAATGGTAAAATCAGCTGTAGCATATCATAAAACAGCTAGCTACTTTTTTTGGCCCAGGTCATTTTCAGCTCTGCTCACATATAAGGATTTCATTAAAAAAAAATGAGCTGATCCAGTGGAATCACAGTCTGTTATAACAGTAGCTATATTGCACACAACAGGAGAATGGTCTAGGTCCAGTCATGGCCATGTTCCCTTTTGTAGTACAGAGCCACACTGTAGTTATGTGGTCTGGCTTTTGTTCCACACATGCAAATCATTTCACATTTCTCAAGAAAAAACCTGTACCCCCACTGTGCTGACACCCAACTCTGACCTTTGTTCAGGGGGAAGACTCAGTGAACCCCTTCCCTAGGTCCTTACATGCTTGTACAATGCCTTCCCGATTACGCACAGCGGACTGCTGGAGGTATCTCCATGACTGACTAACCTTTGCTTCTGAAGACAGGGCCTGATGTGGAACTGATCAACACAGCAGCAACAAGTGTCTGTGTAATGTGACACACTAGGCACTCTAAGTAAAACCATTGCTATTTATTATTTTGTGCCACACGTTCTTGTATAACTGTAGACTCAGATTTCATATGATGAAATAATGAGGGCCTGAATGAAATGATAATGTTAATTCATACTGATAATGTGAATTGATGCTCATAACAGCCAAAATTCCCCTTCGCACACACCACACTATTGTGGTGTGCCTCAATTGTCAGCTTCCTTCCCTCTAGCCCAGATAGGGATATATATTTAGCAATCAGCTGATTCCTACATTTTATTGGTGAAATACACAAATTAATTTGAGTTCATTCAGGTTCAAACACACTTTATGGGGCAGACTGGGGTCCCCAATGGTACTCCTTTGTTCTGCCTGACTGGACATCCAAAGTGTGGATGAATCTGTAGGTGGCATCAAGCTAGCTTCATAATTCTCCAACTCAGTACCCTGATGTGGGAGATACTTTGGAAGTAGAGTATGGGACCGGTCATGGCCAAAGTACTGCAGCACTCCAGCTGCTCACCCTGTCCTCTTAGTCAGTGTGTCAGAGAAGCACAAGGAGGTGTGGAGTGAAAGGGACATAATCTAAACTACTGTCCTTGCAAAAATAATTTTCACAGGTGCCCTATTTATGGAGAGAGACCTAGCTCAATAGCAGGTTTATCTCATTCCTTTTCTCCTTAATATAGTAGTTCTGTTAAGGAAGAGGGATAAAAGCAGATACTTCAATTATAACCCTTGCTCTTCTTAGAGGAAAGCACAGTGGGCCATACTGTGCCAATAGTTTTTAAGAATTCCCTAATTCTGCTTAAAACTGGATGTCACAATATAATCCAGTATTTGGAAAAACAGCCTCAGTTCTTCTATCCAGTATGCATGCACAATTCCCGTAGACGTCAGTGGGAATTGCATGGGCTATTTGATGGCAGAACTGGCCCCATAAATGATGGTATCTCTACTATTGGGTGACTCAGTCATCATCCGCCACAAAGATATCTTCCTGTACAAAGTACCAACAATGGAAAGAAATATGAAAGGACAGTATTCACATTTAATGTAGGGAACAAATAGCCTATCGTTTCTAAAGACAGCTAAAAGATTGATGCAGTTCTTGAGGTGATATCAAAAGCAGCATTGATTTCAAGATCTTTAAGCAGCAAATCATAGCTCACCATTATCTAAAAACAGTTAACAAAAATTGCTAGTAGCAAATATAGGGTTCGCCATTTTAATCAAATCATTCTTACTATTTATTTCCTCCTATACTTCTAAAGTTATGAATTTCTAGTACTTAATTTCCTTGTATTCTCTTGCAATTTCTCTATTTTTTATAAATTATGTTAATTGGTAACTGAACCTTTACTGTTGAAGTCTGAGCTTAATCACTTCACGTTTTCATATTTGTCAATTGTTTGACAAATTAATGAAAAGTTAACTATGAAATAAATTGGAAAAAGAGGAACAGGCAGGCTAGAGGTCATCCTGAAGCATAGGGCAGAGTTTATTGCATTTCAAACACAATGCAAGAAGCTTTCAGTAGCATGCTTGCTGTAATTAAACATAGGATATAGTGTTGTAATTAGGGAGGAGGTGGGGAAAAGCAGAGTTGTCTTTGTCCAATGTGACATTAAAATAAGACATAAAAAATAAAATGCTTGAGGCTCAGCTAACACCAAAAAGAATTTAAAGATATTGTTAGATTATTCAATCATTTTTTCAGTTAATAGCCTATTTCATAGTCATATAACAAGCACTGTTTCATAGGAATATTCTTTTAAAAATTCTGACAGCAGTAATTTTTTTAAAAGTACTTAAATTATTATTTCATGGTTGCTCATCAAGAAAAATGTCACATATTTTGTATATTTATCATATGATTCTTGTATAAGAAGAGTGAGAGAAGTAGAACAGAATTAAACAGGGAAATAGTCTCCTGTGCTACTTAAGAAAATCGTGCAATTTGCCTTTCAACTGGAAATTTAACAGCAAATTGAGAAGAGTTAAAGTGATGCAATGCATACATTTGTTAACATAAAAATTTGAGACTACAGTAATAAGACCCAATCCTTGCTACATAATGATTCCTGAGTCAAATACTTAAGACGTGATGTTCCATAATCCCTATTACCTGTGTCATTGAATTTCAAATTTAAAGAGCTTTGTATCTGTACTCCAGAGCAGCATCACCTTTTGCTGTATTTTGTCCTATTTGCATATATGGGCTATGCTAGTATTTGACAAGAATATATATATATATATATATATATATATATATATAATAGTCCCAATGTTTTCTCCTCCTACATAATACATGGTGCCAAAATGCACACATCTATCTAAATTTACGTGAGTAAATATATGTATTTTAGGAATTGGGTTTCCACTTTATCCAGGAGAAAAATGGCATTATGTTGAGATCTTAGAATTGAAAGAACAGTATTCATCCTCATTCGAGCTCACATCTTTTCATATGACATTGCATACTACTTGTACTGCTGTTTTCTATATGTATTTTACCATTCTGTGGTATTAGTTGTCCATCTAGCTTTGACTTAAACATATCATGTGTACTTTGTTTCTCAGTGCAATACCTTTCTAAAATTGAGATTAGGATCAAAAATACTAAAAGAAGGGTTGGATCCCAGTTATGAGTGATGTATTTCTATTTCTTTTTTCTTTCTCCCACTTTATTTCCATTGTTTATGTGATGCCTATGTCTTTCTTATACATTCACAGTAAATGAATGATCCTAAAATTTACCACATAAATAAACTGAATATGCTTTTTAATTAAACATGTTCTGGATTTTTCCAACATTCTTTTTTAAAATGTTCATCAAAATGCAAACGTATGATGTCCCAGTATCCTAGATGAATTAACCCTGTAAAATATTTTGGGATACTTTATATAAAAATGCTAAAAATGCTCTTCTATTGTAGTGTTTAGAATTTGTAAATGTATTTGTTTATTCTATACTTTGAGTCCAATATACCCAGTGGACTTAGATAATAGCAAATGCTTTTTGTAGGGTGTGGTGGAGTACATCCTAAATTTCCTAAATCTCAATTTATAGTCTCAGCAATGAATATTGGAAATCTATATTTCACACTCTAACTTGCCCCATCACTATGACTTCCTTGGATAGCAGTGATATAAATACCACTGGAAAAGTGCCTATTGTAGTTTCTGGTTGTGCTCTCACTTTTTCTCATTGCCATTGTATCTACCTTTCAATAAGAGAGTCTCAGCAATGCTAAAATATGAATGTTTCTGGTCTGTATTATTGTATTAGTCTGGTCCACTCCCAAATTTGATGCCTCTAAAACTAAATTCATAACCACTCTACTATCCTAATCCCATAGGCTCACAATCTTAGGCCATGTCTACACTACAAACTTCAGTCAACCCAAGTTACATCAGCATACGCTGCTGAAGTTAGTAAATCATTTGTGCTCATACATACTTGGCTGCTTGCATCAGCACTGTGCATACTTACTGGTAGTGTTTGTGTTGATGCAAAGTATGGTGGCTAGCTGTACACCAGCCCTGTGGTTCTGACAGAGCAGTGTGTATGAAGCTGTAGTTTTTCTTGCTGTCTCCCATTGTGGAGTGGTTGGGGTAGGAATGAGGCCTGTGAAGCCACGTGAAATGCTGAGGGGTTTAGGGAGATGCAAGCATGGTGTTCTCCAAGGATTGCAAAGGGTAGGGGGTCTGGGACTTCTGAACCTGTACGTCAGCCAGGGTCTGCAGCATTGTTTGCTGCCTGAGAAGACATATTATATCCTGGAGTGTCTGCTTCTCCTTTCTCAGGCCTTTCCTCCTATCTGTTCTCTCCTTCTTCATGCTGTCTGCCATGCTGGGCCTCCAGATCCTTTGTTCTTGGTCCAGTGCAGCACTGGCTTGCAGAATTTTGCTGAATGTGTCCTCCCTAGTGCTCTTATTCCTCCTCCTCCTCCTCCTCTTCAGGGTGGGGAAGGGGTATCAGCTGCTGATAAAAAATGGACTGACGTATCATTGGATTACAGTCACAACAGAAAGGGAAAGATAAGTTTCAAAACTCCCTTCCCTTATTACCATAAAAACATGCTTATTCATACTTTAGCTTTGGAGCACTTCTGCACAGCATCAATTCCCAGCCCCAGCCATGGTGAGCACACCCAAGAGGGTGAAGGCATTTCAGTCACATAAAACAATAGAATTTCAGTCCTTATTCCATGGGTATGAGTAAAGGGCAATAGCACTGAATATGTAGTTGTGATTTTAGCTATCATACTCCTGAGGGTGACCCTCCCTCAAGACCTGTGTGCCACTAGCCCGTTTACTGCAGTGCTGCCAGCCGAAGTCATTGTGGACTGGCATTGGGAAGTGTCCTACTGCAGAGGAAGAAATAAGCCACCTAACCCTAAAAATCTTTGGGACAGGATTGCAGAGTATCTCCATAAAAGTTTCACTATGGTGTCTCAGGAGAATACAAGGAACATACCTATGTACATGAACAAACTGCTCTGCATTCCCCCTATCTTCACCTAACCCAACAGGGGAATGAAAAGCAGATAACTCTAATCCTGTTTGTTTTACCTCTACCTTTTCTCACATGAGTAAAACAATGAAAACTCTGTACCTGTGTCTTGTTAATCTGGGGCTGGGCTGAGCTCCATCTTTAAACATTGTAAGGAAAAATGCATACACACAGTTACCTGAGATCTCTTCCCCTTCCTCAGACTCATATGTGCTCGTCTGATGGGACGGGCTGTGCAGTGGCCAAGTCTCAAAAAGGTTTGGGCTCATAGCATAACAAGATCTGCTTGCTGTATCTACTCTCCCCTCCTCCTCCTTGCTGCTCATGACAGGGGTCTCTTTTCTGGCTCCTCTGAGATATCCATAGTGGCCTGTGGGGTGCTGGTGGGGTTTCTGCCAAGAATTGCATGCAGCTTGTTATAAAAGTGGCAAGTCTGTGGTTCAGCATCAGATCAATTGTTGGCCTCCCAGGCCTTGTGGTATGCCTGTTGCAGTTCCTTTTCTTCCACAAGGCACTGCTGCTGATCTCTGTCACAGCATCCCCCATGTAATCTTTTTATAGATGTCCATATATCTGTGACTGCTTGCAAAGCCTCTTATACCCACATGCCCTGGAAATCCAAAAATTGCTGTCTACTCCAGGAAGGACTGTGTCTAGAATGTTGAGCCATCATGGTCAGTTGGGCAGTTGCACACAACAAGGGAAAGTTGCTAAGTGTGTTTACCAAGCTGGATAAATAGAAGAAGGCATTTCAAACATATGGGGATGGCTTTCAGTCTCCATGGCCCCTTAGCAGTGGAGTTCACAATTGTAAATAGAGTGGTCACTGTGGCAGGGAACAGGGTATCATGGGACAGCTGTTGGAGGACAGTTAGGGTTGACACTCACACGTCGTCAACTTCAGTAGGTCAATCGTAGCTCAACACCATTCAGGGAGGTGCTTTTACTGCATTCCTGTGACATGGCACTTACATTGGTCGGAGACAAATTTGAGTGCAGACGTGCACAAATAGGTCAACAGAAGGTGACTTACATTGACCTAACTTTGTAATGTAGACCAGGTCTCAGTTTCATTTTCTTTCGTCTCTGTCTTTTACCATGTCCATTTCTCCCTTTCTTTCTCTTGTATCAGCATCATCCAACCTTTCCTCATTACCTCTACTTGAGAAAACCTCGTTCAACGGCTGATCACTTTTACCTACATTATTGTAATCTTTCCCGCTCTAGTCTCCCTATATTGAACAGAGCTGGTCCCAAAACAGACCCCTGCGGAACCCCACTTGTTATACCTTTCCAGCAGGATTGAACCATTAATAACTACTCTCTGAGTATGGTTATCCAGCCAGTTATGCACCCACATTATAGTAGCCCCATCTAAGTTATATTTGCCTAGTTTGTCGATAAGAAGATCATGGGAGACCATATCAAATGTCTTACTAAAGTCTGATGAAGTGGGCATTCACCCACGAAAGCTTATGCTCCAATACTTCTGTTAGTCTTAAAGGTGCCACAGGACACTCTGTTGCTTTTTACTAAAGTCTAGGTATACCACATCCACTGCTTCTCTCTTATCCACAAGACTCGTTATCCTATCAAAGAAAGCTATCAGATTGGTTTGACATGATTTGTTCTTTACAAATCCATGCTGGCTATTCCCTATCACGTTACTACCTTCCAAGTGTTTGCAGATGATTTCCTTAATTACTTGCTCCATTATCTTCCCTGGCACAGAAGTTAAACTAACTGGTCTGTAATTTCCTGGGTTGTTTTTATTTCCCTTTTTATAGATGGGCACTATGTTTGCCCTTTTCCAGTCTTCTGGAATCTCTTGCGTATTCTAGGATGCATTTCATCAGGCCCTGGTGACTTGCAGGCATCTAGCTTTTCTAAGTGATTTTTAACTTGTTCTTTTTTTATTTTATCTTCTAAACCTACCCCCTTCGCAATAGCACTCACTATATTAGGCATTCCTTCAGACTTCTTGGTGAAGACCGAAATAAAGAAGTCATTAAGCATTTCCAAGTTTCCTGTTACTTTTTCTCCCTCCTCACTGAGGGAGTGGGCCTACCCTATCCTTGGTCTTCCTCTTGCTTCTAATGTATTGATAAAAAGTCTTCTTGTTTCCCTTTATTCCTGTAGCTAGTTTGAGCTCATTTTTTGCCTTTTCCGTTCTAATCTTGCCCCTGCATTCCTGTGTTGTTTGCCTATATTCATCCTTTGTAATCTGTCCTAGTTTCCATTTTTTATATGACTCCTTTTTATTTTTTAGATCATGCAAGATCTTGTGGTTAAGCCCAGCTGGTCTTTTGCCATATTTTCTATCTTTCCTACCCAGCGGAATAGCTTGCTCTTGGGCCCTTTGAAAAACTGCCAACTCTCCTCAGTTGTTTTTCCCCTCAATCTTGATTCCCATGGGACCTTACCTATCAGCTCTCTGAGCTTACCAAAATCTACCTTCCTGAAATCCATTGTCTCTATTTTGCTGTACTCCCTTCTACCCTTCCTTAGAATTGCAAACTCTATGATTTCATGATCACTTTCACCCAAGCTGCCTTCTACTTTCAAATTCTCAACGAGTTCCTCCCTATTTGTTAAAATCAAATCTATAACAGCTCCCCCCCTCGTAGCTTTTTCAACCTTCTGAAATAAAAAGTTATCTGCAATGCAGTCCAAGAACTTATTGGATAGTCTGTACCGTGCTGTGTTATTTTCCCAACATATATCTGGATAGTTGAAGTCCCCCATCACCACCAAATCTTGGCCTTTGGATGATTTTTTTAGTTGTTTAAAAAAGCCTCATCCACCTCTTCCACCTGGTTAAGTAACCTGTAGTAGACTCCTAGAATGACATCACCCTTGTTTTTTACCCCTTTTAGCCTAACCCAGAGAGACTCAACACTTCCGTCTCCTATGTCCATCTCCACCTCAGTCCAAGTGTGTACATTTTTGATATATAAGGCAACACCTCCTCCCTTTTCCCCCTGTCTATCCTTCCTGAGCAAGCTGTACCCATCCACACCAACATTCCAATCGTGTATTATCTCACCAAGTTTCGGTGATGCCAACAATGTCATAGTGGTATTTACTTATTAGCACTTCCAGTTCTTCCTGCTTATTACCCATACTTCTCGCATTTGTATATAGGCATCTAAGATATTGATTTGCCCTGACCCTACTTTCTCTCTGCCATTATAGTCCACACTCCCTCCTATTTCCGGCCCTTCTCCCAGGTCTCCATGTTCCCCACTTACCTGTGGACTTTGCACATCGGTCCCTGTTGAACCTAGTTTAAAGCCCTCCTCACTAGGTTAGCCAGTCTGTGTCCAAATAGGGTCTTTCCCCTCCTCAGAAGGTGAATGCTATCTCTGCCTAGCAGTCCTTCCTCGAATAGCATCCCGTGGTTGAGGAAGCCAAAGCCCTCCTGGCGACACCATCTTCGCAGCCAGGCATTCACCTCCACGATGCACCTGTCTCTGCTCAGGCCCCTACATTTGACAGGAAGAATTGAAGAGAATACCACCTGTGCTCCAAACGCCTTCAGCCATATTCCCAGAGCCCTGTAATCACTCTTGATCCATTCGCAGTATCATTTGTGCCCACATGGATGAGTAGCATGGGGTAGTAGTCAGAAGGCTGGATAATCCTCGACAATGTCTCCGTAACGTCTCAGATATGGACCCCCGGCAGGCAGCATACCTCCCGAGATGAAATGTCAGGGTGACAGATGGGCACCTCCGTCCCCCTCAGAAGAGAGTCTCCAACCACCACTATCCTACGTTTTCTATTTGCAGTGGTGGCAGCAGACCTCCCAGCCTTAGGGGTACGAGGCTTCTCCTCCTCTACTGTAGGGGGTGATTCCTTCTCTCCTGTATCAAAAAAAGCATAACAGTTACTATTACCATGGTGGGAGGGTTCAGAGCAGGGGTGGTGCACTGCCTGCTGCCAGAAGTAACCAGCTGCCAGTGTCCACCCTGAGCCATCTCCTCCTCCACCAGTGGTGTGTCAGCAGTGCTGTGTACTGGGACAGCTACCTCAGCTGTCTCCACATCAACACCATCCAGGAATTGCTCGTGGATTCGGATGCTCCTCAACCTAGCCACCTCCTCCTATAGCTCCCCCACCTGCTGCCTGAGAGATTCCACCAGCAGGCACCTTTCACATTGGATGGTCCCCCCCAGCCTGGATGTCAGTAAGTGGGAATTGCAAATCACAGTCTCTGCAAAACAACACCAGGATCTGGGTAGAAGCATCCATGTTCAGGTGCTCTGTCTGACTACAGGCGCAAGTGGAGGAGACAGAAGCAGTGCTGGCACAGGTGTTGCAGGTCTTCTTAACCTTCGTAGGCCTCCCTCTGTGAAACTCCCCTGTTTGCAGCCCCCTGGTCGCTCTGCCTCTGGGTTTTAAAGCCTCCTTGCCTAGGTCAATCCCACCCCCTTGTGAGTCACACTGGGGAAGGCCAATCAAGGGAACAATCAAGGGAACACTTAGTCCCAACTGCCACAGCAGCTGTAACTGAAACTGAAGTCACCTGAAATCAGAATCACAATTAAAATTCAAACAGTCAAGCAAACTCATGCACTCCAACAGCAAGTACTCTCACTCTCATCTGGTAGCCTGTTCAGCTGCGGGATCTCTTGCTTTCATTGTTTTTCTCTTCATTGCTTTCTTTAGATGAATTGTTGTTTTGTTTATTTTAAAGGTGCAGAGATTTTCTCTTCTTTGTTCTGTAAGGGATTCTATACATGCCCATGTTATAAATATTTATTATTAAGAATATTAACTAAAAGAGAGTAACACCAAATGAAACATGTAAAGTATAAAGAGATTGGCTATCTCATTAAGACTCTTGTGACTCTTATGGCATAGGTCCTCCCGCATTCCTACACTGGAGAGCTATTCATTATGATGCAGGGCTTTCAAGGATGTTGGGAATAAAGAAAATGGCAGATGGAAGTGTCCTAAACCCACCACCAATATAAGTCTGAATTTGTATGCAGGAAATCTCATATTGGTAGGTACCATTTTGTTTGTAAAATTTCATTGTTAATTAAACCGATCAGGATTTAAATAATTTATTTTTGATTTTTTTGAGGTATTATGAATGATAGGATTTGTCAGACTGGAGGAAAATGTCTAGCTTCTCAGATGCATAACTGCATGCTGTCTAATAATGTAACACTAAATTGACTATGTGTATTTAGCAAGGATACATTAACATGGGTTGCTGCAAATTGAAAGGACTTGTTTTAGAAAATGAGCACGTTCCTTTATAAAAACTTGCATACCCTTCTTGCCATGATGTCTAATTTCTACATACAATGCCTCCTACATTCCTGCACTGAAAACATACTCACTTCTCATAAAGGTATTTACAAAACATATCTGCACAGTTTTATCATTGCCTTCATTTTTCTTTATCCTTGCCATACTACATCCAAATGAAGGCCCCTCCCTGGATTAGGGCATCATTGTGTTGTGTGCTGTACAGACTTGTAACAGAGCAATCCTTTTCCTAAGAGCTTAAAATCTAACTGTGCTAAAATTTAATTCAGATAATCGTTCAATATCTTAGAGGCTGTTCTAATACCATCTATCTATAATTTATTTATTTTTTATAATGGCAATGTAACATATATCCTTTAAAATCCACTGTCACTTAATCCTTTGGTTATCCTTTATTAACATTCCTATTTTCAAGGGAAGTTAGGGGAGAGAGTTCTGTCTTCTTCATCCAAATAGCAGAGGTAATGAGACACGTATTATGTAATACTTCAAAATAGCAAAATGACTTTGTCGCAATATCCATCTTTAAATACTCTGGGGGGGAGGTGTAATGTACATACTCACCTCAGTTGTGTCATGAAGATTTTAAGAAAAACTCAAGTATCATTTCCTAAATGAAGCAGGCTTTTGTCAAATAATGGTGCAAAAATGTTTTATTGTGGTTTTAAATAATAAAAAATAGGATAATTTTCCCCTGATTGACTTGTCTTGATGAGTCGATTACAGTTTTATATTTGCCCATAGTTTCGGTCATGGTGATTTGGTATTCAGAAAGGAGCAGTTTGCAAACCCAACTAATAGCTAATGCTACATTAATTTAAAAACATTAAAGCAAGCAAGCAAAACTATGTATGCTGTCTTGTTTCTCCTTCTACATTCAGTTTTGTAGAGCTTTTAGCTGCATCACTGCAGTATTGCCTGATCTCATTTTTTGAGTACTTAGAATGTATTATTGCTTTAATGCACTTCATGGGACATTACATAACACTTACTTAAATTATTTTACTAATGTTAAGCAAGGGTTGCTGCATTATTAAACACCAGGCAGTAAGCAAATTAGTATAAACATGCATTTAAAGAATATTGTTCAGGTATCTGAGTGATTTTACATTAAGCCAATAAAACAGAAGTTTATAGAAATGCAGTAGCATTAATGTTAGAGTGTATTATAAATATAGCTAAAGATTTTAGTGTAGCTCAAATACATGTTTGCTTTAAACTTTTCTCTCATTTCAGATGTATAACTGCATCCCCAATTCAGTGCAATTAAATCCATAAACTATTGAAAGTACTAAACACTTTCATAAAGGCAATATGTTGCTCATAAAGATTCTACACATATACAATAGAAAGATGTGCTTCCTTTTGTGTCATTTTGTGTTAAAAATCCACTTAGCAGTTTGATGGAAGTATTTGGCTGGATTCATCCCTCCACCCACTCAAAGATATACTGTACTCTGCATGCTTTAGTAGACAAAGAAGATGTTTAATTAGAGTTATTTTAATATAGGCTGGTTTCTGCATTGACACTATTTCAAGAGGTTCAGTCTCCAAAGCAGTATCAAAGCAGGACAAGATATAAGGTAACGGGTACAAATAGACTGTTATTTGTCCCCCTCTTGGCATAAATATTACATTCTGATTAATTGAGTATCCAGTTTTCACACTTAAATTACTTAAATAATTTTTTTTAAATACCTAAAGGATTAACAATTATAGTTCAAGTTCCTGAAAAATAATTTAGACCATTCTGATTATTTGTATTTACATGTGCATACTAAGAGGGGAATGCATCTGTTTAAACTCATTCCCTATTAGTGGTTGTCCTTCTGTCTGTTATAAACTAAGTAGATTAGAATTTAAAGATGAAGTATTTGATAAAAGTTTCAAAAGTGTTGGTGTATTGAACTATTTAACTGTTATCTCTTTGTCTTCTGCATAGTGAATCTTTTGCTATGTAAGGGCTCTGCTGCCTGTGTAGAAAGGAAGCCATTTTGTATTCACTTTCATACAGACTGTCATAGGAGACAGACTCATCCCATGTCTTCTCTTAGAAACACATCTCTATTATTCTTCATAGGTTTTTTAATCTAAAATAAAACTCATTCATACTGAAGGAATCTTTTATTTGTACATGAAAGAAACAAATCTATGTTGATAGTACTTTCAGCCTTTGATTTAGTGCCAAATGACATTGGATTTAAAATTTAGTAATATATAAAATCATTATAGTCTATATGGCAAATCTAGCTAGAGGATAGATATCAAAAGGAATTGTTAATGGGGAATCATGAGTAAGGCTACGATTTTGTCACGGGTATTTTTAGTAAAAGTTATGGACAGGTCACGGGCAATAAATAAAAATTCATGGCCCATGACCGGTCCATGACTTTTACTAAAAATACCCTGACTAAATCCTTGGGAGGTCCTGGGGGTTGCAGGGGGCTGCTACTGCTGGGGGGATATTGGGGAGTGTTTATAGAGGGATCTTGCTGGCCCAACACTGTTCATGTTTTTATCAAAGATTTGAAAGAATATATCTTCTCCCAGCTTTGCATCTAGCCAGGTCATTCAACCAATAAAAGGAGACGGTGAGGTTGTGTTCCTACTAGCAGTCTGCCTCTCCCTACCCCATTTTAGGAGAGATTTGCACTGTAGCAACAGTGACTGGACTCTTCCCATATGCACAAGAGAAAGAAATTAACCACAAAATGAGACCTGAAGAATCATGAGATTGGTTTAAACTCTGACATTTCAAAATGATGTTAGGGTTCTTTTTATTTGCTTTCTAGTTTTTGAGAGTTTGAGCTCATATTCTCAAGCTTTTTTCTGCAACAAGGCTTAGAAACTTACTTTAAAAAAATGAAAGCAGAGTTTTTGAGACTTGTGCTATTCCAAGAGCATCAAGTATCATGAGACTTGCAGACACTGAGGATAGGCAAGCAGATTTTGTGCCTTGGCTGGTACATTTTGATAATATTGTAAAGTTATATCTCCAGGTGAGAGAGAGGCTAGTTCTGTATGATGTGAATTGGTCAAGATGCCAGCATAAAATGCTCCTTAATAAAATGACTGTTTGAGATAGCATGTGAACTGCTACAAAGATCCCAAAAAGGAAAACTCTCCTTTCATTGATTTTACTCACTGGCCAGTCTTCACATACCAATAAAGCCAGCCATGTTTCTCACTCATTCCAATTAGGTGAGACAATTCATAATGTAACCTTCCATTTTAATGACAATCTCATGAACTTCAATTGGTTTCTATTGCTACAACTAAATGGTGTAAAGAGAACCTAATGACTTCAGATTGCCAAAGTAAACAGGTGTGTTTCAGTCAGGCGGTGTTAATATGTTCTAGTCTGGCATCCATATATTGTCATTATGTCTGTCAGTACTTTTTCTTACACCAGATTTTGATCAGTCTTTTTAACAAGGTGCTTGTGGCCCGATTTCTGAATGGCCCTGACAACAAACTATTGTCAAAATAAAAAATTGTGTAAGTTTATGATGTGTGATTACTCAATTCAAGTAGGGGATTTTAATCTATTAAACCCTTTTGGTTTGCAACTTGATTAGCTGAGAGCTCTCCTGTTCCCCTGGAGCATACCACCTCAGATGAGAAAAGAGAAGGAGATTCCTGGAATCTCCTTCATAGAAATGAGAAGCAGTGGCTAATTGGACATTCTCTGTAAGAGGTCCCCAAGTTCGGAATTTGGTCCTTACCTTGGTCCAATTGAGCCTACATTTCTTAGTGTTTTGGGCATATGGGAAAGTTCATCTGTTTTCCAGAGTGCTTAAGGAGGTAGGTTGAGGACTGGAAGAGCTTGATTGGGATAGTCAGATCTGCTTTGAAAGGGATGGTGTTTTATTGTCTGTTTTGTTTAACTGTTGGAACAAGATGGCTGCCATCTATTTTGGCATTGTACTGTAAGTTAATTATGTACGAGTGTGCCCAGAACACGCAGTGGGCAGATTTTTAATATTTGATAAATTTAAAAAAAAAATCCCATTCTTCACTGAAGTTCAGTCTTTGGTACTTGCTTATCCTGCTGAAGGAGCTTTTTTACAACCTTACTCCACCTGCAGACTATACATTACCATTACAGTAATTGGGCATGACCAGTCATTTGGGAGTGGCTGTGAAGATCCTCTTTGTAGTGTGATGGAGAGCATAATATTGACACAAGATAATGTTTTTAGTAGTAAAAAATATTTTAAAAATATTGCACTGCAAAACATTTTTTTCCTTGTGACCACAGCCAGATCTCAATAGATAAAAAGCTACTACATTAATAGCTGTCTGGTTACTGACTGCATTTTTCATATTTATAGTTTATACAGCATTTTACATGATCAAATATTTCTTTATATGACATCTTGTTTGTACAACTAATACATATACTATGTGGTGTTGCTGAACTGCCAATGTAAACCAAACTCTTGATTAATTTGACACACAAACACTGCAGCAAAGTATGTGATCCCCCCCTTTCCAGATGTTTATATTCTTGTTTAAAAATAAGGCAATATGTAAAAAAAAAAATTTTTTTGTAAATGACACTTCTCAAAGTTGTTATTCTGCCCATATTCTTGTGGCAGCTTTTCAAAATGTTATATTCAAAAGACAGCTGTAATAATGTGAAATATTTATAAACTTTAGTTATTTTAGTCAAAAGATCCCATCTATAATTATATGGTGGGATGTGCAACTCCTCCCCAACCCTAAAATTCTGAATAAAACAGAAAACTGGCTTTCAACTTTTTAGGAAGCAGACAGCATACTAATTGGTACTAAAATATTAAATATTTCATATCCATAGGTATAGCACTTCAATATTTCCAGCATTAGTTACATTGAGGAAAGGGACTACTAAAGGTTTAATTAAGGTGATGGGATGGCTTATGATAGAGTCTGCAGAATCAGGCTCTAAGTTTCATAGACTACTGTCTGTCTGCTATGTGGGTAGAGAGGGGAAACATTGTCCATGCTGTGATATTTAGAGAAATTTTGCCTGCAGAAGTCTGCAGCAGGCTTAAAACTTCTAGGAATATTTGGGAGTGAGTTTACCAACTGTCCCTGCTCGATCATTTAAAAAGGATGTTCTCTTTCCAGCACAAGAATGTATAATGTGCAAAGGGAAATGGGACATAGCTGAACCCCCAGCACAATTAGACAAATCTAATTAGCCCTACTTGCAATGCTAGTAGCCTCTCCTCAAATGCAGCGAATACAGGCAACCAAAGTAGGGTCTTGTCACAGGGTGATCCCCTGAGAGTCTTTTCCAGCTTTAGTAATTGACCACCACAACTCCAGGTGTTCTTAACTTCTGCTGTATCTTATTATATCCCTTCAGCAGGCTGTAGCCTGGAGAGTTATTTACATACTATTTACAGTCAGTAGCCAGCTTTCCCACTTGCTTCTGAGAAGGATGTAGTATTAACCGCAGCCAATCCTGCCTTCCTACAGGCTTCTTACTCTCCCCACAGCACTGCATTCCTGTCAGTTTATATAGTCCCAGGAAGGGGGTGACTTTCACCTAATTAGCCCCTCAGTTGTATCTTTACTCAGCTAATTGGCATCCTTTGCCAACTGCCTGCCTTTCAGTCAGGTCCCAGTTAATGTATACTGGTGAGGATTTGAGTAACAGGATGCAGAGTCAACTTCTGACACAGCATAGCCTGTTTCAGACTTTCACAGTGATTTCAAAAATGTCTCCACTGTTAGGGTAACATAAAGGAGAGGCTTATAGCTTTAGGTCACTGGTTGAAAAGAGCATTATGAGCTAGCTGCCATTTACTGGCCTTTGCAACGTGAGTCTAATTCCTTTTGGTTAAGTACCCCCATCGAAGAAAGTAGGATGGTAGGCTCTTTGGTTGATGTTCTCTGCAAAGGCCGAGGACTGAATAAATACAGATACTAAACTACCCTGTTACCATCAGATGGTGTTGACCTTTGACACCAACCTGATTTTGGGAAGGCCATACCTAGGATTAAACTATAATGTTTATGTTAGTAAAAGCTAGATACTTAAGGAAGTAATAATACAAACAATTAAAGCTATAATACAAGTAAGAGACAATAAGATGAAAATTTGAAATAGGCTTTTCAATAAGCTTGAGGCCTAACACGGCCTAGTAGTTAGCATGAGGCCTGAATAGTTACCCTATGTGTTTGACCTATGTTATAAGATTTAGCGATACATATCTTGTGATAAACATAAGCCACAAAAGAACAGATTGATCTTAAAATAACAGATTTTGGGGGCTTTTTAGTATATGTAACCATGGAGCAAAACTGCATTAATATATTTAAACCATTGAGAAATGCATTGGTGGAAATAGCTTACGCTAGCTATCAGAACCCTAATTATGGTCCGGAGGAATAACAAACATGGGCATGAGGCCAAGACTTAATTAAATATGGTCCCAGATGTGTGAGGATGTAAGGAAAAAGGCTTATAGATGGTTGTCAGAACAACCCCTAGTTCGGAAATTGGGATGACAGGATTATGGAAACTTTAGTACCAATCCCACTGATGGTGCTACTCCACTTCCTATTCTGTTCATCTTCACTTCTGATGGTCTCCATAAAGTTGTGAGTATGCACAAGTCAGGAGATCATTTTGCTATACTTATCTTACTTTGCTGTGACTGCAATTATCTTGTTTCTATTTATTTATTAAATAAAGTCTTCAATGCCCATCAGCTCACCTAGATGGCGTGTCCCTCTGCTGAGGATGGCAGCTCAACCCCTTCTATTTACATGGCACACCAATCTCATTTCCTATAACATTTCAAGTACCTGCCTGAATAAAAAAAAAAATAAAAAACCCTCAGTGATCTGTGAATTTTGCACCTTAAATGAATTAAAGACTACACAAGTCAGGGTTGAAACACACTGATTAGCATGTGTGGGAAAATTAGATATGTAGCTCCTCTTTTGAAGAAGACTCAAGTCCTTCAGTGTTACCAGTTCAATTCCTTTCCCATGTACTAAATTTTTCTAGTCTGGGAGAGTAACAAGAATGACCTGAAACCAAACAAAGGAAAGAGGGGCACTAGGGAAGAACCAAAGACATTAGTGGTGAGATTCAAACCTGATATATAGTATACAACCAGATCATTACATTTTGTGAAATATAAAACTAAGACACTCCAGTAAACCAGCCAGCAATTACATTACCAATATTAGATATATAAAAATGAATGGTAGTGCAAATTTTTTGCTCAGAATGTTTTATTGAATTTCAAACCATTATATAGTACAAATATTGTAAACTCAGAGAACAAACACATAAAATACAAGAGCTATAAATATTATACAAGCAAGAAAAGAAAAAAGTTAACTGCTTCACACTTAGGCCCTGATCCTGCAATTAGATCTATGCAGATGTACTCATGTGTGCTTGCAGAATCTGATTAAAGTCACCTGCAGAGCATTATTCAAGAAAATCCTGGTCTATGGTTTAGTTCCCTGGATCTTTCTTAGTTTACTATCTTTTCTTTCAAATTAATTCAGTCATTATATGAACTGCCTCAGCTATTGTATGCATGAGGTTGGATCATAAAGATTACTCAGGGAAAAACAGAATTGAAGTAAAGCAACATGTGCTCTCTAGTGTTCTCTATGGGGTAAAATGAGTGATCATCTTACTTGCAGGGAGATCACATGCTTTCTTTTTTCTGGAATTGCCAATCTTGGAAGTTGCACTTGGTAGACGGGAGAAAACAACTTAGCTCAAGTGTTGTTTGATACATTAAAACTGTCTGTCTGTGCCTGACATACAATGCTCACACAATGAGCCAAAATCCACTGCAGCAGAATTAAAACAATTCAGCACCAAATGAGAATTTCAGCAGAAAATGTCTTCTGCTGGG
Organism: Malaclemys terrapin pileata; assembly: GCF_027887155.1. Classification (NCBI taxonomy): domain Eukaryota; kingdom Metazoa; phylum Chordata; order Testudines; family Emydidae; genus Malaclemys; species Malaclemys terrapin. Next base: position 31,042,471 of record NC_071513.1, on the reverse strand, counting down.
TACTCACAAAGCAATGGGAAGGCAGAGTTGGCAGTAAAGACAACCAAGAGCCAGGTAGCAATGCCAAAGGCAAAATAGATGGGAAGAGACCATCACAATGCACTCTACTAGGGACTATTAGCACAGGACAGAGGCTGATGGGCCAGGGAACCAAAACTCTGCTTCAGGGCCGGCCCACAACATTTTGGCACCTGAGCCGGGGAGCTCAAATGACACCCCCATGTCCCCTTGCTTGGGCCAAAACTTTGAAAGGTCTCAATTCTGCCTTCTTCCTGTTCTACATCTCTCATGGTACTGCTCTGCTACCTACCCCAATAAAGGAGAACTAACAACTTAAAATGCCTTGTTCAAAAATTTTAAGTAACACTTAACTTTCAAATGCCTGAACAGCAAATGTAACTTTTCTTGTCTGCATGGTAAACACTGGCATTTTTATCTGTTTGAATAATCAAAGTGGTGCTTTCTGTGCCTTCTTGGTTGCAAAGATTTGAACTACTTCCTGAAGGTCCACACTCAGGGCCAGCTCATGCTCTGTTGAGATGGTTGCAAGGCCGACCAGCCTCTCCTGTGTCATTGTGGATCATAGATATTTTTATTAACTTCAGCTTGGAGAAGCTGCGTTATCCACCGGCAACTGTTACAGGAAGTGTTAGAAGTATGCACAGAGCAACAAAAGCATTTGGAAAGAGCGTGATCATCTTATTTGTGCACATATATTCCAGAAAAACCTTTGGAGTTGATCTTGTTGAAATATATCTTGAAAGGGCTTTCAGTTCATCACCTAACTCACACGCATCAATATTGCGCATGTCATCATGTATCAACACTGTCTCTAGTGGCCCGCATTGCTGGTGTAGGTCTTCTTCAGGTATAGTGAGGAGTTTTGGAATATCATACAACATCTCAAATATACTGCTGTGTTCCTTGAGCTGCATGAAACATTCTTCAACTGACTGTATTGCACAATCTAGCACCTGGTTAAAGAATTCAACTTTGAATTGTTGTTTGGGGTCTCTTGTGGGATTATCCCATGCCTTGTAATCAAAATGTCTTCTTCTTCGGTGACTCTTGTGTATTCTTGAATGGGTGGGAAAATAACTTCAGTGTGAAGTTCCTCTGCCAACTTCTGTGCACTCTTCAGAATGTTTTGAAATCCCTCATCTGACTGGTAAGACTGTAGGTATGACTTTGCTTTGTCCAGTTGTTCCATTGCTCCAGATATATCAAGGTCCCTAACCCTAACCCTAACCCTAACCGATGCAATCTTCTCTTGATGCTGATCATCTATGGTGGTCTTTAACATTAGTGTCATCTCAAGCTCTTTCCACCTATAGAATGCTCTCTGGTGATTTGCTGCCTTCTCATGGCATGCCAGATTTCTAGCCATTCCTTCCAGTCCTTTGTTCCTGTAGAACCCAATGTGGCTGGAACATTAGACTGGAAGAGTTTGCACCAAAAACAGTATGCAGCATTCTGGGTTTTGAGTACATAAGCTATGGCCTCCCCACTTTGTCTCTCCATTGGGGATTTCATGCCAGTAATGTGTTGGATGGAAAATTCTATTTTCATTGTCTTTGGGGAACATGAAGTTTTTCACCTGCTGTGGCCCATGCAGTACAAGGAAGTCTCTCAGGCTACTGCTCAAGTGGGTCCACAGTCCTGGATCATCTAGACTTAAGGAACTAACCTCAGTAGCAGCTGTTTCTTGCGCCTCCACCATACTCTTCTCTGATCTACACTTTTCTTCAGGAACGCATGGTTCCATCCATTTGAGATGGAGATATGGATGCTGCAGTAGCTGTCAGGTTACCTGCACTCTGAATAACTGGAAGATCAGGCATCTCCTCACCACTCACATCCTCACTGGGGCAGTAAGGCTCACATGAACATTTGTGTCTATATATCTCAGGAGAGCTCCTTCCTGCTTAGATAGAAAAGCTTCCTTTGCTTTCTTTCTTTTTCTGAATGCTGCCCCAGAGGAGTGTTTTCTTCTTTCATTCATGACTGCTGTTCTGCACCAGCTATAATGGCTCTCAACACTCAGTTGAAGGGACAAATAAGCAGGCTGGTAGCAGGGCCTGAGTAAGGGAAGATATCAGTGTCTTAAGGGCCTAACTGGCTCCTACTACTTCAGTTGATTGCCTATTCTCCTCAAGTGGGTTCCGGGAAGCAGCAGGAAACAGGAAGTTCCCTGAGAAATTGGTGTTAATCAGTCCAGGCTCCTGGGGGTGCTAGAGAGGTACCTAAGAGGCTCCTCCTCCTCTTTCTCCCTGCAGCTCCTGCTGCTTTCTGTTATTCCCTCTCACCTTTTCTCCTACCTGCCTGTTATGCCTCTTGTGCCCTCCTTCCTCCAGCACAGCACTCCACCATCTCTGTGCATCTAGAGCAGAGAGAATATATATGCACCATCTGCAGACACAATTTTCTACACTCTGGGTCCTAGTGGCAGCCCCCTGAGAGTCTGGCACCTGAGGCGGCCACCTCAGTTAGTCTCAGTGTAAGGCCAGCCTTGCTCTGCTTCCTTGGAGGGGTGGTCTGCTGGACTAGTGAAGGAATGGCAGACAGTACACAGAAACAATGAAGAGAATGCCAAGCAAGGCAGGCATCCTGCTACAACAAAGGAGCCAGAGACCTGAGACCACTATGCATAGGAGAGCATGTTTGGATCCAACCATCAAATAGCCACACAAAGCAATGGCAATAGGAAACAATCCAATCCAGGGTGGGATGCTGGCCATATGAGTTAGTTACAGACTCCTGACAGCAGTGGAGTTAAAACTCAAGACTGTGAAATAGCCAGTAGACAGCCCGCACATCCCAGACAGTTTGGGCCAAGCCAGGACCAGGAAGACTGAGAGAGAGCCTTAGCCATCAGATGGCCTGATATAGGAGCATCAGAAGAAATCAGGCATATGAATACCAGAGGAAAAACTGGAAGCCATCCAACAGACTGAAGTCAGCAATAGGGTCGAACCAAGCCGCTATCAAGAGCAATACCTCAATCAAAAAGAAGGAGGAGACTGCTTAGAAGACCAGCTTACTTGGTAGACTATGAGGCCTAACAGCCTGCAATGGGATGGCAGTAAAGGCTATGTCCCTATGGTGAGCTATGTACTAGTAACCTCCAGCCTCACCATATCAGTAAATACTAGCAGAAAAGATAGAACAATTTTTGAAGGGAAAGATGTAGCAGCCTTCAAGAAACCATGGAGAGAGGAGCATAGTTTGCAACAAGGCATCATTTGGAGGAGGCACCAATATATTCATGTCTTGAATACTAGCTGCAGTTGCAGCACCTCTGTAAATAGTTCTCTTAACATTTCTAAAATGAAAATACACCTCTATCCCGATATAACGCGATGCAATATAACACGGATTTGGATATAACGTGCTAAAGCAGTGCTCTGGGGGTTGGGGGGGGGGAATGCGGCTGCGTGCTCCGGCGGATCAAAGCAAGTTCAATATAATGTGGTTTCACCTATAATGCGGTAAGATTTTTTGGCTCCCGAGGACAGCATTATACTGGGGTAGAGGTGTAGTTGTCTTTTCATGCAATTACACAGCATGAGATACATGTCACAGAAATTAAGAAAAAATCAGCTCTGATAGAAACTAGGGCCTGTACAATATGGAGAGGAAGTTAATAATGCTGCTTCTGCTCTCAGCTCTATCATTCAACTTATGGGCCTTAAGTTTATATAAATATTACTTTACATCAGCCCCAATACAACTTCTTATTTGACTTGCACACTGTGCAAATGAGGAGATGGAGGCTGCTGTTAGTTATATAAATTATACGCCTATTGTTTTATCATATTTTGGCTGCTTATGTGTACAATTCAGCTGTCCATACGCTATTTGCATCAATATTGTCTGTACATAAACAGTGAAAAGGGATTTTGGTCTGTGACTCTGCCTTTCAGTACTTACTGAGCCCTTTTTTGTCCTGTGATTGCAGAGGTGTTAATGGGCGACTTCACCTTGGATAGTCTCTTAGAATATGTTAATTACTTATGCTAAATGTTCTGTTCCACCTTGAATTTAGCTGTGGCACTCTGAGTACCTTTCTCAGACTGGAAGAAGACCTCTGGGTAGTTCAAAAGCTTGTCTCTTTTACCAACAGAAGTTGGTTCAATAAAATATATTACCTCACCCACCTTGTCTTTCTAAGCCCACTAATGAAATTCTGAGATAGCTGCTATAATACTTCCTCCTTTACCTGAAACTAATTTTTTCAATCATTCAGCATATTTCAGCTATGTGCCAACAACTTATTTTCTGTTAACATTCATATGAACCAAACCTTACTTGTGAGAATTTTCAGGAGAAATTAACACAGAAGCAGAGATAACATGGCAAAGCAAACTACAATTTTGAAATGACAGAAGTGATCATAAATAATTTTTCTCATCATTTCTCCAGCACTTGTCATCATACTAGTGTGCAATGAATATGATTTTGAAAAGGTGAGAATGAGCCAAAGTTCTTAGTTTATATATATTAGCATTCTGATAAATAGCTCTGTATTCTATGGTGCAGATGTATTTGATACATTTCATCTTTAAATAGCTTCTCAAATGCGGGTAAGGGGATACTTGACCTTTACACCATCCTCTGGCAAAGAGTTCCACAAGTTGACTGTGTATTGTGTGAAGAAATATTTCCTTTTGTTTGTTTTAAACTTGCTGCATATGAATGTCATTGGTTACCCCTAATTCTTGTGTTATGAGGAGTAGTAAATAACACTTCCTTATTTACTTTCTCCATTAATCTCTCCTCAGATGGAAGCTGTTCCATATCCCTAATGATTTTTGTTGCCCTTTTCTGAAACTTTTCCAATTCCAATATAGCTTTATTCATCGGATGGGGTGACCACATCTGCACACAGTATTCAAGATCTGTGCATACCATGGATTTATACAGAGGCAATATATTTTCTGTCTTATTATCTATCACTTTCCTAATGGTTTCCAACATTCAGTTAGCCTTTTTGACTGACACTGCATATTGTGTGAATGTGTTCAGAGAACTATCCAAAATGACTCCAAGATCTTTCTTGAGTGGTAACAGCTAATTTAATCCCCATCATTTTATATGTATATTTGACATTGTTTTTCAATGTGCATTACTTTGCATTGATCAACATTTAATTTCTTCTGCATTTTCTTGCCCAGGCACCCAGTTTTGTGAGGTCCCTTTGTAACTCTTTGCAGTCTGCTTTGGACTTAACTATCTTGAATAGTTTTGTATCATCTGCAAATTTTGCCACCTCCCTGTTTATCCCTTTTTCCAGATCATTTATGAATACGTTGAATAGTACTGGTCCCGTGCAGATCCCTGGGGGACACCACTATTTACTCCTCTCCATGCTGAGTACTGACCATTTATTCCTACCCTTTGTTTCCTATCTTTTTAACTAGTTACTGATCCATGAGGGAACCTCCCCTCTTATCCCATGATATCTTATTTTGCTTAAAAGCTTTTGGTGAGGGACCTTGTCAAAGGCTTTCTGAAAATCTAAATACACTATATCCACTGGATCTCCTCAGTCCACATGCTTGTTGACCCTCTCAAAGAATTCTAGTAGATTGATGAGGCATGATTTCACGTTACGAAAACCATGTTGTCTCTTCCCCAACAAATTGTGGGGAGGGATAGCTCAGTAGTTTGAGCATTGGCCTACTCAACTCAGGGTTGTGAGTTCAATCCTTGAAGGGGCCATTTAGGGATCTGGGGCAAAAATCTGTCTGAGGATTGGTCGTGCTTTGAGCAGGGGGTTGGACTAGATGACCTCCTGAGGTCCCTTCCAACCCTGATATTCTATGATATGATATATGTGTTTGGTGTCCCTAACCTCTGTTTGCCTGAAGCTGGGAATGGACAAAGAGGAGTGATCACTTGATGATTACCTGTTCTGTCATTCCCTCTGGTACACTGGTCTACAATTTTTGAGAAGTCGTCTGCTTCAGAGATAAAATGTGCTATTTATTATGTATTTTGATGTGCTGAATTCAAATATGACAATTAAAACAGCTGATTGGCTACTGTTTCTAAGATATTTAAGTTTTTACATTTTATGTCTATGTATATTGTGTAGATAGTAGAGTTTTAATCATAAATTGTAAACCTAGGTCTTTTCATGTGTTTATGGTTGCTTTACATGATAAGATTTCACCTCTCCTGTTTATGTAACACTTTAAAAATCAGCAAAAGAGTTATATAAATAAAATTTATTATGAAACAAAAGGCAAAAAACTATTATGTACATAGTTTAGTCCTATTCAGTGTCTACTCGGAGCTTCTTGGCTTGTCTCTTGTATTCATTAAATGGAGCATCTCTTGTCACTGTCCAGCAATAGTCTGCAAGCATTGATGGGCTCCATTTGCCCTGATAGCGTTTCTCCATTGTTGCAATGTCCTGGTGAAATCGCTCGCCATGCTCGTCGCTCACTGCTCCACAGTTCGGTGGAAAAAAATCTAGATGAGAGTGCAAAAAATGTATCTTTAGTGACGTGTTGCAACCAAGGCTATTGTATGCCTTGAGGAGGTTTTCCACCAACAACCTGTAGTTGTCTGCCTTGTTGTTTCAGAGAAAATTTATTGCAACTAACTGGAAGGCTTTCCATGCCGTCTTTTCCTTGCCACACAGTGCATGGTCAAATGCATCATCTCGAAGAAGTTCACGAATCTGAGGACCAACAAAGACACCTTCCTTTATCTTAGCTTCACTTAACCTTGGAAATTTTCCACGGAGGTACTTGAACGCTGCTTGTGTTTTGTCAATGGCCTTGACAAAGTTCTTCATCAGACCCAGCTTGATGTGGAAGGGTGGTAACAAAATCTTCCTTGATTCAACAAGTGGTGGATGCTGAACACTTTTCCTCCCAGGCTCCAATGACTGTCGGAATGGCCAATCTTTCTTGATGTAGTGGGAATCTCTTGCACGACTATCCCATTCGCAGAGAAAACAGCAGTACTTTATGTATCCAGTCTGCAGACCAAGCAAGAGAGCAACAACCTTCAAATCGCCACAAAGCTGCCACTGATGTTGGTCATAGTTTATGCACCTCAAAAGTTGTTTCATGTTGTCATAGATTTCCTTCATATGGACTGCATGACCAACTGGAATTGATGGCAAAAGATTGCCATTATGCAGTAAAACAGCTTTAAGACTTGTCTTCGATGAATCAATGAACAGTCTCCACTCATCTGGATTGTGAACGATGTTGAGGGCTGTCATCACACCATTGATGTTGTTGCAGGCTACAAGATCACCTTCCATGAAGAAGAATGGGACAAGATCCTTTTGACGGTCATGGAACATGGAAACCCTAACATCACCTGCCAGGAGATTCCACTGCTATATTCTGAAGCCCAACATCTCTGCCTTACTCCTGGGTAGTTCCAAATCCCTGACAAGGTCATTCAGTTTACCTTGTGTTATGAGGTGTGGTTCAGAGGAGGAGGATGGGAGAAAATGTGGGTCCTGTGACATTGATGGTTCAGGACCAGAAGTTTCATCCTCTTCCTCTTCCTCGTCTGACTCAAGTGAGAATGATTCTGGTGCATCAGGAACCGGCAGTCCTTCTCCGTGGGGTATTGGGCGTATAGCTGATGGAATGTTTGGGTAATGCACAGTCCACTTTTTCTTTTTTTGACACACCTTTCCCAACTGGAGGCACCATGCAGAAGTAAGAATTGCTGGTATGATCTGTTGGCTCTCTCCAAATCATTGGCACTGCAGAAGGCATAGATTTCCTTTTCCTGTTCAACCACTGGTGAAGATTTGTTGCACAAGTGTTGCAGCATATATGTGGGGCCCACCTCTTGTCCTGATCTCCAATTTTTCAGCCAAAATAAAGGTGATAGGCTTTCTTAACCATAGTGGTTATACTGCACTTTTGTGATGCAAAAGTCACTTCACCACAAACATAGCATAAGTTATCTGCACTGTTCACACAAGTACGAGGCAACTCTGCTCACTTTGGATAAACAGAAATGTGTCTCTTTGCAAAATCAAACACTGACAAATAAGAGAGCATGACACTGTGTGATTTCTAGAGCAGATGTAGGGAAATTTCTTCAGCTATTCCCAAGTCAAGGGTCGTATATACTGACCCAATAGCATATCTTGAAAACTAGAGCCAATCAACAATTTTAAGCATCATTTTCGTTCTCAGTGACCCAGAATTAGTAAAGTTTGACTACATTTATTTCAGAAGCATTTTGGCTGTAGAGCAGTGGTATTGGCCACTATCAGAAGACAGGAAACTGGGCTAGATGGACTTTGGTCTGACCCAGTATGGCAGTTCTTATGAAGAAATATTGCAGTTTGCATCACAGTGTATTTTTAAGAAAATGTGTTACAAAATTTCAATATAGAATTTTTTTAAAACTATAACCTAAAGAGGGAGAAGAGAGGTTTAGATTCCAGATATTTAAGTGGCTTCAACCAGAGTAGCCTTAGAGAGATACTGAAGTACATGGTAATATTTGGAAACCAAAAAAACCCCCAACATATCCTAGTTGTCTTCTAAAAATGATCTGCTGTTGGTTTATAAGGTGGGACGTCTCATTTGGAAAGGAGAGAAACATTTAGGGAGTAACATGGGTTAATCAGTTAAAAGAGCACTTGTGACTGGTTTCCCCTTGAGCAGGGCCGGCTTTAGGCCGATTCAGCCGATTCGGCTGAATTGGGCCCCGCGCCAAGAGGGCCCCGCGCTGCAGCTCTCCACCCCGCCCCCAGCTCACTTCCCCCACCTCCCCTCCCCTGAACGCTCCGCCCCCTCCCCTGCTTCCCGTGAATCAGAGATTCGCGGGAAGTCTGAAAAGAAGCAGGGGCGGACCGGCAGCACCAGGTAAGCTGGGGTGGTGGTGGCACAAGAAGGGCTCCGGGGAGGCGCCACCCGTTCCCGCCAAGCACGCAGGCCCCAGCGGCTCTGGCCCGGCTCGGGTCCGGCCCGGCCCGGCCCCCGCGACGCGGCTCGGGTCGGCTCCGGCCCGGTCGGCGCGGCTCGGGTCGGCTCCGGCCCGGTCCCCGCGGCGCTGCTCGGGTCCGGCCCGGCCCCCACGGCGCGCTGCGGCTCCGGCCCGGCCCCAACCCGGTCCCTGTGGCGCGGCTCCGGCCCGGCTCCGGGTCGGACCCAAGCCCGGCAACCCCGGCCGGAGCGCGACTCGATTCCTGGGGGCGGGGCTTGCTGCAAGCCCCGCCCCCAGGAATCGGGCCCCGCTCTTGCTAAAGCCAGCCCTGCCCTTGTGGGTCAGCAATGTGAAAAGGGAGTTATGGTCTGATATCTTTATTAAAGTTCATAAACTTGGTAATCATGAACCACAAAGTTTTAATAAGCAATTTATAAATTAATCAGAAGGCAGTGAATATTAAGAGTAATGATCACATTTCAGTATAAATGAGCTAATTAACATGTTGGCTTCTGATGGCTAAAACATTGCTGTAGAATCTATTTCTGATTATTTTACTTAAAACAAAAAAAAAACATTGATGTAAACAATTGATCCCCAGCCAAGAATCTTACTGGGTCTCAAATTCAATTTTTAATTTCCAAGTTGGCATAATAGGATTTTTCCCCTGATAAAATGCCTCTTGTTATTCAATAGTTATTACATTTAGCATTTGTTGTTCAGCAATTATGAAATTCTTGAAAATAAAATAAAATTCAAATAATCAGATTGTTTGCTCAGCCACATCTCTGTGAGGCTATGGGTTAGTCTTCAGATGTAACTTGCAGTATCCTCTATAAAAGTTGAAAATACTTAGCAGAAGTAATGTCTGGGGAGACCACTCCTTCCATGCACATTTGTGGGTCAGCGTAGATGCATGTGGTAGGCCTACCAGCCACACTCCTCCTCTGTGGGACTGAAGAGTTGTGGTGGTGTATATAGAAGACATCTAGGATAGTCCATCCCTATAATAAGTGCGTTAAATCACATATGTGGATTATGTATATTAATCATTCTGTCAGGCAACTGGAACATTCAATGAGTTGGTCAATGAACATTCAATTTCCTCCAATTAGTAACATTTTCAGACGTTTGGTCAAATGATTGGAACTACGATCATGGTTATAGAAAGATTATAGCGGTACACATTTTTATAAAAGAAGGCAGGGGGATTTTTGGTTGAAATATTGATGCTCCAGGAGAGAAAGCAAAAGAGCAATCCAATGGGAAATACAGTAATTAGAGCTGGTAACATTTTTTCCATCTTAAACATTTTTTTTTTTGACAAAAATGGCTTTTTCACAACCTGTAATAATTTGTTAAATATCTGGTTTTGTCAAAATTTGGGGTTTTCATCAGAAAAACTCAAGACCTTTGAATTTTAGTAAACTCAAAAATGTTCTGTTGCCCGTCTCCAAAAAACTAGTTTCCACAAAAACCTCAAGAAAAATTCAAAATACAATTTCTTTAAAAATAAATTGTCAGATTTTATGGAGAAAAATAATGTACAAACTAGCTCTATTAGTAGTTAGATTTTGTTTATATAATAGAATTCTGAATATCTAAAAGTTATAAAAATAACACATTTATAAAGTAAAATAAACAAGGAAGAGAGCATGTGAATGTCAGTGTTTGCACCACACCAAATATGCAGTCAAGGCTGAAAAGTGCCTGCACTCAAGGATTGATGGATTTGAAACTTTGAGCAAGGGCAGGAAGTCTTATGCCAGAGCATCAGTTACTTAATATTTAATCACACCCACACGCTCATCATTGAAATGATTACATCCCAGCATCCTCCCCTCTCACCCTGTGAAGAGGTAAGACGTCTCCTAGTTCCCATTCACTGCTTTAACCACTAGACTATACTGCCTCCATATAGCATGCATATAGCTTGTAGAACAGGCAGCATATTACAGACAAAAATTGATTTCCTTTTGAAAAATGTTTCATGTTATGGCTCTGTATGGGGACTTATGCTGCAAAGCATTAGAATAGCTTGTGTGAGTAAATTTACTCAGAACAAGTATGTTTTGGTTTTTTGTAATACAAATCAGTTGGGATTATTGCTGAATTAAATGGTGTTAAAGGTGGTCATGTGACAATGAAGGGAAGGATATGTTAGCTTTATTACAATCTATAATTTTGTGGAATTTCCTTGGAAGTTATAAAGCAACAGCCCATCCGTTAGTCATGGCTAGAATTTTAAAATGTCAGGGCTCTGTGAACATGAGCTGGAGAAAGAATTATAAAAAGTAAAGTTTTTGCTTTCAGGCACTTAACTTGAACTGAAGAGCCCATGACCCTAGTGGAAATAGGAGGGAGAACCTTGAAAATAGTTTTTGGTTGATATGATAAGGGAATAATATAAATTCCCTTCACTTGAGATCAATATATACCAAAAGCAAGATTAGCTCTCATGGCTCTCGGCAGACCTACTTGTATGGTGTGTATATAAGTGACAAAGGGCTCTTATAACTGATTGGTATTTATTGAAATGTATTGATTACACAAGTAAACTGAGTGTCTCTCCCAAGATGTGAAGTACATAGACTCAGAGCTATAACTGGACACTGTAATGCATTTAGTAAAACTAATAACTACATCTTCCTCCTTTCTAGCCTCTTCTTGAATACCTCTTTCATTTCTTCTGGTTGTCTACTACACTGCACAGTTCTTAATTACTGTATAAGAAAGGTATAGTACTTTAATGTGTATACTTATTATTAGGCTTTACAATGAATATATAGCACATGCCCAGAGATTGTGATGGGTTTTAATAAATAAAAAAAAATTAACACTGTGCCTACTTGTAGCAGTGGTGGGCAACCTGTGATCCACACGTGGCCCATCAGGGCAAGCCGCTGAGGGGCCACAGACAGTTTGTTTACATGTGCACGGCTGGTCACAGCTCCCAATGGCTGCAGTTCGCCATTCCTGGCCAATGGGAGCTGTGGGAAGCAGCAGGGGCCTGGCCGCTGATTCCCGCAGCTCCCGTTGTCTGGGAACGGCGAACCGCAGCCACTGGGAGCTGTGGGCGGCCGTGCACATGTAAACAAACTATCTGGCAGTCCTCCAGCAACTTACCCTGATGGGCCGCGGGACACAGGTTGCCCACCACTGAGTTGTAGGCTCCGCTCTGGCACACAGGACCCAGACTTTGATTTCCTGTTACAGTCTCTTCAATGTGTGTGGGGACAGAAATATCCTAAATCCTGTAATAAGCTGGTTTTAGTAGGTTTTGTAAACTATTATTGCTTAGATGGAAGACAGGTGCTTTCAGTCTAACCAACTTTGACATTATTTGGCAGTGAAGTGGAGATAATAGGGGATCTGCATTACCCAAGTCTCTGCTACTGAAATGAGTGATAAAAGTGAGCACATATCAGAAGGGTAGCCGTGTTAGTCTGAATCTGTAAAAAGCAACAGAGGGTCCTGTGGCACCTTTAAGACTAACAGAAGTATTGGGAGCATAAGCTTTCGTGGGTAAGAACCTCTTCAGATGCAAGTAATGGAAATCTCCAGAGGCAGGTATAAATCAGTATGGAGATAACGAGGTTAGTTCAATCAGGGAGGGTGAGGTGCTCTGCTAGCAGTTAAGGTGTGAACACCAAGGGAGGAGAAACTGCTTCTGTAATTGGAAAGCCATTCACAGTCTTTGTTTAATCCTGATTTGATGGTGTCAAATTTGCAAATGAACTGGAGCTCAGCAGTTTTTCTTTGGGCACCTTGATGTAAATACTATTTTCCATACTGGTTTTGGTAGGTGAACAGGTCGAGCTCAGATTTTGGTGTGTTGTTTTCCAAACTGGTTTGGGTGAATACTCTATTTAATACACCCCTTTTTAATTGGTTGGGCCTGGCTCCTTCTCTGCCTCTTAGCTGTTCTTTTTCGTAGATGAACCACCTCCTGCTTTACTGTCTCTAGTTTAAAGCAAAGGGATAGGCTAACTGGCAAGGTTAAGGAATTTTCTCATATGGAGACCAGACCCCTCCTGCCATGCGTGCATGCTCACTTTATTCAGAATTCCTCGGAAATATGACCACCTTCTCCTTTTCGCAGCTGTTTCTCATGTGCACTTTAATAATTTCTTCTCTAAAGTGAGACATCTTTCATGTACCCTGAACATAATTTGGGTCCCAGAATAACAAGAGAGGGCATATCTGACTTCAACATCATGTTCATAAATATTGGCGTGACTGTTATTTTAGAAAACTGCCCTCCGCACACACACACTTTTTTAAAAAACAAAAAACCTAGAGCTTTCCATGGTTGCAGATGTAGTTTTACAATCCCCTTATATATTAAATTGACGAGTGTTTTGAATCCTCTTTATTTCAAAAATAATACTATTGAAGTGTTATCTGCTTTCTCAGTAAGAAGTGTGGGAGATCTGGTCTTACTTTTTGTAATTCATTAGAAAAAAATATTCCCCCAAACTGTTTCTTGTTTATAATCTGCCTTTAATCCCTTTTCCCAGACATATTTAGACAACTGTTATGGGTTAAGATATATTTACAACAGTTGCCTGAATTGCATGAAGTAAATTCAGTTTACCAAGTTAGCCTGCCATTGCTTTTCTGAGACACATTTTTGTTGTAGTTGTTATAAAATAAGCTCCTAGGTAGTATGTAAAATCTTATAAGCATCTGTACAACAAGATAGTCAGTACCTGATGTGGACTCCCAAGTTTTCTGGTGCATTTTAACCACCTGAATTAGTAGGTTTACACTCCCAGATTCTTTTAAGAGAAGATTACATTGTCTTTAACATGCAACGTAGTCAGTTGTAGCTCTCTCTGTTTATATGTCAGTTTTAGAGCTACTTACCACTTAAAGAGGATCTTCCAGTCCATCATGGAAACAGGTAAGAGTTTGGTGAAAAGGGTGAAGGCAGTTTTGGGAGATAGGTGTCAGAATGGGCATGGCCAAGGGTGGGGTCATGGGATTGATGGCATGGGATTTAAACTGAAAATTGTGCCATTGTAGATGATGTCACTGGAAGAGTTAGGGGTTCTCATTTGAGCAGTTGCTTTTGTATCCATCAGTCTCAATTTGATACATGGTACACCCAATATAACATTTTCCACTAGCCATTCAACAAGGGATGATCACAACTGGATACTTGTTCATAGCATTATCTTCATAGCATAGAATTAACTTCTATCATCTGATTTGTATAATGTAATGTCTATAGAAATGCAAGTGGCATCACTGGCATCTACACAGATGCCAAACGAACCATTGCTGATTAATGATATTCCAGTGAACTCATGATTACAAAACACCCAAATAAAATATTGGTGTCTGGATAATTAGGGTATTTTTGGTCCATAATGCTGTAAGATGTGCAGATGGTTGAAAAATGATATGCGGTCTCATGCAGTGCATGCTGAGATAACAAGAGAACTTCATTCAAGAAAAATAGATTTTAGTTCTACCATATGTGTGATTATGTTTTGTTCATACCCACGAAGAATCCCTTATGTTAGGAAGCAAACTAGGACAGCCCATTAAGGTGTCCTTCTTGAAATAACTTATTTGAACACTTTAGCCAGTCTTACCATTTTCTGTGGTAACTATTAAGACAAATGTTCAGTGTCATAAGATCACCAAAAGTCATAGATTGATTTAGATATTTTCAGTTTTGGTGTTTTCACTTTTCATGGATCTCTTAACTGAAAAAGCGAAACAAAACAATCACAATTACATCTTTCCTATTAGTGGGCTTTTCTGACAAGTGAGATATTCAATACTGAGAAGCACCATCAAAATAGACTTTACTGGACAGTGGAGAGCAAATAAATGATGACTTTCTTAATATTTGCAAACTCCCCTCTCTGCCTAGAAATGCTGTTCCTTATGACTTATTCCACTGTTCCAGGCTCCCACCTTCTCTTCATTTAAATCTCTCTTAAATAACCACTTTTCCATGAGGCCCACAAAAGCTAACCTATATCATTATATTGCTGTCAACCCTTGTCTTTTTAAAGCAGTTGCCATTATATTACCAAAGTTGCATAATACCTTCAATATTATTATCACGATTCTCTAGGTCTCCCAGTGCAGTATTCTTGCACTTTTGTCTGTATCTTAGATTGTAAGTTCCAGGATCATATTTTTATTTGTATCTTGTACCTTGATGAGTGCAGTGGCCCTTAGCAAATAATAAATAACTGATAACTTTGTACAGAGGGGTTTGTGTTTCCCAATTGGGTTAAAGGAAGTCCAGAGGTTGGCTTTTAAAGTACTTAGTGACTTTTAAATACATTAAATAAACAGAAATATTAAGAGGGTGTAAACAGTAACTTAAAGTAATAAGCTTAAATTGAAAAATCTACTGAGTAAGACTATCTTATTTGCTCTCTATCTGCTGTCATGTTAAGGCAAGTCATAAGCCTGGCTGCAGGAAACCTGACAAAAGATCTGAGCTCCCTCAATATTCAGGTTTCCTGCCATATTTCATGTGATGTGTCTGAGATAATTCAGTGCTATATTAGTTCAAAACCCAAGCTTACTCTTTGGGCTGGCAATAAACTGCTATTTTATAAGCAAAGGCTTCAGGAGCTCAGGGTCATCTCCCTGAAAAAGGTGATGAGGAGATGTAACTGTTGTATAATTTACCGAAAAAGGGTCATATCAGGGTCTTGGGAAATCCTGTCAGATTACAGGAATTGGAAAATGAGTTTTCATTATAGGCCATAGATATGCATAATTTTTAGGTACTGAATAAAGCCACAAGATGGGGTTCATGGGAGTATCAGTTTACATCTCCCTTATTTGGGAGGACACTGCAGTTGCAATGGCCCCTATGGGCCATTATAAGTGTGCAGAATTGCCTGGGCACAGGACCATGCGTCTATGAACCCCTAATTCACCCTCTCTTACTTCTGGTCCATCTGTAATGCACTTGCCTCTGAATGCCACAGTACTGGGGAATGTTGTGTAGAAATCCCAGAGTGCATGCTCTCTCTGGTGGATGAAATTCATGGAATTGGGTGGAGGCTTTGTAACCACTGTGAACCAGTAGCACAGGTTCCCACAGTTTGGGCCCTGAAGTACTTACGGTATAGATAAGTCATGCTCTGAAGCCAGTAATTCATGGAGTTGGGTGGACCCTTTGTAACCACTGTGAACCAGTAGCACAGGTTCCCACAGTTTGGGCCCTGAAGTACTTACAGTACAGATAAGTCATGCTCTGAAGCCAGTAAAGAATGTTTATAACTATCCAGAGGAGTTCTTAAAGAAATATCAGAGTGTGAAATAAATGACAAGATCATGTGATTGGCACAAAAAGTATAGACAAATGTAAGGACACAAAGGGTATACACAAAAAGAACAGGAGTACTTGTGGCACATTAGAGACTAACAAATTTATTAGAGCATAAGCTTTCGTGGACTACAGCCCACTTCTTTGGATGCATACAGAGTCTGCTACTCTGAAAAGGGTATACACTTAGCATTCATATTGTATATTGGCTAGAAAATAGGGTTTTCCTACTAAACAGCAGTAGAATAGACTTAAATGGGGAGAAATGTTTTCTCTCTCCTTAAATTTCTACAAATCTATAAACTAATTGAATTCCTTAAATAGAAATTGGAATTCGGAAGGGTAATTTTTTTTTTTTTTTTAAGGAAAAAGTTCTCAAGGAGGATAATGAACTGGAAGGAAAAGCATAGAAATCCCTTCTCTGCTGTGTATGCATGTCTATCATCAATGCTTCAGCATACTATATATTATCCATCCTGCAAAACAGAGAAGGAATGTTTGCTTTCTTATATTTATATGAGCCAGTCGAGGATAGCTAAGGACTTTGGGTGTCTCTTGTCACTCCAAAGTTATGCCTGTTGGGTACAAAGGGGTAGCTTTACTAGAATCTTATGTTTACAATGTGTGGCGCATACACAGTTTCAGCAGGATCTGTTTCCTTCTCTTGTCAGTGCTGTGTCTGCGGGAAGTCTGTCTCCAATATTGGGGGCAGGGGAGGTCGGAGTTCTGAAAATGAGATGATCTTAGAGGTCAAGGCTAAGGCAAGTCTAGCTACATGTGGATGGAATATTGGCACATAATAAAGTGACTGATTTCAGCTGAAACTTGGGAGCAGAAGTTTCCTTCCCAGGATGCTGTGGTGTGATTGCAAATGTCCTATAGTTCATCCACAGACTATTATTAGTTAGCAAAGTATTGTTGATGGATTGTTTTCTAGCCATAAAAAGCCGATTTTGCAGCATCTTGCATTGCACATTTATTTAACCAAGAGCAGGACTCAGTTACTGTCTCACAGAGAGAGACAAGGAGGGTGAGGTAATATTGAGAGAGACAAGCTTTCAAGCTTAGACAGGGCTCTTCTTCAGGTCTGGGAAAGGTACTCAGATTGCCAAAGCTAAATAAGATCAAATAGATAGTTTAGCCTAAGCAGTTAGCACATTCTCAGGGACCATTCAAGGTGTCTCACACAGAGTCTGTCCAGAGTTAAGGAAAACCTATTTTTGTTAATGTTATGCAGAGGGGTGGGTAATTTGATTTTGGTTTTGGTTTTTAAAAGGGAGAAGAGGATAGACATGAAACACCCATCAACCTCTGTTATATTTTCTGCTTAGACTGCTACTTCAGACACTTCTTCCTTTAAGTACAGAAATGTGAGTGGGTGGGTGGGCAGGTTTCACACTTCAAGAGGAAATCTCTTCCACTACACAGCTGACAACTTAGTGTACACTAGAAGCCTCTTTTAATGTCAATGAAACACTAGCAAAATAGGAAGATAGCCTTGCAGTCTGATTTCCAACCTACAAAAGTAGTCCGCTTTGACTATAGCTGCCATCAGCCAAACGTATAACCTAAAATGCCATCTGGTAATAGATTTAAATGAAACAAAGAGAAGAGACTATCAATTTGATTTAGTCCATTAATTGTGGGGGGAAACCCATTCTGAAATCTTAGATTTTGTGTCCTATTGGTGGTGGGTCTTCACAGCTATGAAGTACTGGAATATAGAATGACCCCTAAACATCTAAAATGAACCTATAGATCACCATAAACAGTAAAGATACTACTTAAATATGACACACATACCACACACCCATAGTATATCAACAATTTGCACTTCTATAACACCTTCCATTCTAAGATCTCAAAGTAAGTCTGTGGCAGAGCCAAGAACAGAACTTGTATCTACTGATTTCTATTTCTGTGCTCTAATCTGGGTGTGTGGGTAGATCACAGGATGACTGTGAGTCACCAAAGTGATGCATTTGGGGAAAAGGCAAAGGCAAACCTAGTACATACCAGGTGAAGCATTTCCAGTGGAGAGAGAGAAGTATTAATGCCATTATACTAAGAACTAGCAGGGCCGGCGCTTCCACTAGGCGACCCTAGGCAGTCGCCTAGGGCAGCAGGATTTGGGGGGGCAGCATTTTGCCGTCCCCGGTGGCAATTCGGCGGCGGGGGTCCTTCCGCTCAGTGTCTTCAGGGCGCTTCGGCGGCGGGTCCTTCATTCGCTCCAGGACCCGCCGCCGAAGCGCCCCGAAGACGCGGAGCGGAAGGACCTCCGTCGCCGAATGCTCTGAGGAGGAGTGCTGCTGCCTAGGGCAGCAAAAACCCTGGCACCACTCCTGAGAACAAGCAATACCTTATTTGGAATACAGTGTACAATTCTGGTCACTCAGATTCATGAAAAATGAATTTAAACTGGAACATGTGCAGTGAAGAGACTAGGATGATCAGGGGAATGAAGGGCCTATCTGATGAGAGGAGACTGGAAGAGCCTTTCTTGTTTAGTCTAGCAAAAAAAAAGGCTGAGAGGGTATATGATTGCTTTCTATAAATATATTAGGGGGCAAATACCAAGGAAGGTGAAGAGCAATTAAAGCTAAGGGACAAGGTTGTCATAAGAATAAATGGACATAAACTGGCCATGAACAAATTCAGGCTGGAAATTAGAAAGCTTTTAACCATCAGAGAGGTAAGGTTTTAGAACAGCCTCCTAATAAAAGTTGTGAGGGCAAATAACTTAATTAGTTTCCAGAGAGAGCTGGACACATTTCTGAATGTGATTGTGTGTTGGGGTTGCTTGTGATGGTAGGGGGAGGGCTCAGCAGGCCTGGGGATCACTTCTGTTTTATGTCTTATGTTCCAAAAAACTCAAGCTTCAGGATTTCAGCTGGCTATCTGCAGGGGTCATAAAGAGACCCCTTTCCCCCTCCCCAGTGTACTTTGTTTCCTTCCTTTGAAGCATCAGGGATGGCCATGGCTGGCGATGGGACATTGGACAGGGAGAGCCAGAGCTCTGAGGTGGCACCAAGCATTCTCTCTCTCAGGTGCTGTTTCTTGCTCACATGCTCAGGGTCTAACTAATTGCCGAATGTGGGGTTCAGAAGGAATTTTCCTCAGGTCAGATTACAGGAGTGACCTTGAGATTTTTGTTGTTTTTTGCCTTCCTCTGCAGTGTTTGGATGTGGGTCACTTACCAAGATTATCTGAGTATATCTCACTTAATCATTTCCCTGCCATTGCAGTGGCCACAAGCACTGGTGCACCTCGGTACCTCCATTCTCTGCCTGTAGCACAGAATAGTCTAGTCTCCTAAGGACTGTAATATTTTAGTCTAATTTCAGGTGTTGGGCTTAGTGGGCGGGTGCTGAGTGGTGTTGGTGGCCTGTGATATACAGGAGGTCAGACTAGATGCTACGATGGTCTCTTCTGGCTTTAAACTCTGACTCTATAACATCTAGACCATTGACTTAGACACACAGAAAGATAAGATGCAATAGGTATGAATTAATTTGGCCTCAGATGTATTAATTTAACTTGTCTAGGATCTAGCTGGCAAAAAAAAAAAGTCATGATTGCTTCCTTAATCACTTCTTCCTGGTGGAGGACTGCCGTCATCTCCTCAGCTGGTCCCAGCCTGTTACTGGGACCCCACTGCCTCCCCTTGTGTGAGGGTTAAGGGGTTGGAGAAAGGGAGTTGTCTCCCTGCTGTGCCAGAAATTAGGAGCCCAACCTTGTTCCCCAACTTATTTAGGGGATGCCTTGTCCTATTCTGATTTATCAGGGAAACAAAATGCCTATGGAATGAGTACATTAACTGGACACCTGCCATGAGAGTGGGCTCAGGCTAGAGGGGAGAGGCAGGTGTCCCTTGATACCCTCCCCAATGTGCACAGGAGCAATGGCTTTCCTGAGGCCCACTGGTTCAGGTGATGCCTTCCTCCCCGGCTTGCTGACAACTCCCAGGCACCCCTTTCCCAGCAACTAAAGGGAAGGGGACCCTTAAAGGATCCACTGCCCTTTCTTCCACCAATCCAGACAAAAGGTTCCTGTCTCATTGTAATGAGCACAGTAGGTCACTGTTTGTAGGTGCTAATTAATCCTGTCCATGTCATACTAAACAGGCCAATATAACAATTCCTACAGTCATGTTTTTGTTCTCAAACTGCTAATCACTACATTGGTAGAAACAAATCAGTTAATCAGTTTGTAAAGGTGCAATGTCCTACAAACGGGAATCCTAATCAATTGACACAAAAAACAAACAACAGAAATTGCAGTCCTCTTAATAGGTTTCAAATGCTCAATCTACCAATATTAACAAGCCAGAATCTGCTCCACTTCCCATCATACTTTACTAAACAAAAAAATAAACACTTTACAATAACTACTGAGATGAATCATCTTGAAAAGATTCTGTCACAGATGGCTTTTCCTTAACTATTTCCAGTAGCAAACTATTTGCATGTCTGTTTGTTATTCTCTTCCTCAGACTCTGTGGGTCAGCTGTCCTAGGTTTATCATTTTAGCTCTGTGATGGAAGAAGAAGAGCTAAGCTCAGACAAAAATACTACCATACACGGAAAATAGATTCATCTATATCTAAACATCATTGGTCCAATAGAGAACCTGTTAACATTAACCTCAGTTTCTCTGTTAGCAATTAAGCTGAGGCTTCCCATTATTGTTAAAGCACTTTTAGATTAAATGTGCAGTGGTCACTGGAAAGTCAACAGTTGCTAGAACCTAGTATCTGAGATGCTGTAGTTTTTTCCTATTCTAAGTGGTGCAAATATCTGTGATATTCCTATTGCACATTGTGACAAGTAGGTAAATGTTAACTTCTTAATGTTGACCATTCTAAGTCCTAAATATCATCATTATGTGTTATCCTGCTTGTGAGGTCTGTTCCTTACAAGTGACCTATCTATAATGAATTGGTGCTTTTAGGCTAGTTCCTAGTATCTGTATCACTAACTCCACCAGTTCTCTGCATTCTCTTGTTTTTGGTCTTCGCTAAGAGGTAAATGTGACAGAAACCATGGTGATGAGTACAGTATAAAAACCTAGATAGAATAATTTATTTTAATTAATTATCTTGGAGAATGAATTACCTCCTAAAGAAGGCCCTTCCAGATCAGGGATATAAATTGACTTAACACTATCAAGGACTACAATACAGCCCTGATTTTCTAAACTCAGTTTAACCAAA
Organism: Malaclemys terrapin pileata; assembly: GCF_027887155.1. Classification (NCBI taxonomy): domain Eukaryota; kingdom Metazoa; phylum Chordata; order Testudines; family Emydidae; genus Malaclemys; species Malaclemys terrapin. The sequence goes on along the minus strand of NC_071513.1, from coordinate 31,021,031 downwards.
AGTCAGCTGAAATCTGGAAGTATTGCAAAACTCACAAAACAGCCTGGTGTCTTAGTACTACAGATTCCATTTCCACGCCCAGAAGGTTGGGATGAGTTACACATCCAGATATTGGGATATTTAATTTATTTATCTAGGCTCATTTCCCCGCCATCACCCTAGCTCTTTGAGGTTTGACCATCACTAATCCTAATGCCTTTGCATCAGTTGCAAGACCTTTCCCTAGTAGAGCTCATTGCATGCCTGATGAAAGAAACCATGGATTCTTCTCTCAAATCTTCTTTAATTTGGCCCACTAAAGAGACTGCAATGTCCACAAGTTAGTACAGTGGGACTGATTTGGGTTCTTTTCCTCACTCTGCCTCTGACACACTTTGTGACCTTGAGCAAGACACGTAAAGGGAGGTTTTCAAAGGCAAAAATGGCTAAACATCTATTCTCTCTCTCAATTAATCTGTGCCTCAGTGCAACCACCTGTCAAATGGTATTCATAAAGCACTTTGAAATCTCAAACATAATTTTAAAATGTTAGGAGTATTCGTTTTATTTTATGATACCAGAAGTAGAGCTTTTTTTCAACAAAACCTCTGCTTCTGGTACCTCAGAACAAAGGCCAGAGTCTGGTTGGTTTGTTTGTGTTCCTGTTTGCAAGTTAACCAAATTTATTTTCACCTCTCAAAGTCTGACTCTGTTTGGTTTGAAGGAAAATGGAACATTCATGTCAGTTCTAATTTTATCCAAACCAGTTCTCCCATCACTAAGGAAGACCCACTGTAGACATTCTCACAGCAGGCAGGAAGCAGGACCCAGCAAAGTAACATTCCATCAGGAAAGCATCAGCATGATACTGAAAAGCAATCACTGAATGACAGAATAATGCTTTTCTTTAATGTGCTCAACTTTCAAAAAACTACAGCAGAAAGATAATCCTTCAAACAGCAAAGACTATGGGTGTCCAGTTAAACAGAAATTACCTTACATAGGTGAAGCTTGTCTATTACTTAATGCTAAATTAATGCTAATAAATCTTCCTTTTGATTTTGTTTTGATGCAGAAGACAACTCAGTCTAACATCTCTTGCAACCAGCCATAGATAATATTCTCTTTCTGCCTCACCTGCTCCCAACCGTGAAATAAATTAGGCTTCTCACATAATCTTTTTTTTTTTTAATTTGAGTCATAAAATGAGACATGGTAAAAAGGAGCATTCATCAAAAATACTGAGTCTCAAGTACTAAAGTTCTGAACTATACAGCATACAAATGAATATATTTCTTTAAAACACACAACTTTTACTTTATTAATTCTAATACAGCCACCTTTAGCCATGATTTCCAAGTGCATTACAAAAAGTAAGGACTCTATAACACTGGTATAGATTGGTACGCAAAAAGGCATTGTCTGTGATACAGGGGGTGTAGAAGAAGGTACCATGCCATGGTTGTGATACACTGTACCTCAATGTAGCAGCCTGCAACCCCCATATTCAACATTTAAGAACATAAGCACACAAGAACGGCCATACTGAGTCAGATAAAAGGTCGATCTAGCCCAGTACCCTGTCTCCCAACAGTGGCCAATGCCAGGTGGTTCAGAGCAAATGAACAGAACAAGTGATCACCAAGTGATCCATTCCCAGCTTATGGCAAAACCAGGCTCAGGATACCATCCTTGCCCAACCTGGCTAATAGCCAATGATGGACCTATACTCCAAGAACTTATTTAGTTATTTTTTCAACCCTGTTATAGTCTTGGCCTTCACAACATCCTCTGGCAAAGAGTTCCACAGGTTGACTGTGCATTGGATGAATACTTCCTTCTGTTTTAAACCTGCTGCCTATTAATTTCATTTGGTGACCCCTAGTTCTTATGTTATGAGAAGTAATAAACAACACTTTCTTATGTACTTTCTCCAGTCATGATTTTATAGACCTCTATCATATACCCCCTTAGCCATCTCTTTTCTAAACTGAAAATCCCAGTCTTATTAATTGCTCCTCATATGGAAGCTGTTCCATATCCCTAATCATTTTTGTTTCCCTTTTCTCTACCTTTTCCAATTCACAATATATCTTTTTGAGATACAGCAACCACATCTGCATGCAGTATTCAAGATTGATTTATATAGAGGTAATATGATATTTTATGTCTTTTGCTGGTAACAGCTAATTTAGAGCCCATCATTGTAAATGTATAGTTGAAATTATTTTCCAATATGCATTACTTTGCATTTATCAACATTACATTTCATCTGCCATTTTGTTGCCCAGTCACCCAGTTTTGTGAGGTCCTTTTGTAACTCTTCGAAGTCTCCTTTGGACTTAACTATCTTGACTAGTTTTGTATCATGTGCAAATTTTGCCAGCTCCCTGTTTACTCCTTTTTCCAGATCATTTATGACCATATTGAACAGTGCTGGTCTCAGTGCAGATCCTTCCGGGACACCACTATTTACCTTTATCCATTCTGAAAACTGACCATTTATTCCTACCCTTTGTTTCCTATCTTTTAACCAGTTACTGATCCATGAGAGGACCTTCCTTCTTATCCCATGACAGCTTACTTTTCTTATGAGCCTTTGGTGAGAGACCTTGTCAGACGCTTTCCGAAAATCTAAGTACACTATATCCACTGAATTACCCTTGTCTACATGCTTGTTAACCCCCTCAAAGAATTCTAGTCAATTGGTGAGGCATGATTTCCCTTTACAAAAACCATGCTGACTCTTCTTTATGTAATTAAAAAGAAGCACCCTTTAAAACTCATTGAGATTTGAGGAGGCCTTAATGATTCAGCATATTTCTCTTTATTTTAGGCATTTGAAAAACAGCTCTCAACCTTTCCCAAAAGAATTGACCACTACTTTTGTGTAACAAGTACTTAAACGGGCTGTCACCAGGTATCTTTGAGTGCAGGATTATTCAACATGCAATAAAATTAATTTGGATGTGCCTAGAATGACTTTGATGGGTGGCTGCTGCAAATTTGATAAACTTAAATTACATGACTCCTACTATCCAATCATCCTGTAATACTAAACTGAACAATGTTGACACTCATGCTAGTCACTGGTATAAAAAGGATACCATTGAGTACATTTCCCTTACATCATCAGTGGGGGAGTTACAGCCTGCATGTCTAGAACTGAAAGGACAATTTACTCCACTTCTTTAACTATTGCATAGACAGAACAGGTTACATCTTTTAACCTTATTCAATCTGATATAGTTCCATACATTACCTCACTTACCTTGTCTCTCTACAGGTCCATAGAGGAATAGATAATTTACATGTGATTGGTGGATGAATAGCTACCTTGAAGCAGTTGTTTTATCATCAAACATCAAACTAACAGTTGCTTAACCATGCCCTCCTGGACAAACCACAAGAGGGGCTTTGGGGGGAAAAATGCATGAATATTGCCTCGTGGAGTTCCTCTGATCATCCTATCAGAGGGATGGGGGATAGGCCATGGGACTTGTAGAACAGTCAATGGTGCCTGCCCGTAAACCCCATGTACCCCAGGAATACGTCACGCCCAGGCCAGCCAAACAGAAGTACTACACTTTTGCATGAGTACTGGCCCCTGGTGTGCCAGAATCCCAGGGGAGCACCTCAGTGCAGAAGGTAATAAAGCCTCAGGTAGTATTTAACTTTTCTGCTTAAGTTCCTTGGAGCCATTACGAAGACAGTATGCTTTACCCTACACTCTGCCTTCTTCTCTCAGCTCATTCAGCTTTTCATACTTCTCCCCACCACAGAACTTGGACTTGTAAAGCTCCATCCAGAGTCCAGAAGAGAGGATAGGAAATGCCAATAAAAGTGATTAAAATCCCTTCCCCATATGCAAAGGGGATCCTCACAGGGCGGTTCCCCCCTGCACGTGAATCAAGCAGGAACAACCTGAGCCAATAATTTTAAGGAAGGTGAAGAAAAGAAAAAAAAAAAGAATTGCTGAGACTTTTTCTAATAAAGTCTGACTTTTGTAGAATCAGTTGTTGCTGCTATTCAAAGGAAAAGCTTTGTCCCCAAACCTCTGAGCAAAACCAAACATTCTCTGCACAAGAGACTGAAACGACATACTGAAGCAAAAGGTCAATGAGCACAGTGTATTCTGACTTCTGGTCTCAAACTTTTAAGGGTCCCTGTAAAGTAACAGAGCACAAAACAGAATCTTCTAATCCATCAATACTATTAACAGGACATAGGGGAATTTCTACACATCCATGAGTTTAGCAAGGTTGGGCTAAAAAAGATTTAACATTTTCAGAAATTCTGCCACTATTACTTCATACTGGATGCAGTAATTTGCTTTTAGGATTGGGCAGGAATTAACATAGCTGGTCGGGAATCCACATTACTAATAAAGTTTGGAGTAGTTGTTTAATAATTGTTACCAGATGTGCCCATTACTTTGAGGTATGCTCATTTATTCGGGTTACTCCTCTGGGGAAGGGGGTTCTGTAATCCTGTCAATGTACTGCTTGTGTCACTTGTATTTACATATGGAGCTTTACTTTTCCCTTCTGCAAGTCCCCTCCCAATGGAGCTATCTTGCAGGACCTAGTGTCCCTAGGGCTGGGTTACTCCCACCCCAGAACCGGATGAACACCCACACACCCACACGTACATTAACAGAGCAAGTCAGAGCGGACCGGGTCAATCAGCACTGTCAAGCTGACCCCTTATATGTCTCTGGACTCACTGGGCTGGAGGAAGCAGCACTTTCAAGCTGTCTCTCCTTATATGCCCCTGGGCTCCATGGACTAGGTCAAGCAGCATTTTCAAGCTGTTACCCTTATGCGTTCCAAATTCAGCATGTCCCTATCCCCACTCCCCCAACACAATTGTACAGGCAGTAACCTACTCGATGAGCAAACCCTACAGTATTTTGGGCACTGCAGGGATCTTTAGCTTAGGTAAAAGAAGCGTTGCTGTAGAGTGAATGGGGGAAGCTAAAAACAAAAACAAGTTCAGCAAGAAAAGGGGGGCAACCAACTTAACCATAGAAGTTATTTATTGAATAATAGTGATAACTACATAAGGAGGACTAAACCAACATAACATACATGATTAAGGGCTAATACCTAAGGTAGACAGGAAAACAGAGAGAGAGAGAGAGAGAGAGAGAGAGAGAAGGGGGTCTCACTGCTCCCTGAAGCTTGAACTGGTCGGGGTTCCCAGATGATGGTGGTAGCTGAGGGTCCTGAGGGCAAGAGGCAGGCAGAGTCCCCAGCACAATCAGTGAGCGGATGATGGAGTTCCAGTGGAACTGATGCCTAGTTTGGATCTAAGCATCAGAACCCTGACTAGAGGGTGAGTAGGGATTTTTGTAGAGAAAATACAATGGTTCAAGGAAGAACATTAGATTTGTTTATAGGTAAACTGATGACTCAAGGGTTTTCTTTACACTAGACACTAGGAGCTGATCACTCTTGGCTATGGGTGGTGGTTTGTTCCAGGGAGATCACAATACATCTTGGCTGCTTCAGTATTTGGATATCAATTAAGGATTCATTACTAGAATTGGTCTGATAACTGCTGAGCTGGGTGTGTGTGCAGGCATAGGTTCATTAGCATCTGGAGCAGAGATTCCCAGGATGCAGTGCTTCCTTGCTTTTTCTGGTCCTTGAATTCAGTGTGGTTCTCTATTCTCCATTCTGTATGTAAATTGAGATGTCTTCCTTTCCCATCTTTCATGCTGATGAGGCTAGGGGATTTGTCGCTGCTCTCCATTCTGTATGCTAATGGAGATGTCTTAATCTTGTTACCCTTGTCAGGAGGGGTCTAGGTGTGTCTCCCAACGCCCTTCACTGCTCTCTGCAAGTTTTCTTCCTCTGATGGGTTTTGGTTTAAGCAGAGGCTGGGGGAGGGGGTGGTGTCTTTCATGAGTCAGGCTGGATACTGCACCTGGTTCCCCAAGAACACAGAGGTGTCTGGTATCATAATACCCTAATTTGAAAGAAAATAAAACTTTAATTGAAGTGAATGGGGCCATTCAGTGGAAGGAGGGAGAGTCAGCCAAGTGGTTTTAGTCTCTGGCACAGTGTCCCACAAATGGTATAACTGATGTGAACCTCTCTCTCATGCCCATAGGAATAATCTTTAAATTTTATGGCCTTCCTTGTTGTCTCCCATATATATATAATAATAAAAACCCACCACAGCTAGTAAGTATCCTAATAGTAATATTGTAGGCCAAAAAATCATGCTAACCAACTGGAAAAAGCATTATGCTTCTTCCTTCTAGGAAGTGGATGATTTATATCTGTTGGTTTACAGATTTGAAAATGTTGCTGCTGATAAGCATGGTACTGTGATGCAGTTCTCCAAACTTTAGAGAGTGTGATTTTAGCAACATATCAAGTATAAAACAAAAGTGATCTTCACAAGGTCTGATCTTCATACTGAAGTTATTCTGAGTTTTACCATTGATTTTAATTGGAGCAGAATTAGAAGTTAGTTACAGAATAAAGGCTCAGACTGGCATGGTGCTGATTACTCTTGTATTGATTTAGATGGAATAAATGAGCCCAGGTTGTTTATATAACCCATCAATCTCCAACATGAAACCATGTTAAACAAGACTCTTGGTTTGGCATACAGAGACCTCAGTATGCGTAGTACAATGACAAATACACCATTAAAAATCCTTGTAACCTTTCATTAAAGAAAAGAATAAAAACAATTAAAGCATTTAAAATTTAAAGTATTAAAGCTTTCTTTTTAACAACATCCCTTGTTTCCTTTCCCTTTAGCTGGAGAGACATTTTAGAAAGATACTCCTTCCCCCCATTTACAATACCAGCCTTCTACACAAACTTCCACGTGGCTGGACTTTACAAAAATGAGACAAGCCATTTACAATGCACATTTCACTTCTCTACAGAGGAAAAAGGACTGTAAGCTATCCAAACTAATACCTGCCACTGGGGGCTATAACAATGGTACCCTCAACTCATCTAACAACATTGTCAATCTTTCCAACCACACACTTAGCCCAGCAGAAGAGTCTGTCCTATCTCGGGGACTCTCTTTCTGTCCCACCATCCCCACGAACATGATACAGTTCTGCGGTGATCTGGAAGCCTACTTTCGTCGTCTCCGACTCAAGGAATATTTTCAACGCACCACTGAACAGTGCACTGACCCACAGGAACCCTCCTACCAACACTACAAGAAGAAGAACTCTGCGTGGACTCCTCCTGATGGTCGAAATGACAGACTGGACCTCTACATAGAGTGTTTCCGCAGACGTGCACAGGCTGAAATTGTGGACAAACAACATCACTTGTCCCATAACCTCAGCCGTACAGAACGCAATGCCATCCACAGCCTCAGAAACAACTCTGACATTATCATCAAAGGGGCTGACAAAGGAGGTGCTGTAGTCATAATGAACAGGTCAGATTATGAACAGGAGGCTGCCAGGCAACTCTCCAAGACCACATTCTACAGGCCACTATCCTCTGATCCTACTGAGGAATACCAAAAGAAACTACACCATCTGCTCAAGAAACTCCCAGCTACAGTACGGGAACAAATCTACATGGACACACCCCCAGAACCCCGACCAGGGGTATTCTATCTGCTACCCAAGATCCATAAACCCGGAAACCCTGGACGCCCCATCATCTCAGGCATTGGCACTCTGACAGCAGGATTATCTGGCTATTTGGACACTCTCCTCAGACCCTATGCTACCAGCACTCCCAGCTATCTTCGAGACACCACCGACTTCCTGAGGAAACTACAATGCATTGACATTCTTCCTGAAAACACCATCCTGGCCACCATGGATGTAGAAGCACTTTATACCAATATTCCACATGAGGATGGACTACAAGCTGTCAGGAACAGTATCCCTGATGAGGCCACAGCAAGCCTGGTGGCTGAGCTTTGTGACTTTGTCCTCACCCACAACCACTTCAGATTTGGGGACAACTTATACCTTCAAGTCAGTGGCACTGCTATGGGTACCCGCATGGCCCCACAGTATGCCAACATTTTTATGGCTGACTTAGAACAACGCTTCCTCAGCTCTCGTCCCCTAGTGCCCCTCCTCTACTTGCGCTACATTGATGACATCTTCATCATATGGACCCACGGAAAGGAGGCCCTTGAAGAATTCCACCTGGACTTCAACAATTTCCACCCCACCATCAATCTCAGCCTGGACCAGTCCACACAAGAGATCCACTTCCTGGACACTACAGTACAAATAAGTGATGGTCACATAAACACCACCCTATACCGGAAACCTACTGACCGCTATACGTACCTACATGCCTGCAGCTTCCATCCAAGACACATCACACGATCCATTGTCTACAGCCAAGCCCTAAGATACAACCGAATTTGCTCCAACCCCTCAGACAGAGACAAACACCTACAAGATCTTTATCAAGCATTCGTAAAACTACAATACCCACCTGGGGAAGTGAGGAAACAGATTGGCAGAGCAAGACGGGTACCCAGAAATCACCTACAGGACAGGCCCAACAAGGACCATAACAGAACACCACTGGCCATCACATACAGCCCCCAGCTAAAACCTCTCCAGCACATTAGCCACGATCTACAACCTATCCTGGAAAATGATCCCTCACTCTCACAGACCTTGGGAGGCAGGCCAGTCCTCGCTTACAGACAACCCCCCAACCTGAAGCAAATACTCACCAGCAACTACACACCACACCACAGAAACACCAACCCAGGAACCTATCCCTGTAGCAAACCTCATTGCCTACTCTGTCCCCATATCTACTCTGGCAACAGCATCAGAGGACCCAACCACATCAGCCACACCATCAGGGGCTCATTCACCTGCACATCCACTAATGTCATATATGCCATCATGTGCCAGCAATGCCCCTCTGCCATGTACATTGGCCAAACCGGACAGTCCCTCCGCAAAAGAATAAATGGACACAAATCGGACATCAGGAATGGTAACATACACAAGCCAGTAAGTGAACACTTCAATCTCCCTGGTCATTCTATTACAGATTTAAAAGTCACTGTCATTGAACAAAAAAACTTCAGAAACAGACTTCAAAGAGAAACAGCAGAACTAAAATTCATTTGCAAATTCAACACCATTAATCTGGGCTTGAATAGGGATTCGGAGTGGCTGGCTCACTACAGAAGCAGCTTTTCCTCTCCTGGAATTGACACCTCCTCATCTATTATTGGGAGTGGACTACATCCACCCTGATTGAATTGGCCCTGTCAACACTGGTTCTCCACTTGTGAAGTAACTCCCTACTCTCCATGTGTCAGTATATAATGCCTGCATCTGTAGCTTTCACTCTATGCATCCGAAGAAGTGAGGTTTTTACTCACGAAAGCTTATGCCCAAATAAATCTGTTAGTCTTTAAGGTGCCACCAGACTCCTTGTTGTTTTTGTAGATACAGACTAACACGGCTACCCCCTGATACCTTCCCCCCATTTGATAGTCTATTAGATGGTATCAAAGATGCTAACAATTTTCCGTGACATAAACTCCTGTATTCCCATTCTACATGCTACTGTAATAATCTTTGTACAAAATCTGTCTTGTAAGGTATCATTTGAAAACTCATAATTTGCAGGTTAGTATTGTCGGGGACTTTTTAACCCAGATGGCAAGGTTCGTTGTCTGACCGCAGAGTGAGAGACAGGCAACACCAGCAAGGTCCAATACAAGCTCTTTATTGAAGAGTGCACACAACAATAGAGAGCGGCCCGTCTCCTGAGAGAACCAGCCACGATTACAATAACTAGTGAGATTATATAGACAGTTCCGTCGCGTCATAGTTAAAGCAACCCAATCCCCTCCTTTACTAGTTAAAAGCTTCTAATATTCATGCATATCTATGTTCTTTGACAGTACAAACAGTTCATGATGCCTTAGCAGCTTCTTATCAGCTTTTCGTCATGCACTAGAAACTAGGAGAAAGGAGGGAGTTAAGAACAGAAACAGGGAGTGGGGACTGCAAGTCTCCATATGTCCAAACAAACCGTTCCTAGTACATTTGGTTCAAGAATACGGTCCCCCGCCCTTTATCTAATTCTTTGTAGCCCAAGCAAGCATGTCCTCATGTTTCACAGAGAGACAGGAATGGCCCAGCAACTACTGTTAGCCTAACTTTGGCTAAGCTGGCCAAACAACCTGTTCTATACTCCATTTTCCTTGGACCTAACAGTCCCCCCTTTGTCCCTGGAGTACCTCGAAGGGACTCCTGGGACAACTACTGAGCAGAAAGACTGGGGTTGGTTACTTTTGGGCAGAACACACCTTGGCGCCCATCCAACTTTCAACTTTTATTATAACATACAAGGCCAGTAAGCCGCATATAATTACAACGGCGCTTCGGAGTACATTATGGAGCCAACCACCTATATCTGGAATCCAATTGAACAGGTTACTCCACCAGGATTCAATTCGCTTCCCTCCGTGGTCCTTTGCTACCTCCATAAGGTGGTTTGCTCTTTCCCAAGTGGCATTATAAACATCTGGGACATACACACAGCATTCTTGTCCAATTAATGCACATGTTCCTCTCTGAGAGGCCAGTAAAATATCTAGAGCCAAGTGGTTCTGGAGAACCATCTGCCTTAGTTTTCTCTGTGCAGTTGCCAAGTCCACCAGGGCATCAGCGTTAGTCTAATTTCCCAGATGTCTCGGTGAATTACCCAATCCCACATGCATCCTCCCCATGGACCCGGCAGGATTCGGTATGTGGGAGCCCACACCTCCCTAACCGGTCCATATGCTTGGAAGGAGCATTGAGAATGTCCGCACTTCCACCAGGAAAGTCTCCAAGTATTTCTCCATGGCCACAGATCAGATGGTACTCCTGATGTGTCTGTAAGGGCAGTGGGCCAAGCCTGAACATGCTAGATCCCACTGCAATGCCTTCCCAGCCTCAGTGATATTCAATACCATCTCTATCAGCAACTTCTGGGTCATAGTACTAAGGGCGGAGATAACATGTAACTCACCAATTCCAGCCTGTACCTGGGTTAGCTGTGCTCCACAAATAAGGCTTGTGGCCTTCTTTAGTTGCCCTAATTTCTTATCATGTTTTTGGTTCTTAAAATATTTTAAACTGCTGCTGTACTATTGGCCCTATCCCATAGGGATCCGGTCAAGTCTCTCTTTTTTCTAGAGGAAATAACTTAAGCCCTCTGTTGTGCTAATCTAATAGCAGCCCTTTTTGCATTTAAAATCCAATTAGGGAGGGCAATACATGCTGAAGGACTTATTCAAAACACAGGGCGCAGCCTGTAGAATAAACCCCAAAATCCAATCAAAACCACATTCCCAAGCATGGGTCCCACAAGTTTCTTCCTGCCAGTGTGTAATTCTTTGTTTCTTCACCAGGGTCAGTTCTTAATTTTTTTTTTTGTAATCAGGAATTCCTGGACTTTGGTGGTTTCAATGGAGCAAGTGTTCCTTCTTCTCTTTTTCTGAAACAGTCATGGTTCAGCATCATACAGGGGAGAGGTTACTAGCACATCACCCTGTAATGGGTTTTGCTTCTTTTAGGAAAAAATCCAAAGGCACAGTAGGTCTGTCAGTGGACAAGGGAGAGGTTACTAGCACTTCACCTTGTCTTTTTTTTCTTTTCCCTGCTGTCCAGAAGGCACAGCAGAGTTAGAAGGAGGAATAGGCTGATCATCAGTCGGAGAGTCCTCCCGAGGTGGAGGGGTCTTTTTGCAGTAAGAAACATGAGTCCAGGTAGGTAGTCCTTGGCACTTCACAGCAGTGTCGGTGGTTAACAGCACTTGGAAAGGGCCTTTCTAGCATGGAGTCAAAGCAGTCTTTCGTTGATGGACTTTACGTAGACTCAGTCTCCTGGTTTCAATGAATGGCAGGGCTGCTACGGTCTTTAGGTAGCACTTCTTTACCTGTGAGAAAAACCTAACACATTTCATTAATGCCTGGCAGTGTTTTGCAGATTTTCCAGCTGCTTGGGCACATTCAGGCCCCCCTTTTTCTTGGCTGTCAGCCAAGTCTTAGCTGTGGGCAGTGCCCTTGGATGGGCCAGCATCTTATCTTTAGACTGAGCTTGCTAGCTATTTTTTTTTCCAGTTAACTCGTTCTGTTCTTTTTCCTTCTCTCCTTCTTGGCTTCTTTTAACCTACAAAGGAAACTTCCACTTTTCACTCATACACCTTTTCCCAACAATGAACACATACACATTGCCATTATACAGTACATTAGTCTTATTATTCAATGTATGCCATGTACACCCTTCCAGTAAAATAACTTCTATACAGAGCTTTGGAGCAACAAACCAGGACAAGCACACCCACCTTTGAGGAGTCCACTCGGTACAACCTCAGGTGTCTAATCGCTTTCCTCCCTCCCCAGCCCTCTGGCTAGAAATCTGAGGTAGCCAGAAGGATCCCATGGGCAATATGGGGAGTGGGTTAACCTTCCATGTCCTTGCTTCCAAAGACTGTTGATATGCAAATTTTAACAACATTTTTTTTTAATTAAAAGCTTTTTTTTTTTTTTTTTACTTAAGCAAATGTATTAGACTTTAGTTTATCACATTTTTCCTGATTTATCCAAACACTTTGTATTTCAAGTTGAATAAAACAAGTATCTGCTTTTTTATTTAACCCTTTTATTTAATTTTGAACTAGACTGTCTTATGAAAATATTAAACACAACAATTCTGGCCACAAGACAAACACCACAAGACAGGACAAAGAACACAAAAATAATTCTTATTGTACCAGTAAATGCATGGTACGTTGAATGCTGTTCAGCTGGCATCCGTTTTCTCTGATGATTTGAAAGACATTCATTACTTAAAATATTTCCTTTATATACACATACTCTTGTTGATTTTAGGCAAAACAGAGGAATTACCCCATATTTCCTTGTATTTGTTTCATAGGCAGCCCAGGTTTCAGTGGCTTCTACCTTATTAGTTGGAAAATTGCATTAATACAGATGCTTTCTGGCTTGCTTCTAGATCCAAAGCTATCCACAGCTTAAAGATTCTTACTTTAAAAAAGGACACAATTAACTTTCCTAGACTTTTGATTGCCTTTTACTTTTAACTTCTGCTTTCAAACACCCAGTGATCTGAAAGAGACAACACAACCTATATTGGCAAGTTTGCATTTCTTTTACCTCTGCTACAATATACACTGCACATGTTCTGGGGAAAATGCACATCCTCTCCACAATTCAATTTCCACAATGCTAGCCACATCAATTTCTACACAAGGTATAACTGTTTCTTTTATGCTTACAAAATCTCCATGCACCCACAGCAAAGTGACAGCTCGACCACACAGAGCCAGGGGCACTGTCCTTCTCTCTCTTTACCAGATCTTTTATCTGCTATTTTGTTACCCAAAAACAAATTTAAATCTTATATTCTTCTGGCTTTGACTACCCTGCTGCAGCCACAACTTTTGGTCTTTATTTAAAACATTTTAAATTTTGTAGCATTAAGTCACCTTAAGGATTAAATGCTAAATACCTTAAACAACACTAGTTTCCTGTGCCTGGCAAAAGTATTCTTGGTTTTTGCAACTTTAAACAATACCAATTCATCTTAAACTTATAAAATACAGATTGTACACAGAAGGAGTGTTCTTTAGCAAATTAGACTAACGTATTCATAGTTGAATAATTCCACTTAAATAACTTCTTGCCTGGATTACTTACAGAAATTCTTACCAAGTTTCACTGCTTAATTCCTTCTAGCAACTATAGAGTTAACTTCTCACTCTTGGGAGGGCTGTTCTTTTACACCCTGGGGTCTCTTTCAGAGATTCCAGTCCAGACCGGCTGCCTGGGGCTTCTTCAGCGTCCCCAAACCACACCAGCTCCAGGGTCTCAAAGGCAGACTGTTGGATCTCACTGGATAGTTAAGCTTTGCAAATGTAATCTCAGCACTGTAACTTGTACTGCCTTTGGTTTGCCTCTGTCTATATTTTTTTCACAGCCAGCTGGGGCCGAAAGCAGGGTTTTTTTGGTTTATAGTTATACCATACAAATAAATAATCCATTTGTCCCGGTCTAAGATCAACCAGGATATTCCTGAGGGAATCCATCCTGTCAACAGAAAAGGTTCTGCACCTTGGCCAGTCTTTAGTCGGGGACAAATGGGTAGTAAAGGAAGGCCATTGAATTTGGCATAAGTTTCTCATTTAGATTTAGTCAAACCGGTTGTTCCAGAGATTTCCTTCCAATTTCTAAGTACCAGAGACAACGGGGCGTCCCCCGGGCATTTACTGCCGACTTGTCCCATTTAGCCTGTAGGGACTCTAACCCTACTCCGGGGACTCTAACCCCTCTCTGGGGACTCTAACCCCTTTCTCGGGGACTCTAACCCCTTTCCCGGGGACTCTAACCCCTTTATGGCGATCGCTTACCTTATTCAGGGACTCGAACCCCGAAGACCTGACCTCCCCAGGGACTCGAACCCCGAAGACCTGGATCCTACTCAACGGGTAGGTGGACATTGCTGGGTTTCTACGGGCTTCAGCTGGTTCACAGAACTCGCCTTATCGCCGATGCAGGGATCAGGTTACCGGGCAAGGCTCCTTGAAGCCAGAGGATGCGCGCTGCGTTGCTTCGGAGTCTGATCCCGCACCGGAGAGTCAGACGAGTCCCGGCGGAGTCGCCAAATTTGTCGGGGACTTTTTAACCCAGACGGCAAGGTTCGTTGTCTGACCGCAGAGTGAGAGACAGGCAACACCAGCAAGGTCCAATACAAGCTCTTTATTGAAGAGTGCACACAACAATAGAGAGCGGCCCGTCTCCTGAGAGAACCAGCCACGATTACAATAACTAGTGAGATTATATAGACAGTTCCGTCGCGTCATAGTTAAAGCAACCCAATCCCCTCCTTTACTAGTTAAAAGCTTCTAATATTCATGCATATCTATGTTCTTTGACAGTACAAACAGTTCATGATGCCTTAGCAGCTTCTTATCAGCTTTTCGTCATGCACTAGAAACTAGGAGAAAGGAGGGAGTTAAGAACAGAAACAGGGAGTGGGGACTGCAAGTCTCCATATGTCCAAACAAACCGTTCCTAGTACATTTGGTTCAAGAATACGGTCCCCCGCCCTTTATCTAATTCTTTGTAGCCCAAGCAAGCATGTCCTCATGTTTCACAGAGAGACAGGAATGGCCCAGCAACTACTGTTAGCCTAACTTTGGCTAAGCTGGCCAAACAACCTGTTCTATACTCCATTTTCCTTGGACCTAACAGTATTGTCCTGTAAAATATGTCTGACTACATTGTATGTGAAGTTATAAGATTCCTGTGTATGATGTTTTTAATATATGTTCCAAACCGAACAGCCCTGCTCAGGCAGAAGTCAGGTCTGTCTTAAACAAAGGAAGGAATGTGTGCTCTGCTTAATTTGCATTTAAGCAGTAAACAGAGTCAACAAGCAGGGAAAGAAAACAAAAGATGTTAAAACAGATGAAAAAAAAAAAAACAGCAGGGAATATCCTTCCACATAGATTTTGTCTTCTGGGTCTCAGTTGGAAATGTTTTTAAAGAAAGGGACTGAAACTATAAAAAGAGGGACAAACACCCAAGGAACCCCTCTCTTTCTCCATGCCCATCACATTCACTGTACCTGATAGACAAAGGACGCAGACATTGGACTTTGTGGGAGGGGTCCTGACCTAAACAGTTTTGTCATCAAGATTGCTGAAAGCAAGTGGCGAGAAAACTTTGATTGAATCTAATATAGTTTAAGTTAGACACCAGTAAGTGTTTTAGCTATTTGGGGTAACAAATTGTGTGCATGTTATTCCCTTAAAGGAATACCAGACTTAATCTATTTGTACAGTCCAGGAGAGAGCTGGGCAGTACAGGATGTTTCTGGGTGGAAATCTTGGACTCTGAGTATGTTGAGGTCACTCCATGGAACTCTTTAAGGCTGGTAAGAGCCAAGGTGTGGCTGGCTGGCTGCAGCAAACAAAGACAAAACTGGGAGTACTTACATGCTGGAGGCTGTTTATGAGAAGTCCAGGTTGGAGGCTACAGCAGCAAGGCATTGTAAAGGGCACCCCAGGTTACAGAATAGGGGTGACACAACTACTCATTGGTCTGGAGTGTATGCTGGTATGTCATGCTGTCCTTGGGGAAGAAGTTGCTGTTGCTGCTGCTTTTAAAGTTCAATCCTGTTTAATTCAATTTGGTTTTTGGTGTTCAGCTGGAGTCAGTAGAGGTGGCAGTGTCATCTGGGTCCCTCTCTCTGGCCCAATCTGGTCAGGCCATCTCTCAGGATCAGGATGACGAAGGCACCCCATCTCAGCAGATGGTGGAGGGTCCAAGCTATGATGGCAAAGCTCCACAAAGTAGCCATTTTTTACCCAAAGTCTCTTTCTTTAAGGACCCCAAAAGGGAGCATGTGTGTGTGGGAGGGAATAGTCCATCCTTAACTTAACCCAGAAAGATAATGGAGCAAATAATTAAGCAAACAATTTTCAAACACCTAGAAGATAATAAGGTGATAACTAACAGTCAGCATGGATTTGTCAAGAACAAATTGTGTCAAATCAACATAATTGCTTTCTTTGACAGGGTAACAAGCCTTGTGGACAGGGGGAAGTGGTTGACGTGGTATATATTGACTTTAGTAAGGCTTTTGATACTGTCTCACATGACCTTCTCATAAACAAACTAGGAAACACAACCTAGATGGAGCTACTATAAGGTGGGTGCAAAACTGGTTGGAAAACTGTTCCCAGAGAGTAGTTCACAGTGGTTCACAGTCATGCTGGAAGGGCATATCAAGTCGGGTCCCACAGGAGTCATATCTGGGTCAAGTTGTGTTCAATATCTTCAACAATGATTTAGATAATGGCATAGAGAGTATACTTATAAAGTTTGAGGACGATACCAAGCTGGGAGGGATTGCAAGTGCTTTGGAGGATAGGATTAAAATTCAAAATGTTCTGGACAAACTGGAGAAATGTTCTGAAGTAAATAGGATGAAATTGAATAAGGGCAAATGCAAAATACTCCAATTAGGAAGGAACAATCAGTTGCACACATACAATATGGGAAATGACTGCCTAGGAAGGAGTACTGCAGAAAGGGATCTGGGGGTCATAGTGGACCATAAACTAAATATGAGTCAATATGTAACACCGTTGCAAAAAAAGCAAACATCATTCTGGGATGTATTAGCAGGAGTGTTGCATACAAGAAATACGATGTAATTCTTCTTCTCTACTCCACACTGATTAAACCTCAACCGGAGTATTGTGCCATATTTCAAGAAAGATGTGGACAAATTGGAAAAAGTCTAGAGAAGAGCAACAAAAATGATTAAAGGTCTAGAAAATATGACCTATGAGGGAAGATTGAAAAAACTGGGTTTGTTTAGTCTGGAAAAGAGAAGACTGATAGTGGACTTAACAGTTTCCAAGTACCTAAAAGGTTGTTACAAAGAGGAGGGATACAAATTATTTTCCTTAACCTATGAGGATAGGAAACGAACCAGTGCAGCAAAGGAGGTTTAGGTTGAACATCAGGAAAAACTTCCCAATTGTCAGGGTAGTTAAGCACTGGAATAAATTGCCTAGGGAGATTGTGGAGTCTCCATCTTTGGAAATTTTTAAGACCAGGTTAGACAAACACCTGACAAACACCTAATACTTAGTCCTGCCCTGAGTACAGGGAACAGGACTAGATTACCTCTCAAAGTCCCTTCCAGTCTTACGATTCTATGATCCTCTCATTAAATTAGGCCTAGTTTCTGACACCAATTCTGGTTCAGATTTCTGGTTCCACACTTTCCTTGTTTACCAGGCATGACCTAAACCCAGTCCTTGTGTTATTTCAGTAGGCCTTTTTGCTTGGACTAATTCAGTCTCTCTCCCTTTCTTACCCGTTCCCATCAATATATGTTACAAGCCATTGTGACATATTATGAACTTTCACGTGCTTTTTACAGTTGCACTCACAAAGGTTAACATATTGGCCCAATTATTACAATATCACCCCAGCTTCTTTTGAAGTTGGTGGGAATTAAAGGAGTTCACTGTGTCAAAAGAGTCCTTAGCACCTGCAGAGTTAAATGTCCTATTCATCTGTATTTCCTCCCTCTCCCAGCATTGCTAGTTTTACTTATATTGAAACTTGCAGCCTTTATTTTTGTTTACATTTGGCTGTATTACTTTAATAGGTTAGGAACTGTTTCAAAGTCATGACAGGCCAAATACATCCCTGTGTAAGTCCGTGAGAATCAGGAAATAATTTGGTTGATATGAATTATGTTTAGTTATACAAAAAAAGTAGATAAGATTACTTCCTTTCCTTGTCTGTTTAATTAATAAAGAGTGAAGCTGAATGCAGGTTAAGTGAATCAAGTAGAACTTTATTAAAACATGTGCACTTGCTCTGTCCATGCGGCTGTGTTGCTTCTAGGCTAACTTCACACTTTTCCTGGTGTCCCACTAATCCAGGGAATATGGGCCCTCTCACTTCAGTTCCACTGAACATGATACATCTTCCCTATTTTATAAACATTTTAATATAAACATTAAAAGCAAATGATTGATGCCCAGAACCTCACCCCAACCCCTGTGTCCTTTCTGCCATAGGTTGTTGGCATATAGCTGAGCTGCAGTCCTGCCTTCATCACAGACTAAGCTGATTACAACTCTTTGAGATAGTTTGGTCTCTTCAACAGGCAACAACTCCTGGAGCGACCTCTCTCTGCCTCCCTAGTCATCTGTCTATGAGTCTAGAAATCTCTATCTTTCTCTATGGAGTCTCCTCCATCCCTGGAGAAACTGTCCTCTGTATGTTTCTCATTCATTGTCCTTTCTCAGGACAGAGTCATGAACTAGCTCTAAAATTGCAGATTCTTGGCCCCATCAAGTAGAAATGGGCCAAATTCAATCTTTCCTGCAATCTCCTTGAACTATGGGGGCTTAGATAAAATGAAACCTAGCTCCAACTCACCCCTAATGTTAGTTTTGTAATACCAGACAAACCCTCATTTTGGCCCATCCTCATTAAAAGTGAGAGGCTGAATCCAGAAATATTAAAATTGGTTTCAGTTGAGAAAATCACTTACTTGTTTTCCATTGTAAATAGTTTCCCTTTTAGTTTAATTTTATTTCCTCTCATGTTGATGTAATGTCCTTTTATGTCAGTGACAGCTTTTCCATTTACTTCAGTAGGCATTGGATCATCACATTATAGAGAAGGGTAACTACATTCATTATTGTAATACCCCTGTCACATATTCTTTTTTTTTCCTTTCCAAACTAAGGTCAATTGAGTTCACTGGGACTGCTCAATGTATTTAAAGTTAAGAATATACATAACTTTTTGCAGGATTAGGGCCTGAATTCTCCTACTTGTGTTTTAACCTCCTCCTATTAAATACCCCCTCTTCTATGCCCATAAAGCATTAGAACTAAAGATCCAATCTCTCCACAAGCCCAGAACTTTTGGGAAAGTTTGGATTTACCTCTAAATTCAGATTCCATCTTCATGACTTGGGTCTATTTTGGTACCAGCCAAAGTGGGAAAATGAATTTGATAAGCCCAGAAATTTCAGGAAGTTTGTAGCTCGTTATGAACTTAATGACTCAAGCCCATCTCTAATCAGAAGTGCATGAAATGAACAAACATTAATCTCAATGATAGCTTTAGTTATCAATGCTGTTTCAAGTGTCAGAATATGTGTGTGTTATTGCATGGATTTCACCTACTTTTAATCAAGCTTTGCCAAACTTAATATTACTAAATCCACCATGTTATTTTTAAGATTCAGAGATAAAGAAAAATGCTTTAATCTGACTCACAACTGCAGAGTATTGTCTGGAGTTGAGCTTTAGAGTAGAAACCTTTTTCCAGAAAGATAGGTTCTGCTATTTGTCCAGTTCATATAGTCATTCTTATACAAGACCTAACATAGACAAATAAAATAGATCAGTTGTTAAATCAAATGGCCTTAGTTTTGTGTGAATCACTGTCATATCATGGCTGACCTCTCACAGGCGTATATCAACACAAATATTGCTGATCCAGAGAAAAGAAATGTTTCATCATCTACTGTTATAGATACATTCACAGTAACTGTAAACCTAATGTGCTGCAGGTTATATTAAATAGCTACAAAGAGCTTATCTGGTTAGTAGTGTCACAGTTCAGGGAAACTGCAATTCCTCCTCTATAGTTCACCAAGGGCACCCACTCTCAGGTTTCTGGTTCTCCAGCTACATGTAACCCACGTTGGCAGTAGACATGCATCTTACTTCCTCCTGAATAGGGTAGTTCTAGGCTACTCAGTTCCCTTCCTACACTGAGAATTCTCCAGCAAGTCAGACTGCCTCAGCAGGCTTGCTTTGCTTTTCTTCTCAGAGGGTATAAACAGCATAATTGCCCAGTTATAAGATTCTATAGAGCATTTCTTAAGCACATTTATTCTTAAGGTGAAAGCATTACAGAGAAAATATTAAAACAATAAAATAATCTCCACACATGCTAATAGGTTTACCACAGATCCCCCCAACACTGAGAGCGGCTCTTGTAGAAGTCAGTCCTTCAAACCCCACTAGGGGGAGGGGTTCTGCAGATACAAGATATCACCTTGGCTCAGAACAAGCACATCTGTGTATCTGAGAGTCACTCCTTTGTATTTTTTGGGCCTCTGATTTTGTCCTCGTGTAACAGGTGATCAGCAGACAAATGTCCCCTTCTGAAGGTGAAGCTTTGAAAGGCATAAGCTTCATGCATAACCGGCACTCATAATACTTAGCAGGGTTTGCATTAGTCATGTCTTACCCTGCTACATACCTTCTATACAATCCCACAATAATGTATAAACATTTGATTTTTTTAATGCAATGAACTCCTAAGATACTTAAACGTAATTCAGTAAGGTTTTTCAGGATACTACAGGAAATTGTCTTATCTGTTACAAGTAAAATTAAATAACAAAAATATTGTTTTACAAGTATGAATTTTGATTCATATTTAAAATGTTCTAACTTGTCATTACCAAGAGTTTGTTCACACTTTATATAAAGGATATATTTATACATACTTGAGGAAAGGGTTCATACATTTTTAATAGATGTCATAGACATGAATAATGTGTCATATGTGTCTGAAAGCACAGCAGTAGGTGTTATAGATGGTTCTAAAACATAAACAACCAGTATTTCCTGGTTGTTATATAACAATTGGTTAACCATTCATTAAAACGTCTACTAAATTATGACCAAGTATTTCATATGAAGAATTAGATGGGGGAAGAAAAACTTACAAATTATACTCTTATAAAATAATAAAAGCTTTTCCATACTTAATAAACCATTTAAAATATATGTATTCCTATATGTAGATTTTAAAGGGATGCTGATAACATACATTTAAAATTGATTACCACTACTGCAAATGCTGTGTATATGTTTGTTTAAACAAATTACAACATTTCAATACCAGTAGCGTTTGCATGTAGATTCCTCCTTTTACGTACACTGGTCCAATCTCAGGAAAGTTGTACTGGACTACTTTTAAAAAGAATTTAGCCCAGGTATTACATTATAGTTACAAACTTTCATTTTATGTAGTGTTTTGGCCCAATTCTTCTCTCTGATAAGTAGGTGCTGCGCCCACTGACTTTAGTTGGAGTGGTACCACAGAATGACGGCATGTCTGGGCCCCTTGATATTCTTGCTACAAATGACAAAAGGTGTGTCTGTCTGAGTGGTATGGTAACGATGTGTTCTAACTCAGCCAAAATAAATGTAACCTCCAGTCCTTGATGGTGTGGGAAAAACAAAACAAATTAGCAAACATATGCTTTCTTTCAGTGTGTCAGTAATTACATTGCATGCTTAGCCATTTAATCACTCATTTCCCAGTCAGGAGAGTCAGGGTGCTATAGATTTTTCGTGTTTAAACTTGTTTATCATTTGGTAAGAACATACCTGGCTGTAGTGAAAGTGTGTTCTGAATCATTGCTAGAAAGAGGCCTGCTTAAATACTTAATAGTATTTGTAACTGAGGTGCCACATTTGTTTTATTTACAAAACCAAAGTGTGTGAGGCTCTCCAATAAGACTAAACAAGTGTTAGTGCCAATTTAAGATGAGCTAAATAGGTATACAGCATAGGCAATATTAGTCTTAAAAAGTGGTTCCTTAAAAAGTTACTTGGGAAAAACGACATTGTGAGATTCCATATTCATTGTGTCTTACTGATTTCCTGAACATACCTGTTCAGTGTGCACATGAAAAGATGAACTGCCAATGAGGCAATTTCACCCTAGGCTCTCACAGTTCAGGTGCTTCTTTTTGATTCATACATTATCACCTGTAATAAAGGTTCTTCAGGCCAATTTATGAATTCAGGTACAACCCTACCTCTCCATTGTTTTCATATTGTATCCTCAGTAACACCAATGTAAACCCACTTTACAGCTCATGAGAGAGTGATGCTGTATCACTATTTCTAACTTGTGTATTTGTAACCACTAGGATAAGAGTAAGAGAGGAAAAACAGTAGCCATCACTGACCACAGCTCTACTCTTTCACTGTAGTAATGGAAGACCTGAATATTGTGGAGCTTTTGTCAACCCCATAGAGTAGAATCAATCTGTATATTCAATAGCAAAAAGCATTTTTATTATACCACTTATAATATAAGGTATAAGATAATACCTTTTTAATTACTGGTAAAGTGAGAATCCAGTGAAGAAACTAACTTTCCATAATCACATGTCCAGTTGTTAGATGTAGTGCTATAGTTGGCAGAAACATAATTGTCCTAGTTAGTGTTCTCTACCTCAGTTTCCTCATAAAGATCTCTATGGTAAAAGCTTTCACGTATTTCAAGTTGCACTTCAGAGAAGGAGGAAGAAAATGGAGACAGTGATGATAATTATAAAAATGGATAAAGACTAATTTAAAAAAGGGCTCCATTTGCTAATGAGATGCATATCATTAGTAATAGCTTTCCATTGACTTCCTGTGTAAAAATGAGGATTTAGTCAGAAGAAACATTCTTTCATCTAGTTATTCAAAAGACCTCTCCCCAAAGTAAAAATGACACTTGACATTGCATCCCAAAGGCAAATATGTAGATGAATAAAAACAGATGGATACTCAGTTTGAATGAATTCAGTAAATGAATAAATTAATACTCAATAACAAAATACACACTTAAAGAAAAGAATTTGAAGTTTAAACTTGTTGGGCCTATACATGTTAATTTTCCCCCTGCCCATAGTCCGACTGAAGTCAATTGCACTATATGTATGAGTAAAGTCACTAGGATTTCACACCAAAACTAACTAAATCCATTTTCAAAAGTGACTTAGATTATATCTATAATGTGCACATACTTGGTTAGTTGACCGTGACATGCTTATGTTTGCCCCCTGTACTGTGCAAAGTGTCTATATATGCTGTGCTGGACACAGATATATCACTATGTACACACATATACCCCAGTGCACATTTTCACCGTTACATGGCATTATCACTACCATTTCAGGGGTGGCATCCCAGGGTTCTCTAAGCACAGGGAGCCACTCTAGGAGCCACTTTGCTGTGTGGCATTGGTACCGAGCCCCTCTTCCCCAGCTTCACACATTTGCTGATGGCAGTTTCTGATTATGTCACCCAAACTGGGTGGAAGACGTATGGGAAGATGATATGATTCTGCTTCAACTCCTTACCATGGACAAATGTCTATGCAGCGGAGTAGACAATCAGGAAAATCTGGATGGAATTTGGGCAGAACTTTCTGACACATAGAAGACCTTGAGGGTAAATGGCAATTCATTCAGCTCCCAGGTAAAGATATGGTGAATACTGGTATTTCCATGGTGTGCCAATGGGTGGCCCATTGATTCTGGTGCAGGAGAACATTTTTGGAAATCTGGAATGACCAGTGGTGGCTTCAGAACTTTCAAATGAGGAAAGAGGCCTTTATGGAGTTTTGTGAAGGGTTTGTACCAAACCTCCAGTGCCAGAACACTTGATTCAACAAAGCCATACCACAGCAAATGTGTGTGGCTATTGCCTTGTAGAAGTTGGCAACACCAGACAGCTATAAGTTGACTGCTAACCACTTCAGGGTTGAAACCTCAACTGTCAGGTTCATGGTTCTGCAGGTTTGCAAGGCAATTGACACTGTAATCTACCCAGGGGTGGTTGCCATAAGAAAAATTCCAGAAACAAGAGTTGGATTTCAGAGTGCGGGGTTTCCAAACTGTGGAGGGGCCACAAATGGCACCCATATCCAATATTTTGCCTATCAAAGGGGGTGAGTAAGTATGTGAATCAAAAAGATTACAGTTCCTTCATTTTGCAAGGCTTAGTGGAACATTGAGGCAGGTTCATGAATACCAACACTGGAAAAGTATGTGATGCCAGTGTGCTGCGGAGATGGGGATTATACTTGAAGAGGAAAGAAGGGACTTAATTTCCCAGAAACTATATGGTTCTCCACAATGTGTCTGTGCCAACTATTATTTTGGGGGACCCCACATATTCACTTCTAACTTAGCTCAGGAAACTGTACCCTGACATTGGAGTTTGGGAAAAGTGAATTCAGTTACAAACTCAGTAGTTGCAAAATGGTAATGGAGGTGCACATTTTGTATGCTGAAATTTCATTGGTGCTGCCTACACACTTGTTTAGATGCCAGTCTGGCCAACACCATTTGTGTAATTCTCACCTGCTACGCACTCCATAATGTTCGTGAGGATAAAGGGGAGTGTTTGCGAGTGGGCTCAGGACAAGTTTGGTTTACAAACTCTCTACAGACAGCTGGAACTCTGGAACTCACCCCCTTGCACACTGGTCCTGGTTCCCAGCAGGCAAGAGATATCAGAGATGCCATATGTGCACAAATGTTGGCACAGGAAGGAGGCAGAGGATGACATCTGCCTGTGCTGAGGGACACCTCCACATCCTGTGCAAAGCTACTGGAAAAGCACTGAGTGAACATTGTGGAGCTACATAGCTTTGAGAGGGTTTTGTTCCCCTGTAGCCAAAGGTCATTAGCCATTCATTCCAGTGACAATTTACATGTTACAGACAAGTATAAGATGGTACCTTTACTAGTTATCACCTTTGGGTTGGGGCTGTACTGTTGAGGGTGTCAGCAAAGTTGAAATGTGGTTATTGTGCAATGCTTTTGTTTTCACTATTCACACTTGTTTACAAACCTTTGTTATCAGGAGCACTTGATCTCTCAACAACTTTATCAGCATTTGCTTGGGATGGTGATGAACCCATTCTTTTTTTAATCATTTTTTATCAGCAGTTCTAACTGCACTTAGCAGTTTTTATGGAGTACTACTCAGGGCCAGCTCCAGGCACTGGCAAAACAAGCAGGTGCTTGGGACGGCACATTTCTAGGGGCGGCACATTTCTAGGGGCGGCATTCTGGTGCCGGCCATCATAGGTGCCGACTCCGGGGCATAGGGAAAAAGTGCTCTTGCCGCCCCAGCTCGCCTCCGCTACCGCCTCCGCCTGCTCCCCTGAGCGCGCCGCCCCGCTTCTCCCCGCTCCCTCTCAGGCTTGCCACACACGAAACAGGTGTTTCGCGCAGGAAGGCTGGGAGGGAGGAGAAGCCAAGCGGCGGGGCGCTCGGGGGAAGTGGCGGAGGTGAGCTGGAGCGTGGAGTGGTTCCTCTACTCCCCCGTTACTTCCTGTGCCCCCCCACCATAGCTCACCTCTGCTCCGCCTGCTCCCCTGAATGCGTCGCCACTCCACTTCTTCCCCCCCTCCCAGGCTTGCCACGTGCAAAACCGCTATTTCACGCAGCAAGGCTGGGAGGGAGAAGCCGAGTGGCGGGCGCTCGGGGGAGGCGGTGGTGGTGGAGCGGAGGTGAGCTGCAGTAGGGAGTGGTTCCTCTACCTCCCCGTTACTTCCTGCGCCCCCCCTCACCCTAGCTCACCTCTGCTCCGCCTGCTCCCCTGAATGTGCCGCTGCTCCGCTTCTCTGCCGTCTCTCGCCTGGGGGGGGGAGAAGCGGAGTGGCGGCACGCCTGGGGGAGCAGGCGGAGCGGAGGTGAACTAGGGCGGGAGGTCACGGGGGGCCTGTGGGAAGCAATGGGGGGGGAGAAATGCAGCCCCCGGGGGGAGGAGACAGTGCTCAGGATTTGGGGAAGAGGTTCGAAAGGGGTGGAGTTGGGGTGGGGCTGGGGGCAGAGGGGCACGAAAAAGAAAGAGGAGGCAGCCCCAAATTTTTTTGCTTGGGGTGGCAAAAATCTTAGAGCCGGCCCTGATACTAATCACTACTATGGTTGCAACTGGTCAATGTTTGGAGTGGGGAAAGAAGAGCCAGTTAGGCTACATCTACACTACAAATTTATATTGTCAGTGTGGTCATTGTGGGACAGCTCCTGAAAGCCAGTAAGTCAACATAAGCAACACAGTGTTCATACTGACAGTGCCTTGACCTAAATACATCAACCATGACACTGTGCCACTTAGGGAGGTGGTGTTACTAAATTGGCATAGAGAGGCACTTACCTTGGCAGGAGCCAAATTTAAGTGAAGATACTTCCACAACTAGGTTGATGCAAGGCAGCTTATGTCAACCTAACTGTCTAGTGTAGACCAGGCTTTAATCATTGTCTAGTGACAGATGCTTTGCCTGTATTGTTACTTGAAATGTGTTTTGATTTTCTGCCTGTGAACCAAGTCCTAAAGACATTTATTCACCCATTTTCTGTGTTGTGAGTTAAGATACATTTAGAACTGCTAGCAGTGTTTTCTGTAAACATGTAATAGTAACTGACCTTTCCCCATCCCTCCTGTGTAATCCAGGAACTTCAGATATTTCTTAACCTGGTTGGGAGGGTTGTGGGTATGAGACACACAGAAAAGTATTTTCAGTATGAGGGCACCAGACAATTATACACCATTTCATTTTGTGCAATGCGAAAGTGGGGCCCAATAATGAACCTGAACACATCTTATGTTCATCATGCTTAGGGAGGAGCATGTTAAGGACACAAGTTAAGGACATTATAACATTTATTAAAAGTACTACATGGAATGTATATTTGAAATATCTTTAAAAGAAATATAAACCAACAAAACATAACGGACTGAATCCACAGAACACAGGCCAAATGTTAATGTCTCGGCACCCAACTTTTTTCCCTTCCCCCACCAAAGGGGGAATGACAGGGCAAAATTGTTCTTGGAGACAAATGGGAATGTCTCCTGTATAGGGTTT
Organism: Malaclemys terrapin pileata; assembly: GCF_027887155.1. Lineage (NCBI taxonomy): Eukaryota > Metazoa > Chordata > Testudines > Emydidae > Malaclemys > Malaclemys terrapin. The sequence goes on along the minus strand of NC_071513.1, from coordinate 30,993,821 downwards.
AAGGGTCAGGCACTTGTAGGGCTTCAAGGACTCACAGGCTCATCATTCCCCTCCTGCAGCCTCTGGAGGTCCCTCTGTAAGGGGTTTCATGTGCCAGTGGAGAGTGTGGTCCCAGAAGTTTTGCAGGCTTCTGCTGGTCATTTGGGGGTTGGGTCCTCCATCTCAGCAGCAATCTGGGCCATATCCACAGTAGGGGGAGACGGTGGTTCACAGAGAGGTAAAGTGGCCGTGTCAGCAAGTGGACCCTGAACTCATTCAGCCACCAGTTCTATCAGCCTCTGCATGAGGACTTGCTCCCTCCTACTAGGGCATGCCTCCTCCATTAACTCATTCATCAGTGACTCTTCCTGCTAAACGGCCTGATCCTCCTGTGCCCTAAAGATCTCAAACCACTCCTGGTTTCTCCTGTCCATGCTAGTAAATATTTATAGTGTCTCAAGAAGGATGCTGGAGAGGGGGCTGGTGCAGTTCCTTCCAGGTCCTATGTTATGAGTTTGCAATTCTTTCTCTAAAGGCTGACCAACATTTGGACAACACAGTGGTTTTCAAGGTACCAGAATGGAAAAGTGGATGTGGACAATACGGGTATTATGGCACAACCACACACATAGGTGTACAGTTACTAGTGTGGATGTAGCCGTAGAGACAGATTTTTAAAGGTATTTTGGTGATTGATTTTAGAGGGGAGTTAGGCGCTCTAAGTTATCTTTGCAAATCTGGCCCATAGGCATTTGAAAATTTTACTCCATATCACATATTTTCTATATGGTCTGTAAGATTTTTTAAATATCTTAAATGTAAACAAACATATATGGAAAAAAATCATTATTATAGTAATAGAAAAACTGAGCAAGAAACACAAATTCATAAAGCTAATACTTGTGCCTACTTCATAAATTAATTTATGCAGAGTATTTTGTAGTGCTGCTACTGCAGCATGTGAATACAATTGTATTACATGATTTTAGTGCATATTGATAATAAATGGCAGCAGTCATTTTCACTAGCTGCAGTTTACAAATAGTTATGAATGCATTTCACGAGTCCAATTTCAAAGTGAGAAATGCATGGATAATTGTGGTAAGGTCTAGATTAAAAAAAAGCTTTCTGATCAGTATAGTGAATAGGGGGGTTATAGATCCCTGATTTTGAGAGTGGACCTTTGCTGGAGCAAGCCGAATGTAGTTAGGACAGCCTCAGGGCTACACTGACACTGTCTGGCAATCCTGCTTAAGCGAATGTGTGCCATCTAGGGATTTCTCTCCCCCCCCCCGGCAAAAAAAAAAAAAAAATCCCCAGTTCTACCCATTTCACTGGGACTAGGTGGGGAGGGGACAAGGTTGGCATAGGAGCTGTAGGCCAGCTGAGGGTTTCCCCACATTGAAGAAATTAGCTGAATGGATCCAATTGTTTTCTGTTTCAACAATCTATCTCTACAACCCAATGCAAATTGTCTAAATATTGATCTACATCAAGCCTCACTCTCCTTTCAGATTTATAAACAAACCACAGTAAGAAACTGTCACTCACATGTACTGAAAGAAAATTCTGGAATGAAATAAGAAAGTTGGCAACTCCTAGGGGTTTCACTCTTACTGTCTTATCCCTGTTATCCCACCGTCACAAGCAGTTTATTCTAGTTTGTCAGTCAAACCGGTGTTAGGACATGCTACCCTTTGTGATGTTGCCATGTCCAATATCTAAGATATATTTGATTTGTCAGAACAACAGCTGAAAAACAATATAGTGTTAGTCTAGGCTATAGAACTGAAAACACAATCCTATGTCTGAATACCCTGGTGCCACTGTCCACCCCGTCTTTTCATGAACTGGATTGTCAAGTATTTAGCTCTCATGAATCCAACAAGAACTTACAAACTTATACCATGCAATGTCAGTTATTTCTATCTATTTTGTACCCCACGCAATTTTGACAACATCTGAGCCATAGCATTTGCACTGACAAACCCCTACAAGGATCAACTGTGGAGGTAATGCCAGTGGACAGAGAGTGAGAGGATTGTCTCACATTTATTATTATTTGTGTTATGGGAGCACCTGGGAGCCCTATGTACCAGCATCCCATTGTGCTAGGTACAGCAAAAAAATATTCTTGCTTACAGTCTAAGATGTCACATCCTTGTCTTATCAATGAGTGTTAGCCACGCTTGTTTAGCTTTTGATAGCAATGGATGTGTCCAATTATAAAGAGAGGCTTCCTCCAAAAGTAAACAGCATATGGGGAAGGGGATTATATGGGTTGATACATCTATATAAATCACATTACAGATTTTACAGGTGACAAACTGACACAATTAATCCCCATGTTCACACTGAGCTAAAATCTTATATTTGGTAAAATCACTGATTTTAGGGCACTGAAGACAGAACAAAAAATCTGAAAAAATTCCATTTAAAGACTATCAGATGTTTTTGTTGGATTTCAACAAATTTCAAAAGTTAACAAAATGTATATTGACTAATTTGCTGTTGTTATGTCTCAATAAAAATGAGGCTTGTGCCTTTTATTTGTGCTATATATTAGGTAATAATGCAACATTTCATTTCTATAAAAGGAATCTTAAATAATAAAACTTAACATGCAAAAAAGTGTTTAAAATCAGGCACATGTATAAAATGTATTTTATTCTTTACACTGGATTTAAAAACTAGTGAATCAATTTCAACAATATTTTAACGTGTTTTTTTTTTCATGCTTAGTACTTCTGTGTTGAGTTTGCCTAGATTGACTATTAATAGATAAGAAATCAATCCCTGAAAAGATGGGTTTATAATGGAAAAGTGCACAGCTCGGGGACTATGATATAGCAATGCATTACCATTACAGTTCATCAATAGCATATTTTTTGTTTGAAAACTCCCAATATCAGCCATATAATTATCAGAAGATTGCTATTTTCTTCGTTGTCAGGTGATATTAGTACAGAGTGGCAGATAGAAAAGTTAAATGTCATCATTCTTTTCTCTCCTTCTTGTCCCCATTTGAATCCTTGCAAAAGAATAAAAATATAATAGCAATATGGTGCTTCCGATTGTAGATTCTAGAGTTAATGTTATTCTGTTGAACTTTCATCCTTACATGACTTATATCATCATGTTTCTTTCTAGAATTTAGGTAGATTAAACAATATAGCACCCAACTTCCCCAGATGATGTGTCCTAAGTGCCATAGGATACACATCAACACCTGCACAGTGCAAGCAACTGAACCTCATCTTTCATAGGTCTCAAAGATAAAAAAATGTAGCTCCCTTTCAGGCCATACACCAGATTTTTCTGCAGTGCTTTAGGGTATAGAAAGAAACTATTCAACCCCTAGGTGTGCATAGAGTTTTCCTGGCTGGGCTTTATCTGTAATGGTGGGACACAGATTGTTCATATTTTTTTCCCAATAGATGTTTATAGCCCAGGAAGTGTTAATGAAGCATTCACACTTTGATAAATTAAAAAAGCAATGTGGGGGATGTGGGAGAGAGGAGGAAGCGGTTCTCTTTGCTTTTCAGAAACTCACAGGAGTGCAATGAGTTCCTACTTGAGAATGACAAAGAAAAGGTAACATCAGCAAGTGAACAGAAAGTGTTTCCTCAAAAGATAGATAGAAAGGCATGATAGGCTAGCTGTGCCTTTTAAGGTGCACTACAAAATCAGCAAATTTTGGGAGAGGTTAGATTTGATTAAAACAATCATTCATGCATCCGAGGGGGTTTCTTAGAAGAATCTAAATGGATTAGTTCACTCAACTGCTGTAATTGGACTGGAGCTAAACAAACTATTTTCATTTTAGCGGAGAATTCATATTTTGTTTTTTTTAAAAAACACTGACCATTTATATCCATTACAGTGCACGTACCAATAGAAAGTTGTTTCCAGTATTTCACTGATGCAAATTTAAATATTTAGGGTTCTATTCTGGTTGTTTTTAAAGCCAGGAGATTATTTCTAGAGGCATTCTGTCTGCAGAGAATACTAAATGCTTCTCTGGCCCCTGGGAACTGCTACTCTTTAACTGGAGGAGTTTGCTTCATTCACCATCAGGCCCAGACAGAAAACCAGTGAGGGAGGAGAGGTAGAGTTACAACTCTGCTCTGCCTCTGCCCCTCCCTCTGTGGGATGTCTAGCACCACTAGCAATGCTAACAATCCTCCTTGCACTCATGGAATGCAGGTACCAGGATTCTTGCTAAAGAATTCTTGGTTGCTGAAAACCTTAGTAATACTTCTCCAGAGCCACAAAATTTACTTTCCAAAAAATAGGATCTGCTGAAAGAAGCACCAGGATTAGGCGTCTCAGCTGGATGCAGTGTTCAGGGCCAATCAGAGGTGGGGCCAGGAGGGCCATTTGGCCTGGGCCTCAAGCTCAAAGGGGCTTTAGACACTTGTTAATTTTTTGGCATTTGGTAAATTTCGCAGCTTATCCCATTTGCACCGAAAATGGCTAGAAAAGCATTTGTTAAATAAAAAAAATATTCAAATTATGTCTCACTCTTTGTGTGCCTCATTTTGTTTTCATCATGTGTCGTCATCTTTTATTTTTTCTTATGGCTAGGGGCCTCAAAAGCTGGAAGTGGCCTGGGCCTCTCTGGACCTCTGAGAGGGCCTGGCAGTATTGGAGCAGGACGAAATATATTTTAAAGTGCCATCATTTTAATTAAGCTCTGCTTATGCTACAGAAGTTTATAGATTATTTTTTTAAAGAGCTTACTCACCAGCTGTGTTTTCCTCTCACAACTTGATATTAAATCTTTTCTTCTTTAATCTGCTTTTAACATTTAAAGAAGGCTTCATAATTTACTCCAGTTTCCAAATCTGGATTTGATATTGCTGACATTAAAATGTGAGATTTAATTGCTAATCTGAAAAGAAGAAGAAGAAAAAGAAAGAAAGAAAAAAACAACACTATAAAATAAAATCACTCGAGGGACATTGTTTGCTGAAGTTAATTTGCATTATTGTTAATGTCTCAGCACGCATATAATAAAAGTCTAATTTTACCAATCTACAGCAGATAGGTACAATTAAACTTTCCTTACTGTTATTACTGGCTTCTTGAGTGGACAAAGCCAACAGCCAACTCTTCAAATGGTACATCTGGTTTTTTTTAAAGCTTAATAAAAGGGTTTCCTTTTGTCTCCTCTACACTCTAGCAAGGCATGACTTTGAAACAGGAAATCTGGTACCCAAGCCAAATGTTTGCAGTTTCCGAATATTTTCCAGTTTACAAGAATTTCTCATGGCTACAGCAAATATGATGAAAACACCAATCCTGCATTCCTTATTCTGGCAAAATCCCCATCCAAGTCAGTTTCCATCAAACGCTGAGCTAGATTGTGCCCTCTTGTGGTAAAAACCCATGCAAGGTGTCTTAGGACGAGTTCCCATTGTTTTCTCCAAATTCTTCACTTGCAAGGGGAGGCATGCAGTTTCCCTATTGTAGGATGCACAGTGGTTCAACCACCAAAAACGCAGATGACCCCGGGAGCTGCATGAGGCTGTATGATTCTCCCAGAAGCCTGGAGTTTCTGCATTGACTCCAAAAACATCTGTCTCTCAGCTCTCCTCTAACATCATAGTTCAATAGAACTCTGCAGCCAGGGCTTCTTCCATGGCCCATTGCCCCAAGGACCCGTTGAAGAGGACTTTCTGAAGAGAGGCTACAGAAAAGGTGATACAGCCTTGGTCCACATTACCTTTTCAGCAGTGTTCCTGCTGGATTCTAGAGGGTTGCATATTTCCCACCTCATACTGCCCTTCCCACCATACAGAGCCCAGGCTCACTAGTGGGGGGACTAGTGCCACAGTAGAAGGTGCTTCTGCCCAGGAGGGGTCAGATACACACACAAAAGCTCCCCTTTGTGTATTCATCTAGAAGGACGTTTCTTTAGGTTAGGAGTCCTGTATATATCTTGGCTAGTTAGGGATGGGGAAAGAAATCCTGGAATGGAAAAGTTGAGAACCACTGGCCTGCATCATTAGAAATAAGATGTAATTCTGTAATTACCAATAGTTAATTATGTTGTGAATAGGCGTTTTTAAAGACCAAATCAAATATGAATTGAGAAGTGCTCAAAAAGGGAGGAGAAGGAAAGGAAAGTTAGCCTGAATTAGTGAAAGATTCTGAGTGATTGCCAAAAGAAGTTTGAAATAAGTTAATTTCACAAAGTCTTACAGGGACGAGAGTATGTTATTTAAAAAAGGAGATATATAGATGTCATGCACTCCATTATATTTTCACAATAAGAGAATGTATGTGATTTAAAATATTGCAAGAGAAGTAGAATAACTCTCTAGATGTGTGCTTAGGAACTCCCTTGGCTTCACAAGTAGGATTTTGCTGTAATAAGTGATAATGCAAAATGCATTAGACTTTAGCAGCAGTCGTTCTAGACCACTTGCACAAAGCAAGTAATAGGATTTTCAAATTCTTTCATGTCCAAAAACAATGCTTAAAGTCCAAGATTTACTTGGTGGGCTTATTAAATGTTTGTAAAAATACTCCCTAAACCTTACTAGTGCTATATCCCCAAGTGTCAGATATTTTCTCATACAGTAATCTTCATTAATTCACTTTAAACTGCATTAAGGATTACAGTATGACTCCAATAAATATATGTTTGGAGATTCTTTAAACTTTGTCACTTTATGCAAATGATATAACTCCTCAGTAAAATGACCTAATCCTACAGGGTTGCACATATCCTATACTTTTACTTGCCCATCATGAGATAAAACAGGAGTATTTCAGAAAGCCAAATATATAGATTTTTTGAATGCCAGCAATTCTAATGAGAAGCTTTTACAGTTAAAATATTATATGCTGCTGCTTTAAATTTCAAGCTGTCAACTTATTTTGCTTCCTCTCTTCAGCTGCTCCAGCTACCGATTCTTCTTTCTTTGATACTGGAAATTCCAAATTTATTTCAGTGTGAGGTCCGCTAGCCTTAGCACTGCAGGATTGAGAACTTTAAAAAAAGCCTCCTAGGTTATCTGACCTGCACAGGTCTGCCTTTCTGTCCTGAAAAATGATAGGTAAAGAAATTAGATAGAGGAGTTGTACAACAAAAAGTCCTATCTATGGAAGACTAGGTGAGTATGTTACTAGTACCATAAATATGGCCATTGAGATGATTAAACTGATCAAAATATATTTTAAAAGTGCTGCCGGCTGATCTAATCTGAGCAGTATGTGCCATTTTAAAAATTTCCATTGTAATAATTGCTTATATTAATTTATTGTTAATCATAAATGTTTTAAGTGGCTATACTTAATCTCACTCCGGAGCTTTTTTTTTTTTTTAGAATCACACTGCCATCTATTGGTATGTTTTATACTTATTTTTTTCCAGTCAGTGCAGTATTATATAACATTTATTTTTCTGCTGTAAACTGTGGCTAGCACAGCAGTAACCAAATGAAAGCATAGTTTGATTAAGGAAATAAAGGGTGTGATCCTGAGAGATGCTGCAAACCAACCATTTCTTCTGAAGTAAATGGGACTGACAGGTACTCAGTTAGGGTGACCAGACAGCAAGTATGAAAAATTGGGACAGAGTGTGGGGGGTAATAGGCATCTATATAAGAAAACTCCCCAAATATCTGTCCCTATAAAATCAGGACATCATTTTGTATGTACATGGAGGGAGTGTTTGTCTCAGCAAACTGAGCTGCAGTGATCCCAGATCTAGTGGCTCCCCTGGGGGCTATGATTTGTTTCGTCACATTGATTCCAGGTTGATTCCTGCCTCACCCTTCTGGTTCCCGTGTAGCTGCCCTGGATTCTGAGGAAAAGGCTCTCCAGGATTACAGACGAGTTATATCATTACAGAGAATAATAGAATGAAAACACATGCAAATTTGCTGAAATGTAAGTGAATCTCTATAGGAAGATTCCAGGAACCTTCACTGTGTGTTTCTCCGAAGTCTAAAATGTCTGTAGAGTCAATGTAAAGCAAAGGAAGCAGTTACAAGCATGGCTGATAACTGATTTTATTTAAAATATCACCAGTTTAAAACATCACTGTGTTTTAGTCTTTTGCTGTCCATTTTTAAGTTCTCAACTGTTTTGACTTCATAAATTAGACCTATGCAACATCAACATATGTATCTGTGTCATATGAAGAGTTTTAGACCATTGTAATAGCAAATGTAACTCAATCAATCACCATCCTTACACCACAACTCATTTGCATACAACCATTCCATTGCCTGTATAAGTGAGACTGCACAGATGGTGGCTTATTAGGCAACCTGACTTTGCTTGGGAGATCACAGAGAGCTGGGCAGTATGGAAATACCCTGTGTGACAGCGTACCCCATAAGGCTTTATGGGGGGGCGTTTATAAATGTATGTATGATATAACTGAAATATGTTTTGTGCCGCCTGTGCCACGTAACATATCTCTGTAAAGGTTATGGTTTACTATATCTATTCATTCTATTTGTATATATATATCATTTTTCACTTGAGGTTAAGAATTTGGGCTGTATGCTTGCTTGATTTCTAAGTAAGCTCTGTGAGGCATTTGGTCAGCTTTTTTAGGAAGGAATTCACCAGGTTAAGTACCTGATCAGGAAACACTTGGGGAACAATGCATCTTGGAATGCTCCAATCCACATGAGAAGTCTTCCTGGAGACATGCAAGATACCATGTGGGCAATGGCTTCAGCCTGTAAAGACTGAGTCATGCAGGAACATGTGACTTGCCCAGGTGACCCCAGAACTCCATCTTGGAGTTGGACTTTGCATAGGAGGGAGGAGGGGGGGTCTACACCCACAAGAGAGAATCTATTTAAATCCGTGGGAGACCCCTCCATTTTGTCTTCAGCTGGCTAAAGAAGGAGCCTCTCCACCCCACCCCAGGATACTTGAAGGAGACTGAAACAAAAGACAGTAACTGCAGGGGGTGTGAGTGTTTGCTGGACCCAGGCTAAAAGAAGATTAGCCTGTAAAAGGGAGCACTCTGGAACTGGTGAGGAAATTATCTGTATTCAGTTTGATTAGGCATAGATTTGCGCATTTTATTTTATTTTGCTTGTAACTTACTTTGTTTTGTCTGTTACTACTTTGAACCACTTAAATCCTACTGTCTGTATTTAATAAAATCACTTTTTATTTAGTAATTTACTCGGAGTATGTATTAATACCCGAGGGAGCAAACAACTGTGCATGTCTCTCTATCAGTGTTATAGAGGGCGAACAATTTATGAGTTTGCCCTGCATAAGTTTTATGCAGGGTAAAACGGATTTATTTGGGTTTAGACCCCATTGGGAGTTGGGCATCTGAGTGCTAAAGACAAGCACACTATTGTGAGCTGTTTTCAGGTAAACTTGCAGCTTTGGGACAAGTGATTCAGACCCTGGGTCTGTGTCTGGAGCCAGACGGGAGTGTCTGGCTCAGCAAGACAGGGTGCTGGAGTCCTGAGCTGGCAGGGAAAACAGAAGCAGGGGTAGTCTTTGCAGATCGGGTGGCAGCTCCCAAGGGGGTTTCTGTGATCCAACCCGTCACAGTGGCGTAGTCGGCAGGATCTGTGCACAGCTGATTGCTTTGAGATACTGGTAGTGATTTTAAGTGAGTTTTAAGTGTGGTGGCTGGAGAACAGACAAAGTGGTTACTGGTTTGTTATTTTCTGTTTGCTTATTTCGGGCAAGGGAAGTAGGGACAAAAAAGGAAGCTCTCTGTTAACTAAGAATCCCCTGAGCTGAGTGCATCTCAGTTTCAGTGAACTGCAGAGGGGTTGTGGCCCAGCACAAGAAAGCAGGAAAATGAGTACTAGTGATCTCAGTTCCAGTGAACTGCAGAGGGGTTGTAGCCCAGCACAAGAAAGCAGGACAAGGAGTACCAGTGACGCTGCTATTAAACTAAAGCTGGCCAGGTTGGAAGCAAAAGAGAGAGAAAGTGAACATAAGAGACGGCTGAAACTAAGACAATTAGAAATTAGTGCCATGAAGGCAGAACATGCAAGGGAAGAGGCTGCCCACAAGAGAGCTATGGAGGTCGAGGCAGCGAGGGAGCGAGCGGAGGCAGCGAGGGCGGAGGCAGAGGCAGTGAGGGCGGCAGCGAGAGTGAAGGCAGAGGCAGCTGCCCACGAGAGGGCTATGGAGGCCCAGAGGGAGGCCCGGAAACATGAACTGGCTGTTATGGAGTCGGGGAGACGAAACCCTCCCCCTGCTGGCTCCACTTCCCCAAAAATCCACAAATGGGAGCGACTATGTCCACAGTATTACGAATCCAGCGATATCGCCGAATATTTCATCACCTTTGAGAGACTGTGCACCCTCCATGCCATCCCTGAAGATCGGAAGATGACCACATTGATAGCAAAATTGACTGGCAGAGCTCTGGACATATTCAATAAGATGCCTATTGATGATGCTTCAAACTATGGTAAATTTAAGGAACTGGTTTTAAAACAGTTTCAGGTTACACCTGAAACCTACAGGGTTAAATTCAGGAGCCTTAAGAGGGGATCTGGATTAAGTAATGTGGCTTATGCCAATGAAATGAGAGATTTGGTAGATAAATGGGTGCGGGGGAGAGGCATTACCAGTTTTGAAGGGATGTGTGATCTGGTTACTCAGGAACACTTCCTGAATATGTGCAGTGATGAGGTAAAACAGTATTTGTGGGACAAAAAGGTAAATGCAGTGGGTGAATTAGCTGAGTATGCTGACTCTTATGAACAGGCCCAAGCTGCGATCAAACATAAACCACTGGCGGAGGGGTATAAGGTTGGGGGGAAGCAGAATCACCGTTTTACTCCGGGGTCTGGGAAAAAGGAGCCTGGGCAGTCACCCCCCCATTCTCCTGTTACTCATCCCAAATTTCCTACACAAGCCGGGGATCCCAGAAGGTGCTTTCACTGCAATTCCCCAGGGCACCTGAGGAGTAGCTGTCCCAAATTGAAGGAGAGTAAACCTCCCTTGTCCCATGTTAGCTCGGTTGCCTTCAGCCCTGAGGCCCCAGAGGGCACCCCCACCTCTTATCACACCAGCTTGGTGGACATGGGGCCTGGTGAAGCGGACAGGGAACACATCAAGGTCATCAAGATTGATGGCATGGAGTGTCTGGGATGGAGGGATACGGCGGCTCAGTTCTCTCTGGTTCGACCGAGTGTGGTCCCAGATGCTAGTGTCCTGACTGGGCAGACGACCCACATTAAGGGGGTGGGGCCGCAGAGGTTCCCTGTGCCCCTGGCTAAGGTTCATATGGAATGGGAAGGTAGGGAAAGGAATTTACTGGTGGAAATGCTCGAGGACATCCCCGCGGACATGTTGCTGGGAAATGATTTTTTCAGCAGAACTAGGACTGTTAGTGTGGTAACTCGCAGCATGAAGAAAGGCTGTGAGGGGGAGGCTGTTCCAGCTGATGACTGTAGGTCTGATGCAGCTGAACAGCCAACCCCTCCTGCCCCAGGGAACATGGTAGTGGGTGACTCAGAGGGAGCCCCCAGGGATGGGGCGGGAACCTTGGAACCCATAGGGGAGTTGGGGGAAGGTCTCAGTGACAGGACAGTGCAGGGAGGCGGGGTACTTCCAAATATGGGAGAGACAGAGCCAGACCTCTGTCTGGCTGAGGACAACAGGCTCCCAGGGGTGGGGGCAGGGGAGATGCAGTCAGTGCCCAGGGACGGGGACGCTATCTCAAGGGTTGTCTGTCAGGAATTTGCAGCTAGACAAAGGGCGGACCCCTCCCTTGAAAGTATAAGAGAGTGTTTCTCTGAGGTAACTCCAGGAAGGGAGGGGGGGGGAGAAGTTTTTTTGAAGAGGACGGAAAACTGTACAGGCAGGCCCCTGTAGGTAAAAACCAGGGTCCCGGTCAACCCTATAAGCAGTTGGTTGTACCCAGCCAACACCGGGGGGAATTAGTGCTGGTAGTGCATGACAGTCCCTTTGCTGGTCACTTGGGGGTACAGAGGACATATGACAGGCTGAGAAGGAATTTCTACTGGCCAGGGATACAGACCGATGTGAGGGATTATTGTGGGACTTGTGCGGTGTGTCAGGAGAGGAAGAAGCCGGGGGGACCCCAGAAGGCTCCGCTGCGTCCCTTGCCCATCATCCAGGAGGCATTCCAAAGAGTGGCAATAAACATAGTGGGTCCTATGCCACGCCCCACTCGGAGAGGAAACAAGTATATCTTGGTGGTAGTAGACTTCGCCACTCGGTACCCTGAGGCAATTGCACTGTCTAACATAGAAGCCGAGACAGTGGCAAGAGCTCTGCTCACCATATTCAGCAGAGTGGGCTTCCCTAAGGAGATTTTGTCTGATCGGGGGACAAATTTTATGTCACAGTTGTTCAATAAGCTATGGAAGGTGTGTGGAGTAAAACAGCTTAAGACGGCCCCCTACCACCCCCAGGCCAATGGGCTGGTGGAAAGATTCAATGGGACCCTAAAGTCCATGCTGGGGATGTATGCCAAAAAGAGGGGCCAGAGTTGGGATGAACTATTACCGTTCCTGCTGTATGCCTACAGGGAGGTACCCCAAGAGTCCACAGTCTTTTCCCCATTTAACCTTCTGTATGGGAGGAAAGTGAGAGGACCCCTCGATCTCATCAGGGATACCTGGGAAGGATGCAACACGATAAGGGAGGAACCTGTAACTGAGTATGTCCAGAGGTTCAGGAGGGAGTTGAAAGACATGATGGAGATTGTACAAAACAACCTCCAGAGCAGTCAGGCCAAGCAAAAGGCGTGGTATGATAAAAATACTTGTAAACGCACTTTTGATGTAGGAGATTTGGTCATGGTACTCGGCCCTGCCAAAAAGTTCAAGATGCAAAACTCCTGGGAGGGGCCCTTTGAAGTGGTTGAAGTGGCGAATGAGAACACTTATAAAGTTAAAAAGCCCCTGGATGGTGCGGTACCCAATTGGTACATGTAAACAGACTCAAGGCCTATCACAGCAGAGTGGCCGAGGTAAACATGATCTGTTGTGTTAAAGGGGAAACTGAGGCACACCCACTCACTGATCTGATGGCTGAATGCCAAGACGGGTCGTCCCTTGAAAGTATAGAAATCTGTAGTGAGCTGACACCACTCGAAAGGAGGGAAGCGTTGTCAACACTGCAGAAGTACAGTGAGGTGTTTTCCAACAAACCAGGGAGGACGCACTTGCTGTCCCATAGGATCCTCACGAAAGGGGCTCAACCTCCTCCTTCCAGGCCTTATAGGGCCACCGGCAAGGTGAAGGAGCAAATTCAGGCTGAGATACAAAGCATGTTGAACTTGGGAGTAATTAAGGATTCCGACAGTGCATGGGCTTCCCCTGTGGTCTTGGTCCCCAAAAGAGATGGCACCGTCAGATTTTGTGAAGACTATAGAAAACTCAATGCTGTCACTGTAACAGATGCATACCCCATGCCAAGAATTGATAACATGCTGGATGTGCTAAGCCAAGCCAAGTACCTTAGTACCTTTGATCTGACCAAAGGTTACTGGCAGATCCCTCTGGAGGGAGAGGCACAACAAAAATCAGCTTTTATCACGGACATAGGGCTCTATGAATTCACAGTGTTACCTTTTGGTCTGGTAAATGCGGGTGCCACCTTCCAGAGACTGGTCAACAGAGTGTTAAATGGCTTACAGCATTATGCTAGGGCATATATAGATGACATTGCTGTATTCAGCAACACCTGGGGTGACCACAAAGAGCACTGAAAGTCGTGCTATCAAAGCTCAAAGAGGCTGGGCTAACTGTGAAGCCCTCCAAGTGCAAGATAGGGGCAGCCAAAGTCCCTTATCTGGGGCACTGGGTGGGGGGGGTAAAATATCCCCCGACCCTCTTAAGGTGGAAACCATCGTGAAATGGCCTGTACCCCAGACTAAAAGGCAAGTCCAATCCTTCATAGGCTTGGCAAACTATTACAGGAGGTTTGTGGTGGGGTTCAGTGACATTGTGTCCCCAATCACGAACTTATGTAAAAAGCATCAACCTAATAAGGTCATTTGGTCAGAGGCATGCCAAAAAGGCTTCAACAAGGTGAAAGCACTCCTGTCTGCGAAGCCTGTGCTGGCCAGCCCTGACTTCGAAAAGCCTTTTGAGTTGTGCACTGACGCGTCAGACACAGGGTTGGGTGCTGTGCTGTTGCAGACAGGGGAAGACAGTAAGAAGCATCCCATTGCCTTCCTGAGCAAGAAACTGTCCCCGGCCGAACAGAATTACTCTGTCATAGAGGAGGAATGCTATGCCATTGTGTGGGCCATCAAACAATTAAGACCTTACCTTTTTAATAGGAGGTTCAGAATTCTAACCGACCATTCACCTTTAGTATGGCTCCACCGAACTAAGGGCACCAACTCCAAACTGCTACGCTGGAGCCTGGTCCGACAGGAGTTTGACATGGAGATTACTCATATTAAAGGAAAGGAGAACTGGGTAGCAGATGCCCTGTCCAGAAAAGAGGAACTTTAGGTATACTGCCTCCGCCATGGACAGTGTCCAAGTCTCTGGCAGTAAGTTCAGGGAGAGGGTGTGACAGCGTACCCCATAAGGCTTTATGGGGGGGCGTTTATAAATGTATGTATGATATAACTGAAATATGTTTTGTGCCGCCTGTGCCACGTAACATATCTCTGTAAAGGTTATGGTTTACTATATCTATTCATTCTATTTGTATATATATATCATTTTCCACTTGAGGTTAAGAATTTGGGCTGTATGCTTGCTTGATTTCTAAGTAAGCTCTGTGAGGCATTTGGTCAGCTTCTTTAGGAAGGAATTCACCAGGTTAAGTACCTGATCAGGAAACACTTGGGGAACAATGCATCTTGGAATGCTCCAATCCACATGAGAAGTCTTCCTGGAGACATGCAAGATACCATGTGGGCAATGGCTTCAGCCTGTAAAGACTGAGTCATGCAGGAACATGTGACTTGCCCAGGTGACCCCAGAACTCCATCTTGGAGTTGGACTTTGCATAGGAGGGAGGAGGGGGGGGGGGTCTCCACCCACAAGAGAGAGTCTATTTAAATCCGTGGGAGACCCCTCCATTTTGTCTTCAGCTGGCTAAAGAAGGAGCCTCTCCACCCCACCCCAGGATACTTGAAGGAGACTGAAACAAAAGACAGTAACTGCAGGGGGTGTGAGTGATTGCTGGACCCAGGCTAAAAGAAGACTAGCCTGTAAAAGGAAGCACTCTGGAACTGGTGAGGAAATTATCTGTATTCAGTTTGATTAGGCATAGATTTGCGCATTTTATTTTATTTTGCTTGTAACTTACTTTGTTCTGTCTGTTACTACTTTGAACCACTTAAATCCTACTGTCTGTATTTAATAAAATCACTTTTTATTTAGTAATTTACTCGGAGTATGTATTAATACCTGAGGGAGCAAACAACTGTGCATATCTCTCTATCAGTGTTATAGAGGGCGAACAATTTATGAGTTTGCCCTGCATTAGTTTTATGCATGGTAAAACGGATTTATTTGGGTTTAGACCCCATTGGGAGTTGGGCATCTGAGTGCTAAAGACAAGCACACTATTGTGAGCTGTTTTCAGGTAAACTTGCAGCTTTGGGACAAGTGATTCAGACCCTGGGTCTGTGTCTGGAGCCAGACGGGAGTGTCTGGCTCAGCAAGACAGGGTGCTGGAGTCCTGAGCTGGCAGGGAAAACAGAAGCAGGGGTAGTCTTTGCAGATCGGGTGGCAGCTCCCAAGGGGGTTTCTGTGATCCAACCCGTCACACCCTGGTGGGATGGAAGAGAGATGCGGGTCTTCACCAAGAGAGGTGATGGCTGAGCCTAGAGTGGGTGCCTTGGCTGGACCACAAGTAGAAATGTAGGTGCAGTTTCCATGAACTGTGACACTGAGTAATCAGGGGAATGAATGTGATTGAACTAAAAGTCCATTTAAAATCTGAGCTAAAGTTTATGACCTGTTCTTGCAATATTCTACTAATTGCATCCTCCTCCACACAACCATGTTCATGATTTTACATTACAGTCAAAATGTTCTTTTCTCTTCATGCCTGGCCTCAGAGGGAAAGAAGACTGAAAAAAGTACTGCTACTATTTGCAATAATGTTTTAGGGTACATCTTCCCTTCTGGCGATATACCCATGCTAGCTCTAATACAAGTAGAAATATAGCTGTGGCAGTGTGAGCAGCAGGGGAGGGGCTAGCCACCCCAAATACAATGCTGTCTGAGACCCTAAGTACATAGTTGAGTGGCTAACCAATCCTGCCACTTGTATGGCTGCATCTACACTTCTAGTTTAAGCACACTAGCTAGCTTGATCAGAGCACAGGTATGTCTCCTCAGACTGGATATTACACCTTCCAGCTAAAGTGTAGACATACTGTTATGCTACATTTACCCTTGGAGCTAGGGGTGTGATTCCCAGCTTGTGTAAACATACTTGTGATAACTCCCATTGAACTAGTGCACTAAAAATAGTAGTGTAGCTGCGGTAGCACAGGCAGCAGCAAGCAGCAGCACACACGTTAGCCGCTGCAAGTAGACACCTGTCTGGCCCCATGGGTATGTGCCTGGGGAGTAGCCTGTGTTGCCACTCGATACTGTCTGTATGATCACAGCTACATCTCTGTTTTTATTGTGCTCACTCAATGAAGACTAGTATGAGCATGTCTAGCTGAGCTGAGAGTCGCATCCCCAGCTCCAGGTGAAGATGTAGCCTTAAAGGTCAGTGTAGTGTGGTGTTGTTACTACTTTCAAAACTTACAGTATACACAGTGTGCTCATTCTCTTTTAATTCCTGTCTCACTCAGATATTATTTCTTCTTGGCTAGTTTCTTAAATAATGGTCAGAAAATCAGAATGAGATTACAAAATAATCAAAGTATTGAATGATTGTATTTCAACTGCACAGATTATTTTCGTGATAGTTACACTGGAAGAGAGACTCTTTATGCGTCTGCCATCTTTATTCAACTTCAAATGTGAACCAGCTGTAAATTTATTAGGTCTTTTCCTCTATACAATGCAGTAGTGCTGAACTTCTTATTTAACTGTTATGAAGTCTTTTCTGCTACACTCAGAAATACTATTAATAGTTGTTTCCATTATTCCCAGTTTCCTCATTCATTCACTTCAAGGCTTAACACCGTCATTGAAGCAAATCTTTGTAGCAAAATCCTTAGTTTCATTTCTACCATCGTAAAAGACTTACAATATGAACAGAAATCATATTTTTAATGAATGATCCTTATTCAGGTATACTTCATAAATGTATCCCCTCCTCACTATGTGGAAGTGTAGCAGCACTTTAAAATATTTTTTACGTACCTGCCTTTGCTCTGAAAGATCTGCCCTGTCATTCCCGGTTTTTGAGCTTACATTTATATCATTTACATTTTTCCATATTTTCCAATGTGTAGTTTACATTTCCATTTGGATACTCCAAGTTAATAGACTTTAGAATTGTGATCAGTGAAAGATCAAAGGTTCCTTTATTTTTTTCTGTAATTCCTGATAGTTTCCTTACTACAAAGAAGAGCACTGAAACTCTCAGGAGGGGATTTGGTTTTGATGCTGCTGTAAGCAGGAAACTATTTCCATTACAGGTCTTTGGGAAGAGGAGTGGAAAGGCTATCTTCAAATGGCTGAGTCTTTTGTAAATGCAGTATTGTCAATCTTAGTGTACAAAAATCAGGAGTCAGGCACCCCAAAATCAAGAACTTGGTTTAAAAATTATTCCTTTTAAAAATGTTCATATTTATGAGTTCTTATTTGCTTTCTGATTCTTGAGCCTTTAGCTTTCATTGTTGACAAGCTTCTCTCAACAACCATGGGGACTTAAAATTTACTTAAATTAAAACTGAGATTCTCATATAATCACTTGACTCCAGGAGATGGATCTTTAAGTAAAACAACAAAGATGGTGAGACTTGTGATATAGTGAGACTTGTGCTTCAATGCATAGGACATTCCTGCAGCTCTTGAGGCATCCAGAGGCAGGAAAATCTATGATTTTTGCCTATTCCATGCAGCTGGCAAACCCACCCCCTGACAGGATTAGCCCATGGAAATTATAGAAATTAAAACTCCTAGGCTGCAGGGCATGACTGTCTTCTGCTCTATAATTGTTCTGCAATTAGGAGAGATGCTCTGTCGGAGATTGTGTATTACTATACTATATTACTGTACTATTTTTAAGGGGAAATACACATCATGCAGTAGGTTTGTTACCTGCCAGGAAATAATTGCAGTAATCCTCCAAGTGCCAATATAACTGTTTTGTGTGATACCACTCTCATGTAACTTACTTGCTGTTGTGCAGTATGCAACAGCTGAATCTTAATATGGAAGTTCATGCATAGCTGTTTGTTTCCATTCCTTTCTCATTTATATCATCATTAATGCTGATTTATTTCATTTTTCATTTGTTTGAGTTGTTTCTACAAAACTCAACACAAATTTTCACTTACTAGCCTCTTTTGCTGAATGAAGTTTGTTTAATTTCATGAGGAGATATCTGCTTCAGCAGGTTAATGTATAAATCTCAGAAATAGTTTAACATGAACATTTTAATGTGTTGAGACTACAGTATGAAAAAACAGATTTGCTGTAAGGTTATATAATTTTATACCCTAACAGTGTGTGTTTGTTCAATCCTGCTACTATAAGCAGTTTAAAATAAATGGATCTGTGAGCATGGCTGGCTATTATAATTCAGCCTGACTTGCAGTAGGAATTTCATTTTGCCATCTAACAATTGATTTCTGTCACCTGTCCAAAGTTTCTGTTATGAAGGAAAAATCCTTTTTTGCACATAACTTTTGCCCATAAGTGCTATAGGCCCTGATTCAACAAGTCTCTTAACCGTTTGCTATGTTTGGTTGAAGTTTGGTGTGGCAAATAACCCTCCCACCAGTCAAAAAGGAGTTAAAGAATATCTTTGGTCACAATCAGTCCCAACCCTGGTGGGGCACCTGTGTGTCTTGTCAGGCCTAGGGGCAGGCCCTTAAAAGAAAGGGGCCAGGTGAGGGTTATTCTGAAATGAGCTAGAGTTCCCAGACCAGCAAAGGCAGTGGGCTCATTGACGAAAAACAGCTTGAGAGTAAGGCCAGTCCATCTTCTTTCCTCAAAGAAGATGGGCTGGTTTATTTCTTTTGTTATAATCCCCAAGATTAACTCACAGGCTTTAGCCACACAAGAGGGTGGGAATTGAGATTTCCTGCAAGACTGCTTCCCCTCTTTTGTGTGAAGAAGGGGACCCAGCCCGGTCCTGGAACTATTTTATATCCCCCTGGAAGGGGGTGGACTTGCTTAGAGGAACAGCCAGGAGGCTAAACTACAGGACCAGGCCAAAGGGAATGACATATGAGGTAAGCGAGGGGCCTGCCGTCACCCCAAAGGGGTGATCTTGAGACCTAATGTAAATAGGATTAAACTCTGCCTTAAAGTGAAGCATGTAAAACATGTGCTTAAGTATCTTTCTTAGCCATAGCTAGTAATGCACTAATTTATTTTTTGAAGAGCAGGAAACAATTTGTGGAAAATATGGGTTTGGGTTTTTTTAAATACTCAACTGAACGTTCTTGTTGCTCAGTCAGGGTATGCTACATACACAATCTTCTGCCCTCAGTGAATCTGTATTAACAGCACTGACTAGATGTGTTTGGTTCAGGCTGGAAACATAAGTAAAGAGGGGTTGTGACCGGGCTCCTAGTGGGGAGCCAGCTGTAGTCACTCAATTAGGGTGAACTGCAAAGAATGGGGCAGATGTTCTCCATAAAGCTGGTGGATATTCCAGTACTTAGATTCACCAAACCAGCATAAAACAGCTTCTTTATTACCTTACTGGTTACTCAGAAGTCCAAACACAGTTCCCTTAAAGCCTCAGGCCTCCATCCAGGTACCCATGTCAAATATGATAAAAATTTCTGTAAGTCTTATTTCATCATATAAAAGAAAAGGTTCTACCAATCCCAAAGGATCGGACACATTACCTCCCAGGTTAATACATGTTTCAGATCTTACCCAAATAAATGCTACAGCCTATTCTTATTAACTAAACTAAAATGTATTAAAAAAAAAAAAAAAACGAGAGAGTATGGTTAAAAGATCAATGTACATACAGACATGAGTTCAATTCATTGAGGTTCAGATTCATAGCAGAGATGGTAAGCTTTGTAATTGAAAATTCAGACTTCAGTTCATAGGTTATAGTCCAATACCCAAATCTCATATTCAGGGCGTACCTGCATAACTGGGACCTTAGTCTTGTGACTCCAATGTCCCCTGATGAAGTCTAAGCAGATCTGAGATGACAGAATCAGGACCCAAGGATCTCTTATACAATTTCATGTTTTTTGACAAGTTGGAATTCCTCAGGGACCAAAATGACTTTGAAGGAGGTCCGTCACCTGAACTTAGCTTGCTATACAAATTAACACAAGGCTATTTGCTTGTTCCTCCACCATTCACAGTACATTTCAAAGAGAGATGAATACTGAGATATCCCGTGTTTATAATTCATTTACATGATAGGATGTTCTTTTGACCTCTGAATTTTCAGAATACAGCATAGTCAGGGACTGTTGATTGCATATTGTCCATCCTACTCATACATATGTAAACACACAAACCTCATCTCCCCACATGTCTTTGTGGGTTAATTATTTTGCAGGATGTTTAACCCTTTCTAGCTATCAGTCTCAGGGGTGTTTTAAAAAATGACCTTCTGTCTTAGGTAAAGTGCTGTTACTTAAAAGGATCACAAATGCCAAGAGATAGAGATGCCAGTGAGAAAAACAAGATACCAGCTGCTATTTTGGATTAATTCCTGTAAATCTTCATAGCCATTTCCAGGATATTATTACTTGTAGCTTAATGTTTTATTTTTTCCTAGGAAGTTTGCATTTTTCCTTGCAGAGATAATACAGAAATAAAAACAGTTTGGAGATGTTTAATAAATAGGTTTAAAAAAAAAAAACTTTTCCTTGTTGACGGGTTTTTGTTCAGTTGTATGACACGGGAAATACACATTAAATCTTTGATAACCCTAATTACTCTTGTTATACATATATATGCAGTCCTTTTTTGACTCTTGCTGAGTTTTGGCCTCAACAACATTCTGTGGCAACAAGTACCACGGTTTAATTATACATTTCATGAAAATATCCCCCTCCTCCGCCAAACAAACAAACAAACAAACCCTGCAGCAGAGAGTCTCAGACCCTGGGTCACTGACTCATGCTGGCAGGGATCTCACAGTGTGAGGCTAAAAATAACTCTGTAGATGTTCCCACTCTGAAACCAGGCAATGGAGGTGAGCAGTGCCCAGCCTGCACCCAAGCAGGAATCTCTACCCTGCTATTTTTAGCCTCACAGTGTGAGCCGGAGTCAGTTGACCTGGACGCTGAGTCATGCTGCAGTGGGTATTCCCCCCCATCTTGCCCCCCATTAAGCAAAATGATTAAAATCTGTCACTTGTGGTTTGTTCTCTCATCCTTTTCCCCAGGGGAGAAGAGCATGCAGTGGAGCATGTTGTTTTTGCATATTCGTTAGAGAAGGCAAGATCAAAGAAATGAAACTCACAATCGTACTTGGAGAAGAAGGTGGTGAAGTTTGAAGGTCCTTACTTTCTGGAGCTGGGGGTGTTTATCACACACGCTGACTCCTGAGAAAGATCTGTCTCCCATTCATGTCCTCTTCCCCCATGCTTGGAGCTTTGTGTGCCCTAGGGTCTCCCATTCTCCCAACCCATGTAAGGGGTTCTGTGCACCCCCAATTCCTTCCTGTAGACATGCCCTTCATTGCTCGCGGTACAGATTCGCTGGAGACCACTCTTTCAAACACCAGTGCCCTTTTATTTCCCTGTATTTTCCCACCACCACGTATATACAGCTTTTTACAGTTAACGATCAGTCAGGTAGCCCCTTAGGGAACAGCTTGCTCTTACAGCTAGTTGGGAGCAACAGGCCCTCACTTTCCTGTTCCTCCCCTCCTACTTCCTTCATGCTAGCTTTATAGGCCTTCCCCCATCAAGCTCACAGGTGTTGGGGTTACTATCCCTGTCTGAGCCAGAGTTCTTCCATGTTTTAACTCTGTCCTTCCATGTTTAACTCTGATCGACCTTAACAGCCAAGGACAGGAATTGGAATGTGTAAATAGCTAGTTAGCAATTATGACCTTGCTCATTTCAGGTACCAAACAATAATGATGAGGTTTGCATGTTTCTAGCTGGGGAAGGGGTAATAAACTAAGGGTAAACAGGACCAAATAACTGTTTAGAGAGAAGTTACTAACAAGCTAGATTTATAGCCCTAGAATGATTTAGTTGCTTAAATGTATAAACATGCCTTCGGTAGAGAGGGGAGGGGGAGTGGGGGAGGTGGTAGGAAGGGGGGGAGAGAGGGAGGGCTTAGTTGTAAAATGTATAAAGAAGAGAGAAACTGTTTTTGCTGGGGTGCTCGATTTGAGACTTGCCTGTCTCCTTGCACCACTTTGAGATCTCAAATAAACTTTGATTGTTTCTCCACCCCGGTATGTTTATTGGCGTGAAGCACTCCGGGCAACGAACCTCACTGTTGCTGTCCTCGGGCCCCTGTGCCGGCAACACAGGTGTCTCTCCTTTAGGGCTTTAATCAGCCACAGCCTGTCAGCTCTAATCTCTTCCCCTTCCTGGGAGCTGAGCTAGCAGGCTCTGCGCTAACAGAGGCTGAGTCAGTGCCTTTTTGGCCAGCATCCTGTTACACTTCCCTATCCTTCTTGTGCCTTATTTCTCCCTCTCCCTCACATGACGGGCTATGTGTGTGTCCCCATGTTCACCTCCTCCATGCCAGGGCTTTTTTGTGTTGTGACAGGGTGTGGCCGTCCACTCCTGTCTTCCTGCACAAATGGCTCTGACACTTCCGGTTTGTAACCACCACTATGTGCTTTATTTTTTGTTGTATCAGCCACCACCCTTTTACAGGCCTGTGCAGCAATTCTGTTCAGTGACATAGAAATATCATCCCCTTCTCTCAGACAGGAGAGAGGGAAGAGATCCCGCCATACAGAGATCTGACTTGGCCTTGGCCCCAGCCAGCCTATCTCCTCTCACCCATTACACTTCCTTCCTGTGCTCCTTTTCTTCTCTTGGTGTTAATGATCTAATTAGCTTATTAGCACTCACCAGCCCAAGTTGATATTTTAATTAGCCACTCCTTCCCTCAATCAGGCCCACTTTGGATTTAATTGGATTTACAGTGACCAGAGTGCTGGTCACATCTCCTTACCTCCTCCCCGCACACAAGAGCTGCCCGCCCGCCAAGAACTCTGTGAGCACATCCATTCCCCCTTCCTCCCTTCACAATATCTCCACCATTTTTATATATTTTCTTTCTGTCTGGGAGAGAAGTCATTCAGGGTTTCAACATGCTAAACTCTTTTAGGATGATGAGCAAAGAGGAGATGGTGGACATTAACTGGCTCTTATAGAGCAGTGATTTTTTTTTTTTTTTTTTAACCTGTGGTTTGAGGACCTCTGAGGTTTCGTAGACTATGCCTAAGATTTCCAAAGGGGACTGCACCGCCATTCAAAAATGTCCACAAATGAAAAGAAGGTTGAAACCCACTTTTATAGAGAAATACAGTGCTGGTTCAAGCTGCTGGGTCTGCTAACAAGGTGCCAGGATCTTCATGTGCCCTCCATTTCCTGCTTCTCTGCTGATGGTCATCAAAACTGTTAGGGTTCTTCTCTTCTATGCTGGAACTAGCTTGAAGTAGTTATAAAAACCAAATACATGGTTTCCGCTTTCAACACACCTACTATAAAAATTGTTCCAGTGCCCCCGGCTTAAAGTATTCCCTGAAAACTCAGAATTGATCAGATGCAGCATTCAAAAGTTAACATGTTTGTCTTCAGGCAGGCTGCCTCCCAAGCACCGCCTCGTGGCTGGGGAGGCTCCGCAGTGCTCTGTCTCTGTGCTCAGGGCCCTTTAAGCATTCCACAAACATATTCTTCCTAAGTTCCTAACATAAAAATTCTCAAGCCCCTGCTGCAAGTCTTCTCACTGTGATTTCCCAGGCCTTCCCTGTCTAGAATCTTTTTTTCCCTGAAAACTCAGGATTCCCTGCTGGAGTCTACTCATGCCCAGCAGACTCTGTAGTCTCTCTGTCCCTGAGCAACTCCTTCTTTGAAGCTTCCTGCTGCTCTTTTTACTCAGGTATGTCTACGTAGGGCTTGTTTTCACTACGGGAGATTGCAGCAGCATCAATCAATTTAGCAGGTCTAGTGAGTACCCTCTAAATAGACAGCAGAGCGCTCTTTGGTTGACCCTGGTCCCGGTCTCCGAGAAGAATAATAGAAGTTCACTGGAGAGCATCTCCCGTTGACGCAGTGCAGTGAAGACACCGGGGTAAGTCGACCTAAAGCTACGTAGACTCCAACTACATTATTCATGTAGCTGGAGTAGCATAATTTACGTTGATTTACCCCCTTAATGAAGACAAGCCCTTAGTAACTGGCATCTCAGGCCCGCAACCTCTATCCATGAAGGGGCAAGCCACCCTGTTAGTGTGACATACAAAGTAATGCCATCTAGTTGAACGTAGAGGCTTGTTTCTCTTGGACAATAATCCCAGTCTTTTCAATCTCTACATATGAGTTTCTTGTGCCCCTAATCACAAGATTAAATACTATTCTCTGGCCCCCCTTTCATTCTGCAATATTGTTTTTGAGATGGGGTTCTCAGTACTGCACAGAATATTCAAGATGAGACCAGACAATTGGTTTATATAACGGCATTATAATATTTTTCTCATTTTCCATCCCAGTTCTTAAGCATTCTAACATCTTTTTTGCCTGAATCTGCATATTGAGAAGAGGTTTTCTTTCAGCTATCTAGAATGATGTCCATGTTTTTTTCTTGGGTTGATATGGTGAATTTAGAATCCTGTAAGGTGTATGAGTACTTTAATTTTTTTCCTCTGTTGTGCATTATTTTGTATTTGTCAACATTAAATTTCATTTGTCATTGTGTTGCCAATTCACCTAGCCTCGTTAGAGCTCTGAAGTTCCTCTGTCATCTCTAGATTTGACAAATGCAAAATTTGCAGTGTTCACCACCACTACAACTACCACCTTCCAGATCGCTAGTAAATATGGTGAAGAACATCAGAACTAATTTTTACCGTTGAGGCACCTAACCGTTCACCTTTTGCTTTGATGAAAATTGACCTTTTCTTCCTACTGTCTGTTTCTTGCCATTTGGCCTCATTTTTGATCTATGACAACTGTTTGCCTTTCACCCCATGACTTAGTTTCTTTAGTAGCTTCTTGAAAGATACCTTGTCAAAGGCCTTTTAAAAGTCCATAATTATGTCAACCGTTTTGCCTTTATCTACTTCTTAATTGACATATTCAAAAATTAGTAAGACTTGATTTTCCTTTGCAGAAACTATGTTGGTTAGATGCTAACACATCATGATCTTCATTGAAATTGGGTGGACAATATGCATGGTCTTTATGATATTGCAGAAACTTCTCCTAAGATTTGCTAGGCTACCAATAGATGTATATACCTATCAATTGCTTATGAGCTTCTGACATTTCTATAATTTATAGATTTAGAAAAAAGAAATTATAATTTCACGATGCAGCTCCCATTTAACAATGTGCAGCATATACAGTCTTCAAGATTGTTTTCTTCATATCTTCCATTTATCCATTTTATTAGATTATACCATTTTTTCAAATGACAACACAGCTTTTTACTCTGCTTACTGGTTAATAAAGCAGTGGGTCAGCTTTCTAGTGTCAGCGTGTTAGCAGGTATAACTAAAATATATGTGTACTTCAAAAATTCTTTCCATTCTTAAACACTCACTGTATTACAGTATTTTTCACATCAGGTATTCGAAGGACCTTCCATCATTTCAGGCTCAGCTGTGCCTGCACATTTTGTGGAGAGCTTAAAACTATATATTGTAGTTTTCAAACATTGATATCTACTTCCTATAAATATGTATATTTCCCACTAGGCCATGCCTACTGTATTAAGTTTGACATTATGTACAGAAAGAAATTTGCAGTTAATGCTCACGCACGCACACACACCGACCACCAACAAACATTTAAAAGTATGGTAATTCTTTTTTAAAGAATGACAGATGTTCAAATACCTTCACAGTTAGTAAATCACTTACATAGACTGAGTAGACTGAAGTGCATACTCAAAAGATAAATACATAGCTGTGCATTATGTAATACTGTTTAAGTGGTAAGCTCAAAGTGCCAGTGCACATAGATAGTGTTCTCAGAATATTTGATTTGAAATGTTCTAGTTAGCTACATTTTGAACATGATCATGCAAATATTTTACACAATGCTTGTATGCGAGCTGTTTACTGTTGTTTATGTATCATTGTTACTTGATCAGCACATTTATTTAGGGTACCATAAAATGACAGGGAAGGGGACCATTAAAAACAGTTTTCTGTTTTGCCTTCCCTTACTTCTGTTTCATCTGCTTTTTATTCAGCAGATAACTCTACTGCTACAATAGAACATTTGGAAATGCTTCTAATAGTAGGTCTAACATGGAAGTTGCTGAGCAGCTGCAACTACAATTCTTCTTATTGCATCTCCTCAACCCTTCTCAGGATGATTCCCACTGCAAAGTGCAAGTCATCTGACTAAAGGTGATTGGAAATTTGGGTGAAGTATTCAAAAACTTTAGAAATACACTTTTTCATATTGTGATTGTTTGGGAATTTTGACCAATTTAATAATGGAGCTTGTGGAATTGCATGGTGTGGGTGTGACAAAGGTCCCATTTTTCAAGTGAAATTGTAGACGGGTTTTTATTTTTTCGGAAACAAAATTTCTTGTTGAGGTGCATGCTCTTTTTGGGTGGTGACTGGAGGGTAAAGTAAAGGGTGTTAAAATGGTCTGGACAGGGCTGGCTCCAGGGGTTTGGCCACCCCAAGTAGCCAAAAAAAAAAAAAAAAAAAACCCTGAGATTGCGATCTGGGGCGGCAATTCGGCGGGAGGTCCTTCGCTCCGAGCAGGAATGAGGAACAGTCCGCCGAATTGCTGCTGAACAGCTGGTCGTGCCGCCCCTCTCTGACGTGGCCGCCCCAAGCACCTGCTTGGTAAGCCGGTGCCTGGAGCCGGCCCTGGGTCTGGAACAAAACTACAAATATTTTTTTTATGAAATATCACTTTAAAACATCTATTTGCACAGTCCTAGTCAGTAAATAAGATTTACCATGTCAAAAGAGATCAAAAGCACATATCATCCATGATTATTTTCCTAAGGCCTGGTCCACACAAAAAATTTAGACTGACATAGCTATGTTGCTCATGGGTATGCAAAATTTACATGCCGGAGCACTGTACCTCTGCTAACCTAACCCTGGGTGTAGATGTGAGTAGGTCCACAGAAAAATGCTACGACCGCTGGGGGAAGTGGAGTTGCTAGAGCAATGGGAAAAAATCATTTAATTTCTGCTATTGTAGTCCCTGTAGTATAGACAAGTCCCTAACAGTGGTAAAACCAGGTATTTCAGAGGAGAGCATAAAACATTACAACTCATTTAGTTGAGCAATACTTTGGTGTTGTTTTTTTGTTTGTTTGTGGTGTTTTGTTTTTGTTTTGTTTTTTAAACTCCATTCTGTGACTGGTATAGGTAGCTCTTATAACTTTAACAATTGCTACTGTACAACGATGTTTCAACCATAAATGTCTAATTCATAAGTAAAACTAATTATTTCCCCCCAAAAAATATTATGTGACCATGAGCTAGAGGGAACACTTTAATTCTGGTTGAATTTAGATTTTTGAAGAACTGCACTGAAATAATTTTCATCAAGGCTCTGTCTAGGGGATGTAGAAATATTTCTTGTTTTTCATGCCAGTAATACATGCAAAGGCCCGCTCCCACCATGGGAGTGGTATAGGACTACGGTTGTTTTTGGTCTGCTGTGGCCATCACACATGTCACCTTTTCGGAAATAAGAAGGAATTTTTCCCTCAGGGACCTAGTAGGATGGGTCAGGAGGCTAAGTTCAAGATGTCACAGTTTAGCAGACTCCTAATGTCTGGTACAGTGAGGAGGCAACCCTCTTTTCCCCAGTCCCTTGACCCTCATATGAGGGGAGGGCATTGAGGTCCCAAGAATGGGTTAGGACCAGGCAGGGGTAGGGTGCTGACAGTAGTCCTCCATCAGACAGAAATGATTAAGGAAGGAATTGTGACCTGAACTTTGAGTTCCCATATGAGTTAATGAAGTTGTGGCCTTAACTAAAGCACATTCCTTGCATTTTGTCTGTCTTTCCATGTGTCCAGGACAAAGCTTATCATGCCTGAAACACTATATGCCTTATTGTCAGTTTAGTCATGCAATTTATAAATGCTAACATTGTTTACAATGTTTTGGATTTATTTTTGGGATTTTAAGTTGTACAGAAATATTACAGATATTCTGCTCTCTATTTCAAATGAGTTGATACTATATTGTAACAAAAAAAAATATTGCATTTTAACAATTCTGTAACCATATAGTTTTCCTATGATCTAGTTAATGGAGGGAAGTATTAAGAATTAATCTTCTGTCTTTGAGCCACTATAATTGTTAATTTATGTTGATTGATTTACTATCATTAAAACTGTTGGAGTAAGTTGCAATTAGGAAGTATGCATTCTTAATTGCAACTATCTAACTACAACTCTTACAAAAATCAATACAATCTCTTAAAGTATATGTGCCATTTGCCATTCACTACAGCAATGTGTATGACTGCGAGTGTGTGTTCAATATACATAGACCTTTGAAGAATATTTTCATATATACTGTTCATTTTATTATTTTTATTTTGTAGAACATTAACAGATCTTTAAAATGGAAACAAAATAGTTTCTCAAAAGATACATTAGCATTTTGCACTCACAATAAGCAGAATTAAGAGTAACAACCCCAACATTTCAGTACAGTAGATCCATGTGTTTGAAAAATAAACTTTTTACTGAAGAAAGCAATGGTTTATCATTCTTCAATGTATTTCAAATAAAGGGTGGTGGTGTTCATATGCAAATATCTAATTTGACATATGCAAGCCTTCTGGGATTTCAGAGCTAAAAATACGCCTCTCTTATTTTCCACATTTTATCATTACATTCAGCATTGTTGGGTAGAAAGATTTTTGGTTATTTTAATAAAAATGTTAAGTGCAAATTAACTTCATTTTTATGATATAAATATATCAATCAATTTTAACACAATTAAGTCTCCTACAATTAATATAATAATTGAGTAGCTGAAAAAATTCTCGTTTTTTTTTTCCAACATATGAAAATAAGTCAGATGTTGTCCTCTGTAGATTTTCTACCATTCAGTCCATCCCTTAAAAAGTGAGGATTAGAAAATAACTTTTTTCCCCCAGTAAAAGTGTATATTGAATATTTCTCAGATCATAACTGAAATTTGCATGTGGAACACATTTGCAAACTTTCACAAGAATAAAAAGTTACTCTAGATGACTAATTAAAATAAAATGAATTTGATGTCTTGTTGTTTGTAAATAGTATCTTATTAACTGTGTCCCCAGAAATGTAAAAGTGAGATGTTCTTAAACGTTGACCAGAATTGTGACAGGCGGTCTAGGCCATTTGAGGCTTCCTGCTGGAGGCCTTGTAGTCGTACCATACCCTGCCCCAGAAAAGGAGCAGTAAAGGTGGGTCCTCCAAGCCTGCCTAAAATGGCTGCTGCTTTGCAGCCTATCAGAACACAGCATGCTTAAATAAAAGGAGCAGCAGGGGCAGAGCAGGTCAGTTGCTGTCTGGGACCAGAAGGGTGAGGAAGGACTGGATAGCTATGAAACTCCATTGGTAAAGAAACGGGTGGAAGAGCCTGCTGAAGCAGGGAACAGAGAATCCAAGGACCATAATCCTAAGGTAATAGGTAAAGGTGATGGGACAGAATGGGAAGTAGCCCGGGGAATGCAGCAGCAGAAAATATTAAAGGAAGCAGCATGTGTTTTTGTTATTTGTAGGGTCCCTGCATTGAGACCTGGAGTAGGCCTGGGTCTCCCCACTGGCAGAGTGGCCAAAGCCCCAAGAAGTGGGCAAGTCTTGTTTAGAATTTAAAGGGCTCAAGGATGGGACTGAAGAGCCTGCAGAGGACCCACCATTTGTTGGACTTTGTTGCCCTGCAAAGGGGACTGGACTCAAAGGACTGAACTAGCTGGAGAGCTGGGGCAATAAGAACTGTTAAAGGTGAAGTGTCTCCAGGGAGAAAGCCCTGGGGGCCCTGCTCTATACATGGGCAGGCAAGGTCTTAGAGCTAGCACAAAAGGGGGTCAGGACTGAGTCCAGAGACAGGGTAAAGACTTTCACAAGGGCACAGGGACAGGCCTTATTGGACCTTTTACCCTGGAAGGGTTTTTGTTCATTTTTTAGACAGTGTGCGACTTAGCTGGAGGGCTGAATCACTGTAGACCCACCTAACAAAGTTAACACTGACAGGGGGTACCAGGAGCAGAGAAAATGTGTGTGCAGGTTCGCACCCAATGAAGAGGAGGGGCTCACGAGAGGCATATGTGCCCTGTCACAGGAACAATAGGATCTAAATCTTTAGATGAAATTACTCAGGACCCATAACTGGGGTGCGATGGTCACAGTGAAGAAGAAATGCTGATTATAGTAGAACAGGCAATGACCACTAGACATCAAAATAAGACAGGAGGATTTGATTTTTTTTTTTAAAATATGAAGGGGGAATTCCACTTTTCCTCATTCATGACTAAGAGACAATCAGAACCATGAGGCAGATCCTCAGCTACTGTCTTCAGCATAGCTCCACTGAAGTCACAAGAGCTATGCTGATTTACATAGGTTGCCAGACACTCAGGCAATCTCAAAATATCACTGAAAGAGACTAGGGCACTGTTGAGTTAAAGGCAGGCAATGTCCACTCAGAGACAAAAGCTTGTACTTTACTTTCTCCAGAACACGGCAAAGAAGAGTGGAGCCATGCATGCTGTATTTCCCAGAGTTATTGTCTATTTAGAGCAGAACAATTCAGAATAAAACTGCTGCTTGGAAAAAGTCAGTGTGCAACCCCTCACTAGCTTGCAGCTATACATGAAAAAAGCTGAGGGACTGTCCATATTCTTAAACTAGCAGAGGATACCAGTAGGGCATTCAAGTGTTTGCTGCCCCTTCAAACTATTGTTCAAGGGTGCACTAGGTAGGGAAACTGTCTAGCTGCTCTGTGAATGTACCTTCATGCCTTCTTTTTATACATACAGCAAATGTAGCAAAACAGGAGGAATTTGCCCCAGGATAGCAATATGAAAAGTAAGGTAGCCAAAAATCATTGTGAGCAGATGAAAAAGTGAAGTCTAATTTCTGTCAGTTGAAAATTGTCATTTTTACCTCACAAATCAGACTGAGCTATGAAATGGTGATTTCTACCTATGAAAAATTAATAGTTTTGCCTAATGCAAGACTTTCACCAGTTTCATTGTGAATAGAAGTTTATGGCAGCAGTAAAATTTAAACTTGAATCACATTTGTAAAAAAGTATGAAAACTCACTCTTTGTACTTGAGAGTGATGGTGCAGAGTTCTAGACTTGAAAGGAAAGTTAAATATTCAATTTGTGTTCTGGTGTTTGCACCAGAAACCTGATCTGAAAAGTTACACTTCGCAAACCCGTAAACACCAGTGTTCCATATGGTTTACATGTCAGATCAGAATGGCTTGAATTTTGAGTACTTTCAGGGAACTGCTTGTGTGACTGGGCTACAGAAATTATCCAGTGAACAACTTTGCTTGACTAATACATGCAAAAAAGTTGCAATTTCTTCATACGACTCATCAATAGACTTGAGCTGCAAAGTTCATTGAATGTATTGGAGACTATCAATTACTAGGCTGGCTCTTGTCATAAAGTATGCCACTTCTCACAAAAGACTTGAACAGTTGTGGAATTTTATCCATTTTACTTAGAGTGGGAAAACTCTGGCTTGCTAAGAATGGAAACCTAGCGGTCTGGATTGGTTACATTTGCTAGGAGTTTACTGGGCTTCTGACTACCTAATTGCATTCTCTCTCCTAATGGAGCATGTTTCTAATATAAAGTGTTTGTGTATGCATAGATTTACTCTTGTAACTGAATTTTAATAGGTTTCCGAAGAAGTGGGCTGTAGTCCACGAAAGCTTATGCTCTAATAAATTTGTTAGTCTCTAAGGTGCCACAAGTACTCCTGTTCTTTTTGTGAATTTTAATACAGTATTGTAAAATCCATCAGCTGTAAATGAAAGACACAATTTATAAATTAGATACGTAGTGAGCAGGGACTACTGCCCGGATCCTTCTGTTCTAAAAAAATGTATGGGCCTTCACCACTTCAACAAAAGGAAAACTCAACTAAATGAAAAGGAAGAATATAGTGGATGAGGCTGGAATCCCGTTCGCTCGATTTGTAGTAATGGCTGAAGAAGATCAAGAGCTATTTATATAACAGAGTTCAGTAAAGAAGCTGGAATAGCAGTCTTTACACTCTGGTAACTTCACAATATCTGTATAATCTACAAAAACTATATTGTAATATTAGAAGACCTATAGTTTAATATATCAAGCACATACTTCAAAAACTAAACTTCGTTAATTTACATTTATTTCATTACCATTCTTACTACAGTAATATATCATAAGAAAAAGACAGTTTTATTATGGTGAAAAATTACAATTTAATCTTAAAACTATTATAATTTCACTGTACTTACTACTGTATTTTCCACATTGTGGTTCTACTATAAAGACTATAATTCTAATTTTTGTTTTCTTTTTTTTGCTCTGGATTTTCTATGCTGTCAGACCCTAGAGCCTCTAATTTAGCCTCTGAGTCCCAAGGCACTGCTTGCATGCGCTGATATAACAACTCAGTTTCTGCAAACTTTCAGTCAGGCAAATCTGATTCATTATACTTTGCTGTTCAGCCATTTTGGGGTTAGAGTTAATGTGGTGTAGCTTCCCCTAAGTCATGCTTTGAGAGTTTTCCACCTGGGTAAATGGCTTGTTCCCCTGGGAAATATACAAAATTAAAATTTCAGTGTTTCTTAGAAATTGTTAGTTAACTGCTGTAAAGTAGACAAGCATTAAGGTGTCTGATTTCCACAGCAGTGACAATAAGAAACCACAGACCTGTAATTATTGTAAACTGGTATGTCAAAAACTGTACTACATTACCAGCACATTTGTTAAATATCTCATGGGTCTGATCTACTTTCAAGCTGTCTAACTCTTTACCCATCTTCTTGCCAGTGGGAATCCTGGGGTAGTCATACCTGAATCCCTCATCAGTGGGAGCAGGGGGTTGGTTCCAGGATATAGGGAATTTATAGTGTTAACTAGTGCTGCACACCCTACTTTCAGTTTAAGAACTGTTTATAGTCCTCACTGTTCTAAGAGGGTCCTGTGATTGCAGTGGTGAAGAGGGAGCCCATGTTTTAAATAAGTGGTTTTCAAGCTTTTTTTCTGGGGACCCAGTTGAAGAAAATTGTTGATGCCTGTGACCTAACAGAGCTGGAGATGAGGGATTTGGAGGATGGGAGAGGCTCAGGGCTTGAGCAGAGGGTTGGGGTGAGGGCTGCGGGGTGAGGTTGGGGATGAAGGGATTGGGGTGCAGGCTTACTTCAGGAAACTCCCGGTTAGTGGTGCAGCGGGGGTGCTAAGGCAGGCTTCCTGCCTGTCATGTCACCGCAGACCACACTGCGCCCCAGAAGCAGCCAGCAGCAGGTCCAGCTTCTAGGCAGAGGCACGTAAGCAGCTCTATGTGGTTCTCGCCCACAGGCACTGCTCCCCAGCTCCCATTGGCCGGTTTCTGGACAATGGGAGTGTGGAGCTGGTGCTTGGGACCGGGGCAGCACGCAGAGCCCTGTGGCTCCCGCCCCACCCACCTAGGAGCTGGACCTGGTGCTGGCCACTTCCAGGGCATAGCACAATGTCAGAACAAGACTAGCCTTCCTTAGCTCGACAGCACCACCAACGGGACTTTTAACAGCCTGACCGACGGTGCTGACCAGAGCCACCATGACCCAGTGTCTTACATTCCGTGACCCAGTACAGGGTTGCTATCTGAAGTTTGAAAACCACTGTTTTAAATAAAGGACGTGAATAATCTCATTGAATTCTGTGGGACTGATCATATTCCTTAAGTTTAAACATGCTTAACTACTTTGCTGGATTGGATCCAGAGTGCTCAGCATATTGCAGAAACAAGTCCTTAGCATCAGGGCCGGCTCCAGGGTTTTTGCCACCCCAAGCAGAAAAAAAAAAAAAAAGTCGCAATCGGCTCCACCGCGCCGCTTTCTTCTTTGGTGGCAGGTCCTTCTCTCCGAGAGGGACCGAGGGACCCACTGCTGAACAGCCCGACGTGTCGCCCCTTCCCCTTGGCCACCCCAAGCATCTGCTTGCTGAGCTGGTGCCTGGAGCCGGCCCTGCTTAGCATGACGTTTGTGCAGTGTTTAAGATTGATCCCCAATTCTACAGCTTGTTTGTTTTCTTAAAGAGGAGGAGTTAGGTAATCCCTTCACAAAAAAAAATTGCATGTCAGACTTAACATGATTTTCATAGCAGTTTTTTATTCCTAGTTGCTTTGATATAGTCAGTTATATTAGCCACTGAGACAATCTGACCATCCTCAATTAATTATCAGCCTTTGAAATGTTAAATACAGATATAGTAGGTTTGCTCCTATCATTTCAAAGTAAGTTATTAATGTGTTTATGGCATTAAAAATGAGCTATTTATACTAAACCCATGATTTGAGATTCAGGATAACTTATCTTGTCCTATGAATTATATGGCAAGAAAAACTGATAGTTAATAGGCTTATCAACAGATACAATTACTGGCAACCATTTTTACAGATGAACAAAGCTACAGCTTTGCAAGTAGAATCTGTGCTAGACAACTAGAATTTGATAACTGAGCCTGTCAAGAGCACATTGAAGGTCAGCATATATGTGGATGAAACCTACAGTATAGCAAACAATTTATTGGATGATTCAGCAACACTTTTCAAGTAGTATGTCATTCATCATAGTTACAACAACTGAGAGGTATAAATGTGATTAATTTGTTTCTACTATTTTGAAGATTTGGAAACATATATCATTTTTGTTCATTAGACAACTCATTTTTGAAGTAGAGAAGAATAATAACATCGCTGTATTTAATAGCAATATAATTTTCAACCAACCTTTCAATCTTGGCGTCAGTCTTTGTATTTTATTTACCTTTTTATATGATCTATATATCTATCTATCTATATATATATATAGTATGTAAAATCTTCACAAATCTCCTAATATTTAAATATATGGGGACAATACACCCATTAAATATCATTTTCCATATTTATAAGTTTAGAAGACACTGGAAGAAAGCAACAGAGTTCTGTAAGGTGCACACTTGAACTTTCCTCTGTCCCACAATATTGGCTTGGCAATCATGTCCCATTAAGAGGAATGGGGGTGTGTGTGGAGGAAGTGTGTGTGGAGGGAGGGGCGGGGTGACATGGTCACTCCAACTGTCTCCTTCTGTCTGCATGTGGCCAGACTCTCCTCCCTGCTGATACTAGGGTCGTCATCTACCCTCAGTTGCTGCTGTGTAAAATAGTGTCTGTACATAACTAAACAGTAAATACAAATGGCACTGTAGTGACTCAGTGTGGCTCCCCTCCTGCCCAGCAGAGGGAGTGCCCTTACAGACACCCAAGTGGGCGGAGCCTCCACCACCTGTTCCCGCCCCCTGGAAGTCAAGGGGCGGGACAGGAAGTATAAAAGCCAGCCGCCAGAGCTCAGTGTGGCCCCAGCCACTGCAGGGAGCAGACGTGTGGCGGGAAGCTCGCGGCTGGGAGACCTCCGAGGCCCTGGCCCTAACTGGCTGGAGCTGCCCCGAGCCCACTATGAGGAGGAACCACCGGAGCCTGTCCGCTTCCATCATTGGGAAGAGCCGTTGGAACTCCCCCACACCAACCCCGAAGGCGAGACGCCACCAGGGCCCTTCCGCCCCTGCTGTTACCCGGAGGAGCCTCCTGAGTCCACACCGGACTTCCCCGAGGAGCTGCCAGACCTGCCACCAATCCCCAGCTGGGAGGAACCCATGCCAATGGACTGGACTGGGCCCGGTGCCACGGATGAGGTAGGCCCTGAGGGGGAACCTGGAAGTAGCCCGGGGGTAGCCGACCCCGGTCAGGCTGTAGACACGTACGAGCTGATGTCAGTGTGTTTCGGTCAGGATACCCCACTGACTCGCAGCAGCCGCTGCTAGGGCCCCGGGCTGGGATGCAGTGGAGTGGGTGGGCCTGAGTCCCCCCCTGCCACCCCGCTCACGGGTGGCATGCTTCCCCCTCAACGCTCAGGTATAGGGCCTTGGGCCTAGCTTGACCACTATATTGTTGCTCAGCTTCTGCACCAAAGGGCCTGAGCTCCCTAACTGTTTGTTGCTCAGCCCCTGTCTGAGGGCCTGAGCCCTGAACTGACTGTTTGCTTGTTCCACTGGTAGTGAGTCGGTGTGGCTCCCCTCCTGCCCAGGAGGGTCGAGCCCCGGCATGAACCTTCTACAGGCACCTTAAAGATAAGTCCTTAGGGGTAACTACTACCTCATCCTGCACATACATGGAGCATCTTATCCACAGCAGACTGGTGGTGTTCAACTGCAAAGTGGGGAGGCAAGATCTGAGGTACCCACACAGGAGTTCTGCAGTAGGTGGAGATCTACTCTGGAGGGACTCCCTCTGAGTGGCTGTGGAGGATTTTGTAGGCTATAGACATGGGAAGGGCTGGGCTACTGTGACCATGACTATTCATATTCTGCCATTTGCCCCCTAATCCTCTCTCCCCCACCCCAAAAAAAATCACAGGAGGATGCAAACTATGCATAGGCTAGTTGATCTGAAGCGTGCAGTAGCACTTATGGAGTGGCTCTGCTGTTCCTCTGAAATCCAGTAGGAAGATTTCTACTCCCATACATGTAGGATATATGAACATGGGAGGTTACACCGTTAATAAGTTTTATTGCATGCTTTTTTAAATGAATGTACTGAAGATAAATGACTTTTTTTAGCAGATACTTCTTCACAAGAGGGTTATTGTAAGGGATAGGCAGATCTCAGAAAGTTCAGATAATAAACCAAGAGTTTGGATGATCATCTGAAACTCTTGGATCGGCAAAACTGGGAAAGAAATCTGTCATGTGCTTCTTCCCAAGATATTTGATATAGTGTGCTTCTAACTGGACTGGCAATACCTCTAGTTTTTGAGGCATTATTTCAGCTTTTCCAGACATGGCAGAATCATACAAAGAAGTATCATACAAATATTAATTAAATCTATGGTCTCTGAGTTTAGATTGGCTTTACTAAGTCTTAATATTCTGCATCAAGAAGAGAATTTTTACTTTTGCTAGATACAAACTTGACACCTGAGATACATTCTTTCTTTAAATGATGCTTCCTTGCTCAGTCTGAAACAAGTTAGTCCAGCACTTATTTAGACATGTCCTGTTAGAAGTCAAAGCTTACTACATTAAAAAATGCAGCTTAATGGAGATTAAGAAGGGTTCCTACATGCTGACAATTGCCTTGCAACTGAGTAATCGTGGACTTCTATTTGAGACTGACATGATTATAACTTTCACAATGAGGGCTAAGAAAAACCAATTTTGATTTTAATCAGAAAATGTATTTTGTGGGTTTAGTTCTGTAACTCTAAATCATAGTGATGATAAAAAAAAAATAAGCTAAGCAGGATCAGACTGACAGTAAGTTGGAAAAATACAGCTACCAGGGCTTTACTTTAGCTATATTATGGTGTCACCACTAACGCCACCCCAGGTAAGTATTTGTTACTTCCATCATAAACACCATTTTCCAGGGCTTTTGCCTCACCATTTCCATTTTAATCAAGCTGAAACCTTGCTGTCTCTTTTTTGTGAAAGTGCATTTTAAAAATACGTATTAGTATTTAAAATAATGCCAATAAACTGTAACAATTGATTACTGTGACGTTGTGCAGTCTATATGGTTTTATAAAAACTTGATAATAAGTCAATATAATGTAACTGAGATAGTTTTAGAGAAAATACGGTAATAAGTGAATGTAACGTAACTGGGATATGCTTCATGCAAAAGGTCTCTTGTAAGGTATCATTACAAAGCTTATAATCTACTGAGTATGATCATCTGATTTGTATAAATGTACCACTCTTGTATCTAAAACTAGAAATATAAAATGTAACTCTGAGAGCCTATTGTAATTGTGTAAAGTGTGGACCATTAATGATGGTTTGGAATCTTGATGACTCCCATTGTCTGCAGATGGCTGTATTTACCTGTGAGTCTTACTGTATATGTGTGTGCTGGCAAGTGAGTAATGAAGTCTTGCAGTGACATGTGATCATGTCACCTGAACTGGAATCCATCTTTAACCTGGTGCTTTTCCAGTGAGGGGGGGTGGAAAACCAGAGAGACAAAGAGTTCCCGCCTTATGCAAAAGATATATAAAGGGGGGAAGAGAACAGAGAGGGAGAGGAGCCATCATGAAGAATCCCCTAGCTACCACCTGAGCTGCAACAAGAGCTGTACCAGGGGAAAGAATTGTGCCCAGGCCTGGAAGATGTCCAGTCTGAGAAAAACTTACTGAAGCATCTCTGAGGGTGAGATTATCTGTATTCAGTTCGATTAGGCATAGATTTGCACATTTTATTTTATTTTGCTTGGTGACTTACTTTGTTCTGTCTGTTACTACTTTGAACCACTTAAATCCTACTGTCTATATTTAATAAAATCACTTTTTATTTAGTAATTTACTCAGAGTATGTATTAATACCTGGGGGAGCAAACAACTGTGCATATCTCTCTATCAGTGTTATAGAGGGCGAACAATTTATGAGTTTGCCCTGCATAAGCTTAATGCAGGGTAAAACGGATTTATCTGGGTTTAGACCCCATTGGGAGTTGGGCATCTGAGTGCTAAAGACAAGCACACTACTGTGAGCTGTTTTCAGGTAAACTTGCAGCTTTGGGACAGGAGATTCAGACCCTGGATCTGTGTCTGGAGCCAGACGGGAGTGTCTGGCTCAGCAAGACAGGGTGCTGGAGTCCTGAGCTGGCAGGGAAAGCAGAAGCAGGGGTAGTCTTTGCACATCGGGTGGCAGCTCCCAAGGGGGTTTCTGTGATCCAATCCATCACAATTACCATTGATCAAAAAGGAAATTAGGAATATACAGCCTTAAAAGCTATATTTCCATTCTTAAGGAAAATAAGAGTACACAATACAGAGACAAAGCATTGGGAAAGATAAATTGGTTGAATAGAAAAGAAAGTGAACTGTCCTTCCTTAGGGTGAAGAGCAATGAGAATAGTAAGACAGTCTAGGTTTTGGCATTGGGACCAGTATTTGACATAGATCTGTTCTGGGAATGGATGAAATTAGATTTAAAAAAAAAAAGATTTTAAAGAAAGAATAGACAACTTTAAACGTAAGACAAATCTTTAACGATAACACTACTACCAAATGCTAATACGGTACATTAGTCTTGTTTCCACTGACCCAGTTAAGTCAATTTTTAGTCTGAATGCCAATGGTTTGGATCTGTTTACTCTTTCTTCTCACACACATTTTACATCTCCACAGTTGCCTTCAGATGATGAACTTGTGCTAGTTTATATTTCATTTCTAAGATTTGTTGTAGAGTTTCCCCTTACTGAGACTCCATAAAGAAGATTTTACTGTTTTTACATAATAGTTTGAAAATCAACTTCCCAAAGGAAAAAATAAAACTAGAATCTAGTGAACTCTTTCAAAAGGTTTTTATAATTAGGCTTCAGGGAAGATTAAAAATCAGAGCTGCATTAGAGCTGACAATTTGGCAATCAGATTTGATATAACAGAATACATGACCTGAATCCATCACAGAGAATTAAGAAAATATAAATGATTCACTTATGCCCTTTATGTTTTCAGTATAGTTCAAAACTTTATATTTTAATAGATATCCTTTATAATATCAAGTAGAATGGGGGAATCAGAAATCAACTACATTATAAACACTATTTGTTTTTAAGGACTCACCGTTTTGGAGTACTTTACAAGTGAAATATAATCAGAATAAAATGACTGTGAATGCTAGTGTCATAATGTGTACCTTAGTCACGTGGCTTGATTCAGCATCCATCCTATATTGGCCTTACAGTACCAGCTGTAGCTCTGAATTATCATATAAAGAGAGATTCATGCCATTATTTATGGTCATCTGGTTTAAGCATATCCTGACTTTAAATTCAAGCTCCATAGTATGATACTGACTAGTGCTCGCAAGATGTGAGAAGTGTCTTCTCTTTAAGTAAGTAATGCAGTGACTTCATCTCAAAACACTCTAAGGCCTCGATTCTTCAAAGCCTTCTTTAATTTTATGCACTGTGAGTAATCACAGAAAAGGAATCTGAAGTGTGCAGAATTCAGCACATGCATAAATCTCCTCAGACTTGGGGCCTAAGACCTAAATGGTGTAATTATAAATAAATCATATTTGAGAGAGAAAAATCAGAAGACAAAACAAAAGACATTTTTTGTTACCCTAAAATTATTTATTAGGGGAATCAAGCTTTATTCAGTGGGTAGTTTTGTAGTACTAGTGAAACCATCTTATAAAAATAACAACAATTGACATTATTATATTAGAGCTAGGTATGGCTCAAGTATCTTTAAAAAAAAACAAACAAATATTTACCATTGGAACTATGTTGCATGACCATTTATATGCATGCACGAACATATGCAATAGGCAATGATCGTTTGCCAACTCCCATATTATTTTAGCTTTTGGTATATTATAGAATGAGGCTGCAGGTATTGACAACATCCCAGCAGAATTGATGACATTTGGAGGAGAAATAGTAATAGATGTACTCACCAAGATCTGCAACAAGGTCTGGAAGACTGGTGAATGGCCCTCCCCATGGACACAGTCACTAATCATCACTCTCCCAAAAAAAGGCAACCTGCAATTATGTCAAAATTACCAGACCATAAGCTTAATTAACCATCCCAGCAAAGTGATGTTGAAAGTCATATTGAACAGATTGAAGCCACAAGCGGAGAATATCATCACTGAAGAACAGGCTGGCTTTCATGCTGGAAGAAGTACCACAGAACAGATTTTCAACCTTCATGTTCTATGTGAGAAATACTTACAACACCAGCAGGACATCTACCACGTCTTTGTTGATTTCAAGAAGATGTTTGTCAGAGTATGGCACGAAGCTCTCTGGGCAACCATGAAGTACAATGTTGTTCATAAGCTTATTCTTACCATTAAATAACTGTATGCCAAGGCCAACAGTGCAGTTATCATCAATGGCACAATAGAAGAGTAGTTTCACACCACTGTTGGAGTTCGGCAAGGCTGCCTTCTTTCACCCACAGTGTTCAACATCTACTTGGAGCACATAATGACTGATGCCCTAGAAGATCACATATGCACAGTCAGCATTAGGGGGGAGGGGCGAACAATCTCAAATCTTCGGTTCACTGATGACATTGATGGCCTGGCAGGCAGTGAAGATGTACCTTCCAACCTTGTGAAACGATTGGATGAAACCTCCACAAAATATGGAATGGAAATCAGAGCAGAGAAAACCAAGCTGATGACAAACAAATGTGATGGGATCAGCTCACATATCACTGTCAGTGGACAAGAGCTGGAGAAGTGAAACAGTTCAAGTATTTGGGGGCAATCATCACTGATGAAGGATCCAAGGCAGAAATTCGGGCAAGAACTGCACAAACAGCAGCAGTGGCAAAGCTAAAGCCAATTTGGAGGAATAAGAACATCTCCCTGGAATCCAAACTGAAACTGCTGCATGCATTGGTCATCTCTATTTTTCTGTATGCGTGCACAGACCCTTCTGGCAGAACTTGAATGGAAAATACAGGTAGTAGAGATGAGATACTTCCGTAAAATCCT
This sequence comes from Malaclemys terrapin pileata, assembly GCF_027887155.1. NCBI lineage: Eukaryota > Metazoa > Chordata > Testudines > Emydidae > Malaclemys > Malaclemys terrapin. Next base: position 30,951,874 of record NC_071513.1, on the reverse strand, counting down.
GAGCATTTCCTACTTCGACAACATCACTAATGAAGAGGTCCGCAACATCATCACCCAATGTGCTGGGTCATATGAAGACCTCCTGACAACCATGAAGAAGTGCAAGCTGAAGTGGTACGGCCATGTTCTAAGATCATCTGGCCTATCCAAGATCATCCTCCAAGGGACAGTACAGGGGAAGTGAAGAAGAGGTAACCAGAAGAAGAGATGGATTGACAACATAAAAAAATGGACAGGAATGGATTTCGCAGAGACTCAAGGACTGACACACAATCGTCAGGGCTGGAGACAATTGGTTGACTGCTCATCAGTGATGGTGCCCCAATGACCAATGCAGTTATGGGAGTGGTGATGGTGGTGATATTGTATTAGTCCTGCTAAATTTCCCTCAACTCTAGAATTCAGTTTGTTACCAAAACCTGTATGTTTTCATCTCTTTCTACTGAAAATGTTGGCCTAAAGCTTTAGAGGATCCTTTACCTAGAGGCTGCAGTCTGACACTTCATGAATTGTGTTTAAAAAAATAACCCACTTGTCACTGTTTTTTGTAATTAGTATGAACACATGGAAAATGTGTTTTTAATATCTAGTGTCTGTAAGTATCTTTTTTGTTACAGAGTTTAAATGAGAATGGATCCACACTGAACCATTTTCTATTCTTGTAGTAATTTATGCCAGAAAAATAGCACATTGGGTTGTTATTGAGGCTTTTTAATCTCTGATAACAGCAGAGGGTTTTGTCTTTTGATTAACTTCATATTCTACTTAATTCACATAGATTAAGGAAACTATAAGAAGGGAAGCAGAATGGCCAGCCAATCAAAATGAAGAAAATGTAGAAGTTCTTAAAAAAAAAAAAAAAAAAAAAAAAAAAAAAAAAGGACACTATTCTAAATTGAGGAAAATATGAGCAGCATTAAAACTATGATGCAATATGACAAAGATAACATCAAATAGTGCTACCATGTGGCAACTGTACAAACAACTTAGAATTTTCCTCTATTCTCCTAGCATGTGACGATGATTGTGTCTCCCCTTGACACTGACAAACATTGATCTAAACCCGTACTACTAACCCTCTGAATGGTTATATTAGTTATAGCATAATAGGTGTGCATGGTACTGCACAGATATTAAGAGAAGATTTTAGAGTGTACATCTTTCTCTCTTTTTTGTGTTAAAGAGATTGATCAGTTCCATTTTGCATTTTGAATCATGTTTAAGGATTTTGTTTTGAATAAAGTCTATGATTTAAATTGATTCTGACAGCTTAATCTGAGATGTTAAAGTGGGGATAGATGATTAGTGGTTAAAGGATAGTTGAAGGAAATTAGCTTCGAGGAAGCACTTGGTGGGAATGAAGTTGCATGGGGTATTGGGTTAAGGAAGCTGTTCCAGGCATAGGAAGCAACATGACTCAAAGTTGTGACTGTAACAAGAGCCAGAATGTCGGCAGGGATAGCACCATGCAAAACCTTTGACATAAAGACTAGGAATCTGAACATGATGTGAAAAGTGAAGAAAGCCAGGGGAAATATTCAAAAGAAGGATTTTTTAGTCCTCTAATTCATTGTAGTGGGGTGCAAACTGAGAACCTTTCTTGACGCTGCCTTCCTGATACTGCAAAGACTTGCACACATGCTTAACTTTACTATGAATAAATGTAAATTTATGCACATTGCATAAAGTAAACCATGTGCTCAAGCCTTTACAGGATCAGAATCTTAAATTCCTGGTTTGTAGATGTTTACTTTGGAGAGATTACTTTGTATAGTATATGGTCCATACCTGACAAGTGGTATGGGCAGAATAGTTAAGAAGAGGGGAAAATAACCATTTGAAACTTTTCTTGTGACAAAGATCTTAATGAAAATTAAAAATAGTATAGATTTAATCCATTCACAACACAATCAAGATTTTAGTTATGTAGTTATCCTTATGTGAAAACATGGGCCCCATTCCTGTGAACAGATGCTTTGGTGCAGATGTTAACATTCACACCAAGTCTTTATGGAGTCAATAAGACTTGGTTCAGGTGCAAGAACCATGGTGGTAGATCATTTCATACAACTGGAACCTGTATTCAAAGTGTTGCTTGGTTTAGGCCTTAAGGAGCCTTATTATCTATACAACAGGTATGCCCATTTTCAACATTATACTGAAAATTTGCTCATTAAGAATTAGAGAACTATTAAAATGAAGACTACAGTCTATTGACTGACTGTAGTTTTACTTTTAACCATTATTGGTGGATTAAATAATCAGAAATTTGTTTTTCAGAGCCCTGCAAGTATATCAGATGATAAAAGAAATGGGTTATGGCCTTTGAAATCACAAGGAGCTAAAGAACAGGTCAAAATGACAGTTTGAAAGAAATGCAAAATTCATTATCATTAGTAAAAAAACTAATAATATTTTGTATTTGTCTGATTCATTCTCAGAGCAGGTCCATCCTGTGCACAGAATGAGGAGGGGTAGAAAACATAGTACATGATGATATAATTTAAGACTTAGGGGGGAGGGACAGCTCAGTGGTTTGAGCATTGGCTTGCTAAACCCAGGGTAGTGAGCTCAATCCTTGAGGGGACCATTTAGGGATCTGGGGCAAAAATCTGTTAGGGGATTGGTCCTGCTTTGAGCAGGGGGTTGGACTAGATGACCTCCTGGGGTCCCTTCCAACCCTGATATTCTATGAATCATAATGGACATGCATAAAGGGGTCAAGTTAAGGTTGCCCAAGTTTCATGCTGAATTTTTGGATGTGTCTGAATGGAAACTATGAGGAACTTTGTGCAAATAGAAACTGCTAACCTTCCCACATCTCCACTAGGTACTTTCCAGGAACTTTATGGGAAAACAGGGCAAGACTACAGTTCACAAGTAGATGTTTTGTTCTTTTAAAGCGAATCAAGAATAGATACCCAGTGTGACAGGTTGGATCACCGAAATCCCCTGGGGGCTGCCAACTGATATGCCAAGACTACTTCTGCCCCTGCTTTCCCTGCCAGCTTGGGACTCCAGAACCCTGTCTTGTTGAGCCAGACACACCAGTCTGCTACAACACAGACCCAGGGTCTGAACCACATGCCGCAAAGCTGCAGACTTAACTGAAAGCAACTTAACAAGTGTTCCTGTCTTTAACACTCAGATACCCAACTCCCAATGGGGTCCAAACCCCAAATAAATCCATTTTACCCTGTATAGAGTTTATGCAGGATAAACTCATAAATTGCTCACCCTCTATAACACTGATAGAGAGAGATGCACAGCTGTCGTCGTCCCCCCCCCCCCCAGGTATTAAAACATACTCTGGGTTAATTAATAAGTAAAAAGTGATTTTATTAAATACAGAAAGTAGGATTTAACGTCACACCCAGTTATTCTAATAAGTTAAAGAATGCATTGATTTTGAGAATTTCAGATAATTATTGGTACAGAACTTTTTTTTTCTCACCTCCCCAATTCTTGTCAGCATGACCTCTTACTGCTTTATGGGGGAGGGAGGTATTTTGGCTATTTAATTTTCAGCAACATTTTTTCCCTCTAAACTGGAAAAGTTTTGGTGCATACAAATTGCACATTCATGATGAAATGCATTTAACTGGCGATTAAGCCACTGGCATTTCTAAGTAGCAACTTGTTGACTCTGAATTTTGTAAATCTATTTTGTCTCTCAGACACTGCCATCCTTAAGAAACAACTTTCCTGCAGCACTCTTGTCAATATAAGTGAACTAACTGGTACTAGCTTTGTGATACTTGAGTGGGATTGGTTTAGTGACCTCATCAGAAGCACTATCTACCAAAGGTCAACCTTCATGGACTGTAAGCCCTTTTAGGATCTATATTCCCTGGAAAGAAGGGTCATCAAATATTAATCCTGGATTAACTGGCCAAGCTCCTTCCCTATATTTTTGACTGCATCCTATCTGATCTGTCCAACATGGTATAGAAATGCTTAGCGTTCAGAGTTGAATTTCTATCTGTAGTGAGGCAGTGTGGTTCCCCGCTGCCCCGGAGAGAGATGAGTCTCTCCAGACACCAGAGTGGGCGGAGCCAGGGAGCTCTGAGTTCACCCCCCAGAGGGTCAGGCATTGCCCTGGAAGTATCAAGGCCTGACCTCAGAGCTCACTGAGAGAACAGCCGCCGGGGAGGCCAGACGCCTCCGTCCTAGCTCGCGATTGCAAAACCCCAGCGGCCTGCAGTAAATCTGAGGACTGGCCCAACCTGCCCTGCGCCAGCTACCCGGAGGAGTTGCTGAGTCTACCCCGCGCCAGCTATCCTGAGAAACCCATGGTACTGGACCCCCGAGAGGACACCACCCCAACCCAGGTACCTCAAAAGGGGGATCTGGAAGTAGCCCGGCGGCAGCTGACCCTAGTCTGGCTGTAGCACTGCCAGAGCCTATATCAGTGTGTTGCGGCCAGGATCCCCACCCCACTGACTAAGCAGCGGGCCTTCTGCTGCTAGTGCCCCAGGCTGGGACTCAGTGGAGTGGGAGGGCCTGCGTCCCCCCTGCCACCCAACTCGAATGTGGCAGGAGGTCAGAGAGGAAGTACAGGCCATGCTAGTCCTAGGAGTCATAGATCCGTTGCAGAGTGAGTGGCACAGTCCGGCGGTCTTGGTACCCAAGCCCGATGGCACACGGTGCTTCTGTATAGATTTCTGGCTGGTCAATGCCATCTCAAGGCTCGATGCATATCCTATGCCCCATGTGGATGAACTGCTTGGCCGCCTAGGGGAGGCCTAGTTCATCACCACCCTCAACCTCAATAAGGGGTATAGCAGATCCTGCTTCACCTCATCTCTAAGGAGAGGATGGCGTTCGCCACCCCAACAGGAGTTTACCAATTTACCCGGATGCCCTTCAGCCTCCATAGGGCCCCAGCGACATTCCAACGACTAATGGATCGCCTTCTACGACCCCATCAAGACTATGCAGTGGCGTATTTGGATGACATCATGGTCTACAGCCACCAATGGGAGGACCACCTGGAACACGTAGCCACGGTCCTGAGATCCCCGCAAAAGGCGAGACTAACAGCCAATCCCCAAATATGTTGCATTGGATGGCAAGAGGCAACATACCTTGGATACACCATAGGGGGAGGACGAGTGAAGCCCCTCGTGGGGAAGGTTCAAGCACTGTCGGCTTGCCTGCTACCAATCACGAAACGCCAAGTGCGACAATTCCTGGGGCTCGCCGGCTACGATCCGTGATTTATCCCCCAGTAGACTTCCATCGCAGCCCCCTTGATGGGACTTTTGACTAAGGACAGCCCCTGGCGCATGCCGTGGGCCCAAGAATGTGAAGACGCCTTCCAGACATTCAAGGAATGCCTCTGTCGGGAGCCAGTCCTATATAGCCCAGACTTTATATTTCACATGGATGCCTCAGAGGTAGGGCTCTGGACAATCCTGTCCCAAGAAATACATGGTCTTATATCTTAGCTGGAAATTATTCCCCTGCAAAAAGAACTACATGGTAATAGAGAAAGAAGCACTCCTGGTGAAATTGACCTGTTACACCCTGCGGTACTACCTCCTTGGGGCCCTGTTTACACTAGTCACGGACCATGCCCCGCTTCAGAGGTTAACAAGAATGAAAAACAACAACACGAGACTACTGCGCTGGTACCTGGCATTACTGCCCTATTCTTTCACCATCCAGCACAGGGCTGGCAAAGACCATGCGAATGCCGACTTCCTGTCCCACCTCGGAGGGATGGAAGAGTCTGTCCCTGACAAACAGGAGCCAGACTTGGGGGAAGGGGGGGAGAGAGTGTGTAGTTATGTGGTGTGGTTCCCTGCTGCCCTGGAGAGAGAATCCCTCTGGACACCAGAGTGGGCGGAGCCAGGGAGCTCTGAGTCTACCCCTCCCCGCCTCCCCCAGAGGGTCAGGTGTTGCCCCAGAAGTATAAAGGCCCGACCTCAGAGCTCATTGAGAGAGCAGCCACCGGGGAGGCCAGACACCTCCAGCCTAGCTCTCAATTGGGAAACCCCAACGGCCTGCAGTAAACCCGAGGACTAGCCCGACTTGCCCCATGCCAGCTTCCTGGAGGAGTTGCCAAGTCTACCCCTCGCCAGCTATCCCGAGGAATCCAGGGTACTGGATCCCCCAGAGGACATCACCCTGACCCAGGTACCTCAAGAGGGGGAGTCTGGAAGTAGCCTGGGGGCAGCCAACCCTAGGGTTCTGGCATTGCTATAGCCAGACATATCAGTGTGTTATGGCCAGGATCCCCACTGACAGCAGCGGGTCTTCTGCTGCTGCTAGGGCCCCGGGCTGGGACACAGTGGAGTGGGAGGGCCTGTGTCCCCCTGCCACCCAACTCACGGGTGGCAGTCTCCCCTTCTCCCAGGCCCTTTGGAATCTAGGGCCTGGGTTTACCATTATATACTGTTATTGCTCAGCCCCTGCCTGAGGGCCTGAGCGCCTGATACACCATTGCCCCACCCTGACCTGTGTTAATTTCTGCCCTCACAAAGGCCGCCGAGGAAGACTCCTGCAATCCAAATTAATTCCCCACAAGATATCTTCCCTAGTTTAGTGAGGCAGTGGGGTTCCCCGCCGCCCCAGAGAGACGAGCCTCGGCTAACCTCTCTACACTATTGTAATCTGCAGGAAGGAGCTGCAAATATTATTATAACTTCTGGAAAGCTTCATAACAGAGCTGCTCCCTATTAATTTTTATAACGGTCACTCTTTGCTCTAAGAGTGATGTTTTTCCAGATCAGCTTAAAGGGTGGGAGAGCAAGATTTTCAGGAAGATATGCTTACTTGTGTTTAAGGAGAAATATCTCTCTAAAGACAACCTTTTCCATTCCCTATCATATTCCTGAGCGTATGTGCTTGATCACACAGCAAACTGGATGGCCTCTGCTGCTACTCTTTATCCATAATATCAAAACATTGGTATATTTGTAAGTCCCTTTCTCACTTTCTTGAATGTGCATACCATTCTTATCACCCTTAAATGAATTTATTGCTAGTTCAGCTCTCTTTTCTGAAGGAACTGTCAGTTTTATCACAAGTACCACTTCTTCAAATTCAGCTTCACTCCCCAATCTGCTAGCTTTTTAGAATTCCCAGTGAGAACCTCATATTTGTTTCTTTTCTCCCTCTGACAAATCCTAAAACACAAAGACCCTATTTACCTATGATATATGTTATCTAGGCAACTGTATAGCGTGTACGATATGATAAATGCGCCTTGTCATCCATTGAAATGATAGCAGTCCCTAAGCTAGTGATACATTGCTGCACACCTAGTGAGATTGCAAAGTCTCTCTTCCACCTCACAAAGGCCTTGGCTATATTCTCTTTCAGCACAGAAAATTTACTGTATGTTGAATGTTGTTTCCAAATGACCATTACTTGCTGAAATAAAATACTATTTTTTTCAAAATTTGCCCAAAGAGAATTGCTTTTTGCCATAAGACATGATAATACTTTGTACTTTCGTCCAAAAATCTCGGGGCACTTTATAAGTGTGGGAAACTGAGGCACAGAGTGGTCAAATAACAACAGTCGGAAATGGAATCCCAATCCTGTCCTCTAAGTGACACTGACTTCCCTTTAATAGACTATTTTGTTCCTCAACAAAACGATTTTAAGCAAAACTATAACAATTTATTTCAAATAGAGTACTGTAGAGCGTTCTCAGTTACTAAGATACATTTTTAATATCTGTTCTCAGCATCTGTAACAACATCTGTTCTCAGTATTACACTTGTTCACAACATTTCATTACTTTTTTTCTCCATTCATTTTAGCATTTTTAAATACTTATGTATTCCAAAGTACTGTATATTTCAAGGAGAGATATTTTCAAAGGTACAAGGGAGAATTAGAAACAAATCAATGTGACTTGGGCACCTAACACCCTTTTGTGTTTGTTTGTTAAAATCTCCTAGATATTTTATGTCTAATATTTCCTTTATTTTCAAGCTCAACATGACAGCTAATGAGGCAAATGGCTCAGCAATATAAGACCCAATATTCAGAAATATGGGGTTACAAAATGGCTCAGTTGAATTATTAGTTTAAAATTGATAAAAATATCTGTACTTTAATATCCGCTAGGAGCAATTAGAATCAGTATTAACATTAGCCCTAGCAGAAAGAGTTTCAGAATTATTTCTTATCCACATTAATGAACCTTTATTATAGAAACCCTGAGGTATTTTATATCTCACATGGAAGAATATAATTAGACACAAATTGATGGGCCTGTTCCTGTTGCAAAATTAGAATTTATAACAGATGATTCTGAACCCATTGTCTGCCTGATATTATCCCTAGAAAAGCATCTGCAGGTGCTGTAACTAATCCTCTAAAATAATCTGTAACCAATCTGCACGACAGTTCCCATTTCCTGGTATACAAACCATTATAGAGGCAGCCAGGTTGAATTCTTTTACAGCTTTTACTAAACACTATTGAACATCTAATGACCTTGACAAAATTATCTTCATTAGAGTCAGGAGTACTAATCTACTTTGCCTTAGCGATGGTATTGTTTAGCAAAATCTGGTTGGTGGTAATATGTATTTTGAAAATAAATATTTGTTTCTGATATGTTTTCCTCATTCTGCTTTTGTTTCGCTTTATATTTCTTTAGATACTCTTCTCTAATTGTGTATAGGTGACCTAATTATTTATTATTATACTACCATAGCACCAAAGGCCCTAGTCATGGTCCAGCACCCCATTGTGTTAGGCTCCGTACAAACACAGACCAAAAAGATTTTCCCTTTTTTTGTTCACAGGGTACAGTTTAATCTAATCTAAATCTACAGTTTAATTTTTTCCAGACTATTAAAAATAGTGCAAGACAATAACAAATAGTACTGGTGTTTTATTACATTTAAGGGTTATGCACAGAAGTAAAATTATGGGTGCATGAAAATGAAGTACTTGAAATGCATAGAATATAGTTGCGATGACCTAGAAGTACTGTATTGCCTCAATTTATTTTAGGAGTCATATGTTACTAGAGACAGAAAATATTAGGTGCTGGGGGAGAGATTTCTCAGTTCTTTTCCTGAAAGAGTAGTTTGTGGAGAAACTTGTGTGTGCCTGTCCTGACAGTTTAACTGAAGGCTGAGTTTTATGCCTCCTTTATGTACACAAAGAGCAAAAAAGCAGAAGAGAGCAAAAGAACTGGTATGGGGATATCTGGTTTAAAAAGAGTAGTCAGCATTGCTTTGACTCGCTACATTAAATATTCCATGGCAATCAAATCTGTATCCAATTTGAAAGCTATTTTAAATATTTGCCCTCATCTACATAGATGAGCCTGAACCAAAACCCCATTTCCAAATCCATGAATTTGCTTGTGGGGGAAATTAAGATCTCAGTCGGGGTCTGAATTTTACAAGCCTATCTTTATGATGGACTGAAGCAAAATTCAATTCCAAAATGCCATGTACTTGGAGGTGTTTGACATCAAACTCTGAAGTCAATTGTAAAAAGAATCCTGAACCAGAGTTTTAAAGGTTGGGTGAGCCATGGAATACATATGATTGTGAAGAAACTTTTATAACTTATTTAAAGATCAAAACTAACTTTAACTGGCCCACTCTACCATGGTACTGGTGCTTTCAAGTAAGGCATTATATTTCTCAACTTTCTAGGAAAGTTTTATACAGAAAGTGATGTCATCTGGTCAATTAAGAAACAAATAAAGAAAAACAACAACAACCCTAATTTGTGAGTTTTGCAGACAACTTTCTTAACTACACCTCCCACCCCGAAAAAAAATCTATATGGGACATGCTAGCAAAAGGATTGGGATAGATAAATTGCCTCAGAGGGATGGGCGTTAACCTGGAAAAGAGGACCAACAACCTCAGTCTGTAGCATGATAAACAGTATCAAAATAAATTTTCTTTTCATTGGTGCCTCAGACCAGTCAAGTTAGAGTATACAGATTTAATGGGGATAAGTGTTGGAGAAAATGTGAGAGAAGAGATGTTATGCATATATTGTGGACATATCTAGTCGCTATGAATTACCAAATGATCCTTTGGTAATCCTCCTGGGGCTTGCTAGCAGAAATGATCGCTTCATTTTGTGTGTGGACTTAATCTCTCATCTCCTAGTAGCTGCGTGGCTAGATATGGCTTCTCACTGGGAAAAGATTAATAGTCCAACTCTTGAGGAATGGGTTCAAAAATATGGGAGTTCCATATTCATATTCCATCTGGTTATCATTTATTCAAACTCAAACAAAGTGCACTTACCTGCAAATCACAAAAACAAAAACCACACCTGTCCAGTATTTTTAATATTAACATTTGATAGCCATGCCTGGTTTGTTAAATATGTGTAATCAGAGATTTTCCTCAATATAATACCACTAGAAACAGCATGTCATGCATATAGGAAAGATGCTTACTCTGTAATAATGTAATACTCTGTTACATAGAGAGACCTGATGATTATATTGCATAATGTTTCTCTAAACCAGTAGTCTCAACATGTGGTCAGGGGTCCGTGGACTATGTTTAAGATATCCAAAGGGTTCTGCCTCTCCATTTGGCATTCTAGCTGCTGCTGCTACTTGCTTCTCACGTACCTGTGTTTTAAATAAATATACCTAGCTTAAGCCCTGGAACCACATCATGGCAAGACTGCAGCTTGGCTTGATAAGGACACACAAGTGAATGAGGACAGATACAGGGAAGGATTTTAAGCAGTAGCCACAACTTCATTACAATTTAACTCAGGAGAGGAACACTGTTCACACATATCCCCATACCAGTCATTTAGATGGTTCCCATGCAGGGTTTACAAGATATCCATTATATAGTCCTAAGTCTGGGTAGATTCTCCACTGCCTACCCAAGGATTCCACTTGCTCTGCTGAATCCCTTGTAAAAGGGACAGAAGACATCAAAGAGGGATCCAGGTCTGCAAGAACTTCAGGTTTCCTTTTTCCATAGACCTGCATTCCACCAGCAAAACTCCATGTCTCTTATTTTCTGGTCGCTGGCCCTCTTAACTGCAGTGAACAAAGATCACAAGTAGGGCTGTCAAGTGATTAAAAAAATTAATCGATTAATCATGCTGTTAAACAACAATATAATACCATTTATTTTAAATATTTTTTGATATTTACTACATTTTCAAATATATTAATTTTTGATTTACAACACAGAATACAAAGTGTACAGTTCTCACTTTATATTTATTTTTATTACAAACATTTGCACTGTAAAAAAAAAATTAAAAATGTATTTTTCAATTCACCTCATACAAGTACTGTAGTGCAATATCTTTATCATAAAAGTTGAACTTACAAATGTAGAATTATGTACAAAAAACTGCATTAGAAAATAAAACAATGTAAAACTATAGAGCCTACAAGTCCACTCAGTCCTACTTCTTGGTCAGCCAATCACTCAGACAAATAATGTTGCTTACAATTTGCAGGAGATAATGCTGCCTGCTTCTTGTTTAGAATGTCACTTGAAAGTGAGAACAGGCATTCACATCGCACTGTTGTAGCTGGCGTTGTAAGATATTTATGTGCCAGATGCGTTAAAGATTCATATGTCCCTTCATGCTTCAACCACCATTCCAGAGGGCATGATTCCATGCTGATGATGGGTTCTGCTTGATAACAATCCAAAGCAGTGCAGACTGACACATGTTCATTTTCAGCATCTGAGTCAGATGCCACCAGCAGAAGGTTGATTTGCTTTTTTGGTCGTTTGGGTTCTGTAGTTTCCGCATCAGAGTGTTACTCTTTTAAGACTTCTAAAAGCATATTCCACACCTCATCCTTCTCAGAATTTGGACAGCACTTCAGATTCATAAACCTTGGGACAAGTGCTATAGCTATTTTTAGAAATCTCCCATTGGTACCTTCTTTGCATTTTGTCAAATCTGCTGTGAAAGTATTCTTAAAATGAACATGTGCTGGGTCATCATCCGAGACTGCTATAACACGAAATATGTGGCAGAATGCAAGTAAAACAGAGCAGGAGACCTACAATTCCCCCCCCCCCCCAAGGAGTACAGTCACAAATATAATTGACGCATTATTTTTTTTATGAGCATCATCAGCATGGAAGCATGTCCTCTGGAATGGTGGCCGAAGCATGAAGGCTCATATGAAAGTTTAGCATATCTGGCATGTAAATACCTTGTAATGCCAGCTACAAAAGTGCCATGTGAATGCCTGTTCTCACTTTCAGGTGACATTGTAAAAGTGGGCAGCAGTATCTCCTGTCAATGTAAACAAACTTGTTTGTCTTAGCGACTGGCAGAATAAGAAGTAGGACTGAGTGGACTTGTAGGCTATAAATTTTTACACTGTTTTATTTTTGAGTGCAGTTATGTAACCCCCCTCCCCAAAATCTGCATTCCTAAGTTACATTTTCATGATAAAGAGATTGCACTTCAGTACTTGTATGAGGTGAATTGAAAAATACTATCTTTTATTTTTACAGTGCATAAATTTATGATAAAAAATAATATAAATAGAGCACTGTGCACTTTGTATTCTGTGTTGTAATTGAAATCAATATTGAAAATGTAGAGAAAATTCCAAAATATTTAATACATTTCAATCTATTGTTATAAGTGTGATTAATCACAATTAATTTTTTTGAGTTAATGGCATGAGTTAACTGCTATTAATTGACAGCTCTAGTCACAAGTTGTGATGCACTGACACTTATACAATTCCTAAATCCTTTACCCATTTAATCTGTGTCTCCATGATGCTATAAGCCAAAAAAACAAAAACAAAAAAATCCACCCAGGAACCCCAAAACCAAAACACTAGACCCCAGCCAATTTGGCTGTGATGGGACATCTTCCTTTCTGAACCCTTGATCAGTTAGACCCACAGCAACCTGAAAACCCAGTTTCTGTACCATATAACTAGAGGGAGGGATGGTGATTTCAGCTAATGATGGAGCAAGATGCCTGGAAAAAAAAATGGGCCAAGGTTTAGATAAATGATTGTAGGAAGAAAGAGCCAATCCATCTCACAACTCTCTGGCTTGCCAATGGCAACAGGGCACTTAGGCGGAAGAGGGCTTATCCCTGTATGCACTCCCCTTTAATCTACAGATGTCCAGCAGCTTGCAGACCCAGTCAGATTACTTATCCATTAAATTAGAAAGGTTCTAAAATACTTGGACACATTTAGCCAAAAAAGGATAAAATTAGGGATTCTTTTTAGTTTTTTGTTTTCTCTTTAGAGGTATTTTTGGAACCTGAAAATGACAGCATTCTAGTTAAATAAACATTCTCTATAAATAAAATCATAAAATATGACTTAGATTTATCATCTGAGTGCTTTATGACCATTAACTAGCCTAATTCTCACAACACCCTGCAACGTAGGTAAATGAATAGTATTATCCCCATTTTATAAAATGGAAGTTGACTTACTTAGTACCAGAGGAAGATTCAGGATTAAGATTTAGGAATTTGCCTCTCTTTTTCTGTATATTACCCATACATGCAAACAGAATTTTAAAAAATACAACAAATGGTAAAAGAGATTTAATTAAAATTCTCTGGCATTGCATGTGTTCCAGTATTCCTCACTAGACTGATGCACAATATATGATTAGAAGAACTTGTCTTTCTCTGCCGTAAAGCAGCTAGAACTTCAAGTTCATTCATGCTTCGGGAAGTTTTCATGGTAAGGAGGCCAGTTATCCCAGGAGATACAAGGAAAGGTCTGTGGAGATAGATTACCTATTCCATATATGCAAATAGAACTATGTTATGCCCTATGTACGTTAGTGTTATTTGCAGTGACTTTCTACCAGAATTGGACTAACTTCTTTTTTGCCCTGAACATTAGTCCAAGTTCAGGGCAAAAAAGAAATTAGTAATAATAGAATTGTGCTGACCAGAGTGAAAATACTACTTTTAGTAGGCTTACAAACAAATTAATGCTCTTTTTGGAACGCCTTTAATCAGGGGGAAAAATAATACTGTAATGGATTTCAAAATTTGGATTTTGATCTCAAAAAGATGCATTTTTCTTTCTTTAAAGCACTCAAGTTTGTAGAAAACTACTCTTTTAAAAATCAGTAGAGGTCTAGATCTTTCAATTAAAGTTTGTCTTACAAAATTGTTAGAGTGCGCTCTCAACAAAAATATTTCCAGAGGAGAAATACAGTAGTATATTCAGGCATTTCCACCCCCTCTGTAATTGTAAAGATCCTGCAGAATTCTGCATCACTTACTGTGTCCTTAGCTATTCCAAGACATTTCCATTCACCCCTATTCTGCATTTTGGATTTGTAGAGTCCCTTTATAGAGAGTAATTCTCTTAAGGAAAATGTCATGAAGGAACTTAAATATCAAGAGTTGAGTTGCTGATCAAAATCCACAATCTGTCAATGAAATTGTATAATTAGGGCCCTTCATTTTCAGTTTTTATTTTTATTTTTTTTTATTTTCCCCTGGAATTTACCAGAGTTTATTACCACAATAACAAAAACAGGTAAAAATCAGTGCAAAAATTATTAACAATTTTTCTGGGTAAATATCGGGGTTTATTTTGGTGGATGGAAAAATGGGGGGTCGGGAAGTATTCAGTAGATTAATGCTTTGAATTCCCTTCATCAATGTGGTTTGCTGCAGAACTAAAACAGAACTCAAAACACAATTCCACTTTTGAGTGTAAGAAAAACAAACAAACCCTCTAATCCCCAAATAAAACTTTTCATTTGAATAAACAGTTTATTGTTGTAGACTTAGAACTGTTAGCCTATAACTATTTACATTTAATAATTAGGTCACACCATTTGCAGCGCATATACTCAATTTCATCCTTTTCTCCTGATTTTTTTAAAACATTTGAATACTTCCTTGTGTTCTGAAATGTATTCTGATACAGATTTTCATTTTCTTCCCATTTTAGTGTCAAATCTTTAAAATATTATCTGCTAACAGCTTAAAATGTGTACATGGTGGGCGTGAGGTTCATTAGTATGACAAGATGCACACTCACTTCAGAGCTGCGTGCGTACCTGTTTGTTGTGTGTATCTTCTAGACTAATACATAGCTTTAGTTCAACAAGCAGCTTTACATATACACACAAGTTGATGTATTATCATAATACATATATCTCATGCAATGTATTGTATTTTCTTAATAAAACAAGTTATTTTTTATATATTTGAATGATACAAAAGTAGAGTGAAAATCAGAAAAAAAGGAACAATACCTTTTGTAAAACCTGGGGATTTTTCAGGAAAAATCAGTTTAACTGAGAACGAAGGGGCTTTTGGATAATATAGTGGAAGGCTGAAGAGTAGCGATTTTTTGTATCTGTCTTTAAAAGATACTCAAGGATATTGTGAGAATGAAAGGCCAGTGATTCTTAATTAAGTACAATATAAATCAGTTGAAATAGTAATTGAGACAGTTATAAAATACTGTACCTAGATCAACAAGGTAAAATAAGCGCAAACCATCATGGCTTTTATAAATCCAAATAACTCCTCTCTAGAGAGTACTCTTTTTTGGATCTGTCACCCAAGAAGGACAAAAAGGAAACTAGCTGACACAATTTAGTTGCACTTTCAAAAAGTCTTTGACAAAGCCCCTCAGAAGGGGGTATTTTGAAAACTATGAGACACTATGGGGCAAGAGGTAAGTATTGTCATGGGTTAGGAACTGGCTAGCAGAACAAAACTGAGCACATACCTGAATGTTCAATTATCAGTTAGTTAGAGGTTAACCACAGAGGTCCTAAGGATCTATACTGGGGGCAGTCATCTTTAATATATTAATGAAATAGAAAAGGAAGAAATGATGAGGTGGCAAAATTGCAGATGGCACAACTATTTACGTTTTATTGAAAACTAGAGAAAAATGAGGAACTCCTGTAGGACCCAACAAAATTACATGAATGGGCAGCATGATGGCAATTGAAAAACACAGAGGAAGTAGGAATCCCCACAAAATTCCCCTTACAGAGCCTCATTCTTCAGAAGCACAGTTCCTCCCCAGACTCCCAAAGATCCCTCTGCCTCCACATAGGTTCTGAGGCCTCCTGCCCATTCACTCTCCTTTTGACAGCATTGTTCAAGAAAGCTGCCCTGGGAACGCACTGTAAAGTGGTTGTACAGCACACAGAATGGTCTAAAAGAAACCAATGCAACCTTAGGCTGTATAAATTTTTTCCTTCTGGTTTTGAGGGTAGGGGGTAATGTTCTATGTCTGTTGTGTGTGATCGCACTAGGTGCCATTTAATACGGTATACATTTTACATGAAAATACAGGATTCGACATAGTATGTGGATGATAGAAGGCAAAAGGTGGGGAGGGAGAGAGACAGCACATTACATCCGTCAGACAGATGGTCAAAAAGCTGTGAGTATTTTCACCTCTGTTATAATCTTTATTCTGTTCTGAGTCTAAATAATCAGGTAGTGTAGCAATGCTGAATATTTTAAATTGTTGTATGCAGTGTAGCTGCAGCCATGTTGGTCCCAGGATATTAGAGATACAAGGTGGATGAGGTAATATCTTTTATTGGGCCAGTTTTTGCTAGTGAGAGAGAAAAGCTTTCAAGCCACACACACCTCTTCTTCAAGTCAGCTTAAAAGTTTGTTCAATGAAAGCTATTATCTCACCCACCTTGTGTCTCTCTCTAATATTTTAAATGTTCTTTTCATTAAGAATAGCTCTAAGGTTCTCTTTGGTCTAAAATATAAAAGTTTTTCCTGTGATGCTTTTGTCAGTTGGCAAGCTTGGAAACTTTGCTGCTTTTGTGAGCTAAAGATAATTAAGCCGATAATTTAACTTTACCTTTAGAATGGGAAGAACTCAATACTTCAGTGCTCATTTGAAAACAAGACTCCCTGAAGTCTCCTCATTGTTTGTGTTTTGATAGACTGGAGCAGATAGCATACTGTGAGGACATGGTGTCCTTGTAGGAGGTGCCAATTTCATTGACTCAAGTACTATTGTATTCTGAAGTCTGTCGTAAAGTGCTGTTGAGTTCAAAAATACCTAATTAATTGTTGAAATCCTTGGACTAGAAACACTTATTTGTATTTCTGTTTGAGTTATGAAGATCCCAACAGATAGCTACTTATTTCCCAAACTTGGATCTATTGTAGGATCCTGCTTAAATGAAGACTCATAACCTTTGGCAGTATATGGTACTGATCAAGTGTTTTAAACAATTGATACATTTTTTTTTTTATTTCAGGTTAGCTGAGTTAAATATCTTTCTTATTCTGTTTTTACTACAGTTACTTTTCCTTTATTTCAAAAATACTAAATGAAAATAGGCCTCTTTGGCAGACAAATCAAAGGCTAAATTATTATTTATTGTAAATCAAAGCCAATTGTATGTTAAATAAGCACATAGTATCAACATGTGAAACTAAAGGTATTTGTTTTTACATGTACCTACTTAATGTATTCTACTTAATAGTAGAAATGAGCCCAAATTAAAAATCTGGATTTCAAAAGCTTTCACTCCTGATCTTTGGTTTGAAATTCAGGATCCACAATCTTGATCTGCATCATAAATTCAGGGATGTCCTCTGAACCTACAATATAATATACCCAACCCAACCCCCTAATCCCAACACCCCTGAATTTAGGACTGTTCAAAATCTTGGTTTAAACCTAATTATGCATAATAACAAATGTGTATTTGTGGGGTTAGAGATTGCACACTGCCTACACTCTTCATGGTTGAATTTGTCCTGGTTACCCCAGTGAACAAAATCACCATGTGGTTGATGTTTTTCCCACCCTTGCTGTATTCCTACTCCCAAATAGACTCAAGTGGTGGAATGATATTTTACATCTGCATTTAGATGCCCAATCGAGCACACATTTTTGATCAGACCTTCTTTATGGGCAAAAGATCATAGTTTAGTACAACAGATACATACGGTAACAGTACAAAACAGAATACCACATTCATAAATTCTTTACTTTACTTTTATTTTAAACTCTAACACCTTCTTAACGCTTCAGTGACAATTAAAATGTACAATATTTTTAGAATTGTCCATGTTGGTACAAACTAGGTATGCAGATCAGACATAAAAAGAGAAAATTTTAATACATATTGATTTTTTTTGACTCTCCATTAAATGTCTCATTAACATTTGTGTTTTTCAATGGAAGAATTAACTATATAACTATTAACCTAATTAGCACAGTTGAAAGAAACACAGTAAATGTTTAAAGCAAAATAAAACAGATTGCTTGCTTTCAGTGTTTTACTTTCATGCTTGAAGGAATACAATGCTATCCCCTCAAGGCATGGTGACATTTTGGCCTAAGTTGAAGCTATTGATCTTTGAATTGAAGTTTATGTAATGTCCAAATATTTTAAGTCAAACTGGAAAGTCAATATTACGAACAATTTAAGTCAAGCATATAGTTTATAAATGTCACTGAATATTTACTTTTGAATAAATCATCAAATATTAATAGCTGTCTCTGCTGAGAATTAAATCAGTTAAAAAAAAAAAACAGCTTTATTTCCCAATAGATCATTCTTCTTTGGATTAGCTTCTTTGTGCAAAAGACCTTACATAGTTTAAAAAAAAAAAAAAAAATGAGTCAATGAAAAGACTGTCAGAGAACAATTATTGGTAAAATTCAGTACGGTTCTTTTCCCTTTCTTATTCTCTTATAGAAAAGTCCTGTAGAATTGAACATAGCTCTTTTGGTTAAAGACTGAAATTATAGGATACCAAGACAATTATGAAAATACTTTATTAAGTGGTAACAATTAGTCATAATAAATACCATGTAACGGATAGGGTTGCCAACTTTCTAATTGCACAAAACCAAACAGCCCTGCCCTGCCCCTTCTCCGAGGCCTCACCCCCGCTTGCTCCATCCCCCCTCTCTCCCTCCCTCGCTCTCCCACACCCTCACTCACTTTCACCGAGCAGGAGGTTGAGGTGCGGGCTCTGGCTAGGGTGTGAGCTCTGGGATGGGGCCAGAAATGAGGGGTTCAGGGTGCGAGAGAGGGCAACAGGCTGGGGCAGGGAATTTTAGTGCAGGGGGATGAGGGCTCCAGTTGGGGGTGTGGGCTCTGGATTGGAGCTGGGGATGAGGGGTTTGGAGTTCCAGGAAGGGGCTCAGGGCTGGGACAGGGGGGTTGGGGTGGGAGGGGGTGCGGGGTCCTGGTAGTGCTTATTGCGGCTCCCAGGAAGTGGCTGCCAGATTCCTGCAGCCCCTAGACGCATGGGCGGCCAGGGAGGCTCCACACGGTGCCCTGGTGCCTGCAGGCACCACCCCCGCAGCTCCCATTAGTCATGTTTCCTGGCCAATGGGAGCTACCGAGTAGGCACTCAGGGTAGCGGCAGCCCATGGAGCCTCCTTGGCTGCCCATGCATCTAGGGGCCTCAGGGATGTGGTGGCTGCTTCCTGGTAGCCACGTGGAACCAGAGCATGCAGGGAGCCTGCCTTAGCCCCGGGCCCCCACTGTGCCACCAACTGGACTTTTAACGGTCCGGTGGGCAGTGCCGACTGGAGCTGCCAGAGTCCCTTTTCAACCAGAGGTTCCAGTTGAAAACCAGACACCTGGCAACCCTAGTAATGGACATTATTTATTATGTGACCAATCATTACCACTTAATAACAAAATGTGTCTGTAGGTTTTTAGTGAACAGTACACACTCCCATTTTATATAATAACCCTTAAAATGTATATGCTCTTTCCCCCGCCAAGGTTACCTATTGTAATTGTACCCTGCCATGGTGGGAGTGCTGGAGTGCTATGGCTCTCAAATACACTACTAGTGCTAGGTATACCATCACTCACAAATAGGTATTAAAGTTACTTCATCTGCTAGATCCTATATGTCCAGGACCTGATGGGTCCCAGAGGAGATACTGGCACCCAACTTAGACCAAAGAATGATTTATTAGATTTGGCAGAAAAGTTTTCAAATACCTTAGGCTCAGTAGTTTAAATAGTTATTAACAATAATAAAGTATACCTTGATTTGGACCTTACAATGTCAGTCCACATGAAAGTTATGGTTCCTTAGACCTATTGCCTCTGAATTCTTTCCTCCACTAGAAGTACTCTGGTATCCTGCAAATCTCCTGGC
Source organism: Malaclemys terrapin pileata (assembly GCF_027887155.1). NCBI lineage: Eukaryota > Metazoa > Chordata > Testudines > Emydidae > Malaclemys > Malaclemys terrapin. The sequence goes on along the minus strand of NC_071513.1, from coordinate 30,931,789 downwards.
TAGGCTGTGCCTTTCCACACAGTTCTACCATAACGATATATAGCACAGCTATTGGCAGCGGGACGCTTTGCCTCTGGTTGTCTGGTGTGCAACTGAATGGCCCACTTTGGGGTACCTGTTCCAGCTTATCATGCTGCAGCTCTTAGAACACAGCTGCCTTCAAATCCTGCACTCTTTCTAGGGCACCAAGACATCCAGCGTGTGTCTGCATGCTTGAATTTGACCCCATTACCCCAGTCACTGAACGAAGACCTCATGTGGTTAACAATTTTTCCCACCCCCGTTGTCTTTCAACTGTCCAGCCATCAATCAAAGATAACAATTGTATACTCCTATCTAATTCAGATCTTTGTAACATATTTCTTAATTCTGATATTTAATGTAGCCAAAATCATCCCAATGGCTCTGCTATGGTTCCTAAACAAGTAGACATTATTGGAGTAGGGGGAAAGGGTGATGGTGCACTGCTCAAGTGCTCGTGGCTTGAGGCATTGTACCTGGCTAGGACACAATGCCTCCAGAAACAGTAGGCAGCACACTTGGAGCAATGACACTTATTATATCTGTGGAGTGTGTGTGGCATGCACTCCCCGAATTGGTGCAACAATGACCACTTGACAGTTTGTGACATCAGTGGGATCACTGGCCACCCTCTCCTTTAGAGGGTAAAGTGATTTTATCCTCGTTATGGTGCCCTTCATGACATGATAGGCACATCTGTTTTCCATGCTTATCACTTGATACCAGTCAGCTCTATGTTCTTGGGGAACCAGGGCACAGTATCCAGCCTGTCTGACTCATGAAGGACACCCCCACCCCCAGCCTCTGCCTGACCCAAAACTGATCAGAGGAAAGACTTACAGAAAGCAATGGAAAAACGGTGAGAGACACATAACCCCCTTCGTCCCCCCCGACAATGGTGATAGGATTAAGGCAACTCCCATAGCCTCATCTGCATCAAAGATGGGACAAGGAGGCATCTCCATTAGCACACAGAATGGAGAACAGATTCCAAGGCAAGAACTGCATGGAACTCTGGGACCAGAGAAGCAGGGAAGCATTGCATCATGGGGGATCTCTGTTCCAGATGTTAATGAACCTACGGCTGCATGCACCCAGCTCAGCAGTTATCAGACCAATTCTAGTAATTAATCCTTAATTGATATCCAAAATACTGAAGCTGCCTAATTGCATTGTGAGCTCCCTTGAAGGAACACCACCCAGGAATGATCAGTTCCTATTGTCTAGCCTAAAGAAAACCCTTGAGTCATCAGGTTACCCATAAACAAATCTAGTGTTCTCCCTTGAACCATTGTTGTTTCCCTACCAAAAAAAAAAAAAAAACCTGCGCTCAAGTAAGTGTTCTGATGCATGGATCCAAACTCTGCATCAGTTCCACTGGGATTTCATCTTCTCCTGACTGATTGTGCTGGGGGCTCTGCCTGTCTCCAGCACTCAGGACCCTGAGCTACCACCATTACCTGGAAACCCCGAACAGTTCAAGCTTTATGGAGTGGTGAGACCCCAGTGTGCTCGCTCTCTTTCTCTCTCTCTGTGTTTTCTTTTCTATCTCAGGTATAACTTTCTAACCCTGACTTGTTTGATCAGGTATAGTTGTCTATATATGACTTTTGTGATCTTTAATAATGTAACTATTATGTTTGTTTAGGCTCTCCTTGTATGGTTATCACTATTATTCAATAAATAACTTTTATGGTTAGCTGGTTGCTTCCCTGTATGTCTCTCTGAACTTTACTCTTTTGTGGTTTTTGCTTCCTTATTTACTCTGCAGCAACGCTCCTCTTCCTAAACTAAAGCTCCCTGTAGCGCCCAAAAGTACTGTGGGGTTTGCTTATCAAGTGGGTTACTACCAGTACAATTGTAACATGAATGTGGGGATCAGAACATGCTGAACCTTTGACATATGAGGGTGGCAGCTTGGAAGTGCTGCTCAACCCAGATTACTGAGTCCAGGGGCATATAAGGGGTCAGCTTGAGAGTGTTGATTGACCCGGTCCACTCAGACTTGCTCTGTTAGAGAGAGAGAGAGTGTGTGTGTGTGTGTGTGTGTGTGTGTGTCTGTGTGTGTTCATCTGGTTCCGGGGCTGGAGAAACCCCAGCTATCTCAGGTATAACTATCCAGCTAGGTCCTGCAGGATAGCTCCATTGGGAGGGGACTTGGATAAGGGAGAAGTAGCGCTCCATATGAAAACACAAGTGACACAAGCAGTACATTGATACAATTACAGAACGCTGCCCCCACCCCAGAAAAGTAACCCTAATAAATGAGCATACCCCAAAGTAACGGGCAAAGCTGGTAACACAAAGTCCTAGGGAAAATTGAGATAGGAGGTTTTGAAGCAGATGGGATACTAGATGGGATACTAGCTAGTTTGTTTGTTTAAGGGTAGAGACTGACTGGGGTGCTTTGATTAGTGGACTGATACAATTTTGTGTGTGACTAAGTGATGGCAGGTCAGCCAGGTCTTTAGGTAGTTCCATTTCTGATTTGAAAACCAGATTAAATAGATTAAATAGATTTGTCTTTGCCTCTTACCTGGGGCACTTGAGGAAAGGGACTCCATGCCCCTTCTCTCACCTCTAGCACTCCCAAATACATAGTTGTTAAGTAGTCCTCAGTAGTTACACATGGCTTAAAACCATTGGTATCAAAATACAGCACCCTCCCACTTAAGGGAAAAATTCCTTTACACTTTTTTTAACATTTTTAGAATTAATTTTATAAAGCAAAGTCAGGTGAATCCAAGATAAAATATGTAAAGAAAGAAGACTATAGGACTGCAGCAGAGGAGTGAATAGAGGATTCCCACCTATCCAACATCACCACTAAGATACTCAGTATCAGGGGGTAGCCGTGTTAGTCTGTATCTACAAAAACAACAAGGAGTCTGGTGGCACCTTAAAGACTAACAGATTTATTTGGGCATAAGCTTTCATGGGTAAAAACCTCACTTCTTCAGATGCATAGAGTGAAAGTTACAGATGCAGGCGTTATATACTGACACATGGAGAGCAGGGAGTCACTTCGCAAGTGGAGAACCAGTGCTGACAGGGCCAATTCAATCAGGGTGGATGTAATCCACTCCCAATAGATACATGAGGAGGTGTCAATTCCAGGAGAGGAAAAGCTGCTTCTGTAATGAGCCAGCCATCCCCAGTCCCTATTCAAGCCCAAATTAATGGTGTTAAATTTACAAATGAATTTTAGTTCTGCTGTTTCTCTTTGAAGTCTGTTTCTGAAGTTTTTTTGTTCAATGATAGTGACTTTTAAATCTGTAACAGAATGACCAGGGAGATTGAAGTGTTCACTTACTGGTTTTTGTATGTTACCATTCCTGATGTCCGATTTGTGTCCATTTATTCTTTTGTGGAGGGACTGTCCGGTTTGGCCAATGTGCATGGCAGAGGGGCATTGCTGGCATATATAACATTAATAGATGTGCAGGTGAATGAGCCCTTGATGGTGTGGCTGATGTGGTTGGGTCCTCTGATGGTGTCGCCAGAGTACATATGGGGACAGAGTAGGCAACGAGGTTTGCTACAGGGATTGGTTCCTGGGTTGGTGTTTCTGTGGTGTGGTGTGTAGTTGCTGGTGAATAGGATACTCTGAATCTCCTTTTAATGTCAACAACATCAGGCACCCAGACACACAGATGAGTGTTGCCTGCTCCCAAGTCACCCAGGGAGGAAAGGGGGGGAGGGGTACACATGGCAGTAACTAGACATGTCAATAGCTGTTTCTGAGACTGTATAGGAAGTTTTCACTGTGGATAACCACCCTGGCTGGTGACCCCCTAATTATTTTCTGAAGATTGAGCCAATCAGACTGGGGGTGGGGTGTAGAGAAGAGGAAAGGAGGTTATAAATATAGCTGTTAAAGGCAGGCCTGAAGACTTAACAGCTAATTGATGCGGGATCAAGAGATGTGCCTGCTGTGAGGGCTGGACCCCAATCCCTGTAACCATGCTGAATACAGATCAGTGTTTTTCCAGCTTGTACTAGGGAAGCCTTCCACTAGGATAATGTTAGGTCCACCCCAGTGTGTTTTATGGATCTAGAGGGAGAGTAGGGGATGGGGAGGGACAAAGTTTTTGTTAGCATTAGCAGGTATAGAGCCTGTGGAACTTGCATTTAGCTATTATCTAACTGCTGTATGATGGGATTCCATCTCAGTTAAAGAGCGTCAATGGTAGTGAGGTAAAGGTTGTGAAATTCTTGCTGGACTTAGTTGGGCTTATGGGTAGAAGATGGTGCCCTATAGAAGTGAGAGCCTCACAGAGATGGAGGAAATGGATATTTTATATGCTGATCCCAATGCCTGTATCACTTTGGATACAGGCTATGGACTTCTGTTTCAGCAGCAACAGTCATCTATTAACCCAAGTTCTGCAATGCTGCTAGCTGTGGAGATCCCCAGACTATTTCCTGTCAGGGTTACAAATATTTAAAATGATCGAGATGCTGCCATTTCTCAAGCTCTGAAGAGTCCAGGTGACACACATTGCATGCTATGGTCACTCTATAATGACTGAGAAATCATTTCTGAGAGAAGATCATGGGGGCATTTTGAGCTGTGTGGTGAAGTATAGAGAATATTATACTGAAACCTTACATTTGAATGTTTGTAATGGAAACAAAATGGGGAAAGTCAGCATAAAGAACAACAGTATATTTACTGTCTAATAGCTTTTGTTTAAATGTTGTTCATAGTATTCCAAACACTGTTTACAGTATTTTATACTATCTACAACATGGGTAGGCAACCTACGGCATGTGCGCCGAAGGCGGCATGCGAGCTGATTTTCAGTGGCATTCACACTGCCCGGGTCCTGACCACCGGTCTGGGGTGGGGCTCTGTATTTAAATTTAATTTTAAAAGAAGCTTCTTAAACATTTTAAACACCTTATTTACTTTACATACAACAATGGTTTAGTTATATATTATAGACTTATAGAAAGACCTTCTAAAAACGTTAAAATGTATTACTGGCAAGCAAAACCTTAATTTAGAGTGAATAAATGAAGACTCGTCACACCACTTCTGAAAGGTTGCCGATCCCTGATCTACAATGTGTCCTGTGTGCATTAGTTTTACTAAAAGAGTGTTGTGCTGTTTGTTTAAAATTGACTGGGGACTGTTATCATCCCTTTATCAGGGTTTTACATACAATAGCCCTCAAATTTAATTGTGTGCAATGCTTTCTGAAAAGACAGATCTGTGGCTTCAGCAAAGAGTTAAACTGAGGTGCAGGAAGACAGAGTATATAATTTACACAGAATATTGTGTGAGCATCCCCTGTCCTCCCCCCTCTGTCTATCTGTAAAATGCTTTTTTATCTTTTCAAACAAAGCCTCTTTATAAATGTGGTGGTGGTTGAGGGGTGCGTTGTCGTGGTGGTGATTGAATGGATTTCAAAATTTTATATGGAACAGTGAATGGACTTGAATTTGAGTCTACATGAAAGAGTTAAACATCTTCACTTTACCAAGGTAGCTTTTAATACTATGTGGAAAAAGCAACTATATCAATTCTCTTAGCAACTTATAAGATATGAGCAGTCTTGAACACTCATTGTTACCGAGATCAAAGAAAAGGATGCTTTCTTCCTTCCCAGTGTTTATCATGACAACCATGTGACTCTAAAAGATCCAAGAGTTAGCTTAGGTACAACTTTTATCAGAAAATAAATGTATGCCTTTTTAGCTACATGAAACTCTGGAACATGCAGTATTTAGACTAAGACTTTGGGTTCAATATACAATTGAGTCTTTCAAAGTCTTTCTATAAACCACAGTGAATTCAGTAACAATTGTAAAGGAATTCTGTGATGTTCACTAATATAAATAGGAAAGAATAAGTAAGAGGGTGTTACGGCTAATGTTCAGATCCTTATATTTAAAGTAACAAGTCCTCAAGGAAAGCAAAGTTTTATATGTATTCTGTTACATGACAGAAGAATGAAATCACAAGGATAATTGATGTGGAGAGAAGTGATAATGCCCTACAGAGCTGTACTCTCTATGACTTGTTAAATATATACATATAAATAAAAGGAAATATTTTCCCTCATAAACTATTCACAAGGCAATATTAAGATTTTCTGCCTATTAGTCTCCTTCTGTTAAGTGCTGAATGCTCAGCACAATAAGGCTGAACAGAAGGGTATGAAATATTTGTTTATTTCAGCACGGTGTAAAACGCCACATAAATGCAGATGTGAAAGAGAAATGACCTCATTTTCATTTTCTAACCTTCATTATATTTTAATTGTTCATTATGTGTATATGGGTCAAAAGACTTTGGGAAGGATCCCTCCCTCTAGCCCAGCCATTGAACAGTGCTGCAGGGATTGGAAAAGCCCCTTAGACAAAACAGGAGGGATTTTCCCTGCAGAGGTACTGAATACATTTGCTGGGCATGACAGATATGGCAGTTTCCTGCAATATTTCTGGGGGAATCTTACTGTATTAAGTTTATGTATCATTGTGGGTCAAGCATAGGATGTCATTTCATGAGAGAGGGTGACAACAGCACCTATAGGCATTAAGAACTGTGGGTGGTGACTAGGCACCATCTGAAGAGCCTTGCATATACTAGTTCAAACTGGATTCTCCATAAATCAATAGACAAAGAACTTTTGGATAAATAGCCTGAGTTTAAACTGACTCATGGCCTTCTTTATGTCCATATATGCAATCAGGACTTTCTGCCCAAAAAGGGTCCCAGTCCTTCCTAGGAAGCGTTGGAAGGGCCTACTCAGGACCCATAAGACTGATGGGTGACTTCTGGTAAGATTTTAGTGTATGTATAGGAACTTTTATTGTTTTTAGTATTTTCTCTGTAATGCTTTCACCTTAAGAATAAATGTGCTTTCTTAGAAAGAGCTGTGGGATAACTTGTGACCACTGGCAATTTCAGCTGCTCATAGCCTTCAAAGAAAAAGCAAAGTGCAGATGCTGGTCATGGTCTGGTTTTCTGGGGATATCATAGTGTAGGCAAGAAACTGTGCAGTCTGGAACATGTCAGGAGGGAGAGAGATGTGGGTTTCTGTCCAAGGGACAATGGCTAAGGGGCTGGGATCCTAGAGTAGGTGTCCTTGGTAGACCATGGAGGAGGAATACTGATGCCCTGAAGTGTGATAACAGGAACTTTTACAAGCCCTGGTATAGAGGCATGCTGGGAAATAGGCTCAAGACTAGGTGGGGTGTGTGAGAAGCAGGGCCACAGTTCATAGCACTGCAGAGATTCAGGGCATTGCTGCCAGCCATAGGCAGCCACAGACAGGCTGCCATAACCTGTACAGGGACCAGGGCCACTTAGATTGTGATGGGGCCTGCTGACCCCAAAGAAAACCAGCATCATAGGGTGGCTTTAAAGGCACCCGAGTACCACCTCCTCCTGTGCTACACCTGTGTGCGCTGTGCTGCACTGCCAAATGGTGTGACATACAATCACGCCCTGAAAGGGGAAAACTTATCAGATATGTAACATTTCATCTTCATTATCATTTTACTCCTAAAGTGCAGTCTTTTCAATCCATGCCAACATTTATCATACACTCTTTACATTTGACACTTCATTGTCTAGCCCTTCAGCACCAGGAGTGTACCATACATCACAAAACCACTTTCTTAATCCGCTGCAGTGGTTTTTTTTATACAAAATACTGCACAGAACCATATCACTTTTAACCATCTGGTAATACTTCCGGGTTTGAAAATGTAGTATGAGTAGCTATATTTTAAGGAATAGAAAATATCTAATTTTTCTCCTTTTCTTTCATTCCAGCTGTTCCCTAACAGAGAGGTCAAATCAGATTGCTCTGTAAATGTAAGGCCAGCCCAAATAAATGTTAGTCTTTAAGGTGCCACCAGACTCCTTGTTGTTTGTGTAGTTTTGTGCAGCCAATCAAACATGTCAGAGCCATCTTTTTATCTCTGAACAGTATTGTTGTTACAATTATTCATAGTATCTAGGGCCTGATTTCCAAAAAAGTATGGTCATAATGACATGTATAATCTGTATACAAAATTATCATGAGAGTGGAGTCCATGGGGTCCCTTTTTTCTATCCTATCTGTTTATCCAAATTCAGAAAACTTCCTCAATAAATATACGGCTTGGTGAAGCAGATGAAGATATACGGTTAGCCAGAGAGGGGAGCAAATTCAAGTTTATACAGGGAAAAAAGTCATTTCTGCTAAAGGTTTTTATAAACGTTGTGTTGAAGTGAGCAGGCAATGATTCTTAATGCAATAGAGCCAATATATTGTCAGCTGTGGTTGTTATTAAAAACAGATATGGTACATGACTCACCTAGGGTTTGATCACCACTGAAGTCAAGGGGAACACAAGCTAATTCCTTAGCAGAACACAATCAGGCTTCGCAATATAGAAAGTTTCTGTTTTCTTCCCCCCTTACTTATGGAGAAGGAATAGGCATGCAATACAGTACTGAAACAGTGTCCAAAACTAATCAATTTGTTTTAGGATGATGTGAAGTTGGGGTGGAGGAAGACACTATCCTCACTTTTTAAACTGCTTGGGAGTACACACTGTTCACTTCAGAGATCTGTAAAACATGAAAACTTACTGGGTTATATTCAGTGTGAATCCTATTAATCTGCCATTAACATTATGACATTCAAGTAATATTTAAAATGATATCATCAATATTATTTATAAGGTCAGAGATGTCAGAATTATATTATTACTAGAATTAAAGGCATCACTAAAATGCTGCTGCAGGGTAATCAGCTCCTGGATTGCTCTTTGTCATTTTAGGAGTACGTATGAATGTGTGGCATATGGTACTTAAGCTAAAAATATTGCCTGCACATACCTATGAAGTGGGAATTAGCAGCATGCTGCTTCTGATTACCATAAATATTTCCAAATTAATCTATTACAATTAGTTGAAGACATGAAGCTATATCTACTTGAGGTACCTATTGTAATGGCTCATGGATAGAGATAATTACAAGATTTTGGCGCTTACCCAAGGCTCTCCAATTGTTTGTAAAACAATTACAGAGCACCCTTTCACAGTAGGCAAGCAGTAATATACCTATTTTAGAGGTGGGGAAATTAAGGCACAGAAGTTAAGTGGCTTGTTCAAGGTCATACAGCATGTTAATGGCAAAAGTGGGAATGGAACCCACAAATACAGAATTTCAGCTAACTGGATGGCTGACAGCAGTACTGCCTGATCCTCATCTGTCTTCCATTTTCATGACAGAAGCATGATCTCATCTTTCAGTGCTGCTGCATGTTTAAAACAAGCACTGACCGAGAAGTTGTCAGACTGCTAATATCAAATCAAATTCATATTGCCTATTAGATTTATGCAAATTGACTTTTTCAGCAATAAGTTGCTTTTCTACAACTTCTGATTTAATGTTTGAACAAAGTTGCCTCAGAAATTGGAATTACAATCTTGAACTAAGAAAGATAAAATCAGTGCTTGTAACAGTTATTGCTAGGAATATAGTGTTTATAGATTTAAATATAGAAACAGTTTGTTCTTTGGTATTTATCAGTGTCAAAGCCAAGAGACCTCCAAGAGCAGGAAAACAGTGGATGAATGACAATAAAACTGCAGGTATCAGATATCTTGTAATTGCTGATTTGGTTGCGCAAGCTGTTTAATTGTGAAAAGAATATATATATACACTCACCTAATGTTCCTGTGCTTGGTTCCCTAATGGAACATTAAAATATAAATGTTTGGGAATGTCTCTTGTAGTTGATGGCATGCAACTTTTTCAAACTTTCTGTTTAGTTTCAAAAATAGGAACAAAGTAAATACATCCATTAAGGCAAGGGAAAACAAACAGAATGAGGAAATCATCTAGAGAATGTAGTTGTATTTACAGATTATTTAGTTAAACAGTGGAGGGCTTCATCCTTCAGTAACTGAGATAAGAAGGTGTTTGTTACATGGAAATGTCATTGTGTAAAAGTGAAAAGAAAATATTGAATATAATAGGTGAAACCCTGGCAAAATTTTCATTGACTTCAGCAGGGCCAGAATTTTATCCAATGTGTCTAATCACCAAATTATGCCTTCCTTCGGGTTGTGAGAGCAGAACTTAGCCCTTGTATGCATTTGGCATTGATTGACCCTTAACATTTGGCTTTAGCAGAAGAGCTGATGGTTCATAATAATCTAAATCAAGCAACTTTCCTCTTGAATAGCTAATATATGGTATCAGCTATGGTTTAAGAAATCAATTATACCATCCCACTGTGATATGTGAACTTATTTATTAATTGTGTAAAGTATGCAATTTCTTCTGTCACTGTCAGTGACTCTCACAATGCTCCCAGCTGTAAGAATGATTACATTGTCCCTCCTCTCCCCATTACTTCCCCCTTTAAACTGCAGAATAAGAATCCTCCCCTCAACATTCAAAAGTTCTAAGAGTGCTTCCCTCAGAGAGCAGTAGCCTCTGTTTTAACCTGCCCCTCTGGCTGGCTTTCAGTGTGGTGCCCTTTCTTGGGTCTGTGCCAATAAATCCACACCCCTGGTTTCTGCTGCATCCTTGCTCCCTCCTGCTGCTGCTTCTGCTACTGCTTAGTGTGAAGCAGGAAATTAGCAGCCCATGAAGAGACAAGTTTCCCAGCAAGAGGGATAAGAAATGACTGGCTAACAAGAAAGGGCTCTTTGAGTGTAAAATACAACCTCCCCTATATGCTAAGAACATAGCCTTTTCAAATGCCCAGGCCCTGCCAGCCTGGGAATTTTGGAGGGAGCTCAGGGTTCAATATAGATTTCCCCATATGGCAGCACACTCCCAGATAAGCCCACTTTTCATTGTTCATTCATAAAAGCTTATGCTTACTTAGCTACTGTCCAATTTATTCAGTGTAATGTGTGCTCAGATACTTGCATCATATCTTATAGATGATGTTTCAGAATAGGAAATAACCTAGGAATAGGAAAATAGATGTTGGATTAGTGCCCTTGGTGGCATGACTGGACAAATAAGCAATGCTTCTGATGGAACCTTTAAAGAAATAATGAGTGTCTGCTAAATTCAAGTACCCTATCAATTATAGTATGTTTACAACATATAGAATTAAAAAGTAAAGAAAAACAAGACAAAAACCTTTACCAGTGTCAATAGGCATCTAAGCTATAATATCCTGATCGTGGTCACAAACCTTCTGACGTCTTACAGATACTGTATTCTTTGAGGAGAAGAAATCATCATCTTTTCTTTTATCTTTGTTCTGCAATAGTGCCCCAGAGCCATCTTAAAAGCTTACAGAATACTACTGAACTTTCATATCTGCACAATCACTTAGAATTCCATCTAGTTAGGCTTTGATATTTATTTCTTTTTTATTTAGACAAAGCAGTAATACAGTCATACGAGTGTTCTATTTTCCAATATCTCTTTTCAACATTGTTCATGTTTGGAATAAATAACTAGAGCAATATGGAGTCCTAAAAAGAGTATACATTACCCTGTGTCCATTTATGGTGGTGCAACAATTGACCTTACGCTAGATCAGGGGTAGACAACCTATGGCACATGTGCCAAAGGCGGCACACAAGCTGATTTTCAGTGGCACTCACACTGCCTGGATTCTGGCCACCAGTCCGGGAGGCTCTGCATTTTAATTTAATTTTAAATGAAGTTTCTTAAACATTTTAAAAACCTTATTTACTTTACATACAACAATAGTTTAGTTATATATTATAGACCTATAGAAAGAGATCTAAAAACGTTAAAATGTATTACTGGCACGTGAAACCTTAAATCAGAGTGAATAAATGAAGACTCGTCACACCACTTCTGAAAGGTTGCCGACCCCTGTGCTAGAGTATTAAATACTTGACTAGAACCAGCAAAATTAACTGCACAGATGCATAAACAACAGATTATTAATTTAAAATGAAAATAACACACTAAAATAAGTCTAAACTCAAAATTATTCTTTGGAGTCACTTTGAAAATGATCTGAATAAAGGGATATATTCCAGTATTGGGTCAAACACTACTGGAAAAAAATAAAAATAGCATCAAATTGAAATATGAGAATTATGACTACTTTACCTTGCTATTGTATCCCCTATTCAGAGTACATTAAAGTCAAATATTTGCTTTGGGTGGGTTATTTTTTGATAACTGACACTTTTTAGGTACTGTTGCAAATTAAAAAAAAATTCAATGGAATTGTATTGGAGCTGTGTGTGAGAGAAACAGCTACCTCAGATATGTTTTGACTCAATTGTTTTCCTTGTGTCATGGAAATGGGTCCATAAATTCAGGAGCAATGGGTTCTTCAGCCTCCATGCTATAGGAGGCAGAGTTAGATGTTTTGAGTGGCAGGGCTGAATTTTCTCTGCCTCCAAAAGTGAAACAGGCTGAGTCAGGTCCCATGTTGACTGACTGTCCATAACCCAGTTAATTCTTTCTTCTTTTTCTTCTTGGTGTTTTTTTCATGGGTTCTTTTTTCCTCCGCTCTCCATTCTTTTAGTTGAGAACTACTGCCCTTTTTAAATTTACTCTGTGGAGCACTAGGCAATTGTGGGGCTTTTGCCAAGCTCTCCCTCCAAATTAGCCCTGATAGTGGTCGGAAAAGCATAAAAGAAGGGTGAGGGCAGGGTACCCTGTACACTTGACTGAGTGTACTGAAGGAAAAAAGTTCATTTTTCTCCCTCAACCTTGGTGCTACCATGATTACAAAGCAGGCCACTGGCTCATCCCACAGTTCAGGGAAGTGGCTACAGGCAAAGGAGGGGCCCAGTAAGGCAAGGCACTGAAAAAGGCATCTAGAACACAGAGATCCAATCTTGTCACCCCTCATGAAGAACTCTGTCCCCCAGCTGAAGGGGACTTCATACCCAAAGATTGCACTTATAGGAGGGTGGAATCAGCTGTCCACAGGGGTTCTGAAGCAGTGTGGGTAGCCCTTAAAGACTCAGCTATGGCCATTCTTTGCCAGAACAGTACTGGCTTATACTGATTCCCTGTTCTCTGACATTCCCAAAACGGCGACCAGTGCCAAGGTGTTGAGATCCTCCTTAAATAGGATTTCCTTAACACTGCTCTAGTTAAACTCCTCACTCACTGCCTTCAGGTTCTTCACCAGCTTGATGGCATCCAATGCAGTGGAAAGAAGGCATCTGTGGATACAGACATACAAGGTATAAGTTTTCACCCAACAGTTTGTTTTTTTGGTGGTTTTATTTATTTATTTATTGGTAGCATACCTGTACTTGTGAGAGAAACTTGTCAGGGAACCCAGAGAAAAAGACTCATCTGAAACATAGGACAAAAACAAATTCTCTCTCCTTTGTTGTTGATGATAAAGCTCAGAAGAGAGATTTGTAACCCATTTTTCTGCTCTAGGCAGCCCTTTTTCAGTGTCATGGTGTTTCATGTAGATACAGTAGACACAACAGATTATCTAAGAATAGATGGGAGAAAACCCCAGAGATTATTCCTTCTTCAGGAATGACCCTAAGATTAATCAGTGACTACCTTTCTCCCACTAACATTCACCTGGGTGGGAGAGGACCTGTCTCTATTTGTTTCCACCTGCTTTGCCACTACCATACACAAATGGTTGAGACATCATTTCCAACTGTAGAATTCAGAAGAACTCCCCTCCACCCATCCATGAGGAAGGCTATGTTTAGGCAAAGTGACCACCTTTTCAAAATCAGGGCAATTGAGACTGTTCTAGATCAGGATCCTAGACCTAGACCTAGACTGTCCTAGACCTTGGGGCTTATACTACATACTATTCCTTGTTCTAAAGAAACTGGGAGGAATGGACTGGACTGGATTGAACAAGTTGATCCACTTCCACAAGTTCAGTATGGCCCCTGTGTATGCCCAACATGGAGGCTGTCACCCAGGGGGATTTTTTAATACATGTGGACCTGAAGGAGATATATCTCTGCATTCTCATCCTTTCGGCTTACAGACAGTACTAGCGATTTGCTTACAGTACTCTGTACGTGCCGTACAAAGCCCTTTATTTTGGTAGAATCATAGAATATTAGGGTTGGAAGAGACCTCAGGAGGTCATCTAGTTCAATCCCCTGCTCAAAGCAGGACCAACACCAACTAAATCATCCCAGCCAGGGCTTTGTCAAGCTGGGCCTTAAAACCCTCTAAGGATGGAGATTCCATCATCTCCCTAGGTAACCCATTCCAGTGCTTCACCACCCTCCTAGTGAAATAGTGTTTCCTAATATACAACCTAGACCTCCCCCACTGCAACTTGAGACCATTGCTTCTTGTTCTGTCATCTGCCACCACTGAGAACAGACTAGCTCCATCCTGTTTGGAACCCCCCTTCAGGTAGTTGAAGGCTTCTATCAAATCCCCCCTCACTCTTCTCTTCTGAAAACTAAATAACCCCAATTCCCTAAGCCTCTCCTCATAAGTCATGTGCCCCAGCCCCCTAATAATTTTTGTTGCCCTCCGCTGGACTCTCTCCAGTTTGTCCACATCCCTTCTGTAGTGAGGGGACCAAAACTGGACGCAATACTGCAGGTGTGGCCTCACCAGTGCCGAATAGAGGGGAATAATCACTTCCCTTGATCTGCTGGCAATGGTCCTACTAATCATAGGCGTGCGCAGCACATTTCATTAGGGTGTGGACACAGGGAATTTTTTTTAAAGGTGAACATCATAAAGGGTGGGGTGTGGGAAGGGGTACTATGTGTAGGAAGGGGCTCAGGGCAAGGGATTGGGGCAGAGGAAGGGTGTGAGTTGTATGATGGGGCTCAGGGAAGGGGGTTGGGGTGCAGGAGGGGTGCAGTGTGCAGGAAGGGGCTCAGGGCAAGGGATTGGGACAGAGGAGAGGTGTGGAGTGCAGGGTATGGCAGGGGGCTTAGGACAGGGAGTTGGGGTGCAGGAGGGATACAGGGTGCAGGCAGGGGGCTCAGGGCAGGGGATTGGGGGGTCAGGAGGGGGCTCAGGGCAGGGGGTTGCAGGGCAAGGTGCAGGCAGGGGGCTCAGGGCAGGGAGTTGTGGGGCAGGGGGTTGGGGTTCAAGGTGCAGGCAGGGGGCTCATGGCGGGGGGCGGGGTGCAGGATGGGTTCGGGCTTTGGCCCGGCGCCGCTTACCCACAGCGGCGCACTCCCTGCCTGCCAGGGCCCCATGCCGAGCCGCTCACCACGTCCCCGTGCAGCCCTGGGTGGGGAGGGGCAGCACAGGGCTCTGCACGCTGCCCTTGCCACGCCTCCAGGTACCTCCCCTGAAGCTCCCATTGGCCGTGGTTCCCTGTTCCCGGCCAATGGGAGCTTTGGGAGGCGGTGCCTGGAACAACCCCCTGGCCCCAGAGACATGGTGCCCTGATGGCTGCTTCTGAAAGCAGCGCGGGGCCTGCGGCTCCATGGGGGGCAAATCCCGTGGGCCGGATCCAAATCCCTGAGGGGCCAGATCCGGATCTGGCCTATGGCCATTAGGGTGTGCCCGGGCACACCCGGCACACCCCGTGCGCATTCCTATGTTACTAATACAGCCCAATATGCCATTGGTCTTCTTGGCAACAAGGACACACTGCTGATTCATATCCAGCTTCTCATCCACTGTAATCCCCAGGTCCTTTTCTGCAGAACTGCTGCTTAGCCAGTCAGTACCCAGCCTGTAGCAGTGCATGGGATTCTTTCTTCCTAAGTGCAGAACTCTGCACTTGTCAGATAAGATCCTCACCAATTCCAGAATGCTCCCTTTTACAGAGTAATCTCTTTTGAGCCTGGGTGCAGCAATAACTCACACCCCTTGCAGTCACTGCCCTTTGTTCCAGTTTCTTCCAAGTATCCTGGGTGGTGGAGAGGCTCTCTCTTTAGCCAGCTGAAGACAAAATGGAAGGGTCTCCCAGGGGTTTAAATAGACTTTCTCTTGTGAGTGGAGACCCTCTCCTCACTCCTATGCAAAGTCCAGCTCCAAGATGGAGTTTAGGAGTCACCTGGGCAAATCACATGTCCATGCATGACTCACAGTTTTTACAGGTAGCTTCCATTGTTTATATGCTACCTTGAACATCCTCAAGTAGACTTCTTATGTGGATTGGAGCATTCCAAGATCCATTGTCCTTTAAGTGTTTCTTGATTAGGTACTTAATTTCAACATTCTTTCTACAGAAACTGACCAAATGCGCTACTAAGGTTATTTAGAAATCAAGCAAGTACACAGCCAACATTCATAACTTCGAATACAAAAATGATACATGCATACAAATTGGATTAATATATTCAGTAAATCATAACCTTTACAGAGACATGTTACATGGCATATGTAGCATAAAACACATTCTAAGCATATTTCCATAAAGCCTTATGGGAGGTACCGTCACAACATACGTGGATTCACAGACAGCATAACTGCCATGGTATGTTCGTTACAAGTGACAGTCACAACATTCTTCAGGTGGGCTGTGAGAAACAACCATGCATATTACGGGAAACTGAATTCCACAGTAGATTGGCTCACCTGCAAAAACGTGGACTTGTGGAATAGTGTCTCCACCAGAGGTGTTCGACCTCATAGTACAGACCTTTGTGAAACCAACATGGCATCTCTATGCATCCAGCTCCAATTCCAAGAGAAGCAACTTCTATGCCACGAGGAGAGCTCATCTGGGCAGGGGGATCGATTCCTTTTTCCAGGTATGGCTAAGGGCTCCATCATGTTCATTCCCTCTTTTTCCCATGATCACATGTACCATCCAACAAATAGAGAGACAACAGGCTCTAATGAGACTCATTGCACACTGCAGGCACAGACATTCCTTGTTTTCAGAGCTCATGTTGATGTCCGTGGTGCCTCCACTAATATTACTATCCACTCTGGATCTGTCATCACAGGGATCATCTGTTCTATTACAATCCAGCATCTCTGAACCTGTGCCTGATTACTGAGACATCACATTTAAACACACACACACACACACACACACACACACACACACACACACACACACACACACACACACACACCAGCTATTCTCAGCTCTGCTGAAGTCGAGAAGGTTTCTCAGTATGCAACAATATGGAGAAGATTTGATTCCTGGTGCAGATCATGAAGATACACAGAAGAATTAGAATTGGTCTAATTGTTCCTAGAATTCTTACAAGCAGGCCTGTCTCAGGGGCTACAGTACAACAGTTGACCCCATTTTTGAAACCTCAAAAGATACCTCAAAGCTACCACCTTAATCAAACCTCCTATTCACAGGGTAGCTTTCCTAATATTAGATGCCCACTTCTGACCCCTTGTCTGTAGTGCATTATATTTCCTGACGATGAAGGTCACTTTTCTAGTGGCCACAATATCCATCCAAAGGGTATCAGAGTTGGAAGTTTTCTCTATTCTCCTTGAAAAAAATTTTTTTTCCATAATGGCAGGGTGGTGCTATGGCGAGACCTTTCATTCATTTCTCAGATAATTTCCTTCCTCCACCAATCTGAGGAGATCTCACTTCCGAGTTTTTCCATAAATCAAGCCTATCCAAAAGACAGGGTTTGGCACACCTTAGATGTCTGGAGGGCAGTAAAGATCTATATTACAAGAACAAAGCCCTATAGTAAAATCTCCACTTTATTCATTCTAATACAGCACAGGATTAGGGGACAGGAAGCTGCCAGGTCCTCCCTAGTAAGATATATTGGGGGGAACTATTTCCAAGGCATATAAAGACAATGGGAAACTCCTCCATTCAAGATTTTCCACAAAGGCAATGTCAACTTCATGGACTGACAGGTCCAGTGCACCATATGACTAGTTTTTGTGGGGCAGCAACTAGGGCTTCTCTGCATACATTCAAAGATTCATAAACTTCAATTGGGTAAAGCAGCCTTCAGCAGTACTGTTCTGCAACTCGTGGGTCACCCTTGCCCACCCAACAATCAGTAGCAATAGGGTTGGGGAGGATACTGTTTCAAAAATCCTATGACTACAGTTTATATGAGGTTTTTTGTTGTTGTTGTTGGGTTGGACAATTCTTCTACTTAGTTGTGGGGCAGATTTATCTGCTCTTGTTAATGTGTTTTGGGAAGAATGTTTAATTCAGAAATGACAGTTATCAGCTTTAGAAGTGACTCTCTGGAGGGGATCTTCAGTGGGAGGGAGGTTATCTGGAGAATCAGCCCAGGAAATCAAAACACCTGATTCTGCCTCCTATAATATGAAGATTGAAGAACCCAATCACTGCTGAATTAGATCCATCCCCCTACCCAGAATGAAATTTGAGTGAGACAGATTTTCTTGCTCCTAAGTAGTGACATTAGTGACAGTGACATTAAGTGTGTCTATCTGATATTTCACATACAAAGCAGATAACATTTTAGCAATGTGATAGCTAAGGGTATTTTTTAAAGGATGAAACACTGAAATAGAAAAGTTAAACCAGGCACAATTTAATGCATTTCTGAGTGAGTCTATGATGTGAGAGGTAAGTGATAGTGTAACGTTTGACTTTTTTGGAGTTGGACAATGCACACCTTTAATCACTTGGAGAAGGTCTGCTAGAAAGAGAGCCAGAGTTATTAGGCAGTGGGGTTGAAGTTTGATCCTCCAGTCCTTATTCAGGCAAAATTCCCATTGAAATCCAATGCAAAAAGTCAATTTTTTACAGGTACAACATTACCTTATTTGCTATTAAACTAGGGATGATATCACTGGGAGCCAATCAGAGAACTCCCTTTTTGTTTCCAAAACTACTGAAGTTAAAACCCAGAATTAAATTGGGGAAGTACATAGACAAGGTGGGCGACGTAATATCTTTAGATTGGACTAACTTCTGAAGGTAGTCCAATAAAAAATATTACCTCACCTCGTATCTGGAACTGAGCCACTGGTTTATGTTCAGGATGTTGCAGAGCAGGACCACCCTAATGGTAGCTTAAAGCAGGAGCAATGGGAAGGAGGCAGGATATTGTAGCCTATTCATCCCCTTGAATACCCAACCCACTATTTAGGCTGGCCTGACCCACTGCATGGTCTCTCCACACTTTGTGGTGATGTGCATCTCCAGAGGAGCACCACGGGAGGAGTCTCTGTGTTCCCTGAGCAGAGACTGCAACAGTGAATGGCCCTTACATGAAGTAACCGTGTAGGGGAGAGATGTTTCTTATACCCTTCTCTAGACCGTGTACCCACACAAAGGCCACTCCCAATCTGGCCTTACAGGTATCAAAACTGTTCATATTAAGGGACATGCTTGATTCTATGCTATTATTTAAAAGGAGATATTCCTAAGGTTATACATGAACTTCTCATGTTTGTGATGTTTTATATGTGCTTTTATTTAGGAGATTATATTAGGAATTCCTCCATACCACTCCTTTCCCTGCAGTCCTCTAGACTTTTCCCCAGCTTCCCTAGCCTTACTCCGTGGAACTTAGGAGTTATCTGCAGGGTTTACAACTGTCCTGCATGTCTCCTGGTCCTGCATAGACTTTACCAATAACAATCAGGTCATGCAGACCATATTCATCACTCTAACAAGCTGATTTTTGTGAACTAATGATGGATCTGATTTGGTTATTATTGTTTTTATTTGTTTTTAGTTACTATGTGTTCTAGATTCTAAGGGCGCTTAACTGAATGTACAGTTTGAAATCAAAAAGGTTAAACAGTAGGTAACATTTTTGTTAAAATTTCAGTTTTAAGCATCCATAATTGGGGATATGTGTACACTACAAGCTAGGGGTGTGATTTCCCTGCTTACATACACCCACCTGAAATGGGTGGGTGTATGTACTCGGCACGGCTAAGCCATTCCCCTGCTTGCATACACATACTCACGCCAGCTCTCACTGCTGCTACTCATGCTACTGTGAGACACTGCTATTTATACTCATGCTAGCTTTATGAGAGGTAGCGTGAGCGTGAGAATCTATATGCACACCCCAGCCCAGAATGGAGACCTAGCCTTAAACATGATCTGATCAACTGCCTTTAAACTTTACAGAAATTCTAATGTACCCTGAAAACAATCACAATAAATATTATTAGCGGGCAAGTGTAGAAAGGAGTAAATATATGGCTTACAATTGAACTTTGGTTGCAACCTTAACTATGGAGCTGCTAGTGACTCCATATTCAAGGTTATTTTGAATGAGCTGTACCTCACAAATTTTCTTCACACTTTGCAGAAAAATGTTTTAGATACCAGTCTATAACCTACTCAGTACTACAAACAGAATTTCTAAATGAACACCCAAGGCAAGGACAAGAACAGTCTCCCTTTAGTTCTATCCCCACAAGCCTTTCTCTCTTAAGATAAGGGAAAACAGTA
Source organism: Malaclemys terrapin pileata (assembly GCF_027887155.1). Lineage (NCBI taxonomy): Eukaryota > Metazoa > Chordata > Testudines > Emydidae > Malaclemys > Malaclemys terrapin. Next base: position 30,911,497 of record NC_071513.1, on the reverse strand, counting down.
GGGAACCATTGAAGGAGGCTTGTACGATCTGCAAACTGCAACCAGCCACCAGAGAGCAAACTACCATATTCACCCTGTAATCACTACTCCTAGAACAAAATACTTAATTACCTTGTTTAATTATAGCCTGTTCCCTTAAAATAGGGATTACACAAGGAATCCACCTAAATAGAAAGTTTGAGGTGATGGAAACAAACTATTTTTGAAACTCAAACATTAGATACAAGTTGAATCTCAGTTTGGGGTAATCTTAACGACCGATAAAGCAAAGGTTGCTTGATCCATTGTATTCACTATGCAGAATCACTTTTCTTTTCTAATTTTTCAGTCGAAACCAATTTTGCTAGCCAAAATTCTGGAGTGGCTGAAGTAGGTCTCAGAACTTGACTGCAAGGTTACCAAAGGATGTGAAAAATGTATTTTACGAGAGCACAATACTGGTATATCTCTGAGGCACTACACAGGAATATTCATCTAAAGAGTGAATTTTCAATTAATAGTAAGTGTGGGGTTGAGGGAGAGGGGCAGGAGAAATGCCCAGTAACAAAAATCTGTGGAGTTAAAGTTGGTGTTTCATGCATTCCTAAAATATACAATCACTAAAAATTGAGGAAATCCTGAGATAAGGCTCTTTAAACGTTACAAATGGCTCCTTGCAGCAATGTTGTACTCAATAATTTATATAATTATGGAAGAAAAGTTGATTTCTAAATTTTGGGGGGGAAAACAACACATATGTTCTCTGTTTTTAAATTGTTAGTTTCATGTAGGGATAAATATCAGTTTTGCCAGCCCTTTGAGTCCTGTACTAAGTGCAACTTAGCTTAATCACAGAGTCTAGATCTTTCACTCTGGGTGGATGCCCTTCTGTCCTGGGTCAATGTCCCTTTCAAACAGCTATTTACCATTCCAATCAAAATCCCCTATTATCTTTTGCTGTTGTGTCCTCCTCAGTGCTGATTCCTTCAGCAGATTTTTAATGGGAAAATAGGATTTGACAAACATTCTGAATGCATGTTAATGAAGGTTTTTGTCACTGAAATATAAAAAGCAGTCTATTGAGGATAGAAACCTAAAGAGTCCCAAAGAGACATTATGAAACAAGTGAAAAAAAATAAAAAAATGATCATTTGAAAATGTGCTTAACCTACTGGGTGGAATCCCGGTAATTAAAATGGCAACCATTTCAGATTGGAAAACTCACAAAAACTAAAGGTGCGCCTGTTTGGTAAATGGTGTAAGTTTGGGAAGGAAATAATTTGTTTTACTCATAAAAAGCAGTGGAATAAGCTTCCACTTTAACTGCCTTTTTTCAATGTTACCTTAAGTGTGGAGATGTGAAAGTCATTTTACTTTGGATGAAGAACGTGTTTTTAACACTGAACTATTTAAACAAAAATGATAGTGTGGTATAAAAGGTTTAAAGGCATAAGTTTAGGGAAGGTAAACAACATTACAAATATTTTTTTAAAATGCATTGACTATTTTTTGCAATTTTCAACATATAAAGCTTTGCACCTTAAGTCACCAGGAGTCCAGCTGAGTAATTTAAAATACCTCTAAAAAGATCTAAAATAGCTTTTCTATAAGAGCTGTCAAGTGATTAAAAAAGTAATCATGATTAATCGTGCAATTAATTGCACTGTTAAACAGCAATAGAATACCATTTATTTTAAATATTTTTGGATATTTACCACATTTTCAAATATATTAATTTCAATTACAACACAGAATACAAAGTGTACAATGCTCACTTTATATTTATTTTTATTACAAATATTTGCACTGTAAAACCAAAAACATTGTATTTTTCAATTCACCTCATACAAGTATTGTACTGCAATATCTTTATCATGAAAGTTGAACTTATAAATGTAGAATTATGTACAAAAACTGCATTCAAAAATAAACCAATGTAAAACTTTAGAGCCTAAAAGTCCACTCAGTCCTACTTCTTGGTCAGCCAGTCACTCAGACAAACAAGATTGGTTACAATTTGCAGTAGATAATGCTGCCTGCTTCTTGTTTACAAAGTCACCTGAACAGGCATTCACATTGACTGTTGTAGCTGATGTTGCAAGATATTTACATGCCACATGCACTAAAGATTCATATGTCCCTTTATGCTTCAACCACCATTCCAGAGGACATGCTTCCATGCTGATGGCGGGTTCTGCTTGATAATGATCCAAAGCAGTGCGGTCCGATGCATGTTCATTTTCGTCATCTGAGTCAGATGCCACCAGCAGAAGGTTGATTTTCTTTTTTGGTGGTTTGGTTTCTGTAGTTTCTGCATCAGAGTGTTGCTCTTTTAAGACTTCTAAAAGCATGCTCCACACCTCGTCCCTCTCAGATTTTGGACCGCACTTCAGATCCTTAATCCTTGGATCGAGTGTTGTAGCTATTTTTAAAAATCTCCCATCGGTACCTTTTTTGCATTTTGTCAAATCTGCTGTGAAAGTGTTCTTAAAATGAACATGTGCTGGGTCATCATCCGAGACTGCTATAACATCAAATATATGCAGAATGCAGGTAAAACAGAGCAGGAGACATACAATTCTCTCCCCAAGGAGTACAGTCACAAATTTAATTGACGCATTATTTTTTTAACGAACATTATCAGCATGGAAGCATGTCCTCTGGAATGATGGCTGAAGCATGAAGGGGCATGCGAATGTTTAGCATATATGGCATGTAAATACCTTGAAATGCCGGCCACAAAAGGGCCATGCAAATGCCTGTTCTCACTTTCAGGTGACATTGTAAATAAGAAGCAGGCAGCAGTATCTCCCGTCAATGTAAACAAACTTGTTTGTCTTAGTGATTGGCAGAATAAGAAATAGGACTGAGTGGACTTGTAGACTCTAAAGTTTTATCATTGTTTTGTTTTTGAATGCAGTTATATAACCAAAAAAATCTGTGTTTGTAAGTTACACTTTCACAATAAAGAGATTGCATTTCAGTATTTGGATGAGGTGAATTGAAAAATAGTATTTCTTTTGTTTATTATTTTTACAGTGCATATATTTCTAAACAAAACAATAGAAGGTGTGCACTTTGTATTCTGTGTTGTAATTGAAATCAATATTGAAAATGTAGGAAAACATCCAAAATATTTAATACATTTCAATTGGTATTCTGTTGTTATAAGTGCGATTAATCACGATTAATTTTTTTAAGTTAATCGCATGAGTTAACTCTGATTAATTGACAGCCCTATTTTCTATATATAAAAATGTGTGGGTTTTAATGTCTAGTATTTTGGGAACTTGCAGGTATAGAAGCACATGTTGTGTGTCACATTGGTTATCTGGGAAATTCCCATTCTAAACACACAAAGCTCCCATGTCTTGCTCTTCTATGTTGTGATATATTGGATATTCAACCAGACACCTTTGCACACCTGAATAATCTTTGTACCAAGCTTTGGGCCAGAGTAATGTGGAAAGACATTCCATGTTATGTTCGTTTAATTCTAGTGGGAAAAATAGGAAACATTTTTATTGCAGGCTGATTGGGTTGTATGATAGTCCCAGAGGAGATGGTAGAGTGCAGGTGAAGTGTTCAGTAGGTGTATAATTGTATTTTTTCACAAAGTTCAGTAATTCTTCACATGGATATCACTTCCACTGATATTGGGCGCATGCATAATAATATATGTCCCTTTCTCCTGTGGCTCCATACTACTATATGGACACCTGATAGAGAAGTAATGTTTGTGGGTGTACACATGGACATATGTGTCTTCTGGGTGGGAAACATGGCTGGTTGGTTGGTGAATTTGAGTCAGCTTCCAATTTATTTTAATCTGTTGCTTAGACAGACAGCTTTCCTATATTTCGTGTCTGGCACACATGCAACAGAGTTATAGGAGGTCTCTGATATGCATTCACCTTAAAAGGATGGCAGGCATAGAGCTTCTCCAGCTAAATAGTGCCATTGGATACCGTTGTAAGATGGCCAGTACAGAAAAAATGAACTTACAAAGCCCCTCCAGCCTATTTCACTGGACACACATTCATACTGAGCAGAAGAGTCAAACTCTTGGCAGTCATTGGCTTGTCTCAGCTGTTATTACATCTCTTGCCCTCAGCTAGCATAATTATTCTCTCAGGATGAATTTTAGCAAAACTAGGAATTTAGGTATTGCCACACTTGTTAAAAATACATGCAAATGTATCACAGGCATCTGCCCATTGAAAGTAAGAAGTAAATTGGTCCTGGCTACATTCATGACATAAATATTGTAATTAAAAAATTCCTGTTCCAGAATTCCACAAATCACATTGGAAACATCAGGATTTCTTTTTTATTTCTAGATACAAATTCATGCTGAATTAACTTTGAATATATATTTCAGGAGTAGTCTATATCTGCTTGAAATAACTTTGTTTTTAATCACTGAGCTTTTATAAAGCCACGCGTGATTTCATTAAAAAGTTATTTGTGTTAACTAGATACATTTCAAAGAACAGACGGGTGAATGTAATCAGATACTAATGTTCATGTTTTACTCATTTCTATTTTTGTTAGCAAGTTACAAGAAATTGATCATTGCTGTTAAACATTTGAAAGTTACAAACTCTACGGAGCAAGTAGATTAATCGTATTTATTGGGGTGGAGAGATTTTATGGGCAATAAAGTACAAAGATTTCATCCATAAAGAATGCACCAACCTGCCTCCAAAGTGATTTAGTTAATTGCTCTAAAAGTAGGTTGATTCATGATCAGCAAAAAGACAAATAAATCTTCATTTAAAGCTCTCAGAAAAAAGATTGCTCAATAAACTGTGTCAAGAAACCAGTTCCTCAGCTAAAACAACTCTTAAGAATGTTTTGAGATCTTTCATACTGAAGCACTGCAATAATGAAACATGCTCATTGCTATTTTTCAATCTGAGACTTGAAAATTCAAAAGAAGTGAACCCTTGATTAAAAACAGTTTGTATAAGGCATAATATTTGCACACCATACCAATAACTCCCATAAAAATCCCTCCCTTAACACCCATGAAAAGAGATTAATTGTTTTGTTTTTGCCCAATAACTTCTTGGGTTATCATGTTATCCTGTTACTACAGTGCACGAGTTTCTTTCGTACAGTGCAGCCACTTTGCATCCAAGCACCTCAAATGGGACAGATTCTGGCTGTTAAAAAGGCCAGCAGACAATTCCACTTGTGGAGGAGAACATCTCCATTGATGTAAACTTGATGGAAGAGCTCTGTGAAGCTCAAAAGCTTGTCCCTTCCACCAATAGAACAAGGTCCAATAAAATATATATTACCTCACCCATCTTGTCTCTGTATTTTCCAAACTGTTAAATTAGATTTCTAATAGCTCACATGAATGAGTAAGATTCCATTGATGTATTATATAACACCTTGATATTCTCCATAAAAAGATATGTAAGTCCATAATGTTATATTATCATACATTTTTTAATTGTGATGAGATTTTGACTCTTACTTGAATGAAAGAAAATCATTAGTAATGAATATCACCCATTCCTCTGTATCTAATGTCATACGTAGTCCACATTGCTAAGCCCTCTCCCATAAAGTCAAACACTTCTGAGAATGACATTTACATGCCAACAAATGCTATCATATCTAGTTCTGAAATGAAGATGTCATAACTAACTTCTAGGAAATGCATTCAGGACTGCACACACATACACACAGTAACAATATATTTTGTACTTATCTATCTACTTCCTGTGAAGAAATGTAAAGTGTTCAAACACTTACAGTAAGTTGCATGCCTAGATAAGAGCTTACTTTGGAAACTTGTTTTGTTTTAATGCCAGGCTGTGTTTGGTTTTACTGATTTGGTGGGTGAAGTGCAGAATGGGAAAGTAATGAGTGTGAAAGTTTGGGAGACTGATGCTGTTGTTTCTGTGAGTTCAGTTTGGTCTACTTCTTACCTACTGGTTCAGTGCTAAAAGGTATGAGTGAAAGATTTGTACATTTGTCTCATATTTTTCATATATTTTGTCCTACAGTGTAATTAGTAGTTAGTAAATAATGAGAAGTGTTTTGAGCATTTATTTTAGAAGTTTCTTTATCATTACCACTATTATTATTTTGCACTCGTATAGCATGTTTCACCTAAAGATATCAAAGGGCTTTACAAACATTAGTTAGGTAAGCATCCCAATCTCTGTGGGTAAAAAGGTGTACATGTCCAGTTCACAGATCAGTGAACAGGGAGGTTTAGTTCCTTGCTTAAAGTCACACTGCAGATGAATGGTAGAGCTGAGACTGGATGCTGTCAGCCCTTATACCCAGTCCCATGTTTTAACCAGTGGGTAAGACTGCATCTCTTCAGCATAAAACCTGGAGCACATTATTGTGGATATTTGAAAGTAAATATTATATATATTAAGTTGATAGAATTCTTCTTTAAAAAATTATGTGATAGCTTTGGTATCTTCCTTCTATCAATCAGAGATGTTAAGCTCCTGATTAACTTGGCTATTCAAAACGTGTGTGAACATGGAATAAAGTTGTAGTGTTGATGGTTTACAATAACAAAATTGATATATGCTGTATTGTATAGAGTAGCCCATATGAGGTACATACATATGTTAACCTGTAAAATATGGCTGCATGCATATCATTCACTGAACTTCTACCTCTCATGTAATGGAAACTTTTTGTTTAAGTAAGGTAGTTAAATTCAGTAATGTATTAAACTGGAATGTATCCTTGTGGCATCTAAATATTGAAAAGAATAAATATCAGAGCTCATGATGTTCAAATGGTCTAAAATCACTTGCAGTCTAGACAGCAGCTACATGCATTACTGTACAATATGATTATCATTATAAAGCATAGGCTGTATAAAATATGCACGCACAAATCTGCATATGTCCTAGGTTGGTTGGCTATACATTTTTCTTTAAAGAAGTGTATTTCTAATTAAGTAAAATAGAGCTGGAATGTTTCAGTAAATTCAACACAAAACCAGCAATTTCAACAGGATGCATTTGATGGACTCTTGATTTCATTTGGGAGGATGTTTCATATTTTTTGAAAGAGCAGCAGTGCCACCTACTGGTTTTTAATCTTAGTTATTTAAAAAAAAACAAAACCCAAACTTTATTTTCATTGAGTCATCAAATGTCAGTAACAGGATGTGTTTGAAACTAACATGGCAGGGTCAAAAATAATGTACATTTTCATGATTTGTTCACAATATATCCCTCATAATATTTGATACAAAACTTTTGACAAAAACTAAGTGGCCTTTTTGAGGCTATATAAATGCTTAATGCATTGTTTGTTTTCTAACAATTATAATGTTGATCATGATGAGTAATTAATACTTAACAGATGCTCTGATTTTCATCTTTAAACAAGAAAGCAGTTATACAGTCTCAACAAGGAATGTACAGCTGGGATTAATCTGTGTGAGGCGTAAAGAAGGCTGTATGATTTCTTTCATTCATTGCAAATACATTCTTATAAAGGTAAGAATTTGCTATCTAGACTTCCCCTTTGAAACAGTTACTCAAAAGGGAGGTAATATCTTTTTAAATGGAGCAAGCCTAGGAGATAACTCTTCCTGCATACCAATGGGTCCATCTCTGGCAGTGTTACCTATCTCTATGGAAGTATGCCATACATCTAACATCTTGCTGCTTTGTTGCAACTTTAGCTTTTAATACTGCTACTGGACTGTACATGCATTAAATAATTTAAATGCATGTTATATATTTGCATACACAAAATATGGGGATATTAATATTTTGTACTAGAGTGTTAGTGTTTCAGGAAAAATAATGGCCCTTTTTAAAGGACATGTATAGTAAAGAAATAGGTGATCTCACTTTTCCTTGGATGGATAGATGTGCCTTTTCATCAAATTTTGGAGAATTAATACATAAAAAGCAATGAAAATATTTATTTTGAGGAAGGAAATTTAAATTAGAGTTTACCACGTTTGCCTTGGCCCTGAAAAAACTTGCATACACTTAATTAGACATACATGAATAGTCTCAATGATTACACTGGGACTACTCAGCTGTGTAAAATTAGGCACGTGCATAAGTCTTTGCAGCATCGGGGTCTAAGTGTCCAATTCAAAATAACCAACATGGCTTTAATTTCAAATGCTTCAGTGAAAATGAACTGCTTACAATTTTCACAAAAAAGAATTATTTGCCAATATAATTTGGTAAATAATTCTAATTACCTAATATGTTTCAGAAAATAAGTTGTAAAGCTATAAAAAAAAAAGTGAAATTCATCAAACAAATGGAATGAAGTGTGTGTGTTGTATATGTGTAAAGGTAGGAATGGGTTTAAAAGGAAAGTACTACAATTAAAACAACAATTTCAGTGTCATTTATTCTGGTGCCTTTCACAGATGACGTTAAGCTCTAGTAATTGAAACTGGAGAAAGACTGTTCGGCATATACGTAGTGGACTGTGGGGGAAGAGCCAGATGTAAGTCAGCCTCTATTGAAAAAAAGGAGAAGGAAAGATGAGTTGTGAGGGAGAAGAGTTCCTATTGTGGTGGTTTTGAGAAAGATGTATTGCTTCTGCCTCAATATCATGGTGCAGGATTCTGAGGACAAGTATACTTGTGCTGGTTTTCTAAGAACTATAGTATGGGATGCTTTCTCTTGTTCTGTAAAGCTATCTGAATGAGCTCACAAAAGGTGGATGTATGAGATACTTATGGCTAAAGTGATGTTTTGAATAACTGGCTCATCAGAATTTGGCAACAAAGATGTTTTCTGTGTGCCCTTAAAGACAGCTTATTTAGTCTGTAGAAGACAAGAGTGAGGGGGGATTTGATAGCAGCCTTCAACTACCTGAAGGGAGGATTCCAAAGAGGATGGAGCTAGGCTGTCCTCAGTGGTGGCAGATGACAGAACAAGAAGCAATGGTCTCAAGTTACAGTTGAGAAGTCTAGGTTGGATATTAGGAAACACTATTTTACTAAGAGGGTGGTGAAGCACTGGAATGGGATACCTAGGGAAGTGGTGGAATCTCCACCCTTAGAGGTTTTTAAGGCCTGGCTTGACAAAGCCCTGGCTGGGATGATTTAGTTGGTGTTGGTCCTGTTTAGAGCAGGGGATTGGATTAGATGACCTCCTGAGGTCTCTTCCATGATTCTTCCAGAGAATCTTACATGATTCTCTGATAGTTGTCCTTGAAGGGAAGAGTCTGGAAGAATCAGACAAGAGTGATCAGAAATCTGGCTTCTGTATAACCAGAAACTAAAGGCTGATGACAAATAGTAGAGAAGGGAAGCTGTAAAAGAAGAAAGATCCATTGTGAATCTGGAATCCAGAGCAATTAACACAGCTCTTCTTTCAGTAAACCTGAATGCGTTTGGCAATAGAGAACCTGGCAGTAATTCAATCTTAAACATCATCCCCTAGTCTTGAGTTAGTGACCAGACTAAAATTAATCCACAGACTAATCCATGAGCTTAGTTTTCATGGGGTTTTCCTGAAGGACCACTTGTGTACTAGCTCCATCCCTCCAGAGAGCCACCCCCATCTCACTTATGTCCTGTATAGAGTTACTGAGTTGTGTCAGTAAACAATTACTCCACAGAACTGTGGCAGCTTTATTCAGGGTTCTAACACTTGCTGACAAGGAGCATCAAAAAAAGAGCCCAGTCTCCCAGTTATAGATGGCAACAACTTAAGTTCACTATTGATTCTGTTCATGGTTCATATCTATATTTCAGATAATCTCCTATAAATAACCTGTACTGGCCTTTGGTTACACTATATCCCTCTTAGGGGATCCGCCATTGCAGATGTGAAGTTGCTGCAGATCTGATGATGAATGTATCTCAAATATTTTAATGCCACCTGAGTATTTAAATGTAGGAAATACGTTTAACATAATTGTTCAGCAGGCAATTTTATCAAATTTATTTTGCCTTATTGAATTCATAGAGATCTGAAGCACTATACTCAATCAGAAAGGCAACTAATAAACATTAGTTTGATGATTATTAATAGTGTCAGTGAGCAATTAGATTTTAATTGACCATTAAATAAAGTCCACTTACTGTAAAGTTTCACCAACTGAGTTTAAAAAGCAACTAACAATAATTTGTTCAGAAAGCCGAGATGGTCATTATAATGGGCTCATGAGTCTTGATTTAAAAGTATCCGCACACTAATAAATTTTCTTCATAAACATAAGCGGTTTTTTGAATAAACAAGAAGGCATATATCCAGAAACATATGATTATGTTAATAGCTCCAACTGTTTTATACCAACTTCCTAAATGCCCTTTATTCTAGGATGCAGCTGTGTGAATCAGACCCTCATTATAAAAGCTCTGACCCTCTGCTCCCTGAGTCTTGCCCTAACTATCTTTTACAGTGTTCTATAAGGCTGACCATCTTGCAGCCAGCCAGTCAGAAGGCAGTTCCCTTACTCAAGCTGCTATTTCCCACTGGTTTCCTGAGAACACAACAACCATCCTGTTCTCCTCTGTAAGTCTTATGATTCCTTCACTACCTTCCTGTATGGCAAATCTATATCCTATTAGCTATTGGGGAAGGATGGGATGCCCAGTATTGATCATACCCTCATTAATCTCTTCGCCATTCAGTAACAGCCTTCATCCTGCTGTAAATATGTTTAGAGTTTTAAAATTACAAGCCCCATCCTGCTGTGTACAACATGCAGATGGATTGCTGCAACCATGGGAAGTTGCTCTTATGTCATTGGAGCTCTGTGCAACCATCCTCATGTTGTTCATTGGAGGATCACAGTCATAGACTCAGACACATTCTTTGCATGAGTTCTTCAATCACTACTGTAACTCTAGTACCTGAATCCCTCATAAATTCTCCCTGGAACTGGCCATGCTTCTTTGGATGTTTTCCAATAAACAAAATTGATTTCAGGAATTTAATTTGACTTCCTGAATTTGTATCTGATTAACAAATGTGTTTAATATTGCAGTGCAAGTAATGCAAAAATCTATGGAATATCTGTGGAAAAAGAACCTTCTGCATATGAAGAAATATGATCTTCTTTCTGTGGATTCTAGAAGGGTGGATATGCCGGGTAAATATCACTAGGAAAAGCATATTACACTACTACAGGCTGCATGATAAATTAAGGGGATTATTTGTGCAGCTGCCAAACCATTCTGCTCATGCTTTTTATTATTTTTCTGAGGAGCAATAGCAGACATCTTTTCACCTTAATAAGATTAATATTAGTTTTATTCTAGCAGGAATAAATTATTAGCTTTTTGTTTATGCTTTATATTAGCATCTTTTTGTTATCCTAATTCTGGCCTTGCACTTTGTATGTTCAGTTATCCTGTGGGGAAAATGTGTCCATTTCATTACAATATGGAGAACAGAATCCATTTTAATGTGTAACTTTCTTTGTAATCATTTGTGTTTTGTTATCTTACTTGTTTTAGAGAAAAGAAGTAGAATACAGAAAACATTCTCCTTCACATGTTTGTAAGCAGCTATTTTGTCCCTTTATAGTTCTCACTTTGCCAGTTATACAAATGCAGCTTTTCATTTTTCCCATAAGTCCGTCCAACTCCCTGATCATTTTTGTTGCTCTTCTTCAAATTTCCTCCAATTTGTCAATAACATAAGAGCAGAGGTGAAAGTAAGCCGGTACGCCCTGGCATGGCATGACGGCAAGGTCCGGCTTTCCCAGGCGGCAATTTAAAGGGCCTGGGGAATTGCCGCCAGAACCCTACTGCCGGAGCCCTGGGGTGGCGACGGGGCTCCGGGGGTTATTTAAAGGGCCGTGGCTCCCGCTGCCTCTACTGCCCTGGGCCCTTTAAATAGCCGCTGGAGCCCTGCCGCTGCTACCCCAGGGCTCCGGGGGCTATTTAAAGGGCTATTTAAATAGCCCCCAGAGCCCTGCTGCCGGAGCCCTGGGGTAGCAGCGGCAGCCGGAGGCTCTGGCAGCAGTTTAAAGGGCCCGGGACGGTAGCCCTGGACCCTTTAAATCACTGCTGGAGCCCCCAGTTGCCGCTGCTGCCCTGGCAGGGGAGGGCATTTACCAGTCCAGGGCAGGCCGGGGCTGGCTCTGACCCCCGCATCCCCGCCCCTTCCATCCGAGGCCCCGCCTCTTCCAGGGGCTAGAGTCGGCCCCATACAGGTAAGTCCCTATTTCTACTTTCACCCTTGCATAAGAGTAACAATTGAGTTGTAATACAACATCCATTCTCTGCAGTTACTTTCTGTGCGGGTAGAATATATCTGCCCTCACAAAGTTCTTAGGGTGAAATCCTAGTCCAAATGAAGTCAATGAGAGTTCTGTCATTGATTTCCAAGAGGTCAAGATTTCACCCTAATTGTGGGGCTATGGAAATGTTATGATTCAAAATTTAAAATTTTGTATGTAGGGAAATCAATAGAGTTGCTAAAATGAAATTATAGATTAAAAAAAAAAGCCAGTGAGCACTATTGGGCTTGATACCAGGATAATTTGATTAATAGTAGCCTGATGCCTTGCTAAAGAGATGGTTATACTGTACAGCAGAATAAAAGATACAATGTAAAAATATATATAATATGCCTCAATATACTGTAGTTAGTGCTATAGTCTGGGGTATGGAGCTCAGGAAAGGATAGTAAAGAGACTACTTAAATATATAAATTTTGAAATATAAAATCAAAACAAACATTGTATTAATTTTTCTGACCTTTCATTACTACATGGTTTTATGAGGCAGTATAACTGAACTATATGAGGCATCTTTTGTTGTTTATTGTTTTGAGTCAGAACTCTCCAATAATCCAAGCCATTATTTGTAATGTGGAGTGGCCCATGAATCTAAAGCTTAACCACATATTGCAAATAACTCTTGTCCTTGTATGCGCTTAGTATGACACTTATTTCAAATGTTGACACCTGTGTGAAATGAGGGGGGGAAATCTGAGATGTGACAAATTTCCCTGTATGCTTGACTTATTGTTCAATGACCTACTGTGCTGAAAATGTATGTTTTATTATTTTCTATATACTAAGAATTACAAATGTATAGAATGTTGATTCGTTCCCTTCCCCCCATGAAGTACATTTACTTTTAAATCTTCTGATTAAAGAGAAGAGAAGTCAAAAGAATGGCTACTTTGGACAATGGCTCCCAAATTTTGAAGTGAACGATGTTTTGTAATGACTCTTACATGGTGTATTGATATAAAATTAATCAAGTTTATGTCTCCTGTCAGTGCTCAGCTATAATAAATGACAGGCTGTTGTGGTGCCAAACCATCCAAGAAATTATTTGCTATCGGCTTTGTCAGAAATCTGCTGACATTCAATGTGTTCTTGACTGTGGCTCAGATATGAAATTCCAGCTTTGTGTCATATATGCATGAGTTCTTCTTTCAGGCTGTTTTGGCTTTCTGCAGCTGTTAAAAGGTCAGAGGTAATCAGATAAGCCAGTAGGATGCTATCTGTCATTATAATTGACTGGAGCCATCATACATAGGAAATCATGCTGAATATCAATACTGACATTTGAAGAGATGGTGTAGTGGCCCCATTATTACAAATGTATCACACTCTAAGCTACAGCTGATACTGAAATACTTCTGTGCAGTAAAGAAGTGCCTCAAGGTATTACATTTTTATGTCTACTTATTTGGTGAAAATCATCTTAAATTTATTGATAGTTATCTTCTCCAGAATGATGTGATTGCATTCATTCAGTTTTGAAATATTGCTGTGCACAATTTATTTTCAGTTGCATAATGGAAGTATTAGGAAAAACTTAACTTGTGCAGCTGGCATTTCAAATATTTCTGCCAATCTAACAATGAATGAAGCAGTCAAAACTTGTTTTTTGTAATGCTGCTAAAATGTTTCCCATATATCTAACTGGGATGACATAGAATATTTTTGTCTGTGAATAACATGCCTATATCAGAGTAACACCTCATTACTTAGAATTTGTGTCGAAATAGCTAGTCATTGCTCTGAAAGTCAAGTAAGTTATGCCATGTGTTCTCCACAACAGTTAGTTTAGCATGTACAGAATATGATGTACTCTAGCTGCAGTGAAACTGTTTATCTGGATAATTAGTGCCCTTATGCCATCTTTAGTGTATCTTGAAATGAAAAAAAATGTCTGAGAATTTATGCATAGCTCTATCTTAAATTGAAACCTTAGAGACATTTTTGATTCATGCAAGTGCTGCTAAATTAATCTATTTTATGTTGCATTGTATTTAGCATCCAAAGAAACATGTTTTATCAGTTAATAATGTTCTCACATCACTTTATTAAGATGATAGAGGTGTGACCTATTCTACACAGAACACTATGTTCCCATATTTAATATATTTTAAATGTTCACAAGGGATGGTCAGACTGCTGTAAGACTCACAGAAAACCAAATAATTCCATTAACCCACCACCACCATCTTTTATACATTTTCCAGTATAATTGGGCAGATCCTTGACTTGTGTAAATTTGTCATAGCTCCTTTGAAATCAATGGAATTATGACAATTTATACCAGCTCAGGATCAACTCAGACCTATATTCCAGTTAAACCTTTCTGACATGCAGAAATATTATGATGCATGTTTTTTACTTCCATTTTCTAATGGCACACTGCAGCAGATTCCCAATGTATTAGAGATGGTCCCAAGCTGTAAATCGCGGATCCAGAGCCAAACCTTAACTTGATTAAATGAGGTGGTGTTTGATTTCCAGGGTTTTGCTTTGGGTCTGCTACCAACTACATTTAGAGTGTTCTCATAGCTCTAGCCAAGAGAGCAAGGCTTGTGCTTGTTCTCTTTCCAGGCCAAGGGACTCCTCTAAACTTTGGATAAACATCTAGGCTGTAGAATACTTTTCCTAACCAAATCGGTTACATTTCTGGTTTGCCCGTCCTTGTTCTGTGTTTAATTCCCTCTTCCATTTCTTGGTATCACATGATTAATCTACCACTCTTGGTTCTTCCTGACCCAAATAACAACTGTAACAAGGGAACAAATCATAGGTAGTTCTAGAGGGTAAGCCTCAGTTTGTTTACATTGCCACCCATAGCTCATATTTTGATGTTTATTACATTAACTGGTTATTGTTAAAAGGTATGGCTTTAAAGCAACAGCCACATTTGGGGATAATCAGGATAACCAGATGCAGTGATGCAAATTTTATAGAAGGAAAGGCATGTTTAATATACAAGAGAAAAACCTTTTTCTAATATAAATAATCTACTGTTCCTTCATTAAATCTGTCAGTGCTATTAAAATATATTACCAACAGACTTTGGATCATCCCAAAGATCTCTTCTGGGTATCTACATAACTAGAGGAGCATCCTGCACTCACCTTTGTCTTTTTATAGGTAGTTTAAAAACAAAAGATGCATTATTGTGATACTCAACTTCTTACATAGTGTCAAGCTCTGACTGTTACCTCCTTAGTCAGTTACCCTAGAATTTGCAAGACTGGTGTGTTTAAGATGCTATGAAGACATCTTTACAAATGCTCTAGTATCCGGTTGAAACTCTTGTAACATCACATGTTCTTCTAGTCTCTTTCTGGTTAAATGCTGCTGCTGGAGATGTTGTCTTGACGGATTCATTTCATTATTTTAAAATTAAGTTGGACATTTCTTTGAGCATCATATTTCTGTTTCTGTAATTTAGTGCCTTGGGTTGTTTAATCTTAATGTGACATCCACCATCTTGGCTGATACACCAAAGATTGAAATGGGGACCTGTTCTCTACAGTTTGAGCTGAAAAGCCAATTTCCTGTAGCTGGTGGCTATAACATAATTTCCACTTTTGTGGATTGGGCACACACTGGGACACAGAGCACACACTGGCCCCAGTAGATTACAAAAACAAAGTGATATTCAGTAAGGGAATGGCCTCTTCTTTAATTTATGTATTAGAAAAAATCTGAATATGGATTCAGAATTGGGAGCATAAGGGACTTTGATGGTCTGTATATTCTAAGTTTATTTTTGTTGTTGTTGAATAAGTAGTATACACATATCATTGCTTTTCCTATGATGATTTTTGGCACCAAATATTGACAAACCACATCTTAATTATCACCTTTATTATGATTTATGTATCTCCAGCCATGGAAAATAAATGTGTACCAAAGATGGTGTTCAAATGAGGAAACGTTATAGTCTGCTTGCATTTAGCACTGTTACTTCCCTAGTCAATGGTGTACAGAAAGACAGCAGAGAATTCTAGAAAGAGGGTTCTCCAAGCCTCCATTTCTCATAAAGCCAAAAAGTTAAGTCTCATCCCTAAGACGATATAGGACCATTAATTGGCAAAAAGGTCCTGTTCTTCTGTTTTTGCCACTGAATAAATATGATGAGTGAACTGCACCCACATCCTACAGATAATCCTTCTACATATTGTCATTGCACTGTCTGGAAACCACTCATGATGGTCCAGCGCTGACCTGGATCTGATTCTTTATTAGAAAACCAAGCTATTTACTGACTGGCATTAATATATTATTTCAGTTTGCTGGAAGTGATCCCTCTACAGCAGTTAAGGATCAAAACCATTTAATTTAAAATAGAGCATTTTCACACACCAATCATTTCCCAAAACAAACAGAAACAACCTTGGAAATTATTTTTAATGCTTGTTCTTTGTCAAAATGAATGTTTTTGTTTCTTTGACTAACATCCAATTGGCTGTTGTGAAGCTCTGGAAGCATAAAAGAAGAATTTTTTTTATTAAAAAAAATTTGCTACACTTTTCACCTAGAATTCAAAATGTCTGAACTTTGGAGCTTGACACAATAATATCCCTCATTAGATGGAATATGGGATAATATTACAGAGAGACAAGCACATGAGTAGCTTTACTCATGAGAGTAATCCTACTTATTCAGGAGGGTTATCACGGAGGAATGGGCTGCAGTGGTTTTGGTAGGCTAATGACACTCTGCTCTCTATGTGCATGTCATCTGATTCTGCCAGCACATTTCAGTGCCTACAATGTTGGTTCAGAATTGGGCAGATATGAGGGCTAGCAGGAAAAAACTCAATCCAGATAAAAATTTAAGTGATTGTGATAAGTGTTCATCATGTCCCTGAGCCTGAACACGGAGTCTGTGAGTCATTTGAGATGATTACATGTGAGTCTGAAGGGTCCAGCCAATCCAGAGTCTAACCAGGTCACCCCAAGACAGGTATATAGGCACCTAACAAAAGCAGCCGGTCCAGTCTGCTCAACGTCACTACCTTGTTGATGCTAGGTGATAGGTCTGACAGACTACTCCTGCTCCAGCCTGTTATTGCTATATGTATTAATTGACTAAGTCATAGGTTATAAAAGTTACTGTTTTTTTAAACACAATGTGTGTACAAAACACATATAATTGTAGAATATGGGGCATAAATTTCCACTGCTGTCTCTCTTAACTTTCTCAATCATAAAATGCCCAATCTCCCCTGCCGGCCCAAAAAATCTAAATTATTCTTCCATAAAGCTGGTTTTATTTTAATGTTTTAGCTGAGCAAAGTTGGACTTTTCACATGAAACATGAATCTGTGCTGAAATAACTTAAATTTAACAAAAATCCAAATTATTATTACCATGAGAGGAAAATCTATCCTATTTTAGTAGCCATTAAAGTGAGACACTGAAAATCCAATCTGAGTATGAGTCTTTGGTCTGTAACAATGATATAGCATCTGCACTACTGAAAATGACCTCACATTAAAAAAAAATGCTCAATGGGCTGTAATGCATGCCAGGTGAAGAATAGCAAATTGTGCTAAAACTTAAAATAGCAACTTCTCATTTCCTCATAGAAGTGGCTTTCCTGCTCTTATAGTTTTATCAGACACATCACCTTCCATCACTGTGAAGACATATGGACTAACTTTTGATAATTTTGCTTATATATGTCGCAGTGCAAAGTTCATCAGACTCAGACACTGGCATTTGTTTGATGCTGTAGCCCTGTTATCTTCCCGTTATCATTTCACATTCTGTTCCTGGAAATCTAAAGTTCAGTGGACAAGGCTAAACAGTGTAAAAAAAATGTAATATAGAGATTCTTGAATGATATGTTGCAATTCTTTCTTAAGGGCCTGATTCTCATTTACACTAAAGCTCCTTCACACTGCTTTGGAAGTGTCAAGATACTTAAAGTGTGCATAAATCACACTATGAATTAGTCCCTAGTTAGAATGGAACTCATCCTTAGTTAGTTAGTTGGTATTATTTTTATATGAGCACTTTCCAAGCTTTTAAATAAGGTAGAATAATCTATATATTATATACTTTTTTTCTGTATTATACAAAGAAATATAAATAGTTATCCTGTCTAACATTAAAACAAATGTTATCCCAGCATAGACACCAAAAAGTATATATTGGGCTAGATCCTGAGCTAGTGTAAATCAGATGAGCTGGATTAACTTCAACAGCTAGCAATTTAGTCCTGCCTGAATACTTTATTTGAGAATGCATGACGAAATCTATCTTGGGTTATGGTGAGTAATGGTGGTGTGGGCACTGGGTAATCAGATGTTATTTGAAAAATCGTAAAAGTTGACCAAGTATTATAAGTGCAAAGGAAGAAACATGGAATCAACCACACCAGTCAATGTTCTATTTACTGCTGGTTTTCTCAACAAAACATAAAACTCCCAAAATAAACCCTCTTTAAAATGCTTTAAATGTGAAAAAAGTAATAATCCTAAGAAAACTGACCCAGCCTCTACATGTGCGTGTGTGCCAATTTACAAGACTGAGTGTATTCTCAGCAGAGATGTCAAAGACTGAGTGGGCATGGAGAGCAAGTTACTGAACACAGCCTTTAAGGGTGACCTCCAGGCAGTGGGGAAACTAGTCATGCTGATGCTCACGATGTACTTATCTGTAGATAAAAAGAGAACTTCATTCTCCAGGGCCTTAATCAGCCACCACAAATTTTGTAACTCCACCCCCCCAAACATTTGACAAATAAAAATTCATTGTAGAATCCTACAGCTCCTTTTCCTCCAAAAGCTTTCATTTTCAACATTCATTATTTTTTAAAAAACTTTTTCTATGGAAATTGTTTCTATTGCAATTTTCACTTCAGCTGGGCTACATAGGAGGATATATTTAATTCAAAGCAGAGGGTTGTCAGCAAGCTGATGACTGCATAATGCAACTTAGAATAAGAGTACAAAATTCAGCTTAGTATACCAAAAAGTTGAGTCCTATAATGATATCCTGTTACTTTCAAAATAACGCTAGCATATGGAAACATTTACAAGCTACACCTACGTCTTTCCTCCAAAAGTTATTAAAGGCCTGACTAGAAATGCCATTAGAACATTAGTGGGATCATCATGGTTATGTAATTATACAATCAACATGAAGTACATTTTTATGACATTCTGGATATTTTTATCAATGTATATCTCAAAATATAGATGTATATTGTTACTCAATGCACTTTTAAAACCATTAGCCTCTGCCATATTTACACTGAGTTTCAATTAAAAAAACAAAGGTGATACCAGATAGAAATATGTTTTTTCTTGTTTGTTTTGTTTTTAAATAGCTAGACAAGTAGTCAGGATTAGAAGTTTAGCTTCCTTTTACCCCCCAAAGTTCTCAAATTGTTTCTGTGCTTGGCCTACCATACCACATGTACGACATGAGTCTGGCTGATTTTAAAATGTCCTGGCAATTAATAGACATGACTTTGCTAGTAATGTTCATCTGGGTGGACCACATATAGAGGCCCAGTATCTGGAGATTGGAGGAGGGAATGGAAGAATTCTTCACAGGAGGAAGTTGCAGATACAGTCACAGCAAGCTGGCTAAATTAGATAACAAAAATAGTCAGGAACCCAATCCTCAGTCCTTTATTCATGCAAGTTTTACCATACATGTCAGTAGGACTAAATACAGTTACCAAACACCATTTACCCCTTTCACAGCTTTTAAGTCAATCTCTATTAAGCAAAGCATTTAAGCACAAACTTGTTTTGCTCAATAGGGGTTGACTGCTGAATCAGGGCCTTAGATTATGGTGACACTAGGAAGGCCAGGTTATGTGATAATTACGGAGCTAAAAATTCAGGGAGTACTTCAAGGTACTGTGTCCAGTAGTCTCAGTTATCTCTTTAGATAATTCCATTTATATTCATTATAGTGGAGTCTTGACTACTCTCCCACAGACAAGACTATAGGAAGTAAGTGCATATGTAAGGACTAATTCAAAGAGTAAGGATTTCCATTACTGGGTCCCATATATGAAAACAGGGATCCTTCTGTTTCTATTCTCATGTTTTCAGTGCTTTTCATGTTGGTTGACTTTATTTAGGCATAATGTTTTTTATTAAATAATGTCTTTGCAATGATCCAGAAGCATAAAAGGAGCAGATAAAGTTATAAATAAAATTATAGAACAGCTGGTGAATCAGCATCTAACCAGCAGTGCCAACTCATGTAGGTGACATATGCTAATAAAATAAGTTGTTCAATTCATAACATATTCTGCCTAAGAGTTGAAAACAGAAAATCAGGGAGACAAATGGTGTTCCCTTTTGGTTTTGTAGCATCAGCTTTCCATCTGGATAATTTACATGCTGCTAGTAATATTTAATGCATGACGTGAGCTACCTTGACATGATTTTAAAACGTGGTTTAAACCTGTAGTTCCCAGATGACCACAACACCCATCAGTTTCAAAGATGGCAGTGGCGGCTGATGTCCCGATCTACAAAATGTAAATGTTTTATAAGGGAGGAAAAAGGACACTTACCCTTTGTCTACTGAAAATCTGTACGAATAAAACTAAAACTTATAATTTCTGTTCAATAACTTGCTGATTGGAAAACACATGACAGAAATGATGTTCATGCATCCTTGATTGATTTTGGTTTCTATCTCCACGCAGTGTCCATTCTCCATTTTTACTCAGGAGCTCAAGAGCATAATGCTTTCTGAAGCCTTTCCAGAAAGCATGAAATGCATAGAAGCAGCCATGGACACTATGACTTGATCCATCATGTATAAAGTCAGTATGGAGGGATGAGGAGAGGATGATCTGGGGGGATGGGGAGACCGTTGTTTTTGGGACTCCTTCTGAAGAGAGTTGGGGGCTTATTTAGAGGTTGTAGGTAGAGTGTCTTAAAACCCCAGTCTGTAGCAGACCCACTGTAAGCCCAGGATTTAGGAACATCCCTAATATTTATGTTTAAACATACCACCATTACCCAGTCCTCCTTCGCAAGACCCTGGAGGCGGGGGAGGACACTATGTCAGAAAGGAGGAGCCACTGCCATCACATGTGAAATCATCCCTTATATCATTTGAAGTACGATCTAAATATACTTTTGTGAATAAATGCTTTGAAAGGTCAGCAGGCACCTTGTCAGAGCACATAATTGGAATTCAAATGTGAGAGGATGTCTCAATAGAGAAGAATGCAAATTCTGATTGACAGTGCTGTGGGAGTGCCCCCTGCCTCCTGCCCCCCCCCCTTTTTTAAAAAAAAGATAGCACCATCAGAATTCTTCTAATAAATAAGGTGGGTGTTTCACAAGTAGCCCCTGAAGAGTTCCGGAAGATCCTTTTGAACATTGGGATCTTTCTCAAGCCACAATGAAAAAGAATTTTAGTATTCACTTTGCCATTTAACCATCTGGCTAGTGTCCAGTCTCTCAGTGTTCAGACTGACATTGCCAGAAGCTTTTCTTGTCTCTTAATCTGGGCCTGTCTTTTAAGAACAGCTGGTCATAAGGAAAAAGAGAGGTACTGGGAACACTAGGTCATCATTGCTATTACGGACAGGTGAATAAAGTATAAACTAATCAATGAACTTGCAGGAGTTATGATAGGATTTATTCATAATTAGGAATATTTATCACCTATTTTGTGGCAGTAGTAGATTCCCTCATTTTTCTCTTTTCTTTATATATGTTGCCCAAGCTTAGTGACAAATTGGGAGGTTTACATGCTGGGTAGATTAATGAAGGAATAAGTAAATAGATCTAATTCCATAGCTAACAGTCACTTCAAACAAAAATCATTGTCTTTAATGAAAGTGTATGGTGAGCCTCTCTAAGATTGGTTATATGTCTTTCTTAAATTAATACGACTTATTGGAAATGTGTAATTTTTACTTCCTTTAACTAGAAATAGTTATAGTACAATATTTTTTTGATTTGCAGTATTTCTGAAACTTCAGTGGTTGCAATAAACTTGTAAATTTGTGAATAGCACTTACCAACATTGCCATTGGACATTAGAGGGTAGTCCCTGGTGTTTGATGACATAAAAAAATTCTATATTTAAGTGGCCAGGGTTTAGTTCTTCAGAACCCAACATAATCAATGCTGAAATGATGCTGAAATGACAACTTCAAAATCATTCACGGTAATAGCATAACTTAAGTATATTTCCTAGAGTTTGGCTAAGGAAACAGTATTTGGTTGTGGTGTCACTTTTGCTGTTGTCTGAAGGCTGGGTTTGAGGATGAATCAAATCTAGTACTGAGGTTCAGATTTCATTACACTGAAAACACATGAGGTTTTGGCCCAATGGCACAAATTTTATGAGATCAACTGACCTCATGTAACTTTCTATATTTTTGGCTGAATTAGGTATCTCCTTGCATGATGTCAAGTATCGGGGTAGCCGTGTTAGTCTGTATCCACAAAAAACAACAAGGAGTCCAGTGGCACCTTTAGGTATCTCCTTGTTTTTTGAAGCCACACAAGCAGAATTAGATCTAAGGCTACCATTCCCACACCTGTCATGAAATATACAGGGTTTCAGAACTGATCCCATTTTTGGTTCATTTCTAGTATTTTATTCTTTCTTATTATTAATGTGTGGTATCTGTAATGGTGAGTTAAAACTAGTCCTTGAGGTGTGGTCATTGGTAGATCAGGGAGTATTCCTTTATTCTCATTACTATGATGGAGGCACACTAGGAATTGTTTTCACTTTTACCACCGCCATTTTGTCGAGATTTTCATGACCGTATTCTCATATTTCCATGGCTGCATAAACACCAGCTAGTTATGGTGCTATCTGGCACATTACCTTCCACTTATTTTACAAACAACTAGTCATGGTTGAAAGCTCTATTTAAAGCCTTATTTGAATTACTGAAATTTACTAAAACCAAATATCCATATATAACACTATGAGATGTCAGATGCATTGCCAATTCCTTGTGTCTTCTGAGCAACTAGTCACAATTCTAAAATAATGTGTCTGTTTTAGGATTTTAACAATGCTTTACTGATGTAAGCAACAAACTGCAATGCCCATTTGCATTTGATGTGGGCACATTTGATGTGCAGAAAACATTTTCAATATTTGCTAAAAGCACCTTTAGGCATAAAGATGATGTTATATAGCTGTAATAAATAGCATGTCTAGTTTGGTAAAAGGTTTTAAAGTACTTTTAAAAACCCAAACCTATATTTCCTCTGATTATTATAACTTTCAAGATGATATACAAATTTTGCATCAGAGTTTCCCAAAACCTACTTATTAGTAATTTGCATACTAAATAAGATTTTAAATGAGATCACATTTTGTCGGCTGTTTTTCTATTAACAATTTATTAAGTAAGTAGAGATTTCACAAGTAAGCTGCATATTGATCTTTGAGAATACTGTGTAATACATACTTCATCTAATATAAATTTTATATACATGAAACAGTAGAAATGAATGCAAACAGCTTATTTTTAACCCCACCTTCTTCTATCCTCTCCGGAAAATGCAGAAGACTTTTTCAGCCTTTAGATTTATTTATTATGAGGAAAAATTGTGCATTTTTTAGAATATAATCACCATGCTTGGCTGAATAACCTCAGAGGCTTGAAGGCTGATGTGATGATCCATTATGATTCTGAGTCACAGCATGGTCCTTGGTCTGTTCCTTGGGCAGTCCAACTATATGCTGCCCTTTGGTGCTTATGGCAAAGCCTCAGTCTAGTCCAAAGTAATGTGCCCAGAGTCACAGAGGGTATCTCTACACTGCAGCTTGTAGCAAGCCTCCCAGCCTGGGTAGACAAACTTGTGTTAGTGTCACTCGAGCTAGTGCACTAAAAATAGCAGTGTTGGTTTTGTCCAGCTGCAAAGAAGGACAGGAGACACTTGATATGGATTTAATCAGGCTGCAACTTTATTATTAGATGTCTGGGACTACCCAGCTGATAAAACTGTACAGTGCAGGCAATGCCATGTTTATTCAATAACTACCCAGGCTTCAACTAGCCTCCTTCATTTTCCATCTAGGTCCCCCCAGTCAACCCAGGACTGGGACCTTACCATCCACCACCCCCCATATGAAGGTTATAGTGGGCTACAAGAAAGGGGGGTTGGCTCTCAGCATAGGAGCCCTGAACTCCCCACCATTCCATTCCTTTAATCAGCATCTCCTTTTAAGTCCTTTACCAGGCCATTTTTTTCATCACTGGATGCCTTCCCTATGGAGTACCTGAATGTCTTGCCTGCTGCATGTAGAAAGGGTTTCTAATGCCCAGGTCTTGCACCTTTAAAGCCCCTCACATTCCCTGGGGATGAGTCATTGCCACAAAGCTGACCACCACCAACCTTTTAGCAGTAGTTTCTGACCTTCCTCCTCCTCCCTCCCTCCCATCCCCTGCCATAAAGCACTGCTGCCTTACTTCAGAAAGCCTGGACAATGTTCCCCCCACTTCTGGGGTGGTGCAGTCATTTTGGCTCCAGCAGAGACTCGGGTTAGCTACCCAAGCTCATACCCAGGGGGGTCAGATGGGCTTGAGAGCCTGCTCTGCCACCCAAGCTGTCCACACTGCTGTTTTTAGCACACTAGATGCTCACACTAAGCTGCACTATAGACATCGCAAGAGAATCTGTGTGGCAGAATAAGAAATAGCTCCCAAGGATCCTTAGTCCCAATGTTGTGCTCTGACAAGAAATGTGCACTTCCTCTTTATGGCATTGTGCTGCTTCCTGGCAAAACTTTCTTAATATGGTAGGTTTCATAAGCTCATGAATACAGAGGGAGTATATTAGTGACACTGGAAGGATGAGCTGTTGTTCCTAAAGGAAAATAGCCTTACTATTTGGTTATTGTAAAGTTTCCATGATCAATTTTTCAAAATGTTTGGCAGGTTAATGAGGGCAGTCATGTAGTGTAACTTTCTACTTAAAAAGCTAGCCAGAAATGTCATCAGTAGGTGGTTTATTGAGTCGGGAGATTTTGTCAATAAGCAAGGCAGACCTCTCTTCGCTTTTCTGTGACATGTGTCAGCTTACCAGCTCTGTTTAATTTAATAGTAATGTATTTAGTTACACTACTGTTTACATATTTACAATGATTCTCTGAATAAGTGCCATAGGAAAAGTCATCTTCTTTTTTTATTCCCTGTGTTACAGTAATTGCATCTATCAATAGCAGCTATGGCATTGACTTATTCAGTTTGAGTGGTCTATATTGATTTTTCTCTGTATGTTTTTAATTTGTTTGATTTCAAGTAGCAGTGGTTTTATATGCTAGTTTTTAGTGATATTCACTCAACATTTTACTTTAATACTTGAATTCAGGAATGTGGGATAGCATGTTCAATTCCAGGAATTCTGTGTGTCTGGGAATATGTGGTTCAATACCAACATTGCACCTTTCTTAAGAATACTCTCCTCAGCTGCGCACGGCTTTGCAAAGGATGTTTCCTACCCAGTTTTCACTTTCCTCTGAGTGTATGTCAATACTGCAATTAAAAACTTGGAGCTGGCCCATCAGCTGATTCAGGCTCATCAGACTCTGTCTATGGGGCTGTAAAATTGTGGCATAGACATTCGAGTTTAGGTTGGAGACTGAGTTCTGGGACCCCATGAGGGAGAAGGACCCGAGCCTGAACATCTACACCAAAATTTTGCAGCCCCGTGAGCCTAAGTCAGCTAAAACAGGCCTGCTGTGTTTAATTGCAGGGTGGACATACCTGGGAATTTTGCCATTTATTTCACTGGAATCAGGATTTCACCCTTAATACACTGTGGAGTAAAATAAATTGATCCTATTTATTTGGATAATTTTTCTTTTGAAATTTCAGGGAGTTTTTACTGCTGCCCCACAAATGTGTTTCCAATTTGTCCATGAGAAGAATCACCTTGGTACCTCTGCTAACACAGTCAAAAAAGACAGCAATTGGTATCGTGTGGTAATTTTTGATGTAGGCAAATAGCCACAAGAAAATGTACATTTCTGTAGTTTATAGCTCGTATAATAAAAAATAAGTTAAGTATCTGTAAAGGATGATCTCGTATTACTTGCAAATAAATTTGAGGATAAGAGGCATGATTGTTTTTATTCAGCTTTTTGGTCAGTACTGTCACAATATCTATACATCAGCTGTTTAACACCTATAAAGGTATTTATATGAAAAATATCAAAAGGGATTTCTTCTCCCCTAGTGTCCAAATCTATTCATTCACCATGTGGGTTCATTAGTCTTTTAAAAATGTTTTGTGCTGTTCAAAAGTGCTTCTTTTCCTTTCCGTGATTTTTTTAAAATAAAATTTGGAAAACTGGTGGAAATTTTACAATTATTGCCAACTTTTCTTACAAAAATGGCAGAACTTGATACCACTGATGTGGAAATTTGGAAAAAGAAAAACTGTGGTGTTTTGAAATAGTATTTTCTATTTAATCACATGCCTCTTTCTCCCCCTCCTCCCACACGTATCAGAAAAATTACAGGAGACCCATTCCTAATAGACCTTCACCAATAGACATTGGTTTAAAATAAAAACAAACAAAATGCTTCATGTTAGGGAGCCTAGTTTACGTGTCCTATTAAGTGTCCTATTTCCTCTTAATTAAGGCCCAAACCACTTATTGTGCTAAGAGTTCTTATTACCTTACCACTCTTATGTTGTGTAGTTATCCCATGATATCATATTTAGACACAGCCTG
This sequence comes from Malaclemys terrapin pileata, assembly GCF_027887155.1. Lineage (NCBI taxonomy): Eukaryota > Metazoa > Chordata > Testudines > Emydidae > Malaclemys > Malaclemys terrapin. The sequence continues at coordinate 30,884,606 of NC_071513.1, read as the reverse complement.
TCTGCATGTAAGTGTACAACTTGTAATAGTTATATCAGCCTCAAATAATTATATTTTAAGTGCAGTTTACTCTGAAAAGTGTTTAATTTGTTCCAATAGGTTACACCTGTGCAAACCCACTGTTGGGTATGGGGCAGCACAAGTATAACTGAAGGTGCTGATGGCTGGGAAGGAGGGAACTAGAGAAGTTTGCAAAGCTGGTAGTTGGAAAAAAAATCTTTATATTATAAACTGAAGACGTTTGCTATAGCAACAATTCAGCCAAATCAAACTATGCCTGCATTTTAAGGGTCCAATTCCATTTAAAACCATGGTAAAAAAATCAACCAAAATTTTCAGTAGATCTCTCAAGATAGCTTGCTAATCTTTCTTAAAATAAAGTTAAATAAAGTTAAAGACAATGGTAAATAGTGAATAAGTGGCATTTTCCAATTGGTTAGCAAAGATAAATTTGTTAAACTGAAGTTCATTATCCATGCTACAGGACATTAGTGTATACTGCAGATCCCTGCTAAAATACTGTTGCAAAAATACAGTTATCATTAGAGGAAGAACCTCAGAAGTTAAAACATAATTTTAAATGTTTTAAGCAGAAAGTGAATTAAGACAGTGAAATGTAGAAAGTACTTACACTTTTTGAATTTATCTAATGGTGTACAAAAGGTTCAAGTTACTTTTGTGATGATCTTACATGTTACCACCTTTTAAAAGCACCTACTAATTTTCCAATATTATAACAAATTAATAGGAATAACTTTTATTGTGCTGTAATACAGTGTTTATTACTTTAGTGTATAGTAAGAATGCCTTGCCACTCTAACCTTGCATGTGCAGTCTCCCTGTCCTTACTCGCTGATTCATTCTCCTGTCTTTCTTTCACATCTCCAACCATTACACTTTCTATTATGTTTACTTTTTCAAGGCATAAGAAAAAAGGTATGAACTGATGGTCAAAAAGATGCATTTCAAAGTGATGCACAGATCCATACTACTGATAATGCAACAGGCTACATATGCTGTAAATTACACTTGTTGCCAGATATCAGACCAGGAAGGCCATCATTACATGATAAGAGGATTCCTTGGTGAGTTTCATATAAAGAAAAGTCAAAAGAGGGTTTATATCTCTTTATGTATGCAGTTCAAAAGATTTTTGAAGTGACCGGCTTTTCCAATAGAAGAAGTAAGTGAATCTGAGACATCAGCATAATTTCTAGGGAAATTATTTTATGACTTTTTAAATGTAGGATTATGACTTCTCTGTGGAATGAAGCAAGAGAAGGAGCCATGTTTATGAAGGGAAAAACATTTAATTTTATTAGAATAATAATAAAAAAACCCAACCTCAATTCTCTTGCAACAAAAGCCAGGGGAATAGAAAATATTAGTGGTATTTTTTTTTTAATTTGAATAATCGCTGGTCACCTTTCTTCAAGCACAAAAGTCCTTTAATTGAATTTCTTGGGCCTTTCTCATTTTGTAACTTGAACATTTAAACATGGTTGCTTATATACAATATTGCCAATGTGAATGTAATACAATATTGCCATCTAGTGAAGAGACAAAAGAAAACTTCTTGCCAACTAATCTCTGATAAAACAAAGGTAGTCCATTTGACTCATAATGGAACCCAAACATTTTAAATGATATGTATGATTACCAGAGCCTCAGCAGATATAAAAATGATAAACCAAAATAGAAAGAGAAACATGATTATCTTTTATATATTTAAATAGCTTCTTACCATATATATTCATTTTATATATTTTGTGAAAATGACACCAGTAGTTGAGAACTAGAAAAAAAGCAGATTTTCATGTCTCAAATACAGTAAAGACATTCAGTATAGATTCAGTCCTACATGCTACTAAGTGCCATCAACTACGTTCATTTAAACAATTCTTAGCAATTATCTCACAGAACTGAGCTGTATAAGCATGCCAAGTAATATTCTATTTATAGATTTTTTGGTACCAGCCAGTACAATAGGAATGAAAAATCCTAATAGTGCCATAAACTAATAAGTAGTGTTTCAGATAATGATGAGAAGTACCCATACAAAAAGGGCTTTTTTTTTAATATTCTGCTGATTCTTTTCATATATGTAAGGGAAATCACATCACAGTTGTTAATTTTGAACTAGCAGTTGTAATTTATCAAGCCTCCCAATGACTGCAGTGAGTTATGGACCAGGCAATGGGAAACTTTCTGCATTATGGTTTTATCTTAAGTTGTAGTTTCTTGTAGGTTACATATAGCACATTGAGTTTTTAAGGAAACTGTTTTATTATTTTCAAAACATTCAGCTAATTGTAATGAAGCAGTTTGGATTTAAAAATGAAATAAAATGTATGTCACAAGTTCAAAGTTAACAACTCCTCCCTTATATATCTTAGGTACTTATATGGCCTCCATTACTATACTATCTGAGTGCCTCACCTCTTTCATCTATTTAGCCTCACAACACTTCTGTCTGGTAGGAAAGTACTACATCCCCATTTTACAGATGAGCAACAGAAGCACAGAGATGCTAAGTCCAGATCCTCAAAAATAATTAGGGGCCTAGCTCCCACTGATTTCAATGGGAGTTAGGCACCTAAATACCTTTGAGGACTTTCTCAAGGTCACACAGAGAGTCTGTGGTTAAGCAGGAAATTGAACCCAGGTATCCCAAGTACTAACCTAGTGTCCCAACTACTGAAAAAGTCTTCCACTCCCCTCTTTTCCATCCTTCCAAATTATTTATCCTTTTCTGTGCAAGTCTGCATCTTTCTATTTTAAGACACAGCGAAGCAGGAAGAGCTGCACCAAAATACCACAAAAAGGAAGTTCTTATGCTGTCTCAAGCAAGTAGTACCAGGAATCTCATGGGGTTCATAAGACTTTCTAACCAGTGGTTGGGTTTCTTTTTCAAATTCAAGAGGTTCTCCTTAAGATTTCTGATAAACATTTGTGCCTTGCTCCTGAAATCTTTACTCAGGCAAAATTTATGTTGACTTCACCAATGGTTTTCCTATATAAGAACTTTAGGAACTAGCCCACAAACCTTATCCTAATGAAAGGTGTTCCCCCCCCCCCCCCCCCCATTACTGATATATCTAGGCAGGTATATTGAGTGCAGGACTGGGAGTTAGGGAGTACTGAGTTCCATGTTTGAAAACAATTTCTGTGGCACTTGGAAAGTCAGTTGATCTTGCTCTCAGTTCCCCTACCTGTCAAATGAGTAATGTTTATTTTCTTACATCACAGGAATTTTGTGAGTGTTGATGTTTATATAGCATTTTAAAATTTTAAAGCCTGATGTATTTGACTTCAAAGGGACTACACACCTGAGAAACTGCGCACAGTCTGACCTTATTACTTATTACTGTATTATCACCCTATAACCTCAGTCAATGTGAACCCCATTTTTCTAGGCTACAAACTTAACTCTATCGGGGGTAAAGGTAGGATTAAACAGTGGTAGCTATTGAAAAGGCAACAAATAGCACATTTACCACACTTATTTACTATTCTAAGTATATAGGGGAAAGTTGTATTATCTCAGATATTGCTGTGTGGTGATGTGATGGAGTATACAAACACCAAAGGAGCAGGACAGGATTAACCAGCTGCTGAGGGTTCATTCAGCCCAGCCCTGTATGGGGGCTGACTGGGAAGGAGAGCAGATCTCTAGCTCTCACTCTGAGAGAAGTCTATTTGGGAACAGGAACTACTTGAGACTAAGCAGGCCTGACATGCGACTACAGTCAACATGCTATCTGAGAGTTGCTTGAGAGACTACTGCTTGTCAGAGCCTGGCTGAGGGAAGGTAGGCTGGATGAGATACTATTGTTTATGACAGTAGTTTTCAACCTGTGGTCTGCAGATCCTTGATTTCCAAAGGGGTCCACAACTCCATTTGAAACTTTTTAAGGGTCCGCAAATGAAAAAAGTTTGAAAACCATTGGTTTACTACTTGTACCTTGCTTGTTGCTGCTTGATAAGACTGTGCAAGTGGTGCCATACCTGAAGGAGGTGACAGACAAACATACCCTTTTTTTTCCATTACACTCAAACCAAGTTGTGGTAGTGGTTTGTCCCTAGCCCAGGAGCAACTTGGGACATACGTAACTCTTGGCAAATGCTGACTTTTTAGTGGCAATCACTGTAGTTCTGGCACAGTAGTATTCACCATAGCCTCCAAATGAAAGAGACCATCAGTGTTCTATAAACAAGTCTATTTTCAGATGAAAAGGCCCCCACATAAAACCCATTTTCAATGTAGTCTGCAAGAGATGTGGTAGTGGCTAAACTGTAACACAGCAATATGATTATACAGCATGAAATGAGCAATCAAACAAGTATTCAACACAGAACTTACAGAATAGTAAAGCAGTGTTTTGCCCTTTGCTGCCCCTGGTTGAACTAGAAATGGACAAAGCAGCTTGAATAAACCCCCAATCTGGAACATACTTTTTTCCTCCTTTCTAGTTGAGGTCTGATTAACTGTATTTCACCCACTTTCCTTTTCTATAAATCATTGCAGTGCTGGGTTTTAGATATTGCATTTCTTTTTTAGCATTTCTATTCTGGATGGCACAATTACTAGAATTCTCACAAGAAAGCTTGTCCTCTTGAAAATTCTCAGGTCAGAGCTAAATATTCAATTGGTCTGAATAATCTTCCTATAAGCATCTATGCTAAAATCTCTGCACTAGTGAAGTGGCAAAACTCACATGGTCACCAATAGGGCCAAGAATTTATCCTCAGACTCTTAGTAGCATAACCATCCTGAACTCTTGGAAATTTGTGTATTGCTAATTTTTAGCCTGGCTGGAATCTCTGATACAAGCTCTTCCATAGTGAAATGATGTGGACGGTAACCTAAATGTTTATTTAATTCCAGTGCATGTTCCCTCAAGTATGTCCTTCTAAGTTTTATGTTTATGAATAATCACTGTTAAAGGGTGAGGGGAATGGGACATTCAACACGTCATCCATCAAGAACTTGAAGTCATTTCATTATTCCATTAGATATTCACATTTTAGATCCCCAGAGGCGGAGAATTTTATTATTTATATTTTTGGGACCCGTAAGCTTTGCACTAGTTTCTGAGTATGAAGCCTCCCTCTAAAGTAAGGCTGGCTTGATGGCTGTGGTTGTTTAAAAAAAAAAAAACACAGCCATGAGTTATTATATCCATATTTTGAAGTAACACATTTTTTAAAAAATCTCCTGTGTCATTTCATAAATGATTTCAAAATCTAAAAGGAAGACAAACAAGTGAAATAGACTAAAAATGAAAAGGATTACTTACATGTCTATTGTAATAACCATAATCTATCCAAAGCATTGAACTTTCCTAAAGAACAATATGAAATTATTGGCAAAAAGAAGAACAGGAGTACTTGTGGCACCTTAGAGACTAACAAATTTATTAGAGCATAAGCTTTCGTGGACTACAGCCCACTTCTTCGGATGCATATAGAATGGAACATATATTGAGGAGATATATATACACACATACAGAGAGCATAAACAGGTGGGAGTTGTCTTACCAACTCTGAGAGGCCAATTAATGCCCCTCTGCCATGTACATTGGCCAAACCGGACAGTCTCTACGCAAAAGAATTAATGGACACAAATCTGACATCAGGAATCAAAATACTCAAAAACCAGTGGGAGAACACTTTAACCTGTCTGGTCATTCAGTGACAGACCTGCGGGTGGCTATATTACAACAGAAAAACTTCAAAAACAGACTCCAACAAGAGACTGCTGAGCTAGAATTGATATGCAAACTAGACACAATCAACTCCGGTTTGAATAAGGACTGGGAATGGCTGAGCCATTACAAACATTTATTCTGTCTCCCCTTGTAAGTATGCTCACACTTCTTATCAAACTGTCTGTACTGGGCTACCTTGATTATCACTTCAAAAGTTTTTTTTTTTTTTCCCTCTTAATTAATTGGCCTCTCAGAGTTGGTAAGACAACTCCCACCTGTTTATGCTCTCTGTATGTGTGTATATATATCTCCTCAATATATGTTCCATTCTATATGCATCCGAAGAAGTGGGCTGTAGTCCACGAAAGCTTATGCTCTAATAAATTTGTTAGTCTCTAAGGTGCCACAAGTACTCCTGTTCTTCTTTTTGCGGATACAGACTAACATGGCTGCTACTCTGAAACATGAAATTATTGGTTTATCTTAAGATGTAAAGATACATCTTGACTCACATTTACATATGTTCACAATAATTTTTTTTCCCGTGAATTAGAAAATACTGGAATTTTTTTAGATGAAATGTTTATGTACAAGCTCACACAAATTTTGTTAGATGTTGACCTCAATTCCATAAGACATTTTCAATTAAGAAAAACGTTTATATAGTTAGCAAGCTGTCATTCAGTAAAACTCTTTTTTTAATTAAGCAGATGGTGATAACAAAGAAATTAATGAACACATACTTGTTTGCCTGCTATACTAATTTGCATTTCTAAATTATTCAGGTTATGCAGCAATTAAGCTTTAATTGCTTTTAGACAAATGAATATCTCAGAATGAATGACAAATAGTGATGGAATTGTCTAAGAAGCATGTTGTATTATAATGCCAATGCTTTTTTATTTTGTGATAATTTTAGGAGCACAAATCTGAAAATAGAACATTGTTAATCCAGATTTACTGTATTTTTCAATGCTGTTTCACTGTTCCATATTCAGTATCTCACCATATCACTGGTCTATGCCAATAAGATAAATATAAGATACAGTATTTGAATTTTTGCAAGTGTTTTTTTTCTTTATTGTACTCTTCAGAATATTTTGGTTTTTGCATAATTTCTAGTATATAAAAAATGAACTTCATGGCACAGGTGTCACAGTGTTATGTCATTATGTCAGCTCCCCAATAGCAGTGGCACCATTCAGATCAGTTTGTCAATAACAATGATTTGCAAAGAGTTGTCTTTCTGGAAAAGAAGGGATACAGAACCCATGAAAAATATACAAAATTCCAAGTTCTAGTTGATCATCCACTGGCTTCAAATAACTTTGCACCAGTGTATGTGGTATAGCCCATCTTTGCATACTCTGAGTCATGGAAGGTACTAAATTATGGTTGCTGTGCCTTTGCTTGCTTCATTTTTTAAAAAAAAATTTATATCTGACAGGCACTGCTTTCTCAGTTTTGAGATTCTGCTTTATGCTTCCCACATAGTATATGATGTTCTTATTGCCCATGTGTGGGTTTTTTTTCCCATAAAATAAATGGTGCACGTGTCACCTCTCTGTAGCTGTAATTACATTAATTACTTACAATCACATATTCTCCCTGAAATCCCCGGTTGGCGTAAATCTATTCTGATTTACACCAGTTCAGCATCTGACCCAGTGTCAATAATATTCAAAACGTATGCCACACACACACTTCTCAGGGAAACAATAGCACTGGGGGTTGGATATAACGTCACTCAAGTTGTGATACCAGTAGCATGTGCTGTGCAGGGGAGTAAGGGAGCTTATTGCTCCTTTGACAAGTATAGAGCAAAACTGCCAATCCACTCCTGGTGTCTTCTATGAATATATATGCATATCAGTATTGTGGTATTTGAATCTCTCTCTCAGAGTCAGAATACCATAGATGTTTGGGCAAAACTTATGTGCAGGACTTTCAAAGGACCCTAATGATTTTAGGGCCCAACTCCCATTGAGATTGAAAGGAGTTAGGCACCAACTCAGTTAAACACCTTTGAAAAATCCCTGCAGAGCTTCTTATACAAGTACATAATACATTGATTATTGTTAAAACAAAGCCATAAGACACTGCTCTTTGGTGCTATGTTTGATTCTGGACAACATCAAAGTACAGATGTGCACAAAAACTAAGTTTAGGAAAACAAAGTCGACTTTTTTCAATAATGTGTTTTGGGTAATTTTTTTTTTAAATGTCTAATGTGAAAACGACTAGCTTCACCAGTTGTTAATATTAACTATTAGTAACTTCATGGTGACCTAGACTTGATCTCTGTGATTATTTATGTTTCTAAGTATTTATTCTTAGTTTTTCTGGACAGATAGAGCGAGAAAATGTAGTCATAGTTTCTATCTTTGAAGTACTTTTTAGCTTTCTTTTCTTGGAGGCCCATAATAGGATGCATCTAATTTAACAATCTTCTACTCACCCTGATTTTAATTAGTGTAGTGCCTATATTATTTTAATTACTAGTTACTGAAAATGTACATAGATAAGTATTTATCTACACACTTATGTATGATATGAACATTTGAATATAAATATTGATTGAATTTCTTCCTGTAAACATCTTCCTCCAGAACGACCTAACCATGGGAGGAATGGAGAAAAAGGTCCATTTTTAGATAGCAAGTGATATTTCTTTTAATTGTAGTTGGCTCCCAGATATTTTTGTGATGGGCACCCTGAAGATCCTTAGGTAGAATTCATGTGTGTATTTATGTGACTCTGTATAGTAGGCTAATTGCATACTTGATTTCAAGCTTGACTTGTTTTGTGGAATTAAACTCACTGCAGAGACTGTCTAGGGATCAGGAAGTGTCTTTTGTAAGGCAGTTCACACTAGTGCGAAGTATCTGTAGTTTTTAATTTTATTTGTGGATTTCTGGACTATATATACGTACAACTAATAAGCATTTTTCAAGAAAAAATATTCAAACTGTCTCCTTTATATAAATAAAAGGATATAAACAACAATGGAAACATTGCAAAATGCAGTAGCTGTACACTGAATCCAGGGATTGATTACTCTTCAGTCAGTCTTAGGCTCAATATTAATACCATGTGTGCACTGCTATTTATGTTACAAATCTGCTATCGCACATAGATGGACAAGAGGAGACAAAGTTTTCAAGACTCCTCTTTGGCTGTATAGTCAAGATTAAGAGCTAAGTAGTCATATCCACAGATGAGAATACTATGTGGCTGCTCTTCCCATGCCTTTCAGAATTGTATCAACAAAGATACCAGCCTAGTCAAGTGATCTATCAGTAATGTTACATAAGAATGGCCATACTGGGTCAGACCAAAGGTCCATCCAGCCCAGTATCCTGTCTACCGCCAGTGACCAATGCCAGGTGTCCCAGAGGGAGTGAACCTAACAGGTAACGATAAAGTGATCTCTCTCCTGCCATCCATCTCCACCATCTGACAAACAGAGGCAAGGGACACCATTCCTTACCCATCCTGGCTAATAGTCATTAATGGACTTAACCTTCATGAATTTATCTAATTCTCTTTTAAACCTGTTATAGTCCTAGCCTTCATAATCTCCTCAGGCAAGGAGTTCCACAGTTGGAGTGTGCGCTGTGTGAAGAAAAACTTCCTTTTATTTGTTTTAAACCTGCTGTCCGTTAATTTCATTTGGTGGCCCTAGTTCTTATATTATGGGAACAAGAAAATAACTTTTCCTTATTCACTTTCTCCACACCACTCATAATTTTTATATACTCTATTATATCCCCTCTTAGTCTCATCTTTTCCAAGCTGAAAAGTCCTAGCCTCTCCTCATATGGGACCTGTTCCAAACCCCTAATCATTTTAGTTGCCCTTCTCTGAACCTGTTCTAATGCCAGTATGTCTTTTTTGAGATGAGGACACCTCATCTGTATGCAGTATTCAAGATGTGGGCGTACCATGGATTTATATAAGGGCAATAAGATATTCTCTGTCTTATTCTCTATCCCTTTTTTAATGATTCCTAACATCCTGTTTGTTTGGTTTTTTTGGCTGCTGCTGCACACTGCATGGACCTCTTCAGAGAACTATCCACCATGACTCCAAGATCTCTTTCCTGATTAGTTGTAGCTAAATTAGCCCCCATCATATTGTAAGTATAGCTGGGGTTATTTTTCCAATGTGCATTACTTTACATTTATCCACATTAAGTTTCATTTGCCATTTTGTTGCCCAATCACTTGGTTTTGTGAGATCTTTTTGAAGTTCTTCACAGTATGCTTTGGTCTTAACTATCTTGAGCAGTTTAGTATCATCTGCAAACTTTGCCACCTCACTGTTTACCCCTTCCTCCAGATTATTTATGAATAAGTTGAATAGGATTGGTCCTAGGACTGACCCTTGGGGACTCCACTAGTTATCCCTCTCCATTCTGAAAACTTACCATTTATTCCTACCCTTTGTTCCCTGGCTTTTAACCAGTTCTCAATCCATGAAAGGATCTTCCCTCCTATTCCATGACAACTTAATTTACTTAAGAGCCTTTGGTGAATGACCTTGTCAAAGGCTTTCTGGAAATCTAAGTACACTATGTCCACTGGATCCCACTTGTCCACATGTTTGTTGACCCCTTCAAAGAACTCTAATAGATTAGTAAGATATGATTTCCCTTTACAGAAACCATGTTGGGTTTTGCCCAACAAGTTATGTTCTTCTATGTGTCTGACAATTTTATTCTTCACTATTGTTTCAACTAATTTGTCCAGTACTGATGGTAGACTTACCAGTCTGTAATTGCCGGGATCACCTCTAGATCCCTTTTTAAATATTGGCGTTACATTAGCTATCTTCCAGTCATTGAGTACAGAAGTTGATTTAAAGGACAGGTTACAAACCACAGGTAATAGTTCTGCAATTTCACATTTGAGTTCTTTCAGAACTCTTGGGTGAATGCCATCTGGTCCCGGTGACTTGTTACTGTTAAGTTTATCAATTAATTCCAAATCTCCTCTAATGACACTTCAATCTGTGATAATTCCTCAGATTTGTCATCTATAAAGGACGGCTCAGGTTTGGGAATCTCTCCAACATCCTCAGCCATGAAGACCGAAACAAAGAATTCATTTAGTTTCTCCACAATGACTTTATTGTCTTTAAGTGCTCCTTTTGTATCTCGATCGTCCAGGGACCCCACTAGTTGTTTAGCAGGCTTCCTGCTTCTGATGTACTTAAAAAATATTTTGTTATTACCTTTTGAATTTTTGGCTAGCTGTTCTTCAAACTTCTTTCCAGCTTTTCTTATTACATTTTTACACTTAATTTGGCAGTGTTTATGCTCCCTTCTATTTATCTCACTAGGATTTGACTTCCACTTTTTAAAAGATTCCTTTTTATCTCTCACTGCTTCTTTTACATGGTTTTTAAGCCACAGTGGCTCTTTTTTAGTTCTTTTACTGTGGTTTTTAATTTGGGGTATACATTTAAGTTGGGCCCCTATTATGGTGTCTTTGAAAACTGTCCATGCATCTTGCAGGGATTTCACTCTAGTCACTGTACCTTTTAATTTCTGTTTAACTAACCTCCTCATTTTTGCATAGTTCCGCTTTCTGAAATTAAATGCCACAGTATTGGTCTGTTGAGGTGTTAAATGTTATATTATGATCACTATTTCCAAGCGGTCCTGTTATAGTTACCTCTTGGATCATACCCCGCCCTCCACTCAGGACTAAATAGAGAATTGCCTCTCCCCTTGTGGATTCCTGTACCAGCTGCTCCAAGAAGCAGTCATTTAAAGTATCGAGAAATTTTGTCCTGAGGTGACATGTACCCAGTCAATATGGAGATAATTGAATTCCCCCACTATTATTGAGTTCTTTATTTTGATAGCCTCTCTAATCTCCCTTAGCATTTCATCATCACAATCACTGTCCTGGTCAGGTGGTCGATAATAGATCCCTACTGTTATATTCTTATTAGAGCATGGAATTACTATCCATAGAGATTCTATGGAACATGTGGATTCATTTAAGATTTTTACTTCATTTGATTCTACATTTTCTTTCACATATAGTGCCACTCCCCTCCCCACCCTCCGCACGACCTGTTCTATCCTTCCAATATATTTTCTACCCCGGAATGATTGTGTCCCCTTGATTGTCCCCACTCCACCAGATTTCTGTGATGCCTATTATATCAATATCCTCCTTTAACACGAGGCACTCTAATTCACCCATCTTATTATTTAGACTTCCAGCATTTGTGTACAAGCACTTTAAAAACTTGTCACTGTTTATTTGTCTGCCCTTTTCTGATGTGTCAGATTCTTTTTTATGTGAATGTTTCTCATCTGATCTGGCCCATATTTTATCCTCTTCCATCGTCCCCTCCTGACTAAAACCTAGAGAATCTCTATCAATAGACTCTGCTCTAAGAAAAGTCTCCGTCCGATCCATGTGCTCCGCTGCAGCAATCGGCTTTCCCCCATCTTTTAGTTTAAAAACTGCTCTGCAACCTTTTTAATGTTAAGTGCCAGCAGTCTGGATCCACTTTGGTTTAGGTGGAGCCCATCCTTCCTGAATAGGCTCCCCCATCCCAAAAGTTTCCCCAGTTCCTAATAAATCTAAAGCCCTCCTCTTTACACCATCGTCTCATCCACACATCGAGACTCTGAAGCTCTGCCTGCCTACCTGGCCCTACACGTGGAACTTGAAGCATTTCTGAGAATGCTACCATAGAGGTCCTGGATTTCAGTCTTTCCTAGCAGCCTAAATTTGGCTTGCAGGATGTCTCTTCTATCCTTCCCTGTGTCATTGGTACCTACATGTACCATGACCACCGGCTCCTCCCCAGCACTACACATAAGTCTATCTAGATGCCTCAAGAGATCTGCAACCTTCGCAGCAGGCGGACAAGTCACCATACTGTTCTCTCGATCATCACAAACCCAGCTATCTATGTTTCTAATGATCGAACCTCCCATTACTAACACCTGCCTTTTCCTAATGACTGGAGTTCCCTGCCTTGGAGAGTAACCTCAGTGCCAGAGGATACCCCAACATCATCTGGAAGGAGGGTCCCAACTATAGGAAGGTTTCCCTCTGCTCCCATTGACTGCTCTCTTTCCCTGAGCCTTTCATCCTCCTTAACAGCGCAGGGGCTGTCTGACCAGAGGTGGGACAAATCTACAGTGTCTCAGAAAGCCTCATCAACATACTCTCTGCCTCCCTTAGCTCCTCCAGTTCCGCCACCCTGCCTCCGAAGCCTGTACGAGGTCTCTGAGGGCCAGGAGCTCCTTGCACTGAATGCACACATACGCCACCTGCCCACAGGACAGGTAATCATACATGCTGCACTGACTGCAATAAACAGGATAGCCCCCACTCTGCTGCTGGGCTTCTGCCTGCATTCTCTGCCATAGCTACCTTGGTTAAAGATAGGGTTTTTCTTTAAATCAAGAAGTTTTGATTATAGGTTAGTTTAAAGGTTTTAAAGAATGGCAAGTGTACCTTGCCCCCTTCCCACTCCCCTTCCAAACTCCCTCTCAAAACTCCCTGTTAGCGGCCCCTGTTCGCAGATGTTCAGCAACATGTGGGAGAATTGACCTGGAGATGGCCTTACCCTGGTGTAGTCATTTGTATTCTGGTTTGTTACCATTTTACACCCACTTGCACAAGTGTAAATAACTTCACAATATATAAGGCAGTGAAGAATCTGGCCCCTTGTTCAAGTTTCTGTTGAATAAGCATATCCAACCCCCATGGAAGTAGTGTAACTTGCCCAGCTTGGTGGTTCATTAGTCATCCAGCTCTTGCTGTTACCATTGACTGCTGCAGAAAGAATTGGGCCTGTCCCAGCTATCAGACTAACTGAACCTCAGAACCTATCCTGAGCACACCTCCCACTCAGTTATCAGGCTGTTGCCTCTCTGTTGTGGTGGGATCATACGATTGTTCCAAGTCTCAGACCCAGCTTTAGTTGCAATCCCCTGTGTATCAACCGTGATCGCTTCAGTAGGTCTGACTTATGTCCAGCCACAGCAAATCTTTCCCCTCTGGGGCAGTGACAGTGATAATCAGTGACCAGACAGCCTCCTTAAAGCTGAGTGTTATTTACTTGATAAATACCTTTAAAACCAGTAAAATAGACTATGTGCATGTCTAGCTTCTCAGGTTTAACCATCTTCCCCTTGGAAATCCTGGTAGGACTAGCTACCTATAGACTCTTTCAGAGCCTCAATTCATTGTCAGCTTGTCTTCTGGTCAAAACTTGATAGCCCTTGGTAACTCGTCCCCCTTTGCAGGAATTAAACCAATTCTTAACTGTTTATAGCCCTTGGATCTGATAACTCTCAGCTTTGGCAAAAAACCTGTTTGCAACTCACTGGAGACAGGATTCTTGAAGCTATCAACTTGCCCCATTTTCTATGCCATCTGTATGCACAGTTCCAATGGAATTGGAACATTTTAGGCATTTAATAAATATTCCACTATCCCCCCTCCCCATATAATTTAGATTAATATAGTCACCACAAGTAATTCTAATTATGCAATATACAATATTTTCCCTTCACTGACCTTGTCAACTACAATGTTCATAAAATCTCCATATTCACAACATCATTACATATCACCTTCTTATCTGTCACAAAGCTCTTAGTAGAGTGTTTGTAGAGGTTCTTCAAAAAACTTCTGAGAGTTCTCTCCAAGTTATTCTATAATTTACAAATTTAATCTATACTAGTAAATAGTTTGGGTTTTTATCAGAAATGCAAATTAAATATTTGCATGTGTATCAAGTAAAACACTTGTTTTCAGGTGGATTAGTTTTCTTTATTCAAATTAGGATGGCTCAGTGGAAAAAATATTGCTGAATTAACAACCTGAAAATAAATGTGAAATAAATTATTAGATCCGTGGCTTTCACTACTTTTAATCAAACTGTCTCATAAATTTTATGGGAAAGATAAATGACTCACCTAGATAAATAAAAAAAGTTGTTAGAACAATAATGAATTGCTGAGATTAAAATATTCATTATGACTCCAACACATGTTGCCTTTAATACAAGTGCATGATCTTGAATATTATTAAGGTTTAAACAAATTTAAATGTGACAAGCACAAGATTAAATGTGGCACATAAATGAGTTTAAATAGCTAATTAGGTTTTGTTGGCCCATTCTTAGTCTGATGGATATGTAATACCAATTAGATAAGCTGTATCACCAAACAGATATTAATTTTATTATGTATCTTCAGCTTCGCACCTCATTTTTACAGGAGACACTTAACCATGTTAAAAGTAATACAAAGACTAAAAATCACATTTGAGCATTCAGGTTACATAACACACTGCTGACCATTGCCACAGGACACAGATTGTCATTCTGCTGGACCTCTCTGCAGCATTTGATATCACCAAGCACTCCAGACCTCAGTTCAAGAGGCTGCAAAAATGAATAGAAAGGGCCTGTTCTCCTTAGACAAAACCCAGAGGGCAATGGTGGGCAACAGTTCCCCAACCTCTACAGTTCTCATCTGTGGAATTGCCCCAGAGCTCAATCCTTTTTTCCAAACTACTTATTTCTGGAGACTCATTGTGTGAGTTGGTCAGACCACAAGGGCTGAAGTTCTAGCAGTAAACAGACACCATCCAGCTCTATGTTTTCTTTATATCACTTTTAAACTGCACCATATCCCAATTTTCTCAGAGAGCAGAAATGAGCACCTAGAAAAAGAGCAACCAGCTAAAGTTTGCACCCAGTCAAGACTGAGGTGAGGTAGGTAAGGTAAGAGCATCAAAGAATGTGGCTGCTCTATAATATCCCAGGCTGTCAAGGGTTTCAGTTCTCAGATTATTACCCCCACTGTAGCTGCAGAGGAGTGGGGCTGCTGCAAAGCCAGCAGCCCCAGATTCCCCAACACCCCAGATGCTCCCCCTAGTGAGTGAGGGCATTCCAAACAGGACTTGATGTTATCCCACAGTGTCTCCACTGGCACATTGGCCCTGGTAGCTTCCCCCCAAGAGCTGTAGGTGGGCGGGGAGGGGACCCAGCATCTTGCGAGCCACAGCTTGAACAGTTCTGGGACTGAGGCGCCTGCTGCCACACCAGCCGCAGCAGCTCCATGAGTCCCCCACCACCATGAACAGGGAACTGGGAGGCAGCAGCACTAGAGCTGGTCCAGGCAGCAGGCCCCACATGCTCCTGTAGCAGCAGTAGCAGCAGCCCTACATGCCTTTTGTCCCCATCTCCGCCAGCATAGATAACAGCAGCATGCTGTCCAGCCCCACAGTTTCCCCAGGTTCTAATGTTTTGCAGCTCTGGAAACAAGCTGCATCAAACACCCCTGCCCCCCAGCAGGGCTCCTGCTCCTTCACTGGGTTGTGCCTACAGGTTGGGGAACTGGCTGAGATGGAGAAATCCCCCATTGGTCTGCACTCCCTGTAAACAGGAAGGGGGGGAAGGGGGTCCCAGGGCTCCCACATTCCCTCCGGGCACCACATCTCAAGAGGTGTAGAAAGCCATCTTGATTCTCCATTGTCCTGGCATAACTGGATTTGGGAACCTAAACAAATCCATAGGCTGTGTCTGTTCCTATGCCTCTATCCACATGCTTTCTATCTCCAGGTATGGCTGAATAGCAACTGCAGCTAACCAGAGAATACAATACTTTTTGCAGAGCCTGAGCATAGCTTAAATAGGCAAGGAGAGGCACCCTGTAGCCAATCAGCTGTCTCCATCCCCCTTTACAAAGCCAGTGGCAAGGAGGGAGAGATGCATTGTGGCAACCACCCTCCATGCCATGCATGCATCTGGTCTTCTCTTATGCTCCTGCTGGAGAGTTGGGTAATACTAGTATTATTGCCTTTCACTATGCTGTACCAGCAGGTGAGGCAACATTCAAATATGTACCTCACTGGATCTTAGAGGCTTGCAATTTAGCACCATGCTATCCTGAGGCAGAATTTTGATTCTTTCAATTTGTATGTGTGAAGTGTCCTTTCAGAAGATGGTCTAATAAGTGACAATATTTTAAAATTACGTCCTTACTATGTATTGGGTGGGGGAAAGAGGGTGAATGTCTGAAAAGTAATGGGACAGAAAATCATCTTAATGGAGTAGAATGAGGAGTTAATAAATCTGCCCTGTCAAGTGACTGTTCTCGGAGATAAGCCTGACTGACGCTTTTCTCTGTATATCCCCATTTAAAAACGTTTACACCTGATCGCGATCTGTTTTCTCAGCCTTCATTCCTATTACAAACATTTCTCATTCTGAACAAGTGGGTTATAGGTAGAACCTTTTCAGTAGAGAAGAGAAGCTGTTAAAATGTAGTATACTGTGTTTCATTTGCTTTATGACACACTACTGCCTGCCCCACTACTCATTCGGTCTATCTGTATATTCAGGTACAGCAGTTGGTACGTTCCATGTGGTTTTCATAGCTGAACTGAGTTTGTTTGGATGAAAAAAGCATTCTGAGTGATATTGATTACTATGCCACCAATGCATTAAAAAAACTCAAGTTAATTTGCATAAATTACATTTATGTAAGTCTGTTTTATGTGCTTCTATGAATTAATCCAGTGAGGAGTTTGTCTTTGTGGTTTAGTTCCCTTTTAAATTGCTTCACCCATTGTGTTCTGACTGCATCATCTTTGGATCACTGTAGCTTAAGAATGACCAGGGACACACGAGAAAAGGATTTGATTCCAATGTCCACATTAAGCTTTTTTAGCCCTTTTGTCTTGTGATTTTCTATATGCCAAAATGTTGATTCTTCATGAAATCCAGGCAGGTCTGTGAACATACACAAGGCTACTTTCACACACCAATGTACACCACCAAGTTTTCAACAAGCATGAAGCAGAACACTTTTTTTTTTTAAAGGAGTATGTTGAAGAGAGTATTGTCTGAGAGAAATCAGATTGGATATGGATAAATAGTTGGGGGCTTTATTGTGTGTATAAATAATCAGATAAACTACTCTGAAAAACTAGCATTTCAAACTGGAATAAGAAAAGCTATATAAATGTTAATGGCCCTTACACAGAGAGGGAGGCATTTGGGCCCTCAGCAAGTAGTCACTAGTCTCTGGGGAAGGAATACTGAGAGGAAATTGTCCGAGTATTCTCCACTCCCTAATGACAAATGGACAAGTAAACTTGATCTACTCATTTCTACTAAAAGCATTTTGGTAGGAGTGTCCCCTACTTTGGGGAAACAATATGATTTAAATATTGGGTAAAGTGAAATTTATAGTGGAGAGTTGTGTATCCATCTCAAGGCCCACTGTACAAGGATGTTTAACTAGGCGGTAAGGAGGTGTTTAACACTGCAGGCAATGAGTAAACTGCCGGCAACTGCAGGCAAACTGAGTAAAATACAATATAAGCTGTAAAGGGGAACTTCACTGCGGGAGGGTTGTGTCATACAGACCCTGAGATGCTAACAGAGACTAAGGACATGTCAGCCAAATGTTAGACACAATTGAACACGAAGACTAGGATGTAAATGTGCTTTTGCTTCAACTAGTGGAAGTAATTGTAAGATTTTATTCTCAAATGGAGCTTTGCATAAGAATGCTGAATGCTGATTAACTTTCATTTTATTTAAAGTTTCATTATTTCTAACTTGAATAAACCTAGTTTTAATTTAGATATTTTTTTCTAGTTAGACTATTTTGGGGATACATGCCATGAGATCACCTCAGAGGACAAGAAAACTAACTTGTGGCATCACAGTGGCAGCAGAGAAACTGCTAAGGCACACAAACAAAGGTACGGACACTGGAGGCCCTACCCAAAGAAACAGTGATATTATATAGTCATGGTTAGAGAGTGAGGAAAGCCTAAAGACAAGGGAATGACAGGCAAGTGGGACCAATTGTGACAAGAATATTATATAATTTCTCCAAGGCCTATTCCCCAAAAGTCATATGGGTTAGTTCAATAAGCACAGGACTGGGTGTTAGGGTTTTGCAAATTCTCTTCCTGCTCCTTGCTGGCATTAACGTTTTTACTTTTTTTACATCGTTTATCACTTTATCAATTGTTTATGACATTGTTTACATTTTACATTGTTTATCACTCTATGAACATTGTTTAGTAATGAACCTGGTAACCATATTTCACAGATAGGGAAACAGATTCTGTGAAGACAGGGCTTGTGCAAGGTCACACTCAAGTTAGCATCACACCCACTATTAGAACTTGGGCCCTCTGTCTCCAAGACTCATACCATACATAGTAGGTTGTAGTATCTCTGATAATTTACTTATAACTTTATGTATCTGAATTACTTAATCTGTAAAATGCAGTCAACTATTTTTACTGTAAGTGAATTCCAAAAATAGGCAGGATTTAAGGAACCAGTTTCTATTCCTGGTCACACTGTGTTAAAACCAATGTAATTCCATTGACTGCAGCGAAGTTGCTCCAGATTTACACCAGTCTCATGGAATGGGGGCCAGGATATCCACCATTACATGTATGTAGATTAGTGTTATCCCCATTTTATATTATTGGAATCTAAGTTTCTAAGAAGGTTTTGATTTGACTGGGAGGCACTGTGGTCTGTTGGAATAGTCATGGGCATAGCAGACAGGTGACTTGGGTTCCACCAGCAGTTCTGACACTTATGTGCAGTGTTATACGATCATGGTGACATCATGTAACCACTCTAAGCCTCAAAGCCTTCTCTACTCTGTAGAAAGGGGCAATTGCATTTTCCTAGTGCATATAGCTTGTTGTGTATTTGTAATAGCAGTCAAGGCTGAAGAAATGCGCCTTGTACTTTAAGTGGAAGGTGGTGAGGTTTGTGATGGTCTTTACTTCCTTGGTGAGTTTAGTCCACAATCTTGGTCTGGTCCCTAAGAAAGTTCTGTTTCCCACACAGTTTATCTTTTCCACTGTACTAGTGCAGCAAAATTATCAATCAGTCTTCTTCACAGAGCTTTAGGAGATCTTTTAGATATCCTGGCTCCAGTGTAGAGGACAGGTTTGATGTGCTTTCCTGTGTTGCTGAGGAGTTGTGCTGCTGCGTTCTCTACTAGTTGGAGTTTTCTAAACTCTGAAGGCTTCGTGCCCAGGTGTATTGCATTACTGTAATCCAGCTGAGATGTGATGAAGGTGTGAATAACTGAGGCCAGGTCACTGTCCACCATGATGGGATGGTGTCTCCTAGCCAACTGGAGACAATAGAACAGGCGGTTTCAAACTGGGGGTCGGGGCGGGGGTCATGAGATAATTACATGGGAGGATCGCAAGCTGTCAGCCTCCACCCCAAACCCTGCTTCGCATCCAGCATTTATAATTGTGTTAAATATATTAAAAAGTGTTTTTAATTTATAAGGGGAGTCGCACTCAGAGGCTTGCTATGTGAAAGGGGTCACCAATACAAAAGTTTGAGAACCACTGCATTAGAAGGTGTTGCTCACAGATGTTGCTTTGTAAGAGTTTAGACACACACATGCTGCTTTAAGTGGAGCAGGAAGCCTGAGCTCTCTCCTTTAAGGGGGTGTTGGTAAACTCTACCAGTAAGAGACTCAGTTCTTCTTTGCAACCCTTCACCCAGCAGGAAGAGCATGGGTCTGGAGAATAAGTTGATGATCGCAGTTCCCCCAATATCTCCAGTACCTGGAAGAGTGACACTGGATGAAACGCTGGATCACATATCCTTCTCCCTTAGAAGCAGATAATTATGACTGAATCCAGACAACTTTAACTGCAAAATAAGAATCAATTTCCTCATAGCAAGAGGTATTCAAATCGGTCAAAGACCAGAAAGGCAGCTCAGATTTATCAAACTGTCTGGGGTCCAAAACAAATATGCTCACCAGGATTTTGAGGATACCATGGTACAACCCAAAAAACATTTTCTTTGCCGCTTTCAGAGCCATAGCAGAAAGAACTTTCATTACAATCAATCTGATTATAATAAAATAAGGGAAAAGACAAGCAATGGGGCGGGGAGTGGGGTGAGGAATGGTAAATGTCACTTATTTTGTTTTTGACTGCCAGTATCTAGTCATGTTTGGACCCATGACAGACTCTCATTATATGTCCAAAAATGAAAACAGACTGACTAAAATATAACTAAAAAGGCACAGTGAGACTGATCCTAAGCTCAGTTTTACAGATTTAACTATTGGAATTGGTGGTGTCATTCAGATCTACACTGTGTAACTGAATTCAGACTCTACCTCAAATCCAACTTAAAAAGAAAAACCAAAACCACACAGACAAAATCCCACAGCAATAAAAGAAACGTATTGTTCAGACTCATCAGCTGGTTCCTTTACCTTTCTGAGGAGGTCAGGAAGTGTGTTATCTATTGTGCACCAGATCTATTTTCACAATGTAAGTGTTCCTTTCAAGCTTTGTTTCTAAACATAAATGTCTCAGGCAGCAGTATAACATGATCTTAAAAATAAATAAATAAAATAAAAAGAGAGCTTCCCTAGGATTGGCAGCAAACTTCAATGGGAGATTACAAAACTCACCTGACACAGTATCTTTGAAGCATAAATCAAAGCACTTGCAATTGGGGAAAAACTTGTCATACTCAATTAAAGACTATCTGCAGCAAAACATAGCTCAATCAAGGTGAAACACTTGAATTTCTTATTACATGCACACTGAGCATCATCATAGGCTCTAGAGAGAGCTCCAGCATGTGGGTTGTGTGTCATGCTGCACTGAAAAGGTTTTGCAATGTGCACTTAATAATGTTATTCAGGGGAAAACAATATTTTTTTTCATAAACGTCCTTGAGAAACTTCCATGATCATCCAACTTTATCTAAATAACATCAACTTTGTAGTATGCTAATTTGTTTTTCTCTCTCTTTTTTCAGAGTAATACTACTTCAATTTCTACCATATATTGCACACTGTGGCTTAGTAAACATTTATCTTTCCTTCTCCCTTCCTAGCCCTGTTCCCCATCAGATATTTTAAGGTTTTAAAAGGTAAAATTACCAACAAATGCACACAAAGTATTCAGGTAAAGACCTATTGCAAAAAACCCACATAAACAGACCTGAGAAATTGACAAGTTGATACATAAGCTCAGGCAAAGTTTGTGGTAAATATAGCTAAAAGGGTCAAATTGCAAAACAATTAATCGGACCCCTTTAATGTAGGTTACTAGAATGTGAGAGAATTTTGCAGTTACTTGTTTCTCTTCATGCTCCATGCTTTGCTCACCCACTGACTATATTTCAGATCCACTATCTCTTAAAAAGCTTCACTTAAGACCCTGAAGAACTGGATGTAACTTGAGAGCCCTTAATGTAGGGGCATCTAAGAGCGTTTGCTGTAGCGCTGGAAATGTTCACTGTATAAATGTTTTTGATATAGTTGCCTAACAACTGGTGATCAGTGAAAATTCTAACTTGTGGAAAATGTAATGTGCAATATCTTACAATGGATGGGATCAGACAGCAAAGATTGATGATTTCATCAACTTGAATAATAAACCAAATAAAATTTAGTGCTACCTACAATACAATGCTGCTTGTATTCAGATAGGCACATCTGCACAGTGCAGCTGTTTGTGGATTGAAGCTTATGTTGATCCTTAAAGATCATCATCAGCATGACAATGTTAACACTAATCGTAATCCTTTTGCATAAAATGCAATCTCCCCAGCCACTGTTTGCATTCAGATCATGAGCCCCTCTGAAGTGCCCTGCTCACCTCACTCACAAGCAAACCCTTGTAGCACAATCTTTCTGTTGAGTTTGTCTCAATAAACAATCTCTCTCTCTCTATGTATATAGTAAAGAAGGGCTCTTCATGAGTGGTAGCTTCAGAGCACATCTGAAGCCTGTGAGGTTCTAACTGAACTATGGAGTATACTTCACACAGTACTGTTCACTGTGTCTGTGGCAAATGCTGTGTGTTATACCTTTCTGAGTAAGACAAAACAGATGTCAAAACCTTATGATGTTTGCAGTGTTGGTTGCAGACAAGGTAGGTGAGGTAATATCTTTTATTGGACCAAGGTCTGTTAGTGGAAGATCTGGACTTGAAGAAAAGCTCTGTGTAGCTCGAAAGCTTGTACCTTCCACCAATGAAGCATCATGATCCATAGGTCTTCGGGGTTCATAGCAGTGGCAATGCTCCAACCCTTCACCTGGCAGCCTGCTGACAATTGCTTACTTAGGACTCATGAAGCCCGGCCCCAGTTTGAGACTGCGCCCCAGAGTCCCAGAGCAGCTGATTGGCCCACTGGCCATACTTAAACAAGCAGCAGGAGCAGGAAACTGTCTGAACAACTGGGCTTCACCTTGCCTTGTGCCTTGATTTACTGGTATCCTGACCTGGCTTGACTCCTGGCATCTGGCTTGTGGTTCTTGACCTCCAGTTTATCTCCAGCCTCTGACCCCTTGGTATCCTGACCCAGCCTGAGTCTGACTCCTGACTTGTGGTTCTGATCTGCACTTTGTCCCCTGCTTCTGATTTGCTGGTATCCTAACCTAGCTGACTCTTGACTCCTATCTTGTGATTGTGGGCTCCAGTTCTGACTGCTAGGTATGGCTGTCCACAACCTGGCTGTGACAAGAAGTTGATCCAATAAAATATAATACCTCATCTCTCTCTGTAATCTTAGACAAACTATGCTATTTAACCCTTTAGGAGACATTTTCCGCTTTTTAAAGGATGAACTAAAGTTGAAATTCTACTCTAGTTTACACCAATATAAAGCTAAAGTAACTGAACTCCCTTCAGTTGATATACACACCCGTACAATTGAGAGGAAAATTGAGCCTGTATGTTTTAAAGGTGAACTTGAAAAACTGTCTTCTAGCCAGGAGCTAAGATCAGGCTTCTGTATTCCTCCTGAAGCAGTGTACAAATCTGTGTTCCTCCCATCTGTTCATTACGCTACATTAGGTGTTAGTGATCTTATCAGCTGCAGCAGCTGTGGTTTAGAACTTTGAACTCAGCTTCTGTTAGTAAACAAAGGAAGAATTGATTTATTAAAAAACTAGTTTTAAAGTAGCAAATCAATTGTCTATATGTTTTCATTAATTATTTAGGCTTTTAAAGAGCCTTTACTATCATTTTGGTTCACCTTTAAGAGACACTTCAATAAATAACATGTTAGATCCTGCTGTGCTATCTTAATGGAGGAAGATCTTTTTTAATGTGGGGTCATTTAATATCAAATGGTGTATTTGTGTGTGTGGGAGAGAATCTCTGTGTTAATATTTTCCTTCGAGGAATCCTGCACACTAGAATGGAAATGAGGGTGGGGAATTAAAGAGGTGAAATTTTCTCTGCTATTTGAGGACTCACCAAATAATTTTTATTACAGATAAACTAAACAGCTATAGGAGATGAAAAATATTAATTCAAAGGTTAGGACAGATTCCATGTTTCCTAAAAGTATCCACAAAAAGATTCCATGTTTCCTAAAAGTATCCAATGGTTCATCTAGTTTAGTATCTTTTCTTTGACAGTGATCAGTGATGATTGCTTTCGAAAAATGTGTAAACCTCCCATAGAGCAAAACTACACTATAAGGGTGAATATCTTGCTATCTCCAGCTGATAATCAGCTTATGTCTTGAAGCAGGATGACCCGTATGCTCTTTGTACTAACTAGTGTAACTGTAGAGGCTACCTTAAAAATACAAACATTTTAATGCTTGCTTAAATCTTAGATTTATTTACCTCAGCATCTTGTGGCCACAGGTTAATTATTCATAGCAAAAAGGTATTCTGTTTTATCTATTTTAAATGTGGTGCCACTTCATTTCATTGATTGCCCACTTGTTTTCCCATTAATACAGATTACATAAAATAAATGACTACTGAAGGGAAGGCCAACAGATGGCTCCTATTTGCCCTTTCTCATGGCTCCTATTATTTTCTCTTTTCTAAAGTGTGATGTATATTAACCTGAATAAACAGACCAATTTTCTCCAACAATTAGATGTATACTTAATTTTGTAATGTCAGTTGTAACCTATGTTGTATATAGTTAAACAGAAGAAGCTTAACAAAGCTGAGAAAGAACCTGGTTTCAACAGTATGTTAAGTTCTAGCAGAATAAGGCTTTTAATGAAAGCATGTTAGTTCTTGACCCAGAACCTATGGAAGCCAATGAAAAAAATGTTGTTGACTTCAGAGGGCTTTGGATCAGGACATTGTCTATTGAAAAATACAAAACAGCAACATTATATTGCTCTGACATTTTAAGGAAGAAAATATTAGTTGAAAGATATTCTACATTTTGTATGGAAGTGGTCCATCCGGCTTCAGATCATGAGATCGAAATCACAGATAAGCAGCCTATTTTTTCAAAATCATTGATAATGCTGTCTTTTGTGTTTTTAACCCTCACCGTGTATGATCATTCATCTTCAGACCTCTAAAAACTTCCCTATTAGGAGTATTAACAACAGCAGCAACAGTAACAATAAAATAAGATTACCCAATTTACTTAATGTGTGAGGTCTATATTAGTGCTATTTGTTTTTGTTAAGAACATTGATGCAGTACTGGAGATAAGCAGAAGGCAAACTATTTATTGCTTTTGACACAGAGTGACAGAAGTACCTTTGATATATAATTGGGGAGCAATGCAGTTTAACACGTTTTAATTTCTTGTGCAGCTGGAAGACAATGAAGAGAAAGCATGGGAACAAATTAAATGGTATATAGGTCAATCATCCTATTA
Organism: Malaclemys terrapin pileata; assembly: GCF_027887155.1. Classification (NCBI taxonomy): domain Eukaryota; kingdom Metazoa; phylum Chordata; order Testudines; family Emydidae; genus Malaclemys; species Malaclemys terrapin. Next base: position 30,859,219 of record NC_071513.1, on the reverse strand, counting down.
GGACTCTTCAGGGAACTCATATCTAATTAGCATAATTGTATTTCTGCTGCAGCCAGATACACTGCTGTGCTAATACATGTTCTTGGTGAGCCTATAAAAACACTAAAGATGGCCTTTCCTTACACTAAAGAAGAAAAACTTGGATTACAGAAGCAAATACATAACTTATTTACTCTAATTAGTATTACAAGGTTATTTTAACCCAATCTTATGGAGCCCCCTGCAGCAGTTTCATAGGTAAAGTATTGTTGAATTTTATACTTAAAACAAGGATTAAATCCCTCCGATTTATCTGGAAATTAACCAAATCAATTTGCTGAAGTTGCACACTCTCATGAGAGAGATCCAACTTTTATTTCTTGTGTGCCTCTTCTGTTAAATTTAACCATCCCTCACTTTGGAAACTTTGACTTGACTTTACATTTTTTGTCTTTTTTTTTTTTTAAAAATCCTTATAACTGGAATATATCTGAGCACTCAACTTCCCACATAGCTCAGCCCAAAGGGAACACAAAGACTGGGATCTTTACAAATGAAAAATAAGCCAAACAAACTTTTTTTACATTCACCAGAGAAGATAAGAATGTCTTTTCACTGTTAGCTTCTTAACACAAGAGCAAGGCGTAGAGCTATATAGAACTGCTCCAGAGCAGAGGCTCCTTAGTAGAGGCCCAGAGGGAGAGGAGGAGCACTCGTTCCATACTACTTGCCTTCTCCAGTGGTTTACCAGAGAGCTGTATTGTAGCATTCATTCCTCCTGTAAAGCTTAACAGATTCTCTGGTAACAGGCAGTGCAGGAAACAGCCATTATCTGTGGGCTGCAGTCTAAGGGACTGATTTGCTTGGTTGCTGAAGAACCAGGCACTTAAGCAGCCTCAGATAATCGCATTTGCTCCCTATAGACACCCCCAAGGCTTCCATGTTGGGCAGGACCTTTCTTCTTGGTTCAGATTACGTTGCCAGATTCTGTTTCCTACTCCTAGCCAAACCTGCTGGGGAACAAGGTTGATCTAGGGAAATTGAAATGGGGAAAGTGCCAAGCTGGGTCTACAAAGCCAGCTGAGACCAGAACCAGAGAATCCCCATATCTGGGTAAACTTTTAAATGCACAAGGGCTTCATTGGCTTAGCCCTGCTTCTCAGATGCAGCCCCAATATCTTAAGATGCAAATACAAGCAAAGTCATCCCAACATATCCCCCTTTCATCCCAACATACAGCTATGCACAACATGGGCATCTAATTTCTTCACATCACACTCAAGCTCACAACTTTGACTTTGATCTCAGAGAAATTAAGATATTTTAGCAATAAATGTACTTTTACTCTAAAAGTCTGTTATGGCTACTTTACAGCTGCAAAGAGAGTCTCCACTTCTCTGGGCCTGTGGGCAGGTGTTAGTGAAATGAAGTTACTTGATGTAGGGAGTGAGAAGTTGGGGGAGTCGGATGTGATATCTCAAATATCCAATACTAAACCCAGACAACTAAAGTAAATTAAAATTTATTAAGAAAGTAAAATATGGCTAAGGGGAAAATTCTCAAGTAGTTTGAAAGCAAAAGAGGAAAGAAATTGGATGAAAATTAAAAAGAAAGGTTTTCTGTTTTACAGCTGCCTTTTCTAAGTGGAAAAATGAAGACTAACAATCAAATGTAACTGCACTGTAATAAATCCAGGAATAAAAAAGAAGTAGCTCTTGTAAACAATCCGAATGGAACAATTAATAGTTAGGATTCAGATAACACATGTCATCTTTTCTATTAAATCTAAAGCAATTGTAGTGCACATTTGGCGCCTCTGTTGAAAGCATTGCCCAGATTTTGAATGTGTTGTTATGATCATAAACAAGAAAAATACTAATTGCAAATGAATTGACTATAGTTCTGATGGGTGAGTAGTTACTGAATTTAATGTAATTAGCAAAGCAGCTAATCCATGCATGATAAATCAACTCAGTCGTTATTGTACACAAGATTTATGCTGGATATATTTCTCCAATTAGAAAATTCTCCAATAATTTCATATAACTTATGACTTAGTATTGCCTATCAATAAACTATATCACGGGTTTTGTAGTGAAATGTAACGCAAAGGAGATTATATAGTGTTCTACATGTAAATACAATTCTACATTTTCCAGAAAACATTAGGCTGTATTTTGCAAGAGTGTTTCCAAGTTTTTCAGGGTGACCATTTGTGATTCTGAAAACAAAGTGAGGGTTCCATGAGGGTCAGTTTGGGTGAATACCTCCACTGGCCTTTCGATGAGCACTATAAAATAAGAAGAAAATTCCAAATGTACTTCATTTCAGTCATGCCATACAACACACTGGATTACACTTGCTAAAACTCGAAATGGTTTGCTTACACTGCTCTACAGCCAAAATGCGTCTGAAATAAATGTAGTCAAACTTTACTAATTCTGGGTCACTGAGAACGAAAATGATGCTTAAAATTGTTGATTGGCTCTAGTTTTCAAGATATGCTATTGGGTCTGTATATACGACCCTTGACTTGGGAATGGCGGAGGATAAGTGAGTTATAAAGGGAAGGGATCTCAATTTAAACCAGAAATGACTAAAATACATCTTTGACTGGATCTATGAATAAATCTATGACTGGGTTTGGACAGTACTTGCTTTTTAGGCAAAACAAGGAATGATGCAATCTGAAGCTGGTATTGCGTCGTACATGATATGAATTGCATCATGTTATTCCTAGAAGTCATGGATGATGCAATCATAACGAAGCTTACATCACTCTGCTGAACAAATTGCCGTATATCAGCTCTAGAAATCATACAGTGTCATGCTCTCTTATTTGTCAGTGTTTGATTTTGCAAAGGGACACATTTCTGTTTAGCCAAAGTGAGCAGAGATGCCTCATACTTGTGTGAACAGTGCAGATAACTTCTGCTATGTTTGTGGTGAAGTGACTTTTGCATCACAAAAGCACAGTATAACCACTATGGTTGAGAAAGCCTATCACCTTTATTTTGGCTGCAAAATTGGAGATCAGGACAAGAGGTGGGCCCCACACATATGCTGCAACACTTGTGCAACAAATCTTCGCCAGTGGTTGAACAGGAAAAGGAAATCTATGCCTTTTGCGGTGCCAATGATTTGGAGAGAGCCAACAGATCAGACCAGCAATTGTTACTTCTGCATGGTGCCTCCAGTTGGGAAAGGTGTGTCAAAGAAGAAAAAGTGGACTGTGCATTATCCAAACATTCCATCAGCTATACGCTCAGTACCCCACGGAGAAGGACTGCCGGTTCCTGATGCACCAGAATCATTCTAGCTTGAGTCAGACGAGGAAGAGGATGAAACTTCTGGTCCTGAACCATCAATGTCACAGGACCCACATTTTCTCCCATCCTCCTCCTCTGAACCACACCTCATAACACAAGGTGAACTGAATGACCTTGCAGGGATTTGGAATTACCCAAGAGTAAGGCAGAGCTGTTGGGCTCCAGACTACAGCAGTGGAATCTCCTGGCAGGTGATGTTAAGGTTTCCATGTTCCATGACCGTCAAAAGGATCTTGTCCCATTCTTCTTCATGGAAGGTGATCTTGTAGCCTGCAACAACATTGATGGTGTGATGGCAGCCCTCAACATCGTTCATGATCTAGATGAGTGGAGACTGTTCATTGATTCATGGAAGATGAGTCTTAAAGCTGTTTTACTGCATAATGGCAATGTTTTGCCATCAATTCCAGTTGGTCATGCAGTCCATATGAAGGAAACCTATGACAACATGAAACAACTTTTGAGGTGTATAAACTATGACCAACATTAGTGGCAGCTTTGTGGCGATTTGAAGGTTGTTGCTCTCTTGCTTGGTCTGCAGACTGGATACACAAAGTACTGCTGTTTTCTCTGCGAATGGGATAGTCGTGCAAGAGATTCCCACTACATCAAGAAAGACTGGCCACTCTGACAGTCATTGGAGCCTGGGAGGAAAAGTGTTCAGCATCCACCACTTGTTGAAGTTGACCAGGGACTGCTAATAGGGAGTTTCGCAAGGGAGTTCTCCAGGTGAAGGAGGAGCAAATACAGGACCCTTGGGGTAAGTGACTGTCTGTAGTGTGTGTTTGTTTGTGTTTGGGAGTTACTTGCTGTGTGCTGAGCTTGTGTTTGTCAGTCTGTTTGTTTGTTTGGCTGGTTGTTTCAAGGACCGTGTGCTGTGGCTGTCAGTTGGAAGCTGTGAGCTTCAAAGGACGGTCTGAAGGCTAGAAGACTCTGGTAATTGGCTGAGCCTTAATCAGTGAGCGGGGCATTCACCCAGGCCAGGGCTTTATAAAGCAGCGCACAAGCGACAAGGGAGCTTTTGCGAACAGGGGCTGCTAACAGGGAGTTTCGCAAGGGAGTTCTCCAGGTGAAGGAGGAGCAAATACAGGACCCTTGGGGTAAGTGACTGTATGTAGTTTGTGTTTGTTTGTGTTTGGCGGTTACTTGCTGTGTGCTGAGCTTGTGTTTGTCAGTCTATTTGTTTGTTTGGTTGTTTGAAGGGAGTTTGGAAGGGGAGCAGGAAAGGAGCGCGGGTCCCTTGCCGGTTCTATCTTAAACCCTTTATTCCCCTTAAAGCCTATAGCCCAAACTACATTCAAAACTTCTTGCTTTAAACGACCCCTTCATTAACTAGGAGAAAATGCAGGCAGAAGTCCAGCTGCAGAGTGGGAGTTATCCAGTTTATTGCACTGAGTGTAGCATGTATTATTACCTGCAAAATGGGCAGGTGGCGTATGTGTGCATTCGGTGCAAGGAGCTCCTGGCCCTCAGAGACCACCAGAGGACTCTGGAGGGAAGGGTGGCGGAACTGGAGGAGCTAAGGGAGGCAGAGAGGTATGTTGATGAGGCTTTCCGGGACACTGTAGAATTGTCCCACCTCTGGTCAGACAGCCCCTGTACTGTTGAGGAGGATGAAAGGCCCAGGGAAGCAGAGCAGTCAACGGGAGCAGAGGGAAACCTTCCCATAGTTGGGACCCTCCTTCCAGACAGTGCTGGGGTTGCCTCTCGCACTGAGGTTACCTCTCCGGGGGAGGGAACTCCAGTTGCTAGGAAAAGGCAGGTATTAGTATTGGGAGATTTGAACATTCAAAACGTAGATAGCTGGGTTTGTGATGACCGGGAGAACCGTATGGTGACTTGCCTGGTGCGAAGGTTGCGGATCTCTTGAGCCATCTAGACAGACTTATCTGTAGTGCTGGGGAGGAGCCTGTGGTTGTGGTACATGTATGTACCAATGACATAGGGAAGGGTAGGAGAGATGTCCTGGAGGCCAAATTTAGGCTGCTAGGGAAGAGACTGAAATCCAGGACTTCTATGGTGGCATTCTCAGAAATGCTCCCAGTTCCACGCGCAGGGCCAGGTAGGCAGGCAGAGCTTCAAAGTCTCAATGCGTGGATGAGACGATGGTGTAGAGAGGAGGGGTTTACATTCATTAGGAACTGGGGAAACTTCTGGAATGGGGGGAGCCTATACAGGAAGGATGGGCTCCACCTAAACCAAAGTGGAACCAGACTGCTGGCACTAAACATTAAAAAGGTTGTAGAGCAGTTTTTAAACTAGGAGATGGGGGAAAGCCGACTGCCGCAGACTTAGGGGAGAGTCTAATGATAGAGAATCTCCAGGTTATAGTCAGGAGCAGAGGATGGAAGAGGATAAAGTAGGGGTCAGATCAGATGATAAACATTCACATAAAAAAGAATCTGATACATCAGAAAAGAGCAGACAAATAAACAGTGACAAGTTTTTAAAGTGCTTGTACACAAATGCCAGAAGTCTAAATAATAAGATGGGTGAACTAGAGTGCCTTGTGATAAAGGAGGATATTGATATAATAGGCATCACAGAAACCTGGTGGACTGAGAGCAATCAATGGGACACAATCATTCCGGGGTACAAAATATATCGGAAGGACAGAACAGGTCATGCGGGGGGGGGGGGAGTGGCACTATAAGTGAAAGAAAATGTACAATCAAATGAAGTAAAAATCTTAAGCAAATGTGCATGTTCCATAGAATCTCTATGGATACAAATTTCATGCTCTAATAAGAATATAACATTAGGGATCTATTATCGACTACCTGACCAGGACAGTGATAGTGATGATGAAATGCTAAGGGAAATTAGAGAGGCTATCAAAATTAAGAACTCAATAATAGTGGGGGATTTCAATTATCCCCATATTGACTGGGAACATTTCATTTCAGGATGAAATGCAGAGATAAAATTTCTCGATACTTTAAATGACTGCTTCATGGAGCAGCTGGTACGGGAACCCACAAGGGGAGAGGCAACTCTAGATTTAGTCCTGAGTGGAGCACAGGAGCTGTTCCAAGAGGTAACTATAGCAGGACCGCTTGGAAATAGTGACCATAATACAATAGCGTTCAACATCCCTGTGGTGGGAAGACCATCTCAACAGCCCAACACTGTGGCATTTAATTTCAAAAGGGGGAACTATGCAAAAATGAGGAGGTTAGTTAAACAGAAGTTAAAAGGTACAGTGACTAAAGTGAAATCCCTGCAAGCTGCATGGGCGCTTTTTAAAGACACCATAATAGAGGCCCAACTTCAATGTATACCCCAAATTAAGAAACACAGTAAAAGAACTAAAAGAGAGCCACCGTGGCTTAACAACCATGTAAAAGAAGCAGTGAGAGATAAAAAGACTTCCTTTAAAAAGTGGAAGTCAAATCCTAGTGAGACAAATAGAAAGAAGCATAAACGCTGCCAAATTAAGTGCAAGAATGTAATAAGAAAAGCCAAAGAGGAGTTTGAAGAACGGCTAGCCAAAAACTCCAAAGGTAATAACAAAATGTTTTTTTAAGTACATCAGAAGCAGGAAGCCTGCTAAACAACCAGTGGGGCCCCTTGATGATCGAGATACAAAGGAGCACTTAAAGACGATAAAGTCATTGCGGAGAAACTAAATGGATTCTTTGCTTCAGTCTTCACGGCTGAGGATGTTAGGGAGATTCCCAAACCTGAGCTGGCTTTTGTAGGTGACAAATCTGAGGAACTGTCACGGATTGAAGTGTCATGAGAGGAAGTTTTGGAATTAATTGATAAACTTAACATTAACAAGTCACCGGGACCAGATGGCATTCACCCAAGAGTTCTGAAAGAACTCAAATGTGAAGTTGCGGAACTGTTAACTAAGGTTTGTAACCTGTCCTTTAAATCAACTTCTGTACTCAATGACTGGAAGTTAGCTAATGTAACGCCAATATTTAAAACGGGCTCTAGAGGTGATCCCGGCAATTACAGACCGGTAAGTCTAACGTCTGTACCAGGCAAATTAGTCTAAACAATAGTTAAGAATAAAATTGTCCAGCACATAGAAAAACATAAACTGTTGAGCAATAGTCAACATGGTTTCTGTAAAGGGAAATCGTGTCTTACTAACCTATTAGAATTCTTTGAAGGTGTCAACAAACATGTGGACAAGGGGGATCCAGTTGACATAGTGTACTTAGATTTCCAGAAAGCCTTTGACAAGGTCCCTCACCAAAGGATCTTATGTAAATTAAGCTGCCATGGGATAAAAGGGAAGGTCCTTTCATGGATTGAGAACTGGTTAAAAGAGAGGGAACAAAGGGTAGGAATAAATGGTAAATTCTCAGAATGGAGAGGGGTAACTAGTGGTGTTCCCCAAGGGTCAGTCCTCGGACCGATCCTATTCAACTTATTCATAAATGATCTGGAGAAAGGGGTAAACAGTGAGGTGGCAAACTTTGCAGATGATACTAAACTGCTAAAGATAGTTAAGTCCAAAGCATACTGTGAAGAACTTCAAAAAGATCTCACAAAACTAAGTGATTGGGCAACAAAATGGCAAATGAAATTTAATGTGGATAAATGTAAAGTAATGCACATTGGAAAAAATAACCCCAACTATACGTACAATATGATGGGGGCTAATTTAGCTACAACAAGTCAGGAAAAAGATCTTGAAGTCATCGTGGATAGTTCTCTGAAAATGTCCACGCAGTGTGCAGAGGAGGTCAAAAAAGCAAACAGGATGTTGGGAATCATTAAAAAAGGGATAGAGAATAAGACTGAGAATATATTATTGCCCTTATATAAATCAATGGTACGCCCTCATCTCGAATACTGCGTACAGATGTGGTCTCCTCATCTCAAAAAAGATATACTGGCACTAGAAAAGGTTCAGAAAAGGGCAACTAAAATGATTAAGGGTTTGGAACGGGTCCCATATGAGGAGAGATTAAAGAGGCTAGGACTCTTCAGCTTGGAAAAGAGGAGACTAAGGGGGGATATGATAGAGGTATATAAAATCATGAGTGATGTGGAGAAAGTGGATAAGGAAAAGTTATTTACTTATTCCCATAATACAAGAACTAGGGGTCATCAAAAGAAATTAATAGGCAGCAGGTTTAAAACAAATAAAAGGAAGTTCTTCTTCACGCAGCGCACAGTCAACTTGTGGAACTCCTTGCCTGAGAAGGTTGTGAAGGCTAGGACTATGACAGAGTTTAAGAGAGAACTGGATAAATTCATGGTGGTTAAGTCCATTAGTGGCTATTAGCCAGGACAGGTAAGGAATGGTGTCCCTAGCCTCTGTCTGTCAGAGGATGGAGATGGATGGCAGGGGAAAGATCACTTGATCATTGCCTGTTAGGTTCACTGCCTCTGGGGCACCTGGCATTGGCCACTGTCGGTAGACAGGATACTGGGCTAGATGGACCTTTGGTCTGACCCGGTATGGCCTTTCTTATGTTCTTATGTTCTTATGAATCAAGGAAGATTTTGTTACCACCCTTACACATCAAGCTGGGTCTGATGAAGAACTTTGTCAAGGCCATTGACAAAACACAAGCAGCTTTCAAGTATCTCCGTGGAAAATTTCCAAGGTTAAGTGAAGCTAAGATAAAGGAAAGTGTCTTTGTTGGTCCTCAGATTCGTGAACTTCTTCGAGATGATGCATTTGACCATGCACTGCGTGGCACGGTAAAGACGGCATGGAAAGCCTTCCAGTTAGTGGCAATAAATTTTCTCGGAGACAACAAGGCAGACAACTACAGGTTGTTGGTGGAAAACCTCCTCAAGGCATACAAAAGTCTTGGTTGCAACATGTCACTAAAGATACATTTTTTGCACTCTCATCTAGATTTTTTTCCACTGAATTGCGGAGCAGTGAGCGACGAGCTTGGTGAGCGATTTCACCAGGACATTGCAACAATGGAGAAACGCTATCAGGGCAAATGGAGCCCATCAATGCTTGCAGACTATTGCTGGACAGTGACAAGAGATTTAATGAATACAAGAGACAAGCCAAGAAGCACTGAGTAGACACTGAATAGGACTAAACTATGTACAGAATAGTTTTTTTCCTTTTGTTTCATAATACATTTTATTTATATAACCCTTTTGCTGATTTTTAAAGTGTTACATAAACAGGACAGGTGAAATTTTATCATGTAAAGCAACCATAAACACATGAAAAGACCTAGGTTTACAATTTATGATTAAAACTCTACTATCTACACAATATACATAGACATAAAATGTAAAACTTAAATATCTTAGAAACAGTAGCCAATCAGTTGTTTTAATTGTCATATTTGAATTCAGCACATCAAAATACATAATAAATAGAACATTTTATCTCTAAAGCAGACGACTTCTCTAAAATTGTAGACCAGTGTTATAAATGTGTTTTGCCCAGTTTTATATTTAAATTTAGCAATTGAAGGGTCAGTGTGTTCAGCAATGTATACACATGGGCCTAACTGGAAGCATGTGCCTGAAAGTAGTGAAAGAACTAACTTTTCTTTAACTGAATTTGCAAGTTATTTATGTTAATTAGAATTGCTTTGAGTGATTCACTGAGACCTGTTTTCAAGAGAATAGAAAACGGATGTGGACAGAGAAGAGAGCTGGCTATTAAGCTGCGGAGACTGATGGCTTTATCTTTGTCTCTCCTTGAGAACATGTTCTAAGTTAAACAAAGCTCACCATGTTGTTAAAAAATCCCAGGTGAGTGCTTTGAATGCCCAGTGAGTGGCCTTCAAATCAGCCTGGGACCAACAAACTTGTCTGGCTATGCATGTGTACTCTCAAAATACCTATGTATTATGACCCAAACTACTTTACATTTTAAGTTAAGCATAAGGAAGCTTTTCAGTTTTCAGTTCCCACATTAATTCTTGCTATGTAAAATTCTCCTATTTATATTACACGGTCCATTTATTTTAGGGGAAATTAGAATTTTGTTAACCTATACAAAATAAACCTCTTAACATAAAGTAGATAGTAAATGCTCCTAGAATAGTGCAAAACATTAACAGTGCATGTTGTAAACTTCCCTTGGCAAACCTAAAGAAGTTTCATGAAATATTTAAAAATTTCACAAATTCACAAAATTCACAAATTCGCCATCTTTTCACTAACTTGGGTGGAATTCAGTGGGTTGTATGGGCATTTTGCAATTGTTCCTGAATTTTTAAAAGCAAAACTTTGTAAAATTAACAAGAGAGGAGTACACCCCACCTGTAGTGTCTGATAGTGTTGTGTGAACACACACCATTGTGGAGAAGAGTAAGGTGTGGAACTGCTTTCCCCCTCTCAAGGAAAATCTGTTTTTAGTACGGTCAAATTGTCCTTCAGTGACTCAATAACATGAGTATCGACCTCAGGGCAGACTATTAGGAACCAGGGCACAAACCCCAAACTGGTTGTGAGATCTATACTTAGATTTCACAACCAGTTATCAAGCATAAACTCCTCTGGCGCTGTAACAGATTAAACATGGAGTCACAGACAGTCCCCTGGAGTACCAAGGTTGGTGTTCTTATTCACTGTGTCAAGATAATTGTTTTAAATCAAACTTTAAAAGGATTGAAAAAGGAGAGCATAACCACGCATATGTGCATAGTATGAAATGTTAATAAACCAAAATTGAACAAATTGGAGGCTGCTGGCACTTTCAGTGTTTGTTAGGTGTCACACAAGTATGGGTATTTATTCATTTATATAAATTGTGATGGCATCTAGAAGCATCAACTATTTTCATTTTTTGTGGGGGAGAGATCCTCTGATGCTTGGCACTGTAAAGACATGTAGTAAATGGCAGTCCTTTCTCCCCACAAAGCTTATAATGTAAAAAGATGGGTGAAACAAACAAGCAGGCTGTGGGGAGAATGAGAAGAAGAAAAGACTGTTTTAGCATAGATTAGCTATGCATGCAGATCATAGTGATCACTAACAAGTAATCCTGACTTGATATCCGACTAGCTAGTGTTGGAAGGCACTTTTCTGTTTGCATTATGACACCCCAGAAACAAAACTTGTGTGAGGTTTTGGTATTATTATTATTTTATTTTTAATTAGTTCTCAGCTCTACAGTCAACTACATTTAACCTGCATGTTTTAAATTTGAATTTGCAATGATTATATCTTCAATAAGGTGATGAGAGTGGAAATAATAAACTGTTCCTCACATTTCTTTTATCTAATAACAGTTTTCAGCGATGACGTTTTCTGGATTATTTTTCTTTTAATCACGGAAGATTTCTTTTTGCCTAGCAGTCAAATGGAAAAAATCATGGGCATATGTAATGGCTAAGTAATTCAGTTCTGTTGTGTTTCCCCTTCCATTTTATCCATATTTCAATGACTGGAAGGTTCACTTTTTTTCTCTTGGAGAATAATCAGTGTTTGCATGCACAAGGAGCTGTCAGCAATAATTATCAGTGTGTTAAACCTCATCACTTTTAAGTTACTTTTATGTTTTGGCCAGCTTAGTAAATCAGGAGCAGCTAACTTGAAAGCTGGCACGTTTTCAATGAGATCTGTTTCTGTAGCATTCCCACCTCCCAAGCTGGGGTGCTTTATATTTTGAAGTGGATACAGCTTCAATTACAATTTTTACTATTGCAGTGTCTGTTTCAACTTTCACTTCTAATTAAAAGCTGAATGAATCAGTTTCATTTTTAAAAGTGAAATGTATGTTGGTTTAGTAGCAGCTAAAGTGCTAATTAAAGCTATGCCTGTGCCAATAACTTCAGGTTACATATTTATATTGTATACCTGATTAGCAATTAAAAACAAATCATGTTCTCACTAGAGCTGTGTGAATATCCAATTTTTTGGTTCAGTGGCCAAACCACAGAAAAAATTAAAAAATCTATTTTTTCAGCAAACTGAAAGTTGAAAAATGTAATTGTGTGGAACAAAACATTTTGTTTGACCCATAATGAAACATTTTTTTTTAATTTTACCTTAAAAACCAAGGTTTTAAAGAAACAGAAGTAAAATTTGAAACAAAAAGTCATTTCAAATCATAGTTAAAATACAAAAATGTGAAAATCAAATGTTTTTACTTTTTCTGATTTTGGCTGAAGCAATTTGTTTAATTTGACTTGAATTCTCAAAATGTTTCAGTTGCCTAGAATTTGCAATTTTACAGTGGTGGATTGGGAATGTTGTGTCCAAACATTTTTGCCTAATTCTAGTTCTTACAAACTCTTATAACATCTGATATAGAGTTTCAGGCATTTCCAGACCTTACATTTAGAACATTAGTCAATGAATACAGGGAACAAAGTGGTATTTGGGAGCAGCAGGAATTACAGACTGATCAGTACTGAAGGGTTAAATAAAGCAACAGTATTAAACTTCAATGTTCAAACATCAGTTCTCCTTGAACATGCTATTTCAGTAAATGCCTCCTGCTAATTATCAGGATGTATGATCCAGTGGACTTACAAAATCTACAATATATCTTACTGACATTTTTTTTGTTATTGCAGATGCTTAAGCTTTGACATTTTCCCCCAAACAATTAATTTGAAGTGACATTTTTTGAAGTGATTATGATTTCCCCTTCATTTAGAAATATTATTATCAGCTTTATTATTTTGGAGGATTGCTATAAAATACTACCTTTTATTCCTGGAATGTCCTTTAGGTATATGCAATGGCTAAGTAATTAACTTCTGTTGTGTTTTCCCTTCTATTTTATCCGTATTTCAATGGCTGCATTTCCTACTTTCATCTAAGACCAGATGCAAAGACTTACATACTAGAAGTAACAAAAGATATTGTACACCTATTAATACAGTAGATGATGATGACAGTGGAAGGGGTTTTATATTAGACGCCACTTTGTCATCATCTTCTTACTTACCTGCTGCCTAATCTAAACCCATTCAAAAGCTTTTCTTTAAATAGTTAAAGTTAAAGCAGTTCATGTAAAAATTACCCAGATTCCCAGTTTTTACTTAATTCTCATGAGTATTGAGGACCTGTAAACTCTCCCACTTTATAATCACTACTTTTGTGAGCATAATGAATGGTCTCCAATTAAGAACTGGCAGAACTCTTATTGCAGCAGAAATCTCTGTGGATTTATCACAGCTAAGTCTCAGAATGGACCACATCTATGTTAAGAAAAATAATGTGAAACATTAATGTATGTGTCAGTAGTGCAAGCTTAATTAAACTTGGATTAACTAAGTAATTCTTCATATTTTAATAGATAATGGTTGTTATTTTAGTAATTTTAGAATTTGTGTTTATAGAAAGGATTGAGTTCCAGTGAAATTCCATTGTTCAAATCCAGTTCCTTTGACTAGTAAATGAGTTCTTTTGGATTCACGATGTCCAATGCTTAATTAATTAGGAATGAGTAAACCTGGTTGAAAAAACATAATACTGTCCTGAATCTTAGTCCAGAAACTCAAGTGAATCCAAATAAGTACCCTCTTTTTTTCCATGACTCACAACAGGTCTTTTATTGTGTTTTTTTTTATTCTAGAAAATTCATTGTGGGGTCTCAGCAGGTCTGTAAATCCATTGTTGAGCCAGCTCCTGTCTCAGGGTTGTGTTTAAGGTTAAACACACAATTAATTCAAGGGTACTGTATCTTGACCCAGAAATTCTGGAGCATGCACCATTTGATGACAGTAGTTGGGTTTTGTGTGAGGGATCGATGGTTTAGATTTTGTGGGATATCAAAGGAAATGTTAAGGATGAAGAAAAGAAAAGAAAAGAAAAGAAAAGAGGACTGTTGGCGGTAATACTCAGAGGAAAGAAAAGAAAAAGCAGATGTGAGAGCTCAGAGATGGAAATAATGGGATTAGCAGGACAGTCTAGTTAGAATGGGAGGAGGAAAGGGGATTCACAGATTGGAGAAAGAAGGAGAAAACCCTTAAATGATTTGGAAAAGTTTCCAATGTGCATTCTGGGAATGATCTACATTAAATCTTCCATACTTTTGAAGTTACTGGATTAATCCATGTTTTTCTAGCCAATGAAATCCAGAAGAAAGCCTGTCTTTTTCAGTCACACCTATCAAACTGATTTTACTTTCTTTTCTCAGTAGTTTAGAGGCAGTAAATGAGTATGTAATCTTGGTGTGAAGTTGTGTAAATGTTCTAATACTGTACTGTACTGTAATTCTTTGCTAGAAGAAAACTTATGAATTTGTGAACATTTCAGCAGCTAAAAACATCAGAATTTTGTATGGTCTTAACTTACTTTTAAGTTTTGAACAGACACTCCACTGACCATTGATGGAAATAAACACCATTGTTTTATCAAGTCAAGTTTAGCCTATTTTCCCTGAAGATATATTTATCTTAATCATATTCTCTAATCTTGGAATTTTCTTTTATATATTAATCTAATCAGTTGCAATGATACTGCATATAAATTATTGGACATTGCTAAAGCCATTCATAAAATGAATTGCAATAATATTGGTTGTTCATCTACATTATAGAAAAATGCTATCATAAGCATTTACATCAAATAGCTTTATAGATTTACATTGGAATAAATTCTGTAGCAAGTAACTTTGCCATTAATTAGGAGTGGGTTTTGATCCTTTAAAAATGTTAATATAATTAAAATGTAAAATTGCTGTAAATATTGTAACTGACAATAGGAAGTGTATGTATTTTTTCTGGAATTTCTTGGAATTATCCTTTTATTCACATTGTACGTCGGGAGCCACAAGTTGTAGATACACTTAAGTACAGTAAGGGTAGAAATTATAGATATTGGTCAGGATTCCATTATATCTCCAAAAGTAATACATTTTTATGTAAAACCTCATTAAAAAGTTGATTGAATCACCTTTCATATGTCCAGCTCTTACCAATTCAGAAATTAGTACTGATAAAAATACTCTAGCCTGAGCTGCCTGCCTGCTCACCTCTTCTGAGTAATGCAGACATCCAAGGCTCAGGCTTATAAACATTTATGCCAGTCTACACCACCATGTATTCCACACAATTGTGTGGGGAAGAGCATATACTGTACAAAGAAAGCGCTCGTTGTATAGGTGGAGGTGATATCTCTGTGTTAATAAATTGCAGAACCATATATTTATAATGCACTTCTAATCACCTCACTTGCATTCTGCTGATTGTAATTTATTTTCATTTTTTTTTACAATTAATAAAAGTTTTCTAAAACTTTTTTAGTGTTTCTGTAAAATATGTGGCAAGTACAGAATACATGATTGTGTGATGTGGAATAAAAATGTTATTGGCACTTATGAGTAGCTCATGCCAAAAAGTCCTTTAATACCATACTGTTGTATATTCCATATAGATCCTATACAGATTTAATATGCCCCCTTTTTCAAAAACACTGTCCTATTTCCTCCAAAGATAGACTCCTTGTACAGTGAAAAACTTTTTACAAAAGCGTACATTCATTATCTAAATAACAGTGTAACCTGAGAGATATCTCTAGATTACAACTGTTTGGAAATGTATCAAAATTATTTGGTGGTGAAGAGACATAATTGTGAACCGAAAGGAGGCAAGCATATTTTAATCATAATTGATGCCTGTCATTACACTGTAATCTCATTAGGATAACAAATATACATTTTTATTCTTTAGGTTCCTCCCTCTTAAATGGGATAAGACTCCCTCTTTAGGCTCCACACTTGTAAATGGGATAAGACTTAAAATAAAAAATGCATGTATTTTCATTCCTGCTGTCTAGCTACATCATCTGGTCTGAAGATTATTCTTGCAATAGTTTGCATTCTCGAGAGCTTTGTAATATCATGGTGTTATTCTGGTTTTTAATACCAAGCTGTGCTTGATCCAGTATATCAAGTTTTATCCAAAATAATCATGTATCTATGCACACTGATTAGAGCTAAGCTATTTAAGCTTGAGAATTCAAGTCAAATTAAACAAATTGCTTCAGCCAAAATCAGAAAAAGTAAAAACGTTTGATTTTCACATTTTTGTATTTTAACTATGATTTGAAATGACTTTTTGTTTCAAATTTTACTTCTGTTTCTTTAAAACCTTGGTTTTAAACATTGTCTTGCTATTTAACTTTAGGAAAGTTGCTTAAGCTAAAAAAATTCACAAGTCGCCTCTAATTTAGGGTCCCTCATTTTTTTAGTGTCTTACTAGAAACACCTAGTGACGTATTTCCAGAGGTACTGAGAACCACTAGTCTTTTTGACATATTTACAAAGTTGGGCCTCAACCTCTCTGTTCCTCAGCTTCTCATCAATAAAACTAGGGACTTACCTTTGAAGAGCACTTTGACATTATGGATTAAAAGTGCTATGTAGGCACTGGGCGCTATCTTTACTAATTTATTGAACTGGAAAAAACACGCAGAATGTTTACAGTAATTGTAACTTCATATATATAAAATCTTAGCACATTTCAAAAACATTCAGTGGTTTATTGTTTACATGTTGAAGAATCTTACAAGGCACTAAAATACTGTGATAGACATTAGTGCTGAGGGTGTCCTCCATGTCTTTATGCCATGTATAGATATAATTGTTTGTAGTATTAGTCACTCAGATCATTAGAGGAGCTGATCATCTACATTTCCCATTAACTTGATGTCTGTCAGAGCTGCAGGTCCTTGGGGACTACCAGGATTTGGTCCAAAGTGTATAAGCTGTTGATGGAATGATCAGTGCTTCCATACACATTATTTCTGTAACCTGCAAGATCCCTTTTTATAAAAGATGACATAACTGTGGTCTGTTCTCCTGCAGGCAATGAGCACAATGTAAAACAGACAGAGAAAGATGGATAAATAACTTTTTTGAGTAATTTTTAAAACAATAAATCTGAAGCATTTAAAAGGCCTACTTGAAAAGACAATAGTCTTATTAGATTAAAAATATCTGAGTTTAAATTTAGATTTTCAATACGGTGCCTGTGTTTGAAAGGTTATCTTTAATAAAAATAGACTACAGAGATAATAGGAGTTAATTATGATTTATTTCTTCCATCAATTAATCAAATTCAGGATAATGTCTTCCTTTCTACAGTTTTTGTGATGTAAACTATAGAACTTGCCTGTCCTGTGGCTTCAGGCCCAGCTTTGATGATAAAGCCAGAGTTAAATATCACATCTGTTAATATGAGATTTGAATAAATGGACTGGGCCAAAGATAATATGCAAATACAAGTGATCTGAGTAAACATTTCTTTTGGCATATGCATAGCATAACTGAGAAACTGTAAGAGCATGAACCTAATGTCTGAATAAACTACAGATGGACATCTTTATCCTTTGAGTGTACTTCTCGGAGGATTCATTTATAGACTTTTTTGTACAGGAAGCCAATTTTGAATTAATTTTCTATTTTCATGTACAAAAGAGTTTGATGCATGAGAAAGGAATTATTTTCTTCAAAATTACATGAAATTATAGGCAGTGAATAATATAGACTTTGCTCATTGTGCATTTATTTGTAGCTTTTCTATTTCAATAGGTTTCTTGACTTGAGATTTATTTTGAAAAAACATCACACAGTTTCAGAAAGAACAGTTACTTACCCTACCACAGCTGTTCTTTGAGATGTTGTTGTTAGTGTGGATCCCACTGTAGGCTGTGCATGCATCCTGTGGGTATGAGATCAAATTATTTTGAATAGCAGGGTCCCTCGGGCCATGCATGCACCCTGTTCTGCTTGGTGTTCCCTAGCAAGTGTATAAAGGGTGGAGCAGCGACAACCATCCCTCTGTTCCCTCACAATTCAAAGCCAACAGTAGCTGAGGACTCTGAAAGCAGGGATGGAAGATTAGTCATGGGATCCACACTAACAACAACCCTAGAAGAATCAAACTTATTGTATGATAGGTGACCATTCTGTCTTCTTTGAGTACATGTCGGTGTGGATCCCATTCTAGGTTTCTGGCAAGCTGTATCCCGGGGCATTTCAGCTGCATCAGTCAAACAGTGATTGTAGCACTGCTCTCCTGAACTTGGCCTAGCAACTAAGTCCAGGGCATAGTGGTTGAGAAAGGTCAAATAGGTTATTCTAAATTGAAGCTGTACAGATTTCTGATATTGGCACATTCCTGAAGCAGGTGGAGGCTGTTGCTTGTGCTGTGGCAGAGCGAAACTTGGTGTTCAGCGGGAGAGGTATGCCAGCCAGTTGGTAATATAATATTCCCTTTTCAGGGTTATTTTTTTTTTTTTGGTAACATTGTTTTTTAAATAACTCTAGCTAAATTTCTAAATGAAATATTTAAAAACAAAAAATTGGGAGGGGGGGGGGCGGAAATCTTTGCCAGCCAAACTATTTGTTGAATTTGACCAGAATTCACAAATAGCTTTGGTCACCCAAAAGTGCATTTTTCATCAAATTAATGATTTGTCTGGAAAATGTTGCCATTATCTACTCTGTACCATTCTGTCCGTGTTTGGCTATTGTGATATGTTGAGATATGTAAGCCCCAGGATGATGAGAGCCTTATTCCCTGTAGAGGGAAGAAAGGTTGCTATAGGTAAGCATATCTCCTCGCTTTTGAGAGAGCAGCACTGCGGGAGGCATGGCCCCGAGATCAGTGGTCTGGTATCCTTGCCCCATTCCTGTGTGGGGAGACCCAGAAGGTCTACTATGATATGGCCGCAGAGACTGCAGCAGATTACCCCCAGCTGAAGGCAGAGATCCTGGTCAGATCCAGAGTAATGATGGCATTGCGAGCCCAGAGGTTCCATGAATGGCAGTATATGGAGGACAAATCACCACGATCGCAATTGTTTGACCTGATCCACCTGACCCGGAAATGTCTGTGCCCTGAGGCCCTCAGCTCTGAGAAAATGATGGAGCTCCTGGTACTGGACCGGTATATGAGGGGGTTACGACCAGGCCTCTGGGCTTGGGTTGGCCAGAATGACACCTCCACCTATGATGAGTTGGTTTCCCTCGTGGAAAGACAGCTAGCAGCCCATGAACTGTTCCAGACCCCAGGGGGTGAGACACGGCAAACCAGGAAGCCAGTCCCAAATCCAAGGCCTCGGACTGTCGAGAACTCCAGGAGAACCATAACTCAGAGGAAAGACTCCGAGGAATGGCCCAAGGCCAAGAAAGGACCTAGAGGTTTGGGAAGAGGGGGTGGGGGGAGCGGCCAAATAGCCCCAGGCAGAGGGTGGCAACCGGGATAAGGGGTTGGTGTTACAAGTGTGGGGAATTTGGACATATAGCAGCCCAATGGCCCAACAGGGAAGAGCCTATGCAGTGCTATCTGGGGGATCACGGGGAGCAATGTGGCTTAATCGGCCTGGTAGGGGTCGCAGTGACCCCACATGGGTATACGAGGTTGGTAAAAATGAATGGTATTGAGACCATAGCATTAGTGGATTCCATGAGTGCTGTGACACTGGTCTTGGGGAAGTTGGTGGGGCAAGACCAACTAACCCGAGCCAAAAACACAGGAGTAACGTGTGTTCATGTCACCTTAAATTTCTACCCCATGATCCCAGTATGAATTAAGATCCAGGGGAACATTACCAGGGTAACTGCAGGGGTGGTCCCAAGGCTCCCCTACCTGGTCTTAAGTGTTAGGGACTTCCCAGGGTTTGAGAGCTTACTCCCACCAGTAGAACCAGGGGAGAGTAGCAACCCCTGGGCTGAGACTGAGGCACCTACAGATAGCCTCACCCCATTTTTTGCCGGATTTGCCCCAGAGTTATTTTCACTCCCCGGGAAACCCCAAAAGTCTAGGCGGGAAAGGAGGGCAGATAAAAAATTAGGGACCAGGATTCTACAGAGAACCAGAAAGCCTCCCTTGTTGGTAGGCAAATCCGTTCAGGAGGCCAGGAGACAATTCGGGCCAGTGAGGACTCGGAGGCAGTTCCTAGCCCAAGTAGGGACAACCAGGGGGATGGAGTTGAAATAGATCCCCCAGAATGTGAGGGAAGAGGTAGTGGAAGTAAATGGCGTACCCATGGAGGGAAAGACCAAAGGCCCAAGGCCATATTATGTGTTCAAACGCGATCTGTTGTACCGGACAGCGCAAATACAAGGGGAAGAAGAACAGCAGCTCTTAGTCCCACAGAAACACACAAAGGCAATACTAGAGTTAGCTCACAGTCATTTATTTGGGGGACATCTAGGAGTAGACAAGACACTGGTTAGAGTCCTAAGAAGGTTTTACTGACCAGGAATACATGCGGAGGTCCAACGCTATTGTGCCTCCTGCCCAGAATGTAAATTGCATAGCCTCCAACCTCACTTGCGGGCCCCATTAGTACCTTTGCCTATTATTGAAGTCCCTTTCGAGAGGATCACCATGGACCTAGTGGGCCCGCTAGAAAGATCAGCATGTGGCCACCGAAACATACTAGTCATCCTTGACTATGCCACACAGTATCCAGAAGCCATTCATTTAAGAAATCCCACCTCCAAGGCAATAGCAAAAGAACTACTTCAGGTTTTTGCCAGAGTGGGCATTCCCTAAGGAGATCCTGACTGACCAAGGAACCCCCTTCATGTCAAAATTAATGAAGGACTTATGTACCCTGCTCCGCATCCAGGCCCTACAGACCTCAGTCTATCATCCGCAAACAAATGGCCTGGTCGAGTACCCTTAAAAGTATGATCCAGAAGGTGGTAGCACAGCATCGAAAAGACTGGGATACCCTTCTACCATACCTGATGTTTGCAATGTGGGAAGTCCCTCAGGCGTCCACTGGTTTCTCTCCCTTTGAGCTACTATACGGACACCACCCACATGGAATATTACATATCACCAAGGAGGATTGGGAAGAACAACCCAACCCAGGAAAGAATGTCATTGAGCATGTGACACAGATGAGAGAGTGAATAGCTCAAGTAACCCCCATAGTATGAGAACATTTGGAAAAAGCACAAGAGGCCCAGCAGACATATTACAACCACCGGGCGAAAGTATGGAGATTTCAGCCAGGAGAACGGGTGATGGTACTAGTGCTGACAGCAGAAAGCAAACTCCTGGCCAGCTGGCATGGGCCGTATGAGATAGTGGAAGCCATTGGGGAAGTAGATTATAAGGTCAGATAACCAGACCCCCGGAGGCCAGAGCAGATCTATCACATCAACTTACTGAAGTCTTGGTGTGACTGAGAGACATGCCTGGTCATTCAGGGAGCTGCACCCCAGACAGACAACCCACAGGGGCAGGTGAGGATATCTCCTAAATTAACCCCAGAACAACAAACAGAGGTCATCGATATGATCCAACGAAACCAAGACATGTTCTGTACACAGCCGGGCAGTGCGACACTAGTCCAACATCATATCACCAGTCCGGGAGTAAGGGTGACGATAAGACCATACTGAATACTGGAAGCTAAAAGGGAAGAAATTAGGACAGAACTGAAGAAGATGCTAGAACTCAGGTTATTGAAGATTCCCACAGCCAGTGGTCCCCAAGCCTGATAGCACCCTGAGGTTTTGCAACGACTTCCGGAAGTTGAATGAAGTATCCCAATTCGATGGCTATCCGATACCAGCATCGACAAGCTAGTTGATCAGTTAGGCAAGGCCCAATACCTAACCACCCTGGACCTGACCAAAGGATATTGGAAAATTCCCCTGGCCAAGGATGCCAAGGAGAAGACTGCTTTCTCTACACCCGATGGCCTGGTCTAATACACTGTCCTCCCTTTTGGACTCCATAGGGCCCCTGCAACATTCCAATGACTTATGGACAAATTACTGCGACCCCATGCCAAGTATGCAGCCACCTATTTAGACGACATAGTCATCCATAGTCGTGACTGGGAAACACACCTAGGAAAAGTAGAAGCAGTGTTAAATGCCCTTCAGAAGGCCAGCCTCACTGCCAACCCTCCCAAGTGCGTAATAGGGCTAGCTGAGGCCAGATACCTCGGGTATGTAGTAGGGAGAGGCTTGGTGAAACCTCAGTGGAACAAAGTGCAGGCAATACAGGATTGGCGTCGACTGGTCCGCAAAAAGCAGGTCAGAGCATTTCTAGGGATAGTTGAGTACTATCGGAGATTCATCCTTCATTTTGCCACAAGAGCAGGGCCATTGATGGACCTGATAAAAGCTCGGGGCCCTAAGATAGTAAAGTGGACTGATGCAGTGGAAGGAGCATTCACAGACTTAAGGACAGCCCTTTGCTGTCGTCCAGTACTCATAGCCCCAGAATTTGAGAAGGAATTCGTTCTACAAACAGATGCCTCAGAAGTAGAGCTAGGAGCCGTCCTTTCGCAGATGATAGGGGAGGAGAAATACCCCATCCTCTACCTCAGCCGGAAACTCCTCCCCAGGGAACAAAAATATGCTGTCATTGAAAAGAAATGTCTGGCGGTAAAATGGGCCATGGAGACTCTCCGCTACTACCTACTGGGATGGCAATTTACTCTTGTGACAGCCCACGCTCCGCTCCAGTGGATGCACAGAAACAAGGAAAAGAATGTGAGAGTGACTAAATGGTTTCTCTCCCTACAACCCTTCCATTTCCGGGTACAGCACAGGGCCGGAAGCCAACACGGCAATGCTGATGTCCTATCACGACAGCACTGCCTCTTGTCCCAAGTAGCCCAACCCCATCATTTTGGGAGGGGGAGGGGAGAGAGGGGGGATATGTGATACAGCGTGGCCAGAGGGCAGCAGGAGAATGATAGAGAGGAGATATGTAAGCCCCAGGATGATGAGAGCCTTATTCCCTGTAGAGGGAAGAGAGGTTGCTATAGATTAATTAGAGCACCTGAAGCCAGTCACCTGATAAAAAAAAAACCTGCTTCAATCAGACAGGGGAAAGAGTTGAAGCAGAGTGGTTTGGTGTTGGAGCAGAGAGCAGTTTGGAGGAGAGCAGTTTGGAGAAGTGCTGTGGCGGGTCAGAAGACCAAGATCCTAGGTAAAGGGAAACACAGCTTGTGCAGAGCAGAGGGACTCTACAGACACAAGGGGTTGGGAGAAACTTGCTCCAAATGGAGAGAGGGCAGGAAGCCCCACAAGCTGAAGGGCCGGAGAGGGAAGTAGCCCAGAAGAAGGAATCGCTAGTTCAAGTGGTTCGCGGCTATTCCTAGGGCCCCTGGGCTAGGACCCGGAGTAGAAGGCGGGCCCGGGTCCCTCCCTCTCCATTCCCCTTTTCTGGGACACTAGTGGGACAGTTGATACCCCAGTTTGGGGCGAGAAACGGCGCCCTGAACCTCCCACAAGAGGAGAAAGTGTGGAACCCATCATAATAGTGCCGGCAATTTACCACACGGTCCATTCTACTTTTATATAGGTCACTGATACAAACAGGCAAGAATAGAAATAACCATCACAATTTTAAGAAAGGCTAAAGTAGTTTCTCTTTATCCTTGTTCCTCATAATGCATGACACTTTAAAAGCCAGATTCTATACTTGTGGCAATGAAACAAATGCTGCTTTATTGATTTATTCTCTTGATGGTAACTCTAACAATAATGGTGTAAACCTGATTCATTTTCATGAAAATTGTAATATTGTAATCCAGCTGTTATTTGTGATCTCCTTGGATTTCACAGTGAGATATAATGTTTTGCAGTATGGAAAGCCTGAAAAACAATGCCAGAATTACAAATAAGTTAGGGAAATGGAAAATAATCACTTCTTTGCAGAGCAGATAAATATGAAAGTTATTAAACTTAAGCTTTTGCATCATTGATTGCAGAGTATAAGTCTCTAATTCTAAATCAATTCAACAAATGAACAGAAAGACAATCTGAGTTTGCATACAAATGAATATTGGTAGAATTGGTAGAATTTTGCAGCTACAGTTGAACCATTGCTTTCCTCCTGAAGTCTGGCTGTTATGTTAAATTAGCTCCAGTATCTCTACTGCATGGCAGGTGGGGCGTGGGAAGGAAAGGGTATAAACTTAAAAAGAAACAGTACTTCTCCCCACCATCTGTTACCCTTTACAGGGACATTCTCAGAATGATTTAGCCCTATTTTACCTTTTGTTTAAGAAAGTTCTAAACAACAGAAAGGTTTGGAATTTTAAATAAAATTAATAGAAATGTGTTTTGTTCATTTATATTTAAACATTTCTCTGCAGTTTTTTGCAACCTAAATATTGTGGCACTGTGCTAGTGGGGAGGCTCTGTCACTGTGGTGACAACCAAAAGTGAGACTGCCTTGTCTGTTTTCCCTGAATAGGTTCCTTCAAGCAAAGAAACAGAATGTAAAGAGAAGGAAGCAAAAGAAGAGAATGCAGAGAAGAGAACTGGGGTGGAAGTGCACATCTACCAAATGTCATACATTGTGCAGCCCTGTCATGCCTGCATACATCTCAGGTAAAACATCACACACAATGAGAGAGAGAGAGAGAGAGAGATCTAATATATACATCCTCCTCCCCAAAATACTGTCTCCCCTCTCTGGCTTAGGAGAGGGTATACAGTGTTGACAGTAGCCAGAGCAAGAGATCTCGGATCACCTTTTCAAGAGACTATTGTTAAAATTAATACAATTCACAACCCTTGTTATTGAGCAAGGCCTTAAACTTCTACAGAATCCAGACTCTAATGTGACAGATCCAAGTCTCATCTCATTTGTCACACTGCATGCCTTGTTAAATATACCAGACCTATGTATTTGGCTATGCTGGTCGCAACCTGCTCTATAACCTTTGAATTCCTGAGTGTAAGCTTTACAGTTCATTAGCATAGTCTTGTGTATGCAAAAGTCTTGCGCTCTCTCTCTCTCTTTCCCCAGGACCTTCTTCTTAACTCAGTACCTACTGGGGCTGGATGCCTCAAAACATTGCTAATGGGCTAAACCTGTCACTTATGAGTGACCAGTTTTAATCCATCACTGCTTGGCAGGAACTGAAAATTGTTCACATTCCATATAATGGATGTTTTCTGACCCCTATATGAGATGAGTTTGATAGATCTCTGCCCTAGGTGCCACACTATAAATTCACCCCCATGCTTTGCATTAATTAGTCAGCTCAATAGAGGGAGGCCAAGAACTGCATGAGCCCTTCAAGCTAGTACCACCCCAGGTATCACTAAGGCAGATCTAGGGTGAGGCATGCCAATGGGATAGTGCATGTGAGAAGTTTGCCTTGCAGCTCCTGCAGACACCAGCCTTCAGGTAAAAAGAATACTTAATTCACCAGACCTTTCAATCTGATGCCTTTCATCAGCACTAAATCCACACACATTTTTTTAAGCAAATGTTTATATCAATATGCAAATTACTTGGAAATATGCAGATTAACTCATACAATAATTTACATAAAACAGTGCTTAATTTGTGCCAGGATTAAGCCGTGGCAGTTCATAGCCTTGGCACCTCTGGGATTGTTTCATCAGTTATGAATGTAAAAACATTGCTTGAGCCCTAGCATCTATTTCATTACAAAGTAAGCACTGACATAAACTATTACATGTGCAACTTCACAAAAGTTGGTTGTTGTGGAAAGGATGCAAGTCCCAATAGTCTAGGGCTGCGAATACCACAGAAAACTATTTAACTGTAAATATAGTTAAAATAGTACAGAAAAGGTATTATCAATCTTTATAATACAGTTTCAGTAAAAGAGTTTTGAAAACAAATTACACATTTCTGATAAATGATATTTCAGGTTATTGAACCACACTGTAGGTAATAGCAATAAAAGTGCTGTGTGCACTAGTGGGCTCTTAGTCCCATTTTCAGTAGGCCTATTTCTAAAAATTGGTATTTAAATTGGGATACATTAAACTTGTCGGAGGCAGGTGAGTCAGTAAAATTAAGAGCTTCCTATAGGTCTTTGAACTCCTGTCTCTGATCTCGTCTTAAATTCACTGATAAAAAATTTGTGCCAGTATAGCACAGGCGAATGTTCACCAGTATGTTGATATTGCTAGTTTTTAAACAACTGACTTGATACATGCATTTTAAGTTACTGGAGCAACAACCTCAAATGCCTCTGTTGATAAATTCCTTCTCTTGAGAATAGCATCATAAGGATTCAGTTTGATGGCTAAACTCAGACACAGATTCAGAATCATTGAGCAAAGTATTACCTTTCTGAAACAATACAGGTACCTATGATGTGCTTTTAATTTAAATAAGACAGCGTGAATGCTGCTTGGGTGAGGGGATTGCAGGTACAAACTATAGAAGCAATGACTTGGTTAATAGGTAATGAAGTGCGCTACAGAGTATCATTTTGAAAAGGGAAGTGTGACAATGACAGGGGAAGGAGAGAGATCACACACAATGGACAATAGAGGAACAGTGTGAAATAAGCCAAAAATATTCAGTCATGAGCCACTAATAAAGCCTCTAAATTGAGAAAGGCAAGGATAATTGTAGAAATGTCAGCAGTGGGACCTTTCCTGACTCTACATTTAACTAACAATTGCCCATCTCTAGCTCCAGGCCAATTACTAATAAGGTTCCATCCTTAAGCCATTCAGATTCTGCTATAAAGTTTCATCACTATCCTCTTCGCCATTGTCACTAGAAAGTAATGCATTTTCTAAAAACACTTGTTATCAGGGTCTTGATTCATCTCCTGAAGCCCATGAGCTCATAGATAGCATTTGTTTTTAATTCAAAACATAAAATAACTAAATACAAAAGATAGATACTGTAATTTGTCTGCCAGGGTTATTTTTATAAAGCTTTCATAATCCTACATTTTATATGTATGGTAATTTATTGCTTGTATTCCTTACAAACTATCATTGACCTTAACTGGTATAACAAGGCTTTGCTTTCTTTTCTCTGATTGATTGATATATATATATATAGAGAGAGAGAGAGAGAGAGAGAGAGAGAGAGTCTATTTATTTTCCCTATGATATGCAAGACTAATTCCTGTTAAAGTTAATGAGGAACACACACTTATCTAGAGATCACACCTCTAATTAATGATCCCATCTGTAACCTATCCAAACAGCACTTCTTGTTTTCAGACGTTGAAGA
This sequence comes from Malaclemys terrapin pileata, assembly GCF_027887155.1. Classification (NCBI taxonomy): domain Eukaryota; kingdom Metazoa; phylum Chordata; order Testudines; family Emydidae; genus Malaclemys; species Malaclemys terrapin. The sequence continues at coordinate 30,832,053 of NC_071513.1, read as the reverse complement.
CATGTAGACTTTCTAAAATATCCAGGAACTTTCAAATGAATCACTAATGACCAAATTCTCCCCTACACACATGAAATTAATTTCAACTCAGAGTTTCCTCTTTGTTCTGTCAAGGAGTTTGGAGTAGAATTTGTCTATGCACAGAGGCAGCTAAGGGTTCCACTAATTAAACTCATGGCTCCTAAAAGATAATGGGCTTCCCACTCAGAGCCCCTTGCCTTTGGTCTGATGCCTTTCCCCACTGAGCTCCATTTAGCCACCCACCTCATTCAAAATGGCTTTTGCTACAGGAAGCCATGCTGCTAGGAGTTATGCTGATTGCAACTGCTCCTGGAGCCCTCTTCAGTTAGAAAGAGAAGGATTCCATAGTGTGGAAGCAGCGCAAATTACTGAAGACTCTTCCTGTATTCTCTTTAAAGTATGTCACCTTGATAAGCACCTCAGTAACTTTTGACAGCTTCCCCTGTGGCTTTATGGGTTTTGAGCCAACTGACATTTAAATCTGTATGGAGCTTTTGTGGAGTTATTTCTTCAGGTTTGGGTAAAGGGCCGGCAGACCATTCTGCAGAGGTGATACTCCTTCTCTATACCTTTCCCACCCCAGCTTTTATCAGCAGGATATGGCTTGCTCCACTCTTGGGAACAGATATGAGCACGGGTATCTAAAGGCAGAATTCTACAAATACAGTTTACCCCTTTCCACAATGAAAACCTTTTTAGTCCTGAACCTGAAATAAATGTATTCAGTGAAGCAATGGAGTACTGGGCTATATTTGGGGAGAAGTTTGGTAAAAAGTCTTGTTTAAATTAAATAGAAATTGAAAATGATCACTAACCCAGAACTGAACATTTGAGTGAATTCAAAAGTGTAAGTGTAATTTAGATCCTAATATTCTCTGAGACCAATAAATGGCAAGCACTGTGGAATGTGTTAAAAAGAAAAATGTTGCCTCTAAATGTTGTCTTATCTGAGGGAAATAAAATTCTTGAATAAAATATGCATGTCCAGTACCTGAACTAATATCTAGGATAATTCAATTATCCACTATAAAGATTAAAAATCTGTTTGTACTGTTATTGAAGTCAAAGGGGCAACTAGTATTTTTTTTTTCAATGAAAGTGATACTGGACTCAAAATCTCACAATTAACTTTGTAAATACAAGCTTTTATCTTGAAATATATTGTTGTCTATTCAGAAAACCCCATAAAATACAATGAGAGCCCTTGAATTCTCTCCCCTACATTTTTTAATTATTTGAATGGGTATTTTTTAGCTGAATGACTGCTATAAGCTTTAAGGAGTCAATGGGTAAGACTCCTCGTAACTCTTGACAATCTTCAAAGTGTTTGTCATGTACTCAGTATCAATGACAGGAAAACATTTTGCAGAACTATGTGAAATTTTCATAAGGAAATTTTTAAACTAAATGAGTTTCACCTGATTTTACAAAACTGAATGTCGTCTGAAATGCATGCCAAGAATTGTGAACCTTTTAGAAGCCTGGCTCAGCATTAAGCAAACATGAGCTATTTTGTGTTTCTTTGGGCCCAAAATAGGAAAAAATATTGTTTTTCTGTCTATGGTTGCCACTCTAAACTAGAGGGTTGCACTCTTCACAGCTTCTGTAGCACAAGCTCATTACTAGGGTTGCCAACTTTCTAATCGCACAAAACCGAACATCCCTGCTCTGCCCCTTCTCTGAGGCCCTGCTCCCGCTCACTCCATCCCCTGTCCCTCCATCACTCGCTCTCCCCAACCCTCACTCATTTGCAGGGGGCTGGAGTACAGGATGGGGGTGAGGGTTCTGGCTGGAGATGCAGGCTCTGGGGTAGGGCTGGGAATGAGGGGTTTGGGCTGCAGGAAGGGGATCAGAGGACGGGTAGGGGGTTGGAATGTAGGAGGCAGGCTCCAGGAGGGAGTTTGCGTGAGGGAGGGGACTCCGGGCTGTGGCAGGGGTTTGGAGTGCGGGAGGGTGTTCAGGGTGTGGGACCCCTGCGGTGCTTACCGCGGCTCCCAGGTTGTGGCTGCCCAGGTCCCTGCAGCCCCTAGGCACATAAGCAGCCAGGAAGGCTCTGTGCACTGCCTTCGTGCCCGCAGGTGCCTCTCCCGCAGTTCCCATGGGTCGCGGTTCCCAGCCAATGGGAACTGTGGAGCCGGCACTATTGGCGGGGGCAGCATGCACAGTCTTCTTCGCTGCCCATGAGCCTAGGGACCACAGGGACTTGGTGGCCGCTTCCACGAACCATGTGGCGCTAAGGCAGTCAAGGAGACTGCCTTGTCCCCCGCTGTGCCACTGACCAGACTTTTAATGCCAGCAGTGCCGAACGGAGGTGACAGGGTCCCTTTTCAACTGGGCGTTCCAGTCCACACACACACACACACACACACACACACACACACACACACACACACACACACACACACACACACACACACACACCGGCTTCTTGCCTTCTTCCATCCCCCACTGTCTCAGGGACTCTCTGCAACTCCCATCCTCTCCCTTATGCCTGGGGTTCTCTGTGCCCTACCTTTCCCCAGGCCAGGTTTTTTTGCATTAGGCCCCCCATTACTCTCTCACCAATACTATGGTCCTGTATTATCTCATTACCAGGGGCTCTATGTAGGCCCTCATTCCTCCTTCTCCCCAAGCCTCATCCTTTCCCCATATCAGGATCCTGCCATCTCCCCCTGTGAGGGATTCTATGTGCCCCCCCAACCATTCTCCTTCCTTCCTTCCTTTCCAGGGTCCCCTATTCTCTCCCCTACGTCATTGGCTATATGCAGGCCCCCATGCTTTCCTCCTTCCCCACTATTATATGTCTGGGAGATAAATCTATCCGGCTGTCAACATGTAAAACTTTATTGGGAGGATAGGCACAGAGGAGATAAGGGTATTGTTATGCTGGAAGCTTTTCATAGCCAATTGCAGATGCTTTCAGTTTTCAAGTTGTCCCAAAAATCAACAGGGTTCTCGCTGACATGTAGGACATTCCAGGAAGTTTTGGAATTGATGATAGCATTTCTTTGGAATATCACATCCTATCAACTTGAGTGTAGGGTCTCACAAGTTTGGCCAGTTAAGCAAAACTTGGTAGTTTGGGCTGAGAATTGCTTTGCACTTGGGGTTCACTGAAATTGAGAAGAAAAATAACCAGATGCAAGCCCAAAAATACTAAAACCAGAAAAACGGTTCACACAGACCGTATGAACTAAAGCCACCTAGCTTCACACAACTCCATTTATTTGGTCTGTTTTGACTCTACTATTAAATGAACACTTCTGAAACACAATTACATAGATTGTAAGGCTGGAAGGGAACACTGTGATCATTTAGTCAGACCTCCTGTATAACAGAGGCCATAGGCTTTCCCTGTTTGAGCTATAGAAAATCTTTCAGAAAAACATCTAGTCTTGATTTAAAAATTTCCTGTGACAGAGAATCTGCCACAGCCCTTGGTAAATTGGTATCTTAGAGTCACAGTCTACTGAATAAAAGGATGGGAACACCCAGGTGTTTGGATGATCCTACTAAGATGCATTTGCCAGCGATCTCCAGTGAGCAGTTCTCTGGTGATCTGTGACTATAATTGAGTCTATGTAATCATTTGCTTATTGATTAAATAGTCTTTCATTTGTAAAATATCCAGCGACTTTTGGGTACATCCAGACTACCCGCCGGATCGGCGGGTAGCGATTGATCTATCAGGGATCAATATATTGCGTCTCGCCTAGACTCGAACTCGTCTCAAATGCGCTCCCGTCAACTCTGGAACTCCACCAGGGCAAGCAGCGGTAGCGGAGTTGATGGGGGAGCTGCGGACGTCGATCCCGTGCCGTGAGGACGGGAGGTAAGTCGAAATAAGATACGTTGACTTCAGCTACGCTATTCCCATAGCTGAAGTTGCATATCTTACATTGACCCCCAGCCCTCCCCCCCAGTGTAGACCAGGTTGTTTTCCATGCACATTGAAGTGTTAACAACAAAGTTACAGCTTGAATACAAGCTAGATATCATTCTGTCAAAGTTAATATTAGCTTTGTGTGCATTTAAAAGTTAATGCAGTTAATAAAATGTTTCGTTTGAAAATGGAATTATTTTTCAGAAAAGTATATGCCAAATGTAATTTGAGTTAAATGCTGTAGACCTTTCAAAATGGCTAGACTTCCATGGGAAAGGAGAGGGAAATGAAATTACTGTATTTCAATCTGTAATTCTCTCCACTCTAAAGACCCACTGTTCTGTAAGGGCTGCCTGAGAACTGTTCTCATCTGCTTCCCACAGCTTTTCAGCAGCTCTTATGTAAAGATGATCCCTAATCAAAATCCCATAATGACCAGCCTACGTATTTCCAATGTGCTTATCACAATAAAATATGGGACGCAAATTTAAACTATAAATCCCCTTCTGAACTCCATAGGATAAATTCTGCTCTAAAAGTAATGCTGTGTAAGTCCAAAGTCACTTCAGTAAAATCTGTGGCACTACTCTGGATTGATTTATAGTGGTATAACTAAGTATAGAATTTTGTCCAACATCTATATAAATGGTGGCTCTCTGCTCCTCTCTGGTGACCAGAGCACATAGAGGTTTGAGTCTGCTCACCAGACTGTGCAGTCCATGGTTTTATAGCTCATGCACTAAAGGCTCATGCTTTTAGATTCAGCAGTCCAATGTTAATTCAATGCTAAGAACCCACCCATGGGTTTTGCATTATATGTACAAAATCCCACATTTGAATACTTTTTATATTTATACTTTGCAAATCAAAATTGCAAATATTTCCAGATTGGGGGATGTTTATATTTTAGACCTTTTAGAGGTAGGTTTGAGCTGTGAACTTGGATTTGGGTTTAGGTTCAGACCCATTTCTATTCCTGTATAGAGATCTACTACAAATGTAATAGACAGGATGGGAATAAACATATTCAGTGATCAGTCCATCAAGGATCCTTTGAAGACATCAGTTCAGCAACACATAGACATCCCAATATTTAAACAATTTTTTCCCACTGTTTATGATAATACTGCATTTTTTTAAAAATGTAAATTGAATGGAACGTTTGTTTCTCCCATTCGTAATGCATATAGTAAATGCATTACCGTTCTTGGCCCAAGCGTTTTAAATTCAGAACCTTAAAGGGCTGTTTCTACTGGGATGAGAAATCAGTGAGGTGAGCATGATATGTTCTTGGTTTTAATTTTGTTTATTTACAGAAAATATACACACAATCCCATTTTCCTTGACTACTTGGAAACAAACAGCAGACAGTTTTGTTGCTCACAAATCCACAAGTCTGCTACTCTAGCAAATTCTATGCCCAAGAAGCCATGTCTCTCTGCTTCCTCCCAGCGTCATATCAGGGTCCTTCCTCTGGCTTTCTTTGCCTTCAGAACACAATCCTAGCCCCTCTGCAACCAGGGAAGTCTCTCTGTTGACACAACATAATTTTGACCGGCCATGCAGCCTAATGTCTCTGGTGATAGTCCCCACATGATTTCACTACATAAAAGGGCTTAACTGATCCTTCTACTGAGCCTGAAGATTCTACTTGCCACAATCATTGGCTTTAATGAGGTCTGTGATTGTCTGTAGATCTAAGACCCACCTGCTGGCAGCTATTTGTACTTATTAGCATAACAAAGAATATGGCAGGTAATAAAATAGCCTGTACTTAAGGTGTTGCTCAGATGTCAGCTGTCATAAAACTTTCTTTTGGATCAGAGTACGAATAAATAAAAGTGAACTAGGCCTATGAAAGGTATTTTTTTGAGCTCATTAAAGTAAATCTTTTTGTTCATCAGTAGCTATGCTTTCAAATGAAAATCATGCCTTCAACATCTAGATTTTATTTGCCCTTGTGGTATTTTGTGTGTATATACTTATGTATTTAGTTCAGGATGTGCCTGTCTTAAGTTTTATGCACATTACACATAGGAAAAACAAACATCTTGACCAAATGCAAATTTAATAAACATTGTCAGTTTACCCCTCCTGAGATTGGTAGATATGATTGTTCTCCCTGAGCATGCTCATTGAAACTGATTTTTATCTGTTGTGCCACCTATATTTAGGATGTGATTCCATGGGGACTCTAGTTCCCAGAGTTCAAGGTAGCAGCAGCTTTTGGATCATAAGGAGGACTTCCACAAATTTGTGCTTTCTTGTGATGACTAGCTAGAATACAGAATTATAATACAAGTAAATATCCTATTGTGACGAACTGGAACTGTTCTTACTGTGGTAGGGTTACCATATCTAACAAATAAAAAAAGAGGACCCTCCACGGGCCCCGGCCCCGCCCCAACCCCGCCCTAACTCCGCCCCTCCTTCCTCCCACTCCCAGCCACGCGGAAAGGGCTGCCCCAGTGCTACCGGCTTCACGGTTTCCCGGGCAGCCCCCAGACCCTGCGCCCCCGGCCGGCGCTTCCCCAGTGCAGCTGGAGCCCGGGAGGGGACGCGCCCAACCGGGGGCGCAGGATCTGGAGGCTGCCCAGCAAACCGTGAAGCCGGTAGTGCTTGGGCTTCGAGCAGCCCCCTTGCCTCCGGACCCTGCGCCCCCAGCCAGGCACTTCCCCTCCCGGGCTCTGGCGACGCAGGGTCCGGAGGCATGGGGGCTGCCCGAAGCCGGTAGCGCTCGGCTCTTAAACAGAGCCGAAGAGTCGGGGAGGAGCATAGCCGCCACTGCCGGAGGCTCTGCTCCTCCCCTGACTCTTCGGCTCTTAAACAGAGCCGAGCTGCCCCAGTGTTACCGGCTTTGGGCAGCCCCCATGCCTCCAGACCCTGCGCCGCCGGAGCCCGGGAGGGGAAGTGCCCGGCCGGCGGCTGGGGTCCGGAGGCAAGGAAGCTGCCTGAAGCCCATAGCGCTTGGGCAGCTCGGCTCTTAAACAGAGCCGAAGAGTCAGGGGAGGAGCAGAGCCGCCGCGGGAGGGGAAGTGCCTGGCCAGCATTTTCCCGGACATGTTCGGCTTTTTGGCAATTCCCCCCAGACGGGGGTTTGAGTGCCGAAAAGCCGGACATGTCCGGGAAAAAGAGGACGTATGGTAACCCTATACTGTGGTCTGTGAATGCTGACAGGGGAGTGTGGCTAGGATAGTCTGCATTGGGGGATGGGAGACTGACAGATGGAGAATACCTGAGCATGTAACATGAGAACCCAGGAAGGGGTTAGAGGCCAGGTGACACCTTTGCCCAGGAAAACGAACAAAGGCTGTGGGAGGGGTCGCTGAAGAGAGAGTTTTCAGGAGCTGGCTGGTGATATGGCTGGGGGGCAGACGGGGCTCTGACCTCGCAAGGGGGCTGGGGCACCCTGGGACCCCAAGATGGACCTAACTGAGGGGGGTCCTGTTGTCTGTGCCTGCAAGACCTGTTTTGGACTGTATTCCTGTCATCTAAATAAACCTTCTGCTTTACTGGCTGGCTGAGAGTCATGGTGAATCGCAGGAAGCCAGGGGTGCAGGGCCCTGAGTCCCCCATACTCCATGACAACTCCACAAATTTGTGCTTTCTTGTTATGACTAGCTAGAATATAGAATTATAATACAAGTAAATATCCTATTACTGGCTTATTTATTATGGAATATATTATTTTATGTTCTTATTGCATTGTATCACTAGGAGAGCTTTATCAATACAGAGAAGCATATATTTCTTTTTGTAGCATGTTAATCTAACAAAATTGCAGGATCACTTTCTATTTGGCAGAAAAGCTTCAGTTTGGATTGTCTTTAAACTAGCAAAGCTTAACCATTAAGTTTGATCATAAATTCACACCATAGTTTTAACTTGAAGCTACGGTTTCTAAAGTTAATAATGAATTTGTTTCCTATATTACACGTTTCACAATGCACATCTCCATTGGAGCTGACCTTGCTGTGATGATGGATTTGTACCAGGACTACTGCAGGATCCATTTGCAGCTGAACTGTCTCCTTTTTCCCACCTTCTGTTGCATGTTTGTTTCTCCATGACTAGGATTGTTTTGCTGTATGGTGACCAGCTTACCAACTATGGTGACTGGCACTGAGACACCAAAAGGAGGGCAATGAGTGGGCTTGCATGGTCCCCTTACCCATGTGGATGGGGTAGAAGAGGAGGCAATTGTTGCTACCTTGCTGACAGCCTGACGTGCTCCCCATCTGCTCAATTGTGTTTTTGGCTTAACTGCACAGGTGCTGACTTTCCAAAGTGCCGGAGGGTGCTCAACCCCCATCTTTGCCCCTTCCCCCAAGCCCCACCCCACCTCTTCCCGCCCAGTTCTCCCCCTCCCCCAAGCACGCCGCGTGCTCACTCCTCCCCCTCCTGCCCAGGCTCCTGAACGCCACGAAACAGCTGATTGCGGCGGGCAGGAGTCACAGGGAGGGAGGGGGAGGTACTGATCCACGGGGCCTGCTGGTGGGTAGGAGACACTGGGAGGTATGGGGGTGCTAATGGGAGGCTTCCAGTGGGTGCTCAGCACCCACCATTTTTCTGCCGTGGGTGCTCCATCCCCGGAGCACCCAGAAAGTCTGCACCTATGCTTAGCTGGGTTTGTGTGAATATTGTTTCACAACTTCAAGCACATCCAGAGTGGTGGCCTGAACGCTCAAGGTGGTATGAATACCATATTTGGGGTCAGGAAAGAAGAGTCTCCATCCCACAAGATTAATTGACTAAGTTAATTGGATGTCTAACTGCAACATATTGCAGGGATTGTTTGATGGGATGTAAGGCTGAGAGGTGCTGGAGACTGGGGAGCCTGCCGTAGGGGCATGTAGACAGCTCACTGTTTTGGAATACATTCACTTCCATAGTTCACTGTTCATGTGTAATTAATACTACAAGCTTTATAGTAGCAGATTTGCACAAGTTTGAGGACAGAGTATGGTAATGATGGTGTGGGGAAGAATTTACCATCGTATTCAGCTATAAGGCAAACAAGTGTCTCATGATTTTGGGTATGGTTTGGGAATTGCAGCTTGGTAGCTGCATCTCATTATTATACATAGTAAATGGGGTGTGATGTTGGGCTTTAATGATTACTAAACCCCACAGGAACTGTTGGCTGTCATTAACACTGTAGCATGAGTTATTTCAATAATTGTGACATTTGCCTTTAGTCGAATTACAGGTGTACTTTATTTTATTTTTGCATTATCCCAAGTGGCATCAGCAATGCATAATAATCTGGGTCTCTCTCTCTCTCTCTCTCTCTCTCTGCAAATTATTAACCACCCGTTTTGGGGGTTTTTTTGGTCAGAATGTTTTTTGACAAGCTTGCTATCTTTAAATGCCTAACCTAAATTTATATTTAAATTTATAAATTGTTTTCAGATTTGGGGATGTTTATATTTTAGACCTTTAGGTATTCATGCAGCATTTGCCATTGGACTATGGAATAATTTTTATCACTTAGATGCCACTGAATGGTAATTGTGAGTAACCGTTAACTTTTTCTTGGTAAATTTCTGTATAAAGTATTTCTTAAAACCACAAGCCCCTTGCCAACCTGTTGTATTTATAAGAATGGTGTGACGATTACCCAAGTTGTCGGCTTTTTTTCCCCTTTTGAGAGGTGCTCAAAGGGAGAGAAAAGAGGGAGTTGTCAGTGCAAACATCCTGATTGTTCAGTAGTCTATCTAAGTATATTAGTAGAACATTCATTGCCAAACATGAATCTGGATGGACATGCCCTTGTATTTTGGCTTTTTTAATAGAAAATGAAACTAATACATTACTTGTTACATATGCAATATAGCTTCCCTTTTGAAAAAGAAATTTGGCTAGGATTAATATATTGCACAGGATTAACTTATTTTAAGGATGTTAGCTTACTATTAGCTAAAGCAGTAAGGAAATCTACATAAACTTTGCAATTTTTTAATTATTGTATATGTCTGCTGTTTTTCCATGAGCAAGACTAATGCTGTGTAGCACTTGAACAACTGCATCTAGCTACAATTCATAAACCTGTCCAAACAACATTACTGAACAGAGAGGTTTTCTGTTTTACCTCCAACATTAATTGAATGACATATCTGTGCAGAAATAACATAATGCTAGCAAACAGCACTTTAGAAAATTGCTATGGAATTTTTATTTAAAGGCGACTGTTTTTCATTTCTCTAAAGAAAATCCTAATAAATATGATGGGGCTTTCAACTAAAAAACTGACTAGAAACAATATATTATGAGTATTCATTAATGAAGGGGAAATCATCCATTTTAGAGTTATTTCAGTGACTTCTTTATGCAATATAATTGAGGTGTCTCCAGAAATTTCTAAAATTCTTTGCATTGTTAGAACAGCCTTCATCCATGGAAGCTGGGAAAGCTTACAGAGAATAATTAATTTAACCTCACAATACCCTTTTAAGGTGGGGAATCCTTATTATCCCTATTTTACCCATGAGTAAATAGAGGCAATAAATGTTAATTGACTTTTCCAAGGTAATACAGTGAGTCCCTGACCTAGATAAGAACAGAAGCAATCCAAAGCCCGTAGAAGTCAGTGGGAGCCCAGGAGGGAAAGGGGATAAAGTTGGCTTTAAGACACCTTTGTGTCCTCCAAATCCTGGACTGTTCCAGCAGCACATAAAGAGAGGCTGCTGGAGTTGCCTAAAATCTCTGCAATGTGGTATACTGCAGCCTGACCCTTGACACACCCCATATGGGGGATTGTCTTCATAGTACCTGTGCCAGGGGAATCCTCCATGGGATGGACATAGAACTTTTAGAGCCCCTTTGCATTACTATGATCCTTTTATGTTATATAAAAGGGCCAGTGCAGGGTTGAGGCTCTCACCCTAGTGTCTCACTCGTAGTTTACTGTAATTTGTTTTTGGCTGGGGAAGCTTGTAATACTATTCCAATAGTTTTGTTCATTAACCTAGAAAACCTTGAAAATAAAATGAAAGAATTGATGCTTCCTTGTTATAGAAGCGTGAAAGTTATTATTATACAAGACTATTTTAAGTCCTGCCAACAGTGAAAGCAACTTATATCTGAATTTGCATGCAAATAGTCTGTGCTTTCATTCAAAATGAGAAAATATAAATTAAAATTATTTCCATGTTTCCTTAGCGATTTATTGCTAAATTAGAGTACCATATCTATAAATGTCAACTCAGCCTTAATTATGGAGCCATAACTGGTGCTTCTGTAATGTGTGTGTATACTGATTACAGAACTATTTGGTAAAATTTACCTCCTAATGTCTATTAAAATATTTGCAATAATTCGAAGTTTCAGATGCCAAAAATCAGGTTCTCTCCCTTTCTCCAGGCTTCCTTATAATCTGCTAAATAGTGAAATATGAAATAACCCCAAGCATCCCATAAACCAATTAAATATCTGCAATTTCCAAAATATAGGAGGAGGAACCTTTATCTTCTTCCCTTGGGAAATGCTATTTGTAATAGTACATATAACTTCTAATCAAATGAACAGTCCTGTGCATCCGGATGTTCTTGACAAAACTTTCATGGGACTGAAAACTATTGGACTGGCACCAGAGCCATCAAAACTGATATAGTCAAGATAATGTGCCCATTTCTAGTAAAAATAAATCTTCCTTTTGATGATGCTCACACAGAATGTTAGTTTTAAAAGAAATATACCCTGAATTCAGAAACTCAAACAGTACAGTTGAGGTACAGAATTATAAGCAATTTCACAACTAAGTTCTTTGGTCCCTATTCTCCTCTCTGCTCATGCAATTCCAGTCAAATATAGAAGTATCTTCTGGAAAAGGGAGGGGAGGGGAACTCAGTGGCATTTTCTTCTTACCCTATAATCCCCAAAGTGATTTTGCAGATATGTGACAGGGCTTGAGATCTGCAAGGTGATTCAGAAGGTGATGAAGCTGAAATATACCGGCTGTTTGTGGCAAGATTATCATTCGGTATCTCCAGGAATCACCTAGATCAATTCATGCTGACCCAGTCAACATCACTGTATGCAGGATTCCCCTTTGCCACATGCATTCTTCTTATAGGGGGTCCAAAGACAGTCTGTCCTACCGGCAACTCTACTAACCGCTATGCTACATTAGCTGGCAAGAGATTGCAGGAGCTCTGCCTGCTCCCTGTGCAGAGATCAGGTTTGTCCTCAGCACAAGGAGCAGTTATGACTGCTCTTTATAGCAGGTGGGAGAATGAGGAAAAGCAGGCAATCAGGTGGAGATTTCCTGTAGATAAGGGTTCCCCCTTCCCATCCTCCCTATGAAGGATCTGAATATCCATAGTCTACATGGATAACCAGTTGAGGTGGCGGGTGTGAGAGTAGTGTATAAATGAGAATTAGGCATGTGATCAGATTGTGATATGGTATTCACACCACACTATCCTGGAAAGGGTTAATGAGGCTCACAAGGGGCCAGTGAACCCGATAGGCCACACCAAGCCTAATTCTCCCTTAGATAAGCAATCCCTAATTGAGGATGAAGCCTAGCTGAGCAGGAAGGGCAGGCATAGAACTAGGAAGTTTGCAGCAGAGAAGGGCTGCAGTATGGAAATCTATAGTCACTCTCTGGGCTTAGAGTAGGAAAAAAAGAAAACCTAGGCGGAGAGTGAAACTCTGGGATCCTGGCCCTGAAGGAAGGGTATACCCAGAGAGGTAGCAGAGTAGGAAAAAGCTAAGGGAAACAGTAGCAAGGTTTGGGATGATGCAGAACTTGGTTGCTGATTTGAGGGTCCCGGAGCTGGAACCCTGAGTAGTGTGTGGGCTGGGTTCACCTACCAACCACTGGGGAAGTGGCACTCTCTGAGCAGTGAATTGGAAGACTGCCTACGATGGTTCATATGAAAAGTCTCTGATACCCAGGAAGACGGAAACTACATAGGTACCTGTCCAGAGACCAAACCATGAAAAGAGAGCAACCCAAACCACGGGAAGGGAGCATCCTGATTCTCAAAAACGAAGCACTGCAACTCCTGGAACATGAGAAGGGCCAAACAATGAATGAGAGATCGAAGTGGGTGTCAGACTGAGCAGAGCTATTGTCCAGATATAGCCACAAGGAAGTGTCCGGATTGTGACTAGAGAACCTAGTAACACATGCTATCAGGGGAAACCTGTAAAACCACATAAGATGCAGCTGGTGAAAGTAAAGGGAGAACGTAAGAAGGGCTATACTGGATCAGACCAAAGGTCCATCTAGCCCAGTATCCTGTCTTCTGACACTGGCCGATGCCAGATGCCCCAGAGGGAATGAACAGAACAGGTAATGATCACGTGATCCATCGCCCAATCTCCGTTTCTGGCAAACAGAGACCAGGGACACCATCCCTGCCCATCCTGGTTAATAGCCATTGATGGACCTATGCTCCATGAATTTATCCAGTTCTTTTTTGAACTCTGTTATAGTCTTGGCCTTCACAACATCCTCTGGCACAGAGTTTTACAGGTTGACTGTGCATTGTGTGAAAAATACTTTATTTTGTTTGTTTTAAGCCTGCTGCCTATTAATTTAATTTGGTGACCCCCTAGGTCTTGTGTTATGAGAAGGAGTAAATAACACTTCCTTATTTACTTTCTCCACACCAGTCATGATTTTATAGACCTATCACATCCCCCTTAGTCGTCTCTTTTCCAAGCTGAAAAGTCCCAGTTTCGTTTCTTTACATTCAGTCTTAGCAGGAAGCCTTCCCTCAGGCCACTCAACAGAGAACTGCTCTGACAGAATGAATGTTCAAGTTTTAAAAATGTAATACGCTTCTCTAGTATAGACAACATGCCATTTAGATTGCACAAGTCATGGCACTTTAAAGCTTTCAAGGCCCTTCTATCATGATTAAAAGAATATATCCATCAGTTATTTAGCACATATGTCAGGATTTTCCTTAAAGGCAGCAAATGAAGTAATTTCTCTACGTCTGAGCTAAGCCAGACACTAGGGAGTACAATTCCTTGAAAAAAATCTTAGTGGGTACAAGTTTAGGGGTGTGTTTTTTTTTTGTTTGTTTTTTTGTTTGTTTTTTTTTTTAATGCCACATCTTCCTTGCTGAAACCAGATATGAAGAATTACTAAGGAGGACATTTTGCATCACCTCAGTGTCTTCAGTGAATAAGAATACATGGAACAACCATGGGGGTTAGACAAGAGTAGGAAAAGACCTCTGTTGGTAACACAAAAAAGCGATTGATTTTCTTTCTGTTCTATAGGGACCTAGAAGGAAGAAGTATCCATACATTACTGGGTATCTCTTTCCAGTGCCTTACTAAGGAATAATAAAACTGCACAATATCCCCAGCACTTGGAGGCAGATGGTAGGATTTGCTAGAGTTTCAATACCTATCCACTCGTATGTGTTGGTTTGACTTTTAAGTTGCAGCATAGCAATAGGAGGTGCTAGGATAGCAAGTCTACTATGGCAGCATAGTATATGGATTAAGGGATTTGACAGAGGAGTTCTCCTGGGAGTCATGGTTATTAGTTTAGGGATATTAAAATAAACTTTTATAGTGAGTTCAAAAAACAAAACAAAGCTGAATAATTCTGCCTTCTTGTATCGTACATGCTATTATTATGCTGATAAATTTTCATGAATATCCAGTTCCAATTCTCATTTAGTTGAAATATCAGTTATATGAGGATATTAAAAGCAACTTGAAATATCTTATCAAATCTTTGTTCCAGACTGAGGAAACGTGGAAGAAAGAAGCCTACAGAGATGATGGTATCTCTCGCTACTGTTTTACCATTTTGTGATTACAGTATTGCCAGTTCTTGTGCTTTTTGCTATCCTGGAGATATGGGAGTTTCTTAAAAAAAGGTTTTCATTACTTTTTCCCCCTGATTTCAACCTTCAAAATCAAAGTTTGCTTTTACCCAAAATGGCCACTATCTCTCATTATTGTCAATGGGACTGGTACCACATGTTGCCTTCAACAAGATGACTGCCATTTTGCCATAGCTTTGCAGGTGAATGTCTGCCCTCCACAAAAAGATGGACTCCTCTATCTTTGTTTCCAATGAGGCTGAAGATGATGGCCCCTGAGGAATCATGTAAGCTATAGACATGAGAATGTAAAGGTGCTTGGAATAAGACTGGGGCAATAGCTAGGGGAGTTTGGGGGGACAGAAAAATGAGGAGTCAGAGGAATGGCGGAAGCAGGGCAGATTGAAATAATGTTGCAGGAGAATGTGAGGGGTATGAGGCAGACTGTAGGGTGCAAGCAAATGTGAGTAAGAGGCTGACTGAATGGGTTGAAAGACAATATGGAGAACAGGAGGTGACTGAAGGGGTGCATGGAAATGTGGTGACACACAGGGAGAATGTGATGTGTAGGAGATTGTAAGGACAAAGGGCGGGAAATATAGTGGAAAATGAATGTAGGAGTAAGTGGGGGACTTCAGATGGGGGAGAGGAATGAAAATCTGAGTGGGACAGACATTTGCCCTGTCCATCTAGGAAGGAGGATAGAGAAGCATAGAATCTGCAGTTCCCCACATCCGTCGCAAGAGATAGGAAAGGGTAAATAGAGACTCTTCCAAGTAACAAATAGGGATTAACTACTGTATATTTAACACTGAATTGTGAATTGGAGATGATTATACAGAGTTCATACAGTCCCAAAGTGATTTGTCAATGGTTTTATTTGTAACAAACACTTTTGGAACCACACTCGCAATAAAGCACATTAATAATTGTGGTAAAGATACTCATCAACAGTGTGGCTTCACTTGAATAGGCCTGGATGTCTGGGTGAAGTCCTGCATGCATTGCACATGGCCACCATCTTGGCCATCATTTTTAACTTGTTTGAGATTCTTTGAGCATTTCTGATATTTAATGATCCAAACAAAGGTTTTATAGCTACTAAAGCAGCCAACATGACTCTCTTCTCAAGTAAAAGGTCCACAGTCAAGGTTGATTGGAAGCCTATATTTAACCACTAGTTCAAATCCGGTGTTTTAAAATATGCAATTATATTTCAATAATCTTCTTTCTCTGTTGAAATATAACATTCCATTGTGGAAAATTTCACTCCAAAGTATACCTAATATATGGTCATGGAGCAGTGCTATTTGCATTGTTATATAGGTTCTGTTTGTTTTTTAACTTGTTCCTGAAGTGACATAAAGGGAAAAAAACATATTCTCCAGGTCAATAGCTCTTCAGATGGTTTTTCTAGTTGCACTATTTCTCAAATAAATGAACAGATGATGAACAGATATGTTTCAACCGTCGTTTTGTGAAGTTGCATGATGAACATGTGACTTGCATCTACTTGTCATATAATTCAGAGAGCATTATGGGATGTTTACATATCTTTTCTATCTGATGCACATATTGTAGGTATATAGCATGTGAACCTAAGTAATATTTTGAACACAATAGTCTCGGATCTTCAAAATTATCATAGAATCCTAGAATATCAGGGTTGGATATGACCTCAGGAGGTCATCTAATCCAATCCCCTGCTCAAAGCAGGACTAATCTCCAACTAAATCATCCCAGCCAGGGCTTTGTCAAGCCTGACCTTAAAAACCTTTACGGAAGGAGATTCCATCACCTCCCTAGATAACCCATTCCAGTGCTTCACCACCCTCCCAGTGAAAAAGTTTTTCCTAATATCCAACCTAAACCTCCCTCACTGTAACTTGAGACCATTACTCCTTGTTCTGTCATCTGGTACCACTGAGAACAGTCTAGATCAGGGGTCGGCAACGTTTGGCACGCAGCTCGCCAGGGTAAGCACCCTGGCGGGCTGGGCCAGTTTATTTACCTGCTGACACAGCAGGTTCAGCCGATCGCGGCCCCCACTCACTGCGGTTCGCCGTCCCGGGCCAATGGGGGTGGCGAGAAGCGGCGTGGGCGAGGGATGTGCTGGCCGCAGCTTCCCGCTGCCCTCATTGGCCCGGGATGGCAAACCACGGCCAGTGGGGGCCGCGATCAGCCGAACCTGCCGCATCAGCAGGTAAATAAACTGGCCTGCCCTGTCAGGGTGCTTACCGTGGCGAGCCATGTGCCAAACGTTGCCGATCCCTGCTCTAGATCCATCCTCTTTGGAACCCCCTTTCAGGTAATTGAAAGCAGCTATCAAATCCCCCTCATTCTTCTCTTCTGCTGACTAAACAATCCCAGTTCCCTCAGCCTCTCCTCATAAGTCATGTGCTCCAGCCCCATAATCATTTTTGTTACCCTCCCCTGGACTCTTTCCAATTTTTGCACATACTTCTTGTAGTGTGAGGCCCAAAACTGGACACAGTACTCCAGATGAGGCCTCACCCATGTCAAATAGAGGGGAACAATCACGTCCCTCGATCTGCTGGCAATGCCCTTATTTATACTGCCCAAAATGCCATTAGCCTTCTTGGCAACAAGGGCACACTGTTGATTCATATCCAGCTTCTAGTCCACTGTAACCCCTATGTCCTTTTCTGCAGAATGGCTGCCTAGCCATTCGGTCCCTAGCCTGTAGCAGTGCATGGGATTCTTCCGTCCTAAGTGCAGGACTCTGCACTTGTCCTTGTTGAACCTCATCAGATTTTTTTTGGCTCAATCCTCTAATTTTTCTGGGTCCCTCTGTATCCTATCCCTACCCTCCAGCATATCTACCACTCCTCCCAGTTTAGTGTCCTCTGCAAACTTGCTGAGGGTGCAGTCCACGCCATCCTCCAGATCATTAATGAAGATGATATTGAACAAAACTGGCCCCAGGACCAACCCTTGGGGCACTTTCTTGATACCAGCTGCCAAGTAGACATGGAGCCATTGATCACTACCCATTGAGCCCGATGATCTAGCCAGCTTTTTATCCACTTTATAGTCCATTCATCCAGCCCATACTTCTTTAACTTGCCGGCAAGAATACTGTGGGGAACCGTATCAAAAGCTTTGCTAAAGTCAAGGAATGACATGTCCACTGCTTTCCCCTCATCCACAGAGCCAGTTATCTCATCATAGAATGCAATTAGGTTAGTCAGGCATGACTTGCCCTTGGTGAATCCATGCTGACTGTTCCTGATCACTTTCCTCTCCTCGAAGTGCTTCAGAATTGATTCTTTGAGAACCTGCTCCATGATTTTTCCAGGGACTGAGGTGAGGCAGACTGGCCTGTAGTTCCCCAGATCCTCCTCCTTCCCTTTTTAAAAGATGGGCACTACATTAGCCTTTTTCCAGTCATCTGGGACCTCCCCTGATCACCATGAGGTTTTCAACGATCATGGCCAATGGCTCTGCAATCACATCCGCCAACTCCTTTAGCACCCTCAGATGCTGCACATCTGGCCCCATGGACTTGTGCTCGTCCAGCTTTTCTAAATAGTCCCGAACCAGTTCTTTCTCCACAGAGGGCAGCAGTCTGGGAGTTGACCTTGTTCGTGAAGACAGAGGCAGAAAAAACATTGAGTACAATTAGCTTTTACCACATCCTCTGTCACTAGATTGCCTCCCTCATTCAGTAAGGGGCCCCCACTTTCCTTGACTTTCTTCTTGTTGCTAACATACCTGAAGAAATCCTTTTTGTTACTCTTAACATCTCTTACTAGCTGCAACTCCAAGTGTGATTTGGCCTTCCTGATTTCACTACTGCATGCCTGAGCAATATTTTTATACTCCTCCCTGGTCATTTGTCCAATCTTCCACTTCTTGTAAGCTTCTTTTTTTGTGTGTGTTTAAGATCAGCAAGGATTTCACTGTTAAGCCAAGCTAGTCACCTGCCATATTTACTATTCTTTCTACACATCAGGATGGTTTGTTCCTGCAACCGCAATAAGGATTCTTTGAAATACAGCCAGCTCTCCTGGACTCCTTTCCCCCTCAGGTTATTCTCCCAGGGGATCCTGCCCATCAGTTCCCTGAGGGAGTCAGTCTGCTTTTCTGAAGTCCAGGGTCCGTATTCTGCTACTCTCCTTTCTTCCTTGTGTCAGGATTCTGAACTCGACCATCTCATGGTCACTGCCCCCCAGGTTCCCATCCACTTTTGCTTCCCCTACTAATTCTTCCCTGTTTGTGAGCAGCAGGTCAAGAAGAGCTCTGCCCCTAATTGGTTCCTCCAGCACTTGTACCAGGAAATTGTCCCCTACACTTTCCAAAAACTTCCTGGATTATCCGTACACCACTGTATTGCTCTCCCAGCAGATATCATGGTGATTGAAGTTTCCCATGAGAACCAGGGCCTGTGATCTAGTAACTTCTCTTAGTTGCCGGAAGAAAGCCTCATCCAACTCATCACCCTGGCCTGGTGGTCTATTTATTCCTTCTTAAATTTTGCATCAGAAACCATAATAAAAAATTTAATTTCAATCTGCCGACTCTTCTTGCAGATATGCATAGTCTGAGATTAGGAATGTTTTTAGAATGGGGGGGGGGAGAAGGGAAAATGGTTTAAAATATTTTCTGAAATTATATAACTTATTAGAATTATTTTAGTGCTGGAAAGAGAAATGAGGAGTTGAAAAGGTTACAAATGCAATCATATAATGACCCACTTATATTGATGTTTCTCTCTGTGATTAATTGTTGATCAAGATGCTGTCTTGCTTTAATTAGAAGATGAGTTTGTAATATATCCGTGCTAGATTTGATTAAACAGAAGACATCTTAAATATCCTATTTCAAAATATTTTGCTTAAAGATGTATATTACAGTGAAATATCCTCAAAATGACTTAAATTTGAATTATCTAAATTATTTAACACAGTATACATATGTAAATATAAGAGAGTTATAAGTGAGGAAAGCAGAAATTTTAGAAGGATATACACTATTGTTAGTCTTAATCTTCTGAAGGGGTGATGGTCATGGTTTATTCATTAGCAAACACTTTTTTGTTCTTCAACAACATACACTAGTGGTGTTCAGTTTTGATTACCTTTCCTGACAGAAGACATATGGTAGCAGAAACAGGAGCTCTTCAGAGAAAGGTAATGAAAATGGAGGAAACATTTTCATGTGAGGAGAAATTTAAACTGCTGTGAAAGGAGAAGAGCAAGAGGAGACACAAAGTAATGAATAACATAGACAAGGCCAGTTGGGCATTCCTATTTTACCTTTTCCCACAATACAAGAAAAAATTAACATTTAGAGAAACTTTTAAAGGGCAACACTTTAAAGTGGATAAAAATAGAACACATGCAGCTAACAAATAGCTTAGTAATAGTCTAAAGCAGTGGTTCTCAAACTTGTTCTGCCGCTTGTTCAGGGAAAGCCCCTGGCAGTCCGGGTCAGTTTGTTTACCTGCTGCATCCGCAGGTTTGGCCAATTGTGGCTCCCACTGGCCGCGGTTCACTGCTCCAGGCCAACGGGAGCTGCAGGAAGCGGCGCAGGCTGAGGGACATGTTGGCCGCCCTTCCTGCAGCCCCCATTGGCCTGGAGTGGCAAACTGCGGCCAGTGGGAGCCGCGATCGGCAGAACCTGCGGATGCGGCAAGTAAACAAACCAGCCCAGCCCACCAGGGGCTTTCCCTGAACAAGTGGCGACCCTAGTTTGAGAACCACTGGTCTAAACGTGGTGATACTTTCATTTTGATAGGGCTAAAATGTACAACCCTTGTATTAATGATCACTTAATCACATGTGTAGTCTCATTGGCATCTTGCCTTTTGGGGGGTTCTAGTCCTATCATTGTCTCCTTCAATATTTCTTCCTTAAAAGTCATGTGAGTTACTCAGGGTTTGATCCATCCACCTTTTCCCATAAAAGTTACACTTAGCTCTTTAGAGCTTGAAACAACAGCCCAAAAAGGGACACTTACGTTTCTTCCTGAAAAGATTTGATTTTTATTGAATCTACAACAGAATTTGCCTTCTGTCTAAATATTGGTACAACTCTGGTCTCTTATCTTCCTATTATAACTTCCTATGTAACTGAATTTCATTTTTCAGATCAAGTTCTAGTACAAGGCAGAAAAGCTACTTTGCAATATGTTCATGCTGTTTTTAACCACCACAAACATGGAAATATTACAAAAAAATGCACAGAATAAATACTTGCAAATCATTAACTATCAATCAACATGGAAAGTACTGTTTTAAAAAAATCCAAACCTGAAATAGACAACTTTTAAAGGCATATAAATTTCAAATGTCTTCTGCTTCAGGAAAGTACCAGAGTAAACATGCATGTATGTGAGTCATCTTTTTAGTAGTAAGTACAGATCACTAGTAAGTAGCTCAGACAACAACTTTCCCCAAATAAGGAAACTAATTAGAAATTGAAGAACCTGGAGTTAGTCTGCTTTTAATTTAGGATGTTGACCCTAAATGCCAAACAGAGTTTGAAATAATTGGTAGGAACCCACACGGGAGGCACACAAGACTACAATGGTGTGGAATATAGTCCAGCCACATATCTTTGTCTAGGCACTGTGCTGGTTTGGCACTTAAGGAAAATGTTGATAATGTAATATTCATGTATAAAATCATTTGTCACTGCATCATAGCATCATTCCTTTCTTTATTATCTTGATCTTTATAATCTGTTACCAGCATATGAAAAGATGTGGCAAAATATGTAGTTAACATTACTTATTAGTCCAATGAAGGACAGACAAATACGCTATACAACTCATTTTCTGAGGGAACCAATTTAGGAATGTTTTTAGAATTTAGAGTTTCTCATAGGCAAAGCTCAATGAGTCAGATGCATATAAATATAGATTTATTCTTTTGGCCAGGAAAAGTTATTTCTAGGTGTTGGACATTTGAAGATCCTGCAGGGAATGTTTTAAAAAGGGGGTCATTTTCATCTCTACTCTAGTGAGCAGTTTACATAGTGTAATTAAATGTGATTTTAATGAATATTCATGAAGTACTTACTTTTTATTAAAAAGTTAGAAATATGAGCAACTTTTATAAATAACTGACAGGTGAGTCTGTTTGAAACGCTTAAGAACCTGCCAGGCAGCACTGTTAACAGCCTACAGCTTGGGTTCGCTATAACATATGGAAAAAAAATTGTGTGTGTGTGGCGGGGGCAGGGGGCAAATCTAAAATTAAACTTATTCTCTAAAAATGTGAATCTTTAAAAAGGTGAATTTGGAATCTCTCTCTCATCGCATACATTTGAAGTCAATTTAATGCTCATAAAATGTGCAATATTTACAATAATAGAGAGACAGTGAAATTTTCAGCCCTGTTCTGGACTCTCTAAGTCCAAAGAGGCAGAAAAGGTATGGATTCCCTTTGACTCTGTCAGCATGGGATTCCCTTTACACAATGTAGCCAGCCTTTTGCTGCCTCTCCCTGGTGTAGAAGGCATGTTGGTGCCATGCTAACAGAAGAGGGGTCCTCCCTGTAGCTCTGGTGAGCCACAGCTAATGTAATGGTCCCCTGCAAGCTGCGGTCAGCTGGCAAAAGATATAGTAGTTTTCAAGCTCCAATTTATGCCAGGGGCCAAACTAGCCACAGATAAGAGCCGCCTTTTCCCTCTCTCCAAGATTCTGCACTGAGCGCAAATCACCCACATCTAAGGATTGAGGCATGAATTCCTGTTTTTATCCACAGAATGTAAACAGCACATGTAGTGGCAGTGCAAGCTTCTCCACACTTCTGAAATTTTTAACTAGAAAATGTCTTGCATGTTACCCATGTCTGGAATGAATAATTCTCCATGGTAAAATTAATTAAACTCTTGGAGATTCACAGATACATTTGTGGCTGCCTGGATATACATACATGGGAAATGGTTCAAGTGATGACCATATGAAAACCAGTAGAATGAACCTGCCACATTGGTTCACAAATCCTTTTGATTAGCTCTAGTTGGGGCTCATCATGATTGGAAGATCTGGTATCCATATCTTATTTTAATGGACATTTGTATCCTTTTAATAATGTACCAAAACACCAACTTATTTCAAATGCAGGATTTCACAGCTTTCAGATGGCCCAAATTTCCAATTGCTGTTTATCCAAGTCAGATCTTGAAGTAGTAGAACCCCTCATATTATTGCCTGAGCCATCTAGTCTTCCTGCTGTTTTGATTCATTGTCTAAAGGTAGTTGTCCATTCTCCATTGGGAAATACTAAAGGATTCTATCTTATTGTTAATCACTTGGAATAGTGAGTAATGCAGTAACAGTTTCCCTTCCCCCCCCCACAAGCTTCACTTTGAATTTTCTTAAATATTCTCTTCAGATGACTTAGATTGATAGATTTGATTATTAGGTAAGCTGTGTGCACACAACAATAAAACTGTTGGATGGAAAGGCAAATTAATCTTTATTCTATGTCTCCTCTAGAAAGAGGCGTTTTCTGTTTAAAAGTAAATTCTAAACTTTGAAAATTCTTCTGTGGAAATGACTTGTGAGCAGTCGTCCTAATGTGATCCCTTCCGCATCCTCACGTGTTTGCTTGTATAATGGTTAGAAATATTACTTAATGTACAGGCATTACCAGTTTTGTTTAAACCCAAAGTACTCCTCCTGAAGGTGAACTCTTTTTCAAATAGATGCAGCAAGGGAAGAAAAAGTACTGACCCTTTTAATGTCCTGATTGCCAATCCCTAAAACAAAGGGGTGCTATTTATCACACCATGGTTCCATACCATGCTTCTCAGTGCCGCTTGGCTACAGGCAATTTAACATTTAGTTTGATTGTTTATGATAGGTGGAGATGGCAGCAATTTAGACAAGGAGCTTGGAGGGAGAAACAGGAACTGGAATGGGGAACCTAGATGAGGGTGGAGACTGGGCTTTCCTGAGCAAGGAGACAGCAACTTGGATGAGGAGCTGCAGGGGCATGAACAGAATTGGATAAGGAGCTGGGATGGGGGGGGGAGAGATGGGACTGACACAGGAACAGGCTGGAAGGAACACAGCACAAGGGGTCAGGCTTGGGGAGAACTGGGGCAGAAGGATCTGTGTGCCCACTTGAGAACACTTGTTCAAAATCGACCCTAGGTGTTTTGCCATCCAGGGTGGAAAATGCTTTTGGTATCTGCATCGCCAAGCCAACTGCAAAAACTAAAATAAATAAAACCCTATCCAAGTGATGTGGCATCCCTGCAGATTCTGGTTTAGTGCCCCTAGCAGATGGCAGCCAGGGTGACTGCCTGGATTGACTGCCCCTATAGCTAGCCATGCACTGTCCTCAGGAGCCTACTATTGAACCCAGGAGTTTCAACATTCCTCTGCTGTCAGCAAATATGTGAAACCTACAGGCTAAATGTGTGTCACATCCCGGTCCAGTGGCTGGTCCACATAGCAGGTGTAGGTTGTCATCCTCTATCAGTTATGCAGTTAGGGAAAATGGCATTGGTATATACTACAGATCTAAAGATTCCAGCCCGCTGTTGACCCATGTAGGAGTCACATTGATTCTACATGACATAATTTCTGTTTGATTTTTTTCCCAATTAGTATATTTGTGTATAATTCCTTAGGTGTTTATTTTAACTTTAAAAAAAAGTTAAGGATGCAAAATCAAGCACTCAAGTTAGGAAATACCAGAATTAAGGTGGCCTGTGCAGATAAGTAAAACGCATCTAACTATAAAGGTAGGTAAGCTTTGGAACAGATTTCTGAGGGATGTTGTGGAATCCCCATCACTGGAGGTTTTTTAAGAACAGGTTGGACAAACACTTGTCACAGATGATATGCTAAGTTTACTTGGCCCTGCTTCAATGCTGGGGGCTGGACTTGGTGAATTCTCAAGGTCCCTTCCAGCCCTGCATTTCTATTATACTAATGTCTTTCCTGTCTTCTTCTAATCAACAAAAAATATTTTGATGAGATATTAAAAAAAAAAAAAGCCAACCTTTTTGTTACACATTTTATTGCTGGCTTGAAATACTGAATTTGGGGAATTATACAAATGAATCACAATTCAGTAGTCAGTTTTTAATACTGTATGTCTGAGAACTTTTCTGTACATTTTCTAAATCTGTTTTAGTTTAAACAGTAGTGAAAACTGAGGCGGCAGTGGCATACAGATGGCAATGCAAGAAAGGCATTTAATGGATGACAGGTTTCAGAGGGGTAGTTAGTCTGTATCAGTAAAAACAACGAGGAGTGCTGTATATTTATACCTGTGTACTGTATCTTCTACTCCGTGCATCTGATGAAGTGGGTTATATCCCACAAAAGCTTATGCCCAAATAAATGTGTTCGTCTCTAAGGTGCCACAAGGATGCCTCGTTGTTTTTCCTTAATGGATGGACATTGAGTTATGTCCCTTTTGAGACACAGTTTGGAATAGATTAGGTCTGAGTGGGTACCAGTTTTCCTATCCCACAGAACTTTTCCAGGTATCAAAAAAATCCCATCTTGAATCAGGATGTAAAGTTGAAATCTTTAAAATTTTGAAAGTCAAAAATCTGAAGGGAAAAAAAAACAATGTTTTTTGTTTTGGTCATATCAAAATGTTCCAGTTTGACTTTAAACATTTATTATTTTTGCATTTTAACATAACTAGCTTAAATTGCTTTGAACTTTAAAACTGGATTTTTCATGTCTAAACAAAATTATTAAATGTTTTAAACTTTTTCCATTTTTTTTGTGAAAATATGTATGAAAACCAACCCTTTCCCCCAAAAGAAACTATCAAAATTCTTGAACAACTCTAGAAGAGATGCACTAGATTTTGAGGTTGTCCTCATTTTAAAAAATTAGGAGAAAGGTGGATAGGTATTAAAACATTTACGTAAATGATTAACCAAATTATTTGCTCACATATTAATGAATAATTCCTAGCAAAAATGAATAGGTGTTCCAAGGATATAACTCAAAGCAATATATGACCTTATTTGTGTACAGATTCAAATACAAGTATGTATACATAAGGCATGATATATTAACAATTGATTCTCTTGCTTTTAAAAAAAAAGGAGTTGGGTAGAAAGGGTTAACTTAAGTTACAAAAAAAAGCTCCAAGGCCTTAAACTTCACCCCAGAAGAAAATGTAGCATCCAAGTAATTTTCTTGATGGATTTTAATTTTTATCTTTTAACAAAATAAAGTAGTGTAATAAATTGTTTGGCAGAGGAATGGATTATCCTCACATCACATTCATTTGTATTTTTTTCTCTTAC
Source organism: Malaclemys terrapin pileata (assembly GCF_027887155.1). Lineage (NCBI taxonomy): Eukaryota > Metazoa > Chordata > Testudines > Emydidae > Malaclemys > Malaclemys terrapin. The sequence continues at coordinate 30,806,092 of NC_071513.1, read as the reverse complement.
TAAAAAGGTTTAATGATGTGTAATGGGTCATGTCTTGTAAAATATATGGACATTTCATTTAACAGATTAGTTTAAATTACAAAAAGTTTTGACTAAAACATCATAATCTCTATTTACAATAGCAGACCCAAACTGTTTTTATTGCATAAGTACTAACCGAATGAATAGTTCCTCTTAAATTTAAATACAATAATGATGCATAAAGTTGGATGGGGAATACTAGGAATGAGAGAGCATTTGCTCTCCAGAGGTATAAATAAAATTTATCTCCCCCATTAATGTAATTGTACAATGGGTGTTATATGATTTTAACATTTGTATGTACAACTAAAATGTGGCCCTATGGATGGTGTATTATGCCAAAGGACTACAAGATCTACCAAAGTTAAAATATACAAACTGCCTCCAAAGATCAGGTGGACACTTTGCTGTCACTCTTGCTGCAGATCTTAAGAAAACATTTTATTACTTAAAATATTGATTGGTAATTAAACTAGAAGTAGCGGTAATTAGAGTTTTGCTCCTCCTCCTCTAACTCTAACACAGAAAAAGCTATCAACGTTTTCTGTGATTTTTTTTTTTTTTTTAAGAAACAAAGCCATATATTTGTTATAGGTATATAGGCAGGGCTCCCTCTAACTTTAATGGGACCCTTATACAAGTATCTGAAGTAGAAAAATTGCCTTTGGATAGCTACAATTGAAAAAGACAGAAACATCTTGGACTGTATCATAAGAATTTTTTCAGGTCTCCAACCAAGGTTTAGTTTCGAGTGGGACAAGTAGATGTGTGCAGTTATCTCCTTATTGTATGCTAATTGAAACCTGCCTGTGAAGTAGTACATATTTTCTCAGCATGGACTGATGAGCACATTTAAAAGACAAGAAGAAATCCTGTTTAAGATGTTCCTGATGTAACCATAAGAGCTTACAAAATTCATATATACTAATTAGGGTGAGGAGGGAAATGGCTGTTTTGACAGAATCAACTGATAATGTTACAGTGGCTTTGTGTGGGGTGGTTCTAGCTTCATACATAATTCCATGGGCCACAGGCATGTTTGTCATTGTGAACATGCCATATGAAAGGGCAAGAAAATAAAATGCAATTGTGATAGTGTGAGGACTATTGTGGGGCTGCTATTTGGTGATTCACTGGTGTATATGAATGTATTCTGTAATATACACCTTTTTGGGGGATGATCAGGTAATTATATGGTCAGACACTCTAGATAGCTGGATGAATGTTTCTTTCACTCCAGGCATTTGGTAACAGGTTACAAAAGGACTATTAGGAACATGCGTAAAGAGTTGGGCTGCATTTTCAACCACACCCTTTCTTATTAATCTTTCCAAAAAATTCCCCCCAAAACATGTTTGGTTTTTGTTTTTTTAAAGAAAGCTATAAATGTTCTGGCAGTCTTCCACACTCTTTAGTCAGAGGTACAGTGATTTGTTTTATCCCAATAGAACACTTTGCTGCCATTACAAACAGATTTAAGATTCAATTCACTCTTTTTCATGCAGTTCTTCAGCAAGGTTGGAAGATGACTTTCTTTCACTTTGTGTCATCTTTGGAGCCCTGGGGGATATACTGGATTATCTGAATTAACAGATGGAATGTCCTCATCCAGTTCAGGTGTTTGCACGTTTTGGTTTGGTTTGGTTTGGTTTGTTTCCTTCTGGTGCTGCTCTGACCTATGGGCAGTTGACATTTCTGCAAGGTATAGAAAACTGAGTGGTCTCCCTTATTGTTCAATCCCACCTTTTCCAGTCTTTCTAGGACTTCCAGTAGGTGCCAGTGTTTTTTCATGGTGGCATGCCATAGAAAAAAGAGAGATGGCCCATTTGGCACCAGAGGACCACTTCCTCCAGACTCTCAACTTCCATTGGAAATGTTGAGAAGGTCAAGAGATGCTAAATGTTAGCTTTCTGAGTGGGGGAGGGGGAAGACAAAAATGAGCTGACTCTGGGATTAGTTTGGGCATCCAATTTTGAGAAGACATTTGCCTCTCCATGTTGTTCTAAAATGTGTGTTTCACACAACAAAACATGTCATATCCGCTGATGGTTTCATAAGCTTAGTGAGATTTACAAACATAGTCATGAGTGCATTCCATTCTGCCGAACTTCAGGATGGGGTATTTTTTTGGAGCATAATGGAACCAATGACCTAGTGAAATCCTAGAAGTGGAAGAGAGAGAGAGTCAAAGATGATGAGTTATACAGTTACACAATGAAAGTTACACAATGAGTTCCATTACACAGTTACCTCTACTACATGTTTTTAAAATGGAATTTACTGCAAATACATAGTAGATTAAACTACAGTGGGCGATAAATGTCTAGTTTTAATGGCTACCAATATATTGCATATTTTTATATCCTTTCCAGGGTGGCATGTTATGTTTACTTATTTAAGTAACTGCTTCCTCCATACTCTCCTACTTGGATCAAACAATTTTTTATTTATCTAACCACAGTTTTAATATCTCTGAGGGAGTGTATAAGGTAACTGCTGAGTATTTGCAGATTTCCTTTTAGTGTGTCAGTAAAAAGGTACTGTTTATTCAATAACTATCCTTTAAAACAAATGTTTAGCCACTCAGGTTTTCATTGTTTGATAACCTCCAGCAGTTAGTGATGCAAATCAAAGTTAAGAGTAGAAACATTTTAGTAACAGAAAATAATATCCTTAAAAAAAGACACATTTTCTTGAAGAAATACATATGTTAACATGCTCCTATCACTTTAGACATATTTACAACTCTTTCAATGATGTAGGTGTTCCAAACATTTTTTAATTGCACATATTGTACCACAATATATAAATAAGGATCATATGTGAAAAATTGCTACTTTTGTTTTTAGATGATAGAGTAACTTCAGTACACCTCTACCCCGATATAATGCGACCCAATATAACACAAATTCGGATATAACACAGTAAAGCAGTGCTCTGGGAGGGCGGGGCTGCGCACTCCGGTGGATCACAGCAAGTTCGATATAATGCGGTTTCACCTATAATGCAGTAAGATTTTTTGGCTCCCGAGGACAGCATTATATCGAGATAGAGGTGTATTTATAGTATTACTTTTAGTGCAGGGAGTACTCATGTGGGATGAAGTTACTTAGTTATCTAAAGTATTTAGCAAGATTTTAAAAGTATAATTCAAGTGCAGTGTAGGCCTCTTAAGACATTCTAGTTGGAGAAAACCAGAATTATTTATCTTTATCGATAAGTAACCTAAACAAGTATCTGATCTTCCAAAGATCAGGTCTTAAGTTGTAGCACGTGAAGATGGTTTCAGAGTAGCAGCCGTGTTAATCTGTATCCGCAAAAAGAACAGGAGTACTTGTGGCACCTTAGAGACTAACAAATTTATTAGAGCATAAGCTTTCGTGGACTGCAGCCCACTTCAAGTACTCCTGTTCTTTTCACGTGAAGATGGAGAGACACTGGTGGGGGTATTTTTCGCTGGAGGGATTGCACTAGGTGATCATTGAGACGAAGGCTGGGATGAGGTGACTATTGGGGAAGGGGAAATACTGCAAAGGATACCGAAAGGAAGAGAGGTAGGATGGAGAGGAGCATTGGCTGAGGAGTATAACTCTTACATTCACAAGAAGTGTTTCTATATCATTTTAAGCAGGGGCAGCGAGTTGTATGGGCCCATTGTGCCCGTGCTCCAACAATATGAGAGCACGGGGGCCTTGCTTAGGACCAGGTCTGTCTCCCAGCCCTGCCTACTGCCCCCATGTGCCTCCCATGGAGCACACTCCTCCCCCCCCGCAGCCCCACCTGCTGCCCCCCGGGCAATTTTTAAAGGACCCGGGGCCTCCGCTGCCACCACGGGCAACACAGTGGGGCTAAGACGGCTTCCTGCCCGCCTGCCCGCATCACTTCTGGAAGCAGCCGGCACATCCCTGCAGCCCCTGGCGGGGGTGTTTCTGCATGCTGCCCCCCAGCACCAACTCTGCCAACTGTGTCCAATGAGAGCTGCAGTGGCAGTGCCTATGGGCAGCAGCACGCAGAGGCCCCTCCGGCCCCTCCAGCTAGGAGCTGCTGCCAGAGGGGAGTGTGGGTCTTCTTCGGGAACTGCCCGAGGTACATGCTGCACCCCAGCTCTCTGCCCTATCCCAGAGTTCACACCAAAACTCCCTCCAGAGCCCTCCCCACACCTCCTCCTGCACCCCAACCCCCTGCCCCAGCCCAGAGACCCCACCCAAACTCTCTCTCAGAGCCTGCCCCCCTGCCTCAGCCCAAAGCCTGCACCCAGCACCCAAACTCCCTCCCAGAGCTTCAGACAAGTGTGGGGGGCAGGGGTAGGACTTGGACCCATTCTGGGCACCACCAAAAATTGTAGAAACCTGCTCCCCCTGATCTAATGGCAATGGGAACCAGATTCCTTTTATGTTAAAACACTTCCATTTAAAAAACAGACTTTTAGTGTAGAGCACTAACATTCCTCTTTTTTTCTGCCACACCTATACTGCACACATGTCCCTAAGTAACTCAGTGCTCTCAGAAATGCATTTTGTTAAGCAACAAGAGTCACTTGTACTATTATCAGCTATTCTGCAATCAATGGGGTAAGCCCCACATTATGTAATGAGCAGTCTGTTTCCAAATAGTTGATGATTTTTTTTAGTTGAATTTGAGAAGAGAGAGAAGTGAAAATGTAAGTAGATCCTGGAGATGGTGGGTGGAATGCTGGGTTTGTTGGGACCTGGCTATGATCCAGATTTTTATTTTCTGGCTTGGATTAACTGTCAATCACTAGCCAAATTAGAATTGCTTTAGCCAAATTTTATAATAGAAGAAACAACTTGCTATTCCCTACCACGTTTTGTATTTTTGTGTCAGATGCTTACAAAATTGTTCAATGTGTCATGAAATTGTTGTAGCAGACATCCTAGAGACCTAAGACTTGAGAAAATCAGAAATAAATGTCAAAGGGATACTTTTTCTCAAGAAACAGAGTATGCATGAGGGGGGGGGAATCTGCTGGCAAGATTGTGGGATCAGAATGAAATCACAAGCTCTCTTCCCCCTCTACAAGCTACCAACGTAGCCAACAGTAGCTAGTGCAGAACAGGGAGAGGTAGCTGATTCAAGGTATGCCTGTTCCAGCCCCTTCATATATGTCTCAATTGCCCACCTTCACCTAAATTACGGTGACCAGACAGCAAGTGTGAAAAATCGGGGTGGGGGGGGGGGGGGGTAATAGGCTTCTATATAAGAGAAAGCCTCAAATATCGGGACTGTCTCTATAAAATTGGGACATCTGGTCACACTAACCTACCAGGTCTTTTTTATTTCCCCCCCACCTTCTGTGCCCAGATTTTCCCAAACAACTTTAACTCAGACAAAGAGATTAGGGTCCTTAAAGTTCCCTTTAACAGATCAAGCTCTTGTCACTATCAGTAAGAAAGCATTCAAGATATGCTTCTCTGATGACCCCTCCAGAGTGAGGTCTTGCAATAACCTGTTTCCAGATGGAACAAATAGTATTCAAATTAAATACATGTGTCAGACATGCTTTGTATTCAAAGTTCTTCTTTCATTTTCAAAGCAGTATAAAGATAAGAATTACAACAGAGACAACATATTACAATAAAGAATTTACACTAACAATATTGCAAAACTATCTATTGGAAATTTTTGCTACAAAAAAGAAAATGCTAGTTGTCTGTATCATTACAGCTCACATTTTCATTGAAAGACGTTCCCTCACCGACATAATCTCCCTTCTGCACAGTCCCATATCTTAGCTTTCTGGGGATGTGTGCACTTAACAGCTTTAGGGGAAAAATCATGATATTTAGAAGAGATGGGCCTGAGCAGCAATGGTCAGAACCAGATATGTATCCAAACTACCTACAAATTCATGTGTGTTTGGATCTAGAATTTCTGTTCAAGTCATCATGTTGTAAAAGGCCACAAAAAAATCAGATCTAGATTTGCATTTTCCCCAAAGTTTTTAAGGCTATTGAGATAGTGTTTTGGTTCAGGCCCAATTTTGCCAATAGAAACTCAGTAGTTTTACTAAATTTTGCAGAAGCTTAGAGAAATTATAAAAATATTTTCTTGTTGCATACAAAAAAGGGGTAGTTTAAAAATGTAAATATTTGCAAAATAGTATTTATAGGAAGGAGGGACTAGGAAACATTCTTTGAGCATAGGGCTTTCCCACACAGCACTAGGAAAGTGTGCCAGAGGGGTTTGATTTGTAAAGCACACTAACGAGCTGCACTCCCCATGTGGACCCTGCTGTCTAAATCTCAGGGCTGTCCAAATTACATTGGGGGCTACTCTAGTCCCCCAAGCAAGTCAAGACTGGGAGTGCAGAAAAGTCTTAAAACCATAATAGCCCTCACCCTCTGGGCCGCAAGTTCTGGACTGTGGCTCTGTAAGGTAGCTTTCAGAGGCATAGCGCAGAATCTCGCCTATTATTTTACAACATCCGTTACTGTTTTTTTTATTTTACTTTATTTTTACCAAATTTCCCCCCAAAAATCTACCTGGAATGAGATGCAAATGCAACATTTCTGGAAGATCAGTTTAGTTTTAAGGAAGTTTGATGTGGAGTTGACCTTGATCTTACAAAGGGAAATTAGTTTGGAATAGGTACTGCCACTGCATCATAATTAATAGATTCCTCACAAGTATGTAAACATATGTTTTCATTCATGAATTGTCTGTATAAGTAGATCATGATTTTTACAAATTCTTATGTTTTCAGTTCAACATATTTCAGCTTATGGATTGCTGTTGGTGGTGAGGATTTATTTCAGTGTTTGAGATTTATTATTTATTCTGTGTGGTGGGCCATCCAAGTCATTTGGCATTGTTTCAGCTCCCTATTGGACTGTATAATCTTTATAAACAGAAGAATGTCTGAACAAAATGTTGGGGCTTTGTTTCTCAGAGAGAGAGGGGTACAGCCCTAGGGAATATGACATTTCTAACCTATCCTTGTTCATAAGAGAGCCATGAATTTGGCTATGTACATGCGCTCCCTTGATGTAACAATATCTGAGTTGCATCCTGCTCTGAAGGAGCAAGGAAGATACATCTAGTGCATAGTTTGTCCATATATTAAGGAATATAATATATAAAAACCTATGTTATGAGCTAATACATTTTGTGTGTGTGTGTGCGCACGCGCGCGTGTAAAAGAAATCAGGAAAGAGTTGTGTAGCTTTTTAAAATAGGTTATACCTAACTATAGTTTCTGCATTGTTAGTGTTCCTTTAAATCCGTTTCATAATACTATTTGACATAGCTTTTCGTATATGCGGCCATATCAATTTTGCTAGTAGTAACAATGTTGTTAATACAAAAATGTCGGCTGTTCTGTCAGTGAAATTGATGTATTTACATAAAAAGTCTGTGATATGGCAAAAATTCATTTCCTATCTCATTTTTCTTGTTACAGGCTAATTTTTTCTATCTGGTACCAGGTGAGAGAAAAATTGTTTAGTATTTGCCAGTCTATACATTATCTCTTCTTGGCTTCCTTTCCCCTCCCCCTTCCAGAGCAAACATCTGTCTCATTTTGTGGTAAGTAAAATACGTTCCGATTTTCTGTATCTTTTATTGGCACTTTATATTTGTCATTTCACACATTATGCACTGTAATAGTCTGTAATCTATTTATGAAAGATTGTGGACATCTGCAGCCAAATGTAATGCAGTCAAGCTTAGGGGGTTTTGTGCTTGCTAGGCTATATCATCATACCCACAAGTACTCAAAGTATAAGAAATTATGCTTAATGTGTATTTCTAATGTTCTTTGTCAGGGAACCCTAATCTTTACTTCATTTTTTGTTTAACAAAACTGCCCTTTTCCAGAGAGATAAGAGTGGAGGTAGTGCCTGATAATTACATGTCATAGTCTTTGTCCATGGACCCTGGAAATAGATCTAGTTGACTTGTTACTTTTTTTCCATCCAAGCATTTTAAAGAAAGTTATCTACAATATTGTGGTGTTCTTGTGTTGGGCTGCAAAGCAGTATCAGAATTGAAAGTGACCCTAAGTAGATCTGGCAAAAATAGATAGTCAAAGGTTGTGGTACATGTCACTTATCACATGGTTCTGCAATTTATTGTATGGATATCACTACTACGTACATAGTTTAGACATATGTGGACACAACTGATATCAAGTAAACTGGTATGTACAATTGTGTCAGCATATAACTCCCTGTATAGGGTATCTGCCTTCAGTGTTTACAATATACAGTGCCACTTAGTTACAGTAGAACAAAAGATATATTACAGCATTACTTAGCATATTTATGAAATGAGTATAATAGGCTACAATATTTCTGTGTAACCAGGATATAGAAATGAATTAGATGTGTCCCATAATGATTGACAACAGTGATTTATTACTAGTATTTTGAAGAAAAAAATTAAGATCTGACCCCTTCATATGATTTCATCCAAGCCAGCAAACATTTACTGTGCTCTGGGCATGCAGCGAGCAGAAACACATTGCAAATTTTAGTATGTTGAGGATCATTAACTTGATTGTGTCAATTTGTTAAAGTGCCAAGTAATGATTTTACAGGTAATTAGACTTTAACAGGCAGAAACTAATTTATGTCCTTCTTGTTTTTATGATGTATGTAATGATAGTACATTTATCACACAAGCTGTTGTTTTTAGGTACACAACATGTCTTAATATCCTAAAGCAAATGAAATATTACATGTCAGGAACTGATCAGTGACTGTATAAAACACATTAGTGCCTTTTCTTCTTTTAGCTGCTCTTAATCGAAGCTCATTCATCATGTCATGGAAAGATGGAATGTTTCAGGTTATTTTTGCTGCTCGGAGAAATGGCAGTGAACCTTTAAGGTCAAGAGGACAAGACAATAGCTTCAGGTTATTACAATTGTTTTTCTAATAGTTGAGGCTCAAGATGCCCCAATGGATTGTGAGATTTTTTTTCCTGACTACCTGAGAACAGCAGCAAAACATCCACTTTAATTTGCAAGTAGGAGAACCCTTACAGCTTTCATAACAATTATCACCACTTATAATGTTGGGAAAACCAGTTGAGGATTGAAGCTCGTATAAGATAGCCTGAACCTCTGAAGACTGGAAATAGTCTAGAAATCTTGCAAGTTCTCCATAATTCCTGATCCTGGCTACATGGGAAATTCTGCAAGAAAAGGTTTCCTTGCAACATTCTCCAGAGCAGGGAATGCCATGTTATGTAACAAAAATTATGGTTTGTGTTTGCTTTTGCAAAGTATTAACTACACTCCTTTAAAACTTCAAAAAAAGTTTGCATTCAGTTGGTTCTAAATTTGTTCTGGTTATTGTTTACATCAGCTTGGTCATCCTTGACTTCAACACCAGTCACCAATATGCTCTGGGGATCAGAAACTTTTCCTTCCCCAAATTAGGATTTATTTTTTAAACTCGAGGTTAATTAAAGGTGGTTCAGTGAGTCTGTCTGTTACTCAGCTGTGTTACCAGTTCTTTTCTGGAGGGCCGAGAGGGAGTAAAGAATATGGATGGTCCATAAATTTCTCATTTACTTAAATAATATCTGCTTTGTGTCATGTTTAGTGGCTGACAAGTTTGCTGTCAATCAGCCCTGTTGTGAGATGATTTGATTGCCAATAAAGTCTCAAAGCTGTAGTCTAATGCAGCTTGTTGGCTGACACTTCCTGAGCATGGTGTTTACTTCAATAGAGTCTTACCTGTAATTATAGTGTCACTATTCAGGATGTTGTAGTTAAAGCTCTGTCAACATTTCCATTACAAACACTATTTTCAGGGATGTAAACTGAGTAACAACTTGTTCAAGGCTGAAAATGTGGCACACAGTTAAAGAATGTGATCCTCTCATCTTCAAAGGTGGAGGGGGTAGGTGAGGTCTGGTCAAATAGTAAGTAAGAAAGGAGTAATGGCTCTTTTTTAAGGGTTCCCCCCCCTCTTTTGGGTTGGAAGGATGGCGGAAGGGATGAAGGGGGCAGCATCACCTGAGCAGGGAATTGTCCAGAGGGGCTCAGGTATGCCATTGGTGTCCTGCACAGCAGGTAGAGTCCTTGTTCTGCTAGACTGAACCCTCTGTGATTCCTATATCGGCAGCTGATTGCTGGCACCTCCTAGAGGCAGGTGTCCAATGCAGTTACTCATTCCACAGGGTTCCAGCTCCCTGGTAAACCGAAGTGGATGTAGGTGGAAGGCATCCCCTAAAGAAACTGGGGAAAGGGGCTGAGGCGCCTAACATCAGGTACATTGAGGAGACAGCCCCCTTTCCTCAGCCCCTGAACCCACATGCATGAGAGGAGGCGGTCGGGGTCCCAGCAATGGGCTTGAAACAAATTTAGATGGCGGAGGTCTGATGGCAACTCTCCCCAAATAGGTGGACAAGTTTGCTGAAGGAATGTTGATGTACAAGTTATTGCTGGATAATTCCCAGGTGATCTAAGTTAGTAAAACACTTTTGTGGCCTAATTAAACCACATCCTTCACATCTTGTGTTTCTTCCTGCATGTGTGGGACCATTTCAGGAAATTGTTTGGACTACTGGCATCTCCCATGCTACAAAGTAGATGGCCCTGTCTTCCTCACGTATTTTCAGGCACCTTAAGACCATATGTCTGTCCAAATGAATTTGCAAAAGTTTAGGTTTAGCAGACTCTAACATCAGTGATTTAGATGAGTTTGGACTTTGGTTTGGATTTTTTTGTTTTGCATTTAAGAAAATCCTACATAACTTTTGAAAGAAATATTCAGATGCAAGTTTCTATCTACTTCACTTGTAGTAGTGTGTGCCAACAGCTTATTATATGGGCCTGATCCTTCTAGCCTCGTCCCCACTACTGACTCAGAACTCACGTTCATTGACATTACTGACTCAGACTGGTACATTGTTCTTGTGCTTCTTAGGTGTTTCCATCAGTTTCAGCAGAATGTAAAGCATAGCCAAAGCTAGTTTTCTAACCCTTATGGTTACCAAGGATGATAAACTGAAGCTCAGTCTACTCACAAAATTGCACCAGTTTAATTAAAGGTGTATTTTTAACTGATTTGGTTAAATGTCATGTGGCCGCTCTTAAATCAACTGAAATATGGCTTACATTCATTTAGCTTAGTCCAGTTGTTAACCAACTAAAGCTAAGTGATATGACATTTTTAACCAGATTTAGGAGTGTTTACGTAGGGCTTTTAGTGATTTATAAACCAAATAGGGATGGATTTAAACATCTGTTAATGTTAGACATCCTTAAGTGTTTTACTAGATTGGGGGCCTTAAGTAACTTGGTATCTCTAGATACATGAAGGATGACAATAATATTTCCTTTGAAAATACATTATTTCATCTGATTACTCCTTGGCCTTACTAGTGAACAGGAAGTAAATTATGATTTCTGATTAATTTCACAGTGGGGAAAGGTTACTGGTTACATGAATACATTTTAAGTGATTGTCTCATGGCCAAAATTTGCAGATGTGAGTGCTTAAAGTTGCATGCCTAAATCCATTTTCAGTCCTGATCCTTCAAAGACTATGTGCGCACAAAGTTAAGCAAGTGCATAAATCATTGCAGGATTGGGGCTGATGGGACCAGAATAAGTGGCAGGATTTTGAAATAGTGAGCACCCTACATGCCCACAGAAATAAATGTTATAATTTAAAATAGATTAATACAAAACTGAAACATTTAACCACCTAGTGTAATAAATTAGGTATTATCATACTTTTAAGCATCAATCAGCACTAAAAATCAAAACCTAACTGAGTCCTGGGTGAAAATTCTATTTAAATTGCTGAAGCAAGTTTGGTTACAGTACCTAGGTTGGATGGAAGTCAATGGGAGCTGGGTGTGTTAATTGCATCAAATTAGGATACTTATTTTGGTTCATAAATATTTATTTAGGCACCTAAATTTAAAACTTCTGTCTCTTGATTAATTGAACCAATATAGTTGCCCACTAGTCTGAACCACTGAATGCAGGTTATTTAATTACTTACTATCCATAACAGAATTGAAATCATATGCAATTGTCATTCAGAGTCTCCTATAGGTATTTGTCTGGGGGTGCCTGAGGCATAAATTTCACACAGATTTTCACACAGTATTTTTATACTTAAATACTCTGAGAATACAGAGGAAAATTTTTCCCCAAGTAGGCAAATTCATGTCACTTTGATAGTGTCCTCTCTATATGTCATCTGGGATGTTATCAAACCAAAAATAATGTTATCACATTACTTTGTGTGATCACACATGAGATTATACCTTTTTGTACCACTGGTTAGTATGGTAAAGACTATGTAAATGTGATGGTTAAATCCCAGGATGAAGTCATAAATGGGACAGCCTCAGCCACGCTTTTTGTGTAGCTGTTAGGAAGTCTGATTTGAAATCAACTAACATCAGCATAGACCAAAACTACAATTCCCATAACTCAAGAGAAATGCAGTTTTAATGTTGATCTGACTCAGAATGAAGCATTTAGGTCAATTTAAAAATGCTGAATGAAGCATTTCAATTTCAGAAATGCTGAAACGTTTCATTTTGACTGAAAATGTTGTAAGTTTTTTTTTCTAATTTTTTTTTTTCAGAATTTCCAGTGTGCAAAATTTTTTCACATCATGTTTTTGTTTTGGGACTAAAACAAATGTTGACATGTTGGAATTTCCTGTGAGACAGAAATTTTTACTTTTGCTCAGCTCTATTTCCTATCTATCACATGCTTTTTACATGGTGTTAACAATTCTGCATCCATGGCATCACAGAATTAGAACCTATACTGACTATATGCCAGGGCCTGATTTATCCTAAATCTGCTTTAAAGATTCAGCTCCAAGATTTAGTTTTGTTAATTCCCGTAACTATAGGTAAGCTAGCTATTCGTGCATTTTGCTTTTTCAAGGTAATGGAAAGGATTTCTAAAGAGTCCAAAATGCAGAAGGGTTCTCAAATTAGACTTGATGGCTTTGCAAGTTTTGAGATGGTCTTTTTTTTTATTTTGGGGGGGGGGGTCATTGCTCGTACCTTGGTATTGTACTCAAAATCTATAACAGTTTGGCAATTTCAATTACCACTTTTGAAAGTTTGCTATTCATCTGCTGTTAATCACTGAGGTCTTTGATATCCATCAGCTGGCTGACAGTGTCAGAGCAAGTTGCTTCTGTCATAAAGTGTGTGACAACCCGTTGCTGTCATTGTAAACATGTTTTCTGAAATAAGACTAATTCTCAGTTGTGTGTGCACATATTCCTTCATCCTAAATTATAAAGATTGTTGTTTTTTTGAATTAACTAAAGTATTTTCAGTACACTGTTATTAGTCTATTCTAAATATTTTTGTGTCCTTAAAGGGATATTAACAGTATCCCACTGCATACTGAGGTTATCTTAACTATCAGGTATAATTCCTGCTTACTTCTTCACTGATAACAGCAGGACAACATTCCCTGTGTGACTTCTCTACTCTTGTTAAATACACTTGTTTAACACGCGTTGATCTGTGCATTTGTATATGTTATGTTTTCACAAATTAGAAGAGTTAATCTAGAATTTAACCTACAAAACATGGACTACAGACAATAGTATACATAAAATATCTCAAGTTACTAATACCTAAAAATATTTATAAATAATAAACATAAAAATATTTAAAAGCAAATAGAAGGAAGTACTTAACTCAACTCACAGTCAACCTGGAACACTTTGCCGAGGATGTTGTGAACACTAAAAGTATAACTACGTTCAGAAAAGAACTAGATAAGTTCATGGAGGATAGGTTCATCAGAGGTTATTAACCAAGATGATCAGAGATGCAACCCCATGATCTGGGCGTCCCTAAGTCTCTGACTGCCAGAAATTGGAACTGGACATCAGGGGATGGATCACTCAGTAATTGGCCTGTTCTGTTTATTCCCTCTGAGGCTCCTGGCACTGGCCACTGTAAGAAGAACACAGCTCAGTCTTAAGGTTATATGACAGTTTCTACTAGAAGTCTGGTTTGAACCACATTTAACTTTCACAAAAAAGCTCATTTCAGCCTTAACATGCTTAGTTTTAGGTTTGGGGTTATTTGTTTTGTGTGGTTTTTTTGGAAAGCTTGAGGCTATTCAGAGATGCCACATTCCAGCTCTGAGACTCAGAAAAATAAATGTGGACTTGGGCTCTGAGACTCTCTGCCCTGGGTTTTAAAACACAGTGTAGACATACCCTTAATGTTCTAGTTTATATAATTTCAGCCTTGCTAGCTCTTTGGCAGGATAACCAACGTAAGAGGAATGATGTAATGAAACTGTGTTAGGGTTTGTCAACTCAGGGAAGTTATACTGGTATAAGAAAGCACATGACTTTAAAATTCTATAGTTATATCAGTATAACTCCCAAAGAGGGCTTGCTTATAAAAGCACCTATTCCAAGTTAGCTTATGTTATTTTTGAAGCAGTTTAAAATAAACCCAAAAAGCCAATCTTACTCCAGAATAAGTGTGTCCACACAGGGAATTAGACTAATATAATTATAGCAGGTTTCCAGTTATATCAGTATAGTTAGTTTCCCTTGTTGAAAAGCCTTTATTGTCAGAGCTGTGAGAATTGCACTAATGCCAAAAAAATATTTTAATCACTTTTGGTAACACCTCTTTGTACAATATATGACTCTTCTAATGTTTTTCCTGTTTTTCACAAATATGACAGTTTTTTAAATGCTGCTTCCACCAGGAAACCAGTAAACTTTTGTTGTACATATGGCAAATTTTCCAATTAGGACAAATGTGCAAAGAGATGCAATTTGCTGTAAGGTATGCTTACTGTTCTGACTGCTAGAAAACTGTTTTCATTACATAAAAGTTGTCCTTTTCCAATGGACATAAAAATAGTTGGGTTTTTTAGGCAAAAACTTTTGGACCTAAAATTAATATTTTTGCTTAAGCCTAATTCTGAGAACTTTTTATTTGGGTAAAATCTTTTTGTTTACAGACATTCCACACTTCAGCCACTCATTGCTCAAATATGGTTTTAAAATCCTTTATATGCCAGGGAACTCATTTTATTAAACTGGCAATAGTTCTGCTTGTAACAAGCAGTTTCTCTTCCATAATCTTATGCTGTCTAACTCAATGAGATTTCCCTTTTATTGTTCTGTAACGATTGTGTTTACAGTAATGGCCATGTCTGATTAATTTATTTCATACATCAGCATCAGTTACACCCATACACACAACTACCAGACACTAACTAGACCTCTTGTTCTTCCCAATATATTTACAAGTACTATAGTATCCTTATAGCAAGGTGCCTGGGATTTGGCCCATATTGTGTAATTTTATCCAATTACGGTCTTTCTACTCAATTCAATGTGACTCTTTCCATTGACTTCAGAGGGCATTAGATTGGGTTCGTAATGATAGAATATGTATATAAAGGAATGAAGTAATCCAATTAAACTCCACTATCTTGTTTGCTTTTATTAGTGATAGCTAATGACATGACTGTATGAGCCTTAATGCAAAGAAATCTTAATTATTAAAATCTAATGAAGGTGAATCTTTTTGCAAATTTCAATCTGAGAACAAATCCTTTAAGCTTTTATAATCCAGGAACGGTTTCAAAATCATCACAGAAAATGACGAAAAAATGTTAAGTTCTTGAGGGGGGAAAACATTCTTCAATGGTCAACTGATGTAAAAGTAAAAATAGAATGAAAATCAGTATCTATACTCATGAAGTGTCTGAGAACCAGAGGCCAATTCTGTTAAGGTAAACATGAAAACTCCCACTAACTTGAAAGGTAATTTATTCAGGCCAAAATTTAAGGGGGCTTTTTATTTCTTCATTTGACCACAGAATTTATAAAATGCTATAAATAATCTCAGGGGGGGGGTTGTGTCAATAAAATACTAATTTTAGTCATAGTTCAGGGCAACTGCATGTGTATTTCCCCCTTTACAGTTCACCAAGGACACCCACTCTCAGGCTTCTGGCTCCCCAGCCATCAGTCACCTTTCCTAGGTTAAGACGTGCATCTCTCTCCCTCCTGACCAGGGTATTTCCAGGCTACTGCCTACACTGTGAATTCCCCAGGAATTCAGACTGCCTCTGCAGGCCTGCTTCACTTTCTCCTCAGAGGCTATAAACAATGTAATAGCCCAGGCTTAACGTTACACACAGCTTTTTTTCTAAGCAAGCACATTTATTCTTAAGGTAAAAGCATTATAGAGAAAACATTTAAAGCAATAGAAGAACCTGCCCCCATGCTAATAAGATTATCAGAGATCACCCGCCATCTCCATAAGGCCTCTGGTCATTTAGTCCTTCCAACCCTTCCTTAAGGATTAATGTCCTCCCTTTAGACAGAAGGATGCTGTCCATTTGCTGAATCAGAAAGAGAGCCCTGAGTCCACTCAGGCTATTTATCCAAAAGTCCTTTCTTTTGGCCTTTGGAGAATCCAGTTTGAACTACTATCAGTGAGCCTCCCCAGGAGATGGTTCCTCTCTAGAGGTGTTACCTGAGTGAATTTGCCTCATCACCCTCCACATTTCTTAGCTCCTGGAGGGTGATGGTTACCATCACCCATGGAATTACATGCAATTCCTGGCCCACAGTGATATGTAAACTTAATACAGTAAGATCTCCCAAATATATTGCAGGAAATTGCCAGCTCTGTCACACTGATGTCCTCTCTTGAATGTTTGTCCTTTGCATTAACAGTGGACTATTGTTGAATCATGACCTCCCTCACTATTACAAATCTGACTTATTTTCTCCTTCAATATTCTTTTCTGCTAGTTACAAATTGCTGTGTGTTCTAGGAATGGTGGGATTCTTGGCCCTGAGATTTTAATCAGTCTTGCCTCCTTTCTCTGACCACATCATTCACTCATTACACACTTCTAGCTCACTCTTAATGCTGCTTCTTTTTAAATGTTCTTTATTTATTGGAGAAGGAAAATTGTCCAGATTCTTTTCTGAATAGGCATTTTAGTAATTAGGTAATGGTATAGATTTATTGTGTTAGAGTTACTTTGAATTGTCACTGATCATATTGATTTGATATAAAGTTTAATTAACTAACCAAGAAGGCCCTGCATTAGGAATCCATAGTTTCATAGTGGTACCAAAATTACTTCCCCTACATGGTATAAAATAATTTTCTCTCCCTTTTTTTGTGCTAAGATTTTGACTTGTTACTCCTTCCTGCATTTTAACATCTACTGTTAAGTTCGTTCATTTAAACACTTGCAAACAGTACCATATAAACTTTTTTTTTTCTTTCTGTAACATATTCGCATTAATATTTGTATTGTGGTAGCACCTGTTGGCACAGATCATGGATCAAAGCCCTATCCTACTGCACTAACACAGAAAGATGATCCCTCAGCTGAAGAACTTACTGTCCAAGTCAAGTAAACATCTTTAGTTTTACCGTAATAATAAAATCTTAGAATAAGTCCCAACTCTGTGCTTATGCAACACAAATTCATAATAAATGTGTTTTTGTCTACTGTAATGTTCTCACAACATCCTCCTAGAGTTACAAACAACACATGTAGTGTAAATATTGTAGAAAAAATGATGTTTCTAATGTGAAAGTAAATTGCTGGATAACTGTCAGCGTTACTGACTTAAGTGGCTACAGAAAAAATGTCCATGTTACCTATTTTTAATGGGTTTTATTTTGTTTTACGGGATGTTGTATTGCAGATGATTGTAGTAGTCAGGGCTGCAGAGGTGCTAATTTCTCACTTTACCTTAAATGGTCTCCTTCAATATGTTTCCTCATTTGCCAAACAATCTGTCCCACCTTGAAGTTAGCTGTGACACTTTGATTACTTTTTCCAGACCTGAAGAGCTCTGTGTAGATTGAAAGCTTGTGTCTTTCACCAACAGAAGTTGGTCCAATAAAAGATATTAGCTCACCATCTTGTCTTTTACAAAGTTCAACCATTTTGACTGGGTGGGTTTGTTTGTTTGTTTGTTTTTACAATTTTCAGCAACTTTCTCTATGTAATAATGGGGAATCTGCAAGAAACTGCCATGTCTTTAAAAAGGTGCCTACAATATATGTTTCAATCTTATCTTAACTGAAATTTTTTACCTTTCTCTGTAGTTGGTGGCCTATTGTATCAGAAATGGTCTTGTCCGCCTTACATACCCAATTCCAAACTGATTGGCACTCTTGTTAACATCTTAAGGTCATGAAGCTATTGTTAAATCAGTCAGTTGCTCAATCTGACTGAACTAAAATTTTCACAGCAAAAGGTGATCTATTTGGTTCAGGATGAAAGCACGTTAACGGTGAGACTGCTTGCACTCCTGCTGCCTGTGAGGCACCAGTTCTGTGGATACAGGATTTTAGGACCAAATCCTCAGCTGGTGTAAATGGGTGTAGTTCCATTTTAGTCAATGGAGCTGCACCAATGTATACTCACTTGAGGTCTGGCCATTTGATGTATGAGCAGTAAATCCAATTATTTTGAGCCAATTTACACATCCATTCTTAATCCTTGAGAGAGCTCTAATTGACTGGTTTTGCAGGTAGAGACCTGAGGCCCCATTAGACCTGGCACTTTAGAAATACAAACTGGGACACTGTATCTGCTGTGAAAACTGTTTTTATAAGGTTTTTCCCGTTGGAGCACAACTTCCTCTTCTCTCATTGCTGCTGGATGGCAGGCAGACATCTTGCCATCCAGATGACCTCTGGAGGAGGGTAGAAATGAAAGAACGTTGGTTCACAGGGATGGGCTGGAGGAAACAGCAGGCCAGATGCAGAGATGATGGGAGCAGGTAGGAGTAGTACCAGGAGCTGGACACTTAGCGTTGGTTCAGAAATTTTACAAGAAGCATGTATCAATGTCCTGCCCTCAGAGGAGGCTAGAACTGGTGGTGAGTCTGTGTGTGTGAGAGAGAGAGAAGGAGAGAGAGAAATTATGTCCTAGTCCGAGAGACTTCCTGAGCAAGCAACTTCTCTAATTACGAGCTAACTGTGGTATGCACACAGAAAAAAATAGAATGCTGGGGAAGAAAGATGCAAGCAGGAGATGGCAGCTGAGGATTTTTTTGTGGCGGGGGGGGAAGAGTGATGGTGGAAGAAAGTTGGCTTCTGCAGAGGCTGCTTTAGCAGTTTAATTTTTCAGCTATTTCCACAGCTATGAAATTGCAGAATTCACAGAGCTCTGAGATTCAGAAAAAGGTACATCTGCCTATGAGTGCAACAGATTTTATCCATAATAAAAATGTAAATTAAGAAAACCACAATATTCAACCTAGTTCTAAAGAAGCCAATGCTTAGTTGCTACATGAAACCATGCAAATCTGCACACAGCAGCAACAAATATACTGACGAAGAAACAAAAATTAGCTCATTCTACCTGTGCTCATTAGGTCTCAAAGTAAGTGAGGAATCATTGTGCTGGAAGAGTTCTCTGAATTGACACCAATTACTTTATAGCAGTATGGTCTTTCTTTTATAAGGGCACACACCTCCTAACATTGATGTAAATCAGGGGTCGGCAGCCTTTCAGAAGTGGTGTGCCTAGTCTTCATTTATTCACTTTAATTTAAGGTTTCGCCTGCCAGTAATACATTTTAACGTTTTTAGAAGATCTCTTTCTATAAGTCTATAATATATAACTAAACTATTGTTGTATGTAAAGTAAATAAGGTTTTTAAAATGTTTAAGAAACTTCATTTAAAATTAAATTAAAATGCAGAGCCCTCTGGACCAGTGGCCAGAACCCGGGCAGTGTGAGTGCCACTGAAAATCCGCTCGCGTGCCACCTTCGGCACACGTGCCATAGGTTGCCTACCCCTGATGTAAAGGCAAAATGCACTCACTGTAACAAAGGTGTAACCATTCTGACCATCTGACAATCATGGGAGTTTTAGACAAGGTGAGGCTAATGGTCGGTGTTTATTACAAAGCAAAAGCAAACATGGTTGTAAATGCTATCTAAGAAACAGATTATAATCAGAAGGGATGGCTCTCCCCCTTTAGAAGCAGAGTGGACTGAAGTAGAGCCACTGCAGTGTAATGTCTGGTGTTATAAGAGAGGTAGCTGCACTGAAATATGAGACACTGTCGGCATCCAAGTCATAGGCAATCTGGCCTAGTGGATGCTCCTGCCTATCAGTTAGAACTGAATCCAAATGGGACAGGTCCAGAAGTAAAGCAAAGGGTCATGGCTGGGAGTCCGAAACCACAGCCCAAGTCAAAGAGTTAACTGGATTTGCAGTCTGAAGGTGAAGCCAACAATCTGAGCCAGAGGTCAGATTCAGGAAGTAGTTGGGGGCGGGAGCAAGACTAGAGGCAGGGGACAAGATCAAGTTTAGTTGAAGCCTAGTAATGCACTGAGCAGCCACTAGACTCCGACGGCTACTGAGCTTAAGTATCAGCCTGCTGACTCCTTCTGCCAGTCAGGTGATGCAGTCAGACAGTTTCTATCAGGGCCATCTGTGCAGATTGGGTTTCCAGGAGACTGGCTCTTCTGCAGGCTAGGCCCTTGGGAGTATTCCCTTCCCTGTCAAGAGTGCCTGTTAAGCAGCCATGGAACCTGGTTTCAGGAGGGGTCCTTCTGATGAAAGGCACTTAAGAGTTCTGGAGCCTGGACATTTTCTCAGCTCCTATGGTCACTTTTCTGGTCCATAGCCCTCTCAGTCTACCAGATAGGCAAGTATGCCTTGAACTCATTGGAAGTCTCGGATCTTCTGGACCTCATACTCCTCTTGGCCCTAGACATCTATGAGAGGTGATGGCGGAATGCAGCTTCTGGAATTCTACACGTATGGTTTCAGAAAGAACACATGGAAAACTGGGTGGATCTTTAAGGATTCTGGTGACTGGAGCCTAAATGCTACAGGGTTAATTTGTTCTGCAGTCTTAAATGGGCTTAGGTTCTGATAGTCCAATTTGGCTGAGGGATGAGTGGATTTTCAGTTGCCATAATGTATGCCTCTTTGCAGGCTTCCAGGTGTTCAGTAAGCTTTTGGTGGATCCTGTGAAGATGGGCAACAAGATCTTCTGTGGCAGGGACTTGGGAGTCTGGAAGTGTGGCCAAATGAAATTAAGGTTGGAAACCGTAGTTTGTGTAGAATGGGCTATGTTGTGTGGATGCATGGGTGGAGGAGTTGAACGCAAACTCTGTGTATGGCAGGAAGATGACCCAGTCATCCTGACAATAATTGAGCAAGCAATGGAGGTATTGCTCGAGGACCTGGCTCGCTCAATCTCTGTCCATTGACCTGTGGGTGATGGGCGGCAGAGTTTACAGAGTTCACCCCCAAAACAGTAAATGAATTGCAAATCTCAGTCTGAGACTATTCCTGTCAGTAGCCCATTCAGCCAATAAACATGATCTAGAAAAATGGGCTGTTTCCTGAGCGGTTAGGAGGAAGTGAATGAAAATAAAGTACTCCATCTCAATGAGGAAATTGATGACGATGAGATTGACAGTACAATCCTGTGAGCACAATAGCTCTATAATCAAGACAAAAAGTGTCAAGAACCAGGATTGAGACAAAGTAGGCAAAGGCTGGAGAAGACCAAGTGGTTTGGTATGTGGACACTTGCTCCAACAGCACAAATCACATGAATTGATGTACCTCTTAACATCGGTATTCAACCTTAGCCACCAGAAATTACATAACACTGAAGTGGCCACCTATGACGGGTTGGACCCCCCACTTGCGGGGTGCCACCTGATGTGCTAGGGTCCCACCAGCCTGAACTCCCTCACCCTGTTCCGCTGTGCCAGGTCCTCAAGTCTTCTCCAGACTTTATAGACTCATAGACTCTAAGGTCAGAAGGGACCATTATGATCATCTGGTCTGACCTCCCGCATGATGCGGGCCACAAAAGCTGACCCACCCACTCCAGGAAGAATTCTCTCCCTTGACTCAGCTGTTGAAGTCCCCAAATCATGATTTAAAGACTTCAAATCGCTGAGAATCCTCCAGCAAGCGACTCCTGCCCCATGCTGCGGAGGAAGGCAAAAAACCTCCAGGGCCACTGCCAATCCACCCTGGAGGAAAATTCCTTCCCAACCCCAAATATGGCGATCAGCTGAACCCCGAGCATGCGGGCAAGATTCTCTAGCCAGACCGTCTGGAAAAAGTTCTCTGTAGTAACTTTTAATATCCCATCATTGACCATTGTTGCTAATTACCAGCGATTGCACGTTATTGATCTATTGACTAAAATCACTTTATCCCATCATACCATCCCCTCCATAAACTTAGCTTAATCTTAAAGCCAGAGAGGTCTTTCACCCCCACTGTTTCCCTCGGAAGGCTGTTCCAAAACTTCACCCCTCTGATGGTTAGAAACCTTCGTCTAATTTCAAGCCTAAACTTCCCCACGGTCAGTTTGTATCCATTCGTTCTCGTGTCCACATTAGTACTGAGCTGAAATAATTCCTCTCCTTCCCTGGTATTTATCTCTCTGATATATTTAAAGAGAGCAATCATATCCCCCCTCAGCCTTCTTTTGGTTAAGGTAAACAAACCGAGCTCCTCGAGTCTCCTTTCATACCTCAGATTTTCCATTCCTCGGATTATCCTAGTGGCACTTCTCTGTACCCATTGCAGTTTGATTTCATCCTTTTTAAACATGGGAGACCAGAACTGCACACAGTACTCCAAATGAGGTCTCACCAGTGCCTTGTATAACGGAAGCAGCACCTCCTTATCCCTACTAGAAATACCTCGCCTAATGCATCCCAAGACTGCATTAGCTTTTTTCACGGCCACGTCATATTGCCGACTCATAGTCATCCTGCGATCAACCAGGACTCCGAGGTCCTTCTCCTCTTCCGTTACTTCCAACTGATGTGTCCCTAGCTTATAACTAAAATTCTTGTTATTTATCCCTAAATGCATAACCTTACACTTCTCACTATTAAATTTCATCCTATTACTATTACTCCAGTTTACAAGGTCATCCAAATCTCCCTGCAGGATATCCCGATCCTTCTCCGAATTGGCAATACCTCCCAACTTTGTCCTCCGCAAACTTTATCAGCCCACTCCTACATTTGGTTCCGAGGTCAGTAATGAATAGATTAAATAAAATCGGACCCAAAACCAAACCTTGAGGAACTCCACTGGTAACCTCTCTCCAATCTGACAGTTCACCTTTTAGTACGACCCGCTGCAGTCTCCCCTTTAACCAGTTCTTTATACACCTCTGGATTTTCATATCGATCCCCATCTTTTCCAATTTAACCAATAATTCCTCATGCGGTACCTCATCAAACGCTTTACTGAAATCGAGGTATATTAGATCCACCGCATTTCCTTTATCTAAATAATCTGTTACTTTCTCAAAGAAGGAGATCAGGTTGGTTTGGCACGATTTACCTTTCGTAAAACCGTGTTGTAATTTGTCCCAACTACTTTCTCCTTCAAAATTTTTTCAAAGACCTTGCATATTACAGATGTTAAACTAACAGGCCTGGAGTTACCTGGGTCACCTTTTTTCCCCTTCTTGAAAATAGGAACCACATTAGCTATTCTCCAGTCAAAAGGTACCACCCCCGAGTTTACAGATTCATTAAAAATGATTGCTAAAGGGCTTGCAATTTCTCGCGCCAGTTCCTTTAATATTCTTGGATGAAGATCATCCGGTCCACCCGATTTAGTCCCGTTAAGCTGTTCGAGTTTGGCTTCTACCTCGGATACGGTAATGTCAATCCCCACTCCTTTTTTCCCCATCCGTCTCGCTTCTACTATTCCTCAGCCTTTCAGTAGCCTCATTAAATACCGATGCAAAGTATTCATTTAGATATTGTGCCATGCCTAGATTATCCTTAATCTCCACTCCATCTACAGTCTTAAGCGGTCCCACTTCTTCTTTCTTTGTTTTCTTCCTATTTATATGGCTATAAAAGCTCTTGCTATTGGTTTTAATTCCCCTCGCAAGGTCCAACTCTACACGGCTTTTGGCTTTTCTCGCTCCATCTCTACATGCTCTGACCTCAATAAGGTAGGTTTCTTTGCTGATCCCTCCCATCTTCCATTCCCTGTACGCTTTCTGTTTTTTCTTAATGACCCCTCTGAGACGTTTGCTCATCCAGCTCAGTCTAAATCTCCTGCCTGAGAACCGTTTTCCCTCTCTCGGGATACAGGCCTCCGACAGCTCCTGCAACTTCAACTTGAAATAATCCCAGGCGCCTTCTGCCTTTAGATCCCTAAATGTGTTAGTCCAATCCACTTCCCTAACTAGTCCACTTAATTTATTAAAGTTAGCCCTTTTGAAATCGTAAACCTTAGTCTCCGATTTAATTCTGTTAATCTTTCCATTTAGTTTAAACTGAATTAGCTCATGATCACTCGAGCCAAGGTTGTCCCCATAACCATTTCCTCAACGAGGTCCTCACTACTCACCAAAACCAAATTTAAAATGGCATCCCCCCTCGTCGGTTCAGCAACTACTTGATGAAGAAATTCATCAGCTATCATGTCTAGGAAAATCTGAGCCCTATTATTGTTACTAGCATTTGTTCCCCAATCTATATCCGGGAAGTTAAAGTCTCCCATGATTACACAGTTCCTATTAGTATTTACTTCCCTAAAAACATTAAAGAGTTCTCTGTTCATATCCAGGCTAGATCCCGGTGGTCTATAGCACACCCCAAGCACTATCCCAGGGGAGGCTCTAGTAGCTCTTTTACCCAATGTGAGTATTGCCCAGACAGACTCAGTCTTATCCATTCCATCACTTTATTATTTCTTTACAGTTTACCTCATAATTGACATACAATGCTACTCCCCCACCTTTACCTTTGATCCGGTCTTTCCTAAACAGCACATACTCTTCCATACCTGTACTCCAGTCATGACTACTGTTCCACAACATTTCAGTTATTTCTATGATATCCAGTTTCATTTCTTGGACCAGGAGCTCTAATTCCTCCATTTTGTTACCTAGGCTTCTTTCATTGGTGTATAAACATCTTAATTTATGCCGTTTGGCCTCTCTCACATTTGTTATCCCATTTGGTATGGACACCGTACTGCTAGTATGACCTATTAGTCTAGTATCCATCTGTGACGTTATTGATATAATCTGGGACCATATAGATCATTGTTGCAACCAAGATCCTGTAGTGGCACGCAAATCTTGTATAAAGGGGGTCAAATGGGGTGTCTAAGACAAGGTTATGGTTTACTGGTTATGATTATGCTGTCTATATGTGTGTATCACTTTTGTAGTTGAAGTTATGAATATTGGCTCTATACTGTCTGTATTTCAAACTTATGCTATGCTGCTGGGTGACATCCCAGACAAACTGGTGTTAGCTCTGCCTAGCCTGCTTGATGGCCCATTAAGGACCATCAGCTATACAATGGACCCATTGAGAGAAGGCAGATACGCCTTGTAACTCAGCAAAGTATGCAGGGACTGGCCCATGTGACTCCAGACTCCATTTTGCTGTAATTTTCCACAGTAAGAACAAAGAGGTGTTCTTACACCTGGAAAAGACTATATAAGGCTGATGCCTCATCTCCATCTTGTCTTCAATCCTGCTTCATACCTCTGGAGGAACTTTGCTACAAGCTGAAGCTTTGAACAAAGGACTGAGGACCCATCCCAGCGGGGGATGTATTCCAGAGACTTGATTTGAACCTGCAGTTTATTCCATCGCTGCTGCAAGCCTGAACCAAGAACTTTGCCATTACTGTATGTAATTGATTCCATTTAACCAACTCTAACTCTCATCTCTATCTTTTTCCTTTTATGAATAAACCTTTAGATTTTAGATTCTAAAGGATTGGCAACAGCGTGATTTGTGGGTAAGATCTGATTTGTATATTGACCTGGGTCTGGGGCTTGGTCCTTTGGGATCAGGAGAACCTTTTTTCTTTTACTGGGGTATTGGTTTTCATAACCATTTGTCCCCATAACGAGTGGCACTGGTGGGAGTACTGGGAAACTGGAGTGTCTAAGGAGATTGCTTGTGAGACTTGCGGTTAGCCAGTGGGGTGAGACCGAAGTCCTCCTAGTCTGGCTGGTTTGGTTTGCCTTAGAGGTGGAAAGAACCCCAGCCTTGGGCTGTAACTGCCCTATTTGAGCAATTTGTCCTGAGTTGGCACTCTCAGTTGGGTTCCGCCAGAACCGCATTGTCACACCATCCCCCCCCCCAATCCTCCTTATGTCCAATCTCGTCCCCCCGGCTATATCCGTTCTTATCTCATTGTCCTCCTTCTCAATGTTATAATCTGGTGTGGAGATTAACTGGACATCTCCCAACCGTCTCCCCCAAATTCCTAGTTTAAAGCTCTTTTGATGAGATGAGCCAGCCTTCCTCCCAGAAGTCTATTTCCTTCCCTACTCAGGTGAAGTCCGTCCCGTGAGAACAGTTTTCTGTCCCCGAAAGCCTCCCAGTGGCCATACATCCCAAAGCCCTCTTTATAGCACCAATCCCTTAGCCAACTATTTATCATCACAATCCTGTCACCCCTTTGCTGCCCTTCTCTAGGAACAGGCAGAATCCCACTGAAGATGATCTGAGCCTCGATTTCCTTAAGTGTCTTCCCCAGCCTGGCATAATCTCGCTAGAGAGAATCAAGGGAGAACCTAGCAGTGTCATTCGTTCCTACGTGAAGGATCATCAAGAGATTCTTACCTGCTCCTTTATGATCCTTTTCAGCCGCAGGTCCACATCCCGTATCTTAGCGCCCGGTAGACAGCACACCCTTCTGTTCTCTGGGTCTGCCCTGGTCACAGGCCTGTCTAACCTCCTCAGTAAGGAAGTTATATACTTTTTATATACATACACACACACGTGTATAGGGCTACACCCAGCTGCAAATGGACACAGAGACACTGAGCTCAGCTCTGTGTGGGAAGAATCAGCTCGGGGATTGTCCAGTGCTCAAGTGCACACCTCCTTTGGGATGCAAACCCAAAATTATATTGCCTTGTGCTGTATAGAGATCTATATAGTGTAAGCTCATAAATTTGCTCCCTCCCTCAAAGTGGAGGAAGATATGCACAGCTCTTTGCCATCCCCCGTTCTGAATTGCACAAACTGGGTTTTAAAAAACAAAACAAGTTTATTAACTAGAAAAGGTGAATTTTAAATGATTATAAGGGATAGCAAATGGAACAAAGCAGACTACTGAGCAAATAAAACAAAACACACAAACTAAGCTTAATACACTGAGAGATACTGGCTACAAATAATAATTTCATACCCTAAATATTGTTTGAAGCAGCATGCAGAGTTTCTTGACAGTAACTGCATGGCTTGCAGCTTAAATCTTCAGGGATTCTTTTTACAGGCTGTCCTTTCTTGGCTGGACTCAGACCCTGTCTCCCCCAGCTTAGTTTTGTTGTCTTTTCAGGTGTTTTCCACAGTCTTCCTTCTTGTGTGGCGAGGCAGTGAAGAAAAGCCTTGATTAATTTACTCCCCAGCCTTAAATAGGATTTACATATGGCAGGAACCTTTTGTTTCCCAGTCTGACCCCACACCCTCTTCTAAGGGAAAAACACTGGAATCCCAAGTCTAGTACCACGTGACATGATCAGATGATCCTGCAGTATCAAATCAGCAACCCAGGAAGCGTCTCAGAAAGGTGGGAGATTAGTATCTTCAAAGCCTTATTGTTCTTCCTAATTGCCCATTCAGGCTGATTGCCTACTGTCTGGTGGGTGTTTCCTAGATGCAAACTCTTTTGCACTTGATACAAAGCTTATATTCATAACTTCAGATGTAGCAATAATACATGCATACAAATAGGTTATGATTCACTGAATATGATTATCCTTTCCAGTGATACCTCACATGACCCCTCTTCCATAAAATGTTATGCCATATTCATATCAAAAGCATATTTCTATGAAGACTATGGGATGTAATGTGTCCCCAGCAACTGGAGTATTGTGACACATCTTTTACACCTCACATCTGTGTTCACCCTCTGGAATATAAAGACAACTCCCATGATAAAACTGATACTTCAAATGAAATGCTGAGCTCGGGCAGACCACTGGGAGCATCTAGGGTCTGACACACCTTAGTAGCGTGGATGTCTTGGGTCAGCAGGGACTGAATGAGGGACATCAGACCCCTATTTATTGTCCCTTGAATTAAATTTTATAGGCATAAAACAGTAGTAGAAGGAGCCATGTCCCACTTGACATATTCATCCTTGCAGGACAGGACGTCTGCCTTCCCATGACGTGACCCCAGGAGGTAGGTGATGATACAATTGAAACTGGAAAATAAAAGTGACTAGCAGATGTCTCTGGTTAAGGTTATGAACCATTTGAAGATATCCTAGTTTCATATGATTGGTAAGGACCTGGACCGGGAACCAAACTTCCCCTAGAAGGTGTCTCCATTCTTCAAATGCTGCCTTTATCTCCAGTAACTCCTTGTCCCAGATATAATTCTTCTCAGTAGGGGCTAGTTTCCTTGAATAAAAGTTACAGGAATGGAGTTGGTTATGAGAGCCAATATGTGACAGAATAGCTCCAATGGCGAAGTTCAAATAATCTGCCTCTATGGTTAAGGGCCTGGCAGGATCCAGGTGAACAAGAATGGCAGCTGAAGGAAAAGCTTTCTTTAGCTGATCAAACATGAACATTGCCATTAGCAACCAGATGAAGTGGACTCCCTTTTGAAGAAGTGCAGTCATTGAGGCAAATAGGTGAAAGAAATGCCCATAGAACCTGGCAAATCCAAGAAACTGCTGAATGCCTGCTATGTCCATTAGGTTGTTCCACCTTGAGATCTGAGACCTTCCTTGGGTCCATTGCTAGCCCTTTTAGGGAAATTATCTACTCGAGGAACTTGACTGTGTCTTTGTCAAACTTACATTTCTCCAGTTAGGTATAAAAATAGCTTTGGCAGAGTTGGGTGAAAATGTAGTGCACATGCTGTTCATGCAGTGCCTGGCTTTTGGAAAAAAACATTATCCAAATAAATAACTATGAACCAGTCCCATATATCCCAGAAAATCTCATTGACGACATGCTGAAACATCTCCAGGGAGTTACATAACCCAAAAGGCATAACTAAATATTAAAAATGTCTGTACTGGGGGCCAAACATTCATCCATTCATCCCCTTCCCTGTTTCGGACGATGTTTGTAGGCCCCACAAAGGTCAAACATAGTAAAAACTTTGGCTGAGCAGATCCTCTGAAAAATTTCATTAATAAGTGGCCGGAGACAGCAGTTTTGGACCATTATTTTATTCAGAGGTCAATAGTGAATGCAAGGGTATAAGGAGCCATCTTTGTTTACCACTGATATGGCGGGATGTTGGAGGGTGCTGCCATAGTGTCCATCCATAACCATGGTGCCAGTAGACAAGAAAGGGTGCAAGGTCCTGTAGTGAGGTGGAGAACACAGGCTCAGCCCTGACACCCTCATCAGGGCTGATGTCTGGAATCTTTCTGGTCAAGATATAGCTTGATTCTTAGAGATGCATCCCACAGCATAGTGTCCAAAGTCCCCACAATACATACATAAGCCTGAAGCCCAATGCCAGCCCTTTTCTGCATCTGAGAGGCAAGCCTGAATCCAACTGATCTTCCCAGGCCCCTCTGAAGAGAATGTAAAAGGGGGTCAGGAACTTAACTCTCTCTCAAGGCAGTATACACTCAGACAGACCTCTGTATTAATACACAACTTGACCAAGATATCCAGTTTGGGTGTCAACTTCACATGGACCCCCTTGTCCTTTACTTCCTCACTTAGGGCATGTAGGAAATGGTAGTGCTGCAGTAACTCATTCCATTTAGTATCTGCTGCCAGGCACCAGAACTCTGTAGCAAACTTGGCAATCGACCTTTACCTAATGCTGCCACCTGAAATATGTTCTCAGTGGACTGTGTGCAATTCAGAACATCAAACCGAATTGCCATAATTTGGATGCACTCTTTGAACTGCCTCAGCATGGGACGAGAAGTTGGAGCAGTGTGAGCATAAAGCATTTCTAATCTAAAGATATAAATTATTTAGTCATGCTGTAGTCTGTTTACAATATGTATAAAGAATACATTGTAAAATCCTTATTTGATACAGGAGAGTCAGGATGAGCTCTACCCTGACATCTGGTGGTGAATTGTGGCGAGTTGTGGAAAAGAACTTCAGGGGCTGATCTTGTTTACATAGGCACATCCACCCCACCTAGCATGAGCCCACAGCAGCTCAAATGGTCACTTTGGCTGCTGTGGGATCCCCAGTTTCTCTGTTATTGGGGCAGGAAGAATAAAGTGTAACCCTGATTATGTGAATCAAGGACAATGGAACTGTTTTATGACCGAGGGACACACCATCAACTAAGTAGCACTCGCTAGACAAGGGAAATCGGTTCCAAAACCCAGTGATTTGAGAGAGGCTGGGGACAGGTATGTGTACCAGATGGTATGGGCTCCTTTTGAGGGTCTGAAACACCAATTGCACCTCCTCTTTCTCCACTGTGGAATATCAGAGCTAATTTTGATTCTATTAGGAGTCTAGTTACAAGCTGCTGAGCTGAATTCACTTTGGGCCAATGGTGCACCAGCACTGAGGCTCCCCTATTACAAGCTGAAATCACTAAAGAGCTAAAATTACTAAAAGCTGACATTGCTGAGTACTTGAGGGCGGGGGGGACTGAAGATATATTGCTGAGTGGCTGACGGAGCAGAGCAGTTTGTGGGATGGCTGGAGCAGCTCATGGGATGGCTGGCGGAGTGGCTCGCGGTGAAGGCTGCAGCAGAACCCCATGGAGAGGCGGGGCAGTCAGCCTCGGACCACGTAAGGTGCCCCTTAATTCCCCTGCATTCCCCACCCCCCATTTCCACCCAGATTGGGAGGTAAAACTCTGCAGATAAACTTTTGAACTCTGAGGCTGCACTGACCAGGGACACAGACTTTTGGGTTGTTGGACTTTCAGGTGATTTTTTGGGTTGCTGGACTTAAGACCCTGAGAGGAAAAGGACACTGCCAAACTTACTTGGGGGTGGGTCTTTTGCTCATAGTTTGTGTTATGAATCCTGTTTGTGGTGTTTCCCCAACATAATGCCGCATTGTTTCCCTCCTTTATTAAAAGGATTTTGCTTGCGAGAGGGGAAGTATTGCCTCTTAAAGGCGCCTGGGGGGTGATATGTAATTGTCCCAGGTCACTGGGTGGGGGCTCGAACCGGTTTTGCATTGTGTTATTGAAACAGAACCCTTAGATACTGAACCCGGCCCTTGTTGCTGCCAACTCAGATGGGCAGAAGGGTTACATATGTACTATTATTTTTGTAATCCATTATATGACCAATAAAATTATATGATACAAATAGAACAGGAGATCAAAGAAAGATTGGGCAGAACAGGTGTTGATGGCAGTGCGAAAGAAAAGACCATTATTCCAGACAGATCCATGCTTGTGAATGATGCCACAGAAACCCTTTAAAAAAAAAAAAAAGGTCATCCAAATACTTTATGAAAGAGAGAGTGATGCATCCAAAAAAAGTACAGCATTGGGTACACTTGTCATGTTTGGTTTTTACTGTGACGTTAAAAACAATCACTCTTTTCTATCTGAGTAATTCATTAAACCAAAGCACGTTAAAACTATTAAACCAAACATTCACTAAAAAGCCCTCAAAATTAGTTTAAAAATTGAGTAATTAGACCCATGCTGCGATGACACTGTTTGCTTGTATTATTTTCAAATTATGCCCGGTACCACTGCAGAACCTTCATTAACTGCCCTATGTAAATTGGCTGCTAAAGAATGCCCTATGTTTCAATTAAATTTTAATGGAAAATAACAGTTTATTATCTCTCTAGTCTATAAGAGATAGTGGTAGATAAGTATTATGCATAAGATATGTCTAACGATCATTTTTGTTGGTAGATTAGTTTGCAATAATTTATCTTTGTAAAAGTCTGATAATTGGTTAGAACGTAGATTTACAGATTAGTTATTTTTAAAAGTACTTTTACCACAAAGTACTGCATAGTATTTTTAATGAGCATTATCAGCTAGATTCAACTCCCAATGACTTGAGTGGGAGTTGGAACAGGTCTGTAATGGAATGGGTATCATCAAAACAAATGGAAATGACACTGATGAATGACAGCAGCAAAAAGTGCCTTTGTATTAGATGATATAGTGTACTTTAAGATGTACAACCCAGCCCTTGAAACAGCTCATTTCACAAGCTACAGTAACTTAAAAACAACCTTTCTGATTTGCTTGACAACTTCCTGATTTTTTTTTAAACTAAATTTCCTCCTGTAAATATAGACTAGCATTTCTGAAATTCTAATGTGTTGTGTATTAATTTATGGGGCATGAGCATTAAACGCTCATATTGAAGGAGGATATTCTTGCTTAGAGATCAGAGTTGTTTAGATACTATAATGCCGCAAAGTTTTACAAAAATATGGTTTACTCCTGTCTGCAAAAGTAAAATTTCAGAATATTGAACTACCATATATATTATATCAGTAAATAATACAATATTATGTCCAACATGGAGACCCAAAAATCAATTAAATGAAAAGAAATTCAGTGTTTTACTTGGAGGCAAAATTAAAAATGAATTATGTTGCCCTGACTCTGAGCTCTGACACCTTATGCAAAAAAAATACAATGTTATCTTCCTGTTGGCTATTATAGGAGTATTTTTTAACAGACAA
Organism: Malaclemys terrapin pileata; assembly: GCF_027887155.1. Lineage (NCBI taxonomy): Eukaryota > Metazoa > Chordata > Testudines > Emydidae > Malaclemys > Malaclemys terrapin. The sequence goes on along the minus strand of NC_071513.1, from coordinate 30,773,458 downwards.
TTTTAAACTACTTCTCTCTTCACTACAAGTATAAATTGATTCGGACACATAGGAAAATGTAACACAACAGCAAGACTGGATTTTAAGTGATAGCTGAAAATTTTATTAATTTTTAACTCTAATGAGCCTGGGAGAACTCCGCATAATATTTACAATTCTTCTCCCCAGATTTTTAGGTTTCTAGGACACTCTCAGGTCAGACTTGGCCGAAACCTTCATTTGTGTAATGACCAACTTTACAAAATAATAAAAATATTTTCCTGATTTTAAAAATGTAGTTGAAAATGTTTGTTTAAAACAAACTGGGCACCATCTGTCCAGGAATAAGGTTTTATGTCACTTAGAGTAATTGGAATTCCAAGTGATAATTTGGTCATTTGGAATCTCAAACATTGATTGTATGTATTTTCCAGGTGCGGGAATGGATATATTTTTTCTGCTGTTAATGACAGAGTCAGAACCCAGAAGAGGTGTGGGGAGGCAGCCAAGCATAATTGCTGGCACCTCCTTTTGGCCGATGTCCAGTGCAGGTATTCATTACGGATGGAATTCAGTTACCAGATAAAATTCATTGGAAAGGGATGTGAAGGAAAGCATCCCTTAGGGGAGCTGAGTAAGGAGATTTTGAGGCTCCTATATCTGGTACAGAAGGAAACAGCCTTCCCCCCCAAAAATATTTTTGTAGCCCTATCTATTGTCTCTGTAATAAATGTGTGAGTTTCTATTACACAAACAGCTATTGACTCAAAGGGGCAGTAGTAAAATGCAGTAAAATCTGTGTTATCTGGCACTTTACCAACCAGAAAACTTTATAAACCAGCATTTCTGATCTTCCGTGAAAGCCCGGTTTATAGTCCAGTTGGCACAGGGATGGCAGGCTCCCTACCTGGCTCTGCGTGGCTTCCTGGAAGCAGCAACATGTCTCTGCTGCTCCTAGGTGAAGGAAAGCCCATGAGGGATTCGGAGTGCAGGACGGGATGTGTGATGCAGGCTCCGTGAGGGAGCTTGTGTGTGGGAGGGAGCTTGGGGCAGGAAGTTCAGGCAGAGGTGCAGCTAGGCAGCTCCACATGCTGCCCCATCCCGAGTGCTGGCTCCACAGCTCCCATTGGCCAAATTCCTTCCCTCTTAGTTAACTGGAATTTTTTACTTATCGGCTCCCCCCATTCTGCCAATATGCCGGATATCAAAGCTTTTACTGTATCAGCAAGGGTAAATATAGTTCCTGAGATTATACTATCATGCACTAATCAATACATACCAAATCCAAAAGGGGTCTCGTTTTGGGCCCACTAACTCATAACTGTAAGTGAAATAACAAGCTGGGAGCTGCAATCCCTACCATTTTCTTCCTCCTCTTTCTCCCCGTGCTTGTCTGAATATGCTGTACAACTCAGTTGATTAAAGATAAAGAGTATAATGGACAAAAGGAAATATTAATTGAAGGGCTGGTTCAGAGATGAATCCCTCATACCTTAGCTCTAAGTGAAAACAGTAAATACATTCCAAAGATACCTCTGAAAGAGTAACTGTAAAATAGAAAATGAGGTATCAAGACCTATAAAATATTGTTTATATATTATGGAAATATAATTACACTGCTATCACACATAGTTATATTCCATCATAACTCCCATTTACACACACACACACACACACACACACGCACACACACACCTTTTGCAGATGCCCATAACTTTCTCAAACATATTTCTTCAGAATGAAATTTTCTCTGCTTGGTCTCCAGACTAAAGGTAGATTTGTTTAGAAAATTTGAGCTCAAGATATTCAATTATGTTGGAATTATGCAAGCATGCACAAAAATACTTTCCTCACATGTTCCAATTGACATGTGTGCACTCAAATCACACACAATTGGCAAAACATAATACATATAAACTTGGTTTACTTTGTTTTTCTTTCCACAATAAGAACTATAATCTGAGCTGGAAAAAAATTGGTTTGGTTGTTTTACAGTTAGGGAAGTTTTATATTGGAATAGTCATGCATACATCCATGTACATCAGAACATTTTTCATTTAGTTTTTCATGATGCCCTTATATTTAAGGGTCTGATCAATTCCCATTACAGGTAATGAAAATAATCCCATTGATTTCAGTAGGAATTGGATCAAGCTCTAAGTACTAAGTGAGCCATATTTGTGTGACCTTCTTGATGTCTCCACCCCTGGTATTTCGATGATATTTTACAGCTCTGTTTTAGGAGACTGAGTTATTATGGCATGTCCTAAAACCTGTGGCCTAAAACCTCCTGTTATTGAGAAGAAATGTCTAACAATACTATAACACTGACAGACAGAGAATTGATTGCAGTATCTACATTAGTAATAAGTATCAGTGGGTAGCCGTGTTAGTCTGTATCTACAAAAACAGCAAGGAGTCTGGGGGCACCTTAAAGACTAACAGATTTATTTGGGCATAAGCTTTCGTGGGTAAAAACCTCACTTCTTCGGATGCATAGAGTGAAAGTTACAGATGCAGGCATTATATACTGACACATGGAGAGCAGGGAGTTATTTCGCAAGTGGAGAACCAGTGTTGACAGGGCCAATTCAATCAGGGTGGATGTAGTCCACTCCCAATAATAGATGAGGAGGTGTCAATTCCAGGAGAGGAAAAACTGCTTCTGTAATGAGCCAGCCACTCCCAGACCTATTCAAGCCCAGATTAATGGTGTTGAATTTGCAAATGAATTTTAGTTCTGCTGTTTCTCTTTGAAGTCTGTTTCTGAAGTTTTTTTTATTTAATGATAGTGACTTTTAAATCTGTAATAGAATGACCAGGGAGATTGAAGTGTTCACTTACTGGCTTATGTATGTTACCGTTCCTGATGTCCGATTTGTGTCCATTTATTCTTTTGCGGAGGGACTGTCCAGTTTGATCAATGTACATGGCAGAGGGGCATTGCTGGCATATGATGGCATATATAACATTAGTAGATGTGCAGGTGAATGAGCCCTTGATGGTGTGGCTGATGTGGTTGGGTCCTCTGATGGTGTCGCCAGAGAATGGGGACGGAGTAGGCAACGAGGTTTGCTACAGGGATTGGTTCCTGGATTGGTGTTTCTGTGGTGTGGTGTGTAGTTGGTGGTGAGTATTTGCTTCAGGTTGGGGGGTTGTCTGTAAGCAAGGACTGGCCTGCCTCCCAAGGTCTGTGAGAGTGAGGGATCATTTTCCAGGATAGGTTGTAGATCGTGGCTAATGTGCTGGAGAGGTTTTAGCTGGGGGCTGTATCTGATGGCCAGTGGTGTTCTGTTATTGTCCTTGTTGGGCCTGTCCTGTAGTAGGTGATTTCTGGGTACCCGTCTTGCTCTGTCAATCTGTTTCCTCACTTCCCCAGGTGGGTACTGTAGTTTTACGAATGCTTGATAAAGATCTTGTAGGTGTTTGTCTCTGTTTGAGGGGTTGGAGCAAATCCAGTTGTATCTTAGGGCTTGGCTGTAGACAATGGATTGTGTGATGTGTCTTGGATGGAAGCTGGAGGCATGTAGGTACGTATAGCGGTCAGTAGGGTTCCGGTATAGGGTGGTGGTTATGTGACCATCACTTATTTGCACTGTAGTGTCCAGGAAGTGGATCTCTTGTGTGGACTGATCCACTTCCTGGATCTTTGACTGCTATACGTACCTATATACCTCCAGCTTCCATCATGTGCCAGCAATGCCCCTCTGCCATGTACATTGGCCAAACCCTCCGCAAAAGAATAAATGGACACAAATCGGACATCAGGAATGGTAACATACATAAGCCAGTAAGTGAATACTTCAATCTCCCTGGTCATTCTATTACAGATTTAAAAGTCACTATCATTGAACAAAAAAACTTCAGAAACAGACTTCAAAGAGAAACAGCAGAACTAAAATTCATTTGCAAATTCAACACCATTAATCTGGGCTTGAATAGGGACTGGGAGTGGCTGGCTAATTACAGAAGCAGTTTTTCCTCTCCTGGAATTGACACCTCCTCATCTATTATTGGGAGTGGACTAAAACCACCCTGATTGAATTGGCCCTGTCAACACCGGTTCTTCACTTGCGAAATAACTCCCTGCTCTCCATGTGTCAGTATATAATGCCTGCATCTGTAACTTTCACTCTATGCATCCGAAGAAGTTTTTACCCACAAAAGCTTTTGCCCAAATAAATCTGTTAGTCTTTAAGATGCCACCAGACTCCTTGTTGTTTTTGTTACATTAGTAATAGCAACACTCTTGTTACCATGCTTACAAGTGCAGAAGGTGAGAAGGAGGCATGGGAAAACATACAGAATCTAGTTGAATTAGACACAAAATACCAACATAATGGAAATTATTAACTCCTTCAGCTTGAAAGAGATTTTGAGGATATGTGTGTGTGGGAGGGGGAAGGGGATGAATAAGCAAATCTCATACAAAAGGAGAATGTTTGCTGGTTAAGAGAAACACAGAAGACTCAGGTCTTGAGGCTACTATTCCCTGTTTGGAAGTGAGGTTTGATGAACCATTGGCAAGAAATAGACTATAAGAAATTATCAATGTAAAGATCTGAGGATTCTTGAACAAAGGGCTAGATGACTTGAAGGCCAAAGGTCCTGATAAGGTGAACCAAATGTCAGATCTAATTGAATCCATTTCCCTGGACATTCTCTGCCATCCTTTCTGAGAGCTCAAAAGAGTCTGCACATGCACAACATTCCCAAGGAGAGAGTGACAATCTTGGAGGAAAGAAGAGCAGTAAATAAGAGGAATATATCTCAATTAACAAACCCTTTTCAAAAGTGGCCAATAAAACTCAGCCTTCACCATCCACAATGGCACTGACTGCCTCCAGTGCCAAATGGTATGAGTTTTGATGTACTCTGATCAAGTGAGATAAAATGAAGATCAAAACACTTCATTCTCCAATGTCGTCATATTTTATTTGAACTGTATATGTACCATATAAGTAGCTTCTGTCAACTGCTACTTCCCCCAGTGCCATTGTCATTTTACATGCTGAATTTTGATTGGTTTTGGAAAACATGATTACTGTGCAATTGAAATTCCCTGACAATACACAATCGGAGGACCAATGTATTATCTTTAAGCGCCTCAATTCAGCATTTGGATTTGTGCCTCCAGATTTGCACACATGGAAACTAATATGTAAACTAATAAGCACAAATTCAGAGGACAAATTTTAAAAAATTCTACTTAAAACTCTGTTTAATACTGAACTCAACTATGCTTGAAAAAATTGGTATCTTTAGTTACAGCAGACCTACTTAAACAATGAACTGAGTTCATTTTGATTTCAAATAAAACTTTACAACCAAAATGACTTATTTGATCTAACTTAATATTGACATTTTCTCAAAGTTAAAATAGACCTTAGCTCATTGTTTAACCAAGGAGCATTCTGATTATATTAATGTGTGCTGCTGAGATTTTTAGTTGTGTTTAACATGCCATAGACAGTTCTTATGTGGCAATAAATAATTGTTTGGAATACTGGAGCACAGTATTTTAAGAATATAAATTACAAACTGTCACTGAATTAAAAATGTTTTCTAATGATGAAGAGCAAGTTAGATTCTTATGGGAGAAGATACCAGGAAGCCCCAGTTGTATTATCTACTCAGTCCACAGCTGCTGTTATAATGGAGATTTTTACAGTTCTGGCACTGAAGCTAACTTCATTTAGTTATCAAGAGCAATAATAATTATACAGACTCATGGTAGAGCCTCCATTGTTTTGGATATTTGGAGCCTTCTGTTAACTTTGAGGTTGAATATTTTAGCGGTGGGAGAGCCGATTCTGAATATTAAAATCTTTGCCTTATTGAAGGTCTCACAAATATAATTTTTTTTTTCAAAATTAAAAATCTGTACATTTTTAATTTTAGTCAAGTCTATGACAAATATATAGTATAAAGATTAAATGTTGATTTTAATTGACTTAAATTGTTCACTATTTAAAAAAAAAAATTGAAATGTCGGTCCAGTCCTACAGTTGTTACTAAATCTTTAATCAAGCAAATCTCCCAGTGACTTCAGTGGGAGTTTTACCTCACGAAGTACAGCAGGGTCTGGACCTTGAATTATATATCTAGCCACATATAACGAGGGGAGGGATAGCTCAGTGGTTTGAGCATTGGCCTGCTAAACCCAGTGTTGTGAGTTCAATCCTTGAGGGGGCCACTTAGGGATCTGGGGCAAAATCAGTACTTGGTCCTGCTAGTGAAGGCAGGGGGCTGGACTCAATGACTTTTCAAGGTCCCTTCCAGTTCTAGTAGATAGGGGATATCTCCATTAATTTAATATGAAGAATAATTTATATTTAATTTTTAGCACAAGGTCACTTTTCAATAGAAACTAATCTTGAACCTAAATATGAAATGGTGACACAAGCAATCCGCAAAATAAATGCACTTGAAACAATAACTTATTTGCCAGCATTAAAACTAGAAGAATTCTTGGTTTGGAAAACCTATTTATATTGAACTCTATATCCCAATAAGCCCTTATTTCCAGATTCTTTATTATCTTTAAGATTTTTTTTTACAGTTACTTATATTCAATGATACTTGTTAAAATACATATATGCATAAAACGGTGATTATCTATCTAAGCACTTAGTTGGTCTCAATCATACTATTAGAGCACTTCAGCTATTTAAAAATAGAGATAACAGCAGCACTCTCTCTCCATTTCTTCATTCCTAGCCTGAAGGGAAAATATATTGATTAGCTCCTAAGGTTTTCTGTTTGTTTACATTTGTGTTTGTGAGTGAGTATCAGGGCCGGCTCTAGGATTTTTGCCGCCCCAAGCGAAAACAATTTCGGCCCCCCCCCCATTTTTTCTTACCCCTCCCCCAGCCCCGCCTCAACTCTGCCCCTTCCCCAAATCCCCAACCCTGCCTCCTCCCCCCAGGCTCTCAAGCCTAGGAGGGAGGGAGGGAGAGGGAGAAGCAGCGCGTGCGCCGCGGCCACTCGGGGTCTCCCCCTCCCTCCCAGGTTCTCAAACCCGGGAGGGAGGGGGAGACCCCGAGCGGCCGCGGCGCGCGAAACAGCTGATTCGCGCGCCGCTGCTCCCCCTCCCTCCCAGGCTCTCAAACCCGGGAGGGAGGGGGAGATCCCGAGCAGCTGCGGCACGCGAATCAGCTGTTTCGCGCGCCGCAGCTGCTCGGGGTCTCCCCCTCCCTCCCAGGTTTGAGAGCCTGGGAGGGAGGGCGAGCAGCGGAGGTGAGTGAGGGCGGCCGAGGCACATTTTTAGGGGCGGCATGGCCCGTGCCAGAATGCCGCCCCTAAAAATGTGCCGCCCCAAGCACCAGCTTGTTTTGCTGGTGCCTAGAGCCGGCCCATATTGTATGTCTGTGAGTATAAGGAGAAGTTACTGAGTGAAAACTAAGTATGCACCTTGTTTCAGAATTTAGTTTCACAGGAAACTTCTCTCTCTCTCTCTTACTCATTAACATCCTCCTATTGGTTGACACTTATATTCCTCCTGTGGCAAGCAATTGATGTTAGGATACAGAGCTGATGCTCGGACTGGCGAGCAGGGTGGTTACCCTCTTTGTCCTGAGGTGTCATATTACTGTAACCCTCAGCTATTTTTTTGTTCAATTTTTTTTTGCTTGGCTGCTTCTGCATGGTGGTGGGGCACTGAAAACATTTTCCACCATAGCGAGGAAAATGCTTAGGGCCACTGTTCCTGTTAGGAAATTATAGTCATGGAAGAAAAGCCAATCTTTCAAATATCTAGGGACACTTTGATTATGGACTGAGGAAAGAGATGTTGAATTGAATTGTGTTAGAGAGCAAGCACTGGAGGTAGTATGTTCAAAATTACCTGTGTTGCTACGCAGATAGAGTCCTTGGTGTTGTACCAGTTGGAGCTTTTTCAATGTCTGTGACTTCTTTCCTGTATATGAATTATAATAATTAAATCTGGATGTCACAAGCATGTGAATCACTATAGATAGGTCTGTGATCAATAGGATGTTATGAAGTCTTCTGTTAGTCTCACGTGAAAGTGGGTGTTTCTTATTACCATGGTTGTTTGGTCATCTGGTAGCATGGAGGAGTGCAAGGCAGCAGACAGACATAAAAATTGAAGGGCAGATTCCTCCTCTTTAACCAATAATATTGAGGGTAAGTGCTTCATAGCATCATCACCTTAGTCTTGCTTGGATTCAGATTTTGTGCTAAATTTTAAGCTAACCATGGAAAGAGCTGAAAATTGATGGTATTTTTCTTTCAGTGAAAAGGAGATGTAGAGCTGGGTGTTCAAAGGAGTACTGCTTATACTTCAGTCTATATGTTTTTTGCCAAATCTATCAACTGCTTCATGTCTGTTAACAATCTGAGGGTATGTCTACACCCAGCCGCTAGTTCGGCGGCTGGCAATCGAAGTTCTGGGTTCGACTTATTGCGTCTTGTCTGGACGCAATAAGTCAAACCCGGAAGTGCTCGCTGTCGACTGTGGTACTCCAGCTAGACGAGAGGAGTACCGCGGAGTCGATGGGGGAGCCTGCCTGCCGCGTGTGGACCGAGGTAAGATCGAACTAAGGTACTTTGAACTTCAGCTACGTTATTCACGTAGCTGAAGTTGCGTACCTTAGTTCGATTTTGGGGGGTGAGTGTAGACCAAGCCTGAGAGGAAGAACCCTAAATCACTTCTGTTTACCTCACTGTTTCTTGGATTGGGACATGGGTATTTTATAACCAACAGTATCAAATGCTGCAGAGCTGTCTGGACATACTTTGTCTATGTAAAGGGAGGATGTCATTTACTGCAGCAACAAGTACTGTATCATGTCCTTTTTATATATCTTCTAAGACACACAACAAAAAAACAATAAAAGTACCGAACAACTTTGGAATGGGATGGGGTAAAGTTAGATGAAGAATCCAGCCTGACTTACTCATACAAGAAGTGTGCAGCCTAAAAAGCTTTCCCTCATCCCCATGTGACTCAAATGTGAATTGCAGGACTAATAACTGTCATCTGTAACCTATCATTTAAATCAGCTTCTGCACCAAATGACTGGAGGATAGCTAATGTAATGCTAATTTTTAAAAATGGCTCCAGAGGTGACCCTGGCAACTACAGGCCAGTAAGACTAACTTCAGTACCGGGCAAATTGGTTGAAACTATCATAAAGAACAAAATTGTCAGACACATAGATGAACATAATTTGTTGGGAAATAGTCAACATGGTTTTTTGTAAGGGAAAATCATACCTCACCAATCTACTAGAATTCTTTGAGGGAGTCAACAAGCATTCAGACCAAGGAGATCCAGTGGATATAGTGTATTTAGATTTTCAGAAAGCCTTTGACAAGATCCCTCACCAAAGGCTCTTAAGTAAGCAGTCATGGGTTAACAGGAAAGGTTCTCTCCTGGATTGGTAACTGGTTAAAAGATAGAAAACAAAAGGTAGGAATAATTAGTCAGTTTTCAGAATGGAGAGAAGTAAATAGTGGTTCCCCCCAAGGATCTGTACTGGGCCCAGTCTTATTTAACATATTCATAAATGATTTGGAAAAAGGGGTAAACAGTGAGGTGACAAAATTTGCAGATGATACAAAACTACTCAAGATAGTTAAGTCCAAAGCAGACTACGAAGAGCTACAAAAGGATCTCACAAAACTGGGTGCCTGGGCAACAAAATGGCAGATGAAATTTAATGTTGATAAATGCAAAGTAATGCACATTGGAAAACATAATCCTAACCATACATTTACAAAGATGGGGTCTAAATTAGCTGTCACTACTCAAGAAAGAGATCTTGGAGTCATTGTGGATAGTTCTCTGAAATCATCTACTCAATGTGCAGCAGCAGTCAAAAAAAGCGAACAGAATATTGGGAATCATCAAGAATGGAATAGATAATAAGACAGAAAATATCATATTGCCTCTATATAAATCCATGGTACGCTGTAAAGAGGTTAGCCGGGGCTCGTCCCTCTCCGGGGCGGCGGGGAGCTACACCGCCTGACTATACAGTGTTGATGTCTTCGGGGAATTAGTCCGGCTGTGGGAGTCTCCCTCGGCGACCCTTGCGGCAACTGAAATAAGCACAGTAAACCTGGGCCCTAGGTTAGGGCGGGGCAACAGTGTGTCAGGTGCTCAGGCCCCCAGGCAGGGGCGGAGTAGTAACAGTACAAATAGTAGCAATAGTCCCAGGCCCTGGGTCAGGGCAAGGCAACAATGAGTCAGGTGCTCAGGCCCTCAGGAAGGGGCTGAGCAGCAGTAGTAATACAAACAGTAGCAATAAGCCCAGGCCTCCAAAGGACCTGGGAGAGAGGGAGACTGCCACCTGCGAGTTGGGTCGCAGGGGGGACACAGGCCCTCCCACTCCACTGCATCCCAGCGCGGGGCCCTAGCAGCGGCAGAAGACCCACTGCTGTGTCAGTTGGGATCCTGACTGCAACACATTGACATGGGCTCTGGCAGTGTTGCAGCCAGACCAGGGTCGGCTGCCCCCAGGCTACTTCCAGACTCCCCCTCTGGTGGTACCTGGGTCATAGTTGTGTCCTCTGGGGGGTCCAGCACCATGGGTTCCTCAGGGTAGTTGGCAAGAGGCAAGCCCAGCAACTCCTCCAGGTAGCAGGCGTGGGGCAGGCCCAGCAACTCCTCTGGGTAGTGCGCATGGGGCAGGTCAGGCCAGTCCTTGCATGCACCTAGGGCTGCAGGGGCTTCCCAGTCGCGAGCCAGGCCAGAGGCATCTGGTCTACCCAGCGGCTGTCTCTCCAGTGAGTTCTGAGGTCAAGCCTTTGTACTTCTGGGATGTCGCCTGACCCTCTGAGGGGCGGGCTCAGAGCTCCCTAGCTCTGCCCACTCTGGTGTCTGGAAGTTCTCGTTTCTCTCTGGGGTAGTGGGGAGCCACACCGCCTCACTACATATGCCCATACCTTGAATACTGCATGCAGATGTAGTTGCCACATCTCAAAAAAGATGTATTGGTATTGGAAAAGGTTCAGAAAAGGGCAACAAAAATGATTAGGGAATAAGACGGCTTCTGTATGAGAAGAGATTAATAAGACTGTGACTTTTCAGCTTTGAAAAGAGGCAACTAAGGAGGAGATATGATAGAGGTCTATAAAATCATGAATGGTATAGAGAATAATACAAGAACAAGGGGCCACCAAATGAAATTAATAGGTAGCAGGTTTAAAACAAACCCAAGAAAGTATTTTTTCAGGCAATGGACTGTCAACCTCTGGAACTCCTTGCCAGAGGTGGTTGTGAAGGCCAATACTATAACGTGGTTCAAAAGGGAGCTAGATATCTTCATGGAAGATAGGTCCATCAGTGGCTATTAGCCTGGATGGGCTGGAATGGTGTCCCTAACTTCTGTTTACCAGAAGCTGGGATTGGGTGACAGGGCATGGATCACTTGATGACAACCTGTCTGTTCATTCCCTTTAAGGCACCTGCCATTGGCCACTGTCAGAGGACAGGATACTGGGCTTGATGGACCCTTGGTCTGACCCAGTATGGCCGTTCTTATGTTCTTATGTGACTGGAGAGGTGATAATGGGCCACTTCACCTTGAATGGTCCCTTGAAATGTTTAACTACTTATGCTAAACAATCTGTTCCACCGTGTATTTAGCTGTGACACTGAGTATGTTTCCCATCTCTGAAGAAGAGCTGTGCGTAGCTTGAAATCTTGTCTCTCTCAGGGCAGGTCTACACTACGGGGTTAAGTTGACCTAAGTTACTCAACTCTAGCTATATGAATAACATAGCTGGAGTCGACATAGCTTAGGGTGACTTATTGCGGTGTCTATACTGTTGGATTGACAGGAGAAACTCTCCTGTTGACTTACCTTATGTCTCTCATTCTGGTGGAGTACCAGAGTCAACGGTAGAGCAATCTGTGATCAATTTAGCAGTCTTCACTAACCCCACTAAATCGACCCCTGGTGGATCGATCACTGCAGCATCGATCTACAGTAAGTGTAGACATGCCCTCACCAACAGAAGTTGGTCCAAGAAACGGTATTACCTCACCCACCTTGTCAGCCTACAAAGTGACATTCACTGCTTTAAAACTTAGCCATTGAAGTTGTGTAGTTTGAAATTTTGGCAAATGATAGCTTCACCTGAAGAATTTTTTAAAACTAAATACAGAATTAAGTATTTGGCCATTTTAAGTAAATAAGAAATGTTCATCTTCATTCCATCATCTTTTCTGATAAATAAATCCTATGTTATCCTATACATGACGAAATGGGCATTCACCCATGAAAGCTTATGCTCCAAAATGCTGTTAGTCTTTAAGGTGCCACAAGACTCTTTGTTGCTTTTTACAGATCCAGACTAACACGGCTACCCATCTGATGCTATACATGTTAATGATTTCCAGTCTGAAAAGGCTTTGAAGTTCCATTTGGAGAGGGAAATCTTAATTTCCAAACGTTAGCGGACTGGAAATCTGTTTGCAGCTTCTTCATATTTCTAGTACATCCTGGTATTCATCAGGTTGGAAGGAGAATTTCTTGTGATATTGTAATGCATCCACTTCCAGTCTTGGATGGAACTAGGAAGTTCAGAAACACATATTTTATTTTTTTTTAACTGAACTTTTTTTCCAGAATGCAAAGGTTTATATTCAGCTCTACTTTTTTCATCTAGTCTTAGTCTGAGGAAGAGGCTAATACTCTGATTAGGCACATAGCAATTCAACACAAAATAAACATACTATGCACCTCAAGACATTTCAGTGTTTGAAACTTATATCTGTTTCCTAAATCTAGCCATATTTTCTTTCCTATGGATTTTCACTGTTGTTTTTGTTTTGATAGGGAATAATACTTACCTACACCATGGCAAAACAGCCAATCATTTAAAAACAAAAACTACAAATTGGTTCAACAGAATAGCATTGGAAATAGTGACATTGAAGACTATACAAAAAAGCTGTTTTGAAATAATACTTAAAAATACTAGGTTCATACTGTTTTTTATTTTAAAGTGGAAATCTTGAAAAGGTTTAATATGCTATGCAAACACAGTAATTGAGGACGGGATGAGAGGAGGCAAATCAAATCTGGGGTGGGAGGGGGGAACCAAACAAAAAAATCAAACAATAAAAAGCAACCAAACTAAAATGCTAGGTTATGGACAAAGCACTTAGAAAGTCCAAATGCATTATCAAAGAGAGAAAGACATACATATTTTAGTAAATGTCCTATTTATTAGCTTATTCCACCATCTAGTGGACAGCTGAAAATGATACAGTGTTGAGTTGGTTTCAGTATCTTGCGTAATGTTTACTGAAAACTTCAAAAGACCGATTTTTCTAGAAACTTCGAGCTTTACATATGATCTTTACCTGACATAGGCAGGTCTACACTGGGGGGGGGGTCGATTTAAGATACGCAAATTCAGCTACGCGAATAGCGGAGCTGAATTCAACGTATCCTATTCAACTTACCCCGATGTGAGGACGGCGGCAAATCTACCACCATGGCTCCCCCGTCGACGGCGCTTACTCCTCCTGGAGAGATGGGAGTACGCACATCGATTCGGGGATCGATTTATCCGTCTAGATGAGACGCGATAAATCGATCCCCAAGAGATCAATTTCTACCCGCCGATCCGGGCGGATAGTGTAGACTAGCCCATAGATGTCTGTGTTTCTGATCTGTGCTGCTGATTTTATGAACAGATTTAGAGTCTTATTTTGTGCCTTGTTACATCCATTTAATACAATAGAAGATCTATGGGGGGCGGGGAGGGATGGAGAAGTCATCTATTTCAGATTAAATGAAAGTAAGCCCCCACTTTATACACCTCATTGTGATTGGAAAGTTTTAATATTGCTTGAAGTCCTTCACTGTCTGCCATTGTGCTCCTAAGTCAGTTAGGAGATTTTGAAAATTCCCTTACTCACCTAAATATAGACTTGAAGCCTAATTATAGGCTCCTGTTTTTGAAAAAAAAAATGGTCATAATAATTTGGACCATTTCTATAGATCTCACCCCTATTTTAAAAAAGTACTAGGAATAGACATTTCTGAAATCTGCTTTTTCAAATTCAAATCAAAATCCACCTGAGAGGATGCTTTCCTTCTCTTCCCACATACACCAATAAAATTAGGAGAAAAGGTTAAATTTGTCAGGAGTACTTTGTGAAAATCAGTTGTAGTAATAACAGCCACATAAACATCAGACTATTGTAAATGCATATGTGCCTGAGTTTATATATCTATCTATATTGTACCACTCTGTCTTTCCAAAAGAGCCCATTCAATTAGTCAGTAATCAATTTAAAAAATGGAGGTCTTTATTATTTTCTTTAGTTTCCTTGTAGGCAAAAACACAAATGAGAATGTGAGCCCATTCACTAGTATTCACAAGGTTTCTTGTTCTCCTACCTAGATTCTATACTTCAGTCTGTGCCCTAGCAATTTCCACAATGATAGCAGCGCACAGGTCTGTTATCACTGTGGTAGTCTCCCATAGTAATTTCTACAGTGATGGCTTCAAGGGGTCACAGTGGTAGTGGACACAGCCAATTAATTTTTGTGTACCCTTTTTCTTTTCATAGTTTGATACTGTAACTGAATATCAAATGAAAAATGCAGTTCTTGATCCTAAAACATATCTACCCTCAAAACAATATCAATAAGCATTAGAATATGTGGTGCTTCGCAAAACTGAACACTTGAATCTCTCGAGATCTGCATATCACTAATTAAAGTTTGGAGATGCATGTGCCTATAATTAGCAGGGTTTTTATTACTACAGTGGTCCAATATTCTTCCCTAGGATGTACAGACTTGTGGATTTCAGAGCACGGAAGAAAACTCTTAGGCAAAGTCATATAGTTTTCTTCCCCTCCTGCATGGGGAGGAGATGTTCTTCTGCCATGTGATTAAATGACTGATAGGCATTGCTGCAATCACATGCTTCACTAGAAGCTCATCCCATTGTGAATCTGCAATATTTTGTATAACCATGCCCAATCCTGTAACAGTTCTGCAATTTGACAATGGAAAGTGAAACTGTGCACCCCCCCCCAGTAGTATGAATAGTGGGAGGCTTTGTCTGGCCAGTGGGAAGAAAAGGAGTTGTGGGTCCTCTAAGGGTTCTCTTCCTTCTTTGGGTTCAGAGGATAGGGCAGGGCGCGTATCCCGTGAGCCAAAGGCTGACCAGAAGGAGATCAGGTGTCTGGATCATGTGTACCTATGGGAGGGGAGGTATTTACACATCCTGCCCCTTTTGGCCAAGGTTAGTGAATAATTCATTCCCTATCTGGGAACCTGACTGAGGTTTGGAGGGGTCAGCCAAGCTAATTACTTAGCATCTCCATGTGGAAAGTGTCCAGTGAAAATAATTGTTCCGTATGGGATCTGATTCCTTGATGCTTGGAATTAGCAATGGACTTAGGAGAAGGCATCCCCTAAGGAAGCTGAGGGAGAGGGGTTGAGTAGGGTTGTCAGGCATCTGGTTTTGGACCATAGCACCCAGTAGAAAAGGGACCTTGATTGCTCTGATTGGCACTGATGACCGGGCTATTAAAAGTCCAGTCAGCGGCACTGCGGGGACCCAGGACTAAGGCAGGCTCCCTACCTGCCCTGGTTCCGTATGGCTTCCAGAAGCAGACGAGAGGTCCCTAGGCACATAGGCAGTCAGGGAGGCCCTGTGCGCTGCCCCTACTCGAGTGCCAGCTCCGCAGCTCCCATTGACCGGGAACCGCGACCAATGGGAGCTGCGGGGCCGGTGCCTTCAGGCATGAGTGCAGTCTACAAAGCGTCCCTGGCTGCCCATGTGACTAGCGGCTGCAGGGACTTGGTGGCCACTTTTTATGGATGCTGCGGTAAGTGCCACCAGGACCCCATACCGCAAACCCCTCCCACACCCAAAGCCCCTGCCCCAGCACGGAATCTCCTACTGCACCCAAATTCCCTTCTGGAGCCCCACACCTGCCACCCCAAGCCCCTGCCCAGCCCTGAACCCCCCGTTTTCACCCCAAACCCATCATCCCCATCCCCAGCCAGAGCCCTTACCCCCCTGCCCCAGCCCGGAGCCCCTTCCTGCACTCCAAACCCCTCATCCCAGGCCCCACCCCAGAGCCTGCACCCTCAGCAGGAGCACTCATTTCCCCCCGCCCCAGCATCCAACCCCCTACCCTAGCCCAGTGAAAGTGGTAAGGGTGTGGGAAAGTGAGCGACAGAAGTAGGGGGGGTGGTGCAAACGGGGGACAGGGCCTTGGAGAAGGGGTGGGGCAGGAGTGTTCAGTTTCATGCGAGTAGAAAGTTCCCAACCCTAGGGTTGGGCACGTAACAACTACTACAATCAGAGGGCAATGCTCTTTCCCCAGCCCCTTATCCTTCATCCAAGGGGAGTTCAGCTGGACAGGTTTGAAGGAGTGGAGGGGCTGGTGACAGCCCTTTCCAAATATGTGGAAATTATTTAAGGAAAGATAATGACCGGCACGATACAATGTATTGCCATGTATTTCCCAAATGAATTAATACAGTTGCAGAGTAATTAAACTACATCCTTTGCATCTTGTCTTCCTTCCAGTCTGGCTAAGATAATAGGCCGATAGTGAGCCAGGCCTATAGCTATGTTATAACTCAAATTGCTGTTCATTTGTCATTCCAGCGGCTCAGCACATGCATCAGTGTGACAGGTGCTCTTTATGTGAGTGTTGCTGGAATTAGGTCAGAGGTTGGTGGGTAATTTGTGCTTGGAAGACAAGAAAGCATGATGATGGGAAGGGAAGTGTGGTGTGGTTATTGTCCAACAGTTCATCGATTGTGCAATAAGATCCAGTATTTTCAAAGGCACATAGCCTCCTGCTCATGTACAGTAATTTTTTGTAACAAGATCCAGTCACAACTTCATGTATTGAAAGCAGTGTTCCTGCATTTTGTATCTCCCCTCTGCCAAAAAGAAATGCATCAACTGATTTGAAATTGATCTGTAGATTTAACCTGAGCATATTTTTTTTAAAAAAAGGTCACCAACTATTACAACCTTGTCATTATGTCAAAAATAAAAAATTAAAATCTTAGCACTATTTTTCAGTATGCTCACTAATGAATCTTGACCAGCAAGTCAAATGAATGGCTGATCTAGATGGATGGATGGAAGAAAGACATATAATTGAAGATCAGTCATAAAATGTTTTTTTCAATAACAATACTAACTTTCAAATTGGATTAGAAAACTCAAATGCTTAAACAACTAAACAAAAATATTAAATATGAAGTTGGTTGAATAGGATGAAGCTGAAGATTACCAAGTTTAGAGCATCATAATTTCCCCTACAGAAAGTCAGCTGGATCTGTTTTTGATGATGTTACTGTCTGAATGCTTAGGAGTGATCTAATTTGTAAGAGGAAATCAAAGATGTCAGAATTGTTCTAGGGATAGGAAAGCTATGTTTCCCAGGATACCGCTCACCCATAGAGGGAAAGTATTTACCAGAATTTCATAAAAGGATGTTCATTAATGTACACAATTTCACTGGGACAGTTCCACACTGCTGAAAGTTTGAGCACTTTGCATTTATGTATTAATAGTTTTCTTTTTTGCAATTTCATGTTTCAAAGTATACCTTTTGTTTATTTTCCCCCATGTAAAATTGCAAACAGAAGTGGTACAGCACTAGGTTTCTGCCATGTGGACAAAGAGCAGGTCGGGGCATGTGGTGCTGCGTCTGCCCTCACAACCAGGGCCGGCGCAACCCATTAGGTGACCTAGGCGGTCGCCTAGGGCACTGACATTTGGGGGGCGGCGACCATGGAGGCCGAACATCCAGCCACTGTGGTCATCGGTGGTATTTTGGGAGCGTGACCTTCTGCTGCCTCCATCGGGGGCGCCATTTTGGGGGCGGGACCTTCCACCGCCTAGGGTGCCAAAAAGGCGCTCCTGCTCATAACCCTTCAAGAGGAAGCAGGTAAAGCAGTAGCAGCTGGTCTTCAGCATGGCTCCCCGCTAGCTGAATCTTGTGGCTGTGGTACTGTGGGGACAGAATGTTTTTAGGCAAGTGTGAACTGCTGCACTGCAGGGAGTTCAGTCAGGCCAAAGAGAGTAACAGTTTACAAACTATTGAAGTGATTATACTAGTGGTAACTGCAGTGTCTTGTAAATACAGGCATATATGCAGTGCAATGTGCTCTTATTTGCAGAGCTCCAACAGACTGTTCATACACTAGATTAACTTTCAGTAGTAAGGTTTTCAGATTACAGCACAATGGTGCAAGCACATTTTATGCTGGGATTTTAGGCCTGAATTTCTGATGTGTCAAGCGGCTGACGACATCTCCGTTTCAAAGAATAGTTTTAGGTTGGGTAACAGTTGTAGTAAGAGGAGGCCCTGAGACATAAACCCTTGTATCAGAGGCCAGGTATGAGACCTAAGGCCTGAACTAAAGTAATGGTCAAGACTTTGCCAACATAAAGCAAAGTTAAACTATGAGCCAGAGGCAGGCCCTGCTCACAGAAGCTGGCAAGGAAAGGCTGATGCTGCAAAAAGAGACATACCTAACAGGTACTGGACACCAGATATCAGAACATTCGCATACTTGTACATTCCACACTTAAGGAACAAGCTGACCCATCCCAATGACATGGCCAAAAGGGTAATATGATGGATAGAATTGTTTTGATCGAACCAACATGTACAAGGTGTGACTTTGCATCTTACTAGACTCTGTGATTATTGGGGGTTCTCTTTGGGTCTGCTGGGTCAGCTATCTGCGCAGAGCTGGGGCAGCACACAGGAACACACACACGCAGCTGAGTGATATCAACATAGGAGAAAGCAGAGCACTACACCGGTAACATCTGACAACACTGGTGACCCCGACTGCTGATCTGGTGAGTAAGCGAACCTGCCGTGGTAAGAATCGCAATCTAACATGGCAGCAAACCTCGAGCTAGGAAACCCCCTGATCCCCTCCCTTATGATCCCCATGGAGTTTGATAACTCTTGGACCGGCTGGATTGCCAGTAAGGGGGGTCCATATGAATTTAAAAAAGAGAGTGGGGAAACATGGCCTGGCATATGCAGAGCAATGGTAGAAACCAAGGCTCTGAGAAACAATATTAAAAGTAAAAAAGCAAGAATTTTGCAACTCATGTCTATGGCAGTGAGATGGGCTCAGACAGCATGCTGGCATGCTGGCCAAACAAGTAACAGAAAAAACAGGAGAAGTATGCCCTGAATTAGGCTAAGAAACCTACAGGGAACTGCCATTGTGTCCAACATCGCAATAAACCTAGTCGACGTCAGATGCTAGTGTTGTCAGATGCTATCGGTGTGGTGCTCTGCTTTCTCCTATGTTGATATCACTTGGCTGCATGCGTGTGTTCCCTCTGTGTGCTGCCCCAGCTCTGCGCAGATAGCTGACCCAGCAGACCCGAAGAGAACCCCCAGTAACCACAGAGTCTAGTAAGATGCAAAGTCACGTCGACTAGGTTTATTGCGATGTTGGACACAATGGCAGTACCGTGTAGGTTTCTTAGCCTAATTCAGGGCATACTACGAGAAAGTGCTTCTTGGCAATGAACCCGGCTCAGTCAGTGGCGGGACTTTCCACTGCCCCCTCGGCCGGACAAAGACACCACCCCAGGGATACATTCTTATATACAGGTACAAACAAACAAGTTACACATCACTCCTGACGTATTGAGGTGCAACACTTCTACTCAGCAAGGTACAACCCCTCTACGTTGTAAGGTGCCGCCTCTCACCTTGTACATGTTGGTTCGATCAAAACAATTCTATCCATCATATTACCCTTTTGGCCCTGTCATTGGGATGGGTCAGCTTGTTCCTTAAGTGTGGAATGTACAAGTATGCGAATGTTTGATATCTGGTGTCCAATACCTTTTAGGTATGTCTCTTTTTGCAGCATCAGCCTTTCCTTGCCAGCTTCTGTGAGCAGGGCCTGCCTCTGGCTCACAGCTTAACTTTGCTTTATGTTAGCAAAGTCTTGACCATTACTTTAGTTCAGGCCTTAGGTCTCATACCAGGCCTCTGATACAAGGGTTTATGTCTCAGGGCCTCCTCTTACTACAACAGTTAGTTAGCTAGATGGGGAAATAATCAGACACTTGCAAAATTGTCATGAAGTAATATACTCTTTATCTTTTTCTTATACATAATATGCTTTATTCAGAAATGTTCATGTGTGATTCTATATACATGCTCAAACTAACATTTAATATACTGTTGTGATACAGCATGGCCAGAGGGCAGCAGGAGAGGGTTAGAAGGGAGCCTTATTCCCTGTAGAGGGAAGAAAGTTTGCTATAGATTAATTAGAGCACCTGAAGCCAATTAGAGCACCTGAGGCCAATTAGAGCACCTGAAGTCTGTCACCTGATAAAAAAACCCTGCTTCAATCAGACAGGGGAAGGAGTTGGAGCAGAGAGGATTGGTGTGGGAGCAGAGAACAGTTTGGAGGGAAGCAGAGGGAAGTTTGGAGAAGTGTTGCGGGGGGCTAAGAAGACCAAGACCCTAGGTAAAGAGACACTTGGCTTGTGCCGAGGGAGGGCAGGAAGCCCCCACAAGCTGAAGGGCAGGAGAGGGAAGTAGCTCAGGGGAAGGAACTGCTAGTTCAAGTGGTTTACTGCTATCCTTAGAGCCCCTGGGCTGGGACCTGGAGCAGAGGGCGGGCCCGGGTCCCTCCCTCTCCACTCCCCTCCTCTAGGACACTAGTGGGGCAGTTAATATCCCAGTTCAGGTGCAAGAAATGGCATCCTGAACACCCTTTCCCCCCCCCCCCCCGGAAGGGAAAGTGCGAGACCCATCATAGTAATGCCGGCAATTTGCCACACTGTTAAAACTGTATGTCTAGAAAGCTAAAAGTATTGGTTAAAACTTAACCTTAGTTCTCAAGCTGCTTTTCTAAAGCATTTTGTAACAGAACCCATAGTCTGAGGAAGTTTCCTTGCCAAGGAAACAATGACTATAAAGAATACTGCAAATAGTTTGGACCATGTTATATATTTATTTAGAAATGCAATTGATAAGAAATATATATCTGTAATCACTATCAAGTATAACAAGATATTTGTTTGGTCTTTAAAGAATATGATACATTTAGTTGATTCTTAAGAAGCCAATTTAAATTGAAAATCTTTTACCATGAAACTTACAAAAATGATTTATGATTAAACAACTACAAGAGAGACAATGTGGGTGAGAATATCTTTTATTGGATCAACTTCTGTTGGTGAGAGAGACCAGCTTTCGAGCCATACAGAGCTACAAGGCATTTGTGGCTGACTGAGAGTGGAGCACAGACAGCTTAACATGGAAAATATTTACAACTCAAGGGATAGGAATAGCTTAATACTAGTGTACAAGTATCTACATCTGTCCTGTCTTACTGTCTCATTATCATCAACATTAATAGGGATGAACCAAGAAAATGAGATAAATTACTTTAAGTTGATGCATAATTAACTACTAAACAAGTGAAGAATGTGAAGGAAAGTGGAAAGGACATGAGGAGATTCTATAGATAGACTCTATCCTAATTTCAGGAAGGATATTTCTGTTGACAGAACAAGGTACTGCCAAAGAAATTGTAAACTGGGAAATAACATGGAGTCATGCTAAGATGGCCAAGGACCACTACACAGGGATCCCCAAGGGAAACAGCCTGTAGATGTAGGTTGCTGACTAGGGGTTAACCAGTGCATGCTGAATAGTTGCCATGCTATGATGTCTTTTACAAACTGATATGGCCAAACATGCCTTACAAAAAATTGTCTATAAGATGTTTACATGACAATGTATGAACTTTGTTCTGGCTTCTAAGCAATAGTATACAATCGCAAAAATGTCTCAAAGGAGATGCATCATTTTTTCTTGAATGGGGAGAAGAGCCCAAATTTGCATTTTTTGTTAGATGTTTCATATCTTCTACAGGAGCCGGGATCACCCCCACAATAACTTTGCCAAGAAGAGGAACCTAGGTAAATAGGTGCGTATTCAGCACTTTGCTCAATGAAGCTAACGTACCCTGACAAAAAGAACTGAGAGAAAGAACTGGTAGTCTCTAAGAGCACCTATTAATTCATTCCTCTAAAGTCCTGAATTTCAAAATCCAGAAAGAGAACAAGAATACAACTGTCATAACACCTGAAATTAATGGCTTCTTGAGATAGAGTGAAAGCAGTTTTTAATATATTTTTCTATCTCAAGTAGCCATTCATTGAAATTGTGAACGTGACCTACAGAATACACCTTACATAGATTTACTTTACCCAAGAGATGACTTAGTTATATTCAGCTAAATGCTTCTCAGGAAGTACATACTTGAGTTAATACTAATAAAATAACTTAACTGCAGAATGCATATTTTTAACATGTTTAATATTACCTATTTAGAAATAATGCTAACTTTAAAAGTAATTGAGGTTGTTGGAGCTAGATATGAGGCAATTAATGTAATAAGTTTTACTGGTAAGAGGAAATTGTGTTTACCTATAGCAAAATATAGTTGAGAGAAATCTTGAGTATTTCAAAGAGATCAACTTAGAAATCACACACATTTTGTGTTTTTTTTTTAAATCCTTTTTTTTATTATTATTATTTTTTTAAATATCTTGAGATTTGCTCTATAAAGACTTCAGGCTTCTATGTCTTTAGCGTAACTCTGTGAGTTAGATAAATCATCTTGCAAAAGAAATGTAGGCAAAGATCACTGACTGCATGTGTGTTGAGCCCTCATGTCAACCTTGGGGAGGAAAACTTGGACATTGAAGTAAGGGGGATGGAGGGCACTTAAGGCAAAAGGCAGACAAACCATGATTTAGTTGTAATTTTTTTCACTTGAGAACATTATAGTTATAATGCAACCTGTAGAAATATTGTAATCAGATGTAATTAAATGTTTAAATAACTTTCATGATAACTATAACTTGTTTCATTTCCTTTTAATTACTAGTATTTCAAGATCCAGGGTTGCCATAATTGTTAGCTAGAGAAATTGCTCCTATATTTTTCTGCTGAAAGAACAGCTTAAAGTGCCATTATAGAAGAACTGAAGGGCATGTGCTGAACAGGGAAAGCAGAATGAATAAATGACTCTCAAAAACTTGGATGATCAAAAATATTTTTATTACATCTAAGACATATATAGTATAATTTGTCAGAACTGAACATAAATTCCTTTGACACAAAACTATATTGTTTAATGAAAATAAGCTACACATGGATGGAATCCGCCACTGAATGCTCTATCAACCTCCTGCATTCCAAGAATAGTTGGTAACAATAAATATGGAGAAAAAGTAAAGAACTTTCTACTCAATTTTACACATCATTTACTGTACCTGCACTGATTCCCCTATTAAATGGACATTTTTTCAATGTCACATGCAACATTAGGAGGAAAAGTTATTTTATAGGTTACCTGAGCTGCTCAAAGTGAGCCAATATTGGATGGATGGACATACAGACTAACAGATACATACGTACACCAATATCTCTCTCTTTCAGTGTTGTTCATTTTTATTTTTTTCAGATTGATTCTTTTCTTCCCCATGGGAAGTTATTTTTAGATCACTTTAACTTGTGCTATTTGTTGTGAATAAATCTACAAAATATCTTAATAGATGCAGCAACAAAACATGTTGCTATATGCAGCTTCATAAAGTAAGAAATAGACTTGAATGTAGAAATAGGTTTGATTTTACTTCTACTAACAGAATGTTCTCAGTTTATCTTGGATAAGAGAAGGATCTGGCCCAATGTTGCTTGCATGGTGTAGTAATAGTGAATTAGCATGGAAAATCAGTGCTTCACAAATTTTGGTAATAAATTCCAGAGTTTCAGATTTGATAAATCTAAATGTTCTACTATGGCCATTGGGTCTTGATTTAATTGACAAGCTGCAGTAACCAAAATTCTCCCCAGATATCAAAAATTTCCCCATCTACTAGCACAGGTAGTATGAAGGAGCTGGTATGTTTCCATTAATACAATTCCATATCGATAGTATAACTTGATGAACACTATCAGAATGTAGGAGGAAAGACAAAAACAATTACAGCTTTATTTTTTTCCCCATTTCATAAAGCTATAACTAAGGCTTGGTCTACACTATGAGCTTAGGTCGAATTTAGCAGCGTTAAATCAAATTAACCCTGGACACGTCCACACAACGAAGCCCTTTTTTCCAACTTAAAGGGTTCTTTAAACCGGTTTCCTTACTCCACCTCCAACGAGTGGACTAGCGCTGAAATCGGCCTTTCTGAGTCAGATTTGGGTTAGTGTGGATGGAATTCAACGGTATTGGCCTCCGGGAGCTATCCCAGAGTGCTTCATTGTGACTGCTCTGGACAGCACTCTCAACTCAGATGCACTGACCAGGTAGACAAAAAAAGCCCCGCGAACTTCTGAATTTCATTTCCTGTTTGCCCAGCATGGAGAGCACAGGTGACCACGCAGAGCTCATCAGCACAGGTAACCATGATGGAGTCCCAGGATCGCAGAAGAGCTCCAGCATGGACCGAACAGGAGGTACGGGATCTGCTCGCCATATGGGGAGACAAATCAGTGCTAGCTGAACTCTGTAGCAGTAAATGAAATGGCAAAATATTAGAAAAAGTCTCAAAGGCCATGAAGGACAGAGGCCATAACAGGGACACACAGCAGTGCCGCGTGAAAATTAAGGAGCTAAGCAAGCCTACCACAAAGCCAGAGAGGCAAACGGAAGGTCCAGGGCAGAGCTGCAGACATGCCGCTTCTACGCGGAGCTGCATGCCATGCTAGGGGGTGCAGCCACCACTACCCCAACCCTGTGCTTTGACTCCATCAATGGAGAATCAACGCAACAGGGAAATGGGTTCGGGGTACAAGGAAGATGATGATGAAGACAATGAAGATAGCTCTGTGACAATGCGGTTCTGGTGGAACCCAACTGAGAGTGCCAACTCAGGACAAATTGCTCAAACAGGGCAGTTACAGCCCAAGGCTGGGGTTTTTTCCACCTCTAAGGCAAACCAAACCAGCCAGACTAGGAGGACTTCGGTCTCACCCCCTGGCTAACCGCAAGTCTCACAAGCAATCTCCTTAGACACCCCAGTTTCCCAGTATTACCACCAGTGCCACTCGTTATGGGGACAAATGGTTATGAATACCAATACCCCAGTAAAAGAAAAAGGTTCTCCCGATCCCAAAGGACCAAGCCCCAGACCCAGGTCAATATACAAATCAGATCTTATCCACAAATCACGCTGTTGCCAATCCTTTAGAATCTAAAATCTAAAGGTTTATTCATAAAAGGAAAAGGATAGAGATGAGAGTTAGAATTGGTTAAATGGAATCAATTACATACAGTAATGGCAAAGTTCTTGGTTCAGGCTTGCAGCAGCGATGGAATAAACTGCAGGTTCAAATCAAGTCTCTGGAACATCCCCCGCTGGGATGGGTCCTCAGTCCTTTGTTCAAAGCTTCAGCTTGTAGCAAAGTCCCTCCAGAGGTAAGAAGCAGGATTGAAGACAAGATGGAGATGAGGCATCAGCCTTATATAGTCTTTTCCAGGTGTAAGAACACCTTTGTTCTTACTGTGGAAAATTACAGCAAGATGGAGTCTGGAGTCACATGGGCCAGTCCCTGCATACTTTGCTGAGATACAAGGCGTATCTGCCTTCTCTCAATGGGTCCATTGTATAGCTGATGGTCCTTTAATGGGCCATCAAGCAGGCTAGGCAGAGCTAACACCATGTTGTCTGGGATGTCACCCAGCAGCATAGCCTAAGTTTGCCATACAGACAGTATAGAGCCAATATTCCTAACTTCAACTACAAAACTGATACATACATATAGACAGCATAATTATAACCAGTAAACCATAACCGTGTCTTAGACACCCCATTTGACCCCCTTTATACAAGATCTGGGTGCCACTACCAGACCTTGGTTGCAACAATGATCTATACGGTCCCAGATTATATCAATAACGTCACACCCCCAACGCAAAATTGATGCAGGAAGGGATGTCACAAACATCACTGACTGCATCCTAAGAGCTCTCCACTCTGGACAATGCATCAGCTACAATATTTTCTTTTCCCCTTATGTGGACTATATCCATTTCATACTCCTGAAGGGCTAAACTCCAACGCAGCAACCTGGAGTTGTTGCCCTTGGCCCTGTGCAGCCAGACCAGAGGGGCATGATCACTCAACACAGTGAATTTTTTATTGTACAAATAGGGCTTAAGTTGCTTGACAGCCCAGACAATGGCATAACATTCCTTTTCAATGGTAGCGTAATTTTGCTCAGTGGGGGACAATTTCTTACTTAGATATGCCACGGGATGTCTCTTCCCTCCTTCCCCCTCTTGCATCAGCACTGCCCCCAGCCCAATATTGGAAGCGTCTGTACATAATAAAAAGGGCTTTTCAAAATCTGGGCTGGCCAAAACAGGCTCCTTGGCCAAAGCGCTCTTTATGCTTTGAAAACCCTGCTCACAGGCCTCTGTCCACAGCACCCGGTCTGGTTTTTCCTTTTTCGTCAGGTCTGTGATGGGAGCAACAATGTCGCTGAATCCCTGCACAAATCTCCTGTAATAGTTGGCCAGACCAATGAAGGATTGGACCTGCTTTTTAGTTCTAGGGGTTGGCCAGTTTTTAATGGCCTCTACCTTTACAGGCTCTGGGCGCAGTTGCCCATTGCCCACCCTGTGCCCCAGGTAGGTCACCTCAGCAGCTCCCATTCTGCATTTAGAAACCTTAACCGTTAGATTGGCCTCCCTGAGCCGGTGCAGCACAATCCCTATGTGGTTCAGGTGATCTTGCCACGAACTGCTGAATACGGCCAGGTCGTCTATATAGGCCCTCGCAAAAGATTCTAATCCCCGTAGGACCTCATTTATAAGTCTCATGAACGTAGCCCCTGAATTTCGCATCCCAAAGGGCAGCACTTTGAACTCATATAGGCCCGATTCCACTATGAAAGCGGATTTTCCTTGTGCCTCGGCATCTAGGGGTATTTGCCAGTACCCCTTAGTCAGGTCCAGGGTGCTTATAAACCTTGCCCCTCCCAGCGTATCCAGTAGATCCTCTATTCTGGGTGTGGGGTAAGGGTCAGGCTGGGTGATAGCATTTAGCTTCCTGTAATCCACACAAAACCTCATGGTCTTATCCTTTTTTGGCACCATCACAATGGGAGAGGCCCAGGGGCTCTGGGATCTGGTGATTATTCCCATTGTCAACATGCTCTCCACCTCTTCCTGGATCTGTCTTTGCATCTCTCCCTTGGCCCTGTAAGCTCTGCTAGGGGCTGGGCGGGGACCCACCGTCTGAATGGAGTGTGTCATCCTATCTGTGAGCCCTGGCCTATTGGAGAATGTTTGCTTGTGGTGTTTTAACAGCCTCAGCAGTTCCTTTCTTTGAGGGGGGGTTAAATCCTCCCCCATCTCAATGCTCTCAAGAGGCGTCTCCTCCTGGCTTTCAGCAACCATGTCAATTAAAGGGGCAGATCCTGCCTCTTCCTCAGCATAACAGATTGTGTTCACATTTACCTCCCTTGAATGGTAGGCCTTCATTCTGTTCACATGCACTGTCTGCACACTTCCCTGGACCTGGGGCTTCCTCACATCATAGGTAACCTCATTAATCCTTTCCACTACCTCCATGGGTCCAGACCAAACATCTTTCATTTTGTTCTTCCTGACAGGATCTAGCACCAACACCATGTCCCCTATTTCAAACGCTCTCTCTTTAGCATCTCTGTCATACCAGGCTTTCTGCGTATCCTGGCTCTCTTTCAGATTCTGCTCAACCAACTTCATCATCTCCTGCAAACTCTCCTTGAATTGAGCCACATACTCGGCCACCGGCTGCTCTGCCTCCTCCACATTACCTTCCCACGAGTCACGAACCAAATCTAGGGGCCCCCGGACCTGCCTCCCATAGAGCAGTTCAAAGGGAGCAAACCCTGTAGACTCTTGGGGCACACTCCTGTATGCATACAATAGATACGGCAGCATAACATCCCAGTCATTCTGGCGTCTATCCACATACATTTTCAACATAGACTTCAGGGTTCCATTGAACCTCTCCACTAGACCATTAGTCTGGGGGTGGTAGGGAGCGGCTTTCAGGTGCTTCACCCCACATAACTCCCACAACTGTTTGAAAACCACAGACATAAAGTTAGACCCACGGTCAGACAATATTTCCTTGGGAAAACCCACTCTGCTGAAAATAGAGAACAAGGCCACTGCCACTGTCTCTGCCTCGATATTAGCCAAGGCTACAGCCTCCGGATATCTGGTAGCAAAATCTACCAACACCAGGATGTATTTCTTCCCATTTCTGGAAGGTTTAGGGAGTGGCCCCACAATATCCACAGCTACTCTGGCAAAAGCTTCCCCAATAATGGGCAGAGGCTGGAGGGGCACCTTGCTAGGCCCCCTTAACCCCTTACGCTTCTGGCACAGCTCACAGCTCCTGCAGTAATCTCTCACTGACCCCGAAAGGTGAGGCCAGTAGAAATTCTGCTCTAGCCTGTCACACGTTTTGCCTATACCCAGATGTCCTGCAAAGGGACTATCATGAGCCAACTTCAACAAATCATTGCGGTAACTCTCAGGTACCACAAGCTGTTTGCGAGCTGTTGCTTGGGAATTCTTCCTTCCCCTAGGTGGTTCCCTATACAACAGCCCATCCTGCATAAAAAACCTGCCTCTCTCTTCACAGGCTGGGACCTGACTCTGAGCATCATTCCTGGCCCTCTCTAGAGATACATCACTCTGCTGAGCCACAATGAATTTATTCTGGGTTTTGTTTGGATTCAGAATCATCTCTGATATTTCAGATAAACCCTCACTTGATCCATCTTGAGAGGCACTCTCTGTCTGGTTGCTGCCCCCCTCACTGCCATTAGTCAGGGTATCTGCCCCAGCCCCAAATTCTTTCTGTGACCTGGTCACTACATTAACTTGGCCAGGCACCCCCAATATGTTATTTCCTACCAAGACATCAGCCGGAATCAAATCCCGGACGGCAGCCTTCACATCCCCTTTAAAGCCATCCCACTCCAGGTGGATTCTGGCCATCGGCAGGTTCACAGAATACTCGGATAACGCCACTACCGTCACATACTCCCCCGGCAGCATGTCCTCCGGCTTCACCAGATGTCCCTTGACTATAGTTACATCCGAGCCAGTGTCTCGCCATCCCGTGCATTCAACATCATTGACCTTTGCCTCCATGATAAACCTCTCACTCCCCTGCCATGCCTCAGTCCTGACATAACTGGTGAGCTTATCACCTCCTCCCATGCCACTGGAGACGATGGGGTTAACATTAGCTACTGCTGTGCTTGCACCTGAACTTAAGGTGGAGCTGTTGTGGCTTGGTTCAGCCTGAGTGCTCAGGGTAATGGAGTTGGCATTTATCGTGGCATTTGGGGTTGCTGGCTTTGGGCTGCCCTTCAGGGTCGGGCAATCTGGTCTCATGTGGCCCAGCATACCACAGTGATAGCATGTAATCTGTTCCGTCCTGGGATGAGAGTTCCTACCCTCCGGGCCCCCTTGAACTCCTCTAGAAGAGTCAGGGACAGATTTACTTTTAAATCCCTCCCTCCTCTTGAACTGGGGAGAATGGTGATTAGTTTTCCCCGGGGTTTTACACCCTTCTCGAGCCCTGTTCTGGGTGTGGGCATCCGCAATCTCTGCTGCCCGTAGGACTGACTCAGGGTCCCTGTCACACACAGCTGCTCTCACATGGTCAGGCACAATGTCTAAGAACTGTTCCAAAGTTATCAAATCCAGCAGTTTTTCAAAACTCCCATGCGCCTTGGCCCCCACAACCCACTTTTTAACAAAACCCATCAGCTTATGAGCACATTCTACAAAAGTACAATCCTTAGACATTTTAAACTCTCTAAACTTAACTCTGTAAGATTCAGGAGTAACCTTGAATCGCCTTAACACAGAATCTTTAAACTGCCCATAATCCAAGGCTTCTTGTTCCCCCAAGTCATTAAATACCTCCCTGGCTTTTCCAGTCAGTCTGGTCAGCAGGACAGGCATTCGCTGACCCTCGGGGATCTGGTACAGATTGCAGAGGCGTTCAAAGGTAGACAAAAACTCCTCTATATCCTCAGTATCATTGTAAATGGGACACATCCTTTCCCAGTTTTTCTCATGGCGGGGGGGAGGTGGAGTACCAGGTGGGGATGACTTTCTCCGCTCTTCCAGTACTTGGAGCTGAAGTCTGGCCGTCTCCTGTTCAGCAGCGAGCAGCTCTAGACGTCCCTTACGAGCTCTCTCTTCTCTCTCATCAGCCTCCTTCTTTCTTTGATCGGCTTCTTTCTCTCTCTCAGCAGCCTCCTTCTCTCTCTCAGCAGCCTCCTTCTCTCTCTCAGCAGCCTCCTTCTCTCTCTCTCTTTCTAATTCTGCTATTTTTTGCTTCTCCAGCAATCGAAGATCTGCTAGCTTCTGTTCATGCTCAAATTGCAGTTTACTTGTCACCCTTTGCATTCTAATTTTTTCTGCCTCTTCTGCAGCCTCAGGTAAGGGCTGTGCTCTTGCCCCCTGATCACTGGCTATTAACAGGTTTCTCAGTTCTTGATTTGTAGCTTTCTTTCTAAAGCTTATCCTCTTTTCTGAACACAAATTTTCCAGGGCTTTTTTGCCAAGTCCCTCATATGCTCTTTGCTCAGCCATTGCAGCAGTTCTTTAACCAACAAAACTCTCAATCCCAAAACTCAAATTTGGACAGCGTGGGGTTCTGACCCAAAGCTTAATTGACCTGGTTCTGTGGATCCAAGCACGACTACGCCACTGTGACAATGCGGTTCTGGTGGAACCCAACTGAGAGTGCCAACTCAGGACAAATTGCTCAAACAGGGCAGTTACAGCCCAAGGCTGGGGTTTTTTCCACCTCTAAGGCAAACCAAACCAGCCAGACTAGGAGGACTTCGGTCTCACCCCCTGGCTAACCGCAAGTCTCACAAGCAATCTCCTTAGACACCCCAGTTTCCCAGTATTACCACCAGTGCCACTCGTTATGGGGACAAATGGTTATGAATACCAATACCCCAGTAAAAGAAAAAGGTTCTCCCGATCCCAAAGGACCAAGCCCCAGACCCAGGTCAATATACAAATCAGATCTTATCCACAAATCACGCTGTTGCCAATCCTTTAGAATCTAAAATCTAAAGGTTTATTCATAAAAGGAAAAGGATAGAGATGAGAGTTAGAATTGGTTAAATGGAATCAATTACATACAGTAATGGCAAAGTTCTTGGTTCAGGCTTGCAGCAGCGATGGAATAAACTGCAGGTTCAAATCAAGTCTCTGGAACATCCCCCGCTGGGATGGGTCCTCAGTCCTTTGTTCAAAGCTTCAGCTTGTAGCAAAGTCCCTCCAGAGGTAAGAAGCAGGATTGAAGACAAGATGGAGATGAGGCATCAGCCTTATATAGTCTTTTCCAGGTGTAAGAACACCTTTGTTCTTACTGTGGAAAATTACAGCAAGATGGAGTCTGGAGTCACATGGGCCAGTCCCTGCATACTTTGCTGAGATACAAGGCGTATCTGCCTTCTCTCAATGGGTCCATTGTATAGCTGATGGTCCTTTAATGGGCCATCAAGCAGGCTAGGCAGAGCTAACACCATGTTGTCTGGGATGTCACCCAGCAGCATAGCCTAAGTTTGCCATACAGACAGTATAGAGCCAATATTCCTAACTTCAACTACAAAACTGATACATACATATAGACAGCATAATTATAACCAGTAAACCATAACCGTGTCTTAGACACCCCATTTGACCCCCTTTATACAAGATCTGGGTGCCACTACCAGACCTTGGTTGCAACAATGATCTATACGGTCCCAGATTATATCAATAACGTCACAAGCTCACAGCAAGGAAGCGGAGAAACCGGTTTCCCCAACAGCCAGGATATGTTTATCACCCTGGACTGGAACCAGTAACCCCCGAACTCACCCAAGGCATGCTCCCAGACCCTAAGGGCTCACAAGGGACCTCTGGTGAGTGTACCTTTGTAAATATTACACATGGTTTAAAAGCAAGCGTGTTTAATGATTAATTTGCCCTGGCAATCACGGACAGTACAGCTACTGGAAAAGTCTGTTAACGTGTATGGAGATGGAGCGGAAATCCTCCAGGGACATCTCCAGAAACCTCTCCTTCATGTACTCCCAAAGCCTTTGCAAAAGGTTTCTGGGGAAGGCTGCCTTATCCCGTCTGCCGTGGTAGGACACTTTACCACGCCAGGCCAGTAGCACGTAGTCTGGAATCATTGCATAACAAAGCATGGCAGCGTATGGTCCCGGTGTTTGCTGGCATGCAGACAACATTCATTCCTTATCTCTCTTTTTTATCCTCAGGAGAGTGATATCATTCACGGTCACCTGGTTGAAATGGGTGATTTTATTAAGGGGACATTCAGAGGTCCCCGTTCCTGCTCGGCTGAACAGAAATATTCCCCGCCGTTAGCCATGCGGTGGGGGGGAGGGGTGAAGTGATCATCCCAGAGAATTGGGTGTGGGGGGAAGGGGGGTTAGTTGGGTTTGTGCTGCATGTTAACCTGGAAACTGCAGCCCCTCCTTTTACATTGCAAACCCATTTTAAATGGCCAACCCAACGGGTGCTTGGTATGGGAAATGAGGACGCTGCTGTTTGAAACCATTCCCACATGTTATGAAGGTTAAAAAAGCCAAAAGACTGTGGCTTACCATGGCTTCCTGAAACCCGAATTCTGTTGCCTGGCACTGCGTGAGTGATCTCTCACACCAAACCGGCAGGCCCTCAATATAAGAGGAAAAACGCGACCTTGAAACGAAAGCACATGTGCTGTGTAATGTGAACAGCAAAATTTTACGTGAAAGAGTGCACCCATTGTTCTCTAAAATGTGTCTTTTTTAACCACCTCTCCCTTCTCCACCCGCTGCAAATGTTTCTCCTTCGCAAAGGCTAGTGAAGATTAGAAGGAGAAAACAGCAGACTTGGGATGATATGTTCTCGGAGCTCCAGATGTCCTCCCACGCTGAAAGAGCACAGCAGAATGCGTGGAGGCAGTCAATGTCAGAGTGCAGAAAAGCACAATATGAACGAGAGGAGAGGTGGCGGGCTGAATCGCGGGATGAACAGAGCAAGTGGCAGGCTGAAGAGGATAGGTGGCGTCAGCTTGCAGACAGAAGGCAAGAGTCGATGCTCCAGCTGCTGGAGCATCAAACTGATATGCTCCACCATATGGTTGAGCTGCAAGAAAGGCACAAGGAGCAGAGACCGACGCGGCAGCACCTGTGTAACCAACACCCCTCCTCCCCAAGTTCCATAGCCTCCTCACCCAGACGCCCAAAAACGTGGTGGAGGGGGGCCTCCGGCCACCCAGCCACTCCACCCCAGATGATTGCCCAAGCATCAGAAGGCTGTCCTTAAATAAGTGTTAAAGTTTTAAAGTTTTAAAGTTTTAAACTGCAGCGTGTCCTTGTTCTTCACTCCTCTCCCACCCATCCTGGGCTACCGTGGCAGTTATCCCCTAGTTGTGTAATGAATTAATAAAGAATGCATGAATGTGAAGTTACAATGACTTTATTGCCTCTGCAAGCGGTGCTTGAACGGGAGAGGGGATGGTGGTTAGCTTACAGGGAAGTAGAGTGAACCGGTGGGGGGGGGATTCATCAAGGAGAAACAAACAGAACTTTCACACCGTAGCCTGGCCAGTCACAAAACTGGTTTTCAAAGCTTCTCTGATGTGCAGCGCGCCCTGCTGTACTCTTCTAACCGCCCTGGTCTCTGGCTGCGCATAATCAGCAGACAGGCGATTTGCCTCAACCTCCCACTCCGCCATAAATGTCTCCCTCTTACTCTCACAGATATTGTGGAGCGCACAGCAAGCAGCAATAACAATTGGAATATTGGTTTCACTAAGGTCTATCCAAGTCAGTAAACTGCGCTAGCGTGCTTTTAAACGTCCAAATGCACATTCTATCACCATTCTGCACTTGCTCAGCCTATAGTTGAACAGGCTGCCTGTGTACGGCTTCGTGAGCCATGGCATTAAGGGGTAGGCTGGGTCCCCAAGGATAACTACAGGCATTTCAACATCCCTAATGGTTATTTTCTGGTCTGGGAAGAAAGTCCCTTCCTGCAGCTTTTGAAACAGACCAGAGTTTCTGAAGATGTGAGCATCATGTTCCTTTCCCGGCCATCCCACGTTGATGTTAGTGAAACATCCCTTGTGATCCACCAGGGCTTGCAGCAGCATTGAAAAGTACCCTTTTCAGTTTATGTACTCGGTGGCTTGGTGCGCCGGTGACAAGATAGGGATATGGGTTCCGTCTATCACCCCACCACAGTTAGGGAATCCCATTGCAGCAAAGCCATCCACTATGACCTGCACGTTTCCTAGAGTCACTACCCTTGATATCAGCAGGTCTTTGATTGCGTTGGCTACTTGGATCACAGCAGCCTCCACAGTAGATTTGCCCACTCCAAATTGATTCCCGATTGACCGGTAGCTGTCTGGCGTTGCAAGCTTCCACAGGGCTATCACCACTCGCTTCTCAACTGTGAGGGCTGCTCTCATCCTGGTATTCTGGCGCTTCAGGGCAGGGGAAAGCAAGTCACAAAGTTCCATGAAAGTGCCCTTACGCATGCAAAAGTTTCGCAGCCACTGGGAATTGTCCCACACCTGCAACATGATGCGGTCCCACCAGTCTGTCCTTGTTTCCCGGGCCCAGAATCGGCATTCCACGCATAAACCTGCCCCAGTAACACCATGATTTGCACATTGCTGGGGCCCGTACTTTGGGAGAGGTCTATGTCCATGTCAATTTCTTCATCACTCTCGTCGCCGCACTGCAATCGCCTCCTCGCCTGGTTTTGCTTTGGCATGTTCTGGCTCTGCATATACTCCAGGACAATGCGCATGGTGTTCACAGTGCTCATAATTGCCGTGGTGATCTGAGCGGGCTCCATGATCCCAGTGCTATGGCGCCTGGGCTGAAAAAAGGCACGAAACTATTTTCTGAGGGAGGGAGGGAGGGGAGAGTGACAACATGGCTTACAGGGAATTAAAATCAACAAAGGTGGCTGTGCATCAGGGAGAAATACAAACAACTGTCACACAGAATGCCCCCCCCCCCCCAAGATTGAACTCAAAACCCCGGGTTTAGCAAGCCGTTGATTTCACAGAGGGATGGGGAAGCAAATGAATACAGAACAAATCTGGTCCATCTATCTTTTACATCTTAGGCTGGCAGCAGACGGTGCAGCATGACTGACAGCCATCGGCATCTTCTGGGTTCTTGGCAGAAGATGCTGCATTACGACTGCTAGCCATCATCGATAAGACGGTGCAATCGGACTGCCGGCAGGACTGAGACTCCAGGAGACAAAACATGTCTGCCCGGGTGCCTCTGACCGAACTCACTGAGGAGTACGACGACGATGGATACCAGTCATAATACAGCATCTGCTGCCAAGAGGCAAGTTGCTGCTGCTGTATAGCAATGCAGTCCCACGTCTGCCAGCACCCAGATAGCCGATGACAGCTACCAGTCATACTGCACCGTCTACTGCCAAAAGGCAATTAGCTGCTGCTATGTAGCAATGCAGTACCACGTCTGCTGGCACCCAGATGACATATGGTGATGCTGAGATGAGCGGGCTCCATGCTTGCCGTGGTATGTCGTCTGCACCGGTAACCCAGGAAAAAAGGTGCGAAACGATTGTCTGCCATTGCTCTCACGGAGAGGGGACTGATGACATGTATCCAGAATCCCCCGCGACACTGTTTTTGCCTCATCAGGCATTGGGATCTCAACCCAGAATTCTAATGGGCAGCGGAGGCTGCAGTAACTGTGGGATAGCTACCCACAGTGCAACGCTCCGGAAGTCGACGCTAGCCTCGGTACTGTGGAGGCGGTCTGCTGACTTAATGCACTTAGAGCATTTTATGTGGGGGGGACGCACAATCGACTGTATAAAAACGATTTCTATAAAACCAGCTTCTATAAATTCGACCTAATTTTGTAGTATAGACATACCCTAAGGCATTATTCTATTTCCATTTGGGAGAAGAGATAACCTTGTGGGTAAGAGACTGGACAAGGCTCAAGATCTAAGGTAAAATTTTCAGAAGTACCTAAGTGACTTAGGAGTCTGTCACTTTTGAAAATGGGACTTAGGCTCTAAGTAAGTCATTTAGGCACTTCTGAAAATTTATCTTTTACTTCCTCCCTCTACCTGTGTTTTTAAACAGGTCAGAATTTGGCCCTATTGATCACATTTTCAGAAAAACCATCTAAATCGCACTCCCAGAACTTGCATGTGCACCTGTTTACCAAAAAAAGAAAAGGAATTTACAGTGATCATATGATTTGTATGTGCACAATTATCTGCTAACTGTGTCAGATGCCAAACTGCGTGTATGTATGTTAATTTTTTGAACACAGTTTCAGAGGCTCCTATGAAAAGCTTAGCACTTAGATTTCAGCCCAGCTACAGTATAGGCCTCTGCCTTTAAATTTTCTGGGAAAGCAAACCTCATATAGGTATCCCTGTACACATATTAGGATTTTGTTCTACAGCTTTGTGGCGCTGAACTTTGGGGATAAATAATCTGTCATCTAAGTCTTTATATCACGCTTGTCACTAGTATCTCAGTAAGCTGACTTTTTTTCATTAACTATTGATTTTACTCTGGGAAAAATTGTGTTGTAAATATATCAATGGGCATCAGAATTTATTTTTGGATTCTCTGTGGTTTCCAAGAAACGTATTGTCACAACCAGGCAGGTCATGACCTAGTAGTCATAAACAGAGTTTGCAGTCACAAGATGAAAGTAAGCTGGCTCAGGATAACTGGAGGTCAGAACCCCGAATCAGATGCCAGGAGTCCTGCCAGGTCAGGATGCCAGGAAATGAAGCCAGGGGAAAAGGAGCATGAAGCACAAGGCACACAGTCCAAAACAGGGTGGAGCCCAGTTCTGACAGTTTCCTGTTTCTGCTGCTGGCTTAAGTAGAGCCAGTAGGCCAATCAGTTGCTCTAGGACTCTGCCAATAGGACAGCAGGGGAAAAGCCTCAAACTGGAGCTGGGCTTCATGGGTCCCAGGTAAGCAAGCATTAGCAGGCTGCCAGATGGAGGATGGGAACATGACTGTTCCTATAAAACCTGCAAATTGAGACCAGTGAGTCATGACATCTATACTGGAAATTGTTCAGATTGGATATATCATCTTGGAAAAATAAACTTTCACAACAGGAATGCTGTTTGAAATTTAGAAAAATGAGTTAATGTAGCAAATTTTGCTGAGATTTGGCTTCCTATCTATGATTTTCATTTAATCAATATCTCTTTCATATAAATGTATTTGCATATTTATAGTACCTACTATTGAACTACTTCATACTGTACTAATATAGTTTTTGGCATACTATTATGAAATCCCATTTGTTTAGGCTCATTGGGAAATACTGTAGGCAGAAATTTAGTTATTTTATCCATAAAATAAACTGAGTTCTCTAAAATACCATACAATAATTCCTAATGAACGCTAATACACTGTTGTTTGAAAATGGAATATCTCTCTGATAATTTTTCAAGGAACAGAACTAAGTGGTACATTTCATAAATGGAATGCCAAACAAGTTTAGGTTAAATATTTGAGAGTGCTAATGACAGAAGTAGATGTAAAACTTGAACCTTACCCTCTGATGCTTTGCACTTCAATTTCAATGGGTCTGCTGTAAGTGGTTGCAGAATCAGGCCCCTATTGGTGAAGTATTGTATTGTTTCTCAAACTGTTCTTAGCAGCTTGAGCTATAAGCTTAGTTAAACATTGTAATTTGAAGACTTGCATAATGATTTTTTACATGCCAGAACTCTCACCGAAAAGATAATATTAAAGTATTTTAAAACAAAATCACCAATTTCACCAATCTACTAGAATTTTTGAGGGGGTCATCAAGCATGTGGACAAGGGGGATCCAGAGGATATTGTGTACTTACATTGTCAGAAAGCCTTTGACAGGGTCCCTCACCAAAGGCTCTTAAGCAAAGTAGCTATCATGGGGTAAGAGGGAAGGTCCTCTCATTGATGGTAACTGGTTAAAATATAGGAACCAAAGGGTAGGAACAAATGGTCAGCTCTCAGAATGGAGAGAGGTAAATAATGGTGCCCCCCTGGGGATCTGTACTGGGACCAGTCCTATTCAGCATATTCATAAATGATCTGGGAAAACGGATGAACAGTGAGGTGACAACATTTTCAGATGATACAAAACTACTCAAGATATTTCAGTCCAAAACAGACTGAAGGGTTACAAAGGGATCTCAAGTATCAGAGGGGTAGCCGTGTTAGTCTGAATCTGTAAAAAGAACAGAGGGTCCTGTGGCACCTTTAAGACTAACAGAAGTATTAGGAGCATAAGCTTTCGTGGATAAGAACCTCATTTCTTCAGATGCAAGTAATGGAAATTTCCAGAGGCAGGTATAAATCAGTATGGAGATAACGAGGTTAGTTCAATCAGTGAGGGTGAGGTGCTCTGCTAGCAGTTGAGGTGTGAACACCAAGGGAGGAGAAACTGCTTCTGTAGTTGGATAGCCATTCACAGTCTTTGTTTAATCCTGATCTGATGGTGTCAAATTTGCAAATGAACTGGAGCTCAGCAGTTTCTCTTTGGAGTCTGGTCCTGAAATTTTTTTGCTGTATGATGGCTACCTTTACATTTGCTATCGTGTGGCCAGGGAAGTTGAAGTGTTCTCCTACAGGTTTTTGTGTATTGCCATTCTTGATATCTGACTTGTGTCCATTTATCCTCTTGCTGTCCAGTGACTGTCCAGCTTGGCCAATGTACATAGCAGAGGGGCATTGCTGGCACATGATGGCATATATAACATTGGTGGACGTGCAGGTGAATGAGCCGGTGATGTTGTAGCTGATCTGGTTAGGTCCTGTGATGGTGTTGCTGGTGTAGATATGTGGGCAGAGTTGGCATCGAGGTTTGTTGCTTGGGTTGATTCCTGAGCTAGAGTTGTTATGGTGCGGTGCGTGGTTGCTGGTGAGAATATGCTTAAGGTTGGCAGGTTGTCTGTGGGCAAGGACTGGCCTGCCTCCCAAGGTCTGTGAAAGTGAGGGATCATTGTCAGGATGGGTTGTAGATCACTGATGATACGTTGAAGAGGTTTAAGCTGAGGACTGTAGGTGATGGCCAGCGGAGTTCTGTTGGTTTCTTTTTTGGGCCTGTCTTGTAGCAGGAGGCTTCTGGGTACACGTCTGGCTCTGTTGATTTGTTTTTCTATTTCCTTGTGTGGGTATCGTAGTTTTGAGAATGCTTGGTGAAGATCTTGTAGGTGTTGGTCTCTGTCTGAGGGGTTGGAGCAGATGCGGTTGTACCTCAGCGCTTGGCTGTAGATGATGGATTGTGTGGTGTGTCCGGGGTGGAAGCTGGAGGCATGAAGGTAGGTGTAGCGGTTGGTGGGTTTTCGGTATAGGGTGGTGTTAACGTGGCCATCGCTTATTTGTACTGTGGTGCCTAGGAAGTGGACCTCCCGTGTAGATTGGTCCAGGTTGAGGTTGACGGTGGGGTGGAAGCTGTTGAAATCATGGTGGAATTCTTCCAGGGTCTCCTTCCCATGGGTCCAGATGATGAAGATGTCATCAATGTAGCGTAGGTAGAGAAGGGGCATGAGTGGACGAGAGCTGAGGAAGCGTTGTTCCAGGTCAGCCATAAAAATGTTGGCATATTGTGGGGCCATGTGGGTGCCCATAGCGGAGCCACTGGTCTGGAGGTATATATTGTCACCAAATTTGAAATAATTGTGCGTGAGGATAAAGTCACAGAGCTCAGCAACAAGCTGTGCTGTGTCATCATCAGGGATACTGTTCCTGACAGCTTGTATTCCATCTGTGTGTAGGATGTTTGTGTAGAGAGCCTCCACATCCATGGTGGCTAGGATGGTGTTTTCTGGGAGGTCACCAATGCATTGTAGTTTTCTCAGGAAATCAGTGGTGTCACGGAGATAGCTGGGAGTGCTGGTGGCGTAGGGTCTGAGTAGGGAGTCCACATATCCAGACAGTCCTTCAGTGAGAGTGCCAATGCCCGAGATGATGGGACATCCAGGATTTCCAGGTTTGTGGATCTTGGGTAGTAGATAGAATAACGGGGCACTAAAGGTATGTTGATTTGTTCCTGTGTCAGTGTAGGAGTCTGAGTAGATGGTGCAGTTTCCTAGTGTATTCCTCAGTGGGATCTGAGGAAAGTGGCCTGTAGAATTTTTGGTATTGGAGAGTTGTCTGGCAGCCTCCTTCTGGTAGTCAGACCTGTTCATGATGACAACAGCCCCTCCTTTATCAGCCTTTTTGATGATAATGCCAGGGTGGTTTCTGAGGCTGTGGATGGCATTGCGTTCTGCACAACTTAGGTTATGAGGTAAGCGATGTTGTTTTTCCACCATTTCTGCCTGTGCATGTCGGCGGAAGCATTCTATGTATAGGTCCAGACTGTCATTTCGATCCTCAGGAGTCCATGTGGAGTTCTTCTTCCTGTGTTGTTGGTGGGAGGGTATCTGTGTATCAGTGCACTGTTCAGTGTTATCTTGAAAGTATTCTTTGAGTCGGAGGCAGCGAAAATAGGCTTCCAGATCACCACAGAACTGTATCATGTTCGTGGGGGTGCTGGGGCAAAAGGAGAGTCCCCAAGATAGGACAGACTCTTCTGCTGGGTTGAGTGTGCAGCTGGATAAATTGACGATATTGCTGGGTGAGTTAGGGGTACACCTGCTGTGGCCCCATGTGGCAGGTAGGATTTTAGACAGCTTACGGTCCTTTTTCCTTTGTAGAGAGGTGAAGTGTGTAATGTAGATCTCCTGTCTTATTTTAGTAAAGTCCATTTGTATGGAGGGTTGGTTATTTATGAAAGTCTCCAGGTTGGAGAGCTCTTTTTTGATGTTTTTCTGTTTGCTGTATAGGATGCTGATCAGGTGGTTCCTCAGTTTCCTTGATAGTGTATGGCATAATCTCTCACTGTGGTCTGTGCAGTATGTAGATAGCAATGGATTTTTCACCCTCAGTCCATTTGGTATGATGTCCATCCATT
The DNA here is from genome assembly GCF_027887155.1 of Malaclemys terrapin pileata. Classification (NCBI taxonomy): domain Eukaryota; kingdom Metazoa; phylum Chordata; order Testudines; family Emydidae; genus Malaclemys; species Malaclemys terrapin. The sequence goes on along the minus strand of NC_071513.1, from coordinate 30,732,400 downwards.
TGCATTTGGAAAGGAAGATGATATTTGTCTGTATTTGTGCAAGTTTCTTCATGGGGTTGATAGATTTCCATTCCATACGGCTAAATGCAGTGCCTTGCATGGAGTCATGTATCAGAGGGGTAGCCGTGTTAGTCTGAATCTGTAAAAAGCAACAGAGGGTCCTGTGGCACCTTTAAGACTAACAGAAGTATTGGGAGCATAAGCTTTCGTGGGTAAGAACCTCACTTCTTCAGATGCAAGTAATGGAAATTTCCAGAGGCAGGTATAAATCAGTATGGAGATAACGAGGTTAGTTCAATCAGGGAGGGTGAGGTGCTCTGCTAGCAGTTGAGGTGTGAACACCAAGGGAGGAGAAACTGCTTCTGTAGTTGGATAGCCATTCACAGTCTTTGTTTAATCCTGATTTGATGGTGTCAAATTTGCAAATGAACTGGAGCTCAGCAGTTTCTCTTTGGAGTCGGGTCCTGAAGTTTTTTTGCTGTAAGATGGCTATCTTTACATCTGCTATTGTGTGGCCAGGGTGGTTGAAGTGTTCTCCTACAGGTTTTTGTATATTATCATTCCCGATATCTGACTTGTGTCCATTTATCCTCTTGCTGTCCAGTGACTGTCCAGTTTGGCCAATGTACATAGCAGAGGGGCATTGCTGGCACATGATGGCACATATATAACATTGGTGGACGTGCAGGTGAATGAGCCGGTGATGTTGTAGCTGATCTGGTTAGGTCCTGTGATGGTGTTGCTGGTGTAGATATGTGGGCAGAGTTGGCATCGAGGTTTGTTGCATGGGTTGATTCCTGAGCTAGAGTTGTTATGGTGTGGTGCGTGGTTGCTGGTGAGAATATGCTTAAGGTTGGCAGGTTGTCTGTGGGCAAGGACTGGCCTGCCTCCCAAGGTCTGTGAAAGTGAGGGATCATTGTCCAGGATGGGTTGTAGATCACTGATGATACGTTGGAGAGGTTTAAGCTGAGGACTGTAGGTGATGGCCAGTGGATCTCACAATACTGGGTAACTGGGAACAAAATTGCAGATGAAATTCAGTGTTGATAAATGGAAAGTAATGCACAGAGGAAAACATAAATCCAGCTATACGTATAAAATGATGGGGTCTAAATTAGCTGTTACTACTCAAGAAGGAGATCTTGGAGTCACTGTGGATAGTTCTCTGGAAACATCCACTCAATGTGCAGTGGCAGTCAAAAAAGGTAACAGAGTCTTGGGAATCATTAAGAAATGGATAGATAATAAAACAGAAAATATCATATTGCCTCTATATAAATCCTTGGTACACCCACATCTTGAATACTGTGGGCATATGTGGTTGCCCCATCTCAAAAAAGGTACATTGGAATTGGAAAAGGTTCAGAAAAGGGCAATAAAAATGATTAGGGGTATGGAACAGCTTCCGTATGTGGAGAGATTAATAAGATTAGGACTTTTCATCTTGAAAAAGAGACGACTAAGGAGGAGTATGATAGAGGTCTATAAAATCATGACTGGTATGGAGAAAATAAATAAGGAAGTGTTATTTACTCCTTCTCATAACATAGGAACTCTAGGGGGCGGTCACCAAATGAAATTAATAGGCAGCAGGTTTAAAACAAACAAAAGGAAGTATTTCTTCACACAAAGCACAGTCAACCTGTGGAACTCTTTGCCAGAGGATGTTGTGAAGGCCAAGACTATAACAGCATTCAAAAAAGAACTAGATAAATTCATGGAGGATAGGTCCGTCAATGGCTATTAACCAGGATGGGTAGGGATGGTGTCCCTGGCCTCTGTTTGCCAGAAGCTGGGAATGGGCAACAGGGCATGGATCACTTGATGGTTATTCATTCTATTCATTCCCTCTGTGGCACCTGGCATTGGCCACTGTTGGAAGATAGGATAGTGGGCTAAATGTACCTTTGGCCTGACCCAGTATGGCCATTCTTATATTCTTAAAAAGTGGAGGAGGGAAGCTTATGTAAACAATTGTACAGCTATGTGATATCACTAAACTTTATAACAGCAATGTTATGCCCATAACAAATGTATCTTCTGAAAGTTCTAAAACTGGCAGGAGGTCTTGTGAAATGTTTCTACAGAGCACAACTTTTGTTTTGTTCTTCCATCCTTATTACTGAATGTATACTACAGTAGGTGAAACCAAGAGTATAGTTCACCTTGAATTTAATGAAGTATGAAGGTGTTAGATGCTACAGTGCAACTACAAGTACTTTCTTGTAGCATCACTGGACTTAGACTAACCATTTTGGCTATTGATTTGTGGGTCACACGTGTAGTATAAGAAAAAAGGTCTTGATATTTTGCCTGTCTTAGTAGGATGATCATTTGCAATAGCTTCAGCTAAATTTAAAAGTGTGTGGGTTTTTTTTTTTAATGTAGCTAGGTGCTGCCTTGCACAGCATAAGCAAACATTGCAGAGAATTTCCTATAAATTGTCTAAAGATCAGTGTTTCATACCTTATTGAAATGAAAGGTACCATATTATCCCCAATAGCTAGTTTATCACTTTCTAAATCCTATTATTAATATTAATAAATCATAATTTCAGTATTTTTAAATGATTTGATAGGCTGGAAAAGTTACCATTAAAGAGCCTATGTTGGTTTATGCAATGCTTCAAATCTCTAACCTGTCTCTTCAATCCGTCTCCTCAGATGCCATGTTATTCTCTTTCATATCCCCAAACTGTCCTTTTGCCTGAAAGTGATAATCAAAGATCCCCCACTTTCTGAGGACTGTGGCTGATGAGTTTGGTGCTGTGGTGGATAGGGCTGCCCCAGTTGCTTTTGATGACATTTATGTTGCCATGAAAGTGCTCCCAGCGGGCTCTCTGTAACTGAACTGATTCTTTCGCTGACCAGCCAGTGTGAACTCTGTCCACAACAGGGGAATTTATTTGAAAAACTAGTGGAAGTGAGGTACTGATTTAGTGTGTCTTTGATCCTAAATTCTGGGTTATGGAAAATAAATATTTGGCCATGGCTGGAGCCAGGTAGATTGGCATTTCTCTATTAATAGCTCATCCATTGTTCTCTTCAGGACCTTTGGTATTCTCTCTGGAGTTATTTTGTCTCTGATAGTGTTTAATTTCCTGCTTGTTCTCCCTAACAGCCTCCTTTGCTTTAACCCCATGTAGTCTGATAATATCAACCAGGTAAACTGAGGTACATGTGATATTCATGAAAATAATTCATATGTCTCCCTCTTTATCCCATAATGAAGTAGCTAACATGGTCACAGAAGAAATGAACTGTGCAAATACTATGCTAAGGTTCTGGGTTGAGGGCCAGATTATCAAATAATTTAGGTGTGCAACTGTGTGTGCACAATTGTGTGTGCAAACTAGGTAATTGTGTGTAAAAATGTTCTAATAAAAAAAGAGGGGAAAGAGATTAAACTCTTTGAGGTGAAGGTGGATAGATGGATAAGGTAGTCTGAGTTTATTTTTCTCAAGGCATCAATATGGAGGCGGAAGGCTGTTTTGAATACCAAATTAGCAAATTTCTATACTTTTCATTCAGGTTTGTTATAATTTTAATCTTAATTTTGAATTTTCTGGATTTTCTAATTGTTTAAAAATGTGAATACTCTTGAAAAGTAATAAAGACCAAAACACGTATATTTGCCTGCAACTTAAACTCTATTGCAGGGGTCGGCAACCTCTGGCACGCGGCTTGCCGACCCCTGCTCTATCATATTAAATATATATATATACACACACATACAGGAGTCTAACTTGTATTAAAAAAAAAGGTTTAAGGTTGAAAGTGTGTTTCAACTGCTAAAGTAATTGGACAAGGAGCTTACTTAAGAAAAAACATTTTCTTAAGTAAAAAACATTTTTCTCATAAGAGCCAAGAAGCACTTGGCAAACTAATATTATTTGTCAGATTCTGGAACTATACTTGAATTTCTGTAAAATATACTGAGTATAGTGATAATGTAGCATGACATTCAACTAATGTAATTTTGAAAGCCGGTGGAGTAAAAACTTGTAGGGAGATCTGGGGGGGGGGAGGGGGAGAATATTTTAAAATGTTATATTTGGCTCGATTTAATCCATTCTTAAAGCAAAAATAAACAAATAGCACAGTATCTTCCTTATAGATGGTAAAATAATTTCCACGAGACCACCTCCAGCACATCAGATAATAGAGGATGCTGCACTTGGGCCCTGGCAGGTGTTCTGTCCTGTCATCACTTCCCCTGCTGATGCAGAGGAGAGCCAGCTTCCCCAGTAGTGAATGACAGCAACAAGCCAGTCTGTCTTCTTCACTGGTATGTTAGTTTACTTGTCCTTTACAGAAGGTTTTTGGGTCTTGTTTCCTATCATTTCTGTCACTCCAGTGCTGAGTGAGTCCACCTTCATCTATTCTGTATCCTTCTCCATCACCTTTTTTCTCTTTCCTCCTCCATTGCTCCATCTCTGCAGTGCCATCTACCCTCCTCTTTCATTAATCTCAGAAATGACAAACCCAAAATGCTGCTATAATAATTCTGCTTCTGCACAAAACAAAATTCAGTGAGAGGCCCAAAATTAGTTTTCCAGGAACATTTTGAAATGTCAGTTTGTGCTCATAAATGTTTACAGAATAGTGAAGAAGATGACTGAGGACATGTTTGAGTCAAAGTGTGATTTGGAATGAATTTACAAAAAACAATCTCAACTATTCACCTAGCACTGATCGCCACTACCACATAATATACTTAGAGCTCTTAAAATGAAAGGCTTGTGAAGTCAACTTGCAAGATTTCTCTCATGTGGCACCTACTCAGTATTTGTTTTCCCACTGTATTTGCAGGAGACTTTAAACACCAAGATTTTGGCTGACACATCTACCCCCAAAAGGTGATGATTTTACTGAATAATTGTTTTACATTTCATAACAACTTACACTCTTGTAGCTATGTTGGTACGCAGAGTGGTAACTCATTCAGCATCACTAAAAGCAGAATTCTTAATTGGTTCCTAGTGCACAGCTGAACTGATGGACTGAAACAGGAATTTCAAAGCATGGTCATTTCTGTGACTTTACAAAAATCTGCCATGTCTACTAGGAAAGCATTAGTTGAGCTAGTCAAATCTTGACTGCATTGTAATTTATGCCAATAGAAGGTCTGCATTAGTATCAGTGAGCTACTGCTAAGTGCTAAGGTCAGTTGTGCATTTCATACTTCAGCTGCAGAGGAAGAATTTTATTGCTTTTCATAGTCATGCTGCAGTGAAAAGGGTTCTTTACGATGCCACAGACAATTAATTGAGGTACATTACCTAGAAACTAAAAAGGTCACACATGGAACATAATCGACACCTCATAACCCCTATAACTGATTACAGAAATGCAAATGAGTGCTTCTCAGATTCCTCTGAGTAGCATAACTCTTCTCCAGACTTGAATTATCTCTCCATTTTCTTACAGTCTTTATACTTTAAAATGCTTAATTTACCTTTTTCAAGTAATATCAGTCTAAGTTAAAAAATTGTACATCCCCATTCATAAAAGCCTATTAAGTTGCAATTATATCTTTGTGTAATATGCACAGAGAAAGGAACAGAATATATTTTATAAATAAAACACTTTTTAATGCTTCAATAATCCCCTTCAAGGTCATATGTAATACTTGTGGCAAAAAAGGGCAGACATGGAGGGAAACTTGGAACTCTACTAGAATTTTAGGTAATGAAGAACAAACAGTGGGATTTCTTAACAAAAATATCATAGCATCTTTTATGTGCAACCCCTCCCCACCCCAACATATCAAGAATAGGGGTAGGTTAACTAAAGGATAAGATAGTGAAAGATGGGGATCTGAGTTGAGCCTGTTCTATTTAATGCAATATCAAATGTTGAATCCCATTGACTTTAGGAGGAGGAACTAACTTGTATATTGTCATGGTGTTCATTTTCATATCTACACAATGATATTGCACTGTCATATCAAGGTTTCACTGTAGCATTCCTGAATTGTCACACGACATTGCTGTGTAATTTTACTACATGTAACACTGACATGCTGATGCATCATTGTGACTAGCATCCATTGGAAAAATTCCATCAGACTTTTCCAATGTTCAGTTTCCATCAGAAACCTATCTGGCTCCTTGGTGGCCCACCTAGTGGACTGCTGGGGAACTGAAAGCCTGGAAAGTAGCAGCTTCCAGACTTGCAACTGTTTGACAGTCCAGACTCTCAGAGCTTCCAGGGTCTGTACCCCATTCCTAATCATGGGAAATTTGGGGGATCATTCTGAATCAGAATGAAACCAAATTTTGAAATATTAAAATGCTCTGGGAAATATAATGACCTTTCTCTTTCCTGCTTTAATTGTGACTTAACACTGTGCTGCATGCAGGCAGCCCAAATCAAGTATGCCCTTGTATGTAATGGATTTCCATTTAAATTTCCATGCATACAGAGCTCCATCCTCCTTTTAAGTAGGCACAAACCATTATATCCTCTAATGCACACAGCTTTATGCAAAGAAATTATAGCCAAGAGAGTAATTAAGTATGTATATCCATTTTACCTGCTGACATCCTATGTTAAAAAGTCATTCAGAAACTGGATATACCTTCAAGCTGATATTAACAGCAGACTTAGAATTTTGCCTTTCTGAACATATCGCATTTAATGTACAGTTTGTACTTCTTTGGTGATAGTCGTCCCTGTGGGAGGATTCACCCACAGGGACAACAGCAATCTTCTGCCTTCCATTGGTGATGCCACTGTGCAGAGCAACTTGAAAAGTCTAGCCTGGGTCCCAGAGCAGCTTTGCTGACAGACTGCTTGTAGGATGTACTGCATTTTTGATTTCCTCCTGTTACCTGCCATCCTCCTTCGGGAACAGCAACACACCTATTTTTGGCATTATGCTAGTCACTTTGTCTTAATCTTCCATGTACAGATCGATGATTTCTCTCTCTTCTCCTTTCATTCCCATTGTTGTCAGGAGACTGCAGTATTTCCACATCCAGTCCGCCAGCACTCACAATTATCTGCCATTTGGCAGTGGAATTATATGAAAGCTAAGTATAAAAGCCCTGTCTTATTCCACATATTCAGCTGTCTTATCGTATTCAACATATAAATCTCCATCTCGATGCCAATCTCCTGGGTAAATAAGAGACACTGAGTAAGAGTCAAGGCCTGTTGTCTGAGTGTTTAAAAATAAATACAAAGGGTATGGAGGCAGAATTGAGACTGACTGTGGAACCTTACCTTTGAATTCTTAGACTTTCAAACAATATATTTTTAAGCATCCTTTTGACTTACAGCCAGATTCTGCTATGATTACAAGGAGTAGTACTTCGTTCCACAAATAGGCCCATTGGGCCAGATCCTCACTGGTGTAAATTGATGTAGCTACCTTGCCTTTAAGGCAGCTTGATGCTATGCACCAGCTGAGGATCTGGCCCACTTATTGAAATGGGAGTATTCATGAAATAAATAAGGTAAGAGTGTTAAATATTTTCCCTTAGAATTTTCCCTTAGACATGTTTATAAATCTTCAAGTAAGGTTTTCATGCTCAAACAATTCTGTGTTTGTAACCTAAAATGAGTCTCAATGAAGATTTTTTGTTTCCTGGGAATATCTTAAAACAGGCCTGCTGTTCTGAGACTTAAAAGTGAATGTACGTATCTAAATAGTTTAAAATGCATAACTTTATTTTATTTGTAAGATGGTCTGAAAAGCTAATTCTGAAAATTCTATAAAGCCTTCAGCTCACATCTTGGTAAATACAGTGAGCAGGGTGTGGAGGAGCACTGTGGCATGTGTTCAATTCACATTTAAGGTAGCATTTTCCTCCCCTTTTATTATCATTGAGACAAATAAAACATCTTCAGCCATCTCTTCTCCTCACAATGCCATGATACAGGAGGGGGTGCTCATACCCTTGTATCTTCAGATAGAGGGCAGTGGCAGGAAGGGGACAAAGGATTTCCCTCCTAATACTGCCACCCAGAGGAATCCGAGTTGGGGAAAGTCTTGTACATATAATATTACGCCATCATGAGAGAGCTGCCATCCCACAACACTGCACCCTCTGCCCTCCCTCCTTGATATAACACTTGAAGGGGTGTTGGAGAGTCCTGGCCAAGAGAAGGAGACCGAGATAGTGCTACTTTGTCACAGGAATTCATACTAGCAGCAGAAAGAGCAGGGACTATATAAGTACTGTGATTGTCATCCTAGCCCAGGGGTTGGCAACCTCTGGCACGTGGCTCGCCAGGGAAAGACCTTGGTGGGCTGGGCCAGTTTGTTTACCTGCCACTTCCACAGGTTCGGCCGATCGCGGCTCCCACTGGCCGAGGTTCATTGCTCAAGGCCAATGGAGGCTGTGGGAAGCCGAGGACAGCACATCCCGCAGCCCCCATTGGCCTGGGACGACAAACTGCAGCCAGTGGGAGTTGCGATAGGCCAAACCTTAGGACGCGGCAAGTAAACAAACTGGCCTGGCCTAGCCTGCCAGAGTGCTTACCCTGGCGAGCCACATGCCAGAGGTTGCCGACCCCTGTCCTAGTCAATTGGTGTAGGTATTAATTCCCCTGTTAACATGTCACCTGAAAAGCAGTTGAATTCAGAAAAGTGTAATTAAAAAAAACCCCTCAAGATCAATTTAAATTCAAGTTAAGCAGACATGACCTTTGACAAGTCAGTTTTCAGCTATTGCAAGTCATTATAGGTAAATAAACACAGAAGGGAAAAGTCTTGCCTTTTTGAAGTTCTCATTTGAGCATCTTGATACTGTGTCCTAACAAGTAATTAAGGTTTATAGATTTTTATTTTTAACTAACTAAATCCATCTCCCATTAGTCTTTTTTAGTAAATGACAGAAAACTTTATAGAATTAATATATAAGGATAATATTTTCTTTTTAGCAAGAACCACATATTTCCTCATTAGTTTTCTCAGCTGTGAATAAAGTTCCCTGCTGTTAAATCCAAAATACATGTGAGATGCCATGTCTTCAATATTCCAATTACAAGACTTAAAAATCTGGCCTCCTAGAGCACACAGGTGTTGATAATCAGCAATATGCAACACCATTACTGAGCACCGTTTGAGTATTATTTACACTCATTTAAAACACTTCTCTGGACTTATTTTAAGGAGAGGTCAAATGTTTGATAAGATACAACCCTCAGTTTCTCATGCTGTTCAAATGCTGCAATTTTTTCCTCTTTCCCCTTATACTATCAAGCAGAGTGCTTGCTTGTTGTGGAGTTTTCTATGTCAAAATGCTTAAACATAAATCTCCCTTATTGTAATCCTTCCCCAAAAAAGAAACAGAACTAACCCTCACCCAACAAATACGCTCAGGAAGAAAGCCGTAGTAAAAAGGCAGCATGCCCTCAAAGTCAACAAATTTGTGCTCTGTCAGAGCATCTGAAGACGCAAACTCAAGCTAAGACCACTAATAAGACTCTTTATTTACAACCTCCATAAGAAAAGGAAGTGATGTCACCTCCATTGTTTCTTCTGATTGTCTCCTACATCTGTCCAGCATCACTATTGTCTTATATAATTGTCTTTTGTAAATAAGCCCTCATTTAAATCCTGATCTCACCCAGAATCCTCAACAAATGAGCAACCATACCATCAGAGAGTCATGAAATGGAGGCATAGAGCTGTGTGTCATCAGCCTACTGATGTTACTGTACCCAGAGCCAACTGGGTTATGTGATTCAATTTCACTCCAAGCCACCTCCCAAACACTTTCTCCATCCCTGTTCAGGAATCCTTCTTTGACAGAGGTGTGGCCCATCCTGGAGTGGAGTATGAAAGAACAAGTTCCACTGACACTTCAAGGAAAGGGGTTTTACTCCAGATATTTCTTGATTCTAAAGAAAAGTGGCAGCCTTTGACCTATTCTGGATCTCAGGAAGTTGAACTCCTTCATCTGAAGATTTAAATTCTGTATGTTTACCATGACCTTCATTATGCCTTCTCAATCTCTTTAACACTAGTTTAGGGCTGTGGTTTTCAACCCCATTTGTTCTCACATCCGTATTAATCCCTCTCATTGAAAATACCTGAGATTTGCCATCAGTTGGCACACTATCTATATAAGTTCCTTCCTTTCAGACTTTCTGCAGTACCTTTAAGTCTTCATAAAGCGCCTGTCGGCTGTGCTAGCCCAACTGTGCAGAGAGGACATCCATGTCTATTCTTACTTAGGTGTGTGGTAGCTCAGAGCATCATCCCAAAGAGTTCCAGCAAAAGCCATGCAAACACCCTGCAGTCTGTTTCCATAGTTGGGCTTCTCAGCAACTGAAAGAAATCTCTCACTATTCCCACCGAGGACATGACTTCATTCAGGCAGTCCTGGATTCGGTGCTGGGGAAAGTGTTTCTGCCAAAAGCAGACCTTATGACCTTCACAACTGTAGAGCCCTTACTGGAGGATTCACGTGAGTCCATGATATTCTTCTGTCTGGTGGATCTAGGTGGCCTCCATTAAGTGTGACTCCATTCGTGTGGCTGAGAATGAGACCTCTCCAGTGCTGGTTGGCAAGATACTATGTCCCCAACATAGATTACAGCATCTGTGTTGTTTATGCTGCCCAGAGAAGAGCTTTACACTCTCTAAAGGGACAATGGGTCTAATTTTTCATCCTTCAGCTTCTTGGGTAACGATAGTTTCAGATACCTCCAATCACAGTTCAGATGTTCACTGTCAAGGCCACTGAAATATCTGAGAAGTGAGACTACGTATCAGTGTATTAGAGCTCAGGGTAATCCATTGGGGGTCTGCTGTCCTTTCTTACATTCCTTCACCATTACCTTAATCTTCAGCCCAGCAATGGTATGATATTACAAAAAATTTTCAATGCACAATCAATGCATAGAGAAAATTTGAAATTATCAGTTCACATTAATGCAATCTAGAAATCAGATTAATCTTCCTTAGACCAATTTGTTTATAAATGGAGTTTTTCTTTTAACTGAGCATAGTACTATCTTACAGTTCTGGACTCTTGATGTATAAAGAATGCTGATGGTCTTCGACATCAAATGACAAATTCTACTTTCTGATTCAGGTGGCTTACATCTACATTTACTTCAGTGGAGCTAAACCCATGACAAAGGGCAGAATTTAATCATACATTCAAAGAATGTGTCTATTATAGGTTGGGTAGCCCCTGTGACTGAAGTAGATCCAGCTTACTTGTGCTAGAACAGGTATGCTTAACTGGGCCTGTTAAGGGCTGGGATTGCACCTGGGGCTAACAGGGTCAGGAAGAGACCCAGTGAGTCAAAACTGGCTGAGAGAAAGGGGAAGCGAGAGAGCTAAGATGCTGCAGGAAGCAGGACTGCCAGAGTCCCCTGGGAAGTAGTAAGAGCCTAAAATGTAAAGAGTAAGTTGAGGAACTTTGTAGAAGTTTAGACAACAAACTTGCCTAAAAGAGACTGTGGGTGTAGCAGCGAGCCCTTAGCAAGCTGGGGAGAAGCCCTGTCCTGTGACAGTGTCTTAATAGAAAACTGAATGAAAGAAACTCTTTGGATAAAGAACAACAGGGAAAAGCTCTGTCATAGCAGCTAATTAACAATTTCTAAAGATTCAAGTGTATGTGCAGGTCAAAACTTCAGACTATAATTCAATGGAAGAAGAAGAATTTAAATAAAGTTATGGAAGAGAATTTTGAGAGTCAGTATAAAAAATTCTGGGACAGTAATTGGAAAATGGAATTCTTACGAGCATTGACTGCAAAGGGAGTAAAATTTGGCATGCGTTAAATGAAATGTTACTATACAGGTAATTTATCACTCAACGTAAGTTTGTCTCAGTCCATTTAATTTTGCTTCATTAGTTCCTCCCCTTTCTCCTTTCATTCATCCTCATCTCACAGTCATATACACAGTTGTTTGCTTCTTCTCTCCTCCTCCTCCTTCTCCTCCTCTTATAGAGATGAGTTTCTTTTGGTGTTTAAAGAAAATAAGTCTAACATATCCCTTTTGCCTAAACCATGTGTGGCGTAGAGATTAGCTAGAAGGACATTGTAAATATATAAAAATCAACTACCTTGATTGTGGTATTACCTTCTGGCAAATGGCAATAGAGGCATCATGTGAAGACTGATCAGTACTGTTCTATAGCTGTTACAGGTGCTTTGTCAAGTTTATTTTATTTCCTTTTGGTCATCAAGTCTCAGATTGTAGTTTTGTGTGCAGTCTAACTAAACTGTGGTTTTGCTGTCAGCCATGTTTTTTGCTTTCAATTCTTAATTACTAGTCCTTATGCTTACCCTTCCCCTCTATTCTTGTAGTTACATCTCAAAAATGTTTAGGTATGAAGCCTCCTGGATACTAATGAGCCACAATGGCAGGAAGAGATTTAGGACTTTTAGCGTATGTGAATAGATGCATGGTGCATCATGGAAGATGTCATCCAGCCAGAGATCCTGGTCCATTGGTCACAGTGGAGCATCAAGAATCTGAACTGCAGTTCCCATGAAGCAGTGTGCCACAATAGGAAGATGCTGTTCAAAGTTGGACTGATTAAAAAAAAATTGAATTAGATCAAAAATCAAAGTGTTTTGATTTGGGTTGAACCAACGTGAAACTAAACATTTTGTAGAAAATCAATATTTTTTCGGCAACATTTTCTTGTGGAAAAATTTGATTGTAGAAATGGAGTTTTCTAACAAAATATTACTATGGAAAATTCCCAATCAGTTTTAATTTACACTCTACCCCTAATACAAATTGTAAAATTTTCTGGTACATTTAGCGTTCCCACAGTCTTCTGCAGATATTGGGATACCGTTGCTCTGCCCTACTCTGCCTTCAGGTTAGGGTTGCCATCTGTCCAGGCTTTCCCAGGATCATCCCTTTCTGAGATCATGTGCTTGGTGCTGTAAGGGTGCATAGTGCATGCTGCCAGCTATCCAGGTTTATGGACTCAGCACCATCCTGGATGTCCTGAGGTGGCAGTCATGCTTCAGAGGTGGCAGTCATGCTTCAGGTTCATTTAGGAGAGAGATTTTGGTGGTCTTTTCCCAAAAACCTCTCTACATACTCCCTAAAATCAATAGCATTTGATAAGACCTCAGTGATGCATTCATTCAATTTTCTTTGACTGTTACTAGGGGCAGTGATGCTTGAGAGTCATCCTAAAGTGACAGTCGAGGAGTGCCATGTTAGGTATCCTGACACAAGGCATAACCATTTCTCTGATGCAGTCCTCACACACTAGAAAACAGGGAATGCTGACCTGGCTATAACAGTCTGACAAAATTTCTCTACAGACCTCAAAGAAACTATTCCCTTCTTGCAACCCTGTGGTGGCATGGCCCAGCATCTGAATTTCAGTGGCAAATAGATTTAATTAGTGTTACTTTCTGCAGAATTTAATTTGGATAAATCCAATTATATCCTGGTAATAAGACTACTAAATGTTAATGTCTTTAATGAGTGATAAAATACACTCAAAAACAAACTGAACAACTCTCTCTGCCCCAAAGGTCTTTAGAGATTAATACAGTTAATTGGTTATTGCAAGAAATCAGACCAGATGCGCAAAAAACTATTGATTTTAATAGCTTTTTCCTAAGCAGGCCCCAAGCAGGGTTTGGTAGCGCAGGTAAGGAGGAGGAGTGTCCTCCTTCAGCGTACAATATCTTTCCTACAGCTGGCTGACGAGTGCAGAGCAGCAGAGTTAGTTACTCCTGGAGGAATTCTGCAGGACTGCACGCCCACAGAAAACACACCTCACCGCAGAATTCCTGTGCTTCCTTGCTGAAAATGTCAGGGAAGCCACGCCGGTGGGGCGGAGGTTTGAGGAGGACTATGACCATGAGCGCAGTTTTGGGGGGGATTGTCAGAGACTGGGCATGGGGGGCACATGGAGTTATGTGCCACTGCCTCCCTTCATTTCTGCAAGCGCAGAGCTGCCTAGCTTAAGGAGGCTGCATCTCTGCTCTGCTGACTCTGCAGCTGAACACTGCCTCCTGGGTCCTAATGCCAGTTGACCTCCCCTTCTGTGTGTTTCCTGTTTTCTGTGCAACAGTGAGTTCCAGTGTTGGGGCTCGGTAATGAGGGGCTGGGGGAAATGAGGGAAGGAGGGGGTGAAGCAGTTGGGGGAAGAAAGGGGTTGGAATAGGGCAGGAGGAGGGAAATGTAGGAATGAGAGGAGGGGAATGGGGGATAGAGCAGTGAGGGAGGGGGATGAGATAGGAAAGAAAAGGAATAGAGGAATCGCGGGGTGGGAGCAGGAGCGGGAGCCTGACATGCGGGAGCCTGACATGCGGCATCCCCTGGGTAGCAGCCGGGGCTCCCTTGTTAAGCAGGCCCATCAAACTCTCACCTTGACAAACCCTACAACACCCCCCCACAAGCCTCCCCCACCAGACCCCCAAGCCCACTTAACCCCAACCAGCTGCACCTGGACCCCCACCCCCCCAGAACCTGGTCCCCCCCCCCCACTGAGTTCTCCACAACCAGACCCATCCCATCTCCCCACACCCAGCCCCCCCGTTGAGCCCCAACCATCTTCACCTGGATACCCTTCCAAGTCCCATTGTCCCTGCATCCCCCAGCAAGTCCCTGTGCATCCAGATGTCCCACTGAGCCACCCACACCCAAATTGCTCCACGCAGAAGCCTCTCACCCCACACCTGGATCCCCCCACGCTAAGCTGCTCCACACTTGGCTCCTGCTGGACTGAGGCTGCCCACCCACATCTGGTGTTCCTGGTGCAGAGGGGCCGGGGCCAGGGTGTTTCTGGGGCAGACCCGGTGCTTGCACTGTGTCAGGGTTAGGTGCAGCCTCACTGCCAAGACCCTGTACCGGGGGAATTGGGGGCTTCAGGGTGATCTTCCACCTCAGTGCAACCAGTGGCCTGTGCTCTCCACTGTCTTGCTGGAGCCACGTTTATTTATTGACAAATGTAATTTGCAGAATTTAAAAATATTATGTGCATAATTTTTATTTCTTTGGTGCAGAATTACCTCAGGAGTAGTTAGGGCTGCCTGATAAATATAAAGATAAATATTGATCAGAAATTGAGGAGCATGTGAAGTAACCACACAGAATCAAGATATGGGTGCCTATAGGTTCAAACTTTGGCCAAGATCTGATGTTTGCTTTGGTTTCAGGAGTCCCTTTTCTCATTGCCAAATATGCTGGCTTGTGGTTAATAGTGAGGATTTTGTAGAGGGCACATTTCCTCCATCCCAGAAGAGGTTGTTTGTGAGTTCCTTTGGATAAGGATACCAGGAATAAAAACAAATGAAGAAATGACAGTAGGAATCTTGCTAAGACTACCTGAGCTAGAGGAGAACACAGACATACTGTCTAGATCAACTCTCAAATTACTGAGAGTTAGAAAGGCCAAGCCAGGAAAACTGCACATATTCTGAATCTCAGAGTAGGGGACAATCATTTGAATCTCAAAATAGGGGAATACATGAAGCCTCAGTTCCAACCATTCTATATGATTTTTAGTTCTAGGATACATTAAAAATCAGAAGGGGAATGTTTTGTGGATGTATGTTTGGTGTGGCCCAAGCTGTCAGAAATCTCATAAGGACAGCTGATCTCTTCACATTCCTCAGTAAAATGGCAGAAATTTTGTGAGTTCAAGTAATTATTTAGGACTTCAAGTATTTTGAAAATGAAATTTTGTGATATTTCAGCACTAATCCAAACCCTGAACCCTAGACTATAAAATATCCCGAGCTGTATACACTCTTTTCTGTCCATATCTACTTCACAACTTTGGAATGCAACACTCAGGGTACGTCTATACTTACTTCCTGGTCCGGATGTAAGCGATCGATCTTCTGGGATTGATCCCGGAAGTGCTTGCCGTCGACGCCGGTACTCCAGCTCAGCGAGAGGTAGTACGCGGCATCGACGGGGGAGCCTGCCTGCCGCGTCTGGACCCGCGGTAAGTTCGGACTAAGGTACTTCGAATTCAGCTACATTATTAACGTAGCTTACCTTAGTACCTTAGTCCGAAGTGGGGGGTTAGTGTGGACCAGGCCTCAGAGAACTTTATATATCCAGATCCCCTATGGGTAACAAATAGCGCTAATTGTGCATCCTCAAAGGTTCCTCATTTATGTAGAAGACAACTTTGTTCCAGAGTTTTTATAGGAAGGTCGGTAAGTGGCAATTTGGTGCAGAATTGATGTCTTGTTAAGTATACTGTTATTTATTCAGCCTATAAACCAAAGATTGACATTGTTAGAATGTTAATATAAGAAAAAAATATTAGTGCTTAAAGGTCTCAGCCGGTGTTTCTCCCACCCAGTTGGGGAGTTGTTATGAATTAAACTGAGGTGTAGGTATGGGATTTCAGCCTTTCCTCCCTGTAAGGAGGAAAGTTGTCAGATCTTTCCTTCCTGTACCCCTTCCACAAATAATCCAAACAATTAAATTGCTGTTATTAGCTAGTGGTGAAATACTAATTCTAATGCAATTGTCCATACTGTAAAAAAAGATTGGAGTAATTTGTTTTTGTTTTGTTCCATGCTCCCATTTATAGGCCAAATTAATTTTAAAAAATGGACAGTCACAACCTGAAAGCCTGATATAGCTGCTAGTAATTGAGCTTTTCAAAATGTGGTGGTTTTGCTTTTTATTTTCTTTGCTTTCAGTCTGAGACACCTCATATTCAGGGTTTGTTTTCATTTTTGTTAATTTTGTTTGGAGTTCATTTGATACTGAAACTAAATATTCAAAAGTGTCATGTTTTCCTAAATTCATGTGAAGCCTGGGCACAATGGCATAATGTTTTCATACATACATGTTTTCAATGTAAACCCACTTACAGAGTCAGTCTAGGTTTAGCTCACAGACTGAAGAACGCAGCCTGTGCTACATAAAGTTACAATACCAATTGTTTACATCTTGGCCTGGATTAAGCAATTAAGGAACTAATGGTTGAAAATATTAGACTACTTCTGCCAGTTACCTTATATAGAGATGGGTAGCAATCCCTACCACTACATAATCATTGTTCAGATTAATAGTTCCATTGAAACCACAGGACTACTTACACAAGTAAAAATTGCTGGTTTGGGCACTGTGGTAGTTGTGCTAAATGGCCAAAATCTGCCCTTGTGTGTGTCATGTTGTCTCCAAGTCTGTAGGGAAATTAGTACACCTGTGGCAGAATGTTGGCCTCATCATCACATTAAGTCATGGTGCTATCACATCTAGTCATCCTCCAGATATTTTAGACTCTGAGTAATTGCACAGAAATGAAGTAAACTCACTTATGGTTTATTACTTAATTATAGCATAAAAATTGTGTGGACATATATTGTCTAATTGTGGT
Organism: Malaclemys terrapin pileata; assembly: GCF_027887155.1. Taxonomy (NCBI): domain Eukaryota; kingdom Metazoa; phylum Chordata; order Testudines; family Emydidae; genus Malaclemys; species Malaclemys terrapin. Next base: position 30,715,102 of record NC_071513.1, on the reverse strand, counting down.
GGACCCTTATTTGTAGGAAAAATGCATAATCTACATAATGGAATAAATGCCAGTCAGATGTTTTGTTTTAAAAAGCAGCTGTTACATGGAAGTGAGCTAATGGTTTTTTATGAAATCTGGCAAATTAAAAAAAATACGATCTGTATACCAAGTGGGCAAATTACAGCACTATACGACAAATTTCATCCCACAGGGAATTTTGTAGCTTGAATTTATAAACTGCTAAATAAAGTAATGGAAGTATTGACAAAAACTTAACTATAACCTTGAGAAAGTAACAAATGTTAATACTGTAGACAGCAGGTATTTTTACAGATCTTCTAATTGTACTTTCTAATTAGCTCTTAAGGCTTCCATCATGGACCTGACATCCTGTTAGCACATAGCAAGGCATTTTTTAAAAAAATATCTTTCAGAAAGAGGCTTTTATCCTCTATTTTTGGCAAGTTGCATTTGGTATTTATTTCACATTGATGATATTGCATCTATGCATCATATTCTATCTCTTCAGTTATATTCAAGTGCAGGGCTTGATGCAGCTGAAGCAATGTCCCCAAACCTGCACCTGGGGAAGGAGTTTGAAAGAATTGAAATTGAAAGAATACAAGATTTTATTATTGGCTGATTTTTCACTCTTAATTTATTCAGTAGTTTTCTGTGGAAACATTTTCAATAGCAACCCTGTAGGTTAGAATGACTTAGTTAGTAGTACTCTCAATGCCAAAAAATTGTGGTTTGTAGGCGTTCATTGAAAGGGCTCAATTCTACAAGGTTCTGAAAACCAGGCAGGATCATAGAAGTGTCTTCTTTCAAATGAGGAATGTAAAGAGCCTATTAGTGCATTGATACATGAATAGGAAATAACAAGATTCCAGATCAACCTTCTCTCTTTCCATAAAATGATTCTCAAGCCCAAAGCTGAATGTGAGCAACTGCTGAGCATACAGTGGCTTCTCCAAATGCTTACATGTTCACATCAATATCATGTTGGTAAGTGCTTTGGGATGTTCAGGACATATAATTAGGTGCAATGAAAGAGAGGTGGGCTTGCCCACAAGTCATTTTGAGGGGAAAGTACTACATCAAAACAAGTGAACTATAAAGATATTTCAAGGACATATTCCCCAGGAAGCATAAAAGGTTCCGAATAAATCATGCGTGGATATAAACCTTTCAAGATAGTGACTATTATCTAATCAAGTTCCCAACACCATTCTTGAAATAACTGTTGCACAAGTTTTCTTTCATCTCTAGATACAATATGTTTATGACAAGATGTCAGTGTAGCAGAACTCGCATATCTGCTTCTTGAGAGATGAGCAAACCTGACAATCCTGGGAGAATTTTAAGTACTTTAGGATGGCAAGGTACTGTAGAAAAACGAAATTGGCTGTGAACAAAACACAACAAATACAATGACGCTAGCAGACAAAGTATATGTAAAGTGAGGTTCTCAAAGGCTGAGCTTGATGTACAGAATTAAAAAAAAAGTAGCCTTTCTTTTACAAAGAGTCAGGTAAGGCTCTTTGGGGTCTCAAATGCTGAAAGAAATATAAGATGCTGCTATAACGATCAATGTTTGAATATAAAATTCAGTAACCTGCATATATGTCAGATTATTAGAATTACTATGACTTTTATTTCCTGGTTTGGAAGCAAAGTAGCTGTACTAGCAAAAAACCATGAGCTTGTGCTGTTTTTAGTGTGGAATATCATTTGTTCTAAAGGAAAAGGAATGTTTCTGAGTTGCTTTCTGCTTTTCTTCATGATTATCATTCTTTGTTGGTGTAGTAAATAATCAAATAAGATTGTTTTTAATTTAACAGATGAAATGTATTTTGAAAGCCCCCCGCAATTTCTTTTTGAGCCAATCTCTCTAGCTTCTTCTTTGTTCCTTCTCTTCACTTTTCTGGGTCAATTCCTGACCCAACCTCTCCAATCTTTCCCTATTCTAACAAAACGTTGTTAATGATGTATATACAGTGTAGCCTTAGGGAGAGGGAAGCCATGATCATTTACTTTTATTTTTTTAAAATGTGTTTGGTTATACAACTGCTGCAGTGCACCCTCTTTCACAAAAGGAACTGGTTAATAAACATGATTGGACTGAGTTTTGCTTTATCTGGGGAAAATTTTTTCCAAGTCTGGATGTGAGTAGTGCTACTTTTTATCAGCAATGCCTCAGGCAGTACGTACCATTTCCAGTTACAATCAAGAGTTGTTCAGCAGCTAGATAAAAGTATTTTTCTCATCTAGAAGATTTGATATAATCTATTTTGATATCTACTGGTGGAATTCTATTTTAAATGTCCGGAGCTTCTACTATTGCTGCTGGGACTGATTGTTGGCATCTCATCTTGCAAATTTTTACAGGAAAGGAATGCCAAACAGCAGCTGTAGGTATATTAAAAATTAGAAGTGGGAGGATGGGAGAGTTGAAGAGTCAGGGCATCTGGGTTTCGGAAGTTGGGACATGGCATTGGTTGAGTTAGAGGAACAAACCTTTGAGGATTGGGGAGCCGATGATAGCTGGGGTAGTGTAGCCAGAGGTAGGGCAAATGGGGCTTTCATGTTTTGGAGAAAATTAGGGGAGAGGTCAAAGGAGGGACAGGTGGAGCTATCTCTTCATGGAGCAGTCTGATAAGGGACTCCTGGAGGAAGGAAGGAGTGTGCAGGAGAAATGATTACAAGCTTAATATACTCTTTAATATTTAAACTGTTGTGAAAGGTTTATGTACAGAGAAAAGCCATGCTGTATCTTTCATGCTGTTCATTGTTTCTTCTGGGATCTAGGGAATTCTAGGTTCCCAGTGTCTCAGGATCTAGGATCTAGTCTCAGAAAAAGAGAATCTCACATGAAGGGCTGCAACTGGGGGAAAGAGCTTCTTTTCTCTCTCTCTCTCTCTCTCTCTTTCTCTCTCTCATTTATGTATTTAGTTTTTTTTATTTTATTTATTATTTATAATACACTTTTTTCCCATCTTAACAGATCCCTTTTCACCTAGAAACATCAGCTGATTTTGCCTGAATAAGCACTCTAGAAACAGAAGATATTGTACCATTTTCATTCCGTTTCTTAAAATGGTCTTTTTTTGAAAGATGTCTGTTTACATTATACTTTAATGAATGCAGTGGCTTCTTTTTCACTATCTGTAAAATGCTGTACATCTTAGTTTCTTAAGTTATATTGAATATGATTAAAATATTGATTCTTTTGCTGTTGAATTAAAAGAGAAATCTTGTGTTTTCAAACAGATTTCCCTCAGAAATCAAGGGCTTGCAGGGACGCTTTAGCTTGCATGCCAGTTATGCTTGACCCAGGTGTGTGTTTTCAATATCTTCTGAAAATACAAATGTGGACTGTGCCATAGAAACCTGGTAGTGCATGGCAGGACACTTATATATTAGCTATGATTTTTAAACAGATCTAGGTAAAACATAGGTCATGTACTCCAAGCATAGAATTGTCTAAATTTCAAGCATTGAAGGTAAGAACATACGAATGGCCATACTGGGTCAGATCAATTGTCCACCTAGCCCAATATCTTGTCTTCCAACAGTGGCCAGTGCCAGATGATTCAGATGGAGTGAACAGAACAGGGCAGTTTATCAAGTGATCCATCCCGTCGTCTAATCCCAGCTTCTAGATTTCTTAATGTAAGTAAAGCCAATAATGCTGTCCTTGAATAATATTTGTTTGCATTATTAGTGTTGTATTAAGGCTGAATAAATATTTGTATTCAGAGATAACCCTTCATGAAAAATAGTATAACTATTGTCATCACTGAAAAACATTGATGTCCATTTGGCCTCTGCTTTTTGTGTTAAAATACTTTCTGAACTTCATCAGCATTAGTGTTCAGTATTTGAATAGGCACTTATGTTGTTGTTAATTAATGCTGTGAAGATACCCTAAGTGTGCATATGAGCAAATCCTGCTTCTGCGCACGTAGAGGATACCTGATGTACCAGAGCCAATATGGTAGTTTCTGTAGGGGTGAGATGGCAGTATTGGGGAAGTCTATGCACAGCTATTCTGTAAGGGCTATCTTTGCTAATTTGCTGTTAAATTTCAAAGCTTATTGTCATCTTTTGTACTTGTAAAAGTAAAATTTTAAAAGCAGACTAAATGTAAGAAGTAAGACTGATCAAGGAAAGACAAAGTTTTCTTTGCTTTGTTTTCAGAACTAGCCAAGTTACCCAGAACAACTTTCCCAACTTTCCTCCAGGCATGGTGGTCTTTAGAGCAAAGCATCCAAGTTGTCCGTTATGTTTTAGAGTAAACTGACCAGTAGACGTGAGCCTCTCTGGATGTCCTAAACAGTGAAACATAAGTAGTGATTGTGTTTTCTGTACAAATGGTGTTGTGGGATCTGGAAGAAATGGAGATAGAGGGCAAACAAATTAACATGGCAGTATGGGAGAAGTTCAGATAACAAGAAGAATAACTGAAACAAATATTCCATGAATGGGGCTCTGGGTTAATGGAAACTATTGGAGTATTGAAGACAAAAAGTTTCCATAATATAGACCTGATTAACTACTGAAAATTCCTCTCTTGTCTACACTTGTCTGTATATAATATGCTGAATGAATCATACAATTTTTGGAAGTATTTGATTTAAACGAACAAATGAAATTTGTTCAACTATCAACCAATAGTTTGTGTACTTGGTATTCAGGATTGTTATACATTAGGTAGTTATCATCTTGTTCATTCTGACGATTTTTATTATGATTAGCCAAACTTCACCCCCCCACACTTTTTTGGGAAGAGTTCTTTTTATCCTTTCAATTCACAATTTCATAGACTAGTAAAAGGAAAAACTCAAACACTAATTTGAACTTGCTGAATGTATCATGAAATTTATATAGAATCATCCATGTTTACTGCCACATTAAGACAATCATGGGAAAATTAGGAGGCTAGTACGAACTTCAGCAGAGCCTGGCATTGTGTCCAAAGTTGTTTGTAAAAATTCAACAACATACCTATGCCAAATATAGAGAAATGGAGGAGATGGCTTTGACAAGAAGGCAGTAGACTGAGTATTATAAAATGAGGAAGATAGTTTGTCCATTTTATTCACACTTTAAAATAACTTATTACAATACTATATTTTCATGGTAAAATGAGATTTCATAAAAATCTTGTCACATAGCACCATCTTCTGAGCAAACTTCATATTGCAAAATGTATGATTAAGCTAAAAATCATATAGTTAATATATTCTTACAGACTTTTAAACTGCAAAGTTTGGATCGAATCCAGACATGACAAAGTTTCAAGATTTTAGTTTGGGCCTGTCCCTAATTTTTGTGACATATTGAGCTTAAATATCTGTTATTCAGAAAACCTCTAGAACTTTTATGTGAAAAGTAAGGTTTATTCTCCATTCATTTGCTTTGTGATCAATGCAGTATACCTCTACCCTATATAACGCGACCCAATATAACATGAATTCGGATATAACGCGGTAAAGCAGCGCTCTGAGGGCGTGGGCTGCGCACTCCAGCAGATCAAAGCAAATTCAATATAACACAGTTTCACCTATAACACAGTAAGATTTTTTGGTTCCCGAGGACAGCGTTATATCGGGGTAGAGGTGTATATGAGCATATTCTGAGAGCAGGGCAGAATTGATTCTTGTCTCTTGTACCCTTCCTCCTTTTTTCCTTCATGGTAAGCAAACATTTTATTTTTTAAAAAGCATCCTCATTACAATTGTATAGAATGTTAGACTCATTGGCAGCCACTGGGACATTTTATGAAATTCTGTCCCTTTCTATTTTAACTCCCTGAGAAGCATTCACATTAATATTAGGGACTAGAAATGGACTGAACTGCTGAAGAAAGTCTTATAATCTGGTACCTGGCATTTCTTTAAAGTCCAAGCACAGGAAAGGGACCATGGTCAGTGAAAAAGCTTCTCAATTTGGTCAAACCCTCATTGGCTATCAGAAAATGGATACAAATCTTCTCAGGGAACTAACAACTGAGAGAGAGTGTAGAAGGAAAATAAATGGGATCTATTCTGAGCATATTTAGTAATCAGGCTGCAGGCTCAAAACAAGTAATCTGCATATCCAATCCCATAGTCTTAAGTATGGGTTCATAGTGGGGTGAGAATATGACCACTGAGGGAGAAATATCCCACTATTATCTTGGAGAATGAGTCTCAGACACTTACAATTTCTCTTGATACCAACAGTATTTTAGAACAGAAAATAATATGACCAGAACAAAATGATTCTACCCATTCAGGTGTAACTAAACACCTACAAGCATGACAGTGGCAACTAGCATTTTTAGATGCTGACAGCTAACTACATGTGAGAACACAAAAGCAAAGCATTTTTTAACTCCTGTTAAAATCATTGCATGAGCTGAGTTCAAAGATAAACTAATGCTTTTAGGTCAACAGACAGGCTCTTACTTATTTGCTATTACTGGACAAAGAGCAGAAAAATAGTTGTTGAATCAATTATTTGAATTGTGAAATGGTTAAATAATTTCTTCTACAAATACTGTTCACCCAAGAAGATTTGGCTGAACACCACAAAATTATTTGTTAAATAAAATACTTAATGAAAAGCAGCAAAATTCACTGAAGTATAGTATTCAGCCACGTCTGTTTATACTATTTAACTTTCATCCATGTATTGTCAGTACCTGAGATTGGGAAACCTCCCACAAAACGTCTTACAGTTCTAACCTTTTATTTAATCCAATCTTCTAATTAATAGGTAATATTTGAATGCAAGTAATCTTTGCTCCTCTGGTATTGTTCAAGTAATCAAGTGCTGGAATTCCCCTTTATTTAAGTTAGTCTGGACAAAACTTGAGATGATACAGTTAAGTCTAGTCCATCTAGAATCTTATACCAAGCTCATCACTGTGCTGTGTATGCAATATAGGAACTACCTATGTGGTAATGACCTAGGCCACACAAATGGTTGATTCAGTATCTAATTTCTGTAATCGTAGAATATTTGGTACTGTTTAACTGAGCCTTTGACTTAGAGGAGGTTCTTAAGCTACTGCTCCCTCTCTAGCCACATCACTGTTTTATTTTTACTCTTTAAAGTATAATTTAAAATCACTTCTCTTTTTGGATTATGAATGACTCTGTTAAACATTTTGTGATGCTGCATATTAAGGACATTACATAAAATATCAAGTGTTGTGTATTGTACCTCATAGGAAGTAGAATTCCTAGACTGAGGGAGGGGAGATTCAAATACCAAACTTTGCATGCACTTGCAGTGTGAAAAGTGTAGCATCAAAAATTAGTGATCACATATGCACATTAGCCTCGATCTCTCCTAGACTTAGTTCCCTATCAGTAAAATATGGATATTCTTTCCCTTCTTCCGAGGGATGCTATTTTTTGTTTGGCACACAGTTATGGTGATGAGGGCCTAGAAAGGCCCATGAGAATTGTATAATTCTGTATTTAGTGCAGGGCTTGGATGATGAGCAATAAATAAAGTATGAGGCCCACACATTGAAAGATGGGGATAAAAAACAATATTGAACTGATGCCTCACGTAGCATTGTCCATCATGAAACCTAGGGAGCCAGAGGTTATGTGGAAACAAAGTAGTTTGTAATCACATAATAAAAGTCTGCACCATAATGCAGTGAGAAGGTAGGAAGAATTTAGATTACATGAGTCCTTTATTGATTTCTTCTCCCCATCCAGTTCTAACCTATTAATAAATAACATTCACGTTACCTCTTTGCAGAAGCATCTTTGCCTATTTTGACAGGGCTGAAGTTAATGAGCATCTGGAACATTCTTCCTTTCTTAAGGACAAAGCCTCAGTGACTATAAATGTAGTTGCAGACTCTCTAGCTGCTAACACTTGATGGCTTTAAGTCATGGTGAGTCTCAAGACACACTCCTATTAGGGCCCTAGACATCCTATCTCTGCTTCCCATTCTTCCCAACTTTCAGCAACTAATCATAAGGAGAAAAGAGAAGTGGCAGATAAACCATCTGTGCTCAGCCAATTCATCACATTCTGTAGAGAACTATCTGTTCTATTTAGGTTCAGTTGCCAAGCCCATAATGGGTATCTAAACAACATAGAAACAATCTTATACAATATGGTGGGGGAGTGAACCAATTGAACCAATAGTTCTCTTACGTCTCTGTAGCAGGGTAGACACCCGCTCCTGCCCTGAGGGGTTGGAAAAGCCATGCAGGGGGCTGGGGCAGGGCAAGGTAAAACCCTGTCTGATTGGGGGAAGTGGCTGCAGCTGGGGCCATGCCCCAATCAGGTGTCAGCTGGCCTATATAAGAGGCTAGGAGCCAGGAGCTCAGCAGGTAGTCTCTCTCTGCCTTCAGAGAGAAAAGGGCCTGGCTGCAGGGAGCTAGACAGGGTACCTGTGGTGGAGCAGGGCTGGGGAAAGGCTGGGGAGCTCCAGCCTGGATAGCCCCAGGCTGCGGCCTGGTAATAGGCCAAGGGGTACTCGGGATTGCAGAGGGCAACCCAGGGCTAGGCCAAGGCAGCAGGTCCAAACCCAACCTTGCCAATGATGAGTGGCCTATACTGCAGTCTGCCCCAGAGAGTGGCGGCTAGATGGTGACTGGCAGTGGCCTTATCCTGAGGCGAGGTGGGGTTAGTGGGTGGGGGTTCCCCTGGGAGGGGAGACCCAGCGTGTGTGGGTAATGCCAGGGGGCAGCACCCAGAGCAAGGGGCACCAGGGCCCTGTGAGGGATACAAGGGCCAGTGCAGAGGATAAGGTGGATCACCGGCCTGCAGAAGCTGCTCCGGAGGCTGGTGAGCTAATTCCCTGGACGACCAGCAGGAGGTGCCGCAGGGGTGAGTCCGGACCTTCTACAGTCTCTAATTACTCTGATTCTGTGACCAGTGCTACTGCTGGTCTGCCAGTGGAAGGCCTGACATAGAGGAGATACTCTTTTTTTGAGAAATGGTATATTACACATACTGTACACTAAATTTTATATAACATCCTTAATATGCATGATCACAAAATGCTTTACAAAGAGGGTCACTCAAAATCCAAATAGAAAAGGGAATTTTCAAGACAAGTCTTAGGGAGGAAAGAAACTCAGTGATTTGGACAAAGGAGGGGCAGCACAAGTAGCAGTCACTCCAGTGGCGAGAATCAGGATGAAGGGGGATAATGCAGTACTGGGTCAGAGAGGTAAGAGAAAATCACTTTCTCTAGAACCTTACTCCAGAAATAGAGTTTGCAGATGGAGTGGCAGGTATGAGGATTGTATGTGCTGCTGCCATATAGTAGTTTGTAAATGATGAAAGCCATTAATCACTTCTGCCATCATTGTAGATTACATCCACTCGTGGTTTTTTTTAATGGGAAATCTGAAGTGAAGAAGCCTCATTGTAAGGGATACCTATGTTCTCCTCTCACGTTAGGACAATTTATAGTCTTCTTCATGCTCTCCACTTTACATTTTTCTCATTTCCATCTTCCTTTTTCTGGATTTGGGGGTCTCAGTACAACCTCTTTCCAATAGTCTCTCAAGCTTATGCTTTCCTTGATTATGGTCCTTCATTTTCCAGCATTTATCAAATATTGTTAGTTACAAATATTGTAGAAGAACAGAAGACAAATATCTTCAGTCTGAGAGAAAATGGTGATTAGTGTTCAATCAGTTCTGTCTCTGTTTATATATTTTTATAATTTTAATTATATTGTTTTAATATTGTAATCCAGGCTTGACCTCATTGCCCTTTTTGATTGTCAAGACTTCTAGATCTAGATTTACAGTAGACTCTTTCAGCCTATCACCCTAAAAATAAATTATCCTAAAAAATAAATCAGAATACAAGTGTAACCATGATTTCATTCTTAAACATTCATTTCAGTAGTCTCAATCCTTCTTGCTTTTAAAGAGGTTAACATTTTCTTTATCTTGAAGAGGCATTTTTAAAAATCCATTTTTATTGTTTACTGTCTGAGCATGCTAGAGATTTGAAGGAGTAGGCCCGGGGAAATCAGATTCTGTTTGATTACAGTACATGTCCATGCCAGTAATATGTGACTTGGGAAAAGGGCGAATTCATGTTTCCATTTTAAAATTTACCGGCAAGTGGTATTCATTTAGTTCCTCTGTAGTACTTTCATGTTATCAAGAGACAGAGCATGTTATATGTAGAGGCACTTATGGCAACTCTCATAGTTAAGGTTGTGTTAAGATTTTCAGTTAGAACAGGAATTCTGCCACTTTGTTTTGGAAGAGGAACACAACATGTGCACTTTGAGTAGTATTAGAATTTGTTGAGGATTTTCAAGAATTAATAATGGGTCCTATTAATAAACTTGTCCTGGTGAGTCTCACCTTGTTTAGTATCCCTTTCGCAAAAAGACATTTTTCAAACTCAAATTTTAAAGATCTATTTTAAACAAGTTATTTCCCCTTACTTATCATATCATGTTCCTTTCTCCATTGTGCTCTTTGTCAATGCATACAGACCAAATTTCCCCATCTCCTCCCACCCATCCTCACCCTTATGCTCTTTTCACTACAACCAGGTTCATCCTTAGTCCCCATGTTATGTTGTCCCAGTTCAAACTGAACTGGCAAGCAGGGCTTTCCTATGGATGGGCATGGGGAGAGCAGGTCTTCGAGTCTGAATACCATCTGGAATGATATGTTACAGGACTTGCATAACCTTTGTGAAACTAGAATAATGCCCTAGTAGGACTATAGCAGCTGGCAACTAATGCAGCTGTAGAATTAGAAAAATCATAAAATCCATTATGGGGATTTTGGTCAATAGATACTGTTAGAATAACATGGAACTTGCCAGAATCCACTAGCTGCATTTAGTATTGAGAATAAGAAATTAGAGTTTTTTCCTTTGGGAAAAATATACCTTTCCCTCTCTGTGTCTGCATTGAGAGTTTCTTTAGGTATACGCAGATATGCTAATTTTTCTCCACTGTAGGACACACCATTCTCTCTCTCTGTTCTTCTCCATCCTATCAAGTCCTTCCTTCACTTGAGAAAGATCTACAATTGGTACACTGCAGGTTATACTGCGTGTGTCAGATGTCCCCTCTTTCAACAGCATCTGGTCTAGTTCTCCTTCAAGAAGGCCATCTCATCAAACCCTTTCCCAGCGTCAAGTATATGTTTTGTGAGATCCATTTCAATGGCTTTGGCTTACTGTAGTAGGTTGCCTTGGAGCTGTGAAATTGAAAGGCTTGATATGAGTTGAACGCTACATTTTTCCTCACTCTTATTTATGGTGATTCAAAAACAAAGTCAACCACATGATACCATGTCTTTCGACAATGGTAAAGCACCACAAAAAGAGAGTTATTTTCTTCTAATGTTAAACTAGGAATTTCCTTAGAATAAGGAAAAAATTGTTGTATCCCTAAAGCTTTACTTCATGGAGAGCATCTGTCTAGTACCTTTTTCAACCCCCTCTTAACTGGCTTACTACAGTTAGTTTAATTAAAGCTATGTCCGTATCGCAATACCATCACACTTTTTGTTTCTTCCTTTCTAAATATACGGTGTATTAATAGCTGGATCAATGGTATCTTGAAATGAAGAAGAATGAAAGAGTGCACTTCTCAATGGTTATGTAATTTCCTAACAAAACTGGGGGTTGGAGGAGGAGGGGAAAGAATATACAGAAAGGCTGGGGAATTTCCCTTAATAAATTCTTACTATTTTATTCTTGTACTCTTTAAATTCTCTCAATGGCTTCCCCTGTCTTTTACATTAAGCGTTCTTATTTCCCTTTTCTAAGGTCTTTATAATTATCTTCTTCTTCACCTCTGCCTTCATTTCCAGAAAAAACATGGGTTTTGGCATTGACCCTATATTCCTGTATTCTTCCCCACTTCTCTCTAAAGACTTTTTTAGATCCTCCAATTTGCTGCTTTGTGCCTTCTTTCACCCCATTCTATATTCTTGGAACATCTTCCCCTTCCTTTTAGGAACCTTCCTCTCCCTCTGAGATGCATTTATTTTGCTAAAAGTAGTGACTTCATCAATGTCTCCTACCCGCCCTTCTTGCACCTGAGCCCTTGTCGTGTGTCCCACATTTGACTTACTTTTAAAGTGTGGAGAGAGTTTGTCCTTGGTTGTGTTTTTTTTTTTTTTTTATAAAGCTACATGTAAAATAAATACTCCATAAATAGTAATAAAACATAAAATGTGGAAAAATACAGATTTCTCTTTTGTTGCTTGGATACTAGCCAGATGATTAAGTAATGAATAACTCCAAAGTGATTTGGATTTAGAAACCCAAAGACCTGAAGTCTATTCAAAACTGGTAATTAGTAAGTGAGATTCCATGTGCTTCATGGAGTGCACTATACAGTGGCCCCTCTAAGTAAACTTGTCAAATAGCAACCCTCGGCACTTTGCAAGTGAACCATCTGGGCTTTCTGTAGAAGAATTGGGAGCACTTGTAGGTCTTCCTGCATCCATAGAAAGGGGGTTCTCATGTGACTGCATTAGCATTGTAATAACCTTCTTAGAGGTCGCACAGAACAAAGGGGTAAGGATGCTAAAGGATTTGGACATGGGGGAGGGGGAAAGTAGATCTTGGGTTATTACCTGAACCTAATGCAGTACAGTTATGTCAAAAGAGTGAGATTATCTCAAGAGAAGAGCAGGATAAACAGCACAGATCCCTGATGGAGAGCAGGGTCTAGTGTGCTGAGGGCTAGGTAAGATTTTCTATCCTCTTAAAAATGTCATTTTTCAGCTACTTGAAGGAACACATGACCTATATTGATGCAGTGTCACCAGGAAAGGGGAGAGACTTGCTACTATGACTAACACTGGGTCTTTTATATAAAAGTACTTTAGGAAGAAAATGTCATTGTCACTAGTATTGTTGAAAATATATACAAGTTGGGAATCACACAACTGTTGAAATACTGTTTAAAATTGCATAGAGACTTTCTTAGCAGAGAAAGTAAAATTTATTTTAATTCAGCATGCCATACTATAAACATAATTTGTGTGAATTGATTTGCAAGTTTAAAAACATTTTATTTTTTTTATAAATAATCCCATGGTTGCTAAGTCTTAGAACTTTTCTACACAATATATATAGTATAAAGCCTGTTAAAATAGCATATTGCAGAGATGTGAAAATGCAACATTCCATCCCCAAAGTTGTCTACATATTCATAAAGCACATTTGTTACTATTTTACCCTGAATTTTTCTCATAAATGAAATGATGAGTTTTAAAGGCTAACATAGACACTACCCAAATATCATGTTTTACAGTATAGAACATTTTACATATATGATAACCTTCCCTACTGTATAATTCCCACACACAAAATTATCAGAAATGGGGGGGGAATCCTTCATATAAACTGGCACATGAAAGAGATGTTATGCATGCTGAATATTATGTGCTGTTTTTCAAGTGATCCTTTGATTCAGTGAAGTTTATCTTCATTCTTAGCATTCTAGATGGTTTCAGATAAAATGTAAACATGCTTATTTTAATGGTACATAATGTTACACAGTACCCATGTTCCTTGACTACAATATTTTATTCTGTACATGTGAGGAAGCTGGCACTCTTCAGCTGAGGTCATAGATTGTCATATCAATATGATATACATTTTTCCATTATGTAAGCTATATTTGATGAATGTAATTACACTAACATTTTACCAGTGATAAGTCTAATGCATGCTGATTATTCCAAGAAAAGCCAAATTTCTTTAAAATATATTGACAGATGGTTAGTGGGCTGAGTGTGATCAGGATACTACTAGTGCATATCAATACATTATCAAATTACCAATTTTTAGATACTGCAAGTTACATTAGCTATCTTTTTTTTTTATAAAAGAGATTTCATTTCAGTGGCAGAAACTTAATAAAAGAATGATTTCTTCAGACTTGTTGGGCAGATATTTTTAAATGTTAGAGAATTTAATCGTCTATATTGCTAAAAATGATTATTCTGTCATAGTGTTTAATAATGAAAAGTTAGACAGTATCACACTTATAATTAGTAACTAGGTTTTGTAATTTTGCATAGAATCAGTTCCACAATTTTCTGATATAATTTGATTCTATATACTTTTAAAACATCCACTAAATATTCTCATTTGTGAAATTAGATGTCATTAAATGTAAACTTACTTTAAAGGAACTTTTATTGTGATTTTTTTGTTGTTGTTGTCAGTGTTATGGTTATCTATTGTTGAAGATTTATTTTATCCAGTGTCTGCTTTTCACTTAAATACAAATTTCTTGTTTTCTAAACATATTAACATTGCTGCTGATATGGACAAGAAAATGTATATTAAGTCTTATTCAGTGACACATCTATCACTAACAACAAGAAGTAAAGTTTTATAATAGACTTGAACCATTTAAACATATTATTGTATTACTGTGTATCAAGTGTAACAAATATTGATACTTGCATATGATCCATGTTTTGCAAAAACCTGTCTGTGCAATGGTGATAAACTTCAGTTTTGTGCTCAAACCACATAATGGCTCAAATCCGAGTCTTCCTCCAGTAGAGAGCTGCGAGAATGTACCGTATATACTCGTTCATTAGCCCGTTCATTTATAAGCTTGCCCGCCTCCCCCCAAAGATGGTTAGGTAAAAATAGCAAAAACTGTATGACCCTTTCATAAGCCGACCCTGTATTTCAGGAGTTGGCAAACTTTGGCTCCTGGCCCATTAGGGTAAGCCACTAGTGGGCCTAGACATTTTGTTTACCTGGAGCATCTGCAGGAACGGAGCCCCCCAGCTCCCAGTGTCCGCGGTCTGCCGTTCCCAGACAATGCGAGCTGAGGGAAGTGTCTGGGAATGGCAAACCACGGACACTGGGAGCTGAGGGGCTCCATGCCTGCAGACGCTCCAAGAGGTCCATTGGTAGAAATGCATGAAGAAATCAAATTACACAGTAACAGACTGACACCAGTGCTATAGTACTATCATTCATTGTATTTTTCTGATTGGCTTGTAAGGCTAGCCTTTTGTGAAATGCATGGGTCAAATGTCATGCAGACCTGCAGCACTGCTCTTTTAGTATTCCTTTCAAGCCAGTCTAGTCCACTAAACAAACTCTTTGCAACTTTAAAAGGCTGCAGTATTGACATCAATAAATGGATTGGCAAACTTTGGCTCCCAGCCTGTCAGGGTAAGGCGCTGGCGGGATGTTTTGTTTACTTAAAGCGTCTGCAGGTATGGAGCCCCTCAGCTCCCTGTGGCCTGCAGACGCTGCAGGTAAACAAAACGACAATGTATTAGATATTCAATTCAGTGATTCCACAGAGTTTAAAATCATCAAATTTTGTGGTTTATAAGCCAACCCCCGCTCTTTGATGCATCACTTTTTTACCAAAAATATTCGGATTATGAAGAGTATATACGGTATGTAGTTTGTATTATGTTCTGGAACTTGTTTCTTCTCCTCCTGTCACATGGTTTTTATGGAACTGAACTCGGGGTTTATTTCACACCAGGGACATCCATCATGGCAATTTCACCACAACAACACAAGCTCCAGCTCTTCCAATATTGACAGGCACTTCCTAAAAGGAGGAAACACATTTCTTTGCTTAGTTAACTTCATGTAATCTGTCACTCAAAGGAAAGCAATTGTTTTTTCTAGTATATGTAAAATAATTAAATATGTTTAAACAGAACTATGCAAAAGAGTGATTTTGTTTTAAATGCAATGCTTGCTGTTAGCAGAATTTTAATGAAAGCTGTCATGATTTCATGGCCATATGGGACTTTTTAGTTAGTGGAGAGCAAACTCAGTTTCTTGTGCACCAAAAGCACGGGACATGCTAGCTACAGGACAATCTCCGACAACTATAAATAATAGCAGATGGTCTAGAACACTGGTTCTCAATCAGCTGTATGTGTACCCTTGGGGGTACATAGAGGTTCTCCAGGGGATATATCAACTCATCTAGATATTTGCCTAGTTTTACAACAGGCTACATAAATTCAGTACAAACTCAAACTTCACACAGATAATGACTTGTTTATACTGCTCTATATATTAAACACTGAAATGTAAGTTTAATGTTTATATTCCAATTGATTTATTTCATAACTATATGGTAAAAATAAGATAGTAAGCAATTTTTCAATAATAGCATGCTGTGACACTTTTTTGTGTATTTGTCTGATTTTTGTAAGCAAGTAGTTTAAGTGAGGTGAAACTAGGGGGTACACAAGAAAAATCAGACTCCTGAAAGGGGTACAGTAGTCTGGAAAGTTTGAGAGCCATTGGTCTATAAATCATAAAGTTGAGTACATCTTAAAATACCTGCCAGTAGAGGGCAGTGGTGACAAACATTAGTCAAGGCAATACTAAATGTATGCAAATATCAGTATTTTGATCAACATGTAAAATTCCACCAAATGGGATGAATCTATGTGAAACTTAATTTTTAGGAAGAAAGAGAGAACTGAAAGAATCAGTAGGTTTATTATAAAGTGACAGTATTTGCTTTCACCTTTCACTTCTACTTTCACTGTGGTTGATACATTATATTAGGAGCAAATAGTCTTCATTGATTAAAGCTGCCTTTGTATTCACATGTTATCAAATTTTTTCCTTTTTCTTGTATGTTCCAAAATCTTGTAGATTATTACAGCACATTAGAATTGTATAAATTTGCATAGCTACAGTAAACAATATTTAGTTGTGCAATTCAGCTAAATTGTAACTGCAATCAAACAGTATACTATATACTTAAGGTGTTCTGCTTATCAGACTCTGAAAATGGCTGGGCATCCAATGGCTTGGGAAGGGGGGATTGTATTTAACATTTGATCAAATACATCTCAGTAATAGTCTTATGTTCAACAGAGCATATCCTGGCCTTGGCCCCATTATAAATGTGATCAGAACCCACTGTTGAGGAAATTTTAGAAAAGCATTGAAGCTTAAAAGAAGTGTGAATTTGTTTATACCTTACAGAACATTTAAACAATCTCACTTGTCTTTAAAAATCAGCTTTATCTAATCTGGGACCACAAATGCTAATAAACATTAATCATAATTGTATGCTCATTGCACAGCATCACTACAGAGCAACGTAAAAGTTGTTTGAGTGTTTTGTTTGTGGACTACCAAACATTAACATGCTTGGATTTCTTTTAAGGTTAACATTATCTCTGAATTTCCTGAATTTGCTTGCTTTTGAGATTATTATATCCCTATAGTGTGTTACTATAAATTATTAACGTATACTCTCAGTGTTAATTCCATTTTAATATAGTTTTTGTTTGGGAATTAACTTAATGTCAGATATGAGGCACTACCAATATTTTATACATACGCAAAGTATTATCCTGATTTTCTATGTCCCAATGTACAGCATATGTAAATTATTATTTAGGTTTTTAATGTACTCACCTCTGTTGTCCCTGTAATAATTAGTGTCGTGTCAAGTTTTTAATATATTTATATGACATTACCTCTGTCCATTCATTATTTTGTGCATCATATGACTCCACAGTGTCCAGGTAACTATGTCCATCATAGCCTCCTATTGCATATAATCTGTCCCCAAGAGGACAGACGCCAACAGCATCCCGTGGTACACTTAAAGGTGCCACTGTTGTCCAGGTGTCAGTTTTAGGATCATATCTAGGATATTTTATGACAGTGATTAGAAAAATAATTGGTCACAGGTAAGATAATGATTATTGCATTTTTAAATTCTAAACAACTCAGATTAGATGAACTATAATACAGAAGAAAATGAACCAATTCATGGACAATTACAGTTACCAGCAGAGAGAGACAAAAGTAAAATGGTTTAATATTTATTTAGCCACTAGAGGACTCTTCAAGCACACACACACAATCTTTTCTCATTTTACAGGATATAGTCACAGCCTGTCTATTCTCCTATCATCTTAGATGCAATTATTTCATGCTGTATAATGTGAAGTGTGTGGCAATAATATTGTGACAGTAGCTTAATCAGATAAGCAGATTTCAATGTATTTTTCTTCCCCTTTGCTCATAAAGCATGCAGCCACTATTTCAAGCCAGAGTTAACATTTAAAGTAAACTTCATTGCAAATCTGAAACATTTCTCATGTAGGTAATATTTATTTTCATTCAAATATGTATCTTTATGAAAGTTGGCAACTCAAAATACATACAGTAAATTTAACATTAACGTTTTCAGTTTGCTACTGCCTATACAATCACTTCAGGATACACTGGTATAAATATCAATTCCCCTGGAGTTAAGTTATTCCAGATTTACACCACTATAACTGAAAGCGGAATTTAACCATTCTGTCTATCCCCTCTGGTGTTTTTCATGTTCACCAGTGTTTCCCTGGCCTTTCTCAAAGCATCACACTGCAGGAGACTCCCAACAGTTCTTTGTACATACTGCCAATACTGCTAACTAAATGTCCAGAAAAGTCACTGTTTAAGCAGGGTATGAGCATACTCTTATCCTAATTCATATTGCAAACTGAGATAGGGGCGTGGGGGTTAGCACATAACATAACAATATTATTGTTCTTAAAAAGATGTGTCCAGTGTATGCATTTTTCTGAGACTCTGTACATCTGCTGGTAGCACCTATGGAAATATGCTTAAATAAGGTTCATTTAAAAATCTTTGCATAAAAAAGGTTAATTTGAAAGCTTTTTTTCAATAAATGCATACAAACCCAGCAACTATCTTGTAATATCTTGTTGCTATTCATATTTAGCTCATGGCTTTGAGGTTTTAAGTGGGACTTAAATGGTGCATAGGCCTCATGTTTGGTATCTGGATAGGGATGAAGCTGACTTTTGAAGAACAGTAATTTAGGGAGGGAATATGCCAAATGTGATCAAGCTTAATGTGCTTCTGAAACAGCTTTGTAAAGGGATGAACGAGTCCTCCATTAGTCATGATAGTTTGTACATGCAACGTAGGGGTTTGGTGAAAATATAATTCATTCAATTGCCCTTCTAGAAGTAACACATCAGTAGGACTGATAAAACCTTGCAGGATTCTGCTCCTGCTGGATATAGAAACCCAAACTTTTAGGTTCTTTTAATTTGTGTTCTATATGAACCCCAGCCTCCCAAAAAAAATCAATTTAAATTCATCTATAGTGTTTGGTTCTGCTTACTAAATAAATAACTCTGACCATTTCATTATACAGCTAAATACTTAAAATAGATTGTCTGTAGCCATATACTTTATAAAACAACACCTACACCTAATAATGTGAATGCAGGGTAGAGCATTTTCCCTGGGTATGAATTTCCTTACTTCTGCCAGCTAAATCAGAACCTTAACATTATTATAAATTTACTTTTGTAATATATTTTGCAAATGTAATGTTCCAAGCTCAGGGATTTGTTTGTTGTACTGTAAGTAAATTTGTTTCCAGAGATATAAAAAAATAAAAATCCTTACCTTTCCACACAATCAGAAAGTCTAGAACAGTGGTTGGAAGCTGGTGCGTCATGACCTCCCACTGCATATAAAAATCCATTGTATGTTGCAACACCAACACCGCCTCGCCTCTTAGACATTGCAGCACACATACTCCATTTGTTAGTATGAGGATCAAAGCATTCCATGGATTTTAAGCAGGAGCTGCCGTCTCGTCCACCAACAGCATATAATCTATAATAATCCACATAAGGATAACACAGTGTTGTAAACATGTTCTGTCTTCCCTCATTCATTTGATCTTATTTGTTTAGCCTCATTTAAAATGCTTTAAAATAATATCAGACTGAAATTTGGAACTAACTATACACCGGAGTTCTTTTTCCATAGTGTTTTTTGGAGAATATGATTCTAATCTCAAAGGAAAAGAATGCTACCATATTTTTGCATGTCTCACTATTAAGTATTTTAAGTAGTATAGGAAAGAAAAATAAGATTACAGAGCCTTTTCACATGAGCTATTCATTAAACATAATCTGAAGAGACAAAACAGGAAACAGGTAGTCTTAAAAATAATACTGTTTTCCTACAGATGCTACAAATGTTTGTTTTTGGATGGTTGACTTGTTAAAAAAGGCATTGTTAAACAATGTTATTCCATTAACAATTTAAAACTTTAATAAATAATCTTATATCAGTTAAATTATTAGACACATCATTCCCCGTGTCTGAAAGACCTCAAGGTAGATTTCAGCAGGGACCTGTTATATCCATCCTTTCTATTAAACTTGTGTGAAGCTATTGGAGGACATAGTGACATAGTTTGCACTGTCTTGCCGTTAATATTGAGATGACATTTTCCTTTTAACAGTATGGTATCATTTGTTTTTTCCAGTGCCTGGCTAACATTAGGACCTGGATTAAAATGATCTGACTGAAGTTCAATCCAGGTAAAACACCAATGATGCTGACTGGTTGGGAGCAGAGAGAATATGGTGAGGATGGTGCTTGCTCCATGACTCAGGATATTTTTCAGCCTTTTTTCAATAACTTTTATAAACCTTGGGGCCATTCTAGATTTCCCACTGTTTCTT
The DNA here is from genome assembly GCF_027887155.1 of Malaclemys terrapin pileata. Taxonomy (NCBI): domain Eukaryota; kingdom Metazoa; phylum Chordata; order Testudines; family Emydidae; genus Malaclemys; species Malaclemys terrapin. The sequence goes on along the minus strand of NC_071513.1, from coordinate 30,694,616 downwards.
GGGGGTTGCTCCCAGGCAGCTGCAGTGGCTTGATGGTGATTAGTGTGAGAATTTATTTCAGATATGAACCTTATCTGTTATCCATGTTGCTTTCGGTTCCAGATTAGACTTGTTCAGTTGCTACTTACAGATTGCTCAGACATTATAGCTAGTGCAGAAGGGAGCAGTGTATTTAATGGTACCTGAATGGAGAAAATTGAATGTGTGCTTGAAAGACTGAGTGTCCTATTCACTTTTAGATGTAGTTCTTCAAGGTCATGTTGATCTTTCAAACCTTGCATGATGTTTATCCTACACTCCAGAGAAATCATCATCTATCTCCATGAAAACCATCTTTACAGGTGAAATCAGATGATATAGTCTCACTAGAGCTGGTCAGGAAATGTTTGTTTAAACCAAACTTCTTACTCTCTGCACCTAAATTTTAACATTTGTATGCTCGTGGCAGTTTATTTGACTCTGGCACACTCTTCATTGGTTGGACCCTTCAAAGCTCGAGTTTTTGAATTCAGGCAATGGGTAAAGCTCACCTCCTTACACAGTTGTTTTGGCTGAGGAGGTATATACCCGAAGGATATTTTTTCTTAATGTAAGAATATATGCAGGCACAATATGATGGGCATGTTTTAAAAATTAAATATTCGATTAACCTCTCCCTTTTTCTGAGGGGAAAGACCAAATACCATTATAAACTTGTATTGTTCCTAGGTGTTTCCTTGGGCAAAACACATTGTGTGTATTGAAACTCCATTAAAATGTTTTCTGGTGTGGTTAATAATTGATGGTCAAATATTCTAATTTCAGTACCACTGCTTTAAAACAATAGATCCTGGGGAAACAAAGGAGATGGTCTTTAAAAGTCTACATGGAAGCCTTTCACCAAGTTGGAGGGCATTAGTAGGAGCTAAATGAAACATAGTTTAACTCCTCATATCCCCTGTTGTGCAGTAGATTGCCTCACAAAACTAACAGACATAAATTAGGTCAGGTTGGAGCCAGGCAGCCTGTTTCAGGATTGCTTTAGGCCTGAGACATCATGGGGCTGGATTTCCTCTTTAGCAAAGGGATTTCCTGCATATCAATGTAGAAGACACTAAGGAGTTTCTTGTAAAATTTATACTGAGGATGTCTGCAAGGTATTTCCTCTGTGATAAAATGGGCTTGAATAGCTAGTTCTGCTTCTCTAAATGTTCTGAGTAAACATATATATTAAACTCTTAAGGTCATTTGCCAGCTTCATTCTGCCATTGCATATTTAGGGTTATAATTTTGCTTGAATTTGAAAGCTATATAAATGGATTTGGCAACATGGGATGCAGAGGGGTGTGAACTAGGGGACCTTTTCATGCTCATCCATGCCCCACATAACATCATAACTAGAGGCTTTCATAGAATGAAACCCCTCTCTCCAAAAGCAGCTGGTTTTCCAATTTGCTTCCTGACTGGTGTGTGGGGAATGGAGGATAAAATTGATCCTATTGTATACCGATTTAGGAATTGCTCCACCAATGCTGAAATGCTGCAGCCCCTTATTAAATTGGAAAATAGAAGAAAATAAAGTGTGGCTCACTACACAATACTGGGAGGAGGGGCAATTTTTAGCCCAAGATGCATGGATAGAATGTCTACTTTTGTGCAAAGTTCCTGGGGATCTGTAGTGTCTCTGAACATCCATTTTCAATTCTCATCTGAAAGACCCAGGAACAATAAACCGCATGGAACTCAATTTGTCTAGATTAGATGGAAGAAAGGCCATATAAACACTGACAAGATTAAAAACTATGGTTCTGGGGAGATAAATTATTTCAAACCTGATGATTAAAACTTTTCCTTCCTTCTCTCTGTACTGAGTATTTTTTCCCTTTGTTTCTTGTTCTATTCTTATTTTGGACTTGCTAGTGAAGGGGGTGATGGGGTTTAGGTTTACAATGGTTATTTACTTGGTGGGCAAGTATTGCTTTCAGCTTGTGGCTCCTTCTAGACATTGTATCAGCACTCTATTGCTGATTTTAGAAGGTAGAAGTAAAATGAAAACATTTCTTAAAAAGCTAATAGATCAAAAGACCAAAATCTAAAATTCTGAAATGACTGTGGTATCATTTCAAATTAGTGTAACTATGAATAGCTAAAATACCATAAAGATACAATTTATGAAGGGAAACTTTGAAAGGATATTTAGCACAATAATTTTTGAGGTTGTGTGATCTGGGATGATATGTCTTTCTGTTATTATACAATCTTAAGTTCTCTTCAGAGAAGAAGTTATTAAATATTGGAAGTAAATTGTCACACCACATATCTGAGCAAAAGTAAGTAAATAACCTTCCAACCCACCCCCAGTCCTTCAGCTTGTCTGTTTACATACTTGCTATTTAATGCTGCAACCCCCACTGTGCTTCTAGGAGTTGACATGCTAGCAACGTAATTCCATTGCCGTGCCTGGGGGTCCCATCTTTCTACTGTATTAAGATAACTCCATCCATCATGACCGCCAACAGCATACATTGGTCCTTCAAGCATTGCTACGCCTTTGAAAAATAGAATTAGAGACAAAATTAGATAAGTCTGACATCAGAACATTTCAGTAACTAATATTCATTGCCTGCTATAGTTATGGCTTTTCATTTCTCTAAAAATGTCTTTACAGAAAAATCACCTCATATAAAATCTACATGACACTGAGCAGAATGAAAGTCACACACATTTTATCCAAATATAGTTTTTCTGCTGGGAAAACACAGATTTTAACTCCAAGATAAACAGGGAAGCAGTTTTAACATGGACACTTCCCGCTTCAGGGTTTGGCCATTTCCATTTGTACTGAACCCTTCAGGTTAGTAGTAATAGTAGTAGTAGTAGTATTTATTAATATGTTTAGAAGTTGCACATAAGCTTTGCATTTGATGCTGTGCATTTAGGTACAGGAACAAGTTCATTCAGCTTCTATGAAGCCTTTGAGTTTTCTCATTTCCTTTTCCTTCATATTGTTGAGAATGCTTTATAGTATGTTTAGTTTTTGTTTGTTTCATTTGAATCTGGATGCCTAAAGTTAGGCTTTTAAATCCATATTTACAGACCTAAATATAAATGGTCTGATTTTCAAAGACACAAAATCTAACTGAAGCTACTAGGAACTATAGGTTCAAGACAGCTTTGAAAATCAGGCTGATTTAGGAACCTAACTTTAAGCATTTGGTTTTTAACATAATAGTCTATATATTGGGTGAATCCTGCCCAATTGAAGTCAACAGTAAAATTCCCATAGATTTAATTGTGGCTAGGATTTCACCTGTTTTATGTAATATTTTATTTATTTATATATATATATATATAGCTCCTGCTTGTCTTATCAAAGCAAATAGTTGCGAAGTTGACAGACTTGAAAGAGCACTTTAAGCTGTGTTGTCAGTACAGAGTACTTGGTGGAAAGGTAATACATGCCATGAAATCTGCTTGAATGGTTATGAATCTAATGTCATCAGTCATTTGACTTTTTAAATTATTATTCTTATTGTGTTTACTGTAATGATTATCTTCGTGAACAGCTCAAAGATTTTCATGAAATACATGTTTCTAGAATTGTGTCCCTCTCAATTCACATGCTACAATTTTCTACAAAGAAGGATTTTCTACCTTTTAAAATCCTGCTTATATTGCCCACCCAGCCTTAAAATTGTCCCTGTTTTTGTTGTTCTGTAATGGGAATACACAATTGTATGATTACTGTTGATTTCACATAGTCATTAAAGATGTATAGAGGGATATAGTCTGAAGGCATATTAAGTTGTATAAGCTTTCTCTCAATGGGAGAAGGTAAAATAGAAGAATATTTTTCTCAATAGAATTGAAAGGACAAATTCATTGGGTGTTGTAAAGTGTGTTGACTATAGGATGTAAGTGTTTGTAAATATATTAGTCTTTGCACACTTATATTTAATTAAATATATTTGCCAGTGGTTTAGGTCCTTATTTTCAGATGTGCTGAGCACTCCCAATGCTAATTGAAGTCAATGGCATCTGCAAAGTCCATTGTGTATTGCAAATAGATCCCTTAGATTGTCAATGGGATTTTAGATTTTCCTACTAATTTGTTACTTTTACCTTTGTATATATTTTTGCAAATGTTCAGAGCAAAATTAGCATTGAAAGGCCAGGGCAAGTTTGTTAGGATAATAACAAGGAAGGATTTTATAGCAGTGGGAAAGTAGCTGGATTTGAAAAATATCCTGAATAAACCATTGCTTTCTATTGGTAAATATTTTTAAAAATTATGGCAACAGTTAACATTTACAATTATCATCCTTAAAACCAGTATTAATCTGTAAATGTGGTGCAATGTATATTGTACAGTAACTCTAACTCTTACCTAAGCCGTGTCTGTGAGTTGACATAGGAGGCATTATAGTCCAAACTTTGGTAGCTGGATTGAAACATTCAACTGTATTAGAGGTTTTCAGGCCATCTCTTCCTCCCACAATATAGAGCTTGTTGTCAATTACTGCTACTCCAAACTGCAATCGTCTACCATTCATGGTACCAATTTGTATCCAACTGTTTGTCCTAAGGTCATATTTCTCAATTGTAGTGGTACCTGTTAAAAGCATAATTATCAAAACTTTAAATAGCAGATGGTACTTAGTGTTTAACATTCAGTAATTTCTATTCCAACACCCTCTCCACCCACACCCCATCCCCCCTCACAAATACCATTATGAAATTTGAAGGCTTTGACAATACTGTGCATTGACTCTAATTGAGATCTAGTTCTTAGGTTGAAAATTGTGGACTTACTGAGACAGCCACATTAAATGCATTGGTATAGCTTTGTCAGGCATATGAAAGTAAATCAAGCACTAGAGACTTCAGGATTAGATGTAAACAAATGTTTTGGCTATAGTTAATTTTGCAAAGTTGTTAAATTGATGAGTTACTCAGGTATTATGAGGTTCTCTTCTTTTCATTTCCTTATGAGTATGATCTCTCGGGGCACTGTGGTGCCTAGCAATATTTGTACTTAAATTGTCACAACCATAAGAAAAATTGCAGATGCCATGTTTAAATATCTGCCCTTTAATATATTTATGAATGTATATGAATCCTGCATGTGCATCCAGAACAACGTTTATGATGTACGTTTTACTTTATTAAAAACACACAAGGTAAAATGATGTGCTTGCACACTGCTAGTTACCACGAATTTCAACCACATCATGGCCTTGAAATAATCCCAAATCTGCAATAATACATGACCTGTATTTTCACTTTTTCTTTTTACATTGCTGTGTTTTTTGTAATGCTTTTAGTGAAAGATTCCTTTCTACCTCTATTATTAGGACCCTGACTCCATGCCAGTCAAAATGTACCCTTTTCAAAGCAATGGCTCCTGTCAGTCATTCAGTAGCTGCTGTTGCTTCCATAAGTGCTGATCTAACGCATCAGGGAGGCCACTGCCCAATAACTAAGGTAGGCAGGAGGCAATTGTTAATCATACCTATGAGTCCAAAGCTCCCTTCTAGCATGATTGGGTGGATTCATTCACATGGTCCTGAAGGCAACCATATGGAAAAAGCAAATTGATTTTCTGCCTGTCTCCTAATGTGAATAAAATCTACTAATTTTGATAGAAGTGAAGGCAAGTACCACAGAGCTGTAATTAGCAATTAAAGTATGGTTTATGGCACCAACACAACAGCAGGAAGAAACTGGAAAGAAGGTTTAGAATTTACTGCATAGTACTCTCACAAATCCAGCTGGGAGTGACTCCACCACTGTGCTTGTTAAGTGTACTGAAATAACCAGAACAATATCTAATGTTCTCTTTTTATCTCCTTCTGGTGGCTGTTGCATGCTTTTCAAAATCCAGTGACTCTTGAAATTAATCTGACTAATCCCTACTGCTCTGATGAACACCATGGAAAGCATTGCTGTCTACCAGACCATCTGGAAATACTGATCCAAATACATTGGAGGAATAGCAGGGCAATGGAACTAACAAGATCAAGAAGTTTAAAATAACATTTTTAAATGTTTTCTTTTTATATTTTGGCTTCTCCCTCTTTCCCTTCTGATCTTTTCCATTTTCCTAGTTTTAAACATTCTTCATCTTCCCTAATCTCTCCTTTTATTCTGAATTTGTATATCTCTTTCACTACCTCTTTCACTGCTCTCTTCATTTTGTTTGCCTATTTACTACTCATTTCTTTGACCCCTACCCGTTTGTTCCGCTCTCCTAATGGGTGAGCTTTCCCAAAGTCCTCCAGTCTGATTATTTCAAAAGATTTAAAGAAACATTCAACCCACTAATTTTAAAAGTAGGTGAAATTATATTAACTATGTAAAGTGTATCTGTGCATACCAGCTGTAATTTTCAGAGGAGCCTACAGGAGTTAAGCACCCAACACCCATTCAAATTCAATGGATTTGGGAACCTAGGTGCCTCTGAAAATTTCAGCAAATAAGCCTACTTTTGATCTTTCTTTAAGCTGTTTCATGATATCCTCTGATAAATATGAATGGTACTAGGTATGCCTGGTACCATAGGTTGTTTTTATTTTTATTTTTTTATTTTTTGGTGGGGGTGGGGGGGGTTGGGTTTTTTTTTTGTTCTCCTAACAGAAGTGCATTATTGGCAGAGGTGACAATTTATTCCCATTCCATGTTGTCGTAGTAGTGTACAGTAGTTAGGTGTTGATTTTATCTTACAAATCCAATGCAGGCTCAAGATGTGAGTCAGAGCTGTCATGGGAAAGTGGGGAAGTACTGACTTCCTAACCATCAAAAGGCGAAAGTTCAAACAAATGGATTCTTTCCAAGATAATGAGTAAAAAGAGTCACTGATGGGAAGTACACATGTTCATTAAAAATGTCCTTTCTTTTTATAGTACTTGCTTGGAAAACAAATTGGAATTTTTTTTCTTTTGATGGGGGGTGGGGGGGGAACTAGTTTATCTTTAAGCTTCCAGTTCTTGGTAGCAGATGATTTACACAGTTCATTAATGCTTAATATTGTTCACCAAAACACAGATATAAATCCAGCCATTACAATATAATTTTGTTTGATGAAACTGACTTCAGGAAAGAGCCTCGGTTTCTTTCCTTTATCTAGTGATAGTTGCCATCATGTATGTTTCACATTTAAAAGCCTGTAGAGTTGCAATTATTTCAGACTCTTCAGGAAACACAAATCAATCATGCTAACCATTTTTCTTGCTCTTCATAACGCTAGCTGTTATGGATATTTGATGTTTAGGAGGTGAGCTGTAATTTTAAAGGAACTCACTCAGTATATGTAATACTTTTAAAACCTAAAAGTGGAATGGGCAACTGTCTTGAAATGCTATTAATATTCGTTACATGCAGCAAAGGAGCGAATCATTAGTCTTGAAACTAATTATAACATCCTATCGTGCTGCTTATTTTCTGAAGAGTGGGAGCTCTGTGACGTAGCCCTATGACATTTTGGAATAATTGTATTTCCAAGCTCATGCACTGTAGATGTGAGAGTAAGGTTTGCTGAACATTAATTAGCATGTTCCCTAATGTATGAAGTATTCCATTTTTAAAGGGACAGACATAAAAGTATTACAGTTCACATGAACCTGTACTTCTGGCCTCTTTTTAGTAGTTTGAAAAGGCTTAGTCACAGAATTCTGTTGAATGACATTTCTATGTATAATTCATAGTAAATCATTAAAGAATAGGATGCAGACTGTGAAAAGAAACTGCTAAGTGATATTTCCTTGATTTTTTTTTTTTTTTTTTTGGTTGTGTACATGCCATAGTGACTGAACATGACTTCAGGTGTGAGAACCCTGTATGCTTTGGGTTTTTGTCCGGCTGGTTGGAAGAAAAGGGTTTGTTGCACCTTAAAGGGATCTAATGAAAGGTTCTCTTACTTTAAAGATGGGATTTGCTTTGTTTAGAAGCAGTAATGAAATGATACTTTTTAAATGGTCCAATAATATTGAGGGTTTTTTTTTTTTTTTTAATTTTTCCCTCTCACCTTTCAGGATTTGGTCGAGACTGGAGCTCGAAGTTCCAGAACAATATACAAAATGTTTCACTGTATTTCCAAACTGGCCACATGTAGGAAATAGTGTAATTTTCTTCTCATTGTTTTTTCAGAAAAATTCTGCTATAAACCTCTAAATTTTTGAGTGCTCCTCTGAATTGAACCTGAAGTCTAAACTTTGAGATGTTAATCTACTACTTACAACTGTGGGTCTTCCTGCTAGAAGGCAGAGCACAGAGTGAGCGGATCTTTTATTCTTTCATCCCTAAATTTCTGTGTTTAGAAACTTTCTAATAACCCTATAACTGCGTTGTCATTTATTATCTGGGTGTTCCTAAAATAACTGAAAAAACTTCCAAACTTGCCTTTAGTAGCATCCATGCCTCCCACAGCATAAAGTGCACCCACTGTAGACTTCCTAGGTTTAGTTCGAGGACTCTGCATCATGGATCTTCTTTCCGGTAGGAGATGATACTTCATAGCTTCCATAAGAAGTTTCTGACACTCAAGGTCATGCGTGAACATTGGGCTATTTTCAAGATCTGCTAGTAACTGAGAAATAAAACAGATTGATCTATACTCATTTAAATAATAAAAGATGGGATACAAATTAATATCTGAAACAAAATCACAGATCTAACTTTTTGGGTCCATCTTTCATTTGAGCTTTGTCATAGTCCAAATAAATTATCTGATGCAAAATAATGTAAATATAAGAATATATAATGTAAAAAAATAATATAAATATAAGAAAATAAAATCTTTAAAAGGTTTTTATTTACTCATATGAACAGCCACAATCTTGCTCCCATTGAAGTCAATGGCAAAACTCCTTTTGACATGACTAGAAGCTCATCCATTATAATAAAGGAGGCAACTTTACTAATAGAGGAACTAATTACAAGTCTGTGTGTCTTTTTAAAAAGAAATATATGCAATATCGATATCCAGCCTGCAACTGTAGAACCTTATGCTCTTTGGGAACCTACATGCAGTGTTGGAATCAAAAGTTTGATCAGCGCTTCATATTCTGACCTACAGATCAGACTGACAAGGGTCCCCCTCATACCCTTTACAAAACTAGGAAGGAAAGAGGAACAACCCCTGATTCTGACCAACTAGCATGGTTGAAATGAAGAGAGTAAAAATATTAGAGAATCAGAAAGCCATAAAATTATGAAGTGATATCCTGGCAATGCATGTCATGTAATGCATTGCAACACATTGCATTATGTTTTGATGTTGGGATGTATTGACACTACAGCTACTATGTTTCTACTACAAACATCACAAATAAAATGTCTGCTCACTACAGAATTGTACAGCTGTCTCTGTGACTCCCTTTGATAAAGTGTCCATTTCAATGTTAAAGGTTGAGTAATGATGCATGTAATGAAATATACACAGCTGGTTTCTATATTGTGTGATATGGTGCTAAAATTCAAGGACAGTAAAAGTTGTAGGTGTTTTTAAAAATTATTCAGTCTTCAAACTGGTTTGCGATTTAAGATAGTGAGTTTGTAGGATATCCAAGTTTCTGTTACTAGATAAGAAAATACAACAAAGCACTACATTTCAGGTAGATATGCAGTAGATTGGTATTCTAAAAATGGGCAGATTTTCAGCATGAATAACTACATTGGCCTCATGATATTCTCTTTATTGGACCTTTGAAAATCAATAATAATTACTTGGCCGTTTACCAAAATATCAAATCTTTTTAGTATAGAAATATGCTATTTCCCAAAACTGTAAATAGTGAGTGTGTGTGTGTGTGTGTGTGTGTGACAGAATATTCCCCTGTATTAACACCAACACACTATTGTAATCTTCATACAAAGTATGCATTTTCAGGCATCATTTAAAAACTCATAATTTGCTGGTCAGTATAATCCTGATTACATAAAATGTTGCCACAAATATTTTAAGTTATAAGATTTACCTGTATATTGTTATTAACACATGTTCCAAACACCACAGCCCAGCCCAAACAGAAATCAGCAAATAGGAATGTCTTAGACAAAGGAACGTGTGCTTGCCTTAATTTGCACTTAAGCAATAAACAGAGTCATCAAGCTGGGAGGGAAACCAAGAAGGCTCAACCAGGTGAGAAAAAGCCAGCAGGGAACATCCTTCCACATAGACTCTTTGTCTTTTAGTGCCCAGCTGGAAATATTTTTCAAGAGGGGGACTGAATCTCTAAAAAGGAGGGACAAACTTTTACTCCCCTGTCTATCACATTCACTGCACCCTGAAGAGACTGCTGGACTCCGGGTGAGCGTTTCTGACCTCAGAGTTTGGTCAATAATTTGTGGTAAGAAACTTTGCTTGAATCTGATATAGTTGAGCATTAATAAATATCTCTATTTTCTTGTAACCACTTCTGATTTTTATGCATCATTACTTATACTCAAATCAATTTCTTCATAGTTAATAAACTTTTTACTGCTTTATCTAATTGTGACGTTCCCCTGGTGTTATCTGGACTGGTGATCTGCTAGATCACTCCAATCTTCGAATCTGGGAGCCAGCCTTACCCTGGCTGAGAACCCCCACTCCCAGGCTGTTCACGCACAGCCTCTTGCATTTAAGCTGCTCCCAGCTACATGAGTAAGCACTTTTGGCCAGCTGTTGCTTGGATTGTGCAATTGAATGATACTAGCCAATATCTCCGTTCCCAGACACAACCCTAGGAACCTCCATCTTGCAGTGTCCAGTTATGCCCGCTGGATGCTGCAAGCTTATATGAGTTAATCAATTTAACAAAGAAATTGATATGTACCAGGCTTGTTATCCCAAGGAGAGTCTCTGACACACTACAAACCAAATGCACTGCTTCAAGTAGAATAAACAAACAAACTTATTAACCACAAAAGATAGATTTTAAGTGATTATAAGTCAAAGCTGATCTTAACACTTTCAGTGCCCTTGCAAACTTAAACGCCTCTCACCACAGGCTGGCTGATTGCCCTACAGCCAGGCTCTCCCCTTTGATCAGCACTTCAGTAGCTTGGTGGTGGTGTCTGTAGATGGAGGTGGAAGAGAGACTGCAGGGCAAATGTCTCTCCCTTTTATCATGTTCTTTCTTCCTTCTTGGCTTTGCTACCCCACGCCCCTTCAGAGTCAGGTGAGCATTACCTCATCATAATCCCAAACTGACCAAGGGAAGGAGGGTGACTCACTCAAGAGTCCAACAGATCCTTCGTTGCTGCCTAGGCCAGTGTCCTTTGTTCCTGGGCTGGGCTGGTTTTGTCCCATACATGCCCTGATGAGGTGTGAACTGCCCCTCTGCTCCTGGAGAGTTTTGTCTGGGCTTGTTTTAAGCTATAAGGACACATTTTCAGCCTCATAACTATATACGTGAAATTACAACCTATAAGATTACTGAAACAACAATGCTCAGTGCATCATGAGCCTTCCAAAGACACCCGACATGACAAACTTTGCATTGGCTACCACACAATCATATTATAAGGATGAACATGGGGGTTCGGGGGTTCCCCTGAGGTACAGAGCATCACAATAATCTGATGTGTTCAAATTGAAGAGTCTGAATAACTGTTTGAGATAATAAACTGGGATTTCATTCCCTTAAAGGAATAACAGATTTAAAATATATGTATTGTTCCGGAGAGGGCTGAGCAGGACATACATGTCTGTGGGAAAATCTGAGACTGGGGTGTGTGTTGGGGTCACTCTGCAGAATAACCAAGGGTGGTGAACGCTGCAGTGTAACCCAAAGATGGCTGGCACACAGACCTTCAGGGTGTGGCTTGAATACTGAAAAGGCTGTTGCTGAGTGGCCCAGGTGGGAGCTACTTCAGCAAAGCATTGCAAGGCACCCAAGATTGTAAGGAAGGGGTGACACAGCCCCCTACTGATCTGGATTGTACCCTGGTACGTCACATCGAGGAAAGGTTTTGAGAGGGTAGTGATTTAAAGCTATTACCTGTTACTGTACAGTCATATACCTGTGGTGGGAGTAGTGGCAGTCTAATGTAAGAGAGGAGCATTCCTAAGTCTCGTTGCCTGCTTTGCAAATCATGTCTCACCCACATCATTAAAGCCTGGAATATGGCTTCTTCATCTGGTACATTGATGTCATCGCTAGACAGGAGTTTTGCTATTTCACTAGCAGGAAGCAAAAGAAATTCCTGATTCTGTATCACTTCTGTGAAGTGTTCCTAAAAAGGAATAGATTTCAATGAACTCATGTTATTGACACCTTGATACAATATTTGAGCAGAGAATGCATTTTGCATGGGTTATATGCCTGCTCCCTAATAGAATCTAGACAATGTTCTACAGATTACTGAATCTAACATGGTTTCTGAAGTACAGCCAAAATTAATTTCTTTAAGAAGTTTTTTCATGCCTAAAAAGAAATAGATAACTTGAAATGTAGAATGCAATTGAGAACTACATAGAAAAGATCTAGAGGATTTATACTAAATTTGCTTGCCAGCCTTTCACTTGTAAATTCCAGACAGTGACTTAAGTCATAAGTGAGATATCAAAGTGAGTTTTGTGACTTTAGCCTTCTTTAAAGATAGTGTATGAACAGGATAGATCTAGAGGCCAGGGACTGTTTCAGAGCAAAGCACAATGAGCCCCCAATCCAAACTGGGCCTCTGGACACTGTTGTAATACATAAATAATAGGACACCAGTACTAACAAGATAGGTTAGAATTCCCCTGGATCTTACATCTTTGTTCTCTGAGACACTGGCATTTGGGTCTGAGCCATGTCTTCCATTCCAATTACCGCTGCCTCAGCTCCCTCTAGAATCTTTTGTGAGTCAGTCCCTTTATGGTTAGCAAAAGAGCTCCCCCACAGGAACTGTGTGCTGGATTTTTTTCCCCATGGCTACTCCAGTTCTTTTGAGGAAATTAACTATTTTTAGGCAGCTCCATCTCTCTCTCAAGCCATTGGTCACTCCCTCATCAGAGGCATGGAGGGCTGACATGCATGAGAGGTTTCAAACATCATCATAGTTGCCTTGGCATTTCAATACTAGGTAGAAGAAGAACTGTTTTTTCCTGCCTTAGCACACTAGCACCTAGCAGGCTCAGTTGTTGTCCTGTGATACATCAGCAGTGGCAAGGAAAGGCAACCTGGTGAGTTGGCAATTTTACGGGTGCTCCCTCAGGCGTGTATTTAAGGTTCTAGAGGGGGAAGAGGCAGACGTGAGAAGGAACCCAGGGGAGGAGCTCATACCCAACTGTCAGTGTCAACAATCTAATACCTTGGAGATCTCTGACCAGTCTGGCACTAGAAAGCTGAGGCCCCAGGACAAGAATCTTGGGTGGTGACATTTTCAAAGAAGCAGAATTACAGGGTAATGATTTTTTTTATCATTGTGCTATGTTATGAACAAACTTTCCAAACACTTTGGCTTAGTTGTTACACTCTGCTCAAAGAGAGGCCCAGGGACAGAAGCACAGTAGTGGTGAAGTTCATTAACAATGATTTAGAGAAGATTGTACGCCATATGCCTGGAGAGCACCCGGCTCCAGAGAGATATACATTCTTCACTTTTGTGAGCATTAAACACTCAGATTGAATGATTCATTCTTAATTTATAGAAGGATTATTAAAGATTTTTTTACTATTAATATGATCCAAGATTAGAAGTAAAACAACTCTCTAGGTCTTTCATAACCCCAGCAAGTTACACCCATTTTACAGAGATCAATGACCTGAGTTTCAGCTGCATAAGAAGCATGGTTACTAAGTACTTCTGAAAATGAGTCTGTAAGTGATTTGTCCAAAGCTTACAGTGAGTCAGTGACAAAATCAGGAATAGAATCCAGGATTTTTGACTCCCTCTTATGCTCCGAATCAAAATAGAGTGATTTAAATCCAGATTATTTAAATCGGAGGTTCTCAAAGCTGGTCTGCCGCTTGTTCAGGGAAAGCCCCTGGTGGGCCGGGCTGGTTTGTTTACCTGCCGCATCCGCAGGTTTGGCCGATCGTGGCTCCCACTGGCCGCGGTTCGCCGCTCCAGGCCAATGGGGGCTGCGGGAAGCAGCACGTGTCGAGGGATGTGCTGGCCACCCTTCCCGCAGCCCCCATTGGCCTGGAGCATCAAACTGCGGCCAGTGGGAGCCGTGATCGGCCAAATCTGCAGATGCAGCAGGTAAACAAACCAGCCCGGCCCGCCAGGGGCTTTCCCTGAACAAGTGGTGGACTGGCTTTGAGAACCACGGATTTAAATGACTTATCTTTAAAAATCGTGTATGTGCTTTTCTATCTTGATTTAACTTGAGACTTTATCTCTCTGTAATCCATTAATCTGTATCTATTGTCAAGCACATGCAAAAGAAGAAGGAAATTACCCTACACCCAGTTTAGGAGGCCTGATGCTGCCCCAGTTTCAGAAGAGGAAGCAGTACTGGCTACACACACACACCCCTTTCCCCCATTCCAGCATAGTCTCTACACAAAGACTATATGTTGTTCTAAAACAATTTAAGATTGAAAATAAGAGCTAAATTATACTGTTAAATCTGGAATAGAATGCATACAATCAGTTTGAGTGTCCAATTTATTGCTGGTTAGATATGATGAATGCAAATTTCTTAAACACATCTAGTTCTTACCTCAGCATTCTTTTGCAGTAAACTTTGCCAAGTCTTGACCACATATTTGTACTACTAATGGCAGACAAGATAGCAAGAGAAAATAAATTTTATCTTTAACAATACCTTTTGTTAGACAGCTCAGTGGTTTGAGCATTGGTCTGCTAAACCCAAGGTTATGAGTTCATTCCTTGAGGGGGCCATTTAGGGATCTGGGGCAAAAATCTGTCTGGGGATTGGTCCTGCTTTGGGCAGGTGGTTGGAATAGATGACCTCCTGAGGTCCCTTCCAAACCTGATATTCTATGAACAATGGAAATTCATTCAGTTCTGGTTACACATTTCTCCCACTAAAATCTAAAATACTTGGGGACCCAGGCCTGCAGTTCTTACTCAGATACAGTTCTCCATGGTCTGCAGGATTTTGCCATGAATCTTGGTGTCCTAAAATCTTTCATTCAAAGCAATATTTTTATTTTCACAAAAAACACTACTTCAGGAAGTCTAATTACAAGTCAACAGTAAGGAAAATAAATTAACGATATTCTTTGTTGTACACATGTAGCCAGGTATGTTTGCATTCAATGGATAAATTAACATCTATAATTACATAAAGTAGTATATCATATTTGAAAATATAATGTAACCTGGAACAAGGAGACGAAGACATTTTCAAAGCTGAAAATATCATGCATTTTGTTTGTGGGCAGTAATATGTTATAGATTTTATTATAGTAATGTTAGAGACTTTATTACTATGAAACTTGAAAAGAGTTATTGTATTTAAAATAGATATAAAAATAGCAGTATTGAGAGTTTAAAGGAGGTGTTCACTTTGGTCCTTAATACACATCCTGCTCTAATGTTGTGATATCCAGGGAATAGGAACAGGAAGACAAATCCACTTTAAGTTACAAAAATAGTGCAAGCTGTTTATCAGAACAGGCTTCATCTGCGTGACAGAGATACCAGGCAGGAAATTGTTAATACTTTGCATCAATAACTAAAGTAATTGAACAGTTCTCAGGTTTGCTTTTTTGTGGCTGATTTTTTAATCTGTTTACTGTTAGCTCATATTGCAAGCAATTTCTCTATTTGCAATAAGCCTTTATTAATTGCTCCCTTACTTTGGATATTTTTACGTTTCAACTGGTGATGGGCCAAAATCAGAACCTTTTATTTAATCCTTTCCCCTGAAGTTCAGGGCGTGTGCA
Source organism: Malaclemys terrapin pileata (assembly GCF_027887155.1). Lineage (NCBI taxonomy): Eukaryota > Metazoa > Chordata > Testudines > Emydidae > Malaclemys > Malaclemys terrapin. The sequence goes on along the minus strand of NC_071513.1, from coordinate 30,678,810 downwards.
GTGTTACCCCCCAAATTTTTGTAAGACCGATTCAATCTAGTTTAAAACAAATTTTCTTTTAAATTTATTCCTAAATTGGTTCCAGATGGTGCAGGTTTCCTTTCTTGCCTCTAAGTACTTAGGGACTGGGCGATATAGGGCTTGCAGCGTTTTTCTCTGCCCCACTTCGCCAGCACCATGCTTCATTTTGTAAACAAGAACAGGAGGCTGAGATTTGCTCCAGCTGGGTAGCAGGAAAAAGGGGGGGGGGAGTAATATCTGGGCAGTGTGGTCAAATCTCATGACTTTACCCTGATTCTTGATATATTTTATATTCTTCTGAAAGCCTCAGCTCCCGGATACATGTGAATATTTAAGAGGTTAAGGAAAACAATTTTTCTCAATCCTCCTTGTAACAAGCTTTTATGTACTTGGAAACTGTTATCCTGTCCCTCCCTCAGTCTTCTCTGCTCCAGACTAAACAAACCTATTTTTTTTCAATCTTCCCCCATAGGTCATGTTTTCTAGGCCTTTAATCATTTTTGTTGCTCTTCTCTGGACTTTCTCCAATTTGTCCACATCTTTCCTGTAATGCGGTACCCAGAACTGGACACAATACTCCCTCTGAGGCCTAATGAGTGCAGAGTAGAGTGGAAGAATTACTTCTTGTGTCTTGCTTACAACACTCCTGGTAATGCATCCCAGAATAATGTTTGCTTTTTGAGACAGTGTTACACTGACTCATAGCTTGTGATCCACTATGACCCTCAGATCCCTTTCTGCAGTACTTCTTCCTAGGCAGTCATTTCCCAGTTTGTATGTGTGCAACTGATTGTTCCTTCCTAAGTGGAGTATTTTGCATTTGTCCTTATTGAATTTCATCCTATTTGCTTCAGACCATTTGTTCACTTTGTCCAGATCATTTTGAATTTTAATCCTATCCTCCACAGCACATTCACCCCCTCCCACCTGGGAATGATCCACAAACTCTATAAGTGTATATATGTGTTCTAGTAATATTATAGGAAGGGACACGAACAGTGCCATCAATCTGTTCATGCCAATCACGCACCTTTAATGGGTGAAAAACTGGATGGGGCCAGCAGTGATTGGGAGATTCCAGTAGAAATGAGAAGGAGAACACAGACCGGGGGGAGAGGGGATGCAGAGGTGGCCTCTCCCACTGCTTAGTCTCCAGCCACTCATTGGCCAGCTGGGAGAGGGAGGGTCGTGATTGGTCCCTAATGAATCCCTTTCATTAACTTAAACCCTAGCCAAGGCCATGTGGAGCCTCATTTTGATCCATTATAGCAGCCCCACTTTTCCCACATTGAACTGGAAGCTTCAGAGCTGTGTTATTGCAGATGGAGTAGGGTTGACCTGTTTTGGGGTCAGGAAGGATTTTTTTCTTACCATAGGGGCCAAATTGGCTAAGGTCTTGTGGGTATTTTGCCTTCCTCAGAGCATCCTGGAGGAGTTAAATAAGAATAGGATGTAGTGCTTGGTACGGATGTAAGTTTGTCACAACTTGTAGCTAGTTTCCAATGTTAAAAGGAAAAAAGCAAGAAGTGTAAAAAATAAAAAATAAAACCCTGACATTTTGCTGATGGGCCTTGTGCTCCTGGAATGGGCAGACCTTGTGGTCCTTGGGGGCCAAGGTTCCCCCTTTAGTACCCTCTGTTCCCCTTGCAGAGAAACTGATGTGGTGGTAGGATTTCGAAGACTGATCTGAGTTGTAGGGTTAGGCTGAGGAGAGTCTATGGGTTATATGGTAGGAACCATGTAACCCTGCACTGGAACCACTTAAAATGCCTGGTATGTGAGTTGGCAAGGAGGGTAATACTGCTTTAAATTTAATAAAGTTGTAACCCATGACTTAAAATTCATCCCAGTGTTTGTCCTCATTTGCCACCATGTCCAAATTAATTTACTTCCGCATATAAAAGCATTCTATCTCTGGAATGGCTTTAGAATTGTGAAGCCTTTATGCTGCTACAAAATTTGTTGATATTTTGTGCTCATAGTTTGAGAATAAAATTGCTATTTGTTTCCTCTGAGTGTTTCCTCTTACGTTAATTTTGCTATAATAATTGCCACTCTTTTGTATTTTTTTTCTAAATCTCATTCACTTTTTCTTTTTCGCCTTTCTTATTGTTCTTATTGTTTGCCTACACCTTGAAAGCAGTGTTGGACTTTTCTTTGCGCTTCCGTTAGTCAGTAAAGATGAACTGTTGTCTTCCCTTGACATCCGCTAGACCAGAATACTGTTGACTTTTCAAAGGACACTGTTTGCAAGCTGTATTGTATCTTCTTCAAATATAAAAAAATGACTGTTAATACTTTTTCTTTTTAATAACAGCAAGTTATTAAATAACAAGTCAATAATATAAACAGCAAAATCAAACGTTTCTTTCTAATGTTTTTATCAGCTCCCAATTTGATCCCAGTAATTACACCTATTACATTTTCCTTTTGAGGATGGATTGTGGCACATATTTCTTGTTAGGCATTGTGCAGGATACTCCTGCACTGGGAGTTCCTGGATGCATGGTACCTTAGTAAGGCTCAGTGTCTCTTGATCTCAAGGGTGCAAATGGAGAGCACAGCTTCTACATCAGTCTGTGAAATTGCTGCACCCATATACCTCTGCACTCAGCTAGTTCTGCTGCAATAACCCCTGGCCATCTTTCCATCACCCCATTGATTTTGCAGATCCAATATAGTATTCATGCCTGCTCTTCATACTGCCATTTCAAAATGGTTGGATTATTAATCTTACCATTGTGTACAGATGCGCCACCTTCAAGAGTTCCATGCAACCCTGCGCATCTCCAAAGGATCGAATCCCTAAGCAGTTTGAAGGATGGAGCTGTTTCATGAGAAAGTTGCAACACACTTCAATGACTTGAGATAGCTGGAGGAGACAAGCTGCAGCCAGCAAGCTTTCTATAGTGTCTTCCTTTAACTCTAAAACACCTGTGTGGTTTAGATCAAGAAAATTATGCATTAATTGGTTTGCCATTCACTTCCCTTGTACCTATGGCTACAACTACACTATGAGCAGTGGGTGTGATTCCCAGCTCCCATATGCATACTCGTGCTAGCTCTTATCTGAGCTAGTATTAGGGTGATCAGACAGCAAGTGTGAAAAATCAGCATGGGGGGGGGGGATAGGATCCTATATAAGAAAAAGCCCCAAATATCGGGACTGTCCCTATAAATTCGGGACATCTGGTCACCCTAGGTAGCATAGTAAAAATAGCATTGCCATGGTAGCACAGGCAGCAGCATGGACTTGCCACCCAATGTATATGCCCACAGGGTTCAGAAGGTTTTGTATGTGGGCCAGCTAGCCTGTACCACCACAGCCACTGCCAGTGCTACCATGGCTACGCAACTATTTTTGGTGTGTTAGCTCAGATGAGAGCTAGCACAAGTATGTGTACACAAGCTGGGACAAGCCATAGCTATAGGTCTATTTGCATTTTTTTCCCCATGAGCCTTTCCTCATGAGGAAAATCTGTGGAAAATCTGGGCAAGACTTATGGTTGAATCACCACTCCTCCATAGCCACTGTTTTACTCTAGATTGCAACTGAGCCTGCTGTCATCCTACACCCCTTCTGTGTGCATTTTTCAGCAACTGGCTCTTATCTAATTGTCACCAACCTACTTCCGATATATCACTCCATGCTAATTCTGAGTCAAGATACAGACATATGTTTGTTAATCATTCTGAGGTTGGGTCAGTACTGCTAACCAGGATATAAAGGATTATAAAGTGTATCTCTGTAAAGAGGAATCAAGGGATTGGGATGGAGGAGGACCTGCAGGGAAAATCTAGAAACAGCCAGAATGGGGAGCAATTTTAGGCTGAGATTCACGGCATCTTGTTTGAGTTACCCACTAACCCAAACCCCAGAAAACTGGTAATTTTGTAGTTGGTAGGGGGTTGGTAGACTCTGTTTAATGCAACATAGTATTGAAGGGGTCAACTAATATTAACAACATGGAAAGTTTATTTCATGCTTATATACTATGCATTTATTTTCAAATAAAATACTATGCCTGTAGATTAATTTAAATTCTGATGTTAGTTATGAATTAAAGCTTTTCCTATATCTGACTTTTAAGACTTTTACATTTAATTTATATTAATCACATTTTTCTTCTAATTTGACCAACTAAAATGTGTTAAACTTTTTTATAAAATAATTGCATTCATACATTTCCTTGAATTACGCTTATGAATTTTGTTCAATTATATCATTGTTGTGAGATTTATTAGATATTGGTGTAAAATCTGTAGTGTAAGTTGCACTTTTCTCTTTTGACAATCATCTCTTTACATAACACCAAATATTTCTACAGGTTCTAAGACAATCAAAGTGAAAACAGTCTTCTATATTTTTACCACTTTAATGTAAATATCAAAACACAGTAAATAAAATGGGCACTTGGAAAATATTTTAAATGTCCCTTCTTACACTGTACCCTTTTTAAAATTTAATTTTACTTATGTTTGCCATGAAATAATTTTTTACTCTCTTTGAAATAATTCATGGAAAGGTTGGACCCACTCAACAGGTATGAACCACAGTTCTTCATGTCCCATTCTGGAGGCTCATGCTTGTAGAAAGTTGTTTCATTCAAAGCAAATCAATGAGATAGTGCATGTATAAGAAAGGGAGAATGGAATGAATGGTGGATCATCTCCCTGTGCAAGGATGGTGTTCTGGTAATTTGTGTGCTGCTACATTCTGGAAGACTGTTTTTCCCCCTTCTCAAGATTCAGGCATGGGAGAAGGAACTCCTTTGGTATCTATGGCAGAATGAACTTTCTTCTGAGTTGAATAACCTCCCAAAGAGCTAGTATCTGCAGCCTTTCAATGCTTGCATAACTTTAAATGCTGTGTATATTTTTAATTGGATTGCACGCTAGAGTAACAGAAATCTGTTCTACAACATTTTTTCTCCACAGATTACAGAACAGCAAGAAAAAGACAATTCACACTTCTCTGGTTTGGTCTTTTTGGCTATTGAGTAAGGTCTCAGAATCAAATTAATAATTAATGTAAACATTGGGGTGCAATTGTACTGAAAAGAGGGGGGAGAGTAGACTAGAAAGCCTGAAAATACTCTGCTACTAACATAAAATATCTTAGACCAATTTTTTTCAAGTAAACATCAGTAGTTAATTTTTCAAATTTGTGGCTAGTTCATGACATTAAAGAGTATATCTTATTCCCCTTACTATATTAGTCCAGTTCCAAGAATGGGCCAGTGCGTCTCTCCCTGAAGGAGATGAGTTGCTGAAGTTGAATCTGGCCATTTGTTGGGCCATCCAAAGCACAAAGGTTCTCAGCATGCTCCTCCCATATAACTTCACGAGCAAAGTAACAGGTAGAATCTGACCTTTATTAATTTAAATTACTATTGCTCTTCTTTGTGTCTGAATTAAAAATAGCAGATGTTCTAATCAAGTTCAGAGTAACAGAATCTTTTTATATTTGTATATCTGTTGTATATCTACTTGCAGTGTTGATATAGCCATGTTGGTCCCAGGATGTTAGAGAGACACGGTGAGTGAGATAATTTTATTGGACCAGCTTCTGTTGGTGAAAGAGACAAGTTTTCAAGTTACACAGAGCTCTTCCTCAGCTTCAGAAACTTCTCTCTTTCACCAACAGACATTGGTCCAATAAAAGAATAAGCTATTCATGCAAGATATGGAGTGTGAGGGAGTTGTCTATTTTTATATATATCACATGCACTTCAGTTTACTTATTTGATATTATTCTGCCTGACTGCATAAAGGTGAACCAAAGGAGGCTTTTTGGAGATGGGGTAGGAGAGAAACAGGAAACAAAACAATGGCAAAGAGAAGGTACAGTCTGAGAAAATACCATGGGGTCCCTTAAGGAAACAATGGGGGTAGTTAGTAATAGGGGAATACCCCCTCACCCTCTGCTTCACTCCAGTGAGGTTTATTCTCCACAGAGCCAAACCTAGTGTCAAGTCTGGATCCCCACTTTGAACTTTAGGGTACAAATGTAGGGGCCTTCATGAAAACTTCTAAGCTTAACTTAGCTCTGGTTCTGCTGCCACCATTTCAATGGATTCCATTCCTGGGAAACCTTGAAAAACCTTCACCAATTCCCTGGTGAATACAGATCCAAACCCCTTGGATTTTACAACAAGGAGAAATTAACCATTCCCCCTCCTTCCTCCCACCAACTCCTGGTGAATACAGTTCCAACCCCCCTGGGATCTACAACAGGGAGAAATTAACCATCCCCCCTCCTTCCTCCCACCAACTCCTGGTGAATCAAGATCCAAACCCCTTGGATCTTAAAACAAGGAAAAATCAATCAGGTTCTAAAAAGAAAGCTTTTAATTAAAGAAAAAAAGGTAAAAATCATCTCTGTAAAATCAGTATGGAAATTAACCTTACAGGGTAATCAAACTTAAAGAGCTCAGAGGACTCCCCTCTAGTCTCAGGTTCAAAGTACAGCAAACAAAGATAAACACTCTAGTAAAAGCAACAAGGAGTCTGGTGGCACCTAAGGTGCCACCAGACTCCTTGTTGTTTTTGTAGATACAGACTAACACAGCTACCCCCTGATACTTGACTCTAGTAAAAGGTACATTTACAAGTTGAGAAAACAAAGGAAAACTAACATGCCTTGCCTGGCTATTTACTTACAAGTTTGAAATAGGAGAGACTTGTTTAGAAAGATGTGGAGAACGTGGATTGATGTCTGGTCCCTCTCAGTCCCGAGAACGAACACACTCCCAAACAAAGAACACAAACAAAAGCCTTCCCCCCCACCAAGATTTGAAAGTATCTTGTCCCCTTATTGGTCCTTTAGGTCAGATGCCAGCCAGGTTACCTGAGCTTCTTAACCCTTTACAGGGAAAAGGATTTTGGAGTCTCTGGCCAGGAGGGATTTTATAGTACTGTACACAGGACAGCTATTACCCTTCCCTTTATAGTTATGACACCTAGGATCTAAGTAGATTCTGAAACCTTAAATATGTTGACACAGGTAAGAAGAGGGATTGAGTCAGTTGTCAGAAGCATATCGAGATGGAGATGCCAATGCAGACTCATGGAAGGAGGGAAAGAATGCAGCAAGACAGTCTGCTTCTCCCAGCTGAGATGAAAGTAACTGGACTGAATTGAATTTACCACGCAGAGGTCCAGTCTCATAGGGGTTGAACCATCTCTTCAGAGAGATGAATGAAGCCAAAACTTTCACCTTACGGGTTCACTCAGAGGACACAAAATCTCAGCTTACCCTGTAACTATGATATATTCTTATTTTTCCTCACAATAAGAGCTAGCTAGGGTTGTTGAGGGTTATTTTTATTTTGTCATCATATTTGGTAAATAGCATACTTCACAAATATATTTTCTAGTATTGAGTATGTATCTAAGAACTAACATAAAATGGATGAGGTGAAAAACGTTTGCATACTGGACAGTGTTCACCTTTCTTTACAGACTGGAGAATTAGATTAGGAATTACCTGTATAGGCATAGTGCACCAAAGCTTTCAGTGCATCTGGGTCCACTCCTTCCATTTTGATCTCCTCTTCTTTCGCTTCACGCACATCATTAGTAAACATTGCAGCAAAATAATCAGACACGGCACTAAGAACCAATCTTGAAATAGAAATATTTTAGGGGGATTTAAATTAGTTCATAATCTCAATGGGAAGCAATAACTCAGCCAATTATTATACAATTCATTTGTCTGTGTTGGAGAAACATATCTTCTCCCTAAGACTTTATCCTTACAGTGTTTAGCAGAGAAGTTAAAAGGGTAACTAAGTAATCTAATTTTCTTTCAGAGGGTATGTTTGTTCTGTTTGTTTCACTCATCTCTCTAAAGTTTGACTGTAGCAAAATAGAGAAACTGGTTCATACTTGAATTTCTTTCTATTTACAATAATGAATTTAAAGCTATGATCATATCATTTAACTGTCTTCAGCTGATGTGTTAATTATTGTAACCATTCATTCATAACTAATCAGGAACAAGGTGAGAACTCACATTATCTGAGCTCTTGGAACTATCAGGCTATAAAGGCTTGTAAAAATAAGGAAAATTCCACCTGTGAGCTGGAATCTTGTGATTTCCAGCAATGAGAAGAACATCACACAGCTGCTTCTGCTGGAGATAGTTCTCCATCTTGCGGAATGTCTGCTCTGCATGATTTGTGGATTGGAAGTATTCGTCTGAGCCATTAGTGTTCATTCCAGTGGGTGAACAGCTAGTTATTGATAATCTGTTAAAGAAAGGAGAAAATGCGGTTACTGTAGCACTATCAAACCTGAGAATGCTTTTTCACTTCATCTTTAATTGAGCTGTGGAAATTGCAGTATAACAGGAAGTCTTTAAATATATTGATCTGGTGAGAGTGGACTTAATGTGTCATTTTCCATTTGTTTCTTTTAATTATACTTCAGACCTTTTGTAAACTATTTTAAAACTTATTGTAACTATAATAAATATTTTCTACGAGAGAAAAACAAAATAAAAAGAAAGGGTTCATATCTGGCAAATATAAATAATTTTAAGGATATATTACACTATTTTAGTGAGTTCTATGAGGTCAGGTAGAGGATTCTAGATTTGAGTGTAAAAGATTATGAATCAGGGGTGGGTGGGGCTGTTTTTTTCCTCCAGATACTACTTCCTTCTCATTTACTAAGCTGATTCTATTAAATCATACAGCAAATATAATTTGGGTATTTCCAATTATTTTAAATTATTTTTACTCAGCAGATGTGTGCTTTAGGCAACTGTCATAAGTACGTTTACCAATTTATTAATATTAATGCAATACTGATAGTTAAAAAACTTGATTTTAGAATTATTTCCTGTGGGCCTGATCCTGCAAAGACAACTAAGTCCAGCAATTTCTACAAAGAGCAGTTCCATGGGCATCAATTAGAAAACTATTCCTGCTAGTAAAGGTTTACATGGGTAGACCCTATGAAGATAGAAGTGTCAGGGTCTAAAAGGTTCATCGCAAATCCCAGACTTCAATACAAAAATAACAGATTACATTATACTCCTAAAAACACATCAAAAAGACACTGGTTTTTGACCATCAAACATTTTATTGATAAATCATATTAAATTCATCAGCAAGCACATAAGTGTCAATAAATGTAATGTGAAAAGTCTCAATGAATTCATGATTGGACTGCTCTTCTTCTTGCTGAATACCATATTACCCTGTGCATGATTTTTTATTTTTTTAACAAGTAGGTACCTAATCTGCTGGTCATTCCTATTCAGACTTTAACAGTCTGATATGCATATTATTTTCCCCAGCTCTTTTAATCATCTCTCCAAATGATGTGGGGTTTTTTTTTTTTTTTTGGAAACTTTTAATGGATGTTTACGCTTTCCTAACTCTTCTTGAGCTAAGATGAATCATTTCTTTGACCATTTATCGTGTTGATGAAATCTAGTTTGCTATATTTTTTCCTGCTACTTGGTACATTTAAACTGGCAAATTATCTTTACAGTTATATTTGGATTTAAAATGGGCCTGAAGCTGTCAAGAAGCAGCAGCAAACCTTAGTTCTTTTGGGTTCATGCATTGTGCATGTGAAAACTCAAGTGAAAGAAACAAGAAATTTTCATGATGTTAAGGTCTTTCAGCAACATGTTCTGGTTTTGTAGAATCAAAGCTTCCATTTTAAAGAAATTTCTCACTTTTACTGTTTTCAAATGTAGTCTTCATAATATAACACTTTGGTCCTGTAGGGTTGCTGCCATTGTGTGTGTGCATTAGATCAGGTCCGCAGTAAAAGAGATCTCCTAGTATAAATGTACATTATGCAGGCAAGAGTTCTGTTGCTGATATAACATCTACCAGTTCTCTGAGTGAAACTAGCTACACTGACAAAAGCATTTTAATGTTAGTATAACTGCATCTACACTAGTGATTTTGCCTCTATAGATGTGTTGTTCAAAAATTACACCCCTCACTGACATTACTATGCCAGCAAAGTTTTCTAGTGTAGATCTGGACACTTTGTGTTTGTGTTTGTATTTTGGCACTATCTCCACATTGTGTAAAACCTATTTACTTAGGGCAAGTCTACACTTAAAACGCTGCAGCAGCTGCTCCACTGTAGTGCTTTAATGAAGATGCTCTAAACCAATGGGAGAGAGGTCTGGTGGGCCTAGTTAATCCACGTTCCCGAGAGGCAGTTGCTAAGTCAGTGAGAGAAGCCCTCCCACTGACATACTGTCTACATCGGGGGAGGGGAGGAGGTTAGGTCAGTATATCGGTCACTCACTCATGGGTATGGATTTTCCACATCCCTAAGCAACTGTAGTTATACCGGCATAGGTCTGTAGTGTAAACCAGTCATTTGAGAAAGTGTAACTTCAAAGTCTACCTGAGGCCATTACTTTTGCACCTAATTCAACTTCTATTGAAGTGAATGGTAGGTATTCCATTGACTTAAAAGAGAGCAGGCCTGTCAACAAGATTCTGCTGGAGTGGGAGGCAGCATTTTCACATGCCCTTTAGCTCTTTTCCCTGCCCCCCGAAACAGAATGAGCTCTTTTCTTATTCTTTAAAGTGAGGTTTCCTTTTCACATTAAATAGTTTGGAATGAAATTTAGATTTTCCCTGCCCATTCATCCTTGGAATTTCTTCATTTTATTTCTCATTCTTTCCTTCTTTATAACAACTGCAGTTATTCAGTTTGTCTTGTGCAATGGAACTGGATACTGTGGGTCTGATTCTGCTTGTTAACCATACAGAATGTGCAATCCAATATTACATAGAAGAAATAATAAATTGAGGTAATAAGAAGTTCCAGAAGCTTTTGCGTAGTTCTTGTTGCTAAGAAACGTCTTCTGTTCTGCATGTGTCCATAATGTCTGTATCCTTCAGTCTAGCCATCTAGAGTGCAGACCAATTTTTGTGACCCCCAAAGATGAAAACAGAATAATTTTATCATACTCATACTATTTAGATTGGATATATTTTTGTAGATGTTTGGGGATTATGGGAGTATTGGTTGTTTCCTGGTTAAGGAATTGAATATATTCCTTATTTATTCCAGTCAAGGTTTTTCTGCAGTTTTTTTTTCATTTTTTTTACACAAAGGCAAACTGTAGGTGCAGTAAGTAATTCAAAAAGTATTTGATATCAAACCTCTCTGTCACAAACAATCTTGTAATTTGGGTGCTTCATGCCAGATCGAGAAAGCTGATGATAGACGTTTAATTGCATATGATACATTTATCTAGTATGCAATGAAGCAAGTGTAAATTTCACTCAATACATAAAGTGAAACTGAATAAAAATTAAGCTGGTTTCCCATGAAGTAGTAACAAGTAAAATTCTAGCAAGATGATAAGACAACTAATGACCCACAATCTGACCAACTAGGGGCCTCTACTTGATGCCAATCAAATAATATAATCACAAAAATATAGGGCTGGAAGGAACCTCGAGAGGTCATCTAGTCCAGCCTTCTGTGCTGAGGCAGTACCCGCTATACCTAGACCATTCCTGATAAGTGTTTGTGTAACTTGTTCCTGAAAACTTCCAATGACTGGGACTCCACAACCTCCATTGGAACCTATTTCAGTTGTTGACTGTCCTTAAAGTTAGAACGTTTACCCCCAGAATATTTAGCCTAAATCATTCTTGCTACATGTTAAGCTGATTACTTCTTGACCTATACTCATAGGACATGGAGAAAAATTGGTGACTGTCCTCTTTATAACAGCTCTTAACATATTTGAAGACTGTTATTAGGTTACTCCTCAGTCTTCTTTTTTCAAAATTAAACATGCCCAGTTTTTTTGTTAACCTTTCCTCATAGGTTGTGTTTTCTAAACCTTTTTTCATTTTTGTTGCTCTCCTCTGGACTCTCTCCAATTTGTCCACATCTTTCCTGAAGTGTGGCACCCAGAATTGGACACAGTACTCCAGCTGAGGCCTCACCAGTGCCAGGTATAGCAGGACAATTACCTCCCTTGTCTTACATACAACACCCTTGCTAATTCACCTCAGAATATTACCCTTATTTGCAACTGCAACACATTGTTGATTCATAATCTGTGATACTCTATAACACCCAGATCTTTCCGCCAGTCATTCCCCATTTTGTACTTGTGCATTTGATTTTGTTATACCTAAGTATAGCACTTGTCTTTATTAAATACATTTAAATCTTCTTGATTACAGACCAATCCTCCAATTTCTCAAGGCCACTTTGTATTCTAATCCTGTCCTTCAAAGTGCTTGCAACCCTTCCAGCTTGGTGTCATCTGCAAATTTTATTAAGTATATTCTCCACTGTGTTATCCAAGTCATTAATGAAAATATTGAATAGTACCAGACCCAGGATAGAGGTCTGAGAGACCCTACACAATCTGTTTGACAGCAAACCATTGATAAACTGTACTAAAAGAGTAGTTAATTTTCATATATTTTACTTCCACCTTATAGTAATGTCTAGGATATATACCCTACATGGTGCTCTCTACACCCAAGCAGTGCATCCCATGTCTACAGTGTAGTGTCCCACTCCCTCCCTATTGCCAGAGTTTCTCCCTATCTCTGTGAAAGACTTCAGCACCTCCAGTATAAGTAAGGCCTGGGCGCTTCTTCTCTCATCTGGCAGAAATAATCAAAAATTTGTTCTGCTTGGCTATGATTAGGGGGAAATATTTCTGACTTGATTTGCCATTATAGGTACACGTGTTCCAAGTGAAAAGCACCAAAGTATTATGTGCCCAAAGGAGGGGTTAGCAAGGAGGTACCTTCAAATGTTGAGTTTTCACCCTCAAAAGCGTTAGCCTCTGCGCACAGGCGTGACACTAGTTTAGAAATAAAATTGAAAATAAATATTTCCCCTTTTTCTCACAGATGTGCAGAAGTCATGATAAAAATGCATAGAAGTGCTATATTTGGTCATTTTTATCATTTTTTAAAATGTATTAATTATAGTTTCCCTGTCCTTCCAAGATCTGTACAGACTTGGACACAGTACAATAAAATCACACATCAGAGAGGGACAGAGCCAGATTAATCTTTTGTGGGCCCAGCGCCCAACATATTTGTGGGCCCCCCGTGGGCAATGGAGCATGGTGCAGGGGGGTCAGTCCCTGGAGTGAGCAGCTGGCCAGGGGCCTATAGCATAGGGTCCAGTGTGAGGTCACTATTTACAAACCGGCAGTAGCCAGATGCACAGTGGCATGCCCAGCCCTGTGCTGCCAGCATGCCCCTTCCCCTTGGGGGTGAACCCATGCCATGCCACAGAGCCCCTCTCACCCAACACTGGAACAGTCCTCCGATACCCTATGGCCAGAGCTCCCCCGGACCCACTATGCCCAGCACCCCTCCCCCACCAGACCCTGTCACAAATACACAACGCCCTGAACAACACCACCCTTGCCCAGCACCCCCACCCACAGCTCCACCACAACTGCACAGCACCCCAAACAAAACCACCACTCCCTAGTACCCCAGCATACACAGATCCCCCCTCACCGCCCAGCACCCCCACCCCAGGCCCTCCAGACACATCCTCCCCCATGCCTTGCCTCCCGGCAGCATTCACTGATCCTGCTGGGAGGCGACTGTCTGCTGGGCTGAGCCGCCAGTGCAGGTCCTGAGGCAGGGAATCGCTCTGGCCCCTCAGAAGTAGTGCAATCAGCCAGGCCAGGGCCTGCCCCAGCCAGCCTCCCTCAGGACCCACTTGCCTGGAGGGGACCAGTCAAGCCCCCCATACTGTTCCCCCCAACTGGCTGAGACTGACCAGGATTCTGCACCAGTCCAAGTTGGCTCAGCTCCAGGGAGACAGGTGGGGCCCCTCAGGTGGTGGGATGCAGAGACTGCCCGGAGACGGAGATTCACTGGGGTCCGGCCAGGGAGCAGAGAGAAGCCGGTGGGTGGGGCCTGGGTGAAGAGGAGCCCTCGGCAGGCAGGGCAAGAGGAGCAAGTGGTGGGGAGCCAGCAGGCTGGTGGGGTCTTAGGGCACAGTGCAAGCAGAGCAGGCTGGGGCCCCTTCTGAGCATGGGCCCGGCTCCATGGCACCACTGGGGGAATCTGACACGGACAATAGGGTCCTCACTGACGAGCAGAGAAGAAATCCAATGGAGAGGCTGCAGACAGAGTTGGCTGGCTGTTACACAAATTAAGTCTACGTTGAAGTGGCTCCAGTCTTATTCCCTCTTCTCTCCCCCCCCACCCCCAATACTGAACCATACTTCTGTATGCCATTACACTTTTACGTTATTCTGACCACTATTACTAAAGAACACTTCTGCTATTACTCAAGAACACTTCTGCTTTAACTAGAAGTAGTGATTCAAATGCCTTAATTGGTATTTAAGTTGTGTGATAAGTTCTTTTTTTAAACCCTTGTGTCTTTAATGTTTTAGCACCTGAGAATGCACATACAGTGATATTTCTCCACCGAATAAATTTCTGCTAAAGCATTCCATTAACTTTTATGCTGACAGAATAGTAATACTGCTGAAGGAATTTAGAAGTGTTTTCCATTTAGCCACTTGTTTTATACTTTTACCTAAACAATAATCTGGCTATTCTGTCAAATAGCTATGTGAGCACAAAGATTTGTAAAGCATTACCGTGTTATCTTTCCTGCCATCTCCGAAGTTACAGTGAGCTCTCAGGAATTCATAATGTGTATTGTTTCTGGCTAAAGGAAAAATTAGCTAGTAGTGTTATATGTATGTACATATTATATAATATAAATGCAATCAGTAGGCCTAGTACATTTTAGATTAGGATGATATGGATCACAAATATCGTGGGTCTGTAGTCTAATTAGTTTAGTTAGAAAATGCATCCTAGCTTTAGAAGTAGCACACCATAAATAAGTTGGAAAGTTTTGTAAATATTTTGAAGTGGCATAATTCTGGAGAATGAAAATCTTCATTTACAGAAACCCATTGTGTTGATGATCTTGAAATGCACACATAAAAGTGCAAAATATAAATAAGGGGGAAGGTTACTGGGGTTTGAGAGGGTAGTTGCTGTTAGGTGTGTTCTCTTAGGAAAATGCAGAGGAGCTTTTTTATTCTTTCTTTATCCTTTTTAAAGTTGGTATGGAAAATACTCCTTTCTTTTTGGTGTCTCATGCGCTCAAGCCAGCTCTACACTACAAAGTTTTGTCGGGATAGTGATATTGGTCAGAGTGTGTGAAAAAGCTACACTCTTTGCCGATATAGCTATACTGGCAAAACACCCATAAGAGTGCTGCTGTCAACATAGTTAATATGGGTCAGGGAGGTGATGTTATGATGCTGATAGAAAAACTCCTTCCGTTACGCTGCTCTACAGCCAAAATGCTTCTGAAATAAATATAGTCAAACTTTACTAATTCTGGGTCACTGAGAACGAAAATGAGGCTTAAAATTGGTGATTGGCTCTAGTTTTCAAGATATGCTATTGGGTCAGTATATAAGACCCTTGACTTGGGAATGGCAGAGGATAAGTGAGTTATAAAGGGAAGGGATCTCAATTTAAACCAGAAATGACTAAAATACATCTTTGACTGAATCTATGAATAAATCTATGACTGGGTTTGGACAGTACTTGCTTTTTAGGCAAAACAATGAATGATGCAATCTGAAGCTGGTATTGCGTCATACATGATATGAATTGCATCATGTTATTCCTAGAAGTCATGGATGATGCAATCATAACGAAGCTTACATCACTCTGCTGAACAAATTGCCCTATATCAGCTCTAGAAATCATATAGTGTCATGCTCTCTTATTTGTCAGTGTTTGATTTTGCAAAGGGACACATTTCTGTTTAGCCAAAGTGAGCAGAGATGCCTCATACTTGTGTGAACAGTGCAGATAACTTCTGCTATGTTTGTGGTGAAGTGACTTTTGCATCACAAAAGCGCAGTATAACCACTATGGTTAAGAAAGCCTATCACCTTTATTTTGGCTGCAAAATTGTAGATCACTGCAAGAGGTGGGCCCCACACATATGCTGCAACACTTGTGCAACAAATCTTCGCCAGTGGTTGAACAGGAAAAGGAAATCTATGCCTTTTGCAGTGCCAATGATTTGGAGAGAGCCAACAGATCATACCAGCAATTGTTACTTCTGCATGGTGCCTCCAGTTGGGAAAGGTGTGTCAAAGAAGAAAAAGTGGACTGTGCATTATCCAAACATTCCATCAGCTATATGCCCAGTACCCCACGGAGAAGGACTGCCGGTTCCTGATGCACCAGAATCATTCTCACTTGAGTCAGACGAGGAAGAGGAAGAGGATGAAACTTCTGGTCCTGAACCATCAATGTCACAGGACCCACATTTTCTCCCATCCTCCTCCTCTGAACCACACCTCATAACACAAGGTGAACTGAATGACCTTGTCAGGGATTTGGAACTACCCAAGAGTAAGGCAGAGCTGTTGGGCTCCAGAATACAGCAGTGGAATCTCCTGGCAGGTGATGTTAGGGTTTCTATGTTCCGTGACCGTCAAAAGGATCTTGTCCCATTCTTCTTCATGGAAGGTGATCTTGTAGCCTGCAACAACATCGATGGTGTGATGGCAGACCTCAACATCGTTCACGATCCAGATGAGTGGAGACTGTTCATTGATTCATGGAAGACGAGTCTTAAAGCTGTTTACTGAATAATGGCAATGTTTTGCCATCAATTCCAGTTGGTCATGCAGTCCATATGAAGGAAACCTATGACAACGTGAAACTTTTGAGGTGCATAAACTATGACCAACATCAGTGGCAGCTTTGTGGCCATTTGAAGATTGTTGCTCTCTTGCTTGGTCTGCAGACTGGATACACAAAGTACTGCTGTTTTCTCTGCGAATGGGATAGTCGTGCAAGAGATTCCCACTACATCAAGAAAGATTGGCCACTCCGACAGTCATTGGAGCCTGGGAGGAAAAGTGTTCAGCATCCACCACTTGTTAAATCAAGGAAGATTTTGTTACCACCCTTACACATCAAGCTGGGTCTGATGAAGAACTTTGTCAAGGCCAATGACAAAACATAAGCAGCTTTCAAGTACCTCAGTGGAAAATTTCCAAGGTTAAGTGAAGCTAAGATAAAGAAAGGTGTCTTTGTTGGTCCTCAGATTCGTGAACTTCTTTGAGATGCATTTGACCATGCACTGTGTGGCAAGGAAAAGACGGCATGGAAAGCCTTCCAGTTAGTGGCAATAAATTTTCTCGGAAACAACAAGGCAGACAACTACAGGTTGTTGGTGGAAAACCTCCTCAAGGAATACAAAAGCCTTGGTTGCAACATGTCACTAAAGATACATTCTTTGCACTCTCATCTAGATTTTTTTCCACCGAACTGCGGAGCAGTGAGCAACGAGCACGGCGAGCGATTTCACCAGGACATTGCAACAATGGAGAAATGCTATCAGGGCAAACGGAGCCCATCAATGCTTGCAGACTATTGCTGGATAGTGATAAGAGATGCTCCATTTAATGAATACAAGAGACAAGCCAAGAAGCGCCAAGTAGACACTGAATAGGACTAAACTGTGTACATAATAGTTTTTTGCCTTTTGTTTCATAATACATTTTATTTATATAACCCTTTTGCTGATTTTTAAAGTGTTGCATAAACAGGACAGGTGAAATATTATCATGTAAAGCAACCATAAACACATGAAAAGACCTAGGTTTACAATTTATGATTAAAACTCTACTATCTACACAATAGACATAGACATAAAATGTAAAAACTTAAATATCTTAGAAACAGTAGCCAACCAATTGTTTTAATTGTCATATTTGAATTCAGCACATCAAAATACATAATAAATAGCACATTTTATCTCTGAAGCAAACGACTTCTCAAAAATTGTAGACCAGTGTTGTCATAAGCTGCATCTGCATTATGGGCACCGCTGGTATAGTTAGTGCTATAGCTATACCAGCAAAGCATTTGTAGTGTAGACATGCCCTCATTGTATGCCATTCTATATACAATTCTGTATTTATGTCATTTCATGATTTGTTGGGATTTTCTTTGAGAAAATCAGAGTAAATTTTGGCAAATAATCTATTTTTACAGACATTATAGTTACATTAGATGACAGTGATTGAAGACAAGTGAAACTTCTAGGTATGGTTATAACTATTTTAATTAACACATAAAGACAAAAATGGTGAAAGGTAGACAGGAGGAAAACAACATCAAAATTATTTGAATTTGCCCCACCCCTGATTATCTGGTATAGTTTCATAATCATATAGTAGAAAGCTAAACTGTTGCATAATTTCACATATGGTTGATTTTGGAAATGGATGCTATAAAATGTTTTTGTTTCATGCAGTAATCCATGACTGCCTAGCAGCTTGTGCGACAATTTGCTTTTGTAAATTGGTATGCCGCCTACTTCATGTGCCTCTCCCTCATTTTGCATTTTCATTCACCTGTGTAGTTAGAATACAATAAAAATTGTCTACTTATGTTTCCAAGAAAATCTTTAGCAAACATATTCTTGTGCATAAATGTCCACTTATCATTTTACTTGGTGGTTTTTTGAGTGTATATACATGTAGGTGTTTCCAGCAGACAGTGTAGACTGCAGAGCTACGTAAGTGCTTTAAAAACCCACATTGAAAAATCCAGTTTCTGAAGAGTTTAGTGGCTAAACTGCCTAATCTCTGCAAGACTAGAGTTTCTCTGGATCTGCACTTAAACCACACCTTGGAAAAAACACCCTGTGATTGAAGAAAAAACTCAGAGAAAATACAGAAATGTTTCCAAAGAAAGATTTCACGTCACTGTGAATTGCATACAATTTTCCACTTAATTAGGCCCCATCCCACAAAAAGCTCCTCTACAAAAATTATATTTTCACACAGTAGAAGCTGTACATTTTTGACACTCCATAATATGTGCAAAAAATGACCACTCTGCAACTTGGTTGGGGTTTTTTTCTTAGTTTTTTGTTTTGTTTTGTTTTCTTTTGGTGTTTTGTTTTGTTCATTACGGAATAATTTGGACCTCTTGGAATCTTGCTTAGACCATTAAGACCAACAATTTCAAAAGCAGCCAATGATTGTCTCTACTTTGTGGTGCAGAGTGGCCTGTGGATAAAAGTGCAACCATTACGCCTTGTGCTGTGATCCCTTTCAGTTCCCTCAAACTACTGTAATAAGATTCAGGTAATCAACAGTGAGATGCAAGACTGCCAAGTAACTGTCTCAAACATGCCTATAGCAAAACAATATTATAATTAGAGCTAGTCAAAAAAATTTCAGAATGCTGAGGAATAATGTAGGCAAATGCAAACAAAACATTTTTTCACAACTCTTTTCACATTTTAGACCAGCAGTACTAATGCTAAATTGTATTCTTACTAAGTGTTAGAGAATTCAATGAGTTCCAGTCTTGTGTCCGCTAACATTCTACTCATTACATAACAATCACACTGATGTTTTTTTCTCTGACTTTTCAGAATAAGGTATAAATTATATACTGCTTTTGTGATTTGTTAAACCCGCTCCAAAATGAGTCACTCTCCTCCTAAGTTAACAAATCACAATGGAGGAGGGGAAAATGAGGGAGTTACACAAGTATCCTGCTTCAATAATCAAAATACAGATAATTCAAAATGGAGGAGTGATTCCCAGAATGTTTGAGGAAAATACAAAGTGTTGAATGTGAGCTATTCGGGCAGGGACCATGTCATCTTTGTGTTTGTACAGCACCCAGTAGGCTATGGGCCGGACTCTGCCACCTTTATTCAACCTCGATATTACGCTGTCCTCGGGAGCCAAAAAATCTTACCGCGTTATAGGTGAAACTGAGTTATATTGAACTTGCTTTGATCCACTGGAGTGCGCAGCCCTGCCCTCCCCCCCCCCCCCCCCCAGAGCACTGCTTTACCGTGTTATATTGGGTCATGTTATATCGAGGTAGCAGTGTATTTTATTCCTTGAGGAATCCCATTGAAATGAGTAAGATACAACACACCATGAAGAAGGGTGGGAAAATCTGGCTATATGGGTGCCTCTGGAAACAAAAAATAATAATAGCTATGCTGATGGCCCAATGTAACGTGCAGATTCAGAAAAATAGAATTCTCCTACTCAGTTCAATTAATGAATGATTACCTTATCAAATGTGCTGTCACAGACTTGCCCCCATAGTCCCACTGATATATTCTGATACACTGAGATAAAATATTTAATATCTCTATCTCTTTTCTCATAAAATGTTTGTAATAAACAAAAGGAGAAATAAAACAGTCCAGCAGAATAACGTGAGAGTGACATTCAATGTCATGCTTA
This sequence comes from Malaclemys terrapin pileata, assembly GCF_027887155.1. Taxonomy (NCBI): domain Eukaryota; kingdom Metazoa; phylum Chordata; order Testudines; family Emydidae; genus Malaclemys; species Malaclemys terrapin. The sequence goes on along the minus strand of NC_071513.1, from coordinate 30,658,511 downwards.
ACAGAGATTAAGAAATGACTCACCGGAAAATATTCTGTCCTTTCCCATTCCTTTGTCCTTTAAACCAACCTATAGTACTAATCAGCGACATATTCAGCTTTCATCTGTCTTTTCTATTCTGTTTCTAATTATGCTTTAGACTTGCTTGTCAATCATCTTTTCAGTACAGCACATTAAACAAATGTTGCACTTTGGGATTTATTATTCAGCAGTGATGTGGCATACACATGTTGTATTGCTAATGGCACATAGAACTGGGTGCCCCCTCTTCCATTGCTTGTGCCTCAAGCTTCACATTCAACTTCACCTCCAAATTCTAACTTTAAACATCATTATAGCGTACACTCATCATTTATTCTCTTCTATGTTTGGATTTGCTTCCATGAAGGGCTTCTAGAAGAAATTGCTCTTACAAAATGTAAATGACATTATCACCAAAGAAAATCATTAGAAGAATGATTAATTAGAAAACTAGTGTGTAATATTGTCTCCAAAAGCATGCTGTGCATTTAGTTAACAAACAGCTGAGGAAATAATTGCTTTATGGGGGGGGAAACATCTATAAGTTAGAAACCATCATTTTGTTGTCAAATACATTTTTAATACAATGATCTCTTTACATTAATGATACGGATTTTCACTGGTTGGCAATCAGCTCAGTGTCACTTGCATGTGTATAATATTCTAGGAAATTAAAGGATGTAGTCTGTGTGTATTAGTATTGTAGATGGTTTATTACCATCAGTATCAGCTGTTCTCCTTTCTAGCCTTGGAGGAATACCTCACCCTGTTTTTTTTCCCCACTTCTCCCAATATAGAAAAAGTACCATTTCGTAGTAGATGGCTATATAATTTGTAATTTAATGTTATCTTTATTTACAATGGTAATCTGTTTAAATAAAAACCAATTCAACTAGGTAAACATTTCTGTTAGCAAATAAACAGCTAATATGTGTTGTTTAATGCAGTGAGCAAGTTAAATTGCTTTACCAGTGCATCTAGAAATGTACTAAGCAAACTGGAGTATGTGACACATTGAAATATGACCTGTAAAACAGGTTAGATTAGATACAGATTAGATACAAGCATTAAATATTCCTTTTTACAACTAACATTGCTTATAAAAATTTAGGTAGCAGTGGATTTAGATTGATGCTTGATGTGTCTTTCTACTGCAGATGATTTCAGTTTCTCTACATTTGTGTATCTAATTATCTCCCTGCAATGCTAACCACTGGAAACAGTGTCACAGGAATGGTAACAAAACCCTGACCAAGGTCAGATGACTGGGTTCAGGAAATAAAGGTCAATGCTCTAGCCACCATCTTGTGTTTCAAATTTATTGTAATTCCCATTATAATTCTAGTTGAACTCTATGAGTTCAGTTTGGCAACTCCATCATGAACAGAGCCGTACAGATTTAATTTAGCTCTTGCAGTGCTGTAATTATTTTAAGTTATGTCTAGGACAGTTTTATTCAGAAAACCATACCGGAGAAGCAGATTTTATGAATTAATAATTATATCATTTCATTAATTATTTGTATTACCATAACTCCTAGGAGCCCTAATTATGGAGCAAGTGTAAGGGGCTGCATGGAAGAAAGCACAAAGGTGCTTGTTTAAAAATTTTAAAAAGTGGATGGTGGAGGTTGGCATCATGGAATGATTGGGGGCAGAAGTCGATGTTTGGATAATGAATGAGAGATGATAGTTAAGATGGGGATAGTCCATGAAGGGCCTTAAAAGTGAAGACAAGCAGCTTATGTTTGATGTGATAGAGAAAGGGAAGACAGCTGAGGGATACAAAGAGTAGAGTGACATGGTCAAAGTGATGGCCTAGGAGAGTAATCTTAGTAGCAGCATTCTGAGTGGATATTAGTGGGGCAAGATTACATTTGTCAAGAGAAGAGAAAAGGAGGTTCCAGTAATTGGGCTGATGAGCATCTGGATGTGATTTTTAGCTATGTGTATGTATAGAATCATAGGAACATAGGACTGGAAGGGACCTTGAGAAGTCATCTAGTCCAGTCCCCTGCACTCATGGCAGTACTAAGTATTATCTAGACCATCCCTGACAAGTGTTTGTCTAACCTGCTCTTAAAAAACTCCAGTGATGGAGATTCCACAGCCTCCCTAGGCAATTTATTCCAATGCTTAACCACCCTGACAATTAGGAAGTTTTTCGTAATGTCCAACCTAAACCTCCCTTGCTGCAAATTAAGCCCATAGCTTTTGTCCTAACCTCAGAGGATAAGAAGAACAATTTTTCTCCCTCCTCCTTGTAACAACCTTTTATGCATTTGGAAACTGTTACCGTGTCCTCTCTCAGTCTTCTTTTTTCCAGATTAAACAAACCCAATTTTTTTCAATTTTCCCTCATAGGTCACGTTTTCTAGACTTTTAATCGTTTTTGTTGCTCTTCTCTGGACTTTCTCCAGTTTGTCTACATCTTTCTTGAAATGTGGACACAATACTCCAGTTGAGGCCTAAAGAATGCAGAGTACAGTGGAAGAATTACTTCTCATGTCTTGCTTACAACGCTCCTGCTAATACATCCCAGAATGATGTTCGCTTTTTTTGAAACAGTGTTATACTGTTGACCCATATTTAGCTTGTGTCCACTATGACCCCCAGATCCCTTTCCGCAGTACTCCTTCCTAGGCAGGTTTCAGAGTAGCAGCTGTGTTAGTCTATATCCGCAAAAAGAACAGGAGTACTTGTGGCACCTTAGAGACTAACAAATTTATTTGAGCATAAGCTTTCATGGGCATCCGAAGAAGTGGGCTATAGCCCACGAAAGCTTATGCTCAAATAAATTTGTTAGTCTTTAAGATGCCACAAGTACTCCTGTTCCTTCCTAGGCAGTCATTTCCCATTTTGTATGTGTGCAACTGATTGTTCCTTCCTAATTGGAGTACTTTGCATTTGTCCTTATTGAATTTCATCCTATTTACTTCAGACCATTTCTCCAGTTTGTCCAGATCATTTTGAATTATAATCCTATCCTCCAAAGCATTTGCACCCTCTCCCAGCTTGGTATCATCTGCAAATTTTATAAGTGTACAAAACGCCATATCATAAAGATGCTGTGCAGAAAGAATCTGCAAGATTTGGACATAACCTGGGTGTGAGGACATAGAGAGGTATCTGAGTCTAAGATAACATGCAGGTTATGGGCTTAAGTGACAGGCAGGGTAGTGATTGTGTCTGCAGTGATCAAGAATTGATGGAGAGTTTAGGGGGAAGGTTTAAATTTAGAATAGCAATTGATTAGAACTTGTTGAGCTTGAGCAGATGGCTATATATTCATGAGGAGGTGTCAGAGAGACAGTCTGAGATTTTAATTTGGACAGAAAGAGACAGGTCAGGAATAGAGAAGCAGATCTGAGTCATCATCATAACGATATGGTTGAATTTGTGTTTGTGAATGAGATTACGTTAATAGATAAAGTATAGAGGAAGAAGATATTAGGACCAAGGAGAGAGCCCTGTGGAACCTCCACAGAAAGCTACGGGGGGGAGGGGGGGAGGAATGAAAAGCATCCGCCACAGAAAATTATGAATGAGCAACTGGAGGTAAGAGGACAACTAGGAGAAGACAGAGTCATAGAAGCCAAGGGAAGAAAAGATTTCAAAAAGAGGAGCATGGATGAGTGTCAAAGACAGCTAACAGGTCAAGAAGGATGACGATGGAAAACCAGTTCTGAGATTGTGCTAGGAAGAGGTTTTTAGAGACTTTTTGGTGAGAGTGGTTTTATCTAAATGCAATGGGGAGAAGCTGGATTAGAGTGGGTCTAGTATGGAATTGGAGGAGAGCTCCAGACAGCAATTGTAGCCGCTTATTCATTGAGCTTTAGATGTATGGGAGAAAGGAGATGGGGCAGTACTTGGAGAAGCAAGTGGTGAGTTTTAAGATGGGAGAGAATAAAGCTTGTTTATATCATGAGGGGAAGAGCCAGAGGAGAGTGAGAGGTTAAGGAGAAAAGTAAGGGAATTGATGAGCAGATGAGCAGATATGGTAGGATCATTGGGGCAAGTGGAGGAGTTAGAGGAGGAGAGCAGATACGAAAATTCTGTCTCTCTGACAGTGAAAGGAGGAGGGAGAGTGTTATAGAGGGGAAAGCAAAAGCTGAGGCAAGAGGAAATTTGACAAAATGCTACATGACCTTCTATTGGAAGAAATCAAGAAGATTCTATGCATGCAGAAAAGTGGTGGTAGGAAAGGGTGAGTGTTTGAGGAGTGAATCAAAGGTGGTGAAAAGGCAGCAGGGATTGTAGAGTGGAATTCAGTTAAATTGAAGAAATAGAGTTGTTCAGTTAGGAAGGCAGAACCAAAGGAGGAAAAAATGAATTTGTAGTGGAGAAAGTCATTCTGTCATGGAATTTCTGGCAGTTATGTACTGCAGAGTGAAAGCAGAAGTGGATGTTGGGAGGTGAGCCACGGCTAGGAGTTGACGGAGATGACCTTGCAATGGGGGAGAGGGGCAAAGGAGTTAAAATTGGAGGAGAGTGAAGCATGGAGAGAAACAGCCATATCAATAGAAGAAAGGAAAGAGAGGCCAGGAAGTGGCCAGGAAGGAGAGGGATGAATGTTGAATTAGTAACCAAACTAGAAAAATTAAAATTGAGTTGGATATTTGTCTATATTTGAGGTGATTTTTCTTCTCTTATGTATTCTTATTGACAGAATACAAGTTTTCATTGTTTGATTTTAATGTTTTGTTTATTTTTTTCCGTTTCATTGGCAAACAGAATAATAAGGTTGATAATATGTTAGAAAACCCATTTACAAGAAATTAAGATGGTCTCTTTGCATTAGTATTGTGGTGACGTGCCTTTTATATAACTAGCAGGCATATCTGTGCTCAGATCTTTTGTACATTATATCAAATGCCTATTATACACAGAGGAACTGGGGAACAAATGCTATAAATACATTCTTAGCAGAGGGTAGGGAAATTATATTGTGGGAAATCTTTGCAGTTTGCCATCTCATCTTGTCTGCACCTGTCAGCTATACACACCAGCTGACCACTTCCCTTTTCTAATAGAGAAGAAAAAGAATATGACTATTAGAAGTGGTGGTCTCTGCCCAATATAATAAGAGAAGCATGGATTAAATGTAATATGTTTAACCTGGAAAATATTTTGGGTATGTTATTGATTGCCTGTTGTGATCAGCTCCAATCTATTATGAGGTGGAGTTTACTGTGCTAATTCTGCTTGCATCAGTGCCCTTACACATCTGTTTAAACCAACCCCTTGTTTATATTTATGAAGAAGCAGCTTGAGAAAAATCAATGTGGGGGCCTAAGTGCAGCAAATCTTTAACAGAATAAAGTGGTTCCCCATGTGCACTACGTTGAATACAACAAAGATCCAGGGACAAAAAAAATTCTTGTTTAATTACCCAAAAAAACCCCACCTTTAAAACTTTACTTGTACCATAAAATCCATAAACATGCAGTCCTTAAGCATTCAATATTCTTTTCTGTTTGTTTTCTAATTAAATCACCAGTAATGGTTTGATTGTCTGAACAAGCCCATTGGATGTAGGAAATACAGAATAAATATTTTAATTGGAAATTCATTTAACAGAAATTCTCCATGCAATATACAGGAATTGCAGAGCTGATTTATCTACACTGATTACCTGTTGGCCTAATTATACTGGATTCTGTAATTGTTCAGCCAACTACCTAATAATAATTATTTACTATTTGTGAACATAAGAGCATACATTTAAAATTTGATTATAGTACACTGGACTCAGGAATGTGACTTATCAATAGATATAATATATAATGAAATGGATCCAGACACCTTAAAATCTCTGTGAGAAGACTACTGAGAATAATAATAATAAAAACCTAAAATAAAAAAAATAATTAAAAACTCCTGCAGATTGCAGGCCACAGAACCTTGCCCACCTACTCCTGTATTAGACCCATAACCTCTGGCTGAGTTACTGAAGTACTCAAATCATGATTTCAATTTACAGAGAATCCGTATTTACTCTAGTTTAAGCCTGCAAGTGACTCAGGCCCCACACTGCAGAGGAAGGCAAAAACCCCTTGGGCTTAGGTCCCAGTCCTGCGAAGTCTTTACAGGATTAGGCATAGGTATTGACTTACTCAGATACTGGAGCGTACTCGACTCCCGCTCTGCCTCAGGCCTTGCCCTCACTCCACCCCTTTCGCCAAGACCCCAACTCCGCCCTGCCCCTTCAGGCCACGCCCTATTCCACTCCCACCTCTTCTTGCCCCCACTCCTCCCCCACCCCAACCAGCGCCTCCTGCATGCCGCTGAACAGTGGATCCGCAGCAAGTGAGAGGCACTAGGAGGTAGGGGGAAGAGCTGATCTGCGGGGCTGCTGGTAGGCAGGAGGAGCTGGGGGGGATTGGGGCCTAAGTGCGTAATGTGTAATAGGAACTATAATACTCTTATGGAAAATGACATTGGTTTTTGAAAATTTCCCAAAACCTTAAGTACAGACGCTAAAACTAAAGAATTACAACAGAGGTTATGGATTGGAGATGATACGACAGATATGTATATTTTTGTGCAAAAAACGCTGGGCCAAATACTTCTGTTGCATTTGTACAAGCCCAACAAACTTAGTGTGGATGCACATATGCCACACAGCAAATGGGTTCACAGAGGTTTGGCATGTATGTTTAATTCTGTCTTTGTATTTAATTGGGACCATTCCTTTTAAGTTTAAAAAGCATTGCATGTTTCTTACCTTTTAAAAAATGTACCCTTCTGGAACTTGAGGATTCTAATGCTCTTTGATTCTAAAAGTAGGAATGCATATCCTTGTTCCTCTAGAAAGTCTGATGTGCTGCAGACTGCTAAGTCATTCTGGGGGAGATTAGTGAGAGGAGGATCAAAAATACAACGATCTTCTCTTTGGCAGGAGTAGTCATGAGTTATAGCAAGATGTGTCAATATTTTTTTTATTTCTCTATGAGATTGTTGTCTTAATTCCTTAACCATGCATATAGTGATTGGCGAAGGTGCAGAGAGGAAATTAAAGCTTACAGGTTGCTTATTGTTGACGTGGTATTCTGTCTTCTTTTTAAGCTATGGAATGTGCTGCTTCTGTAGTGCCATCTACAAACTCACTTGTAGTCCAGTTTTTAGGTATAGGTAAACAGTGTTGATTGGTGATCCTCAAAAGTTCTAGAGGTTCTGTTAAAAAAAGTGCTTTCAAATGTTGCTGGTTATCCCCAGTCAGAACAATAAGATGTCATGGCATGAAGCAGAATGTGCTCTACAGGGGGTGATATAAGTAGGGAAAAGTGATTCTGAAGTGAGAGGTAGAAGTTTAGAAACACCCAAGAAATAGGCTGGCCTCCCTGCTACCTAGCTACTTTTGTCTGCCTTTTTTGATCTTCTAAAACCCAATACAGTAACTCCTTGCTTAACATTGTAGTTATGTTCCTGAAAAATGCTACTTTAAGTGAAACGACGTTAAGCAAATCCAATTTCCCCATAAGAATTAATGTAAATAGGGGGGTTTAGGTTCCAGAGAAATTTTTTTTGCCGGACAAAAGACTATATTGTGTGTGTGTGTGTGTGTGTGTGTGTGTGTGTGTATATATATATAATGTACACACATATACACAGTATAAGTTTTAAACAAACAATTTAATACTGTACACAGCAATGATGATTGTGAAGCTTGGTTGAGGTGGTGAAGTCAGAGGGTGGAAGAGGGTAGGATATTTCCCAGGGAATGCCTTGCTGCTAAATGATGAGCTAGCACTCAGCTGAGCCCTCAAGGGTTAACACATTGTTGTTAATGTAGCCCACACTCTACAAGGCAGCACAAATGGAGGGAGGGGAGACAGCATGGCAGAGAGAGACAGAGACATACATCTTGTATGTGAGAGAAAGACACACATTGCCCCTTTAAGTACTGTGACCCACTCTAAGTACACTGCCCTTTTAAGTAGATCCACAAGTTGAGACAGTAGCTGCTGCCAGCAAACTCCCTCCCTCCTGAGCCCTGTCGCAACCCCCACCCCCTGCTCTATGGAGATGGGGTAAGCAGGGGGGGGGGGCAGAGGTACACCCTGACATTAGCACCCTTCTTCCCCTCCCTCCCCCCACATGGCAACAGCAAGCAGGAGGCTCCCAAGGCAGAAGGCAGGAATAGCACATGGCAGTGGGGGGGAGGGACAGCTGAACTGCTGGGCAATTGATAGCCTGCTGGGCGGCTGCTGCACAGGGAACTTAGGGGAGTGGGGGACTGATAGGGGGGCTGCCGGTCCACCCTGGTTCCAAGCTCCCACCAGCTAGCTCTTTCCGCAAGCAGTGGGCAAAGCAGGTGGCTGCCAAACAATGTTATAAGGGAGCATTGTGCAACTTTAAAAGAGCATGTTCTCTAATTGATCAGCAATGTAACAATGAAACAACCTTAACTGGGATGACTTTAAGTGAGGACTGTATATATAGAAATAATAACCAAAAATTCACCAAAATGCACACACAGGTAAGTAAGGGTCTCGGACTCTCACCTTACATGAAAATATGTCCCTTGAAAGTTTTATTTTTAGAAACTGATAACTGAATAAACATTTGATTTCATTGTCAAGCTCTATCTTTCACCACCAGAGGCTCTGAAACTCCTTTTGAATGTTCAGGGTTGGATCCTGGGGTGCCCCAGGATGGGATCAGCCTACCTCAAGATCATGGCCTGGAATCTTCCTTGAATAAAACATGGGACCCTGGGAAGCCCTCTACTGTACCTAGGCTAGCACAAACCTCTGGTGTGAACTATTCTCTTACGGGGGAAAAAACTGCTCAGAAGAGGTCTCACATAAGTTGAGACCCCTCTAATCACCCTCCCACCCTCCAAAAAAGTACTAATCGAAGAGAAGAAAAGCCCATTGATTCCCTTTGTCTTCTGAAGATTCTTGTCTAGGAGATTTCTGTTTCCCTCAAGCCACATCAATCTGCGGAGTGCATCAGGGCAGATACTCCTCAGCACTTTCCCCCCTACTCCCCTTCAGAGTGTGCAGCATGAAGGAAAATCATCCCCACCAGCTTCCCATGGTCACCCTCACAGAGTGCAGCATAGCAAATCAATGCAGAAAACACCAGGCCATAGTGTTGTATTGATTCCTGTAGGTATGCATATGCTCTTCTCAACAAAGGGAATTCTTCCTCCATGGGAAAGGAAGGCCAGCATTCCAGATCAGATAAAGACTCAAAAAGTAAACAAAAACAAAAAAAACCCTCCTCTCCCACCTCCCACCTCAAAAAACCAAAAGAGAATAGATTCTTTCAGGCAACAATGCACTGAATATTGTAAATGATGTTTAGGAGGTCTTCAGCTGTCCTAGAGAAACTATGGTCTGTATTCCTTGTCATGTACCCTGGGAGGTTTAATAGTGGGTTAGGGATTGTGATGTTGCACCCCATAATGCTTTATAGAAATATGCTTATGCATGTAAATGTGAAATAACTGTAATATGTTTTATGCTAGATATGCCATGTAACATATCTTTGCAAAGGTTATGTTCTACTGAATGTATTCATCATATTCATATGCATGTATCATTTTTATATCTGAAGTTATGAGTGTTGGCTCGATGCTTGTATTTAAAGTGTTTGCTGTAGGAAGCACCTAAGTCAGATTTGGTAAGCATAGTGTGAAGGGGTTATTCATGTAATTGGGAGTACTTAACTAACAATGGACCTTGATAGACACCAGTCCACATCTGAGTTTTCCTGGGAACATTCGGGCAAACATGTGGGCAATGGCGTCGGCCTCTAAAGACTGAGTCATGCATGGACATGTGACTTTCTCATGTGACTCCAAAACTCTATCTTGTAGCTGTGATTCTACTCGGGGGGAGAGAGGTTTCCACCTCCAAGACAGAGACTATATAAGCCCCTGGATACCCCTCCATTTTGTCTTGAGGTGGCACAAAAGATACCCTCTCCACCCCAAGGAGATGCTTGAAAGAAACAGGAACAAAGGACAGTAACTACAGGGGTGTGAGTGATAGCTGGCCCCAGACTAGGAGGAAGTCTAATCTGCAAAAGAAGCTTATTGAAACATCTCTAAGGGTGAGATTTACCTGCATTTAGTTTCTTACTGTATTAGGCTTAGACTTGCGTGTTTTATTGTATTTTGCTTGGTAACTTACTTTGTTCTGTCTGTTTTTACTTGGAACCACGTAAATCCTACTTTTTATATTTACTAAAATCACTTTTTACTTATCAATTAACCCAGAGAAACTATTAATTCCTGGGGGAGCAAACCGCTGTGCATATCTCTCTATCAGTGTTATAGAGGGCGAACAATTTGAGTTTATCCTGTATAAGCTTTATACAGAGTAAAATGGATTTCTTTGGGATTTGGATCCCATTGGGAATTGGGTATCTGTGTGTTGGAGACAGGAGCACTTCTTAAGCTGTTTTCAGTTAAGCCTGCAGCTTTTGGGGGACGTGGTTCAAACCTGGGTCTGTATTTGTAGCAGGCTAATGAGTCTGGCACAACCAGGCAAGGTACTGAAGTCCCAAGCTGCCAGGGAAAATGGGCTCAGAGGTAGTCCCAGCACATCAGGTGGCATTTCACAAGGGGATTTCTGTGACTCAACCCATCACAGGGATCTCCTGCCACACCTGAGATTGGGAAAGTATTGGTTTGTCTTCCCCAGCAGCTGCTGTGGATCACTGTGTCCTAATTTTTGGGCTGTCATTTCCAGTTGGCACTGTGGGTCACCAGGCCTTCATGTTCAGGTTATTGCTCCTACCTCCTGTTTCAGTTTGCTTGCCTCATGACCACCTTGATGATGAATCCCTATCTACAATTACATTTAGAGACCTGTCAGGCAGTTTTAATCTGTTTCAGGTGTGGTATGTTTATTTTGTATGGTTGTGGGGGTTTTGACCAAAATGTCATGTGGTGCTATGTCAAGTGCCTTACAGAAGTCTAAATATATTACATCAACATTTTATCGGTCAAACTTATAATCTCATAAAAAAAATCAAGTTAGTTTGACAGGATCTGTTTTCCATAAACCTACATTTTTCAGAGGTAGGACTACCCTTCACTGCCACAGATTGACAAGGTCGGTCATCTTCCATGGCTGCAGAAAGCAGAGACCCAGTGTCTGTGAACCTTATTACTCCAAGAAAGGAAACTTAAGGTAAGGCACAGATAAATTTTACTATTAATTGGTAGTGAAACATTGTGGAAATGTATTGATTTTGATTAAATTTCATATTAAGAAATGGAACTGAATATTAAGATCAAAATGTTACATTTCAACCATATTCAAATGAAACATTTTGATTTTCTATTTCTAAATAACTTTGATTTAAAATTTTATATAGCATAATAAAAACATTTTAAAAATCAAAATTAGACCAAAATGTTTCAATTTAATTGAAACATAACATTTTAATTGATCCAAAATAATTTTTCCCCAGAACTTTGTTTAATGGTAAATTTCAGTTGTTTTGGTTTTGTTCCATTTTGGAATGGAATTTTTTTTAAAGTTGTGGAATTTCCCATTAAACAGAAAATCTAGTTCCTGCCAAGCTCTAGTCACAAGATCATTTTTGTTTTATGAATGAAACACCTATAGAAGCTGGTAATTTGTTTGCATTTTGTCATGTTAAACTGTGCTGATAGATTTTTATTTTGTCATGTTTGTCCCAGCTCCTTTTCCTGCTCCTTATACTGAATAATTTTTTCCATTTAGCAAATATTAGTTTGTGTCCTTCCTCCCAAACTAATTATTTTATGTTAATTAACTAAAGTAAACATTGCAGGCGATAGAATTGTATTAGAAACATAGTAATTTTCTTAGGCCCTAATCCTGCAAGCTTCCATATGTAAGCACAAGAGTCTGGTGTCATCTAGCTTATTATAGCATCAGGGCCCTAAATTTCTATTATGATAAGAATGATAGATGTCTATTTCCTGGAAGGAATACAATAACTGTAGTACATTCAGTAGTTGTTACTTTTGATCATAATTATATGTGTGATTCTCTTGCTTTGTTGAGTGATTGCTGAAATGCAACACATCTAGAGCAAACTTTAAACTGGTAATTTCACAGTGCTGTAATACATGGTACGTGCTCTAGCTGCCTGCTTATAGTAATGTTTTTGACTCACTATTGACATAATCTTGTCACTTCTCAGTGTTGGAAATGGTTAAAATAAGTTATCTCCTGTATTACACGTAGAAATGTACTCATTGGCATTTATACAGAAATGTTCAAAGTGTAGCATTCAAAATGTATATATTAAAAAAAAGTACAGCAGTTGTATTTCCTCTCCCCCATCCCCCAAGCACAATGATGTATAAAGAAATGCCACTATAATTTGCACCAGATACAATTTGGGAAAATCTACTGGCAAACAAAGAAGCTGGAAACACTGGCAGGATACAAAAACATTTAGAGCTGCCATAAACTGATAAACAGTCCAAACAATAAACTTACTATTCATTCTATGAACTAGTCAGGAAAATACAAAAAGATATAACTTTACCTGAAACATTCTCAGGAAGTTGTCCCCAAATTCTTATACTGATATTAGGTTAATTGTATGGTTAATTGTAAAATTTAATGTTCAGGATGATTGCAACGTAGATTATTAATGATTGTGGGTATTCCCATTGTTCAGGTTTTTTTAATTAAATATGGTAGATTATCTGAAGCACTTTATCTAAGCCAGCATGTTGTGATTTTTTTTTTTTTTGTATTGACATCCTGTGCCTGCCTTACAGTTTTATACCAACAGTTTGCTTTCTAGGGTATATTATATAACTGGAGGCTTTAATGTAAAATTGTCACTAGTATCTTATTGAGCAAAATGAAAATAACATGGTTCAGTTCTCCTTTGGCTATGACCGCTACAAATCTCTAATAATAATAAAGTATCAGTGAAATAAACTATTTGTTGAAGTGTCAACATGCACAGTAGTGATTTTTCTGCTGTTGTTTGAGGGTTGTCGTGAAAGTTGCTGATAACTGTCCCTGATACATCAAAGAATCTCACTATTGACATAATCTTGTCACTTCTCAGTGTTGGAATTGGTTAAAATAAATTATCTCCTTTATTAAGGATATGAGTAGTGTGTTGTCTTAAACAACTTGTGGTTCTGATCCAAAGCCTACTGAAGTCCATGGAAAGTCTCTCGTTGACTTCAGTGGGCTTTGGATCAGACCTCATGAGTTTAAAGTTAGTCACGTTCTTAAGCAGTTTGCTGGATCAGAGACAGAGTGCTCTGCCCCTTGCAGATTCACACCTACCAGTATATTGTAAGGACCATATGTTCACTTCCTATGGAAGAAGAGAATTTATATTTAAAGATCAATGGCATAAGAATATGAGACACTGTGTTGTATTATCCAAGTTCTGTGCACCAAACTTCTGGTCACATGCGGCAGAGGACGAGATCTGAACTACTTTAATAAGCCAAAAAGACTGGTAACAACACCAGAGATTCTGTGAATTTCCATTTTAACATTTGCATTTTCTTGTGATTCCATAGAATGCTGTCGTCATGCTTCTCCTTGATAGCATGCTGCGCTGCCATTAGTTCCCTGCCAAATGCTGTGTGCATTTGACCCCTTTGATGTAAGTTTTAAAGCCTTGTCAAACAAATTATTTTTCATTTTGTCAATATTAGCTTAAACTAATGACCTCCAGAGTTTTGAAGGGGGACCACACTGCAGTCATTGGCAGTGTAGGATTTATCACAGAACAATTCATTTAAGATATTTTCATTTAAACCAGACTCTTGTTTAACTAGAGCCTTAGAGAAGGCTCCTGAAATCAGAACAGACCTCAGCATGCTCCTTGCCTCTGTAAAGTTACTATTACACCTAAAGTATTGTGGCCTGAGAAGTGGTAACTTCCTACATGTAGCTGACTGCCTTCCCATCTCCACTACCGTTTGACATTTCTATAGAACTACAGAATATGTGATCTCCTTCTAGGCAGATGGAGTGGTCTATTGTTCTATGTAGGAACTTTCATCCTGTATGGGTGTTTTTTCTTTGTTTTTGTTTAAATTATTTTGCACCACCATTCCCTAGCTCACTGGTGCAAGAACAGCCAGAACATGTGATCCAAAATTCAAAAAGAAAATCTCCTTTATATTATCTTGGGAGGAGAAGTGTCCATGCACTTAGAGAAACCATTTTTGTTCATCTCAGTAGACCAACAAATGCACAGCAGAAAGAAGAAAATAACATGCCTGGATCATGCAATTAGCATTTTCATTTCACTTTTATGGGGGCACCTCGATCATTTGTGGGTGATATTTCTACCCACGCCTGATACTGTGCCGAATGTGAAATACTTGGAACTTAGTAAATATGTAAGGAATCACATTACTTCTTCCCAGAGCAGCATAAACATTTTTTGATAGAATGGGATGCTAAAGGAATTGAAGACGCTGACATCAGTAATTTCCCTCTTTCATTTGACATTTGCATCCCTTCCCATTAGTGGTTCTAGTTATGGCTATTGGACTACATAGCAAGTTATACAATCATTCAGAAAAATATCCCCAGTAAAATAATGTTAAAGCAATAAGACAGATACATTATTGTCCTATTTACCAGGCATCTTCTGCGGGGGGGGGGGGGGGGAAGAAGGGTTACTCACTTCAATTAGCTAGATAGATAGAGATATCTTTACTTCAGTTCTGCTTTGTTTTTTTCTTTTTCCCATAATCGTATCAGTTAGTTTGACTAATTATTAAGTCTTTTGATTATTGTTTTTATAGAAATTTTATGTATTTTATTTTTGAATTTTTTTAAAATCAGAAATTGAATTTAGTTGAAAATAATTTCAAAATTTGTTAATGTAAATCTTCATGTAAAATCTGTCTAATCTAATCTATCTATACAAGATAGACAGATACCTGTGTGGGTTCAGGAAATAAACTAATCTAGGTGTTGATTGATTGGTGAACTATAGTTACATATCAAAGGGGTAGCCGTGTTAGTCTGGATCTGTAAAAGCAGCAAAGAGTCCTGTGGCACCTTATAGACTAACAGACGTACAGGAGCATGGGCTTTCGTGGGTGAATGCCCACTTCTTCATCAGAACTAACTGAAACATTTGATGACAAAGGACCACATTAAACCCTGATGTAAGCAGGAGCAGTTCCAGCAAAGTCAATGCCGTTTGGGTTTGCATTACGCCGCTGGTGATTCTACTACATACACCTCTACCCCGACAGAAGGCTGTCCTCGGGAGCCAAAAAATCTTATCGCGTTCTAGGTGAAACTGCGTTATATCGAACTTGCTTGGATCCGCTGAAGCATGCAGTCCTGCCCCCCCCCTCCCCGGAGCGCTGCTTTAACGCATTATATCCGAATTTGTGTTATATCGGGTCACGTTATATCGGGGTAGAGATGTAGTTATTACTTACTGTAACGAGCAAAGGCAGATTCTTTTCTCTGAAACAGCTACTTTGCACTATTTAAGGATTGTACTCAGCTGGCATAAATTCCAGCAGTCCCATGAGTATTCTAACTCAGTGGTTCTCAACCAGAGGTCTGGGGACCCCTGGGGGGTACAAGCAGGTTTCAGGGGGTCCTCCAAATATGACCGGCATTAGACTCGTTAGGGCCCAGGACAGAAAGCCAAAGCCCCACCGTGCAAGACTGCAGCCCGGGGCCCTGAGCCTCATCACCCAGGGCTGAAACCGAAGCCTGGACAATTTAGCTTCACGGGGTCTCCTGTGGTGTAAGGCTCCAGACAATTGCCCTGCTTGCTACCCCCTAATTCTGGCCCTGGCTTTTATATGGAGAAAAACAATTGTGGCACAGCTGGGCCATGGAGTTTTTATAGAATGTTGCAGGGGCCTCAGGAAGAAAAAGGTTGAGAACCTCTGTTCTAACTCATGCTGTGGCTACAGAGAGCAGGGACCAGTTACTAGCTACTAACACCTCGCAACCCCAGTCTCTTGCAGATCTTGGTGCAAGATAGAATTTGCCTCACCGCATACGTTAGAAAATACATCTTGCACAGTGAATTTGAGTTTGTGATTATTTTTGCACATTCTTTTTTGGTACAGACAGACTCTAATGATTGTGCAAGGAGAACTATGCAGCCACTACTTGCAATGCATGATTTATAATCCAATTTAACCTTTTATATTACATGACTATATTGTGAGAAATTAAGTCTCTCAAGGAGAAATTCAGTGTAGTTTTCTTCTTGTCCTCCTCAGTGATTTTCATTAAGCTGGTGATCATACTGTTAAATAGTTTAATAACCTCTTTCTAGAGAGCACAATAAATTAAAATGACTAGAAGGCATAAGATAAGACGTGTCAAGTTGTCAAAGAATGTTGAAAACAAAAAGTAATTACTCTAGATGCTGGACAGTGATGGAAGTTTGTGGTTTGTTTCTTTGGGTGGGAACGTAAACAAAGTATTTTGAGGGACAAAACTTAGACATGTGAATCCTTCCTAGGAAGGAAGGGGTATTAGAGGGCAGAGGAATCATTGAATAGGGGGTGAGGGGTTTGTGCCTGCAGCAAGGGAAAGGGGAGTTATGAGGAGGGGAGATGAATGAGGATAGATAGTAGAGGAGATGAAAGGTGGGGGGAGAGCTCAGGTGAGGAAGGCATGGCACCCCCTGCTCTACCAGGGCACCCCAACGTGCCTGAACCCTAACCTGCCTGCACCCCACAACTCTGCCAGGGCACCCTAACCCCATGCACCCCACAGCTCTGTTAGTGTACCCCAACACTGCATGAAAGCAATAAGTGTTGGAAGAACATAAACCAAGAAATTGGCAGGTTGATGGCTAAATGTATACTGTATGGTATAGAGACATTATAAGCTCTGACACCTCACTGTTTCCCAGAGATAGGGGACATCTATTGTACAGGAGTCAGGGAATCTTTCTCTCAAACACAAAACTGTCAGTATTTTGGAAGAGAAACCATGCCTGTAATTTCTCTCACCAGCCCTGTCATGAAACACAACCAGGAACCTATTCCACTCTAATATAGTTATCCTTCGCTCCAGCACTCCGTGTAAGTTGGGTTATAGTAAACACCAATTGGGAAAGTAACACCAGTAGAAACATTTGTATATGAGGGAGAGAAGGCTGTAAGAAGAGGCATTCCCTGCTTGCTATGGGGAGGTCTGGATACAGAAGTGGGGAGGGGCCAGTTTAGAGCGGGACACATGGATTGGATCAGGGGCATGGCTGGGGAGGTGTGCCAAAGCAGGGCTGGTGGGGCACAGCTGATTTGCAGGATAGGAAATGCTGGGGGGGCGGAGGACTGGCTGAATATGCTACAACTGCCTAAGTGACTATTAACTCCTAACAACAATATAGCTATTCCTGTTTAAAAAAAAACCTAGGTAATTAAATGGCAAAAAACTATGTTAATGTCCATGCAACTTAACTGCCCTCTTTCAGCAATGCCCCAGTACATCCCATTAAAGCTACCTTTGCTGTATCAACAGTCTTAAGATTCTGATGACCTATGCCCCTGATGTACCTTCAAGATCTGTAGATGGAGGGTAGCTTCTATATGTGGATCTCCCCCTTTTTATCATAGACCTGGTCCAGTAGAGAGGACTGGGACTGAGGGGACCTGGGTTCTGTCCCTGGCTCTGCCATTGACTTGGGCAAGCCTCTTCACCTCTCTGTGCTTCTTGTTTCCCCTCTGTCACCTCTAGCTGCTTTGTCTATTTACAGTTTAAATTGTTTGGAGCAGAGAGCATCTTCCTATGTTTGTACAGCATTTAAAACAATGGTGTGCCAATCTTGGTGAGATTCTTAGACAGTCAGCTAGAATTTTATAATAATCTTTTTGACCCCAAATTCTCACTCATTCACTAACAGTACTGCTCACCATGTTTCAAGGATACACCGCATCAGATGATGTGCGATGGCAGAGGATTAGAATGCTAGTGGTGCATCATCATCTCTGATTTCAATGGAAAGAGCAAAACCCGTTTTATTCTTTTTTAGCTGTGAAGGAAGCCAAAATCATCTTTTCTCCATCCAGCTGGATCTAAATCAGCAACACTACACTACACAGAAAACCACTTACATCAGTACAGCCTGTGCTCATCCCCGTAGCTGAGTACCCTCCCACCATGAGGAGCTGGCTGCCTATTTCACTGAAAAGATAAACAAATCTGAAATGGGTTAGCTAGTCTCAAAAAGAACAAAGAAAGACAGAGGGGGGGGGGTCATTTAGCCTTTTTTTGTTTTTGACTGAGTTTGGCTCAGTCACGCAGGCCATAAAGACACTGAGAAACGTATTGTCCTACATATATCAGACACACTCCACCTCCTCCAAACTAGTGAAAGACACTGCAGAACGCTGGATCTACAATGGACTGAAATTAAAGCTTGTTTCAGAGAGAGTTACCTTCCACACTATAAAATGTGTGATAATACAGTTAGTCCTCATTTGACACCAATGGCCATGGCAGTACTGCCTGTCTCGAGTGGCGATCATCCCCCTCCAAACCCAACGGGATTTAAATATAATGAGCCTATCTCCAGTATTTTATGTACTGCCCTTCTCTTTCTCTAGTCCCTGGCAATGCCAACCTCTTAGCTTTTCTGTTGGCTCTCCAATAAGCAGCACCCTGTGCTGGGTGGGCTGGCAGGATAGTTTCACTCTCGGCTTTCTGTAGGTGCACTGACACCAGTTACTGCCTTCCCCCTTCCTAAATGTGTGGTTATGCTGTCTCCCTCAAACTGTTGGGAGCTTTCCACACTTCTCTAGAGCCAAAATGGCCTTATGTGGCCACATCCACAGACATCCTGCCTACTTGCAGTGACTCAATGGGATGATGCCATGGAGATTCTGAAGCTTTAAGTTAAGTGTTTTCCAGCTGATTATTAACTACATATTAGAGGGCATGTTTTAGCCCTGAGTCACTAGCTCAGGGGTCGGCAACCTTTCAGAAGTGGTGTGCCGAGTCTTCATTTATTCACTCTAATTTAAGGTTTCGCCTGCCAGTAATACATTTTAACATTTTCAGAAGGTCTCTTTCTATAAGTCTATATAGTCTAATATATAACTAAATTATTGTTGTATGTAAAGTAAATAAGGTTTTTAAAATGTTTAAGTAACTTCATTTAAAATTAAATTAAAATGCAGAGCCCGCCGGACCGGTAGCAAGGACCCGGGCAGTGTGAGTGCCCCTGAAAATCAGCTCACGTGCTGCCTTCGGCATGTGTGCCATAGGTTGCCTATCCCTGCTCTAGCTAAAGGAACGAGAATTAGAATGAACACAGCAGGACAAATTCAGACCTGGTATAAGAAGGTGCAACTACACTGAAGCTAATAAAATTACACCAGCTTACGCCCTGACTGAATTGGCTGTGCGTATGCTAGAAAGAACTATAAGATGTCAATAAATATGTCTATAACCCCAAATTATTTAAAATACTATTTTGCTTTACAGCTTGCTTTTTCTTCTTCTAGCCCTCTTCTTTATATTTGTGTTAGTTTCTGGAAGACTATGCAAATATTTTGTTTTCTGCTTCTGTCCTGTTCTAAGGTGAGATGTTAACTTGCGCTGCATATTATTTATTCATGCTCTCAGAAAAGGCAGTTGATGCATTTCTTTTAGCTTTTGTTTATGTAGTTTACTTTACAAGTGCAATAAAATCCTTTTCCTATTTTTTTGACATATGTACTCATTATTCAGAAAATCATTTTTGTCTTTTTTATGAATTAGGTTTTTAGCCTCTGAGTGTAAGGTAATGAAATAATTATATTAAATCATCTTTACAATTTGAGATTACATTATATGGGGCTGTCTTTATCTGAGAACATCAAGTATTTAATACTATATTTTAAATAGTCTGACTTACAGAAGCATACCATTCTTGATGTTAAAGTTGATGGACATTTTTTTTGTATATCTAGAAAGAATGCAGTGGTAATAGCCTGTCCACTATTTTAATGGTTCTTTGTCAAATATGTTTTTTAAGACTTCATTTAACTGAATTTGGACAATGAAAAATATAAAATAAATCAAATAAAATCTGAAGCGCTAATATGATGTTGTTATGAATGACAGAAACTTTACTTAAAGCATCACTGCTACTGAGCTATCTAATTTCAGTTGTGGTTCCTTAATAAAATATTTACATAAAACACTAACAATTAATATGGGAACCAGAACAATGTGAATTATGTAGGAGAAGCTTTAGTTAATCCATATGGTAGGGAAGAGATAATATTGCCCCAACTTCCCCTTCCCCCAAAGTGATGTATATAGAAGGTTGGGATGGCTATGGTAACTGCAAACCTTTGGTTCCATAGAAACAGGGGCATCAGGACATAACTTGTGATGTTGATGTGTGTAACCACCACGTTCCTATTGTGCCCTGGTGACATAGAAGATTATAGTCAGCACCAAAGGAGGTAGTTTAGAAGTAAGTGGTGAAAGTAAGAGGAAAAACGAAAGAAAAAATGGATAGGTATGGATGAAGGTAGGGGGAGAACAACATAAAATACAGTGTTTTAAAAGCTTTGTTCTTTAGTCCTGCCGTTGAAAATGGTTTGGATTGTAAAATTTTAATGGAGCAATGAAATCAAGGTAATTTCATAAAAATACATATTAAGCTGTGGTAGAGAGAGTGAGACTATCAAAGGCCCTTTGTGATGATGAAAATTTCCCCTGCCGTGGAAAGGTAAGCACCATTTTAATTGCTGGCAATGCTAGCACTATCGTCTAATGTGGTGAAGGTGAAGTGGTCCGTTATTCATGGACTGAATAGAGAGACTGCATTTATGGCTTATTACAACAATCTGTAACCCACTAACAATCACATCCCCAGCTGCTTCCCTCCCCCCTTACTTTCCTCCTTATGACTGGAGGGGTGTTAACCGGCCACTTCACGTTGATTGGTCCCTTGGAATATGTGTTAACTATTTATGCTAAACAATCTGTTCCACTTTGTATTTAGTAGTGACACTCTGGGTTAATTTCCCAAACCTGAAGAAGAGTTCTGTGTAAGAGCTTGTCTACACTGGCAAGTTTCTGCACAGTAAAGCACCTTTTTGCACTCAAACTGCAGATGTGTACACACTGCCAAGCCACTTTGTGCGCAGAAACTACTCAGTTGCAATGCTGCAAAAAAAACCACATTGACGAGAGTCATAAGGCTATTTGTGCAGAGGCTCCAGCACTCTATTGCCAGTGTAGACACTCGATTGCTTTCTGTGCTGTAATTGGCCTTCAGAGCTGTCCCATAATGCCTCAAGAGACTGCTCTGCTCACTGTTTTGAACTTGGCTGCCCTGGAGACATGAGCCCCTCCCCTTTCAAAGCATGGTTTCTGACAGCCCTTGCATGCTGTGGGGTGTGTGTGTGTGTGAGAGAGAGAAAGAGAGAGAGAGAGAGAGAGAGAGAGCGCCCAGGGAGGGAGGTGGGGGCTGATGTTGGGGTTTCCCCTTCCCCCTGCCTCAGCACTGGTTGCTTCCTGCTGCTGTCTGAACTTACAAGACAGCATGCTGACACACTGTCCCCAAAAAGGCACTGTTTCTCCCACCCCCATAAACACACACACTCTCACCCCCCACACACACACTTCAGTTGAAAAGCAGCTGGCAATGTAATAGGATGCCCATGGAACAATAAAAAGAACAAGGAGTACTTGTGGCACATTAGAGACTAACAAATTTATTTGAGCATAAGCTTTCGTGGGCTAAAGCCCACTTCATCAGCTGCATGCAGTGGAAAATACAGTAGGAAGATATATATATATAGAGAGAGAGAGAGAACATGAAAAAATGGGTGTTGCCATACCAACTCTCATGAAACTAATTGATTAAGGTGGGCTATTATCAGCAGGAGAAAAAAAACTTTTGTAGTGATAATCAGGATGGCCCATTTCAAACAGTTGACAAGATGTCTGATTTGTGTCCATTTCTACGCTAAAGAATAAATGGACACAAATCAGATGTCAAGAATTATAACATTCAAAAACCAGTCAGAGAACACTTCAACCTCCCCCTGGTCATTCAATTACAGACCTAAAAGTCACAATTATTCAACAAAAAACGTCAACAACTTCAAAAACAGACTCCAATGAGAAACTGCAGAACTAGAATTAATTTGCAATCTGGACACCATTAAATTAGACTTGAATAATGACTGGGGGTGGATGAGTCATTACACAAACTAAAAACTATTTCCCCATGTTAATTTCCCCCCTACTGTTACTCACACCTTCTTGTCAACTGTTTGAAATGGGCCATCCTGATTATCACTGATGAATCACCTTTTTCCTATTGTGAATAGGTCCCAATTTCTATAAATACATAGGTTATTTGCAAGTATTACATGAACAATTCTCAAAGTATGGTTGATAGTGAAATGTTGACTTTACCTATTCGCAATTCTTTATTTATGGTGTGTGATTGGGCATCTAGGTCACATCATATTGATTCTGCTCCCTAAGCAGATGATTGAAACTTCTAAAATATGAGAATAATGAATGGATAATTATGAGTAATACTTTATGGGGAGGAATTTTCTAAAATAATCATTCTTGGTTAATTTTTTAAAACTGAAGATTTGCAACATCTTTATTATTATTAAACTCATCATCAACAGATTATTATAAATAGGATCCTATGAATAAGGTCAGAGTGATTTCATTACATTTATTCAAGAAAATATTTATGGATCTCTTCTTTTACTATTTGACCAGCTCAAGTTATATTATCAAGTTGGTTATAGTGTCATCATAAGAGAGATTTGCCAAAAGTAAGATATGTTGTTGTATGATGACTGCACCACAACTATTGGCGGGGGGCAGAAGTTGTCTGGACTTACCCAAAGAAGGGCAGCTCTGCTTTGTGGTTGGGGGGGGGGGGGGCAGAGGAAGAAGGTCAGAAACTGCTGCAAAAGGTTCTAGGTGGTCAACTTTGCAGCAATGACTTCCCCCCTCTCCTCTCCCCGCTCCCTCCTCCCCCCCCCCCCCCGGAGTGTGCATAAAGGTTCGAAACCTGGTTGGGGCAAGTCTCTACGTGAAAGCAGCAAGGAAGCCAGCACTCACCCTCCCTCCCCTAGTGGCAAATGGCAGGCTGGGTTAGGACCTGCTGTGGGCATTACGTTAGTCGCCCCCTTTTAAAGGGGGACTGGGAAGGAATTTTTCCAACACCACCTAATACAAGTGCTATAGTGCAATCTCTTTATCATGAAAGTTGAACTTACAAATATAGAATTATGTACAAAAAAACAACATTCAAATAAAACAATGTAAAATTTTAGAGCCTGCAAGTCCACTCAGTCCTACTTCATGTTCAGCCAGTCACTCAGAACAAACAAGTTTGTTTACATTTGCAGGAGATAATGCTGCCCACTTCTTACATTGTCACCTGAAAGTGAGAACAGACGTTCTCATGGCACTGTTGTTGGCATCGCAAGATATTTATGTGCCAGATGCACTAAAGATTCATATGCCTCATCATGCTTCAACCACCATTCCAGGGGACATGCGTCCATGCTGATGACGGGTTCTGTGCGATAACAATCCAAAGCAATGCGGTCCGACGCATGTTCATGTTCATTATCTGAGTCAGATTCCTCCAGCAGAAGGTTGATTTTTATTTTGGTGGTTCGTGTTCTGTAGTTTCCACATCGGAGTGTTGCTCTCTTAAGACTTCTGAAGCATGCTTCACACCTCGTCCCTCTCAGATTTTGGAAGGCACTTCAGATTCTTAAACCTTGAGTCGAGTGCTGTAGCTATCTTTAGAAATCTCACATTGGTACCTTCTTTGCGTTTTGTCAAATCTGCAGTGAAAGTGTTCTTAAAATGAACATGTGCTGGGTCATCATCTGAGACTGCTATAACATGAAATATATGGCAGAATGCAGGTAAAACAAGAGCAGGGGACATACAATACTCCCCCGAGGAGTTCAATCACACATTTAATTAACCCATTATTTTTTTAACGAGCATCATCAGCATGGAAGCATGTCCTCTGGAATGGTGGCCAAAGCATGAAGGGGCATACGAATGTTTAGCATATCTGGCATGCAAATACCTTGCAATGCCATCTACAAAAGTGACATGCAAATGCCTGTTCTCACTTTCTGGTGACACTGTAAATAAGAAGAGGGCAGCAGCATCTCCTGTAAATGTAAACAAACTTGTTTGAGTGATTGTCTGAACAAGAAGTAGAACTGAGTGGACTTGTAGGGTCTGAAGTTTTACATTATTTTGTTTTTGAGTGCAGTTATGTAACAAAAAAAATCTACACTTGTATGTTGCACTTTCACAACAAGGAGATTGCACTACACTACTTGTATGACGTGAATTGAAAAAATACGATTTCTTTTGTTTTTCATTTTTACAGAACAAATATTTGTAATAAAAAATAATATACACTTTGATTTCAATTACAACACAAAATACAATATATATGAAAATGTAGAAAAACATCCAAAATATTTAATATATTTAAATTGGTATTCCATTGTTTAACAGGGTGATTAAAACTTCAATTAATCACGATTAATTTTTTTAATCATGATCAATTTTTTTGAGTTAATTGCGTGAGATTCAAATGTTCTCAAAGTTTGTGATTGCAGCATTTGCATTTTGATTTGGGGGCCCATCTCTTCTTAATACTGGGATTTTCTCCTAAATAGAACTCTGAGTATTGCCAAACCAAACAGAAATGAATAAGCCCTTCAGAAATTCTACATGTGTTAGCTAAAACTATTCCAGGATATCTGACTTTTGCCAGAAGTCCTCAGTTTTTGTACAAAAATCCCTCAAAAGGTTTACTTTGGCAGGTTAAGATGCGGTTCTGTCAGAAATTGAGGTGCTAGAAATAGTAGTGCTGGAACCAAGTAATAAATTGAAGATCAACTGGTTGTTGGGGCTGGCTGGTTATTAATCAAAGAGTTCTAAAGAACTTAATTTTTAAGTGGCTGAACTGCTAACAGAAACCTGCAATATCTCATTAGTATCAACTTCCATAACAAAGGACCGAAGAGTAGCAAATATTGTACCTAGTTTTAAAAAAGAAACCAGAATGAAACTGAAATTTTGGTCTTCCTTCAGTAATAAATAAATTGAATGACATTATAATTTAAAAGTAGAATTATAAAACACCAATGAAGATAACTGGAACAAACCAGCAGAACTTCTGCAAAAGAAAACAAGTGCCT
This sequence comes from Malaclemys terrapin pileata, assembly GCF_027887155.1. Lineage (NCBI taxonomy): Eukaryota > Metazoa > Chordata > Testudines > Emydidae > Malaclemys > Malaclemys terrapin. The sequence goes on along the minus strand of NC_071513.1, from coordinate 30,633,335 downwards.
CTTTAGTAGATTTTATTTGAGCATTTCAACAATAAAAATAGTGATTCAAACACAACCTGTTGAAGTTGCTAATGTGGTGCCCAGGGCTGTGGTATAAAGGCCATGCTCTGGCTCTCTGTAGGCAGATTACTCCTTAATTTTTCATGCAAGTTTTCTTTCACCTTCCTCTGAAACATCTGGTCCTGGTCTGAACCTGTATGCCAACGTCTATGTTCCTACTGGTTGTTGGTGTAGGCCAGTTGTTCTCAACTTATTTACCATTGTGGGCTGCATATGCAGCTTTCTGTGTGTTATGTGGGCCACATTCAGGACCGGCTCCAGGCACCAGCCAAGGAAGCAGGTGCTTGGGGCGGCCAACGGGAAGGGGCGGCACGTCCAGGTGTTCGGCGGCAATTCGGCGGTGCGTCCCTCAGTCCCTCTCAGAGGGAACAACCCCCCCGCCGAATTGCTCCCGAAGCAGTGAGGCAGAGCTGCCGCCGAACTGCCACCAATCGCAACTTTATCTTTTTTTTTCTTTCTTAATTTTGCTTTGCCGCTTGGGGCGGCAAAGAAGCTGGAGCCGACCCTGGCCACATTCACACAATATATGTACTACCTATATGGCCCTGGGGATGTCAGATGGGCCATAGCTGTGTGCTGATTGGGCTGCAGGTTGAGAACCACTGGTGTACGCCATATTAAGTAACTGTACTCCCAACTTTTACCAAAACATGGTTATTCCAAAACTGATGTAACTTTTTTAGGGTAGGTCCTATATACTATCCCCTGTTTAAACGCAGACATGCTTTTGAACATAGTCTACTGGAGAAAATTCAACGTAAAGTGCTGATGTAAGAAATGGACAGGCAAAGTTGAAACAATATTTATATTTTATTGGGTGAGGACCCTTTTTTCCTGTTGCTTTCCTTTTTATCTTGTGAGTTTTCTACAGACCACTGAAAGCTATGGCAATCCTTTCCTGCTTTGTACCAGCCATACTTACATTGAAAATTTAGCTTTAAGTATATCGTAACACTCAGGACAGGAGTGTTTTATTTTAAGGATCTGCTTATGTAGGACAACACAAAAACCCCCGATAAATGTGATGGGCTGATTACAAAAGAAACAAGTAACAAACAATACAAATATTTTGCCATTCATACTTGTAGCACTTTTAACCTCTTTTAAATACATGATATGACTTCCATATTAAAAGATGACGCACAGGAAAATCAGATCAATGATCGCCATCAATTTGGTTTATGAAATGTCACAGTAGTAACCAGCAGGAATGAAATAATGGCTTTTTCCTCTAATGGTCTCACATGTGGCACATAACAGAGGATATTTTATTAACGATACAGAACTACGTTTGATTCAAGAGTTCATCCTGTATATATTACAGATGAAGCATCAATGTGGTGTTTTGCAAAAAAAACAAAAACAAAAAAACAAAAAAAAAAACCTGGGAGATGTCAACATGGTTTCTGTAAAGGGAAATCATGTCTTACTAATCTATTACAGTTTTTTGAAGGGGTCTGTACTTAGATTTCCAGAAGGTCTTTGACAAGGTCCCTCACCAAAGGCTCTTACATAAATTAAGTTGTCATGGGATAAGAGGAAAGATCCCTTCATGGATTGAAAACTGGTTAAAAGACAGGGAACAAAGGGTAGGAATAAATGGTAAATTTTCAGAATGGAGAGGGGTAACTAGTAGTGTTCCCCAAGGGTCAGTCCTAGGACCAATCCTATTCAACTTATTCATAAATGGTCTGGAGAAAGGGGTAAACAGTGAGGTGGCAAAGTTTGCAGACAATACTAAACTGCTCAAGGTAGTTAAGACCAAAGCAGACTGTGAAGAATTTCAAAAAGATCTCACAAAACTAAGTGATTGGGCAACAAAATGGCAAATGAAATTTAATGTGGATAAATGTAAAGTACCGCACATTGGAAAAAATAACCCCAACTATACATACAATATGATGGGGCTAATTTAGCTACAACTAATCAGGAAAGAGATCTTGGAGTCATTGTGGATAGTTCTCTAAAGACGTCTATGCCATGTGCAGCTGCAGTCAAAGAAAGCAAACAGGATGTTAGGAATCATTAAAAAAGGGATAGAGAATAAGACGGAGAATATCTTATTGCCCTTATATAAATCCATGGTATGCCCACATTTTGAATACTGTGTACAAATGTGGTCTCCTCATCTCAAAAAAGATATACTGGCATTAGAAAAGGTTCAGAGAAGGGCAACTAAAATGATTAAGGATTTGGAACAGGTCCCATAGGAGAAGAGATTAAAGAGACTAGGACTTTTCAGCTTGGAAAAGAGGCGACTAAGGGGGGGATATGATAGAGGTATATAAAATCATGAGTGGTTTGGAGAAAGTGATTAAGGAAAATTATTTACTTGTTCCCATAATATATGAACTAGGGGCAACCAAATGAAATTAATGGGCAGCAGGTTTAAAACAAATAAAAGGAAGTTCTTCACACAGTGTACAGTCAACCTGTGGAACTCCTTGCCTGAGGAGGTTGTGAAGGCTAGGACTATAATAGGGTTTAAAAGAGAACTAGATAAATTCATGGAGGTTAAGTCCATTAATGGCTATTAGCTAGGATGGGTAAGAAATGGTGTCCCTAGCCTCTGTTTGTCAGAGGGTGGAGATGGATGGCAGGAGAGAGATCACTTGATCTCTGTTAGGTTCACTCCCTCTGGGGCACCTGGCATTGGCCACTGTCGGCAGACAGGATACTGGGTTGGATGGACCTTTGGTCTGACCCAGCACGGCCGTTCTTATGTTCTTATACTTTGTGCAGTACAAATAGGAGCTTTATATCTGACAAATGAATACTCTTGAATTATTAAACAGATTGCACAGTTGTTCCAGACCTTACTTCACGTTTGTGGCCGGTTGTGTTAAATTCAGTTTTGAATGCATTGTAACACTAACTACAACAGTGTAATGAAGCCTTAATTTAAACAAATCTAACTAGTAACTGAACTAGATAGTGATTTGCTCATAAGGATAAATGGAGAGCATGTGTCTGAGTGCTATGGCTTAGAGGACTCACATGAAAGCTTCATACGGAGCATCTTTATTTGTATATTTTAACAGAAATGTGATCTAAAGCCATTAGTTTTCCTTCAAGATTCATGTAGGTATGGTGAAATGTATGAAAAAGAAAGAAAAAAGAAAAAAAAGTCCCTGGCAGTCTTATGGTGGTTGTTTTGTTGTGTTTTTTCCCCCCTGCCCTCCATAACCTTCCCTGTCTAGAGGGACTGTTATCACAAGCTGAGACTTTGTCTGGTCGAGCAACAATAACTGCCTGGGTTACTACAATAGGAAACTGGGAAAATTGCTATTGCCAAATGTAAGGATTTACTGTACAAAATACTGAAGTAGACATATGGCAGGATATTTTTTAGTAGAGTAGATAAAAAGATTGAATGTTTCTGACAAGGTACAACACAAAGCGGTGTGTGTTTGTGTGTCAGATTTAAAATTCTTCGTACTGCTTTGGTTTAATATTTACATCAGTTTTGAATTATAAGAAGCTGTCAGAGCTGAAGAGCAGGGAAATCAGCAGAAAATTCTCAATCTCAGAATTATTGGTGCACCGGAAAAGATAGAATCTGATGATTTGGGAATAATTTGTGTGGAATGGCTGATGTCTGCTTCATAACTAAATGGTGCCTTTCACTACAGCAACTAGATTGCCTCATAGCAAGAATCAATTTCCCCCTTCCTCCCCAATCCAGCCTCAAGCTGTTCTGGTAGTTCTGAGACTTTACAGCTGCACAACTATGCATCTCTTTCTTTCTCCACCTGTTATCCAATGATATTTTAATGAACGGCATGGTCCACAAATAAACAACAATTTGTCCAGTTTCTACATTACATAGCACTACTTAAGATTTGGTGAGTTTTGTTGTCATCATTCTAAATTGTAGTTCCAATCTAATATATACACATCATCACAATTTTTATTTTAGTGACACTCGTCTCATTTCATTTCTTTATCGGTAAAGAACTTTTTGTAATGTTATAGATTTAACTAACAAACAAAATAAAACAACTCTAGAGTTTATGAGCAATTTGTCAATGCAGGTAACTGCCCATCATGGAATTTATCAGATTATGGATTAACATGACAGTCTTAGATGCACTTTATTATATTATTATTGAAGGTAAAGATAGGAGCTTTTTTGTTGTCTCAGAACACAAATCATTTCTAGCTGTTCTCTGAACACTGTCTACTCTTTCAACATCCACTATAATGTCTGGACACCAGAGGTGGACTTATTTCCACTATACTGGACACTGTACAAACATGCAAAGATAAGATCACTGCCCCCAACATTTTATAATCTAAAATGCAGAACCTGTATGGATCAGATTTTAAGAAACTCTGAGTGAACACTTTTGCTGTGTAAACTCAGAACTGCAGCCTGATATTTTAAAAAAATTGCATTTAAAGTTAAGCTTGTGTCCCAGATGCAAGAAAATCACAATGAATGTGGCAAATGAGACAAAACACAAGAGAGATCCCCTGCAAATACAGGACATGGGTAAAATATAATTAATCAGATACATATTCAAATAATAAATATTTAAGAATATATAATTCATATATAAATTCATATGAGAATCTCTCTCTCTCTCTATATATATATATATATAATTCCTAATATTCCAGTGCAATCTAAAATGATAACATACACAGAGCCTGCGGAGCATCTGTGCTAAATTCATATTGTGTTTATAAAAAAAAAAAAAAAAAAAAAAAGGTTTCCCTGGCAACACACACCATATGAAAGATCTGAGAATAGCTTTTCTTCCACACTTAAGATTTCTTACCTTTCAGTGGTTCACACATCAGTTATCATTTACATCCAGGTATGTCAGGTTTCAGAGTAACAGCCGTGTTAGTCTGTATCCGCAAAAAGAAGAACAGAAGTACTTGTGGCACCTTAGAGACTAACAAATTTATTAGAGCATAAGCTTTCGTGGACTACAGCCCACTTCTTCGGATGCAAGTGGGCTGTAGTCCACGAAAGCTTATGCTCTAATAAATTTGTTAGTCTCTAAGGTGCCACAAGTAATCCAGTTCTTCTTTTTATCCAGGTATGTATCGCCCAATTCTGAAAGGTGCTGAATTTCCACAACTTTCATTAAAATCAATATGCATTGAAAATACTCAGCACTTTGCAAGATTGGCATCCTCTGCTCTTAACTTCTAACTTGTAAGGGGGACTGAAGCATAGCAAATGTTGACAGTCCATGCCCTCTTTCTCTGATGAAAACACTGTTACATTTTCTCTTGCAATACAATGATCTAAACAGTAGTAATAGTAAAATAGTGTAGCTGAGATTTTTGTGCCAGATAATGTCATGGGAAAAATGAGCTTTGAAGCAAAGTGGTACATTGCTCCTGTATAGCATCTTTCATGCAAAAATCATGGGTGTTTGCAAACACTGATTAAGCTTTACATTGTCCTTGACAGGTAGGTAATTGATACTTACCTTTAACATGGGTAAACTGAGGCACAGAGAACTTGGATTATTTGTTCAAGTTTATAGAGCAGGTCAACAACAAAACTTGGAATAGGCCATAACAGTTTTGATTTTAAGACCCAAATGTACATAGTCAAAAGGCATGGGATCCACAAAAGTACATACTCTCACTCTCTCTCTTGCTTCTTTATGGCCTAAATATATATTTAAATACAAATACCACAATTACAAACTGACCAGTTTACCACACACCTCATTTGGAACCAGAAGTACAAATTAAGGCAGCAACAGAGACAAAGGAACAAAAGCTAATACAGTACTGTACTGTGTTAAATGTAAACTACACCTCTACCCCGATATAACGTGACCCAATATAACATGAATTCTGATATAACACGGTAAAGCAGTGCTCCAGGGGTGAGGGGGAGGCTGTGCACTCCGGCAGATCAAAGCAAGTTCGATATAATGCAGTTTCACCTATAACGCAGTAAGATTTTTTGGCTCCCGAGGACAGCGTTATATTGGGGTAGAGGTGTACTAAAAAAATCAAGGGAAAGTAGCATTTTTCTTCTGCATAGTAAGGTTTCAAAGCTGTAAACTTTTGAAAAAACCATAAGTTTCAGAGTTACGAACATTTCACAGTTATGAACAACCTCCATTTCCAAGGTGTTTGTAATTCTGAGGTTCTACTGTAGCTGTTGCACCACAGAGAGCGATAAAGAGAAGGAAAGAATGACTGTGCAGTCCAATGTTTAGAGGACCCACCAGGGAGGTGGGAAAACCCAGGTCCAGTCTCTCTGCTCCAATCACTCATCTGTTAGTTATGCATTGTGGAGCTGCTGCAAGGGTAGAGACTGAAGAGTCCCCCAGCAGACTATCTCATGACTCAGGGGCTAGAGCACCTCTCATGAGAGGTGGGAAACCCCTGTTTAAATCCTTTCTCTCACTCTAGCAAGGCAGCCCTTCCATTCCCCCAATTCATTTCCTAAGTGTCTGGGTAGTCATAGCCAAGCACTTGAATGTGAATCACTCTGGGGCTTAAGCAGGAGATAGGTGGAGCAAAGTTGGGACTCAGAGGCCTGAATCTTAGTATTTTCTGGTGATGCAGACTGCGTTAACAAGCTGAGGTATGTGTTTTGGTTGGCTGTCTATTTTTGGTGCTGGCCCATGTTTCCTAAGGTAAGAAATGGCAGATAATAAATTAGCTTTATTCTTTACATGATTCACCAGAGCACTTGTGTCAATACTTACAAGCTGAGTCAGCCATTCAGGTCTGTTGACAATGTTACAAAGAAAAGTTAATGTAACATTTATTAATTTTTCTGAAGGCTACCCCTTTAGAGAAAAATCATGGCCAGAAATTCACAGTTCCATTGGAGCTATGTTAGCAGAGGGCTGTGGAGGGCGAACCCCCTGCAGAGGCACAGGGCATTCTGGGAGTTCCTGGGATCCAGTAGGTTTGGAGTGACTTTTACATAGGAGTGAACCCCACCAGCTTAGCAGTATGTTACAGGAGAATCTTATCGAAGAAATCCCTTTCCATTGGTTGTCATGCGGGAGGGAATGATCTGCTTCTCATTTTCCAACATTACCCTTGGTTCTTGCCCTGCCTATCTAGCTACATTTGTTCCTGTTAAATTGTCTCTGCCTTAATTCTACCACTTTTGCCTCTCAGAAATTAAATTACGTAAAGGGGATTTTCCTTTAGTGCAATTCTAGGGGCTGTGGGACAGTGTTACTCTTAACCTATGCTCAATGTTTGGTTAGTTGCTGCTTTTTACTAGCCTCATACTTAGTTCCCATCTCCACCCTATTCTCCTACTGTGACGTTATCTGATTAAAATATGACTATATAGATGATTGTTGCAACCATTGTTATATATTTGCAACAAATCATGTACAAAATGTGGCATGTAAGATGTCTATGGAAAGGTTATGATTTGCTGAATATGATTATGCTATTTGTATGCATTATAATTTTTGTATTTGAAATCATGAGTATTGGCGCTATACCTATATTTCAAATGTTTGGGCCCACAAGGTATTCAGCCTGCACATCTTGAAGGGACTATTCAAATTAATTGGCTCATCAAGGGACACTTAACTCACAATGGACCATGGGAGACACCTATCTACAGATAATGGACTTTCCTGCTATGACTAAGTGAAACTATGCAGTGACATGTGACTTGCCCATGTGACTCCAATCTCCCATCTTTTACCTCTAATTTTCCACCAGCTATGCTGAGGGCTTTGTTTGAAACAATGGGTTTCCCTCAACATAGCAGAAACTATAAAAGGCCCTGGAAACACCTCCATTTTGCCTCTTTCCTGCTCCAGCCTCTATTCTGCTCTAGCCTCTGGACTATGAACTTATACTAATGGGAGCATTCTAACCAATGGACTGAGGACCTTCCAGTGATTTGGAAGTAACTAGTGCCCTATTTAACCCCATGGGTTGCCCCAGGAAGTTATCTGGGCAACTACACAGACTTTGCTTGCTGCAATGCCAGACTTTGATCTCCGATCTCTGACTCCAGCCTGACTCTCACCCTGATTCCTGCCTCCTGATTCTAGCCTGGTACTGCCTCTGATCTCTAGTCTCTGATTCTAGCTTGATTCTAACTCTTGCCTTCTGATTCCAGCCTGGTGCTACTTCCTGTCAACAACTCTGGCCTGACTCTGACCCTGATTCTTGCTTACAGGATCTGGCTCTTGTGATTCTTCCTACCTCTGCTTAGCGACCTGGTGTGCAGGCCTCAACCCAGCTGTGACCACTATGCCAGACTGCCTGCCTCCTGGACCTTTACATTCTACCACTACAGAAATAGAGGAGATAGAATTTGAGCCTTAGAACAAAATATAATTTAACTTTGTTGGTCAACATCCTCACCTAGATGTGATTCACTAAGTGCCTAACCATATCTATGATTTCTGCCTCCATAAGGCAGAGCACTCAAGACTTGTATATTTCTTCTGTGCTCTTTGGAGATGCTCCAGAAAGACTCCTTCCCAACCCGATGGCTGACACACAACTCATATACTTTCAGTCAGCTCTGTCTCCTTCCTAGGGTGGAAGTGAAATGTAACACCTGGGGTTCTAGCAACATTAGGGAAGACTTCACCCCCAATAGTCTCTAACTCCTCCCCAATGAATTTTTTTTTCTTTTCTTCTTTTGTTCACTCCACATTCCTAGGCTTTTCTCTTTCTTCCCAAGCAAGTTTAACTGGGTGTTGCTGAGCTTTGAAAGCTATAGCACAAGAAAGGGAAAGGGACAGGATCTGTAGAGGATTGCTCAAGAGGAGAGGTAGGAAGAGTTTCCCTTCCATTCAAGCTGTTCATCAGATTCTGATCTCAAAACTTTAGGGCCCTATTCTGCACTTGGCCCAACCCTCATTAAGATTAGTCTGTTCAGTGTGGTCAATAGCTATATTGTCAGAAAGTGGGTACTGTGCCTCTTGCTGACAAATAAGGCTAGGATTTGGCTCTATTTGGACAGTGGTTTTCCAATGTTAAAATTATTTTCTGTTTATATAATCTGAGATACTGTATAGAGAGGAAAAAATCACAAGAAACTGACATTTCCTTGAGTTCTGTCTGTGTGAGTATTCCTGCAAAGTGGAAAACCGCTCCTTGCAAATAACAGGTCATATGTTAAAAATGTACTTTCATTTCAGACTCACATGATGCACTTGTTTCCTCAAAGTTTCTTGGGTTTTCCAGACCTTCGTTTGATAGCACTTAGTGGTTTTAGCAAAAAAAAGGCACATATTTCAGATGGCCTGGTTTTCTGCAGTGATTGCAAAGACTGGCTAGATATGTTAACACTTGTAGGTCAATGGTATTGTGCAAAATTATACAGGTTACCTTCTCATAACTTTTTTTAGAATTAGAGATTTTGGTCCCAGAGTTACTGATTTTGAGGAGGATATTTTTAAGTAATTGCAGACATATTTTGACAATTTTTTATAGTGATGCAAGTTAGCATGTCTATTTTAATGAAGTGGCAGCACATTTACCTTGAGGTGTAGAACATCTGAATTCAAGAACAGATTTGAGTCTTATACTTGTTTTTGTATATGTATACTAATTGTTGCATTTATACACCCACTGGCAGTCAATACATAAGTAAAAAGCAACAGAGGGTCCTGTGGCACCTTTAAGAATAACAGAAGTATTGGAGCATAAGCTTTCGTGGGTGAATGCCCACTTCATCAGACGCAAGTCATAAGTACATAAGTAGTACACGTCTTTCTTTTAAGTTTACCCATCTCATGGTATGCATATTATGCTCCTAATGTCAATGGAATTATCAATCAGAAATAAAGACTGGTGGAGTCTCCTCCTTTATTTCCTTTTTCCTCTTCCTTGAGCAATTGAAAACATTCACTTAAAGGAATATACAAAATTCCAATTAAGGATTTCTAATACCAGCCTATTAAAACTAATCTGTTAATTAGTGAGCCATGTTCATGGGGTCATGTAAATTGTTCAGTGTAAAAATTCTTTTGAGAATTGGCCAATTGGAGGAGTATGACTGTCTTTGCTTGAACATCCTTTTGTATATGGTACATGGAGAATACTGAAGGCAGTTATGTGGCTAAAACACAGTGCATCACTCTGAAAGCGTACCCTGTTATGTATGACACAAGCACAACAACACTGGAGACTCCAGTGAACAGTCTATTTGTAGAGGCAAGCGTTGAAAACTTATAAGAAAAGGTAAATACTAATTCATAAAAAGGAAGCTTGAAAATCGTGGTGTCAAATTTACCAAAAGAGTAGGTTTGTCATTCAGTGCTATAGATTTCCAGAAACCTCCAGAATAATTCTGACCACACGCTTCTTCTAATACTTACGTTAATTTTATTTTTATTCTCAGTTTATAAAATTTCACCAATGCATTTTTCTTTACTTATTTATATTTGCACGTGATTTTTAGCAAAAATGTCTTATCTTGGTAAGGGAACTTAATATTAAGAACTTTTTCACAGTTCTCGGGGGGAGGGGAAGGGGAGAGAGAGAGAAAGGGCCAGATCATGGCCATTCATGTGTATCAAAGCAAGGGTTACTAGAGTGTATATGTAGGGCCCTACCAAATTCACGGCTGTGAAAAACACATCATGGACCATGACATCTGGTGTCCCCCATGGAATATGGTCTTTTTTGTACTTTTACCCTGACCAGCATTTCTCAAACTGGGGTCCTGACCCAAAAGGGTGGGGTGGGGAGAATCATGGTATTGCAACCATTATTTCAGAGCTGGGCAACTAGAGGACGGCAGCTGCTGGCTGAGGGCCCAGCTCTGAAGGCAGCAGTGCAGAAGTAAGGGTGGCAATACCATACCATGCCATCCTTACTGCTGTTGGCACCAGCGGGGCCTTCAGAGCTGGGCTCCTGGCCAGCAGCTGCTGCTCTCCGGCCGCCCAACTTTGCAGGCAGTGCCGCTGCCAGCAGCAGTGCAGAAGTAAGGGTAGCAGTACTACAACCCCCCTACAATAACCTTGTGACTCCCCCCCCCCCACAACTCCCTTTTGGGTCAGGACCCCTACAGCTACAACACTGTGAAATTTTAGATTTAAATATCTGAAATAATGAAATCTACTAATTTTAAAATCCTATTACTGTAAAATTGACCAAAATGGACCATGAATTTGGTAGGGCCCTATGTATAAGGTACCCTTTATGCCAACGATTCGTACCATTGCTCTCAGATCAGGAAGGGAAGCTACCTCTGCACAGTCCCTATTTCCCACCTCCCACTGCAGCTCCCTTTCACACTTGCAGAATGAAACATTTTGTCTTCTTGCTCTGAAATGACTTTGATTTTGTGAAAATGAAATGTTTTGACCCAAAATGATTTTTTCCCCTGAATATTCCTTTACAGAGAATTTCTAAATTTGGGGGGGTTGTTCGGTTGGAATGAAGCCACATTTTGAAATCTTAAAATCCTTTTTGAAAAGGAACTTCCATCTTCTGCAAACTCTATAATTTTTCTCCAATATAATAGTTAGACCTTTGGTATAGTTTAGAGTTTCCTTTTTCACTTAGAAATGATGAAAGCATTGTGTTCAGAATCTTAACCCTTCCATTTTATTTATGCTGTTTTCCAAACCTCTTCCTCTGTCTTAAATGACTGTAACATGTAGCTTGCCTCACATCCAGTAAACGCTTTTAAAATCAGTTTTCAGCTCTTGATGAAGATCAGAGGCAAACTATTTCTTGTCTAGCCACATTTTTAGCATTCTTTATTACATTAGTGAGTATGTCAAATAGTGTTGAAAGGTTTCCTTTACAACACTAGAAGTTCAGAGAAAGCATGGGATAAAATAGAACAGCTAATGGCTTCATTTAAAAATAAAGGTTGCTGCTGGATGAGATTAGCAATAGTAGTTTCTAAACTTTGCCTGAAGCATCAGGAAATTGTTTTACAAGTCTGACTCTTTACTCTTGGCAGGGAACTAGTCTCCTGATGAAGTATATTGAACACAGTAGTTGCTCACCTGTTCTAATAAATATATCACGGTCTATCCATGTTCTAGTTAAGGTTGGAAAGTGAGTGCCTTGTCATTTTTATTCTTCTCACATTCTGCATTGAGACAGTTACTGAGTAGCCTGCTCAAATAACTAAAATAATGACATTTTACAGAACAATACTGTCTTAATTCCTGAGTGCTATATTCAATTAACTCATCAATTTTTCTTTTTATTTATTATCAAGCATTATTAACCAGTCTAGAAATTTAAGTTCAATACTCAGAGTTGTATTCTCAGTAAAGAGGATTTTTTTGGCCTGAATATGCTCAGTTTAAAAAAAAAATAAAATCATATGTTCTCTTTTCAAAGAAATTATCAACTCTCATCCTTTTTGATAGGAACTGATCTTTTGCTCCTGAGAAATTAAAATGACATCATGTGTCACTGAATGTCTGTTGCAAAATGTATATGGCCGTGATGAGTGTGTAGTGTGAAAGCATCCCCAAAAGGGTCCTTTATTAATAAGAAATGTGACAGACTGTGCCACTGGCAAATGCCACATTAACTAAGACAAAATTATATTACTCTGAACTGGCAATTAGGACCAGAGAACTCTAATTGATTTATTTTCCATTGTTTAATATTCTACACTCTCCCAACCTGTTGGGATATTGCAACAATCAAATGGATAATTCTTTCATAATGTTCCTACCTGAAAAATGTCAGCTGAGGCTTTTATCTGATAATATCAGATATTTATTCAAAAAAGAAAGAGAACTGTAGTGCTTGTCTACCATACTCACCTCCAGTGTGCCCCCTTGTGTCAGGGTGTGATTTTGCAGGGATTTTTGTCTCTGGTGCCCCCTGCAATTCATCTTTCTTTGTGCACCACTCAGTCCTCTAGCTGAGAAGTTGCTAAACTAACCCCCTTCTGGGGCAACAGATGTCCCAGTACAGTCTAAAGTCCTGAAGAGAATCAATCTCTCTTCTGGGTCTGGTGCATAACCCCTTTCTTGGGGTTCCATTGCCTCTCTCCAGCTCTGGTATGAAGCCTCTTAGATCTTCCAGCCTTCAACAGCCTCTGGCACTTCAGCCTTTCATAGGATCTTGTCTGCTCCCTGTGGCTTCTCTGATCAGAGAGAATTTTCGTGCCTTTTCTGGGGCCTCCGTGTCCACTAAGTTATCACCCAATACCTTCCAGCCCCACACCCTGTGGTTGAGATATAATTAATTAAGTAATCTATTGCATCCATTTCATAATTAACCTCTTTCCAGACTGTGATTGTTTTTATCCCATCACACATTACCTCCTCCTCCTCCTTTAAACAGTACCCATTGGGGGTACTCTTTGGAGGTTACTGTGCTGGTCCAAATTCCTGTTCTAGTTCTTCCTTTAGTTCATGCACCCACATAACCCATAGATCTTTTTTTCTTGCAGACTCTTTTGATAGTATTCCTCCAGCTGTTCTTTGTCTTGTGACTTTTTGTATGGCCTGATCAGCAGTCAACAATCTGTGTACCCTGAGCTTTCCCCTCATCCTTTTCTGGTGTCTCTCCAAGGTGAGAATCCGGTTCTGTCGTTAGTGCAGCCTCCTCTGTCTTCTCACTGAGGGCATCCTTTTCCCAGAGGTCTACCCAATTTCCTTCTTTTTCAAGCCCACGGGTGTTTGTTCCTGGGTTGAAGGGTCCAAATTATTTTGCTACCCACAACATATCCAGCCCCTCTTTGAACAGTTGATATATGGTCCAGCTCCATCTTGGTTTGGATCAGTTCCTGTTCCTATTTCTTTTCTTCCATCATAACCTTCTGCCAGGAGGCCTTCACTTCCTCCACCTCTCACCTCACCTTTTGTAATTGTATGGCCAGGCATTAAAGATGCTTTAAAGCTTCCTGTTTGTCCTTTCAACATCTCTTGCATAAGCTGTCTGGTCTCTTAATTGCACCTCCAGGCTTTGGAGACAACTGAAAACCTCATCTTTGACTCTTTCAGCATTGCCAAGCCTGTCTGGTGTGTCTGATTACTTCCAGCCTATTCAGCAAGATTAACCAGCCCTAAGCCTAGGTTTCTGGGCCAGCATTACCTTGTCATCTATCAGCTCAGTGATATCTTGTGTTGTATGAGGGTCATGAAACACCACTAGTTTTGGCCAACAATTACAGACCAGGAGAGGTTCCTTACCACCTCAACCCTCAGCTGGCCCTGCTGACCTCATACTTCAATGTCCACCTCCACAATCAGGTACATGTGAATCTCACCATGCATACAGGAAATGTGTACCAGCAAGTGTCTCCCCACCTTTATTATTGTTGCCCTGGATTAACCAGCAGTCAGAGTCGTATTCCATTAGTCTAGAGGATTTTATTACCAGTTCCCTAATCTAATGGCTTATGGTAGGGTTCAACCCTATTATGGGAACCTCCCAGTCCACAAACAAGGCTATAATAGCATGCCAGGTAACTGCATTCCATATGAGGGCAGTTTCTTTTTATATAGCCATACTGGCTATTACAAAAACAGACCACAGGGCGTTCTTGATTGCTGCCTGAAGGTCCGTAATGGGTTTATGGGAACTTCTGAGGTGTTGCTAGCTCCTCTTGTCCCTGGGACTTAGAACTGTCTAGAAATTTTTCTCCTCATGTGTTGCCTTTGCCCTCTGGGGCTTGGGGTTCCCCTTCATTCCTCCTCTCTTGACCCTTAGCTTTGCCCATCTCTTGAGCTGTTCAATGACCTCAGCATCTAGATAGGCCTCTTTCATCTCTATAACCTCTCTGGTGGAGCAAGGCCAAAACCTTTCGACCCAACTTTGGGATCCAGCAGGCAAGACTCATTAAAACTGTTCTAAAATTATTCACTCAGATACTTTATCCAATGAGTTCCTATCAGGATGCAACCACCATGTCATCAAGTCAATAGGCATTGCCCTTTGGGAAAGGCTCTGCTCTCAAGTGGTCTAAGATAGCCTTCTTCACACATAACACAGCCAAGTGTCCATGAAGTTATTACCTAATGAATCTTATCCCACACTCTGTGGCTGAGATGCATTTCATTAGGTACATCGATTGCACCTGTGCTATAATTAACTTTCCCTTTTCAACCTGTGATGGGATTCACCCCCTCCTGAGTAGCTATGAGAGAGATACCCTCACTGTAATAGATAATATATGAAGGGTCTACTGCCCTACAGTATAGATAGATGTCTATTAGGGAGAGTGAAGAATAAGATTTGTAATAAAGTTTCTCTGTGTGGATGGCATACGTAGCTGACATTTAAATGAGTTTTCAGTCTTAAACAAGAAATCTACTACACATTTCTTATAAGATACTTCAGACTATTCTCTCAACATTTCCTCAAGTGGAATCTCAGAAACTTCAAAATCTTTCAAAATGAATTACCAGACATAACTGAAAATTGTAAATGGAAACTACAGAAAATACATTGCCTCAATAGAGAAAGGAGTCCTACTGAATATATACTTCACCATACTATACACCAGTACTAATACTTTCAAAACCACCTTACAATTTAGAGGGAAAATTCCTACTGAAATTAATGGGAGTTGTACATCTAAATTTCCAAGGCTGAGATTTTTCAAAAGCCCCATACCTGGACAGTGTTCACATTTACCCATAGGTAACACATAGTGATATCATAGACACCACAGTTCTCTCTCTGCTGAAAAATGGAAATAGCTGTGATATCTTGCATACCACAGTTAATTCTAATTCTCATATACTGTACAATAACCTGGATGAATATAGTGTTAAACAATACACAGGTGGTGTGGAATAATACATCTCTGCTTTTGTAGATACTGTATGCTTCCACAGATCCAGATACATAGTCACATCTATCAGGCATCAATTCCAGATTAATGTTTTCATAAAAAATATAGCTAACAGATATTTAATATCCAGGTTATATATTGGTTTGATGTGGGAAGTTGCCTACAAAATATTATCTGGAATTTATTTGTTTAGTCAATTTTTGGTTTTCTACAGGGATCACTCTTCGATAGTCTATTTTGTTAATTTTAATCTGTCTTCCAATTAGTGTGTAATCTAAGCAGCCTTTGCATTTTCCCTTCTCTAATCACCCTTCTGGTATACTATTATGTATGTATGTATATTTTTCCCCTCAAAAACTTGACTTCTATAATGTAAGTAGCCTCCATTTATCAGACTTTCACTTCTGCATTTTATCTCTGTCCATATCTGACATTAGAACTAAATTTCTGTTAAAATCTGTTAGTGCCCTTCCCCCTAATTTTGCCAAATTGAAATAAGACTGTCCATATAGATTCTGATACCAGAATAGATATTTATTTTTAAAGTGTAAGGAAAATTTTACCATGTATTTTAGAGATGCTAACCTTTTTAAAAATTAGGTATTATCTTCTCAGCTTTTTGGAAAGCTCCCTAGTGTTTTTGGCTCATAGTGTCTCAAAAACAGCTTGGCCTAAAAATACCAAGCATTTTATTGTATTTGTCTGCTTGAAGACAGGTGCCTCCACGTACTTTGAAAGAGTTTGCTTATTGAATAAATTAGGGTTCCTGAGATTGAGAAATACCAATTATCAGCTGTTGTAGATATATCTATATAGATTTGGAAATATATTTATCTACATGACACAAAGCTGTCTCTTGAGCCCAGAACATTCCAGAAAAAAGGAATGGAAAAGAAATGCTTATGTGTCCAAATGTTCGCTCAGGACTTCCTTTGATCTCTCTGGCGTCACTGCCATCTCTCTCTCAGGGCTTGACTGCCTCAAGGAATTGTGGTCTTTCTGAGGCCCAAGGCTGAAGTTTATTACTGTCTTCTGTAGGCACAGACCTTTACAACTAGAAGACAGATGAGTCCTTAGGAAAAGATGAAAGCTTCAAACACCCTGGCCAGAACTTCAGGTTTGAGTCCATTTGTTTTTTGCAGGAAATTTTCACCTAGATTCCATAAGAAGTGGTTTCAGCAGTTCAGGCAATAGTTACTAGAAGAATACCTTTGGTTCATGACAGTCTGCCAGCATGTCTGAGATAGCAGTAGTATTCACCAGGGCCTTAATTTAAAGCCCAGTGAAGTCCCTGGAAAGGCTTCCACTGACTTTCAATCAAGCGGCAAGTGTTTGGTGGTGTTTACAGTTTATCTGCATCATACCATCTTCCAGGTATATCTATATGATTGGCCACAATCCCCAATATTGCACTGGAGAAGTTCATGCCTGTCACAGACTTGATTCCTCTTTAAAGATCTCTGTGAGTAAATACAAGATCTACCTTGGCACCAACTCAGGTTTTAACTAATATAAGGGCTAAATTCGAACCAAGGACAGATTCCAAGATCTCATCCAGACCGTGGACACAATAGAAGGCCAGTGAGATTTTTATCTGTCATTGCTAGGCTTGATGGCTGACTGCACCTTTATTGTCCCTTCTACAGATTTGCAGATGCAACTCTTACAAGTATAATTGAAATCAGTATGCAAACCAAGCGTTGATAGCTTGGACATTATAGTGTTTCTCCGTTAGCAGATCAAAGACCCTCTACTAGGACACTGCCAGACGATATCTCGAAGGGAATGGTTCTCTGAGCTTGTTCCTCTGATAATGACAGACACAAATGTTGCCAGTCCAGGTTGGAGACCACATCTTGGGCCTTTTATTAATCATGGTCTTGGGAGAGCTAAGGAGTCCAGGCTCTAAATAAATTTGTTGGAATTGAGCCACTCAACTGGTTCTCAAATATGGACATGGCAGAATAGTTTCTTGGAGCTTTTTTGCTCTCTCCAGAAATGATCCACTGAGTTTTCTTCTGAGTCAGTACTTTCCTCTGATGTCATGGCTGCTGGATTTCTAAAACAAGATGTCTTTTTTTTTTTCTGAGACCAAGACAATCATATTAAAGTCTCAAAACCTATCCATTAGGAAGAGTTACACTGTCAAATGGAAGTGGTTTCAAAAGTCTGTTTATGGTAAAGGTTTTGACCTGGTTTCCTGTCCTTTCCCATTTATCATAGAGTTCTTACTGACTCTGGTATGGTCAAAGTGACCCTTAGAACTCCTCCCCTCTTCTTTAGCGTCAGAAGCCCTATTTGTAGCTGGAATCTAGAGAGGAGCAGAGGGATGGTTAGAGAAATCATGGTACTTACACTTTCTGTGTTTTGAATACTGGGATTGTGCATACCTCCTGATTGCTACCTACTATAGTATAGTGATCCCATGGCTATAGTATAGTGATTCCAGGTGCACACTTAAAGAGTATGGCAGCAAGACACTTCTGTGGAGGCATTACACTCCTAAAACAAGAGATATGGTTGATAACGCCTTTTGTATGGATTCAGGCGCGGATGTGAAATTTAGAGTGTATGGCTGTGGTAATCTGCCATAGTTTTAACAGTGTAGTAAGATGTATTAAGCAGATCCAGAAGACTGAGTGGGACTGATATTTCAGAAGTCCTGAGCATTGGCGGTTCCCAGTGACTCCAGTTAAAATCATGGCTTTCTAACATCTCTGGGGAAAAATCAAGTCCTTTGTGGTTTAAGATGACTGCTTTCATAGGTAACTGAACAACTAGAGCATTAGAGAGCAGAAAATGTATGGGTCAGTTTATGACAGCAACAACCTCTATTGGTAACATAGTAAAGTCTTTGTATTTGTTATGAACTGTAGTGCACCTAGTATTTAACGTCTACTCTTGCAATGACAATGTGAATTAGTGTGTGTGGTTTGTGTATAGTGTTGTATGGCATGGAAATAACATACGGGGGGGGGTTGATGATGGAAATTGAGATATGGGAGCTAAAGTAAGATTGCTTGTATGTACTAAAGTAAGATTGTTTGTATGTATTAAAACTTATTTTAAGTTATTCCTCCACCCTTGAAGTTAGATTTTATATTTTCAAGTTTAACTGGCTTTTTTAAAACATAAAACAAAGCAGAATCTTTTCTTAATATTTCTGTGGAAAAAACAATAGCTTGAATAGCTGTATTATTTCATAAGAGGCTTATATTTGTAAAAAATTGATAATCTCAGTATAAAACTTTTCCAAGAGACTGTAAAAGGAGAAGGGTCAAGAGAGATTTGTTTTCGCTGTGTGCACATACTAACATATGCAGTATATTTTTATGTAGGGGTTTTTTTTAAGAAAGAAGTAGACTTTAGTACTTTTACAGATTCTTGAAATGACTCATTGGCTGAAATGTTAGGTCACAGAATTTTGTCACATTATGATAGAATGTTCATATACAAAAGGGTAAATATTGTGACTATATTGTTTTGAGAGACAGATCCTTAATAACTTCTCTAATTGAATTTGATCATTTGTTGTTGTTTTTTTTCACTTCAGAGGGACAGAATGTCAAAATGTATAGTTTTTTTTTTTAAATTTGATGGTCAGTAGTTTCACAAAAGTCAGTGGACACTTCTCTGATTCAATACATTTCTTGTTGGCAGTGTTTTCATTCACATACTTTCTCAGCAAATTTATACTTAGACTTAATTTTTAGGAAATGTTGACTTTTTTTTTCATAACAGTTCAAATATCTAGTATTATCTCAACAAAATATGTTCTGACCTTATATTTTAGATTTTTCATACCTCTTACAAATGATTGACCAAGTTAACCTGCATACACCTAATTTTATCTGATCTGATTGCATTTGAGAACTTCAGTGACTTGTTTATATACACTGTTCCCTATTTGATTTTGTTTTGTGATTAATTTGTATACTAAACACTGCCTGCTAAGATGCTACTTGAAATGAAGTTTCAAGCTAAGAAATTTCAGAATGCATCTTCTTTTGTACAGACATATTTAAGTCTGTATGTGCCAGATGTCCTATATGCCAGATTTCACAATTTGAACAAATAACTGCTAAAAATACACAAACTGTCAACTGTGTCTTACTGACAGAAACTGTCTCTAGGTAAATTAGTCTTGCATTTTCATTAGTGTAAATTTTCCTGGTAGAGTGATAGCAAACCCACAAAATACAACAAATAAATTGCCATGTTAAAATATACACTTGATTGGATCTAATTTTATGTGGTATTGTAAATAATGTTGGTATCTGCTTAGAAAAAATCAGCAAAAATAAAATAAGCATATTACATGTCACCCTCAGTCAAATGACTTGTATAAATATCTTAGCCCTCAATATTAACATTTTAAAATAACTCATACCCTGAGCTTCCTGCATTAAGATCTCATAGCTGTAAGTAATATTTCATTACCTGAGCTTGCAGAGAGTATTTAGTCTCTCACTGTAGCAAATTAGCTGTGAAGGTAATATAATTTGAAATGAACCTTTTCAAAGCCATGCCAAGTAGGTTCCTTTCCACATGGTTCAAGGTTAATTATATTTATCAAGAGGGCAGTAAAAAGGGGCAGTGAAGATGCTAACAGACTGGTGGCAACAACATAATGGGTGCGTCTCCAACGTTTTACATTTCTCAAAGTTGCAGTTATTGATAAAATCAGAATGAGGACTGTGTTTTGTGATGGATCGTTTTTCATTGTTTTTATGCATAACAAATTAGGGCAACAAATTGACATGCTTTTTGGAGCTGCTATATGCAGTAACAAAGGAAACAGTGACAGATTTTATTCATTAGGAGCTAGATCTCAAAAATGAAAAATGCGAAGCATAAAATATATAAAAAAATGCATGGCAAGGCTCAGGTTCATTTTGAACACTTTTTTGTTTATAAATATTCTTTATCAGTCACATCTGTATTTTACAGTGCAAGTTCAAGGAATGTAGAAGGCAACTCTAGTTAAAAACAAAGACATTATTTAGGAATATTTGGATTGGAGTATAGCTTTCACAGGACAGACATCTAAAACTCCTACCTCTCAGTGGATTCATCTGTATTTTCGTCTGTGATCATCTGCAGCTCCTGTATATTTTTACTTGAATCTTCTTTGACACAATTTTCCTCTGTGCTTGCTTTGGGGATATCCTCATTTGCTCGCAGCTGTTCTATGAGGTTTTGTTGATGCCAGGTTTGAATAGATCGGTGGTGCACAGGGGTTGGACCTGGCACTGGTGCCAGTATATTGTGGTGAACAGGACTGTTGTTTTTCTTTAGCCCATTTCTGTCCCGAGAGTGGCTCTTCAACCTATTCTGAACCGGTGTCCCTCTATGCTCATATCCTTCCTGAAGGCAGCCTCCAGTGCCTGTGGAACCTTGAGAGGGGTGACTGAACCACCTCCAGCGTAGCCTTAGGATCTGTTTCACATCAAACTCTTTCTTTCCAGAAACTGACATTTTTGCAGGAAAAAAGAACAAAAGCCTATTCTTTTAGAAAGGAAATGGATTCTTTGTTATCTCTTGTGTTTCAGCACCTCTTCTTAAGAAAAGACAACAAAGGAACAAATACCAGTAGCCCTCTTTTTTTCTGACTAATATACTGCTAGCACTTCAAGCCGATGCTAAGCTGCTGTTAACTGTATAGGTGGGAATCCATACTGACAGGATGATGAGGTCAGACCTTAAACAAGTAAATCAGCTTAGCACAGGAAAGCAGCTACCATAACACTACCCAGCTGCTAAGCTTACATACAGCACTACAGCACAGAGCTCTCAGATATAACCTAGCCTCACATGATCCTAAGGGATCTTAGGCAGCAACTTAAGATGCAGAGAAGCACATACAAATAAAGTGATAAGATCTTGTTTCCCATGAGGATTTGCATGAAGCCTGCTAATAAACAATACTGCATTTCGCTACAAAATTATGAATGGTGAACTACTTATGTGGATTTTGCTAATGATTCACTGTGAAAGTATCCTGCAGCTCACATTTTCCTTAACAGGTTTACTACATTTATTGCAGTAGACCTCACTTTACTATGTGAAATATCTATAAATAACCTTAAGTGTCAAAGTGCTTACCTAAAAGAAAGTGAAGTTTCTTATTTAAAAAACATTGTGCCATAGTGTATGAAATATTTTTTTAACTAGGGATAGCATTTTTGGTGTATCGGTCTGACTAAGTGTGGGTACGAGAAAAGGAAGAGCTTATAAATATTGGAGGAGAAACCCTCCCTAAATGACCATATCTGTGAAAAACACAGTGCTTCCTGGCTAAATTCCTGTGTAAACACCCTCTTGCCCTTGTACAGACTCTGTAAAAGGGTGGGATTTTTTTTAAACCATTCTTTTGATAGTGTGCATCAAAACATGTTTTGAACCAAATTAATTCTATTTTAGAGATTCTTTATTAGACAAGCATTAAATGTTCAGAACTGTGTGAAATGTATTATAAATATTAGATAGTAACGCGCACAACTTTGTGACACACAAAAACTAATAGTATTAAAAAAAGACACTCAGTTAGTCTTACTTGGCAATATATCATGTGTAGTTGTCTGTGTACCATTCTTTAAGTACTGTTTAAATAACTGCTAGTGATAGTCAAACCTCAAAAGACTGCAGTTCAGCTTGGATAAGCCCTGAGAGGTACTGATCCAAACTTAATGCAGCACTTCCCCCATCCCCAATTTTTTTGCTCTCTCTCCTCCAACTTACCTATATTGTTCTCTATTTTCCTAACATTTCTCTTTTCTTGATCTCCAAAATTTCACTGTCCAACAACACTCAGATTCTGAAATCCACTTTCCCTTTCCTGTCCTGGCCCTTAGAGTCAGGGATAGTTTAAATCCAAGGAGTATGGGGCGAAGACAAGGCAAAATGAATGAGGGATAGGATTGAAGAACCATCAGACTTTATTTATGTTGGGTCATGAGGTTTCATTCCTACTCCCAGCATCCTTGCCAAATCTAGATAGCATCAGGGGTTGGAGCAGTGTGAAATTAATTGGGAGAGCAAGGGAAGAAAGAGTTTGAGGGAAGGGGGAGAAGTGAAATAATGGAGGAGCACAAGAGTGATTTACATATATGAGGGAGGGGAAAGTAGTTATTTGCAGGTTTGGTGCTTCAGGGAATCTATCTGTACAACCTGTGAATTCTGGTTGGTATTGCAAAGTTTTTATGAAATTGCTTTATCGTGGAACGCCTCTCTATCTGTTTGTCCACCACTGCTGGCAAGGGTGTGTTACATCCTTTCCAGATAGGGGTCAATAGTATGTTGTTAGGACTCAAAGACCACCTATTCAGATGGAAACACCTGAATTACAATGGGCTGGCTAGACCTGGGGACTTCCCCCAACTTGTCCACAAGGAGTGCAGAAGTGCAAAATTCCCAAACCAGATTGAGACAGAGGACAAAGTCGGAGTTTTAAAAGGACTCTCAGAGTGGGAACTGAGAGCCACACATGAAGTTTTGGGCAGGAGAGGAGAAGGGGGTGGACTGGCCAGGTCAGAGGAGATAAGCTGAGGAAAGAAAGTTCCTTGTTGTTCAAGTGATTGCATATTTCCATTAGACTAAGTGTGTGTGCCTCGGGTACTCTGGTGCTGAAGTGATTTCCTTAGCAGTACCTCTAGGGGTGATGACATCTCTGCCTTGTTGCTTCCCCACCCCCGCAGCCCCGGTTCAAACTGAAGATATAAAAAGGCAGGGCCATCCTGCCCACCCTTCAGTTCCTGCTTACCACCCATGGTCAGTGGTCGTCATATACTGTCAATTGTTCCTCTGTGAATGTGCAGTTAGTGTTTTGCCTAGTTAATGGTACTCATAAGGGGGTCCTCAAATCCTCTTTTCTTTCTTTTCCTTCTTTTTCTTTACCTATTTCCTTCCACTGTTTATAAATTAGGCAACTCCAGACTCTGCCTGGTATGCAGGGAGCCTGTGCCTACAGCCCCTGGCTTCAAACCTTGCTCCAGAGAGGCTCGTGAGCAATGGTCTCATTCCCTGAAGTTTTTGAGTGAGGATCATGTCAGGGACAGGTGTCTCATTTGCCAAGGCTTCAAGACAAGAAACAAGAAGGTGAGAGAAGAACCACTCAGGTACATTGTTATAGAGGCCTCCCTTCACCATGCATTGTCTTGTTACCACCTCGACCGACTACAGGGAGTTCCTCTCTGCCCAGAAATGTTCCCCTGGCCTTACCAGAAGAAAGAGATAGGAGGAGATCTCCTTCACCAAGGCACTCTTCAAAGAGACATCATTGCTCAAAGCCCTCTCAGCCTCTGAAGCCAAAGAAAGGGACAGCTTCCATGTTGTCAAAATCTTTGTTGTGGGAATCCTCAGCTGCAAAGGCTAGCTATTTTGGTATCAAAGGCAGAGCACACCCTTTAGCTTGGCGCTGTCCAGTACTGCTCCCTACTGGCTCCATCAAGGCAAAACCATTGACTGTCTGGTTCCTCAGTTGGTACCATCAAGGCTGGCTGTTTCCTTGTAGCCAGCACTAGAGCTGTTGCCCTTGATCACAATGGGCCAATCAGCCCAGAGGCCTACACACCTGCAAAAGATCTCTTGAGCCCCTCAGTACCACCACTGCTGATTAATCAGACCAATAGTGTCTTCTCAGAGCTGTTGCACATGATGAATATGTTGCCTTCTGTGTCAGCATCCATTATGACACCAGTTGCTTTTTTTTAAAAAAAAAAACAATGGAGATATCCTATCTCCTAGAACTGGAAGGGACCTTGAAAGGTCATCAAGTCCAGCTCCCTGCCTTCACTAGCAGGACCAAGTACTTATTTTGCCCTAGATCCCTAAGTGGCCCCCTCAAGGATTGAACTCACAACCCTGGGTTTAGCAGGCCAATGCTCAAAGCACTGACCTATCCCTCCCCCCACTTCAGGTCTAGTACCACATTCATCTATCATGATGTCAGCTCCAATACCAACAGTAACTGCTCTGCCTCAGCATGCAGTACTGATAGCCAGGAAGTCCATTATGTTGCCACTGGTATTGCAATCCAGTCATAGATCTTGGTCCCAATCTCTGATGATGCCACCCAGTATCACACCTCCCTGGCCTGCGGAGTACTCATACTCCTCCTCAGAGTCTGAAATGGGTTTCTCAGTCTCCAACTACAGGGAATCTAGAGCATCCTCTAGAGCAGTGTTTCCCAAACTTGGGACACCACTTGTTTAGGGAAAGCCCCTGGCAGGCCGGGCCGGTTTGTTTACCTGCTGCATTTGCAGGTTCAGCCGATCGCGGTTCGCTGCTCCAGGCCAATGGGAGCCACTGGAAGCAGTGCAGGCTGAGGGACGTACTGGCTGCCACTTCCAGCAAGTCCCATTGGCCTGGAGCAGCGAACCGCAGCCACTGGGAGCTGCGATCGGCCAGACCTGCGGACGCGGCAGGTAAACAAACCAGCCCGGCCTGCCAGGGGCATTCCCTAAACAAGTGGCGTCCCAAGTTTGGGAAACACTGGTCTAGAGATGGTGACTGCTCTTGTAGGAGCCATCATGACAAGAGCAGATAGAGAGATTGGAGGGTCTGGTCTAGACATAGTTGGCCTCAAGTACTATACCAGCTCCATCACTGGC
This sequence comes from Malaclemys terrapin pileata, assembly GCF_027887155.1. Classification (NCBI taxonomy): domain Eukaryota; kingdom Metazoa; phylum Chordata; order Testudines; family Emydidae; genus Malaclemys; species Malaclemys terrapin. Next base: position 30,607,958 of record NC_071513.1, on the reverse strand, counting down.
CCTCCGCTGCACTGCAGAAACCAACCCCCAAGAAGGGAAGTCTCTCCACCTGGTACCAATAGATAGTTGGAAATTGGTACCAGGCAACTGCTGCACTACAGAAATATATCCCTTGGGGGCGAAGTGTCCCTGTGTGATAGTGATAGGTTCCTTGACCTTCTGTGCAGCACCCAGGACTGGGACTGCCTATTGTTGGTTTCAGACAGCCTTCTATGTCTGCAGTTTTCAACCAGCCTCAGGAGGGTTCTAACCTGCCTTCTATGTATACATTGTCCTCATTGGGAGCAGGTTGTCACATTTCCTAATCTCATGGCAGTCCATCACCACTACCAAGTGGGTGCTAAGCACAGTGGAATCAGGATATATCCTGTGTTCCCCTCCTTACTCCCCATCTTCCCACTCCCTTTTCAGGGACCCATCTCACAAGTCAGTTCTGAGGGCAGACATGTTCTTTAGGAGCCATAGAATGAGGGCCTCCTCAGTATCTGGACAAGGGGTTCTACTCCCAATACTTCCTAATACACAAAGCAAAAGGAGTCTTAGGCCCATGCTGGACCTTCAGAACCTAAACAAATACATCAAGAAATTATAGTTCTCCATGATCTTTGCTACAACTTTTATCCCTTCATTAGATCCTGGAGACAGGTGTGCTGCCCTTGACTTGAAGGATGGATATTTCCAAATCACTATTCACCCTGGCCACAGAAAACATTTAAGGTTCATAGTAGGAGGAGATCACTTACAGTTTACAGTTCCATGCATTAGCCTATCATCTGTACTGAGGGGTGTAAACAAATGCATGTCGGTGCTAGAAGCATACCTCTGCTGATGTCCAAGTATACCCCTACTAGGACAACTGGCTGCTGTGGGACTGCTCTTGTCAGTGAGTGGAGGAAGTATCCATCAAATAAATACTCCTCCTGTTTCGATGTCTAGGCCTGGAAGTGAGAAAGGAGAAATCAATGCTAGTACCCCTCCGGAGAACAGAATTTATCAAAGCAGTCCTTGATTTAACTGTAGTCAGGATGAGACACACTCACACCTAGTATAATTGGCATATACATCACATCTTGAATAACAACAATTATGAAAGATGAGTAACCATTCTTTTCAGAATACAAGTCATGCACTGCAACAGAAAGACCCTGACCCCAGCCTAAAGAATGCTCTGAAGTGGTATGGATATGCCTGTAGGATATGCCTTATTGTTGTGTATATCTGTTTCTAATGCAATTAAATAAAGAGTAATGGTTTTAGAATCCTGTGCAAAGTCTGTCTTTCTATTATGCTCTTTTCATGCCGTTTGAAGAGGTAAACTGGGGGCCCAGATCATCCACATGGCTGGAGTTCTCAGAAAGTGTGTTTAAACTATGGAGGGAACCTGATGGAACCTGAGGGGTTGCCTCTGGTTCCCAGCAGTGGGCAGTAGGCCATGTGATCGCAGCTCTGAGTACGGGGGTACTAAATAAATTATCTGTACCCCAAGAGTGTGCTTAGAGTCCCCAAAATACAGGGGCAGTGCATGGACTCTGTTCAGACTCCAGGATCCCTGGGTGTTTAGTCAAGGTCACATTAAAAGTACTGGCAATCCTTAGTTAAGCGGAGCACTCATCCATCCCATTCTGGATTGTCTAATCTGAGGTAGGGTCTGTGCCATATATTTTGTTTATCCACATAGTAACTATAGATTTTCTTTTCTCTTGTCAGCCATAGTGTATACTTACAGCAAAGTAGTGCTGTTAGGCATGATCTTCCAAACTATTTTTCTTTGCATGGTATTAGAAGATGTTCAATCTTGGGAAGACATGCTATGCAGTGGTATCAGTTTTGTTATGTAAGGGGCGGGGGGTCTCTGTTAGCCACTGGAGAGTTTACTCTCTTAAGTTAGTTTCTGATTAGATTCTCAGTACTCCATGGCAACCTAGCATTCTGAGACTCTTGAAAGAAGGAAGTGCATGCTGTTTGTGACCACCTTTGTTCCAGGACTGCTGTATGGGTGTAAATTTAGTGTACACTTAGAATATACTTAATCACTCCTGGTTTGGGGAATAACATTAGTAACAATATGAAAGTTACTGGGGATGTTAATTTTATTTTATTTTTATGTATTTATTTTTCATTGTTACTGTTTTTAAGAGGTTTTATTTAATGTTTACTAACCCTTGTACCAGAAAAAAAACTATCCTAAACTCTGGATTTCAACCTTAATATCTATATTGTGATATTTTCCTATTACTTTCAAAGAAGCAACAGAGAACACATGAATATATGCCTTGCAACAATCTAACTACCAGTTTAGTAGAGATATTCTCTACATATTAGGAGGATAATAAACTAATTTATGGTGGAATGTTGTTAAGATGGACAAGGACCATGGTATCTCACTGCATCCTCTTAATCAGGTCATTGAGTTACAGCAGCAGCTCTGTCATTTCTGCTTAGCAGCAACTATGCTATATTTAACCCATATTTCTTCAATCTTTTCACAAAGCTTCAGCATTTCTGTTAGTATTTCCTTTACGCCTGATCATAAGCCATCCCCAATAGTAATTTAGTATATTTGAAGTGATCATGGCAGATTAAAAAGTACATTACTTGAATGTTGCTTAAGCATGCACTGTATGCATTCCAGTTTGTGAATTACAAACTACAGATTATTTTCTGCTAACTCAAGCACATTTCCAGACAGAGATAAAGAGTGTCATGCTAGTATTAAAAAGTTAATAATGGACACTCTCTGAACAGTCTTTTTTACTTGGAATGCTATCTTGAGGCGTGGAGCACACCTCAGATAGAGCATAAATGGATTATTCGTCACACAGATAATGTATAATATATTTTATTTGTGTTTATAGCTTCATATCACCATTCAAAATCTCAAGTAAAATCTCTAAGTATTTTACTAGTATGGTAAAAGTGAACTGATGTTCCAGGCCTTTTAGCATGGAACATCACCTCCATTTTACACCAGTATGCCACACACTTGCTTCTAATTAATTAGACCTAAATCTTGATATTTGTGTTTTAAGATGAAGGGAATAGGAATTCTCACCTTAGAAGATGGGTTATAAAAATTTAGGCTGGGATTTTTAAAGGAGCCTAAGGAAGTTGGGCACTAAGGGCAAGATCCAAAAAGGAATTTAGGCACCTAGCTGCCTCTATACATCCACTGTTTAGGCACTACTGACTATTTCAAAATCACCACTCACCTGCTACCTAATCTTGTAGGCACCTAGGTTTCTGCCAGTAGCTATGTGTAAATCACTGCCCTGCACTTTAAGCAGGGAGGAGTTTGGCTGGCTGGCTGGGAGAAGAAGGCAATGCTTTCTGGCTTGGGGGAAGAGGAGAGAAGTAAAACTGCTGGAAGAGCAAGCAACGTGGTGGCCCCTCCCCTCATCACTCGGAACAGGCTGGGCAGCACCCACCCTCCCTAATTAGGTCACAGATATGTCAGGTGTTTAACTATATCTGCTGTGGATATTACGCTAGCCACCCCACTAAGCGGGGCTGGGAAGGAATTTTTCCCTTACCGCCATATTGGCCAAGTGCAGTGGGGGGGGGGGGAGGGGAGAGGAGAAGGGGGGGATACGCCTTCCTCACAGCAGGTTCAGCTGGGCTCCGTTCATGCATAGCATGACGGGTGGTAGGTCATATGTCACAACTCTTTATTTAAGTGTATAGCGGATGTTCAGTGCAGGTACTCCATAAATTAAGGCACAAAAGAACAGGAAAATGGCTTGGAAAAGGAATTAAGGAGAAGTGCCGGGGCAGTTGGAGACTCCTATGATTGGTACAGCAGGGAGCCAACCCCCGCATCATTATAGTCCAGCTTAACCCCTCGTATTCTCAGAAGTAATATTCACAGTTGTACAAAATACAAATGTGGCATTCTGGAATTCTAACTTCTCAGTTTTGTATGCATATAATAATAAAAATCAAATAGACAATCACCTTTTAGAAACTTCTGTCTATCCAGAATTCTCTAAATATGCCATTTTTCCACTCTTCCAACACCACTATGTTTACCAGTTGTTTACCATAGGATTAAAACAAGGGATTTTTTTCCAGTTCCATCATGATAATTAGTGCTGGTTGGAAAAAAACTTAGAAACAGTTTTTCATCAGAAAATGCAGTTTTGTCAAAATATAAATGCTTTGGGAAAGCTTATTGATTTTTGCTGAAATTTAATTTCACAGAAAAAAAGGCAGGGAGGAGTTCCAACAGTGTAGCTAAGTAGCATTTTGGTATTTTTTAATCAAACATTTTGATTTTTTAGCTTTTGAAATGACTTGTTTTTAATTTTATTTTATATTATATTGTGACAGACCCAAACTAGTGGGGTACAGGAGTCTGATAGAGGGCAAATATACTGGTCACAGATGAGTTTTCTGTTCCCTGAGTGACTAGAGCAAGGGCTGCACTGGAGTAATCAGGAACCTGCTAGAACCAGTTAAGGCAGACAGGCTAAGTAGGACACCTGGAGCCAATTAAGAAGAAGCTGCTAGAATCAATTAAGGCAGGCTAATCAGGGCACCTGGGCTTTAAAAAGGAGCTCACTCCAGTTTGTGGTGCGAGTGTGAGGAGCTGGGAGCAAGAGGCGCAAGGAGCTGAGAGTGAGAGAGTGAGTGTGCTGCTGGAGGACTGAGGAGCCCTAGCGTTATCAGACAACAGGAGGAAGGTCCTGTGAAGGGACAGTCTCTGGGCTGTTCCCCAACCCACATGGTGAATCTCTGAGGCAAGAAAATCCGCCAATAAGCACAGGACCCACCAAGATAGAGGAGGAACTTTGTCACACTGGTGTCAGAGAGGGATCTTGGGGTGCGTGGCGGAAGAAGGAGGGTGATTTAAAGGAGAGGGTTTATTTTTTTTCACCACAATGGATGATGTAGTGCGGGCATTGATACAAGCTACCACGGCCCAGCAGGAGGCTACCCATGTCCAGGCAGCCGCCCAACAGGAGGCAGTGCGGCTGCAGCAAGAGACTAATTGCCTGCTGTTGGACCAGGCTGCTCAAGACTGAGCTATGTTGCGGGAACTGGTAAACCAGGTAACGTCCCTTACAGAGCTGAATCGCAGCCATGATGAGACACGGCCATGATGAGACGTGTCTCATATGGGCCAGCCATCGGTTGCAGAAAATGACACGGGAGGATGATGTAGAGGCATACCTTCTGGCCTTTGAGAGGACAGCCCTACGGGAGGCCTGGCCTCGAGATCAGTGGTCTGGCATCCTTGCCCCATTCCTGTGTGGGGAGGCCCAGAAGGCCTACCATGATCTGCCTTAAGAGGCTGCTGCAGACTACCCCCAGCTGAAAGCAGAAATCCTGGCCAGATCTGGGGTAATGACAGCAGTGCGGGTCCAGCAGTATCATGGTTGGAGGTAGCAGGAAGACAAAACCCCGCAGTCCCAATTGTATGACCTCATCCATCTCGCATGAAAGTGGTTGCAAACAGAGTCCCGGAGTCTGGAAGAGATACTAGCGGTTCTGGTCATCGACCGATACATGAGGGGACTACCACCTTCATGCCTGGGTAAGCCAGAACGAACCCACCACCTATGACAAGGTTGTCGCCCTGGTAGAGAGGTGAAGGACAGCGAGGGAGCTGACCCGACCAATTAAGGAAGAGGCACCCCGGGTTAAACTAGCAGCACCAAGCCCTAAAGTTCGGGTGACTGGGCCACCAGGAGGGCCCAGGTGGAAAAAGAGAGAGGCTGAAGGCCCATCAGAGGCCACAAAGAGTCGGAGCACTGAAGGAGAAGAGGATCGTGATGTTAGACTGCCCAAACCAAGAGACTGGGGAATGCCTAGGGCTCCATACAGATGTTATGCCTGTGGGGAGTGGGGACACATAGCTGCACAGTGTCCCAATGCTGAGGAGCCTATGCAGTGTAACCTGGGGAACTGGGCAGATCCATCCTCCCTAATCCACCTTGTGGGGGTCTCACTAACCCCACATGTGTATACCAGACTAGTGAAACTAAATGGGGTAGGGACCACGGCACTGGTTGATTTGGGGAGTGGTATCACGCTTATCTCAGGGAAGCTCATGAAGCGTAGTCAGCTGCTACAGGCTAAATGTACAGGGATAACATGTGTCCATGGGACAGTTAGTTACTACCCCACCTTCCCAGTAAAAATCGAGATCCAAGGGAACACTACTGAGGTAGCAGCAGGTGTAGTCCCTAAACTCCCATACCCGGTGCACATAGGGAGGGACTTCCCAGGGTTTGGAAACTTACTCCCAGTAGGGGGATTGGAGAAAGATGGGGACCCTAAAATTGGTGAGGCATCCACAGCAGACTGTCAACCCCCAATCTTCTCTGAAATATCCCCAGATTTGTTCTCCACTCCCAGACAGGGTAGAAAGACAAGAAGGGCAGCTAAGGCCTTGGGAACCTGAATACTGACCCAAAGCCAGAGAGTCGCTCTTGTCAGTAGGCGGACCCGCGCAGCTGAAAAGGAGGCCATGCAGGAGGGAGAAGCACCTGAGTCTGACCCCCACCCTAATGCTTCTGAACCAGTAGAAGCAACAGAGACTGGGCCCCTAGATCTTGGGCAGATTAGCCCTGGGAGAGGAAATTTTGGACGGGACCAGGCAGAAGACCCAAGGTATGACAACATTAGGAAGAAGGTGACTGAAATAGATGGGGTCCCCATGGAAGGGAAAACCCAGGGACCAGGACCCTACTTCATAATGAAGAAGGATCTCTTATACCGGGTTGCACCAGTACAGGGGCAGAAGGTACAGCAGATCCTAGTACCTCAAAAACACCAGAATGCTGTATTAAGTCTTGCTCATAGTCATCTTTTTGGGGGGCATTTGGGGGTAGAGAAGACCCTGGCACAAGTCCTACAACGGTTCTTCTGGCCCAGAGTACATGAAGAAGTGCGGCAGTACTGTGGCTCCTGCCCGGAGTGTCAGCTGCACAGTCCCCGTCCCCACTTGAGGGCACCTTTAGTACCCCTTCCCATCATAGATGTCCCCTTCGAGCAAATAGCCATGGACCTAGTGGGACCCCTGGAGAAGACGGCTCGGGGCCACCAATATATACTTGTTGTTTTGGACTATGCTACTCGCTACCCAGAAGCCGTCCCCCTGCAGAACACGACCTCTAAAACTATAGCCAAAGAGCTGGTGGGAATCTTTGCCCGAATGGGGATACCGGAGGAGATATTAACCAACCAAGAAACCACATTTATGTTGAAGCTAATGAAGGACCTCTGTACGCTTCTCCATATACATACCCTGCGAACTTCGGTCTACCACCCACAGACTGATGGGTTGGTAGAAAGGTTTAACTGAACCCTCAAGGCTATGATAAAGAAGTTGGTAAGTCGGGACGTGAGGGATTGGGACACCCTACTACCCTACCTTATGTTCGCTATCCGGGAGGTACCTCAAGCCTCAACTGGGTTTTCCCCCTTTGAGTTATTATACGGGCAGAAACTCCTTCCAAGGGAACAAAAATATGCAGTGGTGGAGAGAGAAAGCCTCGCTGTAAAATGGGCCATGGAAACATTGCGCTACTACCTGGTCGTGCGCAGATTTGTCCTCGTGACCGACCATGTCCCTCTTCAATGGATGCTGCGGAACAAGGAGAAGAACACAAGGGTGACCAGATGGTTCTTATCCCTCCAACCTTTCCAGTTCCAAGTGCACCCCAGAGCAGGGAGTCGTCATGACAACATCGATGGCTTGTCACGTGTGCACTGTCTGGCGTCCCAAGCTGCCCAACCCCTTGGCGTTGAGCAGGGGGGAGGGATATGTGACAGACCCAGACCAGTGGGGTACACGAGTCTGGTAGAGGGCAAATATACTGGTCACAGATGAGTTTTCTGTTCCCTGAGTGACTAGAGCAGGGGCTGCACTGGAGTAATCAGGAACCTGCTAGAACCAGTTAAGGCAGGCAGGCTAATTAGGACACCTGGAGCCAATTAAGAAGAAGCTGCTAGAATCAATTAAGGCAGGCTAATCAGGGCACCTGGGTTTTAAAAAGGAGCTCACTCCAGTTTGTGGTGCGAGTGTGAGGAGCTGGGAGCAAGAGGCGCAAGGAGCTGAGAGTGAGAGAGTGTGCTGCTGGAGGACTTAGGAGCACTAGCATTATCAGACAACAGGAGGAAGGTCCTGTGAGGGAAGGTCTCTGGGCTGTTCCCCAACCCACATGGTGAATCTCTGAGGCAAGAAAATCTGCCAATAAGCGCAGGACCCACCAAGATAGAGGAGGAACTTTGTCACAATATCATAATATCATATAAATGTTCAGTAAATATTGAAAAGAAATGATTCAGTTTTGTGGAAACAAAACATTTCAGTTGATCTGATTTTGCGAACAGGGACTGCTAACAGGGAGTTTTGCAAGGGAGTTCTCCAGGTGAAGGAGGAGCAATACAGCACCCTTTTGGGGTAAGTGACTGTCTGTAGTGTGTGTTTGTTTGTGTTTGGGGGTTACTTGCTGTGTGTTGAGCTTGTGTTTGTCAGTCTGTTTGTTTGGCTGGTTGTTTGAAGGACTGTGTGCTGTGGCTGGCAGTTGGAAACTGTGAGCTTCAAAGGAAGGTTTGAAAGCTAGAAGCCTCTGGTAAGTGGCTGAGCTTTAATCAGTGGGTGGGACATTCATACAGGCCAGGGATTTATAAAGCAGAGCACAAGTGACCAGAGAGCTTTTGCGAACAGGGGCTGCTAACAGGGAGTTTCCCAAGGGGAGCGGGAAGGGGGCAAGGGTCCCTTGCCGGTTCTATCTGTTTTCCCTTTATTCCCCTTAAAACCTATAAACCAACTACATTCAAAACTTCTTGCTTAAACAACCCTTTCAGCAGACAGGGGGCTGCAGATGGGAGTTTGACAGAGGGGGGCTTACTATGGTTAGGAAGACCCGCAACATCTGTGACAGCACTGCTTCTGTCTCCCCCACCTGCACCTGTAGCCAGACAGAGCACCTGAGCATGGATGCTTCTACCCAGACCCTGGTGTGGTTTTGCAGAGACTGTAACTTGCAATTTCCACTTACTGATATCCAGGCTGTGGGGACCATCCAATGTGAAAGGTGCCTGCTGGTGGAATCTCTCAGGCAGCAGGAGGGAGAGCTACAGGAGGAGGTGGCTAGGTTAAGGAGCATCTGAATCCACGAGCAATTCCTGGACAGTGTCTATGTGGAGACAGCTGAGGTAGCTGTCCCAGTACACAGGACTGCTGATACAGAGGGCTCAGGGTGGACACTGGCAGCTGGTTACTTCTGGCAGCAGGCAGTGCTCCACCCCTGCGCTGAACCCTCCTGCCGTGGTAATAGGTAACCATTATGCTCTTCTTGATACAGGAGAGAGGGAATCACCCCCTACAGTAAAGGAGGAGAGGCCTCGTACCCCTAAGGCTGGGAGGTCTGCTGCCACCACTGCGAATAGGAAACGTAGGGTAGTGGTGGTCGGAGACTCTCTGCTGAGGGGGACGGAGGCACCCATCTGTTGCCATGACATTTCATCTCGGGAGGTATGCTGCCTGCCGGGGGCCCGTATCCGAAATGTTACGGAGGCATTGTCAAGGATTATCCAGCCCTCTGACGACTACCCCATGCTACTCATCCATGTGGGCACAAATGATACTGCGCGATGTGACACTGAGCGGATCAATAGTGACTACAGGGCTCTGGGAGTATGGGTGAAGGAGTATTCTCTTCGATTCTTCCTGTCAAAGGTAGGGGCATGGATAGAGACAGATGCATCATGGAGGTGAATGCCTGGCTGCAAAGATGGTGTCGCCAGGAGGGCTTTGGCTTCCTCGACCACGGGATGCTATTCGAGGAAGGACTGCTAGGCAGAGATGGCGTTCACCTTTCAAGGAGGGGAAAGACCCTATTTGGACACAGACTGGCTAACCTACTGAGGAGGGCTTTAAACTAGGTTCGATGGGGACAGGTGAGCAAAGCCACAGGTAAGTGGGGAACATGGAGACCTGGGAGATGGGTCAGAAAAGAGAGGGAGTGTGGGCTATATTGGCAGAGAGAAAGGAGGGTCAGGACAAAACTGGGAGGCAAGATCAACCCAGTATCTTAGATGCCTATATACAAATGCGAGAAGTATGGGTAATAAGCAGGAAGAACTAGAAGTGCTAATAAATAAATACAACTATGACATTGTTGGCATCACTGAAACTTGGTGGGATAATACACATGATTGGAATGTTGGTGTGGATGGGTACAGCTTGCTCAGGAAGGATAGACAGGGGAAAAAGGGAGGAAGTGTTGCCTTATATATTAAAAATGTACGCACTTGGACTGAAGTGGAGATAGACATAGGAGACGGAAGTGTTGAGAGTCTCTGGGTTAGGCTAAAAGGGGTAAAAAAACAAGGGTGATGTCATGCTAGGAGTCTACTACAGGCCACCTAACCAGGTGGAAGAGGTGGATGAGGCTTTTTTTAAACAACTAACAAAATCATCCAAAGCCCAAGATTTGGTGCTGATGGGTGACTTCAACTATCCAAATATATGTTGGGAAAATAACACAGCGGGGCATAGACTATCCAACAAATTCTTGGACTGCATTGCAGACAACTTTTAATTTCAGAAGGTTGAAAAAGCTACTAGGGGGGAAGCTATTCTAGACTTGATTTTAACAAGTAGGGAGGAACTCGTTGAGAATTTGAAAGTAGAAGGCAGCTTGGGTGAAAGTGATCATGAAATCATAGAGTTTGCAATTCTAAGGAAGGGTAGAAGGGAGAACAGCAAAATAGAGGCAATGGATTTCAGGAAGGCAAATTTTGGTAAGCTCAGAGAGCTGATAGGTAAGGTCCCATGGGAATCAAGACTGAGGGGAAAAACAACTGAGGAGAGTTGGCAGTTTTTCAAAGGGACACTATTAAGGGCCCAAAAGCAAGCTATTCCGCTGATTAGGAAAGATACAAAATGTGGCAAAAGATCACCTTGGCTTAACCACGAGATCTTGCATGATCTAAAAGATAAAAAGGAGTCATATAAAAAATGGAAACTAGGACAGATTACAAAGGATGAATATAGGCGAACAACACAGGAATGCAGGGGCAAGATTAGAAAGGCAAAGGCAAAAAATGAGCTCAAACTAATTACGGGAATAAAGGGAAACAAGAAGACTTTATATCAATACATTAGAAGCAAGAGGAAGACCAAGGACAGGGTAGGCCCACTGTTCAGTGAGGAGGGAGATACAGTAACAGGAAACTTGGAAATGGCAGAGATGTTTCAGTCTTCACCGAGAAGTCTGAAGGAATGACTAATATAGTGAATGCTAATGGGAAGGGGGTAGGTTTAGAAGATAAAATAAAAAAAGAACAAGATAAAAATCACTTAGAAAAGTTAGATGCCTGCAAGCCACTAGGGCCTGATGAAATGCATCCTAAAATACTCAAGGAGCTAATAGAGGAGGTAACTGAGCCTCTAGTTATTATCTTTGGAAAATCATGGGAGACAGGAGAGATTCCAGAAGGCTGGAAAAGGGCAAATATAGTGCCCATCTATAAAAAGGGAAATAAAAACAACCCAGACAACTACAGACCAGTTAGTTTAACTTCTGTGCCAGGGAAGATAATGGAGCAAGTAATTAAGGAAATCATCTGCAAACACTTGGAAGGTGGAAAGGTGATAGGGAATAGCCAGCATGGATTTCTAAAGAACAAATCATGTCAAACCAATCTGATAGCTTTCTTTGATAGGATAACGAGTCTTGTGGATAAGGGAGAAGCTGTGGATGTGGTATACCTAGACTTTAGTAAGGCATTTGATATGGTCTCGTGTGATATTCTTATCGATAAACTAGGCAAATACAATTTAGATGGGGCTACTATAAGGTGGGTGCATAACTGGCTGGATAACCATACTCAGAGAGTAGTTATTAATGGTTCCCAATCCTGCTGGAAAGGCGTAACAAGTGGGTTCCGCAGGGGTCTGTTTTGGGATCGGCTCTGTTCAATATCTTCATTAACGACTTAGCGTACTTTCTATGCCAATATCTTATTAAGTTTGCAGATGATACCAAACTGGGAGGGATTGCATCTACTTTGGAGGACAGGGTCATAATTCCAAAATGATCTGGACAAATTGGAGAAATGGTCTGAGTTAAACAGGATGAAGTTTAACAAAGACAAATGCAAAGTGCTCCACTTAGGAAGAAAAAATTAGTTTCACACATACAGAATGGGAAGAGACTGTCTAGGAAGGAGTACGGCAGAAAGGGATCTAGGGGTTATATACAAGCTAAATATGAGTCAACAGTGTGATGCTGTTGTAAAAAAAGCAAACATGATTCTGGGATGTATTAATAGGTGTGTTGTGAGCAAGACACGAGAAGTCATTCTTCTGCTCTACTCTGCTCTGGTTAGGCCTCAGCTGGAGTATTGTGTCCAGTTCCGGGCACTGCATTTCAAGAAAGATGTGGAGAAATTGGAGAGGGTCCAGAGAAGAGCAACAAGAATGATTAAAGGTCTAGAGAACTTTACCTATGAAGGAAGGCTGAAAGAATTGGGTCTGTTTAGTTTGTAAAAGAAAAGACAGAGGAGACATGATAGCAGTTTTCAGGTATCTAAAAGGGTGTCAGAAGGAGGAGGGAGGAAACTTGTTCACTTTAGCCTCTAAGGATAGAGCAAGAAGCAATGGGCTTAAACTGCAGCAAGGGAGGTCTAGGTTGGACATTAGGAAAAAATTCCTAACTGTCAGGGTGGTTAAACACTGGAATAAATTGCCTAGGGAGGTTGTGGAATCTCCATCTCTGGAGATATTTAAGAGTAGGTTAGATAAATGTCTATCAGGGATGGTCTAGACAGTATTTGGTCCTGCCATGCGGGCAGGGGACTGGACTCGATGACCTCTCAAGGTCCCCTCCAGTCCTAAAATCTATGAATAAAAAACAATCAGAATTTCATTTCATGGAGAATTTGGAAATTTTCAGATTTTGTTCTGACGGAATTAGAACAAAAGCAAATTTTGAGATCTTGAAATCCTCCATAAAATAGAATTTCTGTGCTTGCTTAGCTCTAGTCATAACTTTGTATCAAAGGCTTAAAGTGGTAGAAAGATGAGAAATTATATATGGTATATCTACACTGCAATTAAATGTGTGGCTGACCAGCCCAACTGACTTGGGCTCAAGGGATTCAGACTATGGGGCTATTTAATTGTGTATACATGTTCAGGATTGGGCTGGAGCCTGAGTTCTGGGACCCTCCCCCTCATAGAAGGAATGTCTACACAACCCCTTAGCCTGAGCCCAAACCTGCTGGCATGAGCCAGGCATATATTTTTAATTGCAGTGTAGACATACCCATAGTGAGCATGAACCTCAAATTCACTGATAGTTTGGGTTGAAAAATTCAGTTGTTAATCCATATCTGCTTTTAACTCCCACCAGGCAAGTCATATAAATACCTTTAGTCCCAAAATCCCCTACTTCCCCCAACTTGTTGGAATATCTTCTTGTAGAGAGACCCTCTTCCAATGTCATCTCCTAATGAGGTGACTGTGGCTGTTTCTCTCTTTTTCCAAAACCCATTTCTTAAGGTAACTGGCTGATAGGCCAATCTACTCCTCTTTTCTAACTTCTGGGGCCAACCAACTGATCTATGTCTCATGAAAGTTTTTAGAGGGCCCTCAAGCCTATTCCTCAAATCTACACTCTGGGGAAAACTGGCTATTTATTACAGCCAGTATACAATGATACAAGCCTTTCAGCACATCTGGTTCCAGACAGAAACAGGAATTGGAAGATTGGGGGGGGAAATGTATCCGAATTTTTCAGAACCTTATAGTTTAATTGGACTTCTATAAATTCTATAAATGAAAAGGGACAGAGATAATCTTTTTTGTTTCTCCAAATCAGTCTGTACAACCCCAGTTTTACGTGTACTGTAATAATAAGAGTTATGTTAAGATTTTTAGCAGAACTATGAAGGAATTGTAACACCATATCAGTTTTCTACCACTTCTCCAGGAAACTGCAAATATAAATGCTTTATGTTAATAAATTGTAAGCTCTTTAGGCTGTGGACTGTCTTTTTGTTCTGTGTTTGTACAGTGCTGTCAAAGGGTGACTTGCCATTAAAGGGAAGATAGCCAGCCCCACCTGTAGCACACTTAATTCACCTTCTAGCCTCTTGACATCACTGAATAACTGATTCCTTTCTTACAGGGCCTGCTGCCAGGCCACTCCAACACAGCCAATTCCTTCTAACATTTATTGGTTACTGCAACCAGGCTCTATATTGATTCCCTTTATCTCAGTACTTGTGCCTATAGTTTTAACACACTCTCATTAGATATTGCAGTGCTTTGGTCACTCTTTCTTTCAGCCAGTTCCCTCTGTTGTTTGGTGTCCTTTGCCCAAGCCTGCAACAGCTCTACTTTCCCTATGAGCTCTTACACTTACTTGCTTTAAACTACCAGGTTAACAACTCAAAAGAACTTGAGCCAAGTTCTGGAACAAAAGAATATGGATAATATTTTCAGTTGCTTCAAAAGGCTTTCTTATTCAAAATTTGACCCATCTGTAAGATCAAATGCAAAAAACCCAAGCCATTAATTAATATTTTAAAAATAAAATGTTGATAGCTTTTTAAGAAAAAACTATTGTAGAAAAGTAAGAGCAAAGCAGATGTGGTAAAGAGCCACATAGTTATTTATTATCCCCCAAATTCCTGTTTATTCATCAATATTAGGGTTGTATCTTTAAGTGATACAGTTGCAGCTTTCAAGAAATCCCATTACTGCCTGTCTGCACTTTCAAGTTGATATTTGACTTGGGGGGATACCTTGTTACCTGAATCTGTTGACAAGTAATTGGAAATTGGAGTTAGCAAGGCTGTGTGAATGAATGGTAGTAAATAAACTGACTGAACTGAAACAGTTTTAGAAATTTGAAAAGGTCTGATAATTTTTTTTAAACTTGTTTATAGTTTTACATGTCTTTACTTCCTGATTCATCTAGGACAGGAAGCAGGAATATAAAATACTCTTTTTTTTTCTTGCATTATGGCTAACAGTCTAAAAACAAAAAGCACTGGAAAACTCAGAGGAGGACATTTTCATGAGATTTCCACCCCAGTTACTAGATGAAAGAGTTTTTGAATAAGGCTTTCAGATACTTATGTTGACTGAATTACTCCTCTAAACTTTTGCAAATTAACTGTCACTAGATAACATGTTGACAACTTTTAATAACATTGTTTTGAAGACTAAAAGGTACATTATTTAAAAAATATAATTGTCTCCTGTTTCCAGAAACTGCAATTTTGCAGGATTAAAAGGAAGGATCAGGCAGATACAACTCATAAGGAAAGTACATGTTCCCTTTAACTGCAGGAGCAAACTAATAAGGGGACTACATATTTTACAACCAGGCACAAATAATGATAAATTAGATAAGTTTTTAAAAACTGAATCCATTAATTAAATTTGGTTTTAAATAGGGGTAATTATTTCTTCTTCCTTCCCTATGCAGCTTTCCAGTAAACTAGCTGGAACTGTGCAGTTTGTTCTAGTACCAGTGATAGAGCCACCAAAAATGTTATAATGTTTGAGAAACAGATACTGTAATTTATTTTCCAAGGGTAAAATCTGTTCATGTTCTCTGCCTTTGTGTACACTGACAATCTTCTAACCTAAGCAGTCTGCAGCAGATAAATCACTACTTCAGCAATATGATGGATATGAAAGTGAAGATGAAAAAAAAGGCTTTGTCAAAAGTAGTGAAGAAATACTTGTTTGAATATTTTCTATAAAATGTAATCACTTAGTTGCTCTCATTTGTAAGATTTGCATCTGAAGAAGTGAGGTTTTTACCCACGAAAGCTTATGCCCAAATATATCTGTTAGTCTTTAAGACTCCTTGTTGTATTTGTAAGATTTGTTACCCTCTTGATCTATTTGGCTTTAGTTGATCTATTTTAGTTTTGTACACTTTGTACGTTTCAGCATTTGAAAATTTGGATTCAGAAACCACAAGATGGTCGTAGCATTTGACTCCAGCAGTTTAAACAACTTAACTGCAGGGAGAATCACAGACATAATAGATCAAGGAGTGCACCCAAGTCTACTGTTTGTAAATTATGCATGCGAATCAGGATGACTGTGCAATGAATAAAGCCAAACAAGAAGTACTAAAAAAATAGTCTCCAAAATAAATATATTTATTCATATAGCAAAAAACTATGCTTTGTGCTTTACAGGCAGGTATGAAGATATGTACGCTGCTCTTAAAAAGCTTCCAATACAAGCCTCATGTCTTAATCCTGACGTTAAGCTTGAGCAGAGCTCTGCAATCTGGATGACTTCTATTCCCATGGAGCACTAACTGATTCTCAAAGGGTTAGTTCTTCCCCTTCTCCTACCCTCCACCAATCCCCAGTGGAGCCACAAAGCTACTTACAGCTGCCCAGTCTGCGGGGGATATCTTATGTAATCATAGACTGTATCATAATATATATGCACAAGGGGTCTGAGACCTTATTTTTGGAATTTTCTAACTCTGTTTTCTAACTCTTTCATAAATGTAATGTTTGTTTAACATAGTTGTCTTTTCTTTTAAAATAGGAAATTAAATTTAAAAACAACTGATAAAACAGAAATTCCATCATATGGCTCCATGAAGATTTTGTGCTTGGGTCATCAGCAAAGTTTGGACCTTTAAATCCATAGTATAGACCTTTACTGTTCGAACTGAGTAACTGCTAACAACAGTAAACTGTTATTCCCTATGTGAACCAACCAGTAGAGGGGGGGATGAGACACACACACACACACTTTGCTCTTGGGTTTCCTAGCTATCTGCTGACAGCAGAAGAATGTAGAGATTCAGGGTTCCTGGCTTCAATTCCAGGTTCGGGGGGGGTTGTGTTCTCTAGTGGTTATAGACCCTTCCACCTCTGTCTCCAATCTGTCTGTTTCCTTTTGCTTCTATCCACCCCACAATAACTCCTGTCTTGTCTCTGTCTTAATTTTCTCCCTTCCCAAACACTTGGCTCCTGTTCCCATTCCTCTTATTTTGTATACACCCCCATTCCAGTTCCTACCCCTCTCCCCT
This sequence comes from Malaclemys terrapin pileata, assembly GCF_027887155.1. Taxonomy (NCBI): domain Eukaryota; kingdom Metazoa; phylum Chordata; order Testudines; family Emydidae; genus Malaclemys; species Malaclemys terrapin. Next base: position 30,590,922 of record NC_071513.1, on the reverse strand, counting down.
TCTGTTCCTGTCCACCCCCACATCCCCTGGCTCTCTCAGGCTTCTCCCCACCCTCTGTCTTCTTGCTACTATCCCCCATATCCACGCATCATCTCTTTGCATTCTACTCAGGCCACCTTCTGCTCCTTTAGCTGCCTGACCTCCAATAGCAGGAATATTGAAAGCATTGGAGAGACAGTATCTCTGCTCTCTGTTCACATATGCAGTGCCATAGCAGCCTCTGTCAGCATAATGAAACAATTACAGGGAAAGTTCTTCTCAGCTCCTGCAGCCCTGGGCGGGAGCATGCCTAATACAGACAGTCCAGAGAACTTAGCTGCAAATTCCAACAAATCTTTACTGAACACGTGCAAACTGCAGTTTTTTCTGAGGCTTGTAATTTGGCCAAAATTTGTTGAATTTTCATGATGAAGGCAACAGGCATTTCTCTGACACCATGGTGATACCCCTTGCCAAATTTCAAATCCCTGCTTCAAAATATGGAGGTACATATTTTTCTCTTCTCTTTACTCTTGGAAATGAATGTATTTATTTATTCCAAGATGGACAGTGTAGTAGTGTTCAAGTATATGATAATTATTTGAGCTTTCTAATTCGAGCTCTGTGTATGACTTGCTGTTTATCACTGAACAAATTACTTTAACTTTTCTGTGCTTTCTGTAAAAATTAATTTGTGTACTTATACCTATCTCTTTCACTGGATTGCTATGTTGATCAATTTATCTTTTTTTTTTTTTTTTTTTTTTTTTTTTTTACACATTGCTTTAAAAATGTGTGAATCTTCAGATAAGTGAAAAATATTATGACTATTTATTAACAGTGCTTGAGTTTAGTGGTAGGTAATTAGGGCCATGAGAAAAAGAAGCAAGTGGGACAGGAATTGTATTTGCATGTTCTAAGATGTGGTATGTTTAGCTATAAGTGCACCAGAGATGCTGTTCTACTCTTTGTCCTTATTAAAATCTAAGTATCTTTTTTTTTTTTTACTACCATTTTAGCTAGGAACCTAGGGCCAGATTTTCAAAAGTCATTGGACATTTAACACACAACAGCTCACATTAGAATTATGCCCTTTTCTGAGGGGGAAAAAAAAACTAATATAATAAGCCCTATAGAAATGACTATAAATAAAATAAATTGGTAACATTCTGTGAGTGCAAAAGGCCCTGGAACTAAAATATGATTATAGCTTTGCAATAACTTGTGAAAAGATATTTTCTTCTTCCTGCCCCACAGCTATATGGCATATCTCATTCATTCTAACTTTGGAAAGCTCTGAAATATGTATGTATACTACAGCATTATAAATAATGGAGTAGTGAATCCATTTTGAATGACTAAGTACTCGCCTGAGCCTTCTCCCCCCCTCCACAAAATGATTTTTAGGTTTGGGAGTAGTTTGGTTAAGTTTCACCACCACGTCGTCCTCCTGCTATTTTTAATGGTTGGATCAAGCAGATATGTTACTGCTAATATTGCTTTGTGGCTTTCTTTGTTGTGATATCTCATGCTATGTGTACACTACAGAGCCTATGCTAGCATAGCCATAGTGTGGGCACAGCATAGACCAGCAGAAGGAGTTTTCCAGCTGATGTTTTCCACCTCCCCAGAAGCACTCTCCTTTCAGCATAGCTGCATCTACATTGGTTCTGTTGGCATAGCTATGTTGGTCAGAGATTTTTTTTTTTTTTTTTATAATACCCCAAACTGACATAGTTATTCCAGTATACGTTTTAAGTGTAGACTAATTCTGATGAGGGCATCCACCCCACCCAGGACTGGAAGGGGTTAAGGTGGCCAGGTAGGCCCATTAACTCCATGGGCTACACCTGGAGAGAGAGCCAGAGATCAGGGAATTAATTGCAAGCAGGTTCAGCTGGGCAGGAACAGGCTGGGCCTATAAAGCCAGGAAGCTAGCAATGCATAAGGGTTGCTGCTGGGATAGGGCAACTACTCCCTGGGAAGAGGGTTTGGTATACCCAGAGAAAGGAGGGGAACCAGAAGTTGTAGGAAGCAGTCCAGGCAAGGAGCAGTGAGGGCTTGGAGAGGAAAACCCAGAACTGTTAGGTGCAGGATCTGTAGATTGGAACCTGCAGTATTGGGCAGGCCTGGGTTCCTCCACCAGTCACTGAAGAACTGGCACTTGAGGCAGCAAATGGAAAGACTGCCTGGGTCACTATGGGAGTGGCAGAGAATTGAAGGATTGTACCCCAGAAAGGGGAACACTGACGGCTGGTCTTCACTACCAGGGAGATCGAGTCTGCTGCAATCGATGCAGCGGGTGTCGATTTAGTGGGTCTAGTGAAGACCCACTAAATTGATGACCGAGCACTATCCGGTCGACTCTGGTACTCCAGCTCCCCAAGAAGAGTAAGGGAAGTTGACCAGAGAGCGTCTCCCTTTGAGACAACGCAGTGAAGACACCGGGGTAAGTCGACCTAAATGGTGTTGATTCCAGCTATGTTTTTCATGTAGCTGGAATAGCGTAACTTAGGTTAACTTACCCTGGTAGTGAAGACAAGCCCTCAGTGACCTAGCTGGAGGGCTGAGTCATGAAGAGGATGCTGCAATTCCTGGGATGAGTGAGGAGCTGCAGATCAGAGTGAGAGACTGAGTGATAGTGTACAACCATGAAAAGGGGCATTGACCTTGCATAGCTAATCCCCAGAGTGACCAGGAGAAGGTGCCAAACAAGCAGTGAGTGGAGCACCCTCTGACACTAAGCCTCAGACTGCACTTAAGCAGCATTAAATTTTGTGCTAACTGTATTTTCATGGTACTCTGGGGCATTAATAAAGAGGAAATCCTGGCGAGACCAAATTTCACATTTGGGGTCAGCATTGCTAAGCACCACTACCTGCTGCTTGGGAGGCACGCATGTGGGTGTGGTTATGGGTATCTTCAGAACACCGCATCCCAAAGGGTCCCGACAGATTCTGGAAAAGACACTTCAGCCTGATCAAAAAGTATCCATTAACCATATTATTGAGAAAGCAAACATGGAGATGTTGTCCCTGAAGATTCTTTATCTATTTAGGAGATTATGTTGGGTTTGGTTATGGTGGAAGATAGGAAAAATAGGGAGGCTTCAAATGGGTTGGATAAGCAAATTGAATCTTTGAGAGAAATCTATTATTCAGATTATAAGAGCAGAAAAGAGTTTTACAAAGATTATAACTGTAATTGGTTAGTATTGCTCTTGAATTAGGAGATGTACAAAATTGTTCTTAATATAAACTTCCTCACAACAAAAAGGAAGTGAGTGACTCTTCCTGTTCCCAAGCCATGTTTTAAGCATTTTTCCAAAAGAAATGTTTGTACAGTTTCTGGAAATAGGTAATTAGCATTTTTTAAATAAAGAAATCTTTCCTGTCCATTTGTAACAAAAATATTTTCAAGAAGCTTGTTTGTTAATTCATTTTGGAACATGAATTTTCTCTGTCAGTTATTGATTGTTCTTGAAAATATCAATGAGCACCTCTATATAGGGGTAGAGGTTGCTATTAGCAGTTTAAATACTTATGAAAAGATTCAAATTGCAACCCCACATTAATTTAAAACATATGACAGGACCAGAAGGTCTAAATCATGACATACAGTTTATTTTGCCAAATTAATCAAAAAGTCTGCTGTTTTCCATGTATGTGTAAGCACAGTGACACATTTATCCTGATATTTCGGGATGTAAGATGAAAATCTGGCAGTCAGTCTGGAAAAATAAGAAAGATTTCCAGAAAGCTGCAGGTTAATCAATTTAAAACTGCTGTCACATATTTACATGTTTTATATTGCCTTTCTCAGCATTGCTGATTATCAAAATATTTTAGAATAAACAGGAGCTTTCCCCTTTCTAAGGAACCTGTACTTCTTTTCACATGTCTTATTCGTCAAGTGATGCCAAAGCCCAGGGTCTATATTATCATTATTGAGCCAGTGGTGCTGAATTTTGATATCAGAAACAATGGTCATGGTCTCAGTGAGTCAGTTTGGCAGACGGAAGAGACTGAGAATGGAGGGGATAGTTTGATTTAGAAACAAATATCTTGTTAAAAAAATATTGTGAAGAAAACATAAGGAAAAAGGATAACCACATGTAGTGGAGGGGAAGTAAATATGTCTTTTTAGGTTTCATTACTTTGCCTGAATGACAGTGGTTAAAGGTATAGTTAAATGGTGGAAAGTTATAGTTAAGTAATGATTGCTTATGATACCAATTGTAGTTCTGATTCGGTAGCCTATTTTAAACTTCATTTTTCAGCTTTACATTTTTCTGCCTACATTCGTTTAAACCCTTATAATAGGCTAATATCAGGAAAGAGTACTTGTTTCAGGTGTACAAATGTCACAGCTACAAAAATAAGGTTATCTAGATTTATTCTGGGTAGTGCCAGACATCACTTGATTAAACCTGTTCACTTTCATCTATGTAATGTGATTTTCTTGATAAATCAAAGTGCTCCACTCCAGAAAAATATACACAAAGCCTTTTGTTATGAATGATGTTTCAATACTTATTGATATAGAAAATCAAGCATTCATAAAGTGGAAGGGAAAGAAAAACTTTACTAAGTTGCCACCAGAGGATTTGCTTTTAAAAAAATGTTAGATATGCCTTTAAACAGTTACTGCAATGAAATTCACACATGGGAAGGAGACATGTCATTACTCGCCTAAATTATACAGCAGATGTAACCTTGTTAAGTCTCCCCAACCTTTACCACCAAAACTACCACACACAAATTACTTGTATAGCTGCATATTGTAATAATGTTTCAAAAGAGAGAATACAATGATTCCTGGGAAAATAACTTTACTGGCATGAAATATATGCTGGTTCCAATTACATAGATGGAGCTGCAATATCCTAATATGTCCAGTGCTGATGCAGCAGCATGGAAGTTGCTTAGTAACACAATAGTTGCATGCATGGAACTACTGCATTAAGTCCCTTGTAGCACCCATATTTCTGGTCCACATAACAATGTTAACTCAGTTCCTTAAACTGATAAGTACTTTAAGTCCACAAAACAGTGTTCATCATTTGGATTTCACACTCATGGGCCTATTGCCACTTCAGAAAGGTTGGTTAAATTCCAGTAGCTCTTAATAGTGACACAAATTTTGGTCTCCAGAGCCAAGATTTTCCAAAGTGACTTATGAGTTTGGGTATCTAATCTGAGACACCTTGGAGACTGGTTTGCTATTGAGAGAAGAAGTTCAACACTTTCTAATAATCATTAAGTTGTTCTGAGCTGGGTACCTAAAATACCGGTCATGCTTGAAAATACTTTCTCCCCCCCCCCCCCTTAAAATTTCACACTTTTGCTACAATATTGCAAACTCCACCAATGGTAGTGATAGTGGAAGTGTTAGTGTAGACCGGCAGCCAGGTTCGGGTGTTTTCCAGAATCCACTGACTTAATACACAGGTATGCCAGGGGGCTGCAATACATCCCATCTAGGGAGGTTGTTCCTATCTGCTGGAATGACAATTATGTGTGTAGGGGGGAGTGTACGTGGGATTTATGTAGGTGATCTCCCTTTCCTCATACTGGCCTAATCTAAACCAAATGAGAGACCCCTTGCACACATTCCTTTAGCCTCATACACACATGAGATTTAAGCTAAGAAGACTTGCGCAGACCAGCTGCACGTAGGTGAATCCTGCCCAATATGCAAGTATCCTACTCCTTGTTGTTAAGAAGATTAGCACTATCCTGATAAATAAGTGATCCATTCAACTTGATGCTTTGCTATTGTGTATAAGGGAGAGGACAGATGGGTGCATTTTGGCTTAGTTATTTTTAACAAGCTACTGTCTTCTTAAAAGGATTTCACTACACACAAGACTTAAATTTCTTATCTCTTTGTTGTTCCTTTTTTTTCCACTGCTAGTTGAAATTTTCAGCCTGAACTTACTGACCCATTCCTGAGAGATTTAATGCCATGATTAGGAGTTGCTGTACGGGCTCAACGGGTGGTGATCAATGGCTCGATGTCTAGTTGGCAGCCAGTATCAAGCGAAGTGCCCCAGGGGTCGGTCCTGGGGCTGGTTTTGTTCAACATCTTCATTAATGATCTGGATTATGGAATGGATTGCACCCTCAGCAAGTTTGCAGATGAGACTTAGCTGGGGGGAGAGGTAGATACGCTGGAAGGTAGGGATAGGATCCAGAGTGACCTAGACAAATTGGAGGATTGGGCCAAAAGAAATCTGATGAGGTTCAAAAAGGACAAGTGCAGAGTCCTGAATTTAGGATGGAAGAATCCCATGCACTGCTACAGGCTGGGAACCGACTGGCTAAGTGGCAGTTCTGCAGAAAAGGATCTGGGGATTACAGTGGACAAGAAGAAGCTGGATATGAGTCAACAGTGTGCCCTTGTTGCCAAGAAGGCTAATGGCATATTGGGCTGCATTACTAGAAGCATTGCCAGCAGTTCGAGGAAAGTGATTATTCCCCTCTATTCGGCACTGGTGAGGCCACATCTGGAGTATTGTCCAGTTTTGCTCCCCTCCCCCACCCTCCCACTACAGAAAGGATGTGGGCAAATTGGAGAGAGTCCAGTGGAGGGCAACGGAAATTATTAGGTGGCTGGAGCACATGACTTATGAGGAGAGACTGAGGGAACTGAGCTTATTTAGTCTGCAGAAAAGAAGAGTGAGGGGGGATTTGATAGCAGCCTTCAACTACCTGAAGAGGGGTTCCAAAGAGGATGGAGCTAGGCTGTTCTCAGTGGTGACAGATGACAAAACAAGGAGCCATGGTCTCAAGTTACAGTGGGGGAGGTTTAGGTTGGATATTAGGCAAAACTATTTCACTAGGAAGGTGGTGATGCACTGGAACAGGTTACCTAGGGAGGTGGTGGAATCTCCATCCTTGGAGGTTTTTAAGGCCCAGCTTGACAAAGCCCTGTCTGGGATTATTTAGTTGGGGATTGGTCCTGCTTTGAGCAGGGGGTTGGACTAGATGACCTCCTGAGGTCTCTTCCAACCCTAATCTTCTATGATTCTATACTCAGCATGTCTTAGAATCAGACTTTTTATTTTATGACTTCACAAAAATCTTCCCTTTACTTAGATGTAATTCTTAATAATTAAATATAAGCTCTGCCCTATACTTTGTAGAGACATTAGTCTGAATTTAATTACTGTTACAGTTACCCAATGTTTTTTCTCTACAATATTTTAATTGTATATTGTCATATTACCATTAAATTATTTTTTTCCTGGCTATGAAATTGCTGGGGTTTATGTGGAAAGCAAATAATTTCTACAAGATATTTATGATCACCAAAGAGAAAAGCAGGCTGCAATGTGCAATATGTTTCAAGCTGGAACCAATGTTGTTAGCATGCTGCTTTATAAGAATAATCATTTTATTTTGGAAGCACCCTCTACAATATGTCAGAGTGCTGTACAGCATATTGAAATGTGTTTAAATACCGTGAAAACTTTATTAAAATCATGTTCAAATAAAAGCCAGTAGGTTCCAATGCAAAATATGGAGTCAATAATAAAATAATAAAACCAGATTTCTAACAGGAAAGTGTTAAGTTGAGGAGAAGAAATTTGTGATGGAAGAAGTTCTACATCCTACTGCCTACTACAAAAAAGGCATGTTCACAGGCCAACTTAGAATGTGATTGTGGGATACAGGATATGTGTCTGCTCAGCTACTGATCAATAGGGGGCTTGAATATATATATATGGCTTACAATATGTAAGGTTTTAAAATTAACTGGATCAAACTAGTCAATTTGCCACTTTATAGACAGTCAACGTAAAGAACATAAATTAGGGCCAATGACTAAATATGTTGCTGTATTCTGAACAATCTGCAGGTAGAAGAGATGCCCTGCTAACAGTGAATCTCAATAATCAAACCTTGTAATCAGTAGTATGTAAGTATTGCAGGTCATCATGTGATAAATTTGGGTGCACTCGCTAAACCATGACACAAAATATTTTGTACTATGCGGCTTTTTAGGCAAAGGGAAAATTCTATTGTGACATTAAGATCTTTACCTCAACTCCTTGTAAACAAGTCCATTCAATAAGATAGAACATGAAAAAAATGAGAATGTCTTCACAATGGCAACTTCCACTGCGCTGCAATATCTGTTTTCCCATGGTGAGGATATGGAGCTAAGATACATTTAGTTAGTGCTATTATCTAAATAACCCTCAAGAGAAAATTGCAATATTTATAGGACAAGACATATGGCATCTTGATAATACTCCATCATGTGTTTACAAACTACCTTGCCAAGAGGCCTCAGATGTTTTGCACATAGTGGAAGATGGACAGATCCTTGAGATGCTACATACCAAACCCCCAGGTTGTGGTACAGAGATATCAATCAGTAATGGACTCTTACAATGTCTTCTAGTTATAACATGAACCACTGGACAGCAGTTCAGTCATGTTCCTTTGTCATCAAAACAGCTCCCATGTTCTTTCATATCAAGCATAATAGCTAACCAAAATGGCCTATTGACCTTCATTTAAAATCAGCAGAGCATTCTCAACTGCTAAGCAAAGCCAGAATCCTACGGGTGTCTGACTGCACCTGTACCTGAATAGCCACCACATTATTTATCACCTTCCCTAAAAAGGGCAAGACATTGAACAACTTGAGGACAATTCCAGAAACAGCAGCAATTTCTTTTGTGAGTGAAGCAAGAACACCTTCATCAAGAGATGTCTTCTCAAAAACAAAACTTCTGTCCATTTGAGGATGGTTGGCATTCTCTTTTCTTGGCATAATACATTATTAATGTATGTTATAATGTGGCTATGATACTGTTACTTACTATAAGCAATCAAGGGGCAGAGTCTCAAGGAAGTTAGAGGACCATAAAAATCATCATCAGAAATCCAAGTTTAATTCAACTAGAGCACCACAGTGTATCAGAGTCAATGGCACTTTCAGTCAGAAGGTCCAGAAAGACCATTCTAGAACTAATCTGAGTTTATGGTTCAATAACGTAACTATATCACACTCACATGAACTTTGTGCTGAACAAAATGGTATCAGTGGTCCTGTCTCTACATAGGCCAAAAAGGGGGGCATTGGTTTTCAATCATGTTTCCTTAACTCAATTGAACCTGTCCCTTCACTTAACACCCACGCAAACATGGTTTAACACCTTAACGAACACAAACTGTCTTAATGTTGTAGCTTAGGTGGGAGGCTAAGGTATCTTAAATCTCTCGAGGCGGGGAAAAAACCCATATATACATACCACCTTTTTTACCAATAGGCAGACAGGGCTACTGAGTACCAGACTTGACTCATCTTTGTCAAAATGAGCCTGGTGGCATTGTTCAAGCAAGTGCCAATGTAACTTGCCAGATCTGAATATTGAAAGAGACAAGGAACCATACTTTTATTTTCACTAGAACTACTTTATATTTTATAGCATATGTTTCCTGCAAGATGTAGAAAGTGCTTGGAAAACTAACATTATCTTTCTTTTTATGAATGTAGGAAGTCTCTCTTTATCCCTGTTAACCTTGACAAGAATGGAAATGTGAAATCACCCAGCAATTAATGTGAATAAAGGTGAGTTTCCCTTCTCAGATGAATTCATTGTCGATGAAGCAGTTTTTGCTTTGGCAAGTATGTTCCTAATGTGTCCTAAGAATTTCAAGTAATCCAGAACAAAATCACTGCTGTCTCTTTTCAGTGGTCTGTAATTACCTTTTCATAAAGCTCTCTTGTATGTATTGTTTTAAATAATTTAAGCTACCTCTTTCTATTACAAAAAACGGTGTGCAAATCACTAGCATATAAACACAAGAATGCATCAAAGAATTAGTTTGTCATATAGTGTAATAAGTTTGAATGCTAATTAGCCTGCTGTGGTCTGAATGTATTTTTCTGACAATGTTGGTAATATAAAAAGTCTTTGCTCTAGTTATGAAAACAAATATAGTGACCAGATAACTTCAACAAGAGATGAATATCTGAGAAGTAATTGTTGCAAGTGGATTTTTTTTTATAGTGTGTCTGTGTCCAATTTTTGTTGAGTGGTGACATTTTCCTTTTTGGTGGTTGTGTTTTCAATCTACAAAAGCAGTTTTCAGGAAAGCAGATTGGAGCATTTGCAAACATACCCACACTGGTTGCTTGTTAAATGTGTCAGCAGTTGAATTGCATGGCCCCTGCTTTGAGATTGTTAGAGAAGCTGGGATATTACTTTTTATTTCATTGCTATTCTGAATCAAAGGGGAAAACAATTCCCCCGAGGCTGAGATTTTGAGAACTTGGCATTGTTAGCCATGGGGAAATTCAAATCAACACACTGTTTACAGTTTTATTTTTAACCTAACATACACTGTATCAAAATACAGTTGATACCATGTATTTTATCCTTACTGTCATTGGAACTGGTAAGTAATAAGATGGTCTGTTTAACTTTTAATTACACTAACAAATCACATGCAGTTAGTATATGATATATTATGCTTTGTTAGTAATGACAGTATAGATTCCATAACTGACTTTGATTCACGAGAATGATAATAGATTGAGACATGCATTCTTATTTCCAAACTCCCCAGTATTGAGAGATGTAATTGTTTTTCAACAGTTTCACTCAGTGTTTATTTGACTTGCTTTTTAACATGTCTGCTAATTTAATTTAAAATATGACACTCCCTAAAGAATAGGATGAGCCTGCTAAAAAGACGATTGTGTATTTTCCATTCTAAGAAAGGCCAGAGCTCATTAATGTCTATCACAACAAAAATGTATTTTTAGAAAGATAGAAAAAATCATTCTTCATGCATGAGTTCTACATATTTCTAAGCATCTTCATTACACCTGCAGTGCAATTTAACCTAGCAGCTGGTACATTGAGTTGGCATTTCAGAAAATTATACAACAAAATTAAAAGCCATAATCCCTTACACTGCCCTAGGTAAATGTATGTCCTTTTATATCTTTCAGAAATTGTTTACTTTTTTCTTTGATCCTTGGCTATGTGCTTTAATGTTCAGCAATTTTCTATCCATCAATAGCATTGATAATTTAAAGGTAACAAGGTGTGCTTCTTTTGCTGGTGTATAATGATTCAATGATTTGGAAGAAAAATATAAAATCATTGCTGATAAAGTATGCAGATGGCAATTTGATGGAGTGGCAAATAATGAGAGGTCATTTCTATAGGGCAATCTGGATTTCATGATAAAATGGAGTCATTTGAACAACATACCTTTTAATACAACCAAATGCAAGCTCATATATCTAGGAACAAAGAATGTAGTCAGACTTCAAGGATGACGATTGTATTTTGCAAAGTGTAATAGGTGATTCTGTGAGGATTTAGGGTTCATTGTGGATAAGCAACCAAACATGAGCTTCTGGTGTAACAAAAAGGGTTAATGTAATTCTTGGGTGGATAAGCAAGGGAATATTGATTAGGAGTAAGGGGGTGGCATTACTCTGTTCGGAGTATAGGCAATGCTCTGTATAGAGCATTAGTGAGACCATTTCCGGAACACTGTGTCCCATTCTGGTGCGAACACTTCAAAAGGATGTTGACCAATTGAAAAGGATTAAGTCCTACAAGAATTTATTTGAGGTCTAGAATAAAAATCTTACAGTGAAAGATTTAGGAAGCTCAATCTGTTCATTTTATCCAGGGGAAGATTAAAAAGTGACTTGATCATGGTCCATAAGTACCTTTGTAGGTAGAAGTTTTCTGATTAGAGGGAGCTCTTCCGTCTAGCAGGAGGAAGCACAATATGATCCAATAGCTGGAAGCTGAACCAACACCTGGAATACTACAGGCTAGACATGTGTAAATGTTTAACCATGGGAGTAATTAACCATTGGAACAATTTGCCTGGGAAAATGCTGGATTCTCAGTCTCTTAAAATCCTTAAAACAAGATTGAAGATTTAGGAAAAAAATGTCTCCTTATTCTGTTAGAGAAGTTATGGTCCTGATGCAGGAATCACTGGATAAAATTCTTTGCCCTGTGTTTATACAGGAGATGAGAAAAGATTATTATAATGGTCCCTTCTGGCCTTAAAATCTATGGATATCTTGGCTCTTGGAGGACAATGAAACATGTATCATGTACAAAGTTCCCCAAGAAAACATTCTGCTTTTATATGTTTTCTTTTCACCAGGACTGAGAGTCTCAGAAAGTTCCAGTCAAGCCTTGATTTCAGCCTGCAAGAAAGCATCGTCCCAGTATAAATTGAATTGATAAATGAAATGCTTACTTTTCCCCTTTTGCAATTCTTTTATAAAATTACAGTTCTAACATTGCTGTTGTCCATAAATAAATTGATATAGTCAATAAAAAATTAAACTGACACTCAGGATCTTAGAGGAGAGCTAAGCATCTTGCAGAATCAAGCTCCAGTAACTATCCAGTTTAATGCTACAACACCAAGGGTACGGCTATACTTACTTCATGGTCCGGATGTAAGCAATTGTTCTTCTGGGATCAATTTATCGCGTCTTGTCTAGACGCGATAAATCGATCCCGGATCGATCCCGGAAGTGCTTGCCATCAACGCCGGTACTCCAGCTCAGTGAGAGGAGTACGCGGCATCGACGGGGGAGCCTGCCTGCCGTGTCTGGATCCGGTAAGTTCGAACTTAAGTACTTCAAATTCAGCTATGTTATTAACGTAGCTGAATTTGCGTACCTTAGTCCGAAGTGGGGGGTTAGTGTGGACCAGGCCATAGATGCAATAATCTAGAATTGGCATGAATCCACTACCTATCACATGCTCCAAGTCATAAGACACTTTTCTAGTATAACCTATGAGTAGAGACTAAGGTCACGTCTACACTTCTTGCTAAATCAGCACTGCTGTGTTCAATGCAGTGGTATCAATTTAGTGGGTCTGGTGAAAACAAGCTAAGTTGATGGGAGAGCGCTCTCCCATTGAAGTCTGTACTCCACCTTCCTGAGAGGCGGAAGGTAAGTCGGCAGGACAGCGACATAGCACAACACAGCGTGTATAGGCACCGCTGTAAGTTGACTTAAGCTACATCGACTTTCATAACTGAAGTAGTGTAACTTAGATCGACTTACAGCATTACTGTAGGCCAGCTACATGCAATTCATGCTAATTGTCTAAAGCAGAGGTTCTCAAACTGTGGTCCGTGGACCACCAGTAGTCCACGAGCTCCATTCAGGTGGTCTGCGGATAGATCCCTGTAAAGGGCGCGCCTGGGCAGCTGCACATGAGAGAATGAAGGACCACACACCTAATTAGTAGAGCCGTGCAGGTGTGGCTCTACTAATTATGTGCCTGGACCCTGGAGAAGACACACATGTAAGGTGAAGTGGTGACCTTGGGGGGAATAGGGCTAGGTGGGAGGGGGCAGTGGGTTGAGAAGAGGGGATGGGGGGAACTTGGGACGTGCAGGGCTGCAGGAGCCAGAGAAAGAGGCAACTTTCCCAAGTTCCAGGGCTGTGGCTGGTGGGGATAGACAGCCCTCCTTCCCAGCCTCAGCTCTGTGGCTGCTGTGGCGGAGGAGAGACCCCCCCCTCCTTCCCAGCCCCAGCTTCGGGGCTGCCACGGCAGGGGAGAAAGGACACATTCATTGCATTAGAAAGGTAATACTATTGATAGTAAAATATGAGTTCTGTGCTTTTATTTGTAGAACAAAAAATGTTAATTATTATTAAGGGTTTTTTTATATAGCGCTTTTATCCAAAGCGCTTTTCGATAGTTAGCTAACGGTACAAACAACATTCGGAAAGATCATTAAGTGGTCCGCCGAGACGCTCAGCAATTTTCAAGTTGTCCGCAAAAAAAAAAGGCTTGAGAACCACTGCTCTAAAGAATGTTGTGATATGGAGCTTTTTACCTCCAGGTCAGCTGTTAAAATCCAGCCCAGTTTGATAGAGAGTGAGAGTCATTCCGATGTATGGTAGTTCAGTGGACTAAATTAAATGAGTTAATTTCATTACAATTCCTACTGGAAACACTGCTATATAATTTAGCATTCTACTTTGCTTTAGCAGATTAAAAATAAAGTGCCTCATCCTGTAGGACAGTGGTTTTCAACCTTTTTTCATTTGGGGACCCTAAACATTTTCAAATGGTGGCATGGACCCTTTGGAAATTTTAGACGTAGTCTGCAGATGCCATGTGGTCTGCGGACCACAGGTTGAAAACCACTGTTCTATGGTAATGACGACTTTTTGAGAACCCCTTAGAAATAGTCTGCGGACCCACAGGGGGGGTGCGGACCATAGGTTGAAAACTACTGGTGTAGGGAGTTGAGTACCCTCATCTCTCAATGACAGCACTGCAGGTTGAGGCTACTCAATAGTTTGCAGGGAGCACTCAGTTCCTTTCAGCTTGGGGTCCAAATACAGTAACCAAGTAGTAAAAGCAACAATGTATTAGCACTGGCTCTATGAAAAGCGGCTCTAATTTTCCTTTGGCTGTGGATAATGAATCACTTCTTAATGCACTTGTATTGAATGAGGAATTTAGAAGATAATTACCACATTGCGCGCCAGGCGGAAATTGCTTTCAGATGTAGTAGGTTAAAATTATTCCTTATTTGTAAGCAAGATAACCACAATTAGATTGGTTAAGGATGTCTGGAGATGGCATTTCACTTGCACAACCCTCAAATTCAGTTTTGTACTTCTATGTTAGAGTAATAATTTGTAAGTGACAGGGCAAGCATATGTTCTTATACCAGGGCTTCAGTGTGTTTGGACTGTAGCAGTTGAAAGCAGTGCCTTGGAAAAGAGGCAATGAGAAGAACAGTATGGCTGGAGATTTTGGACACAGCTTTTATATTGTTGGAGTGAGAATATTTTGTACTGGTATTGGGACATATTAGGCCCCCCCATCCGGGATGCCACCTGATGTGCTGGGGTCCCATTGGTTCCGCCCGTTCCATCAGCCTGGGTTCTTCACCCTGTCTTATTGTGCCAGCCCCTCAAACCGTTTCTAGCATGCACATACGTAAGGTCACACCAAGCTGCAGACACAGACTGAAATCAGCACTGTGTGGGAAGAATCAGCTTGGGGATTTACTCAGCACTCATTTGCATACTCCCTTTGGGGATTAAACCCAAAATAATATTGTCTTGCGTTATATAGAAAAATCCGCACAGCACAAGCTAATAAAAATTGCCCTCTCCCTCAATGTGGAGAGAGCTATACACAGTTTCTTGCCTCCCCTCCCCCAGATATGAATTGCACAAGCTGGGTTATGTTATGAACAAGAAATAAGTTTATTAACTACAAAAGGTAAATTTTAAGTGATTATAAGGGATAGCAAACAGAACAAAGCAGATAAAACAAACTAGGCTTTATACACTCAACAAACAGGTTACAGAATGTAATTTCTCACTCTCAATGTTGTTTTAGGCAAGTTGCAGAGTTTCCCTAGCTTAGAGTTCCAGATATTTCTCTTTACAGACTGGACCCTTGTCTTAGTCTGGACTCAACCCTGCCTTTCCCCCTAGTTGTTTTTAGCAGTCTTCCTTCTTGGGCAGGCAATGGAGGGAGAGATAAGATTAACTCCCTCCCCAGCCTTAGAAAGGATTTACCTAAGGCGGGAATCCTTTGTTTGATCCACATCCCTATGCAGTGGAAAAATACCAGCAAGTTAAGATATTGTCCAGTACCAGGTGACACGGTCATCTGACCCTGCTGTGTTAATGTAGCATTCCAGTAAACCTCTCAGGAAGGAGTGATATTAGCATTTTCAAAATTCTATTGTTCTCCTAATGGCTCATCCAGGCTCTTTGCCTACTGTCTGGTGGGCACTTCCCAGGTGAAAACACAGTTGTAATTGTTACATAGTTAATATTCCTAATTCTGGATACAGAAATAATACAGACATACAAATTGGATAAACACATTCAGCAAATCACAACCTTTCCAATAATATCTCACATGACCCATCTTGCATAAAACATATCTTATTTCTATGAATGATATGGAGTGTAACGTCACAGTTTCCCCGTGGGGGAGGGATAGTGCAGTGGTTTGAGCATTGGCCTGCTAAACCCAGGATTGTGAGTTCAATCCTTGAGGGGGCCACTTGGGGATCTGGGGCAAAATCAGTACTTGCTCCTGCTAGTGAAGGCAGGGGGCTGGACTCAATGACCTTTCAAGGTCCCTTCCAGTTCTAGGAGATAGGATATCTCCATTATTTTTTTTTAATTTAGGTGTGTTTTAAGTTTTCTTCTTTTTTCGTTTACTATTGCTGCTCAAAGCAACAGGAACAATGTGCATAATGGCAATAAAAACAGAATAGGAAAGAATGCCTCACCAGTTTCTCTATCAACATGAATTAACCACTCCCTGATTTAAACCTGCTTTGACACCTCAGAAGCAGAACAATACATTTTAAAGGTGACCTGAATGGAGGTTTCTCTTCCAAGACATGAGTTCAGATATATTTCCCACTGAAAGTATCAGTGAAAGCACAAATACCTAAACAATGCAGAAAGCTTATGCACTACCTTAGTGTTAGTAATGTCACCAACAAAAGCGGTACAGTCAAATATTGCTCAGCTACATCAGTGTAAACACTTACTTCATTGACATTACTCCAGATTACGCCAGTGTAGTAGAGCAGAATTTGGTCCAGAGCCTTGAACTCAAGGCTTACCGACTAAAGAAAAATTGCTCATCATTTACTGTTTGGACAAAGCGAAGGACAATTTCTACTTCTGTTTTTTCAGTGTCCTGTGCCTTTCTGGTGAGGAAATTTTAAAAAAAGTCATCACTTTTTAAATAAAATTGAATTATAACTTTTGATCAGATACATTAATCTTATGTTGCGCAAAAGATGGTGCTGTCCATTTTTCCATAATGCCACCATGATCTTTGGAAATACTTATTTTTAAGTTGCAGAAATTCCCAATTTAAAAATAAAATTTGAGAGAAGAATATGACTAGAAATAATAGCTGCATTTTTATGCAGCTTCCATTTCTATGTATGAATAACAACTGCACGTTAACAGTGTGGCTGGTAAGAAATGTTCAGTTCATGCAATACAAAACAGTGTTCATATCCAATGTCTTTTAAAAAGATAGAATCTGCCACAATTCAGCATGCCTGACAGTTTGTTTTCTAAACATGCTTTTTGCACTTCAGCTAGAATATTTCTCTTATCTAACTTTAGAGGGAAGTGAATGAATCAGAGATAAGGATAAGCTTAGCAAAACAAAAACAAAAAGAAAAAAAGTAAAAATTGGAGGCATAATAGCTGCCTCAGCATCCTGTAGTTTAGAGGTAACTGAATTGTGAAATTAAAATTTGTTCAAACAGCTTTCTTCTGCTCTTATAAACGGAGTTATTTCTGTATTAAATATTTGCACTTTTAGCTTCTTTCATCTAACAATCTCAAAGCACACTAACATATTATGTCTTGGAACATCACTTTGAGGAAGTTAGGTTTTTTTATACTCTCTTTACAGACGGTTAAAATACCTCGCTTAAGGTCAAGTGGCAGTGCTAACGTTGGGAAGTGAAGTTAGACCCGACTCCAAGTTCCTGCCTCTGACCACTAGGCAACTGACTTTCCTGTTCTTTGGCAGGGTGGCAGCAGCAGCTATAATCAGCATCTCCTGTCTGACAGGATGAAACAGAAGGTGTCATTTAATAACTGTTTTTTTGGGGGGATGTATGCCATTTGCATAAATTTGTGTGTACTTCAGTTAGATGTTTTCCGTCCCCCAAAAGATCTACAGTTATCATCATGGATTGACAAGAATGTGACAGTATCTTGGTCTGCAATAGAATGAGGAAAAACAATGTTTAAAAGCACTAAATATTAAAACAAAGTACACAAGCAATGAAAAATCCAAGCTGAGTCTTCTCTTTCTCAGCCAAATAACATCTTGTTCTACAAGTGGAGAGTACCAAAATCACCATGAATCCTTGCAAGTGAGAAGGTGTGGAAGGGAATGCTGATTTCATGCTGTGCTTCCGTCTTTCTTCTGTCCCCAGAGAAATAGCTTTATGAATGTTCTGTGGGGATCTTGTTTTCCATTGCTTAGTGAAAAATCTTATCAGATAGAACATCAATATAACACTAATCACCTCTAAAAATTCTGAAGACACTTTCTATTAAAATCTAAACTAAATTATAAAATTTATTAACTAATTATAATCCTGTTTCAAAACCTACAGATTAGTTTAAAATTTCTGCAGAAAGGATCCTGTTTTCTACAAAATACTATAGGATTTTTCTAAATCCTAAAATCTATAGGATTGTTTTCATAAGTATACTATGCTAATTTAAACAAGCTGATGATCTGGCTCACAATTTTGTCTGTCTATTCAAATTTTTAATATATAGGATATATGTGTTATCGGATTATGTAATTAAAGAATTCAGTGGATGTGGTCAAGCTAATGGCTTCTTCTATGGAGTGATGCCACATTTAGCATCCAGCTAATAAAATACACTTGTTCACTACATACACCTCTACCCTGATATAACGCGACCTGATATAACACGAATTCAGATATAACATGGTAAAGCAGTGCTCCGGAGGGGCGGGGCTGCGCACTCAGGTGGATCAAAGCAAGTTTGATATAATGCAGTTTCACCTATAACACGGTAAGATTTTTTGGCTCTTGAGGACAGCGTTATATTGAGGTAGAGGTGTATCTAAATAAGCCACAAATATGTATGTGGAACAGCCCACCCTCCCTCACAATGTTTGGAAAAAGTGCTAAAATATCATAGAAAATACAAGGCTAGAACCTATGAATCTTCATTGCAGAACTACTGCATAGTCCAATAAGACACCTTGTCTCCAAGCTCATTTGCTGAATCTTTCTGAGTCTAAATTACTGCATCTGAAAAGTATGGCTAATATGGTTTTATACTTAATATAAACTATGTATCTCAAAGCACTTTACAAATGTGAATAAGTTTTATTAAACACATTTTAAAGTCAATCTAATTTAAACCTATTTCACAGACTTTAAGGCCAGAAGGACCATGATCATCTAGTGTGACCACCTGCATAACACAGGCCATAGAATTTTTGTCCCGTGATATAGCCCAGCATCTTGTTGCTGAGTCAGGACTTAAATTTTAGAAAGGCATCTAATCTTGATAGGAAAAACTCCAGATAACTGAAATTTTATGACATCCCTTGATAATCTGTTGCAATGGTTAATTAACATCTTTATACTTGTCTCTAGTTTAAACTTTGCTGACTTAAACTTTCAGCCATTAGATTCTAGATTAATTAACCCACAAGTAGCATCGCTCTTTCCACTGTAGACTTGCAATCTAAGATCAAATCACACCTTTGCCATCTCTTTGTTAAACTAAATAGATTGAGTTCCTTTAGTTCACTCATTGTAAAATCATGTTTTTAGCTCATGAATGATTCTTGTAACGCTTCTCTGAGCCTTTCCCAGTTTTTCAATATCTTTGTAAAATTGTGGACACCAGAACTGGACATGGTTCTGTAGAAGAGGTACTAATGGATAAAAGATGGCTCTACCACATAAAATATGAGGTTGCACTCTAGTTTTCCACAAACTTCCTTTGGAACCATTATAAAGTCTCTTCATTTTCTATTACTCATTTGCCCTGTCTGTAAACTTGTCCAGTGCTCATTCCTCTGTGTCCAAGAGGTCACATAGGTGATAATTTGAGGTGCAGTAATTTTACTAGATACTAGAGTTTCCTTTTACTTTTGCACTAGGTTAGGATCAGTGTTAATGATGAAAGTGTTCTTCATTGCCATGTTCTTTTATGGGGAAAAGTTATGCTCCTTAACTCACTAAAATATTTTATTTTAACCAGTGTAGCACTTAAATAAATGCGTAAAACTCAACAAAACAACTTTTCTGACATTTGAAAAAACTTTGACTACTCTCGTTTTTAATTTTTTACATACCTTGCATTTTCCTCATTTGGGGGGTACTGCCAGAAAAGCAATACCTCCTACTAGATCAGACAAGTACTGAAGTACTAGAAATATCCCAGTTAGAGCTGCATAAACAGTTTGCATAGAACCTATCCAAGATGAGGGTATTCATGAGCATCATTCCACATTCAGGATTACTCACAAATATAGTGTGATACTATTCAGATGGCCCTAACCGCATTTGCCAGTGCTTCAACCCATTCCCTTTCCCCCCAAACACATGTTCTGATTTCATGTCTATCTGGGAGGGGATGGTGGCTGCTCCCTCTGTTTTACCTGAGAGGGGATGCTGGGATGACCCTCTGAACAGGGTTTTCAAAATGAATCAATGCCACTCCGAAACTGAAAGATGAATTATCTTGGCCATAGGAGGTTCCTTCCCCTACTGTAATGCATGATAACTTAAACTCTCCTACTCCCACTGCACCTGCTCTAGTGAGTTATGGAGCAGATGCTCTGTGATCCCTCCCATAAGTCTCACCATGAGTTTATTAGAGCAGCTTTGGGAGTAGAAATATTTTCCCAGTTGTGGTGCCCTTCGAGTGCACTAAATTAATGGAGAAAAGTGAATAAATACAGTAGATTGTTGAAATTTCTGAGTAAATGTTGCTCTTTTAAAGAATGAACAATATGTGATATATTACATTGTCTTGAGATATAAGAATTTTATTTCCTGTTACTTTGCTCATTAAGTGATATGACTTTCTCAAATGCATTAAGGGAAGTTTTATTAAAGAAAATGAAACTAACATTAACAAGCTGCTGCAGCATCAAAATGATGACAAATTATACAAAAGTCTGGTAATTTCATCAGATAAAATTACAGTAAAATTAGAGTCAGAGAAAGATGGGTATTTTTTGTTATTATATGCCACTAACTTACGCTTCAGATAGTTTCATGTGTGCATTTTCTTTATAGTGATTTTTCTTCTTGGCACTATTCAATTTAATGTCATTTCTCTACTTTCAAGACATTTGCTAAGACATGAAACTAGGATTGGTCAAAATTTTTCTGACAAAACTGTTTTTCAGTGGGAATTTTTTTTGACTAAGCGATTTTTTTTCAAAAAAGTATATTTGCCACAGAAAATTTTGACTTGCAGTCAAAAAAAATAAAGTTTTCATTTATTGGCTGAAAATCAGAAAACTTTTGTGTGGCAAAGTGGAGGGAAAAGCACTTTCTGACCAGTTCTATATAAAATAGTTGTAGCGAGTAGAGCCAGTCAGGAATTTTTAATTGGAATTATTTTCAGATGGAAAATGCAGTTTCCATCTGAAAATTTTGATTTTGCTGAAACTTCAGTTTTCTGACAGGAAAATCAAAATTTTGTTTTAGATGAGTTTGACCCAGATTGGAATATTTCAGGTTGTTGAACTGTCCCAAAACTTTTCATTTTGAGACAGTTCAACATTAAACTGCATTTCCATATTCTGGTGCAGTACCTCCTGGGTGTTGTAGTTTGGGCCCCCATTTTCTCCTCTTGGCTGGGCTTTTTGATTGGATTTAATCTTCCATGACACAATACAGTCTTCCCTCTGACAGAGCAGTGTGGGTGCATTATGGGAGTCCCATGACTACAGGTACATCATGGAAGACCTACTTTGGCCAGGGATCTTGGTCAATATGAAAGAATGGGTTCATCAGGCAACTTGATCTACAACTCCCATGTGGCTATGTGCCACAATATGATAGTGTAGTTTAATCATGAAATGACTTGACAGAAAACATTTCAAGTTATCTCAACAAACTGAAATGAAACATTTTGAATATCTCTAAATGTTTTGTTTTTGGCTGGAAATGCCAAAGCAACATGTTTTGAGTTTAAATGTTTTGATTCCACAGAAAATTTTGGTATTTCAACTTTTTTTGTTCTGGTTCATTTTTGGTCAGCCCCAGAAGCAACATTGCTGGGGTCCACGCCTACAAAGTGCTCTACGCTTTTAACACCCATTTTGTTCTTTGTGAGTTTATGGCACTCAGTGCCTCACAGGTCGAGCTCAACCTTCTGTAAAATTGTTACATTATACATTACCTTCCAGTCCTCCAGAATAGAAATTATTTTTAATGAGAGATCACATAGTTTTTGTTCAGTAGTACACATGACTTCTGATATTTTATTGTGTTTTCTGAGTAGCATCCATACCCCACGGATTCTACTTTCTTTACTTTTAACTTCAGGGCCTGTTTCAGTAGCATCATAATTTTAGTCATTTTATTGAACTCTCTTTGCTACCTTACTTCCCCTTTGGTTGTTGATCCTGTTGAAATGAGTAGGCCTCTTGCCAGAGATGGTCAACATATCTAGCATGATCAGACACTAAATGTGAGTGGGTAAAAACAAATGTCTGAGAGGTATGGTGATATTTCCATTATATTTTCACTCTGATACATTTCTGCCTATGTTTTATATGTACAGTAAGTAATTTTATCTAATTTCAGTGGTATTTCATGAGGAATATCTTTGATTAATGACCACAACAGTGAAAAGTCTCTCTTAAATCAAATTCAGGCTCATGTGAAGAGAAGTGAGGAATTCACACTAGTAGCAAGTGAACGGTAATTTCTAGTTAAAAACTTACAGTGGGATCCATCTAGACAAATGGTTGAAGAAAAAGAGGTTACTTACCTTACAGTAACTGGAGTTCTTCAAGATGCCTTTATCCACATGGATTCAATGATCTGCCCTTCTTCCCCACTGATGCAAAGTCCTATACCTGGATATCTGTATTAGCAAAGGAATTGTTGGCATGTAGAGCTGTTCCACCCTTTATGCCCTTGAAGGAGGGCATGCAAGGGTGTTCAGGGTGCATACTCAGCCTCACCGGATACTGCTGACTAAATGATTCCAGGTTTATGTGAATGGGGTGCATACACCCAATGGGGTCTGTGTGGAGAAAAGCATCTTGAAGAGCTCCAGTTACAGTAAGGTAAATAGCCTTTCTATTGTATGGGTCTTAGTAAAATTGTAAGAAATGAATTCTTCTGCACAGCACCACATGCACTGTTGTCATCCAACAACTAATTAAACAATATGTTTATAATAAGTTTTTGACTGAAATATGAACTGTCCAACCTTTTGTCAGCAAATAATTTGAGCAGAGGGATTCAAACATCCATGGATGGTTGGAATTTCGATGTGCAACATATCTGGAATTTTTCATTTATTCACTAGTGATAAAAAGTGTGCAAGGGAGCGGGCATACCTCTAAACACAGTTAGCATGTAGGCTTGGCACTCATCAGTATAGATTTTCATTAAATGACATCTAAGGGCCTTGACAGAATAAGGACTTATGCCTAGGGTCAATCTTCCATTCTCTGGTAGTTCTCATGTTCATCTTTGAGAGTATCTTTCTTCACTGTCACTTAAAACACAATGAACAACTTTTCTAATCTTCAAAGAGTATGCCCCTGAGGTGGTTGCATTTCAGTGATGGGTGAAATGAAATGATCCCTAGATTTGTACAGTTTTTCAATCAATAATGCACTTCTGAGATGTTTGAAAGGTGCCAATCAATAATTTATTAATAATGAAATTAATGTGGAAAAGCATGTAGCTCAAAGCTCCAGGGATAGAGGTATCTGAGGTTCTGAGATGGGTCATATTATTACCTAGTCATGCATAACGTACATGCCTAAGATTGAGTGTTTTGTATGGTTTGATGCCAGGACCTGAGCCAGCCATTGGTGAATTTCATAAACTGTAATGTTTCTTCTTAATCGCCTGATTCAATGTCACCTATGCATATTGAGTAGTACAGGGGGACACAGATATGCACATCAGGGCAGGCAGGGACAGAAAAAGCCATCTGATTTAACTACTAGAAGTAACCTAGGAATCTCTGTTAGACTCTACACCCATTCAGGCATGCAGCTTTAAACCAGGATACCAGGAGTAAAGGAAAGGAGTATGAGGCTGTGATTGGTGTGTGTGTGGGGGGGGGGGGTGGAGAGGCGTTTATAGTGTGGCAGTAGATTAACCACAGCTTTTACTATTAAAATCCCATCAGTGTTTCCACCAGTTTACCTAAAGTATTATGGATTCTTATTCCTATACACTATCCTACAGGGAAAGTAATATCTTTCAAAAAACAGTTGCAAACATCAAGCATTATAGTCAACATATGTGTGTGAAAGAATGTTTTAAACCAGCAGCACAATACCCAAACTATATAAAAGCACACTATGAACAAGCCTCTGTAATAGTACATGTAAAAGCACAGCCTAAACCAGCTTTTGTATTGCCAAAACTCCATGTAAAATCACATTATTAACCAGCCCTTATTCAGTCAAACTACATATAAACTTAGTGATGGGGGAAAACTCCAAAAATTTCAGAGTTTAGAGGCTTACCTAAACTGAATCTGTGGGATATCCATCACTTCAGACCGTCTGTCTCCATGGAGTCCTCTTTCAGCTCTACATTACTAGCACTGTCCTCTTCTGTGTGAGGACTAGTGTCCTTACACTATTGTTGGTGGATGGGCAGCTCTCCCATCCATTGTCTTCAGGGGCTGCTAAGCAGCACCATTGCCCTCTGTCCACCCAAAATCTTGGGCAGTCACTGAAGAAAGGGAATAATAGCTGCCTTCCCTTGCCCACACTGCAATAGGAGGCAGTGCTTTCTCAAGAATTCAGCTATCTGTTACCTTCCAGTCATTGACACATCACCAACAGAGATGTCTACTGTCTACACTACTCTGAAAAGAAGTATTTCTACAGCTGAACAGCTTGAAATTAAGCATGAAGTCTTGGTCATCGACCAAGCAATATGTGCTTAAACACCACAAATCTGATGGAAAAACAAAGATGTGATTCTTCACAGTGACAAGAAACACTTTGCAAGACTTATTGTATTAGGTCAAAGTAGGAAAATTGATCTCAGGGAAATCTTGTTGTATTCTTTGGGAGCAGATTCCTGCCCTTTTGCTAGTACTGACAATACTCTGGCAAAAAACAACAAATCAGCTCTGCGTGATCTGCTTCAATCCAAAGGTGAAGACTGCTGTATTGACCATGTTCCAGCGAATGGTGCAATATTTTTTGTTGGAATGTCTGTCATCCAAGCACTACATGATGTTCCTTCAACATTTGGTGAGCTTGCAGACACCATTTTACTGTACATGATCAAGCTAGCAGGAAAGTACAAGTGTACTCACTCGGATTCTGTCATAGATCAGTCATAGATCAGTATCAAGATTTTGTCATAGATCAGTATTCTAATATGAGCATCAAAAATGTGGAATTGGTTTCTCCCAAACTATACATAGCCACAGAAAGGACTAGAAAACCACCAGTTAGTAGAAGTTTTTTTTTCTGATGGCAACAAAAAGAAAGTACTTCAGATATTCTTATACACAGAGTGAAGAGATGCATATTTCCATACTGTAGGCTTGTCACTGCCTGGCTGTGCAGAAGGGTTCAGTGACAGCCACAGCTGTTCATGAAGTAAATGGTGACCATGAAGAATGTGACACATGTCTATTTCTTCACATGAAACATGCTGCCAAGGACTACCAGAATGTGATCATTAGGAGCCCAGATACAGATGTTGCAGTCATAGGCATCAGTCTTAAGTCACAACTGCTAGTTAATTTGCATTTCATCAATTGTGCTGGGAATCGAAGTCGCATTATTGATTTGGAGAAAGTCCCTTCAACTCTAGATCCAAAGGTCTTTTACCTCCCCATATAGGACTCCACACATTCACATGTGCCTTCTATGGGGATGGAAAGAGGCATTTGCTGAGGCCTCTGACAGTGAAGATGTTTGATGCTCTCACAGACTTTGGGAAAGATTTCACACTTCAAGACTCAGCATTCCTTGTGCTTGAGAAATTTGTGTTCACCTGTATGGCCAAGCTTCACCGCAGGATGTCAAGGATGCCCGATACAAGATGTTCTACCTAGCATCATTTTCACTGCCTGAACGGAGCCTGCGGCTAACATGTGATGCTCTATACCAACGCAGTAAGCAGGCAAATTACCAGGCTGCTATTATGAGGTGCTCTCTCTTATAAATTGGATGCATGCTCCTTCCCATGGATAGCATTTAGAAAACAAGGAACTTGCCATCAGCTGGATGACAGGAAGTCTAGTACCAGACAGTATGTTGCAAGCAGTGCATTATGAAATGTGTTCCTCTCTTGCTACTCAGCTTTCTTGCACAGACTTGTGTAAGTATCAGAAGTGCAAGAATAGTGATGCCATGTCAGATTGGGAAATAAAAATTTATTTTATTTGGGGAATAAGTACCACAGTGCCAATAGCAGTGCACATAATTGGTAACGAACAGTGGATTTGAACAAGGAAATAAAATTTTGATTTATATCAATAATTATGTCAATTCATAACAATCCAAATAAGCTGTTACTTATAAATATTTGAGAAATAAATGTCATATACAAGGGGATTCCAGCTAAAAGGTTTGTGTTTTTCTTTTTTAGTGCTGTTGCTGAGGAAACTATGCTGGTTGTCAAGGAAAATAATATTTACATAGAAAAATGTATCAGATTTATTAAATTTTTCATGTCACGTAGTTAGACTGTTGTACAAACATTTTTCTTGAGGGTAAATGGTAACATAATCCAGTCTTACAGTGAAAGACTAGTATTGCCAATAAAAACAAATTATGGGGATGAGGTGATACCTTGACCTATACTTACTACCAAAAGATAAACACTTAGGAAGGAACAATCAGTTGTACACATATAAACTGGAAATGACTGTCTAGGAAGGAGTACTGGAGGAAGGGATCTGGAGTTCATAGTGGATTACATGCTAAATATGAGTCAAGAATGTAACACTGTTGCAAAAAAAGCAAACATTATTCTGGGATGTATTAGCAGGGGTGTTGTAAGCCAGACACAAGAAATAAACCTTCTGCTTTACTCCATGCTGATTAGACCTCAACTGGAATATTGTGTCCAGTTCTAGGCATCATATTTCAGGAAAGATGTGGAAAAATTGGAGAAAGTCCGGAGAAGAGCAACAAAACTGATTAAAGTCTAGAAAACATGACTTCTGTGGGAAGATTGAAAAAATTGGTTTTGTTTAGTCTGGAGAAAAGACTCAGGGGAAATAACAGTTTCCAAGTACGGTAAATGCTGTGTTATCCAGCCCTGTACCAACCTGAAAAGTCTATTAACTGGCATTTTTAATCTTCATAGAAAGTCCAGTTTATAGTCCAGTTGGCACAGGGCCGGTAGGATCCATACCTGGCTCTGTGTGGCTGCCCGGAAGCGGCGACATGTCCCTGCTGCTTCTAGGCAGAGGAATGGCCATGAGGGGTTTGGAGTGTGGGAGGGAGTGTGGGGCGCAGGTTCTGGGAGGAAGTTTGGCAGAAGCGTGGCAGGTGGCTCTGCATGCTGCCTCCACCTGCAGGCACCCCTCCCCCCCGCAGCTCCACTTGGCTATGATTCCTGGCCAATGGGAGCTGCGGAGCCAGCGCTCGGGGTGGCACGGGGGCAGCATGCAGAGCCTTCTGCCACACCTCCATCTAGAAGCAGCAGGGACAGGCTGCTGCTTGCGGGGAGCCACCTGAGGTGAGCGCACCCCTGGATCCAGCACCCCAAAACCCCTCCCATGTCCCAACCCCCTGACCGGAGCCCCTCCTGCACCCAAACTCTCCCCGATCCAGCACTCCGAGCCCCTGCCCGCACCCCAAACCACTGCCCCGAGTCCCCTCCCGCACCCCAACACCCTCGCAGAGCCTGAGCACCCTCCCTGCCCCAACCCCCAACCCCGAGCCCCCTCCCACAGTCAAACTCCCTCCTTCTTAGTTAACTGGCATTTTTCACTTACCGGCACCTCACATTGCCCCAACATGCCGGATAAAAAAGCTTTTACTGTACATAAAAGGTTGTTACAAGGAGGTTGGAGAAAAATTGTTCTCCTTAACCTTTTAGGAGAGAACAAGAAGCAATGGGCTTAAATTGCAGCAAGGGCAGTTTAGGTTGGATATTAGGAAAAATTCTGAACTATCAGAGTAGTTAAGCACTGGATTCCACAACAGGGAGATTATGGAATCTCCATCATTAGAGATTTTTAAGAGCAGGTTAGACCAACACCTGTCAGGCATGGTCTAGATAATACTTAGTCCTGCCTTGAGTGCAGGGGACTGGACTAGATGATCTCCCGAGGTCCCTTCCAGTCCTACGATTCTATGATTCTAATTTGTTGCATATTATCTGTTAGATTTATGATTGTAGAAAATATTGATGTATTAAAACACCCCAAGAGGGCAAGAATTTTTAGTTCTTTAGCATATTTTATTGTCAATAAATACTTAAAAAAATTAAAGAATTTTCACCAAAATTGACTATTTGCAATATTTTTCTTGTGTATGACTTTTGAGTTCCTCATTCTACTCACTTGCCTTTAATATGCCTCCATATGCATTTCAATCATTTTCAGCCAACTTGCCCTTTAGGGGGAAAATAATAATGATGTTGTGGGAAAAAATCCTTTATCGGTATGGTGTCAAAATTGGTAACTTTGTATGTGCTGTAACGGAACTTCAGGGTTCTTGCAGATAACTTTTATCATAAGGTGTCTGAAGTTAGTGGCTGTATAAATCTGAAGAGAATAAGTAGAGTCCCTGTTGCCGGAATGAAACTCATTTTCTGAATACAATAGGTCTCACTGTACAGCCTACTGGAGATGGAACACTTGGGACACTGAATGGGGTGGGCCAGTGCTCTGAGGTGGCACTAAGCATTCTCTCTTTCTCAAGTGCTTATCTGGCTGATTTTTGCTCACAGGTTCCAGGTCAAACTGATCACAATATGTAAGGTCAGGAAGGAATTTTCCTCTCGGTCAGATTTTTTGGGGTTTCATGTTCCTCTTCAGTTTGTGGTTGTGGAACACTTGTCAAGATTATCTGGGTATACCTTACCTAATCATTATCCTGCCATGGGAGGGGCCTCAGGCACTAGTGCACCTCAACCCCTCCTATTTTCTCTCTGTTGCACATAATACTCTAGTCTGCCATGGGCCATAATGCTTTGATCTAATTTTGGTGGTTGAGTTCAGTGTGCGGGCGCTGAGTATTTTGTGGCTGTGATAGACAGGAAGTCAGATTAGATGATCTAGTGGTCCCTTCTGGCCTTACTGTCTATGGGCTAGGACAGCCTTTAAATTGTGATTTGAGGGCTTCAGTAACTCAGCCGGCAGTTATGAGTCTATTTCAGGATTGGTTGGGTGAGGTTCTGTGACCTGCAATTTTCAGGAGGTGAGACTAGATCAGGGGTGGGCAAACTTTTTGGCCTGAGGGCCACATCTCAGTATGGAAATTGTTTGGCGGGCCGGCTGCTGCACGGGATTGGGGTGTACAGGGGGATGAGGGCTCTGGCTGGGGGTGCAGACTCTGAGGTTGGGCTGGGGATGAGGGGCTTGGGGTGCAGGAGTGTGCTCCAGGCTGAAATCAAAGGGTTGGAGGGTGATCAGGGCTGGGGCAGGAGACTGGGGTGCAGGGGGAGGCTCAGGGGTGCAGGATCTGGGCAGTGCTTACCTGAAGCGGCTCCTGGAAACAGCATCCTGTCCCCCCTCCAGCTCCCATGTGAAGGCAGGGCCACACTGCTCTGCGCGCTGCACCATCCTCAGGCACTACCCCAACAGCTCCCATTGGCCACCGTTCCCAGCCAATGGAAGCTGCAGAGCCAGCACTTGGGGCAGGGGCAGCATATGGAGCCCCCTGGCTGCCCCACTTCCAGGAGCCAGCCGGAGCTGCTTTACATGCAGAGCGGAGCAAGGCAAACCCCCGACCCCAATCCCTGGCTGGAGCACCGGAGCGGGGAAAGCTCCCAACCTCACCTCCCTTGTGAGAGCTCAAGGGCCGGATTAAAAGGTCCGACAGGCTGGATGCAGCCCACAGGCTGTAGTTGACCACCCCTGGACTAGATGAACATGATGGTTCCTTCTGGCCTGACAGTCTGAAGTGTATGAGTCAGAGATGTCAGGGAAGATCAGGACTGTAAGGGAGAGGGAACGCTAGTGATAGAAGAGCAGTGTAGTTTATGGTTGAAGTTTACAATTAGATACCCACATTTTGAGATGCTTTAGGTACACAGAAATTTTAGCTATTTAGGTTTTCACATTTTTAGATGCATGTCCAAAATCTTTGGAGTTTTATCTATCCTTGCTCTCTGCAGCAACAATAAAGACATCTGCCTGGTACTGTACTTTGAAGTGCTTGTATTGTCTGATTATATTAGATAAAGATTTAATTTCTCTACTCCACAGGCTTCTAATGAAACTTTGTCATAGCTTTTCACACATGTCCTTGATTTGTGTCCTCCTGTTTGTCTGGTATGCCAGGGCAGGCTTCTCTGCACTTCTCTGCTATTGATTCACATGTAATGTATAGAGCAAGCCATGTTTTAAACTTACAATATTGTCACCAGGTCACTCTGGCTCTGCAATGTTTGTAACCTCAACAAAAGACCAATTAATGGCATTAGGCTGCTGATAATTTCTTTGAAGCAATTGTGTTAAATATCACTGACAAAAGTCATTAAGTCAGTTCTGTGATCAGCCAACAACATTGTGTCAGCACTGGGTTATCAATGAGAATGAAACCAATGATAGAAACATATAGCCAGAATTAGTGTTTCTTCTTTCTCTTAAATGACCTGAAAAGGCTGGATAAATTAGAAGACCTGAATTATTATGTTCCTTGTATCTGACTAATTCCACTTCACCTCTTGCATTGGTAGAGAAGGGTAGGAGAGTGTCTCTCCAAATTGGGGATGAGGGTCAGCCTGTGTGAAGGTGGACCAAAAAAGGACTTTGGACAGCGCTGTTTCAAACCCTAAATATCTAGTCAAGTTTTCATTAGTGAAGAATTTTGGATGACAAAATAAATCTACAGTTAGAACTTGTTGAAAAGCTCTATGCCAACAATGCTCCCAATCCTGGTGTTAAACTGAGGTGGTGGCTTGAGGCAAGTGGGCATGACTACATCACAATTATGCTCTGACTATTATCAGCTGCCAAACAGCCTTGGAGCTACTGTAGTTTACACTGGGTGGGGCAAACCCAGAATATAAAGAGGTGCAAAGATGGCCTTGAAACCACCTTTTCCCCTCCCCCACCATCATTTTTGTGCCAAGCTGAAATCGATCAGGTTCAAGGTATTTGGATTTTAGTGAAGTTTTTGGTATTGTTTTACAAAATATTATTCTCAGAATTAAAATGAACTTGGATATGAGTGTTGTCACTTAAACTGAGAACTGATGAACCCCCTGATAAAATGCAAGATACTAAGTAGGGGGAGGAAGTGTCTAGTGACACCAAAGGGTCTCTTCTTGTTTAATACCTTCATTAATTACCTTTTAAAAGGTAATAAACAGCCCAGAAATTAAATTTACAGTTGATACCAAATTGCAAACATCCTATGAATTGGGAAATAATACAAAGAGTTCTAGAAAATTTAGAAGCATGGACAGATACAAGCATCTGAAGAAGAAAAATAATCCCCCAAACTCCCAGATTCACAGCAAAAGGGAGAAATCTGGAATGCTGAAAGATATCTAGGGATCTAGCCAGCAAATTAAACATGAGCATGTAGCTTGAAGGAAGAGTTTTTTAAAAAAACAAGTTTTGGGCTGCGTACCCTAGAGACATCAAATCAGAGTAGAGAGGCAATACTGGGTGAAATCTTGGTCCCACTGAAGTCAATAGCAAAACTGTCACTGACTTTGATGGGGCCAAGATTTCACCCCATGTGTATAACTGCATGTGGAATATTGCATTAATTTCTGGTTATTACATTACCAGAAAGATCTTGACACATCATTAGGGAATTCAGAGAGGAATAACAAAATTATTAGGGTTGTAAGGATTGATTTACAAGGAAATATTCAAAGAAGATGGATATCTATTGCTGGGACAAGGGATGCTTACGGGGGATAAGAGACCCAAGTTAAGTGTAAACACCAAAAAGGCATGGGAATTTAGGATAGTAAAGGTACAACTAGAATGAAGTTTTATAAAAACTGAGTTCAGTGGATCCAGACAGATGTGCATATATTTTAGCCATGATACTGTAAACAATTATTCATGTTTTTAATTTTACTTGTGTATGTAACACTGGTCTACAATTTTTGAGAAGTCATCTGCTTCAGAGATAAAATGTGCTATTTATTATGTATTTTGATGTGCTGAATTCAAATATGACAATTAAAACAACTGATTGGCTACTGTTTCTAAGATATTTAAGTTTTTATATTTTATGTCTGTGTATATTGTGTAGATAGTAGAGTTTTAATCATAAATTGTAAACCTAGGTCTTTTCATGTGTTTATGGTTGCTTTACATGATAATATTTCACCTGTCCTGTTTATGTAACACTTTAAAAATCAGCAAAAGGGTTATATAAATAAAATTTATTATGAAACAAAAGGCAAAAAACTATTATGTACATGGTTTAGTCCTATTCAGTGTCTACTTGGCGCTTCTTGGCTTGTCTCTTGTATTCATTAAATGGAGCATCTCTTGTCACTGTCCAGCAATAAGAAGAACAGGAGTACTTGTGGCACCTTAGAGACTAACAAATTTATTAGAGCATAAGCTTTCGTGGACTACAGCCCACTTCTTCGGATGCATTTCGGGCTGTAGTCCACGAAAGCTTATGCTCTAATAAATTTGTTAGTCTCTAAGGTGCCACAAGTACTCCTGTTCTTCTTTTTGCGGATACAGACTAACACGGCTGTTACTCTGAAACTTGTCCAGCAATAGTCTGCAAGCACTGATGGGCTCCATTTGCCCTGATAGCGTTTCTCCATTGTTGCAATGTCCTGGGGAAATCGCTCGCCGTGCTCGTCGCTCACTTCTCCGCAGTTCGGTGGAAAAAAATCTAGATGAGAGTGCAAAAAATGTATCTTTAGTGACATGTTGCAACCAAGGCTTTTGTATGCCTTGAGGAGGTTTTCCACCAACAACCTGTAGTTGTCTGCCTTGTTGTTTCTGAGAAAATTTATTGCCACTAACTGGAAGGCTTTCCATGCCGTCTTTTCCTTGCCACGCAGTGCATGGTCAAATGCATCATCTTGAAGAAGTTCACGAATCTGAGGACCAACAAAGACAACTTCCTTTATCTTAGCTTCACTTAACCTTGGAAATTTTCCACGGAGGTACTTGAAAGCTGCTTGTGTTTTGTCAATGGCCTTGACA
This sequence comes from Malaclemys terrapin pileata, assembly GCF_027887155.1. Classification (NCBI taxonomy): domain Eukaryota; kingdom Metazoa; phylum Chordata; order Testudines; family Emydidae; genus Malaclemys; species Malaclemys terrapin. Next base: position 30,557,838 of record NC_071513.1, on the reverse strand, counting down.
AAGTTCTTCATCAGACCCAGCTTGATGTGTAAGGGTGGTAACAAAATCTTCCTTGATTCAACAAGTGGTGGATGCTGAACACTTTTCCTCCCAGGCTCCAATGACTGTCGGAGTGGCCAATCTTTCTTGATGTAGTGGGAATCTCTTGCATGACTATCCCATTCGCAAAGAAAACAGCAGTACTTTGTGTATCCAGTCTGCAGACCAAGCAAGAGAGCAACAGCCTTCAAATCGCCACAAAGCTGCCACTGATGTTGGTCATAGTTTATGCACCTCAAAAGTTGTTTCATGTTGTCATAGGTTTCCTTCATATGGACTGCATGACCACCTGGAATTGATGGCAAAACATTGCCATTATGCAGTAAAACAGCTTTAAGACTCGTCTTCGATGAATCAGTGAACAGTCGCCACTCATCTGGATCGTGAACGATGTTGAGGGCTGCCATCACACCATCGATGTTGTTGCAGGCTACAAGATCACCTTCCATGAAGAAGAATGGGACAAGATTCTTTTGACGGTCATGGAACATGGAAACCCTAACATCACCTACCAGGAGATTCCACTGCTGTAGTCTGGAGCCCAACAGCTCTGCCTTACTCTTGGGTAGTTCCAAATCCCTGACAAGGTCATTCAGTTCACCTTGTGTATGGGGTGTGGTTCAGAGGAGGAGGATGGGAGAAAATGTGGGTCCTGTGACATTGATGGTTCAGGACCAGAAGTTTCATCCTCTTCCTCTTCCTCGTCTGACTCAAGTGAGAATGATTCTGGTGCATCAGAAACCAGCAGTCCTTCTCCGTGGGGTACTGGGCGTATAGCTGATGGAATGTTTGGATAATGCCCAGTCCACTTTTTCTTCTTTGACACACCTTTCCCAACTGGAGGCACCATGCAGAAGTAACAATTGCTGGTCTGATCTGTTGGCTCTCTCCAAATCATTGGCACTGCAAAAGGCCTAGATTTCCTTTTCCTGTTCAACCACTGGTGAAGATTTGTTGCACAAGTGTTGCAGCATATGTGTGGGGCCCACCTCTTGCCCTGATCTCCAATTTTGCAGCCAAAATAAAGGTGGTAGGCTTTCTTAACCATAGTGGTTATACTGCGCTTTTGTGATGCAAAAGTCACTTCACCACAAACATAGCAGAAGTTATCTGCACTGTTCACACAAGTACGAGGCATCTCTGCTCACTTTGGCTAAACAGAAATGTGTCCCTTTGCAAAATCAAACACTGACAAATAAGAGAGCACGACACTGTATGATTTCTAGAGCTGATATAAGGCAATTTGTTCAGCAGAGTGATGTAAGCTTCATTATGATTGCATCATCCGTGACTTCTAGGAATAACATTATGCAATTCATATCATGTATGACGCAATACCAGCTTCAGATTGCATCATTCATTGTTTTGCCTAAAAAGCAAGTACTGTCCAAACCCAGTCATAGATTTATTCATAGATTCAGTCAAAGATGTATTTTAGTCATTTCTGGTTTAAATTGAGATCCCTTCCCTTTATAACTCATTTATCCTCTGCCATTCCCAAGTCAAGGGTCTTATATACTGACCCAATAGCATATCTTGAAAACTAGAGCCAATCAACAATTTTAAGCATCATTTTGGTTCTCAGTGACCCAGACTTAGTAAAGTTTGACTACATTTATTTCAGACGCATTTTGGCTGTAGAGCAGTGTAATCAGTCCCATTAAAGTCTATGAAAAGTGTGTGCAGGAGCAGGGGCCTATTGATGACTGGATGATCTAAAGTACCAGTCCTGAAACATGTAGCATATAGTTGGATCACTGCATTGATCACAGCATTCCACCTGCGAGCTACTGATTACAGAATCAGCTCCTTACAATTGCTGTAATCTTCATCCTGCCTTCTGCCACATTGTTTATTAAACATACTCCTGAGTAATGGCTAAAATTAGACCCTGATCAGAAATCAGGCTGTGCCTGAATACATATGGAGTTCAACCAGTAGGTGTAATTGGAAGCCATCGCGTTTCACCACTAGATGGTGCTGTGTGTAACATACCTTATTTGAGCATATAACAAATATGCCTGGCTATGCATTAAAGGATCTCATGGAAGACACATTTCTAGTATCACTCTCTGTGATTGAAGCTTTGTAGTCCATCTATATCTGGAACAGGGGCCTGACCTGCTAGTATCTACTGTGAGCAAGGCGTACATGACAACATGAGCAGCTGCAGAAGCAGACATAGGAGAGACTGCTGCACTGGAGGCAAGAGGTTAAAATGGGCCCAGCCAGGGCTATCCCTCCCACTAACATGCCTCGGATCTAGAAATGTGCAGGGGGGACCTGCCATACTCTGGGGGCACTAGGACCCACGTGGAGTTTCCCTCCTGCCCTGTGGTCTTGGAGAAAAGTTGCAAGCTGGAACCTAACCAGCCATAGGGTGCAGCCTGGTGGCTGCAGATACAGCCAAAACAGGGACCTTCAGATGTTCAGAGAACTTCTGACATTTTTGACTGGACTTAATCTGCCCTGTGCCAATTGTCTGTGTGTTACAACTGTCTCCCTCCCCATCCGTCTGTCTCATTGCCTCAGCTTTCCTGCACACCTGCCCTAGGGTTGCCAGCTTTCTATTTGCAGAAAACCAAACACCCTTACCCCACCACCTTCCCTGCCCCCACTCACTCCATCCCCCCTCCCTCCATCACTCGTTCTCCCCCGTCTCTCTCACTCACTCATTTTCACCTGGCTGGGGCAGGAGGTTAGGTTACAAGAGGGGGTGAGGGCTCCGGATGGGGATGCAGGCTCTGGGATGGGGTATATGAGGGGTTTGGTGTGCAGGAGGGATCTCTGGGGTCAGGGTTGGGGCCGAGGGATTTAGAGTTTGGGAGAGGGTTCCAGGCTGGGGCAGGGGGTTGAGGCATGGGAGGGAGTATGAGCTCTGGGCTGGAGTGGGGTCAGAAATGAGGGGTTCAGAGTGCACGAGGGCGCTCCCTGCTGAGGCAGGGGTTTGGGTTGCGGATATGGGCTCCGGGAGGGGGCTCAGTGCTGGGGTAAGGGATTGGGGTGCAGGAGGGATTGAGTGGTGCGGGTTGTGGGTGGCGCTTACCTCAGGTGGCTCTTGGGAAGCGGCAACATGTCCCTCCAGATCCTAGGCGGAGGCAGGGCCAGGCAGCCAATTCCCGGCCAATGAGAGCTGTGGAGACAACGCTCAGGGTTGGGGCAGCATGTGGAGCCCCCATGACCGCCCCTACGCCTAGGATCCAGAGGGACGTGCTGGCTGCTTCCTGGGAGCTGTGCAGGCACCCTGCCTGCTCACTGCAGGCGGCCAACCAGACTTTTAATGGCCCAGTGAGTGGTGCTGACCAGAGCCGCCAGTGTCCCTTTTCGACCAGGCAACCCTAACGTGCCCCTTTTACCTTCTTCCCTGCCATGCACCCCTCTTTGTCCCCTTATCTTTCCATTTAGTTTATCCCCTTCTAACAACCCCCTGCCCCCCAAAAAATCAGAGCACTAACATGATGTTTGCCACCATCACACTGTTCACTCTGCTTAGGTGTTGTATCCTTTCCCCACCTTGTGTCTGTCTTGTCTGGTTAGACTGTAAGCTACTCAGGGCAGGAACTGTCTGCTACTGTGTGTTTCTACAGTACATAGCACAATGGGGGCCCACTCTTGGCTGATCTTTAGGCACTACCCTAATAAACATGATTAATAATAATGATGGGAGGATCTAGTCCTTAAGCCCTGACCCTGCAGTTCATTGTGGACAGGTGTATAGCTGTGCCTGCGTGGAGTCCCAGTGACTTCAGGGGTGCTTTGTATGGATACAACCTTTAGAATGGTAGGTTCAGCGCCTTACAAAGCAAGGTCTTCTGCGTTTGAACTTATAGTTGTTTTTAAAACCCTTAGCGCACTATTGGGCATCTGAGTAATACGCATATGTATATTGAGAATTCAGTAATTTTAGGAATATGATTACATCCAGTAGTCCAGTGTTATTGCTGACACAGACATACAGGTACTGTAGGAATAAATGATGTGTATAAGTGCCCATCAGTGATAGGGTGAGTATACCTTGCCAAGGAATTGGCAGAGAGAGAGTTAACGTTTTCTTTCGTTTTGAGTAAGGAAAATGCCACAGCTGCCTGCCATAACTGCAGTGATTGTCAGTGTACCAAAGCTGGACCCGCTGTGATAGATTAAGTCATTTCCCTAGTACACTAGCCCTAGTGCTTGGGGGAGCTGAGGCTGCCTGGCATTGAGAAGTAGAATCTCCTTGAAGTAAGTAAGCTATATTAGCTGCAGATGGTTTATTTCAGGGGGTGGCTATAAGCACAGGAAGTTGCCCTTTCTTGATTAAATTCATTTGGAAACCAGGCTGAATTAAGCCTTTAGTTCTCAGTTTAAATCACTGACTAGAAAATGTTTGACCGTGCACTAAAATGCCTGGCCAAATCAGTCAACTGGATTTTCGGACTTGTTGGTATTTGTCCCCTAACTAACTATGCCTTTCTTGATTTATTGCACCCCATGCTCTTTGGATACCTTGAACTTCTGTAAGCAGGTGAGTATCCTCAACATCTCAAAGTAAGACACTTAGTTGACTTTAAAGAAGAGGTTCTTAAAATCTGTTTTCTTTGTGGTTCTGGGATTCATGGTGAGAAAAAGTGTATTATTACAATATTTCCTCCCCTATTATAAATGCAATAGGCAAATAACCTTTGAAGATTAAAAAAACAAGTGTTTGCTTTGACCACTTTTAGCTGCTGTAGGTCATATGATATATCTTCAATAATTCATTTTAATTAAATGTTCTGTCCCATGATTTCATTGTGTGTTTATGAAAAAGGTATGGGGAAGCCAGTGCCAAATAAATACTGCTGGACTTCACTTATCATATAAGCCCTTTCTCACAGATTCCTCTGGGTATTTTTCCCCTCTGTAAAATTGCATTCTGTATGCTGGAGCAGAGCTCATTGTTTTTTCTGTCTGACTCAATTTCATCAGCTTGGATTGCAGACCTTTTACCCACATAATAAATAGCTGCATGTGTCAGAAAAGGTTTTCCCATATTAATACAGTGTATACTTTATATGGAAATTACCATAAAAAGAAAGTTTTGTTTAAGAATGCAAAAAGTCCTACAAAGTTATAAAAGTCATGTTTGTGATTCAAACGATTCACAGGTCAAGAACCTTTTGAATCAATCTGTTGTGGAACTTGGTAGCCACTAGGCAGATAGAATAAAAGGGTGAATTACACTTATGCTACTTATACCAATGTAACAGTTATTTTCCTTACATCAGCCTCACAAAATTGTACTTGATTGTTTACCGAGGGCAAGTAATTTTTTTGGATTGGTAAATGAAATATCTTAATTTTTCTCAATCTCTTGATGGAAGGGTGAGCAAATCTATTTTTTTTTTTTTTTTTTGCTAAGCTACTGAGAATAGTTTTCATAACTTTTTTTGCAAGTCTTCTGTACAGTGGCATAAAAATAAATTAGTAGTAGTATTTTAAAGAAGGACACAACTTCTTCCTTGCTTTTTAAATCCCAGTCTGTGCTAAGCAGCATCAAACTAAGGGTACGTCTATACTTACCTCCGGGTCCAGCGGTAAGCAATCGATCTTCTGGGATCGATCCCGGAAGTGCTCGCCATCGACGCCAGTACTCCTGCTCCGCGAGAGAAGTACGCGGAGTCGATGGGGGAGCCTGCCTGCCGCGTGTGGACCCACGGTAAGTTCGAACTAAGATACTTCGACTTCAGCTACGTTATTCACGTAGCTGAAGTTGCGAATCTTAGTTCGAAGTGGGGGATTAGTGTGGACCAGCCCTAGGGCATGACAAAGGAAACTTGATAACAAAAATTATCTGGTGTCAAGTATCAGAGGGGTAGCCGTGTTAGTCTGAATCTGTAAAAAGCAACAGAGGGTCCTGTGGCACCTTTGAGACTAACAGAAGTACTGGGAGCATAAGCTTTCGTGGGTAAGAACCTCACTTCTTCAGATGCAAGAAGAAGTGAGGTTCTTACCCACGAAAGCTTATGCTCCCAGTACTTCTGTTAGTCTCAAAGGTGCCACAGGACCCTCTGTTGCTTTTTAAAAATTATCTGGTGATAGTTATCTTTATCAGATTGCATATGTCTTGCATTTTAATTCTTTGACGTACTTAAATAGTGTTAAATTCATCACAATCTACAATCAATAGTTCATCTTCTATATTAAAAATTGATGGTTTGGTAACTACCTTAGTGTTTATTTGGCAACACTTTGCACTGCAATTCTATTGATGTAAGTTTGATTGCTATATATATTTTATATCTGTGCAAATGGAGATAAGATAGCTCAGGGGTTGACAATTGAGCCTTTGGCTTACTGGTCAAATGTCTAAATTAATCCTATCTTGGAATTAGCTAACAGTTGTTGTTGTGACAAACTGCCATCAGTTAATGACCTATATATCTTGGGCTTTAGATTTCTCTGGGGCTCACTCCTTACCTTTGCTAATAAAAGCCAATGTCCACAAGAAATCCTGAATCTTAAACTGGAGCTTTAATTGTAAGGAATCAAAATATCATGAACATGATAAATTAATAATCACTTTTCAGAGGGTTAGTTCAAGCTGAACTTACTCTCCATCAGCCTCTCAGAGCTGTGACACCATTAAAACTACCACTGTACCATTTTGACTTTACCGATCCAGTAGCCTAGGATTTATTAGCATGCTTACTATTCTTGCCATTCTCACATCTTCCGTAAAATTAAACTCCTTGCCGCTGGTGGGTTGATTTGTAAGCCTTAAGCATAAAAGGCCTTATATTTATTTTTGTATTTGGTATTCCACAGTGGTTCATTACAACAGACTTTCAAACTTGGGTCTGTGTTCCTCGCTCATTACTGGCAGGAACTCCTGGAAAGCATTGGTATCTGAGTGCCTGAAATTGTGGGCTGATAACTACCCCTATTATAAGCAGGTGTGACTGACCCCTGATCAGGAGTAGCAACCTTAGCAGTTGTTGACTGTCATTAGTTCCTTTTTTGCTGATGCAGTTAGAGGAAGTGCCCTATACTGCATCTTTTGTAGCAATCATTGGAATCATTTTAAATTCAAATCCTGTGGTGAACTTGATTTTTGATTGTTGATTTAAACTAAATTTTCCTGCCTCTTAGTATGTCAGTTTGGAGGAAGAAAGGACTGGGATTTGTGCTGTGTAAGGTGATTGGTGCCTCATGTGGCTCCAGGTTACTTTTCTCTCTCTTCTGTTTCCTTTCAGTTTTGCATCTCACAGTTCTCCCCCATCCTCCTTCCTTTTTTTTTTTTAACTCAAGCTCAAATTCTGTCTCAAATTGACCTTTCTCTTCACAAAGCCCTTTGTTTGACTATGTGTGGTATATGCAATTGGTGTATATTCTTCCAATGAGGGTGCTATGCTACCACCAACACTTCAAGATTGTACTTCTGAGGCATACGTGGCATGGTGAAGCAAAACTTTAGACTTTGAAGTTTCCAGTGTCCCACTCTGGGTTGCCAACTCTCTAATTGCATAAAACTGAATGCCCTTGCCCTGCCCCTTCCTCAGGCCCCACCACTGCCCCACCACCTTCTCTGAGGCCCCACCCCCACTCGTTTCATCCTTCCATCACTCACCCTCCCCTACCCTCACTAACTTTCACCAGGCTGGGGCCGGGGGATGGAGTGTCAGAGGGGGCTGAGGGCTCTGGTTGGGGGTATGGGCTCTGGGATGGGGCCAGAGATGAAAGCTTTAGGGTGCAGGAGAGGGCTGTGGCATGGGGCACAGGGAGGTGAGGGCTTTGGCTGGGGTGTGGGCTCTGGTGTGGGCCTGGGGATGAGAACTTTGGAGTGCAGGGGGGGGCTCAGGGCTAGGGGCGTGTGGGGGTTGCAGGCTTTGGGAGGGAGTTTAGGTGCAGGAGGGGACTCCAGGCTGGTGCAGGGGTTTGGAATGTGGGAGGGGGCCTAGGGTGCAAGGTCCTGGCGTCACTTACTGCAGCTGCCAGGAAGTGGCCACCAGGTCCCTGCAGCCCCTAGGTGCATGGGCAGCCAGGGAGGCTCTGTGTGTGGCCCTCTCACCCATAGGTGCCACCCCTGCAGCTCCCATTGGGTGCGGTTCCTGCGCAATGGGAGCTGCAGAGCCGGTGCTGGGGGCGGGGGAAGCGCGAGGAACCTCCCTGGCTGCCCATGGACTTAGGGGCTGTAAGGACCTGGCAGCCACTTCTAGGAGCCAGGGCAGGCAGGGAGCCTGCCTTAGCCGCAGGTCCCCACTGTGCTGCCGACTGGACTTTTAACGGCCTGGTTGGCAGTGCCAACCAGACAAACCAGGGTCCATTTTTGACTGGGCCTTCCAATTGAAAACCAGGCGCCTTCCAACCCTACTGGTACCAGCCATGAGAACATGACTTTGAGAAGAAACATTGCTGTGTCATCTCCCTTTTCACCTTCCCCACCATATCCAGCACTAAAAGGAAGTCCTACCAGGCATAGTTGCCCCTTGTCCTGCTTCTGAACATGTAATACTAGGAGCAGGAACTAGAAGAGCAACTGTGTAGCAACTACAATTGGTCATAACATTTTTGACTAAATGAAGTTGTATGTAAATATGCTGTTTCTTCAAAGCTGGAGACATATCAGTGTCAATAAAGTTTTCATCTGGAAGGTTAGGGAAGGGTAGAGAGACCCGATGACACTCTCACTTAGGGCACTGACTTAGGAGGTGCAGGTTCATCTCCCTGCTCTGCCTGATTCAGAGCACAGTTCTTCATCCTAGCCCACTCTGGGTCTCCCATATTGCAGGCCAGTGCCACCATGTTTATGCCTTCAGGTTTTGATGCAAGAATGCATATTATGACACAACTTTGTTTTCACAAAAATGTTCAAAACGTTCTGGTTTCGTTCCAATACAAAACAAAACTGACTTTAAATAGTTACCAGTCATGAATGGAAAGTTAGTCCTCTGGTTAGCTCCAATGTCAACCTCCCTTTGGTACTGCCTCTGTGCATCCCGTACTAAGAGGAAATGCCTGCACTGATATCTCCTACAAAAAACCCTTCCTCTCTCTCTTTCTTGGTCAGGAGGAAGTTCCCTCTATATAAAAATGACTACTGTTAAATGCCTTGTCAGGATACTGAGTTCAGTCACATTTCTGTGTAGGGGTGGGGAGAGAGAACATAACACAGAGGAGGCCAGACAGTAGAAGCATCTGTCAAAAATGTGGGGAGAAGGGAGACACAGAATGTCAGTCAACACAAAGGAATTGAGGAGATCTATCTGTTTCCCATATCTGTGTTCAAACACAATATTTACAAACAGGCTTGGGCTTTAGATCTCAAGATTTCCAATACTTTTATTAAATTTTAAACTGATTTGGGGAAGAGGCAATTGATTTGTAAAGAGACTTTTTTTGCTTGCTTCTTGAGGAGAATTCTGAGTTCCAGTAACACAAAAGTACATTTTGGAGCTGGAATTGGTTGTGTGAATCAATATGTTTCACAAAACAACTGACTTTTGAAAAAGCAAGGCTGTCTGTGGCAAATACCAACAGCATAGGATTACTGTTTGCCATGTTAAAAACTGAAATTGGAGAGCCACCCTGTATCACTTAGTTGATAGTATAAACATAATATTGTTCAGTAAAAGGGTAAAGGAGCACACTCTTCTTATGCAATAAATTGGGTACATTTTATGCTTTCTACAATAAAATATAGGAGATGCTTTGACAGTATTGACTATTACTGCATTGTGGTAAAAGGAAACCAAAAGATAACAGAGTCAAGGGTACTCTTATTTGGAACTTGCATCATTCAGTAAGTTTGGAGAAACATTTTCTGATTCTCCCTTGTTTGTATTTTTCTTAAAGGAGAGTTACGTTACTCTAAAAAGTTGAAAATGAATTTCTCTCCCTGTTGGACTACTTTGTCTGTTGTTCCTTACCAATTCTATTATTATGAAGTCACTCTAGGTCAGATTGCTTGGTCTCTGGCCGACTTGCTTTCACAATACATTACCATCTAGACTCACTTTTTATCATGAGTTCGAGTTTGTCCTTTTAAGTTACAGTAAATGTCTTAGGTTGACAATGGCAAACTCTCTTGTCCTCCTCCATGCCTTAAGGGTTATGGGATATTTCTAGTCAGTGAAGATGCTTTATCTCTGTGGTGTTATTGGAACAATAAACCTTTCTGAATGCAGTAGTTTCCCATTAGAGCATCAATGCTATAATTAGTCTTCTCTGAAGTCCAACAGCTTTTTATCACTAAGAGCAGAACTGTGCTATAGTGTATGTATAACATTTGGAGAAGAGAAAATTTATCACTTAATTCTAATTATTAACTGTTTCATTACAATAAAGCTACATGTCACACTTATCTACTCCACAAAATTGTGGATACATTCAAATATTGGTTGAAAAATTGATGGTTTGTGTCATAGGGGCTTTAAACTACATCCCCCTCAACAAGGGTGGAAGATATTATCTACTGGTGTGGAAATGGTGATATATAACTGCTGTGGCCAACAAGTCATGCACTTAACATATGGATCTTAAAGCATGCATCTTTTGTAATGAAAACATTTCTGAGAATAAGAATTCTAGGGAAAAAAAATTCTGTACTTCCTGAGAAAACAAGCTAGTTTTGTTTGACAATTATAATGTTTTAATATTTACGAAGTTCAAATGCAAATGTAATATCCTTTCAGTACTGTGAACATCCTTTCAGATTATTGAATAGTATGGAATTTAAAACCTTGAAGTTTCTGTACATGTGATGCCAAACAGCATGAGACAAAAATTTGACAATATATTCTTCAGATTACCTCAGTGATTTATTTTCCCTATTATGCCTCTGACCTGGAGTATAGACCAACTTTTAAATACAATGGTAATAGGTATTGAGAATATATTTCTCTGCCGGTAGTTAGGTAGGAAGATATAGGACCTGGAGTAAAAATACTTCCTCATTTAACTCACTTCATTGTTTTGACTGACCCAAAAGGTGCTATAGCATGCTCTTTCAGTCAATCTTTCTTCAGCTTACTTGCTCTGTGTCTTTGTTAAGGATATAACCCTATAACTTCCTGTAATCAAATAAATTTCAGAAAGCCTGAAAGAAGAGTATAGCACCATTCAGTTTATCATCGTGTTTCATTTAGAATAGCTGCAACTAAACATAAGAAATATTTATAAAGGTCTAGGATTATTCTTGCTGGCCTTTTACACTCATTTTCTGTAAAACTAAAGTGATTATACTTGCTTTCAAGGGTCTGTGGATTAATTCATGTTTGTACAGTCCTTTAAAGACATAAAGAACTTTACAGTATACGTACTAAATATAGTTTATACTAGATTAATCTGTGCCACCATTTAAACTTTCCTTTATAACCCGAGCTCCCTCATCTAATTGATATTTTTCTTGATATTTCTACTTGATATTTTTGACTAGAGTAATTTTAAAATTAGTCTGAACAAAGCTCTTGAGATATAATGCCGGAACACTACGAACATGCAGTTACGGAACTTAGACTAGATGATCTGATTGGTCTCTTCAGTTTTTAATTTTTATGATTCTTGAGTCTGAGATTGAAATCTTGACACTTTAAAATTCTATCTGTACTATAAGGGATTTTTTTTTATCCATGTATCCAATGAATTCCATTGAAACCTCTGTAGAAAAGGCCCATTTTTTTTCTATAGGACAGGTAGAATCTAAAGGATTCAAGTCTGTGTATCTTTACTTCAGCATTCATTCATTTCCTCCTAACTCAATAATCATTGCTATCTCCTTCCTCTGACATTTAAAATTACTCCATTCCAACAGCTTTCCCTGTGCTCTTACTTTCACTATGAACATGGCCTCTTGCTTGGAATACAATAGCTTTTGTGAGTGCTCACCCACTAAATTCAGACTCTGTGGAATAATTTGTTTGGCACCTTTCCACATTCTTCTTTCAACGTCTCCAAGATTGACCATCTTTCTTAGTTGATTTTTTTTTCCTCTTCACTTCAATACTCTTAGTTATCCCAATTTTCCTGACAGTGCTATCCAAATCTCTAACAGCTTTAATAATAATTTTGGATTTTTTTTGCTAAATAAAATATATTTGACTAATGTAAAAACTGAAGAATTTATGTTATAATTATTTTCCTTAAACTGGCTATAATATGGCTTGATAGAGTAAAATAAAAACGTTAAATATTTTAATAAGGTAAAAACAAAATTATAAAGTAATTAGAGGGTCCCACACAGGTGTAGTAGTGGGACCACATGGTTCTCTTTCCAGAATTGGGGCATAAGTAATTTGCATAGGAAATTGGCTGCTGCTTTTGCGGAGTTACTTTCACCAAGTATTTAACATCAGGTCAGTTTTACCTAGTGAAGCTTTTTACATGTTTTCAGAGTATGCGTAACAGGTTGTAAAATGTTAGCCACATATTTGAGGGGAATTTTGAATTAATTTAATAAAAAATGATGCATTCTCTTTCACATGCCAGGAAATCTGCATTAAGTTCACATCTCTATTAATTACCAAGTTGTTAATATTTTGTATCTTCAACAAAACTAGTGTTGCTCAATTTCTTTCTCATACTTGCCCTCCAGGCAAGTGCATCTGGAGGGACCCCGGCCGGGGCAGGTCCTGGCCTGGCTGATCGCGCCACTCCCGAGGGGCCAGAGCAATTCCCGGCCCTGGGACCAGCCCTGGCTGCGCTGCTGGCTCAGCCTGGCAGACACAGTCGCCTTCCAGCAGGGCTGGTGAGTGCGGCCAGGAGGCAGGGCTTGGGGGAGTGGGTCTGTGGGGTGTATGAGGGGGGAGCTGGGCTGTGAAGGGGCAGGGAAGATCTGTGTATGTTGGGGCACTAGGGAGTGGGGGTTTTGTGGGGGGTGCTGGGCAGCTGTGGTGGGGCTGTGGGCAGGGCTGGTGTTGTGCAGGGCACTGTGCATTTGTGGGTGGGTCTGGGGGGGTGCTGAGCATAGTTGGTCTGAGGGGCCTCTGGCCTAGGGAGTTGGGGGTGTTCGGTGGGGGGGCTGTGTGGCATGGCATGGACCCACCCCAGAGGGGAAGGGGCATGCTGGCAGTACAAGGCGGGCAGGCCACTGTGAGTCTGACAACTGCTGGTTTGTAAATAGTGCCCTCACATTGGGTGGAGAAGGGCTGCCCCTGCCATGCCATGCCCCATTGCCTCTGGCTGGCCCCTCACTCTGGGGACTGACCTCCCTGTACCATGCTCCATTACCTCCATGGGGGCCCACAGAAGGTTAATCCGTCCCTGCTCCTGAAACGTCTGTATTTACATTATGAAGTTTTACTAGAACAAGGTATAAGCCCCCAATCATGCAAAGATTTTGGCATGTACCCAACTTGGTGCACTATGAGTAGTTCCATTAAGTTAAGCATGCATGTGAGTCTTTTCAGGACTGTGGGCTAAATCGTGAACAAGATAAGGCCCATCCTTCAGTCATATCCAAATGGCTAGACTCTTGTGGCTGTGTGGAGCCTCTTTGAAGTCAGCAAGGCTCTGGCCACAGATGCAGGAGTCTGCCTGAAGAGATCTAATTGCAAGACCATGGCCTAAGCATGCTTACATGGGGAAAATTGTTGCATTTTTATTTAATGAAAGCACAGAATTTGAGTTTTCTGCACAGGGAAATTATAGTCCTACTCAATGCTCCCATGATATTACAGAGACTGTTCCATGTCAGTGTGTTTTGTAGAACATTATAAGCAGTAGTTAACCACTTAGCATGTGTCATCATTGGCTAGTAGAGATAGATTTGACACACAGTTTCTATTATTTTATTTAACTCCAACTGGATATAGATGAAAATACAAGCCGGTCCATCTGAAGATATAAAAATATCAGTAAATAGTGGAATTAGAGAGCTAAACTTCACAGTGCAATGACAAAGCTTACAAGCTCTTCTCCTGAAAGTACTTATGCATGTGCTTAACTTTAAGCACATAAGTAGTCCTGTTGATCTCAGTGGGACAATATGCATGCTTACAGTTAAGCAAGTGCCTAAGCGGCTGCAGAATTAAGTCTTAGATTGTTTAAAGTCAACCTTCCCATTTTGTATGGTAAAGTTACTCCTTTTTTTCCCCTCAAACGAAAGTCACATTTCATTGCTAAGGCATTTATGAATGTACGTAGTGCCATTTGAAAAACAAACAGATGGTATATTGGTGGTATATTTATTTTGAGAGGAGTTGCCCTACCAAATAAAAATGAAGAAAGATGGACCCTTTTTGTTTTAGATCTCTTCTCGTTTTCTGCAAAAAGGTCCTGACCCACTGAATTAAATGAAAAGATGCCTATTAACCTCAGTGGTCATTGTGTCAGACCTCAATGATTTATATTTTAACTATTGCATAAATTGATTAATTTGCCATTACCTACCTTCTTAACAATGTGTTAAGAAATTCCTGACAAATTAAAAGGTTCATTATTTCACAGAATCCAATTTATCATTAAACACTTCCCTCCTAAAATGTTATCAAAATACACTCTTTTAAAAATGTTTATGCTGTCGTGATTGTGTTGAATTTTGAATCATATCGAAACATGGTCCATAGGGCAAACTGAAGTAAAACCTAAGAAGCCTTACTTAACAGTGTAGGATCTACGGTGGTGTATTTTACGTAAAGGGAAATAGAAAGTACATTCTTCATTGTTGGGATGTTTCTTCCTGAATGACTCTTTTAGGCTAAAATCAGTTCTGTATTGGTTTATGAGTTGTGATGGGTTTTTTTATTTGCATGTGTGAGAAGCAGGGGCAGGAAGAGTCTGCTGATGATGATTTATTGTATTTCCCATATGTTGAGGGGTGAGGGTGAAATTCTGCAAGAAAATATTTAAAATGCAAAAGTTACAGATCATCCATATCTAGTATGTATATAGTTGTTTTGTTTATCTATTTGTAACTATGCTATTGTGCAAATAATTAAGCTTAAAAGTTATTCTAGTGGTTTAAACATCTTTAGCTATTGCAAAGCAAGCATTTTTGGTTCCCTCATTCATTTAATCTGAAAAATTCCATTTCTGCTTCCATATTACCTACGTTCTTGTGATTTTGTTTGTTATAGTTGTAGCATCTACATAGTGCTTTACAGTTTATTAGCTTTATAAAAACTTGGTCTCTGATCCTGGGATCTGATCTATCTGAATAAACCATAATGCATCTGCAGAGTACCACTAAAGTCAAATATGGCTTTTATTTTTTATAAACACACCTTGTAACTTTTTCTTCTCTTGCTGTTGTAAAATTACTTCCTGAATCTGAAATGTTGAATTAGCACTAACTTTTTGCTTAAAAACATTGATTTAGAAATTTCCCTTCTTATTTACCTGACCATATACTCCTCATTAATGTATCCACTGATAAATGTTATTTATCAAACAAAAACTCCTGGAAGTTCTCTAATCTTCTCACTCCACGTATCAGTAGAGTCCTATTCTCATCTGTATGTTTTCACTTTCTTACTCAATGCCCAACACTCAGTCAATCAGAACTACAGTTAGGAATCCTTGGCTTTTCTTGTTCTGGTAGTTGTTTCATTTATCTGTATTGGAAAACACATTGTATTCTATTGTCTGTAGGAGCTAAAAGATGCCATTTTGCACTTTCTGATTCTCTATGAGAAGTTGTTGATAGTTCTCAGTAACTATCATTTGTTTTCTGTCCTTCACTGTTTGATTTCTTTACAAAAACAACTTATCTTGCATCTCTCCAGCTCATATTCTACAAACTGGAAATTAAGCTTTCATTTTTTTGGTATTCATAGAAGTTAGAGATGGGAAAGACCAGTGGGCCATCGAGTCCAGCTCTCAGTCAATGTTGGCTTGTTCCCGACATTATATTCTCAATTGTTTTCTCTAGCAAAATTTTAAATGAAGTGGTAGAGCTTCCAATTTCCTGATGGAAGTCTTCCATATGCATCCCACTATTAGAAAATATTTCCTGAAACTCAGCTTAAATTTTTTTGTGCGTCACTTCCTTCTATTATTCCTGTGAAGGCTCTACTATATCCATTGATTTGATCAAATACCTTCCTCACTTTTATTAAGAATTTTTAGCTCAAGGCAAAAATCAACTGTTGTGCTTTCTGTTTCTCTATCCTTCACAGCTGATTTTCCACATTGTAATTGCAATGTCTCTACTACAGTAGGTTACCTGTCATGCAGAACATAATATACCTGTAGGTAGCAAACACATTTCCTACCTTCAGTTTAGCTAAAGCAATGAAATTAGAACTCAAATCAAACTAGTTAAGACCAAATTCTTCTTTTTTTTGTGGCTATACTTTATGGCTATAGAATCCATTGGTAACTTATTTTATAAAATCTGTTCTTTCTGAAGTGTTTTGACACAAACTCCTGAATTATTTGCTTTTTGAGTAATTGTAAGTAATATACATGCTCTTTTAGTTTTTCCTTAGTCAGGAAATGATACTCTCTGCCAGTACAGTTATTATGCCTGGTCTATTCTTGTTCACTCTTGTCAGAAAGCTGTTGGGTTTCAGCAGACATTTCCCAAGCCATAAATCATTCCAGATTTCTATTATTTCTTAATTACTTTGTATGGGATGCCTGTTTGCAGATATTGTACAGTGATTTACAGTTTCAAGTGAAGTTTTTGCTAGCTAGGCTATATAATGACAACCTAGTAAGTCTCAGTCATGCATTCTTGATTAGTTTAAGGTACAGCGCTCATTACTTATACAGTTCTAAGAAATTGTTTTATGTTGCTATGTACAAATATGAGTTAACAAAGGCTTAGTTCAGTAAGCATAATGTGTTGCTACATTTTTGCTTATCATAAGAGCAGAGTAAATAACGCAGTTTTTATTGATTCTCAGCAACATTATAACTGAACACAGTTTTTTCTAATGACTGCTTCTCATTTGTGAATCAGTATTGTATAGCTATAAAACTGAATGGACACGAGACATCTGTCCAGCTACAGATAAGATTTGGTATGGTTTGTTGCTGTTTTAATAAAAAGGAGAAAGTCAGATTGATAGCCTAGCATTTCAGCATTGGCTCCTGCTGCTTATGGAAAGACCTGAGATAAGTTGGAGGACAAATCTCCCATTCTCTGTACCAGCAGGGCTTAAAGAAACATTTAGGCAACACCTTTATATCCCTTCTGGCTGATCAAAAGATGGCAACCTTGGACTAAGAGATAATGACAATAATAAAATATTTAACAGTTCTCCAGCATCTTCCATCTAAGGGTCTTGGAGGTCTTTACAAATACAATTAAGTTTTATAGCACTCCTGTGATAAAAGTAAGGTGATAATATCCCAGTTTTATAGCTGTGGCAATACTGATACATAGTTTATACATTTTTCTGACATATACATAGGGTTTTTCATTAGTGGAACACAAGTCTCCTGACTCCCAGTATTATGTTTCAACCACTGGGGCAATGCTGCATGTATGTGCATGTATAGGTTACACTATATAACCATGATGTGAGGTCTGTACAAGGGTCTATTACCATTTCTAATGAATAGTGTACGTTGTCTACTTTTGATGACTCCTAATCATTATTTAGTCAGCTGGCTACACAATACAGTGAAGTGAGTGATGGAGAGGATGAGGGAGGGAAGGAAGAGATGGAGTTTCCAAACACTGTGGCCCTATCCTACTTTATCCCTTGGAGTATGGAACATGTTAGGGAAGAGACTATGTCTTCCTTGTGTTTCTACATTGCTTAACACAGTGAGGCTCGGTCATCAATCTTTGAATGATGATAAACAATGGTAAATAGTCATACTTTTAAACTATTACTTACAACATCTCCTAGTTTAGAAATAAACCTCAGCGACATAAAACTATGCCTACGCTGACAATCCATATTTTAAAAAAATGGCCAATCTAGTGCCATGCTACAGGTTTCTTAGGTAACCAACATTCAGCTACAGAAGGAGAATGCACAAAATAGAAGGAGATTTTGAAAGGAAATCTGCAGCATTTCTGCATGATCAGTACTGTTCAAAGACAATAGGCCCAGAGTAGTCTGAATTTAACAGAAGGATTTTAGAATGAGGTTTTTCTTGTTTAATACACAGTAATCAGATGGACTATTAAGCTAGTCAAATTTGGCTCTTAACAATATATATTTTTCTAAAATTCATTTATACTTCTATCTGTACATTAGAGAGGTGCGTTGACATAGAGTGAAATGTTAGGTCATTTTCAGAATACCCCTATTAAAAGACATGCACATTCGGTCATTTTTGGATCAAATGGAAAATGTTCATATTTTGTCCGGTTTTGTATATGCTTTGACTGGTGGTTGATGCTAATAGGTAACTTTATTTTGTAAGGGCACTATGGTCTAAAGTCATATCTGATTGAGAGAGAGGAAAAAAATTATCTAATTGTTCATCACATAACTAAAAAATATTCTGAATGGGGGGATAAGTGATTTTGGATTTATTCAAGACACATTGTTTTGAGTGGACACCCCTGTAATGGGATTCCCTGCCACTGGCTCCATGTACGTTTTTATCCAGTAACCCCTAGCCTGCTAACATGTAAGCTGATGGAAAAACTGATTTCCCTCTGCCTGTTTTGTTCAACATTATTAATAATCTGAATGATGAAATGGATTGCACCCTCAGCAAGTTTGCAGATGACACTGAGCTGGGCGGGAGAGATAGATATGCTGGAGGGTAGGATATGGGTGCAGAGTGACCTAGAAAAATCGGTGGATTGGGCCAAAAGAAATCTGATGAGGTTCAACAAGGACAAGTGCAGAACTGGCTAAGCATCAGTTCTGCAGAAAAGGACCCGGGGATTACAGTGGACAAGAAGCTGGATATGAGGCAACAGTGTGACCTTATTGCCAAGAACGCTAATGGCATATTGGGCTGTATTAGTAAGAGCATTGTCAGCAGTTCAAGGAAAGTGATTATTCCCCTCTATTCGGCACTGGTGAGGTCACATCGAGAGTATTACATCCAGTTTTGGGCCCCCCTTTACAGAAAGGATGTGGACAAATTGGAAAGAGTCCAGCAGAGGGCAACAAAAATGATTAGGGGGCTGAGGGAACTGGGCTTATTTAGTCTGCAGGAGAGAAGAATGAGGGGGGATATGATAGCAGTCTTCAAGTACCTGAAGGGGAGTTCCAAAGAGGATGGAGCTAGACTGTTCTCAGTGGTGGCGGATGACAGAACAAGAAGCAATGGTCTCAAATTACAGTGCAGGGAGGTCTAAGTTGGATATTAGGAAACACTCTTTCACTAGGAGGATGGTGAAGCACAGGAATGGGTTACCTAGGGAGGTGGTGGAATCTCCTTCCTTAGAGGTTTTTAAGGTCAGGCTTGACAAAGCCCTGGCTGGGATGATTTAGTCAAGGATTGGTCCTGCTTTGAGCAGGGGGTTGGATTAGATGACTTCCTGAGGTCTCTTCCAATCCATATCTTCTAGGATACCTGGCTGCTCCTGCATCCCCAGCTATACCAGGGTGGTATAGGGATCTACAGCACAGGGGCTCTTGCACAAACTCACTTTTGTGGACATTACTCCTCTCCCTTATTGTGCAGGAGTCAACAGCATGGTGTAGCTTGTTGCTCACAATGATCTGTCTGTGACTGAAAGGCATTTTCTCATTGCAAGGTAATGTGGAATGTCAGATTTTCAATGTCATCTGTTTCACCACTGCTATCTACTGTCAGCAGAGCTAGTGCTGCTAGCACTGAAGTAGAAAAGATTCTGTTGTCTCATTGTAGAACTGACTGGTAGGGGATGTGCATAGATCTTGATATTAGGATGTGTTTATATTCTGAAGCAGCCTGATTTTTATAAATTAAACAAAATTCTAGACAGTTATAAGGCTACAGACCTCTTTGGTGTTTAATTAATGTGATGTTCACCCCAGGATATGGAAAATGTCAGTTTTCATTGACTACAGCCACGATGAGCCTGGCTATTAGGCCACAGATGTGAGTAGGGCACTAAACCATTATCATGGTGAGAGAAGATGAGGAGAAAGAGGTCATAAAATTGTTAGCTCAGCGGCTTTGATAGATATTATTTTGGAAGTACATTGTTTCTATTTTTGGGTGGTATATGCAAGCCCATGCTCATATGATTTGCCATAATAGTTTGCATATATTGCTGTTAGTGCGTATAGGATTGAATTCAATGCCCCGTGCATCAAGCCCTGTTCATTAAGATTATTGGTGGAGTTTTTTTAATACTTAGTTTATCATGACACTCAACCAGATGATCATACACGTGCTGCAATGGTTGTGATGCCTGTAGTGAAAAATGATGTCTCTCTTATTGAATAGACGCCAATTACATAGGTGCTCTGGGGCTGGAGCACCCACAGCAAAAAAAATAGTGGTGCTCAGCACCCACCAGCAGCCCCACAGATCAGCTCCTCCCCATCCCTCCTGCCCACCACTATCAGCTGTTCAGTGGCATGTAGGAGGCTCTGGATGGGGGAATAGGGAGGAGTGGGGGCAGGAAGAGGGAGGGGTCGGAAAGAGATGGGGTGTGGGTGGGGGCTTCAGGGAAGGGGTGGAGTGCCTGCGGTGGAGCGGGGGTCCAGCACCCCCGGGAAAATCAGAGTCGGCACCTCTGTCTTTCAGTATCCCCACACATTTGTAATGGTTGTACACAATAAGATTTACATCCGAGTCTGAGAAGCTTTGGGTCAGGATGGTTTTCATCCCAGAAAAATAAAAGGAGCAGTTGTAGTCCTGGCTTAACATAAATAATTAAACATGGCGGGGAGATAGAAATCTTGGAAGACAGAATTAGGGAAATAAATAGATCAGCAGGCTGAAAACAGAATGTGCTAACTAAGATGAGTAAATGCGTCGGTGAGCTAAGAAACAGAATGTCTGACCTAGCTAAGGGGCAGGAATGCCCAGAGAACCCTTTACAAAGGATAAGATAAGTTGGGAATGTAAAAATGAGATAAAGCGTAGGTCAAACATGAACAGTGCTTGGACAAAGCATGCTGTATGGGGATTGGTTTCTACAAAGAAACTGAGACCATCTCAAAATGTGTAATGCAATATTATAGTAAATGCAATGAAATGTGTAAATGTATATAAAGGGGGAGAGTGGTTTTGTGTAACTTTGGATCTGTGATGTACTCTGCATCCACCCCGTGTGTTTCAGTCTGATCAACTCAGCACAGCATTGCTGTGTGTCAAATAAGGATACCTGACTGATCAAGTCTGGAATTGAACTGAGTTCTTGGGAAGCCTAAGGAAAAGAGTTCTTGAAGGCAATCCCAAGAATAGTTTCATTCCTTGCACTGTGTTGCTATTCTGAATGGCCCTGAGCACACTGTGCACAGTCCCATTTGAAAAACATGCAGCAGTGATGTCACTGTTTCCTTATTTCCTCCTTTCAACCACAACCCCTGGCATTGCACCATCCTTTTTTACCTATATCCTCTCGGTCACCTAAAAGCACCATCCAATATGTCAGTAGAGAGACATCTAGAATAATATGATTTAAAGCAATTTAGCTGAATTAGCCAGGGTTTTCAATTGTGTGTTAGGAGGAGGCACATTCTATGCACATTACATAGAATGTGCCTTTCCTCTATATGTCTATCTTAACAGATTGAAAGTGTTGGCTAGCAGTTAAATTAAATCTCCTTGAGTTCTACTTCTCTTCCCTCCACTTCCAAATGTTTCTGCCATATCTTAAATCAGTTTGGAAGCTGGAACTGGTTCTGAAGGTGTCTGCCTGCTTGGTAAGCAGGACAATTTATAGAAAGCACATGACACCTGAACTCCTCAGGAAGTTCTGATGCTAGATTCCCCCCAGATATAAGACAAGTGGCAAGGCATTCTCTGTGTAACCTATTGGTTAAATCAATGGTTTTCAAACTTTTTTTCTAGGGACCCAGTTGAAGAAAATTCTTGATGCCCACGACCCAATGGAGCTGGGGATGAGGGGTTTGGAGTGTGGGAGGGGCTAAGGGCTGGGGCATGGGGTTGGGGTGTGGACTTATCTCCGGCAGTCCCCGGTTAGCAGCACAGCCAGGGTGAAGAGGAAGGCTTCCTGCCTGCCCTGGCACCGTGGACCACGCTGCGCCCCAGAAGCAGCCAGCTGCAGGTCTGGCTCTCCTAAGCGGAGCTGCGCAAGCAGCTCCACGTGACTCTTACCCACAGGCACAACCCCGCCCCCGTCCCCATTGGCCAAAAATGGAGCCAGTGCTTGGGGTGGGGACAGCACACGGAGCCCCGTGGCCCCCCTGCCTAGAAGCCAGACCTGCTGCTGGCTGCTTCTGGGGCGCAACATGGTGTCAGAAAAGGTAGGCACTAGCCTGCCTTAGCTGGGCAGCACCACTGACAGGACATTTAGCATCCTGGTCGGCAGTGCTGACCAGAGCAAAGCGACCCAGCGCCTTATATGCCACAACCCAGTAGAGGGTCATGAACCATGGTTTGAAAAACACTGTCTTAAATCACCTTCTGAATCAGATGATTGGAGGATATCTATAGTAATACCAATTTTTTTTTAAAGTGGTGCCAGAGGTGATCCTGGTAATTACAGGGTGCTAAGCCTAATTACAGTATGAGAAGAATTGGTTGAAACTATAGTAAAGAACAGGTTTATCAGACACCTAGATGAAGACATTGTTAGGGAACAATCAACACAGCTTTTGTTATGGGAAATTATGCGTCACCAATCTATTAGAATTCTTTGAAGGAGTCAACTAGCTTGTTGATAGGGCTGATTCAGTTGATATAGAGCATTTGGACTTGCATTCTTTGAGGTTCCACACTAAAGGCTCTTAAGCAAAGTATAAGCAGTCATGGGATAAGAGGGAAAGTTCTCTCAGATCAGTAATTGGATAAAGATAGGAAACAAAGGATAGGAATAAATGGTCAATTTTTACAATGGAGAAAGGTAAATAGCAGGGTCCCCCTGGGAAAGCAGGTGAATAGTGAGGTGGTAAAATTTGCAGGCAATACAAAATTACTCAAGATAGTTCAGTTCAAAGCTGAACCAGAATATACATATCAGAATCAAAATGTTCTTGTAACATTACTTACATACTCCTTGCCATTTGGTATAGAGGGTTTTATAGGTCACACTTAGCCGATAAAATTTTGTAAAAACTCCATGGGTCCAGTATTATTGAAGATAGTATATCTCTACCAGGGGATAGGATGACATCTTCACTTAAGGATACAAACAATTTTTAAGGTCATAGTGATGGATCCAGTAAGCAGGGGACAACAAATCACATCAGTTCCTCCCCCTCTGCACATCCTCTTCTTCCTGGGAAAGCAGGAACTGTTTCCCATCAGCCCTCTCCCTTCCCGTTGCTTTTCCCTTTCCTCTGTCCAGGTAAGGTGAAGGGTCCTGAACTGGGAAGTTCCTGGGCTCTGTGGGGAAGCAACAGCTGTATAGTGTGGCAGGAACTGGAAAGCAGCTAGATGCAGAGAGGAATCCCCAAGAACTATATATAGAGCCACGTATCAAACAAGCTGTGACTGCCAGACATCACAGCTGAGTGCAGGTCTGTGTCGGACTTATAGGAGAGCAGCAGAGTAGTGTGTCAATGCAGAGGAGCCTTAATGAAAGATACTAAGTGATCCTGGCTGGGAAAGCTGCAAGTGCCTATTCTCTTGAATAGAGACTGGACTGAAGAGAGGCCCCCAGGCACTGTCCCAGTGACTAGGGTTGTCCGGTGTCTGGTTTTCTACTGGAATGCCCGGTCGAAAAGGGACCCTGGCGGCTCTGGTTGGCACCAGGGCTAAGACAGTCTCCCTGCCTGCCCTAGCTCTGTGCAGCTCTGGGAAGCGACTGCCAGGTCCCTGCATCCCCTAGGTGCTGGGACAGCCAGGGAGTGGAAGGTGCCGCGCACTGCCCCCAGCACCAGTGCGGGCTCTGCAGCTCCCGTTGGCTGGGAACTGCGACCAGTGGGAGATGCGGGGTGTGACACCTGCAGGTATGAAGGCAGCATGCACCACCAGAGCTGCCTGGCTGCCCATGTGCCTAGAGGCCACAGGGACCTGGCGGCCTCTTCCTTGGAGCTGCAGTAAGTGCCACCGGGACATCTCTTCTCCCCCCCCCCTCGTGCACCCCAATCCTCTGCCCCAGACTGGAGTCCCCTCCTGCACCCCAAACACCTCATCCCTGCCTCACCCCCCTGCATCCCAACCCTCTGCCCTAGCCTGGAGTCCCCTCCCAAGACCCTCACCCCAACCCCCTGCCCCAGCCCAGAGCCCCCTCTTGCACCCCTTATCCCTGGCCTCGCCCCCAGCAGAGCACTCACCCCTCCCCAAGCCCAGAGACCCCTGCTGCACCAGAGCCACCCCAGAGCCCACACCCCCTCCCATACTCCAAGCCCCTCAGCCCTAGCCCAGACTCCCCTCCTGCACCCCAAGCCCCTCATCCCCAGTCCAGAGCCTGCATGCCCAGCCCAGAGCCCATGCCCCCTCCCGCACCCAACGCCTGGTTAAAGTGAGTGAGGGTGGGGAAGAGTGAGTGACGGAAGGAGGGGGAATGGAGCAAATGGGAGCGGAGCCTCGGAGAAGAGGTGGAGCAGGGGTGTTCAGTTTTGTGTGATTAGAAAGTTGGCAACACTAGTGGTGACCCAAAACAACCACTGTTGCTCACTTTGAACTGTAACTGTTAAGCCTCTGTACCTAGGGTATTTGCAAACTTTCCTTTTCCTGCCAGCCCTAATAAATACCCTAACGCTTAGTCATGTGTCTGGCCACTGGGACTATTGCTGCTAGCACCTCACAAGGCCTAGCTGCTGCATGCCTACAGTGCTTGCCTCTGGTATTGTAGGGGTTTGGTGAACAGCCCCTATAATTACATCACTGCTAATGAAATAACCTGATACTGATGGTCTTCTTTCATGCTGCCCCTTGTACATTGAACACCCTCCTGGAAATAACGCCTTAAGATTCCCCTCTTTTAAATTCTTCATTACATTTTTTTGTTAACAGCAAACCCATTAGCCAGATGTGCAGTGTTATAAATACAGTAGGGCTCAAACTGACCCCTGTTTAAAAGGCCAGCAGAATGTTTGTGTGCCACTTAATTCCCAATAAATTCCTCAGAATAGGTTTTAATTATTGGGTGAATTGAGTTGTGCAAAGGCATTTTGCTAGCCCTCACCATAGGGATGAATTTCACTCTAAAAGAGTAGCCCTAAAGTATGTGAAAGTCCTAGAAAGTCAGAGGGATTACTCTGTTTTCTGTAGTTAATGGTTTTCATAGCCTGTAAAGGAAGATAGCATTTGTTTGGGAAACAAATATAATGGGAATATATATGCACTGTGTGCAAAGAGGGAACAGGAAGAAGCATTCTGACCTTAGCCGATGTGTCCTGTATAATAGACATCCTAATTAACATAAAAGAGAGAAATGAGATTTCTTCAGCAAAAATATTTTTCATAAAAAATAGTGATTACTTTTTATGCATGAGTCAATGAACCTTAACATAAACTTCCCTCTAGAACTTAT
Organism: Malaclemys terrapin pileata; assembly: GCF_027887155.1. Lineage (NCBI taxonomy): Eukaryota > Metazoa > Chordata > Testudines > Emydidae > Malaclemys > Malaclemys terrapin. Next base: position 30,532,379 of record NC_071513.1, on the reverse strand, counting down.
GATTTGTTTTGTTTTGACAGCACTCAAAGAAAGATAGTATAATTTGTATGTGTCATGTACTGATTACTGACACTCTACTATATTTCTCTAGACTGGGATTTGATAGCTGACATCTACCTAATATGCTGTGTTATAGCAATGTCAGACCAAGGATATTAGAGAGACAAGGTGGGTGAGGTAACATTTTTTATGGACCAATTTACCTCACCCACCTTCTCTTTCTAATCTAGCTAATATGTGATATTGGCAAAAGGGACTCTTCCAATTTAGGCCTATCTAGCTACATATCAAGTTGCTGTGATATCTTGGATAAAAGAATATTAGAAATAATCATAGTGTAATAAGTGTGGTTGAATGGTGACTCTCAATGGTAACCACTTTATATATAGATGGAATCATAATATTTTGTAATATTAACATAGACATGAATAAAAATGATTTATCCCATTCCCTACTCCCCCAACTTTTGTTTCTGACTCATCTCTAGAGAAGGAAGGAGACAACGTTTTCAAGCTATAAGTAATGCTAATAGTTATATGAGGCAAAGTGATTAAAGGAATTCAAAGAATTCCAATTCTGCAGAATACTAATAATGTCTGTCATATAAAATCCATAATATATTCCATAGCATTAATTCCTGAAACATTATTTAGTCAGATATAGTGAGCTTGTGCTAAATACATAAGCTAACTTGTAACATCATCAAAAAGATAATGAGCCACCTCTTTTTTACCCCCCCCCCCATGAACAGGATACCATTTTGATCATTTGCACTAAATATCTAATTTGAAATTGCAAATGTATTAATATTATCTCAAGGAAATTTGAGATCTATATATCATTCTTTCTAGCCATTGAATCATTGATTGTTAATCAGTTGTTTGACATATTATGCGGAAGTAGTATTCTTTGGGTAGCATAGAAAATTCAGGTATCCAATGTAATTTAAAGAAGCACCTTAAGCATTTCATAATCAAAATTAAAATGTTGAAATATGATTTCTATTATATGACATCTAGGAGGTGTAAAATAATGTGGGCCTGCTGAAGTTACAGTTTAAAATTCAGATGACCATTTAAGATCAAATTTTCAATTTTGTTTCAAACCTTTCCATAAATGTGAAGATCTGAAATAGCTTGTCTAAGATTTGAATTGTGCATATTCATGACAATTGCATGTCAAAATCAGGTAACCATCTCAGTATTTCCTTTAAGTGAACAAATTTAAATTTTATGTTAATAGAAAATCAAATGCAGTCTTCAGGTAAACAAATTTAGGGTCCACGCTTTAAACTTTGGCCCTTCTTTTTCAAGTAAGCATATTGGACTGCATTTAAGTGGGAAGTTTATGCAGTTGATCCTTTAGAACATTTGCCATGGGCAGGTATTAACATCATTTAACTGACCACCTGAAAATACTTAATTATTTTAAACATCTGGTACATTTAAAAATTTCTTGCTCTTTTGTCTGTAATATATATACTATAATGCACTCTGAACATATATTCATGTTTCGAGATACTGTGGCTTTGCAATGAGTCAAATAATGTGAGGAAACATTTTAGCAGTATTTTACATTGGTGACATTAGTTTGAGGTAATGTATATTGGAATAACTTTTTAAGGATTTCTGAGGTTGTGTATTTAAAAAACAAAAGTAAAAAAACCCTTAGTTGGATTCCTGGTGACCTGGTTAATGGTTCCATGTCACTTGACACAGAAGCATTGGTTTCCTGCAGTGTCCCAAGGGTATGTCTACACTACGGGATTACTCCGAATTTACAGAATTTGATTTTTGGCAACCAATTGTATAAAGTCGAGTGTATGCGGCCACCCTAAAGCACATTAATTCAGCAGTGTGCGTCTATGTACCTAGGCTAGTGTCGACTTCCGGAGCGTTGCACTGTGGGTAGCTATCTCATAGCTATCCCGTAGTTCCTGCAGTCTCCTCCACCCATTGGAATTCTGGGTTGAGATCCCAATGTCTGATGGAGCCAAAAACATTGTCGCGGGTGGTTCTGAGTACATCGTCCCCCTCCCTCTGGGAAAGCAATGGCAGACAACCGTTTCGCGCCTTTTTTTCCTGGGTGAACAGTGCAGACACCATACCATGGCAAGCATGGCGCCTGCTCAGCTCAAGACAGAACCTGCAAAACCAGGCGAGGAGGAGTCGGCTACGGCAGCGCGGCGACGAGAGTGATGAGGACATGGACACAGAATTCTCTCAAACCACGGGCCCCACCGCTTTGGAGATCATGCTGTTAATGGGGCAGGTTATAACTGTGGAATGCCGATTCTGGACCCGGGAAACAAGCACAGACTGGTGGGACCGCATAGAGTTGCAGGTATGGGACAATTCCCAGTGGCTGCGAAACTTTCGCATGCGTAAGGGCACTTTCATGGAACTTTGTGACTTGCTTTCCCCTGTCCTGAAGCGCCAGAATACCAAGATGAGAGCAGCCCTCACAGTTGAGATGTGAGTGGCAATAGCCCTGTGGAAGCTTGCAACTCCAGGCAGCTACCAGTCAGTCGGGAATCAATTTGGAGTGGGCAAATCTACTGTGGGGGCTTCTGTGATGCAAGTAGCCAAAGCAATCACTGAGCTGCTGCTACCAAAGGTAGTGACTCTGGGAAATGTGCAGGTCATAGTGGATGGCTTTGCTGCAATGGGATTCCCTAACTGTGATGGGGTGATAGATGGAACCCATATCCCTATCTTGGCACCGGACCACCAGGGCAGCCAGTACATAAACTGCAAGGGGTACTTTTCAATGGTGCTACAAGCACTGATGGATCACAAGGGACGTTTCACCAACATCAGCGTGGGATGGCCAGGAAGGGTTTATGACGCTCGCGTCTTCAGGAACACTAATCTGTTTAAACAGCTGCAGCAAGGGATTTACTTCCCAGACCAGAAAATAACCATTGGGGATTTTGAAATGCCTACAGCTGTCCTTGGGGACCCAGCCTATCCCTTAATGCCATGGCTTATTAAGCCATACACAGGCAGCCTGGACAGTAGTCAGGAGCTGTTCAACTACAGGCTGAGCAAGTGCAGAATGGTGGTAGAATGTGCATTTGGACGTTTAAAGGGTCGCTGGCGCACGTTACTGACTCACTCAGACCTCAGCCAAACCAATATTCCCATTGTTATTGCTGCTTGCTGTGTGCTCCACAATCTCTGTGAGAGTAAGGGGGAGACCTTTATGGCAGGGTGGGAGGCTGAGGCAAATCACCTTGCCGCTGATTACGCGCAGCCAGACACCAGGGTGATTAGGAGAGCACACCAGGAAGCGCTGCGCATCAGAGAAGCTTTGAAAACCAGTTTCATGACTGGCCAGGCTATGGTGTGAAACTTCTGTTTGTTTCTCCTTGATGAAAACCCGCCCCCTTGATTGACTCATTCTGTGTAAGCAAACCACCCTCTCCCCTTCGATCATAGCTTGCTTTCAAAGGAAATAAAGTCACTATCATTTAAAAATGATGTATTCTTTATTAATTGATTATAAACATAGGGAGAGAACTGACAAGGTAGCCCGGGTGGGGTTTGGGAGGAGGATAGGAGGGAAGGAAAAGGCTACTTCCAAAGTTCAAAATAATAACAGCCTTTTGCTTGGGCTGTCCACTGGGGTAGAGTGGGTGGGTGCACGGAGCCTTCCCCCACGGCGCCCCGCATTCTTACACATCTGGGTGAGGAGGCTATGGAACATGGAGAGGGGGGAGAGCGGTTATACAGGGGCTGCAGCAGCACTCTGTGATCCTGCTGCAGTTCCTGAAGCTCCACCAGATGCCGGAGCATGTCCGTTTGATCACGCAGCAGCCCCAGTGTTGCAGCCTGCCACCTCTCATCTCAAGCGTCCCTCATGGCCTCATGTTCACCGGCATCTTTCCTGTACTTTGATACCGTGTCCTTCCACTCATTCAGATGAGCTCTTTCATCGCAGGTCGATTGCATGATTTCAGAAAACATGTCGTCTTGTGTGCGTTTTTTTTTTTTTTTGCCACCTTATCTGAGATAGCCTTCGGGATAGAGGAGGGAGGCTTGAAAAATTTGCAGCTCCGGGAGGGAGGGAAAAAAGGGAGAGAAATATTTAAAAAGATACATTTTACAGAACAATGCTTATACTCTTTCACGTGAACAACACTATTCACATTACATAGCACATGTGATTTCGGTACAAGGTTGCATTTTGCATCTTATATTGAGTGCCTGCGGCTTTGGTGTTAGAGATCACAGATGCAGGGCCAGGCAACAGAATTCGGCTTGCATGCATGGTAATCCATTGTCATTCGGCTTCTGCAACCTTCATAAAAGCAGCACCCTTCTTTCCCATACCAAGCAAAGCCCATTGAGTGCTGCGGTTTTCCTGTTAACGTTCAGCAGCAGAAACCAAACTAAACCCCACCACCACCCATCCAATTCTGTGTGAAGATCACTTTATCCCTCCCCCCACCACGTGGCTGGTATCAGGGAAGATCCCTGCTAGCCAAACACAAAAAGGTCAGGGCCAATGTCCGTCCTCCCCAACCCCCCACTTGGCTAACTGCAGGGAAGGATTTCTTTTCAGCCACAGGCAAACAGCCCAGTAGGAACAGCCACCTCTGTCCCCTTCATTAAATTCCCATATTTCAACCAGGTTACCATGAACGATATCACTCTCGTGAGGAGAACACAGCGAGATAAAGAACAGATGTTGCTTGAATGCCAGCAAACACCGGGACCATATGCTGTCAGGCTTTGTCATGCAATGATACCAGATTACTTGCTACTAGCATGGCGTGGTCAAGTGTCCTACCATGGAGGATGGAATAAGGCGGCACTGCCCAGAAACCTTCTGCAAAGGCTTTTGGAGTACCTCCAGGAGAGCTTCATGGAGATGTCCCTGGAGGATTTCAGCTCCATCCCTAGACACGTTAGCAGACTTTTCCAGTAGCTGTACTGGCCACGAATGTATCCTAAGTCCTCAGGGCAAATTAATCATTAAAAAACGCTTGCTTTTAAACCATGTTTTATATTTACAAAGGTACACTCACCAGAGGTCCCTTCCATGGCCTCATTGTCTGGGATAATGCCTTGGGAGAGTTGGGAGGGTACTTCAGTCAGGCAGAGAAAAAGATCCTGGCTGTTGGGAGAATGGTGTGCTGTGTGCTCTCCGCAAGCTCCTCCTCATCATCATCTTCCCCATCCACAGAATCCTCAGGCCTGGCTGAGATTACCCCCTCCTCAGAATCCACGGTCAGGGGTGGGGTAGTGGTGGCAGTCCCCCCTAGAATTGCATGCAGCTCAGCTTAGAAGCGGCATGTCTGCGGCTCTGACCCGGACCTTCCGTTTGCTGCTTTGGTTTTCTGGTAGGTTTGTCTGAGCTCCTGTAGTGAGTCCCTATTGTGGCCTCTCTCCATCATGCCCTTGGAGATTTTTTTCAAATGTTTTGGCATTTCGTCTTTTGGAACGTAGTTCTGCTAGCACGGAATCCTCTCCCCATATAGTGATCAGATCCAGTACCTCCCGTACAGTCCATGCTGATGCTCTTTTTCGATTCTCGGACTGCATGGTTACCTGTGCTGATGAGCTCTGCGTGGTCACCTGTGCTCTCCACGGTGGGCAAACAGAAAATGAAATTCAAAAGTTTGCGGGGCTTTTCCTGTCTACCTGGCCAGTGCATCCAAGTTCAGATTGCTGTCCAGAGTGGTCACAATGGTACACTGTGGGATAGCTCCCAGAGGCCAATAGCGTCAAATTGAGGCCACACTAACCCTAATTAGAACCGGCAATGTCGATTTTTGGTGCTACTCTCCTCGTCGGGGAGGAGTACAGAAATCGATTTTAAGAGCCCTTTATGTCGAAGTAAATGGCTTCGTTGTGTGGATGGGTGCAGGGTTAATTCGATTTAATGCTGCTAAATTTGAACTAAACTCGTAGTGTAGACCAGGCCCAAGGTACACATCATAAGAGTCTGTCTGGGAAACTACAGACCCACAGACAAATGTATAGCTCAGTTTTGTTTCACATGGTGCACCAATTTAGAAATGTGAGTGTTTGGTAGGGGAACCACACATTGAGCTAATTTACAAGTCCAGGGAGATACCAAGTGTGATGGGTTGGATCACAGAAACCTCCTTGGGACTGCCATCCAGTGTACCAAGACTACTTCTATTCCTGTTTTCCCTGCCAGCTCAGGACTCCAGCACCCTGTCTTGCTGAGCCAGACACTCCCGCCTGCTCCAACACAGACCCAGGGTCTGAATTACTTGCCCCAAAGCTGCAAGTTTACCTGAAAACAGCTCACAGAAGTGTGCTTGTCTTTAGCACTCAGATGCCCAACTCCCAATGGGGTCTAAACCCAAATAAATCCGTTTTACCCTGTATAAAGCTATATACAGGGTAAACTCATAAATTGTTCGCCCTCTATAACACTGATAGAGAGATATGCACAGCTGTTTGCTATACATATTCTGAGTTAATTAATAAGGGGAAAAGTGATTTTATTAAATACAGGAAGTAGGATTTAAGTGGTTCCAAGTAGTAACAGACAGAACAAAGTAAGTCACCAAGCAAAATAAAATAAAATGCGCAAATCTATGTCTAATCAAACTGAATACAGATAATCTCACCCTCAGAGATGCTTCAGGAAGTTTTTTTCTCAGACTGGACACCTTCCAGGCCTGGGCACAATTCTTTCCCCTCGTACAGCTCTTGTTGCAGCTCAGGTGATAGCTAGGGGATTCTTTATGATGGCTCCTCTCCTCCTCTGTTCTCTTCCACCCTTTTATATATCTTTTGCATAAGGCGGGAAAAGATTTATCCCTCTGGGTTTCCACACCCCCCCCCCCCCACTGGAAAAGCACCAGGTTAAAGATGGATTCCAGTTCAGGTGACATGATCACATGTCACTGCAAGACTTCATTACCCACTTGCCAGCACACACACAAACAGTAAGACACAGGTAAACACAGCCATCTGCAGACAATGGGAGTCCTTAAGATTCCAAACCACCACTAATGTCCCACACTTTACATAATTACAACAGGCCCTCAGAGTTATATTTCATATTTCTGGTTTCAGATACAAGAGTGGTACATTTATACAAATAGGATGATCACACTCAGTAGATTATAAGCTTTGTAATGATACCTTACAAGAGACCTTTTGCATGAAGCCTATTCCAGTTACATTATATTCACTTATTATCATGTTTTTATAAAACTATTCCAGTTACATTATATTCACTTATTATCATGTTTTTATAAAACCATATAGACTGCACAACGTCACACCAAGCGCAATGAAGGAAATAAAGATTGCAACAGGCTAGGAAAATATGTACAGTCTGTACAGGCCAATGTGGATCAGCAGAGATACAAAGACTGCTGTACACATCTGGTAAACAATTTTGTTTTTTTCATGCAAAAAACAAATCACCATCGGAGCTCCCATGAGATTTGGGACAATTGCTGCTCTTATAGGAACCCCAGGACATAAGCCCCACAGCTGTGCAAATTGCATCCAGTCCCCCAGTATTAGATGCTTTAGAGAGAGACCTTTACAAATCTTGATGTGGTTTTACTGTCTGAGCTTACCATATTTATATCAGGAATTATTGGTTTGACTCCAAATCTTTATATTTTTCTTGTCACTGTACAAGTTTTCATTTGGGGGGAGGGTTGTTTGTTTGTAAGGGGGGATTGTGTTTTGTTTGTAATAAAGAGCATAATACTACAACAAAATAAAAGATTTTATAACTATGCTACGGTGCTATTCTCCAATGCAGGCGCAGCTTTAGCATTTGGGTCTATCATGAAGCAGCATACTTTGAGAGATTGTGAATCTCAGCTGTGAGGTTTAAACTCTGGAATTTTATTGGCATAACACCATATAAATGGATGCAGTTTATTTTGTATTTGCTAATAGGACAAACAGTTTGAGAAATATCAAAGGAACATCCCTGAGTGTTTCCGAGTAGGAGAATTTAGAGTACATGGAGATCCTTTAAAAAAAAAAAAAAAGTATCAGTGACTGAATCACTATATCTCTTCCTATTCCTTTCTTCCCTTATCCATAAATGAAAAGATATAATTAGACAGGCATAGGTGGCACTACTATATTATTCCATTTCTTTATGTGTAATACCTTCTGCAAGTCTGTCTTTGTGTGTTGACTTTATTACAGAAAGCTTTTGGTAGTTTCATACTCTGTTCAGTAGTGGAGAAAAGAATGTGTGGCAACTGGATAACACTAAGGGTATATCTACACTTACCATGCATCAACGCTATGGCAATTGATCCACTGGGGGTCGATTTAGTGGGTGAAGACCTGCTAAATCGACTGCAGATCGCTCTTCTGTCAACTCCAGTACTTCACTGGAAAAAGAAGCATAAGGTAAGTTGACAGGAGAGTTTCTCCCATCGACCCAGCACGGTGTTGATGCCACAATAAGTTGATCTAAGCTACATTGACTCCTGCTACTTTATTCACATAGCTGGAGTTGCGTAACTTAGGTCAACTTAACCCCGTAGTGTAGAGCTGCGCTAAAGAGTAACTGTTTCATTATTTTTCCAAAACTGGCAAATGCCAGTATTTCTCATTTTACATAGTGCTTAAATATGTACATGAATAAAGTTGTCTTGGCTCACTTTATATTGGACTATTCTGCGTGCTTTATCAAGGTCAATAAGTGTTTATATATCACAATAACTTTTGAGTAGCTCAGTTTAAGATCTGTGATACATTTTAGTAATCCAGTGGGGTCTGTCTTTGTCAGTACTGTTACTGTTCTTTTCAACCACCATACTGCTTACAGCAGGGGTTCTTACAGGTTCTACTTGTGTATCTAGGTTGGAATCAATTCATCATTCCACTTTTTCCTCTATAAGGGCTTGACTTTGCATCTCATCTTCTGTAATCCCCTGCTAGTATGATGTACACATGCTCCATAGGAACATGACAAGAATACATAACTGTGTGAACCCACATAAAAGGGAAGATTGTACTCTTTGAGTTTAACGTGCTTATACTCTTCAAAATGCTAGTACAATTTTTGATTGGGGTCTCCCTCACAACTTTGCCTTATAATGCAACTCCACTAACTTGTGCAGTTCTGCAGTGTCTTAGAAACACAGATCTATGATTTTAAAACTTCGTGAGGACTTTTCTTTTAAGAACTGTTTACTCTTGATCAGGAGTCTAAGGAAACAACTAGAAAGTTACTGGGAGAGTTAGGTTTGTTTACATTGACAGTTACATTGACTGCGGCCCACGCCACTTCCTGCAACTCCTAGAATCATAGAATATCAGAGTTGGAAGGGACCTCAAGAGGTCATCTAGTCCAACCCCCTGCTCAAAGCAGGACCAATTCCCAGCTAAATCATCCCAGCCAGCCAGGGCTTTGTCAACTCCTATTGGCTGGGAACGGCAAACTGCGGCCACTGGAAGTTGTGGGTGGACGTGCATGCAAATGGTCAATGTAAACAAACTCTCTGGTGGCCTGCCAGCGGATTACCCTGATGGGCTGTGTGTGGACCTCAGGTTGCCCACCATTGCTCTATATCTATTACTTGCTGGAATATATAATTGCATCTTATTAAAATTCTCAATTATTTACCATAATACATGTGACTTATTTAATCAATATTATACATTTGTGTTTTCACTGTTTAAAATTCTATAATTGGGGGAGCTCCATTCGTAAACATCACAAAGAATGACATACGGTGCAAACAATGTCATAGGTGAACACAGCTTGGGCCAAATGTTTTGCTGGTGTACGTTGGTGTAACTGCAGTAATTTACACTGATAGAGATTGTGTTTTAGAAGTTGCATGTGGTTGTTCGTGTGTTTGATTTTAAACAAGGGAGCACCAAATTGCTTATACTTTACTGTAATAAACCATGTATTAAGGAAAACCTTTTTTTATCATAAGCTAGTCAATGCTATGACCTCTGTGAAGTGGATAACATTTGTGCAGCCACTTATGATTTATGCAACAAAAATAAATGGCAAAAGGGTCCGTAAAGTAAAAATGGCAATTTTGCAACATTGCATTTGAAGGAACTGAGCTGTGACCTAGTGTCAAAAATAGATCTTTGCTTATATCAGAGGTTGCTGGATGCATAACATGCAGATACTGAATATGTTTCTTCTTCTGAGTTGGTTTAATAATCTTGTCTTGTATACTGAATGAGTAATTCAGATTACTACAGATTATTAAAAATTAAATTTCAATGTGATAGCAAATATGTTAGAATTTTTGGAGTACAACTCTCTTCAAATGTTTGGGATTTGGTGTTGACAACACTCAATACTGCAGTAAAATCCTGTCTGAAATTTGTAGTGGAATCTGAGCATGACTTAAGTATCATGAGCCAGATTTTCAACATTGCCCATCACCTAGCAGCTATTGGGCATTGATCACCTTTGAAAATCTGGCCTCTTCGCTTAGAAGCCTTCTTGGGAGCTCAACTCTTTTGTAAATATAGCGCTTTCAGAATTGCTAGTGCTGAAGTCTTCTGTGATGCTTTGCATCCAAGTTCCTCAACACTTTACAGACAATAAATCAAGCCCCACAACATTCCTATGAAATAGGTATTATTAGCCCTATTTTACAGATGATGAAAGAGAAGCACAGATGTTGAGTGGCTCAAAGTCTTACAGGAAGTTTGTGACAGAGCTGGGAATGTAACCCAGATCTAATCCAATTCCCAGTCCTGCTAATTTATGCCTCAATCACACAACTATCCTCTTTCTCTTTACATATAAAATAAATAGATTTTGGCTTTGGAAAAAAAACAAATATCAGAGGAGTGCTGCAATAGCTGGTTAAAACACAGTGCACACATCTTTGGGTTCATGGAACCAAAAGCAGTCAAGAATTCTTAGTAACTGAGAGAAACCTAGCTTTCCACAGCAGGGTAAAGGGACATTAAAGTTTCTTGTGGGATTTCTGGAAGGAAAAAGTTCTGCCTTTTGAGGCAATATAACTTGGTGAAGTTAAGATGGAGACCTTCCTTTGGGACTGGCATTTAAACTTCAGGTCCAAAGATTAGGAAAAAGCAGATGTGTTCCCAAGGTTACACATGACATAACACCAGTATTAGTGAACTCCTGCCAGCTCATCCACAGTTCAGTGCTGATGGCAGCTTTAGAGATTACATGTTCTTCCATAAAGGCAGTGGGATAGAGCCTTCCCCAGAATAGGAACTAGGATTTGGAAGTGGGAATTCAAATGAATAATATTTTAGCTTAATGTATTGGACCACGTTGTAGCACTGTTATTATATAAAGCAAACAAAAATGATAATAAATAAGAAACAAAATTACTTATAAAAACAAGCATATACTTTTGTTCTCATAAAATATTGTCATATATCTTTATCTTAAATTACTGTAATGTACAATTATGTACATATTTACTCAGACTTTTAACCTACAACTTTCCTGTGCATTGGGTGCTTCTCTCATAAATTAAAAATCACAACATAACCAAAGGGCTGCCCATACCTATATGCATTTCAGCCCATATCCTCCTGAACAGCCTCAAAGAAGAAAGAAAAATATGAGCTTAGAAGCATGCCCTACAGGTTAACAATTCTGGGCACAAGCAGATGAAGATGTGGACTGAGTTCCAAAACAGAGATCCCATCACAGAGAATATTCTTCCAGCAGTCTCCTCTTGTTTATACCTTGAGTGCCTCTGCTGAACGTCTCTCCCCCTCAAGGCATACTGCCACAGGTGAGATCTCTTGCATTACCAAGAATTAAATTCTTTAAAATACTCTATTACAAATATCTATTGCAAATAGATACTGTAACTGCTTAGAACATTGCACCAAGTATTTTAATAATTTCAGCTCATTTAATCACGCCTCGTGGAAAAATACAAAATTTAAGTTCCCCATAGTACTTGGCTTATGTATCAAATCCTTCCATTTGACCTGAATAAAATGTTCAACACTTGATAATACCCATATTTATTTTGAGCATCCAGAATGAGGGTCATTTGCAGAGCCTGCCCTTTCTCATTGCATCATTTCAGTACACTTCCTGAATGTAAACAAAGGTCGAACAAGAAGCAAAAGTACATGAGCCTGCAAAGGACTTACTATTGCACTATATTCAGTCAAGTAGAAAGAAATATTAGGAATCTTTCATCATATTTCAAGATCTATTTCCAGATCATATCTGTCATGTACATATCTGTCTTGTACTAACCAAACCTGAATGCATTTTAGGACATCACTCATCCCTCTTGTAAATATAACATTCTGAGCACACATCTTATAATAAAGTTGTCAATAAAACATCTTAAATATTCTTTCTTTATTTTTAGGTTGATGTAATAATGACATATACTAATTAGGTTGAAATTATAAAGTGTTTATACCATTAGCATACACATATCACCAGCTGGGATCAGAAAGTATTTCCAGCATGGTATTAATTTGTACCCTTATTGGGGGTTAATAAGATTATTCCTTCTTCTAAAGCACCTATAGTGAGCACTGTCAGAAACATAATGCTGGACTAGCAGTCTGTTCCAATATAGCATTTCCTATGTTCTTATGAATGATATAGACACTGAACATCTGAAAACAAGAAAACAAAAGTTTTGAGTAAGATCTTTGAGGCACTATACATGTGTAAATTACTACAGTATTAATATTTTCTCCAAACATTTTCTGTATTTTTGGCCTTTATCCAAAACCTTCGGGTCTCTCTTCTGTGTGACTATTTTTATTCCTGTTCTAGAAATAGTCACAATTATTTAAACATTCTTCTTGTGCACAGCTTTCCAGTTAAAACAGTGGTTAGTCCAAAAGCCTCATTGCTGTGGATTTCTTGTGTGATTTCAGTAGCTCTTGCATCGTAAGCCATTTCTCTGTGACAAGGACATTTTGAAATTTTTCTACCCTGCTTCACTTGTCAGGCTAGAATATAAACAGAAAATAAACCTCAACTAGAAATGAATATCAAACTATGCAAAAATAACAGTTTCATCAAATTGATGATGACTAAAATGATTTGCCAAAAGCATCAAAGCCTTCATTACAAGAGGCAGACATTGTAGGCTGGGAAAAAAAAATACTCTAGTTTGGATATTTTCCCCCGAATAGTAAAGAACTGCAGAGCAGTTTATATTTACATAGATCAGTTAATTTGACATTTAATTTATACTGGAGTATAAATTATGTATGATAACCATGTTGATATCATCCGAAGTATGTCACCACTCTCCTATTATTCTAGATTTTTCCTTGATTCAGCTAGAGTACAAGATTAAACAGAGGATCTGTTGCTTTCTTATTTAAAATAAATGAGTTAAATGCCTTATCAATGAGGTCTTACTGTTTTTGCTATGACTTTTTCTACTATACAGTTAATACTGTTAAATGGCAGATAATAATCGTTTCAATATTTAAAAGTAATTGAGGGGGGGGTATTTTTTTTCTCATCTTTTTTTCCCCTTTGAATTCACACTTGTCTGCTTCATGGTTATGTATGCTATAAATAGAGCTGTGATAAAATGTCAACAAAATTCCAAACCATGTGAATGTTAACTCATTTTCAATTTAATAACCCTTTTATGTGAATCTGGGCAGACTCGTGGTTTTCCATTGTTGCCCAGTTTGCACACACGACCTACTGAGACACATAGAAAGCACACATAATTAATAATTTCACATTCATGACATGACACTTGTCAGTGTCAGGTGAGTTTGGCTTTCAATTTGTTTCCATTGCTTGAGACCTGAAATTCTCAGGGATGTGAATGTGCCTGGCCAAAAAACGAAACTGTTTTCATAAACTCATATAGAGCAGAACACCAAGTTTTGCACAGCCCCAACTATATATCCTCTTGGAACTCATTCTGCAGAAACGAAAAAATTTTAAGTGAGGCATTCAATGTCTGATGGTTTAGAATTTGCTTATGACTGAAATATCGTGTTAAAATATGTCATGACAATATAACCAGCTAAATCTTCAGCTGTACCAGAGCGGAGCTTGACAAAAGGTGATGAAACTGCCTTTCTGCCCCCAGGGTACAGCTGCTGGCAGTAAGCTAAACCAGCCCCAGGCATAAGTTAAAGCAGCATAGAAACTGCTTTAAATTCTGTGGGTTTGTAATGGCTTCCAGGAGCCAATAAATTAGTGAAGACTGCCAGAATGTAGCTTCCTTTGGCCTGGGAAAAGGCCCTTATCCTGGACAGGAGGGGCCCAGGAGCAGGTGGCGCAGAACTAGTGCAACCTGCTTTCTATAGGAATCAAGGAAATCTCCATCTGCCCCATTAATGGAACTTTCTGGATGCTTGTGCATGGCAAAGCAATCAGGCAGAAGGCCAAGAATTGGCATATTATGAATGGCTATCACTAATTCAGACTTCTGAATTTTGTTACAAATATAGGGATAGTTCCTCTGCCTGTTTAAACAGGCAATCTCCATTGACTTAATAGCGGTCCCAATTTACACCATCTGAGGAGCTGACCTATAATGATTTAGCTCGTACTTAATGAGGAAATGGGTGAAGTGCATCTTCATTATTCTAGTTTAAGGAGGTGAAAGGAATGCAAAGGAGATGAGAAAACAAATTACCCACACTCCAAACGTGTCTTCTCTCTGCTTCCTCTAAACAGAGCTGCAACGGGCTAGGTGTTATATATCATTACAGTGGACCAGTAACATAAAATGGAATAATAAATGGAATTGTATTATTTCTGTACCTGGCAACTTCCCCTTTAGGGTGTGTAGGCTCAAAACCAGTGATGTGATTTCTTGTACCTTGTGCTCACCGCACAGATGTGACAAGAGTGGCAGCTTCATCTGCAGGAGTGCAGGGCTAAGAAAGGACTGGCTCTCTGTAGCTTCTTTCTTCTTGCACTCCATGTTGGGGTATTCACCCCACATCAGCACTGAAAGGGTTAAGGTGTCTTGGAATTAACCTTATAGGCTGCACCTGGGGGAGTATCAGACTTGATTGAAAATTGCTAATAGCTGATAAAGCCCAGCTGGGGGAAGAAGCTGGGTAAGGCATAAAGCCAGGAAGTTTGCAGCAGAAAGGGGCTTCAGGGACATAGTCAGCAATCACTTTCTTGGCACTGAGAAGTGGGGAAGGGGAAAAATAGAAGCATTAACAATTACAAGTGCCACTCATACTGCAGGAGCTGCATTCCTCCAAACCACAGCAAGCCCAGATTTAAAAAAAAAATCAACTGTGTCCCCTAAATATTTAACATGCATAAGAAGAAAAAAATAGACCAAAATGTCACATTTCTTCAGCATACACTTAGAGGCTGATAATTTATGCAGTTCTTACAAACCTTCTCTTACTCAACTTTCAAAAAATGTCTTTATATCATGCTTGCATATTGTAATGATGGGAGCTGTATAAGCACATAGATGGATGAATTGTTTGTCTTACATAATGTGCACACTTCGTTACTTACAAGATCTCTGAAATGCAAGGAAAAAATACCTCCCCTGTTACCCTGTAATCTTCTGCCTTTGTGTTTTCTGCAAGGAAATATTTATTTTAAATAAACCCATTCTCTTTATTTTCAATACTGATTTATAATGAGTGCTGCAGTTCCATTTGGTAGTGTTGCTAGTCATTTAAATGTATACATTCCATTTTCCTCACTTTTTTTAATCATAAAACTAACATATTTCAAAAAGGGACAAAAATTGAAGGAATGAAACTAATACTACCAATGAGCAATGAAATGACACTTTCTGCCTGTAGACCATTTTATAAAGTTTACTTATTGAAAGTAGGAAAGGATAAAATTACCTTTGATTTGGTGCTTGTTTTCTGAACCGACGTTTTGTGTCCCATCTAAGGGAAACTACTATAAATTAGTATTTTAATGGAATGTTCTTTTATATCCAGAAACCTATTTTCCCACGCACAGGTGTGTATTGTCCAAGCCTTGATCATCTTGGCGCCTGACTACAGTAATCTTCTCTCTGGCATTAATGCCTTCATACTTGCCTCCCAACCCACCACACCCCCAGCCCCAAGCTGGTGTAGTCAGCTCTTTGACACCACAGTCCCCTATGTACACAAGTGGCCAGAGTCATCTGTTCTGGCAATCTCCGGTTGCAGTAATGGCCTACTGAGGACTCTCACCAGCTGGTGCAATTCGGAGCTGTTTCAGGTCTGCCCCAAGTTGCACCTCAGGTCTGGATTGATAGTTGGCAGAATCAGGATCGAGGAGCTGTAATGATGGCTTAACTCCACCTTCATGCACTTCCCTCTAGAACTGTACCAGGTCCTGAAGATCTGGCCCTTGTTATCTTGTGTTATGAGCAAGAGCATGATAGGTAATCTGGGTTTGATGTGATCGGGAATGTTGGTTTTGTATTGGCAGTATATTTTAATATTTTGCCATTTGGGTCCAGTAAGTTGAGCCACTTGATTTTAGAGGTATTGGGTCATGTAGTCATGATTTTTGCTGGGTTTTTAAAGGTGATATGAGTTGGGATTTTTTCTCTCCCATTTGGAAGTCCAGAATTTGTTGTTACATCTTTCATTATGGTAGCAATCTTATTTATACACAAATAGCTGATTTTGTGTGTGAAAGATCCCCACAGCTTGTGGTTAGATAAATTCTTCTTTTAAGGAAAAATTGTCTTGTGCATTTTAAGACAATATGTTACCACATATGTCTGAGGCTTCATTTTTCTATATTTATAGGATTCTTTCCAGTTCTTGATTTGGGTCTCCTTTAGAAAATTACAAGTGTTTCTATTCATTACCACTTTTAATGTATTTCTCTCACTGACATTTTTTTGTTTTATTACCTTAATACCAAAAAATAACCCCACATAAGATCTTAAGAGGTAAATGATTTTAAGTGTCAGGCAGGCATGCAATAAAAAAGTCTGTCATGTGTTAAAAATATCTCTGTGCTGACACCTCCGTACTGGAGGTGTCAGCTTCCTGGGAGTATTTTCCAACAGCATTCTGCTCTCTCTTCCTTTGTACTTTTGGATAGTTATTCTTTCCTTCCTAGTTTGAGGGAAATAGCGGGAGAGAGGGAAGAACAATCTTTTAAAGCCCGATCCTGTGAACACTCACTCACATGCCTAACTTTATGTAGGGACACTTCACAGGAGTTAAGTTAGGCACATGCATAAATGTTTCAGTATCTAGTTCCTATATTGTAAGCACTTTGGGGCAGGGGCTGTTTTATTTTTGGGCACAGTATCCTCAGACCACATAAAACTTGTGTTTCCTCATTATCCTGTGGATTTTTTTTTAATGTTGCTGTGTTTATATCAGCAATTAACCTCATTTTGAGGAGTATTTGGGAGAAGTTACTATTTATTTAGTAATAACTTTAAGCTGTATTTGCTCTAGCTGTAGAGCAGCTCTTCTGATGTCTAATGGTTTCCTCTCGCTATTTTCTTTAAAGTTAATTCAGCTGCTGTGTAACTTTTCTACCTCCCCACATTTATTTTATTAATATGGTAATTTGCCCTTCATTTCTTTAGCGTTCAACAATTATTCCTGCTTCGTATTCCTTTCATGGTATGTTACACTTATTTGTACAGTTAAATTTTCTACCGTATAAGCATTCCATTAATCCCTTGATAGTAATAGGGAAAGCTTCTCTCAGACACTATTCTTTGTGCATCATTGTGGTACAACAGAGACTCCAATGGAGAAGTATTTCTTCTTCCCTCCCCCCACACCCTCCAATCTTCTCTCTGCTTTTCAAAGTGCTGTTTGTTTGTATATAATATAGACTATACCTGGTCAGCTTCCTCTCCCTCAGAACCCCTTCCAGCTTCACCTGTTTGTTTGTTTTTTTCTCTCTCTCCCCCCCTCCCTACCCCCAAAGACTCAGGTCTCTCCCAGGGTTATGAGTGCTGTTACATTTCACCCCATATTCTTCATAGAAATATGGTTATGACATGAATATGGTATAACTAAGATATACTTTATGCAAGAGGGCTCATGTAAGTTATCATTGGAAAGGTTATGATTTACTGAATGTGTTTATCCAATTCATATGCATGTATCACTTTTGTGTCTGAAGCTGGGAATATTGACCATGTCTCTGTATTTCAAATGTGCTACATTGGATGAGGCCAGACAATGTTGGTGGCTTTTTGAAGACATGCACACAAGCATAAGGATTACCCCAGTAACTGTGTGCGATAGAAACCTCTGAGAGATAGCTCTACACAATGGGAACTGTTTGACCCAGCTCGCTGCAAGAAAGCTTTCCAGCAAGTGTGGGGAAGATATAAAAGAGGGACAATGACAACATGAGGGGGTCCTCACTCTACCTACAACAACACACCTGAAACCACCAGAGGAATAAAGACTGAACTGTGAGAAGTGAGGGTCCCAGGCTAAGATCTTTAACCTGTGTAAGAAAACCTGGGAAAGCCAAGGCAACTTGTTCCTTAAGAATCTGCCAGCCTGTTTATCACTTGGTGAGAATGTGTTAATTTGTATTTTACCTATCTAGTGTGTCAAGCTCAGTCTGCGGCTTTTGTTTATTTACTCAGGTAATCTGCTTTGTTCTGTTTGCTATTCCTTTAACCACTTAAAATTCACCTTTTGTAGTTGTTAAACTTATATCTTGTTTATAATAAAACCCAGTTTATGTAATTTTTAACTGGGGGAGGCAAGAAGCCATGCACATCTCTCTTCACATTGAGGAAGAGGGTGGATTTTTATGAGCGTGTGCTGTGCAGATTTTTCTATACAGTGCAAGACAGTATTATTTTGGGTTTATCCCCCAAAAGGTGTGTGCACATGAGTGCTGGGGGAGTCCTCTCACACACACAGCTGACTTCAGTCTGTGACTGCAATGGGGTGCTGCAAGAGGCCAGAGAGCCTAATTCAGCAAAGGAGGGAGAGGAAACCCTGGCTGGTTGAGCAAGAGAGGGTCAATGAAATCCCAGTACATCCAGTGCAAGAGAGTCAAAACCTGTTACAAATGCATTGATCAATTTCCTCTTTATATTGGTTCATCCAGCACACCATCAGGGGTCATGGCTTCAGAAGATTTTATTTTTTTCTTTGAAGTGTCTCAGCAAACCCAACACAAATCTGATGTCTAAAGGGTTAGTAGAGCCCCGCATCTGAATTTAAGGCAGCCTTCAGGTTCTGAACTGCCAGTGTTCATACTTCCAGCAAATAGGTCTTAGAAGTTCTGTTTCAAATACCCAAGTTCCTTTTCATCCTCAAATTATTTTTAACTATTATTCATTATATGGAATAAACAGTGTTCTTTACTATTTTTTTAAAAAAAAAATGGTAACAGTAAAAAACAAAGCACTGTGAGGAATGGAAAACTAAATGTATCTTGCATAACCACACAAAAACACCCAATCCTGAATTTGAAAGGGTTTTTTTGTTATGACTCTACAAAATTTACTACAATCATGTAGATAATTTTATATTTAATCATCCAGAGTTTTATTGGGGAAAGAGAACATTTTTTTAACTTTAAAAAATAAATTTATAGTGGAACAAGAATTTTGATGATCTTTTATCATTGCTTAATGTAGTTAAAGTCTTTCTATCTTGTACCGTATTTTCTCTCTTTTCTAGGTCTTCTGAATTGTTTGTCATTCACAATCCTATTAAGTGGTAACAAATACATTTATCCATTGTTAACAATATTAAATTTTAGACACCAAAGCTAGTCCAGTCAAACCCAAACTCATTGTTTTAGCTGAACTGATCTCTGGTGTTGTAATTTATAGAAAGAAGAGCCAGTATGAAACATACTAATCTTTAAACGCAAACTAATCTTTGATTGGTTTTTATGAACTCAATTTTTTTGAACCTTGACACATTACTTTCTAAATGAAAATAATAACAACAAAGAATATACTCCTGGGGAATTCAATCCAGAGCTTGGTAATTTAGCAGGTTTATGTATGCAAGGTTGCCATGGAGCTCTGTCAGGCACTTTGATTCAATGATCTTCCATATTGTGATAGTTTCCTTTATGGTATTGTGACATATACCACTAATGAAGTATATATTTGATGACTTTTGTCAGTTTTTTAAATCTTAAGCACAGAAATTTGTAACAACACTTGTTCTTAAATTGTGCTGCAAGTAATGTTGGCGAGCTAGAAAAATAGCTTCTCTCTTTATATTTTCATTACTAGTTTACTCTGCTTTTCAAACTATGGGAGGGAGCTAAATGCTGAAGAAATTTCTTGATGCCAATTTCAGCTGTGATATATGCTTGTACACAGACCCTTAACCAATGGTAAAAGGGATATACATAGGATGGCCAGCCCTCTCCTTGAACAAAACGGAACACCCTTGCCATGCCCCTCTTCTGAGGCCATGCCCCTCCTCTGAGGCTCTGCCTTCACTCACTCTATTCCCTCTACCCCAGTCGTTCGCTCTCCCCATCCTCACTCACTCGCTCATTTTCACCAGGCTGGCTCAGGAGGGTGTGGGGGGGAGGTGAGGACTCCAGCTGGGGGTGAGGGCTCTGTGGTGGGGATGAGGATGAAGGCTTTGGGATGCAGGAAGGTGCTCCGGGCTGGGACTTAGGGATTCAGAGGGCGGGAGGGGGATCAGGGCTGGGGCAGGGGGTTAGGGTGTGGGGGGGGTGCAAGGGTGCTGGCTCCGGGTTGTGCTTACCTCAAGCAGCTCCCAGAGGCAATGTCATGTCCCCCCTCCAGCTCCTATGCGGAGGTGCACTGTGCCCTCTCCAGGTGCTGCCCCAACAGCTCTCATAGGCCATGGTTTTCAGCCAATGGGAACTACAGAGCTGGTGCTTGGGGTGGGGGCAATGTGCAGAGCCCCCTGGCTGCCCTTATGCCTAGGAGCCGGAGGCGGGACTTGCCGTTGCTTCCGGGAGCCACGCGGAGCCAAGGCAGGCAGGGAGCCTGCCTTAGTCCCACTGCCCGGACATTTAACAGCCTGGTCAACAGTGCTGACTGGAGCTGCCAGGGTCCCTTTTTGAGTTGAAACCTGGACACCCAGCAACCCTAGCTATACAAGAGTCTTACCCACTCTAAATATCATGTCGTCCAGAAAACATATATGAAATTCTGAAGTGAGGCTAGAGTGCAGCAGCCAGTTACAATAATTAGATTTATGCTACATTTTTGGTCTTGTTTCAACCCTAACAGAATCTTTCCTGCTTCTAGAACAATATTGAAAATGAGCTATATGGATATAAATATGTGATCTTTAGCTCTATAGTTGCTGTGCCATTGCTTTGAGGCCACTTATTTCAATAATACTTTGTTTTTTAATTGTTGTGCTTAGTATCCATCTACATACACAAATGGATGTCAGGCTGGCTAGCTAACTGCATGAATGTAGCATAACATAGAAATCTAGTCCAAAATTACTTAATTGACAAATATTTTAATTTAAATCATCACCAGTAATAGCACACCTCTTTTATTCAGGCCTGAGGCTTATAATCATTGTAAACTGATTAAACTGTTGTTTGTATTAATGTAGTACCTAGGAGCCTGAGTCATGGCCCAGGTTCCCCCATTGTGCTAGGTGCTGTATAAACACAGAACAGAGAGACAGTCTCTGCTCCAAAGCATTTAGCATCTTAAAATGAGTAGGTTCTAGCATATTCTACATACTGGAGAGCAGTGACACACCTTTCCACTCTCTACATTAAAGAAGAAGAATTCTCAGATTCAGTGCAGTGTATCTCTGGCCAAATAATGGCTTGGGGCAAATAGTTCATGACATCATTGAATATGAATTTGCCAACACTAGAATGATTCTTCAGAAGAAATGAAGACTATGACAGCATTAAATGCACTTTCCTTGGATTTGATAATTTTCTTGATGAAAATTTACCTCTGATGTAACTTGCTAATATCTAGGCCTTTAGAGTTCTGCTAAAGCATGTGTTCTAAACATGTGTTCCATCACAGAAGTCTTTGAGAAATCATATTTGCTATGTCTGGGAGGCAGTTACCCTTACAGTGAATGGTTTTACAAATATGAATAAATTAATTGCTCTTTTGGTAAGATTGTGCGAATTCAGTTATTTGGTAACCACCAGGGTACGTACACCAATGCAGTGCTCATACTAGTGTATTCTGGGCCGGGTCCAGGCACCAGCTTACCAAGCAGGTGCTTGGGGCGGCCACTTCGGAGAGGGGCGGCACGTCCAGCTGTTCAGCAGCAATTTGGCAGACGGTCCCTCACTCCTGCTCGGAGCGAAGGACCTCCTGCCGAATTGCCGCCACAGATCGCGATCGCGGCTTTTTTGTTGTTGTTTTTTGTTTTTTGTTTGGCTGCTTGGGGCGGCCAAAACCCTGGAGCCGGCCCTGAGTGTATTTCCCCAGTAAGTGGAAAAAGAGGCAATCCTGTGTTTCTTATCTATAAGAAAACTAGCGTTGCTTATCCATTGACTCTGATATCAGTACTCAGGAAGAAAATCCAAAGGAAATAAAGCATTACTTTATTCATTCCTTTGTTTAATTTACAGTATTTGATACCAACTCCTTTTCATTCCCAAGTTTTCTGAATTAATGTTGGTTCATGTATATCTTCATTCTGTTGAAACTGAATATGTTCACCTACTTGCTCACTATAAATTTACAAGCTACCGCTTTTAATAGAATTTTGAATACTTATGTATCATAGAAGCATGTATCTTCATGTTTTACAGTTATGCTGTTAAAAACCAGTAGGGAAAGAAAATTGCAGGCACTTATCACTAAATATGCTTGAATAAAATTAACTTAACCTCAGATACAGTGGAGAAACAATGCATCATAAGAGAGATTTTTGGTCCACTGCCATGGATGCCATAGCACAGCAACTCTTTTAAGCCATCTTAGTGGTATGGGATATCTAGAGTGTTAGTCATAAGTGATAGAGAGAGAAAAAATAATTTTCTATTCCATAGATCCGGTAGTTTTTATTTCATTGTGGCATGCACTAAGAAGACAAGGGGTGTCTATCAATACCACTCTTATTTATTACCTAACCCTGAAATCTTCAAAAGGAAATGTACAGACATCAAACCCTTTTCATCGGCTCAGTACTGATGTTCTGAGGAAAAACTGGTAATGGTGTCTTAGGGTTTTATGCTGGGAAGTCCGTGATTCACATTTTGTTTCTGCAAAAAAGTCTGTTCTCTAAAGTCTGTTCAGGAAATAACCTGAATGATTCCAAAGTAGAACATAAGCTGTTATAGTACATTTTCACCTTAGCTGAAGGTGAACGGAGAAATATGGACATTATAAAAACAAAACCAAAGAAAAATATTTGCTTAAAATTATGTCCTATGTGAGTCTTTGGTATCTGGATTTGGGTGAACAGATCATTTTTAAACATTCATTGTGTTGGGCCTATTTTTTTAAGGCATACAAATCATTGTCTGATTTTTAGGACACCCCCCTGTATCCAAAGAGCTGTAGGTTCAGAACTGAAACTATGGCCAGAATCCAGCAGCCACATGCCCTCCTCATCCCCTGTTTTGTGAATACCTAGAAAGGCAAAGAAAAATATTTTAAAGTAAGCTTCTAGTTCTTTTTCATGTCTTTGAGGGCAGTACTGCCAAAGCCTTCATTTTTGGTAATAAGGTCATTGCAAGGTCTATCCCAGTTGTCTGTATGCAACCGAGCTGGTTCCTCTGATGAGCAGCCAGTGTAAACCATTCCCACAAGAAGGGGTCAGTCCAGGAGTATATATGAGAGCATAATCTTAAGGAATAAGCCTGTACTGAAATCAAGAGACTTTGGAATCTTGGCTTTGATACTGACTCCCTCTGTGGCCTTGGTCAATTCACTTAACTTTGAGGTGTGTCCCCAAAAGACAGAGTACGATTATGTTCAGAAAGACAATGGAAAACCTGAGAACAAATTCTGCACTGTTGGGGGCCAGGATGTTGCCCCCAGAGCTGGTACAGGAGTGGAAGGGAACCATCCACAAGCTATATGGGCATTGCCAAGACAGCTGCATTGCCATGCAATCTTCATGCCAAAATAGAGAATTAGCTTTGGTTTAAGTTCTCTTATAACAACCACAGATCAGTGTAAAGTCCACTGCAAAATAATTAGTATTCCGCAGTAACCCTAAGGGGGAGTATGCTTGGATGCCTTAAAAGGTTTTAAATATTTCTTTCTTTTTTTCAAAATATTTCCTTTTCTCAAAACAGCTCAAGTTTTCTCAAAGCTGAAGACACAAATGACACGGTGAGTCAGAAAAATATTTCTAGTGCTTTTCTTTTGTGTATCTGCAGCTACAACATGCCATTTGTTCAATCACTCTCGTTTGTAACCTACGTGGTGCTGCAACCTTGAATGAGGAGCAATACGCACTGTAGCAAAGGGGTGTGGGGCTGGACTGAGTAAGCTTGAACAATGGTTGTTTGCACACTTTTGGAGAAATAAATGGTACAGAGTGTTTTAAATCTCTGGTATGGCTGCCATTTTGAGCATCAGGTAGGGAGATTAAAAGCTAAGGAGGCTAAAGAAGGCTAGCCCAACATAGTGGTATCCTAATGGTGCCCAGAACTGAGTTGTTTGATCCACCAGTACAGTTGTAGTCTAATGTAGCATGTAATATTTACTGGAAGAAATCCCCTTCACAGGTTGTCTCTCAGTCAGTGGTTCAAGTTGGTACTATGGCTATGTGTGTTTGGGGAAGAGGATCTCCGGTCTCTAACACTGCATCTGCCTCAGATTTCAGCAGATTGATTGATTGAATTGACAAGATATTGTATTTCTATATCAATCTCCTATGTACTGATTGGCATAAGAAGCCTGCAATGTGCCATGATTCAGTGGTGGTCTCTCTGCCAAATATATGGTCCAGCTCCTCATGGTAGTTGCCGTCCATGTGAACTCCCTAGAGATATTCTTATTGTCCCTAACATTCTTATAATCTAGCTGGAGTGCCTTTCCAGTTTTGTGGCACTGGAGCAGGTCCCAGGAGTGCATTCTCTCATGCATTTGTCCAGATAGTCACTTGTAGGTCTTTTTTTGTGCATTCAAGATCGGCCTGGACACAGTCCTCTCCCTAATGTGCAGTGAAATCCAGGACCGCAGCACAGGGCCCCAAAGGACGAGGCACAGTTGTTATATAACAATTCTTTGACTCCAAGTGTATGAACTTGCCATGAGCTGAAATCACAAAGGCCAGGAGGACCCCTGAGCAGTGAAGGCATGCAGATAAACTGACCAGCCAATCCAGCAAGATCTCAAAGCAGTGTGGAATAACAGTGGGAGGATTAGCAGATGCAGAAAAGTTGTTTCAGGATTGCAATGCAGCCATATCTACTTTGTTGAGTGTATACTCATCCTGCAACTCAGTAAACCTACTTCCAAAGTGAGTGTATTAGCAAGAGTTAGTACCAGCTGATTCACAGACACAAACTTGTCTGGTCGCTTTATTGTGAAATAATTCAAGTTAACCCGCAACAACATTCAAGTGTGGACAAGCCCTAACTAAATGTTTGCAAAGTGCTATGTAGTACCAAGTTCACTAGAAATTGCCTGCAGTCCTCTAGTGGCAGGGGACCTAGTGTTGCACAGACTTCTCTCTCATTTGAACAATCGTCCTTAGCAAAATCTGTTTAAATGTTGGCAGCTTTATGCAGAATCCAGCACAACCAGCTGGGTGGCTGTTGAGTAGCAGAGTGCTGAGGAACGAAAAGGTTATTTCCTCCTCCTTCACATACTCATTGTTAATTGAAAAGGAGGTCATCTATGTTTGAAGATATATCCCTAAAGAATCCTCTTGCTGACTTTGTTTTCAGACCAGTCAATAGTAGTGTGATCATGGTGGCCAGGAACTAGTTACTTTTTGGGGGGCAAAACATTGCTTCACAGGCCCACTCACAAATGGTAAGGCTGGCTCTGATAAAATCAAATTTCCTAACGGATCTCTAAAGAGGATAAAAAAACCAATGCTCCACTGAGTAAAGAATTGGACTTGACAAGGTGTGTTCAGTCCTGCGGGACTTAGCGACAGATAGATTTTATTGTTCTGGAGGTGTGATCAGGGTCTATTTAAGGAAGACATTGCTAACAAAGTTTTATTTTCTATCCTTGTCATCCTGCATGTTGAATTGATTTAATCAGTCAAACTATGTATTTCCCTTCCTTGTTCTGGGTGGTTGTTAAATGTGGCTTTGGTAAACTAATAAATATTTAATAACTTTAATTTGTCTCTTGGGCTGTATTAACTCTCATTCCTACTCCATAAGAGACTATAGCCTCCAACTATGAAAAGCTGACTGATAGCCTGGCTCAAGTTATTTTATTAAATCTTGTCTGCTTTTATGAGGTTGTGGTGCCCATGAGACACTGTTTGAAATTTAAGCTTTTTCTTCACAAGGCTGTAAGCAGTTTCTGTCACTTGACATTAGACATGTTGATATCTATTTTTTTGCTCATCCTAAAGAAACAGGATTTTTACCCTGCTCTATGATTTTTCTAATTGGTTTTACTAGTTCAAGAAAAACCTCCAGTCTGTCACTGTAGACTTTGTACCCAAGTAAGCTTCACAAAGTCTTCAAGAATTTTTATTTCTCAGGATGTAGTATATTTTGTCAGTTCTTTGGATTTTTGGTCACACTTTATTGTTGTAATGAACATAAGAATGGCCATATTGGGACGAAAGGTTCATCTAGCCCAGTATCCTGTCTTCCGACAGTGGCCAATGCCAGGTGCCCCACAGAGAATGAACAGAACAGGTAATCATCAAGTGATCCATTCCCTGTTGCTCATTCCAGCTTCTGGCAAACAGAGGCTGGGGACACCATCCTTCCCATCGTGGCTAATAGCAATTGATGGACCTATCCTCCATGAATTTATCTGTGTGGGGTTTGGTTTTTTTTTTTTATTTTTTTTTTTCCAACGCTGTTATAGTCTTGGCCTACACCGCATACTCTGGCAAAGAGTTCCACAGGTTGACTGTGCATTGTGTGAAGAAATACTTGCTTTTGTTTGTTTTAAACCTGCTGCCTATTAATCCCCTGTTTGGGGGAGAATGATACAGGAAAGCCAGAAAAAATGCCTGAAACCGCCCTATATATGGAAGTTCAATATCTGAAGTTTGAGATTTCACAATTAGTCACCAACAAACTAAGATCAAGGATAAAACTCTGAACAATAGGTGCATAGCAGTCAAAAGCCACAGTCAATGCTAAAATGTTTTACTTTAAAAGAGTGAGGGAGCTTTCCTTTGTTCCTTAGAACTGTGCTACAATATAAATGCCTTACTATAGTATCTGCTATATAAATCTGCAGGTTAGCTAACTTACAAAGCTTAGGATTCCAGAAACCTGAGCTGAATGTTCTGTACCACAAGTCTTTTTATACCTAAAGAATGAGCTTTAAAGAGAGAGAGAGAGAGAGAGAGAGAGAGAGAGGAAAAGGGAGAACTTCATAGAAACATTCTGTGCTAATCAGAGAGTCATCTTTTGGTTATATGTGTAAGGTATCTGTATGGGGATTATGCCTTCCTGAAGCATTGAATAGAAGTAATCTTTTAGGATCAAGTGGTCATATTCTATAGGATTAATTTGTTGAAATTATAAAGTGGCAAAGGAGGGACAGACATTGGAGTGAAACTTTATCTTCTCTAATGAATATCTTTTTCAGTAAAAATATCCCTGTCCCCTTATTTCCATATGCTCTCCTGTAACCCTGTTTGAGGATACCTTATCTAGAAACAAGTAGACAGAGCTGATGCATGATGAAGAACCATGCAGACTTCTGTGGTTTTTACTGACCCCAAACCAGTCTCATGTTCCACATTATTGGGGTTCATGATGCATGTTTTACACAGTTCTAACCAAAACTCTGTCAGGTACAACAAACCTTGTATTAGTGATACTAGATATAGTGATGAGTTAAAGCCAAATCTTTGGTTTAGTACTTACCAGTTTGAATATTAAAGATTTAGTCACAATTTCTGAAGCAAGCTGATATTGATGCTTTAGATTGTGATCTGTCTGTGTAGAGCAGGTTGGTAAATTTGCCTGCTCATATCTCTCCAGTTCAGTTTAAATTTCAAGTATCGGTGTTTAGGAAGTACATTCTGATTTCAATATGTCACTCAAAATCCCCTGCCATTAACCATATAGTATTTTTCCGTATTCACATCAACTAGGTATAAAGAAAACCTAATTGAAAGCCTACTGTGCTCAAAAATCAGACTTCAGTTTTATTTTTGCAACCCATGTAGAATGAATAGGTTCTATTTGCAGCACTAAATTTATATTCTGACAGACACATGCAGGCTACTCAATCAAAGGAGCTCATTATTGAAGATAAACAGTGGGTATTAATAGTAAGCATGTCCATTTCATATTATGTATTATTCTGGCAGAAGAATATTTTCCCTTCCAAATTATAGCTGAAGTAATTAAAATTCAAGGCATTAATTATACATTAATGAAAACCAAACCATATTTCATACTTTTGTTTTGGCAGCATATGGGAAAATTCTGTCTCCTCAACCACTAGTGTGTTGGTTCAATGACAAATTATATAATCTCTAAAGCTAAATAGAATTGTTCCAGTGAATTAAGTTTGTCTGTGAAGGAACATATACAGTGTGTGAGGAGTAGGGGAAAAAAAGAGAGCAGTAGTTTAAAGCATTTCACCCAAATGCCACAATCGTTAGAGTTTATGAATGTGAATGAGCTTTTTTTGCTCTTTCCTGTGCAGCTTTGTGCAATCCATTGCTTTAACTGAGAGGAATGTGTATGCTAATGGCACAATAACCTTTTAATTTAGATTTCCCTAGAAGACAGCAATGCTGAGAGGTGTTTAATTCTCTGAAGGAGGAAGAGTGAAACCACTGTTCAGAAAAAGACCTAGCTAGACCCATTTTTGCTATTGCTATTTAATGCACCTTTGAAATAAAAAAGGCATTTCTTTTGCTACATTGTTTTATGTTTTAATTTTAAAACAGAAGAATTTAAATCCAGAGGCATAGGTCTGTCAAATTTAGCATCTGCCTTCTTATGAGATTATCCGTAAAATGTTATTTTTGTATCATTCTGAGCATTCATTTGTTAAGGATTTCCCCCCTGAATTTAAAAAGCCATAAATTGCAGGGATTACTTATAAATTCAAAACCTTTTGGCTGGTCTGGGAGCTCTTCTGCTGGGCCCAACTCATGCTGCCTGCTCTGGGCTTACAGACCAGGCACTCTTAGTACTGTTAAGTCAGATCCCAGCACAAGCAGGTGGTGGCTCCAGGCACCAGTGCACCAAGCGCGTTCCTGGGGCGGCAAGCCACAGGGGGTGGCCTGCCGGTCGCCGTGAGCTTCCGCGGCAATTCAGCGGCGGGTACGCTGAAGCCGCAGGACCGGTGGCCCTCCCACAGGCATGCCGCCGAAGCCGCCTGACTGCCGTGCTCAGAGCGGCAAAATACATAGAGCCGCCCCTGAACACAAGGGAGGTGAAAATAGTGTCAGGGATACCCAGTAGACAGGCATTTGCTGCTGCTATGATGTGCCCTGGTGTTTCCCAATTCCAGGTTCCAAAAATGACTTTAGCTGCCAGGATATGAAGTGGCCATTGGCATGGATCTTCCTCCCAAAGGCTGTCAGTCCAAGTAAGGTGGTCTTTGTAGTGGTTGTGATAAAGGGGCATTACAACTCCTTGCTGTTTTAAGCAAAAGACAACCGATTATTCAAGCCTTTTAGTTATATCAAAGAACTATGTCTCCTTACCATGGCTCCTTTTGAGCCCTTCTAGTACAGGCTGAGGGAGATTACATGGGCATAGGCCACTGAAAATCATAGGCCTAGAGTGCAGTATTTAATGTCTGGTTCCTGATAGTTTTATATCAGGAGTGCAGGGTTCTGGCAGGTAATGACCCTGATCTTTGATTTGTGCTGTTAATTTTGAGGCCAGCAGTTACTAAAGTTGCCACCATCTGTAGAGAGTGTGTTTGCATGCTTGCAGGAGACTTTGGATGACAATGTGGCTCAGATTTTCAAACATACACATGCAAAATGGTGTGCAAAATACCCAATGTGTATGCAGCCGTGACTTGCATATGTGCATTAGGCACAGATCAAGCCATGCATGGACATGTTTGAAAACCTGGGGCTTCAAATGATGTGGCCAAATTGTTTGCATTTGGCTTCTCTCTCTAGCAGTTCTTAGAAGTCAGTTCTAGAATGTAGCTAAAGTGGAATTGATACTAGTGTACACATTACCTTACTTGGTCTGACACTAAAGTTTCCAGGACCAATTTGCTGTGGTTAACTTGATTATTGATACAGATTATGTTTTACAAGTTAGCTGAAGATCTCGTGGCCAATATGACAACCACGGGATTGTCACGTGGGATTATTGGCTGTATTCAGACATCTGGCCACACTACTATTCAACCTAGTCATAGTAGTTTAATTCAACTAATGTAGCTTCTCTTAATTTAAAGTTATTTGCAAACAGGCTTTGTTTTTATTACTGATTTGTTTATTTGCCATAGCCTGAATTTGAGAATATATTGGAGATTTTAGAATATGATGCATCTGGTGGAGGAGAGCCTGTGAAAAGGGTCTTGAAGTGGATGGAGGAAAGCTATAAGCTAAGTGCTGTGTTTTTCCATTATTGTTCAGCACACAGAGATCTGATTTTTGTCAGCTCCAGCAGGGCCTAATATGTGCACCAACTTTAATGAAGTCTGGCCTATAGCCACAGGTGCACCAGAGGGAGAGTATGAATCTGAATTAGACCAGGAATCATAGTGCAGTTGAGCTTTTGGGATAAAGAATTAGTCACACTAGTATGGATTCTGGGAAAAGGATTATTGTGCTATTTGTCAGGGATTGCTAAATGCATTCTTCCCTGTTAAAAATTTCAGGTTGGCTAGTCAAGCAGTTTTATTTATGATGATAAATATAACATATATATATATATATATATGTGTGTGTGATGATCTGAAGAATCTGTCTATATACAGTTTAAGAATTCCGTTTCATATTGGGGAATCCTACATGTGTGTTTGTCAGACAGAAAATTCCATTTGGAATGTATGGGCCTTGTTGCCTTCTCTTGTCTTTTTACCTCTGTATTGCACTGAAATTCCAAGGGTTCCTGAGGAAAGACTCAATGGAGAGTCGTTAACCTGAATGGCTCCTATTGAAATGGGAGCACGTGGGACAATGGGATGGCTAAAGGCTAGGGTAAACCATTGTTCTCAAACTTCCCTTCAGGGCCTGGGGTGTAAAGCAGTGGAAATTGGTACAGTCCTTTAAAAACACAAAGACTGTGAATATGTAGAGGTGACTCACAAAAAGTTCGGGAAGAAGAAAGAGAGAGAGAGGGACATGCTTTCATAGCAGGGGCTCTTGTTCAACTGTGGAACGAGCCAAAAAGAAGGAAATCGACTATACGAGAGAGATCCTTCATGATTCAAAGCAGCAGCCATGTGCAGGAAGGGGATCCTAGACTCCTTATCACTGAGAAGTATTGTCCGGACTAAGGGAAGCGTACAGGGTTTTAATATTTGTCTGTATCTGTATCTTTTGTGATACGTAAAGACTAAGTATGTTTAGAAACCATTGCCAAGCCTACATGTCTGTCTCCTTCAACTATCACATGTCCCAGAAGAGGTAAAACTGTAGACTCTGAGCTCTCACAAGGATGGAGTTCTGGGAAAGAGTGGGTTTAAGCTACTGGAGCAGATAGTTGTCCGGACTGCTCCTGGGAGCCTAATGCAGCTGGACTGGGAGATCCCATTTCTGTGGAGGGGTACGAGATAGTCTGTACCAAGGAAGAGTGTCAGAGGAATTGGAACCAGCAAGAGTCTGGAGCGTACTGAGACCCAGAGAAGCCTAGAGAACATGGGGCCAGTATGGCAGGACATAAACACAGCAGTCCGGTGAGGATCCTGCCGAGGGAGCTGTGTGACATCATTGTATACATATTATGTTTGTTGTGATTTTTGATATACTGTCAGTATAACACTATTATAATACCATTACAGAGGGAATTAAACTCTGGTCCTATTTGGGTACAGTCACACTGTTGTGATGCATAGGTTTGTGTGGATCTAATCAAGAGGAAACCTATACAAATAGACAATATGGTGTGTCACAAAGGACATGTAAAAAGCAACAGAGGGTCCTGTGGCACCTTTAAGACTAACAGAAGTATTGGGAGCATAAGCTTTCGTGGGTAAGAACCTCACTTCTTGCATCTGAAGAAGTGAGGTTCTTACCCACGAAAGCTTATGCTCCCAATACTTCTGTTAGTCTTAAAGGTGCCACAGGACCCTCTGTTGCTTTTTACAGATTCAGACTAACACGGCTACCCCTTTGATACTTGACACAAAGGACATGGAATCCTTTACTCATCATATAAAGTTTTTCTCTGTAGTTTTCTGAAGACTCTCAATTATTTTTTGTTTTTCACACTGAAGTTTACTGAATTCATTTTGACATATACCTTTTCAAATAAACTGATGAGCTATCTAAGTAAAGATTATTTTTATTAGCTTGGTATATATACTCTATCTCATAACCTTTGAATTCAAAAAATGATGCTTTGGAACCTGATGGGTTTTGTCTGTGGTACTGCATCAACAAGCCATGCTGTTCTAATCATTTGACTCAATGTTTCTATATAAAGAACTAACATGCTCAGTAACAATTGTTTCTTTTGGTTCTAGTTTGAATATGGAACTGACATATTCTAAATCCTGCCTTCCACACACAGCCAAGAAGTTCAGTGGCTTAGAAAGAACAAGAGATGTACAAAAACATATATCAGTTTTATTTGTCTGGCAATTCGTACTTTGACATGTGACTTATAAGGTGCCATGGGATTACCAGGTGTCTGTTTGCTTTCCTCAGATTGCCAACATGATCAATTTCTTCCATGTTAGCAGGGGCTGGGAGCAAGGTGAAGATAGCCTGTCAGTCCTCTGGGGCTTGGTCTACACTACAAAGTTAGGTCAACATAAGGCAGTTTACATCAACCTAAATACGAAGGTGTCTGCACTACAGTGTCTTTCACACCGCTTTAACTCACCCACTGTGCCGACCTAATAAAACCACATCAAGGAGAGGTGTAATGCTTAGGTCAATGTAGTTAGGGCGATGCAGTAAGACATTGCATTGCTTATGTTGACCTAAGTAGTCTCCAGGAGGGGTCCAGCAATGCTCCACCATGACCACTCTTGTCAGTTTTGAACTCTGCTGCCCGGCAGCCAGCTACATCGTTAAATGCCTGTCCCCTTTTATAGTCCCAGGAATTTTTGAAATTGCTCTTCCTGTTTGCTTGGTGTGGAAAGCAAACATAGCAACTGCCCAGCTGACTATACCAGTTCCATACAGCAAATGCCTGGAGTACATGGGAGGTGGTGGGTCTCCTGGGGCTGTGGGGAGTGGTGAGAGGCTGAGAAGTCACAGCTCTGATCTAGCCATAGGAACTTCGACATCTGCGACCAGGTCGCTCAGGGTGTGGAGGAGAAAAGGTACACAGGGATACACAACAGTGCCACGTGAAAATCAAGGAGCTCTGGCAGGTGTACCAAAAGGCAAGAGAGGCAAATATTTACTCTGGTGCAGAACTGCAGACATGCTGCTTCTACCAGTAGATGCATGCCATCCTTGGCGGCGGCCCATCTCCAATGACAAGTGCCCTGTGGATACTTCAGGGGAGCTGGAGTCACACACCACTGCAGTGAACCCTAAGGACAGGGCCATCCCTAGCCATTTTGGTGTCCTATGCAGCTCCCCCGTGGGGGGGGGCAGGAGGAGGCTTGGGAGGCAGGGGGGAAACTGCCCCCCAGCACGAGATGGCAGAGTAGAGTGGGCTGGGGCCAGGTCACTCCACTTCCCACCACCCAGTGAGTGCAGGGCAGGCCCGACCTCTCCTACAGTCCTCAGGGGAAGGGGTGAAGTGGGGGGCGGGGCTGGGGTGGAGCAGGGGCAGGGCCATGGGAAGAGACAGAGCAGGGGCTGGAGGAGCAGGCAGCTGCATATTTTGCGTATGGGTAAGGATGGCCCTGCCTAAAGATGAGGTGCTGGAGGAGGAGGAGGAGGAAGAGTATGTGGGACAGGTGACAGGGGCTCCAGTAGCATGGTGAGCCAGGACCTGCTTTTGACCCCTGACTAGTCAAATCACTCCCAGCAGTCCAACACTGACAAGCCTGATGCAGGGGAGGGAACCTGTGGTTTGCTTCAGTATTGCAGGGAGAAATCTCCTCATGTACTTTTTTTTTTTTAAATCAGGCTAGAAGAGGTAGTGAAATAACCAGTAAAGGTACAGTTGCTATCTGCTTCTCATTCCCCTGTATAGCTATGCAGAGGGGGACCTGCGGAACAGTTTTTTTATGGGGTGTCTCGTGAATCCTCCATAGAGATCTCTAGGACATTTTCCTGGAGGTAATCTGCAATCCTCTGCCAAAGGTTTCTTGGGAGGATTGCCTTGTTTCTTCCCCCGTGGTAGGATACTTTGCCACGCCATTCAGCAATTAGTTCAGCAAGCACCATTGCCACGCACAGGCTAGCAGCGTACCGACCTGGTCTGCAGCCAAATGAATACAGGAGCTGTTCCCTTTCAGCCTCAGTTATCCTCATGAGTGAGGCTAAAATCACCACAGCCTGTGGAGAACTGTGCCAGCATTTAGTTCAGTTGCACTATCCACTTGTACTGATGCCCAAGTGCTACCCCCACCTTATTGTCCAAACTTGGCCCCTGACCTCCAGGCCATACACACTATGGGACTGGGACTGCCACCATTCTCTCTAAATCACAATGGGAAGTGAAAATGTTGTGCTTGTAACTTCTGTGGATCAAGGGAAGTGAATGCACTCACAATAGTATCTCTGTCCCTTCCACATTCCACATATCTACTGGGGCCACAGCATTGCTCCAGGCACTCCACCAGGGGGGAGACCACGCAAAATTACAGCTGCACATACACCCAGGTGTGAGAGCCTTATTGGTGTCTGTGCTTGTGAATTCCCTGTTCTTTCTCCTTTAAAGATACTCTTCCCTGTATATATGAAGTTTACTTCAGCATTACATAGGTATGTTTGTATGGTTGGGGAATAAAAATCTATTTATGGAAACTGAATTTGTTTATTAGTCTCCAACGTATGCTGGCTGCTGCTAACATTGACAGACAATAGCAATAGGTGCATTTGCATTGTTATAGTAGTGCCCACATAGCAATCATTATGAAGTTTATAGTACACTCCAAAAAAAAAAAAAGAGCCAGGCTCAGCCCACAACAACACACACCACTGAGGCTTACTGTTAAAATGCTCCTTCAAAGCCCCCTTAAGCCAAATAGCTCCTCATTGAGCTCTTCTTATACCCTGGTTTCTGACTGCTCAAAATCAGCAGACAGCTGATCCACCTCCGTATTCCACCCCTGTGGAAACGTTTCCCCCTTTTGCGTCACAGTTATTATGAAGCACACAGCAGGCAGCTATTACCATGGGGATATTGTCCTCACTGAGGCCTAACATTCTGAGTATACAGCACCAGCAGCCTTCAAACAGGCAAAGGCACATTCACCAGTCATTCTGCACCTGCTGAGCCTGTTGTTGCAGTGCCAACAGTTGATGCTGTTGAGGTGGCTGGTGTATGGCTTCATGAGCCATGGGAGGAAGGGGTAGTCTGGCTCTCCCAGGGTCACTACTGGCATTTCCACATCCCCAATGGTAATCCTCAGGTCTGGAAAGAAAGGCTCTGCTTGCAGCTTTCTGCACAAACCTGTGTTCCTACAGGTACATGCGTCATGCACCTTCCCTGACCAGCCCGCATTGATGTCTATGAAACGACCCCAGTGATCCAGTAGTAATAGCATGGAAAAGTAACCCTTTCTGCTGATGTAATCCATCACTAGGTGGTCTGGGGCCAAAAAGGGGATGTGTGCCTGCTATTGCCCCACCGCAGTTCGAGAACCCCATTGCTGCAAAACCATCCACTATTTCCTGCACATTGTCCAGAGTCACAGTCCTTCGTAGCAGGATGTGACTAAGTGCCCTGCACATTTGCATCATAGCAACCCCCATGGTGAATTTCCCAGCTCCAAACTGATTCCCGGTTGATCTGTAGAAATCTGGTGGTGCCAGCTTTCATGCAGCAATTGCCACTCGCTTCTTCACCATGAGTGCAGCTCTCATTTTGGTGTTGCTGCACCAAAGGGCTGGGACAACCTCCACACACAGTTCTAAGAAGGTGGCCTTGCACATCTGAAAGTTCTGACACCAGTGCTTGTCACCCTATACCTGCTTAATGATGCAATCTCACCAGTCAGTGCTCGTTTCTTGTGCACAGAACTAGCCGTCCACCACGTGCAGCTGCTCCACAAATGCCATGGCACACAGCAAGGCAGCCTCCAAGGCACCATCATCAGACTCACAGCTCAGGAAATACTGCAGGATCAGATGCATTGTGTTTGTAATGCTCAGCGCAATATTGAAGAGCAGTACAGGATCCATGCTTTCTGACAGAGATGGTGGATGTGCAGGTTACAGAGGCTTTTGAAAAGCAACATGAAACATCCTACGATGCCCATGGAATGAGAGGATGGAGAAAACTGCATCATAGGATGCTGAACCTGCTCCCATGAGGCATTGCAAACCCTTCCTAAATCACCCTGCACTAAATAGTGGTGAGTTGCACAGTGGGATAGCTACCACTGATCAAGTGCTGCTACTTTGGACATGCAGTGGTGGCTTGTACGTTCACACAACTTAAATTGACTTAATTGTGTAGTGTAGACAAGTCCTGGGATAAAGGGATTATTCCTAAATCCAGCTCTATCCCACAAAAATCTTTTAACTGAGACCTTGTTATAAAATACCCCACTATCATCATTGTCATATATTACCACATTTGAAAATCAGATATCAGTGTAAAAAAAAAAATTGTTCACATAACATTCGGTGGGGGAGCGGTGGGGGAATACACATTTTCTCGCCGCTATTCCATTCTGCCCTGGCTTAGAGTGCAGTTAGTGAACATTTTGTGCTGTTAAAACTCCCTTCTGTCAGGCAAACTGTTCCTCGAAGGCTCTTATTGTTATCATAGATGAATTCTATCCCATTTAAATATTGCTTGGACTGCAAACCACCTCCTATATGCAGATACTGTACTGCCTGAAAGAGATTTGTAGGAGACAAACTTCTATTCCAATGCAATGAAAATGTTGGCATAAGCTGCTACACACAAATGAGATGTTTACAAAAATGGAATAGTATGCCATATGTGAGGCCATTTATTTTATACACACCTTTTTTTCTACCTCTTTTCACACACACAAATCAAGGGAAATGGATCTTGTAATAAACGAAACTATTAAGGGGAAAAACTACCCACCTGTCTTTATTTTGAAGCAATAAAAATGTACTTGTTAGGTTTTCATCTAATGGGCCAGTCTAGTGAAGTCTAGTATGGCCTCAGCTCCCATCAGTCAATGGGAGTTGAGGTTGCTTGGCATCTCCTTTACTGCATGTTAGATCAAAATAGTCTGAGTAAACGTAAGTTATTTTATAGGCTAGTGTAAAACAAAATCCACCTCACAAGTAGCATACCTTCCTACACTACCACTCGTATACTGTGGAAGAGGGCCTCTTCCCTTATCTTTTTAATAGTATGATGTCTATCCTGTATGTAAGCTCTAGTATTTATTACAAATCTACAACATCTTTATTGTTTTTTGAGGTGGATCGCTAGTGGGGAGATTGGCATTGGATGTTTGTTTTATTTTTTACTAATATTTTATTAATTGAACAGATAAAATGAAAATTTGATTGAAACTCTGCCCAGTTTACCCATCTATAAACTGTCTGTAAAGCATTGCATTACATAAACTGACA
Organism: Malaclemys terrapin pileata; assembly: GCF_027887155.1. NCBI lineage: Eukaryota > Metazoa > Chordata > Testudines > Emydidae > Malaclemys > Malaclemys terrapin. The sequence goes on along the minus strand of NC_071513.1, from coordinate 30,494,601 downwards.
GAAGTGTTACATAAACTGTAAAAAGCCTGGAGATGATGGATGAAACGGCCCTTCTTTATATAAAGTCAAATTATTACTATAAAAGGATTTTCCCTTTAAAAATCAACTTGTGCAGCTGCCTGCTGGTATTCTCAACTCTGTCTCAGAGCACTGAAGAGCTTTTTCTTTCTCATTTACCTCAATAAGGGCAGTATGTTCATTTTGCTTCAGGTAATACTGTGAAAGAATTTCCAAACTAAGTATACAGTGAAATCTTTGAGTGAAATGGTCAAATCTTCAACTAAAATTGTTTTTAAAAATTCTATACTTAAATATGTCTCTATTGTTCACTATTTGCAAATAAAGTATTCAGTTAAAACCCCACACTCCACTGAAAACTTAGTGGCGATAAAATTTGAATAGACAGGCTAGTAACAAAACAATGGTCAATTTGATTTCAAAAAGCTTTCTATCAGGTCCATTAATAATAACGAATTGTCACCAGGGCCTGCTATTATTAACATTCAAGACTTCCTAATATTTTGCTATTTGCAAGTGTGTGTATCAATAGCAAGCCCTAAAAGTCTCATACCATAATTGTATCAACCAACACGTTATTTCATGACTATTCAATTGAATTGACTAAAATAATCTATTTTCTCGTGTAATTTTTTTTTTTAAGCAGATAAAACAGAGAGAGAGAGGGACAGATTAGACAGCAAAGAGCAATGGAAAACAAGACATTTGTAACTGAAAAGCCAAAACCACTGCTTTATAACAACTGAAAGTAATTAAATGGCTTTAAATAAAACAGCAATTTCCACTGCATTATCCTGTGAGATAGTGGTAGAACAGTAAGAGAGGAAAAGTAGGGAAGTAAATAAAACTAGAACTACTACTGTCACTCAGGCAGAACAAGGAAGACACAATGTTTTCTAATATTTATAATTTTCTGTGATGCTCCACGTACTACCCACTTTTCATTATTGTTTCATGAAGACAGGGAAGGGGTGAAAGAGGCCTCTTATGCTAAGACTGACTTACTATTACTACCATTGCTACTCCAGCACAAATCCTCCCAAAGTTCCATGCTGCTGTCACGGTGATTCATTGTATTTGATTTTTCAAATGAATTCTAAATGCTAAATTTCCATGATTCATTTGCTTCTCTCAGCTTTAGTCACTTGAAACTTAGTAAGTGATTAATATCTTATCTTATTCTATAGTACATGCAGTATTTCTTTCCCTGAATAGTCAGGTATTTTATACTACGATCCTCTGTTAAATGTAGATAATATCGCTCTTGACAAGAGTATCTGTTGCAGGTATTTTATATGCATAGGGGAAAAATATCCAAGCTGGATTCATTGTTAAAGAATACCATCCCAGTTTTTCAGTTTCCATCTGGGATACTAATGTGATATGCTCAAATTATAATTTTTCATTCATCAGGCTGTTGAACTATCTACAAAATGTTGATATATCAACTTAAACAATTACTGAAAATAGTATTCAAGATAAATTGGACAGACCTAAATACTAAATCAGTCATTTCCTGAAGGCTTTTCTCTTCTATCTTACTACATATCTAAGTGGGAAGAAATGCCTATTATCTCAAAGTTTCTGGAGAAATGCCTATCCTCTTTATTCATTTTTGTCACTCCATTGTTTGAAATATATTAAATTCTTTCTTCCTTTTCAGTAATCCTACCTTTCCCTGGGATCCCATTAGAACTCTCAAACTGTATTTGGGATGCCTCGGTAGGAGGAGGCCCCCAAGTTAAAACAATGGGGTTGGTGGACAGTAGGTGACCTGATTCATAAGTCATATTGAACCAATTTTACTGCATAATGGTGGTATTCATACTAAATTATTTTTACATTGATAGTGTGCCCAATGCTTTACAGTACATACAATTTGTTCCCCCCATCCTTTATCTGTGTTTTCTGTTTAAACTGAAAATACTTCAGGAGAGGGACTATCTTGGTGCAGTGCATAACACGAGACCCCATTTTCATCTGGCCCATAGGTGGTATTGTAATACAAATAATAGCCAAACTGACACATAGTTATATGGCCCTAAGTATATAACCTAATTTTCCTGAAGTAAGGAAAGGGGCTTTCAGTTTTCAGTGCTGTCAATTTGTCCCCTAACTTTCACAGGCACAGACCCCCCATTTCTCCACTACGTAGATGGCAATCCGATCTACCAAGGGTGGTAGTTGTGCTAGTGATTAATATTAATTGTCTTAATGGAGAAATTGAGAGCATATATCACAAACAACTGAATTAAGTGTCAAATCTTCAGAATCACATAAAAACAAATGTGTGCCCAATTACAGAAACTGCACATACAGTTATAGAAATTATACATGCAAAATATGTGCACTCAGTTTTTAGGATTTGGGTGTGCAAAAAGTCTTAATTGCAAATACTTACTTTAGTTGGTCTCAGTCCTGAAAATGTTTGTCTAGATGAGTGTCCCTTTGCAATCAAATTAACTTCTCTATCTGTGAAAGGAGTATTCACATAAGCAACAATCTTGATGCAGTTGTTTTCATGATTACCCTTTGATAGTACTAATTTTGATGGGTTGCCCACCTTTAAGGTACCACCTGATGTGCTGGGATACTACTGAGCCCACCTGTTCCCCTGTCTGGGCCCCCTTTACCCTGTCTTACTGAGCCAGGCTCTTAAGCGTCTTCTAGTACACACACAGGCAGGTCCACATCCAGCTTCAAAAAGACACAGGCACTGAGATCAGCTCTGGGAAGATTTAGCTTAAGGGACTTGCCCCAGCACTCAGGTGCCCACCTCCCTTGAAGTGCAAACCCAAAGATATATTGTCTTGCACGGTATAGAAAGACATGCACACCTCAAGCTCATCAAAATTCGCCCTCTCCCTCAATGTGAAAAGAGAGATGCACAACTTCTTGCCTCCCATTAGAAATTGCACAAAATGAGTTTGATAATAAACAAAACAAATGTATTAACAATAAAAGGCAGATTTTAAGGGATAGCAAACAGAACAAAGCAGATTACTGGGCAAATTAAACAAAATATGGATACTAAGTTTAAGATCTTAAATAAACTGGTTTCAAGAAGTAATTTCTCACCCTAAATGTTATTTTAGGCAAGTTGCAGAGTTTCTGTAGCTTGGAGTTATTTCTTCTTATAGACTAGACCCCTGTCTCAGTTTGGACTCACCCCTGTTTTACTCTCAGGTTACTTCCTTCGTCCCTTCAGGTACTTTCAGCAGTCTTTCTTCTTGGGTAGGCAATAGAGGAGAGTCCAGATTAACCCCCTCTCCCCATCCTTAAAAAGAATTTACTTAAGGCGGGGAACCTTTGTTTGATCCTGTAGTAGATTTGGGCCGAGGTTTGGCCCTCAGCGGGGCTGTGGGGTGTCCCACCGCCTCGCTCTGGTCCGGCGGTAGTCCGGGGCAACAGGCACACAGTTAGAGGCTCAGGCCCATAAGCAGGGGCTGAGTCCAGAGGTCCGAAACCCAGGCCCTTAAGCAAGGGCTGAGGCAAAGTCTATAGCAGCCCAGGCCCTAAATCAGGGCGGGCAGCAAGCAAACAGTAAGTCAGAGACCCAGGCCCTTAAGCAGGGGTTGGATCAGTTTGTGATAGCCCAGGCCCCAGGTCAGGGCGGGGCAGCAAGCAAACAGTTAGTCAGGTACCCAGGCCTTTAAGCAGGGTCTGGGTCAATTTGTGGCAGCCCCCAGCCTCTCTAGGCCAGGGAAAAAGGGGGGAGTGGATGGCAGAGGGGACGCAGGCCCTCCCACTCCACTGCGTCCCAGCCCGGGGCCCTAGCAGCGATGGAAACTCGCTGCTGTCAGTGGGGATCCCGGCCACAACACACTGACATCGGCTCTGGCAGTGCAGCAGCCAGACTGGGGTCGGCTGCCCCCGGGCTACTTCCACACTCCCCCTCGTATGGTACCTGGGCCGTCTTGGTGTCGTTGGTGCTCTCCACCAGCATTGGCTCCTCTGGGTAGGTGGCGAAGAAAGGGCAGGCTCGGCTCATCCTCAGGGTAGCTGGTACGGGGCAGGCTTGGCCAGTCCTCCTCGGGGTAGCTGGCAAGAGGTAGGCTCGATCGGCCCGCTGACTCAGCAGGCCGGTCGTGGCCTGTGGATGTTTCCCAAGCGGGAGCTCGGCCACGGACGTCTGCTCTCTCCGCCGGCCTGGGCTCCACTGAGCTGTGCAGGCGAGCTTTTATACTTCCGGGTCGGGGCCGTGACCTTAGAGGGGCAGGCGCCGGACCCAGTGGCTCCGCCCACATTGGGATTAGGGGAGGTTCGGCCCTCAGCGGGGCTGTGGGATGTCCCACCACCTTGCTACATACACACCCCCCCTCAAGGCTGGTTCCCGTCCCTCGGGGCCAGACCCATCTAACTCTCCCATGCGGGACAAGAAGTCCACGTTCGTGTGGTCCTTACCGGCCCTATGGCGGATGGTATAAGCATAGGGCTGTAATGCCAGGTACCACCGCGTTAACCGCATATTATTGTTCTTCATTTGGGCCAACCACCGAAGCGCGGCGTGGTCCATGACTAGTATGAAGGGGGCCCCTAGGTTGTAATAACGCAGGGCGTCACAGGCCCATTTCACCGCTAGGGCCTCCTTCTCTATTACCGTGTAGTGTCTCTCGCAGGAATAATTTTCGGCTGAGATATATAACGGGGTGCTCCTCCCCATCCACCTCCTGAGACAGGACCGCCCCTAGTCCTACCTCTGAGGCATCGGTCTGGAGGACGAATCCTCAGTCAAAGTCAGGGCTGTACAGGACTGGTTCGCGGCAGAGACAGTCTTTGAGGGCCCGGAAGGTGCTGTCACACTCCGGGGTCCATTCCACCCGTCTGGGACTGGTTTTGGTGAGGAGCTCTGTTAAGGGGGCTGCAATGGAGGCAAAATCAGGGATAAATCCGGTAATAGCCCGCCAGTCCCAGAAATTGGCGTACATGGCGCTTCGTAGTGGGTGGTGGGCATGCTGCTAGGGCTTGAACCTTTCCGACAAGTGGCTTCACTTGTCCTCCTCCAATCATGTAGCCTAGGTAGGTGGTCTTCTGCCACCCGATACGGCATTTCTTTGGGTTGGCGGTTAAGCCAGCGGCTCGTAGGGACCTCAGGACAGCCGCTACCCACTCCAGGTGGCTCTCCCATCGGTCGCTATAAATGATTACATCATCCAGGTATGCAGCCGCGTATTCCCGATGAGGAAGCAGGAGGCGGTCCATGAGCCGCTGGAACGTCGCGGGGGCACCATGGAGACCGAAGGGCATCCGGGTGAATTGGTAGAGGCCCGTGGCGGTGGTGAAAGCAGTTCTCCTGTGACGTGGGGTAGAGAGGAATCTGCCAATACCCTTTGCTTAGGTCAAAGGTCGTGAGGAAGCGGGCCTTGCCTAAACAGTCCAGCAGCTCATCTACCCGAGGCATGGGGTAGGGGTCAAACTTTGAGATGGAATTCACCCGGCGAAAATCGATGCAAAAGCGCTGTGTGCCATCCGGTTTAGGAACCAGGACTACTGCGCTGCGCCACTCACTTTGGGCTGGTTCAATGAAGCCCAGCTCTAGCATCGCTCGGACTTCCTCCTCGACGACCTGCCGCATACGATAGGGAAGGGGTCTTGTTGACTCTCGGATCACCACCCCTGGCTCCGTCTGAATGTTATGGTACACGAGGGTCGTGTAGCCCGGCTGGGTGGTGAACATCCTATGGAACGCCTGCAAGAGGCACCTGTCTGTTTCCGTTGCTCCACAGTCAAGGACTCTCCGAGCTGCGGTGTGCCGACATCCTCGGTCGGTGTAACCCGAGGCCCTAACTCGGGCTCTGGTGGACAGGGATTAATCAAGAGGCCTTCCCGCCAGGGTTTCAGGAGGTTGACGTGATATCACTGGGCTTTTTTCCGGTGGTTGGGCTGGTTGATCTCATAGATGACCATCCCAATCTTCCAGATCACCTCATATGGCCCCTGCCACCGTGCCAGTAGTTTGGACTCACTGGAGGGTAAGAGAAGGAGAACCCGGTCGCCAGGCTGGAACTCGCGGACTTGGGCCTCGCTGTTATATGTTTGGGCCTGAGCTTCCTGCGCGACTTTCAGATTCTCTCGAGCGAGAGTTCTGGCTTGTGCTAGGCGTCCCTGCAGCTGGAGGACATACTGGAGAAGGCCCTGAGTGGGTGACGGGGCTTGTTCCCAGGTCTCTCTCATGAGATCCAGCAGTCCCCTCGGACAACGGCTGTATAACAGCTCGAAGGGAGAGAATTTGGTGGAGGTTTGGGGTACCTCATGGACGGCCAGGAGCAATGGTGGGATCAACTGGTCCCATCGGCACAGGTCCTCAGGGAAGAACAGCATGTCTTTCAGGGTGCGGTTGAACCGCTCGACTAGGCCATCGGTTTGCGGGTGGTACACAGAGGTTCACAGCTGCTTAATCCCAAGGAGTCTGCAGACCTGCCGCAGCAGCCGGGAGGTGAAGTTGGTACCCTGGTTGGTGAGGATCTCCCAGGGCAGGCCCACGCGGGCAAAGACCTTGACGAGTTCATCGGCAATGGTCCTTGCGGTGATGCTCCAGAGCGGGACGGCCTCAGGAAAACGGGTCGCATAGTCCACTATGACCAGGATGTACAAAAACCCAGCCTAGTTCCTCGGGAGGGGTCCCACCAAGTCCATGGCTACCCACTCGAACGGGGTCTCCATAATGGGCATGGGGACTAGTGGGGCTGGGGCCGTCCGTGGGGGAGCAGCAAGCTGGCACTCCGGGCAGGAGCTACAATAGTTTCGCACCTCCTGGTGCACTCCAGGCCAGAAGAACCGGGACAGAATCCGTGCGAGGGTTTTCTCTTGACCCAGGTGCCCGGCTGCGGGGACGTCATGGGTGAGCTTCATCACTGCTCGTCGGTGGCACCGGGGCACCATCAGTTGTCTCTGGACCTCCCCAGTGCGGGCATCTCGGTCGACCCGATAGAGGCGGTCACACCGTAGCTCGAACCGGGGCCACCCCTTGGCCCGGGCGGGATCAATCAGCGCATCGTCTACCGCGGCCAACTGTTCATAGGCCCTGCTCAGGGTGGGATCCTCCCTCTGGTCTCGGCAGAAGTGCGTAGCGATCTGAGGGTCATCTGTCGGCATTAGTGGGAGGTCTTTAGGCCCTCCTTCCTGGCTCCGATGTCCCGCCTCTTCAGTTTCCTCAAGGGGGTCCTCGTGGCAATCCCCTTCCAAGGCGGGGGTGATATTGGGGCTCTCCTGCGCATGGGAGCCTAGGACGCCCGGGAACTCTGGCCAGACCCGCCCCAAGATCACGGGGTAAGCAAGTCGCGGGACCAGGCCCACAACCATGGTCCGCGTGACTCCGTCAACCGTCAGTGGGACTCGGGCACTGGCGTAAGGTCAAACGTCCCCATGGATGCATTGCAGGAGGATGTTCCCCAGCTGGGAGACTTCGGGGAAGCCCAGGCTTTGGCGGACTAGGGTTTGTCCACAGCCCGAGTCAACCAGGGCTCGGGTCTGGCAATTCCAACAACGACGGGCACGGTGACCTTGGCGGCCTGCAGGGGTCAGGCACGGTTCTCCCCAGCGCACACATGCCCAAAGCTGCAGTCCATCTCAGTGCAGTCGCGTTGGAGATGCCCACGCTTCCCACAGGAGAAACCCACAGGAGAAACAGGGCCTGATTTCTGGTCGCCCGGGTCGGGCTGAGCCCCGCACTTGGTTCCTAGGGGGACTCCGCGGGTCACGGCCAGTCTCGCTCTCGGGTCCCACAGGGGCAGGCCGAGGGGGACCCTCGGGACGTCGATACCGGGGCTCCTGACTCCCCGGGGGATTCCGTAGTTTGACTCGGGGGTTCACCCGTCTCTCGGGGTTGGGGCGATTAAGCCCCACATACCCAGCCCCACCGGGGTTTCCGCCGCCAGGAAGTCCTCTATGAGGGTGACGGCAGCCGCTACAGTTGGAGGCCAGTGGCGGAGGACCCAAGCCCTCCCCCGGGACAGGAGGATATGAATGAATTGTTCCAACAGAATTTGCTCGGTGAGCTCCTCGGGGTTCCACCTCTTGGGTTGCAACCATTGCCGACACAGGTCCCTCAGCTCCTGGGCCACCAACTGAGGCCAGGCGCCCGGGGTGTAGGACAGAGCCCGGAACCGCTGCCGGAAGGTTTCGGGGCTGATGTCTAAGGCATCTAAAATGGCCGCCTTTACTCGGGTATAATCTCTGGCCTCCTCCACAAATAAATCCCGGTAGACCGTTTGCGCCGTCCCTGTCAGGTATGGTGCCAGGAGGGTGGCCCACTGGTCTGGCGCCCACCCGGCAACGTGCGCGACTCTTTCGAAGGTCACCAGAAAGGCTTTGGGGTCATCCTGGGGTCCCATTTTGGTCAGTCTTACAGGCAGGGTGAATCGGGGACCCCCGTCCGGATCTCCCGGCTGAGGCCCTACGGGCCGGGCCATTGCCAACTGCTGTAAGCATTGTTGCTGGAACTCCCACTTTTGCACCGTCAAGTCCTGTATCAGCTGCTGCTTCTGGGCTCCCAGCTGCTGGACAAGCTGCTGGAGCTGTTGGAACTGGGTGGCCTGCTGCTGCTGTTGCTGCTGGAGCTGGGCCACCTGCTGTCGCTCCTGGCTCTCCGTCAGGAGCGTGAAGAGCTTGGTTATATCCATGTCTCCTGTGGGGGACCGCTCCCCCCCAGACCCCTTCTCACAGGGGTCAACGGCTCGTGCCCACATTTCTGGGCAAGAGGTCCCCACTTCTGGTAACACGTGTAGTAGATTTGGGCCGAGGTTCGGCCCTCAGCGGGGCTGTGGGGTGTCCCACCGCCTCGCTCTGGTCCGGCGGTAGTCCGGGGCAACAGGCACACAGTTAGGGGCTCAGGCCCATAAGCAGGGGCTGAGTCCAGAGGTGCAAAACCCAGGCCCTTAAGCAAGGGCTGAGGCAAAGTCTATAGCAGCCCAGGCCCTAAGTCAGGGCGGGCAGCAAGCAAACAGTTAGTCAGGTACCCAGGCCTTTAAGCAGGGTCTGGGTCAATTTGTGGCAGCCCCCAGCCTCTCTAGGCCAGGGAAAAAGGGGGGAGTCTGCCACCCAAGGAGTGGGTGGCAGGGGGGACGCAGGCCCTCCCACTCCACTGCGTCCCAGCCCGGGGCCCTAGCAGCGACGGAAACTCGCTGCTGTCAGTGGGGATCCTGGCCGCAACACACTGACATCAGCTCTGGCAATGCAGCAGCCAGACTGGGGTCGGCTGCCCCCGGGCTACTTCCACACTCCCTCTCGTATGGTACCTGGGCTGTCTTGGTGTCGTCGGTGCTCTCCACCAGCATTGACTCCTCTGGATAGGTAGTGAAGGGCAGGCTCGGCTCATCCTCGGGGTACCTAGCACGAGGCAGGCTTGGCCAGTCCTCCTCGGGGTACCTGGCACGGGGCAGGCTTGGCCAGTCCTCGGGGTACCTGGCACGGAGCAGGCTCAACCGGCCCGGTGACTCAGCAGGCCGGTCGCGGCCTGTGGCTGTTTCCCAAGCGGGAGCTCGACCACGGACGTCTGCTCTCTCCGCTGGCCTGGGCTCCGCTGAGCTCTGCAGGCAAGCTTTTATACTTTCAGGTCGGGGCTGTGACCTCGGAGGGGCGGGTGCCGGACCCGGTGGCTCCGCCCACGTTGGGATTAGGGGAGGTTCAGCCCTCAGCGGGGCTGTGGGATGTCCCACCACCTTGCTACACATCCCCATTCCCCTACAGAGGAAAAGTACCAACAATGTCCAAGGTGGTATTTTGTATCAGGTGATCTTATCACCTGACCTTGCAGTGTCAAAGCAACTATGAAACCAAGGCCTTGGCTACACTTGCGGATTCACAGCACTGCCGCGGCAGCGCTGTGAAGCACGAGTGTAGTCGCGCCACCAGCGCTGCGAGAGCTCTCTTACAGCGCTGCAAGTACTCCATCTCTCCGAGGGGAATAGCTTGCAGCACTGCAAGCGAGCGTGCAGCGCTGCAGGCGCTGATTACACTGGCTTCTTTACAGCGCTGCACTCGCTGCACTCGGGGGGGGGGGTGTTTTTTCACATCCCTGAGCGCAGCAAGTGCAGCGCTGTGAATTGCCAGTGTAGCCAAGGCCTAAGTTTATTTGCAGTGCCCACCATAAGGAACTCCAGGCAGATGGGAGATCCACATCTTCAAAGACTCATTGTCTTTTTCTAATGGCCCATTAAGGCTGATTGTTTACTGTCTGGTGGACGTTTCCCCAAGTACACACACAGTTGTAATTGTTACGTAGTCAATATTCCTAACTTCAGATACAGAAATGATACATGCATACAAATTGGATAATCACATTCAGTAAATCATAACCTTTCCAATGGTATCTTATATGAGCCATCTTGCATAAAGTATATCTTAGTTATGCCATATTCATATCATAACCATATTTCTTTGAAAAATATGGGGTGTAATGTCACACTAATGGCAGCAGCATTTTGACTGGTAATATGGAAAATTCTCAAATGTTCTTCTGCACAGTCATGTCTCTCTAATACTGCCTTTTGCTGATTGACTATGGAACTCTGTAGTTAATTTAGCAATTTAATTGTCTTGCGAGATGTCTGTTTCAATACAGCATCTCAATCCCCAGTCTAGATAAGTACAACATAAATCTGAATATGCGATCTTTCAACAAATAAAATGTTCCAAGTTGATCTAGAAAGCTAAATAGAGTTGACTTCTGAGGGTTGACAGAGAACTTTTGGAAGTATAGCACTGAGACAGAGGAGGTGGTGAGAGAAAAGATAAAAGGTTATTATACAGAGAAAGCATTTCTGATTCCACTTCTAAAGGTCGATTGTTTAAGAAATAAGTGTGTGCAAGAGAGAGAGCAGAAGTTCTTTACTTCCTGAGATGTGACTCAGAAAGCTGTTTCCCATTTAATTAAATTGGGAAATTGTGAGACAGTCATGGTATGTGCCTCAGAATAACGAGACAGGTCAGTGAATGGCACTGAATGCTATATCTACTGTACAATGAAAAGTGCAGCATAAAACATGAAAAGGTTTCATTTAAGGTTATTTTAGATTACTGTTTCCTTTTTCATTTGATAATGTGTTTTTCCTGCTCAGTGTGTTTTAATAGTCATTCTTTTCCTTCTGGAACTGGTTGACTCCAGTTACTTTATGGTCAAATATAAATATAAAGTCTTTATTAATGTATCAAAATGTGTTTCACACACATTAGAGCTTAGTGAGAAAGAGAAATCCTTACTCTTTACTCTCCCAATGTCACCTTGGTGGAAAGCCTGCAGGTAGATTGTCTGTAGCAACTGTTCATTATCTCACACCTTTAGGCTATTCAGTTTCAAAAACAAATTGAAAAAAGAATTTTACAAGTTTAAAGGAATCAGGAGGGAAGGATAAAACCCTTTATGCAGGAACCCACTTTAAATTCGAATGAAAGGGTTATAGATGAGGTTCATATCCTTGAAGATAAGGTTTTGCTGGATATATTACAGGCATCTTTCTGTACGATAGAGGAAGAATCCCAAGCTTCAGGCAGCTGCAGAAAAAAAGATCACTCAGAGCCATCGCCAAATGTACTTCATTCACACTGTAATTGATATAATATCTTTGCAGTTTTACTAAGGAATCCTCTGAAGTCTGATTGCTGGTAATTCCTTATGTGATAAGACTACTGTTTTGTATTATTTCTAGTTAAATGAATGAGCTCTCTCTCCGATGCAAGCACCCACTCTGATATAGCATTAGGAGTGACTGAAAAATATAACAAGCATGTACTGGCTGCAACTACAAGAAACATCCGAAGAAGTGAGGTTTTTACTCACGAAAGCTTATGCCCAAATAAATCTGTTAGTCTTTAAGGTGCCACCAGACTCTTTGTTGTTTTTACAAGAAACAGACTTTGTTGCTCAGTGGGAAGTGCCTTAGCAGAGAATAAAGCCAGACATGTGACCATCAGCTTTTCGCTATAAATAAAGGGATTAGAGCCCATCCAACTCCCATTAAAGTCAAAGAAGAGAGCTGGCTCTTAGTTGGTATGATTCTTAATTGCACAGTTGTCATGAGTCAATTGAAGCTGAAGCCACTCTGGCCAACTGCACCAATGTGGAATTATTTTAAAATGTGTTTCAAGATGGATTAAACAGGCCATGTGATCATCTTGGCATAAGCAAAATTATAGTAAATCAAAATGACAGCAAAAGCATTAGTTTGAAGTATGTATTTATTGCACATTAAATTGGCTCAAACATACATTACTTTATCAGATTAAAAAATGGTGTATCCGAAACGTACTGATGATAAAACAATGACACCCCAATAGCTGTGACACTTTCCTGCATGAAGTTTGCAAGGTTTATGGCAGGTGTTAGTGCAACAAAATATGGAAATAATATTAATCAGAAGGAATATTTAATAGTGTTGATTTCTTTACAGCATACATTAGAATAGGCATTGCAGAATCTGTACAACTGCTATGAACTTGGCATAGAAATATGTCTGAATTTGTGGGTAATTCTTCCCATTAATTGCCTCATAAAATTAGAATGAGCTAAATCCTTTTAAGATACTGTCGCTCTTTTTCTTCTCACTTTCCATTTAAAAAAAAAAGTGGGTGGGGGGAGCAAGCCATAACCTTTCTGTTAAAAACTGCAGTTTCTCAGTTGCTTTATATAGTTACCTCCAGATTGTCCACTGTATCATTTTGCTAACTTCTGCAGCTCTTCACATTTTTTTTATCCTTATGATAGCTATTCTCTTCTTGACCTTACCCCCACACATGCACATACATTATTTATTTCAGCAATCACCTTCTACCGCAACATGGTTAAATGTGGAGAATGCAAATTTATTAAGTTATAAACCAATAATGAACCACTCACTAAGCTACCTGGCAAGGCCCTTCCACTGCAGAATTTAACTGGGCACCAATGGTTGTGGATTCTACAAACCTGAGAATGAGTATAAAGACAATACCCCTTTCTACATTCCTGTGCCTTCCCAGGGATCCTGGCAGGCAGTCATAGTCCCAAGTCATTCCCCTCATCTTCACCCAAGGTAGGAGAGAGGAGATAAGGGGAGCCCCACAGTCCACAAGGCATGCACTATGCTGTCTCATGCAATGTTGTTTGCATCCCATGCCCAAGCAGCTCATTCTTAACACACCCACCAGACTGGAATCTGCTATTATCCCCTGTCTATCCCCTCATGTTTCTGGGCATCTAGAAATGAATCCACCCATTGCCTGAGGTCCTCCAAGAAAATTTCTGACCCATGTCAGATAAATGTACTCCATCCATTCTAAACAGCTCTGGGGAGGTATAAATAATTCTTGAATGGGAAATCTCTGAACCCCCTAAGGTGATGATATACTTACTAATTTCCTGATTCACTTCTTCTACACCTGGTTGATATTTACTGGTTGGGCAATTATTCACCAAAACCCATCTTGGAATCATCTCTGATCCCCAGAGTAGGACACTGCTAGAGGGACAGCCCACCTACAGCAGAAGGGACTGGAGAGCCAGAGTTCTCCCACCCAAAGGGAGGGAAGGGGGTGGCACATGTCTCCACTGCTCTCAGAACCAACAATTACATAACAGAGTTAGTGAAGTGAGAATTTTATAAATATCTTTTCTTGGGGGATTTTTTGGAAAGGTTTTTAAAAAATGTGTATCTCAGAAGTATTTGAATGGAGAGAGGATAAAGATTATGTTCTTGGCATAACAAGCAGTATGGCCATTTAATTCAGCTGTCCATCTTGCCTGTTTCATGTCTGTGCTTTGTCTTCCCTGGACCCTAAGAACATTAACTTTCACACACAAAAATTTGCTTAACTTTCTTTACCTTCTTTCTTTAGTAAAACAAACTTTCTGTATCTTTAATAAACACTTTAACATTAAAGACATCTTGTGCTCTGTAGAGCTGGTAAATTCTCCCCTTAAAACTCTTTTTTCAGGGTTAATATGTGTGATACTGTATTTACAAATAGGATCTGGTCCTTCTGTAAAAGACAATGTAAAAACTCCTATTAACTGTAGAAGGAGCAGCCTTATAAATATTCAAAATACTAAAGTAAAAACATAATGTCACAAACATAATGGCACTGTTTTAAATTATATTTCAGTAGCCCTACAAACTGAACCCCTGCTGCTAATTCCTTTTATTAACATTCTAAGCTTTGATTAAGCATCCAGAATTCAGGTGCATCTCTGAACTGAATTAAATCCAGGCCACCAACATAGTAACAGGCCATGGGGCTGCGGTGGAACCCCTGTGACGGCTGCTGTAGCCTATGGAATAGTGTGTGTGTTAAAGTAGCACAAAGGGTGGCATGGAGGGGATAAATAAAAAAGATACACTATCTACTTGAGACTGACACTTAGACACCTTCCATGACTCAAAGGACACAGAAGCCTTCCCTGTGTGTGGCCACTCTTTCTGTGCTGCCACATTGTGGGGCTTGCATGATGGAGATGGCTTCCTGTGAGCCTTGTGCAGCTGTGTGGTTTTGAACTAAGGAGGGCAACTATTAGGTGGTAGATGAAGTAGGATAAATTTAAGGAACAGCAGCAGGCTACAATAGAGAGAGGAGGAACAATAGGGGAAAATAGTGGGTGCTAATCTGGTGGATATGGAGGAGAAGGAATTTTTTTTAAGCGCTCATAGCACAGTCTTACATTTTTAGTATGATTTTTAAGTTAAATACACTGTTTTTTGGCTACTATAAGAAAATTAGAGAGATCATTTGGGTCAGATGTGGTGGATATTTGCAGTAGGCAACTGTTGTGTTTTGTTTCCTCATTTGTCAAAAAGTGACCCCAAATATTTTTTCTTATTTTTTTGTACTAGAAAATAGCTTATGGAGCTTTCTGGTAGAACAGTTATGTGAAAAAACAAAACAAAACAAAACAAAACAAAACAAAACAAAACAGGTAAATGTATATAGGAGGTTCCAAGATGAATGTTAGCACTGTTTTCCTGTCACTGATAACACACTTTGTTTCTAGTTCATACAGACCTATAGCAGTATCAACCATTACAATATACATATTAAAATAAGGATGGTTCTTTTAAAATTCACCAAAAAGTGAAATAATATGAACCTTAGAATTCATTAGGTGAGTTTAGGCTTTGACTGACTTTATTGCAAAACATTTCCAAACCTGTATGAAAAATACACAATGTGAGAAAATAGATGGAAAGGAAAACTGTTGCGGGCGGGGCCGGAGATGAATGTTTCATGTAGATTCCTCTACAGTAAAATTTTAAGATTCCCTAAAATCTTTGTGAAATTCTAAATGGGTCATTCTAGTGTGAAAATGATGACTTTTTTTCACAAAAGAGATAATTTTACTTTATAGAAATAATGAACATTCATGCTTTTTCCCAGAAGACAAAATGTAGTTTTCACCTAAAATAGTCTTTATTAATGAAAATGATCACATTTTCATGCAAACAAAACTCACAAATGGTGAAAATAACACTTAAAACAAATTTGAGATGAAAAAATTAGTGGTTTCATACACCTTTCACTTATCTTCATGCTGGGCTAATTTCAGAGAACTGCTCACTAGAGCTGTGCAAATAACAGCTTTTCTTCTTCGAGTGATTGTTCATGTCCATTCCAACCAGCTGTGTGTGCACTGCGTGCACACCAGCCAGAAGATTTTTCCCTTAGCAGCATCCATAAGGTCGGCCTGAGCGCCCCCTGGAGTGGCGCCTTCATGGCGCCCAATATAGGGCCCTGCCGACCCTCCACCCCCTCAGTTCCTTCTTACTGCTGGTGACAGCTAACTGGAACTTCGCTTGCTCCTACAGCAAGCGCTCTAGCAGTTTCTGATAGCATATCGTGTATATAGTTAATAGTTGTTCCTTATAGTTTAGTTAGTTGGTTTGGGGGCTCCCCCACACACAATGTTCCCCCTCCTGGGGTATGCCCGAGTCTCCAGGGTTTAAGCTCTGTGAGGCCTGTGGCAAGTTTATGCCCAAGAGTGATCCTTACTCTTCCTGCTTGCGGTGCCTTGGTGAGAGTCACCAGAAGAAGTGCCATATCTGCAAGGTTTCCATCCCAGAACTCTCAAAAACTGAGCACGTCCTCATCGGTGTGCAGTGCTCCGGCACCAATAGCGTGCGAAATGGCCCCGACTAAGGACTCTAAGGCCCCTCGGTACTGCCACAGCTCGGGCCATAAGAAGTCGGCCTCAGCATGGCACCGTTCTCCATCCCCAGTGCCGGTAAAGAAGAAGAGGTCGGTAAGGGGTCAATCGCCTCTCTTGAAACCTAAGGGGTCTGCGGTATCCATGGGTGTGTCAGGACAGACCACCCCCTCCTTCCTTCCACTGAGGGTCTTGATGACTCCTGCCCCAGCCGGGGTTCAGTTGAGTCCAAACCCTCCTTGGTTCCCGGACCACCAAGGGGACATACAGCTACCAACGACGCCAGAGGCGTTCGAGGCGACTGCAGACCTGATGCGCTTCCCGATGCCATCCTCCCCACAGAGGAGGGATAAGTCACCGGTGACTGGGCGCCCCCGTTCCACTCCAGAGGCAAGCCTGCCATGATGGCCTGCCGGTCTCCATCACCACCACCCACACAGACAGAAGGGCTGCACCGTTCCCTGGCTTCGCGGCACTGCTCGCTGGTGACCCAGGGTACTGCGCCTCCGTGGTCCTCCTCCTTGGAGACCTCGGAGTCGGAGATGGGCTCTTATCGCTCCAGCAGATCACGGAGCAGGAGGTCCAGGTCTCGACGGAGTCACCAGCCATACCCGGCACCATGGCAGCAACAGTGGCAGCCGTCTGCTCAATAGTCCTACTGAACACCCTGGGCTTACCATCAGAGCCAGGGTCAAGTCCATGGTCCGCAATCCAGGACTGCGTTGGTGTCTTCGGCATCTTTCGTGCCACAGACAGTGCTGGCACCACCGCCAGTAGCACCATCGTCTGAGGGAGCGGCATTTCTGGCACAACCAGCTCCAGCACAGTATCTCTAGACAATGACACCACCAGGGGCTCCAATTTCGACCCCACCAGCAACGTCGGGCTCAGCACCACCGGATTTGTCTGCCCTGGCACCAGCTGCAGTGCCAAATCCCCCATCAGCACTGGCACCAGAGCTCAAGGGACGAGGGACCCCAGAGGGGCTGAGGTTAGCGAATGGGACCCGCTATCCATCCTCTCATCTTCGTCCTTGCCAGATGAAGCGGTCACGGGGAATCGATAGCCCTGGCTCTCGAGGACAACCGTGTTCTCCAGGAGCTATTGAGACGGGCCACTCAAAGCCTGGGGAAACATGCCAAGGAGGTGGAGGAGGATTTGGACCCTGTTGTGGATGTCCTTGCTTCCTCCGGCCCATACAGGATTGCTCTGTCATTGATAAAAACAGTAGTTGACACATCCAAAAAATCTGTGGCAGACCCCCGCTTCTCTGGCCCCTACAACCAAGAAAACCAAGCGGCGCTACTTCGTACTAAGGGGTATGAACACCTTTATACCCACCCTCCCCCAGACTCTTTGGTGGTCAATGCGGCCAATCAGAGAGAGCGCCAGGGGTTCCAAGTCTCCACCCCTAAAAATAGGGATGCCAAGAAGCTGGACCTATTTGGCCGAAAGGTCTATTTGACCGGGGGCCTGCAGCTCCGCAGCCAACCAGCCATTGTAATCCGCTATGGACATAACACCTGCTTGGCAATGGCTAAGTTCGCAGAGCTCCTGTCTCAGGACTTTCAGGTGGAGTTCTCCGCACTTGTGGAGAAGGGGAAATTGGTTTCCTGGGCCTCTCTGCAAGAGGCTCTGGATGCAGCGGATGCAGCCTCGCGCACGCTGGCCACAAGGGTGGTGATGAGGCAAGGCTTCTGGCTACAGGTCTCTGGTCCTCCCCACAAGGTCCAGCAGACCACACAGGACCTCCCCTTTGAGGGATCCTCCCTTTTCTCTGAAAAAACAGATAAGAGACTTCACAGTTTGAAGGACTCTAGGGCTACTCTGCGCTCGCTGGGGCTCCACACGCCAGCTACCCAGCGCAGGCATTTTAGGCTTCAGCCTGCCCGTCAGCCTTACCAGCTGCAGAACCGCCAGGACATTCCACGTAGGCAAAACAAGAGTGGTAGAAGGAGGAAACGTCTCTCCTCTGGGCAAAACTCTGGCCAGCCCAAACCTCCGCCCAGGCCTAGACCACCCTTTTGAAGGTGCGGTCGAGCACAGCTCACCAGTAGGGACTCTGGATCCTTCTCCTCTTACCTTCTTGTCCCATGTATCCCCTTTCTGCCATGCCTGGTCCCGAATGTCTTTAGACCGTTGGATGCTCTGCATGGTAGAGAGGGGATATTCCATCCAATTCTGTGCCCCCCCTCCCCTCCAACCCCCTTCCCCGTCCCTCTTCAGGGACCCCTCTCACGAGCAACTTCTAATTCAAGAAATGCAGTCCCTCCTCTTGGTGGGGGCAGTGGAGGAGGTTCCTCAGGAGCTAAGGGGCAAGGGATTTTACTCCCAGTATTTCCTAATACCAAAGGCCAAGCGGGGCCTCAGATCCATCTTGGACCTGCGGCAGCTCAACAAGTTTGTAAAGAAACTCAAGTTCCTCGTGGTCTCACTAACCTCCATTATCCCTTCACTGGATCCGGGAGACTGGTACGCTGCCCTCAACTTGAAGGACGCGTAATTTCACATCGCAATAGTACCACATCACAGACGCTACCTCTGATAGTGGCCGCTGCTCACCACGAATCTGCTTGCCGTCATTGCAGCATTCCTGCACAAGTGCCAGATACAGGTTTTTCCTTACCTCAATGACTGGCTGATCAAGGACCGCTCAAGAGCCCAAGTGCAGGGTCAGGTCGAATTCATAAGAAGGACCTTCCTCGAATTGGGTCTCCTCCTAAACAAGGCCAAATCTACTCTGTCTCTGGTGCAGAGGATAGAGTTTATAGGCGCAGTCTTAGACTCAACTCAAGCCAGGGCATACCTCCCAGAAGCCATGTTTCGCTCACTAGGGGACATCACACAGGGCCTCAGTCAGTTCCCCACGACCACGGCAAGGAACTGCCTAAAGCTGCTGGGACACATGGCTGTACCACGTAGGTGCATGCAGTCTGAATTGGCCAGTCTGAGACACTCTGGACAGCATCATAACCTTGCCCCGCCTGGTGTTGGACTTCCTCCTATGGTGGCTGGACCCACGAATGGTTTGTGCGGGAGTGCCCTTTGCCAGCCCTTAGCCCTCTCTCTCATTGGTGACAGACCCCTCGGATCTGGGCTGAGGAGCTCATCTAGGGGACCTCAGGACTCAAGGCCTCTGGTCTCAGACGGACTTCGCTCTGCACATCAATGTCAGAGAGCTGAGAGCAATACGACTGGCATGCCACGCTTTCAAAACTCACATAGCAGGCAGATGCGTCTCAGTCCTCATGAACAACACCTCGGCGATGTTCTATATCAACAAACGGGGGGGGGTACCAGGAAGCCCCCGCGCTGTGGAACTTCTGTGTAGAGCACTCGATCCACCTGCAAGCATCATATCTCCCAGGAGTGCAGAACAGGCTGGCAGACAGTCTCAGCAGGATCTTCCATGGCCACAAGTGGTCCCTCCAGCCAGACGTGGTGAGCTCAATCTTCCGTCTCTGGGGCTCTGCCCAAATAGACCTGTTTGCCACTTGCGGCAACAGGAAATGTCAGCTATTCAGCTATTCAGCATGTCCGCACCAGCACTGGTTCACGTCGCTCCTGGGAATGTCCATAGTGGCACCACTTACTTTACTGCTGGCTCCGGCTCTGATCATGCAGGACCATGGCCGACTCATGCACCCGAATCTAGAATCGCTCCACCTCACGGCCTGGATACACCATGGCTAAACACCGCGGAGCTGTCTTGCTCGGATCAAGTCAGACAAGTCCTCCTTGGTAGTAGAAAGCCCTCAACCAGGGCAACGTACCTTGCCAAGTGGAAGAGGTTCTCCATCTGGGCGGAGCAACGCAGTCAGTTGCCATTGCTCGCCCCCATACCGTTCATACTGGACTACCTCCTTCGCCTAAAACAACAAGATCTGTCCCTGTCATCAATAAGGGTCCACTTAGCCGCCAACTCCACCTTCCATCTGGGCATAGACGGCTTCTCGGTCTTTGCAAACCCTCTAGTCAGTTGTTTCCTCAAGGGCCTAGACAGGCTCTTCCCGCAGATGTGTCAACCTGGCCTGGGACCTTAATCTAGTCCTCTCCAGACTTATGGGCCCTCCATTTGAACCACTGGCAACCTGTTCCCTGCTCTCTCTCTCATACAAAGTCGCATTCCTCGTGGCAATTACCTCAGCTAGACGGGTATTGGAGGTCAGGGCCCTCACATCTGAGCCTCCTTACACAGTTTTTCATAAGAACAAGGTCCAACTCAGACCTCACCCGGCTTTTCTCCCTAATGTTGTCTCCCAGTTTCACATGGGCCAGTACATCTTCCTCCCAGTGTTTTATCCCAAGCCAGACTCCTCCAATAGGGAGCACAGGCTGCACTCACTGGATGTACGTAGGGCCCTAGTCTTCTACGTAGAGAGGACTAAGCCATTCCGGAAGTCCATCCAACTCTTTGTGGCCCTGGCGGACAGAATGAAAGGTCTCCCTGTCTCTTCTCAACGCATGTCGTTGTGGATCACATCTTGCATTTGGAAGTGTTATGGCCTGGCGAGGGTGCTCACTCCGCCGATTACCGCCCACTCTACCAGGGCCCAGGCTTCCTTGGCGGCATTCCTGGCGTAAGTCCCCACCCAGGAAATCTGCAGGCCGGCCACCTGGTCTTCAATACATAGATTCACGACGCACTATGCAATTACACAACGGGCCAGACACGATGCGACCTTTGGATGCGCTGTGCTCCAATCAATGCATGACTCCGATCCCACCTCCTAAGCTTTGGCTTGTGAATCACCTGGTTGGAATGGACATGAACAATCACTCGAAGAAGAAAAAACGGTTACTCACTTTCTCGTAACTGTTGTTCTTCGAGATGTGTTGTTCATGTCCATTCCAATACCTACCCTCCTACCCCTCTTTCGGAATAGCTGGCAAGAAGGAATGAGGGGGTGGAGGGTCGGCAGGGCCCTATATTGGGCGCCATGAAGGCACCACTCCAGGGGGCACCAAGGCCAACCCTACGGATGCTGCTAAGGGGAAAATCCATAGGATACAAACGGACTAGTATATGCAACAATATAAGACCAATGAATAATGTTGGGGAAACACAAATTTGAATAAGCAATTCTTGCTAAGAAGATATCTCTGCGTATATAAATATGTATATCTAGTATTGGTGGAGGAAGCCCACCGCACTTAGAATAAAACACACTAAAAATAGTAACTGCTTGATTATAAAAAGTGTTACATTTCCATCCACCCCTTAAAACAATTATTTTAATCCTGATCAATGGTCTAAATAAAACAATTCATTAAGCTAAAGCAATTGTGATTTTGGGGGGGTAATTTTATCATTTAAAGAATGTTGTTTGTTATGCCTTGTTTTTATTGATGCACAAACATTTTAATTGCTCTTGTGCTGAGACTAAGGCTGAATCAAGTTGCATGTTATAAACTTATGAAAATGTTGATGCAGCCATAATTCAAGTACAGTGTCATAATCAAGCTTTCCGCCCCAACTCACATTGTCTGAATCAATATAGTATTCCAAATACATTATCTTCAGCTCATTTCTCTGTGTATCAAAACAAATAACGATTGAAATACTGTGTTGATTTTTGTTAACTATATTTCCACCAGCATAGCAGGCAACATTATTTCAGAATATTAAGTGCCCCAGGTAAATTAGTTTAAAAAATTATTTATGCTGCAAATTATTAGACTGTCTTGCTGTATGAACAGACCAGATTTCAAGAGAGTTTTAGGCACAGCTGGTGCAAGCTTTGTATGTACTATAGACAGAATCATAGAATATCAGGATTTGAAGGGACCTCAGGAGGTCATCTAGTCCAACCCCCTGCTCAAAGCAGAACCAATCCCCAACTAAATCATCCTAGACAGGGCTTCATCAAGCCTGACCTTAAAAACCTCTAAGAAAGAAGATTCCACCACCTCCCTAGGTAACCCATTCCAGTGCTTCACCACCCTCCTAGTGAAAAAGTTTGTCCTCATATCCAACCTAAACCTCCCCCACTGCAACTTGAGACCATTACTCCTTGTTCTATTATCTGGTACCACTGAGAACAGTCTAGATCCATCCTCTTTGGAACCCCCTTTCAGGTAGTTGAAAGCAGCTATCAAATCCCCCCTCATTCTTCTCTTCTGCAGACTAAACAATCCCAGTTCCCTCAGCCTCTCCTCATAAGTCATGTGCTCCAGCCCCCCAATCATTTTTGTTGCCCTCTGCTGGACTCTTTCCAATTTTTCCACATCCTTCTTGTAGTGTGGGGCCCAAAACTGGACACATTACTCCAGATGAGGCCTCACCAATGCCGAATAGAGGGGAATGATCACGTTCCTCGATCTGCTGGCAATGCCCCTACTTATACAGCCCAAAATGCCATTTGCTGTCTTGGCAACAAAGGCATACTGTTGACTCATATCCAGCTTCTCTTCCACTGTAACCTGCTGCGTAGCCATTCGGTCCCTAGTCTGTAGCAGTGCATGTGATTCTTCCATCCTAAGTCCAGGACTCTGCTCCTGTCCTTGTTGAACCTCATCAGATTTCTTTTGGCCCTCTAATTTGTCTAGGTCCCTCTGTATCCTATCCCTACCCTCCAGCGTATCTACCACTCCTCCCAGTTTAGTGTCATCTGCAAACTTGCTGAGGGTGCTGTCCACGCCATCCTCCAGATCATTAATGAAAACATTAACCAAAATCGGTCCCAGGACCAATCCTTGGGGCACTCCACTTGATAACAGCTGCCAACTAGACATGGAACCATTGATCACTAGATGTGCTCTTTCCTCCATATTCCTTCTCCAGTTTTCTCACTGTCCTCCTATTGTTTGTTTATGTTTGCTCTTATTGGGACAAGCTCTTCCATTCTGTATTCACCAAATACATTTCCCAATCTTTTCTTGTTGCTGCTTTTGTTTTCTCATTCCATTCTCCCATTTGTGCATTTTCTCATGCTGCTCCAGTTGGAATAACATCTGTTCTATATTCCAAACTGAACTCTGCTTCCTGTAATCCATCTTCAAAACTCAATCTAAACTTTGTAGAGTATAATATATCTGTTTAGTAGTAGTTATAATAATGCAAGGAGGAAAGAGTTCATGGTGCCAGCTTATGACAATCTGCCTGATTGCTTTTTACACTGCCTATATCAACTACCCATGTTGCTAACTACGTTGCTTAAAATGGTCTTTTAATGACCGCCAATTTTGAATACAAACAAGCAATATTAAAGGTGTTGCTTTTGCTTGGTTAGTTAATAATGAGGATTTTAAAATGATTCCACATCCCAGAAATATTTATTGAAAACCTGAAGAAGAGATTGTGTATAGATTAGAACTTCAGGGCTCTTTATGGACTAAAGCATACAAGGGAATATAAAGCAAAACTTAAAACTCAGAAAATTGAGAAATATATATGGCAGGAATATAAAATACAAGATTTGGATAAGTTTTTTCTCTCCATATACCTTTTTCCTGCTATTTTTTTAACTCTTTGCTATACTTAAGAATGTAGTGAATATTATGTTAACTATCCCTCCAGGTCACTTAATAGTGTTGCTCCAAGGTGTAGTCTTAGGAAAAACTTCCTGACACTGAGATCTAGTAGACTGGAGAATTTATCCACCAGTTCCCCTTGCAGGTTAGGTAAGCAGGGAGACCATCGCTCAGAATCTCCCCTCCCTTATAAATTATTGGGGAGATTTAGGAAGATAGGTCTGTGTTGATTTAGGAAAAGAGAAGTGGCTCACCTGGGTGTCTCTGAAGAAGGGAGGACTGAAATGTTACTGGGCCTTATCTCCCATGAGCCATTTGCAAGTGAGTGGAGGATTTGAATGGGGTGCTTGTGTTTGTGGGGGCAGGATATAGATAGGGGATAAGCATTCCCAAGTTGTTGTTGAGTAGGGAGACAGAGGCAGATATTAAGATTTTGATGATACAGTACTCAAATCTGTTCCAACTACCTAAAAAGTTGGTCATCCAAATACTCCAATTGAGATCATATTTGTATCTGTCTCAATAAGCACAGCCATTTCAACTTGTTTCTTCCTACTGCTAGATGCAGACTTACGGTATGTAACTATACTGTATGTTTCAGTATAATAACTTGCAGATGCTTCCTATTAACTCAGTAATAACTGTATTCTTACCTATAAATTCCTCTCCCTGAGTAGTTAACATAAAAATAAAGTGTTATATTTCTACCTATTAATGTTTGTAAAAAATGTTACTAATATAATTCCTTCTAGAATCAAAAACAGAAAAAACAATTGGCTTCTGTTAGAGACCTAACTATCCAAAATATATATTAATGGATAAGTACTGTAGTTGATAAAACAAATTAAATTTTTTGTTCTAAGTTATCTTTATTGTGGCTACTTTAAGAAGACGAACAGCCTATAACACCAAAATTGGTACAAAATTGCTTCTAACACATTTACATTGATCATTTTGGATTAAAAACCAGTTCAAAATATACAGATGAAAAAAGTGTTGCTCAGAATTTGATTTCAACTGTATTTTGGAAAAATAAACATGTCCTAACAGAAAACAGATTACTTGGATTAATTTTGATGAGAATACATACTCTAATGATTTTATTTTTCTAGTTAAACAATAGCAGTATTCAGTATGCATGAGTAGAGAGACGGGACTGTGTTTGCTATGGTAGAATCTCATGAAGAGTTGCCATGACTCAAGCACAATACGTATAGTTAGGATCTGAGAAGAAAAAAATAGAGGAAGTGGAAAACTGGAAAAGTGGAAAACAAGCTGGCAGGAAACACAGTTTTACAGCCTTCTAGGGACTGTCTGTTTATAGGACAATGAAAATAGGTTTTAGCTCAAAGTTCCATGGAGGCACGCAACTGAGCTGCTGTTTATCTCTGAATATACTGCAAGGTGGAAGAGGTGCAGAAACACTGACAAGTTAGGGAAATCTAACATTGCACATTTTAGGGAAACAGTCTCCTGGGAGTGGAATACAATTTAAGAATTATTGTTGTAATGATGGTTAACATCCTTCCTCAAAACACAGACCTAAGAGGCAATGTATACAAAGTGACAAAAGCAAATTAACTGAATGCTTATAATGCACACTCAGATGGGAGTCAATTGAACTCCAGTGATATGAAAGGTAACGTAGGACATGGATTTGTAGGGTCCACATGCTTGCTATTGTTTCAGATGTGTATAAAAAGGCTGACGTAGTTAATTTCAAAACAATCAGTCATTGGTTCATAGTTATATTTTTCTCAGTTTCTAAACCAATCAAACCTAATTAGATTCAATCTGAGGATCTGCTGCAAAAATTTATTGAAAAGCATTTTAACTGGTGAATAAATTGACATACAAACTCTTTAAAAGAGCTGCTGATGTCTTGTAGAAAATGTTGGAAATAACAATTTATCAACAGGCCTACTCAATTGATTCAGTTTTTATCTTTGTTGTTAAGGTATTTGAATGGGGTGGGGGAATCTGTTTCTCAAACATTCATCTGTTCCTACTGTTTCAGCTACCCTTGAAGTCATAAATCCTATTTTTGTGACATCTTAAGTCTTTTCAGAGCAGCAAATGAATCATCACAAAGAGACGATTATGATTTCAGGTGAGGAATGAGCTGCAGGAGCTGATGAGCAGCTAAACAAAGAATCCTGTTTTCATGCAAATATCCTTAATAGAGAACAAAAAGAAAAATACAGATAATATTTAATATGTCAGCAGAACTGTACTGGGCAAAATAGATTTAAATTAGATATCTTAGGGCCCTGTCTGAGCTCCCCCAGGAACTAAGGATGATCACAAACCTCACCACCTTCCACTCCAAGTGCAAGGAGCATTTCTTTCACCTTGCCTTCTCTAACATAAATTTACAGCAACACGTATAATAAAAAACAAACAAAAAGCACCATACCACACAAGACACTCCACTGCACTCACTTCTCTCCCTGGGGAGAGGCTGATAGTCATGTCACTTAATGAACTACTGGAAGGCCCTCGGATACTACAGTAATGGGTGCCATATAAGAACCTACAATGAATAGAATAAAATGTATGTGAAAAGGTTTATAGTACCCAAAATGACTGTCTTTGGATTTAGAATCAATGGGGCTGGAGTAAGGGCTCCAACTGCTTAACTTCCCTCGGAGGCGAATTCTGTTTCTGCAACTCAAAAATGTGGACACCACCACTTCAGAGCTTAACATCAGGATTTCTCAACCTCCCCAAAACAGAACATAACCTATGCAAAGGTTTGCCAAACTTTGAAATGTAACCTGGGAGCAAAGTTGATATCAGAGCTGAGTGAATAAAAGGGAATCCCTTTTTGTGGAACATTTCAATTTTTTTTAAAATGTCCTGAATTTGGACAAACAGCCAAAAATTTTGCACAGAAAGAAATTTAAAGAATTATTCCATTTTAGGAGAACTAAAACATAATTTTTAGGCTTCATGTTGGGCAGCCAGAAAGCCACTCTCCACAGCTTACTGGAGAGACAGAACCTGGGCACTCAGCCTGGGCATCAACTCCAGGAGACAGAGAGCAGGGGCACCTGGGCTCCATGCCACTCCATCCTGAAGCTGGTTGGGAGGCAGGCAACCCTGGCACTTCTCCCCTCCATCCTCCATGGAAACTTATGGATTTGGAAAAAGAGCATTTTTTGTCAGAAAATCATTCTGATGAAAAATGTGATGAACTCTAGTTGGTATAAAAATAGATTTCTTCTCCCTCCCCCAATTTGCTGGTTGTAACAGAAAAGATTGATTTTTTTTTTTCAAAATGTTATCCAGCTGTCTTAAGAACCTCAGTCTCTGACTTTCAAAGGGATTTAGGATGAAAACTTTACTTTGGCTAGGTCTACACTACCCGCCTGAATCGGCGGGTGGAAATGGACCTCTCGGGAATCGACGCTCTTACTCCACCAGTGGAGGTGGGAGTAAGCGCCGTCGACAGGAAGCCGCAGAGGTCGATTTTGCCGCCGTCCTCACAGCGGGGTAAGTCGGCTGTGATACGTCGAATTCAGCTACGCTATTCACGTAGCTGAATTTGCGTATCTTAAATCGACTCCCCCCTGTAGTGTAGATGTAGCCTTAATCTCAAGAATGAGTGATGCCTGCTATCTGAGAAGGAGGGAGTTTACTTGCAAGTGTTTCATCACGACTGGCCAAATTTTCTAACTGAGTGCAAACTTGCCTTTGAATTTGTGCATGCATTTTTTCTAGTGTCTCCATGAATAGACAAGAAATGAAATTGGGATTTCAAAAGGTGGCTCATTCAAAGTAGAAATATATCCATGTGGCCCTTTAGAAAGAGAAGGTGGATGAGGTAATATCTTTTATTGGACCAAGTTCTGTTGGGCAGAGAGACAAGCTTTCAAGCTTACATAGAGTTTTTCTTCCTGCAACCAACACAGCTACAACTAAACTGCATAAATGTGACCCTTTGTCATTCTTTTGTCTTCTTACTCAGATTTTATCTCCTGCTACACTGTCATCAGTGAAGAATCTGTTTATCATCATAAAGTCTCAGTCCTAATTCCTACTGATTTTAGTGAGACTCTATGCTGATAAAAGAGTTCACCCACATGAATTAAATTGTAGGATTTGTGCCTAATGCTTTTTCTTGTAAAGTAAAAGAAAAAGATTTGGCCACTATTATTCCAAATAAGAGTGCCTGCACAGAGAATTATGGTGGTATAATCAGCGTAGTAATGCTGGTAAAATTCCCCGTGTAGACCAGTTAGGGTTGCCAACTTCCTAATTTCTGAAAACTGGGCCCCCTGACGCACTTCTTCCCTCCGAGGCCCCACCCCTGTGTTGCCTCTTCTCCCAAAGCCCCACCCCCTGCTTGCCCCTCTCCTCCCCCTCCTTCGTCACTCAATCCTTTCCACCTCCCCCACTGCCTACCTGGGCTCTCTCTGCTCCGGGACTAGGATGGGAGCTGCAGCCTGATGCAAAGCCTGCTGACTGACTGCCCACAAGATGCAGGTAGGAGGCGGCCCTGGCTGACACAAATTGATGACCTGGCACCTCCTATCCATGGTAACTGGACTTTTGGTGTCCGGTCAGTACATCTGACCAGACATGACCAGGTCCCCTTTTTGACTGGACTTTCCAGTTGAAAACCAGACACCTGGCAACCCTAACACCAGCCTTAAACCCAGACTCCTCCTCCCATAGCTGTGACTGCTTTTTACTCAATACTGCAGATGAGACTCAGTACATAGAGGGAACAGAGCTATTACATGAAAATGTGCCATTTTTATACAGGTTTCAGAGTAGCAGCCGTGTTAGTCTGTATCCGCAAAAAGAACAGGACTACTTGTGGCACCTTAGAAACTAACAAATTTATTTGAGCCCATGAAAGCTTATGCTCAAATAAATTTGTTAGTCTCTATGGTGCCACAAGTACTCCCATTTTTATACAATTACTATTTAGAAGAACAGCATTAAAACTAGTGCCCTGGTTACGCATGTAATGCACCACAATAATCTCCATGTTGCTAAACTAATCTGAGTGGTGTGGAAGCAGTCTTACAATGAAATCAAGTAGCCAAGAAGCAATAATAATTGTTCAGAACTTGCTATTAAAGCATTAAATATCTTTAACATCACATTATTACATTTCTTATGTATTAGATGTTACTTATTGCAGAATAATGTATGGGATGAGGTATAAAAATGAGGACACTAAATAATTTGATTTTGTTACATTATTCAATTGTTGGTGCAAGTCTTGAAAAGCGTATGTGACTAGTTAAATGAGCTCTTAAAACCATGTTAGAGCTTTTAAGGGATTTTTGTTCTTTGCCAGTACTATAATGGCAGAGTTCAAAAGGTTAAATACCAAATGTGGGTGCACTTTCTAACAAAAATGTCCATCATTGCTCTGTCATCAATATTTTATTAGTTTTTATTGCTTTAGATCTTTCCTGGTTAAGTCAAATAATAATATTTACAATGGATTAGGAGTTAAGAAAACTCAGCTTTGATTATACCACATGCTGAGTATATGTATATATATGCTCAAGTCAGACTTCGAAACAAGATTGCTAAACTGGTATATTTGAGCTCTGATCTGTTAATACATGCTTCTTGGCTACAATGCTAACAAGGTTTTGAGTTTACTTCCCTATATATGTTGCATATAGAAGGATTAGGACTGGACTTTTGAGAGCAATCACAGTTCTGTTATGGAAATACCATTGCTTTCCACAGAGAGTTGTGATGTACTTATTTATAAAACAATCCTTTTTTTGTAGATAGGATCTTCATTGAACATACAGTTAGCAAACCATATGGTAAGTTCACACACATTTTCTTACATCTACTGAAAAATTCAAGGGTAAAAAAAAAGACAGTGCTCAAAACGGAGAAATGAAGAAGAAACCAAACAAAACTATATAAATGAGCTAAGGGTTGTAGACTCATATACTCCAACCAACTGGAAAACTCCTGCATTTCAGGAGAAATCCAAGCCTTCTGTTTGGATTTACAGAGTAAACATAAACTTTTCCAGGTTTTTGTAAGTCCAGCTCTCCTCTGCTGTTGCAGCATCTCCCTGCTATTTATTCTACCATACAGTCACCCCCTTTCCTTTTCTCAATCAGAGCAAAATCAATATGGTTGCCAATAGTTTATACAGATGTGAAATGGAGAGAAGACTATGGGTGCTAGCTTCTCTGGGGACTACTTCTCATATCCTTGGTTCCTCATTCCATTTCAAGCCATTTAGGGTACATCTACACTTACCGGAGTGTCCGGCGGCAGGCAATTGATGTTCTGGGATCGATCCCGGAAGTGCTCGCCGTCGACGCTGGTACTCCAGCTCGGCGAGCGGACTACGTGGCATCGACGGGGGAGCCTCCCTGCTGTGTCTGGACCCGCGGTAAGTTCGGACTAAGGTACTTCGAATTCAGCTACGTTATTAACATAGCTGAATTTGCATACCTTAGTCCGAAGTGGGGGGTTAGTGGGGACCAGGCCTTAGTCTCACTGGAGGAGAATGAGGAGTAGAAAGGGAGAAGCAAGCAATGGGAATGAGACTAAAGCTGGATGAGACATAATTTTTCTCATCCAGTACATATGTTGAATATTGAAATTTGAATAATTTTTCCATCTGAAAGTGGGGCAAACAAGTCAAAATCTCAAAAATGGTCATGAGCTCTGTGACGTTGCACTCCATATGTTTATGGAAATATGCTTATGAGTGTAAATATAATATAACTGAAATGTGCTTTATGCAAAAGGTCTCTTGTAAGGTATCATTACAAAGCTTATAATCTACTGAGTGTGTTCATCCTATTTGTATGAATATATCATTCCTGTATCTGAAGCTAAAAATATGAAGTATTACTCTGAAGTCCTATTGTAACTATGTAAAGTGTGGGCCATTAATAGTGGCTTGGAATATTTATGGCTCCCATGAACTAGGACAATTGGTTCTGAATGTCTCTGTTTTCTCACAAATCTTCCTGGGTACGTGCAGGCCAGCCCTGAAAGAATGGAGAATGAGGTCTTCATGTGATCGTGTCACCTGGTACTGGAATCCATTTTAAATCTGGTGCTTTTCCATTTAGAAGGAGGGGTGGGGACCCAGAGAGACAAAAGATTGCTGCCTTGTGCCAAAGCTTATACAGGGGATGGAACAGAACAAAGGCTGCCAGTCATAAGAAATCCCCTAGTTACCACCTGACCTGGAACTAACAAGGTCTGTACCAGGGGAAAGGATAGGGCCCAGACTAGAAAGGAGTCTAGTCTGTGAAAGAAGCTTATTGGAACATCTCTGAGGGTGAAATTTACCTGTATTCAGTTTCTTGATGCCTTAGGCTTAGACTTGCATGTTCTGTTTTATTTTGCTTGGTAACTTACTTTGTTCTGTCTGTTATTACTTGAAACCACTTAAATCCTACTTTTTATACTTAATAAAATAACTTTTGTATATTAATTAACCCAGAGTAAGTGATTAATACCTGGGGGGAGCAAACAGCTGTTCATATCTCTCTATCAGCTATAGAGGGAGGACAATTTATGTGTTTACCCTGTATAAGCTTTATACAGAGTAAAACAGATTTATTTGGGGTTTGGGATCCCATTGGGAACTGGGTGTCTGGGTGCTGGAGATAAGTGACTTGCTTAGCAGTTTTTGTTTAAAGTCTGCAGCTTTGGGGGCGTGTACCAGACCTGGGTCTGTGTTGCAGCAGACTAGCATGTCTGGCTCAACAAGGCATGGTTCTGGAGTCCCAAGCTGGCAGTAGAAAATGGGCTCAGAGGTAATTCCAGCACATCACGTGACAGTCCCAAGGGGGTCTCTGTGACCGAACCCGTCACAAGCTGAAACCCCACCAAAAAAAGTTTTGTTTGGGTCAGTTGAATCATTTTGTTTCAATAATTTTCAAACATTTCATTTTGGTTTTGACGTTTTATTCTTTAGTCTTTTAGTCTAAATGTACTAACATTTTGAAAGTCATTTTGATTTAAAAAAGAACCAATCTTTTCAAAAATGTGAAAATGGGACATCTAGATTTCAAAACTTTTTTTCCAATCATTTTTTAGTCAGGCAATTAGTCAAAATTGTCCCTGTTTTATGAACACTTTGGTTTTGACAAATTGTTCTTTGGAAAAAATACGGTTTGAAAAATTCCTGATCAGATCTAAATTAAGCCTTGGGGTAATTGACAATATTTGTATAGAGGTGATGAGCCAAAGGTAAGTGTGAGCTGAGGGATACCTATTAAGGCTGTAAAGCCAGAAATAGTGTAGTGCTATAGAGTAGTGCTTGTCTAATTTTTTGGAATGAAGAGGGTTTTTTAAATGAAAATTGCTTCTTCTTTAATTATTTTTTTTGTTCATGAAAAATTCATGCTTTTTACTTTTTTCTAGTGTTTCTGTTTTTATTGCAAATGTTATCAAAATGTTTACAGAAACATTTTTCCATAAAAATATGAAGAAATTTATTTAAATATTTTTTAAATAACTCTGCCATTATTTCATTTGCATAAATTCATGTCCTTTCCCAAAGATTTTTTTCTCCTCCTCTGTCTCTACCCCCCAAGTTTCCTCTATACATTTCTCTCTGTTTTTCCTTTTGTTTCCTTTAACTAGATTTCTTCACCTTCCCTGTCTCTGGCTACCCTCTTCCCTTCTTCAGTTTCTCTATCTTCTCCTTTCTGTGGCATCCATCTCTCTCACACATTTGACCCTAGCATCCCACAAGGTGATTTCTGATCATAAAGCCAATTCTTGCTCATGGGGGAACGGAGATGTAGATAATAGGTGGGGGAAAAGATACAAGAGGGGCCAGGAAGCAAAGTAAGAGAAAAGAGAGAAGGCAGAAGCATGACCTTGTCTGAACAAAGACTGGGAAGAGAAGGACCGCAGAATGTAAAGGCAGGAGGAGAGGAGAAGAAATAAAGTTGGGAAATGAGCAATTAGGTTGATGGAAACAGGACAAAAAAGATAGCACAAGGATGGGATCTGGGGGAAAGGAATGATGGGGACACTGAGGAATAAATATTTTCTTCTTACCATCCCCTGGCTTTAGCATATCCTGGCTTTTCATGCTGGATGTAAAGAGGATGGTGGAGAAAGGCTGTCTAAGCAGCATAGGGTATCCTTTTTTCTGTAGATGCCAAAATTCTCATGTGCATTGTCCTGACCCTTTCCAAAATCATCCAAAAATATTTCCCTGCCTAGACTTCAGGGAAAAGATAACTGCTGGTTCTGATCTCACCCATAAGTTTTTACAGATATGTGTGGGGTGAAATAATCAAAGGTGACAAAATACTTCTGTTTATAGTTGAAGATGGAGACTACAAAAGATTCTAAAATGGGTGATGCTGCTGAACAGTATTTTCCAATTCAGTCTTTCACAAAAAACAGCCACACATACACACAAGGTATATTGAGAAATATATGAGCATCCCATGAAGCTTGACTGAAAAGCATGCAACAGAATACTTGGAAAATGTGACAATGGCAATGAGCTGACGCAAATAAAACAGATGTGGAAAAGGATGCTTAATGACCAAGATGCAAGCAGTTACATCACCATTACCCCACCACTATTGTTTTAATTGAATCAGATTCTTCTGATTAAAAGATAGGGCTATGTCGGATAATGCTTGTGAGAATTCAGAACCCAGTCCAACAAAGCATATAACCATTTGTTTAAACTGAAGTCAATGGGACTGTCTGGATGCCTATAGTTCAGAGCATGCTTATGTGCTTTGCTGGATTAAATCTGTATTCAGAAACTAAGTGTTGGCATACTCTTCATTTTGAAGAGGCATAAAATCTAAATATGCCTAAGAAGTTGGGTGTGATATAAAATGAGGCAAAGTTACCACTTGTGCTAAAAATTCTTTGACTGAATTAAATTTGGAGGACATCCTAAGGTACAGTGTAAGCAGAGCATATAACTAATTTGTTCATCCGAAAGTTGACAAATATTTATATGTTTTGGCTCTGCAAAATAAGCTACAAGCATTTACTCAGAAAACCTTAGCTGAGCTAGCTACAAAAAGTCCTTATAGGTATTCTCCAAATTATAAGTAGGACTTTTTCAGCCTGCAAAACCACTTGAGTTGTTTTATTTATTGCTACCAGTGCACAACATGCTAGTTTTTGTGGTGTGACCGTGAGATAATGAAGAGTGCTGTGTGTGTGTAATATAATGTAGTTCTTTTACCCATTATCTTTATATGCTTATACCTGAACTTGTGAAGCTAGCAGTCACTTCATGCCATTATGGCTGTCAGGAATTATTAACCAATTTTCAATTCTTGTCATCAAGCTGTGTTGGTGAGATGAAGTGGGTGAGCCAACAGTCTGTTCAAATGAGCTCCAACAAAATGTTTACAATCTTCATCAGAACAGATGATGTTACCCACCTGCAACAGTAAGCTGACAAAATGTTGCCCTTTAGTACTAGCTATTGGGAATAGCATAGAGTCCATCTGTGGTACTGAATTATCTGAATGTGGTCTGCACAGGATTCATATTTATATGCATCTGATGATGTGGGTATTCACCCACGAAAGCTTATGCTCCAATACGTCTGTTAGTCTATAAGGTGCCACAGGACTCTTTGTCGATATTTATTTTATGTGGTTTCGGAAGCAAGAGAAATTGCTCCAAAAGTGTCCAGTTATCAGAGGTCATAATCAATGTTCTCTTACTGCATGCTACAAAACACACAAACACACTGTTTGCCCCTATCAATCTTTCTACTTCATGAAAGGTAAAGTTCCACTTTTGTGCTACATCTTGTGCTATGAGAGTAGCTTCAGTATTAATCTTGTAATTCTCAAGAGTTGGTCAATTATAGTATACTGGTTGTTTGAAGCGTGAAGGATTGCCATAGGTGTAGAGAAGTTACATATTTCTCCCAGGCTTAATTCATTGCACTATAGTGCATTACAAACTATCGGAAGTTGCCATCTCACATGGTATTTCACACAATAGTTTTATCTTAAAGCTTCTGCACTGATCTTGCTACTATCAAAGTGTGGCAAACCAAGATTAACAATTGTATGGGTTATGAGACTTGTATAGGCTTGTCCCTTGGGCCCATGTATGTAGAAAAAACATTCCCAAAATAAAAAAAAAGCAAAAATGTTATAGTAAAGCTATGGTAAGTTATGGTAAGAGCTAAGAGTACAATATGGAAGTCTTCACTATTTGGTTGATTGCGTAAAGTTTTTTCTGAAGTACACTACAGTAGAATTTTGTTAAGAAATTTCTATTCAAACTCTTTAGATACGAATTTTCTATTTAAACTCTCTAGTTATCAAAGTTTAGTCTTTTTAACTTAGAGTGGGATTTCTGTTATTTAAAACTTCTTGTCTTATAGCCACATTCTGTAGTGAAGCTGTACCAAATTAAGTGATTCCAGATTCTCTCATAACACTGCTCTACAGCCAAAATGCTTCTGAAATAAATGTAGTCAAACTTTACTAATTCTGGGTCACTGAGAACGAAAATGATGTTTAAAATTGTTGATTGGCTCTAGTTTTCAAGATATGCTATTGGGTCAGTGTATACGACCCTTGACTTGGGAATGGAGGAGGATAAGTGAGTTATAAAGGGAAGGGCTCTCAATTTAAACCAGAAATGACTAAAATACATCTTTGACTGGATCAATGAATAAATCTATGACTGGGTTTGGACAGTACTTGCTTTTTAGGCAAAACAATGAATGATGCAATCTGAAGCTGGTATTGCATCATACATGATATGAATTGCGTCATGTTATTCCTAGAAGTCATGGATGATGCAATCATAACGAAGCTTACATCACTCTGCTGAACAAATTGCCCTATATCAGCTCTAGAAATCATACACTGTCGTGCTCGCTTATTTGTTTGATTTTGCAAAGGGACACATTTCTTTTTAGCCAGAGTGAGCAGAGATGCCTCGTACTAGTGTGAACAGTGCAGATAACTTCTGCTATGTTTGTGGTGAAGTGACTTTTGCATCACAAAAGTGCAGTATAACCACTATGGTTAAGAAAGCCTATCACCTTTATTTTGGCTGCAAAATTGAAGATCAGGACAAGAGGTGGGCCCCACACATATGCTGCAACACTTGTGCAACAAATCTTGGCCAGTGGTTGAACAGGAAAAGGAAATCTATGCCTTTGCAGTGCCAATGATTTGGAGAGAGCCAACAGATCATACCAGCAATTGTTACTTCTGCATGGTGCCTCCAGTTGGGAAAGGTGTGTCAAAGAAGAAAAAGTGGACTGGGCATTATCCAAACATTCCATCAGCTATACTCCCAATACCCCACGGAGAAGGACTGCCGGTTCCTGATGCACCAGAATCATTCTCACTTGAATCAGATGAGGAAGAGGAAGAGGATGAAACTTCTGGTCCTGAACCATCAATGTCACAGGACCCACATTTTCTCCCATCCTCCTCCTCTGAACCACACCTCGTAACACAAGGTGAACTGAATGACCTTGTCAGGGATTTGGAACTACCCAAGAGTAAGGCAGAGCCCTCTTGGGCTCCAGATTACAGCAGTGGAATCTCCTGGCAGGTAATGTTAGGGTTTCCATGTTCCGTGACCGTCAAAAGGATCTTGTCCCATTCTTCTTCATGGAAGGTGATCTTGTAGCCTGCAACAACATCGATGGTGTGATGGCAGCCCTCAACATTGTTCACGATCCAGATGAGTGGCGACTGTTCATTGATTCATCGAAGACGAGTCTTAAAGCTGTTTTACTGCATAATGGCAACGTTTTGCCATCAATTCCAGTTGGTCATGCAGTCCATATGAAGGAAACCTATGACAACATGAAACAACTTTTGAGGTGCATAAACTATGACCATCATCAGTGGCAGCTTTATGGCCATTTGAAGGTTGTTGCTTTCTTGCTTGGTCTGCAAACTGGATACACAAAGTACTGCTGTTTTCTCTGCGAATGGGATAGTCGTGCAAGAGATTCCCACTACATCAAGAAAGATTGGCCACTCCGACAGACATTGGAGCCTGGGAGGAAAAGTGTTCAGCATCCACCACTTGTTGAATCAAGGAAGATTTTGTTACCACCCTTACACATCAAGCTGGGTCTGATGAAGAACTTTGTCAAGGCCATTGACAAAACACAAGCAGCTTTCAAGTACCTCCGTGGAAAATTTCCAAGGTTAAGTGAAGCTAAGATAAAGGAAGGTGTCTTTGTTGATCCTCAGATACGTGAACTTCTTCGAGATGATGTATTTGACCATGCACTGCGTGGCAAGGAAAAGACGGCATGGAAAGCCTTCCAGTTAGTGGCAATAAATTTTCTCTGAAAGAACAAGGCAGACAACTACAAGTTGTTGGTGGAAAACTTCCTCAAGGCATACAAAAGCCTTGGTTGCAACATGTCACTAAAGATACATTTTTTGCACTCTCATCTAGATTTTTTTCCACCGAACTGCGGAGCAGTGAGTGACAAGCACGGCAAGCGATTTCCCCAGGACATTGCAACAATGGAGAAACGCTATCAGGGCAAATGGAGCCCATCAATGCTTGCAGACTATTGCTGGACAGTGACAAGAGATGCTCCATTTAATGAATACAAGAGACAAGCCAAGAAGCGCCGAGTAGACACTGAATAGGACTAAACTATGTACATAATAGTTTTTTGCCTTTTGTTTCATAATAAATTTTATTTATATAACCCTTTTGCTGATTTTTAAAGTGTTCCATAAACAGGACAGGTGAAATATTATCATGTAAAGCAACCATAAACACATGAAAAGACCTAGGTTTACAATTTATGATTAAAACTCTACTATCTACACAATATACGCAGACATAAAATGTAAAAACTTAAATATCTTAGAAACAGTAGCCAATCAGTTGTTTTAATTGTCATATTTGAATTCAGCACATCAAAATACATAATAAATAGCACATTTTTTCTCTGAAGCAGTCTCAAAAATTGTAGACCAGTGTAATCGGTGACTATTTCACCCTCTCACACAGATGACCTGAGATAACACAAAGCACACTGAGAATATTTCACTGCATTGTGGAAAATGTCATGATACTGTTCTGTTTCCATTGTCAACAAATCCCATCAATTGCTATTGTTTCTTCTTATAATGCTTTGTTATTTCAGGGAGATGACAATCAAAGCATTATTCCTAAGCATATATCCTATGTCAGTAAAGATTTGTTTAAAGTTCCTCCTACAGTTTTGACATGTTTTGCATTTTGCCTGATAAATCCTTGTTTATATAAGAATCTACTATTGGCGGTGACTTTTACGCTGAAAACATATTATTAAAGTTGCTGATTCTTTTCCCCTTTTTGACATGCTTTGTGGTATCCTTTATTAACAGTCCCAGAGGAAAGATTCCATGATTCAACCCTGGAAAGTACCCTAAAATCTTTGTTAATTGAACCATACTACTGGAAATCACCAGTCACCAATCACCATGGAAATCATACTATTGAAAATGAATAAGGATATCTGTAATTAATATAAAATATTTAATTTCAAAATGTTCCATTACAGTGTATAAGCTACAAAAGCATAAAAGTAAAATTGGCATGCATAAAGATAAAGGTGGAATCGCCTGTTAAATGCAGGTGCAAAAATGTACCTGCATTCTAGGCCAGTAGCAGGGATTATAAATCTCAATTTCTGCAATGGTTTGCCTAAACTTGTGCAAATGAAAACAATGCAAGGTGGAATTATGGTCAACTGACACTGCTGGTTTATTGTTAGAAATATGATTCGCTTAGTGGTAGGCTAGTAGTATCTTGCTTTTGAGAGAATTACTGAAAACTGAGAGTGATGTGTTAATTTAGTAAAAAGGGGGTTGTTTTGTCTCTCTCTCTGATTGAGAGGTGAGTCCATACACCCTGGGGTAGAGGTCTGTACATTGATTACTTACAGTAATGGTTGGTAACAAGCATGTAGAGCTTTGACAGTGTATCTGTGATCCCTATTACAAAGGGAGTTTGGAGTGGGGAATTGAGTGGTATTAAATGGGAGGAAGAAAGGGGATTTTACATCTGAAATGTGGGTAAAGTGTGATCTCGTCTTTAGCTTGGTCTTTTATCCAGTTTCTTTAATTGGGGTGTGTATTCAGCGAAAGACTCCTGAAATCTCTGCCAGGGGTGTCAGTGAAGCTTCTAACCCACACTTAGTGCAGCATTTCACAGGAAAACATAAGAAGTTACTTTGCAAAGTTGAGCTCATCAGAGCTTCCTCTGATGGCTGTGCTACAGAACCCACCCTTTGCTATGGAATTGTGCTCTAGAATGAATGTAAACTCTTGTTTGTTTCTAGCTCTAATGGTTGAGAGGATAAAGTTGAAAATATGATGTGTTTATAACCACTGCAATGTTGTCTGCCTAGCAGCAGGCAGCCTGAAATGATACTTCTGAAAGAGATGAGAGGTAGCTCTGAGAGGGTGTACTATAATTAGGAAGGAAAAATTAAATGAACAACTATAAAATAGGGAATAACTGTCTAGGCAGCAGTTCTACAGTAAATGATCTGGAGGTTATAGAGGATCACAGATTGAATATAAAACAGTAGTGTGCTGCAGTTGTGAAAGAGGCAAATATCATTCCGGGATGTGTTAACAGGTGTGTCATATGTAAAACACAGGAGATAATTGTTCCTCTCTACTCAGCACTGGTGAGGCCTCAGCTGGAGTACTGTGTCCAGTTTTGGTGCCACACTTTAAGAAAGATATAGAGAAATTGGAGATAGCCCAGAGGAGAGCAACAACAATTATAAAAGGTTTAGAAACCCTGGCATATAAGGAAAAGTTAAATTGTGCATGTTTAGTCTTGAGAAAAGACGACTGAGGAGGGAGATGACAAGAAGTCTTCAAATAAGATAAGGGCTGTTATAAAGAGGACAGGGATCAATTCTTCTCCATGTCCACTGAAGATTGGACAAAATGTAATCAACTTAATCTGCAAGGGAAATTCAGGTTAGATATTACAGAAACTAATTATAAAGATACTGGAATACGTTCCCCAGCAAATTTATGGAATCGCCGTGACTGGAGGTTTTTAAGAATAGGTTAGAAATATATATGTCAGGGAAGGTCTAGGTATACTTGGTCCTGCCTCAGTGCAGGGGGCTGGACTAGATGATTTCTCAGGGTCTCTATCAACCCTGTTTCTATGAATTTCTTCTGTAAGTGCTAAATTTAATTTATCACCATATGATGATAATAAACAACATTTATAATAATCAACATTTGAACCCTTAGCTCTGTCAAATGTCCTAATTCCAGTCTACCTCATTTCTCCCTTCCCCCTAGAGATTTGTTTCCAGCACGTTTGTAACAACCAGACCTCAGATCTTACTTAAAACTAGGCGAGTTCTCAGGGTTTTTTTTATTTTAGATTTCAGTTAAATGGTAACTTGTCAGAGAAGGAACAAGTAAACATGGTTGTGATATAATTGTGAGAGTACATTTTGGCTTAAGTGTCTTCTAAATTTTTCTCACCATGAATATATTTGAACCACACCATTTAAAACAACTTGGTTGTGTCTATTGTGTTTCACTTTGATACTGGGCTGGCTATGCTGTTCATTAAAAGAATTTATTTTAAAGAAATTAAATATGAAAAATAAATTGGCATAATCTTAAAGCTGTGAAACAAATGAAAAAAGCTAGGAGACTGAAAGCTAAAATTCATGTTCCAAGTTTCTTGGTGCCTTACCTATTCTAGAGTGTGTGTGTTTGTTGCTTTTGTTGGTTTTCTTCATATCCTTAAAATATATATTTAACACAATACTCAGTTTTCTGTACAAAATAAATATACTATTCTAAAATGAAAACGTCAAAACATACTACACAAAAATAATAGCTTTAAAAATATGAAATGTTTGACAAAATTAGAGGAAAGGATACATTTGTATATCAGAGGTAATGTGTAGACTGAGATTATACATTTGCTTGCTTGGATTCAGAAGAAAAGCAGAAACTTTATTATAGCCTCA
The DNA here is from genome assembly GCF_027887155.1 of Malaclemys terrapin pileata. Taxonomy (NCBI): domain Eukaryota; kingdom Metazoa; phylum Chordata; order Testudines; family Emydidae; genus Malaclemys; species Malaclemys terrapin. The sequence goes on along the minus strand of NC_071513.1, from coordinate 30,454,033 downwards.
GTAGTGATCTATAGATTCATAGATTCTAGGACTGGAAGGGATCTCGAGAGGTCATCGAGTCCAGTTCCCTGATCTCATGGCAGGACCAAATACTGTCTAGACCATCCCTGATAGACATTTATCTAACCTACTCTTAAATATCTCCAGAGGTGGAGATTCTACAACCTCTCTAGGCAATTTATTCCAGTGTTTAACAACCCTGACAGTTAGGAACTTTTTCCTAATGTCCAACCTAAACCTCCCTTGCTGCAGTTTAAGCCCATTGCTTCTTGTTCTACCCTTAGAGGCTAAGATGAACAAGTTTTCTCCCTCCTCCTTATGACACCCTTTTAGATACCTGAAAACTGCTATCATGTCACCTCTGTCTTCTCTTTTCCAAACTAAACAGACCCAATTCTTTCAGCCTTCCTTCATAGGTCATGTTCTCTAGACCTTTAATCATTCTTGTTGCTCTTCTCTGGACCCTCTCCAATTTCTCCACATCTGTCTTGAAATGCAGTGCCCAGAACTGGACACAATACTCCAGTTGAGGGCTAACCAGCACAGAGTAGAGCAGAAGAATGACTTCTCGTGTCTTGCTCACAACACACCTGTTAATGCATCCCAGTATCATGTTTGCTTTTTTTGCAACAGCATCACACTATTGACTCATATTTAGCTTGTGGTCCACTATAATCCCTAGATCCCTTTCTGCTGTACTCCTTCCTAGACAGTCTCTTCCCATTCTGTATGTGTGAAACTGATTGTTTCTTCCTAAGTGGAGTACTTTTCATTTGTCTTTATTAAACTTCATCCTGTTTACCTCAGACCATTTCTCCAATTTGTCCAGATCATTTTGAATTATGACCCTATTCTCCAAAGCAGTTGCAATCCTTCCCAGTTTGGTATCATCTGCAAACATAATAAGCATACTTTCTATGCCAATATCTAAGTCATTGATGAAGATATTGAACAGAGCCGGTCCCAAAACAGATCCCTGCGGAACCCCACTTGTTATACCTTTCCAGCAGGATTGGGAACCATTAATAACTACACTCTGAGTATGGTTATCCAGCCTGTTATGCACCCACCTTATAGTAGCCCCATCTAAGTTGTATTTGCCTAGTTTATTGATAAGAATATCATGCGAGACCGTATCAAATGCCTTACTAAAGTTTAGGTATACCACATCCACCGCTTCTCCCTTATCCACAAGACTTCTTATCCTATCAAAGAAAGCTATCAGATTGGTTTGACATGATTTGTTCTTTACAAATCCATGCTGGCTATTCCCTATCACCTTACCACCTTCCAAGTGTTTGCAGATGATTTCCTTAATTACTTGCTCCATTATCTTCCCTGGCACAGAAGTTAAACTAACTGGTCTGTAGTTGCCTGGGTTGTTTTTATTTCCCTTTTTATAGATGGGCACTATATTTGCCCTTTTCCAGTCTTCTGGAATCTCTCCTGTCTCCCATGATTTTCCAAAGATAATAGCTAGAGGCTCAGATACCTCCTCTATTAGCTCTTTGAGTATTCTAGGATGCATTTCATTAGGCCCTGGTGACTTGCAAGCATCTATCTTTTCTAAGTGATTTTTAACTTGTTCTTTTTTTTTATTTTATCTTCTAAACCTACCCCCTTCCCATTAGCATTCACTATATTAGGCATTCCTTCAGACTTCTCGGTGAAGACCGAAACAAAGAAGTCATTAAGCATCTCTGCCATTTCCAAGTTTCCTGTTACTGTTTCTCCCTCCTCACTGAGCAGTGGGCCTACCCTGTCCTTGGTCTTCCTCTTTCTTCTAATGTATTGATAAAAAGTCTTCTTGTTTCCCTTTGTTCCTGTAGCTAGTTTGAGCTCATTTTTTGCCTTTGCCTTTCTAATCTTGCCCCTGCATTCCTATGTTGTTTGCCTATATTCATCCTTTGTAATTTGTCCTAGTTTCCATTTTTTATATGACTCCTTTTTATTTTCTAGATCATGCAAGATCTCGTGGTTAAGCCAAAGTTGTCTTTTGTCACATTTTCTATCTTTCCTACCCAGCAGAATAGCTTGATTTTGGGCCCTTAATAGTGTCCCTTTGAAAAACTATCAACTCAGACTTGATTCCCATGGAACCTTACCTATCAGCTCTTTGAGTTTACCATTAATTACTATAATTAAGGCTGCACTGAGTTTTGCACGTAGAGATTTTAATCCAGTTTTTATAACAGTTCGGGCATTACATTTAGTCACAAGTTTTCCATGGTTAATTTTCAGTGCATTGAGAGAGTATCTTAAAGCCACCTTTATCCCCCATACCTCCAGAGTTCTACTGCAGTTTTTGTCCACACCACAGCTAAGTATCAGAACTTCATCTTTAGTTATGCTAACTTTAGTAAAAATAATTAAAGAGGTATCAAACCTCATACTTCAGTGTCTGTATTCTGTGGTATAATATTATACATAGGCTTGGCAGATTTCAATTTTTATTTTTTTATCATTTAGAAGGATAATATCAATGTTTATTTTTAAGCTTTTTTTCATTTTTGTTTAATTTTTAACAGTTGTGCAACATTATGGATTTTGAGCACTTTTACTGTCTTTATTAATTTAAATGTTCACAGTTGATCGGGACATTATGGTGAGGTCAGATAATTATTTTATGACAATACACTGAGGAGTCCCTAGGGGACAGTGAATCGGGGCAACCGCACCAGGGCCCGGGTTTTGGGGGTCCACGTGGCCTGGTGCGATTGCCTGGCACCTCATGGGCGGTGGGTGAACCACTGGCTGGGGGATGCAACCCCCAGCGCCGCCCCTTCCACCTGAGGGAGAGCATGCACCCAGGAGCACCATGAGGGAGAGCGTGCGGCAGTGCCGCAGCCTCCCAAGCCCCGGGAAGGCGGGCAGCGTAGTCCCAGCCCCCTGGAGCCCAGCGGCACCGCTGAAGCAGAGCCCTGGCGGGGCAGAGTGTGGGTGGGGCCACACCTGGCTGTTTGGCATGGTCAGTCACTTCCACCCCAGGCCCGCACCCTCCTAGGGATGGCCCTGACAATACTTGCTGAGATTTAAAAAGTTAAGGTTTTATAACAATTAAAACACAAATTGTCAAAATCATATGTCAAAGTATACAAACTAAAATGTCCTTAAATCAAACTTTAATACATTCTCAAGCAGCATTTTTCTTATTTTGCTTATCATTACATTTTGATTATCAATGGAAATATTTTTGTCAGTTTGTGTGTACAGGGTGAAATCAAAGTTTACCAATGTTAACTGATAAATATCTAATCCTTATAAGCTTAGTTTTACATCTGGCCAAACACATGATTTCTTGCCTACCTATGAGAGATCATTTGTGAGCTAGACAGACCATTTGGTCTGGTATTATAATTAGGGTGACCAGATGTCCCGATTTATAGGGACAGTCCCGATTTTTGGGTCCTTTTCTTATATATTGGGTCTTCCTATTACCCCCCACCCCCGTCCCGATTTTTCACATTTGCTGTCTGGTCACCCTAATTATAATCCTTATGTTCATAGAAACATACGTAAACAGAGGTACATCTCAGAAGAGAATATCATTGAATTTTGTCTATTTAAACTTCAGAAATAACCATTATTTTCACTACTTTTCTTAAAAAATAAAAAATGTGTAACAATATTAAAACATTAAAACATTGCTAACTTAAAATTTGGCATTTAGGTGACTTTCAGTTGCCTAATCATCTTTTAACTAGTTCTTTCCACTCAGATTTCACGTTCCTTTTTTCATCAAAACCTGATTCTCTCTAGCTATTAAATGCTTATGTATGTAATTGTAAAAATCAATTAATTCCATTGTGACAGTTCAAGGTAGTCTATGAGAACAGGTCCTGGGGGATTGCTAACTCTCATTACCGTTACTGGGAGTTATCCACATAATTCCCTTCACAATGATTTGCAAATCTACCTCTCATTTAATGCTTTAAATATTATTTTTGTTCAGTGATAAAACTGGAAAAGATCCTGGTAAAAGCCATGTTTTATCTGCTCATTTCATTTGCATTGCTACAGGAACTGAATAGTTTCAAATGATAAGCCATTGCTTCCAAAGCTACAGAATTAGGGATAATTCATTGTTCAGTTGAAATTGGTATGTTTAAGTGCTCTGAGACCGTCATCAAAAGTATCTTCCCTGAGATACTGGATTATTACCTTGTTTTCTTCAATATTTATTTTATCATCACATTTCTTGATAAACATAAATTAATTTGCAGTGCACTCCAAAAATCATTAAGAAAATATGTTAAGTAGAGTCAGTGAAGGCATACATGTCATAACTATGTCAAAATCAAGATATTATTCGCCAGATTGTCATTTAGGCCTTGTCTACACTACGAGAGTAGTTCGAATTTACTTGCATCGAATTTTTGGAATCGATATTGCAAAGTCGAACGTGTGTGTCCACACTAAGGACAGTAATTCGACTTTGTAAGTCCACACTAACGGTGAAAGCGTCGACATTCGAAGCGGTGCACTGTGGTCAGCTATCCCACAGTTCCCGCAGTCCCCTCTGCCCATTGGAATTCTGGGTGTAGCTGGCAATGCCTTCTGGGTAACAAAATGTGTCGAGGGTGCTTTTGGGTAACTGTCGTCATCCGTCCATCACTCCCGCCCTCCCTCCCTGAAAGCGCCGGCGGGAAATCAGTTCGCGCACTTTTCCAGTCATTGACAGAGCGGATACCACAGCACTGCGAGCATGGAGCACGCTGCGACCATCGCTGCAGTTGTGGCCGCTCTCAACGCCTCGCAGCTTATCATACAGGTTTCCCTGAGGCAGATGCAGAAAAGTCAGGCGAGGAGGCTACGGCACCGCGGTGATGTCCTGAAGTCTGAGAGTAGCACAGACCTCTCAGAAAGCAGGGGACCCAGCGCCGAGGACATCACGATGGCAATGGGTCATGTTGATGCCGTGGAACGGCGATTCTGGGCACGGGAAACAAGCACTGAGTGGTGGGACCGCATAGTGCTGCAGGTCTGGGATGAATCCCAGTGGCTGCGAAACTTTCGCATGCGGAAGGGAACTTTCCTGGAACTTTGTGAGTTGTTGTCCCCTGCCCTGAAGCGCAATGACACCCAGTTGCGAGCTGCACTGAGTGTACAGAAGCGAGTGGCCATAGCCCTCTGGAAGCTTGCAACGCCAGACAGCTACCGGTCAGTCGCAAACCAGTTTGGGGTGGGCAAATCTACCGTGGGGGTTGTTGTGATGCAAGTAGCGAAGGCAATCGTTGATGTACTGCTGCCAAAGGTAGTGACCCTGGGAAACGTGGAGGCGATCATAGATGGCTTCGCAGCGATGGGATTTTCAAACTGCGGTGGGGCCATAGATGGAACTCACATCCCTATCCTGGCACCGGACCACCAGGCCACCCAGTACATTAACCGAAAGGGCTACTTTTCCATGGTGCTGCAAGCACTGGTGGACCACAGGGGACGTTTTACCAACATCTACGTGGGATGGCCGGGCAAGGTTCATGACGCTCGTGTTTTCAGGAACTCTGGTCTGTTTAGACGGCTGCAACAAGGTATTTACTTCCCGGACCACAAAATAACTGTTGGGGATGTGGAGATGCCTATAGTCATCCTCGGGGACCCAGCCTATCCGCTAATGCCCTGGCTCATGAAGCCCTATACTGGCGCCCTGGACACTGAAAAAGAACTCTTCAACTACCGGCTGAGCAAGTGCAGAATGGTGGTGTAGTGTGCTTTTGGCCGTCTCAAGGGGAGATGGAGAAGCTTACTGACTCGCTGTGATCTCAGCGAAACCAATATCCCCATTGTTATAGCAGCTTGCTGTGTGCTCCACAATCTCTGTGAGAGCAAGGGGGAGACCTTTATGGCGGGGTGGGAGGTTGAGGAAAATAGCCTGGCTGCTGATTACGCACAGCCAGACAGCCGGGCGATTAGAAGAGAGCAGCGGGAAGCGCTGTGCATCCGGGAGGCTTTGAAAGCAAAGTTCCTTAGTGAGCAGGGTAACCTGTGACTTTAAAGTTTGTGTACAGAGAAGCTGAACCTGCCCCCGTTTCCTTACCCAGTCAATGTTGACTATCCTATCCAGTTACATACCCCCTTCACCCCCCTTCCAACACACGTTTCGAAATAAAAATAGTTCTACTTTGTTAATGCACACCGTTTTCTTTAATACTGTTTTCGCGGGAATTTTTTAAAACTGGGACGCAGACTGTGCTGCGGAGCGGGTGTAGTGTAGTGACGCGAATGAAGCTTCTGAACTCAAGGATTGACAGGCTACGCTGCGGTGGGATGGTTGTTTCAACGGAGCCTGTCACCCCTCCTGATCGGGACTGTGTGTATGGGGGGGTGTAGTGAGTCGGTGTGGCTCCCCTCCTGCCCAGAAGAGGGAGCCCACGTGCCGGCACCAGAGTGGGTGGGACCACCACCGCCTGTCCCCGCCCCCCGGAAGTCAAGGGGCGGGACAGGAAGTATAAAGGCCGGCCGCCAGAGCTCAGTTGGCGGCCAGCCACCACAGGGAGCAGACGTGCGGCCGGGAGCTCCCGGCCGGGAGACCGTCGAAGACCCTAGCTGGCCTGAGCTACCCCGGGCCCGCTACGAGGAGGAGCCGCCGGAGCCCGTTCACGCCCGCCACTGGGAGAACCCCTGGGAACCGAACCCCGCTAACCCTGAGGGTGAGACTGGACCCGAACCCCTCAGCCCCTGCTGCTATCCAGAGGAGCCGCCTGAGGACCATTGGCCGGACTTCCCGGCAGAGCTACCAGACTTGCCGCCGAGCCCGGGCAGAGAGGAGCCCATGCAGGTGGACTGGCCCGATCCCGGCGCAACGACCGAGGTAGGCTGTGAGGGGGATCACGGAAGTAGCCCGGGGGTAGCCGACCCCGGTCCGGCTGCAACTGAGTGTGAGCCTATGTCAGTGTGTTGCGGTCTGGATACCCCACTGACCAGCAGCGGCAGCAACCGCTGTTAGGGCCCCGGGCTGGAACGCAGTGGAGTGGGTGGGCCTGCGTTCCCCCCTGCCACCCTCCGTACGGGTGGCAGGCTTCCCCCTCACCCAACGCTCGGCTACAGAAGCCTGGGCCTTGAACTATTTGCCTGCTCAGCCCCTGCAACAAGGGCCTGAGCCTAACTGTGTTTGCCCCGCCCTGATCCAGGGCCTGGCCTCTGAACTATTTGCTCGCTCAGCTCCCTGCAACAAGGGCCTGAGCTTAACTGTGTTTGCCCCGCCCTGATCCAGGGCCTGGCCTCTGAACTATTTGCTCGCTCAGCTCCCTGCAACAAGGGCCTGAGCTTAACTGTGTTTGCCCCGCCCTGATCCAGGGCCTGGCCTCTGAACTATTTGCTCGCTCAGCTCCCTGCAACAAGGGCCTGAGCTTAACAGTGTTTGCCCCGCCCTGATCCAGGGCCTGGCCTCTGAACTATTTGCTCGCTCAGCCCCTGCAAACAAGGGCCTGAGCTTAACTGTGTTTGCCCCACCCTGATCCAGGGCCTGGGCTTTGAACTGTTTGCTCGCTCAGCCCCTGCAACAAGGGCCTGAGCCTAACTGTGTTCGCCCCGCCCTGATCCAGGGCCTGGGCTTTGAACTATTTACCCGCTCAGCCCCTGCCATAAGGACCTGAGCCTAACTGTGTTTGCCCCGCCCTGATCCAGGGGCTGGGCTCTGAACTATTTGCCCGCTCAGCCCAGCAAGCAAGGGTCTGAGCTAACTGTGTTTGCCCCGCCCTGATCCAGGGCCTGGGCTCCTGAGCTTTGACTGTGGTTGCTCCGACTCTGCACCAAAGAGCCGGAGTTTCAGGACTAACTGACTGCTTATTCCCAGAGTAGTGAGTCGGTGTGGCTCCCCTCCTGCCCGGAAGGGTCGAGCCCCGGCTAGGACCTACTACATTTGGCGCCCAACGTGGGGCACGAGCCCCTGCCCCTGTGAGAAGGGGCTAGAGGGGGAGTGGCAGTTGCCCCCCCCCGTTCTAAGGAATGGATATGGAGCGGCTGTTTCAGCTGCTCACGGAGAGCCAGGAGCGGCAGCAGACGGCCCAGCTGCAGCAGCAACAGCAACAGCAGGCCGCTCAGCTCGCACAGCAACAGCAGCGAGATGCCGCCCAGCTCCAGTTGCAGCAGGAGCAGCACACAGCCCAGCTCGAGCAACAGCAACAGCTGGTGCGGCAGTTGGGAGTCCAGCTGCAGCAGCTGCTGGTCACGCTCCCTCGCCCCGCCCCGGGGCTGGCAGGGGAGGCTGCAGAGATGCCGCGGTTAGCTGCCCCCCTTCGCTTGACTAAGATGAGCCCAGACGACGACCCGGAGGCATTCCTGGTCACGTTCGAGCGGGTAGCCCTCGTCGCCGGGTGGCCCAGGGACCAGTGGGCTACCCTCTTAGCCCCCTACCTGACGGGGGCGGCCCAGGTGGCCTATCGTGGATTGGCGGCTGAGGAAGCACGGGACTACGACCTGGTGAAGGCCGCGATATTGGACGCCCTCGACGTCAGTCCCGAGACTTTCCGACAAAGGTTTCGGGGCCAGACTTACCCCACCGGGGCCCGACCGCGGGTAGTGGCCCAAACCTTAAAAGAGGCTTGCCGACGGTGGCTACAGCCCGGCACCCGGACGGCGGAGGAGGTAACCGAGCAGGTGGTGTTGGAACAGTTCGTGCACACCCTACCCTCCCGAGGGCGCGCCTGGGTGCTTCGCCACCGGCCGACGACACTGGCCCAGGCAGTGTCGCTAATGGAGGACTTCCTGGCCGCCGAAGATGCAGTAGGGCCCACCTTCCGCCGCCCCGGGCCCGAACCAGTCCGCGGCGAAAAGAAAGGGGAACCCCTGAGCGGACCACGACCCCCCGCACCGAGGCCCGAACCCCGCCGCGAGACCCGGACCCGGCACGCGGACCCGGCTCCTCAGACCGGACCAGTGGCCCCGGGCCAGGGGCCCCCAAGGGCTCGACGAAGCCCCCCCCGGAGCCCAAGCCGGGAAGGCCCCCGGAGCAGACGACCTGAACTTGGACCCTGCTTCAGTTGTGGGAAGATGGGACACCTCCGGCGAGACTGTCCGGAGATGGATTGCAGCTATGGGCAAGTGTGGGCGGGCCACACTCGAGCCAGGCCAGCCATGAACCCCAAGCTGACCGTCCCGGCGGCCGTCGGAGGGCGGACTACGCGGGCCTTGATCGATTCGGGTTGTGGCCAGACGTTGGTCCGTAAGGACCTGGTACCGCCGGGTGATAACCGCCTCGGATGTATTCATCTACAATGCATCCATGGGGATGTCCGACCATACCCCAGCGCCCGGGTCCCCCTAACCATCGCGGGGATCACCCGACACCTGGTGGTTGGGGTAGCTCCCCATCTTGCATACCCTGTGATCCTCGGTCGGGACTGGCCGGCCTTTGAGGAAGTCCTACGGTCCACGCCGGCCCTGGAGGCTGATCGGTTGGGGTCCTCCTCCGAGACCCCCGAGCAGGGTCCAGCGACTGAGATAGACAACACGGACGCAGCGGGACCGCCGCCGGAGCCGGCCCCTCAGCCCCGCTTCGATACCGATTTCTGTCGGGACCAGCGAGAGGATCCCACCCTTAGCCGCTTCTACGAGCAGCTCGCGGCAGTAGACGGGAAGGTTGTGGACCCCCAGCGGGCCACCCTGTGGCCCCATTTTGAGCTACGCCGGGACCGGCTCTACCGCCTGGACCGTGACCCCCGCACCCAGGAACCACAAACCCAACTGTTAGTGCCCCTGTGTCACCGGCGGGCGGTAATGAAGTTGGCCCACGATGTGCCAGCCGCCGGGCACCTGGGGCGAGAGAAGACCCTCGCTCGAATCCTGGCGCGCTTCTTTTGGCCAGGAATCTCTCAGGAGGTGAAAGAATATTGCGCCTCATGCCCAGAGTGTCAGAGGGTCGCCCCGCCCGGGATCCCCAAGGCACCCCTGGTCCCCATGCCAGTGATGGAGACGCCCTTTGAACGGGTCGCCATGGACCTCGTGGGCCCCCTCCCGAAAAGTGCCGCGGGGTTTCAATACATCCTGGTCTTGGTGGACTATGCCTCTCGGTTCCCCGAAGCCATCCCCCTGCGAAGTATTACCGCCCGGTCTATCGCGGGGGAATTGCTGAAAATCTTCGCCCGAGTAGGACTGCCTAGAGAGATATTGACCGACCAAGGAACGAATTTCACGTCCCAATTGTTGCGACAGGTCTGTGCCCTCTTAGGCATCAAACAACTCCGGACGTCCGTGTACCACCCGCAGACGGACGGGTTGGTGGAGCGGTTTAACCGCACTTTGAAAAGCATGTTGCGGAAATTCCCCGCAGAGGACCTCCGCCACTGGTACCAATTCCTTCCACCCTTGCTGCTAGCCATCCGAGAAGTCCCGCAGACCTCAACAAAATTTTCCCCTTTCGAGCTGCTGTACGGACGCAGACCGCGGGGCCTCTTAGACCTGATGAGAGAGACCTGGGAACAGTCAGCGTCCCCAGCCCAGGGCCTCCTGAAATATGTCATCCAGTTACAGGAGTACCTTGCCCAGGCCGGAGCCCTGGCCCGCGAAAATTTAAAGACGGCGCAGGAACGGCAGAAACGGACCTACGATCAGGGAGCCCAAGTCCGGGAGTTCCAACCAGGAGACCGTGTCCTACTCCTCCTCCCGTCTAGTGAGTCAAAATTGTTAGCCCGGTGGCAGGGACCTTACGAAGTCGTGCGTAAGGTCGGTCCCGTCACCTACGAGGTGCGGCAACCGGACAAGCGGAAGGAAACCCAGCGGTATCACGTCAACCTGCTGAAACGGTGGCAGGACCGGGAGGGCCTCTTAATCAACCCATGCCCGCCCGAGCCGGAATTGGGACCCCAGGTACCCTCGACGGATGACCCCCCGGCACCCCAATTAGGACAATCGCTCACGGAAGAGCAATGTAAACAGACTAACTGCCTGCTGCAAACCTTCAAGCGAACCTTCACGGCCGTACCGGGCCACACGTCCCTGGTCAAACACTCCATCCAGACCGAGCCGGGAAAGGTGGTTCGAGAGACGACCCGGCCCCTGCCCTATCGGATGCGGGGTGCGGTCGAGGAGGAAGTAAGAGCCATGCTGGCTCTGGGCGTCATCGAACCGTCCCAGAGCGAGTGGCGTAGTCCGGTGGTCCTGGTGCCCAAGCCGGACGGTACCCGCCGCTTCTGCATCGACTTTCGGAGGGTAAACGCCATCTCGCGCTTCGATGCCTACCCGATGCCCCGTGTAGACGAGTTACTGGGCCGCCTGGGGGAGGCTCAGTATATCACCACCTTAGATCTTAGCAAAGGCTACTGGCAGATCCCCCTCGAGGAGACCTCAAAAGAGAAGACCGCCTTTGCCACTCCAACGGGGCTGTACCAATTCACACGGATGCCATTCGGTCTCCATGGAGCCCCAGCCACCTTCCAGCGGCTGATGGACCAACTTCTGCAGCCCCATCAGGACTATGCGGCGGCGTACATAGACGACGTGGTCATCTATAGCCGCAGCTGGGAGGATCATCTGCCCCGGGTTGCGGCGGTCCTAAGGTCCCTACGACAGGCGGGCCTGACCGCCAACCCCAAAAAGTGCCGGATTGCCTGGCAAGAGACCAACTATCTCGGCTATACCGTCGGGGGCGGGCAGGTCAAGCCCCTCGTCGGGAAAGTCCAGGCCCTCCTGGACTGTCCCACCCCATCAACCAAACGGCACGTTCGGCAGTTCCTGGGCCTCGTTGGGTATTACAGACGGTTCATCCCCCAGTTCGCGACCATCGCAGCACCCTTAACTGGGCTTCTGACGAAGGACAGCCCCCGGCAGGTACGATGGTCCCCCGAATGTGAAGCGGCCTTCCGGACACTGCAGAAGTGCCTCTGCCAGGAGCCGGTTCTCTATAGCCCAGACTTTAAACGCCCATTCATCCTGCAGACCGACGCCTCCGGCGTAGGATTAGGGGCAGTCCTGTCCCAAGAAGTGGAGGGAAAGGACCACCCCGTAGTATATCTCAGCCGGAAGCTGTTCCCCCGGGAGAGGAATTACGCCGTGGTAGAAAAAGAGGCCCTCGCGGTGAAGTGGGCCTGCGATGCCCTGCGCTTCTACCTCCTCGGGGCCCCGTTCACCCTCGTCACAGACCACGCCCCCCTCCGGTGGCTAATGCGGATGAAAGATAATAATGCCCGCATTATGCGGTGGTACCTCGCCTTACAACCCTACGCATTTACGGTCCAGCATCGAGCAGGTAAAGACCATACGAATGCGGACTTCCTATCCCGCATGGGGGAGATGGCAGGACCTGGCCCCGACAGGCGGGAGCCAGTCTTAAGGGGGGGGGTGTGTAGTGAGTCGGTGTGGCTCCCCTCCTGCCCAGAAGAGGGAGCCCACGTGCCGGCACCAGAGTGGGTGGGACCACCACCGCCTGTCCCCGCCCCCCGGAAGTCAAGGGGCGGGACAGGAAGTATAAAGGCCGGCCGCCAGAGCTCAGTTGGCGGCCAGCCACCACAGGGAGCAGACGTGCGGCCGGGAGCTCCCGGCCGGGAGACCGTCGAAGACCCTAGCTGGCCTGAGCTACCCCGGGCCCGCTACGAGGAGGAGCCGCCGGAGCCCGTTCACGCCCGCCACTGGGAGAACCCCTGGGAACCGAACCCCGCTAACCCTGAGGGTGAGACTGGACCCGAACCCCTCAGCCCCTGCTGCTATCCAGAGGAGCCGCCTGAGGACCATTGGCCGGACTTCCCGGCAGAGCTACCAGACTTGCCGCCGAGCCCGGGCAGAGAGGAGCCCATGCAGGTGGACTGGCCCGATCCCGGCGCAACGACCGAGGTAGGCTGTGAGGGGGATCACGGAAGTAGCCCGGGGGTAGCCGACCCCGGTCCGGCTGCAACTGAGTGTGAGCCTATGTCAGTGTGTTGCGGTCTGGATACCCCACTGACCAGCAGCGGCAGCAACCGCTGTTAGGGCCCCGGGCTGGAACGCAGTGGAGTGGGTGGGCCTGCGTTCCCCCCTGCCACCCTCCGTACGGGTGGCAGGCTTCCCCCTCACCCAACGCTCGGCTACAGAAGCCTGGGCCTTGAACTATTTGCCTGCTCAGCCCCTGCAACAAGGGCCTGAGCCTAACTGTGTTTGCCCCGCCCTGATCCAGGGCCTGGCCTCTGAACTATTTGCTCGCTCAGCTCCCTGCAACAAGGGCCTGAGCTTAACTGTGTTTGCCCCGCCCTGATCCAGGGCCTGGCCTCTGAACTATTTGCTCGCTCAGCTCCCTGCAACAAGGGCCTGAGCTTAACTGTGTTTGCCCCGCCCTGATCCAGGGCCTGGCCTCTGAACTATTTGCTCGCTCAGCTCCCTGCAACAAGGGCCTGAGCTTAACTGTGTTTGCCCCGCCCTGATCCAGGGCCTGGCCTCTGAACTATTTGCTCGCTCAGCTCCCTGCAACAAGGGCCTGAGCTTAACTGTGTTTGCCCCGCCCTGATCCAGGGCCTGGCCTCTGAACTATTTGCTCGCTCAGCCCCTGCAAACAAGGGCCTGAGCTTAACTGTGTTTGCCCCACCCTGATCCAGGGCCTGGGCTTTGAACTGTTTGCTCGCTCAGCCCCTGCAACAAGGGCCTGAGCCTAACTGTGTTCGCCCCGCCCTGATCCAGGGCCTGGGCTTTGAACTATTTACCCGCTCAGCCCCTGCCATAAGGACCTGAGCCTAACTGTGTTTGCCCCGCCCTGATCCAGGGGCTGGGCTCTGAACTATTTGCCCGCTCAGCCCAGCAAGCAAGGGTCTGAGCTAACTGTGTTTGCCCCGCCCTGATCCAGGGCCTGGGCTCCTGAGCTTTGACTGTGGTTGCTCCGACTCTGCACCAAAGAGCCGGAGTTTCAGGACTAACTGACTGCTTATTCCCAGAGTAGTGAGTCGGTGTGGCTCCCCTCCTGCCCGGAAGGGTCGAGCCCCGGCTAGGACCTACTACAGGGGGGCTATGTGACTTTGTGGCAGGGGGAGGACGTTTACAGATCCCCTGCTGCGTGGCTCTGTGATCCTGCATAAGGACCGCCGCTTAAGATCTGTAACTGCCTTCCCCCGCCACAAAGTCACAGAGCAACCCACCTCCCACCACATAACATGAAAACCACCTCCCAGACTAACCAGGGTAACTAGTCACTGCATCACTGCACTGTGTATGTGCCCTGCTGCTGTGCCTGCCCCCGCCTATGTACCCTGCCAAAGGTGACTGTCCTGTCCAATTACCAACCCCCTTTCCCCTCCTCCTCCAAAAGAACATGATTGAAACAGTATTTAACAGAAACGTATTTTTTATTATCAACCACACATGGAACTGGGAGGTGAAACTTGGACGGGGGCTTGTGTCAGGCGGGAAGGAAAGAACTTTTCAAATTTTGGGGAATGAGAGCCTTCTGCTACTAGAGCTCTCTGCAGGGGTGGAGTGAGAGTTAGCAGGGACTCTGCCACCTCTCCTTCTTTGCACTTTGGGTGAGGTGGGTATGGGACTTGGTGGCGGGGGAGGGCGGTTAGAGATGGACTGCAGCGGGGCTCTGTCCTCCTGCCTCCGTTCCTGCAGAACATCCACAAGGCGCCGGAGCGTGTCTGTTTGCTCCCTCAGTAGTCCAAGCAGCGTTTGAGTCGCCTGCTGGTCTTCCTGCCGCCACCTCTCCTCCCGATCCATGTTTGCTTGGTGCATTTGGGTCAATTTCTCCCGCCACTGGGTCTGCTGTGCTGCCTGGGCTTGGGAACAGGCCATAAGCTCAGAGAACATGTCCTCCCGTGTCCTCTTCTTCCTACGCCTAATCCGCGCTAGCCTCTGGGAGTGTGATGCCAGGCTAGGTTGTGAGACAGTCGCAGATGGGGCTGTGGAAATGGGAAAAAGGGAGTGAATTCCTCAGAAAGATAAATGTAGTTGTGAACAAAGAACATAGTCTTTCTCTGTGAACCATGCACAGCACCTATCACATGCGCACTCAGCACAAGGTCGAATTCTCGGCATTCGCATTCAGTGCCTGGGGTCTTGCACAGCACATTTGAGAAGCGGGGTAGCACAACGGAATTTCTGTTGCAGGCAGACATGGTAAGCCGTAGACTTGTGGCAGTTTAAAACTTTTATATTACCACTGGCCTCATTTCACATTTAAAGCAATGTCAGTCCCTGCTGCCAGCAATCCGGCAAGCAGGAACTCTGCCCCTGTCCCACCCCCTCGCGGCTGTCCCCGGGAACGATCCCTTTCGGCTGCCCCTCTCCCGCCTCCACCGCGTGGCTGCAAACCAGCGGTTACAGTTCTGTAAGGGAACGAGCAAGCAGTCCCAACACTAACATTCCCCTACCTAATTCAAAGCAGGTCACCATGGGCGACATCACCCTGATGAGGATCTCTGAGAGCGAGAGAGAGAGAATGCTCCGGGAAAGCCTCCAAAGACCAGGGCCGTATGCCGCCCTGCTGTGCAGAGCAATGATTCCCGAGTACTTGATAGGCGTGGCAACGTGTCGTACTTCGGAGGACCCAATAAGGCCGCTCTCCCCAGGAACCTCATGCAACGGCTTTCCAATTACCTCCAGGAGAGCTTCATCGAGATGTCCCAGGAGGATTACTGCTCTATCCCCGCACATATAGACCGCATTTTACTGAAGCTGCAGTAGCAGGGAATAAACAGTAGAGCGGCTTGTGCAGGACAATCACGGAAAACCGGACATTGCTAGATTTTTTTTCAAAACTTGCACTGCCCATGACTAAACCGTTAAGCGCCTAGGGCACAGTAATCATGAACAACCCATTCTTTTAATTGTTAATATTCCTGTTCTGTTAAAAATAAATGTTTAGATGTTTACAACACTTACTGGCTGATCCTTCCCCAGATTCTGTGTCCGGGGTAATGGCTGGGGACGCTTCGTGGGGGATCTCTGTAAGGGTGATGAAGATCCTGGCTGTTGGGGAAATCAGCGTTGTGAGCGCTGCCGACTGCCTCGCCCTCCTCATCTCCTTCCTCATCTTCCCCGTCCCCTAACATGTCCGAGGAACCGGCCGTGGAGACTATCCCATCCTCAGAGTCCACAGTCACTGGTGGGGTAGTGGTGGCGGCCGCACCGAGGATGGAATGCAATGCCTCGTAGAAACGGGATGTCTGGGGATGGGATCCAGAGCGTCCGTTTGCCTCTTTGGTCTTCTGGTAGCCTTGTCTCAGCTCCTTGATTTTCACGCGGCACTGTGTTGCATCCCGGCTGTACCCTCTCTCTGTCATGTCTTTTGAGATCTTCTCATAGATCTTTGCATTCCGTTTCTTGGAGTGCAGCTCAGAAAGCACGGACTCATCGCCCCACACAGCGATGAGATCCAAGCCTTCCCGATCAGTCCATGCTGGGGCCCTCTTTCTATTCACAGACTGCACGGCCATCACTGCTGGAGAGCTCTGCATCGTGGCCAGTGCTGCTGTGATCGCCACGATGTCCAGACAGGAAATGAGATTCAAACTGGCCAGACAGGAAAAGGAATTCAAATTCAAATTTTCCCAGGGCTTTTCCTGTGTGGCTGGTCAGAGCATCCGAGCTCGTACTGCTGTCCAGAGCGTCAACAGAGTGGTGCACTGTGGGATAGCTCCCGGAGCTATTAGCGTCGATTTCCATCCACACCTAGCCTAATTCGACATGGCCATGTCGAATTTAGCGCTACTCCCCTCGTCGGGGAGGAGTACAGAAGTCGAATTAAAGAGACCTCTATGTCGAACTAAATAGCATCGCAGTGTGGACGGGTGCAGGGTTAATTCGATGTAACGGCGCTAACTTCGACATAAACGCCTAGTGTAGACCAGGCCTTAGTGTAAATTGGCATAGTTGGCATCAACTGAAGTCAATGGAGCTATGATGATTTACACTAAATGAGGATTTGACCCTAATTTTCAAAGAAGAGGTGACTCATTGTTTATCATTAATTCAAGATTAGAAGAAATGTGGATAAGGATAAAAGGAAGACTGACAAGTTTTGTGGTGTTAGTCCTTCATTTTCAGAACATCAGTGATGCACACCAGGATTAAAAAATTTCCAAACCTCAGGAGCCTAAGTCTCATTGAAAGGCAATGGGACTTCAGCTCCTGTCACTTAGTCGCTTTTGAAATTTTAACCTGATCCCAACCCACCTCTTGGCAAGCAAATGATATGTGAAAGGTTCTTCAAATGGAAAGAGAAGCAGCTGGATGTTTGAGAGGGACATTTTGTGAAATGTTGTAAGTCTGATATGTGTCAAAACAATTTCCACAGCCCTAGAGATCAACTAGAATTACTTTTGAGAGAGATCTTTATGCATTCTTCATCAATGATATCTTCAGTGCCTCCTTAGCCCATCTCTTCATTGAAAGTGAAAAATTAGTCACAATTTTGTAATATGGAAGTGTAATATTCCTTATTGTCAAAGTATTGGGAAAATCACCTTTCAGCTGCATTCTGAATGGATATGAGTAGAAGACATCATTTGTCAAGGCCAGAAAAAAGAATGTGTTGTAATCAAAGCCTGGAGTTTAGTTCTGTGACTTGATCCCATGCTACCTTAAACTTAATAGCACATCAAACATCTGACAGAACAGACCTAATATTGCTTTTTGTACTGGACAGTTTTGTGGCCATGTTGTATTAGCAATTTAAATAAACTTTAAATTGTTATTCCTGTGGAGGGGAGACAGCTAATTGCACGAAATTTATGGGCATTTTGTCTTATTTAGTGAAAATGATCTTGATAATAAAATAACATTTTTTTACTATAAAGATAGATGAGTGACTAAAATCAATATGTTGTGATTACAATCTGGTCTAGTGAAATTATTTAGACAAAAATGTGCCCCCATTTCTAAATTACAGGATTGGATTACAGTAAAATAGCTTATCAATTTTTGGTCTCTTTCATTATCTTATACAATATAAAAACTAACAATTATTTATTTAATTTGTAAAGTGATTTCACATCTAACTAAAAGTGCCAGGTTGATACTACTTGGATTGAGATCTGAATCCCATGATTATCCATACAAAGATATAGCAATGGGATTGCAAACTTCATCACTCTTTTGATATTCCTCAAACCTGACCCTAAGGGACCACTTCTATTGCTGTAAGAGAATTCAGTCTTTATACCATCAGGTTATGGCCCTTCTAGTAAGAGTGCCATTATGGTTTTTTTTTATTATGTAAATAGCTGTCTGACCGAAATAGATCAAAGTTCCCCATCTTGTTTCATATAGACCCATGAACAGTTATCAAATTCTAATATGTTTGTCACTGCCAACATTGGTTAGATTTCAGTTAGTGACCATTTATAAAGTTCATATATATTTAGATAACTTTATAAACACTTGAAGGTAACTATATATAATCTGATGGATTAGGCCTATTAGAAACAAATCCAAACCTGTTTCATTAATAAATTCAATTTAGTTTATATGTTTTAGATTATTAGAATTTTAATGAGACCTCACTCTCACTTACTGACAGCAAAATCTGGGAGGAACTTGTCTCATGTATCATTGGTAAAAATGGAGATCCGGCCATGCAACTCATTCTATATCTATATTTTATATTCAGTTCCATCTCACCCCCCACACACACATACTGTATATCCCCAACTGCCCCCAACCTAATTTAAAAATATATATTATTTCAACAGCTTAGACCATGACCCCCTCTCTATATAAGCCCTCTTCCTCCTGCTATTCATTGGGTTAGGAGACCACTGGAACTCCAAAGGTTATCCTGCTGCTATCCAGGAGGTAGAAGTTGATCCCTGCTGGTGTTATATATAAAATGTCAAAGTCCACTGCTAATCTTCACCTTATTGGTCTCCCTGACACCCATGTGCTCTGTCAAGTCCATTCAAAATTCAGTCACTAAGACAATCTTCCTTTCCTGTTGATATGATCACATCCCTCACCCACTTTGGGATCCTCCAGTGGCTCCCACATTTGTCATACATAACTTCAAATTTATCATCTTCAAGGCTCTACATAGCTATGCACTTCTCTCTTATTGTGTCACCTTCTCTCTCCTGGTGATGTAAGCCTTTATGCCCCATTTATATGCTTCACCCATGACCATCTAGAACTGTTTTGCAGATCACACCATGTATGGGAGATGCCTTTGTGAGCTACTCTCATAAGCCACTACCCTCTCTTCATTTAAGACACCCCCTTGAAGAACCATTTTTGGCTGCTACCCCTACAGAAAATTAGGGCCCAATTCAGCAACCTCCTTATGACACCTGTCTAACTTAAAGCACCTTAGTAGTCCCAGTACCTTGCTGAACTGACACCTAGTTGACTAAGTCATCTACTTATCCAATTTCACTTATTCAGCTCATATATGCAATGGTCATCTGTATTATGGATGAAGGAAATATAGAGAGAGGGACATGAAAATACTGGAATTTAAGGTGGGCACTAGTGTGGGGGGAAAAGACTTCAGGATTGAATTGTAATGAGAGGGTGGGTGTGGAAGAATTTAACATATAAAACTTAAAAACAAACAACCAGTATGTCTATAATCACCCTCATAATTTTGCTTATGTATTTTCCTTCCTACCCCACTTTTTCTGTGCTCTTCAGTATAGAGACTGTGTTGTCACCTAAGTTTGGAAACCAGCTGTAACACTGAGGATGCTGCTGCCATCTGAATAATAGAAAATACTATGTAGCATAACAGCTATTTAAATTAGATACATATCAAAGAGATAATAAAACCACAGGGCAGCAATCAGAGATTTTAATTTCATTTTAACCCTTTAAAATCTTTTTGAAATAAAAAAAAGAAAAAATGATTTTCCTTTAAATCCTGACTATTGGAAGGGCCATTTGGCTATTTCACTGCATGAGTGGGTGTTTTCCTATTTATAAAAATAGCTAAATGTTGCTCAACCATTTACTTATCAGCTAATAAAATGCTTTTCAAAGCACAGAAGCTAAACCTTAATGCACATATATTTTCTTAGTCAATCATTACTTAATTAACATAGTTGACCATCCTGTCCTGTTACCTCTACATGAAATGTTTGATTAAGCAGAAGGTACTTAGGATTCAAACACAATTTAAATGTTCTCAAACTTACAGTTATAAATCACACACAAATAATAATTAGCAACAGTGCCCACCCCTACTCAGGTACACAAAGGAAGAGAAAGGCAAGTTTCAAGTAGCATTCTCTTATTGCACTCCTGTGCAGAGGTCTGGTATAGTCTTACTACTGGAGAGCACCCACATTGCTATCTGACGCTAACATCAGCTACTCAAAAGAATGCCTCCCACCTGAATGGGGTGTGAAGCTGCCATTGCAGTTTTTCCTTCATGGGAGCAGACCGCCGAGACCCCTAGATTTTGGCTGAATCAGAGTTCTTGCAGCAGCAGAGCCTCTTTGCTCCCTGCAACAGACTTTTGCCTGCCAAAATTAGAATTTTAACTTCAGAACTCTTTATCTCTACACCATAATGGTCCTCTACTAAGTGCATGGTAGCACAAATAATGGGCTGTATTTTGCCACTTTACCTTAAAACAAAAAAGTCTACGAAATGCTTTAACATCAACTGTTTTAATGCTGACAAGATCCTCGGTTTTCTTGATATGATTTTGTTTTTCCTATGAGTTGTCCAAAATCAAAAATCAGCATACTAGTGATGTGTCAAAATAGCAATAAAATTAACGTTTTGTCCTACCTCTGAATTTGGCATGGAAGCAGAAAATATCAAGTGATAGCACAATGCTGCAAAAGGTCTTGAGTTGTGGTGCAATTTAAAATAATAAGTGGCAATACGCAAGTGTTTTCTCACTGTTCAGTGAAAGATGATTTCAAAGAACTCTCTAACCCACTTCCTATTTCTTTTGCCCTTGGTCTGCTGACTAATATTTGCATTTCTCCTAAAACAACATATCTTCCTCCCTGGATGGAAATTCCTGATAAATGCTTTCCGTTGAACTTCCTTCAGCATCTACATTAAACAACACTGATGCCAGGGATCATTTCCTGAGGTCTTTGCTTTCTACTTTCTGAACAACATGCAGTATCCTCAAGAGTCCATCATGACTGCCTGCTACCAGTACTTTTGTTGTTCAGTCTTGGGAAGATTTCCAATCTTAATTATAATTATTTTAGGAATTGTTCCAGAATTGGTCTCCTGGTTATTCTTTTGGGAACTTCTGACTATGAGTTAAAGGAAAATAAAATGACTTAATCTGAATAAGCTACTATTCTTAATCAGAGATTCATGCATTAAGCCAATTCTAGGGATAACCTTAAGAATCATTCTACCTTGGTTAGGAGTATAGTTCTGAAATATTTGCAGAAACATTTTGAAAATAAATTGAAACTTATTGTTTTGGGGTTTCATGTAAAAGCTTGTATCTGAGACAACAGTCATTGAAGTCTTTGCTTAGGTTTCAAGTTTTGAGAGATTTTTTTTTAAAACAATCCAAGTCAGACTGAGTAGTTATAACTCAGTTTTGTTTTGTGTTTCAGGTTCAAATGAACCCAAAATACAAAGTGAAACTGGAGTGGTACCAACCAAAGCAAACTGAAATCAAAGGAAGTGTTCATAAAACCCCAGATCATGTGAGTTTAAAGTTTCGCAGTACTGTAAATTTAGCGTTATCATATACATTTTGTTCTCTCAGATAATAGCTCCCAGCAAAACAACCATAAAAGGTAAAATTCCAGAAAATAGTAAAGATGCAAATAAATTGGACTGAACCTAACACAGAGGGTTTGGGGCTCCATCGGTAGGATGTGTTGTGGCTGCTTTGAAAGGCAGGGAGGTGAAAGGGGTAGCAGCTCTACATAGCATGATTTCTCTTCAGACCTGGTGGAAAGAATCTGTGCAAGATAATGCTGACCACTTTAGCGTTATCTTCCCTGCAATCCCTATGTGCAATGTCAAAAAATTAGGGGCTGAGGTGAAAATATTTGTATTTCTGTAGCACCTATGGCAGTGGTCTCCAACCTTTTTATGCACAAGATCACTTTTTGAATTTAAGATCAAGCCAGAATCTGCCCTGCCCCTTCCCCAAGGCCCCGCCCCACTCACTCCATTCCCCTCTCCCTCCATCACTCGCTCTCCTGCAGACTCACTTTCACCGGGCTGGGGCAGGAGGTGGGGGTGCAGGCTCTGGGCTGGGGCTGAGGGGTTTGGAATGTGGGAGGGGGCTCCAAGCTGAGCCTGGGGCAGAGGGTTGGGGTGCAGCAGTGAGGGGTGCAAGCTCTGGTAGGGAGTTTGGGGGTTTGATGGTAATATGCTGTCACAAGCACAACTGAATGTTTCCTGAGAAGCTGTAACAATTTTTAAGGGAACAAAACAGACTGTGGTATGTGCTTCTCTCTCTTTTCCCAAACAGAATTTTCATGAGTCTATTCTCCTTGCATGACATGACCAGGGAAAAAGGATTAGAAGCAGCGCCCACTTCATTCATCCACCATATGAAACAAAAAAAGCATCTGATGACAGGTGAACCTGAGAAGGTTTGGCACTTCAGTTTAGATAAGTATGTGAGCTTTTGAAGTTTATCAGAAACTTATTGGAATTTATCTAAGTAGTTTTACCTCGAAATAGAGTTGGAACTCTAAGGAGAACAGGCTGTCTGATGATCTGACCAGGTAGAAAATGCCACAGACAGATTTTTTTTCCAGTATTCTACACAATCTGTTTCTGATTATTTCATGGACCCTTTCTGAGCTAAAGTAGGCAGAGGAGAATTAAGACAGGCTCCACAAAACTGAGCCCTGCACTGATGTGGGGGCCCATTGACCCACAAAGGTAAACTGAAATATTTTAATTTGTGTGTGTGTGTGTGTGTGTGTCTGTGTGTGTGAGAGAGAGAGAGAGAGAGCGAGAGAGATCCATCAGAGAACTCTGGAGTCTACGGGAATCGGGGAGTAGGGAGGGAACCTTGGCATTTGGGTTCTGCCTTCCACAATTGCAAATCTGCTTCTTGCCTCTGCCCCTGCCTCTTTATTTCTTCTCTCAACAGGCAAGTTGCAAGTTCCCTCTTATGAGTGCTGCAGGTACAGTAAATGGTGTACCTGCACCACATCCTCCACCACCCTGACTAGCCCAGAACCCGTCTTCTATTGGCCAGGGCTGGTCTGAAGGTTGATGTGCACCTCAGATCACTTGAGAATAATTTGTGAGCCAGGGGGACTGACAGAGGAGGAGAGGTGCAATAATGGGCAGCCAACATGATTTGTGTGTCAGTGGCAAAATGTGCTGGAGATGGTTTATGTGCCTGCTTTTGCCTTCACTCTGTTACTATGAAACACCTCAGTGAACCAACCAAATGGTGCTGAGGGCCACCACCAAACCAGAGCAGCAAAAAAGCATAAATCTGTTGAGTGGGGGAGAGGTTACAATCAAAGAGGGAAGGAAGAATAAGAAAAACCTTGGGACTCTATGGGGATAAGAACAAAAGAGAAGGGAGTTCTATGAGAGAAATAATGGGGGAAGAGGAGAAGAAAGAGCTTTTAGGGCTGAAGGGGAGCAATGCAAACGGAGAAGAAAGGCCCTTAGTACTCCTAGGTGTAGGGCATTGAGGCAAGGGGAGTAAGAGGGGCCTTTTGGGGCTTGGTGTGAGAGGCAATGTAGGGAAAAAAAGCACTTTGCTTATTTAGCTCATAGCTCCATACTTCAAGGGAAAGCCAGGTTTTAATAGTTAGAATGCTTTTGTTACCCCCCAAAAATGCTGAAAGAAGACATTTTAACACTTGCCTGCGTGGTTAGCACTGCAATCTTACTGTGGGCTCTTCTAATTGTTAGGCAAGAGGATGATCAGAATGACCCAGAATTCTAAGGCTTAAAAAAATCCCTAGAAAAAACTCCAGTTGAAAAGAAATCTTAAGGTTACAATGGAGTTGAGCGAAAAAAATCTGTTTCCTATCGCTTCTTGAACAGATAACAGAAATTATTATTTTCAAAAAATGTGTGAATGTCCTCTGTGAATTATTCTTTGACAATGCACAGGTTACAAATAATCTTTTGTGAAAATTTGCAAGTCAGAATTTGTTATATAATTCACTTTGTATTGTTACTGTTCTGGTTGAATCACTTCCATCATTAGCTAGTGCAAAATGGAAATTTTGAAATAGAAAATAAAAGTCTTAATTAGAGAGGGATTTTCAAAAATGCTCAGGCTTGCCTCTCCTTCCATCAAGATCAGTGGGAGTTTGACTTCAGTAGGAGAAGAGTTGAGCCAACAGGAGCATTTTTTTGAAAATTCCAACCAAAGTAAATATTCTTATGCAGTCTTAAAATTTGTTTTTTCCAAATTTGAGCACTTTGGGAGAAGCAAATCCATTTCAACTGTATGTGTTATCTTTTGGAAGTTGCTATGTCTAATGGCTAGTTACATATAATATTTTCTACTATTCATTAAGCTTTAATCACAGATTTAGCATAAATACAAGAATCTCTTGGTTGGTTTGTACCTGTATCAAGGCCCCATTTCTTAAAAACTAAAAAGGAGATTAAGATCAATGTCAGAGAAGCAGTAGCACATTGTACTACATTATATAAGATATAGTTTTGCAAATGTACTCACCACTCCTTCTTCCTGAGTTGAGGGAGATGAAGTATGTCAAAGAAGTGACATGCTTGATTTATGAGCTAGAGAGGAAGGCTGCTAACCTTGCTCCTTTCTAGTACCATGGCTGTCTGATTAATGGAGTGTCATTAGTGCCAGTCTTGAGAACAATGTGTCACACCTTCCAAACTAACAAAAGGTAGTCAGCAGAACTAGATTGGTGGGGGGAGGAGGGAACTAGAGATAAAAGGAACCTGATTTCAGAATTCACATAGTAATTAATGCCAAAGTTTTGCCATCCTTGCTCATAGTGAATAGTAATTTACTCTGTGAGTAGGTGCCTTAAAATAAATGAATCTAATTCTGAAACAACTTACTCTGCAATTTGAATAAGGGTGGCAGGACCTGATCTTCATTGTTTGTTCATTTAAATGTTGCCATAGAATCAATAATTAGTCTAGTAATTTCTTTCCAGAATCTAAAGCTGCCTTGAACTGGTGGAAAACTTTCTTATAGGATACTGTCAAACCGAAGGAATAGACATTCCCTATTGTTTAGTTAAGATTGTTTAGACTTTATAGAATTGCTTTAGTTTGCTTGCAGTATATAAGAAGTAAGATAAAACATAGGACTCTATTAAGTACAGTAACTCCTGACTTAACATTGTAGTTATGTTCCTGAAAAATGCAACTTTAGGCTAAACAATGTTAAGTGAATCAAATTTCCCCATAAGAATTAATATAAATAGGAGGGGTTAGGTTCCAGGGAATTTTTTTTTTTGCCAGACAAAAGACATTATATGTGGTTTGACTCACAGCTGTAACTAGGTAAGTGAATATCCTCTGGCCCCAGAGCTCTGGCTAGGGTGTGGGCCAACAACACCCCCACTCCTAGGCCTGAAGAGTCCTCCCCATGCAAGCTCTGTGGGTTTGGGCACGACATGGGAGCCAGGCATAGCAGGCAAGCGGCAACACATAGGAAGGGACACTGCTGCATCCTTCCCCAGCACCCGATTGGGATGTCTCTGCTGGTCTCTGAGCAGCAGATCACACAAATGCCTGCTCCAGTTAGTCACTGAACCCCCCCCCACACACACACACCCTGGAGTGCTGGAGAGACCAGTCGTCTCCTAAGGGAACCAATCTGCTAGGTTGCATGGTACGCTTGGGACACACAATGCAGAGGCATGGGCCTCTAGATCCCTGCAGAGCTGGAGACAGCCATAGGCTTCCGGGGCCACAGGGCGCTGACTTTTCAAACTGCTGCAGGGTGCTGGACCCCTGGCTCTTCCCTGAGCCCCGCCCCACCCGCCTCGTCACGCCCAGTTCCGCCCCCCTCCCCTGAGTGCACCGTGTCCTTGCTCCTCCCCGCTCCCTCCCAGCCTCCCTGCACGACGCAAAACAGCTGATTGCGGCGGGCAGGAGGCAAAGAGAGTAAGGGGGAGGCGCTGATCTGTGGGGCCCGCTGGTGGGTGGGAGGCATTTGTGGGGGTGGAGGGTGTTATAATAGAACATTGCACAACTTTAAAGGAGCATGTTCTCTAATAGAACAGTGACTTAATAATGAAAGAACTTTAACCGGGGCAACTTTAAGTGAGGAGTTACTGGATTGTATGTATAATTTCAGGCAGTGATTCATTTTGGAAACCAGAGGGAAGAATTAAGATATAATTTAGTCACTCATAACAACTATAATTTATCTCATTAATACAAATGGCATGAGTGTTTATTGATGTCATACATTTTGAGTGTATGTATATAGATGTTACCACCTTAAATTGCATTTTTTCCAAGGAGTACCCAACTTTTCTGTGGGAGTGTAGAGTAGTGCACTCTGTTGCTCAGTCTTCACTATGATGCTGTCTTTGTTAAAGCATTTTTAATATATATAATACACTTTAAACATTAAGAATAAAAATTTGCATAAGTGTTGCCTGTTCAAATGTCAAGCCTCACTACAAGGCTAAAGCTAGATGAATAATATTAACCACTTAATCAATGAATATAAAACAGCTTTTAATAATTTTTTTGAATATTTGCTATCATTTACTCAGTTTATAGTTTGTTTTTTACATGTTCAGATTTATACTTTTACTTTCCTCCAAAAGTATTCAAGTTTGTCACCTTCCAGGTCTGTGCAAAGTTCCCATTAAAAGGAAAATTCTGGAAGAATTTTGAACAATGGAGCTACTTTTGGCATCTCCCTATTAAGGTAGAACATTTGTAGCTGTAAGGGGAGGTAACAGCAGCTACAAGGCCATAAATATGATTAAGAATAGTTATCAAGTTAAAACCTAAAGAGACTTCAAGTAATACATTGTGTTATTTGGGGAAAATATGAGTGCTTTTTTGCAATGTATTCATAACATTATTTGATAATTGTCTTGATTAAAAAAAAAGAATAAAATATTCAATAACATTTTCCCATTGTTTGGCCTGCTCTACTGTATCCTGCTTTAGGCTCAATGACTTCAATGAAGTACGTATTTAAATGCCTTATTGTATTGGCATCTTGATGATCACAAGCTATTGATATGAAAGAAAAGTGCATATGCATATTGATAACTGCACATTTCTTTACAGTTATATTTAATGGTATTTTGACTACACCCATCCTAATGATATTTAAGTGCCTGTTAGGCTTAACAATTTGCAGTTTAATTATGAAAACAACTTAGTATGTGAGTCACCTGCATGCTAAGAACTAGAGTGAGCTTTATATTAAAACAAAAGATATTAAGGTAATCCTTGTAACATAGTATGTAAAAATAGTTTGTTACTCTAAATGTTATAGAAGATCTGGAAAAAAATATAGCAAAAGATATTGCATATGAAGACAGAGAGATTTGTAAGAAATAAATCTAACTGTATTAATCCCATTACAGTAAACCTTGAAGTATGTGTCAAAATACTCACCTGACGCTACCTTTAAAAATTCCTAAATTATTTTTTGGGACAAACACATTTTTCCCTAGCACACCTCCATCCTACTGATGATTATTTTTGACACTGTTCTGCAATTTCAAACGTTTGTCAGTTCTGTTAAATGTGATGTTTTTTGAGACGAAAGTGGAGGTAAGCTGTGAATACAGTAGATATGTAAAGTTACTATTTATGTAGCTTGTTGTGACACTTTTATTACTTCCCCTACAGAAAGATTCTGAAATATATTCCCCTTTAAATATGGCCCACATAGGTTTTGTATTGAAGGAGTTATAATAATAGAATTGCCAAATGTCTCGGACTACATAGCATGACATATTTTAGTTCATGTACTGAAGCACATTTACACTAAAACTGCTGTGGCAATCGATACAGAATTGCAGTGCTAGAACACCAAGAATTATTTTTAAATCTTAACAATTTATCCTAGAAGACCGCTTAGTCAATATTAAATAGCAATGTAGGACTGCTGCTTTATAGCCTTATTTTACCATAATGTAGAAAGATAAAGTATTGATTTGTATTTGTTTTATATCCTCCAATATAATACAAGAATGTCAATTTTAAACACTAAGATTGCATGCCTATTTTCTTATTGGTTATAAATTAAATAATAGGTATGTAAGGTAATAGTTGAAATTGGTTTGAGGCAAAATAAGTGTTGCCCAAAACAAAATATTTTTCTCAGCTAAAGTAGTAATATTTTAAGAAAATAATCTACAGCTAGTGCATCCATCAAACTGAGCTTTCAGAAGGTCTTTTACCATTTGTATTTGTAGCATTGCTGTCTTTAATGTACAATGCAAAGGCTTTGATTTATGGGTGAGTGCACACAGTTACTTCTAGAAAAGTTGTACAATACTCCATGATGTCAGTTTGTTGGGAGTTCACTTAATTATAGACTCCATTGGCTTGAATGTGTTTGTACCTCTGAGTTTCACTTTGAGTTTTGGGTTTGAATGAAACCAAAGACGTACAGCCATCTGGGGACAGTTTTGCTTTATCTGGAAAAAAAACACCAAGTTTCCCCTTGAAATAAGCCAGGTCTGGCTTAGTCACAGTTCAGCTCAGGTTCTCCAAAAGTTTTGTTAAATTTGGCAAAACATTCTGGGAAAACAGGACATGTCTAATTGTTTTTTATCTTCTGTGCTGTCAAGTAGACACCAGTATTTTGTCACCATCTTTAGAGCATAATCCCCTTTTTCCCCTAATGTTTTATTTCTCTCTACCAAGATATAACATTATTTGATCCCATTCATTCACTAACAGTCAGAGTATATGCAGGTCTGCTAAGCAAGATTATGGATAATGAGAGAAAATAGTTGTTTCTTTGGAAATCCAGGAAAGAGTGAAAAGGACATAGGGAAGGCAGGAGACGGAACAAGATGGAAGCTGCAAGCTGGAGCTCTGTACAGTAGTGTTGCTGAGCACTGCTGTTTCTTTACTTCATGTTTTGCAATTTAAAATAAAATTCCTAGCAACCACCAGTGCTGCAGTCCAAATCAATAAAAGACTTAATATTCACAGACAAGAGCCTGTATCTATTATGGGCTTGTAATTGGATTGAAATGGAAATGCAAATAGCCAGAGCTCAAACCAACCAAAAAAAAAAAAAAAAGGAAAGAAAGAAAGAAACCACCCCATCCGTGTATGGATGACAAAATGACTATACCTCCTCTTGTTGGATTTTGACATGGTTGCAGGGATGTACATAATTGCAGTCTCCAGGTTTGCATGTAGCTGTTCATTATCTCCCAGACTATTATTTCCCTATTCATTTCTTCATGGATAATTTATTATTATTTCTAAAAAGCATTTATAAACTTGCAGTTTTAAGATCAGTACTTCTTAGTGCAACTGAAATAAATAACCACAAGTGTTGCATCCAGTGAACGCACATTAGCACTTGGCATCACTTTTTGCTTGGATTCAATATTCTTCCTTCCTATTGTGTGTGTTTTTTTTTTAATTCTGAACCCTCTGGGGACGCACTGACATTTCCATTAGTCACAAAATGTGTGTGTGTGTATTGGACATCTATATGCTCATCTTGATAACCCTTAGAGATGCTTATTTATCAGTGAAAGATTCCTCAAAAAAAATCTCCCCTTCAGTGTATTGATAGGCTCAAACCAAAACCCTAGATGTAAACATCCCAAACTTCGTAGGTGTAGTAAGAGGGAGTTGGGAATCTATATTTTGCAGGTGGCCTTAACTCTGTAAGATTGCAAATACTTATCAGTGTTTTGAGTAAACAGGACCTGTTGTTTTCTAAGAATGATTGAGAATTTATTGCAAAATATTTTTTTTACATTTCAGCTTAAAGAGACTATTCTGTGTTCAGTTAGACATCTTTAATTGAGAGTATTCAATTAAGAGAGTGACGTTGAAGTTGAAATTGACAGTTGGTCCATAAATAAAATCAATCCCCTGTTCAGAACTGTCTGGCCCTAAAGGTTATTTAAATTTGTTTTCTGTTAGTAAATGCCAGCGTGAGACTTCAGACGTGCTTTACGTGTAAATGAGTGGAGGAATGGCACCGTGATCTTTCTGTCTAGATGTGTGATTAGCCACATATTTATGTATGCAAATGTTGGTTTTAGACTGGCTTTAGTAATGTAAGACACCTTAAAAATATATGTAATTGTATTTAATTTGTTAATTAAGAATACACAAATGCTTCTAAATTTGTAGCTGTGTCTATGCCCTTCATTACCATATTAATTATTGTGAGGCACTGGGATAGTACTGTGATGAAAGCCATATGTCTGAGCAAGGTGCAGTCATAACTGCAGCAAGGAGGGCCACATAAGTACCTGGTACCTTGCAGGATCAAGCTCTTAAATGTTGAACTTTTGAAAAAGCAACCAATCTCTGCTTAGAGATTGAATGTGCTTCTGTGTGCACATTGACAATATATACACTTTTATTTTGCAGGTGTATGCAGAAAGCAAATCTACACTGAAGTGCATTTTTGAAGTAAATTTATTACAGCTATTCTGCAGGAAGCCCACTTTGTATTGTAGCCTTTACAAGCCACTCGTTTTTATTTTGGGATCATCATTTAGTGTAATGCAACACAGGTCTTCCCTCAACCGACCTCTGCTCCAGGGATGAGATTTGGCATTTGTTGTCTATGGGGCAACCTCAAGTGTTCGAGTATCAGCCTTCTCTTCCCCCTACCCCACTTCCCCAAATAAGATTAATTATTTTAAGCCAGATTTTTTTTAAATAATACATTTGGGGTACTTTTAATTTGCCTTTTGTTTTTTGAACGTGTAGAGTTTGTTTCATGCTTTTCTCCATAACCATAAGGTCTAGAAACTTACTTCTTTAAATGAAAGCTGAGATATTTCTGTAATTTCATGACTCCAGAAGCTGGGGTTTTAAGAAAAAACTACAAATATAATAATGCAAGAGTTGCCATTATTATTTGAGTGTGCCCTGGCTCTTTGAAGAAGTGCAATTTTAATTCTGAATTTCTGGACATCTAATATATTTGTGTTTCGGAGATAAAGTTTTGAAAAGTAATCCAAGTACAAAAGATTGACATGTGCCTCTTACCTGAATTTCATATTAACAAAGGATTTTGTGGAAGAATTTTGTTTTTAAAGATACTAAGATCCACTAGAAAGGAGCCTTTTTATTGCAGACTGTAGGAGCATGTCAAAGAAATGACTGCTCTAATCCATCAGATCTTAATGGGTTTGATGGGGAAATACCTCCTTAGTTTGTTGGTCACAAAATCTTTTGTTGATCAGTTTGCATCCACCATCCCAGGAGAGGGAGTCCGGATGTTGCACACCATTTAATCTCTGTAGAACTTCTAACTCCTCATATTTGGGATCCTTGCATGCAGACCATAGGCTAGGAGGTGTGTCCAAGTGTGGCTTTCCTGTCAACTTCCTAAAAGAGCTGTTTTTATAAACTCTTAATTTCTCTATAGCAAATAAAATTCAGTGATTGACCCTGAAACAGACTCCTGAAAAATCTTTCTTATACATTATTTTTAAAATTTTTGTAGTTGATCATCTACTGAAAATATTATAATACCTGACATTAGTCTTCACTAGGCTATCATGAACTGCCATTTGTCATTTCTTTGAGATTTACCTGTCTATTCCCTTATCAGAGTATAATCTGCACTAGATGTTAGTGTTTGTGAGGCTAGTTTTCATTTTCTTCTGTCAAGGCCCTGGGAAAGGACAATCCTGGAGGTAAGAGAAATATGAGAATTAGAGAGAGTGTCAGTGGAAAGATGCATTTTATTTTTTCTCTTAAGAGTTCACATGTTGAAAAACAAAATGAAATATCTGTCATCACGAAAAATGAGATAAAACAACCCCTAAAGTAAAATAATGTTTTAAGGATTCTTCTCTGCAAAATTATTTTCCTACTATTTCCCTATGTTACCACACTATTAGGTTTTTAAACTTGGCAATCAACCAGAAAGAGTTAAATAAAAATTTCTTTTCCTCACCTTAGACTCAGATTCATTTTTATTTGTTCTCCAGAACTGATCAAAAAACTAAAGAGAGAACCAACCATTTCCTTATGTAGGTTCAGTTCCACTAAGCGCTTCTGCACATGATTGTCTATACCTAATCATCAAAACAGTTAAGAATGTGTTTAAGTTTAAACTGATTTGTTGAAACAGGACTATATTGGATATGTGGATAACCTGGCAGTGGCCACAAAACAAAACTTTTTTTTCCCCTAAGCAGTTTTGTTGCCTCTATCTATCTTTGACATTTATCACTACATCTTATAGAAACAAGACAATGCTGCTCTCATTTATGTTAAGTGAAAATTAGTTTAATCCTTAGAGTTTTGGTGTATTATTCTAACACTATTGAGGATAAAAATATCCTGGAGTATTGAACAACTAATACTGTGTTAGGGGAATTTCATTGCTGATAAACATGCCAAAGTAAGTTTTCCTTGAAGCACAGGTTGCTGCAGATATTGCAGCCTACATAAATATTGGTCACAGAGTTCTGCTGCACATGAGTAGATAAAAATGGTAACTGAAAGCTAAAAACTAGTTGGGAATCCACAGTGTATTCAGGCTGAGAATAAGAAATAGAAAACTACAACAGCAATTTTGAGCTCCTGAAATCTGAGAAATTAAATATATTTTAATCCTCCCTCCCCCCCAAAAATAACCTGTTTGAGCTGCCATAGCAACTGTTACAAAATATATCTTCCCAATAAAAAGACAGCCCAAAAGATTATAATTGAGTGCTCCTACCAAAACATATGTAATGATATAGATTGCAGAACTATTAGTCAACAAACAGCTTTTTTTAATTATTATCCAATTGTTTCCCAGCCAGAGCACAGCACTACAAAACAAAGTTATAAGGCTGAATTCTGCATTCAAATGTCCTTCTTGCTTCTCCTACAACTTCAGCAGGAGTGTTCTGACATATGAAGGTAAAATCTGTCCCAAATGCTTACATTTAGATTGCTATTCTACATGTTTTTAACTGAAGAAAATGTTTGAGGTATAGAAAGGGTGTTTCCTACTTTTGACAACACAATATGATGAATTAAGAGTTCTGGCTTTTCTGTTCCTAGTTATGTCATTGTTTGACCTTGGGCAACTCACTTAAAGCTCTCTACTTCAATGTCCTTATCTGTAAAATCTGCAATATTAGTTTTCAGCATTACAAAGGTATGTAAAGCTTAACTATTATTTGTGAAATGCTTTTGGGTTGAAAGGTGTTTGAGATGGGGCACATGCCCCACACTGGCAAATAAAGGGTTAAGAGAAGTCTCAGGGCCTAAATTAGCCAAAAAGATACATCTGGGGTTGGGAGCTGAGGGAGGGAGTCAGGACTAATTTAGTATCAGGCCCAGCTAAGGAGGTGGAGATGGTTCCATGAAGACAAGCCTGAAGTAAAGTAGCAAAGACTCTGGAGAGGGCTCACAGAGAGGCTTAGAGTGCCTTCGGGAAACTTCACAGTAGTATGCTGGGGAAGAAAACATACGAGGAGACAGAACTCCAGAGCAGGAGGTCTCAGCCCTTCAAAAAAGACTGATAAACTGGCAAGAGGTAGGAGCAGCCCAGCAAAGCTGTGAGGAATAGTAAGGAACAGTCCTTAGCTGCCTAACACAGGATCCCTGGGCTAGAACCAAGAATAGAGGGTGGTGTGGGCCTGCGTTCCCCTCCCCCAACAAGAGAAAAAATACAAGCCTTGGGACTAAAAGGGGTCAAGAATGATGAGTCCCTGATGGGGACTGAAAGTCTGGCATAAAGGCCAGTAGACTTTGGGTCATTTCTGTCTGGTCTTTTCTGTCAGCCCAAAAGGGGACTGAACTGAAAGGTGACCTGACTGGAGGGCCAGGCCACAGAAGCTGCAGATGGCAACAACACCAGAATGACAGACAAGGGGGACTACTAGAACAGAAGCACCCTATAACACAACAACCCATCACAAAGAGGCATTCTGGTGGTGAGTATACCCCATGGCAGTGTTATAATGCAAAGCAGCATTATTTGTTAAATATTTATTGTACAACTGGAATATATAAGAAAACAAAAGAAGATTTAACAATTACCACTTAGGAACAAGCTTTATTCATAGATGATGTGTTCTTACAAAGAGCCTAAGGTTCTGTACTTAAATGAAGTCCTTTCTGACCTGTCAAGCAAGGAATGCAGTTTTATTCCAGATGTTGACTCCTGACATTCAATCATTTACTATTTTTAATTTTTAACTCAAGGTGTCCCTCTGCTGGCTTACTTGATAACTGATGAGACAAAACAGTGCTTGGTGTTTGTTTTTTGTTGTTGTTGGGTTTTTTTAAATACAAATTGGGTATTATCAATTTAGATATTTCTGTCAGAGGAAGAGCGAACACTGAATGCACAATGTACAATGCACAGGCTTTGATTTATGGGTGGGTGCACACAGTTACTTCTAGAAAAGTTGTACAATACTCCATGATGTCAGTTTGTTGGGAGTTCACTTAATTATAGTCACCCTTGACTTGAATGTGTTTGTACCCCTGAGTTTCACTTTGAGTTCTGGGTTTGAATGAAACCAAAGACATACAGCCATCTGGGGATAGTTTTGCTTTATCTGGAAAAAAAAACCCACCAAGTTTCCCCCCTGAAATAAGCCAGGTCTGGCTTAGTCACAGTTCAGCTCAGGTTCTTCAAAAGTTTTGTTAAATTTGGCAAAACATTCTGGGAAAACAGGGCATGTCTAATTGTCTTTTTTTATCTTCTGTGCTGTCAAGTAGGCACCAGTATTTTGTCACCGTCTTCAGAGCATTATAATTGAGTGCTCATACCAAAACATATTTAATGATACAGATTGCAGAAGTATTAGTCAACAAACAGCTTTTTTTAATTATACCTTTATCTTAGCTCTTATATTTTCTATGTGAAAACAATAGTATTGCCGGCAAAAAAAAAAAGCAAAAAGTATTTTTCTAAAAAAAAATAATTCCTCTATATTGCTCTTTTGCTCAAAAACAATGTGTGGGGAGGGTTTTAATATTGTAATGATAAATATTTCTTCAGAGACATATTGTTCAATTGATAAATATTGAGTCTTGGATTTCAGAGAGTTTTGAGTTAATAGTGTAAGTTGATTTAGGAGGAAGGATGGTCTTGTGACTAAAGCATTGGGCTGGACATTCAGTTCCTGACTTACATGAGCTTGTTCTATGGCAGGGGTTCTCAAACTGTGGTCCGTCAACCGCCAGTGGTCCGCAAGCTCCAATCAGGTGGTCCGTGGATAGTTCCCTCTAAGGTACACGTCTGGGTGCCCACACACAAGAGAATGACAGGCTACCCACATAATTAGTGGAGCCGCACAGGCATGGCTTCACTAATTAGGTACCTGGGCCCTGAAAAGCCGCACATGTAAGGTGAGGTGGTGGCCTTGGAGGGAATAGGGGGTAGGTGGATGGGGACAGTGGGGAGAAAAGCAGGGATGGGGGGAATTTGTGACGTGTAGGGCTGCGGTGGCCAGAGAAAGAAGCGACTTTCCCCAGCTCCAGGGCTGCGGTTTCCGGGGAGAGACACCCCCCCCTCCTTAACAGCCCCAGTTCACGGGCTGCTGTGGCAGGGAAGAGAGGGAGAGACCCACGCCCCTCCTTCCCAGGCCCAGCTGGGGGGGAGAGATGGCACATCCATTGCATTAGGAAGGTAAAACTACTGATATTAAAATCTGAGTTGTGTGCTTTTATTTGTAGAACAAAAAAATTGTTATTAAGGTTATTTTATATAGCACTTTTATCCAAAAGTACGTTACAATAGTTAGCTAACAGTACAAACAACATTTGGAAAGATCATTAAGTTGTCTGCCGAGACCCTCAGGAATTTTCAAGTGGTCCGTGGAAAAAAAAAGTTTGAGAACCACTGTTCTATGGACTTGGTCAAATCACTTATTGCATCTCATTTCCCCATCTGAAACTTAGAGATAATAATATCATACTGGGGTGTTGTGAGGATTACTCCTGGGGGCACTCTGTGCCAAATAAAATAAAAATTCTACGCACAATATTTTAAAAATCTGCAAAATTCGCCAAAATTATTTGTCAAAATAACATTATATAATCACGTCAGATCCAGTTATTTTGATAATTTATTTCAAAATACCTGTCAGCAAGTATGTCTGTAACAATAGATGCACAAAATATTTCCCCCTGAATAGAGAGTTAAAGAAGCTCCTAAGACAACCCAGTTCCTATTTCTCAGCCCCCTCCCCCACAGAGCCCAGCCGGGGGACCAGACACTCACCCCCCCCCTCACTCCCAGAGGCCAGCTGTGGGGCCCCTCTGGCCCAGAAATTCACACCCTTTCCCCCCAGAGCTCAACCATGACCACCCCCCAACCCAGACACTCACACCCACACCTCCCCGGCCCAGGCACTCACACCCTGAATCCCCCAGAGCCCAGCTGCGTGCCCCTCCCCTGGTCCAGAGACTCACATCCCCTCCCCCCAGAGCCCAGTTGCAGCCCCCCCCCAATGCAGACACTCTCAGAACCTATCCCCTCCTCCCCAGAGCCAGGGATCTAGAGGGAGAAACAGCCTGATGCCGAGTCCCGGGCTTGCATGGAGTTTCCTGCCTGCCACCTCATTTCTTCAGGGCATGCTGGGAGCCCTCTGGTTCCCTCCCCCCAGCCTTGTCTTCTTTTTTGAACTGGGCTCCTTTGGGTCCAGCAACCCCCTAGTGGCGGCCGACATCTCTGCAACCTATTTCTGTGGGGGGGAAAGGAAATTCTGCGCACCCAACATTAATTTCTGCACAATTCTGCATTGCGCAGTGGTGCAGAATTCCCCCAGGAGTAAAGGATGCGTTAACTATTGTTGGAGAGATGCTCTAATACTATGGTTATGGGTACCATATAAGAGCCAAGATATACAAGTGTTCATGTAAAGACTTCAAAAGGGGAACTTTAAAATTTGATCAATTGCATTACATAACTGAAATTGCTATTTAGTTAACTTCAGTGTAAACAGTATTCAAGGTTGAGCTGGCTGAAATTTGG
Organism: Malaclemys terrapin pileata; assembly: GCF_027887155.1. Taxonomy (NCBI): domain Eukaryota; kingdom Metazoa; phylum Chordata; order Testudines; family Emydidae; genus Malaclemys; species Malaclemys terrapin. The sequence continues at coordinate 30,417,111 of NC_071513.1, read as the reverse complement.
AGCTTCCAATTTTCAGGAAATTTCAACAGTTAACAATTTGGTTTTGATCTTATTCAGACCGAAACCAAATTTTTCTAAATTGATTTTGAATCAGGATGCCATAAGCTTTCATTTCGGAAATTATGTCAGCAGCTACTCGGAATGACAAATCATCATGAATCATATCACCAGTTTCTGAAGTTCCCAGTGTCTGTGACTCAGGGGCAGCCCCACCAGGCAAACTGCTTGCTGAGGACAGGGACCACAGGGCTTCCAAACCCCTGAGCCAGCTCGCTCCCCAGGCTGAGTGATTGCCACAGCTTGGGAAGTCAGCTGTCCTGGCAACCAGGCAGCCTGGGGAGGCATTGACCCAGGAGTCTAGGTCTGTGGTATGGGTCTCTCAGGGCTTCCGACTCCTTGTGCAGTGCCACGAGCATACACCCTCATAGCCCGAGATTGAGCTGGAGTTTTCAAGGTTTCCGGGCTTCCAGCTATGGAGCTGGAGTTCCCAGGACTCCAGGGTCTCTGCAGCTCTGGGTCCCTGGCCCCAGGTCGGTCCATATGACAGGACAGCCCTGGTCAGTCAATATGACAGGACAGCTTTCTTGGAGCCAACTAGTTGGTAGGCCGGGTTCCGACAGAACCCTGCCTGTGATTCAGCGAAAGTTTGTCAAACCCGACTCATTTTCAAAAGAAACTTCAGGCTCAGTGAACCAGCATTTTCACTGAAATTCTGTTTCACTGAAAAGTTTCCAACCCCAGCTTTAATGCAGGGTACTCTGTACAGTAAGTACAGGGAAATAGAAGCAGAGCCGAATCCAGGGTTTTTGCCGCCCCAAGCGGCGGGGGAAAAAAAAAAAAAGCCGCGATCGGCGGCAGCTCCACCGCGCCGCTTTCTTCTTCGGCGGCAATTTGGCAGCAGGTCCTTCCCTCCGAGAGGGACAGGGATCCTCCACCGAATTGCCCTCGACGAGCCTGACATGCCACCCCTTCCCCTTGGCCGCCCCAAGCACCTGCTTGCTCAGCTGGTGCCTGGAGCCGACCCTGAATAGAAGGCAAGATTGTAGATGCTGAAGTAATTATCTATTTTATCTGAGGTAGAACTGACCTATATCGGTACCATCAGTTTAGTATTGTGCACATCCAGTTGGATTGCAGGTCTCCTTAGAATTAAATTTTAATCCCCAATTCAATGATGTGCTCAGTGATCTAAAAACCAAATGAAGTCATCAGTTTGCAAAACATTCCCCATAACTGCTGGAATCACGGTGCAGCATGTAGTGGGTCTTATGTCAAACCTTTGGATTTTTTTCAAGTAATGGTCACTATTTTGATTATTTTAAGTATTGGTAAGGAATAGAGAGGGATCTTTCAAGAACATAATAAGGAGCTGAATATGAAGATTGCCCAGGTCTGTGCAATTTATATTTCAATTTAATCTGACAAGAGAGGCCAAGAAAGCAAAGGAGCTCCCACCCCAGTGACTCACCTGAATCTCAAATGCTTTTTCTCAATTTATGTTGCTAATTCAGGAAATAACTCCAGATTTAGTTTGACTCCAATAAAACAAAACTCAGTATTCCACCTCATATAACCATGGGGATAGAGAATCCTTACTTGCACTTTGTCATATGTTGTGTATAGTTTAGTGCTATCTTCTCTATCCCTTCATTGGGATGAGCTTGGAAAGTATCCTCCAAAAATTCCAGCATGAGCGTGGTAGTCAATAAGGGTTATAGGAAAAGTCTTTCCTGAAGTACTTGATAGATAAACAAATGAGAAGCAGTGGTCATACTGGATCTAGATATCTCAATCTCTTACAATATTGTATCCAAAGAGATCTTGTTACAATAACTGGTAAGCAAGATGTGAAGGAAAATACAAATGCATCTCTCGAAGAGATACAAAACCAATCTATCAATAATGGGCCAGATCCTCAGTTGTAGCTCCACTGTCCTCAATGGATCTCTAGGTCTCTCGCCTGATCTTTGTTATGCAGATAAGAATCCCTGACTCTTATTTTTGATTTGCCAAATGTGACTGCCTGAGCTTCCCACTTCCTTACTCTCCCGCCCCCACACCTGGAGCATGTGTTCTAGTGAAACTAATTTTTTTTAAACAAAAAAACGTGTGGGGTGGGAGAGTAAGGAAGTGGGAAGCTCAGGCAGTCAGATTTGGCAAATCAAAAATAAGAGTCAGGGATTCTTAACTGCATAACAAAGATCAGGCGAGAGACCTAGAGATGACTAGTGTCATGAGTTGATTTAAAATCATGAGAGCAAGGAAATAAATGTCAATGTTGTGGCTGGTAACCAGGTTGATGCTTCAGTCTTCACTTGCATCGTAGTTGGAAATAAAAGGCATATTACCATGAATTATGTGGTCAAGGTTTTAATCTTAATTTTCAACAATGAGCCATGAATTTCTTCCCATTTGTGAGTAGTCAGTTCCTTCATATAATTCAACTGTAGGTTTGCTTCTCAGAATCATTTTATACTGTTATTAAGAGTATGATCCCTTATAGTATTGTGTGAGAATTGCCTCAATAGATTATAAGATATATTTGAAACGATAACAATCATTACATAATTAGATAATTATAGGTTTTATAAATAGACAATTTGTAATGTCTCTAAGGAAGAAAATGGGATCTATTATGCCAAATCTTTTGAGAGTATGTAGTGTTTAGTCTGCTGTTCATTGCTTCAATAGATGATTATGAAATATCCAGTGAAGTGCTACATATAGTTTCTAAGACTCCGTGCTAATTACTCTTTTGGGGCACTTTTGATGACAAGCTAAAACTATACTCATTTAATAAAACAATCCTTTTATTTCATTTTTTTTTAGTAATGAGACCATTTTAGTCTAAATTGTGGGTGAATGCCTGAAAATTAACAGTTACAAACAAAACTTTCCTCATATTATTCTAAATGTGTATAGGAGTGGGAAAAAAAGTGATAGCGGAAATGTGGTCTGACTCTTAACTATAACCAGTTTTGTAGTGTGTTACCTGAAATCCTCCTTCCTGTTTGGCACCAGAAAAAAAAGGTAAGAGCTTAGATAGACGTATGGGTTAGAGTATAAATCTGAACATCTATTCTTCTTCGAGTGATTGTTCATGCCAATTCCAAGTAGATGTGCGCTACATGCACGATTGTCAGAAGATTTTTCCCTAGCAATACCTGCTGGGTTGGCTGTGGTGCCCCCTGGATGGCACCTTCATGGTGTGTATATAAGTCCTAGTCAACCTGCCACCTCTTCAGTTGCTTCTTACCCTTGTTGGAGCAACTTCTCTCTCACGTTAGCAAGTGATTCCCTAGTGGACTCTGTTTTTCCTCCCTGTAAATAGTTTGAAAGTTATAGTTAGTGATAAGTTTTAGTGGAGGGTTACCACCCCACACTACTTTTGTTCCCATCCCAGGGACCAGGGCATGCCTTGGTGTCAGGGCTTCAAGCCATGCAGGTCCTGCCTGAAGCCCATGCCAAAGGGAGACCCACACAACTCCTGTCTCAAGTGTCTTGGAGAGAGGCACCAGTCCAACAGGTGCCAAATTTGCAGGGAGTTTAAGCCCAGAACAAAGAAGAAGCAAGACTTTTTTGCCTAAAGCTCCTCTTAATGGAGTCAGCTCTTCAATCCCAGGCGGTTCCCAATCTGGCGCCAGGCGCTTTGGTGCGCAGCATGCCGTCCTTGGTACAAGAAGCCACGGCACAAAGGAAGGACTCATCTAAAGAGCCCAGGCACCACGGACCAGCTCTAGTGCGAGGCACCACTCACAGTTGCCAGTGCCACACAAGAAAAAGAGGACTGATCGGGCATTCCCCCACTAAGGCAGCAGAGCAGGCAGGCACAAGTGGGGTGCGTCCCATGTCGGGACCCCCAGCCTCGAGTCTGCCTAGACTGGTGCCATCAATTCTGGCCTCTCAGGAAAGTCTGTCAAGTCCGGCCCCAGTGGACTCCCTGGTGTGGGAGGATTTGGAGGAGGACTTGGATGCTCCCTCCATGCCAGACATGTTTGAGGCAGCCAGGGACCTGATTGCCATGACGGCACCGTCCCCCGCTCCACCAGCAGGCAACACCACTGGCACCAGTTTGTCATAGGGACAAGCCTACCATGGTTCAGCGCCGATCATCTGCACTGCCCTGGTCAGACTGGAACTTCTCTTCGGAGTCGGAGGCAGACTCCTACGCATTCAGGTGGAGTCGGTACTGCTCCCACACTGCTCCTGGCACCACCCGAAACAGAATGAAGGGCAGACAATACCTGTAATGTCCTGGCCCCCTCAGTAGCAGGAACTGACACAGTGTCCCTTTTGGACAAATCCAGGGGCTGGTTTCCGGGTTCCAGGATCCTGCCGGTGGTATCGGAGGTGCGAATCCCTCCATCGGCCGCTTCTGTAGCCCAGGAACCTCCCCAGGGTAGGGATGTGGAAGCCCAGGCCAACAAGGATGCAAGGCCCGGCACCGGCACCAAAGCGGCTGCAGCACCAGGCATTACCACCGTTCCCTGCATCTCTCAAGTGGCACAAGGGGATCCCTGCGAGCTGGAGGGGCAAGAGGACCCGGTGCCACCAAGGGCATTGTCCTCATCCTCCCTGGATGATGCGGTGGCAGGAACCTCCACCACACTGTGCGCAATGGACACTAGGGCCATCAGGACCTGCTCAGGAGGGTGGTCCAGAACCTGAACTTGCAGGCTGAGGAGGTCTCTGAGGACACAGATCCCCTGGTGGATATTCTGGCCCCTGAAGGGCCCTCGAGAGTGGCTCTGCCCCTCATTAAAACTATACAGAATACTATCAAGGTGCTGTGGCACACACCCACCTCTATCCCACCAACAGCCAAGGAGGTGGAGTGCAAATACTTTGTGCCATTTAAGAGGTATGAGCACCTCTTTACCTACCCCAGGTCTTGGACCCTGGTGGTGGAGGCGGTGAACCACAAGGAGTAGCAGGGGCGACCTGGGCCTATGTCCAAATCCAAGGACACTAAGAAGGGTGGGCTAGCTAAGTGGTTTGAGCATTGGCCTACAAAACCCAGGGTTGTGAGTTCAATCCTTGAGAGGGCCATTTAGGGATCAGGGGCAAAAATCTGTCTGGGGATTGGTCCTGCTTTGAGCAGGGGGTTGGACTAGATTACCTCCTGAGGTCCCTTCCAATCCTGATATTCTATGATTCTAAGCTGGACCTTTTCAGTCGAAAAGTGTACTCCACCGGGGGGGCTTCACATAACGAACCAGCAAGCAGTCCTGAGACACTATGCTTATAACTCCTGGAGTTCTCTGGCCAAATTCCAGGAATTGCTCCTAGCGGACTCCTGCTATGAGTTTGGAGTGGTTCTGGAGGAGGGCAAGGTGGTTGCCAGGACCACTCTTCAGGCTGCCCTGGACTCCGCAGACTCAGCCACCCACATAGCCATAGCCATGAGGTGCAACTTCAGGTGTCAGGGCTACTGCATGAGGTCCAAAAAACAGTCCAGGGCCTTCCCTTGGACTGCTCTGGCCTCTTTGCCGAGCAGACAGACTCAAGGCTTCATCGCCTTAAGGACTTGCAGGCAACCCTCAAGTCTCTGGAGCTGCACACACCAGCCCCTCAAAGAAAGACATTTAAGCTCCAGGCCATCCCACACTTCTGCTCTGCTTTCTGCTGTAGTCCTGCCTAGGAGGGGCAGAGTAGAAGTTACAGGAGGCGCCCATCTCAGTCCTCCTCCGGACAGGGTCCAGGCTCAGCTAAGCAGCGTCTGAACTCAAAGGCAAACTTTTGAAGGTGCGCCCGAGAACGGAGCACCACTTCAATGCCTAGATCCTTCCCCTCTGTTTGTGATCTGTCTATCCCATTTCTACTGTGCCTGGGCTCAAATAACCTCAGACTGTGGGGTCCTGAGCATGGTAGAATTAGGATATTCTCTCTGATTCTGTTCCCTCCCACTCTCCCCGTCCCTCTTCAGGGACCCTTCTTATGAGCAACTTCTAGTGCAGGAGGTGCGAATACTCCTACAGCTCGGGGTGGTAGAGGAGGTTCCTCAGGAGTTCAGGGGCAGTGGATTCTACTCCCATTATTTCTTAATCCCCAAGGCCAAGGGTGGGCTCAGGCCAATTTTAGACCTGCAAAATTTCAACAAATTCATGAAGAAATTGAAGTTCCTCATCGTCTCCCTGGCTTCCATTATTCCCTCTCTGGATCCAGGGGGCTGGTATGCTGCCCTCAACTTGAAGGATGCATACTTCCATGTCTCCATAATCCTGTCCAACAGACAGTGCGTGATGCTGACCACAAATCTCAGAAACGATCAGTTCACGATCCTCCTCTTCAGCCTATCAGCAGCCCCTTGGGTGTTCACCAAGTGGATGGCAGTTGTGGCAGCTTTTCTTCAAAAGCATCAGGTGCAAGTCTTCCTGTACCTAGACGACTGGCTCATCAAGGACCGGGCCAGAGCCCAGGTGGAGAAACACATAAACCTGGAGTGTACGACGTTCCTTGGACTCAGGCTCATCCTCAACATGGCGAAGTTGACCTTAACTCCCAATTAGAGAATAAAATTCATCGGGGCCCTCTTGGACTCCACCCAGTTCAGGGAGTTCCTGCCTAAGTCTCGTTTTCTGGCCATGAGCGCCATCTTAGAAGGTCTCTACCGGTTCCCCACCACAATGGCCAGAAATTTCCTAAAATTGCTCAGACATATGGCAGCTTGCACTTATGTGGTGCAGCATGCACTGCTGTGCCTCTGTTCCCTCCAGGTGTGGCTGGCCCAAGTGTACAGGCCAAACTGGGACCACCTAGACAGGCTGGTCACGCTCTCTCCTCAGGTTCTTGAGTCCTTCCGGTGGTGGCTCAATCCACAAGCAGTCTGTGTGGGAGTACCCTTCTCCATACCTCAGCCATCACTGTCACTAGTCACAGATGCATCGACACTGGGGGGGGGGGGGGAGCACACCTGGGTGACATCAGAACTCAAGGTCTATGGTCCCAGGAAGCACTATCACTGCACATCAACATCAGAGAGCTGCGCACGGTGCATCTAGCTTGCCAGATGTTTCAGGTCTGTTTTGAGGGCAAATGTGTATTGGTGTTGACAGACAACACCACAGCAATGTTCTTTATAAACAAACAGGTGGTGCTCGCTTCTCTCTCCTATGCGAGGAAGCCCACAGGTTGTGGGACTTTTGCATCGCCCACTCAATACAGTTGGAGGGATCGTATCTGCCAGCATGCAAAACGCACTGGCCGATCACCTCAGCAGATCCTTCCACGGCCATGAATGGTCTCTCTGAATGGATGTCATCAGCAATATCTTCCTGAGGTGGGGATCTCCCCAGGTAGACCTGTTCATGACACGGTGCAACAGGAGGTGCCAGCAGTTCTGCTCCTTCCTGAACCACAGCCCCAGTTCAATCACAGATGCCTTTCTCCTCGCATGGATGGGGAGCCTGGTGTACGCATTTCCACCTCTCCCTCTCATCCACAAGGTCCCCCACAAGGTCTGGCAGGACAAGGCATCGCTGATCCTCGTAGTGCCGGCGTGGCCCCACCAACACTTGTTTTCCATGCTGTTAGACCTCTCAGTGGCCTTGCCCATGATTCCAGACCTCTTCATGCAGGACCACTGCCACCTTCAGCACCCCAACCTGGAGTCTCTCCACCTCACAGGGTGGAAACTCCATGGCTAAATTCATTAGATCTCCAGTTCTCCTTGGAAGTAGAAAGTCCTCCACTCGCAACACTTATCTGGCCAAGTGGAGAAGGTTCTCTATTTGGCCCTCACAGAAGGGCACTCCTTTATACTGGACTATTTCCTCTACTTAAAGCAGCAAGGGCTGGCAGTCTTGTCAATCAAGGTGCACCTGGCTGGTATTTCCGCTTTCCACCCGGATGTAGCCGTGTGATCAGTATTTGCTAACCCCATGTTCGGACGCTTCCTTAAGGGGCTAGATAGGCTGTACCCCAAGGTGCGGCAACCGGTCCCTCCATGGGATCTTAACCTGGTTCTCTCAAGGCTCATGGGGCCCTTCAAACCTCTAGCAACTTGTTCTCTGCTTTATCTCTCTTAGAAGGTGGTGTTCCTCATGGCTATAACTTCAGCCAGAAGAGTTTGAGTTCAAAGCTTTAACATCTGAGCCTCCTTATACAGTATTTATAAGTCAAGGTGCAGTTGCAGCCGCACCCGGCCTTTCTCCCTAAAGTTGTTTCACAGTTTAATGCAAAGCCAGACATCTTTCTACCAGTGTTCTTCCCGAAGCTGCATGCTAATGATAGGGAGCACATGCTCCATTCCCTAGATGTTAGACAGGCCCTGGCTTTTTACATTGAGCAGACAAAGCTGTTTAGGAAGTCGAAGCAACTCTTCATTACCATCGGTGAAAAGATAAGAGGACTCTCAGTCCCATCCCAAGAAATCTCTTCTTGGATCACAGCCTGCATCAGGACATGCTATGACTGGGCAAAGATACCAGCCCCAGCATTGATGTCGCACTCCACGAGAGAGCAAGCTTCCTGTGCAGCATTCCTAGCGCAGGTCCCCATTCAGGATATCCGCGGGGCGGTGACGAGGTCATCTATTCACACCTTTACATCACACTATGCCATCACACAGCAAACTAGAGACAATTCTGCATTTGGTAGAGCAGTGCTTCAGTCGGCAACTCAGTGAACTCTGACCCCTCCTCCGGAGGACTGCTTGGGAATCACCTACTTGGAACTGACATGAGCAATCACTTGAAGAAGAAAAAATGGTTACCTACCTTTCGTAACTGTTCTTTGAGATGTGTTGCTCAAGTCCATGCCAAGACCCACCCGCCTCAACTCTGTCAGAGTTTCCAGCAAGAAGGAACTGAAGAGGTGATGGGTAGGCAGGGACCTATATACACCGCCATGAAGGTGCAACTCCAGGGGGTTCCAAAACTGACCTAACGGGTACCACTAGGGAAAAACCTTCTGATGATTGTGCACACCGCATGCGCAAACCTACTTAGAATGGACATGAGCCACACATCTCAAAGAACAACAGTTGTGAAAGGTAGGTAACTGTTTTTTTCTGTGTTATTTGTAATTATCTTGAGGCCTAATAAATGTCTACTGTGCCTCAGCAATATACAACACAATTCTCAGAGAGCAGATGGTCAGAATTTTTTAGCCAGTTTCCCTTCGGAAATAGGAACAATTTCACTTTGGAAAAATAGCTTTTTGGAGTTCTGGCTTGTTTCAATTATTCTATATTACATATGTTCAGCCTACAGGTAAAAAGAGGATTGTTTTTCCCTTCTGGCAGTCCTACAAACTCATCCTGGGCTTGCTCTTTCCTGCACATCTTTCCCAGTAATAAAGGTACATCAGGCTAAAGTATTCCCTCAGTGGTACCTATGTAACCCCATTATCTTTAATGGCTTTCCACATGTTTCGCAAAAACAGAGTAAACAATGCTGTTGGTAGTGCACAAGAAGGAAAAGCATCAAATGCTCTTTACTCTTTTGGCTTTGCAGAGCTAATGAGAGGCAATATAAATTTATATTAGTTACTACCAACTTAATTTTCTATTGGGTGAAAACTGTACACACTCAGGTCTGAGACACACTGGTTTATTAATTCAAACCTTTTGTTTAACCCAAAGTATTCCTTGTAATTACAATTACTATTAAAGTAAAAAACAGACACATAGTGAAAAGCAAGGGCTTCTCCTAGGACATAGGCAGGTCATGGTGGATTTCTCCTATGATGCTCCAACTGCCCTTACAATCTTTCACATATGTATACACATCCAAATTAATTTTCTTTCATTCATCACTAAGTATCATACTGTGACATTCCCCAGGGTAAAATCTGCACCATTGAGCAGCTGTATCCCCTTAAATTCTCTTGTCTGGGGTGCCTTTTACACTGCTTTGCTGTCAGGACAGCCATTGCTGGCCACCTCATGCAGCCTTTGGCATGCAAATTCACTCCAAGCTAAATACATGAGCACTCTGACCAGTCATTCATGAATTATGTACAGGGCAACACCCACAGGCTCTCTAGTCCCAGTCTTGTTTCCGCAGAAATGTGGGTCTTGTACTGTCCAGCACACTACTGAACAATGCAATCTCATAAAAAGTCTGTCCTTTCATCAAAGGAAAATGATATATGCACCACCTTTGTTATCCCAAATGGAGTTTCAACACACACACACTTTAATCCAAATACATTGGTTAAGATAAAACAATAAGTTTAATAACTACAGAAAGGTAGATTTTAAGTGATTACAAGGGATGCATAAAAGTCAGGAGATGCTACAAAAGAAAATAAGAAGAATACACAAACTAATACCTAATTTAACAAGCTAAGTGAACTTAAAAGCAAAGGTTTTCTCTCATCATATGTCGTTGTAAATTTCACAGGCTGGGTCTCCTTTCAGCCTGCAACCACTCTCCCTTAGTTCAGTTCTTTGAGAGTCCTTGATGTCATGAACAGAGATGGCAGGAGGAGAGTGAAATGGAGTTCACTGTGTGTGTGTCTCTCTCTCTTATACCACCCTCCCTTTTTTGAGGATTACCCCCAACTGGGGTGCAGACAAAAACTGCTTTGAGCCTGCCTTTCTAACTCTGGAACATGTTACAGCAATGTTATACAGTAGAAACTTTTAACTTTACATATGACGTTGATACATTTTACCAGGACAATAATGTACAGCAGATTGAGTTTTCAAATGATACCTGACAAAGCATACTTCATACAAAATTTATCATAGTCTTGTAAAAGTGGTGACTATATAATAGTCCTGTGTCACCTTATAGACTAACAGACGTATTGGAACATGAGCTTTCGTGGGTGAATATGAAAGCTTATGCTCCAATACATCTGTTAGTCTATAAGGTGCCACAGGACTCTTTGCTGCTTTTACAGATCCAAACTAACACGGCTACCCCTCTGATATATAATAGTATAGACTATTATACGTATGTCATATGTAACTTATATGCATGCATAAACTTTTTAATTTTAAAATTGTTTTTGCTGGCTATGCCATTTTCATGTTCTCTTTTCTGATTGGTTATCAGTGATTACGTATTAATTATATTACCTAACTAGGTGGATTGACGGTACTATGCATAGGGACTCTGAGGGAATTTCCAAGTTCTCTGGGTTTTCCTTTTTCCCTGATTGCTTATGGCAGCACGTTTTATATGTCAGGGTGTCTTTCTTCAATTGAATTGTACAAAACGTTCTCCTTTATCCCATACAAAAGTCAAAAACAATTTTCTCCAATAACAAGGTCTAAGAAAACATTTTACTAGTGTCAAGCACAAGGACGATACCAGCACATCTGAACTTATGCATCTGTCATACCAATTGTCAATATTTCAAAAGTAGCTAGTGATTTCTAGTTACCTAATTTTTTACTTTGCTAACTGAAATACCTTAAGGGGCCTGACTTCCATATGAGCAGAAATAATTCTGGGGTCATTATTTTTTCAGATAATACTGCTAACTTTTCTTTTTATCTTGCTTTTAATATAAAAATTATATGTTCTTGAAGGTCCTCTGTGTGCATTTCTACTTGTGGGTTATGGCACTCCTGGTGTTGAGCTGTGTGATTGCTTTGAAAAGATCAGAGGGGTAGCCGTGTTAGTCTGAATCTGTAAAAAGCAACAGAGGGTCCTGTGGCACCTTTAAGACTAACAGAAGTATTGGGAGCATAAGCTTTCGTGCTCCCAATACTTCTGTTAGTCTTAAAGGTGCCACAGGACCCTCTGTTGCTTTGAAAAGATGTCTGTTACAGGATGTGTGAGATTTCAGATGAGGGTGATGTCATTGGCGAGTGCACCTCTAATCAACTCAGTATTTCCACTGCCCTGCAAAGAGTAAACAGAAGTTAATTTGGTGTCTTTAGGTCTGGACTTCCCTGAGATTTAGACTTTGTAAATATTTAGCTTACAGTAGTATAGAGTTGTTAGGGTAAATAGCTCTTCCCCTTTCCTAAGACCTCTGAGCCCTTTATTAGCACTAGTTGGTCCTGAGCCCTGTAAGGGCTACAAGAGGTGTGCCTCCTGACTGGGGATTAGTGCCTTTTCTGTCTCCAAGAGACCAACATGATGATTCAATATATGGTTTTGCTGTGCCTTCACTCAAGACACCACAAGGGAAAGACACTTGAGGCTCTACATCTGGTTTCTCAATGTCTACACCCTGATAACCCGACATGGGTACTGAGACCAGATCCTATGCTGAGGTCCTCTTACACAGGATCTAAGATGCATTTTACCACTCCAGCCTCAGTGCGCTCTTCTGTCTTGGGCTCCAAACCCAACATTGTTGCCCTCAGCACTGACTCTGGATCTGTCCTTGGGCACAGACAACTCTGCCTCAACATCTCTTGTCCAAGCAGATGCTTCTTGGAGAAGAAGAAAAGAGGAGAAAGCACATATCCCAATGGAGGGTGTAAACAGAAGACATAGAAGATCTGCATTTTCCTCCTCCTCCTGACCCACAAGTGCTTTGAAGACCCTCAAACAGCACTGCTGTCATCTCTTCGCCACAATTCTCCAGCGTTGGACATCCCAGCACCAACAAAGTTGGACTTATCAGGGTCTGAACTGGTGAGAACACCTCTGATCTCCCAGTATTTGAGTGGGGATCCCCCATCAAGGCTATTATCCACTCCTCTGAATGTTTTTCTGCTACCTGACTGCACCAATACCTACTCTTCTGGTTCCAATCCACAGTTGCCTTGGAGTATATTCAGCCGCATTGGAGATTAACTTGGAGGGTCCCCTAGATTTGATCTTGGGACAGCAGACTTCTTTCCTTCCCTCAAATCCAGATATCATGGAAGGGTATCATGCAGGTTCAGCTGTTCATGTGGCCCTTTACGCAGGATTTCATGAAGGCCCTTTTGTAAGCTGTGAGACCAGCTCTGGCAGCAACCTCAATGTCAATACCAATATGCTTGCCTCTTAGCTCTGACCTTCTTGACTTAGCCAAACATATTTGGCTATCTCCTTTTTCAACCATATCTGTGTCCAATTGAACAGACAGAACATATTCTATACAAGCCGATGGACAGCAGTTCCTGCTACATTATCTTCCACCCAATTCTGTTATGGTTTCTACAGCACAGGAGTGAATTAGGGACAACAAAACCTCTCATTCTGCCCATTCTGACAGACAGGGACACAAGATGGATGCATTTATGGGAAAGCCAACTTCTCTGGGACATCAGTGCAAGGGCAACACCCACAGGAGATTTTCTCAGGAGCTACTCCTGACTTAGATTCTCTGGTGTCTCACCAAATCGTAGAACATCAAAAGTCTCCCATTTGAGGGTAGTGACCTTTGTAAGTGACATGACCGAATAGGCCCTAGAGAAGATCAAGGCAGCTAAGGCCACTGCCCAGTTTTTGGGACAAACTCATTCTTCCTCTGCTCAGAGGAGGTTCTCCTACCCATCATTACTCTTCAGAGGCAGATTCTATCGCAGCAGCAAGGGATGCAGTCCCAGAGGCACTATGGAGTATCTCTGAAACCAACTGCTGGCAAATGACCTCAGCAGTACAGGAGCAAGATTCCTCATTGCACATCCTCGCAGTCCTGAGGATAGAAGAGATAAAGTGGAGGCCTAACCTATATCATCCCAGCACCCCTGAGATTCAGAACTTTGGGGGAGGCCATCATTCTGCGGGCACTTGAATCAATGTGGTGTCTTCCCTCCTTCCTCCACCTATGTGGTTTTGGGGAAAGAAACTGTAGCGAGGTGCCAGACAGAGATTCCAGCCAGTAGGAGCAGTTGCAGAGACAGCTAGAGCACAGACTTCTGCACTGGGAGAGGCGGAGAGGGTTAAAATAGGGTTGAGCCAGCACCTTTTGAACCCAGATCTTTGCAGGGCAAACTGCCCTCTGGAGGCACTTGCATCCATTCATGCAGTGCTTCCCCTCCCCTCATCCATGTGGTTTTGGGTAAAGAAACTAAAGGGAAAAGTGTCGAGTGTCCTTTCTTGCTTCAGCCTTCAGAAAACCTGTAAATAAGATTATAAGTAGTTAGCTTTGTTCAGTTAATTTCTGGTATAGTTAGTGTAGTTTGTTTCTCCAGCCCTGGGACTTCCTCCCTATGGTCGGGGACTATGCCCAGAGTTGTGAGCTTCAAAAACTGCATCTCCTACCTGTCGAGCCAAAGGGGTGAGGGAGTTGGATACAGTCAATGAAGCCACACCAGGTGCATAAGTATAACCAGTTTTATTGCCGAAGTATAATAAGCTTCCCAGCCTTCATGTGTTACTAAATATGTGCTTTCCAGTAAGCAAGCAAGCAAGAATCAATGCTTACGTCCCTTCTGCTATGGACAGTCCTGGATCCTCCAGTCTTGTCCTTGGGGGCTCGTAGCAGGCGCTGCTCCAGCATGGGGAATTCCTGGGCACCCACAAGGCCAGGGTCCGCAGGTGAGACTATTCATCCAAAGCAATTCGTATAGCTGGTTTTTATCATAATCTCTTTCTAAGGGGGTGTCATAAACATACAGCTATGGGTAGCATCCCTCCTTTACCTGAAAGGCATTAAGAAGCTCAAATAATCTGGTTGGCACCTGACCAAAAGGACCAATAAGGAAAGAAGATACTTTCAAATCTGGGGGAAGGTTTTGTGTGTGCTCTCTTTGTTGTTCCCGCTGGATAGAGAGAGAGACCAAGCAGGTAACCCAGCTCCTACTGAAATGATACATCTAAGATTACAGAAATTGTAAGTAATAACAAGGAAATGCATTAGATTATCTTTTGTTTTAGCATGTGAATTTTCCCTATGCTAAGAGGGAGGTTTATTCCTATTGTAACTTTGAAGTTGAGCCTAGAGGGGAATCCTCTGTGTTTTAAATCTTTTTATTACCCTGTAAAATTACCTTCCATCCTGATTTTACAGAGGTGCTTCTTTTATTTTTTTTTCTTTATAATAAAGTTCTTCTTTTAAAAACTGGATTGGTTTTTAGTGTCCTAAAAACCCATGGGTCTGGTCTGTGCTCAGTTTTTTAACTTATTGGTTAGTATAGTATTCTCAAGCCTCCCCAGGAAAGGGGGTGAAGGTGCTTGGGGGGGATATTTTGGGGAATTATGAACTCCAAGTGGTCCTTTTCCTGAATCTTTGTCTAAATCACTTCGTGGTGGCAGCAATACTGTCCAAGGACAAGGAAAGGATTTGTGCCTTGGGGAAGTTTTTATCCTAAGCTGGTAGAAATAAGCTTAGGGGGTCTTTCATGCAGATCCCCACATCTGTACCCCAGAGTTCGGAGTGGGGAGGGAACTCTGACAGGGGGGCGTGTACATCCACAAGCAGGAAACACTACTGTTCCCACACTTAACTCTCTCAGGCCCTCCTTCTCTCTTTACTTGTTTATCCAGTCGAGTGGCTGCAAGCCAGTTCACTATTAGCTCGCCCCAAACCATTCTGTAACAACAGGCCAAGGTAACTTGTGGTCAGCACCAACACTACCTGAAATCCTTCTTCATCAATGACAAATACAAACAATGTCTAGGAGAGACACACATTTCAGCAAAGTGCAGCCTTTGCATCTCATTTTCATCAAGAACTTATGAAGCCCATGAGCTTCACCTTAGAAAACACTTAATGGAGAAAGCTATGAGGTCCCTATCTGATCTGAGCCAGGAACACTCCCTGTACATCAGGCCACCAAATGAGCAGCGCCCTTCCAAGCACATGCTTAGGAGCAGAGCCCTTTGTTTCTAAGCCCCAAAGTCTTCCTCCAGGGCTTCCCATGAGAGCATGGCACTGGGTGTATCTTCCTTCCCTATCCAGTCTCCCCTCTTCTCTGGCCCAGCCCTCCTGAGGACATTACTACACCAGAAGATGATAGTACTTTGGAGTCCCTGGAACTGTCTCACTTACAACTGTCAGGTAGTATTACCCCAGTATTAACAGCCCTGTCATGCCAACAGGAGCAATTTTTGGATTTGGATGAATCTGATGAGCCAGTCCCTCCTTCATTCCCCATGAGAGAGCCACGCCTAGACAGGTGATCCAAGAATTAGGGTACTACCCTTATGAACTCATCCTCCCTCGGGACCGATGGTTCACCTTAAAGTGTTGACCTCTCTTTCTGGCCCTACTGGGAACTGTGGGATTCCTATACCGGACAGCCAGAACCCAGCCAGTAGTCTTTCTGCTCCCCTCCCTTGCGTCAACAACCAGCTCCACTGTTGTATGAGGATGAACCAGAACTGCAGGTACTGACAGTTCCAATGGGAATCTTCTCTTCTCTCCCCAGATGAGGCAGTCTCTCCTTCTTCCTTATCCCCACCAAATGACCATAGGCAATACCAGGTGCTCTGTCTATACCCACCCAACTACAACATGGTTCATGAAGGGCTTCATCAAGACTTCCTGCCAGTTATTAAACCAAAACCACCCTGAGATCTTAACCGCATGCTGTCAAAACTTACTCTGTTTGAACCCTTAGCAACATGTTCCATGTCCCACTATCCATGAAGGTGGCATTTCTAATGGCCATCACTTCAGCCAAGAATGTCAGCATCTGGGAGTCCTCATGGCGTGCACACACCCGTTTACAATGTTTCAGAAGGACAAAGTATCCTTTTGCCATCAGAAATGCTTCAAAATTTTTCATTGTGATCGCAGAGAGATCTCATGGTCAAGCTATATCTTCTCAGAGGATTTCCAAGTGAGTTTCTGGCTGCATTATCAAATGCTATAAACTAGCTCACTTCCCGCCACCCCGTGATATAATGGCCCACTCCATGAGAGCACAGGCTGCCACAGTCAGGACACATGCAGGACTCCGCCACCTGGAGCTCCATACACACATTTGCTAGGCATTATGCACTAGTCCAGACCTCTGTTGCACATGAAGCAGCCAGATCTTCACGTATCTTTGTTGCCAGCTTCCTTGCACCTACCTCCAATCTGAGTACTGCTTGTCAGTCATTCACATGTGGAGTACACATAGGGACCAACAATTGAGGTTACTTACTGTAACTGGAAGTTCTTCAAGATTTGTGGTCTCTGTCTGTGTTCCACTACCTGCCCTCCATCCGCTCTGCTTTGAATCTGGTCAAATTCACAGTAAGAAGAACTCAAGGGGCATCGGCTCACACTGCCTCTTATACACTTGATCAGGAGCATGTGCAGGCCAACAGACACTGCTCATTAAAATCTCCGGACTCAGGTGCATGGTGTGCATGCATATCCCATGTGTGGAATATAAATAGGGACCACATGTCTCAAAGAACTTTGTTACAATAAGTAACCTCCATTTCTGCATTCCAGTCCAAAGGCACTCCACATTGGAATATGGAGAATAACCTGCTGACTGAATGTAAGCCATTTATGTTCTGAGTGTTCAAGCGATCTTTCTATAGTCCAGGAAGGCTTACCCCTGAAATTGTTCATTGTATTTAATAGCATAATTATAAAGGATCAGGGCAGAACATAATTACTACCAACTATTAAGCAAAATTATGACCAGGAATGAGAGAGCACTTTTTTTTCCCGCCCCTGAAATCTGCTGTTGGTAAAACTAAGCTTCTGAAATAAATAGTCGCTCGGGGGGGAAAAACACTATTACTGCTGTATAGGCTATGATTTTCTTCTTGATGTAAAGAGACTTATTTTGGAAATATATTGAAATGAATACACACTTTGCCTCTGATATTTCCCTAGGAAAGTGCTGATTTTTCTTTGTTAATTTCTTTGTAAATATTCAGCTCCTGCTGTTTGAGGTGTGAGTATGCTAACTATCAGCATCACATTTTGTTTAGACCTGACTTTGCTAGGAAAGCAGGAGCATATTGGGTGAAAGCTGCAATTAATTGCACAGCAGAAGCTGATTTGACATTCTGGTAAATCTCCTGTGAGTTTACATACTGAGTTGGATCATGGATACTAGCTTAGACTGTATGAATTGTTCCTCTGAGACATTCTGCAAGACTGCTTATTTAGACAGATTCTGCAACACTGCTCAGTTATGCTAGGTAGTGCTGCCCTTTTGGGGAAAAGGAGTGGATAACCTGAAAATATTAGTAGATCTACATAGATTGGACTGACAACATAAGTTTTGCTGCATACCACCCTTTCTCAAATGTAGATTTTTTTTTTTAACCCTATATATATCATATCTAGTTATGAGAGGAATAAGGGATAGTTTTCATATTTTCACTTACAAGCAATATGGTCAGTTTTTAAACAATAGCTAGCTACATATCTGAGGTTACATGTAATGGGAAAATAGTAAGATATTCCAATATACTACATATAATTAGAGACCTAGATGGTCCACTTTATTAGCTGCCCGGGATGAGGAATAGTACATAGCTAGTACTGCTCCAGGAGCAGCTCACAATGCAGACTGTAATTCAGTCATGTTTTGTGTCTTGGTCCACATCCTGCTTCAGGTAGGAAAAAAAAACAATTTTAAGCCCTGACCTGGTACACTGTGTGCCATCCAACTTGTCGGAGCAAGTACGTTGTCTGGTATGCTGGCAGTGGGGCAAGGCTCACCTGGTCCCTTCTCTCTCCTGCCTACCTTTTCAGGTTTGATGGGGTGTAGTACCTCTCCTGTAGTGTCTGCTTTTCCTCCCATGCTGCAGTCCATGGTATAGGTAGCCTGCACAAGACATTAAGCCTTAAGGGGTTGCTTTATTCAATCCCTTGGTTGAGCATGTAGGACTAGTGGAAATCTATCCCAATGTAGAGTAAATCCCTAAAAGAAATTGTGTCTCAAATATAATTTAAAAAAAATCAAATTGCCATCTTTAGTTTTATGGTTCAGATTAGACAATGGAAAATACAGCACACCATTGGAAAGCATGGAAAATATAGATTTTTCCTAACTGTTATATGAAAAAATTGATCACTTTTGCATTCAAATATTATTTATTCCTAAAAACTATTAATGTTGAAAAGTGAAACTCTTAGAAATTATTAGCAGTTACAGTTGTCCACATAACCTTATCTTTACTCAGTTGTCATGTGGAACAAATAGTATACAGTTATGTTTATACACAAAAGGCAGAGTTAAAGTTGTGTGGACAATATTAATTTTGACATTCCTAGGTTTTGAGTGCTTTGTGTTCTTGTAACATGTCGCTCCATATATGGAATTCCTAGGTTTTTAAAAAATACATCTAAATTATATCATGTGAATCCGTCTATATAGCAATAATGCTACTAATATAATGGAATGAGGGAGGGCTGATTTAGCTCTAATTCAACAAAGCACTTAAACATGTGCTTAACTGTAAGCATATTCATAGGCCCCATTCACTTAAAGATAAGTATGTGCTAAACTGCTTTTCTCAACTGTCATTTCAAAGCCTGTCTCATTGCATACTCCCCTACACAGATTTTATGGTAGGAGAACTGAAGAGGTATGTTCTAGAGGATATTGGTGCACTGACTGTTAATCTGTCCCAAGGTGCTCCTTTCTGTGTCTCACAGTGAAAGAAGTTGTTCAGAGCTAGGGTAGCTCTTGTCCGTTTCACACTTGAAGCACAAGACTCTACAAAAGGGATTAATCAATACATTTTCTAGAAAAACAAATTACAGATAAACCCTTATCCCTGTTTCACAGATGGGGAAACTGGTCAAGCTCAAGAGGGTCTTTGCTGATTTGCCCAAGGTTACACAAGAAGTTCAAGTCTGTGTCGGAACCAGGATTGGAAACTGTGTCTCTTGAAGCTACTAGGACACAGTGCCTCTTATGCAAGTCACTTACTTTCTCTGAGCTTCAGTTTCCTCATCTGTGAAATCAGGATAACACTACTTATCCCAGTGCTAGTCTCAAAATTAAGTAATGAATGTTTGTAAAGTGCCTCTCATTTAAGGCACTATAATAGTGCAATATGTTGTTGTTTTTACATTTTTAAGATTAATTCCATCAATACACTGTCATCCCGCAATAGTGCCGGACACTCCGAGTAAACTCCCACACATGATCCTTGGACCCCATCTTGCCATTAGCAGATTATGCTGGCTGGCATACGGGGGGTGGAGGGAGAGAGGTTAGTGCAAGGCTCCACCTGTTCCCTTCTCTCTCCTGCCTACTTGCACAGGTTTGATAGGGTGAAGTACCACTCCTGTGGAGTCAACTTCCCCTCCCATGCTGCAATCTATGTTATAGTAGTATGCACAAGACACTAAGGGGCTGCCTTATTCAGTTACTTGGTAAGCAGGTGAGGAGGTATCTTTTATTGGACCAACTTCTGTTGGTGAAAGAGACCAGCTTTCATAGAACTCTTCAGGAAGAAGAATAAAAGATATTACCTCACCCACCTTGTCTCTCTAATATCCTGGGACCAATACGGCTAAAACTACACTGCATACAATATTATACTTAGTTGTTTGCAGTGTTGTTGTATCAGTCCCAGGATATTAGAGAGACAAGGTGGGTAAGGTCATATATTTTATTGGATCATTTTCTCTTGGCGAGAGAGAGAAGCTTTTGAGCCCCACAGAGGTCGTCTTCTACCACTCAAAATAGAGTGGCTCATTAACACTAAAAATCACGAACCGAACAAAATGACTGGATTTATGGATTATTACAGGGGTGACCAAACTTACTGTTCCTCCAAGCTCCATACAACAATCTTCAGAAGTTTGAGAGCCGGGGCACACCAGCCAGAGACTGGGGCCCAGGGCTCCAGCTCTGCGGGAGGCACCTGAAAGGGCTCGGGCTTCAGCCCTGCTCCTGCTGAAGCCCCAAGCCCCAGCAGGTGCACCCCACAGGGCTGAAGCCCCGAGACCCCCCTTTCAGCTGGACAGAAGCCCCTACCTCACCACCCTGCTGCAAAGCATAGGTCCTGAGCTCTCCCACCAGTCTTGAAATCTTGTCTCTCTCACCAACAAAATTTGGTCCATTAAAAGATATTACCTCACCCACCTTGTCTTTCTAAATAGAATATTGGCATTTAGATTTAGAAAGTATTTCATAGCAAATTTAGACCTGAGCTTTAAACAATCTATAATGACCTGAAAGTTTATCTTTTGCTATTGTAATTGAAGGTAGTGACATTTTAGTTTTCAACAAACATTGATGTTAACCATGAAATTAATAGTTGTCACTTTCACAAGGGCAAATTGACCAAGTAGATAAATTGTGATAAAGCTATAATTGTCATAAAGACTCCAGATATTTTAGAAAATATAAACAGACATAAAATTTAATTCTGTGTAGATAACTAAGCACCCAATATAATATATGACAGATGAAGAAGTTCTAAGTGAAAGGGGAAATAACACTTCTTTATTCAAGTTCTCTACATGGTTATTAATTTTATAGGCCTCTGTCCTCTGTCAGTCAACTCTTTTCCAAGCTAAACAGTTGCAGTCTTTTTAATCTTTCCTGTAAGCTCTTCCATACCCCTAGTAATTTTCATTGTCCCTTGCATATGTGCGCGTGTGTGTATAGTGTGTGTATTGTAGCCTGTAACTTTTCCTAAAAATCATTATAAATTGTTAATAAAGTACCTTTTATAAATGATATTTTAAAGATTTAGTCTTAAATGGTTTATTTTCTGTTCTTGTATAATTCACTTTATACCACTAGAGGGTACCAAAACATTTTCATAAAAAACATTTTGTTTTCCAAGTCGCTGCCATGATAACTGATCAGCAGTGGAGGTTTACAGTTGAGTTAATATTAATAGGCCTCTTAGAAAATAAATATGCACTCATTTGTGGTGAAATCTTAAATTGTACTTTGGCCTGTATCCTTTGTTTTAGGATGTTGGCACTTTTTAAATATATATTATTTTTCCTTCTTTTGACTACATTAGAAGGAATTATATATATGTTTTCTAGTGATTTTGGATGTCCTAATTTTTGGGTACCCAGCTGATTTGGGGTTATCCTGTAAGGTTGCCCTTACCTTTCATTGTAGTGAGTGTGAAGTGAAGGTATTGAACAATTCTGAAAATCACGCATCTTTTAGATCACCTACTCGTTGAAAATCGAGCTACTTTCAGATGTCTCAAGTTGGGCTCCCAAAATCACATCCCTTAGTTGCTTTTGAAAATCTTGGATGGGTGCTGAAAGTTAGGCTCCTTAAATCCATACTGAGTCATCAAAATATAAGTGGCCTGACTCCCAAAAGAATTCCATTGAAATCGATGAAAACTGCAGGGGCTTTTCACCTTTGAAATTTAGGCCTTATTTAAGTCACTACATATTGTCTTAGGAATCTAACTTTAGCTGGACATGCTTGAAATTTGGGCCGTTAGTAGTAGTGTAGTAGTAATAGTATTTTGAAACCCCCAAAGGCCCTAATCAGGACTGGAATGCTACTGTGTTACTGTACAGACACACAAGAAGACCGCTCCTGCAGAGTTTACATTCTAATCTGAGACAAGATAAAATGAAGGTAATAAACAATAGGAAGGAAGAGGGAGAAAATATTGTTAATATACATATGTAAGCTTGCTATAACTTTATTTATATTTCTTGGATTTTAATTTACTAATACATTGGCAACACCTTAATAAATTATATATTATTGCATCAGTCTGATATAATACTGATACAGTCTACAAAATGTATGAGTCTATATATAACTAATATCCAATATTTTCAAAATATTGCAGTCTATATAGTTTACATGTATTTAAAGGTTCCATTTATATTACTTATTTCATTATTTGTATTGTTGTTTTGGGCTAGATCTCTTTACTCTCACTGAGTGGTACCTTACTGAACAAGTCCAAATGGCTTCAGTAAATGAATTAAGACACTTTTCAACCCAAGTAAGGAGATCACAATTCATGGTGATGTGGTCCGTTGACAATATCCTGAATATTTTGCTCTTGTATGTTACAAAAATATGTTTCCCCCACATTCTGTAGCTGTCTTGGTTAGGGTGACCAGATGTCCCGATTTTATAGGGACAGTCCTGATTTTCTGGGCTTTTTCTTATATAGGCACCTATTACCCCCCACCCCGTCCCTATTTTTCACATTTATCATCTGGTCACCCTAGTCTTGGTTTAAACAAATGCAAGGGCTGCCTTTTCTCTTTCTGTCTTCTTGCCTCTGGGGTTAGGTGCCTGCTTCTCATGAGTGCTGTACTAAGGAGATATTCACCCTGTGAAGAGGGCCAAAAAAGGCATATCTATGTACCACTTAAATTCCACATAAATCCTCAAAATAAGCTTAAGTGGTTCATATGCATGGGATATATTTCACCCTCCGTGAACAGCTTGTTTTAATAATCCTCTGAAAGCAGATAAGCATAACACTGTTACCATGTCAATCACTTTATCAGATCCTTCCCCTGGTTCTTCGTGCTTGTGATTTAAACAGTGTCTTACGGCCTGATCCTGTGAAGTGTTGCACTCCCCTATCTTCCATTATCGTCAGTAGGAGATGAAGATCTTCATCTCTAGAGCTGGGCAAAATTTTTCAGATGGATAATGTATTTGTCAAACAACATAATTTGTGTTTAAAGTCATATAACCTTGCTCAACAATTTTTGGGATTTAAGCATCATTTACAAAACAGGAGTTGCAAGGATTGAAGAAAACATTTAATTCAACCTGAATTATCACTTTTGTTGTCTTTTTTTGATATGCTGATATTTTTCAGAGTTTTCTAATTTGGTTCAGGTCGAACTGGCTTTTTATTTTTCAGAAATGCCAGTGAACTGCAAAATCTGATTCATCCATCTCTATTTGTTATCTCAAGGAGGCACACTATGTTTTACAAAATTAGACCTTTTATTTTGTATATTTGGCATCATGGCATGAAATGATCCCAGTTTGGATTTATAATCTTGAAAATAACTAACATAATTTGATGGTTTAATTTACACTGCAGAATTTGACCTAATCTACATAATTGTTTGTCACTAATGATGCATAAAAGGTCAATTGTCAGACTAGTGCCAATGAGCCCACAAGTTTTCTCAGTTATGCTGGTGTGACTCCATTGAAGTCAATAGGAAACTTGGTTGAATCTGAGTAAGTTTCTCCTGACTTATGCTTCCATTAATTTTATAGTTAATTGGGAGTTTTAGAAAGAAATAATGTTCTTTGGATATTCTAGGTGCAAATGAAATTACAGCAATTCATTACAATTGATTATCTTTGTGTCATGTTATGTCATGCCCTCCTTGCCATCTTGTGTTCCGTTGTTTTATGTAGCATACTTGTTTGAATTACATTTAACCTGATTGAGACATTTACTTCTAAACAATGGTCAGATAGTACAGTGATGGTGGTCATATACATACCTAGATAAGTAGTCTCAATGCCACTAAGTACACCTATGGCTCCATAAGAATGATGGTAGTATGAATGATTAAAAGAAGAAGAAAAAGAAAGGGGAAAACCAGAGTGTTCTGAAATATTAGGCTGTGTGACAAATCTCATTTAACATTGTACACATGAAATTCAGTGAAGGAAAATCCAGCATATTAAATATTTACTGTATTTCTAACCTTTAGAAAAGATGGGAGTGGCAGCATTCCATTCTGGTAGTCATTTTGTAGGCAGCTATTTTAGTCTTTTAGTCTTTTATATAATACATTTTTGATAACTCAGGAAGTAAAATATAATAATGTAATTAAAAGAAGTATAGATTCAAAATATTGTGAAAAAACCAACACTCCACTTACTCTTCCATTGAAAAATTCTTCTGGAAATATGGGTTATGAGCCAATTTTAGTTCAGGTAATTGCAAGCTCTGAGGTACAATTAACATCTATTTTTTCATTCTTCTTAAGTCTTCTCTATCTATTTGAATTTAATACCAGTTATTCTAATTCTAAATATGTGAAATTTCTTAAATTGTGCACAGTTTATATGCGGTTATAAAATATTTTGCATATTGTAATAAGCTTACACTAAAACAGTTTCAGCTATGAGAATGTTAAATGTGAGAAAGGGCAAGTCTCATACGTAATGAAAAAAAAACTTAAAACCAGATAGTTACAGTTAGGCTCTAGAAGAAAATATTATTTGATTCTTTGATATAGGTCTCAGTTGCTATGTGCCTTTGATTAAATAAGAACAGAAGTCAAATTTGATACTATTGTTAAAGAATTTACCTTATTTAACCTTCACCTCTCAGATTCAGTTATTTGGCTTTGCTCCTTTGTTTGCTGTTTGAGCACATTCTCATTTAAGTCATAGACTCTTTGATTCCTTTGAATTATTTTGCAAAGCTTTTTTGACTGCTTTATCTCCCATTTCATTTCCTTTAATACCTACACAAGCTGGGATCCATACAAAAATGACATTGTTGCTGTGACATATTACCATATTATAGACATCAATAATTTCCAAAGCTATACCTCCTCTGGTGATTGAAATTTCTAGGGTGATATCAATGGCACTTAAAAGATCTGGAAAAGTGACAGATTGTAAAGGTTGTACTTCAGCAATCTAATTCAGTACCATCAGGACATCAAATAACTCAACAGTATTACCAGATAGGTAATCTAACTGATTTCTTCAACCCAAATTCACACATGCTAGGTTGATGAATCCTTCCTTTTCCTCCCTCCATCCCTAAAGAAAAACAAAAAACCCAAGACAACAACAACCCAGAAAGACTAATTTGAGAATATTAAAAAGAGAAATAAAGGTCTAAAATGAAGCCACATTTACAATTCGATTATTTTAATTGAATTGCCATCCAAGTAAAGACCTTGCACACTGCAAAGAAGGAACACCGAAGAAAGATTTCTAACTAGTGCAAGGCTTCACTCAAAAATTTAGAGGCGTGGTTCAGCTTCAGTTGATTCTTTATCTCAAACATCTTAGCCTAGAGAGAGTTCAGAAACTGGACTGCATGAGATTTTCAATTCTGTTAGTTTTATCTGGGTAAAAAATACTGCAAGAATAATCTGCCTTATGTTATCTCAGTATTTCCAGTTCTGTTCCTGGACTAAACCAGAAAGTTCAGGTTTGAGTGCAATGAAATGATTCACCAAATTTTATTGAACTTTACAAAATGTTTGAGTTATGTGTCATTCTGGTAATGGCAAAGGTTCAAGCAATTAATTATTTTATCCAAACATGGTGCAAATTATTTTTGATTCATTCATGTTTTCTCTTTTGTTCTATACCGTTGGGTTAGTTCTTACTGCTTCTTCCCCCATAACAATTCTAAATCAAATTTTCTTTTTCTGTACATACAGCTCAAATTATCATTCAGTTCATAATTGCCCACCTTGTTAACTGCAACATCTTTATTTTTGGCCTCCACAATAGTGAAATGGCTTCATTCTGATGCATACAAAATGCAGCTGCTAATATCATATTCTATGCCCAACGCTCTGAGGACTGTATCCATCTCTTTGAATCTTTTCACTGGCTATCCATCTTCAACTGTATAAAGTTAAAGATTCTCATCCTCAGCTTTAAGAATGTTCATAATGTGGCCCCTCCTTCTGTACCACAGTGTTGTCTTTTGTCTATCCATCCAGCCTCCTCCAGTCTGTCAATGATGCTAACTTTGCCTGCCTGCTTGCCTGCTTCTCCCCAAATGTCTTTACACCTCCAGTTTCCCCTTTAGGGAAGGTCCTCTCTGAAATTGCCAACACCTACTCTTCTCTAAATGTTAATGAGGATAATCACATACGCCCTTTTTGTTATCAGTTTGTAACTTTTCATGATAATACTGTTTTGTCTCCATGATTCCTTCCAATTATATTTATGTAAATTAATACTTTAATTATAATAGCTCTTCTTTAGTATATGACATACAGTGAAGAAATTATCATATAACTACACGGTCAATAAAATTAATGTAGCTTTTAAAAATCAGCTTGCAGAATTAAATTTTTGACACTTATAATCAAATAATTTTAATCTGAATCTTAGGTAATAAAAGAGAATGTCTTATCCATTTCCTATATCAATGTCTCATTGTTCAATTACAAAACTGAATTTGATGACCCCAGGATAAGTAATTATTCAGTCATACTTCTAAATATTTAAATTCTGCAGTAAATGTCATTCTTTCCTCCTTATTGGAGATATGGAGGTAATGAATTATCAGTGGCTTGAAAGAATTCATAGATAATTTAAATTGCCCACCCTTTGACTACCTGACCTGCAAATTACCTACCCCATTCTTATGCTGAAGTTAGACTGGGTATCATAGTAAAGATGACAATATTGCGTGTTCTTCACTTTTGACATTTCATTATGTTGTCACATTGTGATGTATACTTGAAAGAGGAAGCAGTTTTAAAGCAAAACTTACCAGTATAGATATAGAACATACCATTTTAACCCTTCTCTATTTGTTCTTTAAAAGTAGTAATATCTTTCTTATAAAAACTCATAGGTTTGTGGTACAGTCTCAAAAGTATATGAAATGGATACATAGGAGAACCTTTATTTCAAATTTTAACACCAGCATACTCTTAGTGTACTATAGAAATGTTCATTGCTAAAACAAATCAGTTAAGGTAATTTACATGACTATTACAATATCCATACAGTTTGCATCTTCAATTAAAAACCATTATCCTTACTAGATCCTCTAGTTTCGTGATGTACCATCTCCTAACAAACTGTAGGACTCTCACATATCCTAAATGCTTTATAATTTTAAGTTATACCAATGTAAGCCCTTTAAACTTTATTTTCAAAGAATATCACAGGTAAACTATCCTTTCTTAAACAGCCTATTATAGTTTTTCACTGTCTATAAATACAACACATAAAAACTCCTTATTACAGAATGCTTTATTAACATCAGAAGACAGTCTTATGACATGATCTATGGTTGATTGATTTGCCTGAAAGACACTTTAATACTGAGGAAGAAGATTATTCATCTCCAGAAAGAATGACAGCCAACAATAAATCATTTCCTCCATCATCTTACATAGAGATGAAGGTAAGGCTATCAGATAAGAACCTAAATCAGAACATGATCCTTTTTTTAAAAAAAATAGGAAATGTAAAAGATTGCTTTCCCATTCTTGAGCTTTCCAAAAGTACAAACATAATCAGTATAAATATGATGAGCTATGTGAAAATAATTTAAACATGGCTGACAGTCACTCATTTCATTACTTTTTATTTGAGTCTGTTTCAAATTTGATGATGATTATTCCATTTGATTTTTTTTATAGACAAGTATCCCAAACAAGGGAAATGTTTTGTTACACTAGTGCATACTGTATCTCATCAAACTAATAAACAGATTAATGCCTCAAGAGAAATGGTACTATTTTGGTTTATTGTGTCATTGCATCTAATTGACATGCACATTTCAGTAAGTCCATATACAAAAAATACTTATTTCTTGTGTATCTAAATTCCTTCTGAAGTTTCAACTTGGTAAAGTATTCTTCACTTTCTTACACTAAAAAACTGAGTAGTTTATTAAATATCTGTTGTCTCTCACTGAAGTGCTAAGCCATATGAGCAATATTAGCCAGGTGTTTTCTATAAGCATCACAACTTGGGAAACTCAGCAAAGTCAGGTGATTTTCCTACATCTAAGTGTCTTCAGGAATGCTCTAGAAGAAGGGAGTGTCTGCTGCTGCGTATCACAGATCTTATGTGCACAAAAGTGAGGTTGTCGTCATGAATACCAGGTACAATGTAAAATGTTGTGCCAAACTTTTTGTGGGATGAACTGCCAAAGAACCACCTAGAAACCTTCATTCATTTGATTTTTTTTCCATGCCATATTGATCTTAACTTTCAGGGTTCATATTTTTAAAGGGAAATTCTCATAATAAAATTCAGTTTCTAGTGCAATCATAAGTTCAAGTATATTTCTATTCTAAAAATGGCTATCTTCCAACTTGGTAAATGTAACCCTTCCTTGTATTCAGAATCCTGTCTATGGATGTAAATGACTGTCTTTAATTGCTTTTGCTCCTGTAAATATGCTGCAAGAAAGATCTTTGAATTCCAATCGGTTACTCCTGAGTGTAACCCTATTAAAAACAATGGGATTGTATAAGTGTCATTGGAGGCATAATGTAAAGACAAGGGGGCTGCAGAAGTGTAACTGGACTTTTATTTCTGTGATTAGTAACAGCCAGGCTAAGTTTGTAGCGCTGGCAACTGGGGGGACAGTTATCTGTTAACTGAGAACATTTTTAATGGAAATTTGTGAGACAATAAACCTGGAACCCAACAATGTCACTTTTACTAAGTCTCTTCGCAGTGGAAGCGCACTTTTATATAGCTCATTCAAAATGAGAAGATTGTTACAGTTGAAGAAAACCTAAACATTCAATAGTCTGGAAATGACAAATTAAGATAATGGAATATGCATGTAAATTACCATGACAATTAATATATTTGGTATGCAAAATAGAGAAAATGAGGCTCAGAGAAGTTAAGGATCAGATTTTGAAAAGATCTCAGCAATTTAAGCTAACTTTAAGCACCTAAATAAGTGACTGGATTTCAAAAGGATATAGCTCCCATTTAAGTAGCCAGATTTTAAAACATTCTCAAAAGGAGCTGCTGGGTTTGAACCTTTTTTTTTAAAAAAAATCTGGCTAGAAGTAACTGTCCAAGTCCATACAGAAAGACCGTCTCGGACTGAGCTTAGAATCCAAGCTTACGTAATGCTAGGTGATGTCTAATACACTAGTTTAGTCACTAGCAGAAAAGGGTTCCCTAAGGAGGTCACTGAAGTTTTGTTTTTTCATTTTGTAAAATGAGGATAATAAATATAATGCTGTGCACCTATAACACACACTCCTCTTTATTTCTCAAAATGCATGATAAAGGTAGTGTCCTATTACTATCCCCCTTTCTTAGAACAATTGAGATGCAGATTGCCTGCGGGATACAGTAGTCTAGTTGCTTGAACATAGAATAGGAGGTTGTAGACCTGAGTTTTTGAACTTGCTTCTGATGCTGACTTGCTGTGTGACTTTGTACAAATAGTTTTACCTCTCAGTGCATTTCTGATTATTGAATGCTTGATCTGTGCATCCCTAACATTACACTAATAGTGTTCTGGTATAATTTGAGTTATTTAAAGAACAAGAGTTTTTAAAAAATTAGAAATGGAGCTGAACAGGCAACTGTTGGATGAGGCAAACTGCTGTGTATTACCTTCATTAACCAACAGCAAATCTGTAGATTTAATATGCACCAGACAGCCGAAGGACAACTAATGTCAGTTATCCATAACTGAGCATACATTTTGGTAACAGCACATGAATGCATGGTATTTCGCAGAAGGAGGAGGATGGGCTTGAGTTTAAGCCACTAAACAAGGACTCAAGACCTGCCTTCTCTTCTTGGCTCTCCCACCGGCTTCCTATATAACCTTGAGCAGATTTCTTAATCGCTATTAGTGCCTAAATTTATTAATCTAAAATGGCAATATTTCCCCACCCATAGCAGTTTGTGAGGATAATGATTTAATGTAATTTTCATAATTTTTAATTTAAGAACTGCTAAGAGAGCAACATAAAAAATCTAGAAATAATATTAAAAATAGCACGCCAGTGTTTATCCAAACCTCATTTATCTGAAACAGGGAATTGCTCTTATAGGTTTCAGATAAGGAGATCACATAAAGGAGAGTGCAGAAGTCTTTACCTGCTGATAGACCTGTCCACCCAGACTCCTTATCGCAATGTGTACATTTATGAAATAAAATAAACCAAAAAAAAGCTCTCCCAAATAAACAACCCCTACCAAAGCAAGACACTCCACTGCACATGATTCTCCCCTAGGGGAGGGTGAGAGAGCAAACACTACATGACAGATGTTAGTCACATTGTTTAATTCACTACTGGAAGGCACTCAGATACTACTGTGATGAATGCTGTATTAAAAACCTATGTAGAGTAGACTAGTTTTTCTGGGTGAACTGAACCTTAGACTGGGTGTGGGGGGAAGATGGAGAAATTGGAGAAGGAGCCAGTGGGGGGAACTAGGACTGACTGGGAAAAAACATTCGGTATAAGAAGTTTAATAGATTTCACCATTTAAGGCCAGAAGGGACCATTAGATCAAAATATGGAATTAAATACTCATTAATTGAACACTGTTCATCCAATGCACTGAACGAGGCAGGGCTCCTATGGAAAAAATAGTATGTGAATGCATAATTAAAGACTGTATCATAATACATATGAACAAGAGGGGCAAATTAGGTAACCTTATTGCACAGGCAACCTTAATTCTAACATCCTAACTTTTGAGTGCTTGACTTTATTAAGATTGCAATGTTCTTTTAATGGAGATTTTTGGGGGTGTAATTGTAACTGCTTTAAGAAAGTATAAACCTAAATTTATCCTGTTCTTCATCTGCAAATGCAACCTCAGGATCCCTTATACTGAGCTAGGTCCTTAGGTGGTTTTCCAAAAAATGCAGGAGGAGTGAGGGGAACGGAGAGTAAATAGACCAAAAGTAATCAAGATATGGAATACAAATATACTGGCTTCATTATTAGCAAGGCCTTTAGTTTTTGCTCTTTGCATCTTGAGGTTTTCATTTTCAATTTATTAAGTGTTTATAAAAAATATGATGGACATCTAGCCTGAATAGTAAATGCCTCAATAGTAGCTAAATACCATGCTGAGAACAGAAATATCATTTCCCAAACCATTTTCTGCATCTTCCTTAATTTCATTTTCAAATGTCGCTGAGGCAGTAGATTTTACCACATCAGGAAAGAAAAGACCACTCAACCTTGTAACATGAAACTAATTTTGCTTTGGATGTGGGTGTTGTGACAGAAAAAATTAAATACTCATATAAGATGCCAGATGGTCACTGTCAGAGACTTCAGCTGTCTATTCACACACTGAGCCTGTGTAATGTTGGCACCAGTTGTGCAAATATCTCCCTATCTTCCAACCCACAATCAACGTAACTCAGCTCTGTTGTGTAAGGACCACCATTGGAATGCAGGCAGCAATTCTCCATATGGAGTTCTAACATAAACCTTTCTAAAGAGTGCCAACAAGGATAGCCAATTGGAGTCAGCCCTGATGGTGGTATATGTGAAGACTACATCTGTCCACTGGGAAGTGGAGTTAGACCAGCAAAATATACATTTTGCTTTGATTCTTCCTCATTTTAGAAATTAAAATAACACAAGACATTGTTCTGATGAGAATATTGCCCCTTCACTTTCTATTTCTGATCCTCGGCTAAGTCTCTGCTCTTACTTTGAAGTTTAGATAATCAACCAAATCAGGGTTTTCTTGTTAGTTTTTATATGGGTTTTTATCCATACTGAATTTATCACCCTAAAATCTTTATTGAGGTTTTGATTTTTCTTATTTGAATGCAATAAACCAATTTAGCATTGCCTTATCAAGTGCAACTAATTAACATCAAAGATATTGTTATTCATTATCATTCTGTGATTGGTTATGTGTACTATAAATGCTGAATTTGCTTTTTTGAATCTCATTCAATACGCTAGCTTTAAGTTCCATATAGATTGCCTTCTTCATTTGCACAGTACTATACAAGTTAATAATGCATATGCATTTAACTGGAAAATTACCTCTTCCTGAAGAACCATCAGACCTTTCAACATTTTATAGAAATTAAAAGTACAACTATTTCAGTGCTAAAGGACAAAGTATTCCATCCCCACATATATCTTTCATGATGATATGATCCATTCATATGCTATTTGATATAAATCTATTTAGTATACATTGATTATATATTGTAGGAATATAGAAGTATAAGACTAAGTATTTAGGAGTGATGAGTATATTAGGTATACAAGTAAAGCATGGCTGAAACACAAAGCCTACAGGGTGAAACCCGTAAGATTTAGGCTTAGCCATACTAGGCCATAGGCTTAAGAATGGTTGATGTCAGTGGGTGACCTAGAAATAACCCTATGCCAGAAAGGTCAGAAGATTACTGCATAAGATGTGCCAATAGTTAATGTTACAAAAAACTAGACTGCAATAAACAGTAAGGTATTGTCTAAGATCATGAGACACCTGATTACAAAGTCTTGGAACATCTGTTCTGATCACAGAAACATGGCGTGTTTAGATGCTAATTAGAATAAGAAGAACTAAAAACAACCTAGGAAAAATGGGGGTACCCAATATTCATGGGGTATGGAAGTACAGATAAGGAAAAGGCCGTTGATACCTTCATGCATATGCATAAGGTTTTAGGTATAGCAGAATTACAATAAAAAAGAGGGTTCCATGTTTGGGTAAAAGTGGAAAGATTCAAAGGACGACCCCTGGGAAACCCCAGTAGGAATCATCTTCTACTGATGATCATCTAGTGAGAGATGATCCTAGAACAATGTTTAGGATGTGAATATGACTACAGTCATGGATTCTGTGACTTTCCGTGACTTCTTCAGTGGCCAGTGTGGCTGACCCCAGGGACAGCCACACCAGCTGCTGGTCTGCTAGCACTGGGCAGCAGTCCCCGACCAGCCAGCCAGGAGCAGCTCTGGTCCACTAGTCCTGGACAGCGGTCCCCGGCTGGCCGGGAGCAGCCATGGTCTGTAGTTCTAGGCAGCTAGTGCCACTGGCCCCGGGTGCCTCCCCCTCAAGCAGCGGCCCCCTCCAGACTCTTCCCCCCACCCCCAGCAGCAGCCGCCCTCCCCATCTAGCACCCTCCCTCCCAGCAGTGCCCCCCCGTACAGCCCTTTCCCCCCCCCCCCAATAGTACCCCCCGTGCCTCCAGTGGCCCCCCCCTCCAAGATTTAATCACAGGTATTTTTAGTACAAGTCATGGACAGGTCATAGGCCATGAATTTTTGTTTGTTGTAGTTATAACTGTGACCTGTCCATGACTTTTACTAAAATTTCCCGTGACTAAATCGTAGCCTTAGTTATAACTTTTGCATGGGTTTTTGTAGGATTTCTATATGCATGGGTAATTGTACCTTTATTTATTGCTTTAATAAAACTTGTAATATGGTCAAGACTTTGTACTGGTGATTGTATCTGTGGTCACTATCCTTGGACTTTGTGTGTTCCTGAGTCTCCAAATTTAAGAAAAGCACTAGAGGCAATTTTCACTCTGAAACTGTAGCAACTGGAGCCAAACCCATGGTGGTATAATACAACATCACTAGATTCACTTGAAACAATATTAAAGGCCATATGGGGCAATTAGACTGTAACTCTTTAGTGTATGCTGCACTTCATTCCCCTTTCGTCTGTGTTTTGCAGGGCAGTATAGACAAGCCCTTAACTTGCCTTGAAGATGTTCTGGAAGTGACAAGTTTGTATTTTGAGAGAAGAACTGTTGACACAGTTTACAAATCGTCACTCAACTGACATTTAATATTTGACTTCAACAGCTCCATGCAGGCAAATCCCTTACCCTTTTGCAGAGCTCCATTAAAGTAAATGTGGCTCCACATAAGTCTGCCTAAATGGAGCAGCTTGGTTTGTAAAACATAGGTGAAGTTGTTTCTTAGCTTGTCAGTGGCTATGTCTTCCCGTTGTAGGGTAGAAATCAGCAGTAAGAGTTTTCCATAGACATGTCTTCTGAAATAACAGAGAATAAATTACCTGACGCATAAATTTATCCATCTAATGGACTTATAAGGAGCATAAATTCACTGAGCAGTTGTTGTTTCTTTGTTACTTGACATTTTTTGCTTCATTTTTGTTAGTGTCTATTTAACTAAGTAGTATTTACCTACATTTCTTGCTGCAGTTATATGTATGCACATTAGAGTAGAGGTGTTTGAAAACTCTGGCACTTGTTGATTTTTTTTTTGGTGGGAGGGTATTAAATGTTTTTCTCTTAAACCATAATTTTTAATGGAAAAATAATTAAAAAAAAATAATTATCACAACTATTGCTAACTAAATGAAAGCCTGAATATCTTCCCAGCCCCCAAAAGATGACTAGTGTGATGTCCACAGCAATGCCCAAAGACCTGGTCCTATTCTAATCCCAGATGGTAGGGTGTTATCTGTTGCTCCTGGACACAGAATGGTGCCCCAGGCAGAAATCCTCTAAGCAGGCTGACTTTCTCCACTACAAATTCATTTTCTCCTTCAGGTCTGCCATCTTCCTTACTAAACAACTCTACTTCTCAAACTTATTTGAATACCGCACCTGCAATCCCAGCCACTTTTTTCACTATCTTTGTCTGCTCCTCAAATCCTCTCCATCTTCCACCTTCACTTGTCTCTCTGCACAGGGTTCCACAATTACTTCCAAGAAAAAATGGACAACATGATGTGACCTTCCATTCTCCTTCTCCCCTCCAAATCTCTCCTCCTTCTCTCCTGTCACAGATGCAAAAGTTTCTTTTCTCTTGTCATCCTCTCACCTCTCCACTTGCCCCAGTGACCCCAACATGTGCCATCTCATCATCTCCCTTACACACACTCTTATTCCCTCCCTTACTCTTCTCTTCGTGCTTTAGGCTCTTCCATCTTAAGAACCAAACAGACCAACAAACAAAAACAAAAAACCTTGACTCTCAACCCCCATTGAATCTCCAATTACCACCACATTTCCCTCATCTCCTATATCTCTGAGCTTATTGAATGAACTGTTTAAAATTGTTGGCTGGAGTCTTTCTCCAATTCAATCCTAGACCCTCTCCAATTCAACTTCGCCCTTGCACTCAAATGAAACTGCTCTTGCCAAAGTCTCTTGTTCCTAGCTAAATCTCAGAACCAGTATCCTTTCCTCATCCTCCTCGACCAGTCAACCACCTTTGACACAGTTGGGTCATGCTCTATTTCTTGAAATCTTGTCCTCACTCAATCCTCTCCTGATTCATTATTTCTGGGTGTCCTTGACAGGATCCTCCTCATCCTCTCTCCAACTTTCTATGGGGGTTCCTTAGGGCTCTGTCCTTGGTCTTCTTTTGTTCTCCCTCTACATTTTATCTCCGGGTAATCTCATTTGCCAACACAAATTCAACTATTATGTCCATTTGGGTGACTCAGAAGTCTACCTTTCTCCTCCAGACTTGTTTCCTTCTGTCCAAACTAAAATCTTGTCCCTTGTATCCATCTCCTCATGGATGTGTAGCAAACAGCTAGACTAAAACAGAGTTCTTAATCTTCCCCCTCCCCCAAAACCATCCCTGCCGGCTCCTTTCTAAATCTCTGTGAACACCACCATCCTCCTGCCTGTCATTCAGCCCATAAATTGGGTGTCATGTTAGACTTTCACTTCTCTTGAGATGCTCACATCCAAGCTATGTTTCAGTCTTGCTGAATCTTTTTGCATAACATGTCTAAATAACTGTTTGGATGAATAAAGACTAAAACTTTTATCCAGGCTCTCATAATCTCATGTCTCAATTACTGCAAGATCATTTTCTCTGCCCTTGACAAATGCAACCTTTCCCCACTCATATTCATTAGAATGCTGCTGCAAAGATCATTTTTCTGGCCTGTCACTTTGTCCATGTCACACACCTCTTTCCATCTCCTCACTAGCCCCCTGTTCTCCATCACATCAAACATAAGCTACTTGTCCTCATTATGAAGCCCCTTCATGGCCTATCCCCATCCTATCTATCATTCCGTATTGAGTGATTGACTCTTGCCTCCAATCAACCCATGATGTCGGTCATGCTGTCTGGAGCAATTCACAATTCTGAGGGAAGACTGTCAAAAAGCAGGGCAGACACCCTAACCTTGGGGGTATGTTCTATAATTAGATGTGAACTTCAGAAGCACTAAACAGTTTTACCATGGAGTCATGGTCAATCCCCTTGGGCACTCCAGTCTATTTTGCACAGAGGCAAGCTGGACTTAGTGATAAATGGTCACTTACAACAAAAATCACAAAATATTCAGGTTGCTCTCAGTCCCAAGAGACCAGTCACTTACCCCAGTTCAATTTGTACCTCAGATCTCACACCAAAGACAACACTTGTAGCCAATCCTATAATAAATTAGCTAAAGATTTATTAACTAGGAAAAAGAAATGAGGTATTTACAAATTAAAGCAGGCAACATATACTCAAATGAGTTAGTCTGTGATTCCAAAAGGTGACAGAGTTTTAGTAATCTCTCAGCAATTAATGTCTTTTAGGGTTAACCCAGGTTGACCCTGGGAATTTATGCTTTTGTTTTCTAGCTCCAGCAAAAAAATGAAGAATTTTCATGTTGGCTATCTTTATTTCCTTCTTCCAAAATTCAAGCTGATGGGACGAGCTTTCTCGCACATAGCAACTTCCTGGGTGTAAGAGGACTCAGTCTTTGCATCATGATGTTTAAAGATGGCCCACTTAGTTTTGATAGTCCTTAATGGGCGGGGGAGGGGCACTACTCCTCTTGCCTGGGTTCACAAGTTCAGAGCAGACATTTTTACAGTTATAAAGCAAAGCTTACATATTACCTTTATAGCATGGGATACAGATATTACAAGTAAGATTAATGCATGCAGCAACTTACAAGCATTTTAGAGTCTAACATCTATCTTCAATAATACTAACATATAGACGAGCTGATCCGGTTTCCAGTTATGAATTTGTCAGTGCTCCGCTGATGCCTACAGCTTGGCAAGTGCTGGCACCTGCTGGTGTACCAGCATCACAGTGCCAGCCTCCATTGCCCACTTGTAAACTTTCTAGCAAGCACCTTTGTGCTTTATCACACTTGGGAAGAACTCCCCATAAACTTCTGTAAAACGTTGTTATTGCTCTCTTCCTCCTTAAAACTGTCCTTTGCTGTGATGCCTACAAAAAACTTGACCATAGTTTGGCTGCTGGTATGCCAAGACCACTGCCTATCACGTAGACCAGTACTGTCACGTTGTCTCCTTATACTTGCCTGCCGTCTGTCTCCATCTATTGTCTCTTGTCTTACACCCTAATTGTAAGCTCTTTGGGGTAGGTACTATTTTTGTGCGGTGTTTGTACAGCATCTAGCATGGTCCATGGCTGGTCCACACCAGATTTCTAGATGCTGGTGATAATAGAAATAATAAAGTGTCATTAGCATCATTGGTCTGCCCTACCTACATTATGAGCTGGGCTTAAAAAGCCAACCCTGCTGCAGTATTTTCACTCTGCTGCAGAATTTCTATACTTAAAATATAGGCTATGGCTGGCCTTTTCTTACATCTATATGTGGATTCTGTGAGAGTCTGACCAATCCCAAGGATGATCAACCTTGTTTAACAGGAATGCAGAATGCTTCAATACCTACAGTACTGCTGAAAGGAGGGGAGAGTTCTTTCAGCTCCACATCTTTCTTGCTTCAGGCTCCTCAAAGATTATTGCAGCTCTAGGACTGTATATAATTTTGGCTGTCAATTTGCCAAGAAGAGCCCATTCCCCAGCACAGTATGTATTTACAGAGAGAAATTTCTCTTTTCCTAAGCCATAAGAGATTCAGAACATGAATTCTACTGATGTGGAATGTAATCATACCTCAAAGACTTGATATAATTCCACCTTGAAAATAGTTCTCTCTCTCCTATCATAATATAATATACGTACATGACATGTTTTTGATACTCACAGCTACTAACTGCCATCATGGAAATAAGCCCAGTTTTAATTGGACACTGTGTTCCAATTATTTAGACCTTTCCTTTGGTTTTCCAACATCTACGTACATTTAGCTAGCTGCGATCTTCTCTGGCTCTTTACACCAAATATAATACTCATGGCCCATCTCCCCAGTTTGTCCTGTGGTATTTTCATCTGGAAATGTTCTGTATACATACATATAGTTGTATGAGACTTAGCCAGATAGCTCCAAATATCTTTAGTTGGAGATATGTGGCAAAATGCTGTGCAGCTCCTAAAACTTAGTATGTACTTTTCTTACATTTTATGTTGTTTGCCTGCTCACAAATTATATTTGCTACTCACACCATGGCTAATTCTCATCTCCTTGGTTTTGTGGTAAGCTGCAACAGCCTGAGAATGAAGATCTCTGTTCATGCTCCTTGACTGAGACTGAAGTTAGAGGTTATGAGTTCTTTTCTCCTTGAAGGACCTCTACATGCAATTACTTTCACAAAATAAAACTTAACAAGGTTTATTAAAAACCAAATAAAAAAGAATTAAGGGAAAAGAAAGTTTGTTCAACACTTCTTGTAAGCTAAACTAAATAAGGCATTTTCAGCTAGTTATAGGTGAAATAAAAGTGATATAGTTTGCATCCCTTGAAAACGGCTCTCTCTGTCTCGACCCTCTTTGTTCAGCCTATTGCTATTATTTGCTGTCTAGAAACCACACAACGATGCTGTGGTCAGAACACATTTTTCAAGTTCCTGTGACTAGGTAAATGTTCAGACATGCCTCTTCTGACTTTTCATCCTTTGCTCAGTTGCTAGACTCCATTAACACATCAGATTGAAGTTTAATTTATGGTTACACGGAAGGAGTCTTTGATCAGAAGTCCCAATTGGGAGGAAAAGCCTCATGACTACCACCTTCTGAGTTTCCCCCTCCCCCTCCCGAGCCTTCCTCTCTCTAAGGCTGGTGTATCAAAAGTGACTTTTGTTTATTTAGACGAAGTATAGTGAACAACTTTAGATCTATACCTTGTTCCTTTTTATAGATGTTAGCTCATACCCTCTGACTAAATATATCCAGTCCATCTTGACTGGACACAGAGAGCTTGGATGTGACTCTTTCTAAAAATTTCTTCTATTAAATTCTCTTACTATCAAACATACATTACTGACAGACTCTAGATTCTCTGTCATAGTATTTCTTTAGCTGATTATTTAATCAAGCAAATATTTTTCCTCTTTGCAATTTTAGGCACGTACATTAAAGAAAGTACCTATCCGTACATTCTAGGCACTCTTGATGTAACTTAAAAATACCCACATACAAAGTAATACTTATGTCTGATGCACTGGAGGCATGTCCCTTTCAGAAGTTCATTCCTTTACCCAGGTATTTGTTTAAGAAAGCTCTAGTGTATAATGTCAGACCAGCAAGTCTGTACATTTTGGGTTTTACTCAGTTTTTAACATCTAACCTGTGACTGAAATATACCAATGGTGTGTCTAAACTAAACCAAAGAGAGGGCATCTCTTATGATAGCATTCAGTGGTCTCTGGAGATGTAGATTCAGCTAAGTGCAGATTCCATGCAAGTCATGACTGGTATGGCTAAATTTGTGCTCTAAATTAGCTTACCGGAACTGTCTCTAGAGAGTTTGTGATGTATGAGAGCATAGTCACACCAACTCTGAAAGAGCTGATAACTAGATACTCCCACTTATGCACTACAGCTCTAGGAGAGGATAAATTATAGCTGCCTCCTACATGGGTGTTCCTCTCCCCACTCCAGCATGCTTATAAACTAATCTATAATGCCGTGTACAGGCACCCAAAATGGAAGAGGAAAGAGACAAGGGGAACAGAAATTTCCATTTTAAAATCAGACTTTTGCTTTTGTAAACAGTACAGAGGTTAGATGATTGATCATATTCAAATGGGTGAAGTTATTTTAAAAGTGCTTTATTCTAGTTCATTTTTTTTTCTGAGACTATGACATCTTTCTAGCTCTTCAAAAAATAAGACTAGATTATCTGAGACATTTTAATGTTTTGCACCAATTCTGGATCATTATACTTTGAAATGTTCCCTGTTCAAGGAATACACATAGGTCAGGATGTAACATTGATACAGTTCCCAAAAGAGTATTGAAGGCCAATCTGGCGTTAGGAAGGCTCAGAGAGAGAGAGAGTATGAGTTCCCAGTTAAACATCTAGCGGTAGTTAGTTACACTGAACTTTTTGTGTCACTTTAGATCAGAGGCGGGCAAACTTTTTGGCCTGACGGCTTCATAGGATTTCCAAAATTGTATGGAGGGCAGGGTAGTGGAGACTGTGCGTCCCCAAACAGACAGGCATGGCCCAGCCCCGCCCACATCCAACCCCTCCTACTTCTCGCCCCCTGACGGCCCCCCTGGGACTCCTGCCCCATCCAACCCCCCCGTCGCCTGGCAGCCCCCAGAACCCCTGCCCTGACTGCCCCCCGCCGCCCCATCCAACCCCCCCTCCTTTCTGACTGCCCGCTGGGGACCCCTGCCCCCTGTTCCCCGCTCTCTGACTGCCCCAACCCCTATCCACACCCTTGACCCCTGACCTCCACCCCGAACTCCCCTGTCCTCTATCCAAGCCCTTCCCCCCCCCCGCTCCCTGCCCCCTTACTGCACTGCCTGGAGCACCAGTGGCTGGTGGTGCTACAGCTGCGCTGACCAGAGCACCAGGACAGCCAGCCATGCCACCGCACAACACAGAGCACCAGGTCAGGTCCCGGCTCTGCAGCTGCGCTGCCCCAGGAGCTCACAGCCCCGCTACCCAGAGCATTGCACCGGCGGCAGAGCGAGCTGAGGCCGTGGGGGAGGGGGAACAACAGGGAAGAGCCTGGGGCTAGCCTCCCAGGCCAGGAGCTCAGGGGCCGGGCAGGAGGGTCCCGCGGACCACATCCGACCCACAGGCTGTAGTTTGCCCACCTCTGCTCTAGATGATAGAAATGAATGAATTGCATGCTTACTTGACAGTTTGTGAGAAGAGCTAAAAAGATAATGCAGATTTGCATTCATTGAGGAATCAAACCTTGCTGCCCAAATCTCAAAATACAGTTGTATTAGGCTCTGGGCAGTAAAATACTAGGGATGGATTTTCAAAAGAACTCAATCGTGAACAGCTCCCATTCAGACACCTAAATGAAGCAGCCAGGTTTTCAAGAGCACTCAACAACCCATAGCTGTCATTGAAAACCTTTGCTTTAGATACAAGACCATCCTTCCCCTTCTAATATGCATTCCCTGTTGGCTGAGGGTTTTTTCTAGGGGACAAATCTAATTTTAAAAATATATATTTCCTATTACTGGAACAAGGCATAATTTGAAAATTACATTTCCTCTAACATAGCAATTTCAGAATGAATTGGAGGAGTAAGTCCTAAGAGGGAATGCATATATAAGCAATTTATTAGTGTGAGGGGAACTGTGCTTAAGCCCTTTTCAGACCTGCCCCATCTTTGCCACACCTCACTTGAGACTTCTCAGTGCAATATCACGGCTAACCTGGTGGCTGAACTTTGTGTCCTCACTCACAACTATTTCACATTTGGGGACAATATATACCTTCAAGCCAGCAGCACTGCTATGGGTACCCGCATGGCCCCACAGTATGCCAACATTTTTATGGCTGACTTATAACAAGGCTTCCTTAGCTCTTGTCCCCTAACGCCCCTACTCTATTTGCGCTACATTGATGACATCATCATCTGGACCGATGGAAAAGAAGCCCTTGAGGAATTCCACCATGATTTTAACAATTTCCATCCCACCATCAACCTTATCCTAGACCAATCCACACAAGCGGTACATTTCCTAGACACTACTGTGCTAATAAGTGATGGTCACATAAACACCACCCTATACCAGAAACCTACTGACCGCTATACTTACCTACATGCCTCCAGCTTCCATCCAGGACACACACACGATCCATTGTCTACAGCCAAGCTCTAAGATACAACCGCATTTGCTCCAATCCCTCAGACAGAGACAAAAACCTACAAGATCTCTATCAAGCATTCTTAAAACGACAATACCCACCTGCTGAAGTGAAAAAACAGATTGATAGACCCAGAAGTCACCTACTACAGGACAGGCCCAACAAAGAAAATAACGGAACGCCACTAGCTGTCACCTTCAGCCCCCAACTAAAACCTCTCTTACGCATCATCAAAGATCTGCAACCTATCCTGAAAGATGATCCCTTACTCTCACTGATCTTGGGAGACAGACCAGTCCTCACTTACAGATAGCCCCCCAACCTGAAGCAAATACTCACCAGAACCGCACACCATACAATATAAACACTAACCCAGGAACCTATCCTTGCAACAAAGCCCGATGCCAACTCTGTCCACATATCTATTCAAGTGATACCATCATAGGACCTAATCACATCAGCCACGTCATCAGGGGCTCATTCACCTGCACATCTACCCAACGTGATATACGCCATCATGTGTCAGCAATGCCCCTCTGCCATATACATTGGCCAAACCGGACAGTCTCTACGCAAAAGAATAAATGGACACAAATCTGACATCAGGAATCATAACATTCAAAAACCAGTGGGAGAACACTTCAGTTTCTCTAACCACTCAGTGACAGATCTGAAAGTGGCAATTTTGCAACAAAAAAACTTCAAAAATAGACTCCAAAGAGAGACTGCTGAACTTGAATTAATATGCAAATTAGATACAATTAACTTAGGTTTGAATAGAGACTGGGAATGGTTGGGTCATTACACTAATTGAATCTATTTCTTCACATTAAAATATCCTCACACCTTCTATGGGTCATCTCGATTATCACGTTTTTTTCTCTCTCCTGCTGATGATAGCTCATCTCAATTGATTGGCCTCTTACAGTTGGTATGGCTACTCCCACCTTTTCCTGTTCTCTGTATGTATAAATATCTTCTTTCTGTGTGTTCCATGCTGTGCATCCGATGAAGTAGGCTGTAGCCCACGAAAGCTTATACTCAAATAAATTTGTTAGTCTCTAAGGTGCCACAAGTATTCCTGTTCTTTCAGTGCAAAAGGCTAGCAGTTCAAGGGAAACTGATCAACTTGTAAATTACACTTTTGTCTGATACTGTTTGCCTTCTTTAGTTGCAAGTAAATCCTAAGGCTACTACAATTGAAATGAGTTGGCAAATATACTCTCTTCAGCTAGTTCACTTTGTGCATTTGACAGCCCCTGGTGTATAGTCATTTTTACTGTTTCCGTATACAGTCTGTCTTTTACTGTCCGTATACTGTCTTTTCTGTCCCACAATGATCCTTACAAACAGCAACAGGGAGTAGAAAACAAACAAAAACCTTGTATAAAAGCAATTTTTAAAAATAATTCAGATCACTCTTTAACTAATGTGGCTCATTGGAAATTGGATTTTATTTTTAATCAGTCAATTTACAAATAAAAGGTGACTATCAACTACTTGTATGTAGTCTCCACTTGCACTTCTGCACCCTAATACACACCACACAAGGATATGCAGGATAAAGACTAAAATGAAAATGTTACCATTAAAATGGCATTTGTCTCAGTCCCATAGTCTAGGTTCGTCTTTGAGTAGCTGCAGCTGTGTATTCTACCTAGGAATGTGCGCAGTCAGTGCGCTGGAGCTAGAGATCTTTGCCTCGTAGTACCTGTTGGGGTGGTGCTCATGCCCTGTGACCCTAGCCCCTTTCCTGGCCAGATAAGGGCACTGCCACCCCGACCCCTGTCAGTTCCTTCTCACCGCTGTGGCTAAAGTCAGAGTTCCGTGTGGTGTTTTCCACCTCACGCTTTCAGTCTCAGTCTCTGAGAAGTATATAGTAGTTAGTAGTATAGTTTAGTAGTACCTTAAGTTAAGTTAGTGTTAGTATAGTATTAGAACAGTTGGTTGCCCTTTGTGATACCCTCACCAGGATTCAAGCATATTCCATTATGTGTGGGGAGGCATCTTCAACAGTGATCCCCGCATGACGCGCTTGTTGCGTCTCAGCGAAGGGCATGTTAAAGAAAAGTGCTCCATCTGCAAGTCACTCACCGAGAGGACTTGGGTGGTGAGAGACTTGCAGCTGAAGCACATGAGGACTGCTTTGAAACTGAAGCCCTTGTCTGATTGGTGGTCGCCTTTGGATCCAGCAATTGATGTGGCTCCACACTTAGGCTGTGGTGTTTTCCCCAC
Organism: Malaclemys terrapin pileata; assembly: GCF_027887155.1. NCBI lineage: Eukaryota > Metazoa > Chordata > Testudines > Emydidae > Malaclemys > Malaclemys terrapin. The sequence continues at coordinate 30,372,554 of NC_071513.1, read as the reverse complement.
AGACCCCCAGGAAAAGGGGTCTTTCTCCCTCCTCTACTGTGGCAAGGAAGAGGCCCAGTAAAAATTAATCACAACCATTCCAGGACTTGGGTAGACTCCTCATCATCATCTAAGAGGAGTGCTGACAGGCACCGTACTCCCTCCAGCATGTGCGACGGAACAGGTTCTTCTAACCGCTCCCAGGTGCCACAGAGAGAGCTCAGAACATTGATTCCGGTTCTGGCTATGGGGCATCCATTGAGTCTAGTACTGATGTTGGCAGCATACTAGGTGGCATCAGACCTGCTTTGCCTCTCCATCCTAGACTCTCCACTGGTTCACTGGTGCCATGGCTTCTACCATCTTATCTCCCTTTGTGCCCTTAGCACCTTATGGCCACATCACAAAGTTACTGGGCTCATCGGCACCACAGCTCCTACCACCTAAGCCTCAGACTGTGGAGTCGAGGCAGACGCTGGGCCCAGCACAAAGGGTCCCTCGACATTGGTGCATCCTTTGGCACCATCATTGTCTTGGCGTTGAGTTCAGTACTGCCCTTTGTACCAGCACCTTTCCTGGTACCAGTTGGGAGTCTCTTTTGGTACCACTAGTACCAATCCCCCTTTCCTCTATGGCACCAATGCCATCTCTGTATTGGGCTTCAGATGAGTGTGACGGTTTGTTTGTTTGTTTGTTTGCCCTGTCAGGGCTGGCTCCTACATTGTCATCAGAGAACCTCCAGGACTCCTCAAGATCCAGGTTGGGGGTCTTCCTCTCCCTTGTCAGATAGGTGCCAGAGATCATCCTGGGATCACCATCAGTACCTTGATTGGAATCCCTCAGAACGGGGCTCCTGGCCTGGTGCCTACTGTTACCAGTAGCTTATCCATAAGTCCAGTTGTTATGTGGGGTTTTCAGAACCCAAAACAGTGGTAACTTAACTGTTTCAGTCCAAGCGGTGTCAGAATAAATCAATGGGAACACAGAAATTCTGTCTGATAAATGATTAATACAAGTAAGTGTGCTCTTAGCTAAAATTATGATTTATTAGATATTAAGCATACACAGACATAAGCAATAGGTTTAGGACATCCCAGATATAGTTACCCACAAACTGAGATGGTTTTGAGTAATCACCAACCGGACTTCCAGGGGGTCCTCTTTCCATCCGGCTAATGGGGAGTTTAGATGTCAGCTCCTTTCCCAAAGAAAAGCTCCCTCAGACTGCTCTGAGGTATTTACTTTTACCTAATCTTTTATAGCTAAGTATAACAAAACACACAAGCTATAGTGACTCCTAGTGGGTCACCATAATAACCTGTACTGGGTTAATAATTCTCCTAATTTAAACAAACTACCCATTGTCTCAAAACATTTCTAGTATTCCTAGCCATAACAACAATATGTCTGGGGCACCTTAAATAAGGTCATTATTCACTCACTTTCCTCCATAACTTTCTATCCCATCCCCCATTCTGATTAACAAACTGCAATATGCAGCTATCTGACCTTGTCTCACAAAGGCCTAAGATTATTCCTAGCTATATGATATTTGGTTTTCAGCCGTCAGTGGCTGAACATACAAAATGGCTGACTGTAATACTGTCAAGTTCTGGGGTACATGCAGGAATATCAAATTCTGGGGCAACATAGTGGCCTCCCTGGAATCCTTGGAACACTGTGCAATCCTGGAGTTCCCACTTCTCAACTCGTGACAGAGCGAGATCACTGGTCCTAGTGGTGGCTCCCACTCCCAAAACATCTCAGCTGCAAGCGAGTGCTGAGCCTGCTCTTCCTGGACCTACAGAGCTATTCCGACTGGATCCCATGGTGCAACAGGAGCTGGCATTGGCACAGCAAACCACTTCCCCAGATGACTCTACTGTGTCAGAAACATCTTCTCCCTCGGTGCCCAAAGACTTTTAAAGCATATTATGGACCACCTCAGGGATATGGCCACTACCTTGGGTGTCCAGCTGGAATTCCTACAGGAGAATAAACATAAACTGCTGGATATTCTCCAATCATCAGCTCTGAGAGAGTAGCCCTCCTGATAAATGAGACTCTTTTGGAGACTGCAAAGGCCATCTGGCCTCATTGCCTCCCATCGTAATGCATTTGAAAAAGCAGTACTTCATTCCCATGTGGGATTTGAGGGTTTCCACTCCCACCCAGCCCCTAACTCTCTAGTGGTAACTGAAGCAAATGACAACGTATGGCAGGGAAGGTATAGATCCCCCTCCTAAGGACAAAGAATCCAAGCGGGTGGATTTGATGGGAATGAAGATTTATAACTCCTCTTCCCTGCAAACCAGGAGGCATTGTTTTCTAAATATGACTGTTAGTTGGATGGCCATCTCTAAATTTGTAAACAAGTTGCCAGAACTCTCCAGGAAAAAGGTTATGGCATTCATTGTGGAAGGTTGTATAGTGGCCAAGACCTCATTGCAGTCAGCTCTGGATGTGGCAGATGAGATATCCAGAATTATGGCATTGGCTGTGACCATGAGGAAGGCCTCGTGGCTTCAAAATTTGGGCATTGCACCCAATGTTCTGCTGAACATTGAGAACTTACTGTTTGATGGCTGCATTTTGCTTGCAGAAAAAGAGATGAAATCCTGAATTCTTTTAAAGAGTCCCAAGTTCTTTGGGAATATATGCTCCAGCAGTGAAGAGATTCCACTGTAGGGGTCAGCAGCAGCAACAACAACAATACGACCTGCAGCATTTTTTCAGACAGTCCGCCCTTCCTGTTAGGCAGTGGAACTATTCCCAGAAGGGCCACAAATCCTAGAGGAAAAGGTCCTCTGGTTCTGGGTTTAACCAGCCAGATCATTCCCACCCCCACACCCAGTATCCAGCAAGTGCCCATTTTGACTCATGTGTCTAGGACAGTGATCCAGTAGTAACCTCTCTTTCTCCATCCCCCCCGTTCAGGGAAAGGATGATGGCTTGTTTGTTTATTTGTTTGTTTTTTTGTAGGGGTTTTTTTTGTTTGTTTTTTTGGTGGTTGGGATTCAGTTACCATGGGCAGCTGGGTCCTAAGCACTGTCAGATCAGGTTATAAAGTCCCTCTCCATCCCTCCTCCCATGTCTCTATTCAAGGACCCCTCTCACAAGACATTGCTCCTTGAGAAGGTTCAGTCTTTACTGGTTCTGGGGTCTGTAGAGGAGGTCCCCTTGCAGTATCAGGGACAAGGGTGCTACTCCCGGTATTTCATGGTTCCCAAGTGAGAGAGGAGACTTATCCTTGGCTTCCACAATCTCAACAAATACATCAGATAAGATGTATCTGTTGATACATCTGTTGAGATTCTGTGTGATCACCTAGCAACTGTCCTCCCCACCTTAACTCACAACTGATGTGCTGCCCTGGACCTGCAGCATCCTTATTTTCAGGTAGCAATCCTCCTGAGCTACAGGAGGTTCCTCACATTTGTCGTAGCTGGCCAGCACTACCAGTACATTGTGCTGCCTTTTGGCCTCTTTTCCACTCCCTGGGTTTTTACCAAATGCATGATTGTGGTAACAGCATCCCTCAGGAAGAGGGGAATTCATATCTTCCCATATCGGAATGATTGGTTACTGAGGGGCAAGTCAAGTCAGGAAGTGCTCTGTCATGTCCACTTCACACTACACCTACTCTATCATCTAGGTCTGATCTTAAACAGCAGGAAGCTAATATTGGTTCCAACTCAAAAAATGGAGTTCACTGGGGCCCTGATAGACTCTACAAATTTGAGAGCATTTCTGTTGACCAGGCGATTCCAGGTGAATGTCTGGAGCTGCAGTCTCAACCCTCAATCAGAGCCCAAGTATGCCTGAGGTAGTTAGGCCATATGGATGCAGGCACCTAAGTAGTCCAATATGGCATTCTCTTCAGATGTGGCTTAAGTTGCTCTATCATCTGAATTGTCATCCCTTGGACAAATTGGTCTGACTCTGAGCCCTACCTCCGATGAGTACTACTTGTGAGTCACCTAAGTACCATATACAACTGCATCTACTTGAAGAAGAAAAAATGGTTACCTACCTGTAACTGTTGTTCAAGATGTGATGCAGGTGTGTATTCCATGATCCACTCTCCATCACCTCTTCATCAGAGTCTGTACTTCTGATGTTTGGTGTGAAGGAACTGAAGGGGTTGGGGCAGCACTGCTCTTGTATGGCTGGGGGAGGGGCTAGGGCTGCAGGGCATGAGTACCACCCCTATAGGTATTGCTAAGCAAAGTTCTTTGGTTCCAGTGTGCTGGGTGTGCACCCCCCTAAGTAGAATACACACCTGATCACAACTTGAAGAATAACAGTTAAAGGTAGGTAACCGTTTCTTATCAGCATTTTCATTGTAAATACAGTATTATGAAATACAAATTCATTTGCATGAACCACCAAAATAGATAAAATCCAATACTATTACAGCCCTTTACACTGAGGCATCCTCCTCCCTGAACGTCACCTTTCCATCACCATGTTCATGAGGAATGTTGATTTAGAATATGAATACACCTCTACCCCGATATAATGCAGTCCTCGGGAGCCAAAAAATCTTACCGCGTTATAGGTGAAACCGCATTATATCAAACTTTCTTTGGCCTCAAGCATTTCCATCAAAATTATATGGAGGGCCAGGTAGGGAAGGTTTTGCCTACCCAAACAGCCTGGCCCCACCCCCTATCCTGACCCCCACCTATTTCCCAGCCCCTGACTGACCCCTCAGAACCCCCGACCCATCCAACCCCCCCCACTCCTTGTCCCCTGACTACCCTCTCCAGACACCCACCCGTCCCTAATCACCCCCAGGACTTCGACACCCTATCCAACACCCCTGTTCCCCATTCACCCCGCCCCCAGAACCTTCAAACCATCCAACCCCCCCTTCTCCCTGTCCCTTGACCACCCCCCGAGACCCTCTGCTCCTTATCCAACCCCTCGGCCCTGGCCCGGCACCCTTAACATTCCGCTCAGAGCAGTGTGTCAGAGCCAGACACGCTGTCGCACTGATCCGCCGGAGCGCGGAGCCCCGCCCCCTCAGAGCACTGCTTTACCACATTATATCCGAATTCGTGTTATATCAGGTCACGTTATATCGGGGTAGAGGTGTATGCATCTAGTGATCAAATAAATCAGTTTTCTAAAAGATTTTAGGCACTAGAAAATCAGTGTATTAAATATGATGTCCTGTTGAGTTTTTCATTGTTATTGCTATAAGTTTGGATTGCATTTTGTAATAACTGAAAAATATAATTTGACATTTTTAATATTAAACCATCATGGTATTAAAGATGAACTTGAGCTCTGCTAATTCTATTAAACTGTTGGCTGCCAATGAGTTATAAAGTCTAATTAATCATTTTGTCAGCTTTGCCTTCTGAACCGAGTCAATATAAATTTGAATAAATAGAAAGCTGTTGACCCACGAACCTTTGAATATTCTAAATAAAGATGTGCCAGTTGTAAAATACTGTAACTGCCCCCTGTGTTGACTATAGGTAGTAGAAACACATACATTTATTGGGTATTACACAACTCAACCTACAGACACTCAGAATAATCTGCATCTAAATTGTTTAATTGTGGAGGAGAAAGATGGATAAAGTAAGCTAGGGTCTGTAGTAAGATATATATAATTTTAAAAAACAACATGTTAAAGCATCAGACTAAAATATAAAGGTTTTGAGGATGACTAAAAATACTCTTAAAGTTTGTAGCTGACATTGCAGTGTGACCTGTCATTTCAGGTTTCATCACTAGAGCTGTATTATGTAAAAGTAATGAAATGTGACTGATGGAACCCAAGCTACTGTAACATACTGTAACTTATTGTGTCAGCATTTTTTAATAAAGCCTTTCAGGAATGCTTTTTGGTAAGATACAGTATCTGTTAGATACCTTTAAAAAAATCAGAGTTAAAGATGAACATATATAAAAATTTGCTACCTGTTTCCATCCACAAATGCTAACTAATTATCCAATAAGAGGTTTGTTGGTGGGTTTCTTTTTTACCTACCTCCCACTTACACTGATGTAAATTGGCACAGAATGGTTGAACTAAAATTGTCCCATCATTAATACAATAAGAAACAAACTGAGGTTCTGAATAGGATACTGAGCATTGGAAGCAAAATTTGACCTGGAGTTGGCACAAGGACATTGTAGATTTACACAGTCTGTGACTGAAAAGATGTACACTGAAAGGAAAAAATTGTTCGAACCTCAAAGTCTTCTGTAGACTATGCCCTATTAGAAGGTGTGGGGTTTACTTCTAACATGCTGAAGCTAAATCCTAAATTTTAATTTTAATTTCCTTAAACTAAATGGGAGAAAGAGAAGGAAAATATAGCTTGTACAAATGCATCTTCAACATAAAATAGCACCTAACATCTGTGTTCTCATTTTAATTACAACTGAAATAAGTCAAATTCCAGCATAGATCCATAACAAGCGTACATATTTTACACATTGATAAATACAACTGAAATGAATATATATGCATTATCACAGAAAACTCTGATCATATGTTATGAAGTTAACTCACACTCCCAACAGCTTTATTAGCTTTTATTATGTTTTAAGTGTTCAATGTATCATAAAACTCTTATTTCTATAACATGTTCTAATTAGCTAGTAAGTTTCATTTTTATAAAATATGGAAAACAAAAATATTAATTTTTAGAGAGGTTGAATTCCATCTTTAATATCTTACAAAGCTTTTGAACCAGAAAGCAGAATAGCATTGTGTGAAGGATGTGATATATAAAACACCATTGCCACTGACATCCTTCTTCTGAGGATGAAAGACAGTAAACTGTTTGTCTTCAGCAGATTAACAGGGAAGGTTGTTTTTGTTTGTCTGACTGGTCAAGGACAATTTACAGTTCAGTTACTCTGAAGGAAAGACTTGTTGATCTGAGCACACTCCTATTATAGCTCCAGGTAGAGGATGATAGATTTAGCCGTCATTGTGATAAACTGCAGCCTATATGCCTGCAATACACAAAATAAATACAACACTAGTAGATCTGTTTGGTTCAGATACTTAACAACAAGCAGTGGCATGTAGGGGTAGACTTCTTTAGAGAAGTGCCGAAGATTTAAGCCCCTTGGGTCCAAACGTTTCTCCTCCTTTCAGTGAACAGTCAATATTTGTTCAAATTAGTTTTTTCTGTTTAAAAATAAATTCTGAATCCTGTTAGACCACAGGAAATGTTGTACATTATATTCCATCATAAACATTGCTACCCTGATTTAAACTTTTTGTTTGCTTCTCTTTCTTTCACACTCTGATGGAATTTCAGAATCGAAAAGACCTTGTATATCATCTGGTTCACCCTTGGCCTGTGCAAGATAGTTGCCTGTGGAATGTTAATCCTGAATGCTTTTTCTATTTGCTCTGTATAACTGCTGAAGATTCCCCTAATTTCCTTGGAATGCCATAATTAAATTGATTGCCAGGTAGTTGGAAATATTTGTTTCCTGACAGCCAATACTAGAGCAGTCTACTCCATTTTCAGATCCCATATAACTACTTTTAGAATACTTTTCGCATATAGAACCTTTCCTCTTTCTCTCTCCCTAATTTATCCTGATGGTATCTGTGAAGGGGTCACCAGTCCCCACACTGAATCAGGACTGAGAGTAGAACAGTACTGGGTGAGGGAGGCCCCCACCTCTGAGCATGTGCGAGGCATGTTTCTGGTGAAGGAACAGTTAGTTTAAATGGACACTGGTAACTCAGGTAACTCAGGGGTTGCATGCTGCACCAGGAAGCAAGGCAGATGCTGAGGACTGTGTCAGGAGAAGCTACAGGTTGCTCCAGCAGCAGGAATTTGGCTCTCCCCTCTCGTAGTGAAAAGCCCTAAAAGAAATCACTTGAACAGGACAGTAAGAGACTGAGGAGAATCTTCTAAACCAATAACCACTCCCCAAACCGAACAGATCCAAACTAGTAGGAAGTGACCCAGGGGAAAGCTAATTTGGGGTAGCTCAGTAACTAGGCCAGCTGGTCATCCTGCTACAGTATTCATCAGTGTTAATATTGCAGCTTTGCGAATCATCCTTCCAAGCTTTGACTAAGAAATATTAATATATTATCATGTAGTGTAATTTGGGCTTATTCCCTATGAATAAACAAGAAATAGATAGCATTAATATTGTAATATTTCCATGGAGTCTCGCTAATGTCCCTGACACTCCAACCACCTCCCCATCTCCAAAATGTACATTTTCTTTATAAAAAGTTTGCACTGTTTTAAGAAATCAACTGCTAAAAAATCTGGAAATAAATATGCATTTTATCCATGATTTTTCCTTTCCGTAGCCTCCTTCACCTTCAGTGCCATGCCCTACTCTATATTCCCTAGCTAAATCTTCTCTTTTGTTCCCCTTGCTCTACTAGTCACCTTCCCTCCTTTCCCACAACTCCATGTTTCATTTACTCCTTATATTTATACAGATATACTTGAATGCTGTTTAATTCTGTTTCTTTTCACTTTATCTCATGGTCCATCAATAACTTCTTCCTTTGTATCCATACAGCTTCACATGTTTCTTGAAGTTAAAAGAGAGCACCGTTTGTTTAAAACCTTACAACAGTTGAACCCAGAAAGTTAGCTGCTATTTGTTTTAGTGGAGACTATCAATTCAGCCTTCTTTCATTAAATAAGGCACTGAAGGTTTCCTTGAATCCAAAACCCGTTTCACTGCACTTTATCATTGCTTCCAGTGCTTGGAATCACTTTTGTCCTCTTTTCATTCACACTGACCTGAGTAGAGACAGAAATTAAAACCTTTTTCTATGAGTCAGTGTGATTTTAGGAGATGATGCCTGTCTCCCCCAATTGAGAAATCAAGACTATTTCCAAATCTGCCAATGGCTTCCTATGTAACTTTTGGCAAATCATTTAAATTATTGATTGCCTAGTTAGCTCAGAAAAATGGCCTGACAACATTTTGTTGGGGTATAGGAAAGGAGTGTGTGTTTTCAGATTCCTGGAGTTTCCTTTCATTTTTAAAAAGTTATTGAAGGTTGATGAGGATAATATTCTCTCACCATGTTTCTTTTCTCTGTATGCTTCATTGACAGAAAATCTTGTATAAATTTCAAATGGCAATACTTTAAAACATGATTCTATTTCTATCCTTGAAAACTGCTTCAGGTAGAAGCCAGCTAAAACTGACCTATATTTCATATATTGTGGTGTAATGTGATTTTCTACACCATAGCCAGCCACCAGCCATTAGAAGACACTTTCTTGCTCACACATTGCCCAATCTTTTCTTACTGAAATCAATGGTAAACAAACACCAATTGACATTAGTGGGAGCAGGACTGAGCCTCTACCGTCAACTATAGTAACTTTGCTTAATTACAGCCTATTTTATTCAAGTATATCTGGGGCATGAATTTTCAAGAAAAATTAATACTATTTGGAGGATAATTAACATCTGTTTTTTTAGCATAGGGACCCAAAGAAATAGTAAAGCAAAGTTAAACTTCAGATCAGAGAAAATTTTAAATGACCTGTGACTCAAAAATCTGTTGACAAATTTTCTTCAAAAATTACAGAACCATTCTCAGTGCCTTCAGAAAATATCTGGCAATTATCAGGCCAAACCAATTTTCCAAACCTGTTTTATGAGGGACAAAACCAGGACTTTATAATGGAATCTAGTTGCTACTTTAGTATGGAGAGGTTACCCCTTTTTTATCAAGCAGTGGAGGCTAATAGATTCAGAGGTCCCAGGTTCAATCCCTTTACACAACCCATCCACAGACATAGTTACATAATGACCTCCTTCTCCCAATAGCTGGTACAATTTGAATGCATAGCTTTGCAGAAATGTTTCAACAACTTAAATATTAGACATGTCTCCCTAAGTATACCAACTATTTCCATGCACCATATTTTTTGTGTACAGCCAAATATTCTGTGATATCTTTGATATTCTTGAGATGCATTTTTTTCATTAAAGTATCAGGAAGTCAAGCACAGGGTCATTATTTAACTCACTTCTGAATGGGACCTTTTGATCTGAATGTCATGTGATTATTTTATAATTTTGCATGACACTTTTTTATGCAGAGGGAATTCAAAAAAATGTACCTCTTCCCAGTCCAGAAAATGATGAGAACAGGTAAACATTTCAATTCTGCTATTTTCATTTCTTTGTCTTGATCAGAATTTGAGTAATCAGATAACAGTTACCACACCATTATATTGGATATACCATAAGTTATTCTGTTCCTAGAATAGGGAATGCTGTGGTATTTCAGATGCCATATTGTGGTAAATATTGACCCTTAACTAGCAACCATTATAGATCCTTGTGATCAGCAACTCTCATTCTTATGAAGTGAAAGTCTTTAGAGGCACATGTGTGGTCATGAAGGAAAATATGAAAATGTAATCAGTAGGTTGTTTAAAGTAGGTACCTATCTTTCTACCACTTCCTAGTTCATACTTGTATGCTACAGTATAGAAAATTAGTTATAAGACCACTTAATGATTTGTGGAAAGGAAGGATGATGGGACATTGGAGAGGTGTATTTTTTTGACATTCAGATGCATAACAGGAAATTTTAATTTTTTTAAAAGAGAAGATTTTATATAGGGATGAAGGCCAAACAAAAAAGCACTACTAAGGTGGTATTTATAGATTAATAATCAATATTAGCTATACTAATACTAGTACAGCTATAGAAATGATGGCTGGAGAAATAAGATCAGATACAATGGCAACATTATCAACAGTAATGTTTCATCCCACATATGCACAGAAGGCAGACATTAGAAACTAGGGCTTGGTTCTGAGAGGCAGAAGGTGTCAAGTATTAGGAGTGTTGCAGATGGTATCGATGACCTAACTATTTAGCAAATAATTTATAACAAATGAAATGAGGATTTATCTACTATTGTTACAGTCTCCACCGGCTATTTGTTGTCCTGATCTCTTAGCATACTATTTAAAATCAACAGGATAGGTGCGGTTCACTTAAATAAAGAGCTGGTCAGGTTTTCGTCTGAAAATGCTGATCTGTCGAAACCAAAATGTGTCATGGAAATATATTGGTTTTGACAAACTTCCATGCAAAACACAGGCAGGGTTCCTGGATGGCTGCTGGAGACCCTGGGATTTCCAGGGTATGGATTCTGATGTACCCTTGCCATGCAGACTTCCCTATGAGCCCCAGCTCCAGCTGGGGCTTGGCTCCTGGCTCTGCATCAGGTAGCGTGGAACCCCTGAGAATCCCAACTCAAGCTACAGAACTTGGAAACATTGGGGGCTGTCAGGACTACTTTCCTGGCACAGATTTACATTTTTGAAACAAAAACATTGCAATTATTTCTAAACATTTTTTCAGACTTCCTTTCCATGGGAAATTTTGAAATTCATTCTGTCGTTCCAAACTGGAACCATTTTTTTTTTTCAGAATTTCCCATGGCGTGGAAATTCTACTTTTCAACTAGCTCTACTTCAGAAGCTTCAAAACAGGCAAGTTTCACCTGGCATTGGCTTTTGTTATAAGTGTTCTTTGCAGCTCAATTCTTTACTTTGTATTAGTTGAATTTTCATTTCACAACTAACCAGCCTAGTGCAGATAGACTGCCAGATACTCAGTGTGCCTTGTAATCAATCTATAGAGACAAAAAAAATCGAAGTCAAAATAAGGGAGCTAATTGTGCTTACAGACATTCCACAAGTAGAAAAAGATTAAATTCCTTGAGTAAAATGTCCCTTGTGAATTCTTCACTCTGCTTTATTTAATGGAGTATTTATAATTTTAATAAAAAAAAAGTAGTCTAGATATACTGTTTTCTTATACCTCTGGAAAATATCCAAAAGTGAAAATGAGTAATTAAGTAATGTATTATTGCGGTTGGATGCATAGGTGCTTGAACTAGGTGTGCGGGGGTGCTACCACACTCCCGGCTTGAAGTGGTTTCCATTATATAAAGGGTTTACCATTTGGTTCAATGGCTGTCAGCACCCCCACTATAAAAATTGTTCCAGCACCCCTGGTTGGGTGGAAATCTAAGAGGGATCTTCCTAGTGTAGTTGCAGTATCAGAGAGCTGCATTCTAAAAGGGCCCTGAAGCATTTTGGCTTCTACTCCAGAAGCAACTTAAAATAAAAATCTCAGTGAATAATTTGACTTCAAAATAAGGTGATTTGCCAATAATGAGGTTTCTTTAGTAATGAGTTAACTAAAAATGCAAACATTACCATTTGCAGAAACTTATTGTAAATGCCCCAGTAGCACAAGGTACTGTATAATTTATTGCCTTTTTCTCTATGATTAGAGGAAGCAAACAAGTCCATCTCTGCACTCAAGGTAATTAGGAAATCAATTTCATGGAAAGGGTAAACAGAAAATCTCTAACCCCAACACATGAATATTCACATTTACAAACTTCTGCAGACCAAGCAAAGTTTCTTCTTTTGCACTCTGATTTTTTTTTGATTCCACAGTACAGGCTCTTAGAATTATTAGATGTCTGAATTTTAAAGGGTGATGTGATCAACTATAACCATATATCACGAACCAAATTTTACCCATTGATATACAAGTGTCACTCACTTTGATTTCAGTATGTATTTGAGGACAAGTATTTGGCTCTGTTGTGTTTTAATGTAGAAGATGATACATCCATTAGAATTTTAAATGTTTAGAAAAGAATGTTAGTTACTGTACTGCAGCAAAATGTCTTCAAAATAATCCATATATATTGTTTTATGAAATAGAAGGAAGGAAAGTTTTATTGAAATTTAAATATTTAAAAAAACTCCTCATGTAAAATTAATTGCCAAATTTCAGTAACCCCAGATTATACTATTTAGCTGGATTTTTATATACTTTACTTCACTCACTTGAATCATTTTGAACATGCACGTTGTAGTGCTATATGATTACTCATGTGCATAAAGCTTCTCACATGCATAATTATTTGCTACAGGATTGGGACTGAAAACTGTCTTTTTATTTCATGCCTTTAGTTTCATCGGTATGTAGTGTAATGACAATTTTAGAACTGGGTATACAGTTCAGCACCATGTATTCAACTCCCATTTTCCTGAAACTCCTTCGGATCCACAATTTTGTCCCACATTAATCACATTCCTAGTCTTGCTCTCATTTATCTGAATTCCCATTTGACATTTTTTGATGTCCCTGAAGCACTCAAAACAATCAGGGTTGTGCTATCAGGTGCAATATATTAGATCTTTTTCAGAGTCACAAGATTCTAGACCTCTCGTGCAATCAGCTAGTGGACTCCAAATATGAAATGCGCAAAAAGTACATCTTTTTAATACTAACCTTCTCTTGCTGGCCAACATAGAAACCTAAAAAGTACATCTTTTTAATACTAACCTTCTCTTGCTGGCCAACATAGAAACCTAAATGGAAAGACAGTAAAGACTGTAAAACTCATTTTAAAATAAATCTGAAATTATCCTTTTCAAAACAGCAAAAACCTTGTTTCTTTCACAGATTGTATTTCAAAACCCCAATGACCCCATTTAAAGGCTAAATTATCAAACACTGGTGTCTGTTTTTGCAAATAATTATAGGCATAAATGTTTACCGAGAACTTTTGCACCCACCATTTAGATGAGAGATTTCCAGATACTGTCCCTGGGTTAGATGTCCAAATGACTTAAATTGCTGGTGCAAATAATTATATGTGCATAATTATGGCCATGTTTACTTTATGCCTGAAGTTTTGCTCCCTCAAAAACAGAGGGCTAGCTAATTCTGGACTAAATATTTAGCCTTTAATAGCTAAGTTTTCAGTATTCACTGGCACAGTTTTATGTTTATGAATAACTAGTCTTTTAGCAGGGCTTGTTTGCTTTGTTGCTTTGGGTTCTTTTCCCCTTCCATCTTGAAATTATGCTTTATTTCCACTAGGGAGCAGCAAACAACATAGAAAAAAGAGACATTTTTATCGCTTGTCTCTCTAATCCATTAGAAAGTAACCATACAAGTTGGGTAAAGGTTATTTTAATTAAATAAACTTGCAGGATTTTCTTCCTCCTTCAGTTTCAAAATGTTTTAAAATAGTTATAATTTTACAAATCGGCACAGTAGTCTGGTTTCTTTTTCTCTTTTCGTCTTTATTTCTTCCTTATTTACAGTGACATGCAATAGGTTTTCCTTGTTCAAGCAGCTGTCCAAAATATCAAGCCATGAGTTAATGAAGAGCTAGGATCTTTGTGGGGACTTGTAACATTACCACTAGCTACCAGATGTGATGAAAATAACAGAAGAGCCATCTTGCTTTTAAAAACACTTAATTTTAGTTAAATACAAACAAGCAAATCCTAATAATTTTCTGCTTATTTCTCATAATCTTATAGACTTCAGTGCAGAATGGAACAGGGAAGTAATAAAAAAAACATGACTGTCAACTATTTTATCTTTAATCTGTGTAGATATTTTATAGTTTTTTTTCCTTTATCCTGCTAATTACTCCCACCTCACCAAAACCAAAATAAAGATCTAGCAGATATTGGACAATAACAAATATTGAATACTTGCACATGAAATAGCTGTATGTGCCAGCTAAAAATTAAATATGTATAGATGGTATGTGAAGAATATAAACACTAACAAGAGAGACCAAGCATTTAGGATGGTACAGGGTAGTTTAACCAGGTCTATTGGGATGAAATTAAGAAAATACCTGATAATAGTGAGAGCAATTAGACTGTGGAATAATCTTCCAAGGAAAGGGATGGAAGCTCTCTTGCTTGAGTCATTTAAACCAGACTACGTAAAGCTGCAGACAATATATTGAAAGAAAAAATCCTCCACTAATGGAGAGATGGATGTAATCACCATCTCTTACTTTTGATGTCAGTTTTTTAGCTAAAGTATGTTAAGATTGGATACATTAATGAGAGGCAGCCAAAGACCTGTCCTGTGTTGCAAGGGGCATAGAGAGCCACTTTTTACCCCCAGATCTTATCTTCACAGCAGCAGGGCCGGATTCCACCCTAGCACTTGCAGGTACTTGGAAGGGATCCTTGCTGCTGAAGTTGCTAGCATACCATCCTTCCAAGGGTCTTGTTCAGGCCCCCAGATATGCAGCATAAGGGGCTCATGGTGCTAGTCTTTGGAGCAGTAATATCAATTTACCACTTGGTCCTGCACTGAGCTCTGTACTATCAGGCTCACTGCAGTCGCCTCTTTCCCTGGCACACAGCTTTCAAGGGTGGGATTTTGCCCATAGAGAAGACACAACATTATTTAGAAGCTTTTCAAAAATGGTCCATAACACTTGGATTATATCAGTACTGATGTGTTCTGAGGACTGCTTGGTCCAAACTGTCAGACAGTTTGAAGTAATGAATTCAAGTGGCAAACATGATCTGAGTATTTGTGAGTATCTTTCAGGTCAGGATACCCAGCAGAACAAGGTCTTTTATGGACGTGAATGTACAATATGCAGGGCCAAATTCTGCCATTGTTTAGTTCCATATATGCGTATCTCACTCTAATGCGAGCTGTGCCTGCGCAGTTTCAGGGTGAGTGGAGTTTTGATACATAATTATTAGATAGTGAATTGGTTGAGCTATCTTTCTGTACCTCTGGAAAGCTTTCTTACAGCACATGTTTACTGTGCTGTCCCAGCTCATGAATCTGTGGAGTACAGTTAATGTTACTGAGAAAATTTAAAATAGAGTAGGAAACGAACAGCAGAAAAGGTCTGACAGCCGCTAGCGAATGAGAGGAAGAGCAATAGAACAGCAAAGAGACAATCATGTTGCTGTGTGATGGCCCTTTTCCCTAACGGAGCCACCTCACAATTTTAAGTAAAGTAATCATTGTGGGGGTGCTCCAAAGCCGAGAATGTCTGGGACACAGGTGTTTGGTTTAATGTCAGTTTCTGAAAAGTTTATATGAATATTCGGAATCCCTGCAGCAGGTGTGAATGATATTTAAAATGAAATTTCCTGCCTAACATAGAAATGATATAGACACAGCTATGCTGTCACTACTATGTTCTTCTTTTTGATACGTTTGTACTGAATGGTGCTGGATCTAGTAATGGTAAGATATAACTCTGAAAACAAAAAATAAAACAGCATTAAATTGTATTTTTAAATTGTTGTCCCTTGAGAAAAATTGAGTGCCTAAATCCATGTAGAGACGCCTAAGCTTAGGCACCCAAGTATGAAAATCTCTCTCCTCTCTAGCTCATCATGGATATAAAAAGAAAGCATTAACCCCTTTCCTACTGGCTCCTCGTAAAGGCTTTGTGGGCTGGAAAAATATTGTGGCAGACATGTTTCGAACATCATCATTTCAAAGGTGAAGTACCAGGACCATGAGGAAGCTCTGATGGTATGTTTTGCCCTACGTCCTGGTATGTAAGGCAGCTGAACGGCCCATTAATGTGTAGTCTACTTTGCTCTTTACCTCTGCTTCTCCTCTTTCAATGTCTGTCTTTACATGAGAAATACAAAGCGCTTAAATAATTTCTTTCCAAACTCATTATAAACTTGCCCCATTTCTTCCAACTTCCTCCCCGTTTATATGCTAAACTCACTCTATATCACTTTTTTTAAAATTTTATAAATGTTAAATCCCAGGAAAGGGCCAATCCCATCCATGACATTGCCTCCCCTTAGCAGTATAAAACCTTTTAGAACAGTGCTGCTATTGGATCCAATTCCTGCACCCACACAAATCTCTTCTATAGGCAAGGGTTGCAGGCATTGCATCCTTGCAGTACATGGAGATCTAAGTGAGAGGTACCATGAAGTTCATAGAGAGCATACGGCAGAGTGCACCTATTTCTCAGTTCTAAGCACTGGACAATATGCCCATGCTCAAATTGCAGAGACCTGATTGTTCCAAAGGAACCATTCAAGGGAAAGTATCAGAGGGGTAGCCGTGTTAGTCTGAATCTGTAAAAAGCAACAGAGGGTCCTCTGGCACCTTTAAGACTAACAGAAGTATTGGAGCATAAGCTTTCGTGGGTGAATGCCCACTTCATCAGACGCAAGTAATGGAAATTTCCAGAGGCAGGTATAAATCAGTATGGAGATAACGAGGTTAGCTTAATCAGGGAGGGTGAGGTGCTCTGCTAGCAGTTGAGGTGTGAACACCAACGGAGGAGAAACTGCTTCTGTAGTTGGATAGCCATTCACAGTCTTTGTTTAATCCTGACCTGATGGTGTCAAATTTGCAAATGAACTGGAGCTCAGCAAAGGATCCGCCGTGGCAAAGGTGCCTCTCAACAAGGAGGACAACACCATCCGACAGCTGGTCAAGAGCTGGCTGTCCCTGCCCCAGAGAGCCAGCAACGAGCTTGTATACATTGCGCACAGGCACGATGGCACCAACGTCCCCCGCATGGGAGACCTGTGCGACATCGCGGTCATCACGCACGCCTTCCGCCTCCTGACGTGCCCGGACGCCAAGGTAAAGAACGTCGCGACAACCGCCCTGTGCGCCGTCGTTGGGAAACGAATCGGCAGACCTCCCTCCGACCGGGACGTGGCCACCTTCCTGAGTGGCTCCCTGGACGGCGAGTTCGCCTGGGATGGGGGCGACATCACCTCGCTGTGGTCCCGCGCCCGCAATGCCACACGCCGACTGGGGAAGCGGCTGGGCTGCCGCTGGGTATGGAACGAGGAACGACGGGAGCTGGGAGTCCTGGTGCCGCAGATCGAGTCGGAGGACAACATTATCATCACCCCCGGAGCCAGAGAAGACTGTGAATGGCTATCCAACTACAGAAGCAGTTTCTCCTCCCTTGGTGTTCACACTTCAACTGCTAGCAGAGCACCTCACCCTCCCTGATTGAACTAACCTCGTTATCTCCATACTGATTTATACCTGCCTCTGGAAATTTCCATTACTTGCATCTGAAGAAGTGAGGTTCTTACCCACGAAAGCTTATGCTCCCAATACTTCTGTTAGTCTTAAAGGTGCCACAGGACCCTCTGTTGCTTTATTCAAGGGAAAGCATGCTACAGAAGTACGTTTTCCAGATTAGGGTCCATTTTTCTGACCTTCACGCTGCCTAGTAGAAAGAAGCATGTAGAAAGTGACTAGTTAAAAATGTGAGCGTTATTAGCAGAGAATAAACACAAGGGAAGATGTGTTAAACTATTTCATCTATTTGTTCCTCTGCCAACATAATCTCTCACACACACATTGAATAAAAAATAGTCTTCATGTATTATGCATGGTAATTATTAGGATAATTTCTATTCACACATCTGTTGTTCATGTTTTTCACACTAAATTCAGCATTTATAAACTATTTTCTGTATCTCAAAGCTACTGCAGAGAGTTTGATAAATGCTCAGGGTGCAATAATTTTTGAGTGCAGCTATAATTGAATAACAGGCTAAAGGTATAAAAACACAAACATTGTTAGCATGTACCAATTGGCTGTTGATTTTGGGGTGCAGGGAATCTAAACTCTTTAATCACATCAGAATATTTGTATTGCCCTATGTCATAGGATTCGTGTCACTCTGTTGGCTGTTTTATAAGTAGGAAATCTAACTCCAGCTTCAAGTTGCACACAAACTAAAAATAAATTAAATAAGATCATGTGGCTGAGTATAAATATGCTGAACTCCCTAAGGGTGAAAATTATGACTTCAACTTCTCTGTTGACTCATAGGCTTCAAGATGTTGGAATTTTGTACTGGTTCAGTAGTACACATTTTGGCAAATATTTTGTGCTGCATTTTCATTGCAAGTCTAAGACATGATCAGCAGTAATCTTATGAATTCAGAGAACCTGTTATAGCAGAGTCTAGAGTTTTGACAAATAGGTGTTTTTTTTCCCTGGCAGTGCTGCCAGCTCTGAAGCTCTTTCGGCAAGATTCTGATCTCATTTACATCGGGATAATCCATAGTAACTGCATTGAAGTCAATGGAGTGCAATCAGCATAATTAAGACCAGAATCTGGCCCAGTGTTTCCAGTATTTAAACATTTTGGTTTTGTTTCATGATTTCTTTACGTGTAGGAAATAGCTGGCAGAAAGTTTTGCTGATGCATACAGCTAGCCTTGAGAGTTCAAAACGATTTATGTTCATCATTCTTAAGTAGTAATCAGTTTTCTTACAACTGTTCTCTGGGTTTTTCAAGATTTAGTGTCAGCGCCTTCCATTCTCTTGATTTGCTTTCCTTAGTAAAACTTCTAGTAGAAATAAATTACCCTATAACTAATACAGCTTGCATATTTTATCAGCATTCTTTCTATCATTTGTTTTCTTTCAATTTATTTTAATCTTTCCTGTTTAGAAGCTCGTACAATATAGTGAGTTACCAGTCCGTCTATCATAAGGTTTCATTGTTGCCTTTGAAAAGGGAGTTCTGCCTGAGTAGGGGAAGCAGGATCAAGCCCCTTTAATGGAAGAGCTGCTTTCTGGAGCATGGTTTATTCTGGAAGTCCCACACTTTATCCAAGGGAATTGATTTGTTAGAGAATCATTTTTAAAACAAAGACAATACTTGCATGTACAAAAGTTCACTTCTTTGTTTACATCATGATATATGTAATATATATAGTATGTGATACCATTTTAAATAGTTTTGTTGTGGTTTTTAAAAGAAATTACAAACTGTAATTTTATACAGCTTTCATTCAGACACCTCAATGACATGCACTCAGTAGGGTATGATCATGCTGTGAATTAATACTTGTATGAACTCAATATTTTTGTACATATAATGAACATCTGGTGACAAGGCGCTTAGAGCAGCAGCAACAACAACAAAAAAGACGAGGAGGAGGGAAAAAAGACGAGGAAAAGAAAAAAGGTAGTAAACTCTTTTGCATGCCTGCTACTTTTATGGCTTAAAAATAATTTTTCCCCAATCAGTGCATCCAGGGCAACTTTTTTTTAAATCAGTTTTAACAATCTGAACTCATAAATATTGTATCTATTAATTGTGAAGCTTAATGGAACATTTTATGTTTCTGAACAACTCGTTTACATAATAAAATCTCTTTTGATCTGTGAGTAAATGATTTAATCATAATGCTCATTAGGCTAAATGGGTCTTCCATTCAATTGTATCAAGATGGTATGGAAAATTCTCAGACCTTTAGAAAACATTTGTTTAGTTGTTAAGTAAACATAGAAACCTACTTGTGAACAGATATATTTTCTTTTATCTTCATGAATGTAATTAATGCAAAAATTATTCAGATTAAAGCATTTTTTTCTTTTATCTGATTTTGTTTGCTTCAGGAACAGTTCAGTGAAATAAGTGCATTCTTGGTCAATTTATGTTTATTAACCACTTCACTACAAAAATAATTCATTATAAATCAATCTGTCTTGTGCTGTTTGTGAGAGATGTAGGAATTATTTTCCCTACAAAAGAAATATAACCCTAATATATTTTAAATCTTTAACAATAAAAACTAAGTCATTAAATGAACAAAAGTAACTTCAAAAATTAGACCCGTTGCTTAAGGCCCAGATTTTTAAAAGTATTTGAGTGTTGCTATGCTCAGTGTTTCAATACTTAACTAATTTAGGAGCCTAAATCTCATTTTCAATTGACAGTCAATGGGATTTAGGTTCCTAAGTGCCTAAATCCCTTTTGAAAATGTGATTTAGGCTCTTAAATCAGTTAGGCGTTACATCACTGAGCACAGCAACACCGAAATACTTTTGAAAATCTGGGCCTAAGTAACTTCCTTTCTGTGGGTTTTTTTCCTCCATAATGTTCATACAAGATCCATATTCTGGTTTAAATTTAATTTATTTTTTAAAAATGACAGTCCAGTATTACAATCTATGGAGAGAATATAACATCTGTGATATTTATTAGTCAGGAAAGTGGTGTGGATCCAATGATCTATATGAAAGTATGTAGCAGAAAAATTCTTCTAACTCTGAAGGTTTATTTTTTATGGCTAAGGGTGATAGTGTAAAGAGATAACTATTTGAATCATGGCAATGACATGGCATTTGTGGCACATTCTATGGTATTCTGCATTTGAGTACATATTAAGCATAAGGATGTTATGAATAGAAAAATATTTGAAATAGCATGTGAGTATGGAGATCAAGGAGGTACAGGAGTCAAGGTTACAAGTTCCCACCTGATACCACTATCAGAGCAGAGTCATCATGAGACCGGTCAGCTTTGTGCATTCTGACTGGGAATCCATTGTCCTTAATTCAATAAAATGAAAAAAAGAGCATCCAAATTAAATATGAATTTGTGCAACTATGGAGGCCTTAGTCAAATGAATATCTTCATTACAGATCTCAGTAATTAAACTCTTATGATATAATCCCCAGTTAAATCTTGGAAATAAAGGGCCAGATTTAGATCTTGAATACACTGATGTAAATCCTGGCTAACACTGTTGACTCCAAGAACTTAATGACTAAGATAGGTTAATGTCTTAAACTTGACCTTAGTCATTAAGTTATAGGACCCATAAAGGGGCAAGGTGGGCAGGACTGTTTCTAAAACATGGTATTATAATGAGAAAACTGTAATAATTTCTGTGCAAAATGTTAAAGAAAGGAATAACCTGTTACCTATTGTCCTGGGCATACAGGAAGAAAGACAAGATGTGAGGGAGATGGTTTGGGTTTAATTAGGCCACGGCTGTAGTACCCTAACTCTCATGGGAATTATCTTGAAATCAGTCATACAAGGCATGTCATGATTCCTCTCTCATTCATTTCCATCGATTAGTGGAGGTCTGCCATCAGCCCCTCTGAACTTAGTTCCAACCTGTGCTGAGACCCACCACCTTCTCATCATGTATGGTTTAAGAGGCTGGGGAAAGTGGATTGTCTCCTCTCTGAACCAAACATTAGAAGCCCCCACCCCATTACCTGCTTCTTTAGGCATCCCTTCCTCAAAGTCCTTTACCAATTCAGTTTATCAGGGAACTGGACCCCATATGGAAGTACCTGCACTGGACACAAGGGTGAAAGTAACTGAGGACACTTACCAGTACGGGGGGGGGGTGGCTCTGGCCCCCGGAAGGGGCGGGGCCGCAGGCGGAAGGGGGGGGGCTAGGGGTCAGCATCCCCCAGCCGGCCCTTGGCCCATGCCGCCCGGGGCTCCTGTGCTGATTTAAAGGGCCCGAAGCGCCAGACGCCGCTGCTACAGTAGTGGCAGCAGCATCCGGAGCCCCAGGCCATTTTAAATCGCCGGCCCCAGGGCAGCTGCTCCTTTTCCCTCCCCACCCCGCCCATCAGCTGCCGCAGCAAAGGACCATCCTTAAACCGCTGCCGTGCTTTAACACTGTTGCCCTTTCTCCCCCTGTCAGCGGCCCTGCCGGTATGGACCCTACCAGCGGGGCCCCAACAGGGGAGGCAAAAGGGGCAGGGACATTAAAGCACTGTCGCAGCAGCGCTTTAATGTGGGCTGGGTATGCGCCGGTGCAGGTTCTTACTGGTCTGGAGTACTGGCCCATACCAGCTCACTTTCACCCCTGTCTGGACACCTTTCCCTAGGTGGTGCCAGCAATTAGAACTAAGTGTGAGAGGGCTCTGTCGAGCTGGACATGGAATCTATCCCCTCACCCTGATGCTCAGGGAGCCAATGGGCCACCTGAGCCCCTCTGGCCAGCCCCCAGTTCAGGTGATGCCTGTCTCCCTGATCCTCTTGGAACACAAAGAAAGAGGGAAACCTATAAAGGAGCCACATCCCCTTTCTTCCCACTTGACCAGGCACAGCCCTCCCACCTTTGAGGTTGCAGGGGTTCCATTGTGAGATATCCAGACATGCAGGCCCAGTGCAAAATATAAAATTAGGCAAGACTCTTCAGCCAGCAGTTAAACAACTGTCCTGTCCCTTTTGGGACTAAGCCAAAAAAGTGTTCCCATTGGTGGCTGATACAAGAATGGAAAAAAGAGGTAGTCTTACTTTAGCCTTCCTTACAGTGCAAGGACTTGCTCTGTTCTAGGGATCCCTGCCCACGAGTGTCTTTCACTTCCTCCTGAGCTCATTTCCCTGCTCCCTTTTGAGCAGGGCTGGCTCCACGCACCAGCTCAGCAAGCAGGTGCTTGGGGCGGCATGTCGGGCTCTTCGGTGGCAATTCGGCGGAGGGTCCCTTGGTCCCTCTTGGAGGGAAGGACCTGCCACCAAAGAAGAAAGTGGTGCGGTGGAGCTGCCGCCAATCGCGATCGTGGCTTTCTTTCTTTTTTTTTTTTTTTCCGCCGCTTGGGGCAGCAAAAACCCTGGAGCCAGCCCTGCTTTTGGGGGAAACTGGAAGCAATCATGAATCTTCTGACTATACTCTTCTCCCTGCATTAAGAGCAGACAGCAGAAAAATAGGGTGTTTACAATCCATTTAACCTAAAAATAACAAATATATCACTGTGTTGTTACATATAAGCCAATGTGTCCTTGATTGGAATTTTAAGTTACTGTAGTAGACACACAATATAAGAAATGCAGCCGAAAGCGTATTGTAACCAGACCAAGTACACCTTTTATACAGCGTGCATGCTTATTTGGACATGCAAAATGTGTGTGTGGTTCCTCTATACAACTTGTTTATTGCATGTTCCTGCAATATGTCTTTCAGTTGCTTTTCATTTATATATACCCTACATTTATTTCAAAAGCACCGATATTAGAAAGATCAATTCATAAGTTGGGGGCCAGGGTTTTTGGGCTGGGGGGGTTGGTTGTTTTTTGGGGGGGTTGTTTTTGTTTTTTAGTTTTATAGCGGTACATCATAGCTGCTTGGTTTCAGGAGCTAAATCAGGCTTCACAGTTTGCTATTGTTTGGCAGTGTTCTTCTTGCACTGTAGAATGAAGCTAATGTCTAGTCTTAGTTATACCATCGATTTCAATAGCATTATACCAATATAACTGAGAGGGGAATTGAGCCAGAGATTTTTATTAAGCCACTTTCCCTTTACTATATATGATTTATCATTTTAACGAATAAAGTGTTCAGCATCACTTTACTATTTTGTTCCGAAGGCTGCCCTATTAACTACCATTCATTCTTTACTCAAGCAGAATTCTTATTGACACTATCTGGAAGTTTGCCTGTGCAATAACTAAAAGCTCAGGTCCTTTATTATTATTAAAATCATGATTAGTCAGGTTAAGTCTAATCCTGATCAGACTAATATCAATTTGTGTTTTGTTGTGGACCTCAAAGGGAGCAGGATTTTGGTTTTTACTGCTCACTGAGTTAGCACAGCAGTGTACATACATACAAGAAAGCACAGCTCTTTCCCCAGGAGATTATAATCTATTGCACACACAAATTGTTTAGAAAATATAGTTCAATAGATGCTGAAACAATTTCAAGTTGGTGATGTAGTGCCGGGGTTCTCAACCTT
The DNA here is from genome assembly GCF_027887155.1 of Malaclemys terrapin pileata. Taxonomy (NCBI): domain Eukaryota; kingdom Metazoa; phylum Chordata; order Testudines; family Emydidae; genus Malaclemys; species Malaclemys terrapin. The sequence goes on along the minus strand of NC_071513.1, from coordinate 30,348,255 downwards.
TTTTCTTTCTCAGGCCCCCCCCCCACACACACGTACACGCTATACAAATTCGATGATCCACCTATGCCACAACTGTTTTTCTGCATATAAAAGCCAGGGCTTACATTAGGTGGTAGCAAGCAGGTCAGTTGCCAGGGGCCCCCTGTCACATGGGCCCCCCTGAAGCTAAGTTGCTCAGTCTTTGGCTTCAGCCCCAGGTGACGGGGCTTGGGGTGGCAGGGCTTTGTCTTCCTGCCCTGGGCCCCAGTGACTTTAATGTCAGTCCTGCTTGGTGTATCCCCTGAAACCTGCTTGTGGCCCCCCAGGGGAACTCAAATCCCTCATTGAAAACTGCTGATGTAGTGGAACATTTTCAAAAGCACATACCGTAAATAACTTAGTATGTGGAAATTAGTCTACTATCAGTGGAATTTAGGCATTTAAACCACTTTGGCACATTCAAAAATTCAACCCATAATATGTAAAGGTCAATGCCAACACACTTTTGAGGTTATCTAATGCATAAGAATAGAGTGATATTAGCTACTACAATTCTACAATTCTAAAGACTGTGAAAATTTAACATTTAAAACAATCAATTAAATGATTTTCACAAGGAAAATAAATCCTAAAGGAGTTCAGTTTTGAGTATTAGCACCAGTTTTTCCTTTTCATTCTTTTAATGTAACTTGGATAAACATTTTTTTTTCAGTTCATTTCACCTAATGGCAGTGATGTAGTAGTGACACACAAATAGCTAAGAAAACAGCCACCAATAGAAGAACCTCTGATATAACTTTGAGGATATGTTGGGGTAGATTTCAAGTTTTAACAATAATAAAATCAAAACAATTGAAACTTTGAGATTAAAATAGGGGAATTTAGGCTAAATATAATACATGTTGTATCCAAATGTGCAGGACATCTTATTAAAGCAAGCCTTTACTTATGTGAGCTTAAGAAAAATACAAAAGTTTTATGGAATTAATATCTTTACAATCAGTCAATTTCAGGATAAAAATTTAAATCCAAACAGATTAATCATGGGAAAATGCTATGTATGTGTTAAAACTGATAGCGCATTAAAAATTGATTCCACAAAGTATTTATACTTCAATACTGTTACCAAATTTAATTATGCTTGAATAAGATTTTAACCCACTCAAATCATAATTTAGAAGGAAGCAAAATGGATTCCCGTAATACTGTGTTAACAGAACATCGCATAAAGATATGCAATTTTATCACCTGCTTTTTCAGGTCATGCCATTCCTTTCCATTTAGCATCAGTTGAAAAGTTGTCCATGACCTTAACTGAAAGGCATTCTTTTCGAAGTTTTTGAGTAAGGTTCCACAGAAGAAACCTGTCTATTTATAATTCCTATGTCATATGATGGTAAAAGGTGTGTTTCACTCATGTTCATGTAAATTTTCAATGTAATATCTGTACACTGAAATAAAATTGGTACTGTACACCAACTACAATTGGTGACATGTTTTAATAGCACTTTTAAATTGTTTAGGTAAAAAATACAAAATTAACTCTCACGAGTATTTACATGATAGGTAAAATCTTGACTCCATTGCCATTGATTTCAGTGAGACCAGGATTTTACCCAAGGTCTCAATTTGCCCTACAATGTGGGTGTTGGTGTTATGAATAAGTCACAACAATTCTAAGATTGACTACCTAACCCCTTGTTTTTCTTTCTGGCCCTTTTTGCATCTTGATGTAGATCCTGGAATGCATCTTATAAAGTAAAGCCATTCCTGTGAAGTCCCATGGTAGTCATGGACCATGATAGATGATGGTCAAACTAGAAGCTTCTTAAATTAAAGTTCATATCAGAGATGTGCATACACATTATTTCTGTACCCGTGTTTGGATTTAATTCCTTAACTAGCCATTGTACAAATCATGGGAAGGACTAGAGACATTTTTATTCTGATCCACAATCTTTCATTGTCCAAGCTTATCTTTGAAAGTCTAGATCACTGTTCATATTAAAACAGGGGAGGTAGTGGAATCTTTGTCATAGGACTTTTTTTTTTTTTTAAAGAATAGGTTAGACAAATGTCTGTCAGGGATGTTCTAGGTTTACATGGTCCTGTCAGCGCAAGGGGGCTGGACAATATGACCTCTTGAGGTCCCTTCCAGTCCTACATTTCTACGATATAACTAGTGATAGTCCCAACAGCAATAATAATAAATAAATAATGAATCAGTCTACACATACACAGAACTAGAGAATATTGAGACACACACAAGAGCAAGAGAAAATAAAAAGGGAGGACAAAATGGTCAAAAATGAACTGACGCAAATAAAAAGACTGTGTAACATTAAACAGCTAAGGCATTCTGATGGACATACTCCGAGAGACAGAGAGCATAGGCTCAGGATCTAAAAGGTCCTTTCTCAAACCAGAGGAACCATTGCTATGCACGAAATTTCACAATGAAACTCCACTTCTGATTGATTTTGGGGTAGATTAAGTGTTTGGTTTTCTACATAATACTAATAATTATTCTAAAAAAACCCTTTTCAATAGACATTAAAGTTGAGAGTATAGATCAATAACTTGAGGGCAGAGATCCTTACAAGAACAATCATTAAAAAGCCATTTGATTCAGAATTAAAGTTATATTTACAAGAATCCCAAACTTTTGAAAGTAAGGAAATTAATATTTTAGTCAGTCATACAGTCTTAAAATTGAACCTCTTATCAATACCAGGACAGAATCAGAAACTCAGACTCCTGGGTTGATGGGGTTAGTTTTGAGTCCCTTGATAAGCCTACTAACGCTTACGGGAAGTGTGAGAGGGAAACTGGAATGGACTTCAATGGACCTAATAAGTCTTGCAGGGTCCTAAGGTCCACAGGAACCCTTCCAACTAGTATATGTGAGAACTTGTTCTGCTGTACCTCACGCTTCTTCGTGGTCCTTTATGTGAGCTTGGCTAGCTCAGTTGGTAGAGCATCAGACTTTTAATCTGAGGGTTCAAGTCCCTGGTCAGGCAGAGAGCCCCTCAGAGGGAGGGATAGCTCAGTGGTTTGAGCAATGGCCTGCTAAACCCAGGGTTGTGCATTCAATCCTTGAGGGGGGCATTTAGGGATCTGGGGCAAAAATCTGTCTGGGGATTGGTCCTGCTTTGAGCTGGGAGTTGGACTAGATGACCTCCTGAGGTCTCTTCCAGCCCTGATAGTCTATGATTGTTCCCTCTCTAACCAGCTCACTCATCCACTTCCCTCAAACCATGTTTAGAGGCTTATCTCTGCAAAGAAAAGGGTTAGAAATATTTTAAATACTATTTAAATCTTCCAGACCTGATGTGCTATTCTCACATTAGTCCTTCAAATATTAACTCATAAAAGTAGCTTGATTGACCAGTCTGTATACTGTATTTGAATCCAACTGTATCAGTGCAGTCATCCAAGTAAAATATTAGACAGCTTTTTGGACTCTGGCAAATAGCTCCATAATTATAATGTCATAGTCAATAACTGGCTCCATTCTTAACCTGCAAAATTTGAGACTGATATTCCTTTGTTTATGGATTTTGGTTGGGTTGAAGGGCAAAATCAAGCTTGTAATGGAAACGTAGCTGCAACCTTAACTATGGAGTCACAGGCAGTGGTTGAAAATGACTTGCCTAAGGATACAGAGTCAACTTCAGAGAATTCATGAAGTCCTGTCTCCCTGTCCCATGCTCAAACAACAAATGGCCTCTCATAATACTCTATTTTATTTTATTTTTCTAAATATTTGTTTTTTGGTTTTAAGTAACTTGAAGTGCAGAAAATAATCTTAAAATAGTTGAACTATTCTCTATTGGGACTCCTCTATTTCTAAAGTGATCAAATGTTTATAAAAAAGTTTCCTTTTAATATCTTCCGTGCCACATTTCAACTCAGAGCTAGTATTATCATCAGTTATATCCCTCTTATAAAAGTGGTTGTTATAATCTAAAATTTCTGCACCACACGTGGCCAACCTGAGCCTGAGAAGGAGCAGAATTTACCAATGTACATTGCCAAAGAGCAATATAACTTAATGTTATGCTATGTGCACATGGGATGACAGCTGATGCTCTGAGTTTCAGATAACTTTTGAGCATAGAATTATTTTTAAACTAGAAAAACAGGGATTATGATGGGTATGTTGAAAGAGTACAGGCTATCACAAGTTACTACCGTTTACTGCTTGAATAGTCCATTCTTGAGCAAATGACGCCTCATATTGCGCGCACGCACACACAAAGAAGAGTGTTCAGTCTATGTATACCTACCATTAGATTCAGCCAACATGGTTCACTTTTCACCAGAAGATGTGATCAAGTCACACTCAGATTTAGATCACAATGCACTGACTGTTTTACCAATGCGAAGATAGTGTGAAACTAACTATGAATAAACTTAGTTTTTGCATATTAACATTCACAGAGTGAAGAATTTTGTGAAAACTTGCAAATTAGGTAGTGAAAAATCATCATTCATGAGTGAAAATATTAATTTTGCTATGAAAATATTAATATTGTCAAGGAACAAATAGTGAAGCCTCACATATGCACTTCAAGGGAAAATTTAAAGATTCTTCCATAGAGATTTTGCAAAGTTTGTAGCAAAACTTTTTTTTTTTAATGGTTCTGCCTAATACTGCCTGCCATTTGGATAAAAAGAAGTGATAGCTTTGAAGTTTAATCCCGAAGTGTTTTGATTTTGTGAAAGTGCTAAAAATGTAATTATCTATTTTATTTTATGGTGGTACAATTTTTTTTTTCAAAGGAGAGTGCTAAACTGGTAAGAGTTCCTGGTCTTGGGTCTGAGACCAATGAGATACTTAGAATGTACAAGACATTATATAATCCACATTTTGTTCTATCCTAGTGGTCAAAAGGTAGTGCTTATGTTGGAATTAGAAGAGGAAAAATACCCCCTTCTCCCTCGATATGGAATTCCTACTACTTTGATCCAATCAGTGCTTGCTATACAGTGCACTTTGTGTAACACAGCTGTCAGCAGTGGCAGACAGATGAATCACCTTGACACTTCCACTTTAGTACAGCACCTAAATCAAATGCATCTGTAAGTGTGGGCTATAAACTATTCCTCACCTGCTCAGGGGAGATGGAGAATGAGTGATGCAGATGACAGTGACATTTTCTTCATAAGAAAAAGTAACCTAGCTGGATAATGTTTAAATCCAGCATGTGGGACAGACTCTAGTGAAGTTTCATTGTGGATTGGCTCCCAGGCTTCTTGATTGCTAAGCAGTTAAACTGCTTCAGGGTAGCTACAGTGAAAACAAAGGCAATTTTCTTCATTTTTGTCCTCTTTAGACTTTTAATTAGCACTTTGTCAAAACAGTTACTCTTTAAATGTGCAAAAAGAACAGGAGTACTTGTGGCACCTCAGAGACTAACAAATTTATCAGAGCATAAGCTTTCGTGGACTACAGCCCACTTCTTCGGATGCATACAGAGTGGAATAAATATTGAGGAGATATATATACACACATACAGAGAGCATAAACAGGTGGGAGTTGTCTTACCAACTCTGAGAGGCCAATTAAGTAAGAGAAAAAAAACTTTTGAAGTGATAATCAAGATATCCCAGTACAGACAGTTTGATAAGAAGTGTGAGAATACTTACAAGGGGAGATAGATTCAATGTTTGTAATGGCTCAGCCATTCCCAGTCCTTATTCAATCCTGAGTTGATTGTGTCTAGTTTGCATGTCAATTCCAGCTCAGCAGTCTCTCCTTGGAGTCTGTTTTTGAAGTTTTTCTGTTGTAATATAGCCACCCACAGGTCTGTCATTGAATGACCAGACAGGTTAAAGTGTTCTCCCACTGGTTTTTGAGTATTATGATTCCTGATGTCAGATTTGTGTCCATTAATTCTTTTGCGTAGAGACTGTCAGGTTTGGCCAATGTACATGGCAGAGGGGCATTGCTGGCACATGATGGCATATATCACATTGGTAGATGTGCAGGTGAACGAGCCCCTGATGGTATGGCTGATGTGATTAGGTCCTATGATGATGTCACTTGAATAGATATGTGGACAGAGTTGGCATCGGGCTTTGTTACAAGGATAGGTTCCTGGGTCAGTGGTTTTGTTCAGTGATGTGTGGTTGCTGGTGAGTATTTGCTTTAGGTTGGGGGGTTGTCTGTAAGCGAGGACAGGTCTGTCTCCCAAGATCTGTGAGAGTAAAGGATCATCTTTCAGGATAGGTTGTAGATCTCTGATGATGCGCTGGAGAGGTTTTAGTTGGGGGCTGAAGGTGACAGCTAGTGGTGTTCTGTTATTTTCTTTGTTGGGCCTGTCTTGTAGGAGGTGACTTCTGGGTACTCGTCTGGCTCTGTCAATCTGTTTTTTCACTTCAGCAGGTGGGTATTGTAGTTTTAAGAATGCTTGATAGAGATTTTGTATTCTATTTGCTACCCAATATCCATAAACCTGGAAATCCTGGACGCCCCATCATCCTACCAGAGGAGAGGGCAATGGGGAGGAGTGTATAGAATTGTATTGTAACAGAGCAAGACCATGCAAAAAAATGTGTGAACGAGTAGCCAAACAATAGACAACAAGTCCTGGTAGAATATTGCTAGTTGTTTAATGTCCTGCTTCATAATATGACTTAAGTGATAGGCTAAATACATGCTCCTAAAAGAAAACCTGTCATTATTAAGGTTCTCCAAGGAGACACTGTAAATAGGGATCCAAGCCATGCCACTTAAAAGAATAGACCTCTATTCAACCAAGATCTATATAGGGTCCCAAACTATAGCTCTGTGCTTCTAGACTTAAGCTCTTACTCCTTCTCAGAGGGTAAATGCATACTCAGGGATCCTGCCCCAAATTCCTCCTCCTTCATGCATATGAAAATAGCAGTAAGTAACAATTCCTTCCTGTATCCACTATGGGGATCAGTGCAGTTTACATGACACTAATTTTTACTGTAAAGTACTTACCTTTATTAGGTTTGGTGTGGGATAATACATTCTAACCATAGATGCTTCCTGTCAAATATGTGGAAAATATTTAACAGATCTTTAAATAATTAGTTTTAAAACAGTATGGTAGTAGTAAAAGTCATATATTCTATAATTTGAGTAGAGGAAAAGACTTTTATCAAGTGGAACTCTACCATTTGGATTATAAAATGCATCTTCTGGAACCATTACTGACTATTACTTTCATTTTCACTCATATTATGCTCATGCTAGACAGTATCTTTTTTTATATTTGTCATACAGCTTGACATGAATCCATTAAAACTTTATTAAATTCACATTCTCCTAATTTTATAGGCTGATTTTCTTTTTCCATGATCAAGGGTCTCCAATGTAATCCTAGGAAGCTAATTACAAGGGATAATGAGTTGAAGAATTGGCACAGTAAGCAAAAATGTTGGACAACTTTATATAACTGTTTGCTGTAAAAATACTAACCTCTCAGTAACTCTCTATGTAGAGAGGTGGTACTGTTGATTTGTATAGTAGTTTATCTCAGTATAGTGTGAATTAAAAGAAAGTGGGACCTTTACTTTCAAACCTGCTTAGAGGTACAGTATACAGTAATTTAAAGGTTTTGCACTTGCCTCTAAAGGTCGTTATAGAGACATGTGTAATGATCATTCTGTGTTAGCGTATTCTTGATAGTTGCAGCATAGGTTTATAGATTCAGTTCTGTACTTCAGAACTAACCAGTATAAAAAAGAAGCATATAGCCAGAGTAAGAGGAACAGTAAGTGAGTTTTTTCTTAGTCCTAATTTAGCTCCACATAATGAAAATCTCTTCATCAAAGCTATTGACCTATGGGGTAAGGTACAGCCTTTCCTAGTCCTTTGGAGTCACAAGAAGAAAAAACCCATTTCAGCATCACAGGTGCATCTTATTAGACACACAAAGCACTTGTTAACAGAAAATATGGGATAGCTCACATTTATCAAAATTATCCTTGACATTTCCTTTTGCTCAGCTGAAAACAGTATCTAAGCTCCCAAAGCTACATGTTACTGGCTAGAGAGAAACCCTTGTTTTGTTTGTTTGTTTTTGTAGAGGACATCCAAATGAATATCTAGTGAATAAGCATTGTTAACTGCAGTTATTTTAATAGCCTGATTAGCAATATTTATGCCTATGTTATAGGATTTTTTAATTCTGGAAACTTCTAACTATACATCATCTCCAAATATTTCCATAAGTGCAGCTAAATACTTATCGTTTGTTCTGTTTAAAAAGATGATGCTTATAAACACCATGCAAGGTGTTGGACACCCCCTGAAACGAACATCCTCTATTCACAGAGCAGGTAATGTATATCACAGGCAGGGGAGATGCAAACTTTGCAATTATTTCCCACCCGGCTGCCTCTGCCTGTCCGGAAGGAGATCACATTTAGGAGCAATTCAGTCTTCATACACATTCAGTTGATGGCCCCTCTGCAGTGACAACAAAGGTGCATGCTAGTGAAAGCTGTGGTAATGCTTTCTGTAATGTGTTAATAACTTTGAAAACCTAGCCTGCATGAAGCTTGTCTTTTTTTCTTCCAGACTGTCACTTAGACACTAAAAGAAGTGTTTGTGTGTGTTAATTGAATGTTGGCATTACAAAGTTTAACATAACTTATTGTTGAAATTATTATATTTATCAATAAACAAAACAAAAAAAATATCTTTATGGAGAGAGGGAAAACAAGGGTTAAGACAGGAACACTGTGTAATTGTGAATTGCATTATTATTAAGACTGACAAATCTGATTTAGTTGTCATGCCTACTTTAAATAATATTTATCAAAAGTTGATGAAAGCAAATATGATTATTTCTTAGTGCAAGGGTACCATTTTTAAATGGTAGTTATAAAGGATTTTTTTATAAAGTATGCCTCTTGTTTGTTTTCACACATTTCTGTAGCAGCTGAAGGTACACAGGTAAGAGGATCTTGCAAAAACCAAGTTACTTAACTCCAGCAAAGTTCTTCCTAGATGTCATCACAGGCTTCCAGCTATTAGGAAAATGAGCAACAGAAGGTCCTGTGGCACCTTTAAGACTAACAGAAGTATTGGAGCATAAGCTTTCGTGAGTGAATGCCCACTTCATCAGATGCAAGTAATGGAAATTTCCAGAGGCAGGTATAAATCAGTATGGCGATAACGAGGTTAGTTCAATCAGGGAGGGTGAGGTGCTCTGCTAGCAGTTGAGGTGTGAACACCAAGGGAGGAGAAACTGCTTCTGTAGTTGGATAGCCATTCACAGTCTTTGTTTAATCCTGATCTGATGGTGTCAAATTTGCAAATGACCTGTGCAGTTTCTCTTTGGAGTCTGGTCCTGAAGTTTTTTTGTTGTAAGATGGCTACCTTTACATCTGCTATTGTGTGGCCAGGGAGGTTGAAGTGTTCTCCTACAGGTTTTTGTGTATTGCCATTCTTGATATCTGACTTGTATCCATTTATCCTCTTGCGTAGTGACTGTCCAGTTTGGCGCATGTACATAGCAGAGGGGCATTGCTAGCACATGATGGCATATATAACATTGGTGGACGTGCAGGTGAATGAGCCGGTGATGTTGTAGCTGATCTGGTTAGGTCCTGTGATGATGTCGCTGGTGTAGATATGTGGGCAGAGTTGGCATCGAGGTTTGTTGTATGGGTTGGTTCCTGAGTTAGAGTTGTTATGTTGCGGTGCGTGGTTGCTGGTGAGAATATGCTTAAGGTTGGCGGGTTGTCTGTGGGCGAGGACTGGCCTGCCTCCCAAGGTCTGTGAAAGTGAGGAATCATTGTCCAGGATGGGTTGTAGATCACTGATGATACGTTGGAGAGGTTTAAGCTGAGGACTGTAGGTGATGGCCAGTGGAGTTCAGTTGGTTTCTTTTTTGGGCCTGTCTTGAAGCAGGAGGCTTCTGGGTACACGTCTGGCTCTGTTGATTTGTTTCTTTATTTCCTTGTGTGGGTATCGTAGTTTTGAGAATGCTTGGTGAAGATCTTGTAGGTGTTGGTCTCTGTCTGAGGAAAATGAGTTAATAATGTGACAGGTTGTGTCTGTTGCTATGGAGAATTCAATCAAACAACTGAGCAAATCATCAGTACAGACTGCTAAGCTAAGCAAAGTTTACCACCTGTAGGCTAAGGAAAACATTAAACAACCTCCACATTCCCAGCATCCTAGTTCCATGTTATCAAAAGAAAACCTTTCCATATGATACACACACACACCTTATTATGCTAGTCTAGTTAACTACATTTCTTCATCAATGATGTAGCTCCTTTTCAAAACTAATCCCTTCCACATACTCTCTGCCCCCCTCGCTTTGTCAAGAGATGTTGACAATAGAGAAGCTTAAGATTTAAGTATACTTGAACATGAAGTGACTGTTCTGCCTTTAAGAACATAATCATTTGTGTATAATCAATTGATTCAAAACAGGTTTCAAATAATTTAAACATCTCTGTGCTTGTGATTCTCCTTTATCCTGGCCTCTTTTAGCTCATGCTTCTTTTGCTAATGGACTCATTCTTCTCCTGCTGTTCCTCCTCCTCCTCCTCTACCTCACTTTACATCTTAATGGCATACATCTGTTAGTGGACAGCTTGCACAGGATGAACATAAGGCGCTCTTTTCCAGGGTCAACTAAATTGCCAAGCTAGGGCCATTTAGCCTATTGAAATGTATCTTCAAAATTCCAGAAATTCTGCTAATGACAGATATCTTGGAATATTATGCTACATAATAAACATAGTTGTGCAGGCCTATGTGAGGTCTGTAAAATCCAGTGTCTCATCACAGATATATATTGGGGTGTGTGTGTGTGTAATATATAATTATACTAACGTGTGTTCGCTGTGATTTCAAATAATGCAGTCATAGTCTGATTTGGGTTTAATTCAGGATAAAGGAATATGAATGAAGCTCAGGAAGTTACATAACATTAATGTTTTGATAGATTTCTCTCTATACAGTGTCACCTTTAAAATGCCAACAGATATCGTACATTTGCCACACATGGGGAAAAACTGAAGTATCTATTGGCAAATGCTATCTTTTTTGATAATCACACTGTGTTTTCTGGAGATTGTTATAGAATAACTCTGCTGTCATATATGGGCATGTTAACAATAGACACTAGTTTTCTTAATTCTCCATATTATAGGCTATTTAAGGGCTGGATAAACAACTCACAAAGCATTTGATAACAAAGAAATGGCATACAAGTGAGCTGATTACACTAATATTGTCTATCAGCAAATACTTCAATGTTGTAATTGAAGGGCCTCTCTCTATATGCTCATTCAGATGAGAATGAAACAATTGTAGTAATTTTTGTGGACACTAAACTTTTCTGCGTGGTTTGATATGTTCAAAGGTAGCCCTGATAACTTAATAGTGTATTATACATTGTAACTAAACCACCATTTATAGTGTAGATTTTTATCATTATTGTTGTCGAAAAGTCTGCCCATCTTTAAATATAAAAAAAATCAGAAAGCTACAGGCTACTATATTGATCAATAATAAAAATATTTAACTCACCCTGTATCTGTATTATTAAAAATGTACTCAGAAACAGCAAATATCATTGTAAAACATGACTCATTGTTGCCCTCTGAATTTGAGAAAAAAGGGTCTTTGATCTGCTGAAAAAAATATATATATATATATATATGGATGCTAGAAATAATTCTGTACTAGGTCTTACTTAGTTCAATGAAAGTTTGACACAGTGCTACTAGAGAATTGGGGCCTCAACTATATTTGCTAAAAGTGGATATAAAGCTTACCTTGCACTACCCCAAGAAAGGACCAAACTCTGTATCTGGAAGGTATAGGTTAAAAGAGTGAGATGAATGTACTAGAGAAAATTAGGGCTTGCCTATCCCAAAAAGGAAGCAAATTCATTGAAGGAAAGAGAGGCCTCTGGTTATGAAATATAGCTCAAAAGGGGGCTGAAATGGGTGGGGAAAAAAGATTGTGTTTATTTTTGCCCAGTGATACATATAATCACAGTGACCAACAGGAATTTATAGTAGAATATTTTCATTACAGTAGCATGGCTGTTACTTGTCTTATCATCATTCATGCACACACTGTCACAGCCAGACATTTAGATCAACCCTTCATTGGCTTGTCTTCATCTAAAAAGGAGCAAACAGGGAAGACAGGGACTGACAGAGGAAGAAATAAAGACTAAAAAATCAGCTATAGATATTAAAAAGGGAAAGGGTAGAGAAACATAGAAGAGAATTGATTTATACCAATTAGCTGCAGTTATCAGATGTGCCTCTTAGTATAGTCTAACTTCTTTTGTCCTGCTGAGAAATCTGAGTAAACATTATGGGTGTGATTAGCTGTGTAGTTAATATATCCAGGCTTTTTTTGTTTTCTGAATTACAGGCAGGGAATTTGAAAAGTAGTACCAGATGGGGTGAATGTTGTATTTGTCATTCTAAAAGTTATCAATGCACTTTTCTATAAGTACTAGTCGTGTCAAGGATTTGTCAAGTAAAGTGGTGGTATTAAATATCCATTTTATTGCACCACATTGAGTCCATCTGTAGAAATAAATCATATTGCTAAGTTTTTGAATCTCCAAGGAATGCTTAGATTTTTATAGTCTCCGGTAGTGTATCTTTAAGTTCATTGTTTAAAATATAAATTTTTGTTTGGTAAATATGTAATAAACGTCCCATGTACTGTATATATCCTGTTATAGACCAGTAAGTCCAATGAGGTAGCAATCACACACATACAATAGCTTCCATTAACCGGTGGGGTTATGTATGTTTTGAGAAGATAATATATATGTATATGTTACAGAATGATATGTAGAGGAGACAATAGTAAAAAAACAGCAGCAAAAGGTTTAAACTTTTCTTGCTCTTTTTGTTAATAGATAAGGGACTTAAAGACCTTCTTGTCTTTATCTTACCACTTGTATTAGAGTTAATAAAATGCCCACATTTATTGACCAGGTAACTGATACAAGTTAGGGGATTCAGTTCCAATAACACTATTGATTTTCCAGTGAGAATACCCCTCCAAAGTTTAATTTAAATCCTTGGAAATGTGTAAGTAGGAGTCCTCTGCTTCTTATGCAAAACAAAGAAAAAGATAAATCCCATTCTTGGGAGACTCTGTTCTTGATTTCAAAATGGTCCCTGGGAAAACCCAGATCTCTGTTAACTTTAAAAATTATTTGCTAAGAGAAAATATAAGGGTGAATGAATAAATGCAAATTGAACCTATCAGTGTCTGGTGGTGGGTAAAATGATAAGGTGGTTTGGGTAATGGGCCAAATGTCTATTTTGTTTCCACAATGAATTGTTTCCATACTTTTGTAGACACAAAATGAAGCCCAGCTTCTCAAAATCTGTGAAAAAAATCATCTATTGGATTGTCTGTTAACTTCCTGATGCTTGTGGTAATGGACTCTTGAAGATAATAAGAACCATTTTTGTTCAGACATAATCCACTGCCCCATTGACTGTAACATAGTGGAACAATAAGATTCAGTGCCTGCCTCTATTGCCGCCTTACCAGGATTATGCTTATAGTAATTTCCATGGCCTCTGCTACAAGTACAGAAAAGGCTGGACACAGTGGAGCATGTACTGCACCACTGATAATCCAATAGGTGCTGTTGTCTGCTCTGGTATATGGTTGTGCCATGTGTTGTGCTTTTATTAAAAGGATATTGCCAAATAACCTTTTATCTCTCTCTCTCTTTCTCTCTCAAATACCATTGTAGAAGCTTTAACATGCTCCCTACCAATTTTGTCCTTTTTCCATTTGATAAACATTGATTTGTTGTCTTGTTTCTAATGGAGCTTGAAATTAACACAACTCTCTTTATTTACATCCTTGTTTGTGCAACCACTATCACCGGTAATTTAACAGTGCAAGAAATACATTATATACCCACACATACACACTCACTTTCCTCCTAAACAACCAATCTGGGAAGAGTGCTAATTAGTTTATTGCTATAACAGAGCCAGAAAGAGAAGACAGGGTATGCAGAAGTCTTACATAAACCAGGCTTTTCTTGTTAATGGTGTAATAGATTAAAATAGATATTTATACATTCCATCCTAATGATGATTAAATAATGTAGCATACATTTTGAGCCCAAAAGGGTTAATATCTTTAGGTATACTTTTTTGTAAATTAAATTTATCAGAAATATTCATAAAGGAGCACTAAAAACAACAGTTAACAAGCTATTAAGTTCAACTGATGGCTGTTAATGGAAGGGTAGAAAAGACAAAGACCTGCAAATAAAACTGATCTAATGAGGAGACAACCTCTATAATATCAAATATCATTTAATAGCCTCCATTTTTAGCTAATATCATGCTGTAACTAATTGGTCAAAACAGTCCCAGAATAATAACACATTGTCAGCACCCCAGAAGAATATATTTTAAAAATTAGCATTTCCACTCAACTAGGCTAAACTTAGACATGGTGTACATTTTTATAGTTTACTTGAGGTCACTTGAGAAGTAATCTCTTACATCAGGTGTAAATTTGCCCTGTTAACTCTACTTTTCATCCTCTAAATCAGTGGTGAGCAACCTGCGGCCTGTGAGATAGCAAACTGGCTATCTGGTATGATTTTTGCAATGGGAAATCTTTAAAAATCTCTTTAGAATATTTTTTTAAAAACTCTATTACTTTGTATATTAGAATCCTGGGGGTTTCTTTGTAGGGATGGATGAGCAATTTTGATAAAAAAGCACCAAGCCAAACCTTATCAATCCTTCTAATCACATCATACCATTCTTGGTGTCAACAAACTTTTCATTAAAATTTTCTCCCCTTTTTGTTTTCATTTGGAATTGCCTAATTTTAGCCATGACTAGAGCAGAAATATTAAAATATTGTGTGAAGAGAAACTCTTCTCTTGGTTATATCTGACCCAAGCACAAATATGAAGTACCAGAAATGTCATAACAACCTAGTCTCATAAGATCTCTAACATCTAAAATTCTGGATGCTTATTCAGATCAACTGAATCTCTGAAAATTTAGAGGTTTACCCCATTGCAATCTTTATTTCAGAAAGTACCTAGGGTCCAGTCCAGCAAACACCCATTATTATGAGTCATCTTACTCCCAGAAGAAGTGTCATTAAGTTCAGTGGTACTTTTGTTAATAGGATTACATACTTGAATTTCCAGGACTGGAGACTAAGGGTAGGTCTACACTTACCCGGTAGTTCGGCGGCGAGCGATCGAACTTCCGGGTTCGACTTATCGCGTCTTGTCTGGACGCGATAAGTCGAACCCAGAAGTGCTCGCCGTCGACTGCGGTACTCCAGCTAGACGAGAGGAGTACCGCGGAGTCGACGGGGGAGCCTGCCTGCCGCGTGTGGACCGAGGTAAGTTCGAACTAAGGTACTTCAAACTTCAGCTACGTTATTCACGTAGCTGAAGTTGCGTACCTTAGTTCGAATTAGGGGGTTAGTGTAGACCTGGCCTAAGTGGTTCTATAAACCTTTTCATTGTGGTCCGAATCATGCAATCTTTCTTCAGTCTAAACTTCCAGATGACTTCACTAGGAGTCAGGGCTGCAAGATTCGGCAAAAATATAGAATAATAAAATGAAGGCACATTCAAGGGAGAAATTCTAACGTAGTTTGGGTTGGTACAGTCTTCATTATGTGGTATCAGATTATAAGAGTGAAAATTATTATAAATAAAAAGGTAGCAGGCAGAGAAGTGTGTGTGTGTGTGTGTGTCTAGGATTGGTATTCTCTGCTCATTGTAGAGTGGGATCGGTTGCTGTCACTATTATTAATCTTTATCTTGTGTTGGCACTTGGCTATCAGAACACTGCTGAAGTTTGATGGGGCCTGGAACAAATGATTTTTTATGTCTCTGACCAGTCAAGGAAAGAAGGAAAGACTTTTGTGAGCACAGGGTAAATATACAGCAGAACTTTTATTTTTCTTTAAGCTTTATTTTGTTTTGTATCTGACAGAGGTCAACAACACAGAGAAAGTACAGCCTTTCTGTCAATAGTCTTTGCTCACGATTAGGAATATTTATTTTCATTCATGATTCACAGTTGTTACAGCAATTCAATAAAGCATTCCAATATAATCTTACTCCCATATTATATCAAGTAATTAATAAATAAGGCACAAGAGCATGTGTGCCTTGTTGGGATTGTCATGCCTCAGGTGAGCTGTTAGATTAGAGGTCTAAAAAAATTTTGATCTACTATGTAAATATAATCTTACCTGAGAAATCCAAAGATTGGGCAGAGGTTGACACAACCTTCTAAAAATCTGGCCCTGTGTAAACAAGTAAATGCAATCAGATATAAGGACTGTTCTATACCCGTTATACATTCATCGGAAAGGATATTTGTTTATTCAATAGATAGGTATTATTTTACTATAAACGTGATAGTCTACTGCAATACAAAATAATCTAGGGACGGTCTAATGCCTAAAGGCCCAATTCTGACACCACT
The DNA here is from genome assembly GCF_027887155.1 of Malaclemys terrapin pileata. Lineage (NCBI taxonomy): Eukaryota > Metazoa > Chordata > Testudines > Emydidae > Malaclemys > Malaclemys terrapin. The sequence goes on along the minus strand of NC_071513.1, from coordinate 30,331,794 downwards.
ACTCTTTGCGAATGGTCCCATGGAAGTCAGAGAGACCTCATGAAGTAAGGTTCTACTGAAGGTGAAACAGTTGTGTGCTTAGTGCGCTAAGGATCCTGGAAATCTATAGGTTTTTTTGGAAAATGGGGGAACACTAAAAGTAAAAACAGAATAAGGAAGCACACAATGAAATCTTTTCTTTGTAAGTGTAGCCCTTTTTGCCAGGTGGAGTCAGCAGCAACAAGGGCCAGGTTCAATAAGCAATACAACAGAGAACCGGCTCGAGCTCCCACCCCGTAATCTGGGGAAATCAAATACCACCCATGGATGCCTCTCTGAGGCAATACTTCCCGCTTGCAAGCATGAAGTCTGCAAAAGAACTTTTTATTAAAAGGGGAAAGGAACCCAGCATTAATTTGGGAAAGCACCACAACCACGATTCAAACACATCTGACCATGAGCAAAACACCCATCTCAGAATGCGTGGGACGGGTTTTTATTGTTTTTAATATGTTTTCTCTGTAATGCTTTTACCTTAAGAACAGATTTACTTGCTTAGGAAGAGCTGTGTAGTAACTTAACTATGTCAATCACAGTTTTACTGTTTCTAAGGAGAAAAGTAAGGCAGGCCTGGTTAGGCAATCTCACTGTGCAGCCTGGAAATGCTGTGGTCAGAAAGGAGAGAGATGCACGTCTCTGCCCAGGAGAGATAACAGCTAGGGAGTCAGAAGCCTAAGAGTTGGGCCCTTGCTGGATCATAGAGTGGGAATTCAGGTATGGTTTCCCTGAATTGAGACAGATGTTGACAAATTTAGGCTCTGTTGGGCCAAATTCTTGTAATATTATTGGGAGTCCCCAGATGGCATTTTTCTAGTTAGTCCTCCAAGTTCTGTTTGTCTGACTATATAAGCAATTAGGTCCTGTTGACATGCTAGCTGTTAGTTGTAGTACAGTTCTTTCTAGAAACTATACAGAGACCAGTAAAACTGATTCCCTGAGTGAATCTGACTACAATAATTTCTTAGGTGCTGGGCTGCTTTCTACATGTTATATACATGAAAATAAACAGAAAATGGTTTGCTGGAGTCTGGTGGCCCAGCATGAACTAGGAAAATATGAACCTTTCTGACTGGAAAAAATTCAAGCACCACATATAGCTCATTTTCAAGAGCCCTCAAATCCCCAAGATGAGGAAGAAAAATGATGTTGCATGCTGATGTGTGAAATATGGCAAATAAGTGAACTAAATAGAAAAAAAAGACTAGAGGGCATATTACAGAAGGTTTATGAATATGTCGCCCTCAAAAGTTAACTAAATGTTTGCAAGCTAGAAATTGCATTACAAAGTACAAGGCCCAAGACATCCCAGAGTAAATGTTTATTATTATATGTATTTATGGCAACACCCACTATGGCCTAGGCACTTTCTAAACCCTCAAGGATTGTACCCTGATGCAAGATGTTCACAATCTAGGGACAAAAGAGTTACAGTTTGCAGCATGGTTAATAGTTGCTGATTAAGGACTGTACACGTCCTAACACACACACACACAATTATTTGTGCAGGAGAACATTCAAGGCAGTTTTATCAAAAGTACATGAAAAGCTGATAGTTGAGGGAGCTAAGCTTGATTAAAGAAAGAAGTAGATGTTGCTAGAATTCATGAAATGGCAGAAGCCCAGCTAAATCTCTGTCTAAAGAAAAGGAATAATGGAGTCTTGCTTTCCCTACAGTCAAAAAAATATTACCTGGTATCAGAACCATAAATTCCAAACTCAGGGACTCTTCACTATAAACATCTTGTCTCGACCCACTTCTTTTTAAATCAGGGGACTGGTAGCTTGAGCACTTCTGGTCATCGCTGCTGCCATAGTATCATAGTCTTTTATCTGAGAACTACCTAGTTCCAGTCACCATTTCAGAAAATAATATTGTAAAACTCTACTTGGCGTATCAGAAGGAAATCAGAACAGACTAAGTGAATAAAGTATCATTTATTTAAAAGGTTAAATAAACTATATGTACTTCCCTTGAAAATAATTCAGAAGAAAGTATTATGAGATTATATAAACTACTGGACACACACTAAGCACTACTTTAAACAGTGAAAAAGACAGGAAATGAAGAATTTATTTCTAAAGTCCTTTACATAGCACTTAGTTTATATCTCTACTACTGTACTGGAATAACTAGAATAAATAGTTTTTAAAAATGAGAAAATTATCTAGAGGTTAAATATATTTTCAGATGTAACTATTAAACTATACAGAGCCATTCTTAACGGGTCACATTCACCCCGGTGTATTCTTCAGTAGAATTACACTAGGGATTAATTTGGCTCAATACTCTAATATTAATGGAGTCTATTTCATTGGCTGCTGATATGACATTAAGTGAATATTCAAGCATAATAAAAAAGTGGAAATAAAACAAAAAAGAGAGAGCGGTGTAATGAGCATAGTGTCTGCTATGAGTTCTATCTAGTTCCTTTCCAGAGGTTCTGAATCTTAGCTAAAGTCCATCTAGAAGATTTTATCTGAAATTTCTATAACTGCTAAACTCCCTGTCTCTTGGCAACTATCTACTAGAATCACAAAGCACTGTAGTTCCTCTATTCAGCATGCTATTGCATGAAGTTCTTGGAAAGGTCATCTTCTTGGGCAGTGAGTTTTCTTTCCTCCACCAGTGGAACTGTGCTACAGGCCTCATAACAGAAAACATGCTAGACAAACTGTAGTCCTCATTTGTAGCAGAAGTCACAGAATCAGCCAAAGTAGGCCCAGAAGTGTTTTGCTCTGATAGGAAGAACCACAGCCAAGGTGATCAATGCCTATACCAGTCTCCTGCACAAATATTTGTCCTTTCTTGCACCCTGGTGTACAAATTGTCCCGAGCCCAGCCACGTTAGTGGGATGAGTAATACACTTCTTCCAAATGATATTGCACATGTATCAGAGTTATATCCTATCTTATCAATAGGAAAAAAAAAAAAACTGTGCTGTCACAGATACCACTTTGTAATAACTGGACTAATGCTGGTTTTTAATGGCAGACACTGCACATTTAATTTTTTTTCTAATTGTGCTGCTTGTTGTTTGTTCTTTCAAAATCTTATTAAGGGAATAGTTCTTGAAGTTAGTGAGAATTCTACCTGTTTAAAGACTTTCCCTTCAAGCTTTATGACCTTAAAATTGTCCTTGCTATGGTAGATCCCTTCAATCCCCAAAGGTTTTTTCAGTTGTTTTAAGATGATGATAGCTTATTCTGCCTATTTCCCTGAGTACTTTGAGTCCTGCGATATGACCAATAAAATCATCCAATACATTTTAAAATACTCAATATTGTTTTTAATTTTTGCCTAAAAAGTGAAGCTGTGTGTGTTACAGCTACAGTGGCTTAATTTCTTAAATAAGGGCTCAGGTTTGTTCATGCTTTTTCTATCGATAGAGAATCCCTATGAGCAAGGGGGATGTGTGTGTCGCACACGCACACACATCATAGTGGACTTGTCCATATGCACTTTATTTATTCTGTTCAAATATTTTATTAACTAAAATATAAAGCATGCTTTGAAAACTAATTCAATTTATTATTAATTTTGAGATTGTAGCATTTGGTTTGCAAAAAGGCTTAAGTACTTTAATGCCTAAAGTATGTTTATTTTTTAGTAGAATGTTAGTAAAAAAAAAAAAAAAAGCAACTGCCAAAAGAGGAAAATCTCTCTACAGTTCTCATTTCGATTAATTAAAAGAGCTGTTTATTACAGAAACATAAAACCTTAAACTTATAACAGTTGTTCACTGCAATAATATCATCTTCAAATTCAAGCTACTGTTGAGTATCAACATTTGTAATATTTCTCTTCAACCTGTGTATGGATTTATAACAACCAAAAGTTCATTTCAAATATAAGTCCTGACCCAGACAACGTAATATGATATGGTAGAATCGTTTGAAAGGATAAATTGAAACCTATACTAGGAATAAAAACAAGCTACATGGAAAGCCCTGACTAATAAGTAGGTTGTTTTCAGGCACTTGGCCTGTAATATTTTAGCACTTTTTTTAAACCTTCTTTTCCATTATTTTTATTTCTGTTTTTTTAAAAGAAAACCATAAGGTTAAGCTCAGTAAAACTTTTGTTTGGTCATCTTAAATCAACTTTTTCCTGCTAATAACTGAAGATGGTCCACTTGCTATATTTGAGCAACTGTTTAGTGGCACAAAGTTATTTTCTCCAATTTCAACCTACATTTGATTTTTGATATTAAGCATTATTTGTGCTACTCATAAAGTTCTTTGCTATAAACGTAATTCTTGTGCATTTTTTTATTAACTACTGTCCTGAAGTAGCATGTGTTTCTCTTTTGTTGATTAGGGAGATTTTGAAGTGGTGTTTGTAATTAGGAGTGTCAAACCTGATATGAATGCTAAACTCATGTGAAAATATTTGATAATTTGCATGAAGGCTAGAACAATGTATTTCATCATGTTGAAGACTACAGTACAGTGACTGCAGGGTCCAGTCCTACTTCTGTTGAAGTCAGTGGGGAGAAAGAACTGGGCTCTTTATCCCTAGCATAGTTAAGATTGTTACCAGATTTGTAAGTGGGCAGCACTTTGTACTGAATAGATTGCCCCAAATTAGGTATATGAATGTACTCGAAAAGGCTAGGACCTATCAAACTCTGGCCTGTTCTCAAGGATTATTTCTACAGTAATTTGGAAAACTACTGTACATTAGTTACTTCTGTTAACCAGTGTTATTATGTTGACTGTGTGGTACTTAAGTATAGTCCGTCTTCCTTCGGCATATAATATTATTACGGTTTCTTTTATATTTGCATAAGTAACGTTATTTTTTGTTTTGGGCAGACTTGGATTTGTAAAAATAATAAATATCTATAACAGAATATTCTTGAACAAAAACATTTAAATCAGCTATCCTGTTCTTCTGTTGGACTCCAGGGATGATGTCCACAGGCAGGGCCGGCTCCAGGCACCAGCTTACCAAGCTTACAAGCAGGTGCTTGGGGCGGCCACTTCGGAGATGGGTGGCATGTCCAGCTGTTCGGCGGAAATTCAGCGGACGGTCCCTCACTCCCACTCAGAGCAAAGGACCTCCCGCCGAATTGCCACCGCAGATCGCGATTGCGGCTTTTTTTTTTGTTTGTTTTGTTTGTTTGTTTTTTGTTTGTTTGTTTGGCTGCTTGGGGCGGCCAAAACCCTGGTGCCGGCCCTGTCCACAGGAGCCTACAATACTTTCCTTTCTGTTATAAATATGCAGTTGACCTATTTACATAATGTTAGGAAGAGAAAATGATAAAAACAAACATATTTGTCTTTCTGGAAGGGTTGTGTGAGAAAATCTTATTTATTTCACTCTCCTTTACATTTCCTATTCACTTTTAGAAACTGCAGATTGAGGCAAGCTTCCTTCAGCAGGGGATGGCTGTTTAAGACTCACCCTAGAAGCCTTCATTGCTGATCCTCGATCAGTGGGACAGATGAGTCAAATGCAGTTATATGAGGCAGCTCTTCCACCTACCACTAAGGTGCATTGCCTCAGTAGAACTCTCAGGATGTGTAGGCCTGAGAAGTTAGAGAATGCAGTCCAATCTTTCTCCACTGGCATCAATAGGGGACTTACAATTGATTTCAATAGGCACAGATTCAGGCTTTGGATAAGGAAACTGAACACTGGAGTGCATAGCACTTTAGAAATAATAACATTTTAAAAGAGACAGTTCCCAGCCCTGAAGAGGTTACAGTCTGACCCCTCCCCCTCCCCCCAGTTCTAGAAAGGCTTCTGGATGGTAAGCTCACTCACACTTAGGAGTACTTGGGAGGTGTGGAACACAACACAAGTAAGGGGTTAAAAATATGCACAACAGGGGGCAGAAGAAACAAAGAACAAATTTCTTTGATTTTCACCCAATCTTATGTCTCTATTATTATTTATTATGTTTATTACAGTAGTGCTTGTGGCCCAGACAAGATCAGGGCCCCATTGTGCTAGACACTGTATAAACATAGAGTAATAGACAGTCCATACATTGAACAGCTTACAATCTAAATAGAAAGGACATACAAATGGTAGGGGAAAGGAATATTACATACATAAAGAGAATGATGGTTTGTTGGTTTAGACCAGGGTTTCTCAATCTGTGGGTCAGGACCCAAAATTGGGTCTCCAGAATGTTTGAAAGGGTTGCATGGCAGCTCCTGTCCCATAGAGCTGACTGGGCTTGTCTCCCTGCTCCAGGCACTGCAGTGTCTGGGGTCTGAGTGCCACTCAAGTCTGGTCCAGCTGTCATGATGATGGGAGCCGGGCAGGCCAAATTTGAGTGAGCAGTACTGCAACCCCATGAGCCAGGTCACAACTCCATTCACACAAATTTGGTCCATTCGGGGGGATGCAGCCAAACCCGAGTGGTGCTACAACCCTGAAGGTTGCAATGCCTGAGTCGGAAAGCCAAGCCCAGCCAGCCCCACAGCACTGAGGCTGCAGGAGCCACCACTGTGGGGTGAGTGCCAGGCATGACCCAACGCTCCCCCAGGGGACAGGATCTGGCCAGGGTGGACCATAACTAAGGCGGGGTGAGCAGGGCAGCTACCTCCATCCCCTAACTCACCTCAGTGCGCCACCCAGCATGTCAGGGTTGGAAGCCACAACTAGAAAATGTGAGGGGGGGGAGCATGTGAACTTGTATGCCCCTCCCCCCAAATTAAATGGATTAAAAACTGGCTAACTGATATTTCACAAAATGGAACTGTAAATGAGTAATCCTCTTTGATCAGGTGTGTTTTTAAGTGGGGTCCCACAGGGACTGGTGGTTGGCACCATGCTATTTAACATTTTTATCAGTGATAAAGTTTGCAGATGATACAAAGGAAGTTGGGGGACTGTAAATAAGGAAGAGGACAGGTCACTTGTACACAGCAATCTGGAGTAACCTGACTGAGGGACTGGATAGTCAGAAAAGGACAGAAGTTGCTCTGTTTGGCTTCTTTGGCTATTTTTCACCAGTTTAAGATGAAGGAACCTGCTCCAGGAGCTGGATGGGGCACCTCTCTGAACATAGATTGTATCCCAAGGATTATTAAAGGAAGGGTGAGCTGGAGAGGAAAAATGTGTGCAGAGTTTATTACTTTTGTATAGATCTATGTATTACACATGTGATTAAGTAAAGATCAACAGTGTTGTAGAACTCTGTGTGAAGCGTCCAGGTGTGTTATGTGCTATACCTACCATGTGCTCCCTGAGAGAGTTAAACTGTAATCCAGAAGGCTCACACCTTTGGTGGAATTCTGGAAGATGATGTGTTTAAGATACAGGGGCAATATGAGGAGTCAGCACTAGTTCTAGGGGCTAGGCAGCTGGGGTGCGTAGTCACAGCTCTCAGATGGGAATGCTAAATACTGTGTCTGCACTGTGAGTGTGTCCAGGGACCCTGGCAGTCCAGAGATTTAAAGCACCTGGGGATCCAGAGGCTGGATTCTCCTCACAGCAATCTGGCAAGCCACCAGTAGGTGGAGTCTGACCCAGTCTGGGACATTTGTGATCATCTGTTCTGATCTGTGTAACAATGGTTTGTTCTGCCCTATAATCTGTGGAACTGTGCATTCTGCTCAGCATTGGATGGGGCTGGTCATAGACCCCTGATTCTGAAGGCCCTATCCAACATAGTCAACACAATCCAGATCACCCCTAAAACCCTGGTCAAGACCTGTCTTCAGCTGCTGGGGCCTATGGCAGCTGATATTTTCATTATAGACCATGCAAGACTGTGAATGTGATGCCTTCAAGGGTGGATCAGGACTGTTTATTCACTGAACAGACACAGTCTAACTACACTAATTTCCATACCCACCTTCATGAAGAAATCTCTCAATTGGTGGAAATACCCTCACAACATTTGTACAGGACTTCCTTTCACCTGCCCTCACCCAGCAGTTACCATAATGACAGATGTATCCTTGTTGGGGTGGGAAGTGCATCTAGACACCCACATGGCCCAGGGCAGGTGGACACCTCAGGAAACCATTCTGCACATCAACCTCCTGTGAGTCAGAACAGTCAGCTATGCCTGTCTCCATTTTCTACCACTAATCAGGGGCAAACATATAAAGGTCATGACAGATAAGGTATCATGAATGTTCTTGATGAACTGCCAATGAGGGGCAAGATCCCCCTCCCTCTGAGCCAGAGCTGTCAAACTTTGGAATTGGTGCATGTACAATCAGATCATCATCACAGCAGCTTACCTCCCAGGAGTTCAGAATGTGACCACAGATACACTCAGCAGGCACTTCTCTCAAGACCATGAGTGGGAGATAGATTCCATCATACTTCAGCACATATTCTGGCAATGGGGCACCCCTCAAATAGACCTGTTTGCCACAGTGGTAAACAAGAAATGCACCCAGTTCTGCTCCAGACGCAGGCTGAGTAATCGGTCCTTGGGGGATGCATTTCACCTTCAATGGTCATCGGTTCTAATATACACATTCCCCCCAACTCCTCTAATATCCATATTCCTACTCAAAATAAGAAAGGACAAAGACAGAGTTATTTAAATAGTCCCAACCTGGCCTAGACAAACATTGCTCCCTTACCTGATACAGCTAGCTGTTCATTCACTGATCACTCTCCAAGTAGCTCCTCATCTTCTCTCTCAGGAATGCAATCTTGGGGTTCTCTGACTCAAAACATAGCTGGTCAGTGGTTAACAGGATTAGAAACAACCTGTTCAGAGGAAGGAAAAAGAGAAACCATGTACCTGCTACACTTACTTACAAAAATGGACAAGATTTGCTTGCTGGTGTGACCTCAAACACATTCCACTGCCAACCTCATCACTGTCAGACATACTGGACTACATTATAGAACTAAAAAACAGAGTGCTGTTTCTGAATTCCATTAGAGACCACTGGCAGCAATCATAGCTTTCCATTCTTCAATAGAAGGTTATTCTATATTTGCCCATCCAATGGCAGTGAGGTTCCTCAGAGGGCTTGGAAAGCTATTTCCACCAGTCAAATGTCCTCCTCCAGTTTGTGACCTCAATCTGGTTCTTAAATGTCTTTATAAGATCTCCATTTGAACCGATGTCTACCAGCTCATGCCTCCATTTGTTGATGAAAACAGCATTTTTGGTAGCCATTGTGTCAGCTCAATGAATTGGGGAGATAGGGGCCCTTCTGGCATACCTCCCTTTCACAATATTTTCAAAGACAAGGTCACATTATGATCACACCCCAAGTTTTTACCAAAAATATCTTCCGATTTCATATTAACCATCCCATTCACCTCCCTATCTTCCACCGTAAACCTCACCTGGACAAAGATGAGGCATCGTTACACACACTTGATGTCAGGAGAGCCCTGGCCTTGTATCTTGACAATACTAAACCATTCAGAAAGACTCCCAATTTTTTTTTTTTTGGTCTTGATCACAGACAGATCAAAAGGGTTTGTAATCTCTAAGGGTATGTCTTCACTACTGGCCGGATCGGTGGGCAGTGATCGATCCAGCGGGGATCGATTTTATCGTGTCTAGTCTAGACACAATAAATCGATCCCTGAGCGCTCTCCCATCGACTCCTGTACTCCAGCTCTGCAAGAGGCACAGGCAGAGTCGACGGGAGAGCGGCAGCAGTTGACTCACCGTAGCGAAGACACCACGGTAAGTCGATCTAAGTATGTTGACTTTAGCTACGTTATTCACGTAGCTGAAGTTGTGTAACTTAGATCGATCTCTCCCCCTTCTCCCCCCACAGTGTAGACCAGGCCAAAACAAAAACTCTCCAAGTGGATACCCAACTGAATTAGCTGTTGCTAACAATCGTGTAATCTCCAGGCACCCTCGTACATATGAACTCATTCTATGAGATCTATTTCCACTTCTACAATCTTTCTCAAAAATGTTCCCATCATTGAAATACGTAGAACCGCAAGTTGGGTTTCTGTACATACCTTCCTTGAGCACTATGCAATAACTCACAATTCAGCTTCCAATGCTGCATTTGACTCAGCTATACTTTCTTCAATATTGGACTTGACTCCAAAGCCCCCTCCTCCTTAAAGGGAACTGCTCAGTTGTCACCTGAGTGAAGCACCCATTGGGACATTAATCAAAGAAGAAGAAATGGTTACTCATCCTGTGCAGCAACTGTGCTCCTTCGAGATGTCTCCCCCTATAGGGGCCCCACTACCCGCCCTCCTTCCTCTCTGCTTCAAAGTTCTCTGCTATGGAGCTTCACAGTAGAGAAGGAACTGAAGATGGTTCACCCACGTAGTGCTATATAACAACAGCACGGAGCACAAGACTGAGTAACACACATGCATGGACCGAATGGATACTGCTATGAGAAATCTCCAATCAAAAGTGCATGGGGCGCAATTGCACCTAGAGTGGAGCCACCATAGGGGGACACATCTCCAAGAGCCACAGTTACTGTACAGCATAAGTAACCATTTCTTTCTTGCACTGTGATTCTTTTGGAATTAGATGTGTTTATATATAGACCCCAAAATTGCAAATACTTATTTGTATGAGTGACTTTACAGATGTCAATTGACACCACCTCATCAATTATTGGGAGTGGATGTCATCCACCCTGATCGAATTGGCCCTGTCAACACTGGTTCTCCACTTGTGAGGTAACTCCGTTCTCTTCATGTGTCAGTATATAATGCCTGCATCTGTAATTTTCATTCCAGGCATCTGAAGAAGTGGGTTTTTTACCCACGAAAGCTTATGCCCAAATAAATCTGTTAGTCTTTAAGGTACCACCGGACTCCTTGTCATTTTTACACATGGGAGCAGGTCCCTGAGTAACTCACGTGTGCAAGTGTCTGCAGGAGCAGGGCTTTAATAATAATATGTTTGTATATGATATTTTACCAAGTTTAGTTTGACTGATTGTTTTTATTTGTAATTTACCTAGTTTTCTTTTGTGATTGTCGGTAACTTCACAGAAACGTTTCTCTATGATTGATTGTTGATCTCCTTCTTGAAAATAATAGACGGAAAGGATGTTCTTATAGCTAAAAGCACAAGGGGCGTCAAGGATAACTGTGTTCTATGTTGGCTCTTTCACAGACTTGCTGTGTGACCTTGGGCAAGATACGAATGTGGGGTGCCTTTTGTTTTTGAGTATTCAACTTGAAACATGATGTAAGGCTATATTTTCAGATGTGCTCCACATCTGCAACCATTGGTGTAAATTAAAATAATAAACAGACCTTGGTGTTTCAAGTAATGTATTCCAAATTAGTGGATACTTTTTGAAAACATAGGTCTTGGTGCCTTAGTGCTTCCTTTTTTCCTATTTGTAAAATGAAGATGATAATTCGTGAGTTTGTGAGGCTTAATTCAGTACAATTTCTAGGCACCTTCATTTAAAGAGAAAATGCCATAGAAGTTCAAAGTTTTATGTTTGTTTTTCCATGTGTAAAAAGTGAAGGTATCTGGCCCTCTACACTCATGTCTCCCATTGACTAAAAGATCTACCTGCCCAGAAGAGTTGCAGCATAAAGCCCTTGCAAAATAATAGTAAACACCATGGAAAATTCTATGAATGAAAATTAAATTGTTTATTAAAGAGAGGGAATTCTATTGTTCATAATGTAGTCATGTGTAGTCATGAGATCCTCTGGCTATGTTGTAGAGTTAAGCAGATTCTAAAATTGGATTGTATTAAGTACAGAAAATGTGAAAATATACAATCTATTCCAAGAACCCACAGCATTGGGGTAAATTAATAGATGAATTTGTACAGTACGTGGTTGAATCAGGGAGGGATATAGTGCAATGTTGTACATTTGCCTAACAACTTGTTCTGAGAGCAAAAAACAAAGTACCACTGTCTGTTTTTTCTTATCGAATGGAAAGAATAACAGTCTCAATTCTTGAAATGTAAACCCCCACATTAATTTTATTTTTTGATATGTCATTGTAATTCAAGAGATGTTTTTAATCTCAGGATTGCTGGGGCACAATAAACCATTTTAAAAGTATTTGGCAAGGATCCCTGTGCTTAGCAACAGTTCCTTTCATTTAAAACTGTTTTTTGAACCCAGCCATTCAAAGCTTTGTTCCACTTATTAAAATAAAGTATCGTACTTCAAACAACTGTTTCAGAGAATAAAATCAAGAGGATAGAGTTAGAACACAATGCACAGAAAATATAAAAGTGAAAAATACAACTACTTTGTATACATCATGTTTTTCATTAAGAGGAATTATAAAAGTACAGAATACTGCTTACTTTTATGTGGCTTTATCAGGATGTCCAATACTCCCCATTCTTTTTATAACGTCTTGAAATTCATTATGCGATTTAATTTTAATTGATTTTTTATTTTGAATGAGTGATTTTGATTGATGAGATTTTGGTGTATTTTCCAGGTATAGAAGTGATGTAAAACACAAAAGAGAAACTTCAACACAAAATATAGTATAGGTTCCACGTCTTTTGCTGTTGGTTTATATAATTAAGTGAGCTGCATAGTTAATATGTTTGTATATTTTTATATGAATCTCTTTCAAATGCATTCACTCTCTGTACCTACTGTTCAACCTCATTTTTGTTTTGTAGGCTAATTTACACTTCATTTAACATTTTTGTGAATGTAATTTTCATTTTGTTTTCATTCTGTCATAATTATTGTTTGTTTGGTTTTTGCTCTGGAAGCACTGGATAACGCTGACTTCAGGAACAGAATGTAAATGCTCTATTTGCTTGCATAAATAACCCCATGTGATTCATTCTTCACTACGTCCTGTTTCACATGCATTCCTTAGAAAGTAAAGGATGATGTGTAATGCCACACAAAAATCCTGTTCAAACTATTTAGTAAAAGAGTTACACTTTGTTTAGTTTGGATTTACTAAAAATTTAATGTACTGCCTTATAGTCAAATACCTCTTTGGAATTGTGTCTGAATAAGGATAAGGGCCTGATCTTGTGAAGTGCTGATTGACTCAGAGAGAGTCCTGAGTGCTCTCAACTCCCAGTGAAGTGAAGAGAAAATTGACCTAAAGGATGTCAGAATTAGAGCTGTGCTGAGAAAGGTAATTACATTTCACTAAGGATATTAATATTTCAAAATTTGGTTATGTTCAGATGAGGAACAAAACACCAACATTTTGAAATTCTTTTTGAAAGGGAAAGCCTTTGGGTCTGCAACTCCAGGGCAGTCTGCCTGGCTGGCTGTCCCAGGGTCACAGAACCTGTGAGGTCTGGGTCCCCAGGCAGTCTGCATAGAACCCAGCTGAATTCAAAAAGCCTCTGTGGAATGTTTTAATTTAGATACATTGATAAATTCAGATGAAAAACTGTTTCATCAGAATTTCTCTGACCAGCTCAAGTCTGAATCTTCCAGGGGACAGTCAACACCCCACAGAGTAGTGCCCTGAGTAAAGTCTGAAAAATGTGTTCCTCCAGAAGGTAAACATCTGATTTGATTCATCTTAAAGTTGCATATAATCAGAAATGATTTTTCATATATGGCTTTTGTTCATTCTTCAAGAAAAGCCTCTGTTATCAGAGAGTTTGGCTGCAAACATGGTGCTGATAAACCATAATTTCCAGATAGAACATGCTTTGGAATCTGATAGAGTGGGTTAATGTACTGTTCTGTCACCTCTGGGAAAACTCTATTGATCCTGTCCTAAATTACAAATTAAAGTTGAGTTTGTTTTCATCTTTATTCCCCCATGTAATTGTAATCACCCCTCAGAACCACTTTAGCTTTGGCACTCTCCCCTCAAGAGAAACCCAACTCAGTATTGTGATAATGTGCTATCTTTTTGTGTCTTTACAGTACCTAACACAATGGGATACTGATCTGTGATTGAGATCCCTAGGTACTACCAAAATTCAAATTAATAATAAGGTTTCATCAGATCGAGTGAAATATATTGACAAATTTATAGTGGGAATATTTGTACAGCTTGGTATTAGCCACTGCTGTTAGTTCTTCACTCAGCAGCACAGAATCACTCCATTTACTAGAAAAAAATAATTTAGGTTTCCCCACATACTAAGAGTAGGAGTATCATAAAAATCTTAACAGTAAGACTGGGGAAGATTTTTAGAACCGGCCTCTGAAATGCTGCCAGTTTGTTATTCACAAACGGACATTCAAACATGGAAACCAAGGAGTTAAATATCTGCCTATACCATTTGGGTGCACAAAAGTAGGTTTTCGCACTAAACGTACAGGTGCACATTGAGGCAAGGTGAACATTTGTCTCATATGTTTGTAGGACAATAGCCTCTTTTTTCCCCCTAAAGATATTCTTTACCCAAAACTAGTGCAGATGGATAACCCACAGGCATACTGGCAAGAGAAGATATAATACAGGGAAAGGTTTGGAATAGTCCTGCAGAAAGACAGTGCTCACTGCAGAACTGCAAGATAATTCAATGACTCTCACTGTTAATTTTAGTTTCTCTGGGATTGGAATTATTTTTTTCTGCAGCACTGAAAGATTTTTCAGCTCCTCTCATTGACTTCAATGGAGCTATAACAATTGACATTAGCTGAGGATATGCCCTTCCAGTCCTATGCTGGAATATTACAGACAAGGAAACATAGCTATATCATTTTATTGTTCTGATCCCTTACATGCCATTTCATGTTAATGCCTTTACTCTTTTTATTTTCCAATGGCCTTGCTCACAAGGCTTCTAAACGACCCTATTCAAGATCCAGAGCTTTCTCTTTGCCTTTTCTTTTGGTTCCCTAAGCACACCAGAGAATGTCATGTAGATTATTAAGTGTATTTCTTATTAATTTTGACCACCCTGCCTCTGACAATTGATTATAATCCCAATTATCACATGTAGGTTTGTGGATAGATTCATTAAAAAGAGTTTAACATAATGTAAAGCCCACATGAAGAGTTTTCTCTGTGTTAGTACTTACTATTACATGCATTTCTAGTGGTGCCCATCACTGTAGTTTCTGCATTTTAATCTCTGGGCACCTTGTGGAAAAAAACGTTATTTCCAGGATGTTAAAATGCTAAATATATTCTGTTATGTTTTTGTATCTTGTATAAATGCAGCTTTTTTTATTATTATTTTTACAAACCAAATTGGTAGCTTTGACATTTATTGGGCCCCCATATTTTTCATTTATATTCTCCCTTGTCTTTGCCATCTGTTATGATGGTAAATAAGTTTTAAGTGAGCTATATCTTCCTCAGTTACTTTTTCTGCAAAGTTTTTTTTTTTTTAAAGTTGCAGTTGGATACCATATCTGAAGTCACAGCTTGTCTTCAAATATTTAGTAGAGTATTCCTCTGCCAAGGGATATCAATCTGCCATTTCCATTACTTACACTATAATTAAATATTATCCATTCCTTTCTTTCATATGTGGATGTAGAGGTTTTTAATTACTATTATTAAGGAATGAAGATCATCCCCCAGCATTTTTCCAGTTTGCAGGGTGTCGAAGTGGTTGCCTGTTGTAGATGACCTATAATTCTCACTTTTGATGCAAATTGTTCAGTTGTGTGGCAAGTAGGTATCTTTTTTTTTTAAAGAGAGCAGCAGTGATTTTATCTTCGTGTACATTTCCCCCTAAGAAATTTAGTAGGTAACTTCTCTAGGCAACATGGTACATTTCAGTATATTTACTATCTATAGTTACTTCTTATCATAAGTGTATGCCTCTGGAGACTTCAACATACTGTACCAGAGGAGAGCTCTGACTCAGAAGTCAACATTACTCAGGAATGTCACTTTAATTTCATTTCTTTACAGAGGAAACTTTATATATATACCCTGGTTTGCTAGTTTCCTTTATTACAGCCTTTTCTGTGGATATTTGTGACACAGAGACTTTCTCTTAGTCCTTTGAGGATAACAAAGTAAAATGGCAGATGGTTTTGCTTCCTTCCCTAGTAATACAATAAATGCTTCCTTGAAATTATAATTGGGTTCAAAAAAGAATTAGATAAGTTCGTGGAGGATAGATCCATCAATGGCTATTAGCCAAGATGGTCAGGGACACAACCCCATGTTCTGGGAATCTCTAAACAACTGCCTGCCAGAAACATGGAATGGACAACAGGAGATGGATTACTCGATGTTTGCCTGTTCTGTTCATTCCCTCTGAATCACCTGGCACTGTTGGAAGACAGAAAATTGGGCTAGATGGACCATTGGTCTGACTCAGTATGGCCAATCTTATGGTCTTAATTTTTTCATGAGCTATCTCCTTTTGACAAGGAAAATACTTAAAGCTCAAAGTACCACTAGTAGAGCGCACTGCAGATTTTTCATGTGGCATATTTTTTTTTTTTTACATTCTCATAAATTGTTCAAGTATTATGTGTTTGCCAAAGAAAAAGTAATTCTAGCCCATGAGTTTCCCAAAGTTGTCAGCAGACATGCTATGATAAATTGGTAATCATAGTTGCTCCCTCTTCCTCCTGCCCCAGCCCCTTAACCCCTAATGTTCTTTGCTTTCATGGCCTTTCAAGTCTGGTTTATAACAATATCCATGCCCTAACATGTCTGTCAGCTTCCTTTCATTGATACTTGTGTGGCGTATAGCGTCAATGGTTCCATGTATATTTGATAAATTTAGAAATCTGTTACATTCATCAGTTGCCTCATCATGTGGTTGCAATGGATTTTTTGTGAAAATGGTTCCTAAAAGAAAAATATTAGATGAGCTTTAGCTTTGCAAGGCTCAGAGGAATTGGTGTTTGCATTCTGACTTATATGTAAGGTCCCATGTACTATGTCTCACATAAGACCTATATTATGCAGAAAGGCATTCTGATTAAAGAAAGAGGTTCTCTAGCATTAAAATAAAGAATGTGTGCTGCATTGTTTTAAGCAAAAAGAAAACTGATGAACAATTAAGATTAACCCTTTTGTTTGTAAAGAAGTCTCACTATCAATTTGGTATTTATTAGCTTTCTACTATAGCAGTAAAGCTTTATTATTATTTTTATTAATGCAATCACCATTTTACCTTTTTCTACCTGTAAATGGAGTAATTGCACTTTTTTATGCTTTTCAAGTGAAATATTAAACTAATTTCATAGCAAATTCTGAAAGTTCATTCTCTTTCAGTATCAATCTTTGTTTTCCTTTTATTGCAGAATTATACTTACAAATAACATCATATCAGAACAGTAACATAAAAATATAGCTAATGCAATGTCATATCATAGTTACAGGTTTATTGAGTAAACATTTTATTTGAAGTAATATTCTACTAGCTTACCTATTATAATATAAAAGTGGCAAGGTCAGAGTTAGTGGCTTAGCTATTCACACCTGGAGAAATGTAAGTCTATTCACTAGTGATCAGTTTGAGGACACAAAACTAATTTCTATTGTAGTTTTTTGTTACTATAGTAACTTCTAAAAAGTATATAAAGGAAGTTGTTTATCTTTTTTTTAAAGCAGGGTCTTGGATGTGGCATTGCTCTTCTGATAAGAACTTATTGTAGGATATACTTTAACAAAGCCAAGTGTTGTTCCACAAAAGTCAGTAATTAGCAGCTCATGTTGGTCTGTACCTGCTACTTCAGAAGAAGGCTCCAATATGCCTACTCCCATATCCTAAGGGGTTAAATTCTTTCCTGGGTAAACCTGTGTGACCTTTTGTGGTAAGAACTCCTCAGGTTTCAGGGTTCATGGACAGAACTCTGCCCAGGTTCAACTGATAATCATTACACTTGGGGATAGTCACTTGAGTCCAAGCCCATCCAATCCTCAGGTCCAAGCTCAGGTGGCTAGCCCAAGCTACCACTGATGCTTCAACATCCACACTGCTATTTTTAGCTTGCTAGCAGGAGCAGAGCTAGCACAAGTATGTCTATTTGCACTGGGACACTCACCTCCCAGCTGCGGCGTAGACTAAATTTCAAATTAATCTGAGCTCAAGTTTGCCAAACATGACGCTGGACATTCCCTAGTACTACTACGTTTTCTGGAGTGAATCTGGAGGAGGTAAAGGATGCAGCCAGAAGTAGCCTGTTTAGCAGCAGAATTTAGACTCCTGCTGCAACAAACAAGGGGAGTACTGGCAAGCATCCTATTCAGCTGATGAGGATTTCTATAGACTGTGGGGACTGGAATTAACTTGCTTTCCCCTCCTGTTTTAGAGGCCAGTCAACTGCTTTCCAAAGATAGACAGACAGTAGATAAAATATTATTGTAGCATCTAGGAGCCCCAGTCTTGGACGAGGAAGCTGTTATGCTGAGACTTTAAAAAGTGACCAGTGGTTTTGGGTGCCCAACTTGAGATCCCATAAATGGGCCTGATTTTCAGAAGGTAGATGCTTAGATATGGGATTTTGCAGATCATTGTCCACATTCTGCCCTAGCAAAATTTTATATGGTTTCCATCTCAAACCTGGCAAAAATGTATGGCTAGCTTTCACTTTCAGTATTTAATGTTTATTCAAACATGAATCTCAAAGTGAAATTAGGTAATTTGGACTCATGTGGACTGAAACTGGAAAGAAAATGTTCCCACTACAGTGGTGAAGGCTCTGGCCCAGGACTCAGGAGATTTGGATTCAGTTGTTGTCTCTGAAACAGACTTCAAGGTAACCATGGGCAGGTCTCCTTATGCCTCAGTTTCCCATCTCTGAAATGTGACAGTCACTTCCTTTCCACCACCCTTTGTCTGTTTTGGCTATTTAGATATAAGTCCTTTTGGACAGAGGGTGTCTCGTACTAGATGTGTGTTCAGAACCTATCACAATAGGGCCCTGATCTCAGTTTGGACCTCTGAGTGCTACTGTGAGAGTTAATAAAAATAACTGACTGCAAACCAACCCGTCTGTCACAGAGCTCTATTCCTCTTTCCCTGATGATGCCCTCATTCTCTGAGTGGGAGATTTGATGATCCCTTCCCTCTCCCTTGCATAATTGCAAATATGATTATTCGTCATAATATTATCCAGTCACTTGTAAAGCCAAGTATAATATTTAACTCTGATAGATCAACCACATAAATATACAGAGCTGATTTGTTTAACAGCTATCCATCCCTATTCTTAATCACATGTACTGTGCTTCACATCGTACTATTGCCAACCTCAAGCTTTCAAAAATCATGAGGTAGAACATGATTTTTTCTTTTAAAAAGGGTTCTTTTTATTTCTTTCTGGGGCTAGAAACTGACTTTAAAATTAAATCTAAAATGAGATTCTCACTTAATCCCCTGACTACAGCAGCTGAGGCTTTAAGAAAAACACCAACTATTGCAAGTCTAACAATAAAATTACAAGAGTTGGCAACACTACTTATTGTTTAAGCTGGATACATGTTAAAGTTTTGATTTTTGAACGTTGATTTGTCTCAGTTACATCAGACTGAAGAGAACTTCAGTTAAAGTAGTGAGATTGTACAGATGTCATTTAGGATGAATTTTAGCCTGCACAATTTTTTATAATTGGCAATGATGTAAGAGAAGGAAAGAGCCCAGCTTCACTTTCAGAGCCCAGGCTTGAGCCTACAGGGCTGGCATTAGAAAAAAAAAATGTTTTACTTGCACATAATCTGGATAGCACTGAGAGGCAATAAAAATGGAGCCATATAATGTCATTTTTAAGTTGTGTAATGTAATGGAACAATATTTGAGTCATGTGGCCAGGTGCCTTAGGCGTATGCAGCATACGCGGCTGTGTTGGGCACCTGAAAATTTGGGGCACCCCGGGGTCTTCATGTCCACCCTCCTACCTCTTCCTATCCCTGTTCTGACCCTTCCTGTAGGCTCCCACCACAGCTGGCTGCTGCATCCTGGTGAGTCTTCCTCTGGAGGAGATCTAGTACTTAAAAGTGAAAAAGCCTTCCAGCCTGCCAGACCTATTAGCACAACACTGAAACTGTTAAAGAGCCATTCAAGTGGAAATGAAGCCATTTAACAGGCATTTGCTAACCCCCCCATATATACTGTCCGTTTCTGAATTTACTGACAAAAACAGTTGTGCATTGGTGACATGCAAGTGGGATGCCAGCAACCACTTCCTCCCCTTGGAAAGCTTCACCCGATTTGCTGACTGGAGGTTAATCCACAGGGCCCAGCTCAACTGCGTCCCACTGAACAGAGCCGTCCACCATGGGAATCAGGACAAGTGATGCAGGAAGTGCAGCTATGCCAACAAGATTCTACCCCACATCCTGTGTAACTGCAAGCCCCATTTGAGAGCTTGACAGCTGCAACACAACACCATCCAAGATCACCTGGCCAGAGCCATCCCGCCATCCGTGGGGAAGGTTGCCATAAACTCTGCCATCCCTGGAACCAACAGCCAACTGCGACCAACGTAGTCATCACCAACAAGGACCAGAAGATCATCATCATGATAGATGTCACAGTACCCTTCGAGAACAGGACCCCGGCCTTCCACGATGGCCAAGCTTGAAAGGTAGAAAATATGCCTCTCTGTCTGAAATCTTGAGAGCTAAGGGTTACCAGGTCCAGACACATGCACTGATCATCGGAGCCTTAGGCACATGGAACCCCAGTAACGAGCGAGTGCTGAGAGAATACAGAATTGGTCAATGCTACGCTCGGCGGTCAGGAAAGTAACAAATACTTTCCTCATGGATTGTAATTTCTAAATAGACAACCTACCTGTCAATTACTGAGGGACAATCTCCACTCATTGATATATTTTGCTTTCCACAACCAAATCTCTGTACAACTTTTCATGAGTGAAGTACCCGAGTATTCAGATTCTAATATCTAAACTGTATTGTTAAATCTATTCACCTAAATGTGGTTTATTGCTGATTATGTACTCTATGTATCAAGTGACTTTTAAAAAACTAACTTTGTATTTGTGGATAATCTAAGCACTATACCCAGATGTACAGACACTCTTTTCCCAACCTATGTATTATATAATTTTTTTACCATTAGCTTTAATAAAAATTTTAAATGTACTCAGAACATGTTAGTGTACAGGTCCTTAGTTTAATATTTGCTTTTAAAATATTTCATTAGTGTGTTACTGAAGATTATAAAATCACATCTCTAAAAAATCCTTGCATAGATTTTTAGATGTACAATCTGAGTATTCATCTTTAGCCTTAAATGCTTAGATCTTCAAACATACCATTTTTTAAATAAATCCTTCAAAAATCACCCTTATCTAAAATACACATGCGAGCCCGGGCTGCTGTCAGGCATAGGGGAACCAGTTTAATAATACTGCATAGGGTCCCATAAATCCTAAGGACAGCCCTGCACGTGGCCTTGACAAAGAGTGCGGTTTAATGGTAAGGATAGATGTCAGAAAGTCAAGGCTCCATAGTTCCTTTTCTTGCTCTTCCTCTGCCTCACTGTGACTTTGGGAAGTCATCTGAATTCCTGCATGCAAGTTTCTTCATCAGTATATGTGTGTAATAAATAGCTTCTTTGCACACAGTTAATATTTTTAAGTGCTTAAATTCCTCAAATGAAAGGCAGCAAAAAAAGTGCAAAGTAATACAATTATAAGCAAGAGTAATTTGCACAGTATTACTACTGATAGTATTACTATCAACTAAAACATTTTAATTTTCCTAATAGATCCTTTGTATGGAACGCATAGTTGCTATAGTCTGTGATTGTGTTCTTTCATCACTGGATTCCCTTTCCAGAGTTGTAGTTTAATCTTTTGAAGATTCTTTTTAGAAATTAGGGAAGATATTTGCAAGTCTCTCTTTCCCCTCTTCCCCTTAAGTCAAAGATCTTTCCAAGGTTAGTTTACTTGTTTTAATAGTGATTTCATTTGCAAAGAAGAAATGTATTAAACCTGCTGTCAATTAGCTGAATTGATAACACCTGATTGTGCAATTGGCGAGATTTTTACAGCTGGGCTTCCTAAATATTTATCATCTCAGTTTAAAGTCAAGAAAAAATAAGTTATGAGGGTAAAGAAACATCAGACATATGTTATGTGTTACCATCTTATTCACCATCGAGTATTTAATAACGATTTTTATTTTTAACTTCATCAAAGAAAGTGGTTTTTTAAAATAAAGTATGAGACTCAACAAAGTCTAATAGACAAAAAAGGGTGTTGTCTATTAGAATAAATAGACTGGTGGATCTGTAAATATCACCTATATCTGGGCTGAACCAAGGGAGAGTGGGGGGTGAAAATACCCACCCCCACCCCCACGGCCTTGCTGTAGCCAGCTTAAAAGTAGAATAAATGGGCTGGAGAAAAGTAATAACAATAGCATTAAAACATCTGAGAATTGATAGACTCTACACACCCAAAAATGAATTTCACAATAGAATGCATTGTTTCTATTTTGATCTCCACCAGTCTTAAAAAAAAAAAAAAAAAAAGTAATATATATGGGCAGGTAGAGCATTCTGTGAAATGCTTTGATCAACAGGAAAACGCTGCTGAAAGTGGTGAGGAAGAGTGGACCAGCACTTAGTGTTCTAGCCCAGGACTTGACACCTGGGTGCAATTCCTTGCTCTACAGCAAACTTCCTGTGTGACCTTTGGCAAGTGAGTTAGTCTCCTCTCTGCCTCAGTTTCCTATCTGTAAAACGGAACCTTACAAGGGCACTGTGAGGCACTGAGATACCAAGGTAACAGGCTGTAAAAATACAGTCTATAGATAGAAAATGTTAACAAACTGAAGGGTTTTAGAAGTGTTGTTATAAGCACTGCCTGATTAATGACTGGAGCAGCTATTATGCTGGAGAACCAACTTAGAAGAACTATCTAGATCAGAGGTGCCCAAACTTTTCCTGTAATCCCCCTCTCCCCCACCACCAGTAATGGAATCTATCCGTGCTCCCACCCGCCCCACCATTACTGCACAGTTGGCTCAGCAGAGGAGCTGATAGCAGATAGGGTGACCAGACAGCCACTGTCAGGGACGGCTCTAGGCACCAGCATTCCAAGCATGTGCTTGGGGCAGCACTTTTCAAGGGGTTGCACTCCAGCTGTTTTTTTTTGCTTTGGCGGCGGCACTCCAGTAAAGCCAGACTAACTTGTTTTTTTCTATACTGTTTTGCACTATTCCCTATTTATTGACTGGGGAAATTGAGATTTCATAGCCCTAATCTTTTCAATTAACAATGGGACTGAAAGTTAAGTAGTGTTCTGAAAAAATAGTTCATTTTGTCTTATCCCTCGATTTGACATGAATTATAACAGATATACCTCTGGCACTTGGTAATTATATTTTTCCACTGTGTGACTCAAGTTCTTTTATTGGACAGGTGATAATTATTTATTTTAACAGGTGAAAATTTAGTATTTTTAGAAGGGGGAAAAAAGAAGAAAAAAAGACTTTAATGTGATGGCTGTAATATAATGGGAACAATATTAAGTATTGGAGGGCACCAAATACAAAGCCCTGGAGGACTCCAGCATAATGCAAGAAAAGGGAGAAGGAAGAGCAAGTGAGAGAAACATTGAAGGAGTGAGTTGGAGAGGTAAAAGAGAACTAGGAGAGCAATGAATGGAGCACACAGAAGACAGGGAGATTAGGAAGCATGGTGATCATCTGTGCTAAATGCAAGAGAGAGATCATGGTGGATTAGTACACAAGAGAGGCCCTTTGATTTGGCCAGGATTTAGTCCTTGGTAATCATAGTAAAAGCAGGTTCCAGTTGTGTAGAGGGGCTGGAACCCAAACTTAAGGAAGTTCAAGAGAAAACCAGAGGAGAGGAAGTCGAGTCAGTGTTCTCAGAACACATACCAAACAAAGGTGTTTGCTGATAAAGGGGAGAAGGGCAATAGAGAGGCAGGTATAGCAGAGAAATGTATTACTATTTTATTATTTTTAAATAAATGGAGTAATGAGTATTCTTTTGAAGACAGTAGTGAATGTGTTATAGAATAGCATTTAGCTGAGGATGGGGGAGAAGGGTGGGGCACCGAAAGGAGGAGAAGGAAATGGGGCTTCCGTGAAAGGATGAAAGATGAGAGGTAAATTGCTGCAGGGCCACTTCAGATATAGAGAGCAGTGAAGAGGGTTGTGCCGCGAGTGTAAGAGGGAGTGAGAGCTTTCATTGAATTGCATTTGTTTTATACTTGCAGAAATTGCCTGGGCAGAGTTTGAGTGGGAAAGAATTTGAGTAGAGAGCTTTAAGTAGAGGAGATGTAAAGGGCATATATATAGAAGTTACCCTTGTTGAGGAAAATAGAGCTGTTTGATGGAGCAGATGCAGTAGAGACCAGCTTTATAGTGGAGGGATATAGCTTGATCCCATGATATTCTTCAGTGGTGCTCACCAGCATGGGAGCAGGAGCATTTGATCTAATTTCTTCATGCCTTTCATCATTTGATATTTTTATTATGTCCCCTCTTTTTCATCAACTTTCTGAAGTAAGCAGTCTCAATCTTTGCAATCTCTCTTCATATGAGAGTTTTTGCAGGCCCCTAATTCTTCTCATTGCCCTTCTCTTAACCCCCTTTACTTCTGCATTAACATTTTGAGACCAGTACAGCAAATAAGAGAGAACCATCAATATATATATAGTGGCAATGTAATTTTTTTCCATATTCTTCATCATTCCATCTGCGTCCGAAATCTTTTTTTTGGTTACAATTGCATATTGAGAGAAGGTCTTTTCTGGCCTACACTGATATCCAGGTTCCTTTCTGAAGTGTATACAGTTAATTTAGAATCCTCTAATATGTATGAGCAGTACAATATTTTTTCCTACAATATAAATTACTTGCATTTATCAACATTGAACTTTTTGCCTATATATTACCCATTCACCTAGCTCGGTTAAACACCTCTGAGGTTTCATGTCTGGCAGGGCCGGCTCCAGGCACCAGCTTCTCAAGCAGGCGCTTGGGGCGGCCGCTCCGGAGAGGGTGGCACGTCCAGGTATTCGGCGGCAATTCGGCGGACGGTCCCTCACTCTGCCGAATTACCTCCCGCCGAATTGCCGCCGCAGATCGCGATCGCGGCTTTTTTTGTTGTTTTTTTGTTTTTTGTTTTGGCTGCTTGGGGCCAAAACCCTGGAGCCGGCCCTGATGTCTTGACTTGACTAACCTAAATAACTTTTTGTAATCTACCAATTTTGTTAACTCACTGCTCACCCCCCTTTTAAATATATTAAATATGAAAATTTAAATAAACAATACTTGCCACAATTAGGCAACTTTATGTAGGGTTCTTGCACCTACTGACAGAATGGGTCAGCTAAAGGGCCTAGACTTATTCTTACCTGTGAGCAGCAGTAGTCACAAACTTATAGTTGTGAAGCGGAAATGTCACTGTTCTTCTGCCAGTCTCAGGCCTGGAGTAGAAGCCACATATATCTGTGGAGCTGGCCTGCACCTAAGTTACAGTTGTGGGTACATTTTGTCCCTCACAACTCTTATAGAGTTCCAAATGCCCGGCCAATTTACTCAGGTGTTGTGAATAGAGGAGGCTAAATTCCACATTTTGAACATATTATTCTCCATCAATGATTTTCTTGCCTTGTCATTTCTTGGATAAGAAGCAATTTTTAAAATGTGTTGTCAGATCCATCCCTTATGCAATAAAAAACTAAAAATCTGTGTCTGATGACATACAAGATGTCCAGATCTGCACTGGCTCATTCTCTGCAATCTGTTTACAAAAGTTAAAAAACACAGCAGAATGGGTTGATGTTTAGAAAGGTGCTTTGTAGAATGCTAAATCATTTGTGAAAAACTGAAACACTAAAAATTGTTTTGTTTCATTAAACAGGAGTTTACTGAGATAATTTGCAATTAAATTCCAAACTAAAAAGTGTTTCCTCACTTCCCTACCCCATTTTAAAATGAATTGCTATTCCTAAATTACAGTATAAAACAAACTTATCACAGAGATATTGTTCCCTTATTTAAAATATGATTAACCAGAAAGTGAGCTACTTCTGTGGAGTTAAAATGGTGTCTGTGTCAGTATATATTAAATATAGAACATTAGAGACGTAATATGTTTGAAAAAAAATTTCCAATAGCATTTGTATTAGTCTCTCACCTAGAATGCCTTTATGCAATTTAAATTCCTTTAAAGACTTCTCTCTATCACAAATATAAATTAATGATCTCATTTAAAAAAAAAAACAGCCAAAAGTTTCAAACTTGACTGCCTTGATGTTAGACTTCGAAATCAGTGGTCTGATATTTTAATCAGTGGTCTCATATCTAAGTACACTTACTGCCACTGATTAAAACCTCTGAAAAACAAGTCACCTATTTTGGTGCCACTTTTAACATTTCATTAAGCTGCAGGCAATTGGAAATTATTAAATAAGTCTTTGGAAGTGCTGTTAATGAAACAATCCCAATTATTAGAATGCATGTGTTTGTGTGTATGCCTCCCTTATCCACTATAAATATTTTGCCATTTCGGTAGCATGGCCATACATTTCTTGCATTATATGAGAGCTGGCTCATCTCCACTTTTTCTCTATGCTATACATAAGGACAATGAAAGGTTTCATGATTGTTTTTCTGTATTCATAAAAACAATCAGCCAAATCCTCAAATAGATGGGAGCAACATGAATTGACACTCGCTCCTTGTTACATGAAAGGTCAATGCAAGACCACTCCCTATTACTTACTGCAATTCATTCCTTGCTTATATGGGCTGTATCAAGGTGCCAATATTTTCTTATTAACCCACTGCCTACTAAAATTGCTGTTTTGATCTGTATGAAACAGATGTCCTGTTTTACAGGTGAATTGATTTTTTGACTAGTGATAGATATAAATCAAACGTTCTGAGGTTCCATCTGGTTGGCATAAGAATAGAGCAATAATACAAAACGTTCTTATGCAAAACATATCCAGATATCTTGATTCTGCAAAATTTAGTTGGGAATCTCACAAGAGCAGGGTTTCTCATGAAATTTCCCTGCCAGAACCAGGAAGTGCAGAGGTACCCCAAAATGAAAAGTAATGGAGAAAAAGTTTTCTAGACAATGTTGAGGATAGCGTGGATATGTATTGGAATGAGTTCACCTATTCCATCTAAACTTGGGACCTGATCCAGCAACTAATAGGACTATTGGAACTAATGGCTGAAGGATCAGGCCCTAGTTAGTTTAGTGTACTGTACTACTGAAACTATAACATGAACTGGTAGAGCTGTATCTGTTGTCTTATTTTTAGTGCTAACAAAAATAAAGTATCATGTCAAATTCTGAAACAAACAAAACAAATGGGCTGTGACACTGCCACTGTAACATCAAAAAATCAAGACATTACCCTGATCTGTTTGGTTAATTAATGGCCAAAATTTAATTGCTAACAGACAAAGCCAACAACCAGTTTCCCGACAATATAGCACGTGCAATGTGTAGTTCTTATGATAGGCATAACATCTTGTCAGACCCCAAGATGACAGAACATAACCATCTAATGTAGAGATAGAAAAGACAAATTAGGACCCAATTAATCCTGTATATTTGCTAATGTTTGATGGATGCTGGTGACGTAAAAGATCAACCTGCCCTGATCATTAGGATTCCCCCATACAAAGAATTGGACTCTGATTATTGATGCCACTAAATTAGATTTTTCAGTGCTATCATTCCTGAAAAAGTGCATGCTGGGTCATGTTCGATGAGATTGTTAGGAGTGCATTTTTTCTTCAATAGACAAATGTAAGATTTGCACTTATTTAGGAGAGTAGAGATATGTCAGACATTTCAGACATTAAAAACTGACCAGAACCCTTCAAACTGAAACAAACTACATGTTTTAAATTTAAGTTTCTACCTTTCACATGTCTCTGCTTGGCTGAATAAATATCTTAAGTTCAAAGAGGCATAATTCAGCAGTTACAATCAACGAAACTGCCCCATGAGCTCTTGCTGGGAGTGGAAATAGTAAAATGCGGAGACAGGCTATTTGAGCAAATTTCCTAACCCAGATGAAACCAGGAGTACTGGAAATTTCATAAAGAAGCTTGTTTTTCCCCAGTTTACAACTTGATTCTCAGACCAAATTGATTCAGATAAGCATCAGAATGATCAATAGTTTGAAATAAACCTGTGAAGAGATCAGCCCACATTTTTGAGTGCTGCAAATTCAGGATTCCCTGCAAAACAATTTGGTTAGGGCCCAGGCATATTTACATTTGTACCACATTTTCATTACAGCACTGTGTATTTTTAACATTTTGTCATTAAACTCCTTATGAAAGTGACTTCTTTTGTCCCTCTTACTTTGCTCCTCTTTCCCTCCCCACTGTTCAGCCAGCCCAGGAGCAACTTCAGCCAGCAAAACCACACCACCCACAAGTACTGGCAGCTACAGAAGCTCAGGCTCCCCTCTCTATAGGTAACAGTGAGGCTCTCCTTCCCACTGCAGTGAGAGCTGAGAGCCCTCCCTCTTCCCAGCTGCAGCAGTGGCTGATCTCGACTCATCCCTTGGCTGACAGTCTCCCCAGGAGCTTACATAGTAGGGAATGGTCTGATGTTGTGGAAAAAACTGACAGTAAGGCATGCAGACTCTCTCTTCTCCTTCCTGGTGGCTGTGGGTGAAGCAATCTGCCTCAACAGAGCTTGTCCCTTGTGGATTTCAGGATCACATGATGGTGTGACATGAGTTTGGAGCTCTAGCCATGAGTTCAATCTGCCTTTTGGTTAATCCAGTCGTGAACCATAGAACCAGTCTGTGCACGAAAATAAGATTTGCTACTCAATATCTCAGCACAAGCCGCTTAATTCCACTTCTCCTGCAACAGGACACAAAGAAGGGGCCTGAAGATTACTCAATCCTGTCCTATCCATAATTTTTTATAGAACTTACTACATTTGAGGGCACTTCCAAGATTCACAGCTTTATCCATGACGATGTGATCAATATTCAAGCATATGAATATTATGCCATATACTTATCCCAATCCAGCACAGGTGACAGCTTGTTACCTGTTAGTCAAGTGAACAAATCTGAGAGTAGATAAATTGGTTGTGTCTCCATCCTGTGAATCAGTGGAAGTCCCTTCTGCACCCATTCTGCACAAACAAGGCTTCCCAGATCTGGGGAGCATGCTTGGATAGGGGATCAGAGCTGGTGAGTAGCACCTACTCTTTGTAACATTTTCCTCTCAACAGCTGACAGATTACATAGTTAATGCTGCTGAGACAGGCATTAATTTATCCATGTACCTACTGTGCCCTTGGAATGGGAGTAAGACAGAGGTCTAGGTTAGGAAGATACCCCTAGGGTGAAATTTGCCTTGCTGAGATACCCACAGCAGAGTTAATGCATTTTAATAGAGATTTCAGTTCCCTATGTACATTGGCCAAACTGGACAGTCACTATGTAAAAGGATAAATGGAAACAAGTCAGATATCAAGAATGGCAATATACAAAAACCTATAGGAGAACACTTCAACCTCCCTGGCCACATAATAGCACATGTAAAGGTAGCCATCTTACAGCAAAAAAACTTCAGGACCAGACTCCAAAGAGAAACTGCTGAGCTTCAGTTCATTTGCAAATTTGACACCATCAGATCAGGATTAAACAAAGACTGTGAATGGCTGGCCAACTACAAAAGCAATTTCTCCTCCCTTGGTGTTCACACCTCAACTGCTAGTAGAGGACCTCACCCTCCCTGATTGAACTAACCTCGTTATCTCCAGACTGATTCTTGCCTGCATATTTATATCTGCCTCTGGAAATTTCCATTACATGTGTCTGACAAAGTGGGTATTCACCCACGAAAGCTTATGCTCCAATACATCTGTTAGTCTTAAAGGTGCCACAGGACTCTCTGTTGCTTTTTACAGGACTCTCTGTTGCTTTTTACAGATCCAGACTAACACGGCTACCCCTCTGATACTCAATTCCCTGTAGTTATTGTAGCAAAGCAATTCCTAAGAATCCTTGGTAGTAACAGAACTGTACTGCTGGGAAATGTGGAGAGCTGGGAGCAGCTCAGACATACACAGATGGAGCCTGGTATCTGCTCTGAGTTTAGGGCTCTGCAGAGTCTCCAGTCCACACCTCTTGCATTATCTGCAAGCCTTTTCCCCCCTGAAAGGAGCATGCAGAGCACACTGCATAAGGTGACCTCAGGGAGCTTAAGGGGGGTTTCCCCCTTGGAATGGAAATATGCCCCTACTGACGCATCTCTTTATCTGAATTTTGTACTTGGGATCTTTATAATTTTAACCTAATATTATCCTTTTGGAGATAATTCTGGTATCCTGTATAGTGCAAAGTATTTTGTTTTTCTCTAGCCGAATAGCTACACAAAAATACACCTCCTTAGTGGATTCCATATGGCTGAGCTGAGGAGAAAACTAACTTAATAAGCTAGTGTAACTGTTCACCGCCTTTTGAATCTTTTCATTAAGCACAAGCAAAAGAAAAGGAATGAATATTCACAAACTAACAGCAGCATTGTGGGCTGCGGAAACAAAATAGTCATTCGATTTTCAACAAGTTGTATCATTCAGAAATCCCTATAATTACTAGCATGGATGGACTCACAGTGTGTCAAAGAATTAAATAATATAATGCCAGATTAATAGAATTTAGTATTTTGTACTGAATATTATTCCTTAGAGAGCTTCTTTGAAATATTACAAAAGCCATCTCTCTTAGAGGAACATCCTGTGTATTTTGTGGAAAACCCGTGTATAAGTAATTTATGGAAAGGATACAGGGATGCATAAAGAAATAGAGAAACAGTTGCATAGATGTTTTTATTGTAAAGGAGAAAAACCATCAATTGCAAATAGCAGACCATAGAGTATAACTTGGTTCTTTAATGTTTTAGCATTTTATATATACTTTGGCGCAACACCTTAAGGTGTTTGTATAAAAAGCACTTTAGAAATGAAAATTGTATTGAGTCAATGATTGATGCACAGATTAGTTACACATTCTTATGTAAAGCACTAGAAGGAGTTTCACATACGTATATACATCACTAAATGGAATATGATTTTTGAGGCTCACACTAGGAGCTTGGATTTAGCAAGTCATATCTGTTCAAGGCCCGTGATCTATTTTTACTTCACCCTATACTTTTACTTTTCAGTAAATGACCTCTCATACCATGTAGATGAATTGCCCAGCTTTGTGATATTTTTAAGACCACTAGTTTGTACTGAGGGGTATATTTCAGATACTACTCAGTACAGAACACCTGACCTGAATATTTAGATCTCATCGCTCCCATGGCAGGCAGTCAAGATAGAGATTCAGAATGTATATTTGTTCCTTCTTTTAACCTACATGTGACCTACCACTGGAATGCTGACTTTTCCCCCCTTCACTATCATTATTCTGTAAAAACATATTTAAAATACTATGACATGCAGCTTTTTCAAAAAGAACAGGTCTCTGTTAACATTGGCCTACAATTTTTGAGAAGTCGTCTGCTTCAGAGCTAAAATGTGCTATTTATTATGTATTTTGATGTGCTGAATTCAAATATGACAATTAAAACAACTGATTGGCTACTGTTTCTAAGATATTTAAGTTTTTACATTTTATGTCTATGTATATTGTGTAGATAGTAGAGTTTTAATCATAAATTGTAAACCTAGGTCTTTTCATGTGTTTATGGTTGCTTTACATGATAATATTTCACCTGTCCTGTTTATCCAACATTTTAAAAATCAGCAAAAGGGTTATATAAATAAAATGTATTATGAAACAAAAGGCAAAAAACTATTATGTACATAGTTTAGTCCTATTCAGTGTCTACTCGGCGCTTCTTGGCTTGTCTCTTGTATTCATTAAATGGAGCATCTCTTGTCACTGTCCAGCAATAGTCTGCAAGCATTGATGGGCTCCATTTGCCCTGATAGAGTTTCTCCATTGTTGCAATGTCCTGGGGAAATCGCTTGCCATGCTCGTTGCTCAGTGCTCCGCAGTTCGGTGGGAAAAAAATCTAGATAAGAGTGCAAAAAATGTATCTTTAGTGACATGTTTCAACCAAAGCTTTTGTATGCCTTGAGGAGGTTTTCCACCAACAACCTGTAGTTGTCTGCCTTGTTGTTTCCAAGAAAATTTATTGCCACTAACTGGAAGGCTTTCCATGCCGTCTTTTCCTTGCCACGCAGTGCATGGTCAAATGCATCATCTCGAAGAAGTTCACGAATCTGAGGACCAACAAAGGCACCTTCCTTTATCTTAGCTTAGTTGTTTCATGTTGTCATAGGTTTCCTTCATATGGACTGCATGACCAACTGGAATTGATGGCAAAACATTGCCATTATGCAGTAAAACAGCTTTAAGACTCGTCTTCCATGAATCAATGAACAGTCTCCACTCATCTGGATCGTGAACGATGTTGAGGGCTGCCATCACACCATCGATGTTGTTGCAGGCTACAAGATCACCTTCCATGAAGAAGAATGGGACAAGATCCTTTTGACGGTCACGAAACATGGAAACCCTAACATCACCTGCCAGGAGATTCCACTGCTGTAGTCTGGAGCCCAAGAGCTCTGCCTTACTCTTGGGTAGTTCCAAATCCCTGACAAGGTCATTCAGTTCACCTTGTGTTAGGAGGTGTGGTTCAGAGGAGGAGGATGGGAGAAAATGTGGGTCCTGTGACATTGATGGTTCAGGACTAGAAGTTTCATCCTCTTCCTCTTCCTCGTCTGACTCAAGTGAGAATGATTCTGGTGCATCAGGAACCAGCAGTCCTTCTCCGTGGGGTACTGGGCGTATAGCTGATGGAATGTTTGGATAATGCCCAGTCCACTTTTTCTTCTTTGACACACCTTTCCCAACTGGAGGCACCATGCAGAAGTAACAATTGCTGGTATGATCTGTTGGCTCTCTCCAAATCATTGGCACTGCAAAAGGCATAGATTTCCTTTTCCTGTTCAACCACTGGCCAAGATTTGTTGCACAAGTGTTGCAGCATATGTGTGGGGCCCACCTCTTGTCCTGATCTCCAATTTTGCAGCCAAAATAAAGGTGATAGGCTTTCTTAACCATAGTGGTTATACTGCACTTTTGTGATGCAAAAGTCACTTCACCACAAACATAGCAGAAGTTATCTGCACTGTTCACACAAATACGAGGCATCTCTGCTCACTTTGGCTAAACAGAAATATGTCCCTTTGCAAAATCAAACACTGACAAATAAGAGAGCACGACACTGTATGATTTCTAGAGCTGATATAGGGCAATTTGTTCAGCAGAGTGATGTAAGCTTCGTTATGATTGCATCATCCATGACTTCTAGGAATAACATGATGCAATTCATATCATGTATGACGCAATACCAGCTTCAGATTGCATCGTTCATTGTTTTGCCCAAAAAGCAAGTACTGTCCAAACCCAGTCATAGATTTATTCATAGATCCAGTCAAAGATGTATTTTAGTCATTTCTGGTTTAAATTGAGATCCCTTCCCTTTATAACTCACTTATCCTCCGCCATTCCCAAGTCAAGGGTCATATATACTGACCCAATAGCATATCTTGAAAACTAGAGCCAATCAACAATTTTAAGCATCATTTTCATTCTCAGTGACCCAGAATTAGTAAAGTTTGACTACATTTATTTCAGAAGCATTTTGGCTGTAGAGCAGTGTATTTGGTCCCTGCAGCTGGTGGGACTCACCCCTGTGGTGCCCCCTGCTGGTCTCTTCTGGGAATTAGCTCTGTCAGCCTTGGAGCGCCATCTGTAGGCCGGTGTCCCACTGCTGTTTGGCCCCCGTGTCCCTCCCTGGACTCCGGTGCCCCTTTATCTGGGGTGTGCCGCCTGGCAGTACACCCCTCAGTCTCAGGGTCTCCCCTCCCTGGGGAACCCCCACCCCCTATCCCCACCTTGCCTCAGTCATAGGCTACTGCCAGTCTCCAATTCGCCCCCGCGCCCTGGGGCAGACTGCAGTGTCAGCGACTCATGATAGGCAAGGTCGGATCTGGACCTGCTGCCTCTCTCTGCAACCCAGTGATCACCCGCTTCTGTCCTGAAGGCAGAAAGAGACTGTTGAGTGCCTGGCTCCCAGCCTCTTATACAGGGCCAGCTGAGGCCTGATTGGGGCGTGGCCCAGCTGCGGCTGCTTCCCCAATCAGCCTAGTAGCTGTTTCCCCCTGCAACAGCCCTCTCCCAGGGCTGTTTTAAGCCCTTCAGGACAGAAGCGGGTGATCACCCCACTACAGTCCCATTCAATGTAAAGGCTATTTCCTTCTCCTAAACTAAAACTTTGTATCTTTTAAAAGTAATTAAAACTTTGTATCTTTTAAAAGTAATTTATGCATGCCAAAATTAATATTTACAAAAATAAGTTTGAATTAGATTAAAATCAAAATCTATTTGCCTATCGAAATACATTTGTTATGGATTCTTTTCTGACTTGGATGACAGATTGATGTGTCAACAGTAAAAAGAGTTATAACTATCAATATGTCTCATCTTTTATGACAGTGATTTACGACTACTATTCAGCATGTCTGTTAACATAACTTTCAGATTCGGCAACTATTGGAGGAAATATTCCATTGGGACAGATATCCAACTGTACTAAGAGCATCACTTCCAATGTGCCTATTGGAGCTATAAAACATCCGTGACCTCAACCATCTAAAGAGAACCAGGCAGAAGGATCCCTGTCCTGCATGGACACCCATCAAAGTCATTTGTGCACCACACTCACTTGGGCAGTTCTCTTTGCAGGATAAGGGCCTAAGGTTGGACTTTGAGAACCTAAGAGTTCCAGAATTTTTTGCCTGTGGGACATATTTGCAATTCCACATTTGGTCAGTGATCAGCCAATAGGTAGCTCAATATCTGCGACTAGATTTAATACATTTGATGATAATATTAATCATATGTATTCATTTCTATGTGCCTAAGCCCAAAGGCCTTACCAAAAGATTAATAAATAGGGCACTACCCTGCACCCCTTGAACCAAATGAGAAATCCCCCATTCATTTCATTGGATGCAGATTCATGGCCATAATTATTCTATAGTGGATCATCACTATACAATCTAGTTTACCCTAGTAGTTGCACCATTTCCCATTTTAAGTATAGGAAAGAGCACAATAAATTTAAATACCTTTACACAGTAGATGTTTTTATTTATTTAGTGGAAACCACTGTAAATAGGCAATTTTCTCAAATAAATCCAAATGGAAAAGCATGTGTCAGAGTGGGAGGTTAATTCTGAGATCAGAAATACAAAAAGCTCCATAGCATTTTATGTACGAGAAGTACACTGATAAAAATCTTTATGCCTAGTTAGCAAAGTTTAACACATGCTTCTATTTATGCTTAAAGAGCATAGTATCAACAGATGATCAGAAAGATTATTCCACGATGGATTATTCCAGGTAGATAGTATTCTAATTGTATTTAAATTTATTGTGATATTTCCTATACTAAGCACCTTTCAGTGATATCAGCACTAGATATCTAAATAAATAAATAGAGAGCACGTGACTTGGTTCACACTTCTCCTACAGGATGTGAAGAGAATGAGGTAGGATTCTGTCTCACTGTAAACTACGGGAAAATAATTCGGAGATATGGCATTTTTACTTTTAAAATAAGAATTTTGAAAAAAAGTCAAGAATTCCATTCTGAACTCCCATTATTTTTTGTCAGAAAACATAGGCATTCCCCCAAATAATATACTCCTCAATAGAATTTTTTCTGTTTGGGGGGTTTGCACCAAAATAAGACCTTTTCCATCAATTTATATATTTTATCAGTCCTTCAAATTCTGAGGCTGAAAGTGAATATATGGAATTAATAATTTAGCTAAAGATTTATAGCCATGGTAATAACAGAAAAATTAGAATCTTTCTAAAATTTCACTGGACAAATTAGTAATGATGCTGAATTTAGAGTCTGGTCAGCATCCCTTACTTAACAGGATTGGGACGGTGGTTATAATTAAGTAATTTTTATTGGTTCTCAGTATTCCAAACTTTGTAAAACATTTGCAGTAAAATTAAATATTGGTGTTATCAATGACAAAATGGTTTTTATTTTTTATTCCTGATTATGAAGAATTTTTGATATACTGGAAACCTGGTGATTTACTATTTTACATTTTTAAAGCCAAAAGTTTGGATCAAGCACTAGATATCAGTGTGGTTTAGAAATGTTTTGGCATCTTTGCACTGTTTTCAGTTATGTGCAACATTTCCTAATATTTTTCTCTAAGCTCTGCTGGCATTAATAAAGGATTTCCTCATATTTTTGACTCTCCTGGCTATACTCCATACTGAAAACTGTATCTGTATGCAGAACTTAAGTTCAGTAAGTGTATAATTGAAGATGACATGGCTCTTACTTGCTATGTCATAATGCCTTTTCTCTCTCAGTACAGCAAACATCATGACTTGGTGTCTTCTTCAGATTTTTGTACTCATTAACTTACTGTTTTAATGAAGGACAGCTAATCACTATGTATGACTGTTGATAAGATTAAAAAGTTGGAGTAATATTTAATATATGGTTGCTTAATGAGAGAGAGAAACTCTGGTCCTTCAAACATGTGAAAACCTTATATGCTATTAAAGCTAATCCAGTATTCTCAAGTTACAGATATAATGAAAAATACAGTATCTCTCAGAGTCACAGTCTATGACTGAACTTAACTTCCTTCGAAAGGATTACTTCTTATGACATTAGTGAGAAAATGGCCATATTGTGTTTGGGCTATTCACTCCAGATTCCAAGAAAGTGCTGAGTAAGGAAACTACCACAACATTGCAGTCGGCAACTGATATGGCCATGTCTCATGAAATTGCACAAGCATAAATCACAACAATGAACCTATGACTGAAATCCGTAAGCGAACTCACAACTGCATGAACTTTGTCAAGTTGGGTTTTGCTGTCAACATTTTCCCATGATCCACCTGCAGACTCATTTAACAGGAAGTGTACATTTGTTACTACTTTTTTATATTTCAGCCTACTGTGACACTATAGCACTGTAGTAATATCAACAATATTCTTCTTTTTAAAATACAATTGAATTAGATATGTTCATATTTTGTTTTGAAAATTTCATTTTTGTTCTGTCTTTTGCAACAACTAGTGTAGTGTTAAGATTTCTACAGGCTACAAAACTGTGTTGACAAAAGGCTCAAGCCAATTACCATGAGAAGTAAAACAGAAGGCAAAGAAGAAAATTGTGGTTTCCTATAGACAAAGATTGTTCTACTGTAATTCAGCCTTCCAATCTTTGTAGCAAAATTGAAAGATTACAATAGAGCATATGTGATTTATGAGGAGTTTTCTTCTTCAACACACCTTAGAAGTAGCATGACAACCATGTTATGTGGTCGTTGTCATAGTAACTATCAGTTTTTTACTAAATAATGTATAATTTGAAAGTTGTTATGGTAACACCTACCTTCTTATTACATTAGTGGAGTAAATAGTTGTGGGGAACTGGCATAACTTAAACACTTGTAAGTTAATGATCCATCAAAGCAGCCTTAACTCCTCTCTGGTTAATGTTTTTGTCTAATTATGTATATTTAATTCTTTTTTATTAGGTAAAAAAATCACACTGCACATTTTAAGAATATAATATTATAACACGCAGATATTACAAGGTCACTCACCAACTCCAGATCATAATTAGTTTCCTCTCACAGAATATAACTGCAAACTCTATTCCAAATTCAAATCCATTGCAATTTCATGCTGCTTCAGAGTCCTTTGCTTTGTAGCTGTGGGATTCCTAGGATATAATACCAGAATACTTAGCACACAGAATACAATAATAAATACAGCTATTTTGCCTTTTCCTATTACCTTGCATCCTGAGTTTGTTGTAAAGCATTTTACTATCATTTATTAAATAAACCTCAAAAGACTTTATAACAATTCTTGTTAAAAAAAATCATTACTGTACTTAATCCCCAAAATTTATAGTGCCAGTGTTAACAGCACAAATACAGTTCACACTGAAGTTGTTTAGAGAGTCCTCCTGCTACTGTCCCAACGTGCATTAGTGGCATTTTGAAATCTCCCAGAATCCAATTGTGTAGTGTGGACATTAGAGGCCATTGTGAAATTATTCAGATGAACACACTGGCATGAATATGGGTCAACACTACAATAGGTCAGAAAATGAAACAGCATGTGAATACATTGAACCAGTGGTGCTTAAACTGATGCAGTCTCATCTGTTTAATTTGAAATGGTTCAGTTCTCTAGTGCGTGCATGGCTTTATTGATGGTGGTGGTTTCTTCTGAGTTTTTTCTTCTTTATCAGTAAAAGAGCACGGCTAATACCAATGTTATAATTTACTCCAAGTTAGGGGAGTTGGGTCCTATTCCCAAGTCTGCTGCAGACTTCATATGACAGGGCCAGCCATTAAACCACTATATGCTTTAGTTGCCACATCTTTAAATTGGGGATAATAGCAATCTACATCTAAGCGGTGATATGAAACTAAGTCCATTAATGTTTGTGAAATGTACACAAATAGAAGGCACTATAGAGAATGCAACATAGTATTATGAGCTATCAGCATATACTGCAGATATAGATTAAGCAATGAACAGGAACTGTTACAAAAATATCTTAAATGATACCTATAGGTAGAAACTCAAAAACTAGAGTTCAGTGCACTACAAGAAATGTAACTTTCCCATAGTGTGTTAGTATAGAGTTTCTAAAGATCATAAACATTTGCTAGATCTTTTGGCATAAACCCCTTAAGTTTTTTTTCTCAATTAGTGTCCTGCCAAACCTTTTTTCCCTTTTACTTTTTAGAGTATAGACATTAAAACTCTTGCCTGTGGGGATTTTTCAAGGGAAACTGACTTTTTCAACAAAAACCAATAGAAAGGGTAAATCTTGGCATCAAATTAAAAGACAATCACTTTTTTTTCCTACTAAATTAATTATCTTCAAATGTTTCATTAACAGCAGATTTCTTATCACCAAAGTCAACTTCAGAATTGGAAACTGGACAAGTTTCTCTCTTTATCAAAGGAGAAAACATGTTTATGGCCCTTCCCCCCACAGACACCTCCCTTTGTCCTTTTAAAAGACTACAGCACCTACAGTGGGATTCACAATGAGTCTTCAAATCTTTTCTTTCTTTTTTTTTTAACTGGAGTTCGAAAATGTAATTCCAAAACAGCAGCTAATTCACCAAGCTGATTTAAACTAAAAATTAATTCCTGTGACGCATTCTGGGATATGCTGCTTCTGTTGCTAAAGAGAGAAACATCTATATAAAATGACCTGTTCTTCGGCCAATTCAGTTCCAGAATTCCACTTATGTGTGCACATCCAGTGCACTGAAGTCACAAAACTTTGCTTATCTCTACCCGTCAGGGTACCACACACACACTTTGGCCCTCATAGTCCCTCCAATGGCTATTTAAGGGTAGCACCACCAAGACCCCCCTCAGTTCCTTCTCACCACTTGCGGCTTGAGTTGGAGTTTTCTTTGCGGTATTTACCTCACAGTTTTGTTGTTATCTCAGAGTTTTCTCTTTTGTTTTGTGTATGTAGTTAGTAGTTATAGTTAATAGTAGTATCCTTAGTCTTAAATCAGTGAGTCTGAAGGTACTGAGGCAGGTCAGGGCAGCACCACACTTAAATAGCCCCAGGAAGGGTATGAAGGCCAGAGGGCACACAAATTGCTCTAATGGTACTGCTAAACCAAGTTCTCTAGCTTTGGTGCTCTGGGCATGCACACACCTGAGTGGAATACATGTCTACGCCCACATCTTGTAGAACAATAGTTATACTAAAGGTAAGTAGCCTGGGTTTTTTTTTTTTTTTGCTTTTGCTTTTTGTTGGGGTAGTGGTGATTTTTTTTACTGTGAATGAAGAGAGGGCTGCTACAGGTTTACTTAAAACTGTAAAGCTCAACATTTTCATTTCTAAGGGGTTTGTGTGAATCATTTTCCCCCTTTTGTTTGCATGTGTGCTCCTTCTGAGTTTTGCATTTTGCTTCATGTTTGCATGGAACAGAAAATGCAGTAAGATATTTACCAGTAACTACTGAGTTCTGTCTGATTTCAAGCTGAAACCGTTTGAAATCAAGTTTCACATTGTTTCACTGTGAAAACATGAATCAGTCCAGATTCACTCAACACTTGATTCAGGTTCACTAAGGGTATGTCTATACTGCAATTAAAAACCCACAGCTGGCCCATGCCAGCTGACTAGGGCTAAGGGGGAGTTTAATTGAGTTGTAGACATTCGGACGCAGGCTGGAGCCTAGGCTCTGGGACCGTGTGAGAGAGGAGGGTCCCAGAACCTGGGCTTCAGCCCAAGCCTGAATATCTACACTTCATTTGCCCCAGCCCCAGAAGCCTGAGTTAGCTGGCATGGGCCATCTGCAGGTGTTTAGTTGGAGTGTAGGCATACCCTAAAAGGTATGATTTGTTCAGTGTTTTGGGTGTGTAATAAAACACCAACCTAGGACAGTTTCACCAACCTAGACTGGTTTCAGTTTTCATTATGAAAGTTTCACACAATTCTGATGTTCCTACTTACACGTGTCCTTTCTAAAAATTTAAGAACTTTCTAGGTAACGTATACAATCTAGTTGTAAATGAGTATTTTTGTGCCAGCTCTGACTTGTAGCATGGCTTGACATTAGTTTGGGTAAGCAGATAATTTACTTAGAAGACTAAGGAAAGGCTATCACTGATCACATTAATTTTCTGATTCCACTAGCTACATCGTATCTTGCCTAACATTTCAAAAAGACAGTTTGACTCAGCATATCCATACAAGGAAATGGTGGCAGATTCAGAGTCCAGGAGGTTGAAGAACTAGATATTACAGAAGGATCCCCATACTATATGCCTCGCAATGAGTCTCAACTCAGAGTTGGAGGACTATCTCCAGTATGGTGGTTTTTTGTTAATAGTAAAATTGAAGGTGAAATTCAGCCCCAAAGGCCCAGCACAAATGCTAGGCACCTATTAAGTTATACCTAAGTCTTGTCTTTTTTTTTTTTTTTTTTTTAGTACTTCACTGAGATTTAAGTTGTCTATAGCCCTCATACTGGCCCTCTACTCAGGGCTGAATTTCATCTTTAGGGATCACCTGGCTGCATTAATTATGCACATTTCAGGCTGCATGGTCATAAGGTGGGGGTAGAGTCCTCACCTCATTTGCTGCACAAGGACTGAGGCAAGGGCTCCTCAGGATTTGTGGGCTATAATTATACCTAGCAATTAAAGAATCCATTTACCTTCTGCACATAGAGAAACAGCTTAAACAATCAGCCTTTACTGGGCACATGCTGTTGGCTCTTTTGTAGGTGCTCATATTAAAATCCCTACCTTAGCCCAGACTCACCTTCTGCACTTCCTTCTGAGCTGCCTTTGCTTCTTGTTCTTTCCATTTATATTCTCCCAATTACCTCATTAGCTCAGTGATTACCACGCAGGCTCACAATTCCCCAGCAGAAACTGTATAATGGCCTGCAGCCTTCTTCAGCCTGCAGAAATGTCAGTGATCAGAGTGCTGCTGATAGTGCCCTGGCATAGACATCATTGGCTGATCCGGGGCAGGAGTCAACATTTCGGTAGTAGAAGTGGGAATAGGTATGAAGGGCCTTGAAAGTGAAGATGAGCAACTTGCCTTTAATAATCCAGAGAAGAAGGACGTAGTGGAGGGATGCAAAGGGGAGAGGGGGGTGATATGATCAAAGTGATAGCCTAGGAGAATGATCTTTGCAGCAGCACTCTGAATGGAAATGAGCCTGGCAAGACTGCATTTCTCAAGGCCTGAGAAAAGGATGTTGCAGTAATCAAGACATGAGATGATGAAAGCCTGGACAAAAGTTTTAGCTGTGTGGATGGATAGGAAAGGCCATATCTTAGAGATGTTACATAGAAAGAATCTGCAAAGTTTAGACACCATCTGGATGTGAGTCTGTAGAGAGAGGTCCAAGTCAAAGAGAATGCCCAAGTTATGAGGCTGAGTGACAGGCAGGATGGTAGTGGTGTCCACAGTGATCAAGAAAGGAGGTGCATGGGGAAGGGCTTCAAGGGGGGGAGGAGATTCAGAGCTCAGATTTAGCCATGTTAAACTTGAGCTGATGGCTAGACATCCATGGGGAAATGTCAGAGAGAGAGGTTAAGGTTCTAGTTTGGATAGAAGCAGACAGGTATGAAGAGAAGTAGAGCTGTGAGTTGTCAGCATCAAGATGGTAGTTGAATTTTTGTTAACTCATTACTGTATTAACAATCATAATCTTGACTTTGCTGCCACCATTAAAACTATTGTTTGCTAATACAGCTCAGAGTTGCTACCTATTCCAAGATTAGGAGAAAAATAGTAGTCTCAGATACTGTTGTGTGGTAACAGTTGCTAATGCTGACTTGACAGCTGCTACATTTTATTTTCATGGTATTGATACTGTATTTATACTTCTAAATTTTGACAATTTATGTATTGGTTTTTCCGTTATGTTCATCACCATGGTTACGTAACATTAGTGAATTTAGTCCTCAGTACCCCTCAGCTTTAGGAAATATTATCCCTCATTCACAGATGAGGAGCTGAGGCATTCAGAGGTTGAGTGACTTTCCTACAAAATTGAACAAATTACCTTTTAGACTGATGCTTTTCATGTTTGGTTTCAACCAAGCCAATGTTTTCACTGAAGAATTGAAAACTTTGAAATTGAACCATTTTTACAAAATATTTTGATTGAGTTGAAACTGATTTTTTTAATGAACAATAATTTAGTTCAAATAATTTCAACAGGCACTTTATATAAGTGAGCCAGGATTGGGGGAGTAGTAGGAAATGTCATAGGTGAGGTCAAGCTACTGGGGAACAGCTCTATTTCTGCAAAATTCATAGTGCCATTAGACAGAGGCTCCAATTTTGAAGAGCTTAACAATTCTGCATTTTCTTTAGTCATGGAGGCTGTCTCTTCTCCTGAAGAGTGTTAACACCACCCAGGGCTGGGAATTTTTGTAGAATTTATAAGCGCAGCCCCTGCAGAGTGTATGAGCTTGTAGGCCTTGATTCCCTAGGGCTCTTTCTGTTCCTATGGAACTTAGTAAATTCTTCAGGCTTCTTCATGCCAGCAAGCCTTTTTGCTCCTGAGGCTCATTCTGCTCCTATTCAGCTTATAAATTACAAAGGGTCTTCAGCCTAAGGGTCTCTCTAGCATAAGCTATGAGAGAGTATCATCCCAGGGAGTATATAAATTCTGAGACTTGGCTCCCTTGTAGAGTTTTCAAACTTTGAAAATAATATTTGTACCTATTTAAATCAATGATAAATTTGGCCCAAAGCATACTAAAGTATTTCAGTTATTAATGATCTATGCTGTTAGTAACTCAGTGTAATGCTATACTTGCTTGTTTATATCTATTGATAATGAATACACATATTCTACAAATCAGACGAGTTGGATCAAACCATTTCTTTTTTCAGTGGCCTTTGCAGCTATTCACAGTTACAAATGGTATCCTGGGGTTGCTATAATGAAAAGTGGTCAGATTCAGAGGAAAATGGAACAACGGTAAAGGATCAATTATTGCAGGTATGAGAAGTACGTTTAATTTTCTTGTGATCTATCATTACAGCGTAAGCATGAGTATTTCTCACAATAGTTAAAGGCTAATCACCATTGCTGCTAGATATAAATCTCAAACAAGACTATGTGCCAAGTAAATGTGAGTTTGGCTAACTCCTTAAATCTTGAAGAAATAGAAAAAACAGAAATCATGCCGGGTTGCCTTTTTCTATATGTTTTTTGTTGCAAAGTGTTTAAAAAATAAAGTCAATTGCTGGTAGTTGCATACTTTTTACATACAAAAGGCAATGTCTAACTTTCCTTTATTAACCCTTACTGGGATAATGTTTTCAATCTCTTCACATATAAAAGCAGTAGAAATAGTTTCGCAATTAATGAATTCCAACACCCAATTTATTGTGCAAGAAATGCAAGAAAGTTTTGACATTCATAAATTGTTTCCTACTAAAGTCTGAATAGCTAGCTGGGTAGCATCCATTTGATGTTGCAACTTGAAAGGCCAGTGGTCATGTGTTCCAGGTGTTCTGAGTTAATATTTACACATAGTGTGGTGTAAAAATATATACAGTTAGCTAATAAATAGTTGACTCCTGGCATTAGGAATAAAAAGGAAGGTTTTCTTTTTCAGTCAAAGCTTTGTTTCTGCTTTAGTGTAATATTACTACTGGAAGCTCAAATTTGAAAGACCTACAGACATCAGGGTGCATTATTATGTGTAAGTAGAAGGGTGATTTTGCTTAATAAATGGCTTATTTCTGAAGTAAGTAATAGAAAAATTGACATTTCTCTTTTGGGAGACTTGTTTCACATAGTAGTTTGAACTGCCAACTGAGATACAGTTAGGATTTTTTTTCTATATAAATAAATGGTCAAAAGGACTTCATCAGTTGTCATGACTACATGAATGAAACTTTATTTATGGACCTCTTTGATGCTGCTAGTTACAACTATTGCCAAAGAGGTGGGCTCAGAGCAGTGACAAGAATATCATAGTAATGAAGTGTAGGCTTTCAGGTAAGCAAACAAATAACTCAGTGAGGTCTGAATCAAATGGTTTGTTTAAATAAAGTAATAAAATGGAACATTTTTAAATATGCCAGCCAAGCATCACATGTGTATATCAAGGCCAACTGTCCTTGTCAATTGCTAACTTTCACCTACAAAACTCATTTTGGAGCATTGCTTTTAAAACCATTAT
This sequence comes from Malaclemys terrapin pileata, assembly GCF_027887155.1. Classification (NCBI taxonomy): domain Eukaryota; kingdom Metazoa; phylum Chordata; order Testudines; family Emydidae; genus Malaclemys; species Malaclemys terrapin. The sequence continues at coordinate 30,287,179 of NC_071513.1, read as the reverse complement.
TTTTATTGATAATGTCTAATTATTAACCTAATAGATATGCATTTTTAAAAATAGCTTCTTTTGTCATCATAGCAATGGAGTAGGTATGTATGAAAGAAAGGGTGAAACAAAGGGAAAACTCCTTTACATAAGAGAGTCCGCTTCTTTGTAGGTGAAATTAACAGCCCCCCTTTTCATCAGGGAGATCAGTCCCAACAATTGCTTAATCCAAATAACCATTGGGGTTACTATTTGAATTCCTTGGATGGGGAGAGAAGGAAGGATTTGTGCCCCTGAATATCCAGTGGTGCAGAAGCAAACATGGCTCAGTTTTGTTTACTTCATGTTTTGTGCAACAGCATCACTGACAATGTCAACAAAAGTGAACAGAGCTCTGGCAGTTGTGGGTAACTGCTTGCAGCAGGTTCCAAGGACAGCTGTGTTTCATAGTATCAGAATTTTGGATTCTTTCTAAATGAAACAAATTAGAATGTTTGCTGTGTACAAGTAAGTGGGAAAATAAAGAAACTGGATCATGGAAAAACCTTTCAGAAGACTGTATATACTGCCCTTGTTCCTTTATTTTCTTCTTATGGACCATGACGCTGCTCTTAATGAAGTATTTTACAAAACTAATTTACTGCACTGGAAACTGGATCAGGTCTATCCTCCTACAATTTCATTTCCATTGTCCTTTTCATATTTCTTTCAAACAGTTTCCTCCTTCAGTATTTAACTCAAGCTCTATCATTTCATTGAACAAATAATGTGGATAAAAATAATATAAATCCACTGAAAGATCACTTTGAAGAGCAATCAAATACAGTTTTATAAGTGAGCTACATAAAACTGAAATATAAGGTAGCAGAACAAAATGCTGACATCATGCAGCCTACTGAAAACTTTAAGTATTAATGTAAGAAGAAAAAAAAATCTCTAGTGGGGGAGAGCAATATGAACGACTCATTATAGTTTTAGTTCTCAGAATTATTCCTAATGTTGTTAGGTTAACAAAAGCCTTAGACACCTTTTTGTCTAAGCTTAATAAAGTTATCTCCCATTTTGCGGTGGATTACAAGCATTCCTCTTGTGGTTCACTGCAGAATATGTACAAGAAAAAAAAAACATTGTTTCCTCTACAGTACACTGAAGGCTGAATTCTGGCACTATGCCCAAAAGTCAGTTCATTCTAAGCAATGGTGCACCCTCAGATATGCTGACAGAATCATCCAATACAAGAGAAGTCTTGCCATGCTAGACAAGATGCCTGCCCTCATGGGGACCCAATACACTCCTTTTTTTGTGTCAGAGCTAGACAGTGATAAAGTAACAATAAAAGCTCCCCACTGTTCAAAGGAGAGGCAGATTAGTGAACTAGTGTAAGGTAGCTTATACTGCTGATGCTTATGCTATACCTATTCTGTGAATAAAGTACTTTAGTCCACAAGAATTTCAGTCCAACACCTTTCTGGAGCAAATCCTGTATGTCAGATATGCAAATCACCTCTCTGCTGAGCACACCACTTACCAGTTATTTTATTAATCTTGTGTTGGGAGAAGGAGCAACCTTGTGTTCTGTTCTCTGTTCTTTAATTTCCCATTGATTTAATTAAGCTTCTGTATGCTCAACAGCCTGGCAGCTTGGAACGAGGTATACTTGACCTGGTGATGAGCCAAACTTCATGGCCTTTGAATGTACCTCTGTATTCTCTTTTGAGGTATAAAAACTCTTACTCTACCTGTAAAAATAAATGCAGTTTATACAGGACTATACTGTGAGCTAAATTCTATCCTGGAGTAAGCAAGTAAACTCCTACCTATTCCAACACTGAATTTGGCTCCATATGTATGCATTGACTGTTGTGGATAAAACTGTATAGAAACATAATGAGGCTACCCCATTGGTGCATATTTTGATTAACTTATTACTTATATAAATATGTATTTAGTTTATCCACAGCAGAGATATTGCATGAGCAACAGTAGTGCAGACTTATTTACATTGTTCTTCTAATTTGCCTCAACACTGAACTGGAGAGAGCACCTCTAGGTCTGGAAGAACTGTTCCATTTCTATGCCAATTCCATCTTCATTCTGTCTGCCAACACTGGGGCCAATTAGTGTCAATTGTGATGCGTACACCTGTTCTCTTTAACCTGAATTGAGACCACCAACTCATTTAATGCAGGCCACTAAATAGTGTGATTGGTTGTAATAACTTTCACAAGATACTTATCTAGCAATATTTGAACTGGTGACCAGGAAGTTGGTTTCTGTATTCAATGCCCTGAACCATCCAAGCTCCCATATACAAAGTATTATGCCAAAGGGACTACCCAGAGGACCAACAAAAAAGTGGTCTCTTGAAGGAGATGAGTCAATGAAGGTTGCTACAAAATTCACTTGAAAAACTGAACATAGTCTCAGAAAAGATTAAATTATACTTGTCATACCAAAATTATTCCATTGTTTTATAAAATACTGAAAATACAAACACTTTGCTTTTATAGAATAATTGAAATACAAGCTTAATACACCAATTACGCCAGACATAAGTAAAATACACATTTAATATGTATTAAATTTAACTGCTGTGGTGTTTCAGTATAAAAACTTAAAGCAATTAGCAAAAAAACTTGTAAAGTGCATCATTGCCTGTTCATATGCAGTGTATACTTTCCAGACTTTGCAGTCCAAAGTGGTTCAGCTGTATCTGGGAATCAATTTTGGGTGGTCACTGGTTGCTTCAGCAGTACAAGGGCAGACCCTCAGCGATGTTAAACTGGTGTGCTCTATTCCAGTGGTCACCTAATAAAATAATTTAATACTGTAAAATCCCAGGCAAGGGCTTGGGGTGGTTGATTGGGTTAGATTGTTGGTGAATAAATGTGAAGGGGCCAATTTAAATAGGTGATGTGTAAGGTGCTGTGAGTTAGACTTCATTAGGCCCTGTCAAACTCAGACTCCATAAATCCACAAGTCTTCTTAAACTCACTCTACTGATGTGTAAAGAAGTCTACACCCTGAATAACTAAAAGAAGGTCTAAGCAAAAGAAGGATAGGGTCTACAGTAATTTACACCTTCTTTCATCTTCTAGAGTGTGACATCAACATAAACTTCCTATACATCAGCAATGAGGATATAATTAGGTGTGCCCAGACTACGTTGCTACCCCATCCTCAGAGAGCAAAAGACTATAATTTGGTGCCCAAACTTAACCCGCTTCCTATGGTCTGGCTGAATTGGTATCTCAGAAACAACAACAAAAACTTCAGCTTAAGTTTCCACCTTGAGCTTGGGTTTTCATAGGGCTCCTTCAAGATTCCTCTGGAGCAAACTGACACTCCCATCCTCGTTTATATTTTAGGATTTTGTATTGCTGTCCATCACCATAGTATCAGAGTGCAGATGCTACAGTAATTCTGATAGGAGGTAATTGCACCCAGAATGATTCAGCAGTAATCACTCAGTTTTACCACTCAACAGAAGAATTCTGAATTTTGTTATAGTAGGTCTAAAGGAGTCTAAGGGTAATAAAAGGGGCTTATACTTATACCATCTTACACTTCACCTGAATTTAGCCCATTTTACTATGGGTTTCACTGTATCTAAGTTTAGAAATATTTAGATAAAAGTATATGGAGTACTAAAAGAAAGTATTTTTTTCACCTTATTCTTTTTTTGACTGTAGTACTTCCCTGGCATTGATGGACTATTCACCAGATAATAAGATGAAACAAAACAAAAAACTGGTGTGACTCTTACCTGTGAATTCTACCAGTGAAAACTGGTAACTAAAAATACCTTTGAAAAGGTCAGAGAGATGGGAACTCTCTGTTTTTAATTGATTTTGAATAATTTGTTAGTGTACACTTTTCACCTTAATGGCTAATCCCACATTGAATTCATGTGCCCTGCCAAAATGGATTTCTCATAGACAAAATTAATTTTCCACAAACTTCTTCCCTATTTTTATTCCAATTCAAGGGCTCCAGAAGGCGTGCATAGATTTAATGATTTGATCTATAAATATAAGACTTCAATGTTCAGTTTAACCAATATTGCTGTGTATTGAACATTTTAAAATATTAATATTGGGTGTGACTTGTAGGAGAGTATGATTCATTTTCATGGAACAGATTCTAGGTACAGTATCTGTATTGGTGCTTATTAATTACTTTAACAGAAGTGTTTTGTTCCTTTAGTTCCTCTTGAGGATTAAATACCACATAACATATGTTAGATTTTGGCAATCTTGTGTTTACAGAAGTTTAAAAAATATTTTGAGCAGTTGTGCATGAAATTATTTAATATCCCTCATGAGAGGAAATGCTAACAATGTTAAAACCAAATACTACTGCTTTCTATGAATACTTTTTTCATATCTCGTGAGAAACTACTGAAAGGAATATGAAATTTCCGGACTTACTCAGGCTGTGGAAAAAAAGACAACAATGATACCTGAAAACACACATTTTTAGAGAAAAATGCTGAAGATAATTGAAATTTACATACATTAACCAGGTTACAGTCCCAAATTAGGAGAAAGTAGCTTCCTTTTTTAAAGCAGGTTAACAATTTAATAGTACAGGAATTCAAGTGATAAAGAGAATATATTTGAGAACTATTAAGTTATTTTGTTTACTTTGACATAAATAATAGAGAGATTCGGAACATAGTGAGTAGGTAAATTTCCCTCTGAAAGAGAAAAAAAAAGTCCATGACTGGGGCTGTGCAAACCACTGATTTTTTTTATTTGTTGGACGTTCCAAAAAAAAAAAAAATCAGAGAACATTTTTGTTTCAGGTCAAACAAAACAAGTGAAGCCTTTGAAGACTGCAAGATAAAATGAAAGTAAAGCCCAAAACAGGAAAAGAGGGAGGCACAGATCAGAGAAAGAAGAACAGGAGTACTTGTGGCACCTTAGAGACTAACAAATTTATTAGAGCATAAGCTTTCGTGGACTACAGCCCACTTCTTCGGATGCATATAGAATGGAACATATATTGAGGAGATATATATACACACATACAGAGAGCATAAACAGGTGGGAGTTGTCTTACCAACTCTGAGAGGCCAATTAATTAAGAGAAAAAAAACTTTTGAAGTGATAATCAAGCTAGCCCAGTACAGACAGTTTGATAATAGGTGTGAGAGTACTTACAAGGGGAGATAGAGTCAATGTTTGTAATGGCTCAGCCATTCCCAGTCCTTATTCAAACCGGAGTTGATTGTGTCTAGTTCACAATCAGATCAGAGAAAGGGAGTGTCAGAGGCAGTTTTGGCTCTACATCATGTCAATTTGTAATCACTGTCCATCTTGCCAGCCCACACACCAAAATATCTGGTTTCCTGTGCCTAGGTTAATATAATTGTTTTTCTCTCTTGTATAAAGCAGGAATTATAAATCAGTATTTATAACAATACATCACTGGCATAATATTAATAAGGATTGGACACATTTTTAACTTGATTATGGTCTAAACAGGCCTTGCACTTTCAGAAGTATACAAAGTTCACTGTGAGGAATGCACTCTGATGTATTTATCTCCCAAAATCTTAATGTACCAAAAGGGTGAGAGAAACTTTTTGTGCTTATGTTACACATTCCATCCTGCACAAAGCCATCTTCACTTGTGCACATACATATATGGAACTATCCTTAATTTTGCTAACTGTAAAGAAGTTAGGAGGGAATACTAATTGTAAGAGTTGCCATCAACTTGAGGACTGTAATGGGGTATACTGGCCTTTTAAACCTAAGAGGGGCCAGAAAACCCCCATCCCAGGGATGTTGGTGTGAGCACAGGCTGAGGAACTAGCCAAAACTGGAAGAGAGGTGGTCGTCCCAGGAAGTTAGCAGTAGGATGAAAAGAACTCAGGACACAGTTACTTTAAGGGCCTGGGATCAGAAGCCTTGTAGTGTAGGTGGGGGCAGAGCTCCCTTCTCTCCTGACTAACTGGAAGGATCTCTCCTAAGGAGATATATGTATGCCACCTTCCCTCTCAGAACAGGGTGCACACTGACAGAGGAAGAAAGGTAGAGCAAGAAGTCTAAGATTCTGCTGGACAGAATAAAGTCTCTGTAAGTAGCAGGAGCATTAGAGATGCGTGCGAACCCTGGGGATGCTACGGTGGACCTTGTGTTTGGGACACTGAGGAGTATTTTGAATTACTTTTGGCTGCTGACCCAGTTTCAGAGGAGGGCTGATGATTCCCCTAAGAGAGACTGTACGGTGCTCCTAAGAGGCCTAAGGAGAGGATGCAGATGGAGGGCACTGTGGAAACACCTGTGGCCACAAGAGTAAACCGGGTGAATGGTATCCCTGCCACAGGGACCATTTATGTTTCAATTGAATTCTGTAGTACAAAACAATTCCAATTAACATCCAAGGAAGTAGGATCTGATCCTTCAGGGCAACTTCTAAGTGAGGAATGATGAACTATAGAGGGGAAAGGTATAATGGACCCTCTTTCTTTTGTGGATTTTAAATTAGAATGTATTACATAAATACAAATACTTTACTATTGCAAATGTATGTCTACATCTAACTAGATATGTGCTAATGCTAACTTTTTACTTTTGTCTACAAAGCTTTAAAAATTTGCTGACAATAAACCAGTCTTTTAAAAATGAGGAAAGATGGGCTTAGAATTAAGGCATAGGACAGGTCACTGGAGAATTGGGTTTCTATTTCTGGCTATATCACAGTCTTTGTGCTACTTAACCTCTGTGTGCCTCAGTTTCTCTTTGAAAACAAGAATGATAATTAAATACCTAAGAGGTGTTATGAGGATTAATTGAATAAGAACTTTAAGAATTTGAAATCCTTGGATACAGGTTGTTATAGAAATGCAAAGTGTTATCAATACTATTAAGTAAAACATGTTTAAAGTAATTATTTTCATCTAGGTCTTGTTACAGATTTGCCACTATTTTTAAAAAATGGTACAGCAGTTTTAGCTGTGCAATTCCTTAGTAAATCAATGGAAATAGGAAAATATCAAAAATACAGCATTGTATAATTTCCCACTGAACATACTCTAAATCGTTTAATGGCTACAAGAATTGCATTTTTCCTCCTATTGTATTACTAGGCATACAATGGACAGGGTCGGAGAATAAACACGCTAGTTAAATATATTTAGCTTGCAGCATTTTATCTCATTAATGCATACTATACATTTATGCCTTAAGCAAACTTTAGAAAAAGCTCAGATGCTACAAGAATGCACCTACATCAAAAAGGAACTAGTTGGGTAGATACATATGCAATATATTTAACATTAAAAATGCAATATATTTTTGAAATCAAACTGCACAATAGAAAACACTGACATGACCTAACTGTGGTTGTGAATGATGCCTAATGGGCTAGATTCGTTGGCTTCTGATGGAAATTCCACCAAGGAGACGCTTGTGGCAGAGTCAAGTGACTTCCAACTTCCTTTGCTGTGGAATGGGTGGGTGGGAGCAGGGCCGGTGCAAGGAATTTTTGCGCCCTAGGCGAAACTTCCACTTTGTGCCCCCCCCAGCCCTGCGGCAGCTCCCCCCACCCAGGGGAGCCGTGCGGCAGCTCCCTGCCCCAGCTCACCTCTGCTCCACCTCCTCCCTGAGCATGCCGCTCTAACTCTAATTCTCCTCCCCTCCCAGGCTTGCGGCGCCAAACAGCTGATTGGCGCCGCAAGCCTGGGAGGCGGGAGAAGTGGAGCAGTGACAGCGTGCTTGGGAGGGGGCGTAGCAGAGGTGATCTGGGGTGGGGAGCCCTGCGGCAGCTCCCCCCCCAACTTTGAGGCACCCCTCCCGCGGCAACTCTCCACCCCTCCCTGGCCCAGGGAGCCGTGTGGCAACTCCCCACCCCAGCTCACTTCTGCTCTGCCTCCTCCCCGAGCATGCCGCCCCCGCTCTAATTCTTCTCCCCTCCCAGGCTTGAGGCACCAAACAGCTGATTGGCACCGCAAGCCTGGGAGGCGGGAGAAGTGGAGTGGCCGCTGTGCTGGGAGAGGGAGTCTGAGCCGCACATGTCAGCGCGCCGCCGGCAGCCCAGCCCAGGAATGCTGTAAAAAAAAATTGGGGGCACCACTTTTTGGCACCCCCAAATCTTGGCGCCCTAGGCAACTGACTAGTTTGCCTTAATGGTAGCACCGGCCCTGGGTGGGAGCTCTAAGAAACCAGTGTAGCACAAAGTGTAAAATTCACCCTTGGTGCACAGGCCTGCACACCACTTATATCTCACTTAAATCTTCAAACTAGAACAATGGTTTTCAAACTGGGGTACACATACCTCTAGGGGGATATGCAAGAAATATCCTGTAATGGCGGGCTTATCCCTTACAGACCTTTCCCCCCTCCCTCTGTTTTCATAGATGTATTATGACCCTGTCTCAGATGTGGGTACGCGGTAGACTGCATTATTTGGAAAAGGTACACAACCTAAAAAGTTTGAAAACCACTGAACTAGAGATTCACAGGATTTTTGCCGGCTCTTTGTAGAGGAGCAAATTTTACTCCCAAACCTCTTCTATTCAGTCAGTAGGAGTTTGCCCGAATAAGCATTGTCCTTTATTACCTTATAGCGTAGTAACAAGGCATCTCACAGCTTCCGTGCAGGTCTTTATTCAGTGGAATCATACAGCTGAGGCTGTTGGATTCCCTGTGGAGGAGCTTGGATGAGGTTATGTTCCAGTTTAGGTCTCTTGGCCTTTTTCTTTGGCCTTCAAAGAGAAAACATTTTCTAGACAAACACACACCTGGTGGTAAAACAATAGATGCTAATAAATAAATTAATAAAGAAGATGGAATGGAACCGTCATATACAAGGTTTCCAGGAAAACAATTAGCTGTGAGTTACTTCAAGCCAGAAGATACGTTTTTTTCTTTATACCTACAGTGCATGCAGAGCAGCAAACCTTAAAAACTTTCTCCTCTAGTCACAGTAGGAATTTAAAAACAAACAGAAAATATATATAGTTTTAAATTTTAAAATGTTGGTGTAGTGGGAAGGAAAGTTGTAAGTTTGTGGAAATATGTTTTTCTTAAACACATGGAGATTTTGCATTTTGGGAAAAATGAAGTAAGCAAAAAACAGCCCTTTGTTTACACTGTTAAGGAGAATCTAAGTGTTTATTTTAATTAGATAGAAGTACCACACAGATTAATACTGTGGAAGTAATAAAGATATGAGCATAATATTATGTGCCATGTTAAAAAAAATTAAGAGTATATTCAGCATAGTCTAACCACTGCAGAAAGCCAAATCCTGTTTATTTCACTCATGGCAGTAATCGCAGTGAATTCACTTCAGGAATTGAGCAACATTTGACCAGAAAGTTGAATTAGTGGTACAAATCCTGCACACAGTGCATCTTGGTGCAAGCAACATTCTGAGGTCTGGTCTATACTACCCGCCTGAATCGGCGGGTAGAAATCGACCTCTCGGGGATCGATTTATCGCGTCCCGTCGGGACGCGACAATCGATCCCCGAAGCAGCGCTCTAACTCCACCAGCAGAGGTGGTAGTAAGCGCCGCCGACAAAAAGCGGCAGAAGTCGATTTTGCCGCCGTCCTCACAACGGGGTAAGTCGGCTGCAATATGTCGAATTCAGCTACGCTATTCACGTAGCTGAATTTGCGTATCTTAAATCGACTCCCCGCTGTAGTGTAGATGTACCCTGAGAAACATTTAAAACTGCCTTAGAAAATATGATTGTACTGATCTTATTATTTTCTGTAGGTGACTCCATCTACCCACCTGCTAGCTGAGATGTTATTCCAGAATTGAATTATGTTAAAACCCCAGGGTTTGGGTGTTATTAACAATATTTGCCCACATTTTCCTTTTTTTCTTCCTTTGATTTTTACTTTATTTTATTGATACATATTCACATAGCATAGATAAAACTAGAAGAAAATACATAAAAAGGTACAGGAAGACTACAGGCAAGTCCTCAGTTATAGACAGATGATGAGTGGGTGGGTTTTGTTCATGATCCATCTGTAATTAGTTTTAAAAATAACACCCTACAAATATTCGTTGGAGTGGATGGATTCAGGTCTGAAGATTAGGTTTAAAATACTTAGGCCAGATCCTCAGTTGGAGTAATGGAACTATGTCAATTTACAACAATTGAGAATCTGCTCCTTAGAACCACAGATTGAAATATCAGCAGATTCGACTTTCTGTAAGGATTGCACTGGTGTCTTTGGCCAACAAACAGTAAGAAGAAAGTATACAGAGGACTAATTCCCTGATCCAGTAAAATGCTTAAACATGTACTTAAAGTAAATGGACTACTCGTGCTTATGAAACAAAAATTTGGCTCAATATGGAGGACATTTTTAAAGTAAAAAATTGAATCTTTAACATGAATTGGCTGGAAAAACCTTGAAACATAATTCCAGTGACATATGCTTTTTTGTTTCATTACCCTTTATTTTGACATCACATAACATGTAGGAGAGGAAATTCAACTTAAGATAATAATGAGCAGCATCAAAAAAAAAACAGTTAAGAGACACAAAGATCCTTCTGCTTTACATTTTAGGAATCATAGGTAGCAAATGAAAATCAAATAGTGATATAATAAATGTGTGTAGAGAAAATCCAAATGTAACCATTCACAGAAGGTAATGTCTAGTGTTGGTATTTGGATTGATATACAGGGAGTTGTTGAGTTATTTGCTAAGAATAAGAGTCACTGAAGGTGAACCTCTTTTTAAATATACTATGCTATATTAGATAAGATTCTATTCCTGAGTGTGGCACATGTCCATTTAACAGCAACAGCAAAGCTATTTAAAACTAAGCTATTCAAACTGAATAATGAACAAATCTTTACTTGCATCATCTTCCTTTCAACCTCACACACATCTTGGACGGTAAATAGAAACATACATACATGGAGTGCAGCACGATAAGGAAAATATTTTGCTTTGGGTTTTGGAAGGTGTGTGTCTGCTTTCCATATTGTGATCCATAGAACTCTTCCTTGTGGTCCATAGGAATGTGGGCATCCACACGGTGCAGTCAATCCCAGCCCCCTATGTGAAAGTATGGCCAGGATGTCTCAAACATAAAGCTGGAACTGCCTGCTGAAACTGCTCTTTAAAGTGAATTAATTCCTACTTTTCCCCCTAACTCATGGAAAGAGGGGGGTGAAGGTGACAGGCCCCTACCAGCAGACTGGGAGACAGAATAGCTACCACTGATGACTGGAACCCAATGCCTTGGAACCTTGGGCTTGACAAGGACCAGCTGTTACTCATAGTAGGAAAATGAGAACTGAGGGATCCTTAATGGGAATCAGAAAAGTCACACTAAAGGAAGACATTTGTATCAGAAAAAGAAGTGGAGAGAAACCAGGATGTAGGGACTCCTGCCTGGAGGAGCGGGAAGAGACAAAGAAAAAGACAAAGATATGCCAGGACTGCTGCCCTCTGAGGAGACTGGGTAAAAAGGATGAAGCCAGAGTGAGAACTTGGAAGGGGCTTCCATGAGACCAGGGCTTCTGAAGGACAAAGACTAGAGTAGAAATGTGCTTCAAGGGGAAGGGTTGTGATTGCAAGTGTATGTAGGGAGGAGAATGAGATTCAGTGCGGGAGAACTGGTTTTGACGGGGGAAAATAAATTGATCTTGTGCACGTGTATGTGGAGATTAATTTTGATTTGCCTGGGGGTGAGGGAAACTGATTTGTGAAAACTTGATTGTGGGTTGAATTAATTTTAAGGGTATTGGCAGTAAGTAGTTTTGAGTTACAGAGGGAGGGGATTGATAACAGATGTCTAGGGCCCTACCAAATTCATGGTCCATTTTGGTTAATTTCACGGTCATGGTATTTTAAAAATCATACATTTCATGATTTCAGCTATTTAAATCTGAAATTTCACAGTGTTGTAATTGTAGGGGTCCTGACCCCAAAATGGAGTTGTGGTGGGGTCGCAAGGTTATTGTAGGGGGGAGTGTTGCGATACTGCTACCCTTACTTCTGTGCTGCTGCTGGCAGCAGTGCTGCCTTCAGAGCTGGGCTGCTGGAAAGCGACGGCTGCTGGCCAGGAGCCCAGCTCTGAAGGCAGAGCCACCGCCAGCAGAAGTAAGAATGGCATGGTATGGTATTGCCACCCTTACTTCTGTGCTGCTGCCTGGAGATCTGGGCCCTCAATCAGCAGTTGCCACTCTCTGACTGCTCAGCTCTGAAGGCAGCAGTGCAGAAGTAAGGGTGGCATGGTATGGTATCGCCACCCTTACTTCTGTGCTGCTGCTGGCGGGGCGCTGCCTTCAGAACAGGGCATCTGGCCAACACCCACCACTCTCCGGCCACCCAGCTCTGAAGGCAGAGCAGAACTAAGGATGTCAATACCGTGGCCCCCTTAAAATAACCTTGTGACCTCCAAGCAACTCTCTTTTTGGTCTTCTCCCCTCATTGCCCTTTTTCCGTGGCCACTGGCCATTCCACTGTACTCTCGGTTGCTCAAGCTCACAACCTTTAGGTTATCTTTGACTTCTCTCTTGCCTCTTCTCCTCACATCCTCATTCTCCCTTTTCCTATTATATTTTTAAAGCTTTCCCCTCCCATGCTAGCATTCTTGTACATATCATGCTTTTTTCTTACCTGGTTACTATTGTAACTGCCTTTTATCTGGCCTCCTTGACTATTATCTTTCCTATTGAAAATCAAATATAGTCTTCTTTTCCTGCTGTTCTATCTTCCCTGACTACATGTCATCCATCTTCTCTCATTGCTTCCCACCTTGCAGCCCACACTCTGCCTGCTCTTCTTGCCTCCTTATTCCTTTGTTGCTTGCCTCCACACTCATGCCAAAAATGGTTCAAAGCTTGCAAGATCTTCTTTAATGGCACATCTCTTATGTGATTTCAATTATCTTGGGACAAAGTCTCCTAGGAATAGCTGCTCTAATGAGATTTCAGTTTCATTCAAACAGCAGCAGGCAAATATGGGTCACTTCTAGCTACACATTTGACCTGATCCTTCTCTTATCCAGACCTTCCCAAAAGTTGAATGGATGTAGATTTGGGTTTTGGCCTCACTCTAGCTGAACTATATAAACTATATTAGAGCTTGTTCACTAGTTTACAGCAAAAGAGTGGGTGTCAAAACTCCTGTACCAAATCTCTAGCGAAGACTGATTAATTTTTGTCAATACTTTATTTTTGTGAGCTATGGGAGACTGAAAAACCTGAATGAAAAATTGTTGTCTGTGCTGTTGCAGGCAGAAAATTACCGTATATACTCGATCATAAGCCGCTTCGTTTATAAGCCGACCCCTGCGAGACGGATAACTAAAAATGGAAAATGTGTATGACCCGTTCATAAGCCAACCCTATAATTCAGGGGTCAGCAAACTTTGGCTCTCGGGCCATCAGGATAAGCCGCTGGCGGGCCAAGATGGTTTGCTTACCTTGAGCATCTGCAGGCACGGAGGTAAACCTAAGTAAACAGAGTGTCCCAGCATGCCAGCTGCTTACCCCGACAACCCGGGACAGCAACTGGTGGGGAAATTTTTTGTGGAGGAGAAGCTGGGAGTCAGAGGAGTAACCCCTGTGACCACCCCCCATGTGACCCCACCCCCAGCCCAGGACCCCCACACGCTCCCCAGCCCATCCCTTCCCACCTTATCTGAGGAGGGCCAGGGGAGGATGTCTCTGGCATGGCTGGAGCTGCTCCCAAAGGCCGAGCAGCGTGGCCGCAGCCTGTTCCAGCAGGCCAGACCGGGCGGCGCGGTCGCAGCGTGTTCCAGCGGGCTGGGCCGGGCAGCGCAGCCACAGCCTGCTCTGGGGGGCGGGGACAAGCGGCAGGGCTGCAGCCTGCCAGCCCCGGAGCTGCAGCTGCTTCGGAGGCTGGGGGGAGAGCAGCATGGCCAGAAACAGAGACACTCTGGCTCTGCCTCTTCCCTTCTGGCTCTGCTGGCTGTGCTGCCTCTCCTTGCTCCCTCTGTTGTGGGGAGGGGTTGTGTCCCACCTCTCCCTCTCTATACCCGTTCATAAGCCGACCCCCTTCGCTGGTGCTTCCCTTTTTTACTAAAAAAATATTGGCTTATGAATGAGTATGTACGGTAATTAGTTGATTGTATACATCTGTACTAATATGAACTTGGTGCCTTTCTTCTAGCTTAAAATCATATGTGATGTGTTCACAGCTTATTATAGCAGTCTTCTTCAAAAAGACAGTAATGGAAGGAACACATTATATCTGAATAGATTTGAAAGAAACAATACAATATTGAAGTCATTGGTATGACTAACATTCCCTTGGGGTTGAGGAGTTGTCTCTATTTCTGTCTTGAACTGTTTTAGTCTTAGTTGTGTATTCATGTCTCCATACATGCACATTAGCAAACACCTTTTACCTGGGAATGTCATAGCTAAGCCCCTGCTAACACTGCCTGTTCTTCTACACAAAGTGAGAACATTGGCAGTGGTGATGATCAAAGCTTTGATTCAAGGATGGCTGTCAGCAAATAGCATTCAGCACAATGTAGCATAGTAGAGAGATGGGATATTGGGTCAAAGACATCAAGGAAATCCCTTATTTTATGAAAAGTGCATGGGGACTTTTCTATCCATGTAGGGCAGGCAAGGCTTCAGATTTTTACATACGCACACAGAAAAACAAATAGTAATCAAATTACTTACCAAGAAAGTAGGTAGTACTGAATTGGCCATGATGGGATTTGAACCCATCATAAAAGTGAATCTTGGTATTTTATACCAGATGCTGAAACCACTAAAACATTCCAATAGGAATGCAGTGTTGTGGTAAAATTGTGGACGTCTCCTCTGGATTTTAAACTGCCTAGCTCTTTTCACAACTGGTATGATGGTTCTTTATATCATGTCAGTTTAGATATTGTATGGCTTTCCCTCCAAACTCCATTGATTCAATGCTTAACATTCCTTTCTCACTTCTGTAGTCTGCTCCAAAAAGGCAGAAAAGAGAAGAGGTCTTTCACATTCACAAAGACAGTTCCACACAGGAAAATGGCATTGTCTGATTTAGTTTTCTCTCAAGCAAGCATCTCGCAATTTCATCAACATGGAGTTTTCAGAGGGCTAGAGTTAAGATGCAAAAGGCCATACTTAAAATATGCTTCACAGTGGATCAGTTTTCAGATTTTGCTTTTCAGTTAAAAATATTAAAAATCAGAGCTGGCAGCAGCAGAACAATGGCCAGAATAGCTGATTGCACCTAAAAGAGCTGTCTTGAAATACAACATGGGCCTTTGTTTCTAATTGACTGAAATAACATGAGGAAGAGTAGTTTTAATATAGTCTCTAGAGAGGACTTAGATTTTGGTTAGATAGGAAGAAAGTAAACTGAATATATTTTATGTGCTGTAGAGATATGCTGAACAGTTTGGTAAAAAGAATTACAAATAGATATTAGCCCATGAGTAAGTTAGTTATTTTTAGATACACACATATGCACAAATATATATAACATATATTAAAATATATTGTCCACATTTGAATCATGTTTCTTGTGTTTTAATTGTGGTAAGCACATCTCATTCCCCATATATTTGGTGCCCTTCATGACTGTACACTCACTACCCTTCAGATACAGGCTTGCAGGTTTTCATGTTCAACTATTTAAATCTCCCTAAGGCTATTGGTAAAAGACAAGTAAATATTATATATACCAGATGCACAAATGCACCTTTGATTTACTGCATTATCAACAAGTGAACATTCATCACACACCTCATGTTTTCATTTGTCCCGTGGCTTGCTGGCAATGTGCTTAGAAGCAGTGTGTGAGACTGACTCCCAAGTATAAAGCTAGCCTTTTATATCTTTGTTTCCTACTGTGAGCTTTTCAAGATTTTTCTTCTTGCTCTTTACAGCACTTTTTTCTGTTATAAACATTTCACTAATGCATATATGCCTTTTTTCCAATCAAATTGAATGTAATAGCAATTTTAAAACCGTAGACTCTCAATATAAAGACAATGGGCCTGGAACCTTTATGGTGTGATGGTCTGAGCGCTGTATTTTGGGGATTCAACTTTCCAGCAGTATAGTATGCAAGTAGAATAATAGCCTGGTCTTGCGCTCATTGAAGTCATTAGGAGTTTTGACATCAAAGTGGCAAATAGGATCCAATCTCATTTTATAATCCTTTACTTAAAAAAATAAACCTGTACTGAATAAAACAGTCGTCCAGAATTACCCTTAAATGAAAAAAAGGCTAAAAATGAAAACAACAAGTTTGACAAATTATAGCCAAATAATTAAATGTGTATAGAATGAACTGAGATAAACAAGTGAAAGGCATCTTTGATGCCTGCTATGTGAAACTGGTTACGCAGTGGTTTGCATGGACTGTAGAAGCAAAACCCTAGCAATAATTTCTTCCACAGAAAGGTCATTTTGAGTTCTTGCTAACAAGTTGTTGACTCCAAATTTTTAGGTTTGGATTTATTTTTACATCTTTAAGAAAGATGAAGCACTGATTTATTTAACATTTCTGTTGACATTCCAAATTAAAGGAAGGTCAGGTTAGTCAAGGCTGAAAATAATGAAAAGAAAAAAAAAACTTGCGAAAGTTTGATATGCTGCCAACCATTGTGCCTGTTTATATTTGACAATATTCACTGGCACCTGAAAGTTTTTTTTTTTTTCATAAAGATTTGTTTTCATGTTTAGAACAGAATGTAGGATACTCTGTTAGGAAATACTGATCTTAGTTTCCTGAACTAGTTGCGGATGAAAGATGATGGTATCCTTTAATTTTGGCAGCAGGAACATGTTTGTGACCTTATGTCACTTTCACTGCTAGTGGCCATAGAACATACCAGGGTGTTTCCTATGTGTAAGATGTATCACATGGTGTTTCCATGCAGACAATTATGTGTGTATGTTAAATCCCAGAATGACACTTCTGCTCAAAGAAAAGCCACTGCCCATGACAAACATGTTCTAAAGATAAACAGAAGACTTACATCTCTATGGTCATATCTGTAGAACAGAGGTGGGCAAACTACAGCCTGCGGGCCACATCCGGCCCGCAGGACCCTCCTGCTCCGCTCCTGAGCCCCTGGCCTGGGAGGCTAGGCCCGGGCCCTTCCCCGCTGTCCTCCCGCCCCGCAGTCTCAGCTCACTCACTCCGCCACTGGCGCAATGCTTTAGGCAGCGGGGCTAGGAGCTCCTGCGGCAGCGCAGCTGCAAAGCCCCGGCCTGACCCGATGCTCTGAGCTGTGTGGTGGCAGTGGCGGCAATGTGGCCCAGCTCCAGATGGGTGGCGCGGCTGTAGTGCCGCCAGCCACCGGTGCTCCAGGCAGCGCAGTAAGGGGGCAGGGAGCAGGGGAAGGTTGGATAGAGGGCAGGGGAGTTCGGGATGGTGGTCAGGGGGTGGGGGTGTGAATGGGAGAAGGGGGGTTTTGGGGAGACAGTCAGGAAGGAGGGGGGTTGGATGGGGTGGCAGGGGGCAGGCAGGGGTTCCGGAGGCAGTCAGGGGACAGGGAGAAAGGGTGGTTAGATGGGGCAGGGATCCCGGGGGGGCCATCAGGAATGAGAGGAGGGGTTGGATGGGACGGCTGGGGGGCAGTCAGGGGTGGGGTCCGGGGATGGTCAGGGGACAGGAAGCGGGGTGTGTGGATGGGGTAGGGGTCCCGGGGGGGGCCGTCAGGGAATGGGGAGGGATTGGATGGGGCAGGAGTCCCAGGGGAGGCAGATAGGAGGTGGGGGCTGGGCCACGACCCCCACCCCTAACCAGCCCGCCATACAATTTCTGAAACCCGATGCGGCCCTCAGGCAAAAAAGTTTGCTCGCCCCTGCTGTAGAACCTTTCATGAGCAGCAAATACACTTTTCTTAACCATCAAAACAAAGCTAGGAAGCTTTTGATTTAGGTCCTGTTGTATCTGAACCCTCACATTTCTTGTTTAGACTAAGGACTAGAAATGAGTCTAAGGCTTGGTCTACACTACCCCCCCCAATTCGAACTAAGGTACGCAACTTCAGCTACGTGAATAACGTAGCTGAAGTCGAAGTACCTTAGTTCGAACTTACCTTGGTCCACATGCGGCAGGCAGGCTCCCCCGTCGACTCCGCGGTACTCCTCTCGCCGAGCTGGAGTACCGCAGTCGACGGCGAGCACTTCCGGGTTCGACTTATCGCGTCCAGACTAGACGCGATAAGTCGAACCCAGAACTTCGATTTCCAGCCGTCGAACTACCTGGTAAGTGTAGCCAAGGCCTAATTTAGCACTAACTACTTGAGAGATTCTCTTTTCTTTTGTCTTTATGTCCTCCCACAAGTTACATTCCACTAGTACTATGAAGCTTCAATCAAGGAGGGGAAGTTCATGTGTGCAGGAGATAGAATTTCTCACCTTTTACTATGGTACTCCTGCAAAAGCTACAAATTTCCACAGACTTCAGTACTTTCACAGCTAAATTCAAATCTCACTTCAACTTCTCTCCCTCAGTAACTTCTTCACAGGCACAGTTACTCACTCTGTCTCTCTCACACACACAGTCATTTAAATATATCAAGCAAAAAAAAGATACAAATAATTAAGCTGTTCTGAAAACTAGGAAGGAATAAAAAGAAAAATTATTTCTTTTTAAAAGATATTTTGAAGATGCTCAGATATGTTGTAGATCACTCAAATACCTAGATAGATAGATCTACATTTATTTAATTATATTTAAATGAATCAATATCAAATATATCTATTATAGGGTGATTTCGTTAATCTGTTTTTATTTTTGAGTTCATCTGTTGTTGTTGTTGTCATTACTCCTTGTGCAGTATTGATGACTATGGAATTTTGTAATATCTTTCAGAGATATCTTGCTGCTATTGCTTATTTCCAGAACTTTTTCTTTTGTTCTGATGAGTCACTTCAATATTTGCTATTCATGTATAATGGGGCAAAATAGTGAGATAGATGTGTAGGAAAGGTGCAGTATTTGAAAAGCCAAATAAAAAGTGCAATTTTCTTCAGCCTCAATATAATTAAAACTTACACCTATTTAACTTTAGGTACATGAGTAGCCCTATAGAAATACTCACATGCTTAAAGTTAAGCATGTGTGTAATCATTTGTAGGATCAGGTCTTTAAATGTTTTCTTTACCACAGAGTAGTAATCTTGGAAGACAATGTTGATTGTATAGACAGTAGTTCCACTCTGCTACCACAGTTTAAAAAAGATTGAGGAAAATATGTCTACAGTGGTTTGGCAAAATATCAGTGATCACAGATATTTTTATACGAGAGTAGTATGCTATTGACCAAAGGAAAGGGAACTCTCTGTGGTACAATACAATTGTATTATTTGGTTCAGGGATTGTATTCTCTCAGTTTTGCAGGATTATTTTTCATTACACTAGAGAATATCTAATTGATATTGTGAACTAGAAAAGGTAAATCTAGAGATTTCAAACTTTTGAATTTTTCTTATCATTTAGAACTATGGTGATAATGTTACAAAAGGTAACTAGGTGGACTGGATGGTTGAGATTTAGATGTGTAACCCATTATCTATCTTGCTCACCCTACTCTAAAACTAAATAGTACTACTTGTGTGGGAGGAGATTTTCCCTGCCCCTCCACCTGCCAATGCCTCTTCTAAACCCTAATCCCTCTAAAACCATTCCATGTGAGCCCCTTTCCCCAAGGAAATGTATCTTGGTTTTTCACTTAAGAAACTGGTTACCCTATGTCATAGGGTGCTCTGCTCACCTCTAGGATGGCACCTCCTCTGGCTGTTCTGGGGATTATTTTTCCATGACTGACACCCCTTCCTGCAGTTGCATGCTTTTTGTGGATCTCCAGAAGCTGCTGTGTTTCCAGGTCACTCAGAATTTCCTCCTTCTGGGGTAGTCTTTCTAAGACTCTTTCCACCCGTAATGTCAGGTCGTCTTCCAGTTCACTGCCCCTATCTGGGCACCACTTCCCCAGGGACAGGTAGGGGAACCCAGGCCCACCCTCTACTCAAAATTCCAGCCCAGATACTCTACAACATGCAATCAGGGTCTGTTCAGTCCCCAACCTCGATGCTTATTCCATGGGCTGCTTCCTACTCTGCATCCCACAGGCTCTCTTCAGCCAAACATTTTGATTTCTCTTCAAATAATATAAAATGAATAAATGTTTTGATTTAGAGTGAAAAGAAACTTTTCAAGCAACCTAAAATGATTATTTTTTCTGAATTTTTTTATTTCATGAAAATTTTGATTTTTTTTTTATTTTGTTTTGTTTAGAATGGGAAAAAAATCAAATTTGCAGATTCTCCCACAAAATGAAAAATCCAGTCCCCACTCAGCTCTACTGATATCATCACAAATCCTCAGGGTTTATTTTTGACTAAACACAATGAGACTTCTGCTATGAAGCCAACTAATGGCTAGTTCAAGTGTCAGTTGGGGATAGTTGTCATTTATATAGTAGGAAATGTTGATTGTATATTTATCCATCTCCCCCGATCTTTTGTTTGTTTCTTGCCTTTCTATATTGTAAATTCTTTGCCTCAGGGACTGTGTGTTACTACCAGTCCTCCAGTTATTCCATGGGTAGGTAATTTGCCATGGAATCCACTCCTTGAATTGTGTTCTGGAGTCTGAGATTTCATTTATATATTTAAAAAAAGGTTCTTGCTCTTATGATTCCAAAGAAAACCATGAAAATATGCACCCAAGTGTAAAGTAATTCAGTGTTGTATTCCTGAGTCTGCAGATAGCAACTGTCCACAAGCCAGTTGCCAAAACCTCCAGCTTTACCCTGATAAGGTCTAGAATGCAATTCGGCATTGTCAGTGCAGAACTCTGCCAAATGAAAATGTGGGGACAGAATGGAACACTGTGGGTGCTACAACAATACAAATTATATATAAAAACAACAATAGTACATTATGCAAAATCGAAGTTTGAATCTTTAAGTCCTGTCCTAATGAAGCTGGAGTTCAAGGGGGCCATTAGGTTTCCAGATGTTTGCAGAGTTTTGTATGTGTTCCGCAAGTATATAGCATTTTGTAAACATTAGCTACTAAAGTTTCATTCACTGGTATATAAAGTTGTGTCTAAATCCATGTTTATATAGTCTGACCAATGCACACATCTATTTAAAAGGATCACCTATCTTTGCTCTAAGTGCTGCTTGACCATTCTTAAATACACAGTCTTGAAATAGACCACTCCTGTATCTCCTCTTCAGCCATTGGCCAGTATATCCACATCAACCAGCACTAACCCAGCAGCTAAAAACATACTTAAGACCTATGAGCTCTCTCAACAGAGCCATCACATTCCCTCCCACCAGGAAAAACAATGGGCCTTAATAAATATGGGCTGATTTGCAGAGGTGCTGAAGACCTGCAGCTCCCACTGAAGTCAATGAAAGCTGCAAATACTGAGCACCTCTGAATTTAGTCACTAAATTTGAAAACGTTGGTCCATGCGAATTGACAAATACCACAGAAGTCAGTGTAAGAGCTGGGATTAATCCCTTGCTCTGTCCATTTTTTAGTCCAGTATACCATGCTGCCTCTCACGCTATTGAGCAGCCCCTGCTGTAGCCAAATGTCATACTGGTTGCTCAGCAGGGGAGCTGTTTTTGCTGCTCTCCAGCTGATGGCTGCTGGAGAGCTTGCAGCACCTGTAGTGCTATTAGTGCAGCCCGAGCAGCACTAAATAGCTGGGAATTACTCTGGGATCTTCCCAGAAATCAAGGGATCGATGGCTATGGTTTTTCTTGACTCCAAAGTCTGGCTTTAAGTGGTATGTAACTTGTGAATACTCTGTGATCTTTGGGAAAAATCAGTCACAAGCTTTCCTACCTACAGATTGAAAGTTTCAGTCTATAAAATGATACAAGTCAAAGAAAAAAAAATAAAAACAGATTTTCCAAGCAAAGGGACTTGCAGGCCTGCAGAGGCCAGAGGTTGTGTTCCTGTCATTCTTAGTGGACCTGTCCCCATTCGAAAAAGCAACTGGGTAATCAGCATTAGTTAGAACCTGTGTTAGCAGAGTGGGGATGGACTGAATGGAAGGATCATGGAGATTCAGACCTAGTAAGGGAGTCTGCAAACGGAGGATGTGGAACATTGACAGGGTAGTTTGGAACTGCAGCTGAATCGACTATGCCTGTTTGCTGGATAAAGACAGAGGTTTTCATCTCCAGGGACATGACAGTTTTTCATAACAACTAAATTCACTTTAAATTTAAAAGTTTTAAATTGTTCAAAAAGAAAGAATGACAGCTTCAAACAAAACTGGTATCAAATAACACTGAGGCAAAACATTGTTCAAATATAAAATCAACATAACTTTTTATTTTGGTGAGCGTTTAATGTTAGATAAGGTGTATCAATGTTTCAAACATGCTGGAATAGGATTTTTCTGGAAAAGAAAGAATTTAGTTAGAAACAAAATGTAATGTGGAAAGATATGCAAAAAATGTGTATCTTCTAAGAAGAGCAGTATATTTATTTGGAGTTGATTTGTTTTGCGGGGGGGGGTTAACAATTTCACACTGACTTAAATTGAGCAGTTTGGGTATTTAAACAACGTTCATAACCATCTGATTCCTTAATAATAGTTTTAGAAGGTTTGAATAGTTATTTTAGATGTTGGATCTAGAAACATGCCTATCTGCCTCCCTCCCTCTATTTCTCTCTCTCTCTCTAAACATATCCCCAGTTTCCCAGCAGGTTCAAACACAGATGGCAGCCTTATTGTGACAGAAGCAAAAATGCTACATTAATGTTTAAAGGGATTAAAAATCCTCTTGGCATCAGTGGCATATGTTACCAGTTAATTGTAGCACTGGAAGCTTCCCTGCTGTTTTAAAACATGGACTCATTTTACATGCTTTCTGCAGAGCAGTATGAAATGTCAAATTTGTTGGTATAAGTTTTGAATCCAGTCAGACAAAAATGAGTCATAAAGATAATGTTGTGCTATCTAACACAGCTTTTGAATCCAAATAATGTTTTACTGCTGTTCCAACTATGATGGAAAACTGGCTTGCTGCTCTAACACTGCAGTTGTGTGCATGTTTCATGCTTATAGCAGAGGGTACTCACATTTGGCAGATGATTTTAGCTTTTCACCTGCATTATTTCAGATTGTCATTTTGGCTGAAACACCTTGCTTGTTGTTTAAATTATTTTCAAGATGCAACACTAGCATTTCTGCTTTCTTCAATCAGTTGGCTATAGAATGGCAAAACCCACCATGTGATAGTTTGCTAGCAATGAACATTTTGGTGAGGACATTTTTTAACTGCCATGGTCAGGTGATTAGCATACTGCTGAGTAACATAATTCTTACCATGTCCCTATTCACAGATTAGCAATTCTCAGTAATGAGTTGTAGACCATATGCAGCTATCCTGTGTTATATTTCAAGTGAAAAGAATAAGAAGTTTGAAATGCTGAAAAATTGTCATTGCTTTAAGTAAAACAAAAAATCCTACAGTTGGACTTTCTCCAGTTCTCTTCAAATCAGGTAACACCTGTCATATTAGATATACATTATTGTAAACCTAAAATCTAGCATAAATCCTGGTGATTATTGCCCGTATGGAGCATGAATTCTTGGATGCAAATGAAGATATTGCTAAGAAGGAGTGCAAAAGAATAGCACAAGCATGTAGGAACAAAATCAGAAAGGCTAAGGTACAAAATGACTTACACTTAGCAAGGGACATAAATGGAAATAAAAAGAGGTTCTTTAAATACATTCAAAGCAAAAGAGAGACAAAGGAAAGTGTAGGTCCTCTACTTACAAGGGAAGGAGAGCTAATAACTGATGACATCAAGAAAGCCGAGGTGTTTAATGCCTATTTGCTTGTCTTCACTGAAAAGGTTAATGATGACCAGATACTCAACACTATTAAATTAACAACAAGGGGGAAGGAATGCAAGCCAAAATAGGGAAGGAACAGTTAAAGAATATTTTGTTCTCCATGTCCTCTGAAGGGAATACAAGAAGTAATGGCTTATTCTGCAGGAAAGAAGATTTAGGTTAGCTATTTCTAACCATAAGGGTTGTTAAGATCTAGAATAGATTTCCAGGCGAAGTTGTGAAATCCCCATGTTCAAGTGTTTTTAAAAACATGTTGGCCATACACTTCTTAGGGATGGTCTAAGTTTACTTGGTCCTGCCACAGCATAAGCGGCTGAACTTGAGGACTTCTTCAGGACCCTTCCAGCCCTAAATTTCTATGATTCTGTTCCTGAATGAGGTAAAGTGCAGGTTAGTGTGTTGGAAGGCATTAGATGATGTATAGGTAGAGACAACTACTTGTTGAAAGATTTGCAGGACTGAAAAACACTGGCGGTGTGTGGGACATATGAATGCAGCCAATTATTGACACATCTTTGCTACATTAAAGCAAGATGTAGGAGCAGCATGTTTGTTTCTATCAACTACCATCAGTTAGCTTTTTCACCTGTAGATGGCAGGATAGCAAAATACTCAGATTAAACAGAAGTGATGAATCCTTGACTTCACTATATGTCAGATAAAGACATGGAGATATGTTCCATTGTTTGTCTATTTTGGAAGTGGTGGCTTACCAAATTAAATTGATGTCATGATTGTTTATGGCAGCAAGGAATCTGTTAGTCCGTTCTTTTCCTTCCTATCTGTCAGTGTCATTTTGCTCCAGATCATAAAATTCAGCCATGCCTACTTAAGATTTTGTATTATGATAAACTAGTACCCTGAAAAATCTGAGTCACCATATTCTGGAGATGCTGTAGTTATCCTTTTTATCACTAATTTTACCAAAAGACCATTTGTCCTCAACACACAATTCTTGTGGATCCCACTTTCATTTGGTCATTCAAACATTCTTGCTTTTTCCTCCTGCTGCTTTTCCCAGCCTAATTTGATTATATCAGAGACTTAAAATATACATAGTGAGGAATCTGGCTTAAGGCCTCCAACTATGAGCAACAGCAGTAGTTTGCTAACATAAGAAATATACAAAAATCCCTGCTGTTCTTTTATGGATTTGTGACATGTTTGCCTCGTTGTTACTAAATACACATACTATTTGAGATGCTGCATGTTGCTAGAGGAGCATAGAATCAGGAGGTCATCTAGTCCAACCCCCTGCTCAAAGCAGGACCAATCCCCAACTAAATCATCCCAGCCAGGGCTTTGTCAAGCCTGACCTTAAAAACCTCTAAGGAAGGAGATTCCACCACCTCACTAGGTAACCCATTCCAGTGCTTCACCACCTAGTGAAAAAGTTTTTCCTAATATCCAACCTAAACCTCCTGCATTACTCCTTGTTCTGTCATCTGCCACCACTGAGAACAGCTGAGCTCCACCCTCTTTGGAACCCCCTTTCAGGTAGTTGAAAGCAGCTGTCAAATCCCCCCCTCACTCTTCTCTTCTGCAGACTAAATAATCCCAGTTCCCTCAGCCTCTCCTCATGTGCTCCAGTCCCCTACGCATTTTTGTTGCCCTCCGCTGGACCCTTTCCAATTTTTCCACATCCTTCTTGTAGTGTGAAGCCCAAAACTGGACACAGTACTCCAGATGAGGCCTCACCAATGCCGAATAGAGGGGAATGATCATGTCCCTCAATCTGCTGGCAATGCTCCTACTTCTACAGCCCAAAATGTCGTTAGCCTTCTTGGCAACAAGGGCACACTGTTGACTCATATCCAGCTTCTCGTACAGGGGTGGCTCCAGGTACCACAGCAGCAAGCGCGTGCCTGAGGTGGCAAGCCACGGGGGGCAGCCTGCCAGTCCCTGTGAGGGCAGCAGTCAGGCTGCCTTCGGCGGCATGCCTGCGGGAGGTCTGCCGGTCCCGCGGATTCGGCAGCAATTCAGCAGCAGGTATGCTGAAGACGCGGGACTGGCGGATCTCCTGCAGAAACGCCGCTGAATTGGCGTGACCAGCTGACCGCCCGCAGGCGCGCCGCCGAAAGCCACCTGGCTGCCGTGCTTGGGGCGGCAAAACACATAGATCCGCCCCTGTTCTTGTCCACTGTGACTCCTAGGTCCTTTTCTGCAAAACTGCTGCCTAAGCACTCGGTTCCTAGTCCGTAGCAGTGCATGGGATTCTGCTGTCCTAAGTGCAAGACTCTGCACTTGTCCTTGGTGAACCTCATCAGATTTCTTTTGGCCCAATCCTCATATATCTTTCCCAAGTGCAAAAGACTCTTTATTGGAGAAAAATAGCAATTATTAAAGCACCTATAAAGCATATATTTGAGTGCTATTTAATCTGAACTAGTAAAGATGGGCAGGAGTTAGAATACCAGAAATTACTAGAAAATTCAACCTAATTCAGAACTCCTAAACTGCTGGTAGGAAGACAGTACTTTTGGGAATGATGAAACAGTGTATACCAGAGGTGGCCAACTTGAGCCTGAGAAGGAGCCAGAATTTACCAATGTACATTGCCAAAGAGACACAGTAATACGTCATCAGTCCCCCCCCATGCCTCCCACCCACCGGCAGCCCAAGTGATCAGCGCCTCCCCCTTCCTCCCCACACCTCCCGATCAGCTGTTTCGTGGCGTGCAGGAGACTTGGAGGGGGATGGGGAGGAGCGAGGGCATATAAGGCTCAGGGGAGGGCTCGGGAAGGGGTGGAGTGGGGGCAGGGTCTGTGGCAAAGCCAGGGGTTGAGCAGTGAGCACCTCCTTGCACATTGGAAAGTTGGCACCTGTAGCTCCAGCCCCGGAGTCAGTGCCTATACAAGGAGCCACATATTAACTTCTGAAGAGCCGCATGTGGCTCCAGAGCCACAGGTTGGCCACCCCGGTGTATACAGTGATGACAACTCTTTTGGCTTTAAGTTCTCCCACCAACAACATCGCTGCCATACACAGTTTTGAAAAGTCATATTTTTCCAACCACATTTGTTTCAATATTCAATCCAGTGATCAAACATTCTGGCTTGACCAGGTGTATCACAGCAGACTTACTTTTAAAGAACAGTGTTGTTGCTGGAGTTTAACATTTATGAATACAACACACACAGCTAAAGTAACTACCTCATACTAGGACGCTCGATTAATCGCGGTTAACTCACACGATTAACTCAAAGAAATTAATTGTGATTAAAAAAATGAATCATGATTAATTGCAGTTTTAATCGTGCTGTTAAACAATAGAATACCAATTGAAATTTATTAAATATTTTGGATGTTTTTCTATATTTTCATATATATTATATTCTGTGTTGTAACTGAAATAAAAGTGTATATTATTTTTATTACAAATATTTGCACTGTAAAAATGAAAAATAGTATTTTTCAATTCACCTCATACAAGTACTGTAGTGCAATCTCTTTGTCGTGAAAGTGCAACTTACAAATGTAGATTTTTTTGTTACATAACTGCACTCATAACTGCAATGTAAAACTTTAGAGCCTACAAGTACCCTCAGTCCTACTTATTGTTCAGCCAATCACTAAACAAAACAAGTTTGTTGGGCCTGTCCTGTAGTAGGTGATTTCTGGGTACCCGTCTTGCTCTGTCAATCTGTTTCCTCACTTCCCCAGGTGGGTATTGTAGTTTTACGAATGCTTGATAAAGATCTTGTAGGTGTTTGTCTCTGTCTGAGGGGTTGGAGCAAATTCGTAAAACTACAATACCCATCTGGGAAAATGAGGAAACAGATTGACAGAGCAAGACGGGTACCCAGAAATCACCTACTACAGGACAGGCCCAACAAGGAAAATAACAGAACACCACTGGCCATCACATACAGTCCCCAGCTAAAACCTCTCCAGTGCATTATCCACGATCTGCAACCTATCCTGGAAAATGATCCTTCACTCTCACAGACCTTGGGAGGCAGGACAGTCCTCGCTGACAGACAACCCCCCAACCTAAAGCAAATACTCACCAGCAACTACACACCACACCACAGAAACACCAACCCAGGAACCAATCCCTGTAGCAAACCTCGTTGCCTACTCTGTCCCCATATTTACTCTGGTGACACCATCAGAGGACCCAACCACATCAGCCACACCATCAAGGGCTCATTCACCTGCACATCCACTAATGTTATATATGCCATCATGTGCCAGCAATGCCCCTCTGCCATGTACATTGGCCAAACCGGACAGTCCCTCTGCAAAAGAATAAATGGACACAAATCGGACATCAGGAATGGTAACATACATAAGCCAGTAAGTGAACACTTCAATCTCCCAGGTCATTCTATGACAGATTTAAAAGTCACTATCATTGAACAAAAAAACTTCAGAAACAGACTTCAAAGAAAAACAGCAGAACTAAAATTCATTTGCAAATTTAACACCATTAATCTGGGCTTGAATAGGGACTGGGAGTGGCTGGCTCATTACAGAAGCAGCTTTTCCTCTCCTGGAATTGACACCTCCTCATCTATTATTGGGAGGGAGTGGACTACATCCACCCTGATTGAATTGGCCCTGCCAACACTGGTTCTCCACTTGCGAAGTAACTCCCTGCTCTCCATGTGTCAGTATATAATCCCTGCATCTGTAACTTTCACTCTATGCATCTGAAGAAATGAGGTTTTTACCCACGAAAGCTTATGCCCAAATAAATTTGTTAGTCTTTAAGGTGCCACCAGACTCCTTGTTGTTTTTGTAGATACAGACTAACACGGCTACCCCCTGATACTTGGCTGAACAAGTGTACTTGCAAGCTCTAAAATTTTAAATTGTTTTTATTTTTGAATGCAGGTTTTTTTGTACATAATTCTACATTTGTAAGTTCAACTTTCATGCTAAAGGGATTGCACTACAGTACTTCCATTGGCTGAAAAATACTATTTCTTTTGTTTTTTTACAGTGCAAATACTTGTAATCACAAATAAACACTGTTCACTTTGTATTCTTTGTTGTAATTGAAATCAATATATTGAAAATGTAGAAAACATCCAAAAATATTTAAATAAATGGTATTCTGTTATTGTTTAACAGTGCGATTAATCGCAATTAATTTTTTTAAACCCACGATTAATCGCGATAATTTTTCTAAGCACTTAACAGCCCTCTTTCATACATAACAGTAGTTTTCTGGAGTACTCCATTTAGTTGTAGCTTAGACTTATACCAAGATTTTGAATGTAGAAATTGTATACCATAAAATCAAAGGGCCAAGGCCAAAGGCAGTCTTGTGGGATTTCGTTAGCTAAGGGGCTGTAAATTTTAATTGTTCTAGGCCACAGGTTGTAAACTATTTAGTTGGACAAATATGACTTAGTTGTATGTTAGTCCACAGTATATTTATATAAAATTTTGCAAAATATCTATTTTTAAAAATATTATTATTTCATGAAAGTCCAACCTTTCCAAATGTTCTCCTATTCTCATTCAAAAACTGAAAACAGTATTCAGATGTTTCAGTAGAAATGTAAGAATGAAGCCATTGGTGGAACTAATAGTTTTAAATCTATGCATTGAACAATTCCCCACCTCCACCCACTTGCCCACAAGCTGTACCAACAATCTCTCAAAATAGTTATGCTATTACGCCAGTAATTTTCAAACTTTTGTACTGGTGACCCCTTTCACATAGCAAGCCTCTGAGTACGAATCCCCCTCCTCCTATAAATTAAAAACACTTTTTTATATATGTAACACCATTATAAATGCTGAATGCAAAGCGGGGTTTGGGGTGGAGGCTGATAGCTCACGATCTCCCATGTAATAACCTCATGACCCCCTGAGGGGTTCCGACCCCCAGTTTGGGAACCCCTGCATTACGCCCAATAAACTAACCTCATCTCTAATGAAACTCTATTGGCCTAATTTTATTCGCTATCACAGCTCTAGGGAACTCGACAGGGAGCAGTTCCAGACACCTTTCATTTCTAACTCTATTTTATGTTCACAATTAGTATCTTCAAGAAACTTCCAGGTTCCAGTCAAATCCGGAATTTGCTTTATTTTTTCTATGTTGGAATCAGGATCAGCATACTGGAACACAGTGTACTTGTAAGATTGAATCAATCAATATGAAGTAGAATATCAGTCTGAAAGCAACATTAGCATCATTTAGTTAAGACTAGTTGTGTATGAATTTCTTTGTGTAAGAGAAATACTGAAATTTAAAAGTGAAGTCCTACTGTGAATGTAGAAGTATTTGTCAAATTATGAACTGATCCTAGAGCCTTAACCCATTTTGTTTTGTTTATATAATGACTTTGCTTGCTAAAATGGTAGAGGTACAAATACTTTCCATGCACAAGTTGAATATATTTTACTATATTTCTGCATCACTTTGAATAGTCAGATTATCTGTTTACTAGTTTTTTTGGAATAGCAACAACAATTAAGATAGAGTAAAGGTACCAATTCCTTGAAATTTACATCACTAAGTAAAGTTAAGAGTAATCAAATATACTATGATTTCAAACTTTTCTGACTTCCCTTTCTGTATATAATTCAAAGGAAGCCTACAGTAACAAAAAAGCTATAATTCTTCCAAGTTTTGTTTGTGCTGTCACATTTTTGCAAAATCGTAATAACAGCACAAAATACTCCAATATTAGTCTTTACATAATTCTGAAGTCATAATGAATCTGTTAAAGATATAAGCAAGACTATTTAGTTATTTGCATTATTCATGTAACTCTGGCAATAAGGTTCAGTCTGGGGTAGACAATTATTGTACATTAACATTGGTGTAGGGCAGTTGAAATGGTTCGTAATGAGGTGTTACCAATCCTGAATATCTTTTAAGAGCCGCTTGACCCAACATTTTTTTTAATTGGGTCATCTTCTTGATTTAAAATACTTAGACTTATTTTAAGGATTTGATTAATCGCTTGTACTAGTCATGACATATTTGGGGTAAGAAATGCTTCTATTGTCATGCAAAGGACTGTGGAGGTTTGCGAGATCAGCAATGACTATAATCTGTCTTTAGGCTTTTATACAGCACCTATAACCAGAGTAAAAATGTATGTTAAAGACAAGTTTGACTTTCTGCTTTCCAATAAGGTCTTCTTCATATGAATGGCTTTTTTTTCTTCAATTCAGCAAAGGCACATACATTTCACAAACATAAGAACAGCCATGCTGGGTCAGACCA
Organism: Malaclemys terrapin pileata; assembly: GCF_027887155.1. Taxonomy (NCBI): domain Eukaryota; kingdom Metazoa; phylum Chordata; order Testudines; family Emydidae; genus Malaclemys; species Malaclemys terrapin. Next base: position 30,256,172 of record NC_071513.1, on the reverse strand, counting down.
GTGGTCCATCTATCCCAATATTCTGTCTTCTGACAATGGACCATGCCAGATGCTTTAGAGCAAGTGACCAGAACAGGGAATCATTTAGTGATCCCTCCCCTGTCATCCACTCCCAGCTTCTGGTAATTAGAGGCTAGGGACATCCAGAGCATGGGATTGCATCCCTGACCATCTTGGCTAATAGCCATTGATGGAGCTATCCTGCATAAACTTATCGAATTCTTTTTTGAACCCAGTTATAGTTTTGGCCTTCACAACATCCCCTGGCAATGAGTTCCACTGGTTCACTGTGTGTTGTATGAAGAAGTACTTCCTTTTGTTTGTTTTAAACCTGTTGCCTATTAATTTCATTGGGTGATTCCTGGTTCTTGTGTTATATGAAGGAGTAAATAACACTTCCTTACTCACTTTCTCCATCCCATTCATGATTTTATAGATATCTATTATATCCCCTCTTAGCCATCTCTTTTCCAAGCTGAAAAGTCCCACTCTTTTTAATCTCTCCTTATATGGAAGCTGTTTCATACCCTTAATCATTTTTGTTGCCCTTCTCTGTACCTTTTCCAATACTAATATATCTTTTTTGAGATGGGGTGACTAGAACAGCATGCAGTATTCAAGGTGTGGGCATACCATGGATGTATATAGTGGCATTATGATATTTTCTGTCTTCTTATCGACCCCTGTTCTAATGGTTCCTAACATTCTGTTGGCGTTTTTGACTGCCATTGCACATTGAGCAGATGTTTTCAGAGAACTTTCCTCAATAACTCCAAGACCTCTTTTTTGAGTGATAACAGCTAATTTAGATCACATTAACATCCTTGAAGTCATCATTTTCCTTAGACAAATTTTTCCCTTAGGTCTGTCTATTGATCTAGCAGGTTCTTGATTTTTCTTGTCACTGGATATATTATTTGAGAGAAATAATATTAATTCTAGTGTTGGTCACATTTGACTTAATATTTGCACTAGTTTCACCTTTTTGTCTTTGTCATCTTTATTTTAACACTTGATTGTCTCAGATAGTTATCCCTATTTGTAAGTAAAATATAAAGACAAATTGGACAAACCTTTTGTTTTTAGTAAGTAAGGTTTATAGATTCTTAGTCTCAAAAGATGGGGTAACTGCCACTATATCTAAGTTACAGTATGGTTTAAGCTAAAAAAGAGGGACATCGAATTAATTTGTCACAGAATAAACATATGTAAATTGTATAATTTTAAGAGTAATGTTTGGTTTTGGTTTTGCTGGCCACTATGGTGATTACATTTAAAAATTGTTCCCCTAGAATTTAAATAAAGTTTGACACTTAGTAAAGCAAAATCAGGCAGACTTGCTGTGATTTCTCTTTTCATCTTTAGAAGTACCAATATCTCCTCAGCATTGTGAATGGAAGTGTTCATATATCTGCTTATTATTGGATACCGACTAATATCATATTACTTGATGTTACTTTTGTTTCAAAAGCAGATAACCTATATAGTCCCTGATAACAGTATTTGTTTGTGATTATCAGAAAAGAAAATTATTTATTAAATTATCCATGTTATTGTAATAATGATAGCCTGTGACCGGTTTGGGGGGACCCCCTCCAGTGCAGAGCGAGTGTGTCCCTTAGGGTGTTGGGGCAGGACGTACGTGACCTGCATCTATGCCTTTGTAGCCAGAGTTAATATACTTGCCCCAGTTAGCAGGGCAATGAGGCCTAATGACCAAAGTCAGTGTATTTGCCCCTATTAGCAGGGCAATGTGGCCCAATGGCCAGAATCAATAGATTCACCGCAGTCAGCAGGGCAGTAAGATCTAGCGGCCGAAGTCAATAGAATTGCCCCAGTCAGCAGGGCAGTAAGACTCACTGGCCTCAGACAATAGATTTGCCCCTGTTAGGAACCCATAAGGCCTAGTGTCCAAAGTCCACGTACCCACCCTTGTTAGTGGGGCACTAAGGCCTAGTGGCCACAGTCAATATGTTTGCCCCTGTCTGTAGGGCGGTAAGGCCTATGGCCAAGTGGCCTCAGTCGAGGAAGGGCCCGGGTAGTGGCAGGAGTGCATGCCACTGAGTCAGGGGTGGGCGGTTTCTGACCAAAACATGCTGACTCAAAATTCCGGTTCACTAACCAGGCCACTATCTAATTCCCCTGGGCTGCTTCCTACTGTGGTTCCCACTGCTGCGGTCTGGGCATCTCTGCTGTCTCCGGGTTCCCCGGTCTGTGCTGTCCCTGGCAACCCCGGACTCTGTGAAGCTTCTGTGTGTACCCTGATGTCTGCCTGGGTTGCGGTGTGTCTGGATCCCATGGCTTTGGGCTTTGGCTGATCCTTGGCTGGAGCCTGCGGCAGGTGCTCGTCCTTCCTCTCTGGTGGTTAGCCCCAACTGAGCGGAGTTGCTATATATACTCCTTTTATATTAGTGCAGTTGGAGCATGCCCAGTAGAGTTGAGGGAGCGTGGCTTCCTCAACCCACAATGTAGGGTTAACCCTTTCCTGTCCAGTGAGGGACAAGTGCGCCCTGTCACATATCCCAAATAACAAGTCCAGAACCCTATGTCCCAATATAGTAGTAAAGACAAGGAAACATGACACAAACCAAATTGTAAACCAAATAATAATATTTGAGAATAGGTTGGCTGTGGTTCTTTTCTTGATGGAACATACAGTGTATGAATATTATTTACTTTAATGAGTAGTGGTGGGTTCAGAATGTGAGAGAGAAAAATTTTCTGGCTTATATACCAGTACAATGCCAGTTACTGTGCTGGAGTCTCTTTCTTCCTGTATTTGTAATCTATGTTGCATTAATATGCTGACTTTCAAACATGTTGGGTTCAATTTCATGTAAGTAGATGGAATTTTTTTTTTAAATCAGTTCACTATGTTGTATGGTTCAGCAACTATTAAAACTTTGCATTTGCAAGCCTGGTGGGGAAGAGTCTGAGTTTGCTTCTTTATAGCTTCTCCTGTTTCTTTCTCTGTGTCCTGGACAGTATAGGTAGGCAATTAGTTTGTTTCTGGACCTTCCAAGGATCTTTGTTTTAGGAGTTTTTGGTGGGGAGGCTTATTTTATTTTGGGGGGAGGGAATGAGAGGGATATTGAACTTGTCATACCACCTTGTGTCACAGCAGTGGCTGCAGTTGTTGTAGATGAGACTGAATGGATCCTAATCTTTCAGAGCTGTGCTAAACAAAATGATGGGATGATTTACATGGTTTTGATCCACACATATTTAGAGGGGGAAGGGCTAGATGTCCAAAGTGAAGTGTTCTCCATTTGCGTACAAGGAGAGCCTTGCATGCAAACTTCAACTTATATTTGCATTGAGTTTCTTTTAATAAAATGGAAGGTTTGGGGTTTAAAGGAATTTCCATATCAACAAATGTTTACCTAATCCACTACTGTATACTAGAAATATGACAGTAATGACCTGGGAGCATGCTAAAATGAGACATAAGGGACAGTTGTAGTTTTCACATTAATAAACAGCAAAAGCTGTTGGGGTGGTAGGTATGTTCAATATGGTAAATTATAAGCAATCATTCTAAACTTAATATTAACAAGGTAGGAGGTTGACTGTAAAAGCTTCCAACAAATTTTCAAGTTAGTACCTATGTAGCAACCCGTATAAATCATAGAATCATAGGACTGCAAGGAACCTCAAGAGGTCTCTAGTCCAGTTCCCTGCTCTGAAGGCAGGACTAAGTATTAACTAAACCAGGGGTGGGCAAACTTTTTGGCCCGAGGGCCACATCTGGGAATAGAAATTGTATGGTGGGCCATGAATGCTCACAAAATTGGGGTTTGGTTGTGAGTGGGGGGGTGAGGACTCTGGTTGGGGGTGTGGGCTCTGGGCTGGGGCCAGAAATGAGGAGTTCAGGGCGTGGGAGGGCTCCGGGCTGGGGCAGGGAAGTGGAGTGCAGGTGGGTGAGGGCTCTGGGGTGGGGCTGGGGATGAGGAGTTTGGAGTGTAAGAGGGTGCTCTGGGCTGGGACTGAGGGGTTTGGAGGGCGGGATGGTGATCAGGGATGAGACTGGGGGTTGCGGTGAGGAAAGGGGTGCAGGCTCCGGCTGGGGCTGTGGATGAGGGGTTTGGGGTGCAGGAAGGTGCTCCAGGCTGGGATCGAGGGGTTCGGAGGGTGGGAGGGGGATCAGGGTTGGAGCAGGGGGTTGGGGCATGGGGAGAGGCTCAGGGATGCAGGCTCAGGGCAATGCTTACCTCATGCGGCTTCTGGAAGCAGCGGCATGTCCCTTCTCTGGCTCCTACGTGGCGGTGCAGCCAGGCAGCTGTGCACATTGCCCCATCTTCAGGCACCGCCCCTGCAGCTCCCATTGGTTGCACTTTCTGGCCAATGAAAGCTGCGGCACTTGGGGCGGGGACAGCGTGCAGACTGGAGCGCCCGGCTTCCCCTACACATAGGAGCCAGAGGGGGGCCATGCCACTGCTTCTGGGAGCTGCCTGGAGTGCCCCCCAACCCTGCTCCCCAGCTGGAGCACCAGAGTGGGGCAAGCCCCAAACCCTGTTCCCCAGCGGGCGCTCGAGGGTCGGATTAAAACGGCTGGTGGGCCGGATCCAGCTCGCGGGCTGTAGTTTGTCCACCCCTGAACTAAACTATCCCTGACAGGAGTTTGTCTAACCTGCTCTTAAAAATCTCCAGTGATATAGATTCCACAACCAACCTGGGCAATTTGTTCCAGTGCTTAACCACCCTGACAGTTTTTCCAAATGTCCAACCTAAACTGCCCTTGCTGCAATTTAAGCCCATTACTTTTTGTCCTATCCTCAGAGGTTAAAGAGAACATTTTTTCTCCCTCCTCCTTGTAACAACCTTTCCGTTGGTGGCCTCAGCAACAAGAGCCTTTGAGAGTCCTCAGCGTAGGTGCTGACTACAGTTGTCTAGATTAACCTTTCTCCTGGCAACATGGTTTTTGTAGAGACTCTTGGGATTTTCTACTGGTTCTTGCAGCTGGACACTCTTACCCTCCACCCTATCCCCCACTGCTGGCCTAAAACTACTGAGGTGCAGAAAGATTGAGGTTTGCAGCTTTAGCAGTCATATTGCTTGGCTTGCCACTCCCTTTGTGGCACTGGTTTCCAAGCAAACAAAACTCAATCCATTTCCAAGGGGTTTATGCAACAAGGAATGTTGTTCTGTTCCTGGGGCATATAACAAGGTTGGAATTTAGCGGTAGGGAGTTTGTCTATAAACAAACCATCCTCAAATATACAACAGCCTGCAATAGTCAGAGAAGCCCCTACCAGAATGAGAGAGAGGCACGATTAAATGAATGGTTGACTCGCCTTAGAAAGTGAAAAAAGATATCCATCCAGAACCAAGAGGATTTCTCTCACTATGAAATTCTCACACCCACAGTATGGGATTAAGGTGGAAGAGCCTTGTGAATTGAGAGTTCTGTTGGCACCTACCCTTTGATCTGCAGACATAAGAAGAATCTCTCATTCACATACAGTACTGTATGCAGTGTAGTTGTAGCTATGCCAGCCCCAGGGTATTAGAGAGACAAAGAGAATGAGGTAATATCTTTAATTGGACCAACTTCTGCGGGTGAGAGAGACAAGATTTTGAGCCACACCAAGTTCTTCAAGTCTGGGAAAGAGACCTGAAGAAGAGCTCTGTGTGAGCTCTAAAGCTTGTCTCTCTCACCAACAAAATTTGGTCCAATAAAAGATATTACCCACCTTGTGTCTCTAATACAATACTATAGTCAGTTTCAGGCACCGCTTTACAAAAACAGAGTCCTAACACTCTTGCCTCAGCTGTTGGCCCTACAATAAGCTCCCTTGAGAACTCCTCTTCCTTTCTTCATGCATCTCCTAAAGCAATTTCCAAAGGGGATTCTCTCTGTGGAGGCCCAACCAGGGACAGGACACTACATCACACCTCAAATACTTGGATAGCAGATAGAAATGTCCGAATGCCAATTAATCCTGTCTGTGCTTTTTATATGGAACAGCTATATATTTTATCCAAGTGGTCTTGGAATTGGGAAATATCAGGCAGAAGGCTAGGTAGTTCAGTATTCTAACACATCGCGTAACAATGTGCTATTAAAGATGCTGCAACTGGAAAGGGCTGGCTTGTGCTTTGATATTTCCCTTTGAATTTTTTATACATGATTTACCAGTTCAAAGTAATATTTCCCATATTTTAAACTGACAGAAGGTTTCACTAGGGTTCTCCTTGTCTTTTCATAATCTGGCTCTTTATCTAACCTCTCAGTATTTTTTGTAGTGCATTTCTATTCTTTGAAAAGTTTATTACGGTGTACTGAAGATGGGAGGTAAGACTGACAAAAACAATAAAAAACCCAACTTCTTCAAGTGGCTCTGCATAATCCCACTTATGGGACATTGCGATGCCTGGTGGCATTTAAGAATAGAACCTTCTCCAAGCAGTATCCATTAGAGTGTACTTTTCCCCTCAGTACTTCCGAACGCTCCAAAGGTGAGACTATCTACCATTTCAGTCCTTCCAACTGCAGCGTCAAATGGAATTGAACACTGTTCTTCGAATCCGGGTTTTTCTCCCTTTATAGTGCCTTGATAGATTATAGTTATTCTTAGTGTAGTTTTTAATTAATGTAAGGTAGTTTTAAGTATAGATAGTTTAATTTAGATCTTAAGGTCAGTTCCCTATGACTGTGGAACCACAGAAGAAGAGGCCAGGCTTTAAGAGATGTGCTTTGTGCCCCACTGTCTTCTGAGACTCAGATGAATACATCAGCTGCCTTAAGTGCCTGGGAGAAGGACACACTCCATGTGGATGTTCTTTTTTGCTGGACTTTCACACCCAGAGCATGCAAGGCCAGGCAGAACAGATTACAGGTGCTTCTGCTTAAAGAAGCTCTTGCTGCTAAGCTGTACAGTTATGGTGGATCATCAGATCCGAAGACTAAGAGGCCTGTTTCAGTTCCAGCAGCTTCCTCCAACCAGGATAAGTTGTCTAAAGGTTCCACTTCATCAGGATTTTTTTTTTTTTTTTTTTGGTGCTGATTCCTGATTCTTTGGTTAAAGCTTTCTAGGATTCAAAGGCACCATTGGTAGACAAGGGTCATCTGCCTGATAAGGAGCCTAGAGTTATTTCAGTTTCGATTGTATCAGTTCTGAAGAAGAATCTGAGGGAGAAGATGGCCACTGTTTGATACGTCATTCTTATCATATCTGTCTGATTCCGACATAGCTTTTGTTGTACCAACTTTGAAACCCAAATTGGTTCCATTTCAAAGTCCAGTGCTGTGGAGCTGAGTGTTTCTCCAGGCCATTGGTGCCAGTTCCATCATCCACTCCTGTTCTAGGACCATCCTCTACAACCAAAGAGGATGTTAAGTGGCTGATGTGCACCTTCCTGTGTCTGAGCATTCCTCAGAGTCAAATGATAGGAAATTGGCAATGAGGAAGAGACAGTCTTCTTCAGTTCTGTGATCTGCTTCTTCCTCCTTGAAAACAGGAGAAAGCAGAGGAGATTGTTAGTCTTTCTCTGGACCCATCTATATCTCTTCCTCAGACTCCTATGGAATTTTCAAGCAGATCTTTCTAATCTTTTCTCTCTCTTCACCTACAGTTCCATTGCTGTCTCGATAGCAGATCTGAGGTTGGATCTATTTTAGAGGAGGATAGCGGAAGAATTTAGAAACCTGATTCATCCTGGTATATGCCGCCTTATCCTTTTATTCCTCCTCCTATGGGTATGTTTCCAGATCTTAACTACTGGGAGAGATTAGCAGCCCTGCTATTCATGGCCATATTGGGTTCAACCACAAGAATTTTTGGATCAGCTTCCTGATAGATGGAGAAGTGATGTTTCATCCTGTAATGATCTGGTAGCTCAACAGTCCTTGGATCCATTTCCTCTGGATCCATAAGCAGCTCATACAGTTGTACCTGATATGCTTTCCAAAGAGGAGGCGATAGCTGCTGTTTTTGAGCAAGAACAAATTAATATTGACTTTGATCCCAGTTTGTCACATCTTGAGCAACTGGGTGTAGCTTCTGCTTAATCCCCTTCTGAAAATACTTTGCAGCAATAAGACTAATGAATTGTTGGAAAAACCACAAGAAACCAGGTCGACTGCTTGTTCTCTGGGTCTTTACCCTCAATCAGAAGGAGAGTTTCTACTCCTCCTTTTCAATATCAGGTAATATTACCCTCAGTCATCTGCTTATTTTTTCTCAAATCAGAGATGTCATTGACAGCACCAGCAACCTCCATTTTCATTCCAGGCTCGGCATAAAAACAGGTCTTTCAGATCTAGACCTAAGATGAAACAATCTGCTCCCTCTTTTTCATTTTCTTTTAACACCAGGACTCAGATTTGAGGTGAGGATTGAGAGTCATGGACCATCAGTGAGGATCCATCCCTTCTTTTATATGGGGACAAGCTATCCCAATACAACAACAAATGGAGACTGATTACATCAGACTTATGGGTACTATAAATTATAAAGAAAGGAATATAATTCTGTTTGAAACACTGCTCCCTTTCCTTCCTTTTTCAGGGAACCTTCTCACAAGGTTTTTCTACTTACAGAAGTACAGAAGCTGCTCTAGATAGGAGATGCTGAGGCAGTAGCCAAACATCTGTGGGTTCTGGTTCTATTCAAGATACTTCCTAGTATAGAAAAAAGATGGGTTTCTCCATCTGATTTTAGATTTCATAAAATTGAACAACTACATCTGGAAGTTCTGGTTTCATATGTTAACACTGGCTTCCATAATTCCCCCACTTACAGTTACAGATTGGTTCTCCACCCTCGATTTTAAAGGATGCTTGTTTTCATCTCAGTCCTACACAATCATCGGAAATACCTGCATTTCATGGTGGCAAGACGTCATTTCCAGTACAAGGTGCTTCAGCTGTCAGACACACTTCACATCTCTTGTCACAGCAACAAAGCAGGGTCCTTCATCCGGATCCTTAGTCTCTTCATATGACAGTCTGGGCTATCAGACTTTGACTAGTCTTGGTACAGAATTTATTGCCTAATTCTAGAAAACTGTATCCTAGAAAGTGTTGCTATTTAAAATGGGCTAATTTGTTGATTGGATGCAGTGAAAATCTGATTTTCCAGTTTCAGCTTCCATGCCCTGTATTTTGGAATATTTAGTATACTTAAAATCTGAAGGGTTATAATTGTACTTTAAAACTTCACCTTGCAGCTATTTAAGTTTAACACTTTGTGGTTGATAGTAGATCATTGTACATGATTCTTGTAAAAGGTTTATGAAAGTGTTATCTGACATGTATCTTAAGAGATCTTAATCTGGTTTTATCTATGCTTGAACAGTGATACTCAGACATCAGTGGTTCAGGAGCCAAATTAGGAATCAACATTACCCAAAAGAGCCACAGTAGTGTGAATTCATTATTTCATTCTCTCTCTCTCTTTATATATCTTGTGACAAAGTTCCTCCTCTATCTTGGTGGGTCCTGCGCTTATTGGCGGATTTTCTTGCCTCAGAGATTCACCATGTGGGTTGGGAACAGCCCAGAGACCTTCCCCTCTGGAAGAACCCACAGTCCAGGTCAATTGGGAGGTTTGGGGGGAACCCGGGCCCGCCCTCTACTCCGGGTTCCAGCCCAGGGCCCTGAGGACTGCAGCTGTCTATAGTGCCTCCTGTAACAGCTGCATGACAGCTACAACTCCCTGGGCTACTTCCCCATGGCCTCCTCCAAACACCTTCCTTATTCTCACCACAGGACCTTCCTCCTGATGTCTGATAATGCTTGTGCCCCTCAGTCCTCCAGCAGCACACCCTCTCACTCTCAGCTCCTTGCGCCTCTTGCTCCCAGCTCCTCACACTCACACCACAAACTGAAGTGAGTTCCTTTTTAAAACCCAGGTGCCCTGATTAGCCTGCCTTAATTGATTCTAGCAGCTTCTTAATTGGCTCCAGGTGTCCTAATTAGCCTGCCTGCCTTAACTGGTTCTAGCAGGTTCCTGATTCCTCTAGTGCAGCCCCTGCTCTGGTCACTAAGGGAACAGAAAACTACTCATCCAGTGACCAGTATATTTGCCCTCTACCAGACTCCTGTACCTCACTGGTCTGGATCTGTCACAATCTATATCTATATATCTATATAGTTGATTCCTAATTTGAACCACTGAGGCCTGAGTATCACTGTTCAAGATAAAGATATTAATAAGATAATACATAAATAAAATAAAGAATGCTTTGTCAGGAGTTCAAAAGGTAACCTCAGTAAAACAATATACTGTATATCCATATATATATATACTGTATATTAATTCATTCTCACAGCAAAATGACTGACCCAGTACTGATTGGTAAATCACACAATCTAAATTATTAAATTATTAACCAGTGTTTTAATATGTGCTGCAAAGAGCCACAGGAGACACATTAAAGAGCCCCCTCCCAAAACCCGGAGCCCCTCCTGCATCCCAAACCCCTCATCCCTGGCCCCACCCCAGAGCCTGCACCCCCAGCCCAGAGCCCTGACCCCCTCTCACACCCCAACTTCCTGCCCCAGCCCTGAGCTCCCCACAAACCCGGAAAGCCTCCTGCATCCCAAAGCCCGCACCCCCAGCCTCACCCCAGAGCCCGCACCCCCAGCCCAGATGTTGATCATTTAAGAAAACAAATTATATTTTCTAGGAATTAAAAATAGGCAGATTTTGGAGAGAGCATGTATAATGTAAGAGCTAGCTCGTTCTTAAATGTACACATACTTTTATGTGTGCAGAACTTCTTAACTTGAACATATATCAAGAATTGTGGAGGCACAACTTAGGTGCTTGCAAAGGTGCACATACTTTGGAAAACATTGGCCTATTTCACCAATATGTTACTATAGATCTGTTAGGCCAATTATGATATTTCTGCATTTTCTTATCCACATTTCCTGTGACATAAGCATTTTTTAAAATGTTATAATTAATGTAGCTTTCCTGTCTCTGTTAGAACAGGAATTTGAAATAATTGTGCTATTGCATTGAGTATCTTGGAAATGCCGTTCAAACTATACCTCCATTATAGAGTAGGGAAGGCAGGGTAGTAATTGCAGTAGGACAGCTGCTACATGCCCTGGAGGCTTCACATACAAAAAGAGGAGAGTGGCTCAAGAAACAATCAGCTCTTCCTTTCCCTTCCCACAGCCTAGCCAATGGCAGCAGGGAGAGGCAGAAAAATCTCTTTTCCGACACTGCCTGTCTCCCAGCCTCAGGCATGATCTCTACATGTGTTCTGGACAGAAGTAGGAAAGTGGGGAAATGGACAAGGCCCCAGAGCAGCTGTGTGAGCCACTCTCTTTTTCCCCTCCTCTTAGGACTTCAAGCATTGTCATTCCTTTGCTGGTCCCCTCAAACATCTCTCCCTCCTGTGACATGGGGTGGGGAAAGAGCAGAGGTGAAAGTAAGCCGGTACACCCCGGTATGCCCTGGTACGGCGTACCAGCAAGAGCCGGTGCGCCGTACCGGGGCGGCCCGGCTTTTCCAGGCGGCAATTTAAAGGGCCTGGGGCTCCCAGCAGCAGCTGGAGCCCCAGGCCCTTTAAATTGCTGCCAGAGCCCTGCTGCTGGAGCCCTGGGGTAGCGGCAGTGGGGCTCTGGGGGTTATTTAAAGGGCCGGGGCTCCCGCTGCCTCTACTGCCCTAGGCCCTTTAAATAGCCGCTGCAGCCCCGCCGCCACTACCCCAGGGCTCCGGGGGCTATTTAAAGGGCCGGGGCGGTAGAGGCAGCGGAGTCCTGAGCCCTTTAAATAGCCCCCGGAGCCCCGGGGTAGCAGCGGCAGCCGGCGGCTCCAGCAGCGATTTAAAGGGCCCGGGTCAGTAGCGGCGGCCGAGCCCTGGGCCCTTTAAACTGCTGCCGGAGCCCCCGGCTGCCGCTGCTACCCCGGCGGGGGAGGGCACTTACTGGTACAGAATGGGCCAGGGCTGGCTCTGACCCCCCCCATCCCTGCCACTTCCGGGGTCCAGAGCCGGCCCCAACCCAGCCTCGTACAGGTAAGTCCCTATTTCTACTTTCACCCCTGGGAAAGAGATTTAAACTGTGCTCTCCCACTATTCTATTCTTAAGGACTTCAAGAACCTGTTTAACAAATGGACTGAATGAAGGCTGATATTTTATACTACTGCTGTAGGGGGGTTTATTATTATTTTTAAACTAACAGTAACTGTGAGACTGTGCAGGGAAAGAATGCTCACTTAGGCCTCAGTCCTGTAATGGAACTCCACCTCGGCACCAGGGTTCACCCACCAGAGATCATTGCAGGATCATGAATGTAGACTGTAAATTCTTCAAGGCAGACTATGCCTTCTTGTACATAGTAGGGATAGTGCATCACACAAAGAGGCCTCTGGGAGCTTTATAAATGTTTAATAATGTGATAAAAGTTCAGGCCAAGTGTCCTAAGATGGGAGCCTAGTGTTAGACTCCTAAGTCCATATTTAACCACCAAAAGTTGCCTGATTTTCAAAGTGCTGATCACCCACTATCTTCTATTTACTTTATTGGTAACTGCTGGGTGCTCCACTCATTTGACAAGCCATTTATTTAGGTGCCTGAATATGCATTTAGGAGCCGTACTTTAGGCCTTCATTTTTAAAAACTGTGGCTTCAGTACTAACACAAAATTGTGATATTAAAGATTGATGCACCATGCTTAAATCATAAAATGAAAGGCTTAGACAGCAAATGTATTGTCAGTATATGAAAACAAAATCCATATTTCTCCAGATTTAAAAATATGTATCTTTTTTGTGGCAACATTTGTTTTCCTTTTTAAATACTGATTGTGAAGCAACTGAAGGTGAACTTGAAACCCTACTATACAATTCTGTGAGAGTTCAGGTCACAGGGCCTGATTCAAAGCCCAGCAAAAACAACAGGAGCCTTTCCTTTGACTTCAATGGGCTTTTTATCTGGCTTGTAGAAGTCATGTGATAGAAGAAGTATCAGATATTAAACTGATACTACACTTGCAACAAAATTCTCCATAGCCCTTTGTTGGGAAGGGAAAGGGGAAAAAGAGCCTTCCAGTTCCATTGTGCCCCTACCCAGAAGCCAGATATATACTGTTAAGAAGCACAGGCCCTCCTTAATGGTAGCACTGCTGCTGGCACTAGCTAGCCAAAAAGGGAGTGTGGAGAGACACAGTGAGCTGCTCTGCTTTTTTGACACCAGCCAGCTAGTCACTAAGAGCTGTCCCTGTTGCCAGAGCTGCTGCTTCCTGGCAAACTCCAGTGGAAATTCTGACTCAGAATTTTGCCTGGGTTCTGCTGCTGCAGCACAGCCCATTCACACTCCCTCCAACACGCTTCTGGCCTTAAAAACCCGCATCTATCCCTTGATCTTAGCCGAAAGACTGAGAAGGGCTGAAAAGTTAACATCTGTCTTTGTACAGTAAGTTCAAATGTTCCTTGACAGAGATTTCACTAATGATAGCCACATATACCCTCTACAGGCCTTCCATGACCTTCTCAGATCACCCTCTTAACAACAGCTTAAAATATTTAATGTCTTCACCCTTCTCTATGTAAAAAAAGCCCAGAAGATGTGGCTTAGAATGTTCTCTTTCCTCAAAAGGAGCCTGCGATAAATATTCATCTTAACCTGAGGCACTTCCATTAATATTCGACCTTGTGCTTTTGAGCTCCACTTTGCTCACAGAGCTCCTCTTTAAAATAAAAATGGGCACACGCTCTCAGCAGATGGGCTTGACCAGGAAACTGCCTTTTTGATAGATATTTTGCAACTGGAGTTACATTTAACTTTCCAAATCTTTTGTTAATTCAGCTACTTTGGTTGAAAATGCATGAGGTTTGAAAGTTTCTGAGAAATCTTACTCCTCAATATAGATGAAACCTCAATAAGTAACATCTGTTCATTTGCTCTGCTACAGACAGTTGCTTCTTACAGAACTGTCTTAAGTCATTAGTCAAACTTATCAGTACTTAATGCAATAACAATTATACTGTAGTAAAGTTACAGTGGAGTATTATCTGCAGCACAAGAAATGATTTGGAAACAGTGCCTTGTACTCTGTAAAATGCTGTGGTGAATCCTGTACAGGAAAAGAAGGCCAACCCTGGCTCCAAGCAAGAATGGGAAAAGGGAGCCAATTGTGAGTCACTGCATTGAAAATACCAGAAGTGTAAAACTTCTGCCTCATAGGCATTGGTTATATTGATGATGCAGGTCTTGTGAAGAAACACTTTGTGAGGTTGTGCACATACATGCTCTGAATCAAGGGATTCGGAAATTGGAAGACAGCTTGCAATACTGTGTTGTGCAAAAGATTCAAGGAGAAAAACCTCAAAGGCCCTAATTCAGTAAACATTTAAGCACATGCATGTGCTTAATTGCTATGCTGAATAGGGATGGACTGCTGAATTGGGACCTTGTGACTGCTGCCTTTTTAAGAAGAAAAATCTCAGCAATAAGCCAGTCTTTAAGGAGAAAAATAAAAATTTCAGGTAGTTATTCTGCCAGTATGCTAAGGCTGACTCTGAAAGTATGTTTGTTGTACCTGAGTGAGGGTGGGGAAGAGTGAACAATGGAAGAAAGGGAAATGGAGTGAGTGGGGGCGGGGCCTCGGAGAAGAGGTGGGGCATGGGCAGGGCTTCAGGAAAGGGGCAGGGCAGGGGTGTTTGCTGTTGTGTGATCAGAAAGTTGGCAACTCATTCAAAAATTAGGAAATGCCAGACTTATGGTTATCTGCAAAACCTTAATTTGGCTCCCTTGTGCATAATCTTTATGACAGAATTTAATTACACAAATGCCTACTATTTTTTCCACAAGACCCCCTGCCTTATTCATGGGCACACAAGAGAGCAGAAGTGGGAAAGCAACTATAAATCTAGCATTTCCTACCTTTAGACTGCTTGACTTTGTAATCTAAATAACATTCTTTTTAAACATTTTAAATGTAATAATTATTGAGAGTAATCACTATATATTGGCCCACATTGTGGGATATACAACCACACCTCCTGAGCATCATCTAGCTTTCTGTTGTTCAGTGGGAGTGTGGTCACTCATAGAGGGTACACTGTGTACTCTCCTCGTAGTCCACTCAGCTTCTCCGGCTTCTTTAGGGGGACTTGGGGCCATGCCTATGCTGTTGCTGTTTCTTTGCCTCTTTTGAGGTGGCTAGTGCCCAAGGAGTATAAGTTGGGAAAGGTCCTGATACACATTGAGTACAAGGACTGAAGGGGAAGCCAACCCCAGTGAGTGTGTTGGGTGGGGAATGTGGTACATAATCTTAGTCCTTAGAACACACCAATGAAATGGGGAAATATTCCTGTTTACAGAAGAGGAAACTGAAGTGCAGGAGTAAATGAATCAGTGTCAAAACCAGGATTAGGAAGAAAGGTCACATGACATCTGTTGTTATGCCTATTCCACTACATTGCTATGTCTCCCAAGCAACTTAGTATTTGACAAAAGTGCGGAGGAGGGTGGTACATGCGTGCGCACACACACACACTGCACACATATATTTGGTTGAATAATAAGTAGTCTTCTAACATATGTGTAGAAAATTAACTTGTATATATTTACAATTTTAGTTGTGTGCACTTTGTAGTAATATCTGTAGTTATAAAGAGCATGAAAGCTTTATCAATTTTCTGATATTCATATTTATGTAACAGTTTAACTACAATAAATGTTTTGATTCCTGATCTGTAGTACACTATCTAAATTACAGAGTTTTATTTTCCACAGTATCTCAGAATGTTCATGGTGAGTCTTTAAAGTAAGATGGTTCAGTATCATTTGCCACACTCTATAGTGCATTTATAAAGACATTTTAAAATTGCCTAAGATATTTTCCAAGACTTTAGGGGGTCCTCTTCAGAGGTAGTATGTAGCAAATTAGCCTTGTTTTATTCTTTTTGTGTGTCACTTATTAGGTATCAAGGAGTAGAAATATTTTTTTTAGTGATATTTGGCCGGGGGGAGGGGAGGGGGAAGAGGTTGCTGAAGTTTCTAAATAAGAATATTTCTCAAGATGTGCAAAATGTGTTGTGATTTACACTGAAAAAGAACAACTATGAATGTGAAAACATGAATGCAACAGGCATGAGTTTTAGCACACTGAGCCTGCTTCTCCCCTCATACTGCTTTTACAGCAGTGTATTACTACTCCCATTAGCTTCACAACAGTTTCTTCTTCCATCAGTGTAGCTGAGAGGAAAATCTGGCTCTTTGCCTTATGCATATTATAGAGTGCTTTTCCAATACAATCGCATTTTATACGCTTGGTACAAGATAAATTTGTAAGGTTCAGTGGGGTACCTTTTTAACTTATTCAGATATGTGAACCCAAGATGGCCTTTTTCACATTACCCATTGCACATTTAAAAAGGGGAAGCATTTGATTATTGAAGGAGAGTAGGAATGTGGAAAATGCACAGTCTGTTTCTTTAAATTATCTTTCTAGATATTTTTTCTCTGAAAGTAGCAAGAGCTTAAGTATCTCCTGCTGTCTTGTTGTTCGACATCCACTACTGCCCATCTGCCTATTGATTGGTAGGAAACTCCAAATGGGAATTTCATCTCATTAATCATGTCACATCACAGGGATTAGGACAAAAAGAAAACCTTCTATGCTTCACAGCAGCCATCTAATGCCCAGTAAGACAAGTGGACGAATATGATATGGATAGAATATCTTCACACTAATTAAAGATCATCTGCTATAAAATTGTGTATCAGACTTGCTTAGATTATCCCAGAACCTGTCTGCACATACAATTCTTTGCCATGTGCAAAGTTCAGTAAACATTTATTTGTAATTGTGTTATGTAGTATAGGCTTAGGAATAGTGGAGTGAGGTTGTTAACCTTAGTTGTGACAGTGCTTATGGCAGCAGGTCTTCAGAATAGATGTGAGTCCAAATTCTGTTGACCTCGCTCATTCCCTCCTCACCACCATCAGCATAACCATGGCATTACCCACAAGCCTTCTCTCTCATCCCCGAGCACCACTATCAATATAGTTGATGTCCTACTCAGAACCCTTCTTTTTCTACCTCCTCACTCACATCATCTGCATTGCAAGATACCTGGATTTTTCTAAATCTATTTGGTCCCATAAGGAGCAAGAAAAAACCAATTAAAAATGTTGAGCTGTGATTGAGCAGGTGAGATGAGGTTTCTTTACCATCAAAGCACTATGCAGATGAGAGGGACACACATAGACTTGGAAAAAGGCCAACTTATTAATGGAATTTGACCATGCAAAACTTGTCGAAATCCCTCTAGAACATCAAATGCCACATTATAATGTCTTTACTGAGGCCCCTGCCATTTCCAGGAAAGACATAATTCCCTTTTCAGAGAATGATTTTTCAGTAATACTTTCCAGAGTGAATTTTTTGGGATTAATTTTGTTTCTGTTTTATGTCTGCCTTTATCCTCCCTGCGTGAAAGATCTCACCCATGAAAGAAGGGAACTGCTTTTAACAGAGAGAACTTTTCAAGGATGTGTATTTTTTTCTTTTTATCTTTTTATCTTTTAAATTAAACATTATTGTAAATTTGTGCATTTTTGTCCAATTGAAACCATTACTGTTTACAACATCTTATGCAAAACATTGGCATTCATCTCACTCACAATAAAGTCTTAAAATGAAGGTTAGAAGAAAACATGTTTTAAAAGAAACCACGACTGCTATGATAAAGTAACAATGGTCCAACTTAATACCCCTTGGACTCAGTTTCCCTATCTAAAATGAGGATTATATTAGTACTGACCTCCCATTGGTGGTGTGAGGACTGATTAGACAACATTTGTATACAATTATTGTTATTAGTATTGTGATAGCACTTTCCAGCCCCAGTCATTGATCAAGACCCCATTGTAGGCACTGTACCAACACGGAACAAAAACATGGTTCCTACCCCCAAAGAGCTTATTGTCATGAAGATGAAATGTGCTGTTTATTCTTAGTATTATTAGTTTCCTCATCCTTATAAGATTAACAGGTAAAGCTGAAACTCCATGTTGACTCACTGTCCTTAAGTCCCTCCATTTGCTTAAGTACTGTAGCAAACCATTCTAAAGCACATAGGTTATGATAACTAAAATCATTCACTGGTTTGGAAATGCTAATGCCTAGAAGAGCATGATTAATGAAGGAAAACTTTGGGGCATTAATTGTATTCCCTTGCTTTTGTACATTTAAGTCAAGCCCCTATATGACTGTCACTTTTATTTTTGCATAACAGTGGAATTTAACAAAGAGAGAATTCAGAGGGCAAGGATCAAATTATTTGCATCTCCTCGATTAGAGTTGTGTTAGCAGACTGTGTCATAATCCCTGAATATCTGTTTCCCTGGTATGCTGATTATTAATGTTAATTACTTAATTAATTAATCTAATTTTGAATAATTCGTCTAATATGCATAGTTGTGGATTTTAAGAAAGTGTATTGCAGGGATGACTTCATTAAACCATATGCCCATAAGGTTTCATGACTGACCACATTGCTGCAAGTTATTGGGGCAGACACTTTAAACACAAATAAATTATACTGATTGTAGGGACAAGAGCTTAGCTGGTTTGTAGGGAGAAAGAATATGGTTTTGCTCCCATTGAAGTCACAGGCAAAGCTCCCAATGACTCCAGTGGAAGCAGCATTCGGTCTGAAAGAGGAAAATTTTTTTAAAATATTTATTTAATAATTTTCCCTTTGAGAAGTCTCACAATCCCACTTTCTTCCTTTTTTCCTTCCTTCCTTTTCCTCCATGTTATTAATATATTTTGCTTCAGCTGACAGGAGTGACTTCCTGACACAACATCTTTGTTGCTGATAGGCAGCTTGAAACTTGAGAAGAAGGAGACAAAAGTAGCCAATCAAAAGTATTTTTTTATATTTGGAGAACTAAAAAATGACCATTCTAGGACATGATGCTTCTTCTGCACACTCATGTTGAGTAGTGCCATTTGCTGTGAATAATCCAAAGCATGGAAATATTTACGTAGCGTGTTACTACTCAAAATGAGTAAGACTCATTGTGCCCATAATGATTATGAAAATCAACAGACACATACAGCCAGAGCACAGGGAATTGCATAACTGTGAAGAAATTGTATTGTGGAACAGTATTGCTGCACTCTGATTGGCTCAGATAATTCTGTTTCAATATCATATTTATATGTAATGGATGTAATCCTAGAATCATAAAAATATAGGGCTGGAAGGGACCTCGAGAGGTCATTCAGTCCATCACCTTTGAGCTGAGAAAGAATCAAGTATACCTAGACCATCCCTCATAGGTGTATGTCTAACATGTTCTTAAAAATTTCCAATGATTAGAATTCTACAACCTCTTTTGGTAACCTATTCTACTACTTAACTATCCTTATAGTTACAAAGTTTTTTCTAATATCTATACTAAATCTCCCTTGCTGCAGATTAAGCTAATTACTTCTTGTCCTACCTCCAGTGGACGTGGAGAACAATTGATCAGTCCTCAGTCTCCTTTTCTCAAGACTAAACGTACCCTCTCTTTAATCTTCCTTCATAGATCAGGTTTCTCCTTCTCCAGTCCTCACCTGTCCTCCATGCATTCTCAAAGATGATTGCTAATGGTTCCAAGATTGCTTAATTACTCTATAGTGAATTTTGTCAGACCCTGCTGAACTGATTACATTCAAAACTTGTTTAAATATTCATTAACCTGTTCTTTCACTATTGTGTATTTGTCCCAATTTTAATTGTGTTAAGCACCTGGTTACAATTAACTTTTTAGTGAAGACTGAAGCAAAATAGGCATTCAACACCTCAGCCTTCTTGGTGTCAACTATTATTAGTGCACCTTCACTGCTAGGTAGTGGACCCACACTTTCCCTCATCTCTCTCTTGCATTTAATGTATCTATAGACACTCTTCTTATTGCTTTTTATTACTCTTGCTAGCTGTAACTGATTCTGTGCTTTAGCATTTTTGATTTTGTCCCTGTTTGTGCTATTCCTTTGTACTGCTTCTTAGCAATTTGTCCGTGTTTTCACTTTTTATAGGATTCCTTTTTTATTTCGAGGTCATTAAAGAGCTCGTGATGGAGCCATATTGGTCTCTAACTATTCTTTTCTGTCTTTCCTTTGCATTGGGGCACTTTGCTATTGTGCCTTTAATATTGTTTCTTTGAGAAACTGCCGGCTCTCCTGAACTACTTTTCCCTTACATTTTCTTCCCATGGAACCTTACCTATCTGTTCTCTGAGTTTGATAGTCTGATTTTTTGAAGTCTATTGTCAACATTATGTTGCTTTCATTCCTCCCTTACCTTAGAATCATGATGTCATTATTTCATGATCACTTTCACCCAAGTTGCCTTCCACTTTCAGAATCACAACTAATTCCTCCCTGTTAATCAGAATTAAACATAAATGGTGGCCTTCCTGGTTAATTCCTCCACCCACTGAAACAAGAAGCTGTCCCACCCACTACATTCCAAGAACTTATTGGACATTTTGTGTTTTGCCATATTACCTTTCCAAAAGATGTGTGAGTAGTTAAAGTCCACCATTAAAGTGTTTTGGATATTTCTGTTTATAGAAATGCCTCGTCCACCACCTCTTCCTGATTTGGTGGTTAATAATAGACCTCTACCATGTTGTCATCCATATTCTTTTCCCCTTTTATCTTCACCCAGAGACTTTCAGTTGGTCTGAACCTCAGGACATGTGTATACATTCTTGATGAACAGTGCAACACCTCCCTTTTCCCCCCAGCTACCCTTCCTGAACAAGTTATACCCCTCGAAACCAATATTCCAGTCATGAGATTTATCCCACCAACTCTTTGTGATGCGAGTTGTGTAATAATTTTGCCTATCTACTAATATTTTCAGTTATTTCTGTTTCTTTCCCATACTCTTTGCATTTGTGTATAAACGTCTAAGATGTTGAACACATCCTGTTATTGTTTTTCCCCTTGTCGCAACTATGACTCTATTGTAATTTTAAATCCCCCTCTGTCAAGGTCACCTTTTTTTATATACTTACCTGGCTTTTGTTATCTGCCCCCTTTGAACCTACATTAAAGCCCTCCTCACTAGGTTGGCAAATCAGTGTCCCAAGACACTCTTCCCCTTCGCCAGATGGATCCCATCTCTTCCCAGCAGTCCGTCTTCACTGAACAGCTTCCCATGATTGAGGGAGCCAAAGTCCTCCCATCGGCACCATCTGCACATCCTTGCATTCATCTCCAGGATGTGTCTGTCCCAGTCTGGACTTTTATTCTCAACCAGATGCATGGGTGAGAACACAACCCACAACTCCCTCTCTCCTGTTCCCAGAGCTCTGTTATAACTACTGATCTGCTCTGTCATATCTGGCAGTGTCATTAGTGCCCACATGGAAGAGCAGCATGGGATAGGGGTCAGAGGAATGGATGAACCTTGGCAAACTTTCCTTAATGTCTTAGATGTGGGCTCTAGGCAGGCAGCACACCTGCTGGGATGTCAGGTCACATGGGCACATGGATGACTCTGTCCCTCTCAGAAGGATGTCCCCAACCTTCACCCCCCCTTTATCTCCCTGTCTTGGATATGCTGGCCGTGAGCCTCCCAACTTTGGGGGCAAGTTGCTCCTCTTACCCAACTATTGGAATCTGTTCCTGTCCTCCTGTTGCCAGTACAGCATACCATGATGGACAAGGGACTGGGGGGGTGGGGAACACTGTCTGCTTTCCAGTAGCAAGTAACCAGTCTCCAGTCTCCAGAGCAGCTAGTTCTCCTTCCCACTCAGGTGCCACTGAAGTCTCCTCTACGTGGCTGTCACCCTACATCCCAGATGTCTCCATGTACATCCTATCGATGAAGTCCTTGTGCTCCTAGATGCTACACAAATGAGCCACCTTCTCCTGCAGCTCTGCTACCTGCTTCCTGAGACACCTCTCACACTCTGAGCAGATGAAGGGCTAGCAGTGATGTTGGCAGTGTGCTGTTTTCCCTTATGATGGGTTCTTCCTTGCAAACTACTGCAAGTAGAAGAGAAAACTACCTCCCTGCTTTCCTCTGCCAGCAAACTCATCTGCTTAACTTCCCTAGTTTTCCAGCTATCTTTGACTCATCAGCCATGTGTCTTAACATCCAATTTGATACATATTTCAGTTCCCTTTGTTAGCTGACATTGTACAACTTCTTCTTTAGCTCACTTTCATAGAAATCTATCTTTCTAGAGCTCAAATTCTCATGAGTTCTCTTCCTGAGGCTACTTGCTGATAATCATGCTGTCTGTATGTTTGTAGTTATGAATCATTATGTGTCAGCACTATTTTATTTCCTACTGCCAAGTGCAGTGGCCAGCATTGATGTTAAATCTATGCAGTGTTATTGTATTATCATACAGCTTAAAGCAATGATACTTCTCAGCTACAAATCTCAAATACATTTTCCATCATGTCATCACAACTAGATCAGTGTGGGTAACCCAGCCTATGTTAAATTACACACAAAAAACTACATTAAAAGAACATTCTGAAGGTTGCCAACTCATATACTCAAAAATGACAGAATTAAGATTCCCTGTGCATCCGTAATTCAGCTCCCTTGTGCATTATAATATAGTCTTTAATTACATGATAAGACACAGTTTTTTCAGCAGGACCCTGCCTTATTAATGCACAGGATTTTTTAAAAAAGCAAACTTAAAAAAAAACCAAAATTCCACTATGTGTCATCATGTTGACACCCTCATGGATCACCAACAGGTTTAGAATCTTTAGATCAGTGGTTCTCAAACTGTGGGTCAGGACCCCAAAGTGGGTCACAACCCCCCTTTAATGGGGTTGCCAGGGCTGGCGTTAGACTTGCTGGGGCCCAGGGCCAAAGCCCGAGCCCAAGCCTGAGCCCTGGGTTCAGCCTACAGCCCCTCCTCCCCCCCCCCCGCCTTTTTCCCCCCTCCGGCCCAGGGCAGCAGGGCTTGGGCAGGCTCAGTTAAGTGATTTTCAGTATGGTTTACAGATATTTGCTGACAGCAGAGGAATAGTGAGACTCAGGAATCTGTAGTCCCATTGCAGGCTCTGAAGGCGAACGTCTAATACTCTTCTGCCCATTCTCCCCATCAGCCTTGATCCTAAGCCAGGAGCCTGATGACTCTGAGAAGCTAGGAGCTGTGAGAGGTCAAGCATGAGCAGTGAGGACACAATCTTTGCAGAATTTAGCTGCTAAAATCCAATAAATCCCTACTGAGGATCTGCAAACTGTGACTTTTCAAAGGTGTATAACTTGGGAAAATCTGGGCAGATTTTCATGGGGATGGCAAAGGCACATCACTGAGACAAAGGCCACCCCCTTGCCAAATTTCAAGTCTTTGTTCCAAAGCATGAGGGCACTAGAACTTTTCAAAGAAAAAGTTGCTAGAATTTTTTCACATGGGCAAAACAATGTGTTTTTCCCTAGATCTGTTCTTGGAAATGGATAAACCATTTCATCAGAAATTTTCAAAAAGAACTAAGCTTGAGGCAGACAGCCAGCATAGAAAATTTCAGCCTACATGGTTAACATTTGGCAAAGTTATAAGCAACCGAAAAAGGGTCTTAGAATAGGAAATGTTAAGCATCCTTAATGATAGATAGTGATACCAGTCCCAACTATAATATTGTATGGCATTTGTATGTAAAATTTGTATAAATCATTTGTTATATTGCTGCAGTAACATACTGCCATTGTAATAATTGGTAGCTATTATAGCAGCTTTTGAGAGCCATCAGATAGGGTTGTTTCTGCATTAGGATCAAGGCAGGGCAGATTGTAAGGGTAAGCTCTATTGCTACTTTAAAAAAACAATACTCCAAAAATCCTAGATCACTTTTTTAATTAAAAATACCTAATGTCCTTTCACTCTTCTTATATATACTAAAACATAAAGATTTCATAGAATCAAAAAGAATTTCAAAAACAGATTCTACCCTATGTTATTATGTAAAAATACACCTTCTCCACTGTAGCCAAATCACAGGTTCACAAAAATGCTGCATATTACAACCAATAAGACTTGGAATGCAGTGATCACTGTTAGCTCACTAGTGTTCATCTCAAACATTTCAGCTGTTGCAGGATATCTTTATACTATTTTGACTTTGTTAGAATGATACCAAAGAGGGGATGTCTCAGAGTTACTGTATCAATGGACAAAAGTTAAGCATAGTCATACAGGACAATAAACTTAGGCAAACTCCCTTTGTTTTAGGAAAAAGTTCCCTGAGCTGGCAGGCAGAAGGCCATGGTTCTAAAACTCACCTCTAGTACTGATCGTACTTTATGATTCAATGCACTGAAAAGCTCATATTATTCAGTATTGTTTCATATCTCTTATCCTGGGAGAGAAGTTAATATCATTTCCCTCTGTTTTAGGAATATGTTCACTGAAAGGTTGTACAAGGTGACATCTAGTAAAAGAACCCAGGTCAGTATATGAGAGAGCCAAGCCTACTCCACTCAGTCATGTAGCCTTTCAGAATGAATGTTTTGAATCTATATTTTTAGCAATCCTGTACGAAATAACTGCTCTGACCAAAAGACAACACTCCCCTGCCAAGGGCGGGAATCCTCAGCTGTAATGTTCTATTCTGTCTAGCAAATAATAGTGTCAAAATGTGTCTCATCCTCTCTAGTAGCTGGTCTACAGCAGTGGTTCTCAACCAGGGATCTGGGGCCCCCTGGGGGCCAGCTTTAGACTTACTAGACCCCAGGGCAAAAAGCCAAAGCCCTGCCATATGGATCTGAAGCTTGGGGTCCTGAACCCTACCACCCAGGGCTGAAGCCGAAGCCTGAGCAATGTAGCTTCATGGGGGGCCCTGTGGCATGGGGCCTCAGGCAATTGCCCTGCTTGCTGCCCCCCTAACACCGGCCCTGGTTTTTATATGCAGGAAACCAGTTATTGTGGCACAGGTGGGCCACAGAGATTTTATAGCATGTTGGGAGGGCCTCAGAAAGAAAAAGGTTGAGAATCTCCGGTCTGCAGAAAAGATAATGGTCCAATGTACAAAAGCAGTCTATGCAGAGGACTCTTACTGTTTCACATGATTGAATTTCTGTTTTTTCTGGGATTTTTTTTAAACAATTGGTTTATTTAATACACACAATGAGAAAATATCCATATAGAAATGTATAGTTAAAATATATAATTTATGAAATATGGTACCACGTGCAACAAAACACAGGTGTTTCACATTTCAGTTATTTGCTGCACATCTCAGTTACTTCTGCCACATGTTGGCAGGTTTGAAAGTTATGAAGTATAAAGCCAAAAACAGATGCTTTGGAGGTAAGAAAAAAACACACTTTGGATCTCCGTGTGCTGCCAAACATTCCTTAAATAAGGGAAGTATCCATATGTTAAAACCCGATTACTAAAGTCATTTATTTGTAGATTGTATTTTGTGTTTATAGCCCTTGTAAACTCTTTCTGGTTATAGGCAAGACATGATGATATGACAAGCAGAGCTAATATAGGTAGCGTCCTCATAGGGGAAAGGCTGGGATGTCTATCAGTAAAGGAATGGCTTCCCTATGATTTCTCCTGTGAAGATCTAGATTGGGAGGAAATCAGTTAACTACTGGGGGGCACAGGATACTTTTTTATTGAGAGGGAGGCTGACTTCTGTTCCAAACTCAGTGTTTTCTTTATTTATTGATGCAATCCCTAAATGTTGAGGGGCTAAAGGCCTCCAACTCCAGTTGTCTATGTCCAAGTACAAGGAAGAAAAGAATAGAGAGGAGAGATGTACAAAGGTTGGTGCTGACTGGCCAGATAGCCACTGACTTCTACATCTGCATACACTAAAGGTGTATTGAACTTGGAACTAGGGGAGTGATTTTCACCTCAAGTAGACATACTTGCTGTGACACACAGGGTCTTTGGCAATTGGTCCTCTCTTCTTTGCAAACAACTCTCACCTCAGACAGGACAAACTCCTACACCAAACACGTGTCTCACAGAATATTTATTCACAAAGAGTGATATGTAAGGTATCTAAAGACAGCTTGTAACTTTTCCAGCTTCATAATGATTGTGAGATGGATGTATGGGAAATATTTAAAGAATAATGTAACTACGATGGAAATATGAAACTGTGTTGAAATCTTTATGGTCTTGGAATTAAAGTTAGTCACCAGGGGGCAATATGTCTCAGAGGGGATTTGTCACCTCTCCCTTTTTAGCCAGTGATGTAATGCAAAGCTCAGTTGTCTAACCTTGATCCATCCCAAGACTATCAATGGAAAGCCATCAGAGACAACAGCAATCAAAACCCACTTGCAGGTTAAAAAGAAACATTGCAACAGACAGAGAATCACTCTGTGAATAAAGACAAAAGACTGATTCAGTATACAGGTGGGATGGGGGAAGACCTTCTGCATTGTTTTACTAAGGAGACATCTCAGGGGAGCAGGGATGTTCTCATGAAAAATTGGATCCTGTTTCCCATGAAGCTACCAACAGATTGAATTTGGGGGGAGGAGGGGAAACCTACTGTATTAGATAGAAAAGGTAACTATTAGTAAGTGTAGACCCAGGTTCAGGTTTAAATATTTTGTTTTGCATTGTAATAATTTGTTTCAGTCACTCTCTCTTGCTTTTAGTAGAATCTTTGTCCTTTCTTCAATAAACCTTCTTTTGTTTTATTACAAGTGCTGTGTGCAATACAGGAGCGGAATACTTTCCTGCTTCTTAGGGAAAGCTGCAGTGCTGTAGGACTGAACTCCCACTGAAATCAAGTTTTCCTGCCTGACTGTGCAACTTCCTTCTCTGATTTTACTCAAATATAGAAATAGACAAGGGGAGATAGGAAAATATGCCTTGAAGAAAGATGACATTGGTGAGAGCTGGCATTACTTAACACCTCTGAAAATCACACTCAATGTTATTAATTTGCAATGATAGTAGCACAGTACAGTGTGTACAATTTATATTAATACTTCATTCTTCATGCTTTTAAGACTCTTTTTCAGGCCAGGTCTACACTATAAACTTACATCAGTATAATTACATTGCTCAGGGGTGTGAAAAATCCATATCCCCTATGCAACGTAGTTATACCAACCTAGCCCCTGGTGCAGACAGTACTATGTTAACAGGAGGGCATAGTTAACACCTCTCACAGAGGTGTTTTGACTTTGCCGATGGGAGAAGCTCTTTCATCGGTGTAGCAGCATCTTCACTGAACACCTACAGCAGTTCAGCTGCACTGCTGTAATGTTTTAAGCACAGACCTGGAATATACTGCTCCTTTGGGGACAGAAGGTCTGAGATTTCTGGGACTATCCAGTGTCAGGGGCTGGATATCACAGGAGAATGCTTCTAAAGGACTCAGGAACTGGGGTACCTATTGTTAACCTGCAATGCAAAGAGAAGGTTGGCACAGCCAGAGGAGAGTGCTTCAGTGGCTGAAAGGCTGGTGGTATTAGGGAGATGACACCCAGCTAAGTACAGGTAAGAAGCCCTCACGCTGCAGGCAGGGGATAACAAAATGACTCAGTCCTGGGTGCCCCAAGAACCATCACACTTGCACTCTCTCTCACTAAACTAGCACTAAAAATTAGCACTATTACTAAAAAACAGTAATGTAACTGCAGTAGAACTGGCAGCAGTGACATGGACTAACCACCCGAATACACACCCTACTGGACCCCCTGGGTATGTACTCAGCTGCTGCTCTCAGCTGCCTGTGCTACCACAGCTACACCGCTATTGTTAACACACCAGTTGAATGACAGCTAGCATGGGTACATCTACCAAACCGGGAATCACACCCCAGTTCCAAGTATAGATGCAGCCTCAGATTGTAGAGCACAAAAAGATACAAAAGTGCTTCCAGTGGTCCAGCTTTGCAATTACTGCCAGGAGCTGGCTCATTCCCTTGGCTCTATCTCGGTGGTGACTGCAACATTCTTCCCTCACTTATCCCTCTCCTACTCCACACACGTAGGAGAAACTTTTCAAGAACAGCTTGTCACTGCAGGCTGGTGACATAATATGTTTGACCCTCATAAAGAAGGGCAGGGAAAGGCTCAAATGCTTCATGACTTATATTATACTGTCATTCAGTTGAACCTGGGGTGATCAGCTACACCTGGGCCAGTTTACATTTTACACCCACATTTTCCAAAACAGATGGATGGTTTTGAAAGGAGAAGAATGCAGCTTGCTCATTTAGCTGTTTACTCCTGGGGAAAACTGCCCCTCAAAAATTAAAAATTCTGTGCACAATATTTTAAAATTCTGCAAAATTCTGCACATTTTATTTATCAAAATAACACAATATAATCACACCAGTTTCAATTATTTTGGTGATTTATTTCAAAATACCTGTCAGCAACTATGTTTGTAACGATATAGACAACAAAAAAGATTCAGGAAATGTTTTTTGACAAATAGATTCCTTACATATTAATACAAAACTCTGAGTAATAATTCATTTAAACTACAATACAGAACAGTATTTCCTGCAGTCCTAAGAAGAAGTGCAAAGACTTGGGGGAGTCAGGGATAACAGAGGAGCTGAAGGAGATGGAAGTAATTGCTGGGAAGGAGCCTTGAAGTGAACCTGGAGGGTTCTTGGGTGTGGGTGGGAGAAGTATGGAACAGTTTTTTTGGGGGGGAGAGATTGCTATGGAGTTGGGGAGCCTCCCCCATGCAGACCCCAGATGACCCCTAGCTTCTTCCAGTCAGTCAGGCACATCTGCCCCTGTCCCCATGTGGCCCTGCTCCGCCATTCAGACACACACCCCCAGTTCCCCAGCCCCATGTGGCCCTGCACCCACTCCCATTCTATGCCCCCAACTCACCCTTCTGGACCCCAGTCTATGTTACTCCCCCCAGCAGCCCCATGTACCCCACTCTGTCCATCCTCCCTATATCCCCCCACACACACCTGGCTCCACAGGCATGTCACTATGAAAAAAGTAGCTTCTGCTCTCTCCCTATTGGCCGCTGGCTGCTACGGTGAGCCGGCTGCCCTCTGTTCTGGCACCACAGCAGCCCTTGGTGGGCGAAAGGCATAACTGCAGTGCTTTGCTGGCAGACTGTATATTCTGCAGAGAGAAAAAATCTGCGGGGAACAACAAATTCTGTGTGTGTACAGTGGCACAGAATTTCCCCTGAAGTAGATGTATTCCCTGATCCTTTAATATGTTTGCATGTACCCATACTCACATTTCTTCCTTCAAGCATACACTTGTACCTGGCCCGTTTCCTGAACTATACACCTAAATCTGATTGAGAATGGTTCCACCACACAATTTTAAGCAAGAAATGTGTATCACACCACAAAAAGAAGAACAGGAGTACTTGTGGCACCTTAGAGACTAACAAATTTATTAGAGCATAAGCTTTCATGGACTACAGCCCACTTCTTCGGATGCATATCCGAAGAAGTGGGCTGTAGTCCATGAAAGCTTATGCTCTAATAAATTTGTTAGTCTCTAAGGTGCCACAAGTACTCCTGTTCTTCTTTTTGCGGATACAGACTAACACGGCTGTTACTCTGAAACTTATCACACCACAGTTTGTTTTAAATTACTGAAAAACCCCAAAATCCAAGACAAGGACGTAAGTAGAATTAGAACATTCCTCAGGATACAAAGTTTACCTAGCACGTATTGCTTTCTAGTGATTTACAGTGAGCAAATGTTTATCAACCATAATTTTATGAAAATGACAATTGAACCGGACATCTGGTGAGAATTCATTTATGCCTTTTTACATTTTAAACAACCTGGCTATTTTTACTCTCTTAATCCTCTCCAAGGGAGGGCGATGTAATGAAGCATGGAGCTGGAAGTAGGCCACACCTCAGTTGGAAAATGTCAAATTCTAGTATGCAGCCCTCAAAAGCATAAATCATACCTGTGCATTTTTTAAAATACCAAAGACAGAAGGAATGATTATAAAAGCATGTTACCTGAATGATATACAGCATGTTTACAATAAAGAGGACTTTTTTGGTCTTTCTTTTAATGAATTAATGTAATAAAATATTTGCTTGGTTGAAGTCTATAATATATAGTATTTTGTTTTTGCTGAGGAATTTTTTTAACATCATTCAGGTTTTCAAATCCCACTTATTATTCTATTGTCAGTTATTAAACAGGTCTACTTTAAGGCATACTATACTTTGTTTTAAAGTCTTTACATATAAAATCAACCACAAAATTTGGATCTGAATCCGAACAATCCCAGACTTAGTTCAGGCCCATATAATTACACCTATTAACTGTAAAGTACACTCATCTCCAGTTTGCCACAAGAACTGGGCTGGAACCACCTGAAAGAGAGCAACAGTTCCAGGTGATATTTTGTAGTAACTGCTACATATTTAAATCTTCCCAGGACTATACGTGACACCCACACTGATGTGCCTCATTTTAGTGTTCTGGTTAAACAACGGCTCATTTTCCTGTGCAACACATTTTCAGAATGCAGACATTTCTGTCTGCAGTATATTCCAAGATAAATGTTGGAAATTTTAGAAAAGTGCATGGAAAGCATTTTAACTGGACCCATCCTCTTTTTATATGCAAAATTATGGTAGGATTTTAGATGCCAAATTATAGTTGTTTTGGATATCTTTCTAAATGATCCAAATGTAAATAAACCAAGTTGCAACTAAGCAAAAGTATATTTGGATAAGTATAGTTACAGGAGAATGACATGTATTCTTTTAGGAAGTATTCATTATGATATTTGCCTCTAATCTCAGATCTTGTTTGTGTATGTACCTGTGCTCTCTTGCTGATAGTATGTAATAATGATAAAAAATTAATTTAAATTGCATCACAACATTTGATCATCCTTACAGTTCACTGTAGTGAGTCACGGCTAGACACTAGTTCCAAAGATGTTCACTTGATATCAGATTATTCTAATGGTAGATTTCCAGTTCACATTTCTTTGTATTGCCAATAAAAAGAGATCACATCCATTGCTGGATTCTGTGGCAGGTATGTCATTAATCTATGTCACTGACTCACTGATTTAGAGGCTCTGACCCTGGCTCTCAGAATATTCTTCTAAGATTTCAGTTTCAATAGAATAGACTCTATGGGCCACCTTCTCAGCTGGTGCAAATCAGCATAGCTTCATAGACCTGCATTTATTTACACCGGTTGAGAATGTGCCTGATAGGTATAAAAGTTCTCTGCTGTGACTTGCCTTGTATATTGTTCCTCTTTCCCGTTTCTGTGAGGTAGTTTACTGACATTCTTTTTCTGTGGCAATATAATCTGGAATTTGTGTGAGCAATGGTTTGAAAGCAAAATATATAGCTCTTGTAATGATGAAACTAATGTAAGAAAGGCAGACTCCAAATATGCACTGTGCAAGCAAATTCCTGTGAAACAGGCAGGTTTTCCCTCTGCCCCCCAACAAGCACTCAGTTTGTGCTAAACTGTGGACTTATTCTTGGGTCTGCAGTTGAGCAATATGTTTTGTAAATGCAACTATACTATATTTCAATAACCTTGTGTCTATTAGTTTATAAAGATGGATGTTCTTTGTTTTTTTATTTTATTTATTAGCAGATCCAATAAATTGTTATTGAAATATTTTTGCAGCACTAGCTTTACAATTCCACAAAGAATAGGTCTGGTGGACACACAAATTCTGGTACATAAACTGGGCTTCAGAAGTTGGTAATGATAGAATGGTGGCCGATTAGTAAGGTAGCAGTTTAACAACTTCTCCCATCCTCAATATTCAAAGACAGTCCTCAGTCTTTCAGGTTTCATGGTGCAGGATGATTCTTTCCCATTGGATTCAAGGAAATTCCACAAGGTTTCCAGTAAGTATCTTTTTTCCTTCTTCCCTGTAGAACTCTGAATGTTTGGGTCACCTTTTCTAGTATTAATATTTCCCATACTTTTTGAAACCAGTCAGTTTAGGGAAGCCATGTCTCATCTGCCACCATACAATTGTGATTCTTGCTGCAATTAACAAACAGGTAGTCCAGGGGTCAGCAACGTTTGGCACGCGGCTCGCCAGGGTAAGCACCCTGGTGGGCCGGGCCAGTTTATTTACCTGCTGACGCGGCAGGTTTGACCGATTGCGGCCCCCACTCGCCGCGGTTCACCGTCCCGAGCCAATGGGGGCGGCACGGGCAAGGGATGTACTGGCTGCCGCTCCCCACTGCTCCCATTGGCCTGGGACGGCGAACCGCGGCCAGTGGGGGCCGCGATCGGCTGAACCTGCCACATCAGCAGGTAAATAAACTGGCCCGGCCCACCAGGGTGCTTACCCTGGCAAGCTGCGTGCCAAATGTTGCCGACCCCTGAGGTAATCAGATCTTTGTAGCATTTATACAGAACAGAATTTTCAGGAAAATTCAACAAAAACATATGGGTTAGTTGGCAACCCATCATCTCCTTAATGGAGTCTACAGCCTCTTTCCAACTGTCTTAATTTTTGGACAAGTTATCCATACATAAAGAAATCTGCCTGTTTCATTATACACCTCTACCCCAATATAACGTGACCCGATATAACACGAATTCGGATATAATGCGGTAAAGCAGTGCTCGGGGGGGAGGGGGGCTGCACACTCTGGTGTATCAAAGCAAGTTCAATATAACGCGGTTCCACCTATAACGCGGTAAGATTTTTTGGCTCCTGAGGACAGCGTTATATCGAGGTAGAGGTGTACTTTCTCCAGTATTGCGTGTGTTTCAGGAAAACGCCAAAACAAAACCTAGCCAACAGTCATAACTGACCAACTAATTAATTATTTGCTTATATGCTCTATTACTTTTCATACTACCATAAAATACTGACACTGTCTTACAAAGTATATTAGCAATACCTGCTTACGCTCTGGCATAGTCTCCATAACCACATAGAAACCTGCATTTTACACTGCAACCATGTATTATTAAATGCTGTGTTGTTGACATAAAATATAAGTTGATCAGACAGACAGTCAAAGAATATTATTCTGACAACTGAGTACCCAAGGGGATCGTTGTACACTGAATGTCAATGTGTAATATGGTATAAATCTTCATAAGAAGAACAACCTATATTGGATGCACAGAAGGTGTTTTTGCTTATTAAATACAGGAGATAGTCACAGGGGATTTGAAGCATTTTAAAATATCTTTATAATTTTTTCCTTCTAGCCTATGGGCCCTGGAAGGTTGACAGATACAGTGTAGTAAGCATTTCCTGTTGTCCAAAGGTATAGTAAACTAGGACAATTTCAGTGTCACACTGCTCTACCTGAAAACTAACACATTTTTATTTGAAACAAGGTTGCTGAGGTAATATTTTTTATTGGACCAACTTCTGTTGGTGAGAGAGACAAGCTTTTGAGCTTACTCAGAGCTCTGCTTCCAGTCTGGGAAACATACTCAAAGTGCAACAGCTATATACAAGGTGGAACAGATTTTTTGGCATAAATAGTTAACTCGTATTTCAAGGGACCATTCAAGGTGAAGTGGCCCATTAACACCCCTCCAGTCATAAGGGGGAAAGGAAGGAAAGAGGACAGTTAGCCGGGGGGTTGTTAGTGGGATTTAGATTGTTGTAATAAACCATAAATCCAGTGACTCTATTCAGTCCATGATTTTTAGTGTCTCGCAAAGTTATGAATTTAAGCTCCCAGGCTTGTCTTTTGAAAGTGTTGTGCAGGTTTCCTTTGAGCAGTGTTTCCCAAACTTGGGACGCCACTTGTGTAGGGAAAGCCACTTGTGTCGGGCCAGGACTGTTTGTTTACCTGCCGCTTCCGCAGGTCCGGCCGATCGCAGCTCCCACTGGCCGCGGTTTGCTGCTCCAGGCCAATGGGAGCTGCTGGAAGCGGCGCAGGCAGAGGGGAAACACTGCTGTTGAGGGTGAGGACTTATAGATCAGATAAAGTGATCACTCTGTGTGAAAAGTGTTCATCCACAACTTCAACAACCGCCACCCATCCATTAAACTCTCTCTGAAAAACTCCCACACTAGCATCAACTTCCTGGATACCACGATCAGCTTCAACAATGGAACCCTAGGGACAATAAGAATCCCACTGATCAACACACCTACCTTCAAAGATCCAGTAACCACCCCAAACACACCCAGAAATCTGTTATCTACAGCCAGGCACTCGGACACCACAGAATATGCTCTGAGGAGAAAGTCCAGGATACACCCCTTAACACACTCAAAACTTCCTTTATCAAACAAGGACCAGAGAAGTAGATCACATGATTGAATTGGCCACTCAAATATCCAGCTCTCAGAGCTGCTTTTTCTATTTACTTTCAAAAGCATTAGCAAACAGTCTTCTAGACAACCTGGGTATTGTTTCAAAGTAATGAAAAATAGATATCAAATAGATTGAATAGCTTTTGGCTACTTGCTTTCAATAAAATATTAAAGTTGTTTATGTAGCGCTCACTGATTGTCCACATAGTGACAGCATTAGACTAAAACTAAACTCAAACACTCTCCACAGTGCACAATCCCACAGAAGGTGGCTATTAACTCCAAGGAAACCAAAGTTTTGAAATCAAGACTCCCTTAGAAGAAACTAAATATATTAAGTCCTTAACTCTGAAAAGAAATTAGCATGGATCCCTACATTCACATAGATTTCCACTAAAGTCAGTGGAACTCTACACAGCTGCAAGAGTCTGCACTAGAACTGGGGAAATAATATGTTTTTTGGTTTGCTGGCAATTCTGAAAAAAATCTATTAAAAATATATTTGGAATTCACCTGAAAATGAAATTTTCAAAAATTCTAGGTAACCAAAAAATCAGAAAATATTTGTTTAGATTTTGACCATTTTTTTCCTGTTTTTAATTTTTTTATAAAATTAAAGGACATTTCAAAACAAACAAAAATTCATGTTAACTCAAGAAATTGAAATTAAATGTTTAGAAAATGTCAAAATGAGACAATTTGATTTTTCCAGATTTTTTTCTGCAATCTCTACACAATTCCGCAAAATCTACACATTGTGTAGATAAATTAATCTGCACTTTTTGCTGAAAAAAAAGTTTGAGGGGAGAAATTTCTCTTAGCTCTATTCATATTTTTCAGGATAGAAACCTAGATAAGTGGCTCCATCTAAGTGGAGGCACTGGAGATTAGTGGAATGATAAAAAATGATAATATGTCAATATGTAAATTCCTGTTCTTTCCTAAAGTTTAAATATACAAATAAATTCAATTTTCATAACTGTTCCACTTAACAGCTTGCACAAAAGTGTAAGAAAATGTATTTACAGCCAAATTATTACATCAATTATTCAGCTGTATTAGTTTATCTTATCTTACAAGTACAAGTGATACATTTTAACTGAACAAATACAAATGTATGCAGTGGTGTTGTAGTTGTGTCACTCCCAGGATATTAGAGAGAAAATACACTCTGTGACAGGTAGTCCAGCGTGGAGCATATTGGCGCATGCCTTCCTGCACCGCTTCCGAGGGCTCCGATATGACCGGCAGCTCCTTTGTCTCCATCCGAGAGGTCTTCCGCGAGGCCTCTCCGGGCTGCCAGTCTTCTACCAGGACCTCCTCCGGACCTGGAAACTGTTCTCAGTGACCAGGTCCGTGGTGGCCACCGTGGGGACAGATCTCCTCACGGAGCCCCTGCTACACAACCCCCAGCTTTGTGTGCAGGTGGCGGAGTCCCCCATGGTGTGCCAGAGGTTGGTCCTGGCAGAAGTCACCAAAGTCGGAGACCTCCTGGACTACGACTGGGGAGACTGGCTGGATTTCCTGACACTCGCTCAGCGCATGGGGCTCTCCAGACCTCGTACTCCCCGGCGCGTACTTCAGGAGGTGAGGACCGCTTTGCTGCCCGCTGCTTGGGACTAACTCGACCGGGTCCTGCGAGAGGGCACGCCCTGCCCACCCTCCACTCTGAGCCCTCCAGACTTTTTCATCGGGCCCCTACCCCGTGGACCCAACTGGCCCCCTCCCCGTTCCTTCGCCATGAGCTGGCTGCACGATCTGCAGCCAGTTCTGTTCCGGACCGTGCCAAGGAAACATCTATACATGCTCGTGCTCCATGTTCTTCATGTCCTCACCCTTGTGTCCTGCCCCGATATGAAGTGGCGGGACCTTCTGCCACCTCTGGAGGGTGAGGAGCCCCGGTGGGCCAGCCTTTATTCTGCTCTGATCCCGAAGCCCACCGGGGACATCAGTTGGCAGCTCCTTCATGGAGCCGTGAGCATGGGCGTGTACTTGGTGCGGTTTACCCTTATCCCAGACACCTGCCCCTTTTGCGGCGTGAGGGAGACCCTGGCGGATGTTTACCTGTAGTGCGCCAGGCTGCAGCCCCTATTCCGGCTCCTCACGGATATTTTGTTAAGATTTTGGTTGCACTTTTCTTCTCACCTTTTTATTTATACACTCCCTATCCGTTGCCCCACAAAGTCACGGGACCTCCTGGTCAACCTCCTCCTGGCCCTAGCGAAACTGGCCATCTATAAAACCAGAGTGAGGAGGTTGGCCGATGGAGTCGCCTGTGACTGTGGGGCCTATTTGAGGTCCTCCGTTCATTCACGTATCTGGGCAGAGTTCCTCTGGGTGGCGTCCTCCGGCTTCCTTGATGCCTTCGAGGAGAAGTGGGTGCTGTCCGGGGTTCTCTGCTCGGTGTCCCCGTCTGGTTCCCTTCGTTTGACCCTTTGACCTCACTCCTGTCCCTGTTCTTTTATTAGTTGTCCCCCGTAATTTTTTGGTCTCCAGGTCCTGTGGACCCCCCCTTAGGCTGTGGGGGATCCTTTAGCAGTGGGCGGGCAAAGCCCACTTCCTGGATACCAATAGGACCAAAATGGAAGGGGTTAAAGAGATGCTTTAAGCTGGAGTAGCCTCATGCTGCTGCACCTGCAAGTCCTGCTAGGAATGGAGGAGGAGTTTAAAAGGAGAAAGTGCCACTCAGTAGTGAGCAGCCTCTGCCCTCACAGAAGGGGAACACAGATTTCCTCTGGTAAAAGGGAGAAGAGACTGTATCCTATAACTTGTCCTGGAGCCCCAGTGGATGTTGGAGTGGACTGTGGCTTATCCAGTATCCTGGCTAGAACTGTCTACTCTTTTTGTTGTATGCAGTGTTGTTGTAGCCATGTCCCTTCCTGGATATTGGAGAGACAAAGTGGGTGAGGCAAAACTTTTATTGGACCAACTTCTGTTGGTGAGGAAGACCAGCTTTCAAGCTTACACAGAGCTTTTCTTCAGGTCTGTGTCATAGCTAGGTACAAAGCGAAGAAGAGGAGGTTGTGTAAGCTTGGAAAGCTGTTCTCTCTCACCAATAGAAGTTGGGCCAATGAAACATATTACCTCACCCACCTTCTCTCTTTATGGTTTTCTTTTTGTTTTTTGTTTTCCTGCTTTGCCTTTCCCCTTTTGTTCACTTTCTTTTGCAGAGCTTGGATTTTTTGTTTGTGTCACTTGGAACACTGAAAAGGGAAGATGTAGTCAGAAGTCCATGGCTAGAGGGCTGAGAGCCTGTCATTGCTAGACTGCCATTGGAATGTTCCTACCGGAAGGACTGGACTTGTGTAAAGTGTGCTTTCCATGTAACATCTAAAGCAGCTGCTCTGATTGGGACAGACCCTTGACAGACTCACTGTAATGGCTCTCACCTAGAGTGTGTGTATGTGTCGGAGGGGCGGGGGGATTGTTTGTTTATAAAGTAAAACTACATCACACTGTTAGGTTTTTTTCCAAAATCAAGGTATAAAATTCATTTATAATAAGATTATTTTAATGTGTATTTTACTATTTGGGTCCTAGCTTACTATTTACAGATTCTCACTCTATGAGCCTTAAGGCAGGTCTGTGCTTAAAACATTACAGCAGTGCAGCTGAACTGCTGTAGGTGTTCAGTGAAGATGCTGCTACACCGATGAAAGAGCTTCTCCCATCGGCAAAGTCAAAACACCTCTGTGAGAGGTGTTAACTATGCCCTCCTGTTAACATAGTACTGTCTGCACCAGGGGCTAGGTTGGTATAACTACGTTGCATAGGGGATATGGATTTTTCACACCCCTGAGCAATGTAATTATACTGATGTAAGTTTATAGTGTAGACCTGGCCTGAAAAAGAGTCTTAAAAGCATGAAGAATGAAGTATTAATATAAATTGTACACACTGTACTGTGCTACTATCATTGCAAATTAATAACATTGAGTGTGATTTTCAGAGGTGTTAAGTAATGCCAGCTCTCACCAACGTCATCTTTCTTCAAGGCATATTTTCCTATCTCCCCTTGTCTATTTCTATATTTGAGTAAAATCAGAGAAGGAAGTTGCACAGTCAGGCAGGAAAACTTGATTTCAGTGGGAGTTCAGTCCTACAGCACTGCAGCTTTCCCTAAGAAGCAGGAAAGGTGTCTAGCCAGTGGAGTGTATGGTGTGAAAGGACTGGTGGCTAGTAAAGCACTTTGGTAGGGCCAGAGAGACCTTTCCACATGTGTGGAGTCAAGAGTTGATTTTAATTAGTGTCACAGGTAGATGGTCCTCTGAGCAGGCCAGGCACCCAACCTACCTGTGACAAGCTCTGGTAAGGAGAATGAGCCAAACCAAATCCACCTGTGAGTAGTTAATTCCCTAGGTGGCTGAGTGGTAGTTAATTAGCTACAGAACACCTGGGCATAATAAAGGTTTATGACAGCTCAGTCAGGAAGTCTCAGAAGACTTGAGATGAATGAGGCGGTGCCTACGTCTCAGAAATATTGTTTCAAGCTTTCTGCATGGTCAGTCAGACATCTCTGCATTGGTTATATTCTTAAATATTTAGAAGATTTTTTTCACAACTATAAGGGCTAGATACTAGAGCTGTGTGAATAACAGACCTATTGGTTTGGTGAGACAAGGTGGGGGAGGTAATATCTTTTATTGGACTAACTTCAGTTGATGAGTGAGAGAAGCTTTTGAGCCACACAGAGCTCTTCTTCAGGTCTGGGAAAGTACTCCCAGTATCACTGCAAAATGCAAGTTGGAACAGATTGTTTAGCAGAAGCAGTTAGCAGATATTGTAAGG
Organism: Malaclemys terrapin pileata; assembly: GCF_027887155.1. Taxonomy (NCBI): domain Eukaryota; kingdom Metazoa; phylum Chordata; order Testudines; family Emydidae; genus Malaclemys; species Malaclemys terrapin. Next base: position 30,217,219 of record NC_071513.1, on the reverse strand, counting down.
AACCATTCAAGGCAGAATGGCCAGTTTGGTGGTGGAACCAAAAAATCAGGGGGAGAAATCATTTTGGGTCTACTCAAATTGAATTTTGTTTTGAATTTTTCAGCAAAACAAAAAGGTTGAGCAAGTCATTTTGCTTGATCAATAACTAAATATTATGTTTCATGTTTGATGGGGTTTTACCATTTATTTTAATAAAATTAAAGCAAAATTCAAAACAAAGTAATTTTGTATCAAAAAATCAAAACACTGCAATTTTTTTAGAACTTTTGTCTGAAACAATTTGGTGAATTTGAATCTGCTGGCCTGGGCTGAGTCCTGCTGCTCGGCTCGGGCTGCTCGGCTCGGGCTGCTCCGTGCGCTGCTGCCCTGAACCTCTCTCCCCATGAGTACCCGCCACCCTGCCCACAGCTAGCCCCTGCCTCCAGCCAGCCCCTGCCGCAACCAGCCAGCCAGGACCAGTGCAACCTATTAGGTGACATAGGCAGTTGCCTAGGGCGCTAGCATTTGAGGGGCGGCATTTTCTTCGGCGGCAACTGGATCTTCGGACACCCAGGTCGTCGTCAGCATTTAGGCGGAGGGAGCTGGGGCAGGGGGCGCGGGGAGAGCCGCCTGCAGAAAGTAAGAGGGGGCGGCGGCACGCAGGGGAACTCCCCGCCCCAGCTCACCTCTGCTCCGCCTTCTCCCCTGAGCACGCCGCCCTGCTCTGCTTCTCTCCCTCCCAGGCTTGCGGCACCAAACAGCTGATTGGCGCCACAAGCCTGGGAGGCGGGAGAAGTGGAGCCGCGACGACGTGCTCGGGGAGGAGGTGGAGCAGAGGTGAGCTGGGGCGGGGAGCTGCCGCACGGCTCCCTGGGCGGGTGGGGAGCTGCCATGGGGAGGAGGCCTCAGGGCGGAGGAGGGGATGGGAAGCTGCCGCGGGGGGTGCCCCAGGGCTCAGGGAGGGGGCGGAGCAGAGGTGAGCTGGGGTGGGGAGCAGCCGCATGGCTCCCCGGGGTGGGGTGGTGGGGAACTGCCGCGAGGGGGGCACCTCAGGGCGGGGGGGGGGAGCTGCCACAGGGCTCGGGGAGGAGGGAGAGCGCAAGGTGGAAGTTTCACCTACGGCGCGAAACATCCTTGCACCAGCCCTGCCTCCAGCCAGTCCCACACACACCCTACCCTGCCTCGCCTCCAGCCAGCCCCACACTCCCAGCCCGCAATCAGCCCCTGCTGCATCCCATGCTCTGCCCCCACCCCCTGGCCTGCCCACAGCCAGCCCCTGTCTCCAGCACCTGCCTGCAGCCAGCCAGCCACACACACACACTGCCCTGCCTCCAGCCAGCCCCACACCCCCTGCCCACAGCCAGCCCCTATGGGCTATGGCCAGGGCTAGAACTTCCCAACAAAGATGTTCTTTAAGCAGCCCGCCTCAAAAAGGAGTTATTGATAAGTTCATGTCCCTCAACAGATGGGAAGCAATAATAAGCAAACTTAAGGTGGACACTCAGGTGGGCCAGGGGCTGTGGTGAAAGCTCCACAAAGGGACTTATGCACCTAAACCCAGATTTAGATGCCTAAGTCCCAGTTTTAGGCACTACTATCATCCACAAAACCCCCACGTGGCTGCCACCTAACCCTATAGGAACCTAAACTCACTCAGTGCCAAAAGTGGACAAGGGATAGAAAAGTGGTGGAATTGTTATGCTCCCGCTCTCAGAATAGTAGTTGATGGCACTGGGAGCTGCACTCTTGATTCAGTGCAGACCTTACTGAAAACTACTTCCTAGCATGGATTTATAGAACCAGGTGGGTCTCCTCTCTGTCTCTAGCAATATGCTGAACACTCAAGGGCACTTCATTTTTAATATATTGTATAAACAGAAATTGTAAAACTTTATTTCTTATAAAGCCCATATGGAAATGACATGTACAGTAAATACTCTTCAGTTTTTGTAATATTATTTACAAGCTGTCATCATGGGCATCTGAGGCTAAATAAATAAAAGAAATGAAGCTATTAACATGCTAAATCTTCATGTTCTGTGGCTTGCTGAACTGGAGCTGAACTGCTCAAGAAGAGGATGCTTTCCCTTCACTAACTTCTTAGACTTGCATTAAGAAGTCTCCAGTGATGTTACATTAACCCCCTACAGCTGGTTAATTAGCCCAATACCAGGTGGAGTTGACAGTATCAGAACCAGCACAAACACTTGGAGAGAGTTTTCCTGCATCAAGAGAGAACCTGGTGTAATTATTTCCTAGTAAGCTGTTATAATAATGTAACCCCAAGTTAAATGCTAAAACAATGAAGCAAATTCTAAACATAACTGTTTCCCCATCCTACCCTCTTGCTCCACATTTGCTGTCTTATATGGCAGCCCATGTGCCTAGAGAAAGCCTGTACCTGAGTGTAGCTAGAGTACTTTCAGACTCTTCATTACAGGATTAAGCTCTCTAAAGTAAATTCCAAACTATTGCATGCAGGAGAGCTTGGGGAACACATTAGAAGTCAGATCTAGTTAATGTGTACTTGGTGTGTCTTGGGCTGGCTATCTAAAAACTGAGTGTACAATAAATTGCAATCTGTATGTACCAGTGGTTTGTTACATTTTGTAAACTCCAGTTATTTGAATTCAGATTCTAAAAGCTGTTTAGTCAGGTATCAGTTCAGGCTTAGTATTGCTTAATGTTATTTCTTCATTGATGTTTAGAGTTTTAACAATACAGGAAAATTATTACAAGTCAAGTGAAGATGAACAAAATCAACCCAAATCAAAGCCTTTCGGTTGCATCTGTTTTTCTTGTCTTGACTATGTTTTCTTCATATGCAGAAGCATGTAATTTTATGTATGTATTTAGTTGGTGGAGGATGAGTGACATTAAGGGACCAAATTTGTTCTCACATACATAGACTCAACTTCATGCTTATGCAAAATAGTCCATAAGTATTAGTTTTTAGGAAAGGCATTGGACTGAGATTTCTGAGAGACCTTGGTTCAGTTCCTAGCTCTGTCATAGACTTCCTATGTGACCCTGAAAAAGTCACTTAGTGTTTTAGTTCTTCTGTTCCCCGTCTGTACAAATAATGATACTTAATAAAATGTCTGTATCCAACAGGGTGATGGGAGACCTATCAGAACATATATAAATAGCTTTTTGGGAAAACCCACATTCCCTCATACTGAAGGGAAGATACATTTTCATAATAAGCATATTTTTAATCTATTCCTATAAATCTACCTAAGATGTATACCAGATGTCATACTACATATTAGTACAGCTTTACTGTTGTCATTATTATTTTGTTACTTTCTAAAGGTCAACAGTATTCTCAGTACTGTACAGAACACAGAAGTCCTTGCCCTATGGCACTTTCCCTCTAAGTAAAACACAAATTTCACAGTCAAATCAATGTTATGTGTATACTAGGCACATATATTGGTTGGTTATCAACATGACTATAGGCACATTAAATGATTTATACCTTTTGATTCCTAATCAGCATTACTGAGGCCCCCTACATGGGTTGCAGTCCTTGATAGGTAGTGAGACAGAAGTGTGTTTTGAGGAAGAACTTGAATGTGGAGAGAGCAAGTACAAAACAAGCTAGTTTATAATACTGTCCAAAATCTTTAGCATAACATTTTTCAGACAATATTTGCAAATTTTGAGTAGGCAAAATGTCTGAGAAATTGTAGTTGTTTGGGAGGAAAAAAGTTGTTAAAACAGCCAAAGGAATACGCATGCCTTGTCCAGCTGTATACCTTCTGTACCTTGTGTTAATGTACTGTCTCTTCCTATATACTTTGTTCTTTTAATTTTCAGTTTAAGTACCAGATATGAGTATGACAGTCGGTGCCCCCCCATAAGGCTTTATGGAAATATGCTTATGTATGTGTATCTATATAACATAATTAGAATGTGTTGTAGGCTACCTATGCCATGTAACATATCTCTGCAAAGGTTATGAGTACTGAATCTATCAATCCTATTTGTAGGCATGTATCATTTTTGTATTCATAGTTATGAATATTGGCTGCATACTTGTTTGATTCTAAGTAGGTTGTAGTGAAGCAGTTGGTCTGCTTCCTGAGAAAAGACTATTCTTAGTAAGTGCCCAATCAAGAAACACTTAAGTCAACAATGAACTTGGAGATACCAATCCACATCTGGGCTTTCCCAGGAGTGTGGCTTGGCTGGTAAGGAACTCAGTCATGCATGGACATGTCACTTGCCCAGGTGACTCCAAAACTCCATTTTGTAGCTGGACTTTGCATAGGAGAGAGGAGGGGGTCTCCACCCACAAGAGAAAGTCTATTTAAGCCCATGGGAGACCCCTCCATTTTGTCTTCAGCTGGCTAAAGAGAGGGCCTCTCTACCCCCAAAGATACCTGAAATAAACTGGAACAAAGGACAGTGACTGCAAGGGGTGTGAGTGATTGCTGGACCCAGACTAAAAGGAGATTAGTCTGTAAAAGGAAGCTTATTGGAACTGGTGAGGATCTTATCTGTATTCAGTTTCTTACTGTATTAGACATAGACTTGCGTGTTTTATTTTATTTTGCTTGGTAATTCACTTTGTTCTGTCTGTTACTACTGGAACCACTTAAATCCTACTTTCTGTATTTAATAAAATCACTATTTACCTATTAATAAACCCAGAGTAAGTATTAATATCTTGGGGGGCAAACAGCTGTGCATATCTCTCTGTCAGTGTTATAAAGAGCGAACAATTAATGAGTTTACCCTGTATAAGCTTTATACAGGGTAAAACGGATTTATTTGGGGTTTGGACTCCATTGGGAGTTGGACATCTGAGTGTTAAAGACAAGAACACTTGTGTAAGCTGCTTTCAGTTAAGTCTGCAGCTTTGGAGAAAGTGGTTCAGACCCTGGGTCTGTGTTGGAGCAGACAGGCGTGTCTGGCTCAGCAAGACAGGGTGCTGGGGTCCCGAGCTGGCAGGGAAGGCAGGGGCAGAAGTAGTCTTGGCACATTGGGTGGCAGCTCCCAAGGGGGTTCAGTGATCCTACCTGTCACAATGAGATCTGCATGGCTCAAGCAGTAACTTAAAAATCAGATATTACTGAATGCTTACTGTTGACAAACACATTGTTGTTGCTGCTGTTTAACTAATTATGCCTCTCTATGTTACAATGTCAGTACATATATTAGCAACACTGAAAAGATGTTTCTGCAGCATCGTTAAAGGGAAATTGCTTTTTTCAGAACCTACTACAGTATAAGAACATAAGAACATAAGAATGGCCATACTGGGTCAGACCAAAGGTCCATCCAGCCCAGTATCCTGTCTACCAACAGTGGCCAATGCCAGGTGCCCCAGAGGGAGTGAACCTAACAGGTAATGATCAAGTGATCTCTCGCCTGTCATCCTCTGACAAACAGAGGCTAGGGACACCATTCCTTACCCATCCTGGCTAACAGCCATTAATGGACTTAACCTCCATGAATTTATCCAGTTCTCTTTTAAACCCTGTTATAGTCCTAGACTTCACAACCTCCTCAGGCAAGGAGTTCCACAAGTTGACTGTACACTGTTTGAAGAAGAACTTTCTTTTATTTGTTTTAAATCTGCTACCCATTAATTTCATTGGTGGGCCCTAGTTCTTATATTATGGAAACAAGTAAATAACTTTTCCTTATTCACTTTCTCCACATCACTCATGATTTTATATACCTCTATCATATCCCCCCTTAGTCGCCTCTTTTCCAAGCTGAAAAATCCTAGCCTCTTTAGTCTCTCCTCATATGGGACCTGTTTCAAACCCCTAATCATTTTAGTTGCCCTTCTCTGAACCTTTTCTAATGCCAATATATCTTTTTTGAGATGAGGAGACCACATCTGTATGCAGTATTCAAGATGTGGGCGTACCAGGGATTTAAAATATTCTCCGTCTTATTCTCTATCCCCTTTTTAATGATTCCTAACATCCTGTTTGCTTTTTTGACTGCCGCTGCACACTGCGTAGACATCTTCAGAGAACTATCCATGATGACGCCAAGATCTTTTTCCTGATTAGTTGTAGCTAAATTAGCCCCCATTATATTGTATGTATAGTTGGGGTTATTTTTCCCAATGTGCATTACTTTACATTTATCCACATTAAATTTCATGTGCCATTTTGTTGCCCAATCACTTAGTTTTGTGAGATCTTTTTGAAGTTCTTCACAGTCTGCTTTGGTCTTAACTATCTTGAGCATTTTAGTATCATCTGCAAACTTTGCCACCTCACTTTTTACCTCTTTCCCAGATCATTTATTAATAAGGTGAATAGGATTGGTCCTAGGACTGACCCTTGGGAAACACTACTAGTTACCCCTCTCCATTCTGAACATTTATCATTTATTCCTACCCTTTGTTCCCTGTCTTTTAACCAGTTCTCAACCCCATGAAAGGCTCTTCCCTCTTATCCCATGACAACTTAATTTACGTAAGAATCTCTGGTGAGAGACGTTGTCAAAGGCTTTCTGGAAATCTAAGTACACTATGTCCATTGGATCCCCCTTGTCCACATGTTTGTTGACCCCTTCAAAGAATGCTAATAGATTAGTATTTCCCTTTATAGAAACCATGTTGATTTTTGCCCAACAATTTATGTTGTTCTATGTGTCTGACAATTTTATTCTTTACGATTGTTTCAACTAATTTGCCCGGTACTGATGTATGTAAGATCACAAGTAGTAGTAGTCACTGTATAGCTTAAAACCTCCACTACTGATGTTACAATATTTGTGGATTTCTAGTTGTACAAATGCAATCAGCAGGGTTGTGTGAACATGTACTGATATGGGGACAGTGATTAGATGAGCACTTAGTTCTGTTCAGCAAAGAAAACTCTTTTCTGAGTTGAGACTAGTGTACCTTATTCATTGGCAGTTTCAGTATGAAGAATTTGTGAACTGTGACAATATTTAACTTACTATCCTTTAGGGCAGGGATCGGCAACCTTTGGCATGCAGCCCATCAGGGTAAGCCCCCTGGTGGGCCGGGACGGTTTGTTTACCTGCAGCATCTGCAAGTTCGGCCAATCGCAGCTCGCACTGGCTGTGGTTCACCATTCCAGGCCAATGGGGGCTGCGGGAAGCAGCGTGGGCTGAGGGATGAATGTGAGGACTAATATTAGTCTTTACATGTGTTTTTCACAGGGCACTTTAAATGCTGGGTAGGGAGCTGGAGGCAATATGTACATGCAAAAATTAAAATTGAAAACATTTTGTCTTTGTGCCCTGTTTTATTGCTAGACAGTAAAGACTTTCTCTCTCTTTCCATATACCTTTTTCCTTGCCTCTCCTTTTTCTATGGCCTACTTCTCCTTTCTGTCCCCACTCCTGTTCCTTTTGTAGAGACTTCTAGCAAATTCAGACTACTCCAGTCCTTTGTGTGACCTTTCCTAGATACTCTTTTTTTTAAATTTACATCATTTTTACATTTTATTTTCCCTGTTAAAATGTTGACACTTGTGAATTGCAGACATGACTGAAAGGGGCACTTGCAACTGGTTTGCAGACCTCTGTACGTGAATCATAACAAAACTTGAAAGCAGCTATGCTTGGAGTTTGAACTGTGTCTGGGAACCACAAATACAATAGTCTGACAGAATTTTTATTTTTCCAGCAGATTGTCAGTAGAAGTACTGTATTCTCTGAATGTTTGTGCTCTGGCTTCCTGCAAAACTATTAAGGCCGTGTTCATTGTCTGTTCCAAGTATAGACTTGGTTCATTGGAATGGAATCCATTAGACACGTCACCTGGTGGAAATTGTACGGTATTTCTCCTGCAGACCTCACTGGCTTAGTCTGCCCAAGGTGTTCGGGAAGCACAGCCTAGCCAGCAGGAGCTATGTTCGGAGAGTCAACATTCTTATTGAGTGCAGTCATCCAGCTGGAAAACTCCTGCAGTTTTGGCTGCAGCAGTAGGAGCAACCAGCACACAGGATGCTGTGCATCAGTGGCCTCAATAAGTCACAAACTGATAATAGCCTTTTGAGAAAATTTCTGATTGGAGTTCACTTTTCAAAGTGACTGCCAAAGTTTGTGTGTTGAGCTCTGGATTTTGGTTCAGATAATCTCTAACTTCCCAACACAATATTTTCTGCTTTAACCAACAATTTGTCAAGTCATCATGTTTATTCAAGGGTGGATTCTTTTTATTTCTTTTATTATTATTTTAAAGATTGGTAATATCTCACTCCTTCAATTCTGAGATTGCTGAACATGAATGAGTGGGGGTTAGTCACTAGTCATGAGTATTTTTTCAGGCATATTGTAAAATTTAGGTAACTCAAAAATGCCTTATTTTTAAAATTTTAGACTTGAGAATCGAATGCCTTTGGCAGATTTGAAGAAATTTGGTTTAGGTATAATAACTTCATTACAGTTCATTAAATTACTGTGTATGCTGGCAGACTTTTTTAACTGAATGTTTCAGCCATTATCGTGGAGTGGTGATTTTGTTGTAATTTGTTCCAAAATGCCAACAGCCTGTGGCCATATAATCAAAGGCATGAGTTACACCAGGTTTAAAAATGCCTGTCTTAAGAATTGTGTAAAATGACAATAACTACTGTTTAAAACTAGTAAATGTAAATAGATTTTCAGGCTGAAATTTTGTAGTATCAGACTTCAATTAAGTGTGAATAGCTTTTTACATCTTATTCACACACCCTTAATGTCAAACTTAATCAAGGAAAAATGTCCTCCATCTCATAGGGTGAGAATATTGATTGGACCAGAAATAGAATAAATAGCTTGGAAAGAAGGGAAAATGGCTTTTCCTCATCCCTCGGCTCTCCGCCTCTTGTTGGCCAGCCAGAGGAGAGCTGGGAGCTGATAGGCCACACACTCACCCTCCCTAACACACCATTAATTTGAACTTCTTTTAGGGACTTTTTGTCCCCTTTTTATGTCTGATTACAAATCCTTAACATCAAACTTCATAAATGACAAATGCTGAATGGCATAGCTGCTGTGCATGGCTATTGTGTCTCCATGAGGTGTGTTTTAAGTTGGTAAAGTTATTTGCAGTAAAATATTACTCCTGCTTTGTTGAAGCAACTTCACATGGCTATGATGCAGCCTGATAGCACATATAATGAACTTCCATCTTGAATGATCCCTTGCAAGTCTTCTTTTGGCAGGAGTAAGGGTAGAGGGTTAGGTTTTTCAAATCCCTCGGAATTACATCTTCCAACTTCATAGACTCATAGGGTTAGAACAAACCTCAGGAGGTCATCTAGTCTAATCCCCTGCTCAAAGCAGGACCAATGCCCAGTTCCCCCCCCCCCCCCAATCCCTAAGTGGCCCACTTACGGATTGAACTCACAACCACCCTGGGTTTAGCAGGCCAATGCTTAAACCACTGAGCTATCCCTCCCCTTCATTTGTGGTTAACCTCATACTCTACTCCTTCAAGCTCAGCTCTATATATTTTCTAGAAGTATAATGTCTTTCACACATTGGACATTTCCCCATCATTACAATCTTGTTCTCAACTTCTACAAGACTGCAAGTTGCTGGGATTGTCTATGTATCTCCTACTTTGTAATTCAGTCTTTAATGCTTTCTCTAAAAAGAGTAAGAATTAATATTTTCTAATTTTGTTGTGTATATTTTGCCTCTGATCAAGCATCTTTGAGAAACATAAAAATCTGACACAAGATCTTTTTACAAACTGTGGATATTGATTTGGTAAGGCCTTTTCCATACTAAAACCATAGTGATTTGAGTTTCTATTTTTATTCTTTGCTATAGTGTATGGAAATATGTGGGCTTTATAGCTAAAAATAGCATGCAGAATTTATTCAACTCTTACTCAATTTACAGTTAATTTCCTGGAAAAATACAGTAAATCAGATATGTTACTGTATGATTTTTGCTGTTTAGAATGGTATGCCAACTATGCCACCATATTTTTCCCTACCGTGTTCTTCATGGGTATTTAATGAAATGATGATAAAACATTTCCGTCTTTCATTCAGAAAAGCTTAGTGGAAATATTTGTGGCTTTCATTCTGAGAAAATGTTTCTGAATATTTAATGATTCTTCTTGAAGTGCTGGTCCCTATGTGTATTGCATTGTCAGGTTTGCATATGCTCCATATGCCTGAGACAAGAATTCTTGCAAGTAGTGTCCATTAGTCTGTACCCACACCCTTGTTTTCCTCTGTTCCTGAACCAATGGTATAAGGGGCGGGGCAGACCGCCTGCCTCTCCCATTCCTTCTTATCACCGCATGGCCTGAGTCAGAATCCTCCAACATCTGGAGCTTCTCTTTTCTCTTCTTGCTGTAAATATTCAAAGTTTTGATATTATTCTTAGTTTTGTTGTTAATGTTTTGATCGTTCTAATTAGTTAGTGTTAAAATCCCCAACCTTGGGAACTGTCCTGGTCTCCTGGCACAGGACTTAGATTATGCTCAGGATTCCAGGCTTCAAAAACTGCATTTCCTGCTCCTTTTTGGTCAGTGATGATTTTGGTCCTCTTTTGTCCTGGGGAGGCACATATCTCATCCCGTACAGTCAGCAAGGTGCGCACCCCCTACTTCTATGTCTGATTCCAGAATGGAGAAGGGCAGAAGGAAGGATCCTTACTCTCATCAGAGTAAAGGGCACTCTCACAAACATAAAAACAGATCTTCTAAAAGGAGAAATCCCTCCATTCAAATCTGGTGAGCCTTCACACCTAAACCATAAGGAGTTATGTCCACCTAATCTGCATGGGCATGTACAAAAGACTCAGGGGATTAAGACTCCTTTGGTACTAGCCTTCGCATCAACTCCAGCACTGACCATGATGCCACCTAAAAAAACCCACCAAGACAAGAAAGACCAGGAACTGCCGTACCTTCAAAGAGTGTGAGGTTTGAGTCTCGTTCACCAGGTCCTGTAAAGAGCCACCATCTAAAGTAGGAGTGGGCATACTTTTTGGCCCAAGGGCCACATCTGGGTGGGGAAATTGCATGCAGGGCCACGAATGTAGGGCTGGGGCAGGGGGTTGAGGTGTGGGAGGGGGTGCGGGGTGCAGGAAGGGGCTCAGGGCAAGGGGTTGGGGCGGAGGAGGGTTGTGGGGTGTACAAGGAGAGTCAGGGAAGGAGTTGGGGTGCAGGGAGGGGTGCAGAGTGTGGTAGGGGGCTCAGGGCAGGAAGTTGAGGTACAGGAGGGGTGTGGGGTGTGGCAGGGGTGCAGGGTGCAGGAGGGGGATCAGGGCAGAGGGTTGGGGTGCAGGAGGGGTGCATGGTGCAGCAGGGGGCTCAGGGCAGGAGGTTGGGGTGTGGGGTGCAGGAGGGGTTGGGGGTGCTGGCTCCCGGCCCGGCGCCACTTACCTGAAGCAGCTCTGGGGTGGCAACAGTGCTGTGCCACTAAGGCAGGCTCCCTGCCTGCCCTGGCCCTGCACTGTGCTACTCCCAGAAGCGGCCTGCACCACGTCCCTGTGGCCCCTGAGAGGGGGCAGAGGGCTCCACGTACTGCCCTCACCTTTGGGTTCCACACCCGAAGCTCCCATTGGCTGGGAACGGGGAACCACGGCCAATGGGAGCTTCGGGTGTGGAACCCACAGGTGAGGGCAGCGCGCAGCGCCTCCTCTCCCCACCCCCCACCCCACATCCCCTGGGGCTGTAGAGACGTGGTGCTGGCCACTTCCAGGAGCCATGGGGGTGGCAATACCATGGGCCGGATCCAAAGCCCTGAGGGGCCAGATCTGGTCCACAGGCCATAGTTTGCCCACCCCTGATCTAAAGCTTCTCCAGTGGTATCAGTCCTCTGAAGGTACCAGCAATTTAAACCTCTCCTGACCATATCTTCATCATCCCCAACCCACAATCTCCCTTGTTATTGCAACCGCTCCTCACCTGTGAGATACAAACACCTGTGGGAATCCAGGACTCCAGAAAGTCGATCGCCATCCCTTCCACTAGCCATGATTCCCACTCAGTGGATCTGTCAGCACCACCAGTAGACTCAGATCAGAACTTTTAATCTTTGGGAGAGTTGGATGTACTGGTGGTACCATCTTCTCTCAAGGAATTCAGCCCAGAAAGGGGAGTTGAGAATTTCATGGAAACAGCCTGGGCCATACAGAAAGGAATTTCTTCCTTGGGACTGGTGGTGCCCAATGCCTTGGGAACCACCACAGCCTGCCTTCAACCCCTCATATTGGCCTTATTTGGGGATCTTTGATCCTGTATGCAAGTTAACTTGGAATCAATCCATTCCAACAAAGATTCTTAGCACTCCATGCCTTCAAGGAGTCAGTCTGAACCCTCTGAGTCCACAAAAGAAGGAAGGAAGATGAGCTGGATCCACCAGTACTGCTGGTTCCCATGGGTATAGTCCTCCATCACCTGATGAAGTTATCACTCCAGCCTCTCCATCTCCCCCAAACAATCATACACAGATTCAGAAGCTGCTATGAAGAGAGGCAGAAGAGCTGCAGATCTCCTTAGAGGAGGCCAAGGACCCTCAACATAAGCTCCTGGATATCCTGCAGCCTACGGGCTTCAGCTGAGTTGCTCAGTCAGTAAACAAAGCCATACTAAACAAGCAAGGGCTGTGTGATATACACTAACTACCTATGCCCCTACCCCTACGAGAGCAGAGAAGTGATCCATTGTCCCAGATAAGGGAGCAGGGTTCTTGTTCACCCAAACTCCTTGGTGGTCCAGATGGCCACCGACAGATCCAGGCAACCATGCCCAAGGACCAATACACAGAGAAATGTCTTTACATCTACCAGCCTTCAATTTAGGATTTCATTATCAGGCCTTTCTCACCAAATAAGATTTCCTGAACTAGTCTAAGTTCCTGAACTTAGAATTGCCTCAGAAAGACAGGGATCAAGTTGAAGCCCTTATTGATGTGGGCAAAGTAATAGCCAAAACCACTTTACAAGCCACAGTCAATGCAGCTGATAGGATATTGAGATCCATGGCAACTCCCATTGTGATGTGGCTGAAATCATGATTACACTATTTGGGGACCCCAACAAGGTTCAAGACATGCTTGAGGAGGTACCTTTTGATGAGGCAGAGCACAAGGGGAGCATTTATTTTTTGGAAACAAAATGTCTCAATAGATTGTTCCTGCATTGTGCTTTTGACGTCAATGTAATTTCACATCAAATCACTAGAGTTGACTCCTGAAGATATATATTGATGGGGAAACCTTACATAGTTAAGGTTTTGTGTTGGAAAAAAATGAACATTTTGTTCCTTTAAATTTTCTTAAAGTCAAAGGCCATTTCTGCAAATAGAAAATGACAATTTCGTGAAAACTTGCAGGGGGATTTTTCCTTCAAAATTGGTCCCTTCTCTTGTGAAAAATCATAACAGGAAATTCATGAAAATTCAAGATCAAGAGAAGAGACAGAAAGTTGCTGATTTTGGCCACAAAAATCTCAGTTCACTGGTGGAAAATAGAACAATATGTGAAATAGAAAAAAAAATCTCACTTTTGGTGTTCAAGATGAAAATTAGTAATTTTTCACAGCAGTACTCTCAACTCCCTTCCATTATATAATAGCAGCTATCACAGGGAAATCTATGACTTGCTGCACTAAAAGATGTAATTACATGATGTTCAACATGCATTAGACGAATTTGTTTAGAGATGTATGTTCATTCTGTGAAAGGTTAAGTAGCTTCTATCTTTTATATTTTCTTGTATTCTTACATGGGGTAGCATGCTGTTGGTGTCACAATATTGAAGAAAGACGGAGATGCAGTTTAAAGTACCCATGCTTTTTCCATTTTAATTAAATGGGAAAATAGCAGGTGGCCCTGCAGTGCACACCTACTTTAATTTAATGTTTAATATTGACAAAAGTTCTTGAGTGGCATAATCCTAAAAACCTAGCTGCTTGTGTACAGATTGCAAAGTCATGCTGTTAATGTAGTGCTTATAGGGTTTCTACATGCAGTGTGCTCCTTTCAAGATGTATAATTATGTGTATACGATTTTCATGTAAAGGAGATGCCCTATTACCTACTTAGTTAAGGTTATGTTGTTACTTTTACACTTAAAACTGTGTATAACTCTGTAGAACTCACATTATCTTACCATATTTTTAACCATCTGAAAGGTTCAGTTTGAGTTTCTAGATAACTATTTCACCAGGTTTGCCAACAATTTTTATTTTCTAAACACTATAAAATCCCTCTCTTCTTAAAATTTCATTTTTTCTTGGATCCCCTGTAACTGAAGTATATAAATATTTCAAATTTTCCACAGTTATCAGACTTCACTAAAACACTGACATAAAGACACAGACCCAACCCACTTTTGATGAATATCACCATAATGTATTTTCTTTATTGCCATAGAAGCAGTGGAGACTGTCTCCCCAAAGTGCTTCCCTACACAGAAGCAGGAGACGAGATCCGGTGACAGCTGGAGCCCAGTAGGGGAGCCATGCAAGTTAGGCACTGCAAGGCCTGTATTCCATCTGACCCTACTATCCATTTACACTGCAGGATAAGTAACTAATTGTTTGTTTTACGGCATACCCAGAAACGGTGAACCTACAGCTATGAATTTCTGGGGATACCCTAGAGGAAATCTGAGACAACCAGGCGTAATCCAGATGAGGTAATTAGTGTAGTTATTTTGGAGAGGTGGGGAAGTCAGATATGTGGTCCTGGTTGAAACTTATGGAGAGAGACCCTAATTTTTAAATTCAAGTTTGGGTTCAGGCCTAGATTTTTAATTCCTTTCCAAAATGTGTAAGTATTTGCATTGATGATTCTGATTAGAGTCCATCACTGATTATTTTATTATTATGAGAGCCATCAGTGTGTTCAGCTCTGGTTGGGGCACATGTATTATGCTGATTATATGTTACCATATTTAATTAATAAAAGTTGTGACCATTACCATTTACCATAATTTATCTTGTGATTTAATTTTGACAGGCTGTGGCATTTCCAATGGAAAAGATGAGCTATAAAAATTAGCGTTAGATGACTAATACATCTTTTCTATCTGCCTGCTATTGCAGTATAAGCAAATTGTTTTTAATAGGTGCCATGTTTGTATTGAAATAACTGAGGGAAATCCTATTGTGGGTCTCATTCACTTTAAATTTAAAATCCCAGCCACACATGGACAAAATTAATTCCCATTTCTTCTTTATCTTCTTGGGTGATCTTGTCCAGCATTAGCCACCTTATCTGATTGTTACGCCCAGTCATTCATGCATTTCTGTGCACTGGAGAAACAGGTTTCACACACTGAAAAGTGGGGTATTGCTCTGCAAACAAAACAATTACCCCCAACAAAAAATATACAGAGTACTTTGGAGTATTTCAGTATTTTTCCTGGCACAAGATGCTTCTCTATTTAGGTTTCCTATGCTTTTATATTTGTATTATTTATTTTTTCTCTTGCACATCCACAAAAAGCAAAATTAAGATCCAGTACACTTATGTTTCAGATTTTCTCATTAGTGAAATCCTCTTCTTTGTGCTAAAAGGAAGGGAGTCAGAGGTGGACTCATTGGGGGCATACACAATTCAGAAGAGTTGAGAGAGGTAATATATACCACAAAAGACAAGGAGAACAGGTCTCCAGAGATCTGTGTCTGACTCTAAATCCTGTGACTTCACTACCATAATAATAATGCCCAGCTATTCTGTAGCTTTCTTCATCCATAGATCTCAAAATGACTTACTCCTCTCTGCCGCATTTTCCTCTTCTTTAAAATGGGGGTAAGGTAATTGCCTAAGATCACAACAGGTCACTGACAGAACTTGGGGGTAGAACTCAGATCTCTAGCTGGCCATGTGGAGCAAGACCCTTCATGCATAGATTCATAGATTCTAGGACTGGAAGGGACCTCAAGAGGTCATCGAGTCCAGTCCTCTGCCCGCATGGCAGGACCAAATACTGTCTAGATCATCCCTGATAGACATTTATCTAACCTACTCTTAAATATCCCCAGAGATGGAGATTCCACAACCTCCCTAGGCAATTTATTCCAGTGTTTAACCACCCTGACAGTTAGGAACTTTTTCCTAATGTCCAGCCTAGACCTCCCTTGCTGCAGTTTAAGCCCATTGCTTCTTGTTCTATCCTTAGAGGCTAAGGTGAACAAGTTTCCTCCCTCCTCCTTATGACACCCTTTTAGATACCTGAAAACTGCTATCCTGTCCCCTCTCAGTCTTCTCTTTTCCAAACTAAACAAACCCAATTCTTTCAGCCTTCCTTCATAGGTCATGTTCTCAAGACCTTTAATCATTCTTGTTGCTCTTCTCTGGACCCTCTCCAATTTCTCCACATCTTTCTTGAAATGCGGTGCCCAGAACTGGACACAATACTCCAGCTGAGGCCTAACCAGAGCAGAGTAGAGCAAAAGAATGACTTCTCGTGTCTTGCTCACAACACACCTGTTAATACATCCCAGAATCATGTTTGCTTTTTTTGCAACAGCATCACACTGTTGACTCATATTTAGCTTGTGGTCCACTATAACCCCTAGATCCCTTTCTGCCGTACTCCTTCCTAGACAGTCTCTTCCCATTCTGTATGTGTGAAACTGATTTTTCCTTCCTAAGTGGAGCACTTTGCATTTGTCTTTGTTAAACTTCATCCTGTTTAACTCAGACCATTTCTCCAATTTGTCCAGATCATTTTGAATTATGACCCTGTCCTCCAAAGCAGTTGCAATCCCTCCCAGTTTGGTATCATCCGCAAACTTAATAAGCGTACTTTCTATGCCAATATCCAAGTCGTTAATGAAGATATTGAACAGAGCCGGTCCCAAAACAGACCCCTGCGGTACCCCACTTGTTATGCCTTTCAAACAGGATTGGGAACCATTAATAACAACTCTCTGAGTACGGTTATCCAGCCAGTTATGCACCCACCTTATAGTAATCCCATCTAAATTTTATTTGTCTAGTTTATTGATAAGAATATCATGCGAGATGGTTTCAAATGCCTTACTAAGTATGCAACTCAATGAGAGGAAAATCAGGCACAAAGAGTGTCCATTTGGTGCTGCAGGCACAGCAATTTTTCTGGTATACCCTGTTGCTGCCTACACACATCACAGACAAAATGTGCAACTGCCAAGTCTATTGTCCTGTAAGAAATGGAACAAATTCTTGGAGCAAAAAGAATATGTTACAGTATACTAACATAGTCTTCAAAAAATGGCTACAGACATGAGTGCATTTCCTGGCCTCCATTCTTTCCAAAATTGCCTGTGGATGCACATACATCAAAAGTATATATGCTTATAACTTATAAAATGTTTTATTGAATACATTTTCTCATTCTTTCACATAACAGATGAACAAAGGGAATGGAAATGTTTTATGAATTGGGCTCTTAAATTGCTTACTTTCTTTGTTAAACCTTGATGTTTTTGCATACTGTGTATTAGAGAAGTATGCAAACATTTTCTTATAGGGGAAAATTCTAATTTCCTTTTAAAAACTGGCAACCTTATGACTCAAAAACATGATAAAACATCACAGTCTATTTCTAAATGCTTTGCATTTTAATATGGTTGAAGTTAAGGCAGTAAGCAATTTCAGAGATTTTCCCTTGAGCTGTGTAGTTCTTTTCATATGTAATTATTCTCTGAGTGCATTAGATAATGCTATGGTTCCCACAGCTGTATACACATCTATAAATCATTAATGAGGCAGTTAACTGAAACAAAACTATAAAAGATTTGCATTACCCGGCAGAACCCAGCCTTAATTGACTTCCAGTTATTTACAATTAATTTTTCCATTTGGAATAATGATTGCAAGTAACTTCGTTGTTTTTTTATTGCTTAAGAATTAGATGCTGTCTATTCATCAAAAGTTTTTACAACAAAACTCTGTCAGCAACAAGCCTGAGGTAAACTTATTTTAGACAGTATGCACATTTGTGCACACACTGATATATATAAACAGCGCATTAAAATAATTGTGTGAAAACAGTGAGTTGGGGTAAAGTGGTAGTCCAATTTAACATTTTTTAAAATCACATTCCTAAATTAAACATTATTTTATGTTAATTTCATTTTCTACAATAGGTATATGAAAGGAAAAGTTATGGCTGAAAATGTGTGTATGGTAGATAGACAAGGTGGATGAGGCAATATTTTTTCTTGGACCAACTTCTATTCATAAGGGAGACAAGCTTTCGAGCTTACACAGAGCTCTTCCTCAGGTCCTGAAGGAGAGTCTTCTTCAGGTCTCTTCTTCAGTTCCTCTGTAAGCTCAAAAGCTTGTCTCTCTCACCAACAGAAGCTGGGCCAATAAAAGCTATTACCTCATCCGCCTTGTGTGTTTAATATTCTGGGACCAATATGGCTACAACAACATTGAATGGTAAATGACAGACTAAACCATGTGTGTTAGGAATTAGCAAATGCATATTTATTCATATGCATTATTTTAGTCTTTTTCCCCCCTTAGGCTGTAATTTAGACAGTAGGGCATAAATGCTCCAATGTCTATAAAGTTAATGTGTTTTGTTACTCACTTTTAGAATAGCATATACATGAATCTAATATATATTGTAAATCTTTGCAGATCTTTGACTCAATAATCTAGGATGCCAGTGTCTGGTAGACATGTATAACTAAAAGACCTTTTCTCCCTGCTATACATGCATGGCTCTGATTGACACTAATGGTTTTGTATGTATTTATCAAGAAGGAAAAGACCTTTAAGTCATGTGTTGAAACTTCTAATGAAACGTAAGGTGAAAAAAGATGCACAGCAGCTGACTTTAAACTTCATCAGCTCAGCCGGGTTTTAATTTTCCAAACAGCCAAGTAATTCGGCCATATTAAGAGTAACTGCTGGCCAATTTTCAGTAAGTGGTTTAATAAGTCCCTCAAAATACACTGGGATCTGATGAATGTATAGCATTGGCCTTGGAAGCCTGTGCTCCCCTCTGTGCCTGCCTAAATGAACCACTTCCTTATTTCTCCAATCTACCCCAAGGTAAGAGTGTAAAGCAAAAAAAAAAAAAAATGTTTTTTCTGGATTTCAAGTAGAATGCAGAGGGATTTCCCAGGAGGAAAAATGACTACATTTCTTTTTCTAAAAAATGTAAATAACATTTTTGTCCTTGTCTTGTATTTAAGGCTCCCTCCCTCCATGCACAGTGAATAAGTGTGACACAAAACTAATGGATCTGGAATGGAAATTGGAAACATAGTGAATATGGGAAAGTGCTGTCATAGTGAGAACTAAGATTTATACTTTGGGTAGACTGGGAGACGTAGTTGCACTGGTAAGTATCAGAAAACTTAATGCTGAGTGATGTTAAGGCTAATGGTTGACTTCTTAGCCTTACCAGTAAGTGCCAGCTAAAGGTCACTATAGTTGTTGCTGTTCAGCTTTTGAAGATCAGTCAGACACTTGTAACCTTGAAAAATCTCTCCATCTACTACAGAAGTAATTTTTTTTTTAGGTTATGTCAAGTTATGTTCCATTGGATCACGTTACAATTTGTAATGTAAAATAACATGACAAGCCTAGACATGGGTCATTCAGTCTGTCAGTAATTCAGATGCTGGCAAATTGGTCCTCCCTCTTCACCAGTCCATGAACTTCACAGATACTTAACTTCTTCATGCTATGCTAGCTCACCACATTATTTTATCTGGGAAAGCTACTAAGTTATGTGAAGTCAGAGAGGCTTTGCCAGCTGAAATTGTGGTGTCACCTGATGGGGGAAACAGCTTTGTTATTTGCACTAATACATTGCATACTTTAATGTGGACAATAAATTTATGAATAGTAACCATATAATGCAATACAAACTGTATAATATAAATTCAGATTTATATTATGTATCCATGGTTTCATATGAATTGCATCATTTTTCAATTGGACTTAATTTTCTAACTATGTTTTTACTCTTGTGTCTCAGATCTACTTGTTTTATGTAAGTCTGTGACATTGTCTGCTTTTCTTTGCTTCATGAGGCAATTTTTGAATATTTCTACAACCCGTGATTTCACCAACTTCAGGCAAGTCCTAAGTTTGTGACTCCTCTTTGTCCCAGACAGCGTGCACGCACATATGCACTCGCAACTAAAATGAATCAATCCAGATGTAAGCAGAGTCTGAATGAGCTCTCCCCTGACATCTAGTGGTGAGCTGTGGGAAAAGATTTCAGGAGCTTATCTCATTTGCATGGACACACCCACCCTGCCTAGGTGCTCAGCATAATGGGATTGCTTGCCCAAATGATCACTTGTGGCTGCTGTTGGATCCCCAGTCTCCTTGTTATTGGGGCAGGAGTTATCCTTGTGGTGTGAACCGAGGTCAGCAAAACTGTACCTGGCCTACCCCGATGGAGGGACTTACCCTCAACTCAATGGAACTCGCTAGGCAAGGGACATGGGTTCCAAAGCCCAATGAGTTTAGAAAGGGTGGGAACAGGTACTTGTATCTAGTGGCATGGACCATGAACACCAGTTGATCCTCTCTCCATGATAATAAAAAAAGCTAATTTAAACTCAATTGGGAGTCTTGTTACATGCTGCAGAGCTGAAATCACTGATACCTAGGTCTAAGTATTACATACATCTGACGAAATGGGCATTCACCTATGAAAGCTTATGCTCCAATACATCTGTTAGTCTTAAAGGTGCCACATGACTCTCTGTTGCTTTTTACAGATCCAGACTAACACAGCTACCCCTCTTATACTTTGGGACAGTGTCTCTATTGCAAGAGATTGGCCAGTGTACACCAGCAGTGATGTTCCCCCATTAACAGCTGAAATCACTGAAAGCTGTGTTAAGTGCAGGGGCCCTGAAGATACCTTGGCAAGTGGCCAGACGGGAGGCTGGTGGAAAGGTGTGGCCAGCAGGGCGGATGGCTGAGAGGTCCAGTAAGCAGCCATCAGGGTGACTGGTGGAGAGGGCCAGAGCAGAGCCCTACAGAGAGGTACGGCCATCAGCAGTTGGGGCAATGAACAAGTGCCCAAACAGTGGAGTGTGTAAGGTGCCTCCTTACCGCCCGCCCTCTCCACACAGGGTGGGAGGTGAACTCTGCAGATGAACCTCTGAACTCTGGGGCTACACTGGCCAAGGCGAGCTGGTTTTGTGTTGTATTGTTGAAAAGGAACCTCTGGATACTGAACCTGGCCCTTGTTGCTGCTGACTCCACCTGGCAGAATATGTAAATATTACATCTGTGAATTAGAGCTGGTCAGGAAAGCAAACCTTTTAAATTGCTTTTGTGTGTGTGTGTGTGTGTGCATGTGTGTAAAAACAAACTATTTTTCAGTGAAAATAGATTTTTGTACAAATTTCCATTTAGCTTAAAACCAATTTTCAACCTGTTGTACTACACATCAGAAATCTCAGTCCTGCAATGTTTTCATCACATCAGCACGTCAGTTCACCCACGTAGTTTTTGTTTCAGTTATTCCAAATTACTATTTAGTAGAGCTTCATAAACTTTGGAGGAAAAACTGGCCTAAATCTCTGGAATTGTCTCATTTGTTAACTACAAATTCTCTTAGAATTGCTGGAGCTATTGAACAATACAGTGCTCAATGCCCAGGGAAGGTCCATCTTCTAAGCTCCCTTCTCTTCCACTCTGATAAAGACTGAGAAGTATGACAGATGAGTTAAATAAGTATACAGCAATCTCAGTTCAATTAAAGGTAGATTGATAGTATAGATGGCCTTGACCTGTCAATTTCAGTTGTGAAGTTCCCCATCTTGGGTGTGAGGGGGGTGGGAGGGTTTGCTCTTGGGTTTTGGTTCAGTCTCGTCTCTGACTGTTCTAGCAAACCAGATTCATAACAGAATATTGTGCATCTGTATTAGCAGTAGAGACTCAGGCCTCAGATTTAGGGGGAAATATAGGGATTTTGGATTTAAATACAAAGGATGGTCCATCTATATAGGCAGATTCTAGTGTATTTCTAGTAGGGAAAAAACTTCATATTAGGCTGGCAGAGATACTATAATCATAATCATGGAGAATTTATAGGAAAGCCAGAAAGTCCTTATAAGTTTGTGTGCGACTGGGGGAAGGAAAAAGACAGCAATTAGTTTTTAAGGCCAGCACACTCTTCATTTCCCCAGAACTGAACCACTGGCTGAAAGCCAAAGGAAGAAGATGATGCCTTAAAAAAGATTTATTAACCAGACTCTACAAGCTTCAGTTTTATTTTGGCCCAAGCTTGAAGTCCTTACAAAAACAGTGCGTATATCTTCAGGCATATTGCTGGAGCCAAATGTCTGAAAAAAATACTCCAAAAATCACAAGAGACCAACTCTAGTGTGGAGAAATTTTAGTGCATAAATATCAGTTATCATCAGTGACTTAGATAACATCACATAGTGGAAGATATATTAATATCTCATTATATTTCCAATTGCGGCTCAAAGTAATAAAGTTCCTTTTTATTGATAATGAGCCCTGAAGAGAACTTTTATCCTTTATCAGAGAACATAATTTGTTTCCTGTACTCCTCCTACCTCCACTCTCCACATAAAGGATGGGTGGGTAAGATGCCTATGCCAATTGTCCAACAAAATCAGAAGTAGTTTAGGTTATGATGCAAATAGCAACTAGCAATCCAGTTGCATGTACTAAATATAAGGGTTTTTTTATTATTATTTTCATTGCTTTCACTGAGATGAGAATATAAAATGTCATGTTTCATAATGAGTCAATATTTTATTTAAAATCCTGCATTTCAATTTTTTTCCACAATGGCCTAAGACAGACTTCTGCAGACAGAGCTACAGCTACCTTTTTCAAAAGAGAGGTCTCCTAAATTGACCCCCAGTGGCCTGATTTTCAGAGTTGCTGAGCACTCACAATTCTCTTTTTGCCACAATGAGCGTTGTAAGAGCTCAGTAGGTCTGAAATTCAGGCCAGTTATTTAGACTTATCACATAGTATCTAAGCACCTCACAAACATTAAGTGCATTACGGTTCAGTGGGTAAATATTATTCTTTATCATGGATAAAAAGACTGAAAACAAATTTCACTAAGAAAGAAATGGATATAACTAAAACACTAGGAGGTGTTTATGAAAATAATTTTTCATTGATGATCACTTTTTATGTTCTTAGGCCCAAATCCTGCACCAAGCCCTAGTAGGTGGTCTGGGGAATGAAAAAGAAGAAGGGAAAGTCTTCTCCGTCACAAAGCCATGGACCAGCAGAGGAGGAGCCTACTCCATTATCTTTGGGAGCACTTTTCCTGGGAGTTAGGGAAAGACAGAAGTATCCTGCTGCACAGACAGCCCCGTATACAGCTGGGCTGTGTGTCTTGCAAGGGATGCACGCAGGGCCGTCTTTAGGCATACACAGCTGCGTAGGGCACCCGAAAATTTGGGGCACCACTGGGTCTTAGTGCCCACCCGCTTCCTAGCCCTGTTCTGACCCTTCCTGCAGGCTCCCACCACAGCTGGCTGTTGCAGCCTGGTGAGTCTTCCTCTGGAAGGGATCTAGTACTTAAAAGTGAAAAAGCCTTCCAGCCTGGCAGACTTATTAGCACAACACTGAAACTGTTAAAGAGCCATTCAAGTGGTAATGAAGTCATTTAACGGGCATTTGCCAACCCCCAGGTATAGACTGTCAGTTTCTGAATTTACTGACAAAAACAGTTGTTCATTACTGTAATATTTACTCAGAACACCTCTACAGGACCTTAGTTTAAAATTTGCTTTAAAAATATTTCATTAGTGTGTTGCTGAAGATTATAAAATCAGATCTCTAAAAAACCCTTGCATAGATTTTTAGATGCACAGTCTGAGTATTCATCTTTAGCCTTAAATGCTTGGATCTTCAGACATATAGTTTTTTAAATAAATCCTTCAAAAGATCACCCTTATCTAAAATACACATGCGAACCGGGTTGCCGTCAGGCATAGGGGCACCAGTTTAATAATACTGCATAGGGCCCGGGCCCCATAAATCCCAAGGTCGGCCCTGGATGCACACCTTCTGAGTGGCTCACATCTGTTGTATAGTAGTAGCTCACCAGTTTCTCTCTGAGCGCCCTCTGTATTTGCAAACATTGAACAGGAGTAGCAGCTAAAATTAGGGCATTATTGACTTAGGTTCCTCAGCAGCGCCCATTGATACCAGTATCAAAACCTATAGTAGACCTATAATGGTCAAGGTTTCAAGCACAGATGCCTGTGTTGCAACACAACACATGCCTGTGCTCGCATAAAGGCACCATTCCAAAATGCACAAAGTATATGTAATATATTCATAGTGGCCTATATTGTCTTGGCATTTGATTCATTGTTTGTGTGGGGAGGGCGTTTGAAACCAATCAGGTGTGTCAGTTTTCTTGGGAGTTTAACAAACTACATTATATGTAAAAATGTTTATTCACCATTTTTGAGTAGCATTTCCTTATTCTAGCAGCTTGTGTACACCCATGCTTTTCTAAAGGAAAGTGTTTGTGCTGTGCATAGCTATAGATTTTAAACTGGGAGTGTTCACTATTGATTCTTATATTATGATTGTTACATTACACAAGAAATATAAATGTATTACATTACTAATAGAAATATGCTGTGCACTAACCTACCTGCTCCAAACCAAGATCCCTTGCATGGACAATTTAAGGAAGACAACACTTAATGGGAAAACAGTGCTGTCACAGTGACTTAGGGTGACCAGATGTCCCGATTTTATAGGGACAGTCCCGATTTTTGGGTCTTTTTCTTATATAGGTGCCTATTACCCCCCACCCCGTCCCGATTTTTCACATTTACTGTCTGGTCACCCTACAGTGACTAAAACTTCCATGGATGACAGGAAAATATATACAGGATGTCACTTTAACATGTGGGTATATACTAGTCAGTAGCATAGCTACGTGTCTTATAGGACGATACAGGTATGCCCATCTGCAGATATGCACAGGGCACCAGAGACAATGCAACTTGCTCTACTGTTGAGACACAGTTTTTCAGTATGCTTTTATTCAAATAGTTGTAAATAGGATTCATCTTAAAACTTGAGGTAAGTAATAAGACACATAAAGGAACATTCAAACTGTATTTTTATCATGTTTTTCAAGCATATATTTTCAAATACTAAATTTGTAATGTGAATGACATGCATGTTATATCTTAATGGAATGCAAGATGGCTATTGAACCTTAGGGCTTTTTACAATTCATCTCACTAGCTTCATTCACAAACCCAC
This sequence comes from Malaclemys terrapin pileata, assembly GCF_027887155.1. NCBI lineage: Eukaryota > Metazoa > Chordata > Testudines > Emydidae > Malaclemys > Malaclemys terrapin. Next base: position 30,192,078 of record NC_071513.1, on the reverse strand, counting down.
CTTTCAGTCTTTCAAGGATATCCATCATTGTAGTTTGTACGGCTTTGTGCCAAATGACAATTACAGTGAAAAGACAACTTCCAAAGCATCTAAATAAGCATATTTGTCACTTGGTGGAACAATATTGTTAACAAAGGAGTGACAGAAGATAGTTATAAAATGTAAAAATTTGGAATCTGCATTTGTATATAAAGTAAACTATTGCAAATGGCCTTTATATTTATTCACTACTTCAGTATATTACCTTTCTGCAAAAGAATGTGTGGCTTATTAGGTTGGGTTGAGACATAAAAGCTCTGTATCTTCGTTTGTCAATATTTTTCAGGAGTTGTTAGCTAATGAGGACTTAACAAAAGATTCCTTCTCTGAAGCTTATCAGTTCCCTAAATCTCATTTGCTAGTACTTTGACATTTAAAACTATTCTTGGAAGGGCAAATTAGAAATCAATGAAGTGCTCATGAACCTAATATCAACGCAGTATGAAGAAATGTAGATCAGTCTTTGATGAAAAATGCTGATTGCCTTTATGGAGGGTAAAGAAAATGCAAAGATGTTAAGATTTCAAAGTTCTTCCTTGATACTCCAGCATTAAACTTTACATTTGGATCTCCATATAAAACTAGCTGAAAGTTTGAGCTAAGGTTTAGGCCATAATAGAGTGGTAATGCTAATGATTAGCCTCTCTGATGACTGAAATTACATCTGCTACAGTGAGAAAAAGCTTCACATGCAGCTTCTGGGCATATGCTATTATTCAAAGAGTGGTCTCTCCAGAATCCACATTTTTTGAAAATAACGTCCCAATGTTTGCTCATCTGCAGTCCCAATGTTGTAACCTCCTTCATCGGGGCATAGATACTCAAAGATGCACTATAAAAGCTTCTAATGCTGTTCTCATGACTCATTGTGCAGAAAGACTGAAACTTGCAAGTTGTATGTCCTGTGAGTTGAGCATCCTCTTCCATTTTAATGGGAGTTGGGAGGATTGCCAAATGGTAGGATACCCAAACCAGGGCCAGCCCACAACATTTTGGCACCTGAGGCACCTGAGGAGCTCAAATGACGCCCCCATTCCCCCTTGCTTGAGCCAAAACTTTGAAAGGTCTCAATTCTGCTTCTTCCTGTTCTACTCCTCTCATACTACTGCTCTGCTACCTACCCCAATAAAGGAGAACTAACAACTTAAAATGCCTTGTTCAAATTTTTTAAGTAACACTTAACTTTCAAACGCCTGAACAGCAAATGTGACTTTTCTTGTCTGCATAGTAAACACTGGCATTTTTATCTGTTTGAATAATCAAAGTGGTTCTTCCCGTGCCTTCTTGGTGGCAAAGATTTGAACTGCTTCCTGAAGGTCCACAGTCTGGGCCAACTCATGCTCTACTGAGATGGTTGCAAGGCCGACCAGCCTCTCCTGTGTCAATGTGGAGCGTGGATGCGTTTTTATTAACTTCAGCTTGGAGAAGCTGCGTTCTCCACTGGCAACTGTTACAGGAAGTGTTAGAAGTATGCACAGAGCAACAAAAGCATTTGGAAAGAAGGTGGTCAGCTTATTTGTGCATATATATTCCAGAACAGCCTTTGAAGTTGATCCTGCTGAAATGTATCTTGAAAGGGCTTTCAGTTCATCATCTAAATTACTCGCATCAATATAGTGCATGTCATCATGTGTCAACACTGTCTCTAGTACCCTGCATTGCTGGTGTAGGTCTTCTTCAGGTATAGTGAGGAGTTTTGGAATATCATACAACATCCCAAATATACTGCTGTGTTCCTTGAGCTGCATGAAACATTCTTCAACTGATTGTATTGCACAGTCTAGCACCTGGTTAAAAAATTCAACTTTGAATTGTTGTTTGGGGTCTCTTATGGGATTATTCCGTGCCTCATAATCAACATGTCTTTGGTGACTCTTGTATTCTTGAATGAGTGGGAAAACAGCTTCAGTGTGAAGTTCCTCTGCCAACTTCTGTGCACTCTTCAGAATATTTTGAAATCCCTCGTCTAACTGGTAAGACTGTAGGTATGACTTTGCTTTGTCCAGTTGTTCCATTGCTCCAGATATATCAAGGTCAACACCTTGGAGTCTCTTGCTTACAACATTTATTTCAAACAGTATATCATGCCACAACACTAAGCCACACAGAAATTTGAAGCTATGTATATTTCTGGTGATTCCATTTCCCTCTGCCACTGTTCTCCCATGAACAGTTCCTGTCATAGTATTATCCTCCATAATGACAACTATGGCATCATCTATCTCCCCAATTTGGTGTTTGATAGGCTTTATCACCTCCCCTCGACGTTCCCATCGTGTGGCACTCAGTGGTTTCAGTGTCAGAGAGGATGTTCCCAGATGTTGCTTTAAAATTTGCCATTGATGAGTTGATGCCGAGAAAAATACACAGATGCTTTGAATTACATAAAAAAATTCAGCAGCCTCACTAGAAGTTGATGCTGCATCACTGACCACCAAGTTCAATGAATGAGAACTGCATGGGACAAAAAAAGCTTGAGTGTTTAACTCTGGGATCCGTGTCTGCACTCCTCTGTTCTTTCCTCTCATTTCAGCTATCACAATTCCCGTATCTTCCAGCTTTTTAAGAAGCACATTTGTCATACCAGCTCCTGTAGTATCATCAATGTCAATAAATTCTAGAAAATGCTCTCTGACAGTCACCACTGCAGGAACATTTTCACTAGGTTCTGTTGTTGTTACAAAACGCACCATTAAAGTCATTTGTTCCGTATGGCTGATGTCAGGTGTGCAGTCCAGAATAACAGTAATATCTTGCTGACTTCAGATCTGCCACAATCGTCTGTTTGACTTTTGTTGTCAGTAACTGTATGATCTCATTTTGAATTGTTTTTCCAAGGTAGTGGTGTGTATACATTTCTTGGGTGGTGACTCTTCTTAGATGCTCCTGGAGTACAACATCAAACTCAGCCATCAGCTCCACAATTTTAAGGAAGTTTCCATTGTTTGGCACATACAGTTGATCTGAAGTGCCACGCAGTGCTAGGTTTTGGGTAGCAAACATTCTCACAATGGCAATGAGCCTTTTCAGAACATTTTGCCAGTAAAGAGATTTGGATGCAATCTTCTCTTGATGCTGATCATCTATGATGGCCTTTAACCTTAGTCTCATCTCAAGCTCTTTCCACCTATGGAATGCTCTCTGGTGATTTGCTGCCTTCTCATGGCATGCCAGATTTCTAACCAGATTTTTCCAGGCCTTTGTTCCTGTAGAACCCCATGTGGCTGGAACATTAGACTGGAAGAGTTTGCAACAAAAACAGTATGCAGCATTCTGGGTTTTTGAGTACATAAGCCATGGCCTCTCCACTTTGTCACCATTGGGGATTTCACACCAGTAATGTGTTGGATGGAAACTTCTATTTTCATTGTCTTTGGGCAACATGAAGTTTTTCACTTGCTGTGGCCCATGCAGTACAAGGAAGCCCCTCAGGCTACTGCTCAAGTGGTTCCACAGTCCTGGATCATCTAGACTTAAGGAACTAAACTCAGCAGCAGCTGTTTCTTGCGCCTCTACCATACTCTTCTCTGATCTACACTTTTCTTCAGGAATGTGCATTGTTATATCCATTTGAGATGGGGCTATGGATGTTGCAGTAGCTGCCAGGTCACCTGCACTCTAAGTGGAAGATCAGGCATTGCCTCACCACTCACATCCTCCCTGGGGCTGGAAGGCTCACTGTGAACATTTGTGTCTATGTATCTCAGGAGAGCTTCTTCCTGCTTAGATCGAAAAGCTTCCTTTGCTTTCTTTCTTTTTCTGAATGCTGCCCCAGAGGGGCGTTTTCTTCTGTCACTCATGACTGCTGTTCTGTGCCAGCTATAGTGGTCCTCAATACTCAATTGAAGAGGACAAATAAGCAGGCTGGTAACGGGGCCTGAGTGTGGGAAGATAGCAGCATTTTAGGAGCCTAACTGGCTCCTAGTACTTCAGTTGACTGCCTGTTCTCCTCAAGTGGGTTCAGGGAAGCAGCAGGAAACAGGAAGCTCCCTGAGAAGCTGGTGTTAATCAGTCCAGGCTCCTGGGGGTGTTAGAGAAGTACATAAGAGGCTCCTCGTCCTCTCTCTCCCTGCAGCTCCTGCTGCTTTCTGTTATTCCCTCTCACTTTTTTCTCCTACCTGCCTGTTATGTCTCTTGTGCCCCCCTTCCTCCAGCACAGCACTCCACCATCTCTGTATATCTAGAGCAGAGAGAATACATATGCACCAGCAGCAGACACAATTTTCTACACTCTGGGTCCTAGTGGCGCCCCCACACAGTCTGGCACCTGAAGCAGCCACCTCATTTCACCTCATGGTAAGACCAGCCCCAAACCAAACCCTTGTTACCAACCAAAATGAACGTTTGCAGAAAATGAATGCATTTGCATATTTGCTGTGTATAAAAGGGGCCCACAAGCTTCTGAACACCCCTCATTGAAAATTCTTTCAGTTCTGCAAACATCATTTGGGGAGATTTCCAAAAGCTGGCCTCTGCTTTTGTACCCATGAACTAAAGGTGCAGTAATTGAGGGTGCAAGTTTGTACTTGCATCCATTTGTACCCACAGTTAACGTCATTTGGACAGCTACATAACTGATTTGGAAATGGAAAAAAAGGTAAGATTGATGGCTTGTCTGAAGATATGTAAAGATGGCTCTGTACATGACATTCAAGATTGGTGTGTGAGAATGGGAACCTTTGGTAAACTCTTTGGTCCTAGAAATGAAAAGTTACTAGAATTTCCAACATTTATTGTACAATCAAGGGGAAAATAAATAATTTTTGAAAAGGAATTACAATTATTAGTTTATTTATTTTTACTTTTATTTTAACCTTATGCAAACTCTAAAGAAAATGGCATCCATTCAATGCAAAAACTACACTGAAAAGAGTTTCATTTACTCCTGCCAATTTTGGTGGTTTTCAAATCACATTTATTTAGTGTTTAAATATTTTTTCTTGTTGTTGTGTGAAAGTCCCATACAAACAACAGAGGGAAACTGACTATGCATGGAATACAGTAAAAGTACCTTTACACAAAGTGTTGTCCAGTGCACTGAGTTTGCAAACTGGGGGATGGGGAGGGGAAGAAATATTTTCCCATTCTATGACAGAGAAAATCAGAGGCAGACTTATGGCTCCACTTGTTAATAAGCTTTGACAAAAGAATTATGAATGAGCCCCCCATCCCTCTGACTAAACCCCAGTTTGCCCCTCTTCAATTTTTTTATCAACTTGCCCAGGAAGTATGGCATCCTCACTGCAGTTCTCCACTCTATCAACTTCCTCCACTCTACTTTCTAATGCTCTTATTTCCCTCTCTTTTACACCAGTCAAGAGGCAGACAGAGGAGATGGAAAGAACCAAGACAGCAGATTCATCTTCGGGATCCAAGAGCAGAGGGAGAGTTCAGAAGAGATGGAATATCCCATTCTACACCTTATTCTCCTGTTAAAGGCAAAGCCCTGTGTACCGAAGATGCTGCTTCTCTCACTATCCCTTCTCCTGCTGATGACAAGGAAATCAGAAAGAGTAGGGATGGTACTGTTGGCTCCTTGGTGTCTTTGCCACCCAGGATTCTTTGGTGAACCAAGCTTAGACTCTGTTTAACCTTCCTGCCTAAAATTAAGTGCCAGGAAATTGAAAGGAGCTGTTTCATAGCTGAGTATCTCTTCACAAAGGTTGCAGATTGCCTGATTAGAAGCAGAACTTTGACCTATTCCTGTACAGAAGCTCTTCACTAGATGACCACTAGAAGAGGTATGAACAATTGTTTCTGCTTATTGCAAAACATCTTGACTGGATTAAAAAGTAGCTATATTTACCAACTGTCCCAACTCTTTCTGTTGCAGGACAGCAGGAAGAGTCTATGACAAATACAATTAATGGTGAGTAGTTTTCCTTTTTATCTTCCAGTCTTAATAATCTTGTACCGATAGTTGCTAAACATTTCCAGATTTTTTTTTAATTTTCCAAAGCAGTTTTAATTAATAACAATTCACTATAGACACTTTAAAAACTGTATTCCTCTTTTTAAAATCATTTTTAGAACTAGGGCCCTCATCCTCATCCCAAAGAAGTTAATGAGAGTAGAATCTAGCCTGAAAAGAACTTTAGGCTGTCAAAAAACCCTACATTTACTAGCGAATCCAGCCTGACTCTGGCATTGTAGCGTGATCCTAGACCTTTGTGATTTTTCAAATTGCCAGCATTGCACAGAACAAGGAAACTATCTCAGTCACTAACATGGATTTGTACTGGCATAATTTTGAGGATCACTTGTAATACAATACTACCATCTAATTGTAAATAGCTAACTATAGGCACAATGTGCACAATGAGCTTTAATTAAGGGTGCAGTAGTAGTCTTAACTCGGTGTGCCCTTGCTTTTGATATAGTTAAATGCATTTTGTTTAATCATATGGAAATATGTTTGTTGCAGATACTGGAATTTAAGTGTTCTGACTTTGTTTTAGCGCAAGCAAAGCAATAATATAAAAGAGAATATTTGGAACGTTTAAATTATGGCATGTCCTGTTTTTTCTGCTTATATTTATTACGTAGTTCAGAGACAAAGTTTGCAGAAGTTTATCCTCATATTAAAAAAATTATCCTACAAAGATAAAATTAACCAAAATTTAAGTTCTACATTCTTACATTTCTAAAACATACAGTTGAGACATTTAACATTGCCAGTTTAATTTTTTTCAGCACATTAAAAGGATCACGTCATACGATTATTCAGGCATATTAGGGTACATGAGAACCAATACAGTGATTGCCATTGAAAAAGCCAACATTTTCCAAGAATTACATATGTCAGTATGAGAGAGACTGCAGTTATTTCCTAGTTTACATGTGCTGAAATACTGGGCACCTGCGGTACCATCACTTTTTGTACAGTTAACACAACTGAAAGCCCTTTAATCATCTTTGGATGCAGAGCAGATATTACTTCCATAAAATATATGCAATATCTACAGTTTAAAACAATTTAAGGGACTTTTAACTTCAATTTTATATGCTCCTGACTTGCTAATTTTGACTTGTTAAATTCATATTCATATACAGAGGTCCAAATTCAGCCCTCACTTATAACAGCTGACTTCACTCTACTAGAAGACACTCCACCTTGCATTTGGCCCCCACACCAGAACTATGTTATCATGCCTATATTTAAGGAAGAGGAAGCTGCTTTGCTTTTCTGAAATGATCTGTTTCTAATCATACCCTGCTTTCATACTAGTCCCATTTAATTGTGTGTGTGGGCATGCGCATGCATGTGTGTAAGAGTAGTAGTGTGAATGAACTCACGTGAAGGAAGTGGGATCTGACATTTAATCAGTCGAACTAAGTGAGAAATGTACATTGTATGCACTTTGTTCCTTATTTTATTCTTTTCTGGCAATTGGGATGCACAGCATTTTGTACTTTATTTTTAGTTTTTCACTCCATGTTCTGTGGAGTAGTTGCAATTCTTCATGTTCATGATAAAGAATCACAGATCACCTATTTTAATACTCCTGAACAAGGACCAGGGCAAAAAAATGGTGACATAGATTTTGATCAGCGGGCAAATTCACCACTGGTGTAACTCAGTAGACTTATGCCTGCCGTGCCAGTGATGAATTAGGGTCAGAGGCCCAAATCCTGAGCTGCCATAAATCAGTTTAGTTGCACTGATGTCCATGGAGCTATGCTGATTTTCATCAGCTGAGGATTGGGGCCAGAATCTTCAGTGGAATTCCATTCAAAATCCATCAAAACTATTACATAATCAGCTGAAGGGGCTTCTGTTAAATTACTAGCAGCAGGGGAATCTCTCTGCATAGCAAAGGCTGAGCGGCATCTTGCCTCCACAGTTCTTTCAACTTGGGAGCAAAGACCAGACTGAACATAGAAATTGAGGCTTCCCACGTTGGTAGTGCAGAATGCAACCAATAAATTATTCATAGCTAATGCTTATCTTGTTCCTTTGAAAAATCTTATACAGTTGATATTTATCTAATAATTGCATAAAACATCTGTGAATGAGGGAGTAGAAACTAAACTGATTGGTTCCACCTAACCAATGCATCTTTCAATTACCTGTTTGAGCAAAGGAATGACTCTGGTAAGTTTTCAAATAGGTGTGGAATCTGTGACATATAATAATTAAGAAAGATGTCTGATACCAACCCCCCTCTTTATTAATTAATCTATCAAAATATGTATCCGTGCAAAATATCAGTTTTGAAACAACATAAAAACTGTGGGAATCCATGTTCAAAAAAACAAAAAAAGATTTCCAAAGTCAAACAAAAAGTTTTTAATACTGTATTCTTAGCAAGAACATTTTAACAAAGAATGTGTACTTTAACTTAATATGGTACAACAGAGAAACCATACTTAAAAGTTTCCATTATCTAACACTCTACTGCATATTCATTTTTTTATCTTAAAAGACCAAAAGCCAAGCTGAACTGAGCATAAAAAAGCATCAATTATAATCCTCATATTATGTCAGCTATTGGGGTTTAGCTCACACTCTTGAATTGGTCATCTAATGAAAGGACAATTTTTACATCATTGTTTTAAAAAATGTACACACATTTTTCTTTAAAACGTAATATATTGAGTATCAGCTTCAGTAAACAAAGCTTAATTTATAAACACAATTGAAACAGCTCTATGCTGAACAGTTTCAGTGATAAACTGGACTTGTATGATGTACAGCCAGTGAGGACATTTGCGGCTTAATAAAATCATTGTGCCATTGCTATACAGTAATCACTACCTCCTTTAAAAAAAAAGTTAGTTCTTTTGGGGAATAATTCCTTTATGTGCTTAAAAATACTACAACTTCTTTCTATCTTCTGGGACCTAAAAATGATCAGTTGCAACAGGCTTGGTTTGGTATGGTAAGCTTGTAAAAAGTCTCAGTATATCTTAATGACAATACGGCAGTTTTCGATGCAGCAACAGTAAATTGCTTGAAATTGTCCTTCAAGTTTCATGCTACAAATCCTTCACACAGTACTGAAGGCATCAAAGGTTGGAAGGGATGTCTTTCATGTACTATATAGTCTTCAAATAGTGATCATTATATATTTTTCAACAATAGCTTCCTTCAGTACATAATAGTAGGTTTGACATATGTTCTGTTTTCTGAAAAAAATAAAAAGTTGGTTACATAGTGATTTATATATTTTATAAATGAAACATTTAGGGTTCTTTAACCATGCAGTTTAAATTATCTGATGTGTAAGTGACAGCTCTTGGTTCAAGTGAGTGTCTTTTACCTCTGGAAAACAGGTGCCCATGTACTTTGGTGATTGGGGTCTTATAAGTAACTAGAGATATAGACTCTTATGTATGTCACAGTTGGAAATAAGCTTAGTATCCAAGCAGATCCACCTATTTGGTTCATTGACTATCCTCCTATATATGGTATGAGTTGTAGACTTTCAAATTGGTTTACAAATGCTTGTAATCCCAGCTATCTCTCATTATAAACAAACATAGTAGAGGCTGGACATTAAATATTTAAAATATCCACTGCCATGTATCACCTCAGCTCCTATTGCCATCTGCTGCCCCATCTGACATCTGCCATCCTTTCCATCCTTTAGTCTGAAACCAGCTCCCTCCTATAAGCCCATCACAGCCCCAGACTCACCCCATCCCCAGTATATCCTCACTTGCTAAATTCCACTTATGACCCCTTTCAGTCAAACCCAGCCCTGATCCTCGAGTCATGATCCCTTCTCCCCCCACAGTGTAACTCCCTCTTCATGGCAGCTGTGAGTATCTGGGTTTGGATTGTGCATCCCCTGAAAACTGGTAGCTGCTATCAATGACTTGACAAATCCCCAAAAGTTGGATTTAATCATATCTCTAATTTTTACCCCCCATAGGACAATTTTTAAACCAAAGGGGGAATAGTTTTAGTTCTGAACTTAAAAGTCCACTCCATGGCCAAATTCCACACTGACAGTCTGACAGCATTGTGTTGCAAGGGATCTGCAAGGCAGATTTTGGTCCTACACATTTTAAAAAAATGGAGTATTGAGAACAATGTTCCTCTTCCCCTCCAAATCCTGACTGACTTACCCCCTCTTTGTACCTCACACTGATGGGACAGATTCTTATCTCTGCACTACAGCAGGCTGGCTGCTTTGTAAATCCATTGAAATCAGACACATTGTAGAACCTGGTATGCTTCTAGTGAGACCAAATATGGTTATGGCAAAGAAGAGAAAAGCCATTGTTCCCTTATTTATAAAATCCTTAAAACTTAAATGACAGTTTTTCCTCCCGCCACAACCTTTAAAAAAAATTAACTTCTGTTTCAGAGGGTAGAACCATGACGTACTTAATGCAGTGTTCAGAGTACCACAGAAATTAATGTAGTTTATATTGTGCAGAGTAAAATGTGGCTATTACAGACCCAACAAAGCCTTCTGCAAAGCAGTGCTATTGAAGAATAAAACTACACTGAAAATCAACATGGTAACAGCAGTAAATCAATATGTGTTCCTTAGAAAAATGGTGTTTCACTCAGAACACCCCCCACACACACACACGTCATTTAATTATTGTCTTTATTTGAAGAGATAAACAGAAATCCACCCACACACATCATAAAAAATTTGCTTGGGTACAGAGCCTATCATGTGTGATCTTCAGATTCAGCAGCTTTAAGCCCAAAGACAAATAAATGTTAAAATACCCTCAGAAAGCCAAAGTAATATGAATCCATATTCCTATCCAATAAACACTGAATCAACAATTCATACAGCTAAACCTACTAGTTCTGATTCTGAAGATGGTAGCAAAATGATAATCTTGAGTAGCATTCTGTATAATGTTGACAAGTATCCCATTACTGTTTTACATATGCCAATACTGAATACTCATAAGGAAAGAACCAGTATTGACCCACTAACTGACACAGATCCTTGGAGCAATCTCAAAGTTTGCCACATTTCAATTTCAAAATGCATTTCAGCTATAATATGAGTGATTTATCATTTAGCAGTAGCTGTCAAAGTAAGCTCCTAGATAAAACAAAAACATCTGGAACCATAAACAGAGGAGAGCAGTAGCTGAATTTTAATCCAAATCTGACATGCTCACTTCATTAGGAACGGGAAACAGCTAATTAGTAATTGAATGTTTCATGTTTTTAAGAGGGCTCCTACTCTCCAAGCAGAGATGAGCTAATATATATTTTGGATGTAAACAAGAATAAAGATCAAGAAGAGACAGGGAAAAACATCTCCCAAGGAATGTCTGAGAGTCAGGGAACTTCAGCAAGAATTAAAGAAATGATAGCTGTTTTAGTCTGTATCAGCAAAAAAAAAAAAAAAAAAAAGAGGAGTCCTTGTGGCACCTTAGAGACTAACAAATTTATTTGGGCATAAGCTTTTGTGGCTAAAACACACTTCATCAGATGCATGGAGTGAAAAATACAGTAAGCAGTATATATAAACAGCACATGAAAAGATGGGAGTTGCCTTACCAAGTGGGTGAGTCAGTGGCCTTGTTAGCACAGACCCCCCCAATTGTAAGGCAACTCTCATCTTTTCATGTGCTGTAATATATACATTGCTTACTGTATTTTTCACGCCATGCATCTGATGAAGTGTGTTTTAGCTCACGAAAGCTTATGCTCAAATAAATTTGTTATTCTCTAAGGTGCCACAAGGACTCCTCGTTGTTTTTGCTGATAACATTTAGTGTCTTATGATTTATAGGAGAAAGTTTGGGGAGTGAGGCAGACGACATATACATCTGTGGCTTTTTTAAAAGCAGATTCACAAGAGTTCCTCACACAGCAGGCTGTAGATTATGTCTCTTATTTTAATGTTGTACTTTTAACTAATGGATTGGTACTCATCTGGACCTATTGACATAGCAGATATTGATTGTCCTTGAAAATCATAGAAATGCCTTCAAAAGGGCCCTAGTTAAGTCCCAAAGGCTTAGCTCATAGTGTATATGTGGGAGACCTGATTCAGTAACACAAAAGCTCTGTAATCTGTAAGGAGGTGGCTTCCTTCATAGTCCCCAAAAGAAAGATTTTCAAAGGAATGTAGGTGCCTAAAGATGCAAATATGCACTTTTGTAAATTCCACTAGGAATTTGGTGCCTAAGGCTCATTGACTTTCATTTGAGTTAGACACCTAACTCACTTTAGTGTAGGGCTACTCTACAGCCATCTGTATGTCAGTCAGGGTAAGACTGAAGACATGTGATACCTGTGCCAGTGGAAGGTCCTAGTGTAGTTGCAATTATACTGGCAAAACTCTGCTTTTTCCAGTCTAGTGTGTTTGTCTCATGGTGGATGGTTTGCTGATATCGTTACATCCACACTGGGAGTACTTTGCGGGTATAGTGTACCAGTATTCCTATTCCAGTAAGACCTGTTCTTAGACACTCTTGAAAAATCCCAAGAGACACTGATCTGCAGCTTTAGGCCCCTGAATACCTTTTGTTTATCTGTCCGCAAGTGCACATAGCATTCAGAGAGCACATTCACAGGGTTGGGTTTATATGGAGAGCTGGCTGAATACTGGCTTTTCAGTTAACACGGAATTCCAAAAAAATAAAAATAATAATGCATTTTGGATGAACCTGAGAATAAAATGTTTAATTTTATTTTAATTTCACTAGTTTCAGGTCAAACAAAACATTTTATTTGACCTGAACCAAAATGTTTTCTTTTGGTTTTTGACTTTTTTTTTTTTTTTAATGGTTTAAATTTTTATGTGGCAAAAGGATAGTAATCCAGTCTGAGACACTGCCTCAGGGCAAAAGTTACTTTGTTGAGGGGGAGAGGACATGAAAGATGTCATGAAAGAGTTCCTTCTTCTCACTATAAACAAATTAAACAGAAAGCCTTTGTTGTGACATGAGACAGGCTGAAGGGTATCCAAGGATTCGTATACTTTTACAAATACAGAAGCATTTCAAAGAGATTTTTGTGGCTGTTTTTTTAAAGTTTCACAAGCCATTCAACAGTGACTTATACAAAATGGACTGAAATGTCTTTTGGTCAGCTAGTCAGTAACTGGAACAACGACGCACTAAACCAACCCAGTTAGGAAAATTTGGTTTAAAAATGGCTACAATTTTTATATAGCCATCTCAATAGGAAAAAGAATAGAATTGTGTTTTAAAATTTCTTAAACTAGCTCCAATTTTGCAACTGTTGTAAATTTGAAAAATAGGTACACTTGGAAGAAAAACATTTTGCTGTGAACAGTTCAGCTAGTTCTCCTCACATAGGGAACGGGAGAGGCTGTGCGTAAAAGCACTCCAAATTACACTGGTCTACAATTTTTGAGAAGTCGTCTGCTTCAGAGATAAAATGTGCTAATTATTATGTATTTTGATGTGCTGAATTCAAATATGGCAATTAAAACAACTGATTGGCTACTGTTTCTAAGATATTTAAGTTTTTACATTTTATGTCTATGTATATTGTGTAGATAGTAGAGTTTTTAATAATAAATTGTAAACCTAGGTCTTTTAATGTGTTTATGGTTGCTTTACATGATAATATTTCACCTGTCCTGTTTATGTAACACTTTAAAAATAAATATAAATAAAATTTATTATGAAACAAAAGGCAAAAAATTATTATGTACATAGTTTAGTCCTATTCAGTGTCTACTCGGTGCTTCTTGGCTTGTCTCTTGTATTCATTAAATGGAGCATCTCTTGTCACTGTCCAGCAATAGTCTGCAAGCATTGATGGGCTCCATTTGCCCTGATAGCGTTTCTCCATTGTTGCAATGTCCTGGTGAAATCGCTCGCTGCTCCGCAGTTTGGTGGAAAAAAATCTAGATGAGAGTGCAAAAAATGTATCTTTAGTGACATGTTGCAACCAAGGCTTTTGTATACCTTGAGGAGGTTTTCCACCAACAACCTGTAGTTGTCTGCCTTGTTGTTTCCGAGAAAATTTATTGCCACTAACTGGAAGGCTTTTCATGCCGTCTTTTCCTTGCCACGCAGTGCATAGTCAAATGCATCATCTTGAAGAAGTTCACGAATCTGAGGACCAACAAAGACACCTTCCTTTATCTTAGCTTCAATTAACCTTGGAAATTTTCCACGGAGGTACTTGAAAGCTGCTTGTGTTTTGTCAATGGCCTTGACAAAGTTCTTCATCAGACCCAGCTTGATGTGTAAGGGTGGTAACAAAATCTTCCTTGATTCAACAAGGTGGATGCTGAACACTTTTTCTCCCAGGCTCCAATGACTCTCGGAGTGGCCAATCTTTCTTGATGTAGTGGGAATCTCTTGCACAACTATCCCATTCACAGAGAAAACAGCAGTACTTTGTGTATCCAGTCTGCAGACCAAGCAAGAGAGCAACAACCTTCAAATGGCCACAAAGCTGCCACTGATGTTGGTCATAGTTTATGCACCTCAAAAGTTGTTTCATGTTGTCATAGGTTTCCTTCATATGGACTGCATGACCAACTGGAATTGTTGGCAAAACATTGCCATTATGCAGTAAAACAGCTTTAAGACTCGTCTTCGATGACTCAATGAACAGTCTCCACTCATCTGGATCGTGAACGATGTTGAGGGCTGCCATCACACCATCGATGTTGTTGCAGGCTACAAGATCACCTTCCATGAAGAAGAATGGGACAAGATCCTTTTGACGATCACGGAACATGGAAACCCCAACATCACCTGCCAGGAGATTCCACTGCTGTAGTCTGGAGCCCAAGAGCTCTGCCTTACTCTTGGGTAGTTCCAAATCCCTGACAAAGTCATTCAGTTCACCTTGTGTTAGGAGGTGTGGTTCAGAGGAGGAGGATGGGAGAAAATGTGGGTCCTGTGACATTGATGGTTCAGGACCAGAAGTTTCATCCTCTTCCGCGTCTGACTCAAGTGAGAATGATTCTGGTGCATCAAGAACCAGCAGTCTTTCTCCGTGGGGTACTGGGCATATAGCTGATGGAATGTTTGGATAATGCCCAGTCCACTTTTTCTTCTTTGACACACCTTTCCCAACTGGAGGCACCATGCAGAAGTAACAATTGCTGGTCTGATCTGTTGGCTCTCTCCAAATCATTGGCACTGCAAAAGGCATTGATTTCCTTTTCCTGTTCAACCACTGGCGAAGATTTGTTGCACAAGTGTTGCAGCATATGTGTCAGGCCCACCTCTTGTCCTGATCTCCAATTTTGCAGCCAAAATAAAGGTGATAGGCTTTCTTAACCATAGTGGTTATACTGCGCTTTTGTGATGCAAAAGTCACTTCACCACAAACATAGCAGAAGTTATCTGCACTGTTCACACAAGTATGAGGCATCTCTGCTCACTTTGGCTAAACAGAAATGTGTCCCTTTGCAAAATCAAACACTGACAAATAAGAGAGCACGACACTGTATGATTTCTAGAGCTGATATAGGGCAATTTGTTCAGCAGAGTGATGTAAGCTTCGTTATGATTGCATCATCCGTGACTTCTAGGAATAACATGATGCAATTCATATCATGTATGACGCAATACCAGCTTCAAATTGCATCATTCATTGTTGTGCCTAAAAAGCAAGTACTGTCCAAACCCAGTCATAGATTTATTCATAGATCCAGTCAAAGATGTATTTTAGTCGTTTCTGGTTTAAATTGAGATCCCTTCCCTTTATAACTCACTTATCCTCCGCCATTCCCAAGTCAAGGGTTGTATATACTGACCCAATAGCATACCTTGAAAACTAGAGCCAATCAACAATTTTAAGCATCATTTTCTTTCTCAGTGACCCAGAATTAGTAAAGTTTGACTACATTTATTTCAGAAGCATTTTGGCTGTAGAGCAGTGTTATTAGTCAGTATGTAATTACCTAGCTGTACTAATTTGCACTCCTCTGCAGTGCATGCTGGGTGAAATTCACCCTATGCAAAGGGCTAGTACAGGGGCTATGCACTCTTTAAGTTCCACATAAATGTTAGTGTGTGGTTTCAGTGGCGCTTAAGTGAAACCTGGGCCTTGTATTGGCCCTTTGCACAGTGTTGAATTTCACCCTGAGAGATTCTGTGACAAAAGGCACTAGGCAAAGTGCTAAATATACACTTCGCTTAATCTGGACACATTTAACTGGAAAACCTGCTTTTTTCAGGACATCTTTTAGGGAAGCTGTAGCAGCAACTGCTGCTCAGTGTTGAGACTAATTCCATTTCACTGGTTTAAGGTGTTCTACCTAACCTAAAGCACTTCTGTTGAGGCCTAGTTCTGTGGACATCTTAAATGCAGTATATTTCTTGATTTTATTCTTGGTAAAAGTTAATAACTCTATTATAAATAGTTAAAATTTGAGGGTTGGCAGTGATTACGTAACTTGCATTGAGGGCAATATTGTCTAGTGGTCTGGATTTTAATGCTGAAACTGGCTTGCTATTTAAATTTTGGCACTAAATTCTCTAAGCTTCAGTTTTCCAATCTGTTAAATGGAAGCAAAGCCATTACTTCACTTCATAGGAGTATTCTGAGGCAAAATTAAGTAGCATTCGCACAGTGTGCTCTTAAAAACAAACAGTGAGGACTAGAATTAGACCTCCTCATTCCCAGTCATTCTTCTAGATCTGGGGCTGTCAGGTTTTTTTGTTTTTGTTTTTACACATTACAGGTCTATTTACCACACAAGGTTGAGAATCCCCGTTCTAGCATATTTGCAAGTATACCACCGGTCGGTATGTGGAGTTTATATTCCAATACCAACACTTCATTCAGAACTGGCATTCCCTTAATGACTTTGGTGAAGCTTAGTGCTTGTAAATGTGAATCTGAATATGGAGGCTCTGGCATATTATGGCCATCCTGTGTCTACAAGGTTCTGTTTGGCAATATACAGATAATGAGTAATTTAAATATTTCTTGTTTCAAGAGCACTTATCAGACATCAGAAACAATTCTGTATTACTAGTTGTGCTAGTATGGCATTCTCTAATTCCACACAACCCCCACCTACAAGAAGTTAAAGTTTTAAAAGCATCCTTGATGCAATTTGTGGGAGAAAGGCAATGAAACATGGACAAAAATTCATAGTACCGCAGAATATTCAGTATCTCTTCCCCGTAGCCAACTGCAACCCACATACCCTTTTATAGCATTTTATGGTATTATATAGTCAAGATTTGAATAAATCTGTGTTCAATAAATGTATTCTTTTATTAGGTTTATCCCTTAATCAAATATTCATTTATGTGGGCTTCATTCTATTAAAAAATGAAATTATACAAAGGTGAACAAATCTGTAGAGGTACAGTAGTTTAAAGCTTAATCTCATTCTCTAGGGGAAATATTGACAATATAAAAAGTGCATAAATGATATTCTGTAACACTGAAAAATGCTTATGAGCCCCCTGTGCATGTTATACTGTTTTACAACCTACAGTGAAATGCATGACTCGCTTAATAAGCAAGACCTTTAGAAAGCTTCCCCACACCTCCTGCAATGTATAACATAAGTAAAGATCTCACAGTTTCTATGTGAGCCAAATCCTATATTAATTATTGTAATTTTCCTGTAGGATTATGTTTTCTTTCCTAACAGAGTGGTCATTTCAAGGTATGTGTATCTCTCTTTTTTCCACAACATAATCTTGAAGCCTTAATTTATATTAAACAGAACAAAATCTACAGGCAGTAGTTACCATTTCCATATATATTCACATTTCATACTTAATTTATCCCTCTTTTTTCTGCAAGCCCATTTGTTCTGGTCCTTCTCCTTCCCCCACCCCCAAACAAGTGTGCAAAGTCTGACATTTTCAGCCTACTGTTCTTGACAGTGCTCCTTTAAGAAAAATGAGGGAGGCAAACAAGCACAGAATCATCTTCCCATCAAACACTTTTCTCTGCTGGTTTTTTCATGAATTTTGCTTATCATAGGACATGTCCCTTTTCTGTTTCCCTAACCCCACCCCTGTTGTGGTTTGCACATCCTTGTGGAGAGGGCTGGCAACATGTACCTAAAATGCAATTTTTTTAAATGAGTTACAGAAGTCAAGGGCAAGTCTACCATACATTGAATACAAGATATACAGGTGTTAGATTTGAACACACAGCAAGACAGAGTTGTAGTTAGCACTGAGGTAAGATTCAAGCTTCTACTGAAGCTTCTTCTCTGATTAAAATGTTCACATCTCCTTCCTAAGAACTGAAGATGAATAGAACATAGAATATTGTGGACGGGGAAGCCTTTCTGCTGAAAAAAATCATTTTCTTTCCCCAGTTCTCCACAAAGTAAAAAACAAAATAAAACAAAACCAACTCTCTCTTTCACCTGCACCCAAAAAATGTTCCATATGAAATGTCCAATTAACATGCAGGTTAAGAGTAGTGGTATAGTTATTTTAAAAGCACTGTATTTATATTTTACTCAACAGAACTCTTTAATAATGTATGAGAATTGTAAGCTCCTAGCTGGTGACTAGCAAACAAGCTGCTTTGGTTCAGAAGTCACATGAGATGCATATAACTTTTGCTATCCTTATATCAAGTGTAGGCTTAGTTTCTGATGCTTTTGTTACAATACATGGAAGAGATCATCTGACACTTTAATAATTGAACCATTACAGTATTTTTTTTCAGAAAAATTATTCTTGTAACATTACAAAATTAAGTAGTACAAATTAACCACTGGAATCCTTACTCAGGATTAAATATCTGAAAATACCTGAAAACCAGGGCTGAAAACACCAGTGGATCCACTGACTGTCTAAAAGGAGTTCTTGGCGTGGGGGGGAGGTGCTTGGACTAATTTAGCAGAACAGAGGGGTATCATGTGTCTGCCTGGGGAAGCTACCACTATGTAGAGGTCTCACAAAACAAAAAGTTCTGTTGAACATGAAGGAAATGACAGACACACTAATTTTTTTTAAACTCTACTCACAGTTTAAGGAACCCTGCAGAAACTACCAATGCAACCAGAGTGAAAAGACTGCTTTATGGGAACAGGCATGAATGAGACAAAGGAGGATACATATAGAAGAGATAAAATGAGGCTTGGGCAGGAGACGGAAGATATTTGAGAGCCTGCTGGGAAGTAGTAGAAATATTAGGGCTCTATTAAATGAAGAGTCAAGGTGCCAGTCTCAAAGTGCCGGATCTGATTCCCTCATTCCCACCCCCCCCCCACCCCCACACACACTTTCACAGGGCTTGGCCTGTTCTTACTGAAGCTCTGGCATTGACTTCAGTGGGAGTAGGACTGTGGGACTCAGTCCCGCAAGGCGTTGAACTTCTCTCTTATGAGATGCTGAGTATCCTCAACCACCACTGAATGCAACTGGTTTCAGTGGGAGTGTAGGATGCACCTTGAGGCAGAATTCAGTACAGTGACAAAGTGGTGGACTAAACTGATTTTTTTTTTTAAACTGGGCTGGTTTCTGTTTGTCACAGAGGCTTGATTTTACAATTGTCTTTCACATATTGGGATACTAAAAAAATAACTGTTGGGTTCCAGCAGATTTACTAATAAATAATATACAGCAAAATAAATTCTAAAGTTAAATAGGCCTTTATCTTTGCAAAATGTGTAAAGAAGCAAGAAGTTATTGATGTTTATTGACAGTCCTCCTGTTAAATATATTCCTGGCTTTTTCAAAAACAAAAATTACAGTAGCATTGTGTCACCTTGCCCTTGTACTTTATGGTGTATTTCTCAATATATTTTTTTAAATTACAGAAAGGTCAGTTCCCCAATACTGTCATCTGCTTACTTAAATTTAGGGCCTTCATACTTTTTATGTTGGTTCACCTGGTATTAATCTGTTTATAAAAAGCTAAGATAATGTGCTTTGATGATTGTATCAATATCCCCCAACAATGAAATACAGTCATACAAAAGTTAACTAAGGTATAAACATGCAAAAGGAGAAGTCTCCCTGCGATCATAAAATCATGTTATTTTCTGTTCAGCAGTTCATGTTACTGCTGTTCATGCTAATTAATTAAAGGAGCTGTTGCTGTAATGTGCAAACAGGGAATCTGAGAAACTGAGAGGGCTTTTAGGTCTCTGAGTGAAGTTAAGTCAATCTGGGTGCGGGCAATCAAATGTAATGAAATCACTTGTCAGTGCTAAGCTTGCAAAAACTGTGAAGTTTGACTAGGGAGTAAAAGGATTATAATTAGATTTCCAATAGGATAATAACTAAATGGCAGAAAGCAGTAAAGAGAAAATATTACTTTGTTAGCTAATGGTGCTGCTGTTCAGTTTTAGTTTTTATCAGCACACTTGTAGTTGTGCTAATTTAATTTGCTTTTATCAGCAAAAATGCACTACTCAAATGGTACTTGAATGTCATTTGCAAAAATCATTGATCTGAAGGTGCACTTAATGACACCCAGTATGTTTATTTTATGTGAAACGGAGATTGGTTGATAAAAAGGTTGACGTGCTATCTTTCTGGCCCACAAGTAAGTTATGGAAAGAGGAATGGAATGGTATTTGTGTGCATGCATCGCCCTTTCCTTCACCATTCAACTATACAGTGGACATCACCATAAGAGCGACTATTATTTTTTTATTTTGTCAGCTGAAAAGATTTATCCAGCTTAAGCCATCCATTTAGGCTGATAGACTAAACATTTAGGAGGATTGTGGGTATAATTATTGAGAAAGTTACATATAGGGGTCAGACTATCGGGACAAAATTTCAGATCAATTAACATAGAGAAAAGGAACCAACTAAACTGAGAAGATTTATAATGCATATCAGAATCCTAGTACATGAACAGCTTGCATTAATAAAATCATTTTAAGAAATGAGCATAAAATATGATGTGACTTAATTACTGTGAAAGGTGGTCATGCAATATTTTTGTAATTCTCCTTTAAACCTTCTTAAGGAGATACTGGCAGTGGAACTAATTGAATTTCAAAGGAAAGGCACTGTGTGAATGATAGATTTCTCTCCAACAGAGCTATTGACAACAGAAAAAGAAAAGTCCTCACTGATGCCAAAGATTTTTGCTATGAGCTGTAGATATTTTTTGGAAATAGCTTTGTATTAGGGATGCATGAATTGTTACCCCCACAAACAAAGCAAGCAAATGAAGATGGTGATGGAGAATATATTTAAATTGTTAAAGACTAAAGGGCAGTTTTAGCTGCCAAGTTTTGTAAAAGTGTAATCAAAAGAAAATGGAAAAAGATAATACAGTATCAACATAGAGTAAAAGGATATGGGACACAGAGTTACATAGCAGAATTGCAGTGAAAGCCAAAACAAACCTTAATACTGTATTAGCTAGAGAGGGCTTCGTAATAGCCATTTTACAAGCTCATTGTGGGTTTGTAAGAGTACTATCTAAGCTCACAGCACTTTTAAGTATGAACAGAATTGTCTGGAAAGGCTCCATGGCAGTCATTTGTTACTGGTGATAAACTATGTTTAAGATGAATTCTGATAATATTTCTACTCTTATTTCGCTGCATGACGGAAAGAAAACCTTTTTTGTGCTTGGATCTAACCTTCTATTAGAGCTGAAATTGTGATTCTGTGGTGTTGTTAATACTAGACATTGTGTGCACCAACATACAAAAAGATTATTGGACTCTAGCATTTGCAAAATTCCAAAATAATTCTAGCAGGACATTTAGCTTCATCAATGTTAACCACTATGCTTATGAAGAATGGAATTTTACATAATTTTGTGGACCCATTTTAAAAAATAAAAGAACATTAACTTGAACAATATTAGATGAAGACAATAATTTGCCCAGTTAAGAGTTTCTGATAGATTTACAACTAAAATATACAGAGTCCTATTTTATGCAGTCATTTTTATATTTATAGGGGAGCACCAAACTGGGGAATGCTCAACCTAGCCCCTGAACATCCAGCCTCCCATTCTCAAATTCTATCATTTAGGGCAGGGATGAGCAAACTTTTTGGCCTGAGGGCCACATCGGGGTATGGAAATTGTATGGCGGGCTATGAATGCTCACGAAATTGGGGGTAGGGGTGCGGCCTCCGGGTGGGGGTGCAGCCACAAATGATGAGTTCAGGGTGCAGGAGGGGGCTCTGGGTTGGGGCTGGGGATGAGGCATTTGGGGTGAAGGAGGGGGCTCCAGGCTGGGACCAATGGGTTCGGAGGGGGATCAGGGGCGCAGGTGGGGGCTCAGGGCGGTGCTTAGCACAAGCAGCTCCAGGAAGCATGTCCCCCCTCTGGCTCCTATGAGGACCCGTGGCCAGGTGACTCTGCATGCTGCCCCATCTGCAGGCACCACGCCATCTGTAGGCACCACCCCTGCAGCTCCCATTGGCCAGGAAATGTGGCCAATGGGAGCTGCGGGGGCAGTGCCTGCAGACAAGGCAGTGCGTACTACATAGGAGCCAGAGGGGAATCATGCTGGCTGCTTCCTGGGAACCGTGTGGAGCGGGGCAAGCCCCCCAACCCTGCTCCTCAGCAGGAGCTGAGGGCCAGGTGTTGCCTGCAGGCTGTAGTTTGTCCATCCCTGATTTAGGGCCTGATCCAAAGCGTACTTGCCCCGCTCGTTTGAAAATGTTTGCTTTTTCTTCAATTAAATATGGAAATTTACTTCCTTTTCTGATAGGATTCACTCACACCTTTGGTTCAGACCTCCATTGTGTGAACAACAATGATGTCAGTGCTTTGGGGCTTCGTAAAGATGATTTAAGTATATTTTTAGTTTGCCAAATTTAAGTGGGAAGATCCCAACTATTTATTTATTTCTTATTATTTTATCTAACTTCCACATTTCAATACTTACTGCAAAACCATAATCATTTATATATAATTATGATTTTTCCACATTTAGTAGGTTACTGAAATTATCATTAGAAATACAAAACTAGTAATCAAAATGTCAAGTAAATCATTTTAAAGAATATTGTAGGCAGAACTGGTAGCACTGGCTATTATTAAGGTTGCATGACACTTTCGATTAGAAGACCCAGAAAAGGTTGCTTATACCTTTGCCAAGCTTTAACTGTTTCAGCTGAAATTTTCCATGCTGGATGTTTGCCTCAGAATGTGTTTGTCTGAGAAAATGTCACCCAAAATATTTACACCATTTCCAAGAACAAGGCTAGGAAAAAAATCATTGTTTTGCCTATTATTTGGGTAACCTTTTATTTGAATAGCTCTAGAATTCTGCTACTTTGCAACAGAGACTTGAAATTCAACAGGGGATGACCTTTGTGTCAAGGATATGCCATGGGTTCAGAAACGGACTGATGAAGATGGGGGAGAGAAACTGAGAGTATGTCTACACTGCATCTGGGAGTGTGCCTCCCAGCTCAGGTAAAAGACACCATCTAGTTCTGCTCTGGTATGCTAAGAACAGCAGTGTAGATGTTGTGTAGAAGCCTGTCTGAGCTCAGGTGACTAGACAGTGCTACAACATCCATACTATTATTTTTTTCAGAGTAGCAGCCGTGTTAGTCTGTATCCGCAAAAAGAACAGGACTACTTGTGGCACCTTAGAGACTAACAAATTTATTAGAGCATAAGCTTTCGTGGACTACAGCCCACTTCTTCGGATGCATATGCATCCGAAGAAGTGGGCTGTAGTCCACGAAAGCTTATGCACTATTATTTTTAGCACACTAGCTTGAGCAGAGCTGGCATATGTCTGTCTACCCAGGTTCAGAAGAACGGTCCCAGCGACAGTGTAGACATACCATGAGAGGGAAAACACAGTGTGTGTGTAAAGACATTTGGGTACACATATAAAATATGTAAAGACACTATTCTTTGTAATAATTTTGGCATTTGGGCTTAGCTATGTTTACACTTCTAGTGATGATTTTAAATATATACAGTATGTGTATATTTGTGTACATAATATACACACACACACACAAAACCCTGTGATTTTGACATGCGGATAAATAGAGGGACTAAAACTATCTCAAAAGATGTGCAATTCTAAAAGGCATGTAAAATCACAAGACATTACATCTTTTGGATTAAACCTACATATGTGCTAGTTTGGCAGTTAAGTATGAGATTTGCTTACACTGGATTAAAACTAATTTAATACCTGCACATCTAATTTTACTGTGTTTTTTAAACTGTTTTCTAGATTAAACAAAAAATGAACTAACAGACTGTTTTGCGATTTCTGCATTTGTCATCAGGCATGAAAAATTAGATCAAGCTGATGCTGCATTGAATCTCATTTCTCTGGAATACCACAGATTATAGATTTTTAAATAACAGCGTGAAGTATACTGCACCTTGCATTGCTGCACTGTCATGTTGAGTTCCATTGTGTTCTATTTCCATGTCTGGGATTCCAGCTTCTGAAAAATGTGACACTTAAGATTAATGTCTTTGTCCTTCCTTGATGCAGCTTTAGAAAAATACTTATTGCAAACCAGGATGATCTTTAACTTACACTAGTCCTGCATAAAACATTGGCATTTCACAGAATTTCCAGTAGTAAATTGTTTATCAAATGTGAAAAAGGATTGCCAGTCTTATAGTGAATTATTTTTAACATACTTCACACATTGTTTGGTGATACGATAGTAATCAGCATATGTTATTAATATGTCAGTGAAATTCTCTTTTGGAGTACTGGTGCCATCTCTCGCATGAAAAAAATGGAAATTCAGATGGGGAAAATACTAAACTAAATTGCCCCATCCTAGCAGCATACTTGCAAAGCAAAATATTAGATAGGGCAGCCAATGCCGTTGAGAGGGTCAAATGGTATGATCTGAAGCCGCTGTACACTGTTACCTCCTTGCCCTAATTGTATGTTATGATAATGTCTTTAAAATATTCCCCTAAAGAAGACTAGCAGTATATATTTGTTATAGTTATTTAAATGTTTTTTCTCAAGCTTGTGTTAACCCTCTACTCTGTGTGTGTGTATATATATATATATATATGTACTCACACACACACACACACACACACACACACACACACACACACACACACACACGCACTTCAAGCAGAAATTGTACAAGATTTCTTTCCAAGTCTTTTCTAAGAATGCTTTAGGTCCCATAGCAAAATTATATATTTTTAATAATTTGAAATGTGAAGCACTTCCAAATCTCTGAAAGGAAACTCCCACCAAACTGATTGCGTTCTTATTCCCAAGTTAGGAGAGATGTTCTAACGATGTAACACACACACATATACATGTCTGAACCATAGTTTAATGCTGATAATGTCTTTGTAGGCAGTGTTTGTGGGTGCTTTGGGGCTCAAACACCCAGGAGTGTTGGGATAACAGATGCCACTATACCATTCAATGCCATCAAGGATTAACATGAGGAGTATGTGATTTGAATTCATGCCCTCCCCCATCCTGTGGAAACATCTGTTTTCCCTTTATAATACAGCACTTAGAAACTTTGGCAGAGCCCATTTAAAAGGGACCTGCAAATATAGTTTAAGGAGTCATACAACTTTAGAATTTTGTGCTAAATGCCCCAATAACTATTCTGCTAGTTTAAACTTACCTTTATTTTTTCCTCCTTTAGGTCGGTGACACCCAGACTTCCAGTACTTGTTTGGTACTATGGACTAGCATGCACTCAGCTGGTTACATCCCAACCACCACTAACCCTCACTAGGGACCAGTGCAGGTCTACAGAAGAAGGTAAATTCCATACTTGTATAGTGTTGCAAAGATTTTAATATTTTTATCATATATATATATATATAAATGTTTACCAAAAAAAATTACAAATGACTGTAGCCAAATGGGCTTTCCTTGCCCTTACTGGTATTTGTATGAGCCCGATGTCACCAGCAGAGTGTATGCTGGTGCATCGCACAGAGAGAGAGTCACTGGGTCTGAATGTCAAGGATCTGAAGGAATAAATAAGAACAAAGGCTGCATTTTAAACTAGCAATAATCTGAATGTCCTCCTTTCCCAATTATCTGGGGCATTCAGTACATATTTCTAAAGGGTTTTATTAACCTTTTAAAATATACGCTGTATGTTCATAAAACAACAAACTCTTCTGTAACTAACAACAGTATCTGTTACAGGGAGAGACCATCAGAGTTAATTTAAAAACAAAATTCTTCACAATCACCCTTCAAATGTTATGGGCATAAAATTGTACGTGCCATTAAATTGTGGTGTTGGGTGCTAATGAGCTACCTGATTTGCCAGTGAAATCAGATTAACATCTAAATACCAGCATTTGTGCTTCTTGCAGGTGTTAATGTTAACTACAGACATCTACCTGATAGCAAATTAAGTAGTTGTCTAAATGTCTAAAGGAGCACAATTAATTGTAGATTTAACTATATGCTGATAAAATTAGTGGAGTACTGACAACCCTGACATGATTTTCAGAAATGCTGAGCATCTACAAATTCCAGTGAAGTCAATGGGAGCTGCAGATCCTTGGCACCTCTGAAAAAAATCAAGCAAATGGATCTTAGGTTATATCAAGATTCAATTTACTCCAACACAGTCATCAGTTGACTGGCTGTGTAAACCTTTTGCTACAGAACCTGAAACCAAGTGAAAACACAGAAACAGAAGTGCTAATTTTTGTTCAGATCTCTTTAGACTCAATATTTTTTAATATCACTTGATAGAACTTGTTGTCCTTGGTTATTCATACATTTCTGGAAATTAAGTTGTGTGGTTTTATTTTACAATACTTGAGATGGCTGTGAACCTAAACAGTCACAAAGATTTATGCAATGTAGGGCTTGTCTACACTGGCACTTTACAGCGCTGCAACTTTCTCACTCAGGGGTGTAAAAAACACCCCTCTCAGCGCTGCAAGTTTCAGTGCTGTAACTTGTGAGTATAGACAGTGCACCAGCACTGGGAGCTTTGCCCCTCGTGGAGGTGGTTTCTTTAGAGTGCTGGGAGAGCTCTCTCCCAGTGCTCTGCCGTGACTACACAAGCCACATTAAAGCGCTGCCGTGGCAGCGTTTTAATGTTGACAGTGTAGACAAGCCCGTAGTAAGCTGAATAAGTCTTCAGTTTGAATGAGTTCATAATGAGTTTGAACAAGTTGAACTTTTGGAATGAAATTCAATTCAACTTTTGAAATGAAACTGAATCTGCACAGATGGGAAAGTCACAGAACCTCATGCAAACTGAAACCAACAAGTTTCACACAGACCCAGCCATCACTGTAACAGGTTTCTAGGGTAATAATGTGTAGTCTTTCTTGGCATTCCTGCATTATTTGTATGTCTGCCCTCCTCTTTCTTTCTAGATCTAGACTTACTTATTTTTTCTTGTTTAATTCATGACCCAGAGCACTTGACTTAAATTTGTTTTTTAATTATTTCTGGACAAGGCTCGTGTTTAAAAACGGACTTTGTTTTTTGCATCTCTAGTGCTATTTTATATTTTCCAGCGAATTAGAACTGATAAACATAATTCTAACTTAATTGTCAAAGTCCAACTAAAACATTACCATTTAACATCCTGAGACCATCACCCGACGTGGCCTGTTTAAGTGCCTGTTCCACTTGTTCTCTCCTCTTTGATTCAAACTCCAGGGCTTCCTGCAATTTTCTCTTTGCTTTTTTCTCTTTCTTCAAGCGCTTTTGAATTGTTGCTGGAAAATAAATGTAGTTCAAAGACTTCATTAAATAGTTCCAAGTAAGCTATAAATAATGCTTTCATAACAAAGATACTTATCAGCTGACATTCAAGCTCTGTGGAGCCAGGAGAGGAAAATATCAGAAATGGGTCTGCTACAAAAATTATAGATCCATATCCAAAATGTGAAAATGTTTGGATCATAAAATTTTAAATGTCCTGATCCCGCTATCCTCAATGAGAGTGAGCATCCCATTGATAGCAGTATACCATTCAGTGTAAGCAAGCATGACAGAATCAGGCTGAGGGACCAGCAGTGAAATTTGGACTAGTTTTGGATTTGCATTTCACAAAGTTTGAGAGAGTTTGGACTTGGAGTTTTGTTTTACACCAATTCTAATAAAAATGTAATTTCCTCAGCAATGACATGTGTCTAGTCTTCCATTCCAACTCTTCTCTTCGTCATTAGTCACCTTCCCCGATGACTGTTTGCTTTCTACATAGAACTCCAATTATATTAGTAATGTATGCAAAGCATGTGTCAGATGCTGGGACCAGTGATATTCACATTGACACACCAGAGCATTTATTTACTGCTTTGACATCCAGTGGTATTTTCCAACATTAAAAAGAAATGGAATTTGCTATGTTTGAATTCCCAGGTACTATAAAATCTGGAATGATCAATACTATTATGGAGTTGGGGTGAAACCTCATTGAAACTGGTGGGCATGAGACCGTCCTTCATTCACAATAAATGTAAAAGCAGTCAGACTCATTTTGGAGTAAAATGGCTGAAATTGCAGGAGCCACGACCAGGCCCACGACCCTGGGGTTGGGTATTGTTTGATGGAGGCGCCTGTATTTGTGAGCAGAAGCAGCCCAAGATAGGCAGAGAAGGAGAAATCAAGGAAACAATCAAAACAGTAGCAGGAGTGTGCTTCTGAGAGAAAGCTCAGAGAGAGAGAGCTTTTTGGGCATAGTGTTAACTGGAAAGAGGCATGGAACTGTCAGGAAAGAGACTGCCTCCCAGGGCTGCCTGGGTGGGGGGAGGGGAGGGCAAGTGGGTCAATTTGCCCCAGGCTCCGGGCCCCTCAGGGGCCCCCACGAGAGTTTTTCGTGGAGCGGGGTTCTTCACTCGCTCTGGGGGCCCCGGAAAACTCTCGCGGGGCCCGGGCCCCTGGAGCTTCTTACGCTCCGGGTCTTCGGCGGCAATTTGGCGGCGGGAGGTCCTTCTGCTCCGGGACCCGCCGCCGAAGACCCCAGGCCCCCTGAATCCTCTGGGCGGCCCTGCTGCCTCCTGCTGTTTGAGTCTTACTGTGTTCAGGAAAACAGGCCTTTGTACATTATTTGTGTTTAAATAACAAAACAAATCAGGATTGGATCTAAGAAATATCTGATTCTGTCATCAATTTCTCCTCCTAACAGAAACATCACCAGATCCAGAATTTTGGTCCAACACTCAGGTCAAAATAGGTAAAAGTATTATAAGTTAATACTCTTAAATACTGCTTTTTTCATCAGTAGATCTCAAAGCACTTTACAAAGGAGTTATGTATTATTATCCCCGTTGAACAGATGGGGAAACTGAGGCACAAATAAGTGCAGTGACTTGCCCAAGTTCACCCAGAAGATCAGTGGCAGAGACTAAGGTCTCCTGAGTCCCAGGAGTGTGCACTATCCATTGGAATGCCATTTTCTTTGAAGAGCTCAAAAAATGAAAATGTTTTTCCTGAAATTGCTTCAATATCCTTTATAACAGTTGGGAAGATTAAGACCTAGATTCAGCTACCCTGCTTCAAGGGTAGCCTTCTTCTGCATGCAGTCCTATTGGGGAGGGGGGTGTTTGTAAAGAACAGTGCTACATGCCTTAAGGAAGGGTGAATCAGTCCCTCAAATATTAACCGAGAGCATTAAATGAGAACAAAAGCCCACAGGTAAGTATAAAAAAGGAAAGTTAAACAGAGGCCTAGATGTTGGGGGGACAAGGAAAATTACATTAGGGTCATAGGAGCAATAAGCAGGAAATCGGTGAGGGAATCATGTCAACAGCTTAGATGCCTACACAAATGGAAGGAGTATGGGGAATAAACAGGAAGAACTTGAAGTATTAATCCAAAAGCTAATTTATTATTTAACTGGCATCAAAGAGACTTGGTGGGATCAGTCTTGTGACTGGAATATTTATATAGAGGGGTATAGCTTGTTCAGGAAAGACCAGCAGGATGGAGTAGGGGAAAATATATATACTTGTTTTGAGGTCCAGCAGTAGGTGAGAGACAGACCAATTGAAGGTCTCTTGGTAAAGGTAGAAGGGGTAAAAAAATAATAGGGGTAATGTCATGGTACAGGTCTACTGTAGACTATCCAGTCAGGAAGGTGTTGGATAAGGAATAACAAAAATATCCGAAATACAAGACCTGATAGTAATGGTGGACTTTAACTACCCAGACATCAGTTGGGAAAGAAATATGGCAAAACACAAACTTTGCAATAAGTTCCTAGAAGGTATTGAGGGGAACTTTTTGTTTCAGAAAGTAGAGGAAGTAACCAGATGGACAGCCATTTTAGGCTTGAGTCTGAGCAGCAGGGAGAAATTGGGAGCAAATATGAAGATGGAGGGCAATTTGAGTGACAGTGACTCTGAAATGATAAATTTCGTGATTCTAAGTAAAGGAAGGAGTGAGAGCAGGAGAATAAGAACAATGGACTTCAAAAAACAGATTCAGAGAACTGATAGGTTAGGTCCCATGAGAAGGAAATGTAAGGGGAAAAGGAGTTCAGGAGGACTGGCAGTTTCTTAAGGAGATATTAAAGGCACATCTGAAAACTGTCCCGATGCAAAGAATAGTAAGAGCTCAATATGGCCCCTCAGGTGCCCTTTAATGACCTCAAAATGACCTTGGCAAATAGGTCTGAAATCAACAAGATGAATTTCAGTAAAGAAAAGTGCTGTAGGAGGAAAAATCAAATTCACAACTACAAAATGGGGAATAACTGGTTAGGTTGTAGTACTGCTGGAAAGGATCTGGGGGTTATCACAAATTGAATAGGAGTCAACAGTGTGATGCAGTTGTGAAAAAGGCTAATATTCTGAGGTGCATTAAAAGGAGTGTCATATGTAAGACATGGGAAGTCGTCGTCCCACTCTACTCAGCACTGGTGAGGCCTCATAGGGAATACTGTGTCCAATGCTTTAGGAAAGATAGGGACAAACTGGAGAGAGTCCAGAGGAGAGCAACAAAAATTATAAAAAGTTTAGAAAACCTGACCTATGAGCAAAGGTTAAAAAACCTGGGCATGTTCAGTATTGAGAAGAGAACCTGTAAGTCTATAAATATGTTAAGGGCTATTAGAAAGAGGACGGTGATGTTTGCCATGTCCACTGAAGGTAGGACAAGAAATAATGGGCTTAATCTGCAGCAAGGGGAATTTAGGAAAAATGTCCTAACTCTAAAGGCTGTTAACCATTGGATTAGGCTTCCAATGGAATCCCCATAATTGTAGGTTTTTAAGAACAGATTGGACAACCACCTGTCAGGAATGGTCGAGGTAGAGACCTGCTTCAGCACAGGCGGCTGGACTTGATGACTTCTCAAGGCCACTTCCCACCCTACATTTCTATGATTCATTGTCCCGACCCCTTTCCTTCTCCACCTTCTGCATACTGTAAAGAAAGGGATATTTGGGTGCTTGTCCCAGTCCCTATTGCTGCTACTGGGAGTGGTGTGAGGCCAGGTTATTAGCTGTCACCTGGTTGATGGAAGAGGGGAAGGAGAGATACAGTCTGCTTTGCATGCATGGTAGCCATTGCAAGGTCCCTGTTTCATCTCTGACTTACCACCTTTTAATAAAAAGGGGACTATACTGGTTGTCAGTTTTGGGGTCTGGAAGTGACTTTTCCCATATGGTGAAATTGACACAAAGCTGTATGGGTTTTTCATGTTTTCAGGAGGTCTGTTTGGGGCTGGGGGATGTTGAATTACAATTATCATAACTTTGATGGGTTCAGAAGGGTCTAACTGAGGGCCCTAAATCCAGTGGGCTGCTTGTCCGTTGGTTCTGGACACACATGGCATGGCAAAGGCGGAATACATCAATGTCTGCTGCATATTGTGGCTCCCCTCATCTCTCCTACCTCCAGCACGAAGGTGGGTCAGGACCCAAAAACTGAGGGTTCATGGTTTTCACACTCACCCCAGATTTACAGTCCATCAGGGCCACCGGTGTCCATTGGTTCATACTGGACAACCCTGCCAGGTAGTTTGGGGTGGTTACCCCAGTCAGGTAATAAAGTCACGGCCTCTGCATTTAACCATATTACAGTGTCTTTTTGGTCACTGTTTCCATGTTCACACCAATTGCTCGCTGCAAGTACTTTACCCAACTCTCTCTAGCGATCTAGTTAGAAGACAGCCAAAACCAATTTCTTTACGCATACAAGTAGTCTCCACTGAAATAACTGGCGTACTCAAAGTCAAGCAGCCCAGCCTGCATTGAAAAGTCCTTTCAACTAATTTCATACTACATATAAAACTGAAGTTATATATTGAAGTTATAGTTCAGATCATCTCAGATGATATATTGCCAATCTCCATCTATCTGGTCTAAGACTGCAATGGAAGGACTTTAGTGCTTTTTAATATTTTAAAATGTAATCAAAATACTTCTTTAAAGTGTAGAGGGAGTGGTTCTATTATCACGTAGACTGTAAAGCTATGGCAGCTTTATGAAGGTATTTAATTCTGTTTATTTTCAGATACAGCAGCATCTTGAGACTACCAAAGCCTGATTCAGTTTCAATCTTTCAGTATTCACATAGGAGCAAATCCTGCCTTCTTACCCCAGTCAGCCATAGAGGTTCCTGCCTGCAGCAAAAGTGCTGCAGTTCCACTACAATGTGGGGAGGGGGACATGATGCTGGGAATTCAGCAATCTCTGTGCACTCTTTTGTGTAACAAAGTCCAGGTCCATGGGAGCTCTTTCTGCACTGATGGAGATGGTCTGGGAGAGGAACAAACCCAAGGCTGATGCATCAGTGATTGTTGGTGAAACTTAGTCCTGTGCTGGAGGCCACCAAAGTCTATACATCACTTCAGTCTCATGTAAGGATTGTGATGGTTTAAATGAACCTTAAGCGATGCACAGATTTTGTGCTGGCCTTTTACATAGGGATGAATTTCACCTTATGAGAATATACCAGGGTTTCTTTCCTTTGGATTGTTGGGGTACAACAAATTGCAGGTCCTCTGCAATTTAATGATCTCTGGGGAGTTTTCTCTCCATTCACTTCTGACTCCTAGAGTTCCCCAGGCCATCTACTCAGGCTTGGCACTGAGAATAGGAGTTGTCCCCATAATCCAGTCTCAACTTCAGGAGAAGCTGCAGATATGCATATAAGGGTAGAATTCTGATATAATCCATGGACAATATTTTAGCACGTTCACTATAACTTCGACGCATTTCACATTGCCCTGTAATGTAGATTCTGAACTTTGGACAAGTCTGCTCTTTTGCAATACCACAGTGAAAAATGTTACACTTAAATACTCCATATTATAAAACTAACACAATAATGGTACTGTTGTGATTATACTTCATGTTACAGCCTTACAAGACCCAGTTTAAGAGCTATATCGTGTTTCCCTCCATGATACGACAGGAGAATTAGTAAGGTTATTTGCTTCTGATCTCAGGGAAGGACAGTTTTGGATAAGCATCTTCTCCTCCCAACTGATCCATGGTGTGGCACTGGAGTCATCTGCAAATGAAGCAAACTGACTAGCCTCCCTGTTAGTGTAATAATTACCCCCAAAAGGATGGGCTAGCTCAGAGGGAAGATGATGAAAGAAATTCTGGTGTAAACACATTTTAGAAATGTACTTTCCTTGTGAATCTTTCTCAAAATAAGACTGCTCCTCACTGGTGAAGATAATAGTTGGAAACACAGAATAAATTAAAGCTGCCAGATCAAGAATTCAAGTTAAGAACCCACAGAAGGACTGGTAATAATACATGTGAAAGCCATGGAACTGAATCAGCTCTCAACTAGGGGAGCTGCCAAAATATTTTGTGGCCAGTTATCCTCTAGGAAACAGTCCTACAGTCAGTTTTTTTCCGATCTGCCTGAAGAAAAACTTGTTTTACATTAAAACTTAAATCTTTCTTTAACAGTTTTTCCACTATTGTATTATGCTAATCTATGATTGCTAGCTAAGTCCAAGTCACCAGCAGCTCAGAGCAGGCAAAACATATCTAAAGTCCATTCTTAATTCACTTACCTCTGCTTTGCAGCTCAGCTGTAAGTTGCCTTTCTAAGCTCTCTCTCAGTTCTCTCTCTCTACAAAGCTCCATCTTTAACTCTTTCTTTTCCTGCTGTATCTGTTTTTCCTGGACTCGTGCGTTGTCCACAGCTACTTTCAGTAGACCCTAAAAGCACACACATACATCAACCTTGTGAAAAATTACATTTAATCTCAATGGTAGCATAAAGCATCATCATTTATTATCAGCTCATTATCTGTGAGTGAATAGAAAAAAATATGACAGGAAACTTGTAGACCTTTGAATACAACTGAGGAGATTAGGCAGCTATATCATATTTAATATTCTATGAGCAACTTTGGGGTGTGGACTCATTCAAAATAGCTTTTCCAAATTGATCCTGTTGAGGTTTTTTATCACACAAAAACTAAACTTAAATAAAAGACATGTGAGGACTCAAGAAACACAAACATAGATAAACTGCACATATGTATTTGCATGTTCTGTACAATCAGGGGGGAAAAAACCCTAAGAGAGACATATTACTGCTGTTCTGAAACGTTTAACTCTTGCACTGCATTTTAAACAAGCTATCAAGTGGAGCTAGCATTCTTCAGTTTGCTTCAAAAACTCTAATGAAAATAGATCTGATTTTACAGATTACTCTGAATCCAAAGAAATATGATTTTGTAGAATGTATGAATTATTAAATAAATGGGAATGCTGCATGTTCATTCTTTATGAGTTAATTTATCATTATGTAGCTCTGGTCGCGATAATTTACCTGAATGTTGGTTAATAGAGTTTCGACTGATGATAAACCATCAGCAAAAAGAAATGGTGCAGGGAATCCAGGAGGCAAGGTCTGTCCAGCCAGTTGGACTTTATCTAAGGTTGGTTTCATGATTGGAATAGCAATTTGGACCTCTTCTGTAAAGACATATTAGAACGCAACATCAGAAAGTTAATATATTGGCAATGGCAACCTTCTTATACAGGCAGGTGACTGAAATGTTTAAAGGCCAGGACTTAATTCACTTTAAAATCAACTCATAACTATTATAGCAAAATTGGCATTGTTTGTCTTATGGCAGCAAGAATTGTGATTATGGTAAGGCTGAAAAATAGTACAAGTTAAAGAAAAATCACGCTAAGCAGCCTGGAGGAGGTGCACTAATATTATGTCATACCCCAAATGTCAGTATATTACAAAATTATAGCTATGTTACTCAGGTCATTAGATCTGAATTGTTTATCAGAGAATAATGAAAAGTAGGGTTTTTCTGTTACAACCAAAGAAATCCTCTATAGTCGGGGAATTTATCAGTTCTCCTTCCCTTTAATTTTCTCCTCCCAGAGTCAAATCAACTCAGTTATTCCCTCTTGCCTTGATGACACTGAGTCTCAGTTGTAGGTGAAATGTCAGTTCAGATTTTCCTACAGAGTATCTTGCTATTGTCATCCTATCTAGTGTTCAGCATTAGCTAAACATGCTTTGAGTATTTTAGGTGAGTTGTTTCATCTAGGGTAAAAAGAGAAAGGGTGTATTCTGAAGTAAGTCAGGCAATGGAAAGGGGGCAGTATCATGGTAGAGTAGGGAGAACCCCTTCTCCTGCAATTTACAATACGTAGCCAAACTGGTGTGCCTTTTCTAAATTGCAGGATTCTGGCCCAATACAGTATTCCCTATTTGACAGGCAACACATTAACTTTTTACATCATGGACGGGCAATCTCCAAAGAAGCAACATCATTTTAAAATGTTTTTCACCAACCTTTCTGAGCCCAAAACATTTTTTATGAATTAACACTGTCACTAATGAATATTGTAGAGCAGTAGTTTTCAACCTGTGGTCCGCAGATTTCTCAGGGTCCACAGCCTATGGCTAAGATTTCCAAAGGGGTCCGCACCACCATTTGAATTTTTTTAGGAATCCACAAATGAATAAAATTTGCAAACCACTGTTGCAGAGCAATAACTGACATACCACCTTTTTTTAAACCCTCCTCTACACATAATGGCTTTAAGTATCAAGCTTACTGCTGAGACCTATAGAACAAAAATCTTAAATCGGTTATTTTACATCAGGTGTTGTGTTGTATGTTCTTTGAATCTGAAATGTCTAGAAATATATCTGTGTAGTATTCCTGTGGAATCCATGAAACACCCCTTTAATTCCTTTGGCAGATGCAGAAGTTATGAAGAACATCTTCACAGCAATTGCTTTTTAGTAAAGCTTGAAACTAATATATTGATCATAAATGCATGATGCATGTGTTTTCTAAAGGCAATTGCACAACCAATCCTGATAGTTTCATTTGTCAAGTCCCTTGGTCATATTAATTCTAAGATTTACAATTAGATCACATCACATTTACAGGGCTTTCCCCCTCAGCATTAAAAAAAAAAATGCAGAGGGAATCAGTACATCAGTTACAAATACTCTGACAGAAATTAAACTGCAGGTCTTTACATTGGTAATATTATATAGCTTGAAAAACAAATTCCTTGGGCATCTTTTGAACAAGATAACGTGTTATGTTTCTGAAATACATTTGCCAACAACTAACCCAGGAGTGCTAGTAGTTTTCCTGTATTTGTTGACATCTATATTAGGGAGTATTTTGTCTTCACTGTGTGAGAGCATTGAATGGAACATCTTCATAATGATGCCTCAAGTATTAATAACAAAAGCCTACATCATATTCACATCTATGTAGCTAACATTTTATAAACTGGATCTATGTCATATAAATTATCTATTTTTAAACAACTGTGGTTACATATTCAGACCACTGCAATCTTACCGATTCAAAGACTATATACCGTTTCTCCTGTTTAAATATTTTATATAAGAAGTAGAATTCTTAAAATTAATTGATTAGCTGTTGCATATGATATTACACAGAAATTACATTTATGCTACAGAGTTAAGGCAGACTAAACAAAAGTGGCATCTCAAAAGGAGAGCAATACATGAAGTATGCATAACAGAAAACTATAACAGCTTTAAAATGTCTAGAAATCTCTCCTACTTGGAGATGAAAGTAATACTATTAAATTGGCTGAAAGGAAAATTACTATTGACTGTGAAGACAGGTTTCATGGTCTATGGTTTGTAATGTTGCTATACAGTAGATTGAAGTTTCAAAATAGTATTACTCTTCTTTAAAGAGATAGACACAACTAAATTAGGTGTTGCTTGCTGCAGTGAGGATCAAATGCAAAAAGAATCATATTTCATCAGACCTAGTCAACACCAGGAAAATAAATAGAAATATAAGAGGTATGCAGGCAATGATTCATT
Source organism: Malaclemys terrapin pileata (assembly GCF_027887155.1). Taxonomy (NCBI): domain Eukaryota; kingdom Metazoa; phylum Chordata; order Testudines; family Emydidae; genus Malaclemys; species Malaclemys terrapin. The sequence goes on along the minus strand of NC_071513.1, from coordinate 30,154,964 downwards.
TTGATAATCTGGCCCAAGAGAGACACATAGAGACAGCACACAGATCTAAGCTTCTACCAAAAGACAAATAGGACACAGAGGGTGGGAATTGGGATGACAGTGTAGCAGAGGTCACATCGATTTTCAGCAGCAGTTTTCACACAGATGAGATAACCCTGGACTCTATTTGGCCCATTGTTCATATCCTACCTGTCCCACAAGCAATAAATTTCCTAGTCCCAGAAAAAGGGCAGTAAAGAAGAAGGATTCTACTTATGACTCCTTATGATTAAGTTTTTGTGCTAACCAAACATGCTTTGCAGACCAAGGTCACATTGCATGTTAAAGTCTGTAATAGCTGAAAACTAGTAGAAGCATATTATGTTTTAGCGTATATGGGTGGAAACTGTCAAACCATTCATCATTTTTTTCTGATTGAAATCACACGCTGCAAAGATGAATGATAAATGCATTAGAAATCTATTTCAATCTTGTAATAGGTCTTCACATCTGAATGGTGTCTACATTTTGTCCACAGTCTGAATAAGTGCACACAACGGCAGAAATGTATTAGCGAGGCTTGAGAAATCCTAATTGACAAAGTAATTAAAAAGTGGGCAAGTGCTGGAAGCATATTTTGTGGGTTAAATAAGTACATCTTTTTAGAGTAAAAGAAGAAAAGGTTTTGACTCAAACATTTTGAATTTAAAGCCCTCTAGAACTGTACATATTAAAAGCAGCATTCATAAATATAACACAATAGAATAAACAAGAAATACAGCTGGGACAACTACTATCTAACCAAGGACACAAACAACCTTTCCATTTATTGAGGTAAAGTGAAGCCTGCTTTTATTGAGCCTGTTTGTTAAACCTGGCACACTTTGTAATAGCATTCAGGAGTCCATTTAGAGGGCAAGTCTTTTTATTTTAATTTCTTGCTTGAGGCTGTGCTGACTAGACATAAAGGATGGCAAGAATTATATTTGCAGAAAAGAAATAAACAGTAAATACCAAGAATGAATTGAATGCTACTCCTGAAAACTACATTTTAGATGACTAAAAATTTGTCTGTAGATCCAACAGACCACTGTAGTTCATCTTCTGGCTCACCAGTCTCTTGCCCAGCCCTGACTGGGAAGTGAAACTCCAGCCTATGGACTAAAAATCAGGACTGGGAATAGATGCTATGTGACTAGTCTCTAACCTGAAACTACCAATAGGCTAGTCAGTATTTTTATTAAAGAAGAAACCTGCTAGTTAAGCACATTGTTTTAACTCTATGTGATATGCACCTCACACACTTGATAGACTACGAGTATGAAAACAATCTAGTTCCCTTCTATTCACATCCTAAAACATTATTTATAAGCCCACCAAGTTGGCACCCATTGCTCCTGATTGGCTAACATCTACACACATCTGATTAATTTTGTTACCCTATCTCCCCAGCCTAAGCAGCTACAGCGACAGCCTCAAAGGGTTTACAATTGAGGAGAGGTGACAAACATGTGGGTCTGGGTTGGAGAGGCAGGGTAAAAAAATTACTTTTGTAGGGCTTAGCCCTCAGTTGTCAGAACTAGTACAAATATAATCAGTTGGGAAACTCTACCGGCAACACTGGGGCTGACACAGCTGCACTAGGCCATAAGACTATGTATGTCCGTAAGCGGCCCCTTGATGCTAAGTGGCAGAGGCAGGGGTGACTCCAGGCACCAAAGCACCAAGTGCGTGCCTGGCGCGGCAAGCCGCGGGGGGCAGCCTGCTGGTCGCTGTGAGGGCGGCAGTCAGGCGGCCTTCTGCGGCATGCCTGTGGGAGGTCCACCGGTCCTGCGGTTTCAGTGGCGATTCGGCGGCAGGTATGCTGAAGGCGTGGGACCGGCGGACCTCCCGCAGGCATGCCGCCGAAGGCAGCCTGACTGCTGTGCCTGGGGCGGCAAAATACATAGAGCCGCCCCTGGGCAGAGGGCCCACCATACATTAACTCATAGCAGGTCTGACACACACAACACATAATGATCATAATATTTATCTAAAAGCAGCCATATAAGGGATCATGCATAAACTGGTGACACACTGGGGCTGACAAATCATTGTGTTATGTATATATGGGTAATGTAGATAAAGGGTTTTTTTTTGTTAAATATGTGTGTGTGTAAATATGGTCTTAAAAAAAAAAACTGTGTTAGGGAGGCAGAGCATGCAAGAAGCCTGACAAAGCAATGTGGATTTCCTGTCTGACCAGCTTGATTACAGACAGAGGACAATGAAGGTATATTTACATACATATAAGGTAACCAATGCCATCAAGCAAACAAGCAAAGGAGATAACTTAGTAAACATGCCAGGTGACAGAGTCTGCACCTCAGGATATCTTCCTGGCTCTCACAGTGGAGACTGTGGGTAACATAAGGGGAGGGAAAAAAGCCTTTTTGTCCACCAGGTAGGGCGCAGCACCTTATGAGTCTGTGAAAATTGGATCCTCTTGGCCTGAAAGGAAGGAGCAGCTGGTAACTAGCTTAAGTGAGAAACTGTTGTAGGCAAAGATATAACTTCCTAGACTTAAGTTAGTTGCTTGCATTTTTTTTGTTTGGTTTGTAACCATACCAGGCTGTAGCGGGGTGAACACCTGCTCCAGCCCTGGAGGGGTTGGAAAAGCCCTACAGAGGGCTGGGGCTGGGCAAGGTAAAACCCTGGCTGATTGGGGGAAGTGGCTGCAGCTGGGCCATGACCCAATCAGGCCACAGCTGGCTGGTATAAAAAGGCTGTGAGCCAGGAGCCTCTCTCTATATCCAGGGAGAGAAGGGCCTGGTTGCAGGGAGCTAGACATAGGGTACCTGTAGTGGAGCAGGGCTGGGGAGTTCCAGCATGGATAGCCCCAGGCTGCAGCCTAGCAGGAGGCCAAGGGGTACTGGGGATTGCAGAGGGTAGCCCAGGGCTAGGCCAAGGCAGCAGGTCCAAACCCAACCTTGCCTGTGATGAGTGGCCTCTACTGCAGTCTGCCCCAGGGAATGGGGGCTAGTTGGAGACTGGCAGTGGCCTTATTCTGAGGTGAGGTAGGGATAGTGGGTGGGGGTTCCCCAGGGAGGGGAGACCCTAATACTGAGGGGTGTACTGCCAGGGGGCAGCACCCCAGATACAAGGGCACTGGGGTCTGGGAGGGACACGGGGGGCCAGAGGACAGGTGGCTTACCAACCTGCAGGAGGTGCTCCAGGATGCTGGAAGAGCTAATTCCTGAGATGACTGGCAGGAAGTGCTGTGGAGGTGAATCTGCTCCTCTACACAGGCTTTCTTTCTCTTGCTTAGTATCACTCAAATTTCTGGTCTTTATTAATAAACCATCTTAGTGCTATGTAGGCAATGTGCCCTGCTTGTGATGGACAAAGACTTCTCAAAGGTTGTCAAGAAGAAATTAAGAATAATCATGATAGTGATAACCCTTTGTATTTTTTTCTCTCCAAGTGATGAAGTGGTGGAAACCTACATCCTTATGGGAAAGCTGTAGACAGTTGTGGTGCCCTTTGAATAGGGGAAGGGATTGAAGATATAGTTACAAATACTTATTTTTCTCTGCACCAGCTTACTGGGATGGAGAAAATATAGTGTATCCACTACTGAAAACATTATTCCCTTCCAACATTTTTTAAAAATCAAATTGCCCCTATTTTAGGATCAGGTCCCATATGTTTCATTAAAGGAAAAATATTTTGCAGCAGTGTATTCTCTCCTGTACCTATTTAAGAAAAGATGCCTGTAGTTGTATATAGTAGGAGCTGTGCACCTATCTTTTAAAAGAACTGAACATTTACAACTCTAATTGAAGTCAATGGACACTGCTGACTAGTATTACTGTGTCAAAAAAAATCTAGTCTCCCTGTACACAGATTTAGGCCCTGATCCTCCAAAGGGATGCACCCACAAGGATACTTATGCCTGAAAGTCAGTGGAACTCTTGACAATTTATTTTGGTAGGATTTCATCAAGCTAAGGGTTGACACCTGTGAATCCTCATGTAGGCTCAGGCCCTCAAACTCATGCAGGACTGGTTGGTTTTTTTAATCTTAGCAGCTCCAGTGCTTCCTTAGTAAGTTGTGGGATCAGTTTCCACTACAGTGGGACAGACAGTAAAGAAGATGTGTTTATTTCAAACATGTATGGAATATATATGAAGTCTGCAACGATTTAACTGCTCTGCAAACCCTCACTGCTTCTCTGCCAGGAGGTGAGCAGTTCTTTTAATCAATGAGAAAAGTGATGCAGCCTCCTACTCTGGCACAAGTCAAAAAAATTAACTGCTTTAAGCATGTGATTCAGCTGCCAAATTTAAAATAACTCCCTTTTTTTCTTAATTACACTCCCTGAATGCAGAAGGTCAATGAGGGCAACTGGAGAACAGCTGATTATTCCAGTATACCAACTTTAAATCGAACCTTGGTCCATTTAAAAAAGGGCTCTATATCACTTCATGTCACCATAGTGTTTTTCACTAGTGCACTTTACAATAAAAAAAACCCCTCACTTTAACCATAAAACTTAACCATTATGTATGAATTTTCAGGATGCCCTAAAAGCTTTGGAAGCTAACAGTAAAGCTAGCTATCCTCCACATCACCTTATTCAGTTCCCTTGTGCTTTTCATCCACTCACTCTAAAAATCAATTTATTTTGTTTTGAAGAAGTGTTGAATAAAACCTTGTAATTGTTTTCAACACATCCAGGGGAAAACATAGATCACGTCTATAACACTTGAAGCAATGTGAAGGCTTAAGAAAAGCAGACTATTTGCAGTAGTAAATAAGAGAGAAAATAGTGTAAGCAATGCATATACTGCCCTTTCTATAGAGCTGTTTTCAGGAGTTATGAGGGTACATTTACCAGGAGGATTTTATGAAGTAGGCACTTAGGAAGTATTTCAATGGAAAGACGAGTCAGATATTCCTGGAATGGAAAACTTGACTAGAATAGGTTGAAACAAAAATTTGCAATTTGTCTTTAGCTGTACACTCTTTAACAAGGGACACATGGATAATTATACAGATTTGACATTTACATCAGTGGGCTCTCATTAGTACCATTGACAATTATACCTATTTATAGTTGCACATATTTAAAATATACTTGGCACTTACAATAAAAACGAGGGGTTTTTATTCTTTTAAACCTTAACAAGGAAAGAATCAAGTTAGATGAGATTTATTTTGCAATATTGAATAAGAAATTATGGAACAATGCATACTGTTTGCTGGTGTCAAGCCTGGGAAATGGTCTTGCAAGCTTCTTTACAAATAGCTTCAGTGTAAAAATAAACATGCAGGGTTTAATAAAAATAAAGTTCAAAAAAATCCCATCATGACCTGGGTACGGTCCTGTACTTTAACAAAACTCGTAAGTACAAACAAATTCTACTCGTACAATAGCCATTTCCTATAAAATACTTACCAAACAATATATTAAATAATATCCTACTATTTACAATTTGTAGTCTAGTTCTTTTATTCTCATATTTAGGTTCTAATGGGAGTTATGCAGCTTTTGTAACTTGGATGCTGAGTTTTGAACTGATGTTCCCTTAATGGACCTTTACCAATCAGGCCTTAAACCTACATGAAAAGTCAAGTACTATCAAATTTTATTTGCCATATGACAACTTTCTGAAGCTTTATTAAAATAACAGGCACCCGCTAGTAATATTAACCTTGCCATTCCCCCACATAAATATACAATTATTATTTCTAGTGGCCAACTAAAAAAGCAAGGATTTGAACTATGCTGTAAAAGCCAAGAACACTTATTACAGAGCTTTCCAAAGATCTCCCCATTGTGGATCAGAGGGATGCAAAGCAAGAGGGCAAAAAACTATGGTGTTTACAAAATCTTTCTGAATTAATTGTTTCCTATTCAAATTGACATGTGCTTCTCATGGTAAGGTTTAAGTTTCACTGCTGTCAGACTAATCTTCCACTGAGATGTAAACTCTCAGATGAGGTTGGGTGGGTAAAACTTGCCAAGAAAAAAACAAATCTTAAATTTTCTTGGCAGATTCAGCCTTTTTCTATTAATGTTGAGATTATTTCTTCAACTATTTTGTTGCAAATATTTATGACTCCATATGGAGCAACAGATGTTGAAGGGAAGGCATGGCAGAAAAGACTTCTTTTTCAGCTACTTGTTGTCATACTGTAGGTGTTTTTAAGTGCCTCTTTGCTCAGTGCCCTGTCCTCTCACATTCTGTAAGAATGTCAGTTTACATAATTAGTATAATAACTTCAGACCCTATCTATACACAGAGGGGAGTAGTACAACAGGGGGTAAAGATCAGGGAGGATGGGGGACAACATGCATCGTTCCCTCAACCCTGATGGAAAATCTGCTCAGAAATTAATATAGTGCAAAGCTATATTAGCTCCTTAGTGGAAACTGTCTCCCCTCCCCCAATGCCTTTAAGAGATGTTCTAGGGGCTACAGCCAGTGGTGGAAGCCATACCAGGAGCCATGCTGACAGGGAACCAAAGCAGGCCAAAAGGCAACACGGATCATCCAGGGGACATAAGTGTTTTAGACTTTGAATTCTCTCAGAGGAGTTGCCTGCTGTGGTGTAATAAGAAGGTTCTAAGAAAATGTCAGGATAAAATTTAAAACAATTCCCTTTCCCCACCCCAAACCAAAAGAGGCAGTGATCTGGCTATTTATTAACATCTCATTCACTCTAATAATAATAATAATTAATAATAATGCTGTAAAAGCCATTTGGCTGTTTACCACATATAAACAACATATTTTTGCATAGGTTTTCCATTTTCCCACCATATTCTTTTTCTTTAGCCCTTTCTTCCATAGTATCTATGGCAACAATGTTTTCAAACAGAAGCAAGGCTGCAATATTTTAGGTAATGCAGCAGTAACCTTTTAAGAGTAACAAGACTTCAATAATTTAAAATTAAAAATCAAATTGGGAAAATTTCATTATTTTTCTTATTTATAAAACCAAATCTACTGTATAGATTCTTCCTGATCCCCATGACAGCCACGGCTTAATTTTAACCGAACATTGTATATATGGTTACACTTCTACTTGGCACCCACACAGCTTCATCTGAAATGTTGGGGATTTGGACACAACTAGCTAAATAAATGCATCACAAGTTGTCTGCTGAGCCAAGTGTCCATACAAATCCCAGATTTGTATGCATGTGTGGTTGTGTGCTGAAAATAGTCCTACATTGGCTCCCATGAAGTCTATGCTACTAAACTCTGTTAAAAACAGCCTGGAATCAAGACACTTGATATCTTCCAGGGTTCAGAAGTAATCCAATCTGCCATAGGGAAATCTAACATTGTGACATTTTCTTGTAGAAAAGAATAAGGAACATCATTCCTCCACATCAACATGTGGAGACTGGATATGTCTACACAGCCCAGGTCGCCAGACTCAGTGAAACTCGCAGGTTGAGCTCTGAAGCATAGGGAGGGGGTGGACTTCAGCACCCAAGCTCCAGTCCATGTTGCAACTTTAAAGTACAGTAACTTCTCACTTAACATTGTCCCGGTTAATGTTGTACATCGCTGATCTATTAAGGAACAAACTCCTTTAAAGTTACACAATGCTCCCTTATAACGTTGTCATTTGGCAGCTGCCTGCTTTGTCCACTGCTTGCAGGATTCTCTGGAAAAGCAACCTCTCCTTGTGGGGATTAGAGCCAGGGGAGGGGGGGCAACAGCCCCTCCATCAGCTCCCCTAAATTCCCTGTAAGGTATGTGGCTCGGCAGCTGCCCAGCAGCAGTTCAGCTGTCCCTCCCCCACTGCTGTGCTGCTCCTGACCTGCCCTCTGCCTTGGAGCTGCTCCAGGGAGCTTCCTGCTCCCTGGGGGAGGAGGGGAGAGGTGTGCTGATATCAGGATGTCCCCCTGATCCTGCCCCCCACTCTGTAGCCCCTCTCCACAAAACACAGGAGGGAGACAGGGCCCAGGGACAGAAAGGAGGGAGCTTGCTGGAAGCTGTTGCTTCCTGTCTGATCTGCTTAAAAGGGCAATGTACTTGAAGTGGGGGTCAGCATTCTCAAAGGGGCAATGCACGTCTCTCTCACACTCATGTACACACCCACCGGCACTTTGGGAAGTTAGCACCTGTGCAGACATGCATGTGCTGTCAGGAGGAGGAAGTGGTGCACTCCAGCTGGATAGCGTAGGCTCATGTTTGGTTTTTGCATGGAAGTGTTTGCAGCCACTGCACTGCATCTATTGTTTCCTCCCTCCTGCTTCAGTCCATGCTGCCTTGTAGAGTGTGAGGCTACATTAACAGTATATTAACCATTGAGGGCTCAGCTGAGTGCTAGTTCATCATTTAGCAGCAAGGCACTCCTTGGGAAATATTCCACCACCTCAACCAAGCTTCACAGTCATTGATTGTTGTGTACAATATTAAACTGTTTGTTTTAAATTGTTTAAAACTTATACTGTATATCACTGTTTCCCAAACTTGGGACACTGCTTGTGTAGGGAAAGCCCCTGGCGGTCCAGGCCAGTCTGTTTACCTGCCACATCTGCAGGTCCGGCTGACTGTGGCTCCCACTGGCCATGGTTCGCTGCTCCAGGCCAATGGGAGCTGCTGGAAGCGGTGCAGGCTGAGGGACATACTGGCCGCAGCTTCCAGTAGCTCCCACTGGCCTGGAGCAGCAAAACACGGCCAGTGGGAGCCGCGATCGGCCGGACCTGCAGACGTGGCAGGTAAACAAACCGGCCAGCTCCACAGGGGCTTTCCCTAAACAAGCGGCGTCCCAAGTTTGGGAGACACTGCTGTATATGTATATAATGTCTTTTGTCTGGTGAAAAATTCCCTAGAACCTAACCCCCCAATTTACATTAATTCTTATGGGGAAATTGGATTTGCTTAACATTGTTTTGCATAAAGTCACATTTTTCAGGAACATAACTACAACATTAAGTGAGGAGTTACTGTACTGTCTACACCACTATTTTTACAGCAGTGTAACCACCAGTTGGTGCCTCAAGGTGCAACCAGAATATAACTAATAAACAGTAATCACAAGCCTTTAAAAAAAAATCCCTTCTAGGTAACAAGTGCAAGCATTATTTGTGATAGATTTATTTTATATATAAACACTTTACATTAGATGGTTTATGATAACACACTTGATATCTCATCTCTTAAAATGGCACCTTACTACTATATTTATTATTATTGTTAAGTTCTATTTTTAATGTAGGCACAAACAGTTAAACTTTCAGAATCCTTCAAAATATCTGAAGCAGTCTGAAGACTGCATTTTCTACTCCTGGGTAATTATTTGTTTTGTTAAGGTTTATTTTACAACTGTATGAAATAGGTTATAAAGAACAATTCTGCTATTATGTTCTCCGCTTCTTAGGCTTAATAAATATTATATCCCACACCATACATTAAAGCCAAGCAGTGGAGAAAATAAGAGTGGTAGTAATCTCCTCCACTGATGTAAAATACCCTTAATAAAATAGGGGTATATAACAGTCAGGAACAAATTACTCAGGTCTGCTTTAATAAAATAGTATCCTTAAAGCAGTATTATTCTTAAGGTACTGACATTCCCATTGGTGCTGCAACTGTGTCCTTTCAAAGCAGTATAACCTGTTAAGATAGCAAGATATCTTTTTGCAATAGAGTGTTTGTGTCCAAGCAGATAGAAGGTTTGTAGAGAATGCATCCAGGGAGCCATAAAACTGGTGGGGAAACATATTTCTCTGTGGTATTTTAGTACTTTGAAAAATTCAATCACGGGGAAAAAATGTTTTGCTGTAAACATCTGAAGAGCCTTATAAAAGCAATGGCTTCCCACAGCACCTGCTTAAATAATTTTAAGAGATGGAATATGTCTTTGCTTATCTTCTAAAACTCATAGAGAGCTTCTATTAATTTCCCTGGTGCTGTCAGGCCAGGGCATTTTTAATCAGGAAATAATTATTAGTGGAAATAGAGGGAAATTCACCAGCATGATTATTACATTTTTAAAATCAAGCAAGTCTCAAAAGTGATCACTAGAAAATCCTTTACAATATGATTTGGACTCTACTTTTGGCTTTATTTAGAAGTGTACATACACATAGTAAGAATGATCTCTCCAGTTTCCTTGCCATAACGCACGGAAGGAATTCTAAACATGGCCAAAAAGGAGAATAGCATTCTGTTACTATATTTCAGCATTTTAATATACTCTATCTTAGTCACGCATTGGATTTACATACACACACAGACATGAAACTTGAGGCATTATTTCCTTCTGAATTTACCTGCTATCATCTTTAATACGTCAAGTAGAGATGCTATGTCACAGACACTGCCCATAGCATACCTGACATAGAAAGGCCTCTGGCTGCAACCTTATTAAAAGTTTACATTTTATTAAACTTCAGAGTAAAACTTATATTGCCTACCAGCTCCTCAATCCCTACAGGCTCTTTATCTGCTGTAGACTACTAAGGCCTATGGGAATCTAGTCATCTGGACCCTAACACTGTAAGTATCCAACCTGGGCTTTTTCCTGGGAGGAGGCTCTCATTCACCTATTGTGGGCAACTTATGCTAGTGCCTGGTTACAATTATACTTTAATCACAGTGGAGATCAGTGAAATTTCCAATTTATTTTTATAAAGAAATGTGTGACTCACTTTGTACTGTTACTCACCAGGTAATAAAGGTGGCAAAGGGTTAACTTCTTTCTTGAAATAAGAGGAGAAATTCAATAACTGATAGTCACTTAGTTACTGATAGCCCATTCATACTAACATCACTAGGAGGTAATTACTGCAAATCTCTAAACAGTTAAACAAATTTGCAGAAGTACCACTCCGGGGAAAGTTGCATATACAGGTTTTGACCAGGTTCAAGAGATGCAGCAGACAAAGGACCAGGAACTGTATAAAGTGGGCAGCCTGCTATAGAGGAGGGGTCATCCTCATTGGATCCAAGAACTCATATGAGACTTTAACCAAGAGCAACAAATCCTGCTGGAATGGTTTGAAGGACTTCAAAACCTACCAGGGTTTCCATGTGGAAGACTGATGACAGCTGGTAAAACAGGCAGGCATATAGGGTTACTGTCTTCAAGATTTGTTTTCTCTGTAATGCTTTTGTTCTCAATAAATACTTCGCTTTGTGAAGGGTGGCTGGTCACTGGCTAACCCTCTCACAGCCCATGGAGACAGCAGGACAAAAATTGCTGAGCTAAACTCAGACTAGCTAAAGTGATCACAGTGAGCTACAGGAGGCATTTACCACCTAATTCCTAATCTGGAAAGAGAGCAATAAAGTTACTGCTGGGAGAAATGTGACAGCTCCAGGCATGAAAGGGGGGGGGGAAAGGGATGCAGTCAAGGAGGCCACAAAGGAGTCAGAGGTGCAGTTATTCCAGAACTGTGACAGCCCCTCCCTCCTCAATTAAACAATGCTTGAATTTGGATTAATACTAAACCATAGGCTGTCCTACCATGAGGCTGCCCAATTCCTAAAGCTTTGACATTAAATCTCAGTAACAGGATGACTAGTGGGCTCAAATATGTCAGCACTACAACAGCTTCCAGTTACTAAGAGCTTCCTATGATTATAACAGTCAGGGCAGAACTCTCTCACCAAACAATCCTCACATGATACTCCAGAGAAAGGCAAACTCTTCCTAACTCTCAGCTAATGTGCCAAAATAGAAAACTCCTTACTGACCCAAGTGGTGGATGGGATCAGTGGTTTTATTGATATGTGAATGTGAGCAAGAGTCAAATGTTCAAAACTTACTGCTTTACAATCCAGTAACTACTCAAGCTACTGTTTCCCAACTCATTCCATGCTCTTCAAGGTTAGCACCTACCAGAGACCAAACAGAGTGAGAGAAGGAGAGCAGAAAGAAAAACCTGAGCAGGAAGAAAGTACATCTCCCCTTCCCCCCCATACACACACCCTGACCTCTATCTGCTATATCCACAGGTGAAATAGTCAGGATGGGTTTAGCCATGGGGAAGGAGGAGCCTACCTACTTCCTCCTGGCATCACCCTGGTAGGGTCATTGTAAACACTGTATACCACAGTGAAGGGCAAGTATACAACTTTTCATCTGAATATGTCATTGGCATGATTCCCTGTACATCAAAAAGTGTATCAGATGCAACATCCCTTAACTAATAACAAATTAAAAGATATTTTACAGGCTAATAGCTAAGATCAAGGATCCTAGACTTTTCCTGTGACATTTGATGGCCTAAACAATTAAGAGTGCAGGGAGCTGAATTTCTAGGGGTTGATCAAAACAATGTTTATTAAGTTTCAGAACAAAAGTTAGTTACCTAGTAGGCCCTGACTCCCTACTGTCTCTGTGGGCCCTAAAGGCCCATATGAGCCTCTGTGTCCAATTAGCTATACCCTGCAAGCCAACATGAGGAAAAACAGACTCTTCTTTCTGTGGGATGCTTATGCTAATGTTTGGCAGTAAAGCTCAGCCCCATATGTAAATTCTGTTAATAATATGCCAACATCTGCTGCATGCAAAACACAAACACCTGAGCTCTGGTCTTGAGAGGTAAATGAAGGATGAATAGTATTAACTATTTTGTTCAAACACATTTATAATGATGAAATGCTCACATATCTTCCATCACTGGTTTGGTGTTGCTTTTTAAACAGCTATAGCAGGGGTCGGCAACATTTGGCCAGCGGCTCGTCAGGGTAAGTACCCTGGTGGGCCGGGCCAGTTTATTTACCTGCTGACGCGGCAGGTTTGGCCAATCATGGCCCCCACTTGCCGCGGTTCGCCGTTCAGGGCCAATGGGAAGCGGCATGGGCGAGGGATGTGCTGGCCACGGCTTCCTGCCGCCCCCATTTGCCCAGGACAGTGAACCGCGGCCAGTGGGTTCCATGATCGGCCGAACCTGCCGCGTCAGCAGGTAAATAAATTGGCCCAGCCCACTAGGGTGCCAAACATTGTCGACCTCTGAGCTATATAATAGGGGAGTTTAGTGGCATCTGACTTTTGCTAATCTCTTTCAAGTTTCATGAACTATTTTCCCATTAAATTATTTTTCAAGGGAAGTTAAAAAAACACGAGACATTTCTTACCAAATGGAAACCTTTACATTCTTGTTTAAAATTAGTTCTTGCCTCGATTCTAAGACTGACAGGGAAATATAGTTTAAAAAAAATAACTACTCATGCAGACAGACATGCATCATTCAAAAATACAGAAATTGTGGCACACTGATGCAAGTGATCCTTTAGTGGGACATTTCCCCGGTAAGATGGGGAGTATGTTGTTATCTCAAGTAATATTGTTTGATGTTTGTAATCTGTATTAGTTTTTCTGTTTGGTGGATAAATGCAAACAGCCATTTAATTTTGAGGGTTTTTTTAACACTACTACTATTCATGGGTCTTAATAACCAATCCTTTGTAAACTGACTTGCTCATTTCAGAAGTATTATATTCCCCTGCTTTCACACTGCACACCACTCAAGTGAATGGCTGACAGATCCGTTCATGTCAGTGCAGGAAAATGAAGCTTAATGAATCCCACCCAATAGTAGCACACTGTATCCATGTGTATGCCATCTTACAGTTTCCTCTGTAAAATTGAAGCGTTTGCTCAGAAATTTCTCTCTTGAAAGGACCTTTTATTTTATTTTTTGTAATGTTTAACTGCCTTTTTCTGCTCTTGTCTCCCTTCAGTATTGCTCAGATGGCAATCTTATTTCTTGTGCAAACTCATTTGGATGATACAGGATGGGCTACAGCTGTGTGTTGCTATTTAGAGTGTAAAATATGTCACACAGTTAATATAATAATAATCTATGAGATAGGTGTCTCTCCATATAACTGGAAGGGACCCCTAAAGGTCACCGAGTCCAGCCCCCTGCCTTCACTACCAGGACCAAGTACTGATTTTTGCCCCAGATCCCCAAGTGGCCCCCTCAAGGATTAAACTCACAACCCTGGGTTTAGCAGGCCAACGCTCAAACCACTGAGCAAACACAACAAAACGTAACTTTTTAACTGAAGATTATTAACAAGGCAGGGCTGTTTTCTCTAAACTGAAAGTAGTATTTGAAATCAGCATCATCAGGTTTTTTTAAATTCTGAAACGTCTTGAGGCGGTCCACATTGCCTCTTGAGTGCCAATGGTTTTACAAAGGTTGTTGCAACCCAGCGTAACAAAAAGTAGCTGTGAAGCTTGTGCAAACATGCAAGTCAGTAGTCACTCAGTCCCCAAGCAATCATTAAGTACCGGATCAGAAAGTTTATCAATCTTGATTATTACCTGTAAATGAGTTTTTAAATATTTGTTACAAAAAATGGAAAAAAAAAAATCAGGGGCCACTCACTGTTCAGATTAATGAAGTAGCATGTAACCTCTCAAACGCCTGTTTTCAAACAACACAAAAAGTTCTTAATTTCATGACCTATCTTGTTTGGGTTAATATGCTTTAATAAAAACTACTGACTGAGACTGCAAGTTTTACTATTTCTGACACAATTTCCCATCCAAATTGATCACTCAGTCTGGAGCTAAAAGAATTAAGGAACTCTTCCTATAATTTACCTGCACTGATAAATATTTGACCCTTTGCCCAAATAAAACCTTTCAAAAATAAGACTGTCCATAAAAACTAATGTGGGGAAAAAAAAATAAAGGAAGCAGCAATCAAAATCATTTTGGGTTCAAGCTAATTATCTGCTGCATGGGTGCTAAGGATTGGATTTTAGGCACTCAGCACCTTACAAGACACAAATAATATAAATGATTAAACTGGAATCAAGTCCATGGGGACAAACTGTGCTCACCTTATTTGTATGAGAAAGTCCCATTGATTTCATTAGGTCAGTTGTACCTAAGGGTACGTCTACATGAATATAAAAGACTCACGACACAGCCACGGCGGACCCAGGTCAGCTGACACAAGTTTGCAGGGTTGGGCTATGGAGCTAAAAATTGTGGTGTAGACATTTGGGCTCGGGCTGGAGCTGAGCTCTCAGACCCTCCACCCGCACAGGCTCCCAGAGCTCGGATTCCCGCCTGAGCCTAAATATCTACACAACAATCTTTCAGTCCTGGAGCCCGAGTTCCGCAAACCAAGTCAGCTTACCCAAGTCAGCCATGGGTTTTTATCCCGAGGTAGATAGTGACACTACTGGAATTACTCGTGTGAAAAATGCCTAGTGCAGGTAACTAGATTTCATTCTCAAAAAAAAAAAATCTATATTGTTTCTGAAATGTAGGCAATAGGAACTGATAATCTCTATTAAGTGGCAGTATGAAGAACCCTCATTAGCTTGAAGTACATGGATTATCAGTCAAAAAAGAAATAAGCATAGAGCAGATGAAAATGGCAAACTGCTATAATTACAAATAATGTTATGTGCATGACTGTGTCTCAAGAACTGTTATGGGATACTTGTAGAAACAAATTAATTTATACTCACAGTCTAAAATAACATGGTCCATTACAATTTGGTACTTTGGAGCAGAAATGTCACTTATGTCTCACATTGTTTCTGGTCTATCCAGTGAATCAATATTTATTTTGCTTTTTTAAAAGTGCAAATTTTTGCTTGCAAGCACCAAAAATTTATATTGTATAAAACTCAAGTTCTACTTCAAATTCTTTCCCCTAAAATGCATAGTTGATATAAATTGGATGTTTATTACTCGCTTTGTATGAACAATTGCCTTTTTTCCCCAGGTACATTTGTCAAAAGTTATATAAAAAAAATGAGCCAAATTCTCCTCTTAATTACATCTATTCAGGTCCACGGAACTCAGTGAATTTGCACCAGAATAACTAAGAGAAAAATTCAGCTCACTATTCCAAATATAGCTGAAAACACGTATTACTTTATCTTTAATCCTTTCTCAGCTATTCATCAGGCAAGAAATAGCAGATATGCTGGTAGGCAGTCAGGACCAGAGATAGGAACAGAAATAATGGATATGCTACATCCGCTCAGTTAGTTGGGGTCAAATTCTGCATTCAGTGTATATGCACAGTTCCCACTGAAGATTAGTGCAGAGGTTTCCACTGACTTTCCTGGGCAAAAAAACTGGTTGCATTTTCTTTAATGGAAGTTGTGTGCACTAACTTTCCCATGAATAATCTGTTTACAAATATATTACATGTATTCAAAAACACACAAAGAAGAGTCCAGTAGAATGTCTTAAAGTTATCCTAGCTATGGGGAAACTCTATTCAGAATGGAAGACAAATTGTCTTGATGCACTACACTGTGTGAACTGAAGTTCTGGTTATAGGAGACCACTGCTTACGGTGAAGTTGCATTACATTAGGGGTTTACTGCATTTTGATTTATTATGTCTTTCTCAACAGAACTCACATGAAAAATCATTCAGCTCAAAGACTGCAATATGCAACTCCAGCTAGGAACAAGGTTGAGTGTCCCTTGTCTGTCATTCCCCAAGAAATTATAGTTTACAGCTTGTTAGTTGGAAAATGCTACGTTTAAAATTTAAACCAACGTTTTTAGAAATATCATATATTGTCTTTATTGCTGAAATAACAACCCCCACCCCAAAATATAATAGCAAGTAATGTGCACATTGCCCTTGGCAGCACCATTAAACTGGGCAGTGAACTACTTCAAATAGCTGAGAATGTTAAACATTAGTTATGCCTTAAGTAGGTTGATTTTAACAGCCAAATGTGCTCTGTAGTCTATTTGAGCATTAAAAGCACCTTTCAAACTTCATTTTACAGAAATGTTAATGACCAGAACAAACTACTGAAGGCAAAAAAAAAAAAAAAAAAAAGTAATTATTTCAACAGATGAAAGGAAACAGTAAATTAAAGCTTCTGGTTTAAGAGGAGTGCACTAACATATCTGTTTTAAGGAAATGTCATTAGCTGAAGGCACCGTGGAGATGTTAATCTTTTCATGTTTTTCTCTTTTCTCTTTTAAACATGAGACTGGGGTGTAAGAAAGAGCTTTAAATCTTTAGTCAACATGTGATAAGCCTCAGAAATACTTTACTGAAAAAACAACAACGTAATGGTTTCTAAATGTCTAGTTTACAAGGTGTTGTCTATTATGATGACACCTAAGAAGACATTACAATACTGTGACTTACTGAGACCAAAAATAAAATATGTGGGCTTCTTTTAAGTTTATCAGATGACTGGAAAATAAAATAGAAAATTATACAACTTGGAGGAAAGGTAAGCTGTATCAGAAGTGAAATACTTTAATGTGTTTTGATCTGGTGACTTCTATACAAATGCAGTGTGAGAGAGAAGAATGAAAGGGGGGGGAGGAGTCTAAAGTAGTGATTACTTTTGCTACCAATGGGTGTCTCTGTAAATATTTTTTTTTAAATGTTAAGTGGGGAAGGCAAGAGACTAAGACATTAGAAATATGGAAATTTAACTAATGCTATTTCAGTTCATTAGAAATTGTTACCATGAGAAAATCTTTTCAAATGAAGAATATTAAACTCTTTGTAAACATGAAATACATTTAGGAATCTGCTTAGAAAATTTTGTCTTTGGCTTCCAAGAAACATTGATTCCCAGAAGAATTTCAGACACATATTTAAAGAATTTTTAAAATAAAATTGAGATTCTGATTTTTGTGTAGAGGACGCAAATATTGCTCATTATTAAGAAATACTTTGATATGAATGAGGTTTTGAAAATAATTTCCTTTCTTTATACTTCGCCGCATAGGCTTTCTCAAATTAGCCATTGATCCATTTCAGATCTTTAAATGGGTAATTTCTCTCATATGTTTGTGAGTGCAACCAGGTGTCCATGCAAACTTTATTGGTGCAATTTGGGAGACTGTTTTGAAAATTTGGCTCAAATGTCAGGGCAGATTCAGGGAATGTGGCTCACTGTGTGGGGGAAGGGGGAAATCCCAATTAATTAACAGAAATTGGCAAATGTTTTTTGTTAATCATTTTACACTGATTACACTTGTTTAATCTTGTCTTTCAAGCCATTCTTTTTTTTTTTTCATATTAAAGCTCGCTAAGATATTTGGGTAGATAAAGTGGTGATAGTGTATTTTATATACACACATAAATAGACATACACACACACACACCTCTGAATATGTCAGAGGTAAGGAAAAAAACTGGATTTGAAGGTAAGCCTGGAGTAGGTGAAGAGTCAGAGGAGGGAAAGTCTGAGGGTAGGAGAAAAGTTTTGGGAGGGACCTGGTCATTTCCATGCTCTGCAGATTTTGATATGGAAACTGACAAAACCTGGTTCATAGTTACATTTTAACGACATTAGTAATGTTTTGGTCATTTCAGATTTTTTTTTTGAACAGATGAACATAAAAAGTATGTCAAATTAAAAAAAAAGGAATCAATAGGAAAAAACAGTAGGAATAAATTATCTGTAATAAACCAAAACATCTGGACAACATCTTTTGAATATCAAGTTAATTTAGTTTAATTTTGATTAATATTGTATTTGTATGTATATTTAAAACAAACGCCTTCACTCTCCTGAAGAATACTGCAATATGCATGAGAGCATGCTGGAAATACAGGCTCATACAGTAACTGAAACAATGACAACGCCCCTCAATGGTATTGGCACTAACACCCTAATTGAACATGCTTGAGCCAGCATTACTGAAGTTATGTAAGTTTTGAGATTCATTCCAGTGGGACCAGAATCAGACCTTGACTCTTAGGCTCTGTCCACACGATGCACCTTTTAGTGACACAGTTGTGCTGCTAAAAGGTGCGCAGTGTAGCCGCTCTTCCCGACGACACAAAAAATTCCACCCCCAACGATCGATGGTTGCTTTGTCGGCAGGAAAGCTCTCCCACCGACAAAGTGACATTCACATCAGTGCTTTTTGTCAGTAAAACTTTTGTTGTTCGGGGGGTACTTTTTTCACACCCCTGAACAACAAAAGTTTTACTGACGAAAGTCCAGTGTAGAAAAAGCCTTAGTAAAATCTGCTATGATGCTTGCAAAAGCTTGAAAGGAAAGACTTTTCTGTTGAGGAATAGAATCATAATTTGGTATTGACCTGTGATAACTACCAGACCACATAAGCTTTCAAATGATAAGTCCTAGTGTCACTAATACAATTTGGTCATATTGCTCCTATGAAAACATCTGTATCAAATATTTCAGTAAGTGACTTTTGTAAGCCAAGAGCCTAAAATCATAAGTTTTAGCTGCACCCAGCAAGGTATACTTATTTAAAACTAAATGTGAAATTCACTCTTCCACAAAAGAAGCAGTGTCATGAGAAAACTTAGGCTTTAAGTTTTGTAAACGCTGCATTTTCAATATTAGAGTGTCAGTCTTCATTCACTCTCTGACAAGGTTGTCAATCAAACAACAATCTAGTTTTGTAAGACTTTAACCAAAGATCAGAGCAATGATACTGCTGAGTTCACATTATCTTCCCAAAGATAACTACTTGAACACTTTCATAGTGCTGCATCAATATTACTTTTGCACCATTCTTTCCAAGTAAATAAAATACTACAAAGTTTGGCAGTCCTTCTGGGTTCCAGTTTCAGCTCTGATATAAACTGATACCCCCCAACACACTCCCTCCCCCCCAGTTGCTAGCTGTGAATAGCAGGACTTGCATTCAGCTAAACTTATGTCAATTAAAAAGAAAATGAAGCATGCTCACTGCCTCTTTGAAATATACTGAATGTCTTTTATTCAATAACAATAGTTAGGCAATAAAAAGAAGAGAGAGCAAAATGTGGTATATCATCGTTTTGCTTCTGACTTTAGCCCAATGGCAAATGAAAGGCATCCAAAATCAATTTCAAGAAGCTAATAAATTCAGTCTGTAAAAGCAATGAAACTATAACTTTTGCAACCTCATCATCAAGCTGATTTGTAAGCAAAGCTGGGCCCAATTCCTGAACATTATGTCACCTACATTTTCAGTTTCAAGCAGGTAATATAACATTTCTACATGGCTTATATTCAGAGGCTAAACATGTTTATATCTTCTTTCCCCAAACATATGTCCTGGTAATATCATCATAAAAATCTAAATGTTCTATGTATAGGAAATAATCATGTCGATCACTATCAGTTATTTCTTCAAGTGATAGAAAAGAAAGGTGAAGCCTCATGTCTGAAGCCAAATGATTGAGTGTTCTGCACAAACTCTCCATGTCTTCTAAACAGACCATTTAATGGGAACTGGGATTTTAGTTCTATTTTGTTTTTTAACTGAGTGAAAAGCTCACCTGCCACGCACAGTCTCAAAGAATAGCACTTTCTAAAGGAGAAATTAATATAGGTTAAATTACAATTTAATTAGAGATTATCCTGTGAGGTGCTGAGTATACTCAATTTCCAGATGTATAGATTCTGATCTTAGTTACACAGGAGTAAACCTGGAGGAACTCCATTTACTTCAAACATTTATTTCAGATTTACAAGAGTTCACCTAAGAATATAATTTATCCCACGGACTGTAGTATGCATTGCTAGTGCTTTTCACTTCTCTTCTGTGTAGCACGTTCCAGAATCAAATCCTAAATCCACATAGCTACCCAAAGAATTCAAAAGGCTGTCTGTTATTGGTACCAGTTTTTGCCTTTAAAATAAGAAGAATCATTCTTAAAGATGATTAACAAAGAGAAAAAATGTACCTGTAACCTTTTTTTTCTACTTTATGCAGGGGTGGCTGGCCAGATGGGGCTAAGCCCAACCAATTAGGTCCCACCTGTGTAGCCTGGCTGATGTCCCACAGGTGCACCACCTACCACTTTGAACTAGTGAGGCTAGAACTTTTCCGTCCCTGGGAGGCTGCAGTATATTTGGCTTTTCATCTAAGGCCTAGTCTACACTGGGGGGGGAGAGGTGTCGATGTAATAGCGATGTAATAGCGTAGCTGAAGTTGACGTTTCTTATTTTGACTTACCTCCCGTCCTCACAGTGTGGGATCAACAGCCACGGCTCCCCCATCAACTCCGCTACCGCCGCTCGCCCTGGTGGAGGTCCGGAGTCGACGGGAGTGCGTTCGGGGATCGATATATCCTGTCTAGATGAGACGTGATATATCGATCCCCGGTGGATAGTCTGGACGTACCCACAGTCTGCAGGTGCAGAAGGAGGAGCCACACACTAGGGGATAAAGTTTTCTGTATGGATAGTTCAATTTTTCCCCACAGAGGGAAACTATGGGGCAGCCTACATATATACTCTGTAGCCTGCATTCCAGAGACTGAAAGCAAGAGACAAAGAAGGCAAGCAGAACAGGCAAAGAGAGCTGTATTTAGCTTCTGTGTGTTGATTTCAGACACGCACATGGTCCATGCTACCTCTGCTACTATATTTTCAGACCCAGCTACAAGTAGGGATAATAAAAGATGAACCACACTAATGTACATTATTTGGGAGAATTACCTCCTGTAGCTGCAGTTTTTCTTCGGTTTGCTCATTTAAAACTATATATACACAGTATGTGCACATAGATTTCTGAGCCTGGAGAGTTGCGTGTGTGCACATGGACTCATTTTAAGCCTGAGAGAGAGAGATTTGGTAGAAGCTGCAGAGAGATTGGGGAGGGGGCCAGATTCTCAGGCTGAGGGGGAAGAGAGAGTTTTTACACAGATGGGAATTGGGCTGTGGGGCGCTGAGAGGACCTGAGACAGGGAGTTTCTGAGACAGGAGGGAAAGGGAGTTAGGCTGGCAAGGTGGGAAAGTCAAGACCAATGAGGGTGTGGGCAAACAGGTAGCATGTGGAAGTTTGTAGGAGGTGGAAATTGTAGGGTACCATTACATTTGAAGGGGAGAAACTGGGACTACCTGAGAACTATAAAGGATTCACATACACAATGATAAATACTGGTTTTTGCCATCCTGCTTTTTCTGTAAAAGTGTCCTACTTTTTTCCATTTTGGACTGTGGTACTGGAACGAGAGCTGGTAGCACCTCCCGGCTTGAAGCAGTAATAACAAACGCGAAATACATGGTTTCCATCATCAGCACCCCACTATAAAAATTGTTCCAGCACCCGTGATTCTGGAAGAGGGAGGGTTTGGGAAAGGATGACCTCATACTTTCCACTTCCTCATCAGCCCACCTTATCCCTCAGCAAAACATCCCCTTCATCTGATCATCATGTCCCAGTTCTTAACGTTGAAAATATGATCTATCTGGTGTCTGTCTTTATGGGTTACAGACAAGAATTACATTTTAAAATATTTTCATGCTTGATTTTTACATTCAGCATATCAGGTCTAGTTTACTATGCTATTTCTCTAGGACTCTACTGATCAATAGAAAATGAGGGGCATTACAAGAGACAAGTGACTGAAGTCTGAGCATGTGAGAGGTGAATACTGTTATTTGTTGTTAACATCTATTCATCTCAAACCCCTTATAAACAAGGGAGAGAAAAGCTTTCTTTGCTGAAGTCTGAAACACTCTGTTCCTTCAACTGAGCATGGCGAAACCACCTATGCCAATTCTCTACTCTTTCAAATTCAAGGAATCCTCTAGCAAAACTAGGGAATTCAAAATCCAAGAATTGATATTCCTGATATATATCTGTGGTTAAAAACAAGCAGAAAAATACCTTTCAGTTCTTCTTTAGAAGCAAAATAGGGCAGAAGAGCTTTTTGGTGTATCCTTTTGTAGGTCATTTTTAAAATAACAAAATGTTCAAGTTAATGCATAATGGATTCACTCTGACTTTCTGTACCATGCTTTCATGCTTGTGTCTTTATTTCCCAAGGATCCACTGCTTAGTTGAATGAGTGCATTGCCTGCACTGTATTTAGTAGAAAACTAAATTCTGATCACACATTGGCACGTGGCCAGGGTTTAACCAGCTGTGTGTATGAACAAGAGTTTCCAATACAAGCAACAAGAGTCTTCCTTTTGATAAGGAAAAGCAAAAGCTACACTACTAAATACATACACCACTCAGCAACAAAGGCCACTGTAGAAGCAAATCCTGCCCTAGCTTTTGTGGCTACAGAGATGTCTCCAGAAGTAGAACCTATGCAGCTTAAATGTGCATGGGTAGGGGCAGGATTCTGGGGACATAGAGGTGGTCTGCTGGGTTGTGAAACTCAGCTGTGTTAGGGCCTCCTGCACACTACAGAGATCCTCCTCTTTCCCCTGCTACACTCCCCAAAGCATTTCTTGGCTCCACAAACCCCACATGGGGCAGAGCAGCATACAGCCTGGTACTCATGTTGCCCAGATTTCAGACCTAAATATACAGTAAACTGGAGCATGTGTTGTCCACCACCAGCTAATATTTTTAAGGGTGATAAACTTTGCCTAAACTAGGTATTAACCTGTTTTTAAACAGCACTTCATTGAAACATGTCTGCTAACATGTTTTTTAAACAGTTTTTTCCTACTTTAGACAAGGACTATGGGACTGGTCCAATAAGGTGCTGCCCCCTTTGTTTAGCTCTCACCAAATATGTCTACACTGCTATTAAAAACCCGCAACTGGCCTGTGCCAGTTGACTCAGGTTCACGGGGCTCGGGCTCAGGGGCTGTTTATAATTGCAGTGTAGATGTTGGGGCTCAGGCTGGCTCAAGGAAACTGCAAGGTGGGAGGGTCCCAGAGCTCAGGCTACAGCCCAAGCCCAAATGTCTATGTCACAACTAAATAGCCCCTTACCCTGCGAGCCTAAATCAGCTGGCACAGGCCAGCTGTGGGTGTCTAATTGCAGTATAGACATACCCACCAGGTGCTTAAACTTCTAGGTGAGTACACACTGACTGTTTATAACTTAGACATGAGATGGACATTTTATTGTTTTTCAAATAATTTTCATAAACCAACATTTGTACAATTATACAAAGTTTAAATCCGTTTAGATTTTTTTAATTATTAGTTGATAGATTTTCAGATTTATGTAAGCTGATAGCCCTGCAATTCCTTTAGATTTATGTAGTTAAAATTCATTTTTATTGCTTAGAAAATGTAAGGTTAAGTAGCTAAACTTTTCTGAATTTGCTTGCACCTGTGACTCAAATGCTATGCTGCAAAGGGTTATCTTAAATTCATCTCCTGGTGAGAGACTGGTGATAAATTCAATTTCAGACATTTATAAAGACAACATTTTATCATAACCTTGGGAAGACTAATAATATATTACTATATTAAAGTAATAATCCTAACTGGGCCTAAGTCTTCACTTAGTTTTGATAATTGTCTCTATTATTTATTCCTTGAAGGAGAATATTAAACACAGTAGAGTTTGCAAATTTCCACTAACGAACAAGAAAAGTTCATTGGAAGTACTGAATTTTATGAATTAGAAAGTAAGCAAATTAGATAGAAAACAAGTCACATGCATCAAAACCCATCATGTTTGTATATTTGACAATAGTTTATTTCCAATTATTTATGACAATTTGGGATAGGAGAATTAATTCTGCTTAGTTTTTATTCAAACTTGAACACTAATTGATTAGTTTATATTCCCCGTGCTGTGAACAAAAAGGGTGAAGAAAGAACCAGAGATTTAAAAAATTTGGTGAAAGAGCACTGAAAAATGAGGCTGAGAATGAAATAGGGTAAAATAAATGCAATGCGATTATGACAGTGAAAGACAAAATTTTATGAAAAAATAGATACTGAGTATTCATCACATACACTGCGGATACCACTTATACGAGCATTATATTTGGGGTGCTCATTCCACCCTTATACATAGCACAAGCTCTTTCTAGGCAAAAACATAGTTATTTTAATTGCATCACATTTGGGGTCAAAAAACTAGATCCCAATCCTCAGGTCTGGTGGAACTATGGTTGATACAGGACTCAAGGATACCCTGCAGCAACTGAGAGCTGGGTTTAGCCCTGAGCACCACTCAGAACATCCTCAGGGCTGCTTTAAATTATGCTGACTGGTAACAGCCCTCCAGTAGCAGTTTTGCTGGTCAAGGATTGTCAGAGCACAGAGTATTCCAGCCACACCCGCTATTGCTTCCAATTTGCCCCCTACCAAAGTTGCCAAGAGCAGGTGGTACAGAGCTGCTATGCTGTTTTCATGCCACCTGGGGACTCTCCTGGCTGTTCAAGCTCACAATCCAGCCCGTGAGGTGGGACAGAGCAGGGCAAGGATCTAGCTGTGAGACAAAAAAAAAATGTTTCACACACTAGTTTCATCATCAGTTCTCAAACCAAAATGTCTTTAGTGTGGTTCAAAAACCTCAAACTCCATGAGGCTTGGCCATCTCTAATGACAATATCTGATAGTAAACTAGTAAATGTTCTGCAGTACATTTTGTAATGGTAATGAAATCTGATTAATATGAGTCCTTATTACAGGTCAATATTATTAATTATTTGCAGAGAAGGTGGAAGAATATTGCTGGATTTTGAGTGTGCATTATAGGATGTGCAGATTAGCAATGTGCAAATTAGAGAGATACTATTGTATCTTTGAATCTACATCAATATTCACTCTGTTTCTTGATGTTTTCCAATAAGAACTTAAAAGAGGACCTTGAATACTTTTTTATTTATATTCCCTCTCCCCCCCTGCAGCCCACCCTGTGCCCTTCATTGCTGTCCTTGTGACATCTTTCTAAAACCAGAAAAAAAGGATGCTATTAAAAATGCCTTTGCTACAGTATGTGTTAGCAGTATTACAGGAAATAATTGCTGCTTCGGATTTCTAGCCAGTCAATTAACCCCCAATTCGCACCTCAAGTAGCAGAGCAGGCGCACAGTAGATAAAGGGTAGGGGTTCAAGCCTCAGTTAGGATGATATTTTTCCCTAATAATTTAATATGTTGGTCAATTAAGTCCCTTAACTCTGAATTAACTGTTACAGGAATTGTAGGAGCAACTTCTCATTCAAAGGTTATTTATGGTGTATTGTTGCTGGGCCTGAGTACTAGACTTATTCTCACTCAAATATTTTCAAAACTGCAGGTCAATTCTATTTAAAGCGGGGGGAAGAAGCATTCTCTCTTGGAACAGGAAAAGAAAATGTCTTTCTACCATACTTACTAAACCACAGGATACTTCTACATCTGCTGTAACTTCTGTGCCAAAGACAAGGTTACAGTTATGCAACAGATCTTTTACAAGTAAGTTAACTACTCCACCACGCACTCATATCACTTGTCATATTAAGAAGGATTTCAGCAGAGATCTTTAAAAGACTAAACTCATCTCCATCCTACTTAGCTTGTTTCACATATTGCTAGGCATAGCAGCTTAGAATATTAGCTTGCTTTCCATCTGCTAGTCACCTAGACACTATCCGTTTATGAAGTACTTTCTTGGTACTCATTTTCAGAGAATAAAGTCCTGGATTGCCTCATGGGAAGCAAAGGACATATGCTGATGCTCTACAGCTACTGAGTTGCTGCAGAGATGAATTTTTCTTGGACAGCATTCTGTTGAGTAGGTTCTGGAATCATATAAAACAGCCACTTGCAAAAAAAAGTAAAATGGTGAGTTCCTCGGCCAAATCAGTGATCTTTTTTCAACTAATTATTTTTTTCTTGCTCAGAATGAAAACAGTCTGTCTTTGAAAAAAATCTATCATTAAAAAAGAAAAGTATTGCAAAGTTTTTGAAACAACTATAACAGATGTCATAGTAGTTGAAAGTGCAATTAGAAAGCACAACGCCGCAGAAATAAAACTTCAAACAAAAGCGGAAAGAGCTCTTTGTGCACATCAATAATTTAGAATGATTTAAGAACTGTTTTATAGATGCAAGTAGAGCTCTTTCTGTCCATATATAATACACTTTCAATAAATTGAATGTGGTCTTTATAGGCAAACAAAAAGGGATACAGTCCTTTTAAATTATTTTTAGGATAATTGTTTCCTCAGCAAACATCATTATTTATCAGTTTTGAAAAGAAGCCAACTGCTAACAGTTGAAATGCACAAATTTTGGCACACAACATAGAAAATGGTAATCTCTCCCCTTTTCAAAAACAGTTTTGCATCTATTTTACACATTTGTCAAGTTCTTATCTCAAAGCCCATGTAGTGATACACAGTTCTATCAGAAATCATTATACTCCATTTCTAATCATTTCCCCATAGCTAATTTGGTAACATAGAAAAAGAAGCATTCATTGCTACCAGGTGTAGTTACCTTCTTGACTGCTTATGTAACACTATAAGGACTCCAGGGATTTGGGTGGAAAAGGTTTAATCTTTGTTTTTCTCTTCTTTGTATTTATTTTTGTCTCTTCGATTCATTGTATCTCTTTAATCTTTTTTCTGAGACAACCAAGCTCATGACAGTGGTATATATGCTCTAGTTTTTACTTATTTGGGTTAAAGATCTCTCTCTCTCTCTCTCTCTCTCAGAGAATCAGGTTCATGGGTTAGATACATACAATAGCCAGATTATCCCTTTTTTGTTGTGAAGGATGCAGGAGAAAGATGAAGTGGAGGGAATCCCTGAAAAGATCCCCTCAAATTGTCCTTACTCCATCATTTCAGGGTGGGGGGCGGAGAACAGGAACAGCCCATAAATGCCTGCCCCAAGCCTGACAAAGCCTCAGGGATTTATACACATGGAGAATCCATAGAAGGCCAGTTGTTTATTTTGTTTTTAAACAAATTATATTATTGACTCTAGGTGCCCATTCTTTGTGGCAGAAGTGTGCATTCAGGAGGGATTTGGATGGTAAGGAGGATAATTTGTGCAGAAAAGCGTTCCAAGTGGAAAACAGCAGTGGAGGAAGTGACATGAAGTAGTAGTGGGGTATTTAAGTAGGCTTCAGGCAGTAGAGAAGTAAGAAATGGGAAGAGAGTGACAGGCAGATATAAAGAGCCTTGCAGGTGAACATGAAAAACTGGTCCTCCAACAGCTTTCTCTTATGCATGTAAAAATCTGGAGTAATTCCATTTAAGTCAATGAACTTTTGAGTGAGTGGAGTCAGACCCCAGATCTTCAGAGTTTTGGAACTTTCCAGAGATTAAAACCGGCAACACATGGGATGCCTCTGAGCCAGGGAAATATTGATGTAAGCAATCTGGATAGTGCAACCAACCAAAGCTAAGCAGAAAGAGCAACATATCTGAAATAATACCCCAGTGTGATATCTCCAAAGGTAACAGGCTTGTTGATGGCTGTGGAAAATTAGATAGGGGACAAAGTCAATAAAGAAAGTTGACAGTGATCAAGGAGCCTGCTGAAGGTTGGAGAGAGAAAGTTATGCAAATCAAATCTCTGAAACTTTAGATATTTGTCCAGCACTACAATTTGTTAGCCCATACATCCACATAGTCAGAACTCACTGGTCAAAACACTAAGAAAACAACATATACATATATTAATACACTTTAGACTGCACACTTATAGTGTCATAATATTTTTCAGATGTTGGAAGGAATCTATCATCTACTTTTTGTGTATGATAATGCACATAAGTTGCATATATACACACACACACGGTAACTGAAGCCTGATTTATATGATTGTTGACATATACTATAATGGCAGTAAATATTACAGAACATTATTCTTTATTCCATAGGAAAAATAATTTGTATATTATAGGTAAGTACTTATTAACACTACAAGAAAATGTGCCCCAACTAATTCTTTGATTAGATTTCAATATATTGTATTGTTCAGAGACAGGCTAGTAATAAATATTCTTGTAAAAATAAAAATGCCTTTTACTAGCTCACTTTATTAACATTGAATAGTTTTATCTTCTACCAAAGGGTTTTGTACTGATTCCCATCATGTAAGTCCCTCCAACTGCTCTTCCACATATATATTACTAACTTTGTTTTAATTTTATGACAGTATTTTGTTTTCTATAAAACATGTAAATTTGTGGAAAACACAAAGAAAATGCACTCCTTCTAAAAAAGTAATTTTTCATTTCTCCTTTGCATTTCAATCCCTTTCTGTCTGTAACGCTACAGCTACATGACAACAATATCAAAAGTCAAACAGCAACTGGCATCCTTTACTCTGTACATTTCCTTCACTCTTTTGCCTGGATGGCACAAAGGAGAAAACCAGCAACACTGTGATCACTCTCCTCCTTTAAAAATTAATAATAATAAATAAATAAATAATAATTCTGGTTTATCACTTTTGCCAGCATCCTGATTGTCTGCATTCAAAATTATTCTTTTAAAAATAGCTCTAGTGAACTGTCTTTGTCTTTGAAAATGCCGTCTCCAATCCCCAGCTATACAAATCTAGGGATTTCCAGCAAATTCACATGAGCTGATTCTAGATATCATAATTTTGCAAAGCAATACAGGTGAAACCTAAAATAGACAGGTGCAAAACCAGAAGAAAGGTTTTATAGTTTGGAAACAATATCTTGAAATGCACCTGGAAGCAGAATTTTATTCATTAAACTACACACTGTATTTGTCAGGAAAGTCCATTATTTCAATTAGAAAAAAAAATCTGCTTTAGAAACCTAAGTAGAATTAACTAGAACAGAAAAAGGAGAAAATAAACTAAGTGGTGTTTTCAAAACAACATACAGAGAACAAGCTTGATAAAAGGACCATGTTAAGGATTAACATACTTGAATAATAATTCACTAGTTTTCAGTTTCTATATCTTTTTCATGGCCAAAAAGATTAGATGTTGATGTGTCTTTTCATTCTGATACTCCTTCTCCACTTGTCAATTTTCTCAGACATATAGACTGATTCGTGTGAGTATGTTTCTAAAGACAAACTTTGGAGACAGGAAAAATATACACAAACTGATTCTCACTACCATGAGGGCTATTAGCAATCTGTCACAATGGAGTAAAATTTTCCGAAGTGTGTAAGTGATTTAGGAACCCAATTCCCATTTTCAAAAGTGAGTTAGATACATAGGCGCCTAAGTCTCATTGAAAGCAATGAGGTGCTTTTGAAAATGTTACTGCTAGTCTAACAATGCTTACATTTCCTGTTTTTCATATTCCATTTCATTGTAACTTGTCAGATCACACCACTCTCATGTACAGCCTGTTGGTGTAATCTGACAAGTTTACACCAACAGCAGGTTTTTTTGGGGGGTATAACTAATTCATTGTAGAGTTTGGGTAGGTATTGGAGAAGGAGCAGAATATGGGGGAATGAACCAGTTTGGAAAAGTCTTCTCAACTATTTTGCATATTTTTTTCCTCATTTTTAGGGGAGAGATTACTTTGAGAGGGAGATACTCTAACACAAAACCGAAAGGACGTTAAATTGGATCTGACCAGGATCACAAAAAGACAAAATAAAAAATGTAGGGTTTCCTCTTCTCATTCCTGTATGTTTGTTTTAATGATTCCTTCCTAATATTCATTATTTTATGTACCATTCATAATATACATCTTGTTCATTTGCTGGCTTCCAAGCTGTTGCACCCACACATCTACTTCACAAGTAATACTAAGCTAAAGTATTACAGTAGTAAGAATCCAGAAAAGAATACCAGACATAAACCACCTTATACAGTGCTGAATTTACAGAAGACTGCAGGGAGAGGCTTTGTGAAGAGATCATTCAAAGCAGGTGCTTTTTGTTCTTGTACTTTTAAATATGCATTTTTAGACCAAAAATTGTCCTAAAAGCATATTTGTACATTGCTTCCAGGCACCTATTCTATTCTTTCAGGTAAAGGACACACTATTTCAAATATGTTTACATAGACTAATATTAAAATGTTACTAATAAAACTGCCCATCACCAGAAAGAAAAATGGCTATAATGAACAGGTACTTAGT
Source organism: Malaclemys terrapin pileata (assembly GCF_027887155.1). NCBI lineage: Eukaryota > Metazoa > Chordata > Testudines > Emydidae > Malaclemys > Malaclemys terrapin. Next base: position 30,124,307 of record NC_071513.1, on the reverse strand, counting down.
ACAGTAAGAGAGTAGTGAAGCCCCCTGCCCACTACCCCAACATGAAACCTAATTTCCTTGAAATCGTAACCTGAGCTATAGTCTGGACCTCCCTATGTTCTGCAGCCCCAGTGGTTTTTGAGGTCAGTGTACAGGTCACATCAGCTCTGCTAACAAGATATCATGCATCCTAATAGATGTAACCCAATGCAATGCCTGAAATATAATGAAGAGCACACTTATTCTAGATTCATGCCTTCCTATCAATTTCAAGCATAGATAACTACCAATCAGAGGTTTGTTCACTTTCTTAAATATCATCAGAAGTGTTTACTGCTTTCTATGCCAGGAAATTATATCCTAGTAGTTTAGGAAAACAAATATTTTGGAGGTGCAAGTAAAGGATGTGTTTGGTTTCCCAAACCTCTAGTCATCAACAGGAAACAGATCTGTGGGCCTTGATACTATAGCAATGGATACTTTACAAATAAGATGGGGGGAAGAGAGAGAGGGATCATGTTTACAAGGTGCTTATTCTGCTCTTATGTAAGATGTGACATAGGCCCTAAAGGAGGGGCAGGGAGGTCTCTTAAAAATACTCAAAGGGTTATTATTAAAGGAGAGAGAGAGAAAATGTGCTCACTTCAACTGCCTTGGCTGGCTAGAGAAAGAAACTGGGGGCTCTTTACAAAGCTGCATTCAAAGAAATTGTGAGGGGGAAACGGAATACTCAACTGAACAGTGCCGGGGTAGGGAGGCAGGGGGAAAGGGAAGTGGCAGGACCAGGAACGGGGAAACACTATCCCAACATGTGTCCAGGGAAGGAAGGTATTTGTATATCATGGTAGGAATTCTTTCCTTCTACCTCAAGCCAACAACTTCCCCCTGCTCAGGGCCGGCTCCAGGCACCAGCTTAACAAGCAGGTGCTTGGGGCGGCCAAGGGAGAGAGGCAGCACCTGCGGCAATTCGGGGGTGGCAGGTTCCCTCACTCCCTCTAGGAGCGAAGGACCTGCTGCTGAACTGCTGCCGCCGATCGCGGCTTTCTGTTTTTTTTTTTTCCCCAATTGCTGCCGCCGGTCGCAATCGCGGCTTTTTTTTTTTTTTTTTTTGCTTGGGGCAGCAGAAATGCTGGAGCCGGCCCTGCCCCCGCTCACCCATGGGTCAGACAGAGTAGGACTGGGTTACTATGATCATCAGGGGGCATTACACTAGTTGTCCTGTTCCTTTGGCATGGAAAGGAATTTTTTCCCACTCTGTAGTGGGGTGGCTACCCAGCTCCTGCCTGAGGGGTTTAAAACAGCCCTGGCAGAGGGCTGGGGCAAAGGGAAAAGCTACTGGGCTGATTGGGGAAGTAGCCACAGCTGGGCCACGTCCCAATCAGGCCCCAGCTGGCCTGTATAAGAAGGCCAAGGGGTACTGGGGGTTGCAGAGGGCAGCCCAGGGCTAGGCCAAGGCAGCAGGTCCAAACCCTCCTTGCCAGTGATGAGTGGCCTACACTACAGTCTGCCCTAGGGAGTGGGGTCTAGTTGGTGACTGGCAGTGGCCTAGTGCTGAGGCAAGGTGGGGATAGTGGGTGGGGGTTCCCCTGGGAGGGGAGATCTAGCGTGTGGGTACTGCCAGGGGGCAGCACCCAGAGCAAGGGGCACCGGGGTCCTGGGAGGGACACGGGAGCCTGAGGAAGAGGACAGGCGGATCACCGGCCTGCAGAGGGCGCTCCAGAGGATGGAGAACTAATTCCCTGGATGACCAGCAGGAGGCGCTGCAGGGGTGAGTCCGGCCGTCTACACACTGGCCAGGTCGGTAGGTATTTTTTACCTTCCCCACAGCTGGTCAGGGACAAGGGTTTGGTCAGAAATATCACAGATGGTTTTCCAGGTGTTATCCAAATATAAGCCGCTACCCCAGAAAGGCACTCTGACCACAATCCCTTTCTATGCCCCAGGAATGCTGTCTACTCTGGATGTGGGTTCAGGAGAGGATCATATGGGGCCAGATCCACTGGTAGCACATCAGCCACATTTTCCCCTAAGCCAGTGGTTCCCAAACTTTAACAGCCCGCGAACCCCTTTCTCTAAATTGTGAAATCTCGTGAACTCCCTTCTAAATATGAATATTTCCAGGGTTTTAAATTTAAATTTCCTCAGTGTGATGGATGCGCTCGCTTTGCTCTGCATAGCTCTTTGAAGTCCGGAACCTTTGGAGAAAGATAAAGTCTCAGGTCTGGTTCGGCATCAAATCTGTTTCTGTATTTTGTTTTCAGATGTGCATACGAGGAAAATGCTTTCTCGCATATGGTAACAAAACTGCAGCAGCTTTTTCTGCCAGAAGGGGGTACTTGTTTCTTAACTCAGCCAAAAGTTGATCAATGACAGATTTCTGAAACTCCTTTTCAATTTGTAATCACAGGAGATCTCAATCAATTTCTCTTTTTCCTCATTGTTCGATATCTGTGTTGAGAAAGTGGTAGCATCAAAAGGATTGCGAATCCAGTCATTATCAAATGGGAAGGGGGTAGGTTTAGCGGATAAAATAAAAAAAGAACAAGTTAAAAATCACTTAGAAAAGTTAGATGCCTGCAAGTCACCCGGGCCTGATGAAATGCATCCTAGAATACTCAAGGAGCTAATAGAGGAGGTATCTGAGCCTCTAGCTATTATCTTTGGAAAGTCATGGGAGACAGGAGAGATTCCAGAAGACTGGAAAAGGGCAAATATAGTGCCCATCTATAAAAAGGGAAATAAAAACAACCCAGGTAACTACAGACCAGTTAGTTTAACTTCTGTGCCAGGGAAGATAATGGAGCAAGTAATTAAGGAAATCATCTGCAAACACTTGGAAGGTGGTAAGGTGATAGGGAACAGCCAGCATGGATTTGTGAAGAACAAATCATGTCAAACCAATCTGATAGCTTTCTTTGATAGGATAACGAGCCTTGTGGATAAGGGTGAAGCGGTGGATGTGGTATACCTAGACTTTAGTAAGGCATTTGATACGGTCTCGCATGATATTCTTATCGATAAACTAGGCAAATACAAATTAGATGGGGCTACTATAAGGTGGGTGCATAACTGGCTGGATAACCGTACTCAGAGAGTTGTTATTAATGGTTCCCAATCCTGCTGGAAAGGCGTAACGAGTGGGGTTCCGCAGGGGTCTGTTTTGGGACCGGCTCTGTTCAATATCTTCATCAACGACTTAGATATTGGCATAGAAAGTACGCTTATTAAGTTTGCGGATGATACCAAACTGGGAGGGATTGCAACTACTTTGGAGGACAGGGTCATAATTCAAAATGATCTGGACAAATTGGAGAAATGGGCTGAGGTAAACAGGATGAAGTTTAACAAAGACAAATGCAAAGTGCTCCACTTAGGAAGGAAAAATCAATTTCACACATACAGAATGGGAAAAGACTGTCTAGGAAGGAGTACGGCAGAAAGGGATCTAGGGGTTATAGTGGACCACAAGCTAAATATGAGTCAACAGTGTGATGCTGTTGCAAAAAAAGCAAACATGATTCTGGGATGCATTAACAGGTGTGTTGTGAGCAAGACACGAGAAGTCCTTCTTCCGCTCTACTCTGCTCTGGTTAGGCCTCAGCTGGAGTATTGTGTCCAGTTCTGGGCGCCGCATTTTAAAAAAGATGTGGAGAAATTGGAAAGGGTCCAAAGAAGAGCAACAAGAATGATTAAAGGTCTTGAGAACATGACCTATGAAGGAAGGCTGAAAGAACTGGGTTTGTTTAGTTTGGAAAAGAGAAGACTGAGAGGGGACATGATAGCAGTTTTCAGGTATCTAATAGGGTGTCATAAGGAGGAGGGAGAGAACTTGTTCACCTTAGCCTCTAAGGATAGAACCAGAAACAATGGGTTTAAACTGCAGCAAGGAAGGTCTAGGTTGGACATTAGGAAAAAGTTCCTAACTGTCAGGGTGGTTAAACACTGGAACAAATTGCCTAGGGAGGTTGTGGAATCTCCGTCTCTGGAGATATTTAAGAGTAGGTTAGATAAATGTCTATCAGGGATGGTCTAGACAGTATTTGGTCCTGCCATGCGGGCAGGGGACTGGACTCGATGACCTCTCGAGGTCCCTTCCAGTCCTATAATCTATGAATCTATGAATCTATGAATCACCTGATATAGCTGGAAAGTAATCCCTGAAAGTTGTGCAAAGTCCTTTTAGGTGTGCAGTTATATTGGTTTTAGTGCATTGATCCAACTGAAGTTTATGTTCTGCCAGGAAGTCATGAAGATTACTGAAACACTCAGTTTGATTGTTTTCCAAACAACTTTCCCAGAACTGTAACTTCTTTATCATGGATTCAACTTGGTTTTGCACATTGAAAACTGTTATATTGAGACCTTGAAGAGATAAATTTAGGTAATTAATTCTTGAGAAAATATCTGCTAAATAAGCAAGGCTCTGGAGCTGGACACTATTTTCCATACAAGGTGGAAAGGGTGGCTGTTGAAAAAAAAAAACTAGGATTTCCGTTCTAAGGTCAAACAAGCGCACCAGGATTTTGCCCCATAAGAGCCATCTAGCTTCAGTATGGGTCAACAGACAATCGTGTATACTACCCATTTCTTCACAAAGTATGTGAAATATTCTGGAATTCATTGGCCGTGATTTTATGAAATTCACCATTTTCACTGCATTGTCCAGCACTTCCTCCAGTCCCTCAGGCATGCGTTTTGTTGTGCGGGCTTGTCTATGGATGCTGCAATGAGTCCAAGAGACTTTTGATGCAACCTTTTTTGTTTGAGCTACAAATCCAGTATACTTCCCCGTCATTGATGTGGCCCCATCAGTGCAAATGCCTAGGCAACAAGACCAATCTGTTTCCTTTTCTTGAAAATATATATTAGTCAGATTGAAGATATCTTCTCCAGTTGTACATTCTTCCAATGGTCAGCAAAACAACAAGTCTTCTTCAACCAGACCTAGCTACATCAGTTGATTCATCCAACTGTATAGCATAATATGGACTATTTTTCACTCTCTGTACAATTATGGTCTCTACATTATTTGACATGTCATTAATTCTTTGTGACAACTTATTATTGGACAAAGGTACCATGTCAATCCTTTTTGCAGCCTTTTCTCTGAGCATGCAATGACCTACGTCTTTTATACATGGACCAATCAAGCTCTCTGCTATGGTATGGGCTTCTGATGCTTTTGCTACTCGGTAGCTCATGCGATATGATGCTTCAAGTGCATTTTCATTATCAATACTTGCTTTGGATATAAAACTGGTAATGTCACTTTTCCTCTCAGCTAATTTTCGCTTGAAAAAATCAACAGGCTTGTCGAGTTGTGCAGGATGCCTAGTTTCTAAATGGCGTCCAAGTAGAGAAGGTTTGAGGCTGCTGTTTGCTAGAACATCACCACAAATCACACACAGTGGTTTTGGACATTCTTGATCACCAATGCATGTAAAGCCATATTTTATATAATCTTCATCATATTTTCTTTTCTTTGTAAGTGACTTTCCAGGACCATCATGATCATTAGACGTATATTTTCCAAAGTGTGGACTTGAGGAAACACTAGCTGAATCTTGCGTCTTTACACTTTACACTTTCCTTTTTCAGCCACTTATCCATTGAACTTGTGTACAAAAACAAAAGCAGAAAGACTGCTAACAACCAACAAACTAGAAAATGAGAAGATTCACTCAAGTCTCACTGAAGCAAAACAGCACTCCAGAAAGAATGACAATTACCGAAGCACCTTACCACTACTACACTGGCTACAACGTGCTTCCGGCTGGTTTGGCTCCCAAACAGCTTTTCTTCCGCCACGAGGTTTCTCCCTAGGAGGGTGTCCTGCGAGGGACAAATTAGCTTGGACCACTCCCCACGTACAGCACTGCTCCTGCTCACTCTGCCCTCCATACCAACTTCCCCTGTCTGACAAGGAAAGGAGTCCGAGCTGCCACCTGCAGGCTGGGGGGTCTCAGCTGCCACCCTGCCCCTCACAGGGCTCAGGCTACTGGCCCTGCGCCAGGGTCTGGACTGCCAGATCTATACTCCCTGGGGCTCCTGCTGCTGGATCCCATTGACAGCCCCGGTCAACTGAGCTCCACTGCATTTGTGCTGCAGGTCCCGCTGACTGCTGGGGCTTGGGCTGCTGGCCCCAACTGCCCGGTCCCGCTCTCCCTGGGGTTCGGGCTGCCGGCTCCCCCACTGATGGGGGGCAGGGTTCGGGCTGCCAGCCCCAACTGCCCGGCCCTGCTCTCTCTGAGGCTCGGGGCTGCCAGCCCCGCCAGAGTGCTGGGTTCGGGCTGACGGCTCCTCTGCTGAAGGGGGGCAGGGCTCGGGCTGCCAGCCCCAACTGCACAGCCCTGCTCTCCCTGAGGCTCGGGTTGTCTGCCCTGCAACCAGGTCCCACCTGCTGCCTCCAATGCCGGGGTCCTCCGGCCGCCATTAATGATTTTTTTTCTTGCGAACCCCAGTTTAGGAACCACTTCCCTAAGCAATAGGAATCCTCAGCAGCATTTTAAGGTGAATTTCTGACCTTTTGTGCCACAGATGTGATGCAAAGGGGACAAAGCAGGGGGTCAAGAATCAGTCTGTAAACGCTACAATCCAATTACTATAACTATTCTTTGAAAAATGAACACACTTTACTATATTTCATTATAATTAATTTAGTGCTTGTGAAGGATTTGCAGCCCTAGAAACTGGAGTTCTCTAATTGACCACGTAAAAGTTACAACATGGACAGCATCAGCGCAAGTTTCTCCACGTTGCTCTGCCTTACCTAAACCTTACCTAAAGGGACCACTCTCTTGGACTGGTCAGTTTGGTCAGTCATCATGTTTATTCAACACGTGGTCTCTCCTCTGTGACTGGAAATGGACAGGCCACCAAGACTCATTATATATTAGTTACTAAACACATCAGACCGGAAAGATTTTCATTCCTCCAGCCTTTTTCTGGGTTCAGAACAGATACCTCAAAGTTCCAGATCCCATTAACAAAACCGTGAGTCATCTAGTCACCATTTCTATATGATATGAATGTGTTGTCAGAATCTGCACTTTTAAAATAAAAATATACTGTCAATTATAGTATGTTAATCAAGATTTGAGTGAAGTTTAATTGGGACATTCGCACCTATCTATGAGTATCATGAAAGACTTCATAGTTAATCTAACTCAGAACATAACCATTGCAAATGTAACATGGGGTTAAATAAGTGCAACTGCCATAGATTTCTTTGAGATTATCCCAGGTAATGGAGACATTTGGGAAAAATTACTTTATCATTATTATTATTATTGTTTACTTAATATTGTTCTTTTACCTTGACCTCAAATCAGATGCAATGAAAACTACCAAAAATTTCTTTGCTGATATCATACACCTTCCTTAGAAGCAGAAATTGCTAGCTTCTAAAAAAGTTTTCCAATGAAGAATGATGTTTGACCTCAGCCTTCATTGTCCTTCCTAACATCAGCAGTTTTTCCAATAAAATGTGCTGTTAGGGGAAGCCAAACTTTCAAAAAGGGATGGTCTAATCCAGATCACATCAACTCAACTCATATTGATGAATACATCATATCAGAAAATAAACCTCTGAGAATGCATGCCTGAGCAGCATGTGCATGCCCACACACACACACACACACACACTTTCTTCGAAGGTACAAAACTCCACAAGATTTTGAAGATACAGTAATGGAGACAATAAGAAAATTCTCTGCTAAATCTAGCATCAGCCCTTGAAGCCAAATCTAAAGCATGGTTAGTAAAAATGTATGTAGAACTCCAGGTTGCAGCTCTGCAAATTTCAGTAACCAGGATTTGCTTAAAGCAAGCAAAAGACACTGACAAAGCTTTGGTGGAACAAGGCTGTACCATTGTAAATACAGGAATTTCTGCTAATGTGTAATATTGAACAATACCATTTTTAATCTATCTAGAAACAGTCTGGGAAGACACCGTATAACCCAGGGTGATTCTTAGCATAAAACATAAATAATCTAGATGAATATCTGAAAACTTTTAGATCTATTTAAGTAATATGTGAGAGCTCTTCTTGCACCACAGAATATAAAACCAATTTCCCCTCATTAGAATGTGTCTTTGGAAAAAAAAATACCAGCATATTAATTGTCTGATTGAAGTGAAATTCAGAAACCACTTTTGGGAAAACCTGCGATCAGATCTAAGAACCACCTTATCTTTACAAAAAGATATAAATGGTGGATCAGCCATCAATACATTTAATTCATTCACCCATCTGGCTGATGTTATGGCAATAATGAATGCCTTAAGAGAGAAATATACAGAGAACTCTCTGCCAAGGGTTCAAAAGGTGGCTTCATGAGTGTAGGTAAGGCCAAATTAAGATCCCAAGGGAGTACAGGATTTCTTAAAGGAGGATACACATTAGACAGCCCCTTCTTAACTGTATTATGCACATACAGCAATCTACAATCAACCAAAATATGGTAAATTGATATAGCTGCCGAATGAACTTTCAAATGTGAGTTAGATAACGCCTCTGTTAAGTGTGTTAAATGTTCCAAACCACAAGATATGGAAGCTGAGACAGGAGAATCAGATTTTCCCTGTATGCAAGCCCTGAATCTGGACCATTTCAAATAACACTTTCTGGTAGAGAGCTTTCTAGAATTAAGCACTACAGTTTGCACTGACAAGGAATGTGAGTGTTCCTTCTCAGATGGAGTCGACAGAGTCTGTCAAAAGGTATGTCTTCACTACTGGTCAGATCGGTGGGCAGCAATCGATGCAGCAGGGATCGATTTATTGTGTCGAGTCTAAACGCGATAAATCAATCCCAAGTGCTCTCCTGTACTCCAGCTCAGCAAGAGGCACAGGCAAAGTCGATGGGGGAGTGGCAGCAGTCAACTCACCGTAGTGAAGACACCGCGGTAAGTAGATTTAAGTACGTCGACTTCAGCTACGTTATTCACATAGCTGAAGTTGCATAACTTAGATTGATTTCCCCCTCAGTGTAGACCACACCTAAGAGTAGACAGAGTCAAAGTCTGATTGCCCAAGCCATCAGGACCCAGATGAAGTATCCTGTTACTGAGGTAGAAGGTCTTGAGACAGAAGAATACATGGAAGATGCAGATGGACAGTTGAAACAGAATTGTCAACCGCTGCTGACACAGCCACCCTGGTGCAATCAGAATTATCCTTGCCCTGTTCTGACACATCTTCCTTACCAACTTCTGGATTATTGGAAAGGGAGGAAAGCATAGAGAAGGCCTCTTCCCCAGTGCAGAATGAAAGCACTCAAGATGGATTGACTGTCCCTTTCCACTCTTGAGTGGAAACAGCAACATGTCATAGCAAATAGGTCCACAGCTGGCTGACCCCAACTGGAAAAGATGCCCTGATTCAACTGATCCTTCAGGACCATTCGTGCATCTGACAGTTGTCCCTGTTGAGATGATCTATAACCACATTGTTTTCTCCTGATAAATTCAGGACCATTGGATAAATGTCCTGGAGAATACACCAGTCCCATAATCTGATTGCCACTGTACAGAGCTGAGCGCAGTGAGCACTGTCATCCCCCCTCCCCCCCCCCACTAGCGGTGTGTTGACATAATGCATAGCAGATGTATTGTCCATTAGTACTTGAGGGAAGGAGCAATGATCTGAGGGCCAGACTAATAGCACTTAACTCCAACACACTGATGTACAAGCCTCTCTCCTGAGAAGTCCAGTGACCTCAAACTGTAAGATGACTCAGATGTGTTTCCATTGACACATCGGAAGTTACCCCTCACTGATGGTGAAGGGGGACTGAACTAGACATCTCTGAGAACATATGGTCTAATTAACTACCATGTCAATGAATCCAAAATATTTCAAGGCATGCTGACTAACATCTGTAAATTGTCCATATTTGGTCTGTAGACATGAGACATCTAATGCTGCATTGGCCTCATTCTGAGACCTGCAAACAGTCACATAAATAGCAGCTGTCATGACACCCATGAGATCCAGAAAGAAAATTACATTCTGAGTTTGATGTATTTGAATGTTTAAAACATACTGAACAATTTAAAAAAAATCTGTCATCTGGTAAGGCTTTCCTTGCTACCAAGTCCCATATGGAGCCTATGAATAAAATTCTCTGAGTTCAAACAGAGGTTTACTTTCTCACATTCGTAAGTAATCCCGGGTCTAAAAAAAGTTGTAAAAGCAATGTGGTTTAACAGATCCGTGTGAGCAACGGCCTTAAACAGCCAGTCATCAAAATATGAGTCACTACCCCAGAAAGGCACTTCATAAAAACTCTTTATGTTTTGGACAGGCCAAATGGAAGCACCTTGTAATGGAAATGGCATCGCATCACCACAGAATGAAAATACTTTTGATGACTGTGTCAAATAGAGATATGAAAATATCCATCCTTTAAATCGGAAGTCACAAACCATTCCCTAGCTGAAAGCAAAGGGATTATGGAGGCCATAGTGAACATGAAACAAACTTTCAAATGTTCAAGTTTCTTAAATCTAAAATTAGAGGAACTGCCCCCTTCTTTTTCTACACCAGAAAGTATCTAAAGCTTTCTCAGGTGCCCAGATACCTTCTTGTCAGCCCCTATCAGAAGCAACTTTTGCACTTCTGAATGTAGAATAGCTTCATAGAAGGTTCCCTGAAAAGGCCAGGTTAGGGGAAAATTAAAGAGCCATAGTTTCTTGAACTTAATGACATACCCCTTCTCTATAATTCCTAGAACCCATTTGTCCAGTGTAAGAAGCCTCATTTGCTGATAAAAATGGGCTAACCAGCCTCAAAACAGAAGAAGGGAAGGGGCTTTGCTCACTGGTTCTTAATTCTTGATCCTCATATCAACTCTGAGGCTTGCTGTTCAACCAAGATGAAAGGGAGAGAGCTTAGATTTAAACCTTGATTTAAAAGACTTCTCTCTGTGTTGGCTTTGGAAAGAAGTAGCCTGCTGTGCTGTTGTAGACCTCTTTGATTTGATGAAAAATAAGCTGAGGAAGATGGCAGATAATGCTGACTCTGATAAGAGAAGAAAAGAGCAGAAGGTCTTCTAGAAGAAATCAAGCCCAAAGACCATCCCCTTCAAAGGAGAGATCCACCACTTTAATTCTAGTACAGTAGAACCTCAGAGTTACGAACACCAAAGTTATAAACTGACCAGTCAATCACACACCTCATTTGGAACCAGAAGTACACAATCAGCCAGCAGCAGAGACAAAAATAAAAGTGCAAATACAGTATAGTACTGTTAAATATAAACGGAAAGTAGCATTTTTCTTCTTCATAGTAAAGTTTAAAAGCTGTATTAAGTCAATGTTCAGTTGTAAACTTTTGAAAGAACAACTATAATGTTTTGTTCAGAGTTACGAACACTTCAGAGTTATGAACAACCTCCATTCCTGAGGTGTTTGTAACTCTGAGGCTCTACTGTATTCAAAGCAAAAGCAGAGGACTGTCTCCTCAGAATAACTACAGAAGTCAATGCTCTAGCAGAAGAGTCTGAGGCATCAAATGGAGCCTTGAAAGCGTGCTTTGCCACATTTTGGCCTTCCATTATAATCACATCTGCCATTCTCCTTTTGTCTTCCTGCAAATCCTGCACAAACAGTACCATGTTTTCCCACTGGTGGAATTGATAGTGGGCCATAACTGCTTGGTAATTTGCCACCTTAATACCATGACAGGAAGAAGAGAATACCTTTCTCGCTAGGGAATCAATCCTCTTCCCTTCTCTTTCAGCTGGAGTGGAAAGTGCTTGTCCAGACCTCAATCTACTACTGGCTGCAGCCACAGCCAATGAATTAGGTTTAGGGTGTATGCGAAAATATGAAAACCCTTCCAAGGGTATCTGTTATAATTTGTCTGCCCTTTCGAAAATAGGCTGGCAAGAGGTAGGGGTGGAGCAAGCAATCTTAGTGGGCTGCAGTCTACCACTGAGAATTGGTAATGACATCCTACTCTTGGAAGTAGTTCCAAGAATGTTGGACACCGAATGGGAGGTTTCCCCCACAGGTACTGAAGGGAAGTTCAATGTGGATGCCATGCAATTCACCAGGGCATGAAACTGCAGAGCATCCGCAGAAGGGGAAGAGGCAGAAACTCATTTGGTAACAAATCATCGTTCGTGTTCAAAAAAAGATGTCATCTTCTTCCTCAGACGGAGTATGTGGCACCCCTGTCTGGTAAAAGTGGATCTGAGGTTTTCTCCCTTGCCAGATCCTTTACAGATGAAACATCAGGAGGACAACTGAAAAATTTCCACTGTGGCCTCCAATAAGGCCAACGAGCCAGGACTGCCTCTCTCCCCAGCAACTGGTATTTGGGAACATACCTGCAGGAAGAGGGCCAAAAGGCAGCATGAAATAAGGGGAAACAGGTCTCTTTATTCTTCCTCTATCCTACTCTGGAAATGGATCCAGCCTCAGATCCATGATGGACTGCACCAGAACCAGCAATGGACCCGGAAGATGGAGACAAATAAATGGAGAGAAAGCTCTTCATTGAGACCCTGTAGGAATCTTAGGAGGAGGAAGAGATACAGATAGATCCAGAGAAAAATTAATAATCTCCCATCTCCTTTTTTCAAGTGAAGATGATGTAGCCCTTAAAGCTTGTCTCTTCCTTGAGATCAGCTGTTTCTTACTCAAATCTGAGGAATGCTTGGAAGCAGAATGGCGAATATCAGCCACCAAAGTAAAAGTCCTCCTCTGATCCAAAGATGGACCTGGAATCTGAACAGGGGTCAAAGTGTATCTGAACACCTGGATGGCACAGGATCTGGTGAAATGAAACCCCATGACTTTCTTTTAACTCTATATTATTTCTTTCAACTGTTATGAAATGACCTAAGAGTCTGTAGTGTGCATGGTGAGAGATATCAAAAGGAACATGAATTTATTTTTAATTTGGGAGTCTTCAATATTTCTCAAGAGGAACATTCACAAGAAATAAAAATTAAATATTTCTTGTTTCGCAGAATGTCTTGAACATGTTGTGAAATACTGGTATGTTGACAACACAGCCAGTGAGTGAATTAAGATATACCCATCATGAAAATTTTGAATAAGTGTTGACATACACTGTGCACTTTCTGTATTTCACACACACTGTGTATTTCAGCTTCATGCCCTTTAGTTCTTTTCTTATTCCTTGTAGACTCCATCTGGATGCTTTCAGTTTAATTGTTGGAAAAGTTCTGTCTCAAGAGAGCACATCCTCCATATAGTATGGTGCCAGTTGCTGTTTCAGGTGGTCTGCACTGTTTTTACTCTTCCCCTCACACTTAAATAACCTACTCCTCCTTTGGCAATGATTAATTCAAACTGTATAAAAGTCTGTTGTCATCTAATGAAATGTGTTAAACAAAACAGCTAATTTTTCAGTTGCCTCAAGCTTCCAGTCAACTGTAAATATTTCTGTCACTTTCAGTAGAACTTTTATAGATACCTCAGCTGTCAGAAAAGATGCAAAATCCCCAGTTCCCTTTGAATAATATGGGAAGAGGTTTTTTTTCAAAAAAAAAAAAAAAAAGAAGAAGAAGAAAAAGAAAGGAAAGTAATAGATATCAGATTCACAGCTCTGGAGACAAAACTCTCTGTAGAAAAAATAGAACATATCCCACAGGGCTTTGCCTAAGTGCCTAGAGAGTGCTAGAGAACAGTTTCCAGAACTGGGCAACTAATTCAGAGCAAATAATTTTTTCAACAAATGTAGTCTCTGTTTCAGCTCCAAGTATAACCATGAGCTTGTCAAACTATCCCCTGATTCTGTTATTCACATTTATACAACAACTTTTTCTTGCAAGATTTTTACTTCAGTTGTGAATAGTTCGCCGAGAATATCTGATTCTTGATATTCCAAATTTGTGCTGTGATGGTTAATTGTGACTGACCAAAAGATACAGTATTGTTTCTGTTTAACTCAGTCAGGAAAAAGCTGAGGCTTTGAACCTCTCAGGGTAAGGGAGCAGTTTTGACACAGATAGGGAACAGGACTAAGGTACTAAATAAAATTTTAAAACTTTTCTAGGAAAGCACAGGGATCTTTGCTAGAAAAAAATAGGCTACTGCGTGATTTATTGGTTGGCTTTATTATCTGGGTGGGATTTTTAAAAGTGCTTATCATTGACCTAAATGTACCCCAATGACTTCATTAGCAGCAGAGGTAGGCTTTGGCTTTTAATAAACTTACCCTGGGTGTAAGTTTAAATTAATTTTTCTCTTCATATAGTCACAAACAATAACTGCAGGCTCATGCATGATCCTACTTGCAAAGGTAATGGCCAAATATTCTTGTCTAGCTTATTTAATTGTCTCAGTGATAGGGTTCTGGGGAAGAGTTTGGGAAGCCTATTCTCTGCTGGGTTGAGCACTGACCTGTCCCACACAAAAGATACCATCTCCATTTGAGCTCAAAGTTCACTTTAATATCTGCAAATATTTGTGGAAAATTTTGTGAGAAATTTGCCCAGCTCAACTAGTTTCCTTTGCAAGAGCCCACCAAATAATTTCAAATAAACTACAAAACAACCCTTAAATATGGTTTTCAGCCACATGTAATATACTGGCTAGTATGTATAACCACAACAGTCATCCACCAAAGGGAACTTCAGAACTGTTCAATTCGAGGATTAAAAGCCCCTCTATAATTGAGAGTTTATGCTGTTTCTCCTTCAGCAAGCTAAAAGTTATGCACACGCTTAAATACCCTGAAGAATCAGGAACTATATGCCAGCAGCCGCAGTTTTATTACTCGCTACTGACCCTACTAAATGTGAATTGCCATCATGAAGGTGAAAATCTCCGTAACCTATCACTAATCCTCTGTGCCATCTGGTGTCCTGACACCTCTGTGGTATTTTTATTAACGTAAAATGATAATCTGTAACATATATTATACAGATCTGTATATACAGATTGCCATATCATAACAACAACTGAGTAATATGTATTTTAAAGCTATTTTTTTCTTAAAGACTAACTCAATCAAAATTATTTTGATTAAAGCATATATTTTGTCTGTTTCTGACATCATTCTATACGATGGGAGGAGAAAATGCCTGAAAGTTGCTTATTTTAAAGTGTATTACAGCATTCACTGATAACTAGGATAAACTCTTACTGTTTCTTGTGCTGAGATTTTACATTAGTAACTCCAGCAGCTGAATTTTAGTTAGTTAATTTTCATTTTGTTACTCCCCTAATTGTGTCAGAATGCTCAAATTTGTATAAGTTATAAAAAGGTGTATGTCACAAAAAAACATGTTCTATACATGTCTTCAATAATAATTTCTTCATTGTCTGAAAATTTCCAAGTTACAGCAAAGCTGCCATTTTATGGAGTGTACAGCTATAAATCATTTTTAAATCATGATGATATTACTCAAAACAGATGTGAAAACATATGTTTGCCACGGTTGTATAAAGTGCTTACTTGTCATACTTAATGAATGTTGATACTTTTATTTAACTACATTCCTTCCTAATCTTTTCTCTAGTAAATATATTTTCCTTCGCTAAAAGCAGTGGCAGTGTTTGAAAAATGAAGCTCACTGTTTATACAAATGATATCTGTAGTATTTACTGAGCAGTTCAACATATATCACCCTCTTCTATTACTGCCACACCCATATGTGCTAAAACTATGATCTCCTACAGAGGTGTGATATGCTGCTCTCAAATATGTTGGTACAAATTACTGTGTAACTTCTAAAATCAGCTAATTTGCAGATGCACAAATTCTGCAGTTCATTTTTCATGTTATGTGGCAATGTGCTGTCTGTGTGCAAGAATCTAACCTTTGGGAATAAAGTTCATGTTAAGGATGAGATACTTTAAGTGAGGAATAATATTGTGACATTTACATAGCACAAGAAAAAGGCCTAGGCTAGAAAGTTTAGGGGCTTTCAAAAGCCAATCATCATGGGGCAACCGTTGGATCACTATAGCTAAAGTAAAATAGAAACCTCCACTCAATGGAGATTTTACCAGGAGCTGTAAAATAAACATGGAGGCCAGTCACCATGCTAGATGTGAATTAAGTTTGTAATTATTTGGATATACAGTATTGCCAACATTCATAATTTTATCCTGAATCTCATGATGTTTAGTATTAGTAAAACAGGAGGGTTTTAATTTTTTTTTAAAGAAGTTTCTAAACCTCATGGTTTCAGAGAACAGCTTGAAAATGTGATCCAAGTGCACCATAAAGGCTGCAAAATGAAAAGGCAAATAGGTTATTTTTATCACCCCTTTTAAAAAAATCTTATAATTTTTGAGCCAAATTCAGGCATTTTGAGGAGGGCCTGATTCAAGATTTTTGATGGGTTGGGTAGACAGTAGTGATCTGGAATTTGTGTTTGCACCAATCTTTAAACAGCAATTTCATCCTAAACATCTTTCAAGCACTTGTATAAGATACATGTGTATATATGTGGCACTCAGTGGGTGAAACAAAGCAACACTACATAAAAATGTAGGACAAGAAATGAAGATTACTATATAAATTGAAACTTCATGGGAAGTTGTCTAGGACATTGGTGTTCATACCCCTGTTCATGCAAAAAGTTACAAGGGATATTAAATCACTACAGAAAGTCTGGATTTGAGTTTAAGTTCTTAAAATGAATTTTATATGGGATTTGGGTTGACTTTTTTGTAGTTCATTAAACTATACAGGATGTGCTCTGCCTTGAGTGACAGACAACTGCTATCAGTCAAATATATGATTTGCATCTTGGAGCCTCATAGGGCATATTGCATTGTTTCACTGAAAAATGACTAAAGATGTGGCAGGAAACCATGCATGCTTCAACAAAATTAAAATCAACCACACTTCCAGGTTCAGACTAAAATACTCATCTACGTAATTACTGAAGTAAAGGCAGGTTTCAGAGTCACAGCCATGTTAGTCTGTATCTGCAAAAAGAACAGGAGTACTTGTGGCACCTTAGAGACTAACACATTTATTTGAGCATAAGCTTTCATGGGCTACAGCCCACTTCATCAGATGCATAGAATGGAACATATAGTGAGGATATATATATATATATATATATATATATACATACAGAGAACATGAAAAGGTGGGAGTTCTTAGTTGGTAGGGGAACTCCTGCTGAGGTGAGTCAGGGGGTGGAGTGGCGCTCCTTCCCTAGACCCCGCCGTGTGGAGCTGGCTTGAGCCCCACTGGCCCATCCAAAACAGAAGTCAAACTACACCTATGCCCAAGGGTTGCTACCCCACCCCACCTCCCGGCCCGGAGCCCTGAGTCCCCCCGTCCTGCTGGGCCCTGGAGTTAAAAAGGCTGAGAACCCCTGGTGTAACTACTATTTAGCTCCTGGTGTTGGTTTGTTCCACACTGCCTACACAAATGCAAACTGTTAGGGGAAACAACAGTGAAGGACTTAAGCATAAGGGCCCAGGGGGCATATGAACTCAAGGTATTCCATGAACTCATTATGAGTTCTCAAATGAACTCAATAGGACCCATCATTGGGTTCCTTGAGAAAGAACTGCAATGATAGAGAAACATCAGAAAATGGGTGAGGAGGAGGAAAGGGCAGTGACAACTAGAGACACAGATCAGTAAAGGAAAGAACATGCATTCTCTTCCCCAGGGGAGAAGAGGTCAGGGGTCTAAAGAACCTCTTCTCCCTGCCTGCCCTGACCCAGCACTGCTCCCAGAAGCGGCCCACAGGCCCCTGCATAAGACTGAAAGCTGCAGAAGCCTCAACGCTTTGTTGACATTAGCAGCAGGGGGACCTTTTGCCAACAATTTCGCCCCCAACTTGAGCAACTGAGTTGACTGGTATGACTTTTTGCAGAAAACAAACATACTGCCTAAAAAGCATTCACAGAAATTAAATTCACATGCACAAGTATTAACACTGAAGGTGCTTCCACACTCACCCAGTAAAGGAACAGAAACAGTACCAAGTAGCTAACCAAATATTTGTAGAGAATTATTCATAATCAATTAATAACATTTAAAAGATTTGCCAAATATTTCTCCAATAATGAATAAGTACAAAGAAATACAGATCTTATTGTTTATACTTCGTGAGCAGAAATACGGCTAAATTCATTGGATACCTTATTCATTACAAATTATGTGTTCAGCTCTATAAATATAACATGTTATGCCACTGGATATATAGAATGTGGGCAATGCAGCTAAAGTGCATTATTAATTTCCTTACACATGCAGTATAAAAAACAATAAATGATTCTACCTTTCTCCTTTTGGAGTTTTTTTAGACTGGTCCCAGTATCTTGATCAATGAGTTCTCCTTCTCTGGTGTTGGTCAGCATAGCTAAAAAAATCAGAGTGCACAGCTCTGTAACACTGCCAGTGAAAAAAAATTGCCAAAATACAGAATGAAAATATTAAATGACATTTTTTTTCTGCCAATATTCTGGCAATTTTGCATTCTTATACAGCGAGTTCTTAAGTGGTGGGCCATTTTTTGTCATCTACTAAATTCCAAATCTTCAACATTTACAGCAAAGTATTAACATAAACAGCAAAAGCAAATTTGCTTAAGTTGATTACACAAAGACACCAGAACAGAAGAAAAATTACCACTGGAATGAGTGCAATTTCCTATAAAATGCTCAAATTAACTAATTACAAAAGTGCTTCACAGAAATCATTTTGGGGAAAAAACATGTTTAATAGATGAGAGGATTTAAAGAATCAGTAATTATCTATAATGCAGCTAGCTTAAGAAAGAAATACAGACAGATAGATGGTTAGCAACCCAAATTGATGGATGACAACTAAAAGACAATCCTTTTTGATGTTGAGAGAGCAATTCTTTACTTACCACCTGGAAAATCAGTGAGACATGTTAAGTTTATGATTTCAGGATGCTTACTTTCTTTGTTCTTATTTGATTAAAACATTACCTTCTCCACAATTAACTGATTATAGAATTTAAAATCACTCCAGATCAGGAGAATTGCTAAGAACTTTATGTTAATTCTTTAGACAGTGTTTAACTGGAAATAGAAAAAGTTAAAAAATATTTATATATCCTTCTAAAACCAGCACAATATGGGGAAACATCACTATTAGACACAGAACAATATTTTGGTTCAGCATAAATTTAGGTGCTGCCTCAAAGATTTTTTTTATTTTGGCAACAATACCGTAGTTAATAATACCTAACACTCCTGGAGCACAGAGGATCTCCAAGTGTATTATTATTAATAATCACTTATATAACAATGGCATCAAAAGGCCACAGTCTGGATCAAGGTCTCATTGTGCTGGGTGCTGTACAAACAGATGAAGAGACATCACCTGCACTTGAGAGTTTTACAAGCATGAATTAATTGTCGACAATATGTAAAACGAGGAAATATTATCCTATTTTGCAAATAAGGAAATTGATATGCACAGGGATTCAGTGATTTGCCCAAGGTCAAACAGGCTGTCTGTGGGAGAGACATGTATGTTATATCATAGGAGGGGCAATATACTGTGACACTGAGTTGATGTGTGCATGATATGTACTCATCTGATTGGTCAGGTTTTCTGCAGTAATGAACAAGTATGAGAAGAACAGGCAGCTTTATATCCTGTGTTCTAATGCTTCTCTAATTTATTTGAATGATAAATGACTGCTTCACAGAGTCAGTTTTAAAACTAATACTGTCAATTTTCCTTTAGTGAAGTATTTTTCACAGCACACTTTTCAAATCCACAGAATAGACGTCTGAGTGAGGGGAGGCTGGGAATAATAAAGTACCAACCAATTCTATCTGGTGTGTTGTCTAGTTGAGATGGAGAGCTGGATACACTACTGCTCTGATGTGAAGAAGCATGACTCCCAGGCCTCTGACTATCTTCCAGAGATGGAGCAGGAGAAGGGCTGTCTTGAATCCTCTCCTTAAAACAAAAAACAAAATAATGGCTGTTAAACGGGGCAGTTTGTTTTCATTTACTTTATGTATGCAGTGTTGTTGTAGTCATGTTAGTTCCAGAATATTAGAGAGACAAGGTGGGTGAGGAAATAACTTTTATTGGAGAGCTTGTCTCTCTCACCAATAGGAGTTAGTTCAATAAAAGATATTGTTTCATCCACCTTGTCTCTTTAATGTACTTAAGTCTTATCTAAAACAGCAAATCTCCTTTTGAAGATAAATTAATTCAGCTTATTTGTGAACTCACATTCAAAGACCCTGTACAGTCTTGCATACATATAATATCTGGGCACCATGTAACCACATCAGTATGACACCCTTATCAGCATGACATAGCAGCTACTGTGCGGCTTGCTTTTTTTTTAAGCTATTCAGTTACTTGGGGTACTTTTTATTTTGTTACATTTTCATTCATATTAATACAAAAATGCATATTCCTCCTCAGTACATTACTATTTTTATCTGTATCTATAAATGATACAGAAGAGTCAAATTTCAAATACAAAATTCAGATTAAACTGGCAATTTCAGATTCATATAAATACAAATACTAAACAACTGCAAATTCATAAAAACAATCATTGGTCTGCCTGAATAACTTTCATTCGTCCCCATTAAAACTATATCAGCCAGATTTCCAAAGCCATGCATGCAAAAGTGCACAACATCTCAGTGTAAAGACAAAATTTCTCTAAAACTCTAAAAACATGCTCTAAAACTCACAGGAGGAATCAAATTGCCTTGAATATTGGTGTGCCACATCAGGAGTTGGGGTTGACTTTCTGATGCAAATTTGTTGTCACCTGGCCAAAGGGTTCCCAAAAGAACCTCCCTCCCCCGCAAAGACCTGCTTTTAATTTTCAAAGGGCTCTAAAATTCACTTGTATCTGGAGATTGTCCTGAAAATAAAGAGTTACGGTAAGACTAATTTAACACTGCGCATTCTGGTTTTTCAGAGGTTTAAGTTTAATAGATCAGAGGATTTGCCAGCTCTAGGCAACATTAACTCTGCATTAACATTTTTTAGAAGTAAATATAAGACTGTGCTTGCAAAACCTAACATATGCATGTGCATGTTTGCATACACAACTTTTAAAATGTGGCTCCCAGTTCAAATATATGTGATACTTTGGGTTGAGAAAAAGGAGTAAAACAAAAAATGGCAAAATTTTCCAAAATTTTACCCATAATTAAATTCTCCCACTTTGTCCACCTGTAATAACAATGTCATATGGATTGTTTTTTTCCTAGAGCTTTCACAATTATAGCTGTAACACACATTTGATCATTTATCCCCTCCCACCTACTCCCACATCCTATAACCAATGAAAATCCACTAAAAAGCACATATTACAGGCTGAGACTGTACTTCTTCTGGGCCTTTTTCTCTGTGGCTCCTTCCATGAGATAGACTGCCTATAACACTTCAAAGGTAGTATTGAAGGGAGAGTCCCTGGCAGTATGGTTGCAATGGAGCGATGCTATGAGGAAGGTGGATAGAATTAGGGAGATCCTGAATTTGTGAACAGTCCTGGTCTCTGGCAGCTCCCCGATATCCCTGTGTTCTGGGAGCTGAATTCTTTGCCTCTTCTGCAAGAAGGACAAATTCCCCACCACTCCACAGTATAATCTGGGGAAGCTCCGAGGATAACTCCGGAGGTTGGGGTAGAGAACATGACAAATCAATAAATACCTTTAGAAGCAGATCTGTAGATTCGAAAAGTCTCTCCTTACTAATGATTAACTTAATAATTTCTGTTCATTATCTACTGCTGTAACTCATTAATACCAATGGCAGTCTGGTTAGTGTGTTAAAAATACTCTGTTACCCATTAAAACCACATCTCCAAAATACACTCAACTTTATATTTAGGGATACATTGTAGCATGATGCACACGGAATTAAAGAGCATCTCCTCTTAACAATAATGGGTGGTGTTTGTCTATTCCAGTCACACCACAGTGAAAATGTAGCCTTGAATGTGTTTTTAATAGGATAGTTATTATACATTAAATAACAACTGAGCTTCAGAATCATGTAACAGATGCATATCTATTACATAGCTGTTAATTCTCAATGGATATGTTTTCACTAATTATCTGTTATTTAATGAACATACAATAACTAATAAACCTAAAGAGAGATTTTTAATTGCAGTAGTCTTAGAATGCTAATTAAAGATGATTATTAAGTTTTAATAGATATGCATCTATTATAGGGATGTCAAACCTCAGTAGCTTTAAGTTTTGAAAAAAATCAACTGTTTTCAGCAAGTAATATCCAACCATTCCAAATCTTACAGCAAATCAGTACAATGTCAAAGCTATTGGCCTATAGGCTTTCCCCCTCTATGCTCTGAAATGCCCTGCAAAGGACTTGGGAATTAGTGGTTGCTAAGGAGCCTTTATGCCCTGGCTTCCTGTCTTGAAATTCCCTCTATTGTGTCACATTAGAAGGTTTCCATCCACCACCCTAGAGGTATCTTTAGTAATCAATGAATTTTACACATACAGGCCTGATCTTGTTGGTTCTCTGTGCATGGACCTTCTATTAAATTTGATCAAGTAGCAGCTTTAGAATTGGGACCCAGGTGAACAAAATTGTGACTTTATCTTTAATTGCTTCCTTTTAAGGCCTACTTGACATCAGTCACAGTCTTGTGTACCTAAAAAGGTCTCTACTGTTGTTTCAACTCAGAATGTTCAAATGATAATTTGCCACAAAAATACGTAATGTACCTATAACAAGCATGTGAACAGCCAAGGAAAGAGTTTGCCAACTGCTCTACAAAAAAGATCTGAACAAACCAAATTACTGGACATTAACACTCAGAAATCACATATACAGCAGTATATGTCATCCTTAAATGAAAATTATTTGAGTAATTCAGAAGTTGATGATTTGGAAAAACAGAGGATTCCAGCCCTCTCTGGAACTGCATTTTCTCATTGTCTGGCCATCATCCTTTCCTTAATCATTTCCAAATGATTCCAGGACTCAAACCAGGTCCTGACCAGGTCAGTTCCCCACTGTTCCATGTATAAGAACCCCAACCCCCCTTCCTCAAGTCCTTTAAAAGGGACTAGGAAAAGGAGGGGGGGGGTTGGATCCCCACTGTACAAGATGTAGGAGCCTGAAACTCCCTTTACTGCTTCAGTATGGGATGGATTCCTTTACATTCTTTTGCAATCCATTTCATCCGATAACTGTATCCCTTCCATAATGAGTACCTGCACTGGACATTTGCCACAAATTTTACATATTAAATTGCAACATTATAATCTAACCTCCTACTCCACAGCACACGGTCCCATGGATCCTGTGGGGAAGGTGGAAAAAAACCCACCCAATCTGGGAGTCAGGGGAAAACTCCTTCCCACCCCCCAACAAAAAGGGCAACTAGTGTAATTCCCCCAGCGGGTTAGGAGGGAACTTGGTCCTTTTGTTCATGGGTGGGTGAGTGAGTGATTGCTGTCAGCCTGATGCAGGTAAAAGAGGGCTTCCCTAGAGCTGCATGGCATATAAATACCACGCCCTTGCTTCTGGCCAGAGGAAGGACAGTGCAGTGACCTTCTCCTGACTTTCCCCAACTGCTTCCTGCTCTTCCCTGTAAACTTTCCCCCTTCTCTATTTCCCCTCTTACCATTGTAAGGAAGCCCTTAAAAGGGCAGTGCCACTTCCAGCTAGTGGGACAAAGAGCCGCCACCCGGCTTCATGAAGGTTGCAACGCCTACATTGTATCCCACTATAAAGCAATCTACTTAAAATAATCTGCCTTAAAACTCATACTATGTTGAATTTACAATGTTCAGGTAGAAATAAATGTGTCAAATAATAATGTCATGCTTAATTACACAGTGAATCATTTTATGAAAGAATTTGTTGATTATGTCATCTAACATCTTACTGCCTACTAGAATTAACATATACTGGGAAGATACAGTTTTCCCTGTAGACAACAGAAGAGCTGGAATTTTCTCTACATCATATGTACTATAAATGAGGATAGAATATTATCACCTGAGCCTGGATATTGGTTGAGAAATGGTCTATTTCTAAGTGTTTGTTTGGAAATGTATGAGTTTCTCCTACCATAATGAATAGCACTATGAACAGTTTCTTCTTTGCAAGTAAACAGATCCATTTTTCAGTCCTGTAATCAGTATGCATCTATTTAGCTACTTAACAGCAATGTGCTCTGGTTCATTAGGCAGCTACTGTTGTGTCTCAGCCTAGTTAAAATTTCACAGCAAGTTAATCTATTTTATTACAAATGAGAACACAAGTGATAATGTCCTCACCATTTTCTAAACACAGGGTTAACAGTATTTGTAACAAATCAAAGAGGGAATTTAAATGGGAAAATTGCAAATCTAAAATCTTAATTTTTTTTACACAATTATGACTTCATTTTATGTCATTTATGAATTTTACAAACCTGTTACTGTTCATATATTTTATTTTTTTCTATTAAAAATAGCTGAAGTTCCACTACAGGCTGCAGTCCAGCCTGCTTCTGCAGTCATTATATTTATAGTATCAGAAGAATACTACTTCTAAAATAATGCCATATTTCCTAAGTTCAATTTGTTTTCACATTTTGCAAAATTCATAAACCATGTTATAATGTACTGAATTAGAGAGATAATTTACAGATTTGGAAATTTGATGAAAGAATTAAAACATGTCTGAAGATCTCATCTATTTATCTATCTGAAATACCTACTTTATATATCTTATATTTCTCTTCTCTTAACAGAGCTGTACCATAAATTCTCAAAAAAGACTTTTGCAGTATTAAATCCTTTTGAAGGACGATATATTTCTGTCTTACTAAAGGACAGCATCTTGCTTTGGCTCAGAAAATGTAGCTACAAAGCTTGACATAGTTACTTTTAGTTATGATTTAGGTTAATGGCACTAAAGTCATCAGCTCTTCCAATTTTCAGGGACATCCTTGCTTTCACCTCAGTATCCCTTTTGCATCCCTTGTGAGGTGCTATTCCATACAAGAAATGTGAAGCACTAACATAACAGTTACATCCACAATAATTGTATTAGAAGTATATATGAACGGCTTACCAATTTTTGACATAATCACCTTAACTTTAATTCCTTATCGCTAATATTTTATAGTATTGATTCTCATCTTATATGTCAAGAATTTTAGAAGAGCTATGCTGTTGGATTTGCCTTTTTATTTTTATTTATTTTCAGTTCCAATGTAGCTTTAATTACTCTTCCAAATGTTAATCTATTAATGAGCTCCTAAAGGATTTAATGGCATTTCATTGCTGACAAGCAGGTTTTGGACATTTGTCTGAATGCTGGATATTTTATTCATACATTTGTCTTGATATTTCATATTTAATTGATGTGCTCCTTCTGTACTCTACAGGGCTCTATAATGGCAAGACAGCTTGGAACATAACAGACTTTGCTAATGAAAATGGGGGCAGGGAAAAATGTGGTGGGCTATTGTTGGTTTTAAGTTCCAGATAAGTATTTGCCACTAATCCGAGAATAAACTTGGAGCTGCTGAACTTATTGGAAGAACCGTAATTCATAGATCCTTGAAGAATAACTTTTTTACTTATTTGTGCACTAGTCCCAATTAGAGTTTCTACAGTATTATACTTGCCTTCCTCAAGGCCAGCTTAACCATCGTTCAGACTCTCAAAACAGTTCAGGAGAAATTCACCCCAAACCTCCACAGTCACCAAGTAAATGGGGTTTGTGTGTCAAACCACATAGAGGGTGAAGTTGCAGAACCCACATGCAGGATATAGGACAGCTCAGAAGCTCATTCTGTGGCTGCTAAATTGCATCAGGACTGAAATAGGGGCAACAAATCCTGCAACCACTTTCCCACCCTCAAATGTCTCTTCAAAAGTGGTATACGCAATGCAGAGATATGAAGGGATGGGGTGGAGATTCAGCTTGGATGCCTGCTCAATAGCTATCCATCTTTTGTACAGATCTGGCAGTTTTTCTACTTCGAAGGCCTACCATTGCCTTTACCCAAAATTAAAATAGGAAATATACAAACACTACTGTTTTAGTTACCAAATAATATAATTATCATTTGATATCAGCTAATATCAGGATTCATATTTCTCTTCCAGTTGGACCTTAATTTAGCATTATGATTATTTTAGTTTCTATTAAAAATGTTTAATACTTGTTCTAAACTTTATGGTCCTAAACTAACGCATTATAGCTGGAGGTAAAGCATAACGTGCATTTCCACATTTACAACACAGATAATAATTCTGGCTCAGCCTAAAGCAGAAATCATGTCAGATCAATGTACGGCTGGACTGCACACCAATCCCTGAGAGAGATGATAGCTCAGGAGAAACCTCTGGACTTGTGTTCCTTGGGTAAGTAGATACCAGGCTCAAAACTCGGAAGACCTTGATATGGGTGAGGGGAATAGGCAAAGAGATCGGCAGACTCAGTATCTCCCCTGGTCTCCAGAGCTAGAGTTGTGAGAAGTGCAATTCATACAAGAACTGGGGATCATATTTTAAATAAGGAAAAAGAATGACTGAGATGTGGCTGGATGCCTGCCAAAGAGTCAGCTGGATCCAACTATCTTCTGCTCCAACTCTTATCTGAAATGAACTCACATACAATATACTTATTCCATGGATAGTGCAGTCATATTTTTAATTGTGTGCACCAAACATTTCAGTAGTAGTCAACTAGTATTTATTTTCCTACTGAATTTAAGAAATCACAAAAAAAAAACCCTCTTCTGTGTTTACTAATTTTTAATACCAGATGTTCACTTGCTAATTCCACCGTCTTGTGACTATTTCCTATCAATTCATTAATTGCCAGCTGCTCAGCCAAACAAACAAACAAAAAAAATCACAGCTAATCAGATGGTATTGGTAAACAGCCAAACAAGAGCTTCCCACTTTGGTATTTCTTAAATTAGTAATCAGAGGGAAAACAATAGCAGCTTTCACCCGTATATTACACAGTTGCCATTAAATTTGTTTATCAGTATTGTCAATGTGCAAAGGTGTAAAACTGACTAATAATGGACTGGCTTTTGTGCAGGTGAATCATCATATATATCCTTGGTCCTTTGAATTCTGCCATGTCCAGTGCTATAACTGAATGAAGAAAGGACACTCCCAGGCCTAATGATGTTATAGCTATATTATAGTTATGTAATAACTATATTAGCTAGTAACTTCAAATGCTAATGGCTGAACCAATGCTAAAAGGATCTGAGCCAGAACTAAAGGCTATGTGTTTGGCCTAACAATATTACCATGCTAACTCTGGG
This sequence comes from Malaclemys terrapin pileata, assembly GCF_027887155.1. Taxonomy (NCBI): domain Eukaryota; kingdom Metazoa; phylum Chordata; order Testudines; family Emydidae; genus Malaclemys; species Malaclemys terrapin. The sequence continues at coordinate 30,097,090 of NC_071513.1, read as the reverse complement.
GGGAAAAGCAATTATGTTTGCAACTTATAATGTCTTTTCCACCTTCAGAATCAACGCAAGCATTCACGGGTTCCCCTTTATGTTGGAAACATGCAGTTCCCAGTGTTAATAAACAATACATACTTGATGTTGGGAAAAGGCGTATGAGAGATACAATAGTAGTTTAAATGAAACAAGGCTAAATAAGATTATAGACATCTGAGTATGTCCAAACAGTGCAGTAACCTGCATGGCAATGGATAAAAAGATATATGACTGCACATCCTCTGCTTTCTTGCAATGGACTCAGCTGTTCAAATTAGCCACGAAAAAAGTTATCTCAAATTACTTTCTCTGTTGTATGATCTTTCCCTGACATTCCAGCTAACATTTCATCTACAAGTTGGCAACAATGAATTAATTCTATAAGACGGAAAAGAATAAAAATAAATGTGATCAAAAGTTATAATTTTCATACATTTAGATTTTAAAAGTTGAACTTTATTCTGAAAGTATTTCAAAATGTTGGGTGGGCATAGACAAGAAAAAGTAAACATGTATTAATCCTTAAAATATATCTGTGTTTTTGTATTTTGGGGAACTGTTTTTGAGAATTTTGAGGTTGGGAGATTTTTTTTTCTCTGTCAGTAAATAAATAAATACTGAGTATAAGAGTTATACAGCCCACAGAAAACAGCACTGCCCAGTAATGATTACATAGCCCATCTTTCTTCTCATTAGGAAATTTAAAATTTATGTCATACATCCTTTACAACTGCTTTGGGTTAAATTTTCCACGTCAGGCTTCCACCCGAGGATGAATGAGTAAATGAATTAGGTTAGGGGGGTGTAGAGGGTGGGAGAGAATTTCAGCTAAAATAGTTGAACCATTTCTGAGAATGAGATTAGGGAAAATATGATGTTTTCCCATGTTAAAAAATTCTTACAACAGTTTTGCTGAGAAGCAATATTGTCTCTGTGTGTATTGCCACAGAGGCAAAAGGAAGGATCTATAATCACTGGATCACACCCCCTTCCAGAACCTGGTATTGAACACAGTAGTCTTGAGTCTCTACAATCCTCCACCATCTGCAAACAGGGAGGGTGGGTTAAAGCAATCGGCGGGCAGGAGGGTGGGCGGGGGAAAGGAACAGGAGCAGTGGAAGAAAGGGACAGGAGTTGGATGGATAGGAGAGGGGACAGGGGCAGGAGAAGGATGGTAGCAGGAGAGGGGAAGGAACGGAGGAGAGATTGGATGGGGCAGAAGGAGATAGGGAGAGGTTAGGGGCAGAGCAGAATGGTCTTTAATCACTCGAGCACACTCCCCTACAGAAACTGGAATTGAACCAATTACCCCTGAGTCTAAACATTCTTTTGCTGTCTTGTAAAGAGCAGTGAAACCCACTGGTTTTTGTGTCTCCACCCTGCTCTAGTGGCAGGTCCACATATACGACACCAGACTTCTACTGCCACCAGTTACTATGTTGGCTCAAACAACAGAGGACTGTGCTGAGGATCTAAAGATCCCAGCCCTATTGATGTGGGGTCAATATGATTCCAGATGATGGCATTTTTGTTTTGTCGATATTTAAGTTTTTAAAAACATAGGAAATTACATGAAAACCCCTACATGAAAAGAACATTATGAAGGTTGTAAAGTAAAGCAATCAAAAGCTAGGAAATACCAGAATGAAGACTTTCCAAGCAATCTTCATTCTGACACTTTGTGTGTATGCATTATGATACAGTCTTTAATTACATGATCACAGTACCCTTCTGGCCATAAAAGTCATTAAGCAATTTCTGGATAAGCCGGCTCCTAGTTTACCCAGTGAGGTAGGAGGAAAAACAGTTTCACTGATGATATCTATACAGAATTTAGGACTAGATTTCCTCCCCCTGTTCTGGATTCTTTGTGCTGCGTAAGCAAATGAGCCAGAACCTGGCTGCAGCTGCCCGCTGAGAATTGCGGCTCGACTGGTGTAAATCCAGTGGAGCTAGATCCCACATCCAAACATCTACCCTAGTGTAAAGTATATGTCAGGGGTCTGCAGGCCACAATTCTGCTGTGCCAAAATCGCAGTTTGAGTATGTTGCTCTGGAGACCATAGCCAGCTGGAGTAAGTTAAGGCCCAAGGTTGCTCTAACTTACAGCAGGGCTAGCAGAGGAATAGCTGGAGCTTGACAAACAGGAACCTATAACTGGCTCCCTAATGGGATTCTTCCTAGTTCTCCTGTGCTCAGTGGAGCTTGGTGCAGAAAAGAACTGGATCCTTACAGTTAATTTCTGTAGCCTATCTGAGCGTGGGTTGTATAAATTGGGGGGCTGAAGGCCTATTCTGGTTTGGCGACACCACTGGAGCGTCCAGACCTCATTGCTGGATATAGGTGGAGGGCACTCTGCAACCCTGCAGGCCTGATTTCACCCATGGGAACAGCGGCGGCTCTATGTATTTTGATGCCCCAAGCATGGCAGTGAGGCAGCCTTCGGCGGCATGCCTGAGGGAGGTCCGCCGGTCCCGCGCCTTCGGCGTACCCACTGCCGAATTGCTGCCGAAGCCTCACGGCGACCGGCAGGCCGCTCCCCGCGGCTTGCCGCCCCAGGCACGCATTTGGTGCGCTGGTGTCTGGAGCCGCCCCTGCATAGGAACAATTAGGATGAAGACCCTGGTCTGGGTAAAAGGTTCAAAATCTTATCAGTAAGGTTCGGAAATCTTTAACACAGACCTTGAGTTGTATGCTCACTGAGTTGTGGCATTGAATGAGTGGCACTTGGCATCCATTTATATACTGTGAATGCTCAGCTCCTTTGCACCCAATATTATTTTAATGGACATGAAAAAGATTTAGCAATATTTTGAGCATTCTATTTAATATGTATTTTCAGCATAAACCTTAACGACTCCTTTATGTGTACTATATGCTGTGAATGCATATTAATAGTCATATGTATTTGCATATTATGGATCCATTGTATAATAAAAATCTGACTGAAAAGTACTTATAGCCTTGGTGTAGAACTGCTCCATAAAATTCAGAAGAAAAAAAGTTTTAGTTTATGTATAAAGGACCTATTCAACCATATGGTCTAGAGATCTGAAAATAATGTCAATGAATAGATTTTTAAAAAAATTACAGACACACCAAAACAGTATTGGATCACAGCATATTACTTCATTTATTTTGTACTCTTGTAACTTAACTGAACAGATAGTTCTGAAAATTTTTAGCCAAGTTTCAGTTGGAGCAAGTTTTTACAGCTGAGCTGTAAATCCCTGAAAGTAGGGATTTATAATGGGAGACACTGACAGACCCTTAACTATAGCAGCGTTAGCAGGTGCCACTGTAATCACATTAGATTATATTATAGATGGCAAAGAAGGCTTTGTGAGTCTGGCCATTGTGACTGCCTAATTTATAGTGTTCCTGTCAAGAAGAAATCAAATTTCATAGTTATGACATTTCTTTCTGGAGCACTAAATGTTAACTTTGCTGATCATGCATATTTTGGTAGGACAGCTTATTTCTAAATGGCAGATATGATATAAAAAGCATGATGACTTCATTCAAATCCCTTTTAAATCAGCCCATTCACAAACTAATAGGAAATGGGCTAAATGGTATTTTAGATGTCTAATAATGGAATTAGGTAAACAGTATCTTCAATTCAGTTTTACATTTTAAGTAGCCATATAATGTCATAATTATGATATATTTAAAAACATGGTCAGTTTTATTCATTCGTATTACATGGATTTAAAGAGTATCAAGCCGGTGTGATATAACAACAGAATAATGAATAATGACAAAAACAATACTTTGCTTGTATATAGTTAATTTAATCTGAGAATCCCATTGCACTTTACAGTCATTCAGGACCAGACTGTGGTGCACGAAGCAAGGACAGAACACAGGGAGTCTTTCATCTTCCCTTGAACACTTACACAAGGGGCAGCCACAGTCTTAGTCATTGTGCAGTCAGAACACAAAGGGGAGGAAGGCATCACTAAACACCCCCAAACAGACCGACACAGCAAAGGATGCATGCTGTATCCTGTGAAAGGCTGCGGCAGTGGCCACTCATTGCATATCTCCCTACGTCAGACAGGAGTAATTCTGGCTAGAATGCCTCCAGGACCTACTGCTGCTGCAGAGGTATTACACCCCCCCACCCCACTGGTGGTAAGGGAAGCTGTGGGCCAACTTCCCCTTCTATAAAATGGGGATAATATTGAGAGATTCCATTCAGGAAGTCAGTAGAAGAGCCAGGAATAAAAATCAGAACCCCCGATTGCCAAAATGGAAGCATTTAACACCTACTTTGTGCAAGTGAAAATGATTATACAAGAGGCAAAGCAACAGAGAATTAGGACCTAATAATCCTAACATTTAAAATAATATTTTCACACACACACACACACACACAAACCCAGAGACAGAAAATGGGAATATAATTACCCCATAATAGTGCTACAATTTCTAAACTTTTTTTTACATTTTTCAAAATTGCTAGAGAAACACACATGCTCAAATATTAAAACTGACAAAAAACCCTTTTTATTTTTTGTGCAAATAAAAAGGTGATAGAAGCCATTTTTCTGAAATTTTACAAAAAATGTCCACATTGTAGCTACCTGCTCTTCAATATAATCCATCAGTCTTGATCCTTCACACTCCCATTTCTAATCTCTTTCCTCTGAGAATTTAATCCATGACCGGACTTGCTCTTTCAAGGTGGTTACCAAATTTTCCTAATAGCCTACTTGCAAGAGTCTTTATCAAAAGTCTTCTGAACGTCTAAGTACATTTTATCCATCATTTAAAGAAGCAGGAGTCCTATCTCGTATTATAGTAATTAAAGTCCTTTTAATGATTTTCTAAACTTTTTCTCAGATACTGAAGTAAGGCTCACTGCACTAGAATTCCTAGGATCACCTGTAGCACTTTCCTTTAAAATCCATGTTAGTATCTGTTTTTAATAATATTACATACTTGAATCAGTAGCAGAGCTGCTTTTTCTTTATTTGCTTAGTGATTGTTGTTATCGATATTTATTGATACTGCAATAGCACCTAGAAACTCCCGCCAGGAACCCGGACCCAGTGTGCTAGCTGCTGTACAAACACATAGCTGTTCACTTATGTTCCCAAGGAATCAGTATAATGCCACTGGGAGTGTGTTTTTTATCCATAAATCATTGTTTTCTAAATCAAATATTGCACTCTTACCTTAATAACAGACGCCCCTGCTCTGGAAAGAGGACTATGCATCTGGGCTGCAGCAGCCATGTTAGCAATAGTATTGAGGTGGTTCATCTGGTTCATTGCCATTGCAACTGAAGCAGGAGGTAGGCTGACTGGGAGGAGAGGATGGGGCATCATCATAAATGGCAGCTCTATCCCTAAAAGAGATGGTGGGCATGATGGTTTGTTAGTCTTTCATTTCATAATCCAACACTTTAGCTCAAGAGCGTAGCTATCATACTACAGAAAGAGTAATTAGTCTAGGTTGTCGTTATTATGAGTTTGAAATTTATATAACTAATACGACATTGCCATTTAAAATAATTAAGAAGTCAGAGAGAATGCCTCATGCTAATGGTATTTGCATTCCATAAGAGGACTATATGTACTGCATTAATGAAAGACAAATCTAGCTGTAAACAAACAGGCAATATTAACAAAACAGGTATGCCACAATCTGCAAGCTCAATGACCCCTTTAATCAGCAATGTAAAAATCCATGGGACATGCAGAAATTCTTACAATTATATTAAAATAGATCAAGGGGTAAGTTAATTAATATACCATATATACTCGTTCATTAGCCCATTCATTTATAAGCCGACCCCCCAAGATGGTTAGGTAAAAATACCAAAAAATGTATGACCCTTTCATAAGCCGACCCTATATTTCAGGGGTTGGCGAACTTTGGCTCCTGGCCCATTAGGGTAAGCTGCTGGCAGGCCTGCATGTTTTGTTTACCTGGAGCGTTCACAGGCACGGAGCCCCTCAGCTCCCAGTGTCCACGGTTTGCCGTTCCCAGCCAATGGGAGTGGCGAACCATGGCCACGGGGAGCTGAGGGGCTCCATGCCTGCAGACGCTCCGGGTAAACAAAATGACAATGTATTAGATATTCAATCCAATGGTTTCATAGAGTTTAAAATCATCACATTTTGGTGTAGACCCGTTTATAAGCCAACCCTTGCTCTTTGATGCATCACTTTTTTACCAAAAATATTCAGCTTATGAACGAATATATACAGTAGTCTATTCTGTCATCAGTGTATACACTTAACTCCCATTAACATTATTGAGTATCACATATATGCAGCAATTTGAGACCAGATTTTGATGTGTTATTGAATACGATTAGACCAGTAAGGACTGAATACAAGATGGTAGCTAAGTTTGTGAATAGAGATGTGTAGTGTTCCAGTTTAAGACAAAAAATATTTCCACATAAGGCAAGGGACCTAATTCTCATTTACACTGAAGCCATTTCACACTGCTATGCTAAAGGGGCCTGGAAAAGGAGTGAATTACATGTACGTCCACATTAAAGCTCTTTGACACTGCCAGAATGGTGTAAAGTGGTCCTGGTGTAAATGAGAATCAGATTCCAATACCATATGTTCCCTTAACACAGTGGTTCTCAAACTATTGTACTGGTGACCCCGTCACATAGCAAGCCTGTGAGTGTGACCCCGCCCCTTATAAATTAAAAACACTTGTTTATATATTTAACAGAATTATAAATGCTGGAGGCAAAGTGGGGTTTGGGGTGGAGGCTGACAGCTCGCAACCCCCCATGTAAAACCTCACGACCCCTGGAGGGGTCCCGAACCCCAGTTTGAGAACCCCTGCCTTAACATGTATATATACTGCATCACTTGTCTTACAATAGATCGTATAGTTTTCAGTGATGATCACAACACTTAGGTGGCACAAACCGACTAAACTACTGAGAAACCTTTTTAACTGCTCTGACTTTGAGTAACACCTAATTCTTAAGACTTCTCAGGAGAGACTTCCTGATCCCATTTACCTACGAGTATTACCTGATTTTCTCAACACAAACAGGACCAAATTCTGCCACTATACAGAGTCAAAATGGCTCAATAATTTCTGCAAAGGGAATTTAGGCAGATTAGAAATGATCATCACTAACCTCTGGCAAAATATGAAAATAACATAATTGTATAGCCTGTCATAATTGTAAACTACGTGCCTATTTATTGTAGATATTTCTCTGAGTTTATTACCGTACTTCTACCTTAATCATTATCATATTACAAGGTAAATCATTGTTTTCCTATCTTATATTCCTACAGTCAGAGTACCATGAGCTGATCTTGCTTACGTAATTTCTTTCATTCAAAACACAATTTTTTGGTCCACCAGACACCAGAAACACCCACATAAACCACCATCTGCCCACAAAGGGCAGAATCATCTGAAAACTGAACACCCTTACTACCCCTGGTCAGCCATCAGCCAAACACTATTATATCCATTCACTGCGGTGTGTTATGCTTCACATTACTTTGTTTATGAGATGGTCCATGTCATTGTTAATAAAGATAGTAACAAGACAAAGTCCATGGACATCTCCATTTACTTCAAACCATACTGACAATCCCTTCAGTGCTTATATACATAAGCTTTTGTTCCCTTGTATATCTCCCGTAGCAGCCTAATAATCTTTCCTCATACTCCATAGAGTTCCAAAACTCCCAGACACCATCTGTCCACTTTGAGTTGTATGTCTACTTAAAGTCCAATTGACATGCAAACTAAATGCAAACTACAAACAGAATATAACAGCACATCACCAGTTTTAAGACACAATCCATCAAGCATTTCTGAGGACTATAAAGGAAATACATCTTACACTTGCAAATCATCAGACATAATGTCTGATATTCAATAAACCTCTTAATAGCCTTTAGACAACTACTTAGAATGAAAAATACTGAATAATATCTGTAAAGATTACCAAAACAGGGAAGACCACAGTTGCCTCATATGTAAAACACGTGCAGATACTGAATTATGTAAGTGCATATTCCACAGATAAGGAACATAAAATTAAAGAATCATCTATAGCACGTAAGAGTCCTGCAGTCTGCTCCATTTAATCAGATGACAGACCCTAACTGTGCGTGAAAGGGGACAAGCACCAATAATAAGAAACATTTAAATGGTCTAGGCTTCTCCACCAAATTCAGTGACACTACATAGATAGCGATCAAGGTATCTGGTCCTAAAAATAAGGTATTTCTGATGAATAAGACATTTCATACACTTGTGAAAAGTAAGTCCTTGAAATCAATTTGTAAAACTCTCAGAACAAAGATACATACATGAACAATGAGGATTTTTCAAACTTTAGCAGTGTTTCCATTCCTTCATCCCACTGTAATCTTTTATCCAATTATCATGTCCCACCTCTTCCTTTAACACTGATTCTATTTTCATTTTGGTCTGAACAATAAATTCTTTATTTACAAAAGACTACAAAAACAAAAACTGGATAATAAATTCTTTATTTACAAAACACTACAAAAACTTTGGGGCCAAATTTTTTGCTGGAGTAACTCCATCGACCTCAGTTAAATTACAGAAGTAGAGAACTTGACTTTTTTAGACTCCAAGATTTGGAGAGGATTTTTACAGTACCTAATCCAGGAAACAGGAGAGATCTTAGAAAAAGAGCAAAATTCACCACCACCATTTGGGTACATATTTACCAAAATGAATGCTAGTTACCTTTATATAAATGCCTTCATATAGAAAACTTGCTACTGTTTGTGATGCAGAACTCATTAAGTTTCAGGAAAACTTTTATTGATTTGAAAACAATGAAACTAGGATATATAAAAAAGTATATTGATTGTATGAAATAACACAAGCTTTATTTTTTAAGGAGTTAGAGTTAGCAATAAAAGAAAGCCATTCAATTCATTAGTAAAACTATTATGATAGTGTGTCTAAACAGTGAATTAATCTTGAAGTGATATTTATAGCTTGGTCGTTCATTTCACAGTCCGATATACCTACATTAATGTTAAATCAAATCATTAGCTGCACTGTGACATAGTATAAATGCAAAAGACTTAGTTAGGCAGGCCTAATGTCAAACCTCACTAACTGGGGTGTGTAAATGGTAAGTATGGGAGTGGTGCAGGGAGAAGGAACTCAGGCACCTGCTGATTACTCCTCCCGCTCTGAGGGGTAGCATGTGATGGGTCTAACAGTGTGTGCTCTGACTTGTCCCAGCCATTCCTGCTATCACTGGATGACTGGGGTTATGACAGACTGACTGACTGGCACCCTCCTTGAAGAGGTAGGGAGAGGAAAGAATTGTTTCTACCCACTGCTGGCTCGCTGACGTTTTGCCTTTGGTCTAGTCCCACTCATTCCCACCTTTATATGATATGCTGGATCTTGTAGGATGCTGTGGACTATGCTTATTGCCAAAATTATATTTGGTGTCTGGAAGAGATTTTTCCCCTTTGGCAAAACTGGCAAATTACTGTGTGGGTTTTTTCACCTTCCAACCAGCATCCTGGAGCTCTGTTTTAGGGATTTACATTACATCTGTCCCAAGTTTGATATAGGCTGGGCAATATCCATCATCCTCAGGTTTGTAAAAAACAGGGCTATTCTGCAATGGAATGGCTCTGCCAGTTAGTTCGGGGAATAGCTCCTCATTGGTTAATAGTTTAATCAAGTTACAGCCTCTGCATTTACCGACACGTGTGTGTGAGTGTGTGTGTGTGCGCGCGCTAAATTCTTCCAGCACATTATGTTATCACATGCTATTTATTAGTTACCAACTTCTTGTATATCTTTCCTTCTTTACAGACAAACAGTATAAGACTGAAGGTGTCTGTATCTTAGAATGTCTTCTTACTATTTATAAGGACAGTAAACGTACTGTTGGTGAGCAAGTGATTTTGCTGGAGAGGACTGAGGGGATGTGCACTCCCAAGGCTGGATTGCCCTGATAGCGTGGCGTGACCAACACCATGCTGTGATCCTGTTGTAATAGGAGACTGAAGTTTCTCTTTATCCCAGGAGGATTCACTCCCACCTGCAAAACAGTGTACAAAGATATTGTAAATACCATATTTTTCCCTTGAAGAGATTTTGCTAGCTTTACTGCACACTTTTTATTATCCTAAATTACTCAATTTTTGTTTTGGAATACGTCATAGTTTATTGATTACTCAGCACCAAAAGACCTGTAGGTGCTGCACCTGAAATAAATGAATAATTTAATAATCATAAACCAGGCCAAATAACCTAACTAGAACACCGTGTACCCCTTCTGGAAACAGAGAAAGCTAGATGTTTAAGGAGAAAATGACCCAAACAGGAAGGACTCACAATTAGTTGTGATAACAACTAAACAGGGACTCTTCTTTTGTAATCGACACACAGGACCTCACCATTGACAATCCCAGTGGGAGTTTTTTTCAAGGAGTGGCTAAATAATAAAATAATAAAAATTAATAATACCAGCTAGCACTAATATAGCAATAGATGGGGAAACATGTGCAGAGAATTTAAATGATTTGCCTTGGGCCACCGAATGGGTCAATTTTAGCATCAGGATTAGAATTTAGTAGCTCCTGGATTCCAGTCCTGTGCACAGAGCACCAGACCAGGCTCCTCTTAAATGCTAAATTCTGAATATAATTGAGAGATTCAAAGACTGAGCTTGTAGATAGTCAGCTTTGAGGCATTCATATGTATCATTCGGATGTAATTTTTGTTCACCGCAATTGATGTCTAAGAGAGAAAGCAAAGTATGTCATATTAAACAGTGTAATACTAATCTGTTTGTTTTTCTGGAGAGATCTTATTTTGTATTGGTTTCATGGCAATCCCTGTGTCAGACAGTTATGCACGTGAATAATCACATGCTCCTCTTATTAAAGCACAGTAAGGTAGAGTGTGGTAAGAATTTTGCAATGAGGCTGGTCCACAAAATAAAGCCTTTAAACAACTATTTGTAAAAGTTGAACATTTCAGGAACACAAAAAGGCCATAATGTTAACTTAGGTACATTCGTTTTCCTTCCATCATGGATGTTTTAGATTAGATTAAAGAATGATAAGAAACTGTGTATCTGCAGTATTGATATTGTCTAGAATTTATTAACTTGAATTGCAATTAGAATCAGTAACACACTGTTGTGATGCAATGGATAGAGACAGCAGGCAAAAAAAAATGTATTTTAATTGAAGATGAAAGTAACCACATAGAAACATTCAACATTGTTTATGGTAACACTCAGCTAATAAACATGATTAATACTACCAAATGTAAAAGACTGAAAGATCAATGATTGTGCAAAATGGGAATCACTCCATCATTTTAATACCATGTCCAAGCCATGAATTACCTTACCATTACAGATTTGTAATTTGTAAAATGATGAGCAATACATTGACAAAGAAAGATACATTTATACAGCACTAAATTATACCATATGATGTAATATAATATGGCATAATTACAGCAGTGCTCAGTAGCCCTGCCACTGTTAAGGTGGCTGTTTCAAATCACGCTGAACTGAAACTTCAGTTATTCACAGCATTAACATTTGATAAAATATTCCTCGAGTTAAACAAGTGAGGAAAAATGATTTTCTAAGAACACTTTTTAAGAACTGATTTGCTAAATGATTTCTACCATTTCCAGATGTTTTTTCAATATTTTAGTCTAATGTTTAATATTTTTTTTAAAAAGCATTATTGTTCAAAGTACAGCTTGTATGTACTTAAGTGACCTAAACTTTCACTGGTTTCAGAGTAGCAGCCGTGTTAGTCTGTATCCGCAAAAAGAAGAACAGGAGTACTTGTGGCACCTTAGAGACTAACAAATAAATAAATAATAAAATTGTTAGTCTCTAAGGTGCCACAAGTACTCCTGTTCTTCTTTTTGCTAAACTTTCACTGGCACTTAAATATTTAAAAGTAGATTTTCAAAATTATGTAAAGAATGTATACACATCCATGTTTGTGAGGTATTAATTTATCAAGTAGAAATATCTCAACAGTCCTTGGACCATAAACTTTTATTTTACAAAGCAGAAGGTCCAATCCTGCAAATGTTTACAAACAAGCTTGACGTTACACATGATTAACCCCACTATAACATTAAGTGTTTGTTGTTCAGGACCCCAGACATTTTCATGTCTTTTTCCTTGTGAAGTCAGAGTCATGAACTTCAATGGAGCTCTGCCCATTTTAACTGACTGAGGATCTGGCCCACTACCTTCAAAATGTAAACTGATTGCTAAGGAAGTTTGTCATAGTGATTTTTCAAAAATGAGGGGAAAAAATCACAGTCCTTGCCTGAAAGCACACCCTTACCAGCTGTGCTCTCTTCCCTAGTGGCCTACCAGTGGCCAGAGCTCCAAACTCAATTACCTACTCCTAACAGTTTATCCTTCCTTCAATACCACACCATGGGCCCAAGTTCTAATACGATATCCCCTTTCTCTCCCCCCCACCCCGACACATTCTATTCAGGTATCTGCTCTTGTATTCAGTAGCAGTACCACTGCAAGTCTCCTCCACCCACACCCACTCTCCCTTGAGAAAAAAAGTCCGGCTCACAGGGAAGTCTAATGAAACAATCAAAGTTGAATGCTAAGTGAAATTTAATTATAGGGTCTGAAATTTACATAGATATCACCACACCCTGCTGTGGTAAAGACTGACAGACACAGTTTCCATAATTAAGTTACATGGTGAGTAATTCATTGAAAGAGAAAACTATTATGAATAATAACACCTAGCTCTTACATAGCATTTTTCATCAGTAACTCGCAAAGCACTTTGCAAACGAGGTGAGTATCATTATCCCCATTTTACAGATGGTGATACTGAGGCACTGAGCACTGAAATGACTTGCCAAGGTTATCTGCAGCCCAGTGGCATAGCTGGAACTAGAACTCAGGTCTCCTTTTCCAGAAAACCTTTTCCCTGACACTACACGCACTATGTTGCAGAACTTGTTAATGGAATTGTCACTGAGCAGTTAAGGACACGAATCTTAAAAGATGGCTTTTATCCTTGCCTGAAAATAATTCTCTCTTTCTTCATGTGCTTGATACAATATGAAAAATTTAAGTGTAAATTTAATAATAGGCAAAAGCCTCAAGACACAGTATAAATGCATTCCAATCTCTACTTTCTATATCGTTCTTAGGAGCTAATTGTATAAAGACAGCAATGAAGTAATTTTGACTTCACTAATAAAGCAAAGAGCTCATTTTATAAGTTAAATATGCATAGTGCAAAGGATCCAAATCTCATACTCTTCTAATTTCAGACACTTCTTCAAAATTCCAGAGAAATATTTGTGCATACACACACACACACACACACACACTTTCACACCAAATGCTAAAAGCATAATGTAATGTACAATTATTGTCTGTTTAAGAATAGAATTGTGAGCCCATCACATCAACAGTATACATATTCTCAAATTGTTTTATTATCATAATTAGAGGTCAGTACCTACAGCAACTAAATCAGTTGTAAAATTTGAAAATCAGATCCAGATACAATTTTTCATTAGAAAAACTGTATCTGGATGTTAGAATGTTAATTGTTCCCATATTTTGTGCAGAGAGAATATGCATCATCAATACAGCAAATGTAATCATAAAACAAACACATGATATTAAATCCTGCATTGGGATACAATAGTTTATAGGGCCATAACTGAAAGCAAAATTAGGCCTGTGGTCTTCATCATGTGAAAGGTGCACCATATGGTAAAAGGCGAATCGGTCCCTCCCATACTTGGTGGAGTAGGTATATTTAAACAGGCTAGATATATCTGTCTTTTGCTCAATCCAAAAAGTGTAGCCTTTGGAAAAACACAACATATTTTCTGTCATAATTAAGCTGTTGAAGACCCACATTCTTTACTAAATAGCGGTTGTGGAGTGTAAATTAAGACAATGATCCATGCCTGGATGCATGCCAAATAACGTCTCCACGATAGATGCTGAACAGGAGAGAAGGGGGAAAAAAGAATGAGAGACAAGAAAACCAACAGGCAGTATCATTTAGGGAAATGAGGCAAAAGTCTCTTACAATAAAACAGTGATGTGAGCTGTCTTACGGGTTATATACAAAGGAATGTAATTTATTATTCATTTTTAGGAAGAAAAGATTTCATATTTCCGTATAAAAGTTACGAAAAATGAAGCAGATTCTTAAGTGTCATAAAATTATTATTAGGTCCTTTTTAAGTACACCTCAACCCCAATATAACACTGTCCTCGGGAGCCAAAAAATCTTACTACGTTATAGATGAAACCATGTTATATCGAACTTGCTTTGATCTGCCGGAGTGCACATCCCCCCCCGGAGCACTGCTTTATCGCGTTATATCCGAATTTGTGTTATATCGGGGTAGAGGTGTATATTTATTTGTCAAAATGCATTTCTAAACATTACGAATAAGTAAAGAGCTTCACATTTAAAATTGTCACTCCTGCACATACAACCTCCCTCCCCGCCCCAAGCAAAAGAAAACATCTGAAGGTAACTTTTTCCTATTTTGCTTCCATTCTTGTTGATCTTGACTAGGACCAGACTCTCTCAGTCCCTTACTCAGGTGCTCAAAAGGGGAGGAAAGACCCCATCTTGCACAGTCTATGATGCCAAGGGCCTATTACAGATGCAGTCCTCCGTTCAGGTGGGACCACAGGGACTGCTCCCTCAATACACATGGTGACCACAAAAGGGACAGAGAGACTGTAGGGTCAGGTCCTGTCTACCTGCCTCCACATCAGCCTGCAGTGCAGAGTGTGTTGGTTGCAGTGGAGGAGGGTAAAACAGGGTATAGCCTACAGAGTGCCCCTGTGCCCCGATCACTCGTGGGGGGGGGAGGGAGAAGAGGTCACTATCCTGTCCTGGCCTCCCCCTGGAGTGGCGTTGTTGCACATTACCCCTATCACTAATGCTATGTTTCAGCATACACACAGAAAAATTAGATAAAAATCTAAGTACTCCTGCTGGAAGATTGCAACGTGATACTACTTTATTTCTGAGAATTCAGAGCAATAACACACAAAAACCAAAACCAGAGAGAGAGAAAGCAAGCAAGCAGGCAGACAGCTCCCTAAAACTGAGAGGCACAACTCACTCCACCCTGGCTAACTGCAGACTACCTGCTGCATGCTTTTGCTACACAGCCCTCTAGCTGTCAAGAAGGTTCCAGAAAGAGTCCCCTCCCCTCCCCTCAGCCCTGGGTGCTTAAAGTGATCACTCACAATTGCAACACAGTCCTTAATACACCACTATTACTACCTCAAGCTATCAGCTAAATACCAAAATTTGGCCCGAACACAGAGGCCCTTTTTATTGTGTGCCTACTATATAGCACCTATAGGAGATTCTAAGTCTGAAAAATGAAAATATAGTAGCTAAGATATAAATGTAAGCCTAGGTGTGGGAAAGCACTGGTACACGCTACAATAAGTAAAGCCCAGGAGCTAAATGGATTTAATGAGAAAAATCTTATTTATTAATTAAAACTAAGTATTTATCATAGGCTTAACAGAAGAGTGTTTGACATAACTCATATATCAACCCAGGAATTAGACTGACATGTTCAAGTAAGCAAAGGTAAAACTAAAATAGCAAGTCCCAGTACAGTCACTTCTAAATTAAATGCTGTGAGATGTAAGTATTCCCCTAGTACTTCTTTACGGCACAGTGGCTAAAGTCTGTGCGTTGCTGTTATTGAGTTCCTAAGATTAGTTCAGATGCACAGGGAATTAAATTGCAGGTAACAGAAGAAAACATGTGAAGTCAATCTAAGCAATACACACACATTTTCATTAGATGATGTACTGTGTATTTACAGTTTTGTGATAAGCTTGCAAATGTGGGTATTCACAATTGATGAGAGTTATGTAACTGAAGGGCCTCTGTTTAGGTTTCATCTACCTACAGAATGAAAAGGACGTTTTCCTTCCATTGCTTTCTCGTTCCAGATGAAACATGTCTTCATTCCTCTGTAGATGCTGCTGCTCACATATTTTTTATTTTTCATAATTATAACATCACTTCTAAAGTTGAATTTAAAAAGTCAAGCTCCATCTAATATACTTTGCTTCTGAAACCAGAATCTAAGAACTTTTTTGATGAACATATCTTTGTGAAGATTAAATTACCTTCTTAGTTTTATGTGTTGAAAGATTTTCAAAAAATAATCTAAGTTCAGTTCAGTGACAGTACCTTCTTATTTGGATTTGAGTTCAAGCTATCAGCCTCAAAACTGTGTGCTCGGCCTAAATGAAATTCACACTCTCAGAGGTATCTTTGAATTGAACAATCACACTTTTTCAATGTATGTCTGTCATTTTATTTTTTGTTGTTATATATTTCAGAAAAATATAACTCAAATTTTGAAAATTTCTTTCATGCCCAGATTTAATGAAAAGCATTTTTAAACACACATTTTTCATGTTATTAAGTATACTTTCAGTACACTCCTGAAAGTATATATATGTTGTTGTTTCAGCACTGTTAATCCAGAACACCTATCACCAATGGCCTGATTTGCAACGTTGCTGATTACCCACAATTCCTAGAGACTTCCTTGGGATTTGTGGATGCTTAGCACTATGAAAATGAAGTTAGAAATTCTGCCCTTGGATGCTTATGTGCAGTGTCCATTGACACCAACAGGTATGTGAGAGCAGAATTTGCCCCAAATAATGTAAGTATACTTTTTTTTTTTCAAAATCTGGTAAAACTCTAAATCATGTGACCTAAACATACACACATTAAGTTCATGAGGTAGTTTTCATACGTTAAGGAAATATCAATTTAGCCTTAAAATAACATATACAGTATTTTAAAGCCTAATCAGTAGATTTTAACAGATGTCTAAAATATTGGAACACAGCACTCTGGTGTTAGGTTCTAAGTGCAGCACTGGTGTCCAGTGCTCATGGCTAGTTACTCCACCGAACAAGTAAGCTGTGGCATTTTGCACTAGTTGCAGCTAGATGGATGTAAGGTGTAACTCCATGTAGTGCATAATGCAGTAGTCCAGACTAAAATAAGCAAAGGCAGGAATCATGGAAGTAAGGTCTGCATCTGTGAGGAAGGTTCACGACATTCAGACAAAAATGGAAAAAGTAGCACAGCTGATTGCTACTATTTGATCATCTGAAAGCATCTGGGACTCTAACCAAAGTACTGAGTTTCAAACTTTGGTTATAAAGAATGGATGAACATCCTAATTTAGGAGAGCTGATGTAAACTCATCCACTTACTTTCCTTAGCCCACCATAATCACCTCAGTGTTCTCAGATGTCCCATCTCACCTAGATACTGGGAAAGACAATCACAGTCTCTGGGCTGTGCATAAAACTGAGTGTATAAAGCTGAGTACCATCAGCATACTGAAAACACTTCAGCTTGTATCTCCTCACTAACTCTCCAGACAGCCTCATAAACATACTATATTAGTGGGATAACAGCAGAGACCTGAAGTACCTCACAGCAGGAGACTCAGGTTAGAAAAATAATTGTTCAACAATACCCTGTGAAAGCTCTGATCTCTCAGTGAGAAAAGAACAATACCACCAAAGAGACCAGGGACCGTAAATGTGATAACTGCACTTAACAATCTCAATGGTATTAAAAGACAGCACAGAGCTCTAATAGTATCAGCACATAGGTATGATTTTCATCCATCAACAGGAGATCATCTGCCAATGTGACAAATGTAGGTTCTGTGCCGCATCCAGGTCAGAACACTAATTGCCAATGCTCAAAGAAGGCTGAGGCATCAGCATATTGTGAGAGTCATCTCATCATAACCTTTTCCATAATATCCTGACTAAAAATGGAAAATACATATCAGTCAATAGCTGGAAAGATTTGCTGGTCAATATCTGGTTAGTCAGCATCAAGATATGGCTTTTTAAGAAGCGGCAAAACACACAGTAACTCCTCACTTGTAGTTATGTTCCTGAAAAATGCGACTTTACGTGAAACCATGTTAAGTGAATCCAATTTCCCCATAAGAATGAATGTAAATGGGGAGGGTTAGGTTCCAGGTACATTTTTTTTTGCCATACAGTATAGTACAGTATATGTGCCCCCACCTTACCCCACACAGACACAACCCACTGGCACTGGAGATAATGAGGCAGGCAAGGAGGCTGAAGGTGCTGTAGGCTAGGAGAAGCACATTGCGCAGCAGCAGCTTCCCCTACTCTGCAAGCACCAGGGGCGGGGGGGGGCTCAACCCTCTGCCCGCCCATGCCACCCCTTCCCCCAAGCCCCCACCCTTAACCCGCCTCTTCTGTCCCCTACTCCTTCCCCTTTACTCCGCATGCCATGTCCTTGCTTCTCCCCCCTCCCTCTCCTTTCTCCTGTCCGCACCAATCAGCTGGCTTGCAGCGTTCAGGAAGCAGGAGGGTGGGGGGAGGAGCAAGGACACAGTGCACGGGCTCCCCTTCCCTCCCCTGCCTCCTGAATGCCACAAGCCAGCTAATTGCCATGGGCAGGAGGCGGGGTAGAGGCAGGGTCTGCCAGCAGGCAGGAGGTGCTGTGGGGGGGGCATAGGGGAGCTGATAGGGGGGCTTCCAGCTGTGGACAAAGCATGCAGCCAAACAACGTTATAGCGAAGCATTGCACAACTTTAGGGTTACCATACGTCCGGATTTTCCCAGACATGTCCGGCTTTTTGGGCCTCAAATCCCCGTCCGGGAGGAAATCCCAAAAAGCCAGACATGTCTGGGAAAATAGGGAGGGAGAGCCTAGCGGTGCTCAGCCAGGGGGCCGGAGCCGCTGGGGCGACGGCCGGGGGCCGGGGCTGGCAGTGCTTGGCCGGGTGCCAGGGCCAGCGGCCGGGGCTGGGCCGGCGGTGCGGGGCTGGCGGTGCGGGGCCGGCGGCCGGGACGGGGCCAGCAGTGGTCAGCCGGGGGCTGGGGCCAGCAGTGCGGGGTCAGGGGTGCTCGGCCGGGGGCCGGAGGTGTGGGGCCGGGAACTGGCGGTGCGGGGCCGGGGCCAGCGGTGTTCAGCTGGGGGCCGGGGCTGGCGGTGCGGGGCCGGGGTCCGGCGGTGCTCAGCCAGGGGTCGGGGCTGGGCTGGGGGCCGGCGGTGCTTGGCTGGGGCCGGCACCCGAGGCCCCGAGCCGAGCCGAGCTGGGCGGGAGACGCCGGGGCCAGAGCCTTTTGGCCTGGGCCGGCCGGCCGCCGGAAGGAGCCTCTCAGCTGGGGGGCCAGACTGGGCCGCGCCGCGCCCTGCCCCAGCCCCAGCTTACCTGCTGCCTCCCTGTTTCATGCTTCCCGCGAACATTTGATTCGCGGGAAGCAGGGGAGGGGGAGGAGCAGGGGGCGGAGCGTTCAGGGGAGGGGGCAGAGTTGGGACGGGGACTTTGGGGAAGGGGCAGGGGCAGGGAAGGGGCGGAGTTGGGGCCCCGTGGAGTGTCCTCCTTTTTTTAAATTAAAATATAGTAACCCTACACAACTTTAAATGGAGCATGTTCTGTAATTGAGCAGAGACGCAAGAGGACGTTAAGTGGGGAGTTACTGTAGTTCATTTACAGCAGTTGGTGCCCTGCCATTCAAAAAGGAAGCATTGACAATTTCCACCAATAAACAGCCCAGTATTTATCTATGGGCATTCAGCAGTCAGGAAGGATAAGAATCCAAAGCATAGATTGTGCCAGGGATCCTGAGTCTTCCAAACCTCTGTAAGCTAAACTGGTTGGCACTCAACATATTACCCTGCTTACACACAGAGACAGTCTAGTCTGAATCAAATTAGTTTGATCAACCAAATAAGCAGAAATTTCCATATTTTAGGATAACTCACATGAGCAACCAAATGAAGACAGTTCAGCTTAACCAGGCTATCTACCAACTAAAATGTAGGTTAGAGTCGTATTTGATAAACTTTATACTGAAATGTCTTCCCAGTGAGGGTGAGACAGTCCCATTCTTGTTAAATTGCTGGCAAACTGTCAACTAGAAATTGATTTTTTTTAAAGCAAGCATATTTGTTTCAATGAGTCTATGATTAAAATCTATTTTGGACAAAGCAGTCTCCAAAATAATGAGACCTATAAGAATCTCAAAAGCTAAATTAAAGATGTAGAAAGGCATTTTAGTCTTGAATGTATTGATTTGTGTAGCTGCATGTGTATTTGGCTGTATCATATTCTGGACTGTTCTCTAGAAATAAGCCATAAAATTGGGGAAAGTAAGGTATTAAAAATGGAGAAATCTAGTGATGGCTTTACTGGGTTACTTCCAAAAACTTATCAAGTGGTTCAGCAGATGTAATTACTGCTTAGCCATGCCAAGGTTTTGAAATGTGCCCATTAATTCAGCAATTCCCAATCTGTCCATCAGTCAGTCATACTTAAAAAATATGTCTGTCACAACTTAGGTGAAGTAATCTATTGATAATTATACAATAAAAACTCATTTGAAAATCTGAATATAATTTCAAAACTTCCTGAAAAGTCTAATGACAGCAAAATGGAAGTTTATTTCAAAGCAAAGGAAATGCTGAAGATAATCATGGACATGTCAGAGTTTTCAATGCTTGTGACTAATATTAGTTTTTTAAATTTATACATGTTAAGGAGAACACCACAATCATGACTAGACAGTGACTTTCTAGAGGGGAAATGAGCCTGACCTAGAAGCTGTATAGGGAACTAAGTGCACCTGCCCAAAAGGTCCCCCCCGCCTTTCTCTTTCATGGGGTAGAGAATGGAAAATAAGTAGAAGGTCAAAGAATAATGATTTTAGAGAAAAAACTACGCACATAACAATTTTACAATTCCTAAATTATTCCTATCACAGATTATTCCTATCACTTATATAGCATTTTTACTAGTGGATCATGTATTCCTGCTCAAGCAGGTCTAAATTACATCCTGTTAAAAATATTGGTGGCCACTAAAATATTGTCTAGACTTGTGCTCCAACTTACCCCACCACTATTGGAAATGAACCAGTGGTTGCAGTTGTTGGAAATTTTTTAGCAAAAACAAAACAAAAAAACACCCACTGTAGATAACCTCCAAGAGACAGTCTCTTCCCAAAAGAGCCCCAAATCTTAAAAAAAGAGGAAAACACATTGGAAATAGTGATGGAAAGAAAGGGTGGAATGAAGTAAAGGAAAGATAAATAAAAACAGAATGGAGAAAAAATGGGCCTGATCTTTAATGGGTCTGCTAGCTGTGCAGCAATACTTTTGGATATATTTGTTTATCTATAAAAACACAGAGTTTTATATGTACAAATTAATAGTTAACAATTACTTAATTTGCATGCAGGCTCTTTTAAGGAAACCCACTAAACATTTCACCCCGCTAGTAAAATTATTATTTATAGAAATTTTGATGCAAAAATAGCACAATAAAACACACAAAGAATATGGCAATACTAATACACACTTTTCAAAAATGCCTCTGCCAAACTCCATCCTCCTAATTTCTTTTGCTAGGTTTGCACACATATTTATATTAAACAAAACATATGCTTCTTCCTAGCTATTTAGGAAAGTGACAAGACTGACAAAAATTGTGAACAATTGACAAATGAAATCTTTAGAACTAAATCTTTGTAGTTCAGTCTGTGTGGAATTAGCTAAAAAAGATGATAAAAAAATCTCTTCTAAATTTTAACATTAGCAATCGGACACTTCATTCCTGCCTTTCTAACTGGAGCGTAGGTGCAATACTTTAACAGGGATGGATGCAGTAAATACAGGAACAATGGCTGCCAGAATGATGGGCTATATAAAATATAGATTCTGTTGTTCTTGGATTTAGGAGTAAATTCTCCTGATACAAATGAATTGCAGAATTAAAAATGTCAAAAGTGTGTGCAAACTGAGTCCTATTCTGGTTGGTACTAAATGACTTGTGCTCCCATTGACTTTAGCACTTTCTCTATGGAGGTCAGCACAACATAGTCTGATCTATCTGAAGGACCAGTGTTTCCCAAACTTGGGACGCCACCTGTTTAGGGAAAGCCAGAACTGGTGCTACCATTTAGGCAAACTAGGCGGTTGCCTAGTGTGCCAAGATTTGGGGGCACCAAAAGCCCCCATTTTTTTTTTTAGGGCGCGAAACTTCTTTGCACCGGCCCAGGAGAAAGCCCCTATCAGGCGGGGCCAGTTTGTTTACGCGTCCGCAGGTCTGGCCGATCGCGGCTCCCTCTGGCCGCGGTTCGCTGCTCCAGGCTAATGGGAGCTACTGGAAGCAGCCAGTACGTCCCTCAGCCCGCGCCGCTTCCAGCAGCTCCCATTGGCCTGGAGCAACGAACCGCGGCCAATGGGAGCCGCGATCGGCCAGACCTGTGGACGCGGCAGGTAAACAAACCAGCCCGGCCTGACAGGGGCTTTCCCTGCACAAGCGGCGTCCCAAATTTGGGAAACACTGCACTAGGTTAACAGGCCAACAAGAAACCCTCTGAACATACAGTGCATTTGAGTATGTTAACCCCCGACATTTTAACTAAACACAGTGGGACTAATTCAATCCCTGGCAGAGCCAAAGGTTTACAATTGGGATTAACCTTCCCCACTCTTTCTAAAATAACACTTTTCAGTGATGCTAGGTCAGTTTATAATTCCCTGAGGAAAAAGGAGAAAAAAGCCAATATCCTAAAGACTGGATATCAGGGCTCATGGGGCCAAGAGAAGACAGTGCTAATCTCTCTCCAAAAGAAAAGAATGTCAAGAACTAAAAGCCTCGTTTGAAGGACTGAATCTAATGCAAGGGCTAACATTACTGTAAACAGAGGTACTAAACTAAATGGTTGAAACAGCTAAAACCCCATACATTAAATTTAAGGAAATACAGTCTTCATAAAAGTGAACTAGTGCAAAACATGCAAGTGTCCTTATCTCCATATAACAAAACAAAAAAGTTAAGAGAACCAAATCCATCATAAACTCATCAGGGTCAGCCCTGTGCAAAGCAAGATGCCTGAGCCTTCAGACAGATATCCATAAACCCATAGCATATCTCAGGAAGAATGATTTGACAACTGGGTGTGTTAACTCTTCTAAATCCTTCAAGCAATCCTATCAGCTATGCTGGGACAAAGGGGTTTTGGGACCTGGACATGATTGGGCCATTGCAGTTCATCTTTCAAAATGTGTGTGTGTTCAGTTGTGACAGGTGACTGAGTCAAGGAGATCCTAACGGCATGTAGAAAAATGGTTGTGACAAAGCTGGGCTTCAAAAAATCTGTCCATGGCACATATCATTATCCCAAATACCACCTTGCAGGCAAGCTCAGCAGAGAGGATAAGGTTATAGTACAACTCTAGTCGGAAATGTGAAAATAGTGCTTTGTTACACAACCGATCTGCTTCCCATGTGTATTCAGAGTCATAACTGTTGACATTTTTAGTAACCAATATAAGATTTTACTACTTTATACTCCTGTTGTTAATGAAGACCTAACAATGCGGTGGGAGAGTGAACTAGATACTATTCTGATTTAGCACCAGCAATAGAACTGTGAACTAAGTTCCATCTGCAGAGTCAAATTCTACCCTCCATAATACTTGCACAAATCCTCTGAAGACAATGGATTTTCCCAGGCGCAACTAACGGTAGAATTTGGCACGAGATGTCTTTATTAATGTTGATGATACACAACCCAGAAATAAAACAGCTTGATTTTCAGATCTGAGTCTGCAGAGTTGGCAGATAGCATAAAACATCTTTTTACTTCAGATTTCCTCAGTTTAGATCTGCAAGTCACTGCGATCATAATATTTTTACAAAAGATACTTATAGGAGTAGAACTACATTTTAAAATGCACAGAAAAATGAACTTTCATTCCTAGAAATTATTTAGAAACTGAATCTGCCACTCTTTGCATTCATAAAACAAGTTCTTTATGAAGAAATAAAAAAAAAAATTTCCCCCAATAGTTGACAAATGAACTGAAATAGCCAATGAGATAAATATACTGTGCATTTGGTGTATATTTGGATGATCTGGTTTTCAAAGGCTTTGAATATTTGCAGCTCACAGAATTGCAGTATTTGTGAAAATCAGGCCATTAAAGTTTCAACGGTTTATAATTTACTATTTCTTTTAAATATCACTAACAAACAGAAGAAATTACAGATTGTTATCTAATGAGTTGAACTGTAGCAGCATACAAAAATGATGCAATTATCATCTCTTCAGAAATTCCTAACAGGGAAGAGCCCCACATGAAAAGTATAGTGGTTTGCCTTTAAATCTGATTGGGGGCAGCTCATACTTACATATTTGGACAACTTTCCAAACTTTGCCAACCTGACACTAATCCACACAAAGCTGAATGCCATAGAAGATTTCATTAGAGAATGAGGGATTGGAAAAGTGCTGCATAACTATCATCATTTTACATTCAAGCTGAAAGAGTTTAGGTGCTCTCCAACTAAATTTACTATCATAAGCCAGTCTTGGAAAGGATCAACAAACGCAGACCCTTATTCTTGCAAAGTCCCACCAACTATTACAGTATGTGGGATATTTGTAAGGTGTGTGCTAGTTCTAATGTTGCAGAACTATTTTATACCTGGTATTTCCTACATGGCAATATGCTTTCACCAACTCCCCCAAAATCTGGAGTCTCTGGCAAAACTATGAAAGCTTGTCAGTATGCTTAACTCACCCAATAAAGGTCAGCAGTGAAATCCACAGCGCTTCAGTTAATGTCAGTTTAAAAATAAACATGCAAATATGTAAAAACCTTGACTATGCCAACAACCAGCATACTTTATACTTCTTTTTTTAATTCTGCTTTTAAAAATATGTATATGCTTAACTTTTTTTCTATTACTGTTTCTAACAACTGAATACAGATTTAAAACTGAACTGTATGGAATTGTGAAACATTGAGGGAAGTTGTCTAAACCTTCAGTCATCCTAGTTTACTGATTTTTTAATTTCAATTGAGGCTGGATTCTCAGGTCACTTTTCTAGCATATCAACCCTAACCATCAGGATCTCTCATAGATTTTGAGGGGTCTAGTTCTCTCCATAGAAAGCAATGGGAGTTTTGCCACTGACTTGAATGGGAGAAGGATTAAGACCTTAGAGATATCCAGCA
This sequence comes from Malaclemys terrapin pileata, assembly GCF_027887155.1. NCBI lineage: Eukaryota > Metazoa > Chordata > Testudines > Emydidae > Malaclemys > Malaclemys terrapin. The sequence goes on along the minus strand of NC_071513.1, from coordinate 30,071,963 downwards.
GTTGTAAGAAAAATATTGACAAATCCAATCCTTGTTGTGGTATAAAATGTATTTTAGATTTTCAAAAGGATACTCTGCCTTTAGCCACACAAAAATCTCAAGCTTAGCTACAATAAGAGAAGACATCATTAAAATATTGGTAGCAACATTTGATAGAGGGAAAGTACTGCCTAACTGAAAGACTCTAAAGAAAAGAAAGAGTTTTAGCGGCAACGTATAACAGCATTGTGCCAGCCTAAATTTAAACTAAGCTTTTAGGTTTTCTGGGTGGGTTTCACTTCTGCTCATGATGTAAGTATGCACCACCTTCATTAAAAAAAAATACTGACAGCTTGCATTCTCATACCAATGCCTAGTAACAAATTCCAAATGTTTTGTCACATTTCTTGTGAGCAATGCCATCTGCCAGAGGTGGCATTTCATGGCTGTTTACCCCGACTCCCTTCAAGAATTCATCTGCCACTATCTAATGCTGCCTGAATAAAGGGGATTAAGACTCTGATGCAACAGAGACTATTGATAATTTGGTATAATTGGGAAGAAATGAAGATAAATGAGGTTGAGGATGGAGAGGCAATTAGTTGAGCCGCCTGTACAGCTGTGTTCTCGGCCTAGCTCCCCTGGCCTTTTCTTTGGTAAGGTATGTGCAAATTAAACATAATGACAAATACACACTCTCCAAAGCTCTTTAGTTTGGAAATCTTGAAGATATGATTATCACTTTTGAGATCCTATGTAGTTTTCAATGAAAAATGAACACTTTCTGTAGAGAATGCTAAAAGAGCAATGCACTTTATACCACCACTCCTACTATGCATATCTACTATTGTTCATAGTTCTCCTTATTTGATAATGACAGCACATTTGTTGCTTGTACACTGGCTTTGATTGAGGGCATGAAGGCCACTATTCACCTAAATTCTACAGATGGCCCTAAACATTCCTGAAGTTTGGGGTTATTCACAATCCAAATTAAAATCCATATTTTAAAAAAGACACCTCCCCTCCCCAAAACAACAAAAACAAGCAGGGAGAACTGGAAGTCCTGGCACAGTCAGGGAACTATGATGCGATTGGAATAACAGAGACTTGGTGGGATAACTCACATGGCTGGAGTACTATCATGAATGGATGTAAACTGTTCAGGAAGGGCAGGCCGGGCAGAAAAGGTGGGGGAGTTGCATTGTATGTAAGAGAGGAGTATGACTGCTCAGAGCTCCGGTATGAAACTGCAGAAAAACCTGAGAGTCTCTGGATAAAGTTGAGAAATGTGAGCAACAAGGGTGATGTCATGGTCGGAGTCTGCTATAGACCACCAGACCAGGGGGATGAGGTGGATGAGGCTTTCTTCTGGCAACTGTTCTCATGGGAGACTTTAATCACCCTGATATTTGCTGGGAGAGCAATACAGCGGTGCACAGACAATCCAGGAAGTTTTGGAAAGTGTAGGGGACAATTTCCTAGTGCAAGTGCTGGAGGAACCAACTAGGGGCAGAGCTTTTTTTGACCTGCTGCTCACAAACAGGGAAGAATTAGTAGGGGAAGCAAAAGTGGATGGGAACCTGGGAGGAAGTGACCATGAGATGGTCGAGTTCAGGATCCTGACAAAAGGAAGAAAGGAGAGCAGCAGAATACGGACCCTGGACTTCAGAAAAGCAGACTTTGACTCCCTCAGGGAACAGAGGGACCTAGACAAATTAGAGGATTGGGCCAAAAAAACCCTGATGAGGTTCAACAAGGACAAGTGCAGAATCCTGCACTTAGGACGGAAGAATCCCATGCACTGCTACAGACTAGGGACCGAATGGCTAGGTAGCAGTTCTGCAGAAAAGGACCTAGGGGTCACAGTGGACGAGAAGCTGGATATGAGTCAACAGTGTGCTCTTGTTGCCAAGATGGCTAACGGCATTTTGGGCTGTATAAGTAGGGGCATTGCCAGCAGATCGAGGAACGTGATCGTTCCCCTTTATTCGACATTGGTGAGGCCTCATCTGGAGTACTGTGTCCAGTTTTGGGACCCACACTACAAGAAGGATGTGGAAAAATTGGAAAGAGTCCAGCGGAGGGCAACAAAAATGATTAGGGGTCTGGAGCACATGACTTATGAGGAGAGGCTGAGGAAACTGGGATTGTTTAGTCTCCAGAAGAGAAGAATGAGAGGGGATTTGATAGCAGCCTTCAACTACCTGAAGGGGGGTTCCAAAGAGGATGGAGCTCGGCTGTTCTCAGTGGTGGCAGATGACAGAACAAGGAGCAATGGTCTCAAGTTGCAGTGGGGAAGGTCCAGGTTGGATATTAGGAAACACTATTTCACTAGGAGGGTGGTGAAGCACTGGAATGCGTTACCTAGGGAGGTGGTGGAGTCTCCTTCCTTGGAGGTTTTTAAGACCCGGCTTGACAAAGCCCTGGCTGGGATGATTTAGTTGGGAATTGGTCCTGCTTTGAGCAGGGGGTTGGACTAGATGACCTCCTGAGGTCCCTTCCAACCCTGATATTCTATGATTCTATGAAAAACAAAAGCCTTGATCCTAATACCCCCTAAATTTGGGGATGTTTGAATTCCAGGTCCAGATTCTGCAGCTGGAGCCTCTTCATATAATGTTCCTGTTTTTAAAAGTATTGGTCAGTACACCTCAAGGGAGATTGCTAAAGTAAACCCTTGAAAGTTGGAAAGGGATTATAGGTGATGGTCTTTTAGCTGTGAACAAATCAGAAAGATAGTTATCCAGGCAATTAGTTCCACTTTCTAAGTTGTCATGTTAAGGTAGTCATAAAGTAGTCATACCTACTGAACAGTAACTTAAATCTAAAATGAACAAGATTGCAATTCAGACCTCCATGTAAGAAGGCTCAAAGCCAGACGTATGACCTAAATCAACATCACATTGAAATTCTTCTTTAAAATATCAGCTTATATTTTTGAAAGTAGCCTGTTATTTTTTTTGTCACAAAGTCAGCTGTGTTCATTTTGCAGAAGGTTTGAGAACAAACGGTGAATTTTTGCATTAAAGAAACAACAAAAATGCTACTTAGACAGAAGATCAGTGGGTCAAAGGGCATTTTGGCCTAGAAAGATATTTTCACTAACCGAAGAACCCAAACATCTCTTCAGATCTGTTATCATAGAATAGAATATCAGCATTGGAAGGGACCTCAGGAGGACATCTAGTCCAACCCCCTACTCAAAGCAGGACCAATCCCCACACAGATTTTTGCCCCAGATCCATAAATGGCCCCCCTCAAGGATTGAACTCAACCCTGGGTTTAGCAGGCCAATGCTCAAACCACTGAGCTACAAGGCCGCCCCCGGGGGGGGGGGGAAGGAGCGCAAGGGGAGCAATTTGCCCCAGGCCCCGCAGGGGCCCCTACAAGAGTTTTTTGGGGCCCCCAGAGCCAGGTCCTTCACTCGCTCCGGGGGCCCCGGAAAACTCTCAGGGGCCCGGGCCCCCGGAGCTTCTTCCACTCCGGGTCTTCGGCTGCAATTCGGTGGTGGGGGGTCCTTCCGCTCCAGGACCCGCCGCCGAAGTGCCCTGAAGACCCGTGGGGGCGGGGGTCCTGAATCCTCTGGGCGGCCCTGGTGAGCTATCCCTCCCCCCATATCACCCCAAGTAGTGTTCAGCTGAGTCAGTTCTTGGGTGGCAGACCTCTGAGTCATACTTTTTTTCTGTATCAGTATTGTCTTAATCAATTTCCAAACATAATATTAGTGGTCACAGTGCTGCTAAAAGTACTATCTTTTGGATAAAACATAAGCCCAGGTACTGAGCTATTAAGCATTAAAGGAACTGGTGGTGGTGGCAAATTATGAGAGAAAATACAATAAAGTCCTGCACTAACGTAATCTTGATTAGTTTCTTTCACAATCTGCATTTTACACTATTTAAATTATTGTGTGTTATGAAAATAGCTTTCTGGAATATTTGTAGTGAACTTTAAAACACTTGAATTAGCCCCTTTCCTAGTTCAGGGGGTATCTACAAAAATATAATGTTTCCTGCTAATTTTTTGTATCAGCAAAACTTTCCTCAGTGCTCAGCACGACATTCTTTCCAACTATCTGGAAGTCAATGAACATTTTAGTGCAGCTTTTTGTTATGTATTGTTGTGGTTTGAGCTGGGATGGTTGGATTGCACCATATGGCTTAAGACACGGTATTTCAGAAGAATATTATTTTAGTTTGGGAGTTGCAAATCAGGAGGGGAAAATTGGAAAATGTAAAAATATTCTATATTCAAAACCTAGTCTTTATGTACCTGAAAATTACCTGGTATTTGGCTATTCCTTTCAATGTAAAAATCATTTATATATGAATGTGTGGAAATGGCCACATTTTCCTATTGGTCCCTATTACTTTAATTTTACATTTTATACCTGTGGTCTGTTATGAAAATCCTCTTTAATATCATGCAGTGGTCTAGGCAAGTTGATTTGCTGCTACTGTTTCTACTGCCTGATAGTATTTTATTAAACTTTTCTAAGCTAATCTTCAATCCTGTGACTGACAGCATGCAGTGCACAGCCTGTGCCAGTCACATTCAGTAATGCTTTGGCTTTTCATTAGAGTCAGAAGGTGTCCTGGTATCAGAGCAGGCCAGCAGCTCTGCCTTTGCTTCTCAGACCTGCAGCACAGATGCACACACTTACTGACATTTGTGTTGGCAGCCTCCACCTCTTAAAATAACGAAGGGCTGAGCATTCCCAAATAAAGCCAAATGCACATATTTGTGGGTGCTCTTGAGATGCAACAACACTGCTGTAGTCACTATGCATAGCTTGGAACCACCATTTACCTCCTTCCCAATTTCTCTACAGTTAGCATATCAGTTCAAGCCTCATCTCAGATGACATATCCCCACATCTTGGCCATACCTTGGTATTTTACGCACAGTTATAACATTATAATTTATATTACAATAATCCTAGGAGCCCCAATCAAGATCAAGGATATACTGTGCTACATAAATAGATAGTGAGAGACAGTCCCTGTCTGAAGAGTTTACAAAATAGGCAAAAGGCAGGAAGGGAAACAGAAGCACAGAGGGGGGGGGGAGTAATTTACCCAGGTCAGACAGCAAGTCAGTGACAGAGCTAGAAACCGAAAAACTGCAGCCTCCTCCCCACACTTGTTATCCTCTCTGCACCCTCCTCCTCCATCACAGTAATAATGTGCATGTAATAAACTCCTCGGACACTGTTGTTTTCTCACTCCTTTCCCCTCCTTACAAATGAAAATTTTTGTAGATGAGCGTTATTCTATTTACACTTAAATTTTGCAATCACAACATATAGGGCCTGATCCAAACCCAGAACATGGGAAAGACTCCCATTAATGTCAATGGGCTTTGGATCATAATGTAATGAGAAAGCAGCTTTTCTGTGTTTTCATATGATCCCCTATATCACCACCTTTCAAATGCCCTTGTTGATAACACAATGTAAGAAATATGTTTGTCGTTACACTAGAGAATGTTGTGATGTTAACCATGAATTTTACTCCACCTCCTTTTAGAACAACTCAGAACTATACTTCTCACATATTATAGATATACGTAACCCCTGCCTGCTTGGCATGGCACTCTGTCTCCCTCTAGTGGTGGCTAGGCCAGCTAGAGATTGGTGAGCCTGCTACAGCCTTGGCTAAAAGACAGCTGTCTTTTAGCTCAGGCAGTAAAGGTTCATGCATTTAACTCCAGAGGTCCCAGGTTTGATCTCTGCTGCCAATGCCTCTGTGTGGGTCAGCGTTACATATATAAATGAAGGATCAACAGAGATTAACTACTTTGACTACTAGGAACATTTACGTAACTTCCCTATACCTCATTTTTCCTCTTTTTTAATACATGTACCATCATTTACCTGTGTCACAGTGGAGCATGTGGCCTCAGTAATAACTTTTGTAAAGTTATAAATAAGGGTAAAGTATTAAGACCAAAACAGATGGGATTTCACAAAGGTTTCGTGAACCTGAAAGCAAAATAGTAATGGATAAAGAATTTTCTCAATGCATGTTTCACCCAGTTCCCTTGAACCAGTTCACAGATATTTAACTGTTGAGCTTAAGGTGAACCTGTTGGCAATGGCACTGCTGTTTTGTGTGTCTTCAAAGGGGTATGGCTTATAATTACATCAGAGCACAGCAAGAAGAATACAGATATCTTCTTCTTATAATCAGAGAACAAATGTCCCTATGGAAAAAAATGTTATTCTGAATACATGCTGGCCAGATCCATGAAGGTGACTTGAGAAGTAATTTGTGGTCTATTCTTCTATTTGTAAGAATGAACCAATGACAGATAGCTATTACTGATAATGGCCATGGATTTCAAGAGGCTTTTAGGGCTCATGGTATTAGACTGAGAACAAAAATATCAAAAGGGTCTTCTCTCTAGCACTGCTGGTGTCAAGGTTAATGAGCTAAAACTAGTTAAATTGATATTACTAAATTAATGAGTTTTTTATAGTACACTGCATGGATGTTAACAGACAGCCTAATGTGGAATATGGCTAGTCTTAATTGAATTAGAAGGTATCACATGTATACAATTAAGATAACTGAAGACTGTGGTGCTATAAAGTAATTGTATCCAGTTCTATCCCGTCCATCCCATGCCCATCATCACATGCTATGTGTGCTATACCACAGCAAAAATGTGCTTAGAAAGTCAAATTCAATCAATGAATTCCAAACTCATTCAGTTTCAAATCATATACAAGGGAGAAAATGGACATGGCTGCACAAAAATTGGTACCAATACTATGATGTCAACCTTAGAATTACTATTAACTGTGAATTTTACACTTGAAAAAGCTGCTAATTCTGAGCCCTACAAAGTGGTGTTCATCAGTGAAGAAAACAAGGAATAATTTGGCCTTCAAATATTTACACTTGAAGATTTGTGGGTCAGATACTCTCCTGCATCAAGATATGCTCAAGTTCAGGAGAAGCAGGGTAGGTTTTAGCAGATCTCAAGCTGCCATCACTCTAGGGGACATATGCCAGATGAGAACTGCTGCAGGGGAGCAGAACACCACCTCGCCATGCCTTCTCCTTTCCCCAGCATACTTCCTATGCTGGATGGGTGGAAGCTGACAGATTGATTAGTGTAGGAATCAGCTCTGCTGGATTCTCAACAGTTCAGATTTCTCCTCCTCCTTAACTGGTCAGTCATGGCTAGATTACATGCAGTACAAAGAGAATGAAACTAGATCTGAGAATCTGTCTGAGAAAGGAAAAAAACAGCTTGACTTAGATTCTAGGATGAGGAGGGTTACCATACGTCCTCTTTTTCCCGGACATGTCCGGCTTTTCGGCACTCAAACCCCCGTCCTGGGGGAATTGCCAAAAAGCCGAACATGTCCAGGAAAATGGCAGCTCTGCTCCTCCCCTGACTCTTCGGCTCTGTTTAAGAGCCGAGCTGCCCGGGCGCTATGGGCTTCAGGCATCCCCCTTGCCTCCGGACCCCAGCCGCTGGCCGGGCACTTCCCCTCCCGGGCCCGGCGGCGCAGGGTCCGGAGGCAAGGGGGCTGCCCGAAGCCGGTAGCGCTCGGGCAGCGCGGCTCTTAAACAGAGCTGAAGAGTCAGGAGAGGAGCAGATCCTCCAGCCGCGGTGGCTCTGCTCCTCCCCGACTCTTCGGCTCTGTTTAAGAGCCGGGCTGCCCGAGCGCTACCGGCTTCGGGCAGCCCCCATGCCTCCGGACCCTGCGCCGCCGGAGCCCGGGAGGGGAAGTGCCCGGTTGCGGATGCAGGGTCTGGAGGCAAGGGGGCTGCCCGAAGCCCAAGCGCTACCGGCTTCACGGTTTGCCGGGCAGCCTCCAGACCCTGCGCCCCCCGCTGGGCGCTTCCCCTCCTGGGCTCCAGCTGCGCTGGGGAAGCGCCGGCCGGGGGTGCAGGGTCTGGGGGCTGCCCGTCAAACTGTGAAGCCGGTAGCGCTCGGGCAGCCCTTTCCGCGTGGCTGGGAGTGGGAGGGAGGAGGGGGCAGAGTTAGGGCGGGGAAGGGGCGGAGTTGGGGCGGGGCTGGGTGGGGAAATGGGCGGGGCCAGGGCCCGTGGAGGGTCCTCTTTTTTTATTTGCTAGATATGGTAACCCTAAGGATGAGTTTGCAGTGAAGCAGTTAGAAAAAAAAAAGCATCCTTTTTACTTATAAACGGAACACTTTTCATAGGGAAGTTATCAAACTAAAATGAACTCAGAAGCGCATGATGCCATTTTTAAAGTCATTTGTCAGAATACAACTCCAGACTACATATCATATGTTTATATACAGGAAAAATGAAAATACAATATCCACATTCAAAATGGATGAACAAAATCAGAAAAAAAAAAAAGAATTTTTGTGGATGTGATGTTTTAAAGAGGAAGGAACACATAAGGAAATAAATGGCATTTGAAGATGGTTAAATTCTGAAGCAAAAAGCATTGCATAACTGGAACAACTTTTTCTTGTAAGCATATTGTGGCCAACCTATTTACTTTAGCTATTTTCTAAAGCACTCATGTCCAAGGATTTGAAATCCTGTACAATTCCAAAAAAAATTAACACTGGATTGAATGTCCCCCAAAACTAGCCACGTTATCAAAGAACAATAGAAGATCTGTTGCAAAATAATGGAAAATATGCACAAAAATGAACGGACTCAAATAAAATGGCTTCACACCAAACCTTGGAGACAATCACAAAGAGATGTTAGCTAATAATCCCAGGAAAGAGTTCCATAGGTATCATCTTTGATCTAAGAAAGCCCACCCCTGCCCCCCAGTCATTTAACTTCAGAACAGAAAGCAAGAACAACTCAACTGACGTCGACTATCTCATATGGGTAAAGGGAAGATACAATCACTCATCTACCACTGGATTATTAATGGTTTATACTCTATTCTGAATCTGTATATATCAAATTTTAGGCATTTTAGAAGTTTCCCACCCACACAGTCAGTACAATAACATGATGTGTGCCTCTTGAAAAAAAAATATATACACACACACACACACACATACACATATATATTTGCATCTTCTTCAATCTCACAAATGCAGAATAGCCACAATAAAACAAGTCTCTTGATTTCCCAAGTTTTAAATATCAATGCATGTCTGATCTAAAAGGCAAGCTTAACATTTATGTCTTGTCTTGGTGATAAAGTTCATGAATATATAATGAGAATGGAACAACTCTACTACTGATTAAATGTCAAAAAAGGTTTTTATTGTCAAATATACTGTAGATATAGAAGATATACAACAAAGAACACTAATTGCTGAAAGCTTTGTACAGTAAAAAAATTCACACGATGTGTAGAGGAAATGTTTATTCTCACCGTCAACTATCAATTATAAGTTGCTTTAAGATTTCATTCAGGCTGAACCACACTATTACTGACTATAATACAACCAAGCTCTGCTGAGTGAAATGTTTCAAATTCAAGTGTAGAGATACAGTCTATATAGCAAGTAAGGCTACGTCTACACTACAAGGTAGGGGCGGGATTCCCAGCTCACATATATATACTCATGCTAAATGAGCTAGTGGGAGTATAAATAGTAGCATAGCCGGGGCAGCACAGGAAGCAGCCGCAGGGCCTAGCCTAACCAACTACATACCATGGGGTTTAGGCGGGTTCGTACTCAGCATGCTGCCACTGCCTGTGCTACCACAGCTATACTACTAGTTAGTCCAGGGCTAACCCTCATGAAGTTAGCACGAGTATGCATATGTGAGCTGAAAATCACACCTCTACTTCGCAGTACAGATGTAACCTAAAGTTATAATATAAGCGGTAGGTATAGCAGAGGCAGCATACACTGTACAAGAACAGCTGCTTTCAAATACGCAGTCCAATCATGCCAGTAGTATTAAACAAGGCTACTAGAAGATTACAATAATAATTTGTCAGATTTTAAGGATTTTGGTCACCACTTCTTGATAATATATTGTAGGAGAAACCATAGAAATTGTTCTACACCTAATTTGTATTCTTCAGTTCAGACAACACTTTTTATTAGGCATATAGGGTGCACTAAGCTGCTCTGTGATGTTTGTCTTGGCAATAACTGTAAATTCAACTTCCAGTTTTGCACTTTTGCTAAGCAACAATTCTTAAACTACTGCATGTCTCCATTAATTTCCAAAGCAGATGAGCTGAGAAATCAGACTGACAATATTATAGCACAAGACATTTACTTGGAACTTTACAAATCTATGCTAAAAAACACTCCCTGCTCTGAAGAACTTATAGTCTGCTGCCAGATATACAAGACAAACAAAGATAAGGGTTTCACTTCACAAATGGATTATGGCAGGGCCGGGAACAGCAGAAAGTCTTTCTGAAAGGGAGGTCTCACAGTAGCACAAGCCACCCACAACTCCGAGAATGTCCGAGGGACTAGAGACAGTCAGTACAGCCCCACCAGTGTTTCGTGCTGGCTAGGGAAGGAGCATGGCCAAGATACCCAGAAGATGCACTGATTCAACACATAACCTGGAGCAGTCTCTGTTGGTCGTGCTCCTATAGGAGCCTCAGAGACAAATTAAAAATTCCCACTCCTGGCAAAACTTTTGACGGACATCAGTGCCTTCCTCTGGGAATGAATGCCTCTTCTAGCACACCTATGCCCACTGGAGCTGATGTTTACAAACTGCACACGTAACCCCATCCCACCACTATGCCTCCAGGGATGAATCAAGCTCACAAGCCCAGGTGCGTTTTGACAACAGTTCATGGGAGAGAAGATACAGCAAGTAGGTGGATGGCAAGGTGGTGAAGGACCCAAAAAGTGGATATAAAGGACAAATGTGGAGAAAAGAGAGGGCATTTGGGGGTAGAGAAAAAGGATACTATTCCACGCTCAGGGAGCTGTATGAATCAGGGCACAAAGTGAGGAGTTGGAGAGAGCAGCAGGTAAGAAGATGGGAAGGAGTGATTGGGAGAGTACCCCTATATATGCTGGCAGAAGTCTGTAGCATAAACCTAGCCTAACAGAACTACCTCTGTTAGGTACTTCTGTTAGGCCACATCTATGCTACAGACTTCTGCCAACACAGCTATGTTGGACAGAGTGTAAAGAGGTGTGATCTCTGAGCAACACAGCTACACAGTCATGGCAGAAGCCCTTAAGTGTAGTTGCAGCTATTCTGGCACAAGAAGCAATAGAGGCCAGCGAAGGCAGCTTTCTGTGAAGCCCCTCCTTGTCTTATGACTTCAAGCTCCATTCCTCTCCTCTGCTGCCCAATCTAAACCTCAACAGAAATCAATGGAACTAAGGTCTATTAGGCCCTGGACACCCTACCAGCTGGAACTCAGACCAGTGAGATCTGTTGTTCTTGATCTATGGTTGCTTGGATGGGTGTTGAGATGTCTCCAAGACTTAAGGTGCTTCCCTGTATCCTGGCCCAAGTCTGTTCAAAGCATTGTGTAATTCTTAACATACCCTTGTGAGGTAAATTAAATTTACCGTTTTAATGGTCTAAGACATCTCTTTTAGCAACCTTCTGCTATGAAGCAAACTGAATATGCTGGAAACCAGAAGGGAGCAAAGTCAGTGAAATGGAGGCATAAGCCCATGACATACACAAATTAAATTTACAATTATATTTAAGATTAAAACACAGATAATAGGTTGCGTTATGGTCTCAACTTAACAAATAAGAACTGATAACAGGTAACTTAGGTAATTTCTCCTTATAGTCATACATACTATGGCCCCAATTCAGAAAAATATCTCTATTTTGGAGTATACTTAAGCAGGTGGTTATCTGCTTTCCTGAGTTGGGGCCTAGGTCTGGAAAAACCAATGTACAAATTGGCTGTTTTAAAATATGTATGTAGTAGCCACTTATTGTGAACAATGGATCACACAATATTCATGCTACCTCTAGGATAATAAAAACTTTCTCAGAGCAACACACTCAAAATGTAATAAAATATTCTTTGTATTTTCACTTTATTTTAATGGACAAATTAATAGTTTCCAATATACTCTGCCAACGTGATTTACTTGTTCATTGCTTTACTACATTTACTGGACTAATTTTTAATATTTTTCTAGGTTCTTATAAATATAAAATGTATATTTTTATAAAAATACAAGCAGTTGTGGAATTAGAAATAAAGGTGTTTAACATGGCAATAATTTTCTATGGGCACATTTGTCCTTGAGTGGAGGAAACATGACAACTCCTTTTCAATCTTAGCTAATATTGATCTGGCAAACTGCTGCTGTGAATATACAGCCAGGTCTTTTATTGAGCCAAAATCATGGTACACCCACCTGCACGCATTTGAATTTGGTATGGAACCACCTTGCCAAAATTCCACCAACATGTCACTTAGAGTCACGGAACACAATTTTTAAAAAGTATATATAAAATACAGATAAAAGGGAGTAAGCTCTCTTGTAAATTCATAGAATAAATTCAGGCTCCACCTAATTTTATGAATGAACACCTTAAAGAGAGAAACCAGAATTAAATGTTATTACTCATCTAAGCTACCCAAATTCTATAAAACTAAATAAGGCTCAAAATATATCTATCTATCTTAGGTATTTCTAGGCATATTTCATTGTTGCTTCTAAGCCCTTACGTGTATGTGCATTTATATGTACACTTATACCGACCTAGGAAACTAAGGGCCTGAATTTTAAAATTGCCCTCTCATTTTATGGATCCAAGTAAAGGCAAACTCAGCTGATGTCACTTAGATATCTAACTGTCTCACCAAGTCCACACATGAGGTAGACACCCAAACAACATCAACTACACCCCTATTTACAGCTGCAAGCAAAGTTGTACTCTTTGTAAAAATCAGGCACTGAACCTCTAGTAACCTGTATACACAAAGAAAGTCACAGCTAAGGGTGAAATGCTTGCTGTGCCGTTGTGTGAAAAAGCACACAACATTCAGAATGTGCACATGATAAGAGGTATTTCTTTCTATGTATGCACATCAGTTGTATTTTTTAAAAACATTTCTGATTACAATTGGCATTTATGAAATTCCTGCTGTTAGCAGTTGTATTGCGACAGTAACACCCTCAACATGTGGGCTCTGCATGTAAGATAGTATGCCAATTTCCATCCTAATGTATAAGTGACTTAACAAGCAGGAGAATGTTTCAAACTTTAAAATTGTATTTAAATATTAAAGTACTTTCTTCTGATTGCTAAAATACCAATAAAGTGAGATGGAACTAACTCACTAACTTTGACTCTGGATTACTATTATGACAGTATCACAAATAGTGTCACTTTTCCTGACAAAATGGTAGTGCCCATCAGCTGGAAGTTCAGAAATGCCACTTTGACTCAAAAACATCTTTTCCCTAACCACCTGAACTTTCAGAAAGGGATGCTGAGCAAATGGGCAGGTTTTTTTTAACTTAACACTGATAATTTAGGGGGAGGGGAACAGTTACTAACCTTTCCGTAACTGTTGTTCTATATGTCCATTCCCATGTAGATGTGTGTGTGCCCCAAGTACAGATGCCAGAATTTTTTTCCCTCTTGATATTCATAGGGTTGGCTCTCGCACTTTCTGGTGTTATGTGCACCTGGTGCCGGTATAAATGACCCTGCTGATCCCATTCCTCTTCAGTTTCTTCTTGCCGACCGCTTCCAAAAAGGGGACAGGGAGTCTTGGAATGGACATGTGCAACGCATCTCAAAGAACAACAGTTACAGAAAGGCTAGTAACTGTTTTTTCTTCTTCAAAATGCGCATGTCCATTCCCACCGAGGTGACTCACAAGTAGTTGTATAGGAAGTGGGTCTGGAGTTCAAGGACAGGCTGACTGCAAAACTGCCCAGCGAAAGCCAGCATCCTCTCTAGCCTGCTGAACAATGGTATAGTGCATTGTGAATGTGTGAATGGATGACCAGGTCACTGCCCTGCAGATGTCCTGAATCAGAACTTGTGCTAGGAAAGCCACAGAGGAGACTTGGGACCTTGTGGAGTGAGTCATAAGGACAGCTGGGGGTAGGATGTATGTGGACTCATAACACACCCGGATACACAAGGTGATCCAGGAAGACAGTCTCTGTGCACAGATGGGGAGACCTTTCATTCAGTCTGCTATCACTATGAATAGTTGAGAAGATCTGCAGAACAGCTTGGTCCTTTGAATGTAGAAAGCTAAGGTCCTCCGGATGTCCAGTGAGTGGAAACACTGTTCTTCTCTATTTGCATGCAGCTTAGGGTAGAATACCAGTAAACAGATAGCTTGACTGCAGTGGAACTGTGAGACAAACTTTAGGCAGTTGTACCTTGTCCTCCGATATGAGGGTCCAGATCTCTGAGACTCTTCTGGCTGACATGATGGCCACCAGGAAGGCCACTTCCCAGGAAAGGTGTAACAATGAGCATGATGCTAAGGGTTCAAACAGGGGCCCCATTAGCTTTGATAGGATGAGGTTCAAGTCACAGGTGGGCGTGGGATCTCTGACCTGTGGGATACACCCTTTCTAGGCCTTTGAGCAATCGGATGACCATTTTGTGGGAGAAGTCTTATCGGTTGTCCATCTTGGGATGGAAGGCAGAAACAGCCGCCCCGTGGACCTTGACTGATGAGAGGGCTAGGACTTGTTTCAGGAGCAGCAGGTACTCCAGATAAGCTGTAGAGATGACTGTAAAGGCGGGATCTGTTGTTGGGAGCACCAGATGGACAATTGCTTCCATTTTGCAAGGTAGGTGGCTCAGGTGGAGGGCTTCCTACTGCTCAGTATGACCTCACTGCCCTGCTCGGAGCATGCTACTCCTCCAGGTTCAGTCATGGAGCTTGCAGGCCGCCAAACGCAGAGTCAAGATTCGGATGTAGCAGCTGGCCATGGTCCTGAAAGATCAAGTACGGGACAATGGAAGCTGAATTGGCGCCTCCACAGGTATACCGAGGAGAGTGGCAAACCAGTGCTGTTGGGCCATGCAGATGCTATGAGAATGACTCCCGTGCAGTCTTCTTTGATTTTCACCAGAACCCTGTGAATCAATGGAATAGTAGGAAAGGCATAGAAAAGGTGACTGGTCATGGCAACAGGAACACCTGTGTGAGGGAGCCCAGGCTGTGGCCTCATAGGGAGCAGAGCTGATGACATTTCCTGTTGATGAGGGTGGTGAACAGGTCTATGAGGGAAGACCCCCACTGTTGTCCCTCACAGTGTCTGGTCAGAGAGACCACTTGTAATGAGAGGAGAAGAACCTGCTGAGGTGATCTGCTAGCTGGTTGCTGGGAGGAACGATGCCACTAGATTGATGGACTGAGCGATGCAGAGTTCCCTGAGGTGGATTGCTTCTTGGCACAGGAGGGAAGAATGTACGCCTCCAGGTCTGTTTATGCAGAACATAGCTGTCATATTGTCCGTGAGAATCAAGACAGTCCTGCTGTCCATGTGAGGAAGAAACACTGGTAGGCTAGATGCACTGTCCTGAGCTCCCTGATATTGATATGGAGGGTGAGTTCTTCTTGGGACCAAAGGCCATGGGTCCTGAGAGACCCAGGTGTGCTCCCCTGCTGAGGACTTATGCATCGGATACTAGAGAAAGGGACAGTTGAGGACTTGAGAAGAGTACCTCTGCCCATACCATGTGGCTGTCTAGCCACCAGTCCCTGAGTTGAGGATGTGGGTTGAAACTGTGCACACTGAGTGTAGGAGATGGCAAGTGGGGGAATATACTGTGGCTGGCCACACTTGGAGAGGTCTGAGACATAGCCTTGCATGTTGCACTACATGTCTGCATGATGCCGTGAGGCCCAGGAAACTCAGACACTGTTGCACGGTCATAATTGGATGAGCTTGTAAGGACCTTATCAGGGCTGTAATTGAGCTGAACTGGTCATCTGGGAGTAGAGCTCTCACTTGCATGGAGTCAAAAACTGCACCAATAAACTCTATCCTTTGGACTGGGATAAGGGTGGACTTCTGAGCGTTCAGCAGAAGGTCCGATGCGTTGAGTGTCGATTAAACGAGATGGATGTCAGCTTCCATCTGAGTTCTGGAGTGGCCCTTGATTAACCAGTCATGTAGATATGGAAAGACATGGATTTCCTTTTTTCTGAGAAAAGCTGCTACCACTGCCATACATTTGGTGAAGACTTGTGGGGCAGCTGACAGGCTGCACAGAAGCAACGTGAACTGGTAATGTGCTTGGTTCATTATAAACCTTAGGAAGCATCTGTGGCCATGGAAGATTGAGATGTGGAAGTAAGTATCCTTTAGATCGAGGGTGGCATACCAGTCCCCTGGATCCAGAGAGGGGATGATGGAGGCCAAGGAGACCATGCGGAACTGGTTGAGATGGCACAGGTCTAAAATGGGTCTGAGCCTACCCTTTGCTTTTCGGATTAGGAAGTAACAAGAGTAAAAAAACCCTGCCTTTCATGTGAACTGGAACCTCTTCTTCTTCCATCCGAAGGAGGGATTGGACTTCTTGTTCCAACAGATGCTTGTGAGAAGGATCCCTGAAGGGGAGAATGGGTGGCAAGGAGGGGTAGATAGAAATGGGATGGTGTAACCCAGTTCTATTGTGTTGAAGACCCAGTGGTCCTATGTGATCTGAGTCCAGGCATCCAAGAATCAGGAAAGGCAGTTGGAAAATAAGGGGGTAGCTGGATCCGATGCAGGGGAAACAGCCATGCAGATCTCGAGCATCTTGTCAAAACATGTGTTTTGACAATCCCAAGTGTCTGGGTCTGGGTTGAGTGGGACCCGTCGATGAGGACAGGGGAGGAGGTCTGTGTCTATTTTTCCTCTATGTTGATCCTGCCTAGGAGGTTGATAGAAGTAGTGGCCTGTCTGTTGTGTTCTGTACTGCTTTCTTGATCCTGCCAGCATGTAAAGTCCCAGGGATTTTAAGGTTGCTTTTGAGTCCTTGAGGCATACAGCATGCCATCCGTTTGCTCTGAAAAGAACGATGTTCTCTCAAAAAGGAGGTCCTGAATCATTTGTAGCCCTGAGGACCGCCACCATGAACTCCTTTGCATTGTCACTGCAGTGGCCATTATCTGGCCGCAGTATCAGCAGCATCCAGAGCCGTCTGCAGAGAGACACAAGCCACAGTTTTCCCTTCCTTAACAAGGGAGGAAAACTCCTGCCTGGCGTCCTATGGGAGAAGGTCTTGAATTTCATCATGGACTCCATCATATAAAATCATAATGATCAGCAAGGCTTGCTGGTTCGCTATGCAGAGTTGAAGGCTCCCTGAGGAATATGCCTTCCATCTGAATAGGTCCAGTTTCTTTGGTTCTTTTGCTTTAGGCATAGGAACCATCTGTCCCTGGCAGTCCCTCTAATTGGCAGCCGCAACAACCAGGGATCCTTGGGGAGGGAGGGTGAGAAAAAAGAAATCCATACTCCTTGGCCAGTACAAGATACTTGTGCTCTGTGCGCTTTGGTAACAGAGGGAGAGAGGCAGGGGTTTAACACAGAACCTTCATCAGTTCCACGATGGCATCATGCAGAGGTAGGGCCACTCTAGAGGGTCCCGTGGGTGATAAGATGTCCAGGAGGCCATGCACAACCTTCTTGACCGCCTCTATTTGGATACTCAAGTTTGAGGCTACCCATTTTAACAAGTCCCGTGTTACGCCTTGTGGTTGTCCTGCAGAGGGAAGACTGCTGGTGACACTAGTGCCTCATCTGAAGAGGAGGATGAGGAGGCTAGGAGGCTAGGACAGGCTGTGGAGCTTCCATAGGTTCCTCAGCATCCACCGGGAAACTATGGGCTTCCTTCGTACCATGCTCGATACCGGAGTCTGGATACGGAGCCTCCCTGCGCGGTGCCGGGGGCGCTATTACACTGTATCATCGGTGGACCCCATGGACCCTGTGGCTATGCGTCTGGCAGTACCATGGAAGACGGAGCTGTGGTATGGTATGAATGGCCCAGAGAGCTGTGATGTCAGCTATGTTGAGGAGGGGAATAATACCCGACCTCCGAGTCTGACGAAGACTCTGAGCTCTGGTGCAGAGAACAGGACGCTCGGTGCCGGAGATGGAAAATGAGGCAATCCTGTGGCTGAAAATGTGGCCTTTCCCCTAGACAGCAGTTGTGGCACTGAGTGAAGTTCAGGGAGTGGCTCCCTGCTGCTCAGTGGCACCGGTGGTGCCGAGTCTTGACCCTCTGGGGATCCCGGTACCGGTAGGGTAAGAAGGTCCCTGGCCGCTGCGAATGCCTCAGAAGTTAATGGCACCATGAACTAGCTGGTGCATCATCTACTCTGGGATGTTCCTTTGTAGGTGTCCGAGGAGCTTGTTGTGGCTGATGTTGTGGTGCTGGGGGAGATGATTGGTCCGGCGTGGTTCTCGCTTTTTCCCTGTCTCCCTTCAATTTCGGCATTGGAGACCTGGTCTTCTCTTGGTGCTTGCAGTGCATCTTCTTAAACACTTAGATCGGTGCCAAGAGTCCCGGCTCGATGGAGGAGTACTCCAAACCGAAGCTGAGGTGCTTGATGCTGAGTCCGAGAGTGGCTCCGAAGCTGGTCTTCCATGAGGAGGACCTTCAGCCAGGCCTCTCAGTCCTTCTTAGTCCGGGGCCTGAAGTCCTTGCAGATTTGGCAGCGGTCTTTCCTATGACCTTTCCTCAGGCATTTGGGACAGCTCGAGTGGAGGTTGATCGGGGCACAGGCTTACCGCAGGCAGCACAGAGCTTGAAACCCAGAGATCGAGGTATGCCCTGGCACTGGGAAGGTGGACAACCCTGCAAGTTAAGTACGGAGCATCTGAGCTTTCTAAAGCCTCAAACTACTAAAAACTACTTTAACTACTAACTACAACAACTATTTAGACTAAAACTGGTATGACAAAAACACTAGGAGAGAACTGCCTAAGCAATGAAGGATTCCAGCCAACCATCATAGGCAGTAAGAAGGAACTGAAGGAGAACAGGGTCGGCAGGGCCCTTTTTACCAGCGTCATGTGCGCATGGCACCAGAGAGTGCTAGAGCCAACTCTACGGATACTGCTAGGGAAAAATTTCTGGCAACTGTGCTCAGGGCATGCAAATACCTATGTGGGAATGGACATGTGAAATCAATCAAAGAAGAAAAAGTCTATGACTTAATTGGCTGGAGGGTCTGACCAGATATTCAAGCCTAAATTTATTTGGAGGGTTTAAGACAGACAGACAATGCAGCATCAATTAATTTTTTTTAATTAAAGAAGTCTTTAGTGGGTTTTATGTAAATAATAATAATATGTAAAGAGAAGAAAGGCGGGGGGGAGGAGGGAGGGCAGCCTTCTAAAACCTTTATTGTATTATGAGCATAGATACCTTTTAGTATACAGACAGATGCATTGTATGATGTTGTCATCTGATAGTTAGACCAGATGTTACAGAAACAAACTAAGTTACTTAAGATTTAATAGGATATTCTTTCCATAACTGTGAGCTCACTCAAACCTACGTTCCAATCCCTAATTAGTGGTGCTTACAATAACCTCTATTAAAAAGCAGTCATTGTCATAGGGGAAGCAATATAAATAATCGTCTTCATCAATGGCAGTATTATGGAAGTTTCATAAGTCACTTGGAAGAAACAGGCAAGTTACTTAGTAATTTTGGATCCATAATTAATGGGATTTAGTTGATGATCTCTGCCATTTAGGACACTCCCAATGTTATGGGTAGTTGATATGACACATGTGAGAAAAATGATCTCACCACCTTAAGCTGTGGGGACCATAGTCTGGCTTGTAGGAAAAGGTGTCTGGCCTCTTTAAAGACAAGACAGTTATAGAGAGACTCGTGCGGCAGCTTCAGACCAGGGTAGTGTGGGAACGCTGATTAATCCCCAGTTCACTGGGTGACGAGAAGAGAGGGCTCTTTAGGTCCACATTGGTGCAGGAAAAGCCCTCTTTTACCTGGGCCAGGTGAAGCAACACACCCTCCGACCAGTGAAAGTAGTTAGATACCAGGCTTTGTTATGATCCACTGTGGGCATTACAATAGTCACTCCTTTCTCGGGGGCTGTGAGGGAATTTTTTTCTTTATCACCAGGTTGGCCAAGGTGAGCTGGGGATTTTTCACCTTCTCCACAGCAGGTTGGGGTCTTAGTTGGGACAAACATGAAACGGAGGTTAGACTATGATGTCACAACTCAGTTTGTATGCATGGGGCAGATGTCCAGTGCAGGTATTCCACAGGGAAGGGATACATTGATCAGATAAAATGGACTGGTAAAGGATTTAAAGGGGGTATTCTCTAAACAAGTGGAAACGGGAGGGAGGAATAAAGTTGGAATAACATGACATTTAGGAATAAATGGGAGGAATAAAGGGAGGAATAAAGTTGTACCCTAATTAAACCACATCCAGTGACTCCTGTCCTTCTTCCATCATAGCCAGAAAAAGAAGAGTACCACTCTTAACGTTTTCCCCAGAATTTGTAATTTTCTTTCATAGATGTAACACTAAACATGTTTTTTCCAGATAATTTGCAATTTACATCTTTACCCCGATATAACGCTGTCCTTGGGAGCCAAAAAATCTTACCGTGTTACAGGTGAAAGCGCGTTATATTGAACTTGCTTTGATCTGCCGCAGCGCGCAGCCCCGTCCCCCGGAGCGCTGCTTTAACGCATTATATCTGAATTCGTGTTATATCGGGTCGTGTTATATTGGGGTAGAGGTGTATTATAAAGCATATCTTAGTTAACTCTTCAAAAATACACAGCTGCACACAAAAGGAATAACATTCTGTTTAAAATCTCCCAAAGCCAGTCCACATCCTAGGACTACATATTATTATATGCCACTATTAGTAAGTGTGGGTACAGATGTAAAATATATATTATTAAGTCTTAAGCAATTAGAGCCTATTCTTTCTTTATTTGACCTACTCCCTGTGCAGTCTCTTTGCTTTCAATGTCACTACACTGAAAGTAAACAGGGGCAAATTCTGTCATTTAAGGTATGACCTATATTCTTTTCATTTGCCATGATGACTAGATTTATATTAGGGCAAGTACTGAATTTGGTCCTCTGTATTCTCCTCTTGATGCCATGGGAATTACACATGTGTCTTGGGGAGAGAGACTAGACTTAATGAGTTACAATTTTGGACAACCTGCTTTCCTTTGGCAGGTTTGTACCGAACACTAATATTTGTTATTATTACCAGATATGAAAATTATAAACAAGGAAAAAATGTTGCCTTGAATCTACAGTGGCCAGTATGATTTATGACATCAAAAACTAGTAAGAAGACTAATGTTCTGAAGGGGTGGCTCTTTGAGTTAGCCTACATTCCCTTGTACTATGCCACTCTTAACTACTTCATTTGCAACTATAAAACTGTTTTAACAGACAAAATTAATTATTTTGAACAATCTTCTGAAATATTATATGCATTTTAATTGTATACACGCTGTCATTAATTAAAGTTTCCTACCTTTTTGGTGCATTAATTCAGAGATCATATCACTGGTAAGGCAACAATTATAAAAGGTTGTTTACTAAAATTAAAAATAAATGAAAACATTACTGTATTCTTATAATATATTTAAAGTAATGCTAAAATATTTTGATTGGGCGGTTTTATTAGATATTATTTTCCTACTTTTAAAAATCAATCTCTTTGTTCCTTGAACACATTTCCTGTCAATAAAATGAAAAATGATATAGATTTAGGAGGATAGTGGTCTCAGCGTAGCATCTCTCATATTATTATTCCAGTATCATCTGTTACAAAGTAAGACCAATTCCCACATCTAATTACAAACAGGATTTCAGAGTCATTAAACAAAATACATTTCCATTAGTGCTGCTGTAAGAAGATAGGGGAAAAAAATGAAGATTAGTTCATGCTGCACCTCTGTTTTTCAAGCTTTGAAGATTTAGACCTCTGCACTCTGAGATTATAAATTTGTAAAGGATCGGAAAGGTGACAGACATGTGAAAGCTCTCAATTCTGAACAGTTTAAACCATACTATTTGCATTTTGTCATTGGTCTATCTTGTGCTCCATTTAGTTCTGATCGAAAATATAGCAAGAACCCAGACATGCCTAAAGGTATTTTACTTGGGTTCAGGGTTCTTTTTAAATAAACATTTTTTGCTTATTTAAACTAAATTTGTTCCAGCAGAATGTAGGTATGAAAACATAAGATTACTTGTAAGTAATTTTATCTTGATGGAAAAAAAATATTATCTGCTATTAAAAATGAGTATAGATTCTTAGAATCCAAGTCAGACTAGATAAATCAAGTGAATAGATTATGCAATATGTCTAAATGGCTGAAATACAAACTAAGAGGCATATATTCTCCCTCCTGAATGCGTGCATTCAGCTACCATTAATTGTAATGCGTCAGTGGAAAAATATACCCCTAGAACTGCCAGTTGAATAAAGTATGCACACAAACATGCTTAAATATTATTTAGTGACAACTTTTCTTGCCAAAAGTCTGTCACAAGTAGTCTCAACATTTTGCTGCCTAAATGTTGAGACACATACCAAGTTATCTATTTTAGTTAACTGTTGATATATACATAATTTTTAGCATGTGTGAAATGAGAACCAACAAACAGAAACTTTGGGCTTTTTTTCTCCTTTACAAGAAAGGGATGCTGTAGAATAGTTGCAGTATAATAGAATTTCAGTTTTACCCTTGTCCATAATTGTATCTCCTTTGTTATTTTTAAAATTATAGTGTCAGTTATTTATATTGTTTGAAGTTGTTTCTCTGTGGGTCCAAATACAGAATAGTTATCTAGTCAGATACTATTACCTTATGAATTACAAGATGTGCCAACGATATTTTAGGCCCTGATTCAGCACAGTAGTTAAACACATGCCTAATTTTAACAACGAGAGTACTACCACTAAAAACAAGAAATCTACTCACATGCTTGAAGATAGGCATGTGCTTAAGTACCTTGCTGAACTGGGGCTTTAATGGACACACAAAATAGTTCAGAGTTGACTAAAGGGATAAAAACACTGTAATGTTTCACAGCTTTACAGATTACACACTTGTTAAATTCTTAGGGCCAAATTCCGTTCATAGCTACACTGATATAAATCAATGGGGGAATGGAGCAAAATCTGGCCACTGATATTTTTTCTGAGAATAAACCTATTTGCAAAATAAATAAATATATTTGCACCTTGCAAGCTAGACATGAGGTTTCAAGTTTTCACATATAGGGCTGGGCTCTCACAGGCTGACTGAGAACACCAATGAAGCCAGCGATATAAATGCCTATTATGCAGGATCACAAATTGAATACAATACAAAAAACCTGTTCCTTTTACTGGAACCCACATTTGTTAGTAGATCCTCCAGGAGGATGATCAATCTGCCAGGCACTCCCTCATTTTTCCTTCCTCTCAAATTCTCATTCCCCTGTTTTCCCAGCAAGTTCTTCTAAAAACTCTGTTCTTCCTTCCTCAACATCCTCCAGTTCTCCCACTTCTGAGCTATTCCTCACTCCCCAAAAAGTTCTGCTCCCCACTTTCACAATTCCTTCTGTCACAGTTACAGGGCAAACTATACCTCTGACCCTTCCTGGTCTCTCCTAGTATACCCCTGTTTAGGTCTCAAGCCTGGGGCCATTACCTGTCTCTTGGGATTGAATCATGTATTTCTCTTACTCTCAGACAAGGGCCTGGTTGCAGTCCACTGGGCATCAACTGTGACTTACCTCAGCGGGTCTGACTTATATCTAGACCCTGCAATTCTGTTCCCTCTGGGGCAATAACAGTAGTCATCAGTGATCAGACAGCCCCATTAAAGCAATGTATTATTTATTCAGAACAAAAGCATTTCAGGGGAAACATATAAAAACAATAATACAGACTGTAGGCATATCTAGCTTTTCCCTAAAGCTTACAATTCCCTGGCTCTGGAAAGGCCCAGCTTCTTAGACTCTCTGCATAGAGTATTTCTCTCTTGTTCAGCCTGTCTCCCAAGACAGTTTCTGACCAGCGACACCACCCCACACACACTCTTTTTCTACCCTGAAAAATGCTTTTCAAACTCTTCAATATTCTTCTGATCTCCATACTCCTAGCTTGCAACTTGTTCGAAACCGGAGTCACGATTCTTGAGGCTAACAGCTTGCCCTGCTGTCTTTCAAGTATATGCTTCGGTGTTCTTAGCCTGGGAAGCCACTGTGTCACCTTCATACCCAGAATCCACTGAATTTGAGTATTTTAGGCATAAAACAAACTTTCCACTACCCCCAGTATATAATCAGTTCCCCTCACTGGCCAGGACACATACAATGTTCATAAAACTGTTACATAGTATCATGCATAACATTATTACATATCATAGCCATAGCTGTCATCCCTATAAGGAATAAAACTTCTCCCTGAAATGTCCACTCTACCTGCTGTCTCTCTCCCTCCCTCAAGTGAGCACACTCCCTCTAAAGCTGCTGTATGATCTCTATAGTAATCAAAGGCAGCACCACTAAAGGGCGCCAGGCTTAGCAGCTGCCCCTGATGCTCGCTCCCCTCCATCATGTGATCCTGATCCATAGGGCAGAACTTCAGCGGGAGGCTTGGACAAGATGGTGCATCCAAAATGCCTCTATAAAGTGGCAACTTATTTTTTAACTGCCTGTTCTCATAATTGGTCTGCCTTTGTTAGGAGGCTGTGGATTGTTGGGTCAGTCATTTGAAAACCCAACCAACTGACAATCTGATATTTACATTTGGTCAATTTCTCTAGCCATTGCTTAAGTGTGCCTCAGTGCAAAGCTTTTTATCTTCTACCAGCAGTTTGGAGTATACAAAAGCAAATATCCTCACCAGCCATTGAAACCAATGCAAGTTTTGGTTTCTGATTAATCAGCATACATGTTCCAATTTGTTAGGAGAAAGGTTTAATGCATTTATTTTAAGTAAGTTGAAGGAGTGTGGAAGTCAGCAGAACATAATTTGAGATCTAGGGAAGTGGTTTTCAAACTTTTTTTCTATTGACCCAGTTGAAGAAAATTGTTGATACCCGTGACCCAATGGAGCTGGGGATGAGGCGTTTGGGGTGTTGGAGGGACTCAGGGCTGGGGCAGAGGGTTGAGGGGGCAGGCGTAAGGGCAGTGGGCTGGGGCCAGGAATGAGGGGTTCAGGGTATGGGAGGGGGATCTGGGCTGGGAGAGGGAGTTGGGGTGTGGGAGGGGATCAGGGGTCTGGGCTGGGGGTGCAGGCTCTGGGGTGGGGCTGGGGATTTTTTCATAGATTCTAGGACTGGAAGGGACCTCAAGAAGTCAACGAGTCCAGTCCCCTGTCCGCATGGCAGGACCAAATACTGTCTAGACCATCCCTGATAGACATTTATCTAACCTACTCTTAAATATCTCCAGAGATAGAGATTCCACAATCTCCCTAGGCAATTTATTCCAGTGTTTAACCACCCTGACAGTTAGGAACTTTTTCCTAATGTCCAACCTAGACCTCCCTTGCTGCAGTTTAAGCCCATTGCTTCTTGTTCTATCCTTAGAGGCTAAGGTGAACAAGTTTCCTCCCTCCTCCTTATGACACCCTTTTAGATACCTGAAAACTGCTATCATGTCCCCTCTCAGTCTTCTCTTTTCCAAACTAAATAAACCCAATTCTTTCAGCCTTCCTTCATAGGTCATGTTCTCAAGACTTTAATCATTCTTGTTGCTCTTCTCTGGACCCTCTCCAGTTTCTACACATCTTTCTTGAAATGCGGTGCCCAGAACTGGACACAATACTCCAGCTGAGGCCTAACCAGAGCAGAGTAGAGCAGAAGAATGACTTCTCGTGTCTTGCTCACAACACACCTGTTAATACATCCCAGAATCATGTTTGCTTTTTTTGCAACAGCATCACACTGTTGACTCATATTTAGCTTGTGGTCCACTATAACCCCTAGATCCCTTTCTGCTGTACTCCTTCCTAGACAGTCTCTTCCCATTCTGTATGTGTGAAACTGATTTTTCCTTCCTAAGTGGAGCACTTTGCATTTGTCTTTGTTAAACTTCATCCTGTTTACCTCAGACCATTTCTGGGGATGAGGGGTTTGGGATACAGGAGGGGGCTCCAGGTTAAGGTGGGGGCTCAGGGCTGGGGGTTGAGGTGCGGGAGAGGGTCAAGGCTCTGGACTGGGGGTGCCGGCTCTAGGGTGGGGCCAGGGATGAGGGGTTTGGAGTGCAGGAAGGGGCTCTGGGCTTGGAGGGGGGGGCTCAGGGCTGGGGTAGGGGATTGGGTCATGGGCTTCCCTCTGGCGGCTCCAAGTCAGCAGTGTAGTCAGGGTGCAGAGGCAGGCTTCCCACCTGTCTTGGCACTGCGGACTGTGCTGCACTCCAGAATCGGTCAGCAGCAGGTCCAGCTCCTAGGTGGAGGCACACAAGCAGCTCCACGCAGCTTTCACCTGCAGGCACAGCCCCTCCCAGCTCCCACTGGCTGGCAACTGACCAGTGGGAGTGTGGAGCCGGTGCTTGGGGCAGGGGCAGTGCGCAGAACTCCCCCGCCTAAGAGCCAGAGCTGCTGCTGGCCGCTTCCGGGGCACAGCACGGTGTCGGAACAGGTAGGCACTAACCTGCCTTAGCCGCGCAGCACCACCGATGGGACTTTTAATGACCCAGTCAGCAGTGCTGACCAGAGCCACCCAGTGCCTTACATTCCGTGACCCAGTACCAGGTCGCAACCCCCAGCTTGAAAACCACTGATCTAGGGTGTCAGGAGTCAAACAAAGGTATCATTTGGGTAAGATGGTGTAGAGAAGTAGATTAGACTCTCTTATTTCAAGACTATACACAAGTTATTTTAGACTTAAGGATAATTAATATAAATGAAATTCATACCTGGTTCTCTTTACAACTGATCCTAAAAATACCAATACAATATCTGATTGGTCATAGAAAACAATCTCAAAAATATTCATTATTTTTTTAAAGAAAATTATCCCCTTTGAAATAAAGACTTTGTTCATATAATATGAATGTGTAAAAAATACCTGATTTAACAACAGAAAAGAACTGACTTCATGAAACCTGCATGGCATTCAAAAAGATAAAAACAAATTCTGTTCTTTGGTCTTGTCATCTTTACTCTTACAATAAAATAACAGCTTAGGCATCCTGCTTTTTAGAATAAAAGACCTACCTCTTTTGACTTTTCAAGCACTTGAAAATTTAAAAGAGAAAGCCTAAAAATGCTGACCGTGTAATAGCTGGGTATTCATGGTAGGTGTAGAACATGAAAGGTTACAATATGGATCTGTGCCTACGCATTTCTTTTCAACTTGAGCAGCATCCTCCTGCTTCTGCTAACTCGGCAATCATACAGCTGACAGATTTCTGGGTTTTCTAAATAATGCATGGGATTTTCTTTTAACATGTCAGTGCAAAAATATCAATTCTGCCCCTGTGTCGTTTGTGATGCTGATTTTCCTTGACAGCATTCCATTAAACCAATGAGTTTTTTCCCTCCTGATGGTTCCTTAAATATTCCTCTGAGTGATGTATTTGTGGTTTTTTAAACAGATTGTGAAGGATGTTTGCATTTATGAGAAACCTGCATGGCAGGTACTGCAAAAAAAAGGAAAAAAGGAAACACTTCTCCCCCCCCAACACACCTATCTCTGACTCCTCAAATGCCAAAAGGTATGTGGAGGGAATATGGGGGGAGAATTTTCAGTTTTCTGCTTACCTAATTTATTTTGTTCTCTGGAAATTAAGCAACAACAGAATGTACATTCAGAGTAACATTTGGACTTCCTAAGGAAATACCATTGGAAACACTTAGTACTGTTTGATATCACTCCTGGGAAAGCAAAAAAAGCATGTATGCATGTTAACTCCAAAAGCCATCAAAAGGAAAACAACTAGTTTATCCTTTGCATAGTGGTTTGTACAAATAGGTACTGTCACTGATACTCTACACTGATACTTCTTGATTATGCCACTGTGGTACATAGTATTCTTAAAGGATAACAGAATAATGCCAGCTGTACTGTATTTTTGCACCCTATCATTCATATTTTCCACTTAATCTACTGTCCCATATACTTTAGCTCTTGATCACCTGTAGCAAAGAACTTCAGTTTCACTGTGAAAACTAGCATGATTCAAATCAGTTTCAGGTTCCCATAGTCAATGATATGTTAGTTTTCCATAATCCATATCAGCCTAATATTAGGACTGTATGATGATCAAATATATAATTTTATAACCACTTTTGTGCAACCAGAGAAGTTTTATATTGTTTGCCTTGTTTCTGTAGGACAGCAAAATTGGTCTTTTGGCTTGGCTGTGGCAATCTGCACTCAGCTGACATAACTAGCTTCAGCTGTGAGATTTGAACTCTTGCTCTTATTCATTCACTGGAGTGGGAGGAATAGGAAAGGCCATGCCACTTACACTGCACCTATTACCAAACAGTCTGTGGAGCATTAGTCATAGAATCTCAGAGTTGGAAGGGACCCCAGGAGGTTATCAAGTCCCACCCCCTGCTCAAAGCAGGACCAATCCCCAGACAGATTTTTGCCCCAGATCCCTAAATGGCCCCCTCAAGGATTGAACTCACAACTCTGGGTTTAGCAGGCCAATGCTCAAACCACTGAGCTGTCCCTTCCCCCCTCATGTTAACTCTTCAGAATCTAACCAGTTCCCAAATGACTGGTAAATTGAGTGATCTCCAAAGACTATATAGAACAATTGAGGAGGAGGAGGAAAATAAGATGAAGAAAGATGCAATAAAAAAAATCTAAATTTGTGTTTCCAAGTAAACATGTAGCCCTCAAACTCTTTGTTACAGTAAAAAACCCAAAGGAAACAAAAAAAAACCCTCAGCTGCTGTATAACTATATTTTTGATTTGACAGCTACAATTATAATCATTCAGGCATCTATTTCCCACAAATTCTCCACAGCCATAACCTTTAGTGATTAATTATAAAGTTCCAGGAGCAATAGTACATAGACTAATTTCCTAAAACAATAAAAGACAGGATTTCTCATTTGGAGCTAAATGAAACACGAACAGGTTGTTATTCATGCTGAAATCTAGATGCAGAGTCATGTTGCGGCCATTACAGAAGCTATTAAACACAACCTTGAATCAAAAAAACTGTAGGTCTGTCTCCTAAAATAAAATGTTTTTCCTCCCATAAGATGCTTTTGACTTCTTTTTTCCACTTTGTTAGTAAAAAAAAACCTTTCAGAATCCAATTTTCTTTCTCATTCTGCATCACCATTTTTTTTTTAGTGGTCATTTAAACCCAAACAGTCTAGGTGAAAACAAACTTTTGAAAAAGCTTCCCATGCACATAGAATTATTATGAGGTGATTTCATAGTTTCACAATACCCATAAATGAATCAAAGTTATAAAGTGTGTACTAACTCCTGATCTAAATGCCAACCTTTTTTCAACTGTTAAGCCCCTACTCTGATCATTTAAGGCAGTTTAGAGTTTCCATGCATAAATGGGTGAAAGTTTGATGAGTAGTCTGTTGCTTTATACAGTAAAATCAGTAGTTGCCGTTCTGGTGCCCTCTAGGAAAGTTCTATATTCCTACACATATTTCTCTTGACTTGAGATAGACACTTATTTTCTGTACAACCTGTCCTTTAACAGTAATCATTCAGAGAGTGAAAGATCAGCTAGGCTTTATACAAATAAGACTATTACAGAGATTAAGAAAAATAAAAATTGTGATTTTTATTGTATTTGTTTTGTTTTAACAATGGATATTTTATTTTTCATCATGGAACAACTTTAGGGCCCAATCCTGCAAATATGCACTTGAGCAACTTTACCCAATAAGACTAGAGATATAAATAAAATGTTTGCACTTTTAATTTTCTCTGTCATTTGATGGGATTTTATGCAACCACAGTGGTATTACTGAAATTTGCAATAAATTCAAGGACAAGAATAGCAATCCTTTCACCATATGTACCTAAGCCCCAATCTCCAGCAAAAGTCAATGGAAATCTTTCCAATTATTTCAATGAGTGCTGAATCAGTTCCAGAATGCAGAGAATCTCACATGATACAAAGACTCTCTCATTCATACATACTGTATCCGCAGCATACTTTGGGAATGTTTACATGATGGTCACCCAGAAAACCTGACCATTAGGTAACCAAAATAATGTTAACTCTGTACTTGAAATATTCACTAGTGTTCCCATCATACGTATATCAAATATTGCAAATGCACGGCTGGTAGCTCTGCCTATTATTAAGGTTGCCTGACACGTTCCATTGTAAGGTCCTGTTTTCAGTTGCTTATAGCTTTGCCAAACTAACTGCTCAGGCTGAAATTTCACATGCCAGGTGACTATCTCAAGTTGAACTTTCTTTGGAAACTTTCAGTCAAAACAGTTGAGCCATTTTGAGCAAGAAACGCGTGAGCTTTTTGCCATTGCCATGAAATCTGCCACAAATTGGTCAAGTTATAAGCCTTTGAAAAATCAGAGTTTGCACATGCTCAGTAGAGACTTGCTGGAGTTTAACAGCTAAAATCTCTGAAGATTACATCCTCACTGAGCATGCTCAAGCCTCTCACACCTCCTAGTGCTGACCAGATTGTGCATGCATCATCTGCACAGGACAACTTAGTATGCACCATCCTTTCACAGCTCTTATGTGTAACAGAACAGCATATGTACCTTTCCTACAGAGTCACTGAGCATGCTCCAGCCAGGGCTACAGGGGAGAAGCCAGACTTTCCCTACCATAGCTGCGTCCAGCTATGGTGTGGCTGACTGTTGGAACTGAGGGCACGAAGCCTGACACTCCTGATAGCACCCAGGCAGTTTGGAAGAAGAAGTTGCCCAATTCAAATGCAGAGGGGAAAACAGCCAGATCTTAATGTTGTGGTGGAGAGCCAGGAGAGTGGATTGGGACAAGGAGCTTGGGGTGGCAGAGTCTAGAACTGGAGGCTGGCAGGGGATGGACACTTGGAGTAGCTGGGCACAGGGACTAGGGATGGAAACAGTGAGCCAGTGGGTAGGGAGGACACTGAGATAGGATGAGGAGCTGGGGCAGAGTGGGACTGGCAGGGTAAGGAGGAATCAGTGGGGCAGGGGAGAAGACAGATCTGACACGGAGCCAGGTGGTGGTGGGGAACTGGTACTGGTGTGGCAAAGAAACTGGGACAAAGATCTAGAGGAGGAAAGGATATGGACACTGGATGATAAAACTAGGGAGAGAGACTGGGATTTGGGGCCTGTGGGGATGGATAACGTGGTGGGGATGGTGGCTGAGGGAGACATATCAGGGAATGAGACTGAGTAGGCAATGAAGCTGGGAGTGGGAGTGGGTGGAAGATTTGAGGGAGGATAGGACTTCCTGGGAAAGGAGACTGGGATCAGAAGCCTGAAGGCTGAAGATTGGGACTAGGTAGGTAAGGTGAATAGTAGTGGGACAAGGAGCCAGTGGTGGCAAAGAGTCAGGACGGAGACTGAGACAGGTTGAAGAGGATGGGGTAGAAGTGGTCAAGTTTGGGAAGAATGGGCAGAGTCGGTACTCACTAAAGAACACTTTCCTCCACAGCCTGAAATGGAACCTGAGATACTGGAGTATGACAGTTCCTCTACTGCCAGCAAATAAAACCAATTGGGGACAGAAGAACATAAGAACGGCTGTACTGGGTCACACCAAAGGTCCATCTAGCCCAGTATCCTGTCTGCCGACAGTGGCCAATGCCAGGTGCCCCAGAGGGAGTGAACCTAACAGGTAATGATCAAGTGATCTCTCTCCTGCCATCCATCTCCACCCTCTGACAAAGAGAGGCTAGGGACACCATTCCTTACCCATCCTGGCTAATAGCCATTAATGGACTTAACCTCCATGAATGTATCCAGTTTTCTTTTAAACCCTGTTATAGTCCTAGCCTTCACAACCTCCTCAGGCAAGGAGTTCCACAAGTTGACTGTGCGCAGTGTGAAGAACTTCCTTTTATTTGTTTTAAACCTGCTGCCCATTAATTTCATTTGGTGGCCCCTAGTTCTTGTATTACGGGAATAAGTAAATAACTTTTCCTTTTCTACTTTCTCCACATCACTCATGATTTTATATACCTCTATCATATCCCCCCTTAGTCTCCTCTTTTCAAAGCTGAAAAGTCCTAGCCTCTTTAATCTCTCCTCATATGGGACCCATTCCAAACGCCTAATCATTTTAGTTGTCCTTCTCTGAACCTTTTCTAGTGCCAGTATATCTTTTTTGAGATGA
The DNA here is from genome assembly GCF_027887155.1 of Malaclemys terrapin pileata. NCBI lineage: Eukaryota > Metazoa > Chordata > Testudines > Emydidae > Malaclemys > Malaclemys terrapin. Next base: position 30,039,820 of record NC_071513.1, on the reverse strand, counting down.
GGAGACCACATCTGTACGCAGTATTCAAGATGTGGGTGTACCATCGATTTATATAAGGGCAATAAGATATTCTCTGTCTTAGTCTCTATCCCCCTTTTAATGATTCCTAACATCCTGTTTGCTTTTTTGACCACCTCTGCACACTGCGTGGACATCTTCAGAAAACTATCCACGATGACACCAAGATCTTTTTTCTGATTCGTTGTAGCTAAATTAGTCCCCATCATATTGTATGTATAGTTGGGGATATTTTTTCCAATGTGCATTACTTTACATTTATCCACATTAAATTTCATTTGCCATTTTGTTGCCCAATCACTTAGTTTTGTGAGATCTTTCTGAAGTTCTTCACAGTCTGCTTTGGTCCTAACTATCTTGACCAGTTTAGTATCATCTGCAAACTTTGCCACCTCACTTTTTACCCCTTTCTCCAGATCATTTATGAATAAGTTGAATAGGATTGGTCCTAGGACAGACCCTTGGGGAACACCACTAATTACCCCTCGCCATTCTGAGAATTTATACTTTATTCCTACTCTTTGTTCCCTGTCTTTTAACCAGTTCTCAATCCATGAAAGTAACTTCCCTCTTATCCCATGACAACTTAATTTACATAAGAGTCTTTGGTGAGAGACACTGTCAAAGGCTTTCTGGAAATATAAGTACACTATGTCCACTGGAACCCCCTGGTCCACATGTTTGTTGACCCCTTCAAAGAACTCTAATAGATTAGTAAAACACGGTTTCCCTTTACAGAAACCATGTTGACTTTTGCCCAACAATTTATGTTCTTCTAGGTGTCTGACAATTTTATTCTTTACTATTGTTTCAACTAATTTGCCGGAAATTACTGTTTTTTGGTTTTTTTTTTTACAAAACTAGGAAATTACACACACAAAACTCTACATTAAAAAGACATTAAGGTCGCAAAGTCAAGCACTCAAAAGTTAAGAAATATCAGAATTAAAGTTGCCTGTACAATCTTAATTCAGCCCTCTTGGGTGCATGCAATATGATACAGTGTTTAATTATATAATCACACACTACATTTTCTATCCTACTCTGGCAATGAATCAAGGATGTGTAGTGAAGAAGGCTGTTATTCGTAGTACCCCTGCCTCATTTGTTGCAGCAGTTTAAAAGTGTATATTGAATAAGGGAGGAGACTACAAGAAGAAAAATAATGGTCTCATAATTAAGGTAGCTGAATGTCATCCTGAAGAACTCAATTCTATCTGTGCCTCTGCCACAGAGTTCCTGTGTGATACTAGCCAAGACACTTAAACAAACCTTTTCACATGTGGTCACTAATTGTGGTCCCCATTTTTTGGATGCCCAACTTAGACCCTTCAGTCTGATCTACAGAAGGGCTGAGCACTCTCAGCTGCAACTGAAGTCAATGAGAGGTGTGCTTGGAATAGATGAAGAGCTATATAATGCTCACAACTCAAAAAATCAGGGCTCAGCTAAAATAGTAGATACTTTGGGCCTTAATCTCTATGTGCCTCACTTCCCTGTCTGTAAAATGGGGAAAATACCCAAGCATCTCACAGGGTCTTGTGAAAATAAATTAATTAATATTTTGTGAAGCACACAGACACTATAGTGATGAGCACATAAAAAAACCTCATGAAGAAATGAATAATTCTGTCTTCAGAGCAGGATTTGAACAGTGTGCAGTTAAGAAGGCCTGGGGCCACACATTAAACAAAGAGAAAACAAAATATAGAATTGCTGCTAATTACAGTGAGCACCATCAATTCTGTGCACTGAATGAGGCGGGGAGTCTTAACTCTGGCATTTCCTAGCTTCTTAGTGCTTGATTTTGCAACCTGAATAATGTTCTTTTAACATAGTTTCTAGTGTGTAATTTAAGGTAAAACTGGACTATTTTTATAAGGCGACCACTGTAATTATACTAATCCTTAAAACTAGCCATGGGGTTTTTCTATGGGAAAATTTCTGCTCAGCCATTAGGGCTGAGAGGAAATATTTGTTATTTATCAGTTATGTTTTCAATCATACCTTTTACAATAAATACTCATGAAAACTAACAAATGCAACTAGGTTTGAAATTTGTGGAGACTGTATCTGAAGGACACAAATTTAAATGATTATTCAGTATGCACTAATTGATATGGATTCAAAAATGTGAACAAGAAGTAAATATTCTGCATACTGGATTTTTCTGGGAGGAATAGGAGGAGTTAAATGCATGAGTTGAAAGCCCAATTTCTTCAATACAGATGAGCATACACAATTCAGTTAGCAAAAGGTAATGCTACTTTTGGAGAAACTCTGCTTTGTGAATAATTTGTCATGAGTTCAAAATTATTCCTTTAGAAAATGAGCCTAAGACATCCCAGCTGCTGCCTTATTTGTCTAATAAATTACTATTTTGATGGTACAACACATATACACTAAATGCCATTCAAGCAATAAATGCTGTTAGAATGCATCTTCTTTTGATACATGTGTGATTTCCACTGATGTCGAGGAGAGTTCTGAGTACAGACAGATGGAATATATACAGTACCATTTACATCAGTGATGAAAATAAAAACTGCATTATAGTTTAAAGTGAAAAAATAATATATGGGAAGGGGAGAGCTTTTGTTGAAAATAATAGGCCTGAAGAAACATGGCCTTCTGACAGCAGACATTCTAATCTGACCTGTAGTATCTCCACTACTTTCCTGAGTCAGAAATGGATTCATCTTATTCTAGGTTGCTTGCAGTGTCTTGGGAATACTTCCTTTGAATGCTTCCTTTATATTCCTGACAAGGGTTCTAGAATAACCAAAGACATACTTTCTTCAAAGAATCCATCTCAGGTTTTATCTTCAGCCCAGTGCTTGTTGAGTCAGAACTTTGGGAGTTTAGTTCAGTGCTGTGTGAATATTTATACAGGGCAGACATGCTCAATAACACTCATAACTTAACTACCTCACTAGTGAGTTTCAGTGTCTTCATTTAAGAATATCTTCAGTTATCTATGATATAACATGCACCTCCTATGTCTCTAATTCATAGCTCTGGGCTGTAAATAGGAAGGCTAGTGTGCTGGAAGGCAGAACTGCAGAGTTTAAGGTAGTAATTTACCACTCCCTCCTTCCCTCTCTCTGATGAATTGTGACTCATCCTGAATTCCAGAAATCGGATTGCATTGGAAACCTTCCATAATTTACAGGAAAACTCTACACTCAATATTTTTTGGCAACAGAGAAGGCTTTTGTTACTATAAAAAGTATTTAGAGAGGCATTTATAATGATTGTGATTTTTGCATAAACTGTAACAATCTTAAGCAATATTTCTGAAAAATTAGTGTAAATTACTGTTATGAGCAACATTGGGAAGTGTGTGAGGTGATTGATTCTGGGGGTGTATAACTAACTACAATAGCACCAGCATGACAATACCAAAGAGCCTCTCATTTTTGCTTTTAATACCCAAACCATAGGAGGCAGAGCCCTCTTGGGGATTATACAGGAGACAATATTTACCTGCATTAGAATTGAGCTCTTCATTCTCTGATTCTGTTCCATTTTGGCTTCCACTTCCATGGAGGCTGTTCATTGCCATAAGCTTCATCTTCTGTAACTTCATTGCCTCAGCCATGGCAGCTGCTGTTAGACCTAGCATATGTAAATAAATAACTAAATAAATAAAAATGGAGCATTTTTTTCTACAATATGAATAAAACACATTAATGCAGTTCACATCTCTTTGCCAATTACTGTACTGTTATTTTGAACATCACCTGAAACTGACTTACTTGGGATATTCCTGGATCCGATTTTATTTTTAAATATTATTTCCTGTTGCTTTGATCACAATCTGCTAATAGAACTGCAAGAAATTCCTGAATATATATAGGTCCTTAATTTCAAAAGCAGGTGGCCAATTAATACCACCACACACACAAAAAAAGCATGAAGAACACAATTTTGGTATTTTTCCAGTGAGCAATATGGGTATCTGATGCAAACAAAATTTTTGCTGTCCCACTGGAAATGAAACAATGCCATTAAGTGTTCAGGTAACTATAAACTTGACCTCCAAGAAGCCCAGGAAAGATGTTACAGTGTTTATCAGCTAAATCAGTGGTTCTCAAACTATTGTACTGGTGACCCCTGTCACATAGCAAGCCTTTGAGTGTGACCCCCCCCTTATAAATTAAAAACACTTGTTTATATATTTAACACTATTATAAATGCTGGAGGCAAAGCGGGATTTGGGGTGGAGGTTGACAGCTCGCGACCCCCCATGTAATAACCTCGTGACCCCCTGAGGGGTCCCGACTCCCAGTTTGAGAACCCCTGAGCTAAATAGACCCATAAAATATATAGCATGAATCAGGTAGGAGATTTTCAAATGGTTCAGAAGCCACTTTCTCTACCATATAATCTGAAAGAAAGGGAAATGAGGGGCGGGAGATGGGAATAGGTCCTGGGCACTGGTTATCATCACTGGTACTGTTTGTAGAGAAGAATGAACCTTAGAAGTTTTGGCATTTTGGCTTAGCTCAGCATCCAGAAAGTCAGATGCTCTTTTAGACCATGTCCAAATTACCCGAAATCCTAATGTCTGCAAAGTTGAGCTGGAAATATTTTATCTGAAGCAGTTTCTCCCCCTAACAGTGATATGAAGAAAGAGAAAACTATCAATCCAAAGAACTCTACAAATATCATTTATAGTTCTTCTTGTTTGTTTAGAGGTTTTTTAGAATCCTAGGCTAAATGGGCGTTTCTGGCTCCCTCTCAATAGAATATTGTATAACTTGTCCTGTGTCATTTGCTGTGACTCTCCACAGTCCCACTGTACTTCAGTGGCAGTGGGCTGGGATGCTTTATATCAGACATTATTCACAAGATGTTACAATTGTTCCACAAAATCACTGAATTACTTTAAACACGCACAAAAAAGCGGGGGGTGGGTGGGTTATTTTCCTACTTTCATAAGAGTGAAAAGCCTGCAGGGTGCAAGGAAACTTTTTAAAAACACCATAATAGAGGCTCAAATTAAATCTATATCCCAAATTTTAAAAAAATAGTAAGAGGACCAAAAGAAAAAAAATAGTACGATGACAAAAAATGTAAATGTTGTTTAGGTGTTGTTAAACAACAGTGTAAAAGAGGCAATTAGAGGCAAAAAGGCACTCTTTAAAAATTGGAAGTCTAATCCTACTGAGGAAATAGAAAGGAGCATAAACTCTGGTAAGTCAAGTGTAAAAGCATAGGCCAAAAGAAAGGCCAAAAAAGAATTTGAAGAGCAACTAGCAAAAGACTTAAAAACTAATAGCAAAAATTTTTAAGTACATCAGAAGCAGGAAGCCCACCATACAATCAGTGGGGGCATGAATAATCAAGCTGCTAAAGGAGCACTCAAGGAAGACAAGACCACAGTGGAGAAGCTAAATGAATTCTCTGCACTGGTCTTCACTGCAGAGGATGTGAAGGAGATTCCCATATTTGAGCCATTCTTTTAGGTGACTGATCTCCCAGGTTGAGGTGTCAGTAGGTCACCAGTATTCACCCAAGAGTTCTGAAGGAACTCAAATATGAAATTGCAGAACTACTAATTGTGGTATGTTACTTAAATCAGTTTCTGTACCAGATGATTGGAGGATAGTTAATGTGAAGCCAAATTTTTTAAAAAGGTAAATCCTACTGAATCCATTGCCAGGAGATGTTGTGAAGGCCAAAATTATAACTGGCTTTAAAAAAGAATTAGATAAATTCATGAAAGATAAGTCCATCAATGGCTATTAGCTAAAATGGTCAGGGGTGCAATCCCATGCTCTGGATGACCCTAAGTCTCTGACTGTCAGATGCTGGGAGTGAACGATAGGGGATGGATCACTTGATAATTGCCCTGTTCTGTTCATTTCCTTTGAAGCCTCTGGCACTGGCCATTATTGGGAGACAGGATTAGACTAGATTTTCCATTGGTCTGATCCAGCATCACCATTCTTAAGTTTTATTTTATGTTCTAATGCTGTATCATGAGCTGGGAAAACATGACCCAAAAAAGAATGAAATGTTCTGTTGTTTCTGGAAATTATGCTTTATTGAGACATTAGGCACTGACTCTACTGCACTAATATATATCACAGACTTTACTGTCATATCTCCATAAACCAAAAGTAAAGATGACTTTATTTTAAAAGTTCTTGTATATGAACTTGATACCTAACTAGATGTTGTGCTTTTCAGACTAGTTCCTTATATAGGCTTCACAAGAGTTCTTACTATTGTAGTTTGGCTTATGTAAGGAAACACCCAATAAAATTAAACTGAATTCTTTGTTCCTGATTTTCTTTTCAAATAATTTTACACTGATATGGCTCAACTGACTTCAGTGAAGTTACTCCTGATTTACATAAGGTATGGGTTCAGAATGAAACCAGTTATCTAAGCAAACTCATAAACCACTCTCCTCCATAGTTAGTTTTTTTCTCTCCTTGTCTAAGAGCCTTCCAGTGTTCCCAGGTATGGACTGCATTTACTCACTTCTCTATTCCAAAATCTACTGAACATCACCCGTACTAACTAGGCATCTGTTTCATAATCCTGTCACCTACATGTGAAAACACCAACAGTATTTTAACAGGGAGCTCTTTTAATACTCTTTTAATACAAATAAGAATATTTATATATTATTCATTTCAGAAAACAGAATCAGAAACTTTATTTCAATATTTTAATACAATTCCCAACCCGATACATATTATACCACTACTCAAGCTATAGCATGCAATCTCACTTTAACTGCAAAACAGTTAAACACACTTTTTTTTGGTTATACTTTTGCAAATGCTGATTGTTAATCACTCTAATATAAGTCAGAGGGTCATAATACTACCACTTTTGTTGCTACAGATCCTCAGACCAATATTACTGGTACAATCCCAAAACCATCCCCAACAGACACTGGAGAAATTCAATGTCATTACTTTCAGGCATTTTTCAGCTCCCTAACTAGGCATTTATGCCATGAGGATAAAAGCCAAAAACAACAATATGGCAGAAATCAATGTTGTGACATCTGCCATATAAGTGTCACTCTAAGCAAGGAGGTTGGGCATCTGGGAGTTTCAGTGTTCAAACTGTAAAGGATAAAAAACAACTAGCCCTAGTGCAAAAAGACTAGGCCTTAAAAAGCTTGGGTAGCCTGGCTAACAGTTAAAGGGTTGAAGCAAGCACATCCCACACCATTTTGAAGTTAAAGAGTATCACTGAAGTCCTTAGGCTCCCACTTGGTCATCCCCCACTCTATATCATTTATTGTCTACACTGCAGTAGTGCCTAGGAGCTTCAGTCATGGACCAGGACATCATTATGCTAGGTGCTGTACAAACAATGTATTTAGTTCTGTAGCATTCCTGAGTTAAAAAGTCGGGAGCAATACACAAGGCATAGGCAGCACAAATTGCTGGTTCTAAGCAAGTGACACAGATTGAAATGATGGAAAACCCAGTGTACAACAAATAACCCATTTGCACAGGCTTCAACTAGGAACATTGCAGAGCTGATCTATGAATCTATGTTCCCATTTAATGTGGTTCCAGCTAACTATTCATAAAATTCATAGCTGCAGCTGATTCAACTCCCACTAGCTGTGGCAAAAAGGAATCTTCTCCATCTGACTTGCCCACCATTCAGGGTGAATTTAGGAGGCATTTTCCTTGCTATTGGTTGCTTTGTTAGAGGCAGAGGAACCCTATTTAGTACAGCCAGATCTGAGTGCCTCACTTTAAAATAAATACATATATGGAAAACATCCCAGATTATGCATCTGCCCCTCTGATTTATAACTCAGAAGACAAGGCTCACTAGAAAGCCATAGTCTGGCAATTTCCCTGTCTCAGAGACAGCAGCTGCCACAAAATAAGATAAGTACAGACACTCCTGGGAACTTAGAAAGTGATCCGTAATATAACTAATGCAGAGCATCCAAACCAGTTTTGTTTTCTGAGTCAGCTCTAAAAATATGAATCTTGATTACAATTGGATAACTGGAAATGTCAGGGTGTATGGTCATATAGATACACCTATGTTGACTCATTGACAAAATGGCAAATCATCATTCATTTCCATTTCATGTTTTATTTTTGTCAGGACACTGTATACTCTCCCTTCGACAGTGTACAGGACCTCTATTATATCATACATTCATACATTCTTGAACTAAACCTTCAAATACACAATGATCTATTCTGTACATACTACTATCAGCATGCAATGAAATGAGATTTTGAAATGGTTTTCTTAGTCTGAATTAAAATACAACATAGCGTGGTTTATTTCGTGGCCCTGGATGGATTACATATACAATCATATTAAAGCCAGATTTTCTATGGGCCTTGCCTGAGTGTGAGGATGGTACAAGGCATATCCTTCCGCTTGTGCATCCTGCATAAAAGTCTGGGACTATTCCATTCCCTCCTCCAGGGAGTGCAGAGGCTGCTCCCTCTGGGTAGCCAGAGAGCATATATCAACCAAACTGAGATGGAGAGACTATGGCTGCAATACCCCACCCCATCCCCAGCCTTTCTGCACGGCCTACACAAGGCTTTTTGAGAGACAATACAACACACACACCATCCCTTTGGATACCAGGGAACTACAGGAGGCTTTGTATCAGGCCTGTGACTAAATACCATAATTTAGACTTTATGAAATACCCTTAATAGAATAATACCTAGTTCTTAGATAGTGTTTTTAACCTGTACATTTCAAAGTGCTTTACAAAGGAGGTCAGTATCACTGTCCCCATTTTGCAAATGGGGAAACTAAGGCACAGAACAGCAACATGACTTGCCCAATGTCACCCAATAGGCCAGTGGCTGAGCTGGAAAGAACGCAAAAGAAGACATTCTGAACCAAAGTTCAGTTACACCCTTGCAATGCCACTGACATAGATGAGGTAGCTCAAGTGCAAATGAAGGCAGATTTGCCTCCACATATATAACGCATATCCAGTCAATGAAAACTAGATTCAGACAGTTAACAGGACAGAGGACTAAGTCAGTTCCTACAGAGAGAGTTCCAAGGTGATAGAATGTATCTAAGTAATCCTGTGCTCTAAGTAAAGCTATTTTTTCACTTTCCTAATTAGTTATACTGTGCCCATCTCTTCATATTAGTCTGAAAGCTTTTCTGTCAAAACTGTGAACAAGGAAATTAACTAAAGGGGGGCTATGAGTAATCAAATCTTAAGGTTTGCAATTAATTAAATGAAATGGTGAGTCAGTGCACTGCAGTATGGTCTTATATTAAAACAAAACATTTAATTAAATTAACAGTCAACACATTGCAATTAATAATATTCAAAAGAAAAAAATGAAAGGCAGTTTAGCCCTGCCATATTATTTCAGTCTAACAGTCAAGCGCTGTGTATCAGCTTGTTTGTTATTTGCGTTCAAAGCTGCTATGGGTCAAGTGTGATGTGCTAAAACAGGAATAATGAAACATCTGGTGGTATGAAATGTTAATATGAGATACCATATTGCAAACAGTAAAAACAGTTCTGAAACATCTTATAAAGTATGCTTTTGAAGATTGGGGGTGACGGGCTTGACTCAGTTTTTTCCATAAGTAATAAAACAATGCTTACACAGTGCTTTACATTTTCAAAGTGCTCTCCAAACATTTACTAATTCATTTTCACATTAAATAATATAAAGTGGAGGCCTCCATGTTGTTAAAACATACAACCCCTACTTAATGACCACAGGTGATAAAAAAGCTGCTACTGCTTAGCATGAGGCTTAAACAAAACCTAAATAAGAACATTAGAACCCTTTGGATCGGAGTCCAAATCCAAGTCCCTGTATTGCAGCTTTTGCCCATCTCTGTTAATTGAATAAACTAGGAACAAATATGACTAACATTTTAGGCACTAGAGTATATGCTTCTCCTAGGGACTTCTATTCTCAAGTGTGGTACAAAAATATCCTAGCTTCCATTTCAGACAGGCCACAGGAAGAAAAAAAATCTACCACTGCAAAATAACTTTGTGAGAGTGTAGAGGTGGAAGTTAGTGAACAATTGGTCATGGGGGTGGGAGGCTTTTTGTTATGCAAACAATACATTTTGCACAATCTCAGCCACAACCTTCATTTAAAAAGACAATCAGTTCTAAGGACAGAATCCGATCTTTAGGATAAAGCAGTAGGGAAACACAACCATTAACTCAGTTCATTGTGGACATGCAAGTCAATAGCAACAGGAATCAATTAAAGAGAATCTGGGATGATTTGGTGTCTCTCAGCATGTATCACTAAGAGGTAACAAGAAAAAAAAGCAAAGTGACAACTAACAGTACTAACTGGGGGGAGAAAACAGATGAGTTAGAGAGCAAATCACAGAAACAAAACATGCTTGCCTGATTTTACATAAGTGAAAAATAGGAAAGGAATCCAGTGAATAAGAATATATATCAAACTCCAAATTTTAGCAAAGGAGAAAAATATGGAATCAGCTACAGATAAACGGACCTAATTCCACTCCTGTTATACTAGCAAACCCAAGGAAGCTTCTCTTGATTTATGCTAGTAACAGGAGAGCAGAATTAGCCTCATTAATTGTTTTCCTTTTATAAATGTCAGTAGACTTATTCCACATTTACACCCAGGCAAACAAGAATAGAATTTGGTCCCAAATCTTTTTGAGTAAATCTACAAATGTAATTCACTAGGGTATTGTCTCTTCATTACTAATCTCTTTGTAAGAACATTTCTCATTATTTTCAAATATTAAATTTAATATATTATTTTAAAAATATAACATTTTCAATACAAAATGGATATATCAGTGCCAAATTCTGGCTGGAAATTTGCATACAAACATCAGAAAACCTGCAAACAGTGGCAGTAGTTCTTGGCAGAAGTTGGCTGCTCCATGTTATGCCTCTGCCAGAAAGCCACAGACACATACAGAAGACTTATGAAGCTGACTTTGAACAGTGGTGGAATGGGTTCATGTGTGTGGTCCGCAAGTATATTTTTTATTTCACAAGGATATTGTGAAGCTCAGCTCAGTATCTATAAAGTACTCTGAGACCATAGGACACATAACACATGGCATAAAATAAAGCTTTCACTTGTAGAACTCAAAGTCCTTCACAAATGTGATTAAGACTTGCCAAGGTCACAAAGCAAGTCAGCAGCAGAGCTGGCAATGGAAACCATGTTTCTTCCCTCCCAGACTTATGATGTAGTCACTGGTCAATGCTGTCTTCTAAAAACCTCCATAAAAGAAAGATAAGTCATATTTATGTTAGTATTAACATAAAAGCTAGTATACTAATAAAGGTGCCTGGACCAAACAATCCTCCCTATGCAATGCTTGTAATCCAAATCATTCCTTGTCTAAGGATAGAATCAGTTAATACTTGAGGATGGTGCAAGTAGAACATGGATGAATATTAAATAGAAATTTGCTCAATAACAAAAATAAGTTAAAATACATCACTGTTGTTCCATTGAACCCAAGACCCACAAGCATGCGCAGTGCAGACAGAATCTCTGTGGAATCTGTCTGCTAAAATCAAAATGTCTCTACTGAGCATGTCTGAACTGCAATTTATTCTAATGCTTATAATTTGGACAAGTTTTCATGGGGATTGTGATAAATGAAAGGGGGAGAGGGGTAGCTCCCTTTTATGGATACCCAACCAGCCAGTTAGCTATAACATCCCTGTTAGTAGCTGTTCTCTACGTTTTTTAATCTGTAAGGGGTTAAAAAGTCCATAGGTAAAAGGGAGGGAGTATGCATCTGATCAAAAGAGCCAATGGGAAGGCTAGAACTTTTTAAAATTGGGAAAAAACTTTCCCCGTCTATGTTGTTCTCCCGGAGAGCAGGGACAGGGCTGGAACTATGCTGTAAAAGCTTGTGCCAGGTATGACAATCATCAGATCATACCTAGAACTACTCATTTGAAAACCCAGATATGTAAGTAAATCAGGAAATGTCTAGCAAGAGGCTATTAGGTTTATCTCTTTTATTTCTTTATGGCTTGTGGACTCCTCTGTGCTAACCCCAGGTGCTTTTGTTTTGCTTGTAACCTTTAAGCTGGACCTTAAGAGAGCTATCTTGATGCTTAATTTTTGTAATAGTTTTTTTTAAAACATAGCAAAAAGGCTAAGTTCCAGATGTATTTTCTTTCCTTTTGTTTTTAATAAAAATTTTCTTTTTTTTTTTTAAGAACAGGGTTGGATTTTTGTGTCCCTAAGAGGTTTATGCATATGTTATTTAATTAGCTGGTGGCAACAGCGGATTTCCTTTGTTTTTTTTCTCAGCTCTTCCCCGGAGAGGGAGGGTGAAAGGGCTTGAGGGTACCCTACAAGAAGGAATTCCCAAGTGCGCTTTCCTTGGTTCTAAATGGGGTTTTTTGCACTTGGGTGGTGGCAGCATATACCCATCCAAGGTCAGAGAAAAGCTGTCACCTTTGGAGTTTAATACAAGCCTGGAGTAGCCAGTATTAATTTTTAGAATCCTTGTGGGCCCCCACCTTCTGCACTCAAAGTGCCAGAGTTGGGAATCAGCCTTGAGAAGGATAGAAAAAGGCACATCCTTGATTCAAAGGCCATCTCCCTGTCAATTCAATTCTCTGCTCCAAAGTATGTGAGCATGAGAGCTTGTCAAATAAAAGGTCACCAGAAGTTTTTAATATGGGCACAACAACATATTTCCTCCTAATCTCCTCCTTGGAAACGGTGGAACAATTTTGGTTGAGATTTTCCAAAAATACTCAGCATAGTGATAATCACTATGGAAAATCTCAGCATAAACAGTTAAAATTTGGCCCAGTTACGAGTAACTGAAAGCAGGTTCTTATAACAGAAAATGTCTGTTATACCTTAATAATAAATAGTTCTACCACCCCCACTGATAATGTGTTATCACTTTATTTAGAATTGAGTTATGCCACCTTCCATAAATTAGCCAGAATTTGGTCCCTTGTGTCTAAATGTGAAAATGCATGTGTTTTGTTTTTGTTTTTTAAGAAATAGGGAAAAATAATTCCAAATTTGGAAATACTTTCATCTGTTATGTTACAGAAATTGTATAAATAATAAAAAATAAAATATTTTTGTTTTTAAATAATAAAAACAAATGAGAGTAAAGTAAGCTTTACCTCAGAAGGGAGAAAAGAGCCCTAGGCATGTATATTTAATGACATTTTAAAAATACAAGAGAGACAATTTTAAGAATGTGAAAAACAGCCTACTTGCTGAAAATTATAAATACACCTAAAGTTCTCTGGGAATTTAATCAGTTACCCAACATTACTGCATCTGATGTTGTTTTCATTTCTCTTGTAGATGTACCATGCAATGCAAAAGCTGCTACAAGTGAGATATTTTACGACCCTCCCCTGCAGGAAGAAGTAAAGGTAGCGGATCCGTCTGATGCATTGGCCAAACCCAAAAGGACTCAGTTTGAACTATAATTATATCAAAACATTGATCCCTGATGTACTGTCAACTGTCTGCTTATTACATGTAGTGATATATAAAATTTTAAGGCCTTGATTAACGTTAAAATGAAAAATGATGCTAAAACTCTACAGATGAATACCCAACTACATCTTTTACAGAAAATTTCACATCCTAAAGGTTGACCATATCTTATTACAATCAAAAGTGCAGGTGGTCTTTACAAAGCTGCAGAAAGGCCCAGCTCACAAATGCTTTGACATGGGACTACTTTTTAAAAAAAATTAAAGCATGGTAATTCCCTTGATGGAAGCACTGGGACCCAGACAAGAGTATTGGATTCTGAACTGGGAAAACATTCCCAATGTGCAGTCTGTGACTTTGTCAGATTAATCTTAAAACAGCTTTATTGCAATATACTCTATCAGAAAATTTTCTCATGGGACCTGTATGTCACTGGTTTGTGCTTTTCATATCAGAATTCACTTGTCCTTCTTAGAGTAATTTTGATTCATGAAAACTTCAAATTATGTGATTAATAAATTCTACAAGACCAGCCACTCTGAATTTATTTGTCTTTTACATTCTATAACCCCACTATCAGGTTATAAGGAAGAGATACATGCATGTTCTATTAAATCCATGTCTGTGATTTTAAATCACTTGTCTGTATGCTACAATGATGGACAAACCTCTAAAGTTTTGGAGGACCTTTTCAGTAAAGCACCAAAAAGTGTGAAAGTTTATCTGATGTTGATGCAAACCTCTTCTGTATGCAAAATTAATTAGGCTGGAAATCTTGTGAGAATATTGCAATGTTTGTGTGAAATTTCAAGCTATTTCCTGCTTCTAATTGGACTGTAAATACTGTGAATAGATGGAATAGCTCCGTTGTCTAAGAATCAGGTCTCTCAAGCCACAGCTTAAAATCCTGAATGTCTGCTTCTTGTGAGGGAAATACTGAGTTCCATGAAGCCCATGTAGAGTGACCAAATGTATAGGGACGGTCTCAAAATTTGGGTTTTTTTCTTATATAAGTGCCTATTATCCCCCACACTCTGTCCTGATTCTTCATACTTGTTATCTGGTCACCCTAAGCCCATGTGAGAGATCTCAGATAAAATCTTAAAAACAAGGTCCTTCTCTGCATGGTATTAATGGTTAGATTTTCAAAAGTGTTGAGCGCTGACATTGACTTCAATGGGAACAGTTTGGCCAATGCTGAATGCTTTTGAGAATACCACCCTAAAGCTCCCATTGGCATTCTCTCTTTCCCAAAGTTTCCTAGGGAAAGAAGTCTCTATATCCACTCCTTTCCCAGCCTCCATTTCACCACCCTGTTTGCTCTGAATAGCAGTGATGAAACTGAACAAACATTAATTTCACTCTGCTACTTAGAAAAGCTATGAGCAGAACAGAGGAATTGGTGCTACCTCTCTGCAGACTCAGGAAGACAATGTCGCAGTAAAGATTACCGTTGTTACTAGAAAGGCTAAGAGCAACTTTGTTGTTCAAATGAAAAGTTTAAATACTACAGCAGTTGATGGGTTAAGCATCCATACTCATTAAGGTTACTCACTTTGAGTAGTGATTTAATCCATAAATGGTAAATCAACGGGACTATTTGCAAAGATTAGGTGCTTGTTAGCATAAGGTTACTGGAAACTGGGCCCAAGTGAAACTTCCCATTCATCACTGGTAAGTGAACAAGAAGGCTTGATCAGGACACACAGGCAAATGAAGAACAGACACAGGGATCGATTAGAGGCCACAACATTATTAATTTAATACTGGGGAGGAGCATTATATGCCTTCCCTCCCACCCGCTACTATCACCTAACAGGCATACAGCTAGTTCCAGTGTGGTTACAAGGCTCCCATCATATTACCAATAACTTGAGGTAGATCCTCCTCAAACTACGCCTAGGGCTCAGCTCACTTCGGAATCCATTAGCCTTCCCCACATGGGAATGTAGAAGGGACCAAGGAAGGACCTCAGTCCTTGAAGACTTCAGGTGTCCCATTCTCCTACAGGCACAAGGTCTACCAGCGAAATCCTGGGTCTCACTTAATGCTGGATGCTGCTCTTTTAGCTGTCATCCACACTGGACACCACATAAGTTGCAATGAACTCAACAATCTGACCTTTCCTAATATTCAACTTTCAAGTCCTATTCCTTTCAGCCCAGCTATGCCTCCATGATGCTGTGAGGAAGATGAAGAAAAACCACCAGACTGTGGCTAATTTAGCTGAATAGGAAAAATTAGTTCCTAATTCCAAAACAAGCAATTGTTCAGAGCTGAAGCATCCTGAAAAACACAGCTCTTATACTACAAGTAACAGGAGGCCGGCTGAAGGACCAATAGGCTCTTTAAAAGCCTGGGAAAGCTTTAAATAAACTGGGAGGTGGGGCGGAGTGGAAAAGAACATGACAGCCAATCAGCCCCCTCAGACTCCACTCTTGCCTCTTCTCCCAGGCACTGTCTCATCCCTGCCAGTCCAACTCACAACCCCTCACACTGACAGGGGGCATTTTGAAGGTATGACAACAATGACAGGTTTCCCACCCCCAGTATTGCTGGCCAGAATTTGTTGTCTTCCTGTACACTGTATTATAAATTCTTGGTTGTTGGCTGCTCATCCTCCATTAGTATAATCATTGACTGATTGTCATTATTGTGTTCGGCACTGAACAAAGGAAAATATGATCCTTTCCTCAAAGAGCTTACATTCTAAGTCTCTACTGCAGAGAAAGCTATATGAAAGAAGACTTTTTTTTTGTCTATGACATCTGAATTTATTGAGTTGCAAAAGACTCATGACAGAAGCCCTCCATTATGATTTCATTTAATTTGGAACTCAAATAGAAGAAAAAAAATAGTGACTATTCTTGTATAACCTTTAAATTGAAAGCATAGAAGAAATACAGGCTAAATCCTTTGTATATTCAATAATTGAAGAGTAGTTTTCCGTGTAAAGACTTTCAAAAGGTGCTAGCTGCACTGCTGATGAAAACTACACTGGAAAAGTTGCAGTGCTATGCTTCTCTAGATGTACTGTAGTAACTCAAGTTCTCTCATACTGTTTCTTCTACCTTCAGCCTACAGTATTTTCAACAGCAGAACATAATTAAGGGACTATATACTGCCAAGCATATTGCCATTAAACCACTTCTTCATACCACTACCACAGTTTGATAAGATGTAGGAGGATCATATCACTGACATTTTTCTAAATCAACACAAACTTCTGCAATATAAAAAAAATAATAAAATCATCTGAAATATTGTTTTCAAAAGTATTTGCACATTTCATTTTACTATTAAATATTCCATATGATAATATGGACTTTTCTTTTGATAATATTTAGCAAAATTCATTTACAACAATATTAACTGAAATACAATGTGCATTCCATAGTTACAATGGATCTGTACTAAATTGACTATTACACTGATGTGACCAAAGTAATACAGGTCATTCTTACAGATCTAAGCCACACTGTGCTTTTTTACAAACTCAAAATGAGGTGCATCTCTGCTCTCTATAAGAACAAAATACATGACATATATAAAAAGCAACAGAGAGTCCTGTGGCACCTTTAAGACTAACAGATGTATTGGAGCATAAGCTTTCGTGGATGAATTCCCACTTCGTCGGATGCATGTAATGGACATTTCCAGGGCAGGTATAAATATGCTGGCAAGAATCAGTCTGGAGATAACGAGGTTATTTCAATCAGGGAGGGTGAGGTCCTCTGCTAGCAGTTGTAGTGTGAAGACCAAGGGAGGAGAAACTGCTTCTGTAGTTGGCCAGCCATTCACAGTCTTTGTTTAATCCTGATCTGATGGTGTCAAATTTGCAAATGAACTGAAGCTCAGCAGTTTCTCTTTGGAATCTGGTCCTGAAGTTTTTTTGCTGTAAGATGGCTACCTTTACATCTGCTATTGTGTGGCCAGGGAGGTTGAAGTGTTCTCCTACAGGTTTTTGAATATTGCCATTCCTGATATCTGACTTGTGTCCATTTATCCTTTTACATAGTGACTGTCCAGTTTGGCCAATGTACATAGCAGAGGGGCATTGCTGGCACATGATGGCATATATAACATTGGTGGACGTGCAGGTGAATGAACCAGTGATGTTGTAGCTGATCTGGTTAGGTCCTGTGATGGTGTTGTTGGTGTAGATATGTGGGCAGAGTTGGCATCGAGGTTTGTTGCATGGACTGGTTCCTGAGTTAGATTTGTTATGGTGCGGTGTGTGGTTGCTGGTGAGAATATGCTTAAGGTTGGCAGGTTGTCTGTGGGCGAGGACTGGCCTGCCTCCCAAGGTCTGTGAAAGCGAGGGATCATTGTCCAGGATGGGTTGTAGATCACTGATGATGCGTTTGAGAGGTTTAAGCTGAGGACTGTAGGTGATGGCCAGTGGAGTTCTGTTGGTTTCTTTCTTGGGTTTGTCTTGTAGCAGGAGGCTTCTGGGTACATGTCTGGCTCTGTTGAGTTGTTTCCTTATTTCCTTGTGTGGGTATCATAGTTTTGAGAATGCTTGGTGAAGATCTTTTAGGTGTTGGTCTCTGTCTGAGGGGTCCACCAATGTTATATATGCCATCATGTGCCAGCAATGCCCCTCTGCTATGTACATTGACTTCTGTGTGTCTAGATGGGGATACATTTTTCAGCTTTGTGCTTCTGCCAAATATGGTAAGAGCTTATTCTATATAGATGCCTGTAAGAGAGATCTTCTGGCAGCTATTTCCTTTGTTAGTCTCTAAGGTGCCAGAAGGACACCCCTCACCCATTGTTTGTGTATTTATTTAGTAAATGCTTTGATTGGTTAGGAAATAATCATATACCCCCAAAAGTGCTATTTTTAACCCGAGGGAAGAGGGAAAGAGCATGATGAGGAAACAGATCATTGGCATCCAGCGTGAAAACAGCAAATGACTCCACCCACTGCTGTTGAATCCTAGTGATGAGGTAGCCACACCTGCTGCCCACCCACCAAGCACGGCTAGAAAGAGAAATGGCTAGGGAGATGAGAGAGGGACAAGGGAGCTGGAAAGAAAAGAGAAAGGAGGCATCAGATATAGCTGAGGAAGCAGAAAGAAACACAGATGAGATTATGGAGACAGAAGCAGAAGGAGAAAAGTCAAAGTACATAAACAAATGCTGACTGGCTGTGAGGACAACAGGAGAAAAAGAATTGTACCTAGAAAAACATAATTCCACTGATTGCCAATAATCATAATTCCAGGATTTGTTTTTTCCTCAGGTCAAAAACTAACTATATTTATGTGTATGGGACAAAGGCAAGGTTGCAATTTTAATGTTAAAATACTCGGAAGTAAAAAATGCTAACTATTCATCTATAAAGTTCTCTTACTACATTTTTGTATGGAATGTATATCTGCACATTTCCCCCAAACAGTACAATCCTACAGATTGGGACAAGATAATTCTGTGTGGCACCATCTTTGATGGTGGAAGCATGCTGGAATATTTTGTGCTTCAAAGAAGCAGTAACTCTTTTATCCTATGCTGCACCTTGAGGTGGAGAAGAGCATTATTTCTCCCCCACCCTGATTCTAGAGGCTAAAAGTGGTACTTCAGCCAGGAGGTTCCCATCTAACCCAATAGGAACCAATGCCATTGATTTTAACGGGTACTTAGATGAGTGTTTCAATGTATAATTGTATCATTTTCTTCCCATTTAACGTGTTTTTAATTTTTCCCTCCAATATGTATGGCCCAGGAAGGAGATTTATGTAACTGAAAAATGGTTCACACTCAAACTTATTAGCCAGAGGGCAGAATGATTGTAGGTAGAAAGGTGTACTTTCCGAAGTAACTAGTGAGGGAGTGAGTCAGAGCCAAAGAGAAAATATTAATTGGTTCAGCCACTGAGGATTAGAATGCTGAAGTGGAAGGCGCTCCTGTTAAAATACATACAGACTAGTATTCTTTGTGGCTCTCAGCCTATTCTCCACATTAGTACCATACTCTCTCATATGGATTGCAAAATTTTGCAGCTAGGAACTGCAGCATTTCAGAACATTTGGCATGCATCTAAATGAACTGAAAGACATATCACAAGTCAGCTTCATGGCCATAGCAGGCCTCAGACCATGTGATATGCTCTGCTTTTCAGTAGACTGAAAGATAAGATATATTGCAATCCCCTCTCACATTCTGGAAAGACCATTTCCCTTGGATTATGCTCTCTTGTAGAGGGTCTTCTGAAACAGTTAAGTAAAACAAAGAACATTTTAAGTAATTTGTATTGAATTATACTTGGATTGGTTTAAAAATGAAGAACACTATATCTATCACAAATGAAAAAAAAATAATCCGACTACATATTGCATTGAATGTAGTCCATTCTTTGTTCTAAGGATATAAAGTCCTCCAGGTGCACATACATAGAATATTATATTCTGTATTTAGATTCCTGAGTTAGGAGAGAAATGTGTAAAATGTGAAAAATCCTAGAAAAATCCCTGTTGGCTATGTAATCACAAAGACTCCTGTGCAGTCTTCCTTCTGTCAGATATCTAGAATCTGCTCATTTCAGACAGGAGCTTATAATTAAGTGGAACATTGGGCCCAAAACTCCTAATTTTTGGTCAAGATGCACTTTTGGTTTGGGAGGAATCTCTCGGCACAGATATGGTACATATATTGCACTTTTGGAGGATTGCCACAGTCTAATGTACAATATGCTATTTCTCCACAAGTGCATAGGTCAAATACATCCATACTTTGCTGCTGCACTCATATGAATCTGAGATCACACTGGAGTCCTTGTTATAAATTAAACCAAGAACAAAAGTGTACAATCAGCAAATGTGATTTCAAATGTGCCAAATGAGTAAATCACTGTCTTACTTTTCAGAGTGGATTTAGAGTGTTAGTGAGTAACTCAGAGAACAATTTCTTTGTTGATGACATCATGTTACATCCCATTTCAAAAGAGCACCACATTATAAGAACCATATTTCAAAGACACAAACTTCAAATCAGAATATAGGACACCAATGTATTATAATTTTAATCCAAGGAAAGTTCATATAATATGTAGGGTATTCTTGGCCTGAGGTTTAATTTTGTTGCACTAATGTAAAACAGTCTCACACTTTTAAAATTAATACAGCCAGACTAAATTCTATTAAGGATTATTTCTGGTAATACCCTGTGCTGAAGAGTTGTAAACATTTTAAATTAGTTTAGAGGGTCAGCAGTGGTGATAAGTGATAATGATTCTCATTATCTTTTCATAGCTGAGAGGTTTAAGGCTGCTGTAAGATGTTTTTCCACATTGATATTCTGAGTATGATATGTGTGTGTGAGTGTGTGTGCGTATATTTACACATACACTCATACATACATACACACACACACACACATATATATGAACACATTTCTTCAGTATGCATTTAATTTGATTATTATATATTAATGTATGTTAACACCTGCTGATTATAACATTCATCCAGATTTGATAGTTTGTGCAAAAGATGTATACTGTTTCTTCCATGCATATTTCTCCTAATTAAATGTTTTTAGAGAATCATTGGCTAGGTCCATGTATTTAAATTGCCATAACTGTCACATTATATCTAAAGAGTTAGGTTTAGTTGGATAGTTATTACAGGTTAATTAACAGTTGATGGTTATTCAAATCTAACTGCTGTGTTAAAGATAAATCCAGTCGTTTTAGTCTTTTGTATAGTTTTAATAATCAATTGATACATATTTAATATACAATTGCTATCTTATGATATCTAAATTAATAGTGAATCTGAGGCAGTTAGGACATTGCAATTTACAAGACCCCACTGATGACCAAGAAACATCCTTGTAATCCTATCCAGGCAATAAAGGATGCAATACCCACAGCCCAACTTGTTTCTACTTTAGAAACAAAAAACCTCACTAAACTTCTCATACTTAAGAAAAAATTAATCTTTTTCCTGATTAATCACTAGGCAGCTTTGATTGGTGAAGAGAAAATTGTATTACAAATGAACAGCTACCTGTTCATCAAATTACAAGGCATTTTCATCAAAGAACCAAAAACGGCAGCAGATTGACCAGTTAACATGTTTCCACTGACCTGGGGGGATTTTTCCAGTTAACAGCCTCTGAAGAATGCTTCCGTTTGATTCTTGTCTCTGACACAAAAATGATTGTCCCATTTAACCAGTGTTCTATCACATATATCAGGGAATCCTATTTACTCACACACTACTGGAACATTAAAACACAATAGTGTGATTGTCTCTGGAAGAAAATTTTAAAGATTGACTTTTTTTCCTTTTTCAGAAAAGAGGGTGAGATCAAAAGCTAACTTTAATAGATGTTTGACTAAGGTCATACTGCTAGGAAATGGAACACTGAAGATGAAAGAGAACAAATAGATTTGGCTTTTGATCTCAGCCAAATCCTTTTGGCATTGTTTAGCTTTTATATAATACTTCAGTTTCAGGTGATATCATGAGAAAAATGAATTGGCTTTTGTCTTGAGGTTTCAATAGCTTAGTAATAGTTTCATATGTACCAAAGTTTAGGAAAATAGCGTCCTACTTTCTTAACTATTAGGCTAGATTTTTTTTAATAGGATGCAGTCAGGTTAACTCTCACTATAATTGCCAACACTGTGAATGTGTAAACAAAAATATTGAAAAGCTAGCAAGTTACATGCTGCATGTAAAAAGCCTGGCTTGAATTGTGACATAATTTACAAAGCACATATCCTTTTAAAAGATGCTAGTAAATTATGTACTGTTCTGACTTCACTGAGACCAGGATTTGGCCTTTAGAGAAATATGGCATAGGAAACAGAATAGTATTCATTGCATTAAGAATGATAATGGTTCTCTTTTTATTTTAAGCTATTTGGACCATGTTTAAATTTAGAGTAATCTAGTGGTAAGCTATCAGAGTGAAATTCACCATTGCGCAGAATGCCAGCACAAGATTTTATGCACCAGTTACATCCCATTTAAACCCTAATTTAAGATTAAGGCCCCTGTTGACTTCAATGGTGCAGAATCAGGACCACTGATATTCTCATTTAGAGTTTTTAACTTTTTTTAATGGGGGGGGGGGAGATGCAGGAGGGCAGTATTCAGATAAAGGAAATTACACATCTGACAATTTTACTAAATTATTCCACAATTACAATCTGCTACTTCTTAAAACTACTAAAGACCGGAAACTTTGAAACCCTTATATCTTTCCAGGATTGAACATAACAAGTTCTAAAGAGAAATAGCCTACCAATATGAAATTAGTTCTTTCAAATCCTTTCATAACAGTGCCCATCTCATTTAAAAAAAACTTGTTAAAATTCTCTAAGCAAAAATTGGGACTATTAAAGAAAATAAAATGAAGTAGTTGGAACTAAAGCTCTTCTATTAAATGATTATTATTGTTTGAAATAATTATTATTGATTTGTAAGTACCAGTTTAAAACAATGTAACAGCCCATTCTCCACTATACAGGACATATAGAGTCATAACTGTTAAAAACTGATTTTGTCATTTGTGCTTAATTAAACTATCATTTCATACATTTTAATAGATGCTATTGATAGTGGCAACAAATCAATGTTGGAGTGGTATATTCAAAGCAAATATGTGATTTTTTCTCATATCAATAAGGAGTAACTTGGAGATGACAACATATACATGGTAATCAGTGATTTAAAAGCAACATATTTCAGATATGTAGTAAATCTTCCCAGCTAAAGATATAGGCTGATATAAATCATTTTTAGTTTGAAATGGTATTTAATCTTAAAATGTAATTGAAAATAAATAACATCTGAAAGTAATAAGTAAATGTAAAGTCATATATTTTTGAAAAACATTTAATTGGAATAATTTATAATGCACCCTCTTGTTATTTAGTCAATGGGCAACTATTTCCTTAATATCTACCTTTCAAGTGATTTAATTCCTTCATGTTTGTGAAAGCTTAAGTCTTCAATGAATGCTTAGATTAGCAACATAAGTTCTCTACATATTTTTATTTTAAAATACAGCATAATCTGAAGAAACTGGCAAACATTGTGTTTACAAAATAATGGCTAGTTCCCCTTAGCAAGCAGTTTTTTCTATGGATATCCAAACTAATATGTACAGAACCATATTTTTTCACAACAGTTTATAAAACAGAGAGTTAGGTGGGGTCAAGGAGCTTGAGGAGACTCAGACTTCAGAGGATGAAAGAGTGGAACCTGTGGTGTAAACTGGGTGGAAACTTTCTGCCTGAAAGCTTCTGCAATTGCTATATCACTTGCGTCCAGAGAATAGTACTGTCTTACAAGTAGCAAGTCAATCAGCAGTATCCTTCTCCTTCAAGCCTGATTCTGCAACCTTCACCCATTTATGCACAGAAATAGTTCCTTTGAAGTCAATGAGAGTACTCAGGTGATGGCTACTCTGCATGATTAGGGTTGCTGAATCCAACTCTTAGATAGTATGTGTGGTAAACATCCTATTCTGGGGCCAAATTTACCAGTTAGCTACTGGCGCAAACAAACGATGGGGTGTTTTTCACTAGCCCAGGGAGAGCCCATCCTTCCTGGCTCCCAAGCCCTTCCCAAACATCACAATGAGCACCCTACACCATCCTTCAGTGACCACTTCTCACTGAAACAGAGAGAGGGAAAGCTTCTCATTCAGGGAGGAACAAAGAATAGAGGTTTCATAAGGCCTCCCACATTCAAGAGGGAGGAAATCCCTTTAACTTTATCACCCCCTCCTTAGTAAATGCAAAATTATATCTGTCATGCACTTATGTCTTCCCAGGGGCTAACAACAATTCTTTTTCAGCTCCTATAGAATCTAATGCTCCTCTCTGAGCCGGACCTGCTAAAACATACTACCCTTTGAACAAATGCAGCTATTAAGTCATTTTGCTGACTTGCTCAATATGTAATATTATGCTGACTCAAGCTGTGTTACCTTCAAAACATTTCACACAGCAGGAATTTAAGTTTCTAAAAATGTTTTCGTAGTGGATGTTTTATTCTGTATGGTTTGTGTTTGCAGTTGCCTTTCCCTAAAGAAGGAAATTCTGGATTGACTGTCTTCTGAAACTACTTAGTTGTTGTATATGAGAGGCAGATTCCTTGTTATCTCATCTATGTAGAAATCTGTACAGATGATAAGATACAGTTACAAATAAATATATCAATAAGTTTTATATTGTAATAATAAACTTGTTATTGTGATCAGGCCCTAGGATTAAATTGTACAGCAAATTCTGATAATGACAATGGAAGTAGTTTCCAATTTGACTTTCAAACTTCTGATTACCTACTTTGTTCTCTGGGAAAGGGCAATTTCTACCCACCAGATAATAATTTACCTCTCCTAAAAGCTTCCATTATTATGAAAATATTATCCCCTCCTAATTTTATACCCAAACAAGCTTATGTCCAAGGAAGGGGGACTCAAAAGACTGCTCATCTTTTAGTTAGAATTAGCAATTTATGATAATTTCAAAGCAAGGTTTCTCACCAACTTTTTTGGGAACCTCATGGCACACCCCTGGTTGTAAAGCTAGCTATGAAAGACATTAGGACAAAGTGACATTTATATTTGAAAAAGTGGCACTGGGGGAAAGGTCCTGAGCTCCAGGAACTCCTGTATTCTAATGCCAGATCTGAAACCTACTCCTCCTTCTGTTGGGTAAATCACTTATCCTCATCTGTGAAATGGGGGTTATATAGTTTACTTACCTACTTCAAAAGGTGTGTACTGATAGTTAATTTGCTAATGCTCATAAAGTAACTTGAAAATAAAAAGCACTGTAAGCGCTAAGCACCTGGTAGGTCTACCAGCTGACAGCATTTAGGGGGGGAAAAAACCTAATATAATTGCATTATTTAAAACCCTTTTCATCCACACTGAAAGAGATCTTAATCTTCCTGGAGTAGGATGAAGCTCTTTTATTAATTATTGTTATTATTTATTATGATGATTGGCAAAAGACAAGAAATTCCATAGAAATAAACGAAGTCATGCATTTATCATCTTTACAACAGAAGACAAACTATACAGATGGGCACTGTCCACAAATCCTAGAAGTAATCTGGGGAAGAAAGGGATGACTTCCTACACACACCTCCACTCATAAGAGCATCATTCAAAATATGGCAGAAACTTCCTAGTCAGCCGCTACCCAACCTCTAGCCACAAACTGCAGTATATCATTTCTTCCTCCTTTATATTGTGCAAATCTCAGAGGATTTTCTTCTTGCTAAAAAAGGAAAAGGTATTCAATTCCTCTATAGATAGAATTTATTGTTTTACCTACTCTGTTTCTGCTACTTAGGTGATTTGCAAGATTTGCTGAGCCTGCTTGGAGTCTTAAGATCTGGAGACAGACTAGAAAACCCTAATAAACTTAGACCTGATGCTGATGGGTGCAGAGAATGTGTAACTCCATTTTACTGATCAATACTTTAAATATGTAACTTCAAATACTGTCAGGATTTATTACCCTTTATGCACTGGTGTAACCTGCTGGATCATCCTGAGTGAGTTAGGAGACACCTATAACAAATATACTCTGAATTATCACTCTCCAGCATCTCAAATCAGTATCAATTTACTCTCCACCAAAAAAGCATATTCTGACATATTGGTGCCTCCCCCACTCTTATTCTACACTCCTTAAAATGCCCGTACATGCTGACCTACATGGTCATATAATACACAAGGGAAAAAAATGCCTTAAAAAAGGATTAGGAATAGAGGCTCAGACAAAGAATATACAAAGAGATTTGATATTTAAACCACTGCAGAAAGTTATTCAGTGAAGTAACAAGTAACAAACCATTTTATTTTACAGCTAATTGATTTCCTGTGAACACATACTGTTGAAAAAAAGTCTGTATTGAAGTTTACCAAACTGGCTATCAAAATCTCAAAATCACTTCTTTATCTATATAATTCTAGATTATCTTTCAGCTTTAACACCAAGTATTATATATTTAGAGATCATTTGAGTTGATTCAGCTTCATTCTCTCCATATGTGGCATTTCAGAGAATAGGAATATTTGAAAATACATGAAGTTGAAAATCCATCCAAGGTGGCTATCTAGAGACTAGCTTTCAACATTATTTTTAGACTATTTATAGGGCTGAACCATCTCCATCCCTGGAATATTTAAGTCTTATGAAGCTGGCAATTTTATCCCGGATATTTCTCGATTTGAAATGAGATGGTTGTTATTTCCACCAAGCGGATTTTAAAACTCCATGTCCTCAGGATCAATGTCCCTTTATAAGCATTTAAGAGGATGCTATATATTCCTGCCAAGGTATTAGCTTCCTGCCCAAATGCCACAAACATGGCAAAATTAAATTGGAATCTCTCTCTTCAAAGTTTACTCTTTAGAAAGACCAAAATTACTTGATATGGTGAACGTACATGATCACCAAGATGTATCTGAAAAGAACCAAAAGAACTCACTGGGCCTTAGAGCCTGGGCTCCAGCTCAACCCTGAACATCTACACTGAAAGTTTATAGCCCTGCAGTCTGAGCCCCATGATTGCAAGTCAGCTGATCCATGCCACGGGGCTTCTATTGCAGTGCAGACATACCCTCAGTGACTGGCCTCTTCAAGACTGCCTACTTGCATTACTGCCTATTGTTCATTGTTCGTGTTTGAATTTAGATCACCATTATTAGGGTTACCATATTTTGAGTGTCCAAAAAGAGGACACTCCACGGGGCCCCGGCCCCACCCCCACCCCCACCCATGCCCCCGCCCCAACTCCACCCCTTCCCCAAAGTCCCCACCCCAACTCCGCCCCCTCCCCTGCTTTCCGCGAACATTTGATTCACAGGAAGCCTGAAGCAGGCAGCAGGTAAGCTGGGGAGGGGGTGGGGGGAGTAGGCGCGGCCCAGTCTGGCCCCCCTAACCAAGCGGCTTCCTCCGGCAGCCGGCCCCAGTGTCTCCAGCCTGGCTCGGCTCCTGGCGTGCCGGCCCCGGGCTAGCCCCCAGCCGAGCACCCCGGCCCCAGCCCCCGGCCCAGCACCCCCGGCCCGGCCCAGCACCGCTGGCCCCCGGTCCAGCACCCCCGGCCCCGCACCCCGGGCCAGTCTCCAGCCGAGCACCCCCGGCCCAGCACCCAGCGGCGCCGGCCCCTCCCTATTTTCCCGGACATGTTCGGCTTTTTGGGATTTCCCCCCGGACGGGGATTCGAGGCCCAAAAAGCCGGACATGTCTGGGAAAATCCGGACGTATGGTAACCCTAACCATTATGGGGGCATATTCTACCATGTGCTATAAAGACAACCACAGCTACATGCTAAATTCAAACACAAGAGATAGCAGAGAGCAGCCAGGACCAGCTCCTGCCCTCACTCATTTCCAATAGCAAGATCCCCTACAATGTTCTTTTGGGCCCTGAGCATCCTGCTGGACAGCCATAATTCACACCCTCAGATCAATGGGATGTGTTTCATCTGTCCCTACTTTCACTGATAGTCACAGCCTCCATGTCCGGGGGCCTCCTGAGAAATTTCCTGTAGCTTAGAGGACAATATGGAATGAAAACAAATTTCAAAGCCTCAAACCATAAAACAGAATTGTCATGCTCTGGATCATCCTCTACAAAGCATCCAAATCATGTGTTCAGTATCCTAAGGCTTTATATCCTTGGGAGAAATTCTAAGGACCTGATTCTACAGACACTACATACTGTACATTACACCAAGAAATAATTCGGGTTTTTTCTCTCTCTCTCTCTCATTTTTTGTTTGTTTGTTTTTTAATTTCAAGTTATTTTGGGCCACAGTAATCTATCTAGTGAGAAATAGGGCATGACATTTTGCTGGTATAAGAAGCAAACACACTAAAGGCAAAGGAGCTGTACGCAGTTACACCAGCACATGATCTGGCCTTTGGATTTTTATGGCATTGCAAATAATTCACGGTTGTTTTTTTTTCTTTAGGCCTGATTTTGTAAGTGTTCTGCTACATCATTTCAAAGTTCTAGAAGATTCCTGTATTTCAAACAGACTTTTGGTTTCATAATCCTTAATGTCTGGGTCTGTGCAAGAAAAGGAGTTTGTTAAAAGATGGAACTATAATTTTGAAAAAAAAACACCTCACAAAAAACAAACAAAAAGTGAGCTCTGCATGTTTTCTAAATAAAGTACGTAAGAATTATATAAAAATAAACAAAATAATGTTTTATGAATTATGTCTTCTCTATGAAAATAAAAGGACCAGTTCCATCTGCTGAAACAGACCACATGATTGATTTATGCCATGATTATGGAATCATTGATACATATGCTTATATATAATATTTTATAGGGGGCATCAAGGGATCACACCATCTGGTAGACATCAATGATAGTACCTTCTTCTAAAGACTCTAGCAGCCAGATACCAAAATGATCACACAGAGGTTTTATTGTTTTCTTTTAAAATATGGAAATTTTCCAAGGAAAAGCAACAACAACAAAAAGTTAGAACAAAACCAAACCCAACTGCTCTAAGAAGCTCTCTTCTCAAAGGAAATGCTGGGAATCATCATTATTATGCCAGCAATGATGATGTTGCTCAGTAGTAATAGAAAATTCTAGACATGGAGATGAACTGTACTGCTGCTGTATTTAAACTGAAGATAAATACATTATTCTTCCTAAAAGAGTACATTGTGTTAGGTAGAACAACAAACATGCACATATAAACATTTAAAATTAAATATGATAATTCCCTAGCTCCATGAGCAAAATATCATTTTAAATTGTCCTTTTCCAAACAACATGGAGACTAGTAACAAAACTTTGGGAAAAAATAATTTCAACTACACAGATAGAATAATGGGTTCTAAATTAGCTGTTACCACTCATGAAAGAGATCTTCGAGTTATCATGGATAGTTCTCTGAAAACTTCAACTCAATGAGCAATGGTGGTCAAAAAGGCTAACAGAATGTTAGGAACTCTTAGAAAAGGGATAGAAAATAAGACAGAAAATATCATAATGGCACTATATGAAACCATGATGTACTCATATCTTGTCTACTATGTCCAGTTCTGGTCACTCCATCTCAAAAAGGATATAGCAGAACTGGAAAAGGTTCAGAGACGGTCAAAGAAGGGTGATTAAGGGTATGGAGCTGCTTCCATACAAGGAGAGACTAAAAAGATAGGGGTTCGGCTTACAAAAGAGATGATGGGGGGAAGGGGTCTGAAAAAGGCTATAAAGTCATTAGTGTGGAGAAAGTGAATAGAGAAATGTTATTTACCTTTTCACAAAATACAAAAACTAGGGGTCACTTGATTAAATTAATAGGCAACAGGTTTAATATAAACAAGAAGAAATACATTCTCACACAAGGCACAATTAACCTGTGGAAATTGCCATGATGTTCTGCTGGCCAAAACTATAATTGGTTAAAAAAAGAACTAGGTAAGTTCATGGAGGATAGGTGCATCAATGGCTATTTGCCAAGTCAGGGATACCACCCCATGCTTGGGGTGACCCTAAACTTCTGACTGCTAGCACCTGGGAGGGGAAGACATGGTAGACCATTCCAACTTGTATGAGTCTCTGTCACAGACAGATACTGGACTAGATGGACCATTGGTCTGGCTAAGTATGGCCATTCTTACATTCTAGTAAAGAGTTTGTTGCTGAATTTTGCACATTTATTGGTTGAAGAGTGCTGTACAATGTGAAGTTGTACAGAACAGAAAACAGTCTAGCAAAGATCATTATTTACATATAGACATTTAATATGACTCCAATAATGCTTTTCCCCCCTCACAATTTCAATTTCTGATTAACAAGCCCTAAGACTGCAAGAGTTAGCTCACTACAATTCACATTTATTCAATGAAGAGTCTCATTGCTATTATTAGTTGCTTATTGTTTATATTGCTATTTTAAGGGCTTAAGTGGGACTAAAGGTTATATGGACCTTCTGCAGATTCTCTGTCCTGGTTGAACTTCACTCTAACAGATTTTATGGATGCTGGGTCTAGAGCTTCCAGATGCCAGGACTTGTGGACAAGAGTTGATCAAGTTTCATAGTGGAAAAATTGCTTTCCTAGCCAGGACCTACATAGTTCAGGACTTCCGTATTTTTTTTTTTTTTTTTTTTGGCCAAGTAGGGTGGGAAATTAACAGACAACAGATATTTATATGAGATGTTTGGCCCCCAAAATCAAAACAAAATATTAATGGTTTGTAAGGGTCTGCCATAATCTGTTTTTAAAAGATAAGAATATACATTTTATTCTCATGATTTTCTCAGCACCAAAGTGCCTAAGAGAACAGAAATAATTTTCTAATTAAACATTTAACCAATTAAATCTAACGTTCCTTGAACTCAGATAAAGAAGATTAGTAAATGAAGTTGGTATGAGACAAGCTATCATTACCACGCTATTTTTTAAATGAACACTCATTGCTGTCTTGGAAATAACCACAACTAGACTCCATTCATTGATGTTTCCCACTGTCTTCACAATGTCTTTGAAGCATTTAAGTAGACATTGCCATCTTTAAGGTACGAGAACTGAATAATCACTTAAATGTTTTCCCAAGCATAAACCATTGTTTTAAACATTATACCTGAGCACCTTCTAAAATTACATGGATCTACCACAACTTCTAATAAATATTGATATTTAGTTCTCTCTGCTCTTCCCCAGACAGCAATTCAATATTTATTATTGTGACATAGTGAAGAAATGCCACAATTCTTCTTTTAGCGAAGAAATGAGTCTTAGACATTTTGTTGGACAAAACAGTACAATTTCATTGGTGATACTGCAACTCAGAACAAAAAGATTTGCATACAAGATGTGAAATTGAAGTTCTGGTAAGATGGGCTGATTGTATGGCATAAGCCCTAGCATCATGACTAAATTCCAATTTGGGTAATTACAAAAGGTCTACCTGAAATTCTCCCTGGAGCTTTAAATGCATGTAATATTGATTAGGATATACAGGCAAATGAATGACGTATACACGGATGGATTTAAGTGGCAGGCCACAATTTTATTTAACACTAGGGAGGGGCGTTATATTCCCTGCTTCTCCCTCTCACATACAAGGCATTTAATGGGGTGCTGTGTGGTGTTTAGGACTTCCACCATACAACCAATAGCTTGGGGTAAACCCACCTACACCTATTCCTAGAACTCAGCTTGCTTCT
Organism: Malaclemys terrapin pileata; assembly: GCF_027887155.1. Classification (NCBI taxonomy): domain Eukaryota; kingdom Metazoa; phylum Chordata; order Testudines; family Emydidae; genus Malaclemys; species Malaclemys terrapin. Next base: position 30,008,173 of record NC_071513.1, on the reverse strand, counting down.
GAATCCCCTCCACCTGCCTCTGTGTGGGGTGAGGGTTAAGATTACCAAGGAAAGACCTCAGTCTGAAGACTCCAAGTCTCCCCTTTTTCCCATAGACAAAAGAACCACCATCAAAATCCTGGGTCTTGTTTACCTCTGAGATCTGGTCTCCTTTAGCCTTATCCAAGAAGGCTAAAGGCATATTGGGCTGCATTAGTAGGAGCATTGCCAGCAGATCGAGGGAAGTGATTATTCATCTTGAATATTGCATCCAGTTTTGGGGCCCCAACTACAGAAAGGATGTAGACAAATTGGAAAGAGCCCAGCGGAGGGCAACGGAAATTATTAGGGGGATGGGACACGTGACTTATGAGGAGAGGCTGAGGGAACTGGGCTTATTTAGTCTGCAGAAAAGCTGGGGGGGGGGGGATTTGATAGCAGCCTTCAACTACCTGAAGCGGGATTCCAAAGAGGATGGAACTAGGCTGTTCTCAGTGGTGGCAGATGACAGAACAAAAAGCAATGGTCTCAAGTTGCAGAGGGGGAGGTCTAGGTTGGATATTTGGAAAAAACTATTTCACTAGGAGGGTGGTGAAGCACTGGAATAGGTTACTTAGGGAGGTGGTGAAATCTTCATTCTTACAGGTTTTTAAGGCCCGGCTTGACAAAGCCCTGACTGGGATAATTTAGTTGGGGTTGATCCTGCTTTGAGCAGGGGGTTGGTCTAGATGACCTCCTGAGGTCTCTTCCAACCCTAATTTTCTATGATTCTATGATCCACACTAGACATCAGCCAAAAACTGCAACAAGCTAAACAGTCTTACTTCTCCTAATATTAAGCTTTTTAAGGCTAGGTCTACACTACCCGGTAGTTCGGCGGCAAGCAAATCGAACTTCTGGGTTTGACTTATCGCGTCTTGTCTGGACGAGATAAGTTGAACCCGGAAGTGCTCACCGTCGACTGCGGTACTCCAGCTCGGCGAGAGGAGTACCGCGAAGTCGACGGGGGAGCCTGCCTGCCGCATCTGGACCGAGGTAAGTTCGAACTAAGGTACTTCGAACTTCAGCTACGTTATTCACATAGCTGAAGTTGCGTACCTTAGTTCGAATTGGGGGGTTAGTGTAGACCAGGCCTAAGTCTCACCTCTATAACCTAACTGTGCCTCCACAATTCTGCAAGGAAGCCAAAAAAACGAGCCAAACTTCTTGCCACTTTCGACCAAAAATATCTTCCTGATCACAAAATGGGTGATTGAATAGACCTGCAACATCCTAAAGAACACAGCACCAACACTACACGTAAAGGGAGAGGGGAGGGGTAGCTAGCTGGAGCAAGAGGCTTTTGAAAAGCCTAGGGGAGCTTAAATAGATAGGGGAGGGGCACAAGAGCCCCCCAGCTACCCCATTCCCGCATCCCCAGAAAATGGGAAGCCAGCAGACACATCTCCCCCAACACACACCTATACCGAAGGTGGCATTCCCCCTCCCAGCCACTCATGAGCTTGTGTCTGCCTACTATTCCCCCTTCAACACACACACGGCTCTGTCTACATCCCCTGCAGTCCATTCAAGATTGCTCCTTTTCTGCAGGGGAGGAGCATTCTTCTCTTCCTGTTTGTGTAGCACTGTTTGACAATACTTTTTATTGTTTAACATCTGTTGTGTTCCACCACAAAGCTGACCTCATCTCAATGATGGGAGAAGCATTTCCTGTATATATTCTGTATATACTTTGAATAGGACTGTATGGGAGAGGTAGTACTTTTGAGTGATACAAACTGCCACACTCCTTGAGTGGTTCTTTTCCTCTCTGGTCCTCACTGTACACCCAGCTCTCACCTGTGGCTCCAAGTAGCTATAAGTATGCAACAGCGGCCACACTCCGGTAAACTGCCTCGGTAGGTGGGCTAAACCAGGTGAAGGTAACTGGAAGTGTGGAAACTGACAGTGATTTAGAGATTGCCCTCCCAAGCAAACAAAGACTGTTCTGGTGGCCAAAGCAGAAGAGACCATATCTTGGTCCAAGGGCTTGAAAAGCAGTGCACCAATGTATTGTGGAAGGCAAAAGGCATGATGGGGCACTACAGAAGTCGTGGCTATTCAGTGCAGATAAAGAAGCCTCCAGCTGTAACAGCCTTTGTGCCACTAGGCCAAGCTTCAGCAGCAGAGAGAATGGGATTGTCCCAGTGCAATGACTCTCCCACTTTAATCAATCTCACGCAGACGTCATTCATGCACATCTCTCTTCAAAAGTCCTGTGGCGATGGGGGAGTGGCAAAGCGACAGGTGAAGATGATTCCTGGCAGTCGTAGCCACAAGCCTGCATGCAGGCGACCTAGGACATTGGTCGCCCATCCCTGACCTAAGGGCAGCAGGGAAGCTCGGCAACACCCCAGGTGACAGAGCAGCCCTTTTCAGGATTGCACTGCTCTCCCTTTGTAAGGGAAGGGGCTAAAAAAGGTGCCTCAAACATTGCCTGCCCAAATTAAATCCGGACAGTTTACCACAGCTGGTGTATCATCCTCAACACAGTCGAAAACCAAGGATAACTAAAAAAGCACTAAAGATTGCAGCTTGGAACATCAGGACTATGATGAACAATTATGATACTTCTCGATTTGAAAGAAGAACAGCTCTCCTTTCAAAAGAGCTAGCCCAGTATGACACTGACATTGCAGTGCTCAGTGAAACTAGATTGGCAGACGAGGGTATTATTCAACTAAAGCAAGTTGACAGCAATATCAGAAATAATCGATTGTTAGTTGCCAGGGAAAAGCGTCGTACTTCTGCTATAGCTACCAAGATGCTCACCAATGACATTGTCTGCCCGATATGCTCATGAGCATGTGCGTCACGCTTTGGACTTCAGAGTCACTCCAGAATCCACAAAAAGAGATAGCATGAAAATGTCATTTTCAAACTGACAGATTACACACACACACACACACACACACACACACACACACACACACACACACTTTGAATAGCACTTGGGGATCTTTCAGAATGGAAGGTGCTATGTGAATGTAAGAGATTGTCATTAACAACAGAATACTTATTTTCAAAATATTTTAGGGATGGTTAAAACAGCAGTATAATGAGATTTAAGGTGGAGATAGAAGCCATGCTGAAAGTTCAGATCAAAATTTCACCAAACATTAGCAGTGTTCATATTGGAGGATGTGTTCTGCCCCATTTCTACATCAGACAATTTTCATTTAGAACACATTGCACTGAAAAATAAACAATGAAATGCCACTAAACATGAAGTTTCCATGTACCCAATTAAATCACTGACTTTTTTTTTTATGTAAAGCAGTCTGTCATTGATTTAAAATAAAGAAAAATTAGACATGATTAGCTGAAGGCCAATGAAGGAAACCTTGTAAACCAGGGGGAAAAAATGACTGGACAATTTTTATCAATTGCAGGTAAACTTTTATAAAACTCAAATGAACAAAAGCACACTTTGTGCTACCTATCCTGTCTGATACAGTCACTCAGCCTCACTGAAGATAGCATTGGTTTTATTTTATTCAGAAGATTAAGTGCTCCTTCTGTGGACAAAAATACCTAGTCTCTACATACAGCTACCAAAAACAAAAAACAAAACAAAACCCGTCTCAAGGAAATGAGCTAGTTTTCCCTTCCTGAAAGAAACTCATAATATGAAGAGCATAACATCACCAATAACGAGATGAAATGGCATTGTAAACCACAGTAGAAATAACAAATCTATTATGAAGAACTCCCACCAGAAATCTTGGAAACTGGACAACTTACTGTCTGTTCTTATTTTATTTAGTCAGAGCAGAAAAATGAGAGGGAGATCTGTATGCCTGGATTTCAATTGGCTTTACTCATAACTTCCAATTGCATTCACTCACAGATGACTAATTGTTGTCTTCCGTTCTTGTCTTTCCTATTTGGCCAAACTGAACAGAAGGCAAAGATGTCTGCTGTCCCTTGACACATTAGTATTCATTACAGTGAAAAGTAAATGAGAACTATTTCATCTTCAGAGCACTATCCTAAGACATTAACATCTAATAACAATATTAAAGACACATTACAGGTCTTTAATGTGTGGCAGTAATAACGCTGTCTAGTTTAATAAAAGTATGCATTAAAATAAATATTTGGGCTATCCACTCTTAGGAGTTTGAAAACAATATTAGTAGCAAGTTAGAGTTCAAGAGAGTTAAAACTAAATTGTAACAGAGCAGTGCTGGATAATTTTAATTGTTCTTATAACAACAGATTTCCTTCCTCCTCCCCTTCCCACCACTATTACTGTACACAGAAATACAAGGTTTTACGAATGTATCTTATGTTGGTAGCCTTTTAACAAATAGCCTGCAAGCACTGAGACTAAATGTAAACCCTGGAATTCTGCAGACTGAAATAACCACAGCAGTCATTACTTTACCAAATCTATAGCAATTCCTCACCAAATTCAAAAGATGTTCTACAGTGGAGAACAACTCTAACAGATACTTTTTTGTTGTGCTGCATAGGGAAATTGCACATTTTTAACATCTTTATTTAACCAGGTAAAGAAATCTCTGAGATAAGAGCTTCTTGTAAAAAAGATGCCTGGTTAAGACAGCAAGCCATTACATCAAGCAAGCCAATCATCTGTCCAATATGGCATATTTATAGCTTAATTATATCCTTAATTTATTATACTAACATACCGTATAGATAAAATTAAATACAAAGACTATACAATGCTAATTGCTGCCAATGGTAGCTTCCAAATTAATTCAGTAACTACTAGGAAATGTATCACACTGAGTTCCGGTGGTTCTACACTTACGGAATTCAGGATCAGCTTAAATTCTTCAGGAGCTCTACGTAATCAGATTCTACCTCTTTCATCTACTGTGTTGCAACCATTGCATTAGACAAAGAGATATTCAGCAATTACGCATTTTAACAAAAATAAGAAACAAAATAAATGTATGTATGCTGTTGGCTTCATGGAAAATGCAGCCAGCATTTAAATATTGTAATATATGCTCTCCTTCTATTTGTTTTGGGCTCATGACTGAGGCCTCCCTAACCAATCACGTTGCTTTACTGAGGATGGATAACTTGGAATTGTTGAAAGGCTTTTAAATCATATTCTGATGTTCCCTAAAACAGCATATGAAAAGCTTTGGAACTGGAATTTCCTAGCACAGCAATGCTATGTGCTGCATGGTTTGTTGCTATTCCTTTTTTTGCACAGCTACTTATATCAAATCAGTTGCAAGTGATGTCAGGTGAGATGAGCCAATACCAAACCCAGTGTCTTCCATTTGAAATGTCTGCATTTTATTCACCTGTAAAAAACATTTCCTATTGTACTGCATACTGCATTTGATAGATTATTCAGCTGGCAGAATCTGTCTGAGCAAATGAACAAGTTGCACAACTCATCCTCCAAAATGTATTGAAAATCTTGGTAAAATTGGGTGCATACACTGTGGTACTTTCTTTACTCTTTTCATATTAAAATTTAGTCCTGGATTGACAGTGTGGAGGCTCTGGCCCTCTCTGACTTCCCAGACACATGCATTATCTGCAGCCCATACAAAATGCCCATGCAAAAGGAAGTCATCTTCTTTGCCTATCAGTTTGTTCATAAGTTCATTTACAGCTCCTCATCTGCCATCACATCAAATATAAACTTCCTGCCATCACCTTTAAAGCTCCATATTACTCTAAACATTCCTACTTATCCCCCCGTCAAGTTTCCCTTCACCAGCTCTGCCAATGTTCCCATCCTCATTCACCTGTCAGTTTTTTTCATACTTACCTTCTTCCATATACCTCTTATGCATTTTATGACCACCCTGAACTCTGCCCTCAAAATGCTCCTATCTGTGTACATTTAAGTTCTTAAAGGACCTGCTTCTGCCCTATTGCCTACATTGAATCTAGCTGAGTTGTATAAAAGTCTCTATTTGTTGCTCCCCTTTCCCTAAACTCTGTCTGCTATCTATCTACCATAGGGTTACCATACGTCCTCTTTTTCCTGGACGTGTCTGGCTTTTCGGCAGTCAAAGCCCCGTCCGGGGGGAATTGCCAAAAAGCCGAACATGTCCGGGAAAATGGCGGCTCTGCTCCTCCCCGACTCTTCAGCTCTGTTTAAGAGCCGGGCTGCCCGAGCATTACCGGCTTCGGGCAGCCCCGTGCCTCCGGACCCTGCGCCGCCGGAGCTCGGGAGGGGAAGTGCCCGGCTGGGGGCACAGGGTCCAGAGGCATGGGGGCTGCCCAAAGTCGGTAGCGGTCGGGCAGCCCGGCTCTTAAACAGAGCCGAAGAGTCGGGGAGGAGCAGAGCCGCTGCGGCTGGAGGCTCTGCTCCTCTTCGGCTCTGTTTAAGAGCCGGGCTGCCCGAGAGCTACCGGCTTCAGGCAGCCCCCGTGCCTCCGGACCCTGTGCCGCCGGAGCCCGGGCGGGGAAGTGCCTGGCTGGGGGCGCAGGGTCCGGAGACACAGGGGCTTCCCAAAGCCCCAGTGCTACCAGCTTCAGGGTTTGCCGGGCAGCCTCCAGACCCTGCGCCCCCGGCTAGGCGCTTCCCCTCCCGGGCTCCAGCTGTGCTGGGGAAGTGCCGGCTGGGGGCGCAGGGTCTGGGGGCTGCCCAGCAAACCCTGAAGCCGGTAGCACTGGGGCAGCCCTTTCCCCCTGGCTGGGAGTGGAAGGGTGGAGGGGGCGGAGTTAGGGTGGGGAAGGGGCGGAGTTGGGGCGGGGCTAGGGGTGGGGAAATGGGCGGGGCCAGGGCCCGTGGAGGGTCCTCTTTTTTTATTTATGAGATATGGTAACCCTAATCTACCATTCCACTGTGAGCTCCTCAAAACAGGGGCCATCCCTCCTTAAATTTCTGAGAAGTGTCTAGCATATTGAGAGCGCTACCATAAACAAACAATAATAATCCACAAAATAAGTACATCAACAGTAGTACAGGCTTTCCAACACTGATTACCATGCTTCTACCCTGTTTTGAAAGAACCATACCTAGAGATTAATTCAGTTTCCCTACCAATTCAATCATTGACCTCTCTTGTTGTGAATGAAGTTTCTGTGACTTTGGGTATAGAATGGTGACAGCACTTTCTAGGTGCCAAAGCTGCTCAGAATTATCCCTACAGAATTCTGCTTACACTTTTCCTTAACTATCTTACAATATGATTGTATGCCCTCAGAAGGATATGTGTGTGAGAGAGCATGTGCACACATCTGAGAGTGCAGAAGGAGCCTTCATACTCTTTAGTATGTTCTGTATTTCCAAATAGTTGGTTTGGCTGAGATTGTACAGATTTCCCCTCCAACAGTTCAAGTCCCCATGGATTCAGAACTGATTTGTATCAACACTATAGAAGAGCAATTTTTCAGAATTTCCATTTCACAAAATGGAAATGGAAGATTTGGATTTTGTCCAAATTTGGGATACAAATAAATTTCTAAATCTCAAAAATGTCCATGTAATAGAAATTCCATTTTCCCAGCCAGCTCTAATTTTTCACACCATTTTTCAAGTATGCATGCACACACATGCTCACTACAGTACATTATTTTGGAAAGGATAAAGCTGTAATAAAAATGGAAAAAATGCCACAAAAATGTTTTGAAACCATTTATATTTATATATTATATACATGCAGACCAGCTCTAAAGCTGGTCAAGAAACAGGAGGAAAAATTTGCAAAAAATTGTTGAATGTTTTCCTAATTATTTTTCAAATTTTGATATTAAGCATAAAATTTTAAAATTCTAAAAATTTTGATCAGCTCTAGTAAAATAGATTTTATTCAGCTTTGCAGAATCTCTATAGCATGATTATCCTTTAAGTAGACCCTTGAAAAGTATTTTCTGCTGAACCAATCTGGACATATCATAGGGTACTCAAAAGCTGCAGAAGTCATTCTGATCAACTTGTGACTAACTGCCAAAGTTTATTCAGGAAGGCAATTTGGTTACATGCACAAAGTGTATCTAGTTTGCCTGAGCCACTTTTCCTCAGCAAGGCCAGAGATGGGTCTAAGTGTATGTCCTGTCTAGCTCAGGGGGTTGGATTGGATGACTTCTCAAGGTCTCTTCCAGCCCTACATTTCCATGATTTATATGACTGCAATTGGCATTTGTATATTTGTGTTGATTCCATCATTCCCTTTCATTTTTTGATAGAAAAGAGATGGAATTTAATGTACTGATAATTATTAAGATCCAGGAATAATTACTCCTAAAGATACACTAAGAAGGTGTAAAAGCACACACAAAAATACACATGGACTGTAACAATCTGTACACTGAAACCACAATTGGCATATGATTTATTGATTGCCCCGCTCCCATCAAATAAACAGTTATCAGCTAGTTACAGAGTAAAATTACTAACTAAAATGATAGCAAAGGGAGATAAAAAGTAAGAGGGTCATGTAAGGGGGAAAAGATGCATTTTCAGCAAAGACAGTAAATGAGATGGAGAGTCAATGATAAAGAGATACATGCAGATCCTTCCAGACTATAAATAGATGCAGAAGAAAATGTTCTTGTAGCAACAATTAGATGTTTAGAGGGAGCCAGTACTAGAGAAGCAGAATAGACAAGGAAGGGCTTGAGGTAGGCTGACCCCCATTTTTAAAGTGTGTATTAATAATTTCAGGGTAACCCAATCTGTATGGAGGGCCAGACAGAGGAGGATGGAGTCAGAACTGACTAAGAGACCGTGAACTTAGTGTCAAATTGAAAACAAATTTTGTAGCAACTGTAAATGGATGAGTTAAAATCATCATAATCATACAAGAAGGCATCTGAAGTTCTGAATACACTCCTTTGATGTGTCCCTTTCCAAAGCAAATCCCGCTCCTTTTCCCTACTCTTTGTGGCCACCCCTCTACCTCATTTTACCCTCTCAACACTCTCCTGCCCCAAGTTCTCTCAATACATCACTGACTATTGGCTCTCCTTCTTCCTACATGCACCTGCAGTGTTTTGCTACTCGCTCAGAACTGGAGCAGGACAACTGAGTTTCCAGCAGCTGAGAGCAAGAAGCTAGATGCACTAAGGGAGCTGGGTGTGGTGAGGCTGAGCTTTGCTACACTTAACTTTTAGGCACCCTGCTGTCAGTGGAAACCTTGAGTTAGGTGCCCAGACTCCCTATACAATGTAGGCTGCCAGCCAGGCACCTAAGCAGGAAGTCTTAGAAGCTAGCAGCCTGAGTGGGGAACCACCTAAACTAGCCAGTAGTAAATACTGAGGAGATGGGTGAGAGTGCCTGTCTCCAAAGGGAAGTTAGACACCTCCCTCCAACCCAGAGGTACGTGCTTATTTCCGCTTGGGATTCAAATCCACAAATTCTCTCCTGGAGTTGGGTGACTAAGCCAGATCAGCCTTTTCCCAATAGCCCAGGGGTTAGGGCACTCACTGGGAAAATAGTAGACCTGTTTTCAAATCCCTGCTCTGCCTGATTTGAAACAGAGACTTGAATTCGGGTCTCCCATATCCTAAGTGAGTGCCCTGACTTCCAGGCTATGGGGTAATCTCAGGTGGGTCTCTCAATCTCTCCACTTTGTATGGATAATTAAATATTCACTAGAACGTGGACTTGAACTTGGGTCGCCTACATACCAGAGCATACCCTAAACACTGGGCTACAGAGTCAATCTCTCAGTTTAATTATTTATACAAAGTGGAACAGCTCCAACAAAAGAAACAGAGAGCAACCCACTTCAGAATATCCAATACCCTGCTGTTTAGGACACTCACCTGGCATGTGGGGGGCCAGCATTCCAGTCCCTGCTCCAAATCAAGCAGAGTGGGGGGGTCTGAAAACAGGTGTTTAACAATTGTATACATGTGTTTGATGGAACACTGGATTCTTTTTAAAAAGACAAAAGTTACTCTTACAAGCTATATGTTTTAGTTGTATACATCCTTTGGTAATGTATCTATTCTATGGAAATGTGTATGGCCCTCTATCAATTACGTGGACCAAGAATATTTGGTTATAATCATTTTGAAATCCCTAGTGGCTGCAGTTTTTCACATTTATAAGTGTTGATTAACAGGTTTAACCATGCATCGTACGAAAACTGAGTTGTGTGCTTCTGTTTATTTAAAATCACCTTGAGACTGACTGAAAATAAAATGTTGACAATTGTTTTTATGGATGTTTTCATGTTTTTGTTTCATATATATAAACCTCTTGTGTCTCATTCTTTTTTTGCATTTGGTCGTATCTATGGAAATAAAACGAAATTACAAATTGGGTCTATGTTAATTTGTGGTATTTATTACCTACGGTCTATGGCTAGATTGTGTCACTTAGTCACAACAGAGCCACCCCGCCACAGAGAGCACACTGGGAGGCAGTGAAAGGGACATACAGAGGCAATACAGGTGCACAGCAGGGAGCGTGTGCACTGCTACAGCCCTTTGTGGGGGTGCAGACTGTGTCCCTCAACTGTCTGAAACCTAACAGGATGGTGCCTACTTTCCATCCTCTGCCCCAAAGATGCCATGTATCCTCAGGGAAGCATCTAGAGAGCAGTCCCTGTACTGTCTTGAGAACAAGGATTGCAGCTTTCCCTGACTCCTACTCCAGTTGCAGGAGGAGGCTGCCTAATCACTCTGAACACTACACAACCATGGAAGGACTAAGCAGAATTTAGCCCATGAGGATTTGTGTATGTATGTCTCAACAGACATAACACAATTACAAATAAGATTGCCATGTTGTATGTATCTGATGGGCCATCTCCTCAGGTCCTTATTCACTTTCTACTGAGTCCTTAATGAAACAGAATTCCCACTGAAGTCAACAGGAGTTTAGCATGAGTAAAGACAATGAAAATGGAGAGCCCAATGCAGAAAAATTGAAGATAAAATGGGAAAGATTATAAGGGCAACCACTGTATAAGAATTATACAGTTCATTTACTGAGGGCATGGGATCCACTGGACAGGCCAGGTGTTCTATGACCCAAACACAAGGATTCCTCCAAGGAAGAAAGGCTCACTTGTTCCAAGACTATTTGCTTTTATATTGCCACTTGTCTTCCACCAGATTATCGAAAACAAAGTTCCTATAGAAACCATCCTGATATGGTCTCCCCAAACCATTGTTGTCCTGGAATCTTCTTCATAGGACACAGTGTGTAGTTAATTTGTGAGTTTCTACCACGCTTTTAATGGAGAGAAGAGAATTTGTCAGTAGCTGGGCTAGCACCCCTCAACCCACAGATCCCAAACCCTCACAGAGCCTTCTGCAGTACTGAGAGAAAAAGGGAAACATTCCAAGGAACTGGCACTCCCCACCCTACCACACAAGTCTGGATGCACAGCAAGTGTCTCCCCTACACATTCCTGCACAGAAGAGGGCTTGGGGAGGGGCTGAGTTCCTAGGTTAGGATTTGGTCCTGTGAGTTTCTACTATCATATGGTTATATTTATTTACATATTGCATATATTTGAATCTGTATCTATGTGCTTACATTCTTGTGGAAGTATGTATTATTTACAAGTACATTTCATAAGTAATAAAACCTTGTGGGATTTATTTTCCAAATAGACACGGCACCTACCAAGATGTCACTTTTCAAGTATTACTTAAACTTTTTATTTCCCAACTGTCAAAAGTGATTAAAGGGCAAATCTAGACTATTCATAGAATCACAGAATCATAGAAGATTAAGGTTGGAAGAGACCTCGGGAGGTCATCGAGTCCAACCCCCTGCTCAAAGCACAGGAGCGGATTTACCATGAAATAAACTATGTGGTGGCACGGGGTCCCCAAGAACAGGGGGTCCCCCAAAATGGAGGACAAATCTCATCTGACAACCAGCCCCTGAGTCCTGGCCGGCGGCGCAGCAGGGGTCAAGCAGGCAGGCATGCCATGGCCGGTGGCCCCATGCTGTTCCTGGAAGCGGCCAGCTGCTGACACATCTCTGTGTGCCCCTGGTGGGGATGGGAAGGCAGCTCTGCACACTGCTCCTCACACCGGGCAGCGTATGGAGACCCGCTGCTCCCCTACCCCAAAGGGGCGCCCAGAGATGTGCCAGCAGCAGGGCAGCTCCCTGCCTGCTCTGCCTCCCTCCCTTCACGCCACGCCAACTGGGAACTGCGGCCAATGGGAGCTGTGGGGGCGGCGGCGCTTGGAGACCCCCTGCTCCCCCCCCCCCGCCTAGGAGCCGCTGCCGGAGGGGTGTGTGTACCAGTCGCTTTGGGAGCCACGCTGCCAGAGGTAAGCGCCGCCCCCCTGCCCCAGCCCAGAGCCCGCACCCAAATGTCCTCCCAGAGCCTGCACCCCTCACTCCCTCCCACACCCCAACCCCCTGCCCCAATCAAGGTACCTCACTTTATTTTCATTTACTTCCCATTACTTATAACAAAGGAGGAGGAGGAAGAAAAAAAGAATGAAAAACGGGGAGGGAGATAAGAGTGAATGTTCTTTTTCTTGGCTGGGTCCCGAGGGGCGGACCCCGAAAATGAAGCTGCGCACAGGGCCCCACTAACTCTAAATCCACCACTGTCAAAACACGACCAACCCCAACTAAATCATTGACCTGCCAAATCATATTTAAATGGAAGTAATTGTTTGGACTATTATAAACCCAACAAAACTGCATTTGAAAGTGACTAGCAATTTGTTTCAATCTTTGTAATTTAGGGCTTGTCTTCACTGCAATAGTTACCTCCATTTACTACAGCTGAGTTACTCCACTTGAGCCTGCCTAGCTAATGTGAGAGCAACCACACTGTGAAATAGCACTCAAGCTATGGAGAGTGATTGGATTAGCACAGGGGTTCTCAAACTGGGGGTCGGGACCCCTCAGGGAGTCATGAGGTGATTACGTGGGGGGGCACGAGTTGTCAACCTCCACCCCAAACCCCACTTTGCCTCCCGCATTTATAATGGTGTTAAAATATATAACAAAGTTTTAATGTATAAGGGGGGGTCGCACTCAGAGTCTTGCTATGTGAAAGGGGTCACCAGTAGAAAAGTTTGAGAGCCACTAGATTAGCAGATGATGAGTTGTGCTAACTGTGAAGCAAGCCCACAGCCAAACCAGGGCTGCTCAGTCAGCTGGCCCTGCAAGGGAGCTGAGGTGAGTCACCAATCAGGCACATGTAGCAACAACCCAGTCACACCGACTTACCTTTCCAACAGAGCCTGCAGTGACTCAGCCCTCAGGCATGGGGCAGCAACCTATCCCTGAGTCAAGATGGGTCAAATGACCCCCTCCCCTCCCCAGGCTCAGGTATTTCCCCAACCCCCAGAGCTGCATGTCAGTCAGATCACTACATGGCCAGGAACCCTCCTGCTGCCTTGCAGTGTTTCAGACTCTTGAGACTCTAAGTCCTGTTCCAGCCTTGTCCTTCGCCCTACTCTGACTTTGCCTCTGTCATGTTACTGACCTGCTCCAGTCTTTCCTCTACTTCCTGATCCTCCTTGGACATTTGGACTCTGACTACCTGGCTTCAACTTTTGGGCTGTGTCTGGACCCTGGCTACGGTACTAACTTGGCTTGTCCCTGGACTATGACCACCTGGCTTTGACCCTTGGCTTGCACCTGGACTCAGCTATGGTACTGATTCTGGCTTGTTTACGGACTCTGATCTCAGTTCTGACCCTGGCCTGTCCCCAGAACTCAATTCCAGTGTCACTCTTGGCCCAGTTCCAACCCCACATCTAGCTTCGACCTCTGCTCCAACCACTATGCTTGAATACCAGAAGAGGCAGTGCCTGACGCTAACTCAGATTTGTAGACTGTAGCTGCATCCTCGCTGCATTTGAGTTTTGCAGCACTTGAGCTTCAACCCATACCCCTTTGGCAGGCCAGCTAGCTCATGCTTAAAACAAGGCAGAGGTTTGTGTATGGGGTGTGGGGGGGGGTTAACGACAACTCTCAAGTTACACCTTGAGCTTACACTACAGTGAAAACAAGCCCTTAAAAAGAGTCAAGTTACTTGTTTAACTGAAAATTTGTAAAAGAAAAAAAAAAATCACTCCTAGACTCAGTTCTCACTGGTCAAATTTAAACCTAACATTACTGTACCTGAGAGCAGATTTTCACAACTCTGAAAATAGGGGAGAGGAAGGAGTGCTTTGCAGTGGAGACACAAACAGGCATTATTAAAAGTGACTCTGAGAGACTACTAGAAAAAATACAAGTAACATGATAATTTGATGCATATATTAAACTCAAATAAATTCCCTCCCCCCGACTTTACTTTGGTTAATTACCTTTAAGCCACCTCATTTGGCTGAAAAAGACTGGAATAGACACCTTGGACACCAATTGCTCATTAGGTTAGTGAGGAATTTTAAAATCTGTCCTTTCTTCTTCTTCTGGAGTAAAGGAAACATCTAAGTAGGGCAATTCATTATCACTCCTACTGACAGCACTAAATTAGATTTTCAAAGAATGATCTTTGACATTCTGTCTGAATCTGGAAAACATGAAATTAAATCTAACTTTTAAAGTGGGTTTATGACAAAGGAAGTAGCACATAAGCACTGAACTGGGTGTATCATGCATGGGATGGTTTGGGGTTCCAGGAAGAAGGTGCTTTATAAACCCTTTGAGTCCTGTGGGAGCCCTAAATGTTATAATTACTCCCATGCCATGTGTAGCCTTTCCTTGTGAGTGGCGGGTTTGGCATGGATGCAGTTGGTGTTTGTCAGCCATGTTCTTAGCATCATCAAGGATACCAAGGCACTGGTCACTCTGAAAGTGTAAAATCCAAATGCATATCCTCTATATGTCAAAATGTGTCATCTCCACTTTAGTACTGGACCACCCCAAAAATAACCATTGAAATAAGTTATGCAAACATTTGATCTGCAACAATGGAAAAATGCTTTCAGTATAGAGGAGATATATCTGTGCCTACTGAGAGCAGGTGGCCAACTGCCCCAATATAAGTAACTTGTAGCAGTGTAATTTAGTCCTAAATGCTCAGCTGCCTCTGCACTGAACCACCTCTTCCCAAAAATAACTACAAATATACAGAAAAGAACTAAGAAAGACGGAAAGATTTTATTAACAATCAAATATCTCTGATTGAATCATCACTCTCATCATCTCTGTCACCAGCCTTAATACCCTTACAATTGTATATGAAGACTGTATTAGGCATTCCCTATTCTTTTACTTTTATATTCTCCTATTCTGTCCCTTAAAACTCATCCTTTTTCTGGCTAGAAAAATAAAAAGGTATAATTATGACCTCACTTGAGCTTGTTTGGCTTTGCTGTCTGACAAAGCACGTCCCAATAGACATTTTATTTCTGAGAAATCCATTAAAGGCCCAGAAGGAGCCTACTCAACTAGATTCATGGTGTAAACAAATGTTATAGTGATAGTGGGAAATAAACACTTAACCCTTGTTAACATCTAATGGGGTAGGGTAATATCATACATTACTTACTTCCACAATCAGTATTTATATGATACTATAGATAAAATGCCCTTTTAAATTACTTTTATGAACTTTGATGAAACCTATTATTATAGTGGACTCACTTATCTTTAATATGACAATTCCCTGTGGGAAAAATACTTAGAACACATAATTCAAGAAGGCTGAGGGGTCTAACTCACAGGTATTCAGACACCAAGAAGAAAATTGTGCAAGTGCTTAGAATAAATAAGAGAGAGTTATCTATAAAGTGACTGGCGTGACTGCTCAAAAGCAACCCCCAAAATATTTACTATTGTGGGACCACAAAAGGCCCATCGTTAAAGAGAATAAAACACACACATTTTTGTTTCTTTATTTTAACCCCGAAACAAAAATGTAAGAAGAGAAGATATTTCTATATGCCCCTTACACAGCTAAGCACAAGGCCTCATTCTACTAATGATAACTGCAACAACGGAACATTCACTGTATTGTTATTTAAGTCACACACATGATGTTTCAGACCAAGAGACCTAAGCTTTGTGCTTTATTTGCATGGAGAAAATATAGACTTACTTCCATGCTGTAGTCATGGAAGTAAGTCTATATTTACTTACTAGTAAACTAGTATCAGAGGATGCCATCAAAACATATAAACCTTCTCTTTGTAACCTAGGTCCCATCTCCTCTGTTTTTTTTACAAAAGCAGGTTACAGTAATAGAACAACCTCACTTTACAAAATGCATACCTGGTTATTAGGTGCAGCAATTAAATGCTTCTTTCAATTTAAATTGCAACCCCTGACTGTATACAGTGTATAGAAACATACAGGGTTGTCGCAGTTTGAAGATTTCATATTACCTCTTTAATTGTGGACATTTAGCAGACAGCCTCTTATTTTTAAGATACTGCTGACTTTCATTGACAATGTGGCCACAGGACAAGGCTAATAATTACCAGCACCAGTAGCAGCTTGTGGTTTTATATTACATTGAGGTAAATTACACTGGAATTAGAGTGGATTACTTTTATCAAATGGGGAATAAGCTGTTAATTAACTCCCCGCTGTAGCAATCTTTTTCTGAGCTTGCAACTGTTATTAGCTCTAGATTAAACTGTTGAATTAATTTCCCACTTACTTACTATTTCAAGAGTTTTTAATTTACCTGGCAGCAGTTTTAATAGGAAATTGTATTAGTGAACATAAATTGTTTTGGGGAAGGGTAAACAGTTTGTGATAATGTTTATTAAGTCATTTTGTTTGAGCAAAAATATAATTGCAGTTTTAATTAGTGCATGGTTGTCAGAGTATTAGGTTTGAGATTACATTATGGGTTTCTGAGAAAACAATCGCCCAGGTAATCCCAGCATTTATAACTGATAGCAAATAAAAAAACCTGTGTCAATACTGCATTGACTTGTTTTTGTGTGTGTATGCATGTGCTATGTTTTGGAAAGAAAACGGAAAACATAATTCAAACTACCCTTTGTGCTATTATCTGAAGGTTTACGGTTTGCATTTAATATAAGAAAATTGAGCAGATTTGAACAAAGCAGGAAACTTTTGTCAACTGTAACATGTGTGAGGCAAAACTCTCACTTTTCACATTTAAAAGATTAGGATCTTTCAACAGGGCAATAACCCAGCCTACTTGCTTTAAATATATTGCATTTTCCAGTCCATAAGCAAGTAGTTGGGTGTAATGCTGAGCCTGAGGGATTCCTTTAGGTCATAAAAGAAAAATGTAGGGGAAAACAATTCATCTACCATAACAAATTGCACAGCCCATTTACTTTGTTACTTATTTGCTGTATTTATGGCTGTTCGTTTACAGTAGCTTGCTGTTTTCAGATGTTTGCAAATCTTATGTGTTCCATAAGAGATAATTAATATCCTTTTGGACAGTAATATAGATGGATTATTTTCTGTCTATAACATATTATACGAATGAGAAATTTCAGATAGTTATTGCCAAGAAAAATTCAATGTTATCCCTCCTTATAAATGCAACTAAAACACTTACTAACATTGTGTACCTAGTTGGCATCTAAGTATGGGCAACCAGTTCTACATCTGGACACCCAAATTCAATTTAGGATCCAGATTTTCAGAAGGTAGGCTCCTGAGCCCATATTCAGCCACCTAAATAATTTTCAGAAGTGCTGACCTAATTTTCAGAAGTGCTGAGCACCCAGTCAACAGAAGCTGCTGAGTGCTTGATACTTTTTTTAAAAATCAGGCCACCTATTTAGGAGTACACTGTGAAACCTAACTTTAGGCATCCATTTGAAAGTGCTGATCTAGGTGCTCAAATATCCTGTGTTTTTAAGTTATCGTTACACAACATGCATATATTGCTGTAAAATTCACAAGGTACTTAAATACAGAAAGATATACCTTCCTGCCATCCAGAGTTTAGGCACTCCAAAGAGATCTGAGCCCATAAATGTAGAATGGTGTTCTTAATGGTTGTGGTTTAATTAGGCCACAACTTTATTCTCTTAAAATAACTAGGAATAACCAGCAATAAATTGTACAGTGCAGGTCATAATTATTTCCCTAATTGTTTCCACCTATTTAGGGGGCTTCCATCAGCCAACCCCCTTTCCAACCTGTCCCAGTCAGCCTGTTGCTGGGACTCCACCCTCTCCGCTGAGGATGAGGAAAAAGGGGGGTATCTCCCTGAGGTTGCAGACATTCCTATAGAAGCCACTACCTCCTTTTTTCCAGATTCTTTAAGGTATGCTTCCCCTAAATCGACTTTTTAACTCCCGTTTATCAGGGAACCATAACCCCTCCGTAGTTCTGGATATTTGTCACATCTGCTACCTCCTAAGTTATGACAATCTTGACCTAACCTCCTTACCTACTGCTCCTATCCACTGTGGGAAAGGTGAAAAAAATAACTTGCACTGCCTTGACCAATCTGGCGGTGACAGAATTTTTTTTCCCACCCCGAAAGAAAACGGAAGCGAGCAGTGCAAGCCCACAGCAGATCATAAAACACAGTCCTACTCAGATCCTAAGGGTCCCGTGTAGTTTAGTAATTCATGGCAAAGAGAATTCCCTCCAAAATGCAGAGGGTATATAGATACCCTCCCTTCTCCTCCCCTGGCCCCCAGTGCACATGGTGGGTCAGTGCCTCAACCTGACCTGGCCACTTCCTATTCCGCCCACCTTTGGGTCCTCTCAGGTAAGTCTGTCCCCCCTTTCCTTCTCTCTCATAACCCAAATGTAGTAGGGATCCTTAAAGGAGCCCTGTCCTTTCTTTCCTGCTGCCCAGACAAAAAATTACTGCATTCAGTTGCAGTGAGAATATTTTAAGATTGGTCTCCTGTGGACAAGTTCCCATGAGGTGTTGAGTGAGCTGAAATTTCACTAAGTGAATGGGAGTTGAAAGTGAACAGCACCTCCCAGGATTAGGCTTCATGTATTCAACTACAACACTGCCTTTAAATGTAAGCCACTTCACCAAACAGCTATTCATTTTGTAGCTATGCCCTCCACTGTTTAGTCACAGTCAGCAGCCTCAAAGAGACATCAATAGAAACTCCAAGGAGGCAACAGCACAAACTTTTTTCTTTCACAAACAAAGCAAAAAAATGTATTATTTTATATTGTGGCTTTTCTATCTTTTTTCCTCGATCATAGAATCTGAAGGTTGGAAGGGACCTCAGGAGGTCATCTAGTCCAACCTCCTGCTCAAAGCGGGACCACTCCCCAACTATTTTTTTTGCCCCAGGCCCCTAAATGGCCTTCGCACGGATTGAACTCACAACCCTAGGTTTAACAGGCCAGTGCGCAAACCACTGAGCTTCCCCTTGATGTCAGTGTTCAAAGCAGCAAATATATAATAAACTGCTTAGGCAGTTGTCAAAATCAGCCAGTTTCATTTCAGCATTTAATTATCCCAAAAAGTTGTTTATTGCCTCACATTGCTGCAAAGGGCCACTATGAACATTAACCTTAGGTAGATTTTAAAACTGTCTCAGTATAAAACCATATGTTCCCTAAAATCTACAGGAAATAGAATGTTTGATATACCCAAGACAAATATGTGTATATTAATTTTGTACTGCAATAGGGTTAAACATAAGATTGGATAATGGTGACTTGCTACCTGTAGACTTAGAAATCTTTTTAGCATTTTGAAAATTGAGACTAGTCCAGTTTATGGCTTAGTAAGGTCTCGTCTTGAGGTCAGGAATGTTAGATTCCAGGCTCGATGACTTTTAATCCTTTTGAACTCGGTAATTACCTTTTGCTATAAACAGTGATTTGGACTATGTCTAATGTTTGTTATTGTCTATATTTATTTATTTCTTCCATCATTTATACATATAACATGATCTTTGGTTCCAAGAAAATCATGTACTTTGAAGACACAAAGATAATTAATACCCATTCACAACATCTTCCAGCCATTACAAATAATGACTTACAGATGGACATAACCCACAGCCCTAAGCCTGTTATTTTTCTGGGTGTAGTAATTAACTTCTATTGTATATTCCATTATTACCTTTTAAATGCAGTTTGTACTCTCCAGTTAATATTTTTGGTGACATTATGATTTATGTTAAGCGCTACATTCTGGCTGCCCTGGCACATATACAGTACACGTAAATTAAGGAAAGGCACAGATAGCCCTTTTCCTCGTCACCAGAGCTTAGAGCTTACCCTGCATTTACAAGGTGGATGCGATAGACTGGCTAGATGTACTCCGCACTTCAGGGAATCTAGGTTTAGGGGAGTGGAGGAAAGGACAGGGCCTCACCACTCCTGCACATCAGTTGGTGGCTGGTGCTACAGGAAACACTTTACACCTTTAAAAGGAGGTACAAAAGCTGCTTCTAAACAAGCTGCCCTAGCAGCATTCTGTCTCCTTCAGTATTCCACAGACAGAATGCCTCTAGCAACAGTCACTGACGAGTATAAGTTCCTACTCCCTATCCCACTTCAGCTCCTGCTGTAAAATACATAGTACTAGTAACAACAGTAGCAGTATAAAAGCTATAACAGAGCTCTAACAATTAAGAAAATAGGAGGTTTGAAGAATTTAGGCCTCAATGTAGCAGAGCATTTAAGCACATGCTTAGCTTTAAGCAAGTGAATGGTCTCATTGACATTCAATGGCACCACTTATTTGCTCATAGGCAAGTATGTACTTAAGTGCTCTGCTGAATTGGGCCTTAGATGTTCATTATAAAATTATATTTGTGATTATTCCTTAAGTGATTGCTGTAAGAAAATATAGTTAACTCAAAGATTACAAATAATTTGAAATCCAACATTTTCAAATTTAGCTGTCTAAAGTTAGGCATACCTCCACCCTTAATTAAATGACCTGATTTTCTGAGGTGTTATACAATGAGTTCTGTGCTGACATCTCAGAAAGTCAAATCACACATTTTACTGCCTAACCACAGGCCCCCAAGTTTGAACATTTTGGTATCAGTCTGTATTTCGCTAATTTGATATTCTGTTTAATGAGTAGGCAGAAGTACTGCCCAAACTGAGGAGCAGACCATACAGTCCGCATACTGTGACAACTCCAACTGAATACCAAGCTTTAAGGCCTGCCATGGCGGTTGACCTTAGGGATTCTGTATTGTGTTGGGAAATAAAATTTAGACATAGATACCAGCAATAACAGCTATATTACTGAAATAGACATAGTAACTCTGAGAACTGCTACTGAACATTTGATGTTATTTGCTCCCCTACATCAGCACTATTTTTCCTGCCCTACATTATCTCCGTGAGGTGTGGTCAATGTTAAGCACCATCATTTGCTGTGAAAAAAAGTTTGCAATGCGCTTTTTTAAAATACAAGCAAAAACATAAAAACATTCAATGGGAGTTTATTCAATTAATTTTAGTTTCCAATTTATAAAGATTTTACTATTCATGCAATGGAAAATGAGAATTAAAATGTGCCTGAATATGCAATGTGCTGACACCAAGCTTAGTTTTACAGCCTTTTTAATACAAAAGTAATTTTAAAAATAATAGGCTTAAAAGAGTAAAAAACAAAAACTAATAGTTTTACTAAATTACCTTTTAATTACATGGTTTCAATTAGCATTTTTTCCTCTCAAAGATACAAATTACTGTTTTCTCTGGAAAGAATTAGGAGATGATAGAAATACAGAGAAAACTTCGACCAAATGCTGGACTTAACCCCAATTGAAAGCATACGTCCACATAATTTCCAGAATGGACTTGTTCTTGCAAATACTGCAAACATTAACAATTCTTACAAGTGTACATGAGTTATGAGACATGCTTCTCGCATATGGTAATACATATTATTCTACTAAACTCATTAGTTATTACATTTAATATATACAAAGCTAAGAATTACAAATAATAAAATGTTTTCCATATGAATGTGGTTTTCGATTTCTTTGAAGTCATAAGAAAGATGCTGTGGTATTAGTCAAGGTATTATGCTATAGCATAAGGAAAATATTATACTACAGGTGCAGAAAAGATTTATCCCACATGTTATCAGGCTACATCTGGTGTAAAAACAGTGAATTAATCTTTAGTTCCTTTGGGGTTTAAATCTTACAGGTCAAAAAGAAAATGGCTCAACTCTTAAATGATATAGCTCCATGTATTGTCAGAACCTTTTACATCATCTACCAAAGATTTTGTGATACAATAGTTTCAAAATTCATTTTTTTGAAATGAAAAAGCTTGAAGTAGGCAGATGAAAAAGTAAAGAAATAACCACAACCAGAAAAAAAAGTGTTGCTCCTGCTAACATTACAACAGTGTGGTACCATAGTACAACTATATTGAAGGTATGTGTTAGTTCAAGTTTCCCATTGTAAAAAGCTAGTTTTTGTTTCTTCCAAGATTAACAAACCCATTGGAAAAAAATGTGCCCTAATATTAAATTTCACACGCAATATACTATATCTGCCTAAGCTTTTGGAGTGTATTTGTGTTTAAAAAAAGTTTGACATTTTAAAATTTTGTCTATAGAAGCACTTTTAAAATACAATTACAAAAAAATTTCAATTTAAGCAAATTAAATATATTGCTAGTGATTTGTTCATACTGGAGCTGATGCACAGCAAATCATACATTAGATTAAATTAGTCTCTTTTTCAGTTCACAAATTGTCCTTAGGTAGCAGAAAATTTTCTCAATTATGTTAGTTATTTGAAATTATTCACTAATAGTGAAATACACACCGGGTAGCTTGCATAATTTAAGTCCAACATAAATGCTTCTGCTGGTCCTCTTCACAAGGGTGAATTTCCCCCCAAATAATTTCTGCAGAATGTTCTTGAACTCTGAAGAGTCACAACTCTCAAATTCTGCTGACCAGATTTGATTAAACATATACCAGCTATTTTTTCTATTCCCTGACTGGATAAGTATAACTCTTAGAATCAGGTTTCTTGTGTAAATATTTGCATTTAGGAATTCCAAATGTCCTTTCAACAAATATTCTCTATTATTCATCCTATTTATTTATATTTAACCTAATATTATGTGGCCTAAATATTATAGCACATATGTGAAATCATTCTATGTCACATGACCCCTTATCCATACTGTGAACACAATGTTGTCGAGTAGAATGATGGAGCTTTAGCATTCATTATACAATTTCAGTTTATGCCATTTCTCATTCTACTTTTTAAATCTCCGTTAAGCAGAAAACAATAATTCCAAAAAGTATACAGATTTTGTGATGTGCATAAATATTCAGTACAGGCTAGCTTGTGATCACAATACTCTCACAAACTGAAGGACACAGTCTTGAAAATTTACCAGGTTGCCTAACTCATTGTTATTGTAATAGAAACTGCACACATATATAGGTGTTTATAAGCTAGAAATTAATATGTATTATGAAAAAGAAATAGCATTATTACAGCAAATACATGATTTTCTTCTCTGGAGAATTTCACATGTACCACACCAATGGCACAACACATATTATATTAAATACTATGCGATCAACAATATAACCACCACTGGACTGTGTTAGATTGGCCTTTGTGTTAACTTTCTCTCTGATACAAATCATGCTACATATTATAGTACTACACATTAAGGTAATAACAGTGCTACTGTCGAACTAATTTTGGCCCAAGAAAGTTATAGACACAGGCTTGCTTGTTCAAGTTGTTATAGCTAGGAATTTGGAGGTGTAAGGGTGAACAAAATTAATGAAATTATATTATAAAGCATATAAACATTTAGAGACCAATTTTACATTAGTTTGGTGTACACACACACTTTATATATAATATGTAGATGAATGCATAAACAGAGCCATAGGCAGTGCTTAAAGTGTGTTGGGTTGCAACAGGTCACAGACACAGGGAATAAAATTTCTAAAAAATGAGCTGGGTCACTGAGGCACAGAATTTTAGTACTGTGGGATGGGGAATCCCTTTGAGTCTCTGCTTTCCCCGCTTGCCCACCTCCTGAGGAACAGCAGACAATCAGGCTCCTGCAGGAAGCAGGTAGAACTCTTTCACCATTCTCACAGGAGGGGAGGGAGGGAGGAGCAGAAAGAGCCCAGCAGCTCAAGGCAGCTCCGCAACATTCCCTCCCCACCCAACACCATGAGCAACAGAAGAGCAACTCTATTTCTCCGCCATCCCTCCCAGAAATACCTGTCCTTGTAAGGGGGAGAGGAGATCCTGAAGCAGCTCACCCCAAACTTGAGAGGGGGTGAAGAAGTTGCATTAGAAGTGGGGGAAACTGCAGAAGGCATGGGGGAAGGGGTGTCTGTAGGGTTCAACAGATGGGGAGCAGAATTAATTGAGGGACAGGATTGATTTGGAGGTTGGGGAAGATTTAATTTCTGGGCAGAGGGACACACACAACACATACACTTTTTTCAGGCTACTTTAAGCACTGCCCACAGGTATAGCTATACTGACAGAGATGGATAGACAGCATACATCTTCCTATTCATCTGTCTCGCTACTTGAAACATGCAAGCCTCAAGGTTAAAGAAGCAAAATTCTATACAGCTGTACAAAATAATAGTTAAACAAAGCTTATAACTAGAGCCAAATACAGTCATTTGCATGAGATATAAATAGTAGTAAACACCTTGGATTTGAAGAGTCTTGAGCTTTGCAAACTTTATCTGGGTTTCATCAGGAAAAAACAAAGTTCTTAAATCTGGAAAAAAAACACACTGTTAAAAGCACTTATATGTTATTGAAATAGAATTCCATCTGCTAACAATATAGCTTTTTAAATTCTACATATACAGATTGACCAGATATCACCAGTTTAAAAATCTCTGGAGAAGCTAATAAGTGGCAAAGGTATGTTTTCATTTGTTCATCTATATAAGTGTATGAGGTTTTTTGTCTACATGAGGTGGTTCCCACAAGTGTTTAACACTGATGACTCTCCCAAGGTGGAAATCTCAAAAAGCTTCATTACTCACAAAAGCACATGTTCTCCAAGGAGAGATCACAGAGGAGAAGTGTCATATGATTGTTTACCTCTTCAAAATGACGGCTGGGGATCAGTACAAGTAAGCAAGACTCACTATGACTGGCAATCACAACGTGAAGCCAATATACTACAAACTTAGCTCAGTACCAGCAGCGTTGTGTATGAGTCAGGTATGCTGTAAAATTTCAATGATGCCTTTAAATTCTAATGGTTTCAAGCTGCTGTAAACTTCTGTAGCAATCAAAAATAATCTGTCATGGGACTGAGGGGTATGAACATCATGTCATAGCCACTCTGCTGTTAGATTTATTGGAGGGTAAGGCATGTCATTTATGCACCAATTCACAGGAGAAAAAAGCAATCCCTATGAAGTTAATCTAATAATAGACTGGAAAGCAATGATTACTGTTTCATGTGCACTAGCTATTTGTAGCAGTGATTGGCCTAATTCAGCAGGCCTCACTTGTCAGAGCTCTGGGATTAACAAGTGTTTAGTTGAAAACCTATTGGGAAACATCAAGAAATAGTTTAATGAGGATCAAAAGTCTTCCACTTCTGGGTCACTGAAACCCTCCCTGCCTCTACCCCCACCTTTAAAGAGCTTGTTGGAAAAGACTTATTCTGGATATAAAACAAATGCTGTGGAATGGTAGTTTTAATGAATCTACACTATTATCAACACATTTTTCACAATAAAGGAGTTTGATCTAGCAATCCTTATTCAGGCAAAACTCCCAGGAAAGTGAGCAGAGTTTTTGCTAAAGTGTGACTGCAGGATCAGGCCCACTGTAATACAAAAACATATGCAGCCCCTTCTGCTTATAGAGCAAACAACAATTAACCATCTAATTCTCAGAACAGCCCTGTGAGGTAGTTAAAAATCAGTCTTATTAACCCCATTTTATAGACAGGGAAGCTGAGAATAGCAAATCTTAAACTAAGAGCCACATCACACAGCAAGACACTGGCAGACCTGAGACTGAAACTCAAAAGATCTTGATTCCCAAGCCCATGCTCAGTCCACTAGACATGCAGCCTCCTGCTAAATGTCCTTAAACATTTCTCAATTCTGAAAACAACTTGTACAAAAGCTCTCCAGTCCCCAAGTTATTTATGTGCAGTAGTGTTAAAGAACCCTGGGAAAGACTTTCCCTTTCAACTTTCAATAAGAGAAATCCAAACTAAATTGCGGGAAGGGGTGCTATACTCCTTCACACATAGACTTGTAATTCACGTTAGAGCCACAGGAATGACTTGTATGGACAAAAGACAACATAGCTCTTGTCAACAGGAAAATCAGAAGTTAATCATCCCCTCATCGTATAACTCATTTTTCTCAGAAAAATTAAACTGCTTAGCATGGAATGGAGCAAAGCTGCCAAAAAAAAAAAAAAAAAAAAAAAAAAAGATTGTGTGTGTGTGTGTGTGTGTGTGTGTGTAATTTAGGTACCCCCTCCTTTCTACACCCATGTTGCCGCCTCCATTCCCTCAGCAAGAAAATCACATGAATAGCAGGAAGCAGCTGAGAACAATAATCCGCATAGACTAAAACCTACATTTTTAAAAAACTGAAATAGATAGTGCTACTCAAAGCAGCATTAACAGAGAGGTCACAAAGCACTGGCCAGGAGCAAATGGCAATGCTGCCACTGTTCTGATGGATCAGACAGAAGAGTGGAGAAGCAGTCCCTTTGTGGACCCAGTCAGAGCTTGAAGGGGTGGGGCTAATGTTTTGTGCCACTCCCCAGCAGACTGCTAAATCAGGCTGCATTCTCTCCTCTGGCCAAGTCTTTCCCCTCTCTCTTGGTCCTACACAAAAGAAGAGATGCTATGTTGGGCCAGCAAATCAAATCCTTTGTCCTTTTTCAGCTACCCATTCCTCTCTTACACCTTTTTATTGGCCACAAAAATTCCAGCTCATTTCTCAGTAAGGAACAGGGTATGCAATTCAAGCCTACCAAATTGTTAAATGTGACCAGCAGCATAATACTATCAGTACATCCTGTCATACAGAATATTGTATCTGCCAAACTTCTCAGTGGCTAGGGAATCTGGAGCCCCGGATGCATTCTCTGACATTAAAAACAATGAAAGAAAGTTTTATGTTTTTAAACTATAACTAAAATACCCTTGTTAACTGAAAAGTATTCTCTAGAATCTTAATGTTTTGCAGACTATTAATGGAAAGAAAATTTAGAATTCATGATCAGTTATTTGCACTAGAAATCTAATCCTAAGAATTATGCTCATTCAGACATGTGACCTATCTGTTCAATTAAATCAGAGCTTTTACTGGCACAGATAAAAGCAAGATAGCCAAAGCTATCTCAAACTTTAGCCAATAAAATACTCGAGACTCCACTCAGTGCTTCTAAACGAGTGAAACAATTATACAAATGCAGACCTGTTTCTTTAGCAGTGGCAATATCTGGCACTATAAATAGTCAAACTTGGCCAGCAATATCAATATAGAGTATCAAGCTGCTAGGTGCTCAGAATCTAATACAGAAAGCACCTGAATCACTGTTAAACTAAAATTAATCTAGAGAGCATGTCTTTTAGTGCAGAAAATGCTTGCTTAATTTTTAATCTGGGATTTAGCACAGAAACTCAGTGGACAATATTTGTATTTTACTTTAATTCCCTATTGAAAGGGTAGAGCCACTTTGAAAAACATCACAAGCCTGACACATTCAAATTACACTGATTTTGGTAACTGCATTTTCATACAAAAGAATAACATCTTGGACTTGTTCTGCACCCAAGAAGATTTACACACTAGAATTTTTTAAGTGTAGAGCAAAAAATCCCAAATTTTAGTTGGATTCATTATATATATAGCAACATGTGTAAAACTGTAGTAAGAAATTAACTACTTATGAGAAAAATCCTTTTTTTCCTGTGCATACCTTGGAAGTGATGCATGTAGTTCCTTAACTGGTTTATGTTAGGAAGCATGTATAATTCCACCAATATATTGCACTGTTTATCATTACAATTCATGGCATCCCAAGAAAGCATTGCAGGAATAGCATTGATATTCCACAGAAGACAAATATTGATTGAACCAGATAGAGCATTTATAACAACAGGAATTCCACAAACAAACTGGCACATCTTGACACATGTGAAAGCAAACCTTTGAGATGCCAAACAGAAGATGTGGAGCATGGAAGTCACATTGCTAGCTGTCAACCAGCAAGAATGTACATGTGTGACATGTGAGTAATAACATCAGACAACACAGCTCACCCATTTCTGTAAATGCCCCCTAATTTTCTTGGACAGGAAAGTGTAGCCTTAGCAAAAACACCCAGGAGCTCAATATCCACTTACCTGACTAATCAATTTGGCATTAAAAAAAGAAATAAATAAATAGCAAATCTTAAAGCTGAATGCTCTTTTACTACCTTAAACTGGCTATTTGCATTATTGTCAATGATTTGTATTACAGTAGCACATAAAATATGGTACGTGCTGTACATATAAAAAGGCAAAGATGCTGCCCCAAAGAGCTTACAATCTGAAAAACAGTCACAGATAAAGAGTAAGAGAAAGAGGTACAAGAATAAGAGTAAGTGGTCAAGATAATAATAGGACACATCTTGAGAGTTCCATCATGTCTCGATGATGATGACGATATATAGCTGGCTAGTTTTTTGAACTCAGAGTAGAAATGGATCTTGATAGGGATTTGAATGCAGAAAGGGTAAGACCATCCAAGGAAAGCATCTGATATATAGAAAGTGTCATGAAAGAAAGCACTGTTGTAGGAGCAGACAAACAAGATGTTAAGATTAGCATCGTTGGCTGAGTAGAGAAGACAGGAGATCAGACAAAACGAGACAAGGAGAGATAAGTAAGGAGAGGCAGAGTAATGCCAAGCCTTGAAAACAAGGCAAGAAGCTTGAATGTGATTCAATGGAGAAAGGGGACCAATTGGAAGGATTTTCAAAAAAGGGGGTGATATGGTTATATTGATGGGTAGGAACCTACCAAATTCACAGCCATGAAAAACGCATCATGGTCCATGAAATCTGGTCCCGCCCCCATGAAATCTGGTCTTTTGTGTGCTTGTATCCTATTCTATACAGATTTCATGGGGGGAGACCAGCATTTCTCAAATTGGGGGTCCTGACCCAAAAGGGAGTTGCAGGGGGGCCACATGGTTATTTTAGAGGGGGTCACGGTATTGCCACCCTTACTTCTGCACTGCCTTCAGAACTGGGAAGCCGGAGAGTGGCAGCTGTTGGCCAGGCGCCCAGCTCTAAAGGCAGCCCCCCCCCACCAGCAGGAGCACAGAAGTAAGTGTGGCAATACCATACCATGCCACCCTTACTTCTGCACTGCTGCCTTCAGAGCTAGGTGTCCAGAGTGTGGCAGCTGTTGACTAAGGGCCCAGCTCTGCAGGCAACAGCACAGAAGTAAGTATGGCAATAACATACAATGCCATCCTTACTTCTGCGCTGCTGCTGGCGGCAGCTCTGCCTTCAGAGTTGGGCTCCCGGCAGCAGTGCAGAAGTATGGGTAGCAGTACCGCAACCCCACCTATAAATCCTTGCGACCTCCCACACACAACTCCTTTTTAGTCAGAATCCTTACAATTACACCACCACGAAATTTCAGATTTAAATAGCTGAAATCATGAAATTTACAATTTATAAAATCCTATGACCGTGAAATTGACCAAAATGGACTATGAATTCGGTAGGGCCCTATTGATGGGCAAAGAAGCCAATCTCAGCGTTAGTTCCTATGTACAATGCTTGACTAAAGTTTGTCTGGGTACACAAATTCTCATCAGCGTTGGGACTTTTCGTCAAACAGCACCCTTGCTGGGCAAAAGACAGATATAACAAGCAATTTCCCCCTCACATAATAAGCTACTGAGGAGAAAAAATCATCTGTAACTCCAAATGATGGCTCCTAGTTACAAGCAATGCTCCAGACCAGGAAGACTGACCTAAATCCTGATAACATGTCTACAATGCTTAATAGATTTTTGCATAGGGATAGTCAAGCCTGGCAGCAAAAAAACTTTCAGTAATCTGAAGTTGGCAAATAGTTGCCATTTACACCAAATGAACGTCATCTAGGTTTTTATAAAGCCTACATTATTCTGATATATTTCAAATACACATCCAAGATTTTCTCGTAACAGTTTTTAAGGGCCAAATTTGCACGTATAAACACCAAAAACTAACCAATGGATCCACTGCATTTTCCATACATCACACATAGGGACTCTGTTAAGAGCCCGCTAGTGCTAGCAGAAGCTGGTCCCATGCAACCAGCAAAGATGCATCCATCTTGTTAACAGTGTGAACCTTCCCACTCCTTTCTAAGACTCTGCTTGCCTTTGAGACTTCTGCCTTCTTTCTCCACTGATCTGCATAAGTCATATTCTGACTCTGTGTACTGAATCAGCAGGAGTGGAAGTTTCTTTCAATTTCTCCCTGACCACATCTCTTGTTTCTGTACCTTTACATGAAATGAAATAAATAGAATGAAAGACACCAACATATCTTAAACTTTTTGTATGGGACAATAGAACACTGTGCACATAGAGGCACAAAAGAAATGTAGGGCTGGCATATGGACAGAATTATATACTGGTGTGATACCTGGGATGCACCATCTATATAGGTAAATTATGTAGATCTTTGGTCTCATTTCTACAAGACCCCTTAGAATTTTAGTGCATATTTAAAATTAAAAACAATATTAGAAGCTTTCTAAGGGAGTATTTGTTCTGCTAAACTCCTTAAAATTAACTGGTACTTAATGGCCTGCAATTAATGGCAAATATGTTTCTAATTCTTAAAAGTGTAAGTTAAGTGTCCCCTCTGAATTATATCTGTTATTTAAAAAAAGCTCAGACACAAGTAATTTTAGTCAATTTTAAAATCATATTTAATCTTTTCTTCTCATTCTGTCTCATCTGAAAATCTGAAATATTACTTTCTAATTATATAAAGTCATAAGAGAGTTGGAATTTTCTTAAATGGACCTAAGTCTTCAAGTATTTCAGCATCACTGCATGAGAAGGTTGCACATCTGAAATAGCTCTAGTATGCAGGCTGATTCACATTCACTAAATGGATTAGCTGAAATAAGCATAATAAATAAAAGAGAATAAAATAAAAACAATTTCACACTAAGTGAAGGCTTGACTTATAGGAAGTGGCAGCTCTGATGGCCCAAGGCGTAGAATTAGTTTTGCCACTCGATAATTTGACTGATTCACTTGAGTGGCCAGAAGAGGACATTTTCTGCCTGATTTCAGTGTAATCAAGTCACCTGCTCTGTGATTGCTGGGGCCAAGTCAATTGCACTCTGTTGAGCACGGAATGTGTGCAGTGAGTAGCAAGAAGAGTGTTTTCTGCATATGTGTGCAGAACTATTGAGCTGTCAATGACAGTGGGATTTAGCTGTTTCTGTATATTAGTGTACTTTCATTTGAGATCATATACGTAATATGAAAATAATCCATTCAGATTTACTCCTTCAGTTACCCACCATTTGGGAATCAGTGACAGTATTCAGAGACTCAGATTCTAAAGCCAGATGGGACCACTATGATCATCTGTTCGGAGCTCCAGTATAGCACAAGCCATAGAACTTCAACAAAATTGACTACTGTTTGTAGCTCTCCTTTCAAAGCTCTGATTGTATACTCACATGACTGGAGCACTGTCATGGATAGGTATAAATTGTTCAGGAAGGACAGGCGGGGGAGAAAAGGTGGAGGAGTTGCAGTGTATGTAAGAGAGCAGTATGATTGCTCAGAGCTCCAGTATGAAACTGGAGAAAAGCCTGTTGAGAATCTTTGGGTTAAGTTTAGAGGCGAGAGCAACAAGGGTGATGTCGTGGTGGGGGTCTGCAATAGACCACCAGACCAGGAGGATGACTTAGACGAGGCTTTCTTCAGACAACTAACAGAAGTTTCCAGATCACAGGCCCTGGTTCTCATGGAGGACTTCAATCAGCCTGACATCTGCTGGGAGAGCAATATAGCAGTGCACAGACAATCGAGGAAGTTTCTGGAGAGCGTTGGGGACAACTTCCTGGTGCAAGTGCTGGAGGAACCAACCAGGGGCCGTGCTCCTCTTCATCTGCTGCTCAAAAACAGGGAAGAATTGGTAGGGGAAGTAGCAGTGGTTGGCAACCCAGGCAGCAGTGACCATGAGATGATTGACTTCAGGATCCTGACAAAAGGAAGAAAGGAGAGCAGCAGAATACGGACCCTGGACTTCAGAAAACCAGACTTTGACTCCCTCAGGGAACTGATGGACAGGATCCCCTACTATGAGGGAGAAAGGAGTTCAGGAGAGCTGGCTGTATTTTAAAGAAGCCTTATTGAGGGCACAGGAACAAACCATCCCGATGTGCAGAAAGAATAGCAAATATGGTAGGCAACCGGCTTGGCTTAACAGAGAAATCTTTGGTGAGCTTAAACATAAAAAGGAAGCTTAAAAGAAGTGGAAACTTGGACAGATGACTAGGGAGGAGTATAAAAATATTGCTTGAGCATGCAGGCGTGTAATCAGGAAGGCCAAAGCACAATTGGAGTTGCAGCTGGCAAGGGATGTGAAGGGTAACAAGAAGGATTTCTACAGGTATGTTAGCAACAAGAAGGTGGTCAGGAAAAGTGTGGGACCCTTACTAAATGGGGGAGGCAACCTAGTGACAGATGATGTGGAAAAAGCTGAAGTACTCAATGCTTTTTTGCCTCACTCTTCACAGACAAGGTCATTTCCCAGACTGCTTCACCGGGAGGCACAATATGGGGAGGAGGTGAGTAGTCCTCAGTGGTGAAAGAACAGGGTTAAGGACTATTTAGAAAAACTGGACATGCACAGGTCCATGGGGCCGGATGCAATGCTGAGGGAGCTGGCTGATGTGATTGCAGAGCCAATGGCCATTATCTTTGAAAATTCGTGGCAATCAGGGGAAGTCCCGGATGATTGGAAAAAGGCAAATATAGTGCCAGCTTTTTAAAAGGGAAGGAGGAGAATCCAGGGAACTACAGACCAGTCAGCCTCACCTGAGTCCCTGGAAAAATCATGGAGTAGGTCCTCAAGGAATCCATTTGGAAGTACTTGGAGGAGAGGAAGGTGATCAGGAACAGTCAACATGGATTCACCAAAGGCAAGTCATGCCTGGCCAACCTGATTGCCTTCTATGATGAGATAACTAGCTCTGTGGATATGGGGAAAGCGGTGGACATGATATACCTTGACTTTAGAAAAGCTTTCCATATGGTCTCCCACAGTATTTTTGCCAGAAAGTTAAAAAAGTATGGATTGAATTAATGGACTATAAGGGAGATAGAAAGCTGGCTAGGTTGTCGGGCTCAACAGGTAGCGATCAATGGCTTGATGTCTAGTTGGCAGCTGGTATCAAGCAGAGTGCCCCAAGGGTCTGTCCTGGGGTTGGTTTTGTTCAACATCTTCATTAATGATCTGGATGATGGGAGGGATTGCACCCTCAGCAAATTCGCAGATGACACTAAGCTGGGGGGAGAGGTAGATAAACTGGCGGGTAGGAACTGGGTCCAGAGTGACCTAGACAAATTGGAGGATTGGGCCAAAAGTAATCTGATGAGGTTCAACAAGCACAAGTGCAGAGTCCTGCACTTAGGACGGAAGAATCCCATGCACTGCTACAGGCTGGGGACCGACTGGCTAAACGGCAGTTCAGCAGAAAAAGACCTGGGAATTACAGTGGACAAGAAGCTGGATATGAGTCAACAGTGTGCCCTTGTTGCCAAGAAAGCTAATGGCATGTTGGGCTGCATTAGTAGGAGCATTGCCAGCAGATCGAAGGAAGTGATTATTCCCCTCTATTCAGCACTGGTGAAGCCACATCTGGAGTACTGCATCCAGTTTTGGGGCTCCCACTACCTAAAGGATGTGGACAAATTGGAGAGAGTCCAGCGGAGGGCAACAGAAATGATTAGGGGGTTGGGGCACATGACATACGAGGAGAGGCTGTGGGAACTGGGCTTATTTAGCCTACAGAAGAGAAGAGTGAGGGGGGATTTGATAGCAGCCTTCACGTATCTGAAGGGGGATTCCAAAGAGTATGGAGCTAGGATGTTCTCAGTGGTGGCAGATGACAGAACAAGAAGCAATGGTCTCAGGTTGCAGTAGGGGATGTTTAGATTGGATATTAGGAAAAACTATTTCACTAGGAGGGTGGTGAAGCACTGGAATGGGTTAACTAAGAAGGTAGTGGAATCTCCATCCTTAGAGGTTTTTAAGGCCCAGCTTGACAAAGCCCTGGCACGATGATTTAGTTGCAGTAAGTCCTGCTCTGAGCAGGGGGTTGGACTAAATGACCTCCTGAGTTCTTTTCCAACCCTACTCTTCTATGATTCTATGATACTGTATTTCAAATGCAGAGGATTTCTCATTACATCTGAAAAGCTTTCCTTCCTTTATAAAAATATTAAGTATGGTTTTTATTATTTGAAAAGCATATCTAATCAACAGACAAATTACAGTGTCAGTAATTAAGCAATTTACCATAATTTACAAGCAACTAATGGTAAAAACAAAAAGTTTAAGCTGTATAAAATTGATTTAGCATTGTTTCAGCCTATTTTCTTCTTGACATATGTTACTGCATGATTCATCCACATTTTCAGAATCAAAGTCCACGATCTAGCAAACCTAATCTGTTAATAAAATGAAAAGGTGACCTTGCCTAATTTAATAAGTCAGTGTAGAAATACTCTTTCAACATGTTAAAGAATTACAGAAAGGTTATCATAGCTTGCTTTTATGGGAGTGTACTCTACCTTTTCCAGATCATTTCTCAGACTTGCATTACTGTAATTCATTTGATTATATTAAAAACCTTTGTAGATCACTATATTTTAATAAAGGCTTTGTTTTGCTACTAAATATGCCTATCATTTACATTTTAAGCATGTATTATATACTGTACTTTCCTTTTTGGAGTCAAGGTTTAAATATTCTGCCCATCGTTAAATGAGGCTTGTACTTTGGGGAATTTTTTTTCTTTGCGAAATATTTTTGGGATGAAATCAGTGCTGGCTAAAGAGTCGAGCCTGATAGCCTATGAGACTGAAGTTCTGCAGTTAGTCTTAGAACAGGTACAACATGACGGCAATAGTGCAAGCTGTCCTATATAACCCCACAAACATGCCTCAGTCTTAACTGGAGAGGACCATCTCCAAGAGTGAAAGGGTAGTTTAGTATCTATTCCCATTCAGACACTAGCCTCTCATCTTGGAACTCCAATTAATAAGGAGAAGTGATTTTGCAGTATGGACACATTTCCACTCCGAACTTAATATGCCTCATCAAGTTATTTAAGATGACTCATCAGACACCCCAACACATTTCAGTTAATTTAGATCAAAAATGGAATTCAAATTTGTAGTAAGCATAACAGGAAGCAAAAATATTAGAGTCTCTATGAAGGTATCAGGTTTTTGTCCTAAATGCATGAGTCTAGATGGATAAAGTAAATAAGGAACTGCTATTTACTTCTCATAACACAAGAACTAGGAGTTACCAAATGAAATTAATAGGCAGCAGATTTAAAACAAACAAAAGGAAGAATTTTTTCACACAACACACAGTCAACCTGTGGAACCCCTTGCCAGAGAATGTTGTGAAGGCCAAGACTATAACAGGGTTCAAAAAAGAACTAGATAAGTTCACGGAGGATAGGTCCATCGTTGGCTATTAGCCAGGATGGAAAGGGATGTTGTCCCTAGCCTCTGTTTGCCAGAAGCTGGGAATGGAAGACGGGGTGGATGATTACCTGTTCTATTCATTCCCTCTGGAGCACTTAGCATTGGCCACTGTTGGAAGACAGGATACTGGATTAGATGGACCTTTGGTCTGACCTAGTATGGCCATTCTTATGTAAATAGAGCATCTGCCCAGGTGCTCAGTGAAATGGGAGGGGTTGGAAGGAGGGCACACAGAATGTGCTCCCCCACATACCGCTTGCAAACTTCCATGCAGGGGGGTGACGACTGCAGCCCATGCATTTCCTACAGCATAAGATCTGCTCAAGGATACTGATTCTGCACATGCAGTTTCTCCAAAAGGAGGAGGGAGAAAGTAGGGCCATGCTTTTCTGCTTCGTTCAGCAAAGCTGGTCTTCCTCAACATGCTGCTCTTCTAAGGGACAGGCACAGTGTGAGCACACTCCCCAGGAGCTCCAATGCAGCTCTGTCTTACTCCGTACACAGAGCTGTGACTTCATAGCACAGTCTGGCTCACAACTGTGAATTTTGCTGGACTGACTCTCTCTCTGGTTACCTGCAGCAGCAATTCCTGTATCTGAATCCAACCATTCCCACCCTTTCATCAAACATGCAACTTTATTGACAATTCCAACACAAATGCCAATCCTAAAATTCTGAAGTAATAAACAAGCATAAATGAGACATTAAAAGTTGTGAGATGCACATTTAAGGAAATCTGGACAAAGTCCCTCCTTCACAATTTGTATACTTGTGACATGTGAAATGAAGGTCTTTGTGGAAAATGAACTTCCGTGGGAGTTTTTTTGTCTAGCTTCTTTTTAAGCGCAAAGTATTATTGTTAAAAGCTCTGCTTGCAAGTTACAACAAAATCACTTTTAGTGCTCGTCTCTCAAGCTCTGGTGTATTTTAATTATTTTTTACTTTCATTTGGTATTTCTCTTTTATTTTTTCATAAATGAAGAGCCTGCAGTTCACGCCTTTAGCTCTCACAATTTGGACCCAAAACAAATCCATTAGCAGTGTGGTTTCATGATTATTTATACTGTATAGTACTGAAGTAAGCTTTTCTGAGCCTTGTGTACCAAGATGCAAACTTTTCTACAACTAATACTCCAAATTGAAATAAGATTGCAGTACAGCAGAGTGGCATTTAATTGGCAAGCAGATACATACACTAGACATACAGTTAGGCACTAACAGTCCAAAACAGACCAACTAATAAAGTGCGACCAGAGAGAAGGACTAGGAAATAGATGTGTCACAGACAGATGTGTAAAAAAATATATATACAAAATTTGCTACAACGATACACTGAATAAAAGCCATTTTCACTTAACCATTGTTTACCCAAATTTTAAGAATCTCTGACTTGATGCATTAGTAAATGATGTGATAAGATCAGCAAATATAATTTCTCGAAAAAATGTAGGGAAAAATGCTTTCTGGAAAACTAATTTATGTAACTCACAACTCTGAATAAAAAAAAATCACATATTTCCATTAATAACCACTCTTTGCAAAACATTATCAAATCTTTTCACAGTTAAGGGTGAGGGCAAATGACTGTTGGTATCCATAGGCTGTCAAAAATACTGTCAGAAAATTAAGTTCTTCTCGCACAACATTTGCCAACTCTAATCCCATGGATATACTTCAGGTTAAAATGAGAAGATAACACATAATATTGATACTGGGAGTTAAGCTTCAGCAAGACCAAATATTCTTGGATGCCAAGAAAGCACCCCCACAGAATTCCTAAACATATAGACTATTATTTTTCTAGCAGAGTAGTTTTAAGTTAATTTATTGTATTTTTATGGAGGGTAGTCCCACATCTTATTCACAGCCTGTCAGCGCAGCAGCAAATTATAGAAAACATAATACTAAACATTACAACATAAAGCAAATATTTATCTAATTTGGATTCTGTAATTTTTAAAGTAAGTGACTGCTTACTTTATTTGTGTCAAAAGCAAATAAGTATGGCCATTACTTTTACTGGTAGTACAATGTAAAGGGAGTATGGCTATCAGTCAAGCAATTTCCACCGTAGACATTAGCACTTAGACTTTTCACTACAAGAGTTGTTTTCTATTCCTCTGAAAAGAACCTAGGTCATCAACTATCAAAGTACTTAAGCATATGCTTAACTTTAAGTGCATGAGTAGTCCCATTCAAGTCCGCAGGACTAGTTGCATACTTAACTTTACTACAGACTACAGAGCTCTCCTGGTACTAAATTAATAACGTTATGCAGCTACTATATTCCATCAAGAGGAATTAATTACAGAGGATGAAATACCATTAAGAAAACTCCTGCATTTAAATATGGTGTGTGTTTATGGTACCATTTGCTGAGCTTTGTTTTGTTCCCTATATGAATTTTCTGGACAATTTGCAACAGTATTGTTACACCAAAATAGAGCCTTAGAAGACTTTCCTATGAGAAATCTCACAACTCAAATCTAATTTAGATATGGAGCTGACATTAAAAAGCATATTATTTGAGCAAATAGGTTGGATTAAGACACTGCAAATAGATAGTTGACTATATTCTTTTGCTCCATAGATCAATGTTTTCCTGCAACTCCATTATCTCTGTGGGATATGGTAACAGTAACTGTCAACCCTGCAATGAAAAGTTTACAATTGTGTTTATTTAAATGGACTCTATTAAATTAAATTTTGGTTTCCACTTTATTACAGACAATTACTAGTCAAACCACCGAAAATGAGAATTAAAATGACTCAAGAGACAATGGGCCTATGTGTCCTTTGCGAAACACCACTAAAACCAAATGAATAAATTTATCCCAGAGTGCAGACCCTAGTGGGGTGACAAAGGATTTATGCTCCTTTTCTGTAATATTATACCCCATCATTTTCAAAGTACCGTTTTAGCACACATACTGCCCTATTGCCAAACAATGGAGTATCAGGATTAGGCATGATCTTGGCAAAAGGTAGCATCTCCAGAATCTGAAGTTGCTCGATTTGACTACAAGAGGATTATCATACTAGAGTGCATTTTGATGAGCCTCAAAACCAGCTGAGTCAATAAGCTGATCCTTATTAATGTCAACGGAAAATGCCTCAATGCCAACTTAATTTCAATTAATTCAGACATTTAATCAAAGCTAGTATAACTCCTAGAACTAAGATTTAAGCTAACACCCACAAAACGGTTTGAGATTCTTAAAGGAACACTGTCAAGCCATTTAAATGCCAGAATATGTACTGTGCTTTAAAGCTACATTTATTGGATGGAGATTCTAGACTCTCTTTCAGAATCCAAGTATTTTTGTTCAACTTACTGTTGCCAAGAAAAATAAAACCCAACAGCCACTCTTCAGTCACAATATTATTTTGTTGCTGCTGAAGGAACCATCCAAACAACAGAGGGAGCTCAAATTAACAAGCCTTCTTTCAGAGCTCTACAGACATCATTGTTAACCTTACCTCTATTCATGATAATTCTGAGTAATGAGTTATGTAGAAAAGAAACATTGCCAAGCCACACTAGTTTCCCCATAAGAAGCAAAGCATGAGCCTGGGGGAGAGAATCAATATCTGCTAAATGGAGAAGGACAAAGCCATTAACAGGAAACAAATTTATTATCAATCTGCTAAACGAGGTTCGGAAAACCATGAAGAAAAATAAAGATTATGAATTATTAAAAAACTTGACTTGTTATTAATGTATCTACTTATGCATGTGAGGAAACTTTTGAGCCTTTCCCTAAATTTTTGACCCACCCAGACTACAGCTACTCTACAAAGCACCTAGCCGTAGCATAATAAAAAGAACTGTAAGAAATTTTAATAACAAACCACCCAAACAGATGAAACTTCCCTGATTAAGAATTTTGTTACCATCTTGAAACAGGGGCCAAGTTTCCCAAACAGTTCACTGACATTAGTAATCTGGCCAAGTTGAGACCAGATGTGGACTGAATATTAAGTGCACCCAGTTTTTCTGCCTGTTCTCACCTCAAACCTGAGCAAAATTGGCTATTTTGGCTGAGCTTCATTTTGAGATCTCAAAGGACAGATAAACCCAGGAGCATCAAAACCAAAAACAGCTTTGCACAAAGCCCTGTGAAATGAAGCTATCAAGTTTCACACCTCTCTGATCATAATTAGTAGCTGAGACCATGTTTAATTAAGTTATCAAAAATATATTTTCGGGGAGGCTGAAGCTCAGACTCTTATTTATAGATGCAATATGACTCTCCTAAAAATGTCCCTGTAAAACAGAGGTGGACACTGAAAATGTGGCCCTTAAAGGTGGATAAAACAAAATAGAAAGGGAGGCTCTGGGTTACTGGGTATGTTTTTTCAAGATATCACTGCTCTTGTAAGGAGTTGCACTTTAAGGATTAATGACTAGTTAAAAGAAACTGGTCTCATCCAGCATTCTTCATACACTCAACACTCCCATTCATTTCAGAATATTTACCCTTCACAGAAAGCTGTAGGAATCAGCATTTTGATCTGTGATTTTGGCATCAAATACTGGGGTATTTAAGAATTCTGTATATATGGAATTTGATTTTAAAATCAAATTAAATAGATGTTTTAATGATCCCATGTGCATCCAACACCAATTATTTCACAATTAAATAAAATAGTGACAGTGTAACTTATCTGTCAGTTGTATAGTACAGTAGCTCACTTTCCTACGTTATTTACATGTGTTTTCCTGTCTCAGGGCAACAATCATTAGCTATGGTAGTAAAAATGAAGAGTTGCTAAAGAAGTATATGATTTTTTATTATTTGAAAAAATAGTTCTTTGTACAATTATTTAAGGTTTAGCTTGTAAGCATGTCATTGGTATAAAATATTTCTCATCATTTTGGGGACACACCAGATGGAATGCAGGGCACTGTGGGATATGCCATTTATCACAATGACAGTGCGTAGGTAGCAGTGATCCTCTCACCACAGGGGGAAGCTAGAACTGCAAATGTGGAGCAACATTAAAAGCTAGACTAGTGGAGTTTGGCAACACTTGCATTTCTCATTAACTGAATCATATTAATTTATTAGCCATATATATCAAAGTAATTCACTACAGAACTGTCACCAAGAATAGTTTATAACTGTTAGCATTCCCCATAGGCAGAGAAGTGTGGCAGTCATCTTGAAGCAGTGTGCATGTCTTTGATTTTTTTTAAGATAATAATAACTCGGTCAAACCAGGTAATGCCAATAATGACAAAGTTGTCCATATGCTTCCTATTAGAAAGAGAGCTTAAAAAAGAACATCCATGATTACCAAAAAGGGATATTGGGAAACAACATAAGTGATCTGCAGAAGTGAGATGTAAACATACCAAAATGTTCAGTCTACTATGTTGATGGGGACAGTTCACGAATCCATATAATCATTTGCTTCCTTTGCTCCAAGGCCAGTTTAAATGGGACACAGAGGATTCACACGTCTCATTTTTTTGACAGCAACCATCAGACATGGTAGCCCTATATCCAGCTCTTTAGGTGGTGAAATGAGTCAACAGGTACTGTAAATTGACCAGGAGGGTGTGCTTACAAGCTACTTCCTCTAAGAATCCAATCTGCTCAGCTTCACAATAAGAACAGAGGAGCTTCTAAAGATTTGGTGGCTTGTATATTTTTCTAGTTTGAATAAACACCAGAATTTTCTAAGTTTATCTGAATTTCAAACATTTGAGCCAATGCCACACATTGCTGTTGACCTCCATGAAGCAGAGCCCTTTCTTTTGGCAACAGGCCCTACTCTGTCTTGGCTGCATCTCTCAATAAGCATGCTCTCATTCCTCCTCACCCCTCAGCTCTGCAGGCCTTCACAGCAAGTCTTGCAGCTTTTCTGCTAGGCCAAAGACGGCTGCTCAACTGCAGCTTGGATGCAGCTTTGGGACCACGTATGGTTGGAAATGGGGAGAGAAACTGTGATTAATAAAAGGCAGATGGGCACTGATTGTGTTGGCAAACCTCACATTTAGTTCTCTAACATATAGAACCTAAATTAAATTGCTGGAAAGACCAGAAACAAATTATTCTCGATATTTTTTCCTATGCCTACAGAAACAATAAGAAGCTACAGTTTAATATAGTAATTGGAAGCAAGGCAACACTTAAACTTACAGTATTCCGATAGCACCTACTTTATTGATTTAATACTCCAAGGTGCTAGTTGGTATTCATTATCTACTAATATATTTATAAAATGAAACTATTCTATTTACAGTTAAACTTTTAATAAATCAACAAGAAGTTAAACAAGGTATTGAGTTTTCTACCCAAGCACTTGCAGCTAAAAAGTCAAAGCTGGGAAGTACAGTATGCCTAATTTAACTGCTTGTTTATTGCATGAAAACGATGATGTGTACCTGAGCTGCTACAAGCCAAATGGGTGATGAAAATAGCAGCATGTATGACAAGAGGCGAAATGAGATGGCTGACTCAAGTCTTGAGAAAGTTGCTGACTGTGACTCTCCAGACTGATCAGTTTACTCCCCGACTCATAGAAGCAGCTCCTTGGGACCCATTCATGCACCCAGCAGAATGGCTGAAGGTGAACTGCTGTGAATTGATAGATCACTAAAAGAGGGATGGGACTAACGTGAACAAAAGGAAGGTATGAATCATGTCATTGTTGATGAGGAATTCAGTTTTTGCCATGCTTGAGTTTGAGTGAGCAGTTACCAACTCGATGACATGTTGGAGAGAGAAACTGACTGTAGAAAATTTCAAAGCTACGCAAACATAATGAGTTTGAAATTTCCCATTTGAAGCATGAAGGCAGATTTACATAACCATCTTTATGTGCTTGCTCCACCAAGATGTGACAAGATCAGAGGCTGGGTTCTTTAAGGGGAGAGAGTTCAGTGGAGATGTAGGCCTGAGGAGGCCCAGAAAAGGAGACCTAGAGAGGAAAACTGCATTGCATGAATAGAGACAGAGAAGACTGAAGAAGCTCCGAGATGTAAGGAAAAAATCCTCCCCACACCATTTCCCAGTCAATGGAAGGAGTGGGTTCTCCCAAGGCTAGGGTTACCATACGTCCTCTTTTTCCCGGACATGTCCGGCTTTTCGGCAGTCAAACGCCCGTCCGGAGGGAATTGCCAAAAAGCCGAACATGTCCGGGAAAATGGCGGCTCTGCTCCTCCCCTGACTCTTCGGCTCTGTTTAAGAGCCGAGCTGCCCGAGCGCTATGGGCTTCAGGCAGCCCCCTTGCCTCCGGACCCCAGCCGCCGGCTGGGCACTTCCCCTCCCGGGCTCCGGTGGCGCAGGGTCTGGAGGCAAGGGGGCTGCCCAAAGCCGGTAGCGCTGGGGCAGCTCGGCTCTTAAACAGAGCCGAAGAGTCAGGGGAGGAGCAGAGCCTCCGGCCGCGGTGGCTCTGCTCCTCCCCGACTCTTCAGCTCTGTTT
Source organism: Malaclemys terrapin pileata (assembly GCF_027887155.1). NCBI lineage: Eukaryota > Metazoa > Chordata > Testudines > Emydidae > Malaclemys > Malaclemys terrapin. The sequence goes on along the minus strand of NC_071513.1, from coordinate 29,965,184 downwards.
AAGAGCCGGGCTGCCTGAGCGCTACCGGCTTCGGGCAGCCCCCGTGCCTCCGGACCCTGCGCCGCCGGAGCCCGGCTGGGGGCGCAGGGTCCGGAGGCATAGGTGCTGCCCAAAGCCCAAGGGCTACCGGCTTCACGGTTTGCCGGGCAGCCTCCAGCCCCTGCGCCCCCGGCTGGGCGCTTCCCCTCCCGGGCTCCAGCTGCGCTGGGGAAGCGCCGGCCGGGGCGCAGGGTCTGGGGGCTGCCCGGCAAACCGTGAAGCCGGTAGCGCTCGGGCAGCCCTTTCCACGTGGCTGGGAGTGGGAGGGAGGAGGGGGCGGAGTTAGGTGGGAAACGGGCGGAGTTAGGGCGGGGCTAGGGGTGGGGAAATGGGCGGGGCCAGGGCCCGTGGAGGGTCCTCTTTTTTTATTTACTAGATATGGTAACCCTACCCAAGGCTATGCCAAATTGCTGCACTCTCTCCCCAGTCACTCTCACAGGCTGGGCTGTTCTCCACTCCTCCTGATGCCTGTTAAGTGCAGCTAGCTGGCCCAGCAAACAGGAGAAAGTGCTTCTACTTCCCATGTGGCAGAAAGCTGACATTGTTTTTTTGGGGGGGGACTCCTGTAGGATACTATCACTACTTACAGAAAGGATAGCCCAAACTAAACAACAAATAATGGTAAGTATGAGAACATGAGTACCCAAATTGACCTGTAACCAGGAGACAATGGGTTAATACCTCTGTGATCACTCCCTGGTTCAACTTTACTACACATCACCCTAGTCCTATAATCATCCCACCTCCTTTGAGAAGCAGTAAAATGAATTGTTTAAGTTTTTAGTTTAGCTAAAAAAAAAAAAAGCGGGGGGGGGGGGAGGCAATTGTCAGAGTCCTGAAGCCATTCCAGGTCCATACCTGAGATCCTCAGCAAGTGTGGAAAGGGCTCTTGTAGCACCTTTCTTTCCTTCCTCAAAGACTGCCATCTCTTCCTTCTTTGACAGAAAGTTTTTTTTTTGGGGGGGGGAGTGGAAAATAAGATGCAGCTGCTTCAAGTAAATAAAGCTTCAGTAATATCCAGCTGCACTGTTTCAGCTTCCGTTAGCTAAAGGAGAAACTCTCATGGATCCAACTTTCCCTTGGAGCCCTCCTGTACCATTGTCTGGTTTCAGAGCACTTTCCTGTAGTGCAAAGAATGTGGGGAGTGCTGTGACAATACAGATTCTCATTTTGAGTCTCCGAAGGACTTTTATCAGCCCTCACAATCCCTCTTCATTCTGAGCAATATGTCAGCAAAAATAGTTTTAAAAATTTACTTTGGTATTTGGTTAAACATCTTCAGCTTTTTCCAAAGGACAGTCTAGTAGTTTGAAGCTTAACTTTTTTATTTGATTTTTCCGATTTTTAATTTTAAAGCATGTTTTGCTACTTTCTGTGGGCACAGTAGCATATAGGACAGGGGTGGGCAAACTACAGGTCGTGAGACCTTTTAATCCGGCCCTTGAGCGCCCGCTGTCGAGCAGGGTCGGGGGCATGCCCTGCTCTGCACATGCCGTGGCTCCACATGGCTCCCGGAAGCAGTGGCATGTCCCCACTCTGGCACCTACACATAGGGGCAGCCAGTGGGTTCTGCACGCTTCTCCTGCCCCAAGTGCTGGCTTCACAGCTCCCATTGGCTGGGAACTATGGACAATGGAAGCTGCAGGGGCGGTGCCTGCGGATGGGACAGCACACAGAACCCCCTGGCTGCCCTTATGCATAGGAGGCGGAGGGGGGACATGCCGCTGTTTCCGGGAGCTGCTTGAAGTAAGTACTGCCGCAAGCCTGCACCACTGACCCTCTCTCACAGCCCAACCCTCTTCCCCAGCTCTGATCCCCCTTCCACCCTGTGAGCCTCTCGATCCCAGCCCAGAGCACCCTTCTGCACCCCAAATCCCTCATCCCCAGCCCCACCACCAGCTGGAGCCCTTTCCCCCCGCTCCCCAGCCCAGAGCCCCCTCCCGCACCCTGAGCCCCTCATTCTGGCCCCAGCCTGGAACTTGCACCCCCAGCCCAGAGCCTGTACCCCCTCCCACACCCCAGTGCTACAAACCCCTCTGCTCCAGCCCACAGACCCCTCCTACACCTCATACCCCTCATTCCTGGCCCCACCCCAAAGCCCACACCTCCAGCCGGAGCCCTCACGTCCTCCTGTATCCCAACCCCCTACCCCAGCCCGGAGCCCACTCCTGCACCCTGAACTTGTAATTTCCTGGCCCCACCTCAGAACCCACACCCCCATCCAGAGCCCTCACCCCCTGCCCCACCCCAACCCCCAATTTCGTGAGCATTCATGGCCCACCATACAATTTCCATACCCAGATGTGGCCCTCAGGACAAAAATTATGATCAACCCCAACACAGGACCACACTGAGCCACTTGAATACTATTTTACTATGCACACAATGCATCCTGGGGTCCTAAAACATTACCACTTTAATCCAATATGCCTTTTGCATAGCTTTAGGCCCTATTTGCAAACACGCTGTCAAGCAATGGGCTACGCTGTGTACTTTTGCCAACAATTTATCAACACTGATTGCCTCTTATCACCAGTGGAGAACAAATAAAACACAGACTATATGAAAACCCTTGGTCTGGGAACACTAGATACTGTTTTAAAAATTCTAATAAAAAATGTGTTTATGAAAATCAGTCTTCAGAACTTCACTACAGTAGTGAATTATTAATGACACATTATTATTATTATTATTATTACATAATAAACGGGGACGAACTGAACTGGGGTGGGGGTTGAATACAGCAAAATGCTTTCAAACTTTGAGTACGTTTGAAGCAATTATTAATATTAATATTGCTTAAGAAGGATCACTCCTGCTTCCATGATGGTGCTTTATCGACCCAGGTGGTCAAGAGAACTGAAATTCTTCATTAATTTCTCACTTACTGCACAATGGGACATAGGGAGATTTAAGGCCCTGATCCTGGAACTTCTTGTATGTGGGTGGACCGCTGTGTCCATGCCCCACTGAGCTCAATGGGACAGTGGAGCAGTCCACCCATGTGCGAGAAGTTGCAGGATCAAGGCCTAAGTTACCATGCTCTAGGCACTCCCTTATGATTGCTAGACCTGTTGAATATTTAAGTAGAACATTTTACTGTATGTTAATTAAGTTGTGGATTGTTGACCTTATTATCAAATAAACATATGCACATTACACCATCAGTTGGTGGCAATGGTAACAAGAAGCTTCACTGAAGTTTAAATTCTCTTTGCTTTTAACTTACATTGCCTTAAGTTACTGAATAGCAGCAAAACACTGTTAATGATGGACTATTTTAGGTGTATTTATAGTCAACAGTTACACTGTGACACTAAATTAAAAGTACGAATACAGAACATCATGACCATCTGCATTTGGTTTTATTCATCCTTTTGAGAACCACGTCTTCCATAGTTAGTGTGACCAGTTTTATGTCTTCCTAACCTACACTAATCATTTTATAGCATACATATTAGCCACCCTGTTTATATCCCATGAGAACTAAAAGACACATGCACCAGAAAGGAATAAACCTACACTTTAAGACAATGGCTAATTTTCTCTGAGGGTTTTTTTCATAATAAAATAATGTATTTAATGGAATTTCCTGTAAGGAAATTACAATTAATAAAGAACTAAACTACAAATCCATTAGATTTTAGTCACTGCAGCAACAAAACACAGTTTTCATGAATACTCAAAAAATCCAATAATGTAACCTCTGGTAAAGCTTGAAAAGCCCTGAAGGACATGGCATTTGGATCAATATTAGTTTATTTCAACTGCTGTGCAGTATGAAGAGACCAGGCTGAACATCTGATGGATTTTATTACCTGTTGGGGAGATAAGTCCTGGTGATAACAGGCCTGGGACTCCATGGGGCAGAAGACGTGCATTTTCTTGTATTGCAACTCCCAGAGAGCGCTTGGGGGGTCTTCCTGGCCGTGAGCTGTTGAAATACAAATAGGATACATTTAAATTTATTTTCTTTTTGAAATGTTTGCTTAATGCATGTTATATTGATTTGTATTATAGAAATATGAACCATCTCTCTCTCTCTCTCTTTTTCTGTGTGTATCTATAATATAACATTTTTGCCTAGGAGAAAAGGACCACTTGTGGCAGGTTAAACATAACAAGTGTTGTACTGTACTCAAATGATACATCAGTGAAACACTCTACATGTACACTTGCAAAAGCATGCACTCAAAGTCATATGGAGTAACTTTATATTAAAAGGTAAAGAGCCATGAGAATTTTAGAATTAAATCAGTAGGCTGAGAACAAGAAAATTCTCACTTCCAATCCTGACTCTACTACTGATTTTATGTGAGGCCTTCAGCTGGCCATTTAATCATTGTTTCTCAGTACTCTCAATACTCTGTACAATGGAGACAATAATGTGCTTCACAATGGTGCTGCTAAAATTAGTTGATTTAAGAAGATAACTACACCAGTAGTAGGGATTATTTTCCAGATTGCTGTCACCAAATTGGGGCCTGAGCATGTAAACCGTGATGGGACAACCTGAATCCTCTCTGGGGCCACTGGTACACTGTCACAGAGTGTGGGGGAGTCAGGGCCCTGCACCCCCAATTCCTGCGATTCAAAGTGAGTCTCAGTCAGCCAGTAAAATGGAAGATTTATTAGACGACAGGAACACAGTCCCAAACAGAGTTTGTAGGTACAACCAGGACCCAGGGCTGCCCGGGGGGGAAGGAGGGGCGGGCAAGTGGGGCAATTTGCCCCAGGCCCCGCAGGGCCCCCCCAAGAATATAGTATTCTATAGTATTGCAACTTTTTTTTATGGAAGGGGCCCCTGAAATTGCTTTGCCCCAGGCCCCCTGAATCCTCTGGGCGGCCCTGCCAGGATCCCTCAATCAAGTCCTCAGGGGGGTAGGGAGCTCATCCCTCAGCTTTGGGGTTTCCTCTGTTTTCCAGCCAGCTCCAAACTAAAACCCTTCCAGCAGTCTCCTCCAGCCACTGCCCCCAGTCTTTGTCCAGTTTCCCAGGCAAAAGGTGTCACCTGGCCCCAACCCCCCTCCTGGGCTCAGGTTACATGCTCAGGTATCCTCACCCTGATATCCCATCACCAATGCAGACTGTCTCAATACAACTGCCACGCAACATTCCCAGGTCAATACTCCCCACTCCCTGCTCCATCACATACACAAACACCCAACCAAAAATCTTCAAACTAAATAAAATAAAATAAATAATAACAAAAAAACCTCACAACACTGCAAGGATCTAGATAACCATTTAGACTACCAGTTAAATTACTATGGCCACTTAACAGCGGACATTACTATGAAATGTGGTTTAAAAGATATGGGGGAAGGAGGGGGGAGACAGGAAATTAGAAGGAATGAATACATGTTGCATTCAAGTCTTTTGGTTTCTTGCTTTTGGGTCCTGGTTTCCCTTCCTCACAGACTGATTGGTGTTTTTGACTGCTATGTAAGGGCTAAGCTAACAATGTTGGCCTAACCTACCAAATTCTCACATTTTTCATCCTAGCTGGAACAGTTTATAAATTCTGGTTACAAGTTTTAATACATAATGTAAAGAAGTAAAAGATCTGTGTATTTATCTATTCCATTCCTCCACTCCCCTAACACAGTTTTTGTGTCTGGACTATCATTCTGCAGCTGTCACCACAATAGAGATCTACAGAGCAAAAGCCATTGGAATCATTCTTTCCCAAGCCAAATGATAAAAACATAAGGTTCTACTGTTAGCAAAGATATTGCCGCTTTTCTTTGGCAAAAATACATTTTACTCAGCTGAATAATAGAGCTTTTGACAAAATAGTGTGAAACACTCTATAAAATAATCAAGGTGCAACAATAAATGAGGTTAAAATAGAAAGCATATCCAAAAGAGACTTTTGCTTCACAAAGAAATTTCAGTTAGAGTCCACTCTATCAACTTTGCAGTGGCAAAGTTCTCCATCAAGGTAAGACAAACTCTGTGTTTAAATGAAGACAACTTCCAGCACCACTACACAGAGGTACCATTACCCTGTTCATTTTTCACACAATGTGCTAGTGTTATTTTGTTTTATTGTACATCAAACTAGCACAAAATCATTTTTTCTGGTTTACTACTTCAGTCTATAAACCTTCCCACTCTTCTTTTTAGCTTTGTTTTAGGCAGTTTTGAATTTCACTTTATTCAGTGCCTTTTCCCTTTTGTGTTTGCCGTTTTTTAAGGAGTCCTATCATCATACTGGAATGGTTCTGAAATGAAATTTACTGTAATGTCCAGATAATCATAGAGTGTGTGTGTGTGTGTGTGTGTGTGTGTGTGTGTATGTGTGTGTATCTATCTATCTGTGTGTGTGTGTGTGTGTATCTGTCTATCTATGTATATATGAATGAGTATTGCACAAGAAATTTGGACCATTTTTCTATTATCTCTCTGCTCCAAAAATAATAGTATTAAGCAAATTTACTGAGTAATCTATATAATTTCACACTATATTCTGTCCTGCATTTCACTACTATTACAACATCATGTGATTGGGAAACCTCCTCACTATGCTAAATTCAGTTAAACTTTTTTCTGTTTCACTAGGAGTACTTCTTCCCATTTTTAACTGATCTTAAATATAATCTTCTCTCAACATATTCAGTACATGCAAAGTGTCAAAAGCATGTTTTTAAGGTATACTAAACCATATATTTCCATGTCTAATTTACCTATTGACTAGTCTGTTTAGAGAAATTCAGTATATTTCACATAAAAGTAGGATCTCAGGTAAAATTAGGCCTAGATTTTAGGCATTGTAAAACAAAAACAAACTATTGTTTGATTTATAAAAATATACATCAAAAGCTGCCTATCTAGCATTTTAAGTGATTTTGATATATATTACAAAAACAAATCAACTTAATTTAGCAGCTCTGCTCACTGACAGCCCACAACAAAGCTCAACCCTCAACAGAACATTTATAAAACTTCCCACCTCAGCTTCAGTTAGCAAGTGTTTTACATAAATAGGAATTTAAGAAAAAATCTTTTAAAATCTAAATATAAAGAGTTTTGGATGGGAGGAGGAGAATGGTTGAATTGTTGTACTGAGCCTGCATTTTTGGCAATGTGTAATTTTACTCACATGAATAGTCACGTTGATGGGACTACTCATAAGTCTAATTGTTTGCAAGGTCAGACCCTTAAACATTTTTCAGTACTGTTTCCTATACAGGTTTCAGAGGGGTAACCGTGTTAGTCTGTATTAGCAAAAACAACAAGGAGTCCTTGTGGCACCTTAGAGACTAACACGTTTATTTGGGCTTAAGCTTCCGTGAGCTAAAACCCACTTCATCAGATGCACGGAGTGAAAAATACAGTAGGCAGGTATAAATATACAGCACATGAAAAGATGGGAGTTGCCTTACCAAATGGGGAGTCAGTGCTAACGAGGCCAATTCAATCAGGGTGGATGTGGACCACTCCCAACAGTTGACAAGAAGGGGTGAATATCAACAGAGGGAAAATTACTTTTTGTAGTGACCCAGCCACTCCGTGTCTTTATTCAGGCCTAATTTGATGGTGTCAGGTTTGCAAATTAATTCCAGCTCTGCAATTTCTCACTGAAGTCTGTTTTAGAAGTTTTTTTGTTGAAGAAGGGCCACTCTTAAGTCTGTTATTGAGTGTCCAGGGAGACTGAACTGCTCTCCTACTGTTTTTTGAATGTTACAATTCTTGATGTCTGATTTGTGTCCATTTATTCTTTTGCATAGAGACTGTCCGGTTTGGCCAAAGTACATGAAGAGGAGAATTGCTGGCACATATCACATTGGTAGATGTGCAGATGAATGAGCCCCTGATGGTGTGGCTGATGTGGTAGGTCCTATGATGGTGTCCCTTGAATAGATATGCAGACAGAGTTGGCAATGGGGTTTGTTGCAGGGATTGGTTCCTGGGTTAGTGTTTCTGTTGTGTGGTGTGTAGTTGCTGATGAGTATTTGCTTCAGGTTGGGGGGACACCAAAAGCTTATGCCCACAGCAGATTTCAGGGAGGGCTTATTATGGTGAGTAGGAAGGGTGATAGGCTATGATGTTGCAACTCATTTTGTAAGTGTGGGGCACATGTCCAGTGCAGGCAGTCTATAGGGAAAGCATCCAGTGGCCTTAAAAATGAGGTGCTGGTTAAAGGAGAGGTTGGGGCTCCTATGATTGGTATGGCAGGGAACCAACCTCCCACCCCCTTTTTATAGCCCACCTTAACCCTCCAATGGGAGAGGTTTGGGGGGATAGTAAGGTCCCAGCCTTGGGTTGGCTGGGTGACCTGGACAGAAAATTAAAGGGGGCTGGTGGAAGCCCCAGGTAGTTATTTGAATGGGATAGCTCAGCTGACTCAATGACCTTTCGGGGTCCCTTCCAGTTCTATGAGATAGGTATATCTCCATATATTTTATATTATTATAACATGGATTTGCCTGCACTGTACACTTTTATCTGCCAGGTGATCCGAGACATCTAATAATAAAGTTGCGGCCTGATTAAATCCATATGAAGTGTTTCCTGTCCTTCTTTCGATACAGACAGACAGACAATCCTTTATCTTCTCAGCTGGTATCAGACTCATAGCACTAAAACGAAGATCCATTAAGGTAACAATGTTCTACAATGAAAAAGTCACTGGGCTAATTTACTTCTTTACTGTATATTAAAGAAATCAAACGGAACATGTAAAAATATCTCCTGTGCTGGAAACTCTGGACTCAGTTTCGTCTTTAAATCTGTGATACCACAGTGCCTTTTCTTCAATATTTTAGATGACAAAGGCTTAGTTCAGTACTGCACAGCTAAATACACTGAATGTAAATATTAGAGCTGATAGGAAAATGTTTGACTTTTCAGTCAAAAATTGAAATATTACAATTCCAAAATCCATGACTGTGCCTCATAGGAGACGCAATTCTGGTGTCTCATGCTCCCATTCTCCTCTCAGTGCTAGATCCCTGACCAGACTACATTTCTCATGAGGCATCAAATTCTCCCTACTTGGGAGGGGACTACAACTCCCAGGAGGCAGCATATCTGAATCAACATATTTTGGACATAAATTGAAAACTTCAGTTTTTGAGCATTAGCTAGTTTGATACTAAAATCAAAACGTTCCATGGAGAGCATATACTTTTAGTGAAAAATTTTGTTTAAATTGAAAACTTAATTTTCTATAAAAACACAGTTTAGATGGAATATTTTCAACTATCCCTATTTGATATACTTAATTTACTATTCCTCTATGTACTGCTGGCTAATTTCTTGTGATGCCCCAAGCCCCATTGGAGGCATTTCATTGTTACCAACTCTCACTCATTTTTCACAAGTCTGACACTGTTTGATGTTTTTTCTTGAAGCTCCAACTCCAGGAGACAAGTGATTATGTGGGAATCTCAGCTTTGTTGTTAAAAAAGTAAGTTTCTAGCCCTCATGTCTGAGGAGTAAAGTTTGAAAACCTGCCCCAAGTATACACTGAAGGCTCAGAAAGGAGAAGGCAAATAAAAAGAATCACAACTTTTTTTTTTTAAATACCATGACTTTAGGGGAGACCTTACTCATGATTTTTTTGACAATTTGGCATTAGAAAAACTGACATTTTTATAATGCTTTTCTTAATTCTCTCACCCCAGGCTCGTTTATACCCAAATTTTTGGTTTAAAAGGGGTCACTTTCACCTCCTCCTTTTTTTCTATCTCACTTAAGTAAAGGCATATGGGTTGGAGGTGCAAAAGAAAAATTCTGTACATACCTATTAGTCCGTGATGATAAAAGGAGCTGAAAAACATGATGAGGAACCTTGTGCTCACATCATAGCTTCCTACACATTCATAAGTCATACAATCAGCTGAAAAATATTTTTCTTCTAAATATATTACCTACTGGGGTTTTTTCCCTAAGGCTATATTTGCTGCCAGTCAATCTCTGAAAACAAAAGGTGATTCATTTGATTCTAAATTAGATGTTATTTCACTTAGGATGACTAATTGAGAAAGTTGTGTTGATTCTGTAGATAAATCTTAGAAGGATTTTTGTTGTAAAGTAAAAAAAAAAAAAAATCACACTCACAAGTCGTGAACATTAAATCAGTAACAAAAGTACTCAATAAAGAACTTTTTTTTTTGAAAACTTGAGCATCTCAATGATTTTTCAGGATCAGGTTCAATAACCCTATCATATTTCTTATCATTAACATAAAAAATGAACTAACCAATAAAGTTCCAGGAGAACTGCAATACCTTACGGATTTCAACTGTATTCATATTTCTAATCTTTTTTACAATCTCTGTAAGTTAACTTCAAATACTCCTGTTGCCGGTTCCATACTTTCCATTAGGAGGGTCATTGTTTCTTTAGGAATTATCACTGATTTGGAGAGTATCATAGTTTAAGTTTAAAAAACTACGGGTAACATTTTTTAAAGAAATTACTTAAGCTAACAAAAGGATTCAGTCAAAAAGGAATAGATTTCTTTTTGAGATCTCAGCTTCAAAGTTGCAGTTTCCAAACATCTGTTATATTTCTGCTAAACTAAGATTAGTTAAGAGGTTCTTGTTTTATTACTATAATTAGGCTAAGGATTTCTTGTCTTCCAACTGCCCAAAAAGAAGGCATCTGTAGAAGAAGAAAATGAGGAAGCAGTAGACTATTCAATCTTACACAAACACAACTCTCTGCCATATTTTTTATTTTTTGTATGTTTGGAAATGAACTTTGACAGAGTATATTAGAATTTTTTTTTTTTTTTTTGGTGGTTATAAAGTTATGTTACAAGGTATTGGGAATCAGTAATTAGTGTATTTTTTTTCCTTTTCTATGCCTGGTGAGAGCTAATTATTATTACCTTTTTCTTTTTTAACACACATATGTAATCCCTTGGTGCCCTGAGGAATATTTTTACAAGGCCACTTTTGTAGTTTTGATAAAAGTATTGATCAGCTACATCTTCTTTGATGTTCTTTTGTGCTTGTTATAGACAACTGCATAGTTTGTGATGTTTGCCACTTTATCAACATTTTGTAAACTATAATTCATCAGTGGAAATTTACAGCAAATCACACTTGAGTATGTCAACGATGTTCGCTTGTGCTTTTTAATGTCAGAGATTTACTAGAATCAGAAATAAATTTCCATATTAATCAAGACAAAGAAACGTGCTGATTTAACTAGGAAACTGTTATTTGGATGACAATTTAATCAGCTCAGGTTGAAAGGTCCATCACTGCAGCATCCTGTTACTGCTAAAATATTGATTGCGTTACTGATTTCAGTAATGCTTTATTTTACAGGGCACAAATAACCATGTAATTACTCTTTAATTGAATGGTAATTGGTTGCTGGCAATTATTTGTTAAATTTTGTAGTTTAATTACAAGTTTATTTGTGCTCTGTAAAATAAAAATATTCTATATTTTAGTCATTCTGAAGACTAGCTATATAGGTTGTCAAAACCACAAAGTTAGTTATGATGGTACAAGTCTGACAAAGCCATAATAATACTATCACTATTATTAAAAGAATCAGATGAATCTTTAAATGCTTCAGCTTTACAAAATTAACATCAGATGTAACATTTGTAAGATTAACGGAGGAATACTGTACCACAGAAGTATGATTTCCTCTGGGGTCTAGTCCACCATTTAGCATAATTTATCCTGATGTTTTGCCTATCATTCTCTGGGCTTCTTAAGAGAAACTGAAATAATATCCTATTCCCCTGAGAACAAAGAATAAACTAACTAGAAATATAATTCAACAGTACTTCATATTTCTGCAACTGAAGTGGATTACCACCTTTACATTATCTTAGCAGCCTATAAACTTTGTAGACTTGGCAGTTAGATAGATAACAAGAAAAAACATTATGTCTTGTAGTGTCAATGATATATAACCCATTCCATGATATTTTGAGTTATGATAGATGAGGTACCCAATACTTTGATCATTAAAATTTTGAAATTTAGTGTTATACTTTTCATTTGTGTCATTAACTATTTATGAATTGTCAGCAATTTAGTGAAAACTGTGCTGATTTTGTTTTTTCAAATGATACCCAGTTAATAAATTAATTATTGATTCCATGAGACTATAAGCCATTTGATATAAAAATATGCTACAGTTTTGATTTAGTAAACTCTCACATGTATCACAGATTTCTTCAATAGTAACATATTTTATTAGGCTTCAAGGAAAATTCTGAAGCAAGTATATGACAGGCTGTGTAAATTGCTCTGAATATAGTAGCAGTAACTCTGGTGTCAGTACTTACTAGTGAAAAACTATCACAATTGGTTTGCTGAAGTTGGAACAGTAACCACAGACTCATCTTTCATTTCCCTTATACATCACTGGCATTATTAATCTATTCCTTCAGTCCCGGAAGGTGTCATCATTCTTGTGTTAATTTATTTGTATAAGTTAAGAAAAATGTGAAAGGTAAGAATTTTTAAATATTATTTGGGAGTTTTACCAGTAAAAGCAACATTCTTGCTGTCTTGAATAAGAAATATTTATTTTTAGGACTATAAAGTTTTACTTGCATCATGGATAATAATAATCTCTCTGTTCTGGCATTTATTACAACATTTCAAAGATGTCAATAGTAGTTAAACTCTACTTGACCTTTCAATGTTTAAGAAGAGAAACAAATTCTGACCTCACTGCAACCTGATTCGGTCTCCTCTCAGAGTTGGCAAACTGATCACTTGTCTAACTATTGCTCTACATTGTATTACCAACCAGATCAAAGGCAACAACAACCAATTCAGCAGCAGGGAAAAAGTCATTCATACAAAAAAGGCAATTAACATTAATCATATATGAAGTTGTTTGAGAACTAGATGTATGATAACTAGAACCCGGTCACTATGACAACTTTCATAGAACAGGTGCTCATTTTAAATTAGGATTCTAAGCACCAAGATATACGACGCTAGTGGCAGCCTCATCCTGACTCTAGCAGACAAGAGCAAGTTCCTCAGAACAAAAGTTACCTTCCAAAGGGCAAATCCTCCCATTGATTTCAATGAAATTTTTGCTTGAGTGAGGGCTTCTGGATTTAGCCTTAACTGAAGCATATAACTCATAACTATTAATAGTGAAGAAAGAATATCTAAAACTGAAATCCACAAATTTTGATATCACAGAAATAGCACTTTAATTATTCCTTCTTTATTACAGTGAGGTTCATATTAAAACAAAAGTTCCTTAACATTATAAAATTGTTCAGAAAATGCAGGAATACAAAATACAGACACAGAGGTGGATTTCAAGCTGCAGGTCAGAACTTCATTAACTGTACCATTAAAGGTTGGAGCCTTGACCATTAATATATCACACACACACAAACACACACACACACACACACACACGCTACCAGGCATTTAATTAGGTCCTATGTTTCGTTAAATGGTGCAAGGTCATTCAACCTATGAACCAGGTTGGTGTTTTTTAATACACTGTACACCAGCTGTAGGTTGCAACAATAACAATGATTAGGGTGACCAGATGTCCCGATTTTATAGGGACAGTCCTGATTTTTGGGTCTTTGTCTTATATAGGCTCCTACTACCCCCAACCCCTGTCCCGATTTTTCACATTTGCTGTCTAGACATCCTAACAATGATTAAACTACTACCTTCCCCCACCATTTTTTAAAACATTGCTAACAAACTAACACCTTAACAAATGGAGCTTCCATATTGTTGTGACACAAAATTACCAATCAGACATCTCACCAATCTCAAACAGGCAGAAAAAAATTCTTCCTGATCCCAAACAGGGCACTCTGATCAGATTCACAAAAGAATCTGGAAATGCAGTCCTGACTACTTTACCTATAGGCATAGTTGCCAAGTTTTGTGAAGCTCCATGTGTGGCATTTTATGTAAAATATGTAATTATCTCATTTGCATATTTGCAACTAATTTGTATATGCCCGTAAAGGTATTGGCCTCTCTAGAAACTATTGCAGTGTCTTGGTGAGTTTGCAACATAGGACCTGGAACTGAGATTACGAAACTCATTTCAAACATCCATTAGATTACAGTTTTTAATCCCTGTTGAGTAAGGCTGGATTCATATTGACATACAGACAAAAAGCTCTGAAGATCATTAGTAATGTCCTAAGGCATCCAGTCACTTAATAAGTGCTCATGTTATACCTTTAAAAATGAAATTTGTTTTCTGGAAAGATACATCTATTGAACCAAGTCATCACCTTTTTTGCAGGGTCTTCTACTCACTGAACACACAAGCAACTTCTCCCATCCACACACTGCCCTCAGCCTTCTTCAACCAAAGGCTATGCTGTGCTCCACTCTTTTCTTAAAGGGACAACATCCATTAACCAAATACAAACACTACAAATATAACAATAAGCCAAATATTAATGCAACATCCAAATTTATCTCTAAATATGTTCTGCAACATAAATAATTTCAACTATTATTCCAGGGTCTTCACACTAACGTAAACGTACTTGCTCCACGTGAGTCATCAGTCATGTTTGAACCCATAGTGTTCAAAATTCACAGCCCAGAATTTTATCCTTCAGTAGTATGAGTAACTGTAGTGGGAGGCATACTGTTACCTTCTATGAGGAAGGTCCCATAGAGGGAGAAACAAGACACACTTTATTACTGGGTAACAGTTATTTATAAACTAACACTAGAACTTTGGGTTCAGTTACTGACTCTTGGAGCAGAGTATGTCCTAGTGGCTAGAGACAGCACAGATAAGTGTAACACTGTCCCTGCTGCTTGGTTCACCTGCAGGGTGAAACTGGCATCTCTGGATATAAAATTATGAGTTTCTACCAGTGGAGCTAAAGGACTATGCCTATTATTACGCAGGCAGTGGCAGACTCAAACCTCCATATGCGATCTATCCATTAGAGAAGGCAAATATCCATATGTCTTAGCAGAGTTTAGACAAGCACATAATTTGGCCCATCTCATCTGACAGGTAGTACGGCAAAGTAGAAGAGACTTCAGTCTGTTTTTTTTAGTGACTTGGATTCTACTCCCAGTTTGGCTGGGATGAATCTTTCAGTCATTTTATGTGTAAAACGGGTGAATGATAGTTGCCTCTACTAAGATTGCGGTGGGTGGGTGTGTAGAACCTTGGTTAATAAGTGTCATGACATACACAGAAATATTAAAAACTATCAGTAGAAGAGCTGGGGTTATAGCTCAATGAACCTCCCCCTAGACTAGGCTACAAAGTATTTACACAAGAGAGGTGAGGAAAATGTCTCCCCTCCCACACTTCCGAAATGTTACGTTACCAGTTGTGTAGAACTGAGTTACAGACCGGCAAGACACAACACTTGGCAGGTCTGTAGAGGACAGGAAGGTGGAGCAGAAACAGCAGCAAGATGTATGCTGTGGACACAAGATGACCTTAAATGACAAGCAGGAGAGTTGGGAGGGCCAATCAGCCCTCTTGTCCCCTCTCTCCTCCCAAATAGGCCAACAGACGACCTTAGGGCAGGAACAGAGCCTTCCACTTTCTCCCTCACCTCTACACAATCCCCATGTGCATACCCTACTCCTTCTGTCAGGACCCCGGAGGGTGGCCATCCACTCCAGTTCAATCAAAACACTCTGCCTGTTGAGATTGGGTGAGGGCATTGTAATTCATTGACTCTTTTTTACACACCACACCCCAGCCAATTATTTAGAGGATTTTTTTGTTAATGTTTCTAATTTCTATATTTTATTTTCTCTTAACAACTAAACCTGAATATATCTTTTCTCATTAATACCATTGGTAACATCTTGATAAAGATTCATTTAATGTTTTCTTTGTCAAAAAGAGAAAGCTGATGGAACACACAATTTAAGAGTCGACTACTCACCTGACAAAAAGTATAACGGTGAAACTATTTTATATTTCATTTACTTGACCTACTTACAATATTACAACCCCAAATATTAGAAAATCATGACTCAGGAACTCAAAATTATGAGACTGGTTTAAAACAAACAAACCAACCCATTTTCATTCTTTCTATTTGCCTTTTAGTTTTTGACCCTTTAAGTTTATATTTGAGTCATATTTTCAAGTCTTTCTCTGCAATCACAAGGGCTAGAACATTACTTTAGTTGGGGGATTTTTTTTAAGTGTAAACTTGAGATTTTCTCATAATTACTTGATTCCAGAAGCTGTGATTAAAAAGATCATGAGGGTTGGCAACACTGTTGTAGCTGCCTATTTCAATAAAATGTGATCAAGACCTTGTACTAACGCCTACAGAAAAGATTTTTGTGCGATAAAGTCTAGCTGTACAATATACTGAAGTCCTACATTCACGTGAGGACCAAGTATTGATGTCAATTCGATTAAGTACGGACTGTGAGCCCAATTCTGCTCCTACAGGAATAAATGGCAAAACTGTTTTGCATCAATGGAAGCAGGATTGGGCGTTTTAACACTTAGCATATACAGCAACCTTTAGATGTTAAGAAATTAAGTATCTTTGTCCTCCCCCTAGAGCCTCTGAACATCAGAATTTTTGCAGAAAAATAAATGTTGGTCTGACTCAAAAAGCCTTAGTCAATACAGCAATTTGGAAAAGTACTGTACATGATATAAAATAATGTAAACAGATCAAATTTTCAATAAAATGAATATTTTAACAGAATGTCACTGATAGAAGCCACCATTAAAAGATCCACATACTGCCAATGTTGATTTAAGTATGCCTTTCAGGTATTAAAACTGACATGTGCATGTATATTTAATGACATAAAGATAGATAGATATAGATCAGGGATCGGCAACCTTTGGCACGTAGCCCATCAGGAAAAGCCATTGGCGGACTGGGACAGTTTGTTTACCTGCAGCGTCCACAAGTTCGGCCGATTGCAGCTCTCACTTGCCACGGTTCGCCGTCCCAGGCCAATGGGGTCTGCAGGAAGCGGCGCGGGCCAAGGGACATGCTGGCCGCTGCTTCCTGGAGCCCCCATTGGCCTGGGATGGCGAACCGCGGCCACTGGGAGCTGCGATCGGCCGAACCTGCGGACGCTGCAGGTAAACAAACCATCCCAGCCTGCCAGCGGCTTTCCCTGATGGGCTGCATGCCAAAGGTTTGCCAATCCCTGATATAGACACACAAACTTTTTATAGAAACAAATTACACAAATCCAAGACTCATTTCTACATACCCTGTGAAAAAATCACAGTGTTTAGTATTAAAATAAGTTTATATAACCATCTTATAAATTTTAAAAAACTGCTGGTTAATCAAATAGGATAGTTCAGAGAGCCAAAAGAAAAAAGATCACAACTCTCTCTCAAATTATATCAGTTTATGGAGTAATGTGTGCACAATCATGTTGGTTTTATTCCTATTAAATTCTATAGGTCTTTTCCACAGAGCTACATTAGAAAGAAATGCCTAAACACTCAGTATTCAAAAAGTATTTTCCCTCTGATTATTACTAAAAACCATTCTAACTCTGAAAGCCAGACTCACATTGTTAGCAGGTGATAGGCTTTTCACGTTTGAAATTTTAAATTGATTATTTATGAGGACAGGCGTTTTAAAATATCTTCTAAACCACAATAGGAATGTACTATCTAGAGGCTGGAATTTTACATAACTATTTCTAATTTTCTAATTGCATCTGACTTAAGACCCAGCACAACTTGAGCTCAACCAACATAAAGCAAGTTCATTCATTTTCCTTCTTCCTGTCAGATGACACTTGGCATATTTCCCTTGCAATGCCAAATGCTTGGTCAAAACCTGTGCAAATCCCACACTTTATTTCAGTTTAAGATTGCATTTATTTTCAGGTTAGACTATTAAGAATTGGTTTAGGCTAAAATGAAACAAGCCATTTTTAAACAAAAATAAAAAGTATCCACACACGGGTTTGCAACAGTTTATCTACTGATTTTAAATTAATTTAAGAACTGATTCAAGTTAAACTAATGCAACTTTCCCACATAGACAAAGTTACTATGCTAATACTAAACAACACATTATTTTGTGGTTACTACATTACAGCCTACAGTATATGACAATAAAAGCTAACAAAAATTGTAATAAAACGAATATAGTGCCATACGCCTCATGAGATTGCATCATATATCTCATGAGATTTGCTGTCCTAAGAAGCTTAGGTAATTCGGGAACCTATAATAGAACTCTTGGATTGTGAATCAAATCTGAGCTCTGAACCATTTGAGGTTTTCCCATCATTAGACAATTTGCATTTACATTACCTTGTTATTTCCTAAAATACCTTTGTAACCAGCGTGCAATTAAAAAAGCTATGGCACTGGCCTCCCAAAAATATGCACTTTTGTGTCTTTTACTGTAGTTTTAAATTCTAAGGGACATTTACACCTGTGTGTGGGAGCTCTGCACTGACCTAAATAAACTTCAAAACAGACAATTTAGGACAGACCATAGAAGGCAAAAAGCAGCTGGTCCACAATTTGGTTCTGCAGTAGTACAAAACGGAACAGGGATCTCATATAAATGAGTCCTTGCCTGATTGCCTACCCCCATGGAATCACAGAGCTACTGGGAACTTCAATAGCCTTTCCTCCCTCCACAGACTGACTTCTGTGGAGGAGGACACAGGAGCATAGGAGACTCAGTCCCTAAAATGTTACCTGTGTATCTATGTGGATGATTGGAAAGGGCTGTGTTGGTCTTTGCTGCCTACCCCTTTGTGCAGTGTGTCTATTTTAGCTAGAGAGACCATCTTCCCTAACTGACAGCTCAATTGGAGAGCTGTCAAGGTGGAGGGTATCACTCAGCCCCCTCCCTATCTCTTCCTTGAACACTCCACTGGCATAAGAGGGGGGGGCAGAATCATGAACTCTTTCTCCATGGGAAATGGATGTGTGGAGCCCATGACCACCACATTTTGGGTTTGGCCTCATTATCTATACGTTTGATTTCTTTGTCTGGACTGCAAAAATGTATTAATAAAAGTTAAGATAACTGGACCAGAAATAAAAATATTCCCACCAAAATTTTCAACCAACCTATTAAATCACCATCAAACATTAGAAATGATCTTTTTCCATGATGAATGTCTCAATTTATTTTACACTCTTACCAACATCATTTATAAGCTATACATAATTGGGGGTTCAGTGCAAATTTGGAGAAACAATATTATAACAATTGAATCTGAATTGTTGTTTTTTTGCATTAATGGAAACCACAATAAAACTCAGTCCAATGAAGCATGTCAAAATATGTGATCGTTTAAACCCGTTATCTGTATATTAATAAAAAAAACACTCTTGACAAATATTTAGAGAATTGTGGATCAAATGACCCACATGAAGTGCTAATTTTAAATCAGTGGCATATCCTCGTATGGAGGTACAGTATTTTTAATAGTAGTTTAATATGGATGTTATGGAAATTGCTCTTCCATTAGCTGTTTTTAACCTCTGAATCACCAATTTCAGTGTTTGCACAATTTTTTATAGTCTCCTCTGTATTAGGAAAGAGAACTAAGTTTAAATTGAACAAGTGAAAGTGTATTGAACCCTGTGCACTGCTCTGTCCATGTGGCTGTGTTGATTCTAGCCTAACTCCCTGTTTTCCTGGTGTCTTCTCTATAATAGTCCCTCCAGAACACCGTTTCCCTGATTCCAATTTCACTAATCATGATACATCTTCCCTATTTTACAAACATTTTAATATATAAACATTAAAAGAACACATAATCAATGCACAGGCCCTCACCCTGTGTCCCTTTGGTTAGAGGTTGCTAGCACATAGTTGAGTGAGAGTCTTGTCTTTACCCCAGACTCAGCTGGTTACATGGTCTTTGAGATAATTTGGTCTCTTCAACAGGCAACAACACTGGGCATGACCTATCTGTCTCTCCCTGCTTCCTGTCTCAGAGTCTAGTAAATGCTCTCTTTCCTTGGAGCCTCCTCCCTCCCTGTGGGGTAGGCCTCAGGGCCGGCTCTGACTTTTTGGCCACCCCAAGCCAAAAAAATAAAAAACGGGGCGGCAAGAATGGCAAAGCAAAAAAAAAAAAAAAAAACCTTGCGGTGCGGCCGGAGCACGGGTGCAGGGGGACTGGCTGGGGGGGGGAGAGGGAGCGGGTGGGAGAGAGAGAGAAGGGGGCGGCCAGGGCTACAGCAGGAGTGCTACCACGTGGCCCCTCCCGCTGCGCCGCCTCCTGCCGCCTGCTGCAAGGGCTCCGCTCCAGTCGGCAGGGAGGGAAGGAAGAGGACTGCCCTGCAGCGCACTCTGGTTCTCCGCGCCACCGCCCCCTACAGGGCGGCCGGAGCAGGAAAAAAAAATGCAGCCGTGCCGCCCTAGGGTTGGGCAGAATGCCGCCTCGAACAATCTGCCGCCCCAAGCACCAGCTTGCTCAGCTGGTGCCTGGAGCCGGCCCTGGTTGGCCTCCAAACGGCTCTCTGTCTCTCCATTCTGTGATGATCTCTGTAGTCTTTCTGGGGGTTTTGTCTGCTGGCTCGTGTTTCCTGTTCCTCTGGATCATTTGTCATCTCTCATTTTCACCTCATATGACCTGGGTGCCACTGTACCTGTCATGACTTTTTTACTCCACTCCTTCTAATGTCTCTCTCCTGGCTAGATCTTCACAGTAGTGCCTGTCTGCGAGGCCGGCAGGTCCTTGGCTGATCTGCTGTACTCTAGTGCCTATTTTCTCTCATTGTTGGCCATCTCTGAGCAGTGTCTCCATCCTTCTGGCTGCCAGGTCTCCCCTCACTGGCAGCAGGATTTTGGTCTACTGTTCCATCAGCGTCTGCACTGGATTGTTTTGGCACACAGGATGGGGTATTCCTGTGTGCCAAAAATACTAACAAGAGGTCCAAACCAGAAAAAAAAGCCTTCTGTAACTGTCTCTTAGCTGTTTTCACAATTGATTCCACTATACCATTACTCTGTGGGTATGCTGAGGAGCAGGTGTGGTGGTCAAACTCCCATTTGCATGCAAATTTCCTGAATTTTTCGGAGGCATATTGGAATCTGTTGTCAGTGAATACAGTATCTGCAATGCCATATCTTGCAAAGTAGAGTCCCCCGTTTGCTAATCACTGACTTGCTTCTGGTATCAAGCATGGCATCAGCCTCCCCAAAATCTGAGTATTATTCCACTGTAATCAAGTCCTGCTTTTCTTTAATGTAAATAAGTCCACTCCTACCTTTTCCCATGGTAAGGTAGGCAGCTTAATTGGTAACAGAGTCTCTTTTTGCTGCAGTTATCACAGAACCAGCAGAATTACACCCTTCTATCAAGGAGCGGCGTTGTGTATTCATTCCTGGCCAGTAAACACACTCAAGCCCGTCAAAGATAGCTGTCAATGCCCAGGTATGAAGCCTGTATTTTTTCCCCATGAAAATCCTTACATAATGATGCAGGGACAGCTGCTCTCAGTCCTTGAAATATGATTCAATCCTACACACTCCGTTAAGCTTTAATTTTAAAATATAGCTCTGCTCATATCAGTACTTGGCTTTTGTCTTCTGGCAACTCTGCGTATTGCTGTCTTGACTGCCAGTAGTTTGATGTCGTTTTCTGTAGCCTCTTTGACTTACATCAGCTTCGTTGTTGAAACTGGGAGACAGTGTCGCATGTTAATAGATTCAATATCCTGATCCCCTTGCCCAACTCGCTGATGCTAGGTATATATGCCCTGTTCAGGGTGTCATCTAACTCCAGTAACTCCTGAACAATATCTGATCTCTACCTGGTAGTACTCTAGGCACATCAACATGCGCTGCAACCTCTTTGGAGCACTAAGAAGGTCCTTTGCCATTATTGTCTCTAGGGATTTGTCGTCTGATTGCATTCTTACTGGGTGGCCATATGTACACTGATGGAATTGCTCCACCCCAACTACCATACTCAGAAGATCTTTTTCTATTTGGGCGTACCCCTGTTCAGTCTCTGTCAGGTATCTGACTGCTGGCATAACAACTAACTGCTCCTGAAAAAGATCTACACCAATTCTTTCTCTGAAACATCTCATTGGAGTGTCATTGGCTCTCCTGGCTGGTAGTACTTCAAGACAGGGGCATCCGTTATAATTAGTTTCAGCATGGCAAATGCTTGCTGTTGGGGATCTACCCAATTCACTCAACATCCTGCCTTATGATCTAACAAATGGGTTCCACAACTGCAGCCAGGTCTGGACAGAACTTGAACAGAAAATTTATCATTCCTATGAATCGCTATATCCCTTTCACATCCATTGGCGGTGGCATGTCTCTGATTGCCTTGATCTTGCTGGGTTCTGCTTTCAGTCCCTCCGCTGTGAGTAGATTTCCAGTGTATGTCACCTCTGGGTTAAGTTCTATGTTCTTGTGCTTTCATGCTGCAAAAAAGCTTGAAATTTTCCGACATGGACTCCTTCACCTTCTATATCATTTCTCCCTTCACCAACAATGAGAATATCATCTACAATTATTTTCAATCCAGGCAGTACTTCCCAGGCCTTGGGTGAATCTTTTCTGGTACTGGGTTTATGCCCATTGGCATGCACACCATGTGTAGCAATCAAATTTGTCAGCATGCTCAACTCTTTATCCAGGGTTATGTGCCAGAACCTGTTATTCACATCACAGACTGTAAAGATTCTAGCTTTGGTAAGTTATGGCAAGCTGTGGGCAGTGGACAGTGGCATATTTTCAATGCCCTATTCAGTGGCTTGAGGTCTATGCGGATACATAATTTGCCGGGTGGCTTTTTTAGCATCATCATGCTGAACTGGCCTCTACAGGTGCTATGATATCCCTGCTCTGAAGACTTAAGATTTTGGCATACTGGATTATGCTGTGCCACTGGAATTTTCCTTCGTGTTAAGCACACCGGTTCCACCGTGGGGCTTACTTACAGTCTCAGCTTTCCTTAGGGGCCCCTGTCACCTTTGAAAACATCCCCACTATACTTTTAAACTTGTCTCCATTGTACATGGAAGTCCCCTTTGGCTTCTTCTGACAGTGCACTCTGGATACATCCACAATTTGCCCAAGAGGGGTCTGTGCCGCTTATCATCCATCACCACAAACTGACGTTGGGACCATCTGTTATTTTTCAGGGTAGTTACTATGAGCAGGGCCTTCGAGAGCGGGTTCGGGCCCCGGTGAAAAAATATTTTCGGGCCCCCCAGCAAGGGCAGACCGGCTAAACAGGGCCGACGGGGGGGTGGGGAGGGCCGGGCCCTGGGCCCCCTTCCTGCCCGCCGGGCCCCAGTAATTTGTACCGGCTTTCCCCCCCCCCCCTCGTCAGCCCTGACTATGAGGTTACATTTTCCTAAGCCTGCATTATGCTCTTTGTACATTATTAGATTGCACCTTCTCTTTGTAATTGGTGCGTTTGAAACCAATTCACCCTAAGGAATCACACTGCAGAAGGCTCCGCTCTCCAGTTGAAATAGCACTGGCTTATTTTCCTATTAATACTGTGGCATGCAGTATGGTTTTATCTGCATACCATGAGGTTGGTATTATCCCTTGTTGCTTTCCTGTTATGACAGCTTGAACTTGATGTGTTCTCAGACTCAATGAGAATCATGGTATCATCACCACTGTCCAGTGATGAGCTCCCAAAATCCTAAGAACCGGTTCCCTACCGGGTCCACTCGCTCCAGGTTTTCGGCGGAATTTCGGCAGCAGGTCCTTCACCCGGAGTGAGTGAAGGACCCGCCGCTGAAGTGCCGCCAAAGACCCGGTAGGGAACTGTGCGGTGAGTACAAGCCCCATGTGCCTGTCTCCCACCCACCCACCCCAACCCACATCCTGCCCCCGACTGCCCCCCTCAGAACCGGCAAGTTTCTCCTCCCCACCTCTGCCACCGGGGTATCAGCAGCAGCCCCGGGCTCCGGGGGCTATTTAAAGGGCCGGGGCGATAGAAGCAGTGGGAACCCTGGACTTTTTAAATAGCCCCCAGAGCCCCGCAGCCCTACCCCAGTGTTCCAGCAGGGGCTCTTGAGACTCCCCGCTGCTGGGAGCCCCGGCCCTTTAAATTGCCCCCTGGGGAAGATGGGCCACCCCTGTACAGCAAACCGGCTCCTGTCAGTATGCCGAACTGGGGCGTACCGGCTTCATCTCTGCCCAACCCCATCCACCACCACCCCGACAGACCCCCGGAACTCCCACCTTACCCAACCCCACCGTTCCCCGGCCCCTGACCACCCCTACCAGAACCTCCGCCCCCTCCAGCCCATGCCTTATCCAACCCCTCCTCCCAGCCCTGGCCCGGCCCCCTTACCATGCTGCTCAGGGCAGCATGTAAGGATGGCCAGGTCATGCCATGCAGCCCGCTGGAACTTGCAGCCCTCCTCCCTTACCTTGCCGCTCAAAGCGGCAAGAGCTGAGCTGTACAGAGCACCGGCGCCGGCAGCGGCTCTGCGGGTGCGGGGAGGCCGGGGGAGCCTCGGCCTCCCCAGCTGGGAGCTCAGGTGTGGGACAGGATGGTCCTGTGGGCCGGATGTGGCCCGCGGACCGGAGCTGTTTGTCCACCCGCCCACCCCTTTAACAGCCGATTCTACACCAGCTTCTAAATTTAACAACCAGTTCTTGCGAACCGGTGGGAACCGGCTCCAGCTCACCACTGCCACTGTCTGATGTGCCATCCCCTCCTTGAATAAATCTTTTTGAGACCTTCCTCTGCTCTTGCATACACTATTAACATGGATCAACTTGCCCCATTCCTTCCAATGCTGCCCTCCTTTGTTGTCTCGTTGTATGTGATTTTGGGGGTGTTGAGCGCCGCAGGGCTTTCATCCTTTTTCTTGAGGCTCCCCCTGCATTCCCCACCTCTAAGCATTTGTCTAATGTGAGATCGCCTTCCCAGCACAAATGTCCCTGCAGGTGGTGATCCCAAATGCTGCAGACTATCCAGTCCCAAATTAGGGTGTCTGTCAAGTCCCCAAAATTGCATGTAGCAGCCAATGCATGTAAGGCAGTAACACAGGGGTCTATCCCCTCCCCTATGGATTGGGCTCTAGCGAAAAACCGGTGTCGCTCCACAGTTATATTCTGCTTTGGGGAGCAATAGGTCCCCATGGCTCCTAGGACTGTTGTGAGGTTTGAGGCAGTGGCAAGCTTCAGAGTGGTGCAGACCTCTCTAACTTTTTCACCGTGATGAAATACTAGTTTTCCTTTCCTGCTGCTGTTGTATCCTGCAAGTACAAATACGTGTACAGCTCAAACTCCCCCTTCCACTCGGTCCATCCCTGGACTAGGTTTGTGTCCACAAAATCCACAGCTCTAGGGGCTTCACACCGCACTCCATGATTCACACAGCCAGTAGCTGCACTTCAGATAACTCATAGCTCTGATGGCCAACTTGTTTCATTTGCAAAGAGTAAAGCTGAATGCAGCTTAAGCTGAACAAGTTAAACTTTAATAAACCCTGGCCACTGCTCTCGCCATGTGGCTGTGTTGCTTCCAGACTAACTCCCTGTACTCCTGTTTTCCAGGTGTCTCCTCAATAACAGTCTCTCCAGAACATTGGCCCTCTGACTCCAGTTCCACTGATCATGATTCAGTAACTACCTCAAGTTAATTGGCAGTCAATTAACTCAAGGGAAAAAAGCCTTAACTATGTTGACTTTCACCTTCCTGAAATTTGTGATTCTCCAGCCATCACAGAGTCTGTCAGGGTAGACAAGACAAGAATTTATACTTAAAAAAGAAGTGGCGGGGGGTGGAACCCAAAACTTTCAGCTCCTCTTAACAGAACAAAGAAGGGCACAAGCACAATTTCTTTTCCTTTGCAGGTTACTTTCAAAATCAGGGCCAGCTCCAGGCACCAGCTTAACAAGCAGGTGCTTGGGGCGGCCAAGGGAGAGGGGCGGCACCTGCGGCAATTCGGGGGCGGCAGGTCCCTCACTCCCTCTAGGAGCGAAGGACCTGCCGCTGAACTGCCGCCGTCAATCGCGGCTTTTTTTTTTTGCTTGGGGCAACAGAAATGCTGGAGCCGGCCCTGTTCAAAACCATCCTTGTAAGTCACATTAGCTCACACAGCACAGTCAGAGGCATACCTCAGGCCTACAGTACATAGCTAAAGTCTGTGTTAATCAACCACCTATGATTTCCCTTTATACATATGCGATGTAAAGCTGATTTAACTTTTACCGAACAAAGAGCTCTGTGTAAGCTCAAAAGCTTCTCTCTCTCACCAACAGAAGTTGGTCCAATAAAAGATATTACCTCATTCATCTTGTCTCTCTAACTTTTACCATCATTTATTTAGAAGTACAAATTAAAAAATAAAATCTACAATTAAAATGGTATTAAAAGATTTTACTTTAACTTTATTTCTCCCTTCCCAAAACAGTCCGTTATTTGTGTATGATTTTTTGCAAATCATTCATTCACTGAATATTATTTATGCCAGAAGTGAACTTGACAAACATAAATCAAAACAGAAACTCTTAAGGGCAGTAGGCAATTCCTCTACAGGTTTTCTTCACATGCAGAAGAAAGTATCCTGTGCTGGAGACTGAATATTTGTGTTACAGGCTGACTGGCTCTTTAAGGCCAGGCTCAGCCTTGCCTGTGACCTAGAAGCTATCCCTCAGTCATGAGGATGGTCTAACAACTTAGACATAATTAGTGATCCCAGCTAGGTACCATGGAGCATGGGGTGAGAGAGAGGAATACTTAAACAGAGCTGTGAACTCAGTCAGGGAAAGCGATCCAGAAGAGAAGGACAAGGGGAGTTTCCTCTCTGGGAAGGGCATGGGAAGTCAGGTTAGAAGACACCTGCAGGGAGCAGGTCAGATGCTTGTGGGGTAGGCCCTGAGAAAGGCCTGTAAGGAGCAGGGAGATTCCTGATCAAATCTGCCAGAGGTCCTGTGGAGGGGAGGCAGTGGGGGAAACCTGCTGGGAAGAAGCAGTTTAGGAGAAACTCTGCTGGGCCCAGAAGTCAGAAGCAAGAAGTAAAGCAGTGGACCTCAGGAAGGGTGGAAAAATTATTAGTTTGAATATTTATTTGGACTTATAGTTGGACGTTTGTTGTCCTGAGGACTGAATGTTAAGTGACCTGGCTGCAGGGCCAGGCCATGAAAGACTCCTGCACAGACAGGCCACTATGGGGCCAAGGAAATGGGCACTAAGAGGTGCTAGGGATGAAGTCCCCTGCAACACAGCAGCCTGATGCAGGAGGCAGTAAGAGCAACCATATACAACTTCCTATATCTAACGATACTAAATGTCATTCCTTTGGTTCAAGGTTGGAACTATTCACAATTTCTAGGAATGAATGAATGAATCTAGCAAAGTCACCATCTCCATCAAGATTTAAGAACTAGTAGATCTCTTCCTCTCACACCTAGTTTTTATTTATAGATTGGAAGAGGAAAACAAACTTTCCTACATTTTCAACTCCCAGTTGGTTTCTTAACTTTGAATGAGCTAGTAATTGAACTGAACTATTTGAATAAACTGAAATGAAGAAAATATTCTCTCTGCACCTACAGTAGAGGCGATTGTGGTCAAAAGCTGATTCAGCACTTCAGCAAATTCTGGTTACAGGTACTTAGCCATTGACTTCCATCAGTTCAGTGGTCTGACTTTCTTTAAAACTTTGGCAGCAAACATACTGCTTAATATTATACTAACTTATTTTAAATTATTTTAATATAGTAAGTTTAGGTCTTAGCATGTTGTCATAATTTCAAATTTTAATTTTAAATAAATTCATTTGGTTTATTTTTAGAAATAAAGCTGTATTTAATTTAAATTTTAAAAAGACCATTACGTTTTTGTTGTGTTGTTTCCCATGGTGTTGATAGGTCAAGATATCCTTTTCATGACTGCATGATCCATTTATTTCAGGGGTATGTCTACACTGCCACTTTATCGGCAAAACTTTTGTCTTTCAGTAGTGTTGAACCCCCCACCCCCGAATGACAAAAGTTTTACCGACAAAAAGCTCCAGTATTAACAAGGAGTACTCTCCTGCCGACAAAGCCATTGCTGCTCATGGGAGGCGGAAGTTTTTTTTCACAAGAGAGCGCTCTCCTGCCGACAAACAGCAGCTACACTGCGCGGCTTTTAGCGGTATGTACCGCTAAAAGCTGCGTAGTGTAGCCATACCCTAGGAAGCACACTGTAAATGGTAATTTATTAATATTGGTTACCTTTATACAATATTTAACTCTGATCCAGTGTGAGAAAGAAAAAATATTAAGTGTTTGTTTGATTTGTATGGCAAAGGTCTTGATGGCCACAATCATAAAACTAGCCCATTAAAGACTACCACTTTTGCCACTGACTTCAAGGGAATGAGAAATAAACCCCAAATATCCCAATTTGTTACTCCTTTGTGAAAATGTAAAATTTATTTTTATTGTTTGAAAAATGACTACAAATTTCACTTAAAATGTGTATGAACAGATTTCCTGCAGATTAATGAAAGACGTAAGTTTCCACTTACGCCAGCCTGTTAAAATTTGCAAGCACAAATATTTACTTAGGACTCAGAGAGGGGGGAACAATGAAGAAAACTACCATAGAGTTCCTTCAAAGTTTAAAAATGGAAACACAGGGGCCATTATTTATAAATAGGAATTGGGAATGTGGGTCATTCCTGTGTATATTTTATGTTTCTATCGCATTATTTATCTACTCCATCTGCATTCTATTCTTATTCTATTCTTAAACCAGAAAATAATTTCTTTGTCACCTGCTCACATTGTATGCATTAATTTTCATTAGACTTTCTTGTGGCTATTGATTTCCTGCTTCCTTGGAGTGGCTTTGTTTCTTGCTCAGTAGGCTATCCTTTTAAAAAAAATTGTTAAACTAACAAAAAAATAAAACTAATTTAACTTTAGGATTTATCTTCATTCAATTTTATCTGTGTTAAATGAAAGTGACGTGCTTTCTTTATTAGGTACAAAACTAAAAGGAAATGTTTAATACCTTCCAGAATTAGGAGTGAAACTCCTAAAATTTTGCTTTTCCAATATAGCATACTTATTTTCTGTTTGGAAACGTGAAAAATAAAATGAAAAAAATTAAGGGCCAAATATTGCTGTCCCCTGAAACCAAAAGTCCTACTGAAATGAAGGGGTCCAATTCATCCCACAATGTGGCCCTTTCATATCAGCTTCATCACTTCAAGGGACTGCAATGTTGGCCCATCTGGCTCCTGGGCCTTAGCGTACAGACCACCCTGGTTGATGTACAGTTGGCATAACCAGCTCTGCACACAGCAGGCATCTGTGGTGTTCTTAGGGGACTGGCCAGGCTGCTGCTATGCTCTGACTAATCCTAGCTGCTGTAACAACCTCTTGAGGCCATAGGCAGCTGGCCCTCAGTCTGCTGTAACCTACACTGCAGACTAAAGTAGCTCCTAGGGGTATGTCTCCACTGCACCTAGAAGCGTGCCTCCCAGCCCAGGTAGACTGACTCGTACTAGCTCAGCTCCAGCTACTTCACTAAAAATAGCAGTGTGGCCGTTATGGTGCCATAGGCAGCTCAGGGTCCCTGCCCAAGGTCAGACCCACATGACCTCCCTGGGTCAGGCTGCAAAATATATAAATAATAAAGGAAGGATGATGAACAGGAAAATGGCTTAAATCCTACCCAAGTGTAGAATTTTTATAATGTCTATGCAGACTAATACGGAACTCCCACATGGCATTTGCCAGCTCCTAGAACTCTGGCCTGAGCCTCTAGGGGTCCCATCCTATGGACTACAACAATAATAGACCAAAGCCCTCTGACACCATTTCTCAGCAAGCTTGGAGTCAAGGAAGGAGGCTTCTGAATGGGGTGATATGGGCAAGCAGTTTGCAGGACCAGTGATGAGCCAGGGCTGCTCAGTCCCTCAGTGGCTGACAAAGAGACTAGTCTTAGTTTCAGTTTTGAGTTTGAGTTTGGGAGCTGAGAGAGAAGCCAAGCAGCTCAGGGACTCTCTGATTAACTCCCCATCCCCACAAAGGGATTCTCTGGACTGCTGTGGGATCTACTGCATGGATCAAGCCATTCCATCCCTGCTGAGACCAGCATCCAGAATGGCAGAGATCTGACCTGTTGCCAGCTACTGAGAGCAGCCAAGACCTCTGTAGGACTCCAGACTAGGAAACCAGGAGAGGACCCTGTCTTACCGAGGGCGAAGACTTTGTAAGGGGATCCCAAAGTTCACAGCACTGCAGCACTCGTCTCAGAACTCCTGCTCAGCTTATCGTTTGTGTGGGAAGGTGCCAGGGAGGGAGTTGGAAAGAGTTGAGTGTTCAGAGGTTGACTTATTGATGTTTAGCACTTATTTGTTAATCCTAACCCTTTCCTTCCCCACCTCCTATTTTCCTGCTCCCGCCAAAGTCCCCCTTTTCATTCTGTTACTTTGGGTCTGTCATTCCTTTGCTGGGTTGCGTTGATGTTCTTTATTGTCGTACTGGGTTTTATAATCCTTGCCAGCATTATTGTGCATCAGGCACAGCAAGGAGTCAGCTTGGGTGGAGGAATCAGAAAAAGAAGCCAGGATCCAATCTATGTGAGGAGCTGGAAGAAGCCACTCTGAGTGGCAAGCACCAACAAGGATGCTTGAGTCATACCTGGGGAGAGGGGCTACAAATAAAACTCCCGGGGGGGGATAGCTCAGTGGTTTGAGCATTGGCCTGCTAAGCCCAGGGTTGTAAGTTCCCTCCTTGAGGGGGCCACTTAGGGATCTGGGGCAAAATCAGTACTTGGTCCTGCTAGTGAAGGCACAGGGCTGGACTTGATGACCTTTCGGGGTCCCTTCCAGTTCTATGAGATAGGTATATCTCCATAAATGTAACAACAAAACAAAAAGACATTTTAGAGAAAATGGCAGTTCTGACATGGGCTAAAGGTTGTCTCTGCACCCCTCCCCACATACACTTACTAACTGAAGTCAAATGATCTACAGAAAAAAGGCAGCATTGCACTCTGTGTGTTAAGACGGGCAACTATTGTGAGATTTTTCTGCAAGGGTCATATTATAAGGTACATATCATTAGGGATCAAAAAGATCCTGCACATCATTCTCATCCCTATCCTGTTTTTCCCTGCCACAACCCTCTCCCTCTTCTTCTTGAGAGTAATCTGCCCTGTACTAACACCAACATCTCTCTTTAAAGAAAAATAACCCCCTGGTGCATTATTCACAGATAATTTCTCTCCAGAATTACTGACCTTATATCTCATTCTGTTATTGGACAGCAGCCTGTGACTCATCTTCTGCATGCAAAAAAAATTACCCTATATGAAAAAGGACATGTTCCTTAACGGAAAACACAGTGTCATACTGAGAACTGTGTTCCCAAAACACCCAGCAAGGATTCTACCAATAATGCCGTTAAAATAGATGGACAAAGATCGCGATTGCACCCTTTACAGCTAGGGCTGCACAAAATCCCTGGCCAGAGCTCTGGCACAGAGGTATTAAATAAGTCAATAAAAAATCCAGTTGCACCCTTCACATCTGAGACCGCATTATTTTGTGTGAGTGTGACAAGTGAAAATTAATTACAACTTTCCATTCTTAATTATAGCTATACTCATGCAATCAGGGAAGAGAAACAATATCATGTGACCAAGACAACCAATTACACAACATTAATAAAGAATTAATATCTAGTATGCTACAAAAAGAGTTCACAAACAATCCATAGACTCAAATCTGTTTGCATGAAATATTCTTCTATCAGTTATAAATAGCAAACCAATTAATTTAAAATAAGAATGTTTGTGAACAATTCATGAAGAAGAAAAAAAACAAAAGTTTGTGGAGGAAATGGTTTGCTATGGAACCCAAATCTACTTAATATTTTAATTTAACAGATTACTGGAATAGGACACTCACCTTTTCCATCTTTTTGAATTGTCCATTGGCTTACCCCACAACGTTCAAGCATACATTTAGACCATATAGCCATGGGTCTAATTCACCACTGGTGTTAATAACTATAATTGATTTATGCTAGTGGTATATTTGGCCCTGCACTTCATTCCAGGTTTATAGTTCATTTTGCCAACATTAACTAACTGAGCCTCATAAAAATTCTATGAATTAGGTGAGTATTTTTATATGCATTTATAGATTGGTAAACTGGGATGCAACAAAGTACCTTCTACTATTATCTTTAATAACCACAGGTGGCAAGTTTATAAAACTGTACAGAGGAAAAACTAATGTATAAATATATAGTCTAAATTTAAAAGGGAAACTGTTTATAAAAAGTTTGAAGGATATAGGAAACCAAAAAGAAAAATATGTTTTCCTTCAGTTTCCTGTTTAGATGTAAGGATAGATTTGCTTCAAATAGATTAGATGAGCCACACAGAAGTTCAGTTTATAAGGGTCAGATGGTAACAGTTTTTATTTAATGCACGACTTACATTAATTTCCAGGAAAATTAATCATTTTATGTAGTCATCAAAGCAAGGGTGAGGAAGTAAGGCTTTAGCTTTTTCCCAAACTCTAACCGACGGGCTATTATTTCCATGATCTGTCTTCCAGAAAGTGAGTAACTGTGTTTAAGTTAAGCTATTCATTTAGCCTTCAAATACAACATATTATGAGCTGCTTTTCAATGAACGTTGGCCCCTTAAGAGTGCAAACTCTCTGACAGCTTCCTTTAGAGACTTGTGGTTACATGAACATTTCACATAACCACTCTTCACAGCTGTACACGTTATAATTTACACATTAAATACAGCAGGTTTTCACCTTACGCCTGTTGCTAAGAATAATCTTTTTAAAATCTTTCATCCTTTTGTAAAATGATAATTATAAATGTGCAACTAAGCAGCAAAGGAAAGCCTTTAGAATAATCTTCTCTCCTTTAATAACTACAGCCTGATGATGAGAGGAATTAGTTGAATCAAAGAAAATGAAAAGTCAAATTTTTTGGTTGGGATAAAAAATAAAATTCAAAACATGATACATTAAATTGAAGGAGTCACAGGCCTGTCTAACCATCCGAAATACAACCAGTCTTTTGTGTTGGAAGGACAAGAAAGTTGTAAACATCATTGCTGATATGCATCAGTACAAAGTCATGGAGAGTGCACATACACAAGAGTTATTTGTTGCATTTTTCCATGAACTGAGTATATCCAGTGACTGCTGTTCCCCAAGGATAAATAATATGCTCATTTTTGTCTTTTGTTACGATTTAAATTTGTATGGTGTGATCCTGAAGTTCTTCCTCTCCAAATACAGGTGCTTCCCTTTTGCTAATTAAACCTGAGTATTGAGTAATTGTTGACATGCTGAAACCAATGTAATCACTCTGGACTAAGTGGCTGACAGAATTTTCAAATTATTTTATTTGGTAAATAACTACATACCTTTTGCAAAGCTCTAAAAAAAAACCCCAAAAAACAAAACAAAAAACCACCTAATTGAGAAGTCCCTGCTGTTTCCAAATGAACCAGGACTATTACACTTCAATAGTATATGTTAATTTTTCAAAATATTGCTGTATTTTGAGTGTTGCTTAAAAATCATACTTGAGTCTAATTATCTGGGAAAACTGTCAAATACATCACAATTAGTTCTCTCGTTCAACACTAGGCTCGCTGGCTAATCTTAATTCCACAGTAACTGTCATCTGGGAAATATGATCTTCAAATAATTTCAGTGAATAAGTGTGTCAATATTATCCAGTTCTATCATTTGGATTTATGTTTTTCTTTCCTAGAAATTAAAATTTTTGTTTTTCAAATGAAGTTCAGGAAACACAGCAACAAGTGATGGACAATATTCATGCTGGTCATGTTTGCTCAATGTGTTTATAAGAAAAGAGGAGAAAAATACTAGCAGCCCAGAATTTTTTTTTCTTTTTGTAAACTATCTGATTTAGTATTTTTTGAAGAAATACATAAATCTAAATACACAAATATCTAAATTGCTTTGAGTGTTAATTGTCTAATAGTTAATGTCTGCTTTCCCAAACCACAGATTAGATTATGTGTACTGTTCTCAGGTAGGTAATTGTATGAACACATATTAGCAATTAACATAGTGTAAATAATCAACATTAACACAATTAATAGAACACTGTTCTTTTCTGTAATTTCAAATTCTGTATCAGTGAGTATCTTTAATAATGAAGGCATCCAAAATCCCAATTCTGCAAAACTCCAAGGAAATCATTGGTGGTTGAAGGCACTCAGAACCTTTCAGGTTCATAACTAGACGAATGTGAAATAAATAAAGCAGGCTCTTTCTACTATAACCCTGTAACTGTCAGTTACTGTTTGTGCTACAATCCTCCCCTGCAGCTCTTCAGCAAGTAGGTAATACCAGTTTATACCTACTTATAGCCACCCAGTTTACTGGTGCACAACTTAAATAATTACTTATTCCTTTTTAATTTGTCCCTATTTCTTTAGTTGCAATAACGACAGAAGAAACAGGAAGGGAAATTGACACTGACAATTGTCGAAAGTACATTCCCCCCCTCATTTAACTTCTCTTTGAAAAAAAGAAAGAACGTAGGTGCATAAAGATCCACAGGCTGAAAATGCATGATCGAGGAAGGACGGATATACAAGTCTGGTCTTTGCTACAGAAAAATCCACATCTCTCAGTGACATAGTTATACTGACCTAGCCCTTCTCCCCCCACCCCACCCCCGGTACAGATAGTGCTATGTCGGTGGGAGAGCTTCTCCCACATAGCTACCACTTCTTGGGGAGGTGGATTAACAATGCCGACGGGAGAGCTCTCTCCCATAGGTGTAGTACGTCTTCATTAAAGCACTACAGCGGCACAGCTGCAACAGTGGTGCAGCATTTTAAGTGTAGACATGCCCATAGTTTATCGAGCACTTTACTTCTGATAGGAGAGATACTTCAGATGTTACTTCTACATTAATATACAAAAATAGGACAAGAAGATCTGAGAGCTTTCTGCAATTTCTAAACAGTAAGCAACCACATTCAGAATTTTATCAAGTTTCCAAATACTCTAAACCAACTGCTACAGAAAGACAAAAATGGCTTCAATGTAATTGTCCCATGTAGGCAGCAGTGATACATGGGATTAACCAACAGCCCTCGTGTTCTATGATGGCACAAGCAGATAACAAAATGTATAGGAATAGGAAGCATTCCCAAAACAGGAGCATGCAAATGGTGTGTAGGATATGAGAAACATAATTATCACATTTCCTTTTAAGTTATCGACACATATTTCCACTGTCAAACATCCAGAAACCGCTGAAGTCGTGGTCTTATGGCTTTGGCTAGCTGCTCAGTGAGTATGTTCTAATTTTTGTCTTAACATTTTACAGTTGCAAAGTGCTATGAAGTAGTTAAGGGGCTATTTAGGTTTCTTTTTTTAACCCTATTTTATTAAGATTTATAAACACTAACATGCATATTCACTCTGCAGTTAAATTTGGACCTTCTAAGATATTTTAAATACACAACTGAGGTATCAAGTGTAATTTGCTATCAGCAATATACAAGAACATTTTTATTACATTAGTTCAGAATTTATGAATGTGGAGGAAATTATCCATTTGAGAAAGATATCTAGGACACCATTTCTTATTCTCTTACAAGTTTTAATAAAGTTAACATTTAAGTTAAAAGAATATAATTCATTTCTATGTCTTTCATGATCCTTGTTTTGTAAAATGAAAGGTTACACGCTCCTAGACTAGTTAACATTAAAATATGATTTTATTTTAGACTCCAATATGTGATTTCTTTATTCTGACTGATGTACGTCCCAGACACTCAGAGTGGCTTCCACCTTCTAAGCTACTCAGTTTCTTCTTACCAAACAGATTATGGTGCAACACATCTTAAGAAACAAGTTACAGGACAAGTTAGTAAGTGTATTTTCTTCTTCGAGTGATTGTACATGTCCATTCCACTTCAGGTGACTCACAAGCAGTTCAAATTGAAGGCAGGATTTGAAGTACACCTGAACAAGGACTGAAGAACTCCTCGTCCAAACTTGGCATCATCTCTGGAATGCGGAAATATAGCATAATGAGTAGTAAAAGTATGTACCAATGACCAAATGGCAGCTCTACAAGTGTCTGTAATAGATTCTTGAGCCAAAAAAGCTGAAGAAGCTGCCTAAGATTCTCTAAGTTCTCTTAGCTGTCAGAAGCAGAGGAGATGGCATTTCCCACAAAGATTTTGCAGGCTCTAGTATAGTGTTATTGATTGGTAGAGCCACTCTAGAAAGCCCTGCCAAACCCAAAATGTATACCAGTCTGAGAGAACTTTCCTGGACCACCTGAATAGGAATATCAAGAGGGGTAGCAACTCTCGTTAAAAAGTCATGAGGTAAGACCTGAAGTCATCTCGGACAGATGGGGAATCCCAGGGAACTACAGTCTCATCAGGTGATGAGGAAGAATAATGCAAAAGAGGCTGAGGCTAATTTTCTTGCAGCACAGTATGTGGAGGTTCAGATCTTGAACGTCTTGCTCAGTAATCATGTCAGTACTAACAATAACCTCCTGGACCTCCTCACATGTGCTAGCATGTTGTCTGCTACGAGGTCTGAAAGACTGAGGAATTGGGGAGCACCTGGAAGTGGGAAGCAGGTCCCACAGGTTCCAGTAAGGACCTGGGTACAGCATAGGACCCCTGCCATGACTGTTGCAAAGCTCCCTGTCTCTAGACTCTCTCTGGATATCTATTGGATACAAGTACCAGAACTCCCTTGATGAAGGAAAAGGAGAATGTCACCTTCTATCCCAGAAGGAAGGGGCATAAGACTCTACCTCAGATACCAAGGAGGACCCTGAGTTGCCTGACCATGATGACGCTGTGCCAGGCAGAGCTGAGGTCAAAGGGCATCACTGTGCATATATCGGTACCAGGGACATCATAATGGGTTTATCTTTGGACTGCACAAGTTGAGAAAGTGCCAGAGGCTCTGAAGATCTAGCCTCCCCGTGAACCAAGGGCTGATCATGACTGTAAGGTAAATCTGTAGCCAGGGCCTGAGGATCACTCAGTGCTGGCTGGCTTGTCTCAAGGACCATTGGGGAGTCTGGCACCAAAAAGGAAAGTAGGTCTCAAGCTGCTGCATAGGCCTCTGGCATTATTGGTACCCAGAGATTTTCCTGGTGCTGTTGTTGTTGCATGCAAGTAGTTGGTACCATGTGGTGATAAATCTCAACAGCCCAGGCTCCGGTGTAGGAGTCGACAGCCCTGACAAAAGAGGTCAGTACCAGGGAGCGTCTTTTCACAGAGTACGCCCTTCCCTGCTCTCCCAAGCTGCTGGATGGTACTGGGGATCCTGGTCACCTAGGGAACTAAGTCTCAGCTCAGTTGATGAATCTGTCTGCTTGTGCTTCTTTCTTGTCACCAAAGAAGGGGATGGGTGCAGACATTCAGAAGCAATGTCCACACAGGCACTCGTCACTGATGCCAAAGCACTCGGTGAGCACGCCAAGTGGGAACATTCAGAAGGTAAATATAGGATGGTCTCCATGAGAATGTGGCACAGTCTCACCTCTGGTCCTTTTTGGTCTGTGTCTTTAAATCCCTAGAAATCTGGCAGTGTTCTCTAATGTGATCCTTCCTGAGGCACTTTACGCAGGTGGAATGAAGGTCACTCACCAGTATAGATTTTCTGCAGCCAGCACAAGGCTTAAATCTCAGAGACAAAAGCATACCCCAGTACCATGCGTCGACCACCCAAGAATAAGGACTGACATGCCAAAACAAACAAGAATAAATTACAAAGAAAACCTATACTAATCTAATGAATACCACTACCTATACACAGCAGGGAGATCATTTCTCTCTAAAAAGAGAGAGAGAACATACAGTAGCAAATTGATGTGCTTCAACTACCAATCACAGGAGGTAAGAAGGAACTGAGGGGGGAATCTGATGTGCCTCCCCCCTTTGTACCATTGTACAGTAGCATGAAGCAGCAGAGGGCACTTACACTTCCCCAACAGGCACTGCTAAGGGAAAAATCTCCGACTCTGGTGCACTGGGCACACACCAACCTGAAGTGGAACAGACATGTGCAATCACTCAAAGCAGAACTCTAGAAGACCAAAGAATTTTGGGGGCGTTGCTCTGATATATCAGATAAATGAGGAAAAAAGAAAGATGGAAGATGTTTTGATAATTGATAGAAGAAATTTCCTACAAATATAAAAGAAAATGCACTTAGACAATTACATTGACATAATATACAAAGTTACAATTAACATACAAAAGCAAGTGAATATGCTGATATGTCAACCATAGCTCACTTTGTTGTACCTAGACTTGTAAATGACTCCACACAATCTTGGATTTAAACAATATTTACGCCACAGTAAGTAAATCAATTTATTCATGTCTGAATATTGGTGACATCATAGCAGAATTATCAGAAGTCTTCACGATCCATTGCTAACTTCGAGAACTCAGCTGCTAACCTGCCAATAATCTTCCTTACAACATTCATCTCACTAGTCACCTTTATTACGATGATCGTAAACCATTCTTTCCATAATAATTCTCTCAAGGTTATTTCCATCTCTACATCCAATGTGACCAAAATACATAAGTTTTCAACTGTTGATTTCTGACATCAGGGCCTGCTTCTCTCCAATAATATTTCTAATATAGACATTCATCTTTTTTTTTTCCATCCAGGAGATATTCAAGAGGCTTTCCGAGTTCCACATTTCAAAAACTACAATTTTCTTCTTGTCAGCAGCATTAACTTCCCACAATCCATATCCATAAATCGATATGAAAAAAAAATAGGTGGCACCTTTGTACATTTTGAGATGACACCATTTTTTTGCATTTCCTTAAGATAGACAATAACTGAGCGAGCCATCCCTAGTCATTTTCTGATTTCTTTGGAGCAGCCTCTTGATTGGATATATATGATCCGGGATAATTAAATTAATCTACTGTCTCTACAGCTTATTCACTAATTGTGATACTCCTTGCATCTTTTTTTTTGTTAGTCATGGCAAAGTACAAGCATTTTGTTTTTGATGCATTCAGGAATAGTCCACATTCCTCTCTAACTGTTGTTACAGTCTCCAACATTTCTTGCATTGAAAAGATCATTGTGTCATGAGCATATGTGAGGTCGGTTAAGAGGTTAAGCCTTGTCTCATAATACATTTTGCATATATGGTACAGAGGCTGGGGGGAAAAAATACACACTTGTCTCACACCCTGCCCAGTGGAAAACCACTCATCGTTTCTGACTGCCATTTAAACTGTTGGTAGTGGTAGAGATTTGCAAAGAGTTCAATGAGATGCTTTGGAATTCCATGTCTGGCAGTATTCTCCAAAGATGGTTGTGTCATATGGAATCAAATACTTTTGAGTAGTCAACAAAGCACATGATCAATGGGTGATTGTACTCTCTGCATTTTTCGGTAATGTGAGGGATATTTGCGATTTGGTCACATGTGCCTCAGCCCTCTCTGAAATCAACTTTTTGTTCTCCTAGCCTTCATTTCATGTGATCCTGGATTATGCAGAGCAGAACTTTGTTCATGTTCAACACCAGGAAGATGGTACGATAGTTACTACACACTCTTATGTTTCCCTTCTTTGGTAAGAAAAATTCCCTTGGTCCAATCCTCTGGCCAATTTCTAGTCAATCATAAATAATTACAGATTTTCCACATAAAATTAGCATCACATTCACCAATCACTTTTAACAATTTTTAGGGCACATTAGATACCCCTGGTGCTTTCCCAGGCTTCATTTTCATAACAGAATTCACCACGTCCTCTCACAGAATTGATGGCTCCGGCTCCATACTCTCTTTTCCATCATCCTGTTTTATGAGTGGCTCTGGTAAGGCATCCATATTGGCATAGTAATCTCTACAACTGTCTTTAATATCATCACCCTCAGTGAAGACTCTGCCATCATGATTTTATTATGCTTAATCATGGGGAAAACCTTTTGGTAAGAAGTCTGACCACCGTGAACATACCTTTTGCATGATTACTACTCTTTTTATAATTTAGAGTTCTGATGGGAGAAAATACAGAGGGTGGTTTTCTGTTGCCTTCCCTCTAGTTTGTGGCTACTATTGGTTAAATCATTATTTAAATCTTCAGTGGCATTTCCTCCATCAAGGGACCCACTACCTTCCTTCTGTCTGAAGACATTGGCACTTCCTGAGTTTGCCAAGTTACTTAATTGCTGCTCAGCACATAGCATTGGCCAGTCGCAGCTGGCTGTCTACTGCCATTACGGTAGCAGTCTACAAAGCCTAATCTAATATGCCACAATGTCTAGCCAAAATTAGATGGGTCAATCTGAAAAAAGGACAGTTACCTGTTCCGTAACTGGTGTTCTTTGAGATGCGTTGCTCAGGTGTATTCCACATTAAGTGTGCATGCTCGCCCGTGCACCAGTGCCGGAAGTTTTTCCCTTAGCAGTACCCATAGTGGGGGAGCCCTGCTGCGACCCCTGGAGTGGCGCCTCTATATCGCACCATAAAGGGGTCTGCGTGCTC
The DNA here is from genome assembly GCF_027887155.1 of Malaclemys terrapin pileata. Lineage (NCBI taxonomy): Eukaryota > Metazoa > Chordata > Testudines > Emydidae > Malaclemys > Malaclemys terrapin. The sequence goes on along the minus strand of NC_071513.1, from coordinate 29,924,726 downwards.
CCCCCACCCTCAGTTCCTTCTTGCCAGACAACTCCGACAGAGGGGAAGGAGGGCGGGATGTGGAATACACCTGAGCAACACATCTTGAAGAACGCCAGTTATGGAACAGGTAACTGTCCTTTCTTCTTCGAATGATTGCTCATGTGTATTCCACAGTAGGTGACTCCAAGCTATACCTGATGGAGGCAGGTAGGAGTTTAAGGGTTACCCAGGCGGAGCACTGCCCTACCAAACCCGGCGTCATCCCGTGTTTGGGAGACGATCGCATAGTGCAATGAAAAGGTATGGACAGAGGACCATGTAGCAGCCCTGCAGACGTCCTGAATAGGGACATGAGCCACATAGGCAGCGGACGAGGCCTGAGCTCTCGTCGAATGAGCCTTCACTATAGGAGGCGGGGGAATCCCTGCCAGGTCGTAACAAGTGCATATGCACGAGGTGATCCAGCGCGAGATCCGCTGGGTGGAGACCGGTCACCCCCTCATGCGCTCGGCCGAAGCAATGAAAAGCTGAGGGGATTTACGGAATGGCTTGGTTCGGTCTAAGTAAAAAGCCAGCGCTCTATGCACATCTAGCATGTGCAGGCATTGTTCCTCATTGGAGGAATGGGGATTAGGACAGAGGACTGGGAGGAAAATGTGCTGATCCATGTGAAAAGCCGAGACTACCTTTGGCAGAAAAGCTGGGTGCAGGCACAGCTGGACCTTATCCCTATGAAAGACCATATACGGGGGTTCGGCGGTCAGGGCCCTAAGCTCCGAGACCTGGCAGGCTGAGGTGATAGCTACCAGGAACGCCACTTTACACGATAAGTGGGACCAAGAACACGTGGCCAAGAGCTCAAAGGGAGGCCCTGTGAGGCAGGAGAGCACTGGGTTCAGGTCCCAGAGCGGGACCGGGGGTCTAGCGTAAGGGAATGCCCGATCCAGCCCTTTCAGGAACAGGGAGGTCATGTGGTGTGAAAATACTGAGTGGCCTGCACAGGGGGGCTGGAAAGCCAAAATGGCTGCCAGGTGCACCCTGACCGAGGAAGGCGCCAGCCCTTGGGTCCTAAGGGACAGGAGGTACTTGAGGATGAGCTGGATAGATGCGGAGGAGGGGGAAGAACCCCTCTCCCTCGCCCACATGGAGAACCAATACCATTTGGCCAGGTAGGTTCGACGTGTGGACGGTTTCCTGCTCTCAAGCAGGACCTGTCTAACATCCTCAGAACACCTCCCCTCCTCCTAATTCAACAACGGAGCAGCCACGCTGTCAAATGGAGCACAGCTAGGTTGGGGTGGAGGAGATCTCCTCCTCCTGGGAGAGGAGGTCCAGACGGAGCGGCAACCTGCACGGGGGGCCACTAAAAGCTGCAGGAGGGTCCCATACCAATGTTGACGGGCTAATCCATCTGCCTTTACCTTCTGTAGGATCCTGCCTATCAGGGGGAAGGGTGGGAAGGTGTAGAACAGGCGGCCCGACCATGGGATTAGGAACGCGTCCGATATCGCCCCTTCGCCCTCTCCTGCCCTGGAGCAGAATCGTGGGCATACGTGATTCTGGACGGTGGCGAATAGATCTACCTGGGGAGTGCCCCACTCTAGGAAGAGCTGCCTGGCCACGTCCCTGTGCAGAGACCACTCGTGTTGTTGGGAGAAGAACCTACTTAGGCGATCCACGAGCGTATTGCGCCTGCCGGGCAGGTGAAAAGCCCTCAGAAGGATGTCGTGGGCTATACAGAACTCCCACAGGAGCTGGGCTTCCTGGCACAAGGCCACGGAATGCGTGATCCCTTGCCTGTTGACATAATACATCACGATTGTATTATCCGTGAGGACTCTGACCACCTTTCCCCCTAGGTGCTGGCTGAAGGCTACGCACGCCAGGCGCACCGCCCTGAGCTCCCTGACATTTATGTGCTGATGCAATTCCGAGGGCGACCATCTGCCCTGGGTTTTGAAGCTCCCCACATGGGCTCACCATCCCAGGTCCAAGGCGTCCGATACCAGATCTAGTGAGGGAGGGGGTTCCCGGAAGGGGATACCCTGAAGCATGTTGCTCGGGAGGGACCACCATTGCAGGTCGGCCACTACATTGGGTGGCAACGCGACCACCTTGTCCAGACTGTCCCTGGCCTGGGAATACTGGAAGGCCAGCCAGAGTTGAAGGGGCCTCATCCTGAGCCTGGCATGTCGCACCACGGAGGTGCATGCTGCCATATGGGCTAGGATTTGAAGGCACACCCGTGCCATCGTCACTGGAAAGGCCGTGACCGAGGTGATGAGACCTTTGAGCGTCTTGAACCTGTCCCGGGGGAGGGAGGCCGTGGCCACCAGGGAGTCTAACAGCGCCCCTATGAAGTGTATGTGCTGAACTGGGACTAACGTGGACTTTTCCTTGTTCATCACTAGGCCTAGACTCATGCAGGTATCTAGCAGGAATTCCATCTGTGCCTGACCCTGGGAACGAGACCTGCCCTTGAGCAGCCAGTCGTCCAGGTAGGGGAAGTTCTGCAGCCCTTTCCTCCTGAGGTGGGCTGCCACCACCACCATGCATTTGGTAAAAACCCTGGGGGCCGTGGACAGGACAAAGGGAAGGACCGTAAACTGGTAGTGGTCTGTCCCTACCAGGAAGTGGAGGAAGCGCCTGTGACCCTCGAAAATGTGGATATGGAAGTACGCATTCTGGAGATCCAGGGATGCGAACCAATCACCCAAGTCCAGGGACGGAACAATAGAGGTCAGGGACACCATACGGAATTTGCAGTGAACCAGAAACTGGTTGAGATTCCATAGGTCAAGGATGGGCCTGAGCCCACCTTTCGCCTTCGGGATCAGGAAATACCGGGAGTAAAACCCTTTGCCCTGGAATTCCCGAGGTACCCTCTCCACCGCACCTAGGGTGAGAAAGCGCATCACCTCCTGATTTAAAAGGAGGGTGTGTTCCGGTTCCCCAGGGATATCCCGGGACGGAGGACGATGTGGTGGGGTTGCATCGAACTGCAGTCTGTACCCCTCGGAGATGGTATTGAGGACCCACCAGTCCGACGTTATACGGGACCAATGCACTCTGAAGGCCGATAAACAGTTGCCAAAAACCAACTTTATTAACTGAGGGGTTTCCCTGGCAACAGGCCAGTTGACCCCCGCCAAGAGTCAAAAACGCCTCTTCCCTTGCCTCTTGCCCTTCGAGGGGCCGAACAGGACTGGTGCTGTGACCTGCGCCTCTGGTCCTCTTAGGTGGGGAATCGTATCTGCCCCTTACGGGGGGAGCCGAGGGCTGCGGCCTGGGTTTGTCCTTGGCTGGCGGGACATACAGGCCGAGAGTCTGCAGGGTGGTGCGGGAGTCTTTCATCCTGTGCAGAGGTGTATCCGTTTGGTCCGCAAATAATGCTTTGCCATCGAATGGCAGGTCTTGCATCAGGGACTGGGATTCCACGGACAGCCCCGACAGCAAAAGCCATGACATCCGTCGCATGGAGATAGCCGAGGCCATCGAACGTGCCGCTGTGTCAGCTGCATCCGAGGCCGCCTGGAGGGCTGCTTTCGCCGCTGCCGCACCCTCGTTAACTAGAGCCCTGAATTCCTTCCTGTCCTTTTCTTGGAGGGAGAGCTCAAATTTTGGCAGAGACCCCCACAAGTTAAAGTCATACCTGCTCAGGAGTGCTTGATGGTTTGCCACCCTGAGCTGGAAACTCGCAGAGGAATAAACCTTTTTTCCGAAAGTGTCCAGTCTCCTCGCATCCTTGTCCTTGGGCGTGGGTGCAGGCTGGCCATGCCTTTCACAGTGGTTGACCGACTCCACCACCAGTGAGTTTGGGGTAGGGTGAGTGTACAGATATTCATGCCCCTTTGTTGGCACAAAGTACTTCCTTTCTGCCTTCTTAGAAATGGGCAGCAGAGAGGCCGGGGTTTGCCATAGAGCGATTGAAATGTTGGCTACCCATTGGTGAAGCAGTAGGGCCACGTGGCCGGTGCCGAGGAGAACAAGACATTATACAAATTTTCCAACGGTTCCTCCATCTCCTCCACCTGGAGCTGGAGATTGGTGGCTACACACCCGAGAAGCTCCTGATGAGCTTTGAAATCCTCCTGAGAAGGAGGGAGCGCCACCACTATGGACTCGTCCGGTGCCGACGAGATGACCGGTACCGCCCTAGGGCATTGGGCGGTGCTGGTAGGTCGCACTCCGTGTCAGGGTCCGGGTGCAGTGCCGGTGGTTCGGCGCCCGAGGACTGTTCTCGGTGCCGAGGCGGGGACGCTGAGGGCGCTTGGGATGCCCCAGCCATGGAGTGGGGCCTCGGCGGTGCGGGTGCCTGGGGCCACGGTGCCCTCCTGCACTGCTGTCCTTGCCATGGTTCCCCTTGCCACTGCGCCAGCTGAGGCCCAACCAGGGTTACACATTATTGAGGGACGGTGCGGCCTGGGGAAGGACGGCTGGGAGCTGAGGCTGAAGTGATCAAGGATCGCACGGTGCCGTAGGAGCGGCTCGATCGGTCCCGTCTGTGTTGAGTCCGGTACTTGGATTTAGACCTCGACGACGATGAGACGTAAACGTCAGAGGTGCTATCTTTGGACTACCGTCGGCAACCGCGGCTACGACGCGTCGGTGCCGGTGACTGTTGGGATACACTCCGAACATGGCGTGTGCCGTGGTATGTCGTGACCTGCTATCAGTGCGGCTGGACGAGGAGTGTCGACGCTTTCTGTCCCAGCGTCTGCGGCCCCTGTGGGCCAAGGAGTCCAGCGACTCGCTCCCAGGTGACCCCAACAACGGAGTGGAGACCTGATGCGGGCTACGGGAAAGCCCCACAGATCGAGCAGGGACCTCAACCTCCGACCTGTCCGGTGAGGGCTGGTGGGCGCCCAGCGGCGGCTTTCCTCGGGACCGGGGCCCCAACTCGGGTGGCCCGCTCGGTACCGGCATGACGAGGATGTCGCGCGCTGCCTAAGCTGCCTCCAGCATCAACGGAATCCTCATCATCAGGGAGGCACACGCTGACGGGGCCGGACTACTCCGCTCCATGCGAGTCGGAGGTCTTGGTCCCGAGGGGGATCGTGGGCTGCCCAACTCAGGTCCGGCCTCACCCCTGTCCTTGTCTCGGCGCCACTGGGTCTTACCTTGCTTCTTGGCAGGGGAGCGGTGCCGACTGGTGGATGGGGCTTCACTCCGCACCGAGGACACGGTGCCCAGCGCTGGGTCGGGTCAGCAAGCCAGTGCCAGAGCCGACTCCATAAGCAGAGCCCGGAGTTGGCTCTCACGTTTGGGTTTAGTCCGGGGCTTGAAGGACTTACAGATTTTGCCCTGCTCTCTTATGTGAGCCTCGCCCAGACAGCGAAGACACTCGGAATGTGGATCGCTTCTGGGCATGGAATTGCGACAGGAGTCACATGACTTGAAGCCTGGCGCTCGGGGCATGCCCCGAGCCAGGCTTCTAACTGGAGAAACTAGTAATGGTCGAAGATCGTACTACTAAGGAAGATGCTGCACCAAAGCTGGAGCACAAGTTCCGACTACCATCACTGGCGGTAGGAAGGAACTGAGGGTGGGGGGAGCACGCAGCCCCCTTTATGGCGTGATATAGAGGTGCCACTCCAGGGGTCGCAGCGGGGCTCCCCCACTACGGGTACTGCTAAGGGAAAAATTTCCGGCACCGGTGCACGTGGCGAGCATGCACACCTACTGTGGAATACACATGAGCAATCACTCGAAGAAGAACTAACCATAACTTTCCATCCAGGTGTGTATTTTAGTCCCAGTAAAATAATAGAACATTTGCTAAAGGAAAAAAATGATAAAAACCTAGGCATGTGATTTGATTATTCATAAACAGAACAGAACTTTGTCAGACCAATGAGATTGCTCTTCTGACACAATTACATAATTAGTGGATAATGGGAAAACAGCAGTTGTAATATATTTGGATTTTGATTTTTGAAGACATATAATGTGATAGGAACATGTATTAGTTCAATCCTGATTTTTTAAATGCTCTAATTCAAAGAGCAAAAAAAAAAGTTTAAAAAAATTCACAAGGTTACTAAATTGGGAAGAGTTGCTAAGACCAGAAGGGAGGGGGAGAAATAATATAAAAAAACTGTAGTGAGAATAGAACATGACAGCAAATAACCAAAATGAGAAAAACAAGTTAATACAGTGGGCGATATAATGTAAAACTATTCAATGGGAAGGCGAGATGTGGAAAGCAAATATAGTAAAAGAGACTTAGGTGTGATAGCGAACAGCAAATCAGACAAATGTGATAGGATAACAAAAATGGTCAATGTAGTGTTGAGCTGCACTGAGAAGTGTCATGTCAGAAGAGAAAGAAATTGTATCTATCTATCCTGCTCTTGTGTGGCTATACCTGTGTGTATAGGTTCTGGGCTCCTCATTACCAAAATGACATTACCACGTTGGAGGGAGTTTAGAGCAAAGCAACAAATATGATTAAGTGATGGGAAGGACTGATTTACACAGAGAGATTAAGAGTTGCCTAGGCTGGGGGGGGGAGGGAAAGGAGGGTGTGGTAGCACAACAAATTAGAGGATTGGGGAAAAAGAAATCTGATGAGGTTCAACAAGGACAAGTGCAGAGTCCTGCACTTGGGACGGAAGAATCCCATGCACTGCTACAGACTAGGGACCGAATAGCTAGGCAGCAGTTCTGCAGAAAAGGACCTAGGGGTTACAGGGACAAGAAGCTGGATACGAGTCAACAGTGTGCCCTTCTTGCCAAGATGGCTAACGGCATTTTGGGCTGTATAAATAGGGGCATTGCCAGCAGATCGAGGAATGTGATCATTCTCCTCTCACATTGGTGAGGCCTCATCTGGAGTACTGTGTCCAGTTTTGGGACCCACACTACAAGAAGGATGTAGAAAAATTGGAAAGAGTCCAGTGGAGGGCAACAAAAATTATTAGGGGGCTGGAGCACATGACTTATGAGGAGAGATTGAGGGAACTGGGATTGTATAGTCTGCAGAAGAGAAGAATGAAGGGGGATTTGATAGCTGCTTTCAACTACCTGAAAGGGGGTTCCAAAGAGGATAGATCTAGACTGTTCTCAGTAGTACCAGATGACAGAAGTAGTAGTAATGGTCTCAAGTTGCAGTGGGAGAGGTTTAGGTTGGATATTAGGAAAAACTTTTTCACTAGGAGGGTAGTGAAGCACTGGAATGGGTTAGCTAGGAAGGTGGTGGAATCTCCTTCCTTAGAGGTTTTTAAGGTCAGGCTTGACAAAGCTCTGGCTGGGATGATTTAGTTGGGGATTGGTCCTGCTTTGAGCATGGAGTTGGACTAGATGACCTCCTGAGGTCCCTTCCAACCCTGATATTCTATGATTCTATGAAATATTTGAAGAATGTAAACACCAAGATAGAAGAGAAATTACTTAGCATACCATATTGAAGTAATGACTGGAGAAATGGGATTAAATTAAGGAAGTGACAATTTACAATGAACATCAGGAAGAACTTCTGGATAATGAAATGTATTAGCCTGCTCTCCAAAGGGATGTAGTGAAGCCCCACAACTCAGCACAACCAAATCAAACCAGATGAAACATTAGTAAATATATAGTAGGGAACTATTTCACTTAAAGAGAAATAGACTAGATGACCTTATACAGCAGGTCTTTCCCAACACTATATTCTATTTCATAAATAGGGTAAAACTCCTAAGGTCCATTGGAAGTCAAGTTTGGGTCTCTGAGGTTCTGCAACCAAAATGATATCTGTCAGCAGACATGGAATGAGGTGATGCAGAAGGTTCTATAATTAAAATTTTTAAAACTATTAAGCACTGGTAACAGGGTGCACATATCCATTAAAATATTTCTGAAAACCTGTGGAGCAAGATCCTCAACTCTTTATCTCATAAGAAGGTAGGGTATGTTAAACTGGTCTTAATAAATTAAAAGGGTATTTTATTTGAGTGCACAAGCAAGAGTTTGCATAATCTCAGACTTTTCATCCTTAACATGTTTGTTTCTTTTTTGGTTATATACGAGCACATTTAAAATGATTCAATAGTACAGTAATTTATTACTCAGTAATCTACAACAGCAAACGTTTACTAAATTTCAATAGCTAGAAATACCATGCTTTTCAGAATTTTGCATGTTTTAATAATGATAAACTTTAAAATATATAACTAAATTATCTGGGACATTAAAAATACCACATCATGTTACAGGAATTTCAAATACCATATTAAAATTTTGCATTCTTATCTACCTGCAGATTACAGGTTTGATGATAGAATTAATGATTCCACTTCTATCCTTGTTACATAACTGAAATTCTAGCAGCCAGAGAAGTTATTTTATTTTAAGAGGCCCTTCCTTGATTACCTGTGTTGTTCCTGACCTCTGAAACTGACCTTTTCTTTTAAGCAGACTTCAAAAAATTCTCTATTTGTATTTGAGTCTCTCTTCTGGGGGTAAAGGAGGCTGATGACTATTTGGAGTCTCCTGTTTCTGGAACACGTGTCTTTTTGGCAGGATCATATTTCAGTACTTAAGACCTCTGAAGGAGGTTGAAATACTGGATGATACTCTTAGGGATGACACTCTCACCCGCAAGCACTGCCCCCCCTCAGCTCCCATTGGCTGCGGTTCCCGGCCAATGGGAATGCAGAGCCGGTGCTTGGGGCAGAGGCAGCATGCAGAGCCCCGTGGGCTTCCCCCCCGGCGCCTAGAAGCCAGACCTGCTGGCTGCTTCTGGGGCGCAGTGAGGTGACCAGGACAGGTAGGGACTAGCCTGCCTTAGTCCTGTAGCACTGCCGACTGGACTTTTAACAGCCCTGGTCAGCAGTGCTGACCAGAGCCATCAGAGTCCCTTTTTGACCGGATGTTCTAGTCGAAAACAGGACACCTGGCCTCGATACTCTGGCCCCATCAGTTTCATTTCTCGAGGCTGCAAGTGGTTTCTACCTATTACATTGCCTACCTTGTCCCAAAATGTGACAAGGCTAGCAGCAATGGATTGCCAAGTAACAGATTATAGATTAGCAATCCCTAAAGCATCAAAAGAAACATTTGCAGATTGCTCCAATGTGGTTTATCTCTTTCAGGACAATGCCCTGAGAAACTGCTCCAGTTTTTTGTATTTTTTTTTTTTTGGTCATATCAGTGAAATCTATTAAATACACAAAGGAGAGGTTGTTAATCTATTTGTTTCTAAAATGAGAAAGTACTGTAGCGGTATTTTACCATGTATATATAAAATTACATACACGCATATATAAAATTAGGAGACTGAAGCTGTTTAAATTCTCACATCTAATCATATTCTGGATTGCTACCCCTACCACACATGCATCCAAGGGCAGTACTCTCCATATGTAAATCTCCCATTTCAAGGGTCTGTGATTCGTGTTAGTATGGGCAGAGACTGTGTGGTCTAGGAGGAGGGCCAAAAAGGACAGACATCTTTCTCCCTTCTAGTATATGGATGTTCCCCAGAAAACACCACATCTTTGGGCTGTATCATATTCTCCGTGCATGACCCTCACATCCGGAGGCCTATGGGGAGTTATGATGAAGGACTCCTCATGGGTAAGGCTCCAAGAGATACAGAGGTGAGGCTAGTGAGGTCAGAAGTGACGCAGAGGCATGCAACCCATAGATTTGTGTATTGTGTAGGCCCTATGGACTACTCTGGGGGTAGGAGGTGATGTGGTTGGGGCAGATACCGCCTCCCCATTTAAACCCTGTGGACTGGAGGGAACTCTGGAAAACAACCTTTGTAGAGATTTTATGACCAAGAGCCCCCTTGCCATAGATTTTAATGCAGGAGGACATGATCAAAGATCCCATGGTTTGTATGCTTCAGAATCAGAAAATGTGCAGTGTACAAGATTTGCAAAGTAACAACAGAGTTATAGGTCTATATTCTGCAATGATACCGAAAAGGGTTTTTTGAGGGGAGGGGAGAAGAATATTTTTAGAATTCTTCTCCATTGATGCACACTATAGCTTCATGGCTAGCTTTTCCTTAAGTAAACATTAATGACAGAATGAAGTCCCTTGCTATCTGAAATGGTTATTTACCAGTAATGCTCTAATATATTTGTTTTAAGGCCTCATGCTATCCAGTCTAAACTTAATATTTAAGCAACTATAAAGTACATAATGTTATACATTTTAAAGTCCATTACAATCAGTCTATTTCTAAATGGCATAAGAATTCACTGTCTGGGATGGAATTCTGCTTAGTTTGCCTTGTTGTAGCCTAAAAGTGAAATGTGTGAGAACATATTTTCAACAGATCAGTGAGTCTACTTTTTCTCAAAAATTTGGATAATTTTGAGCTTAATAGACAAATTCTTATCATATTACTTTTACTATGACGAGGCCTGGGGTAGATAGTGAAGAAAAAAACTGTGAAGCCTTGTGGAGATTCCTTAGCTGTTAGCTGCTTCCCATGTGTTATCCCACAAAAGGAATAATCAAGGCTATATTATTTTTATTTTATATTGTTTTCTTTGGTCAAAATTTGCCAGTATCAAATCACATAACAATTATATATTTTATACAGGTCTGGGAATAGCTTATAAATGATTAAAAGTTTCAGAAAAGTTATCCGTTCACTTGTGGGCCAAATCCTGCTCTCCCTATTAGTTCTTACTCAGGTACAACTTTCTTTTACCTGAGTAAGAACTTAGAGGATGATCCAGTACCAGGTTGTCACCCTTGTAGGAATGGGGTGTACAGCATCACAAGTTCTTTTGACAGGGTCACGCACTGTAAAGTGAAGCATTATCCCCATGTACGTTTCTTAAAAGATTTAAACTTTGCACCACCATAAATTATTCAAATAGATCTAATTACAATACACACTTATTTCCTTGTAAATTGACATTGAGTTTGAATTAATTAAAACATTTTAGAGCTCAGTCCCTGTAAATTGCAGGGAGAGACAAGCACTCTTACCTATATATATTTTATTGGAACTTTGCTAACATACTCTACTAAAAATGAAAAGAACAAATCTGAAAGCAGCAGGGAATTGTTAAACAAGCTATACTGATGAAACATAGCAAACTGGGATCAGTTGCAATCGTACACTCAAATACTGTGAAATCAATGACTGATATACAAATACAATTCCTGCAAATTTTACAATGTAGTTTTTAAATCAAACACACTTTTCAGAAAAAGTATCTTTTTTTGTATTATACAAATGTCTAAAATCTTTGATCAGGATTGTGTTGGGTGCTGTACAAACAGACATGTTGTCAATTTTAAAGAATACTTTCACCTTTCTCTTTTTGTATAGATTTTTATTTTAACCAAAGCCTTTTAATATTTATTATAAACATTTCCATTTTTTCTTTTATATGTTTAACCCTAAAAACTTTATTTTTACAATTATTTCTATTTCTTAGTATTTTTTAATCTTGCCATAAAAAATAAAATAGTTCCTGCCCTTTTTTCCTAATTTTAAAAAAAATACAAGTTCAGAATTGGATCTAATTCAGTGCCACATTTAGGCATAACATGCACATAACATGTAATTAAACAATTCTAAACTACATAGAACTTTTCTATTTTATAAGATATTGGTATTTTACATTTAAATGCTTGAAATGTTTTTGATTTTACATAGCATTGGAAGAGCAGAGCTAATTGTAGAATCATAACATCCAGGAAAAGTTAATAAATTGCATAAATAAATGATACAGTAAAAAATGTCCTCTATGTCAACGTCACTTGGCAGTGTATGAATTTGAAAGGTATTTATAAGGACAATGCTCTGCCCTCAGATTCCCCCACAACTCCTGCTGACTCACTCCCATGCAAGGGAAACATTTTGCTATGTGCAAGGTCCTGAAGGCTGTGTAGAGAGGCTAGAGAATGGGCTGACGCAGCTCACAGAATGGCCTGCCTACTGTAGAAAGTCAAAGATTTACAAAACCGCTTAGCATCTCGGAGTTGCACTGCTAAATGGGACTGGAGAATTCAATTCTCTTTCTCCAGCATGCTGCAACCCCTCAATCCAGGACCAGTTTTGGCTCCATGCTAGGGAACAAAGCACAAGATTTTCCCTTCTCAAACAAAGTATCGGAGACAGGTGGGTTTGTCAGAGAAAATGACCCGGTTGTTGGAGGTAATAACAGATCCCTAACTCTCTCTTTCAATTTCAATCACCATTAGCTGCTATTGGTTGGGGGGAGGGAGGGGAGGGAATTGACTTAGTGCATCTCATCTCATCCCACTTACTTATGGTTAAGCAGTATTTCAGAACCTTTAAATATTTGTCCCTATATGGTTGACTGTTAATGAGACATGACAACTAGGTGGCTTTCAGTCTTTTTTACAGGGAGAATACTCATAGAGGACACCCTTTGAAGAAAAAGCAGCATCCACCACAGGATAGCCTGAGGGCACGTCTTCACTACCCGCCGAATCGGCGGGTAGCAATCGATCTATTGGGGATCGACTTATCGCGTCTAGTGAAGACGCGATAAAATCGATCCCAGATGGCTCTGCCGTCGACTCCGGAAATCCACCGCGGCAAGAGGCGGAAGCGGAGTTGACGGCGGCGCGGCAGCGGTCGACTCGCCGCCGTCCTCACAGCCAGGTAGGCTGTGACTACGCAACTTCAACTACGCTATTCACGTAGCTGAAGATGCGTATCTTAGGTCGACCCCCACCACCACGTAGTGTAGACCTAGCCTCAGTGAGCCAGAAAGCAGAGAAGTAAATTTTGGCCCCCTGCCCACAAGGTGATCTGAACATGTGCAGGGATCCTCTCATGCAGCTCTTTGCAGCATCAGAGTCTATGACTGAACAGAGCCTTAAAGAACCACCAAAGTGGTTCTAATTTTATTCTACATAATTATCTTAGTGTATAGTATCATAAAGTTAAAATTATTTATAAGGGGGGAAGGAGGGAAGAAAGCTGAGACAAGAAAAGAAAAAAAAGGCAAAACTATTCCTGGAGAGTAATGAATAATGTTTAAAAACAAAATGGAATAGAATAAACAAGAGTTCACAAATGGAGTGATCTGGCCAACATGTGTTATTAAAACCTTCTCTTTCTTGATAAAAGAAATGTCCTGTGTTTTCTCCCTCTTTTGCTTTACTCAGTCATTCCAAACCCATTTCAAAAAGCTTTTAGTTAATTTGTCTCAATAATAAAAGAGCAGCATGTCAAAATATATGGAGATTATTTGCACTAAGGATAAATCATGACTGGTGAATACAAATCCTTAAATTTCTCTGACTGAAGGATGTTTTAGTTGTGATATTGATGTTTTTTTCTTTTTTTGTGAAAGAAGCTCAAAAAATGAAATTGAAACTGCAATAAGTTTAATTACAAAAAAATCTTATTGCTCTACTGATACTCGTTCTGAACTAATGAGAAATTCAACTGTGTGTCTTTTTACAACACTTTGGGCAATTAAATTCAGCTCATACAATACTTCCACTTTTGTAGGTCAGAAACTAGAGCTTGATGCCAGATGCAGCATTGCCAACCCCAAAAGTTCAAATCTCATGAGTCGGAGTCCCAGAAATCATGAGACTGGTCTCAAAATCATGAGCTTTTTAAAAGACTTATTGTGGTTTTTGGTTTGTGTTTCTTTAGCTCCTCAGCCCACACCCAACATGTGTATGGCAGTTATAGTGTGGTTATAATTATTGTTGACAACGCTTCCAAATTTGTAGAGTACAATGATTTTGGGCCTCACTGCAGGAGCTGTTGCTGGCTGCCTGATGATGCAGAGCTTCTAGCTCACATCAGCTTTAGCCCCCAGACCTGACTGCCCCCAGACCAATTGTTAATAATGCACCTCTGCAGCCTCCCACATGAACTTTGTCCCCTTTGACCCCACCTCTGCTCCTTGCCTTCAGCGCACCTCCGTACATAAGAATGGCCTTACTGGGTCAGACCAAATGTCCATATAGCCCAGTATCCTGTCTTCAGACAGTGACCAATGCCAGGTGCCCCAGAGGGAATGAACAGAACAGGTAATCATCAAGTAATCCATTCCCTGTTGCCCATTCCCAGCTTCTGGCAAACAGAGGCTAGGGACACCATCCCTGCCCATCCTGGCTAATAGCCATTGATGGATCTATCCATGAATTTATCTAGTTCTTTTTTGAACCCTGTATAAACTTCCTCCTGTAGTCCGGGGTTCTACACCCCCCTCTACCTTCCCAGGCCTGGGGGTGATGGGAAGAGAGAGGAAGACACAGAAATAAAGAATGAACTGGCCCATTTTTAACAGGAGGGAAAAGGAAAAAAGGAAACAGAGCCTCCCTGGGTTCTTTCTGCTCCCTGAGAGAATGGAGTCGGCTCTTGCCTCTCCCCCAAACCCACCCCCTTCAAAAAACACCCTCCTCTGGTTATTAAGGAGAGAAAGAGGAAGGCTCTGCCAGCCTCCTTCAGTAGGCCAAGATTGGCTGTTCTTCCCCAGGAAGCAGTTAAGGCAGCCAATCTGAGGGGGATTTTGCCTGGGCTAGGGCTAGCACTGCATGAAGATTGCAGTTTCTCACCTCCTTGCAAGCTGGGGCCCAAATCCCATGAGAGCATTGTGAGAGTTGGCCACACTGCAGGTCTGTGACAAGCATGTGAGTAGTTCCAATGCTTGAAGTCAGGCATATGCTGAAAAGCGCTTACTGAATTGGCCCAAAATTAGTAGGTTTCCGAAAAAACAACAAGGAGTCCTTGTTGTTTTTGTAGATACAGACTAACACAGCTACCCCCGATACTTGACACCATGCTAGGTTTCTGAAGTTTCCCTCATAAGTTCCATTTCCTTTTATATGTTAATGCTTACATGGCAAGATTATGGTGGGTCTTGCATAGGTATGTGATGGCAAATAGGACACAAATAGCCTGACCTTCCTATTGCCTACTTTTTGCTGAGGCCAATCATAATTTCAATCCCTGTGCTCTCAGACATGAAAAAAGCACTGTGCACCATCGAAGGGGCTGACACACTAAGAAAACTCCCCCTAAGCATCAGAGCACACCAGGAAACATTTTGCCTTCCTATAGCGCAATGCCTCCTAGAATTCCTGGTGTATATATGCTTCTTTCGGGAAGATAGCATAGTAATCACTAAAGCTGATTAGACAAATATTTTGTCAAAAAACTTCCATCAAAAAAATGCCGTTTGGTGAAATCGAAACTTTTCACAGGAAAAAGTCAATTTCAACAAAATTCACATTTTGAAATTTTTTGGAAAAAAAAGTTGCACAATTGTCAAAATATCCCATTTTGCAAATTTTGAAACTAAAACTTTTTTGGTTCTAAATGATTTTCGGTTTAGAAATTTAAGTTACTTTATAGTTTTAAAAAGTTTTTTAAAAAGTCAAAATCTAACAAAATGTTTTTGAAGTTATCAAAGCAAAATGTTTTGATTGACCTGATGTGAAAATGTATTTATTTATTTATTAAATTTTTGATTTGCAAAAATTGTGAGATATCTTTTTGTCCAAATTTGGGATGGGCATTTTTTTTTAATCTAGAGAATATTCACGGGACAGAAAAATTGTTTCCCACCCAGCTGTATTAATTGCACATGGAAAATATCAATTCTCAAAAAATGTTTTGTTAAACTTAAATCAGTGGTGGGCAACCTGTGGCCCAGGAGCCGCATGCAGCTCATCAGGGTAAACTGTGGCGGACCACCAGACCGTTTGTGTACATTTGCACGTCTGCCCGCAGCTCCCAGTGGCTGCATGTGGTTCGCTGGGAGCTGCGGGCGGCTGTGCAAATGTAAACAAGCAGTCTGGTGGCTCACCAGCAAATTACCCTGATGGGCCGCAGGTTGCCCACCACTGACTTAAATCATGTATTTGCTACTAAGCATTTTTTAATGGTGGTTTAGGACCTGAGCCTGCAAGCCCTCTGCCCACTGAACACCCACCAACATGCGTTATTTATGACATTAATACTTCAAGAGAAGCACTGCACACAGAGAGGTCTTTCAGCAAGCACGTAATTTGCAGATACATCAGAAATTTTAACTATGTGACCCAACAGAGTAGGGAGAGGCTATTCTGTTTTTTGTTTTTTTTTTTTTTTTTAAGTATTTTAGGTCAATTGTATTCCAACTTTGAATACAATTTATATATGTATAAATTTTATACACGCAATTTCTCTCTCACTCTCTGCTCCCTCCAGCTCCCCTCAGAGTGAGCTCAATCCTGCAAGTCCTGAGCATTCTGGCCCTGATCCAACAATACGCTTAAGCACATGCTTAAATTTATGCACATAAGTACTCCCGCTAATCTCAATGGGCCAACTCACATGCTTAAAATTCAACACTTGCTTAAGCATTTTACTTGTTCACAGACAAGGTGTTCGTACCCTTGCAGGATCAAGACCATTATGTATATATTAGATGTTCAAGTGCGTCAACAAATATATGTAGCAGATTTTGCACAGCTGCTGTAAGCCAGCTGATTTAAACCAGCTGGGGATCTAGCCATAGATGTCTAATGTAAGTGAAAATTATCAATTAATCGGTTTTTGTGTGACAAGTTAAAGGGAAATCTAACTCATAAAATCCAAGTACAGCATTACTTATTTTTTAACACTGCAAGCTGTCTCTGGTATTTGAAATATAATGTTAAATAATTAAACTGACTTAAACTTGAACATTTATTCTCTTTATATTTAAAGTTGCCAGTAAAATAAGTTTATTACATTTTTTTTAATTTTAACATTTTAAGCCACAGGTATATACTGATTACTGTAATTATAATACATAACAGAGTAGCTAAAACATACATTTCTGTATTCTTAAATTTATTAATATAGTTTTTGTTCAACAAGTTTAGAAAAAAATAGTAAATACTATCCCCTCATATCCCAAAGACAGCAGCCAAAAAACCGAATAAGTCAGGGTGCCTTTGAAGATATTTAATTAAAATCTAATCCCACATTCTTAAAGGCTCACATAAATTAAGCTGTCATTCAGGAGATTTATGCATTCACATTTGCATATAACATACAATTCATCAATTACTCATGTTTGAAAGCAATGCCTTTCTCAGGGAGCTGAGCTGCCAACAGTCCCAACAGGCGCACCGAGACACACAAACTGTACCTGCTGGTACCTTGGAGAAAGCCACTTCCATATGTCTGTTCTTCTTTTGCACATCCACACAGCCCCAAGCATGCTCACAAAAATCTGACTTTAACATGATGGATTCTTTTCAGCTCAATCTGTCAGCTAAAGATGAACATTTTAGTTTGTCTTGAAGCAAATATATTAGGGTGAAATTTGACACTTTTTACTGCAGAATGTAAACTTCACAATAACAACTAGTATATTATATGATTATTCTATCTAAGCTCTACCATGGCAAGACACTTCAAACCAAGGACATAGCCCTGAGCTTCTTCAAAAGGTAACAGACAATAGTACGCTCCTATGAAATGACAACATTTTTCCAGCAATTTTCTGTGACAAATTTCGTAAGTAGTTCTACTAAATTCTGGCACACTGCATAAATGGTCCCTAAAAATGAGAACCTTTTTTTTTAAATAAAGCCATATTCTGGCAAGCTGTGGTCCTATGCATAGCTCCCATCTAAGTAGGAATAATAGTTTGGTAGGTAACCTCTGGATCAAGACTCTTCCCTTCAATACAACAGCTCTTTTTATACAGCTAACTAGCCACAATTTTTTTTTAGTTAAACTCTTAAATGGCCAGTCATAATCCAGTTGTTAAAATAAAATAATGCTATTTTAAAGTGTATGACTTTGGGGGCAGAGTTCCTGTTCACTGTTGGGCACACACTATCAATTTTACCTCCAGTGTACCCCCAGAATTCTAGAGGTAAAAGCGAGAGCAAAATTTGGCCTTTTTTCAGGAAATACAGTAGAATGAACTATAAAAAATTACTATTTATTCAAGTGACGAACTGTCCTTTCATGAAAGCACAGCCCATTTTAGGAACCATTCCTAAATTTGACCTAATTACTATTTTCCCACCAATGATATTGGGAGGAAGCTGGTGGGGTTTGGAGAGGAAGTTGCATATATTTCACCTGGCATCTTTTTTTTTTTTTTTTTTACATTTACTTTAAAAATTATCCTGTCACTGTTAATAAAAAGCAATGTAACCAGCCTTAAAAGTGAGGGACTTGAGCATATAGTCCACCACAGACACTTACTGCAGTTAATGTTGTATGAGAAAAAAGGATACCAAAATACGAAACACCTTTCTCCCATCGTCCTCTGTAGCATTTTAAATTCCAAACATTTAGTGTGCTGTGAGTTAAGAACTGATCAAGCCAAGAGAGGACAGAATCATGGTGAATCATAAGAAACAAGAGCCAAAGCAGCAAATAAATACAATGTCCCTTCTAGGCACACAAGTGTTAATAATACCAATGATTCTTCTGCTCACTATCCCATCATTATGTATTATATTTTACTATATATTTATTTATCTTTGTCCGTTGGGATTAATTTATTGTTCCTCAATGTACTAAGGGGCAAATTGAATCAACTCAGAATGCAAATAAGCGTTTTGCAAGTTCTTCCACACGGCTTTGACATCTGAGTTATAACCTGCAACACCTCTGCTAGCCCAAACTGGGACTCTTTAGAACAAAGGCTGCTAATGGAGCCAAACTGAAATGAGTGAAACCATCCAACTCGGTACAACTGTATCTTCCACCAGGACTTACATTCAGATCTCCAAAGGTGAAAGGCTAATGCAAAATTCCACTCTTACCTGGTCCTATCACCTCAACCCTTCTCTTCCCCCCCCCCCCCCCCCCGCAACTTTTTGTTCTAATTATGTTATTCAAACAAGCCTGTCATTATTGGCATTCTTCCACTTGACCCTTTAAAAACAGTAACTTCAAACAGCTCATTTCCATCAAAGCAAATTTGCAACTGTCAGCTGCCACGGTTATAGAAAAGTACAAATAATGATAATAATTTGTTAACATCTGATGTCTGTTAAGGGGGTTTTGTGAAATGAGCTGGTAGACCAGTGGACAAATTTATCAGAAAAAAACACAATTGGTGCTAACAAGAAATTTTCTCAAAGTCTCCGTTTTAAGGGTATTAATGGGCACTGAGTCTGAATTATCCTCTCATCCATAGACAAAGACTCTTTGGAACAGAGTTGAGGACACACAAATGGAGCAGTTCAGAAAGGCTCATACTGCCATTGCCCATATTTTAACTTTTCTTTGGGTAACAGTGCACTTCAGTCTCTGGATCTGGTATGTTTCACAAACAATAAAATCACTTTTAAAATATAGAAACAGCCACTACTAATAAAAAATATCATAAGCCATTTTAGGAGTTATTTTTCCATTTGTTTTAAAGATAACCTGCAAAGAGAAAAAATGGAGGTGTGCCCTTTTTTGCTTCTTTATGGGTACTATATAAAGAAGGCCTGGAAGGTGTTTGGTTTTTATTTTTATTTATTTTAAAATCTGCATGTTTTTTCACATTAGAAACTCAGCTCATCTACCTTCGAAATCTATGGACAAGTGGGGTTATAAAAATTATAAGTGGCAAAGGGAGCAACTGAAAGAGATTTCATATGACTTTCTAGAACTCTATGTCTTCGTTTTTTTGTTAACCCATTTTTAACACCAACATCTGAGGAATATTTCTGGGGGAGAATGGTATTTGTTCCAACATCCCTCTCCGATTCAATTCACAGATAAGAAAACTCATGATTACTGAGACTCAAGAGTCTTCCAGCAAAATCAAACAAAACCTTTCTAATATTTCTGTCATACCTTAAGTGTTGTTGAGAACCCTCAACTCTCACAGACTTTTCAGGAGGCATTTGGCACCTCACAGCATCATCTCCTTCGGTTGCAGCAGAAGTTTGCTAAAGAAAAATAATTTATCTGATGCTCTGGTTTCACAAACATGGGCCAAACTGTGCAAGGAGCTAAGTATACTCAAACAGAATATTTTTGCATGCATTGGGGTGAGTGGTGGTAAAGATTTACTATTAAATATGGGATTGCCTGGTAAAAGGGACACAATTTATTTAATTTTTAGCACTTTGTGCACCATCATCAGCCCATGAATTTCAATACATTATGTCAGTGGTATTTTGATTGACAGACTTTTTTTCATTTTTAATAGTGTTTTTTGAACAGAACATATAATAACGTAGCTTCACTCTGGGCGGGGCATTTATCCTTGCTTGTTATGTGATGACTTGTCACAACACATGAACAGCACAGTCACTCATACTGTATATAATGACGTCTTCCTCCAATTCCTGAGGATAGTGATAGCATTTATCTATAATATATGTGATTTATACAACAGCTCTACTTAACATGAAAAACGAGAAATATGAAGTGGGAAAATATTTTACTAAAAATTGATGCAATTACGTGTATTATAATTAAAGCACAATATATGTTGAGATATTAGACATGAGAAGACAGAACAGATTTGAAAAACAAACCTGTAAGACAATCAATATATGAAACCTAACAAAATACTACAAAAAGGCAAAACATTTTTAGCATAAGAAAAGCAAATTGCCTTTGGGCATAAACTAAAATAAAAATATTGATGGCCCTGGAAGCTTTGCTTGTCTATCAGGTGTTGTGCAATTTATTGTAAAGGTACAACCATTCAAGAGGTCTTTTTCTCATTACTTTAGTCTCACAATAGCTATTAAATCACTACTTAATTTTAATTAAAGTTTAACATAGCTTTTAAACCTGGAATCCATTGGCCTGTATCTGGTAAATAGAAATTTCCTTTATTTTATTTTTAAAATGTATAGAAAGTTAACAAATGGCTAGATTCATAAAACAACAAAATTTACAGTAGTTTCCTCATATATTTTGATTAGCAAAATGCCTAAAAGTTTGTCTCTCTAAAATAATGTTAATAGTGAGACTCTCTAGGAGGGGGATACAGAGGAGTTTTCCTCAGATTTTCTGATGGGGGGCAGTGTTTAAGGAACCACACTCATGGAGTTAGCTTAAAAGCCCTGTGCCCCCACATGCCCTGCCAACTCTAGATTGCCAGCATTGTGCCACACGTTACTTTTTTAAGGACCAATCCTACCCGGTCCCTTTTATTTTTCACCTCCTAAACCTTGGTGCTATATCCCTTTCCTCTGGCCCCATGGCCTTATCCAGCAATCACTTCTCCTCTTTCCCAAACTCTACTTGCCCACCTTTTCCCCCCAGTATAGCACCCCTTTGCCCTGGAGCACTACAGCCTCACTCTCCCACCAACTGTACTCCAATCCTCCCCGATTCCCAGCAAGACTCCAACCTCTGTCCTCTTCCCCAGACAAACTCCAGCCCCTGCCCTACCAGCCTCTTTCCGCTTTAACTCCAACAGGCTCTAACTCTTAGCGGAATTTCTACTCTCCCTTCCTTCCCAGAAAGTCTGCATGCCTTGGCCCCTTCCGGTAGCCATTCCTTCCCAGGCTGACTCTGGCTCCTGGGCCACATTCTTCTCCTGATCCCTCTCCTCTGTATTTATCATCATCATCTGGATTACATCCCATTATTGAGGAAAGGAATGAAACCTTGGTTCCATGGAGCCATCTCCCCCCCTTCTAAGAGAAATCCTGCACTGTAGAAGTGCAAACTATGGTTCACAGGAACTGCAGAAAATGCTTCCTGATCACAAAGAGGAAAAGCAGCCTGTGGGAACCATAGAAGTACTGCAGGCTGTTGAAATAAAATTGCTGTGCTGTCCACTGCTCCTTGTGTGACCAGAAGCATCTTGGAATAGTGGTCCAAAATCACAAGTGATAGCAACCCTAGAGTTGCTGGTAGAAATGCATTTGTTCTTTGCTGCCATGATTATTTGGAGATCTAATAGCACTTGAGAGTCCAAATGGATCCCAACATTACAGACCAATCTTAACTGAGAGCAGAAACCGTCTCTATAGCAGATACTAAGATTAAGTCCTTTACTGTGATTCTCTCTTCCTACCATTATCACCCCTGTTCTACCTACATTCAACTTGAGGCAACAGTTCATCATTCAGCTACTGATTTCTGCTAGTCACTGAGAAATCTGAGCTATAGTAATATGTATGTTTGATCTAAGGGTGATTTAGTACTACTGTAGATAGACATAGTAAGAAAACATCCTGCTGTTGTATCCTGTAGTACTGAAGCAAAGAGCAGCCATTTAAAGAGATTAAAAGGGTACATTAGTAACTTGTGTTGCGTCTCAGTTCTCCTTACTAAGTCAGCTTAAAGCAGTGTGAAACTCTGCATATGAGGTTCAAAGGGGTTCACACAAAACTTACATAACCATTGCCCACTATCAGCTGCTTCAGCCATCACACTTCTCCCACACACCCTGCTTTTGTGACGCACTCTTCACCTACTGCCTTCCAACAACCAAGGAATCTTCCACAATACATTGTTGCTCACAATTTTATCGTGAGTTGTGTGATATGTGGTGTTTTTATTAAAATTTCAGCTTGTGGAGTCAGGCGATTATGTGAGAATCTCATCTTTAATTTTAAGGAAAAATTTATAGCTCTCAGAAAAGCTGAGAGACATGTATTATAAAGGCTCAAAACACAGCAGATTAATAAAAAGACCCAAAATTATTATTTTTTTTAAATCTCCTTATTTGGGGATGTCTGATTCATGATTTTTGAATGCTTGAGGTTGGCAATACTGTTTCCTGTCAGAAGTACGCAGAACAGCAGCACATTCATCACTTTGCCTCTACTAACCTATTATTACTCAGCAGATTCACCGTACCTGTTGCTGGTTTCATTTTATGTGAGTTAAAATAACCCCTTGAATTTTATTTTGAGTTTGAACCTAACATTTCAAAGCAAAGCTCATCTGAACTGCTGAAAGTTTCACCTTGTTCCAAACCCCAGACCATATATAAAACCAGACTGATTTGAAAACCAGCCTCCATGCACAGATCTCAGTGAATGTGAACCAAGTTTCAGGATCGTAATGAAATTTAAGTAGCAGGATGTTTCATCTAGCTTGGGGATTTTGCTACAAAAATTTAACACAACTCTGTTTAGCATAACAGTACATGTTGTCTTAAATCATTATATATAGCTTTATTATGAGCGAGTGTCATTGCCTATCGTTCATTCACCAAAGGTGTCCCAGAGCTTTTGGGAATTTACTTTTTTTTTTTTTAAATGGAATGATGTGGTGTTAAAAGACAAAAAACATTTAAGTGTTCATTAGACTGGAAGGTGACACTATAACATCTGGCTGCAAAGCAGAAAACTAAGACTGTTTAAAATTAATAGCTTTCCATATTTTAATGTATCTTTAATTTTTGCTGTATAAACATCTAACTGTAGTTTTCTACCATTTAAATAATGTTAAAGCAGGTCTATAATTTCCCTTTGATAGTTGTTCAAATAGACAGATGGTTGCCAGCTATATTTCAAATCAGAACACAGACCCTCTGGTTCCTATAGTACATTTTCCTATAGTTTTAATCATGAAAATTTTTGTTGTTTCCGTTCCCCCTGTAATATTTCTGTATAGGGGGGGAAATGCAACTAATGGCCCACTACTGGGGTACCTTTAACAACTTAGACTCCAAACTAAGATGTTCAAATTACTTGCCATTAAGATGGGATGCGTATATTTTACATTTACCATAATTATTTATAGAAAGCAAAGTATTAGTTTTATCTGTATAAGTTTAAGACAGCCTGACAAGAAAGGTACATTTGTATGTATTTCAATTTTCTCTACATTCAAACAAATTACATTTTAAGTTTAATATTTCAATTAAAGAGCAAACTCAAATACAGCTATAGACTTCCACCGAGAATTTGAATTGGCCGACAGCCAGTTCAAGCCATTAGTATTCCTTTCTGCCAGAGAAAAACACCATAGAATAATCTTCAGAGCAGTTGCCGCTTTTTTAATATTGAATTTGGCCACTGTGAGCAATGGGCTTTAGGGATACAAGAGTAAAGAGAAACAGTAGAACTATACACCAATCTTTTTCACAATTATCAACACATTTTATTTATTTACTATACCATGAACCTCAGCTGATAAAACTTCTTACTCTTTTATCCATTATGACTTCCACAGAATTGATCTTTATTATCTCCAGACAATTACTAACTATCTGCTCCATACATAATTCAGGGAAACTAAGTGTGATTGGAAGGTGCTACAAAGGTGAGATCAAATTACCTTTTACTCTTAATGAAAGGTTACACTTTCAGTGTTGTTAATCAGTCTGTGCTAACGAAGATTATCTGTCATCTACCTGCATAACAAGCGGCAGAAATATGGAAGGCTCACCACAACAGAAACATTAGTATATTACAGCAGCGTATGGAAGGTTTTGGAATATGTTTTCACTTCATTCCAAGCCATTCCACAAATAGTACAACTAGCATACTAAATATTGTCATAGAAAGTAACACTGGACCCTCTCATGAGAGGTCAAAAGGTGATGGAGACTCCAGGTCTAAATAATTATACTGAACTGGAATTATCTCAAAGCATCAGAGTACAGGGATGCTCTACAGTTACTCCTGTATAACTGTCCACTCACTTCTAGTTATGACGCTCCATGACCCATATTAGCTAAGGAGGTCTGAAATAAGTAATGACTGCACTGTTATTATAACTTGAGAGTATTTCCTGGTTATGCGGTAATAGCCATAATCTGTCCTAAATAAACTCTGCTGCCAAACACGGAGGTGTTTATAATAAATACTCAGAGATCAAAGGCCACGGAGTTTATTATTCTGGTATACATACATTTCCAGGTAGCAGGGAACTCCCTTAAATTATCATTATATCAACATTTTAAAGGAAAGAGCAAGGAATTACAAAACCCCAAAAGAGCTACTAACGTGCTGCAAAGACTTCTTGAAGTTAAAAATCCCTTTGGCCCTTTCCTTCCCCTTCTATCATCTCCCATTCTACAGAGCACTAAAACTCTTGATCTCATAAAAACATAAGAATGGCCATACTGGGTCAGACCAAAGGTCCATCCAGCCCAGTATCCTGTCTTCCAACAGTGGCCAATGCCAGGTGCCCCAGAGGGAGTGAACCTAACAGGTAATAATCAAGTAATCTCTCGCCTGCCATCCATCTCCACCCTCTGACAAACAGAGGCTAGGGACACCATTCCTTACCTATCTTTACCTATCCTGACTAATAGCCATTAATGGACTTAACCTCCATGATTTATCTAGTTCTCTTTTAAACCCTGTTATAGTCCTAGCCTTCACAACCTCCTCAGGCAAGGAGTTCCACAGGCTGACTGTGCACTGTGTGAAGAAGAACTTCCTTTTATTTGTTTTAAACCTGCTGCCCATTAATTTCATTTGGTGGCCCCTAGTTCTTATATTATGGGAACCAATAAATAACTTTTCCTTATTCACTTTCTCCACACCACTCATGATTTTATATACCTCTATCAAATCCCCCCCTCCCCCAGTCTCCTCTTTTCCAAACTGAAAAGTCCTAGCCTCTTTAATCTCTCCTCATATAGGAACCGTTACAAACCCCTAATTATTTTAGTTGTCCTTCTCTGAACCTTTTCTAATGCCAGTATATGTTTTTTGAGATGAGGAGACCACATCTGTACGCAGTATTCAAGATGTGGGTGTAGCATGGATTTATATAAAGGCAATAAGATATTCTCCATCTTATTCTCCATTCCTTTTTTAATGATTCCTAACATCCTGTTTGCTTTTTTGACTGCCGCTGCACACTATGTGGACGTCTTCAAAGCACTATCCACGATGACGCCAAGATCTCTTTCCTGATTAGCTGTAGCTAAATTAGCCCCCATCATATTGTATTCTCAAAACAATTGCAGCATATTTCCACTTACATTGTGTTTCAAAACTGAATTGGGAGACGGTTTTAGATTCACCCAATAAAAATAAAACAATGTCAACACAAATATATGACCACTGTTCTGAGATTGAAAGCCTAACATCTTCTACTCAGGGAAGGCGTGAAACAAGTCCAAGAATTTAAAAAATCTTCATTCCAAACATTTAATTTCTTTTTCTGTGGTTTATTGGCCTCAATTTCTTTGTTTTATTGCTGCCACTCACTCTTGTCTAATGTTTTTAGAGGGGGTTTTGAGTCATCTGAACAGTTTGAGAAGTTGAGGCAGCATCTTTTTTTGCTGGTAAACAGCTTGAAAGTTCTAAATGCAGGAGCCAGTCAGAGCAGAGGGATTATAACTGCCAATTAGTTTAGAGAGATTTGCATATTCATTAGCATGGTTATTAAGAAATAACCATACTTTGATTGTGTAAATCAGATACCCAGATCCAACTGGTGCACAGGGAATTGCCTAACTGCAGGGGAAAATCCTGTATAATTAAGTAATACTAACTCTTCACCATCTATGCACTCTGATTGGCTGAAACAATTCAAATTATCTGAAAAGTATGCAAATCTCAGTACTCTTATTGTGACACAATTAGCCAGTCACAGTGAAGGCATTTGTATAATTGCTGTACAGTTATTTCTATTAGAGAAATTATTTGGTATATAAATCCTTCTACTCTGATTGGTTACTGGCCTGTTATCTTTGGTGCTCCTCTTAACCCAATAATAACCACATTTAAGCTCATAAATCTTTTTTTTTCCAACTCAGTTTCCTTGTTTATTTACTCCAAGATATAGTTGTTACCACAAATAGAAGGTACTCCCAGACTGTCATTTAATTGTACTGAAATGAAATAGTCTCATTAGCGGGATTCTTACTGACAAATGTATGGTAGCTTACAATAAAAATACTATATGAATATACCTGACCACTGGTTTGCTACTTCTCTTGGAACTCACCGTCCATATGTCCAGACTGAACATATCCACCTTAACTTCTCAGCTTTTCCTCCACTTAAAGGCATTCATTTTTATCAATTAGTGCACATAACTGCAGTTGAAGTGTTGCAATGTGGAGCATTACAGTCATTAGATATGTCAGTGCATAACTTCATGTGCTTCCTGTTAACTCGGTAGCCACTTTATCCTGAGCTAGACACTTTGGGTTTTGGTCTTGGAGATACTTCAATAAGAAAACATCTAGTTGGTAAACTGCAAATGTGAAGTACTCTCAATTTTTCATGTAACAATGCACAGTTAATACTGCAGTATATAACTAGCTAATATTATGCTCTTCTGTCCTCTATATTCCCAAAACAATGGCATGTGCACCTATATATATGTTCCAATAACATTAAGCATCTGACTAAAATCTATACTAAAAGAAAAATCTGTCATAAGAGATATAATGGGTAAACCACAGTGATTTTTGGCTAATTTCACTGCCAACTCCTCTGCCATGCCTATCCCCTCCCATAACCACTGCAAATATGAGGACGTGTAAAATTTGATTTTTGTTGTTATTTCTTCTCTTGTTTCATTTTGTATAACATTTTCCATTTTAAAAAATCGGTTTTCCAGTCATCGGCTTCATTTATTTCCCTCTGCTGTCTTAGTCTAATTTTAAAGCAAAAGTAACATATTTATCTAATTTAGAAGTACCTATCACCATCATATATCAGCCCCTAAGGATAGTAATTAAGACTCGCATAGTGTTGTCTAAGTGGACATGACTGTCGATTCCTCTCTTCCTCCCGCAAGTTCTTGGTATCTTAGTTTGTTTGGTTGGGTTTTTTTTAAATACTTTTGTTTGTGTGCAGTTGTTGCTTCTCTGGTTATTGTGGGAAGGCTTTGATAAACAGGCAAGTTTTGCAATGTTATATTAAAAAGGTCAGATTTATGCTCACTTTATTCTTCTTTCCTTTGGCCCTTGACAAAAATGTTTTACCTCCAGCTCTCATGATCTTGCTCTTCAACACTGTTAGCTGTATTGTTCAAGAGGAGCACAGCTGTTTTGGTTGGTCATGAAAGAAGAGGTGATCTCTGATGTAACTCGATCTTAGACCGTTAAAGGGTTTGAATTGGGACTGAAAGCAAACTGGGAATATTACTGGAAGCTGCAAAACACTGGTGTATTGTGTTTTTGTAGATGTAGACTCCCTGAAAATGCTATTACTGTGTTCTGATAAGTTGGAGTCTGTGTTGCCTCCACCTTCAACCACAGGCATAGTAAATCCAGTTTGGAGTTGACAAGTTTATGGATCACTGAGGTTAGAGCCTTATCTTCCTGGCAAGTTGAAGATAGAAAGGGGCATTTCTCACCACTGTTGATACCTTGGGTGTCTATGATGATCAGTGACAAGTCCAGTAGGGCACAGATTTTACACCACTTTGATGAATAGAGGGCAGATGTTATTGATGGATGATGTGATCAATATCCTTGGATGCACCCTCAAGGTGTTTTCTTCTTCCCACCTTGGGCTCAGCTGGGTTATCTTTCCAACCGGACAATAATCAATTATGGACATTTTGACATCTTTATGACATCTGCTGAAAGAGACATGAAGGGGAGGGGACAGTTCTGATTCCTTTGGAATACAATATGTGAAGTCTCTTGAGGATTAGGAGGAGCTCTTGTTTGTACTCAGGTTATATTAGAGCAGGGATAGCCAACCTATGGCACGCGTGCCAAGGGCGGCACACGAGCTGATTTTCAGTGGCACTCACACTGCCCGGGTCCTGGCCACCGGTCCAGGGGGCCCTACATTTTAATTTAATTTTAAACGAAGCTTCTTAAACATTTTAAAAACCTTATTTACTTTACAGACAACAATAGTTTAGTTATATATTATACACTTATAGAAAGAGACCTTCTAAAAACGTTAAAATGTATTACTGGCACGCGAAACCTTAAATTAGAGTGAATAAATGAAGACTCGTCACACCACTTCTGAAAGGTTGCCAAACCCTGTATTAGAGAGAAACAACTGAAACCATTGTAGAGAGCTGTGCCAGCAACTCCAAATAGATGTTATAAGTGGTTCAGCCACACCTTGTTATCTGCTATGTCAAAGGCTGCAGAGACGTGAAATAATAGTATGAGCATTGTGGTTCAACCTCTATCCATAGCCATAAGTACTGCCAGAGCAGGTTCTATAACATGTCCCAATCTAAAGTCTGATTGCGACAGCTCCGAAATGGCAACAGATACCAGATGATTTTGGAGTTTAGTTGTTCACATTCTCAATACTGTTTTTCTAGAAATGGGATGCAAATGACAGGATAGTAATTGGAGAATGTCCAAATCAAGTCTTGATTTCTTGAAAAGAAGAGGGCAAAGTACTGAATACTTTAGAGAATTTAGTAGTTTCCTCTCTAAAAGAGGCATTGATAACTGGCCAATCTGCTCTTCCTCTACTTTTATTTGCCAGGAGGGGCAAGGATCTATTTCGCAAGCAGCTGTTAGATATTCCCCAGAACTTTCTTTGCCTGTGCATTTGCCAGGCTCAATCTCAGTCAGGTGTGGCAAGACAGTTAATGCTTTCTGTTCTGATTTGGAGTTCTCCATCCCAATGAGTTCATTTTGTATTCTTCTCTCTGAAAGAGGATGAGACTCTTTGCAACATAGAGTCCTTGGATCTCACATTTGATTTATGAAGCAGAGGTTGATTAGCTGAGCCACCAGTAAGAGCATTTCTGCTGCTTGTGATTTCCTAGCTAATATGGGAGAAGAAGAGGGGGTTTTTTTGCTCAGTCAGAGCACTAATGTATTTCTGCAAGTTTTTTTGCTGTGATCAGACAGATAAATATGTTTTCTGCAAATATTCTGTCTTTGTGCTTCATACAATGCACCTTGTTGGTGAACCCTGATAATAGGGTGGTTGGGAGCCTATTGAAAGCATTATGCTAATGACTGCAGGTACCAGATGGCTATAATGCTCTCTCAGATCACTAGTACACCGATCCTGAAGTCTGATGACTTTCCCTTCTCAGAAATATGGAAAACTCATAGGATTCAAAACCCTGTACATGCAAACCATTCTAGATAGCCCAATACTGAGGCGGGATGGAAGAAAAGACATGCCTTCCACTTGAATGATGGTAGTAGTAGCAATAGATCTAGAAGAGAGGCATGTTTGCTATGTTCTCCACATCTCCTCCCAATATCAGGAGATTAGCTACTAGAGCATGGGTAGCCTCAACAGTTCGCATATAAGAAGGCTCTAGAGCAATCAGAAGGGTTTGTAGAACACCAGAAGAACCAGGTTCCTTTTGTCCCTTGCCCCGTTGGTCATGGGGGCAGATAACAAGGAGAGGAAAAAGACAGACCACAAAAATATTTTGCTTTCTTAGAAATATTTCTAGGACTATTTAAAAAATTTCCTATATGGAAACTAGAAATCAGTCTCCCAAAGACATAAATATTGTTGCATGTTTCCCTCTAGAAGCTAATTTCTTTTTAAATTTTCTCTTTCGTGGTACTAAATCCATCCTATTAGGTTTGTTTTCATATTATTAACATTCTTCACAGAAATGAAAAAATCCCTGTGTTCTAGGTTTTCTGGGAACCTGTTTGAATGAACCTACTGTATTGATAGCCCCCCTTTTCTTGTTTATACAGACTTTGGTCACAGTTCCATTAGTGTTTATCCAAATTAAAAATCTTATTCCAAGACGTGAAATTGAAAACCTTTTTTTCTATAGGTGAGGGGTGAAAATGTTATTCACTGTGAAAGAAGCCAATATTTCGAAAGGTAAAATTGTCAGGACAAATTTAGATACAACTTCCCCGTCTTCCCCCACTTCATGGCATGAACTCCAAAGAAAATCATATAATACTACTGCTATGAATTTGTAATTGCATCTCAGAAAGCAAAGAATAAGATAAACATTTTTCTGTTTGTTTTTCACTTTCACAGTGACGCCATCCTTACTTGCTTCTAGATGGTCACATTTTGCTGACATTTACAAACATTTCATGTTGATCTTACATTGGGTCACATCAATCATCTATACAGTTTCAATGACACTTTGTTAAATAAACTGTCATGAAAGATTTATAGAGAATTTGATAAAAGTAAAGAAGATGTAGTTTAGCTTTTAAAGATGCATTACCCCTTTTCTGAGGTGTAAGATCAGCTCTAAAACACTATTTAGCTTTTCTGGCAGGATCTGAAGTAAGAAAATAAAATGTACTCTTTCACCAGCACTCACTTATTTGCATCACTCCGCACTCCCACAAAATACAGTTGTAGTAGGCACCTTATACTGGTCTCAGGGGAAAAGGGGCACTCAGAGTCTTATTCTGCACTACCCCTCCCCCATTTTCTGTTGTACTTGCTATTACTAATATTAAACAGAAGCCATTAATGTTCAGCTAATGCATTAAGAACAATACCTGCCTAAGGGTCCAAATAATTATATTGTAAAATCATTGTTTTACGAAGGGAGATGGATATTCTGAGCTCACCATTCCTTAAAACACTGAGACAGGTGATGCCAAGGTGACATGACTGCATTTGATATTAAAATTAATAAGTACAGCATAACATAATTCTGGTGTGTGAGAAGAGTTGCATCAGTTTCTAGTCGTATTACACAGTGAAGGTCATGTTAAAACAGAATAATGTTTTACTGCATTTGGGCAAGGTCCCATGTATTCCATGCCTGTGGAAATCACCCCTTGCCACAAAACTGTGCTCCAGAATCTCAGCTTCCATTTTTTAAAATTATGTTTTGAGCCTTGATGGCTGTAGAAAAAACCTTGGACCTGTGACCTGTGTGCAAACTGACACAGTGATGTGTGCTGGGTCTGCAGAGAGCCTGAAATAATAGCTCTAAGGGTATGTCTACACTACGAAATTAGGTCCAATTTATAGAAGCCGGTTTTATAGAAATCGGTTGTATACAGCCGATTGTGTGTGTCCCCACATAAAATGCTTTAAGTGCATTAAGTCGGCGGACCGCGTCCACAGTACCGAGGCTAGTGTCGACTTCCGGAGCGTTGCACTATGGGCAGCTATCCCACAGTTCCTGCAGTCTCCGCCGCCCATTGGAATTCTGGGTTGAGATCCCAATGCATGAATGATGCAAAACAGTGTCGCGGGGGGTTCTGGGTATGTCGTCAGGCACCTCCCCCTCCGTCAGAGCAACGGCAGACAATCGATTCGCACCTTTTTACCTGGGTTACCTGTGCAGACAACATACCACGCCAAGCATGGAGCCCGCTCAGCTCAGCTCAGCGTCACCATATGTCCTCTGGGTGGCGGCAGACGTGGTACTGCATTGCTACACAGCAGCAGCTAATTGCCTTTTGACAGTAAACGGTGCAGTATGACTGGTAGCCTTCATCGGCGATCTGGGTGCTGGCAGACGTGGGGCTGCATTGCACACAGCAGGAGCCCCTTGCCTTTTGGTAGAAGATGGTATATTACGACTGGTATCCGTCGTCATCGTACTGCAGTGGCTGTCAATCATGGGCACCTGGGCAGATATGCTCAGTACTATTGAACTGTCTCGACGATGATGGCTATCAGTCGTACTATGCTATTTTCTGCCAAGCGTCCAGAAGATGCCGAGGGCTATCAGTCATGCTGCACCATCGTCTGCCAGCTTAAGATATAAAAAATAGATGTGTTCTGTATTCATTTGCTTCCCCCTCCCTCCGTGAAATCAACGGCCTGATAAACCCAGGGTTTTGAGTTCAATCTTTGGGGGGGCCATTCTGTGTGACAGTTGTTTCTGTTTCTCCCTGATGCACAGCCACCTTTGTTGATTTTAATTCCCTGTACCTGTACGCCATGTCGTCACTTGCCCCTCCCTCCCTCCGTCTGTCAGATACAAGTTTCGCGCCTTTTTTCAGACCAGACGCCATAGCTAGCACTGGGATCATGGAGCCAGCTCAGATCACCGCGGCAATTATGAGCACTATGAACACCACGCGCATTGTCCTGGAGTATATGCAGAGCCAGGACATGCCAAAGCAAAACCAGGACCAGCCGAGGAGGCGATTGCAGCACGGCGACGAGAGTGATGAGTAAATTGACATGGACACAGACCTCTCACAAGGCATAGGCCCCAGCAATGTGCAAATCATGGTGTTACTGGGGCAGGTTCATGCCGTGGAACGCCGATTCTGGGCCCGGGAAACAAGCACAGACTGGTGGGACCGCATCGTGCTGCAGGTGTGGGACGATTCCCAGTGGCTGCGAAACTTTCGCATGCGTAAGGGCACTTGCATGGAACTTTGTAACTTGCTTTCCCCTACCCTGAAGCGCTAGAGTACCAGGATGAGAGCAGCCCTCACAGTTGAGAAGCGAGTGGCGATAGCCCTGTGGAAGCTTGCAACGCCAGACAGCTACCGGTCAGTCGGGAATCAATTTGGAGTGGGCAAATCTACTGTGGGGGCTGCTGTGATCCAAGTTGCCAGGGCAATCAAAGACCTGGTGATATCAAGGGTAGTGACTCTGGGAAACGTGCAGGCCATAGTGGATGGCTTTGCTGCAATGGGATTCCCAAACTGTGGTGGGGCGATAGACGGAACCCATATCCCTACCTTGGCACCGGAGCACCAAGCCACCGAGTACATAAACCGCAAGGGGTACTTTTCAATGCTGTTGCAAGCCCTGGTGGATCACAAGGGACGTTTCACCAACATCAAAGTGGGATGGCCGGGAAAAGTACATGATGCTCGCGTCTTCAGGCACTCTGCTCTGTTTCGAAAGCTGGAGGAAGGGACTTTCTTCCCGGACCAGAAAATAACCGTTGGGGATGTTGAAATGCCTATCATGATCCTTGGGGACCCAGCCTACCCCTTAATGCCTTGGCTCATGAAGCCATACACAGGCAGCCTGGACAGTAGTCAGGACCTGTTCAACTACAGGCTGAGCAAGTGCCGAATGGTGGTGGAATGTGCATTTGGACGTTTAAAAGCGCGCTGGCGCAGCTTACTGACTCGCTCAGACCTCAGCGAAAAGAATATCCCCATTGTTATTGCTGCTTGCTGTGCACTCCACAATATCTGTGAGAGTAAGGGGGAGACAGTTATGGCGGGGTGGGAGGTTGAGGCACATCGCCTGGCCACTGATTATGCGCAGCCAGACACCAGGGCGGTTAGAAGAGCACAGCAGGGCGCGATGTGCATCAGAGAAGCTTTGAAAACGAGTTTTATGACTGACCAGGCTACGGTGTGAAACTTCTGTTTGTTTCTCCTTGATGAATCCTCCACCCCACCCCCCCACCCGGTTCACTCTACTTCCCTGTAAACCAACCACCCCACCCTCCCCTTCCCCCTTCGAGCACTACTTGCAGAGGCAATAAAGTCATTGTTACTTCACATTCATGCATTCTTTATTCATTCAGCACAAAACTAGGGGGATAATTGCCAAGGTAGCCCGGGATGGGTGGGGGAGGAGGGAAGGAAAAGGACACACTGCAGTTTAAAACTTTAACTCTTATTGAAGGCCAGCCTTCTGATGCTCGGGCAATCATCTGGGGTGGAGTGACTGGGTGGCCGGAGGCCCCCCCACCGTGTTCTTGGGCGTCTGGGTGAGGAGGCTATGGAACTTGGGGAGGAGGGCTGTTGGTTACACAGGGGCTGTAGCGGCGGTCTCTGCTCCTGCTGCCTTTCCTGCAGCTCAACCATAGGCTGGAGCATATCAATTTGATGCTCCAGCAGCCGGAGCATCGACTCTTGCCTTCTGTCTGCAAACTGACGCCACCTATCATCTTCAGCCTGCCACTTGCTCTGTTCATCCCGCGATTCAGCCCGCCACCTCTCCTCTCGTTCATACTGTGCTTTTCTGTAGTCTGATATTGACTGCCTCCATGCATTCTGCTGTGCTCTTTCAGCGTGGGAGGACATCTGGAGCTCCGTGAACATATCATTCCGAGTCCGCCATTTTCTTCTAATCTTCACTAGCCTCTGTGAAGGAGAAACATTTGCAGCTGGTGGAGGAGAAGGGAGAGGTGGTTAAAAAAGACACATTTTAGAGAACAATGGGTACACTCTTTCACATTAAATTTTGCTGTTCACATTACACAGCACATATGCTTTCGTTACAAGATCTCATTTTTCCTCTTATATTGAGGGCCTGCTGGTTTGGAATGAGAGATCACTCAAGCAGTGCCAGGCAACAGATTTCGGCTTGCAGGCAGCCATGGTAAGCCACAGTCTTTTGGCTTTTTTAACCTTCTTAACATGTGGGAATGGTTTCAAACAGTAGCGCTCTCATTTCCCATACCAAGCACCCGTTGGGTTGGCCATTTAAAATGGGTTTGCAATGTAAAAGGAGGGGCTGTGGTTTCCGAGTTAACATGCAGCACAAACCCAACTAACCCCCCTCCCCCCACACACCCAATTATCGGGGATGATCACTTCACCCCTCCCCCCCACCGCGTGGCTAACAGCGGGAAACATTTCTGTTCAGCAGAGCAGGAAGGGGCACCTCTGAATGTCCCCTTAATAAAATCACCCCATTTCAACCAGGTGACCGTGAATGATATCACTCTCCTGAGGATAACAAAGAGCGATAAGGAATGGATGTTGTCTGCATGCCAGCAAACACTGGGACCATACGCTGCCATGCTTTGTTATGCAATGATTCCAGACTACGTGCTACTGGCCTGGCATGGTAAAGTGTCCTACCATGGCGGACGGGATAAGGCAGCCCTCCCCAGAAACCTTTTGCAAAGGCTTTGGGAGTACATGAAGGAGAGCTTTCTGGAGATGTCCTTGGAGGATTTCCGCTCCATCCCCATACACGTTAATAGACTTTTCCAGTAGCTGTGATTGCCAGGGCAAATTAATCATTAATCATTAAAAACACTTGCTTTTAAACCATGTGTAATATTTACAAAGGTACACTCACCAGAGGTCCCCTGTGTTCCCTCAGGGTCTGGGAGCACGCCTTGGGTGAGTTCGGGGGTTACTGGTTCCAGGTCCAGGGTGATAAACATATCCTGGCTGTTGGGGAAACCAGTTTCTCATCTTCCTTGCTGTTGTGAGCTATCTACATTATCTTCATCCTCATCTTCCTCGTACCCCAAACCCACTTTCCTGTGTGTTTTTCCAGTGAAGGAGTCATAGCACACGGTCTTCATCCTCATCTTCCTCGTACCCTGAACCCGCTTCCCTGTGTGTTTCTCCAGTGAAGGAGTCATAGCACATGGTTGGGGTAGTGGTGGCTGCACCCCCTAACATGGCATGCAGCTCCACGTAGAAGCGGCACGTTTGCGGCTCTGCCCTGGACCTTCCGTTTGCCTCTCTGGCTTTGTGGTAGGCTTGCCTTAGCTCCTTAATTTTCACGCGGCACTGCTGTGCGTCCCTGTTATTGCCTCTGTCCTTCATGGCCTTGGAGACCTTTTCTAATATTTTGCCATTTCATTTACTGCTACAGAGTTCAGCTAACACTGATTCATCTCCCCATATGGTGAGCAGATCCCATACCTCCCGTTCGGTTCATGATGGAGCTCTTTTGCGATCCTGGGACTCCATCACGGTTACCTGTGCTGATGAGCTCTGCGTGGTCACCTGTGCTCTCCACGCTGGGCAAACAGGAAATGAAATTCAAACGTTCGCGGGGCTTTTCCTGTCTACCTCGTCAGTGCATCTGAGTTGAGAGTGCTGTCCAGAGTGGTCACAATGAAGCACTGTGGGATAGCTCCCGGAGGCCAATAATGGTGAATTCCGTCCACACTACCCCAATTCCGACCCGCTAAGGCAATTTTATCGCTAATCCCCTCGTCGGAGGTGGAGTAAAGAAACCGGTTTAAAGGGCCCTTTAAGTCGAAAGAAAGGGCTTCGTCGTGTGGACGTGTCCAGGCTTAACTCGATTTAACGCTGCCAAAGTCGACCTAAACTCGTAGTGTAGACCAGGCCTAAGAGGCATGACCTGTCCATTGCTGTCAGTGAAGACCCTGGGGAGCCTGCTGCTGTGGAAGTCAGCATTACTCCAGGATATGACAGAATTCAGCATTTTTTCTGTAGCCAGGTGCCTGGCATTTTGTTTTCTTTCTCCCTGCCACACTGAGACTTGCCTGAATACGCCTCTTATTCTCCAGCTTTCCCCATAAGGGAGAGTTAATCGAACTATAGTGTATCCTCCCTCAACTGTTCAATACAGCCAAGCCCTGAGGACCCAGTCAGATGAGCTGCTGAAGCTGACTACAAGCTTACCTCATTTTCCGGGCATACATGGGGAAAAGAGATTCTCAGCCAGGATCCAAGGCCCATGGAATAGTGATGAGCTACCTGAAGAGTATAGCAAAAAACCTGATCCTTGAAAATAATCACTGATTAATTGTATATCAACTGTCAATCATATTTGTGTCTTTATGTGGGGGTGGAGGGAATGGAAATTAATAGTATTTCATAACAATAGAATAAATTAATATTGCCATACAGAATAGGGGTTACTGATGTGGAATTTTATTCCATTGAACCATAGAGTATATGGGGCCCTGCATGTCACAAACATTTTTCTCTGACTTTATCTTTTTTTTATCTTTAGTTATCAGTTAAGACACTGGTACATATTTGATTTGCAAAATTAAAAGTTCATAATTGACAATGGACTTAATGGTTTAGAGGACTGATAACAGGATAAGGTCTAAGCGACAAAGAGTCTGTGGCACCTTATAGACTAACAAACGTATTGGAGCATAAGCTTTCGTGGGTGAATATTCACTTCGTCAGCATCTGACGAAGTGAGTATTCACCCACGAAAGCTTATGCTCCAATACGTCTGTTAGTCTATAAGGTGCCACAGGACTCTTTGTCGCTTTTTGCAGATCCAGACTAACACGGCTACTCCTCTGATACAGGATAAGGAATGTCATCTCTGTTCTAGAGCAATGGTTCTCAAACTTATTTGGTCACTCCCCTTATGTCTGTAGTATTTTATGCCCCCCGTCCCATGCATATACTGATAAAAAAATCAAAACGCAACTCACTAAATATTAAAAACAGTACAGCATTGATTCAAACAGAGCCATTTACATATATAGGCAATGTTACACCATGCCATCCTTACTTCTGCACTACTGCTGGCGGTGGCACTGCCTTCAGAGCTGGGTGCCTGGCCAGCAGCTGCCACTCTCCTCATCTCTGGCCGTTCAGCTCTGAAGGCTGCATCGTGACTAGCAGCTTCTCACTCCGCCCCAGAATACATTCCATGCCCACCACCAGCGGGGCTTGCCCCTCCCCCGCCTCGTTTGAGAACCTCTGTTCTAGATCACTGTTTTGAATACAGCCAGAAGGGCTATGTGAACTATTTCCAACAAAATTCAAAAACTTGGCCTTGCAAAAAAGCTGTTGCATTCAGGGAGTTAGATCTCCATTTAGCAGCTACATCACAATCATAAGTAGTTTTTTACATGTTCCCTTCTCATAAACTTTCTATTAACTTTAAGAGGAGCATGATTGGACCGGGAATGCTTTAAAAGGTCATATTATTAATCCATTTCTGCACCCCACAAAAAGGCAAAACAAACCACAGCATTCTAATTGTAAGGGTTTTTTGTTTGTGTTTGTTTGTTTTTTACACAAACAAAAAAGTGCCATACTGCAGACAAAAAAACAGTAGGTAAATACACATAACTTAAGCAAGTCAAACAAAAATTCTTTCATCAAGGAAGAGAAATGCAGGGAATTGCCTTTCACTGGATATTCTATATCTGTTATCTTCTATTTTGAATGTGCTTTTTACCAGTAATTATCTTTTCCTACCCATTGTCACTACAGTATACATTTCATGATTTGAATATCCATCTAGAAGAACACTCAGTTTATATCATGATTATGTTCTTACTATCCGTGGTCTCACGATGACCTTCTATATAGCTATCTTTAACATCTGTTTCACAGTAAAAAGATAAAACTGTATTCTTCAACTAGCATCACAGGGCTGACCTCATACAAGCCAAATGTCCTCTGTTGCTATATTTCTTCAGTCCATTATCTCCTTCATTAATCACATTCCATCACCCCTTGATGCTGGGTGAGTGGCTTTATTTTCAGATTGAGTGTTACCCTTTCACATTACTAACAGGATCTTAATCTAGTCTGATTTAAAGACCCAGTGTTCTTATTTGGAGACTTCAAACTGAAGCAGCACCTTTGATATTGAGGTTAGCCAAACTAATTTAAGAAAAACAAATTAAGACACTCAAAAAATCTCTTAGAGAGAAATACTGTATATTTGCAAAGCATTATACAGGGTACTAGCCATGAGATTCTCAGTCATACCAATCATAGCTAAAACCCCAGGAACTTTCAAAAATGTATTCCTATTAATTGCTAAAAATCTGACATCTGTATGTGAAAGAATGTATTAATCTTCTAAATTCTAGGCCATTTGTTGAAGAGGTTTTAGTCATAGTAAAACCTTATTCAAAGTGAGTTTAAACAGCGTTTAAACTATTATTAAATATATACACAACACATATCCTGCAACAATAAACTCAACAATAGCTGACACCTCAATCATACACCTCAACCAGATTGTAGATACTATATCTACTATATTATCAAATTGTGTTTGGGACTCCATGAACTCACAGGAAAAATATAGTTACGGTGGTTGTCAGTTTAAAGGCAACATTTATACAATTACCACACAACATTTTCTGAGATGTCACTGGTGGTAAGTCTGTATAAATGTTGACTTTTAAGGACAACCACTATAATCATATCTCTAGACATTCTGAAAAGTGGTAGTGCAGTGAAGTCAGTGTTCTCAGTGTAGGTTCAATTTTTTAAAAAGCAGAGTAATTAAAATCATAATTCCTACTCTGAAAATTTTTGCCATGTATTTGCATAGGTAGATAGAATGTAATATACATGCATCATATTTACTGGATGATATGTGGTCTTTAGAAAAGATCACATCTGTATGGGAAAATATTTTTTGTGGTATTTCTTGATTTCAGATGCTGACTCAATTATTCTAGTTAAATATTTAGGGTCCATCTGTGCATTCAACCTTGAAATCATGTGTCCAAAGTTTAGCCTGTTTCCGAAAGGAACTTATTTTCATTCAAAACTGCAAAAACTTAATGTGTTTCTAATACTAAAATGATATGTCAAACATAGGAAGCAATTCTCAAAATTAAGTTGTAGGTTACACAGGAACCCTATTTTTCAATTTAAAAAAAAGTAGTAATCAGCAAATATATCAAATACCAAGAATACAACTCTGTTATTTGGTATTTGTGGAGAGCAGACCTTCTGCCTAGCACAAACTGGTAAGAAAAATATTAATTTTCAAGGAAAGACTAATGATGTGAGCATGAAAAGATTAGATGAGTGAGGGCCCAACATTTTTAATTGTCTTGCAGCCTCCTGTTTATCATTTTTCTCATTCAGGAACATAATATTGTATAAATGACAGATCAATGGAAATTAATGCTTTTGTCCTGACATTAGGATATGTATGTATTGTATTTTGTTAAGGATTCAGCTCTCTTTAAAAAATGCATCACATACCATGAAATAATGAAAACAGGGACATTTTAGTAAATTTCAACACAAACTACTGAGGGAATATTGTTTGGGTACACCGTAAGAAGAACAGGAGACACTTGTTATGGATTTTAATCAGGCCGAAACTTTATTATATAGATGTCTGGGACTACCCAGCAAATAAAGTGTACAGTGCAGGCAAATCCATGTTTATTCAAATCAATTCTCCGGGGCTTCCATCAGCCCCCCTTTGTTTCCATCCAGGTCCCCCAGCCGACCCATGGCTTGGACCTTACCATCCACCACCCTCGTAAAAGGGTTAAGGTGGGCTATGAGAATGGGGGGGGGTTGGCTCCCTGTCATACCAATCAGAGGAATCCCCAAACCGCTCCCCTGTTCTGTTCCTTTATCTAGTACCTCCTTTAAAGTCCTTTACCAGGCCATTTATCTAGTCACTGGCTGCCTTCCCTATGGAGTACCTGCACTGGACATCTGCCCAACCTTACAAAATAAGTTGCAACATATGGCCTACCACCTTTTCTTCTCACCAGAAAAGGTCCTCCCTCACAACCACTGTGGGGAAGGAAAAAAACCTCACTCCACCGAAGCCAATTCAGGCTAGCGTAATGCCCACAGCAGGTCCTAACCCAGCCTGCCATTCCCCTCCACTAGGGGAGGGAGGGTGGGTGCTGGCTTCCTCGCTGCATGGAACAAAGAGACTTGCCGCACCCAGGTCTCGTACCTTTATGCCTTTCGAACCTCACATTCCTGGGAAATGTGACCACTAAGCACCGTTTTTACAGCAGTTTCTGACCTCCTTCCTCCCTCTCTCCCGATAAAGCAGAGCTGTCCTTCCTGGATAAGCCCCAGACAAACTCTGCCCCACCTTAGTGGTGGGGCAGTCATTCTCATCTTGATGTGTGGGAACTTACACCTTCTGCTTCGTACAACATGTAAGAAGGATATCTAAACTATCCTCACATGAAGTGACTTCACTGCAAAAAATCATGTCCCAAATAGTTAGATCATGTGACTGAAATCTAGTTTTATTTTAACTCTCTGGGGCTATGAACTTTGGTCCTAATAACAAAAAAGTGACATGTAAATTAACAGCATTTGTTTAATTATGAAAAATCTCACCAGAGTTTTGTTAGACTTGCTGATTGATAACATTTCCTCCTCCTCAACCGTTACATGTAAGTAGGACAAATTTTGAAGTACAACCTCAGTTTATGAACAAAGCTCACATTATTAAACATTGTAATTTTCCCCATAACACGAAATGTAATTAGCTGAATTGTAAAATTCTAGGATCACATATTTTTTTCCAAATAGTTTTGCTCAAAACACAAAACAAAACAAAAAAAATTTTTTTACAGTTGCTGTGGTGGGAGAAAGAAACTGTAAAATGTTTCTCAAAATTAAAAACATTATCTCTTTGATTTTGCCATTTGGTAAAAACTATTCTCATTCAAAAGGGAAACCACATTCAGGGTCTGATGCTATGCCCACTGAAGTCAATGCAAAGCTCCCATTCAAAGGAGGAGGAGTAGGGCAGGGTTTCTCAAACAGGGGTTGCTGCTTGTGTAGGGAAAGCCCCTGGTGGGCCAGGCCGGTTTGTTTACCTGTCCTGTCCGCAGGTCCGGCCGATCGCAGCTCCCACTGGCAGTGGATCGCTGCTCTGGGCCAATGGGAGCTGCTGGAAGTGGCAGCCAATAAGTCCCTCGACCCGCGCCAGTGGGAGCCGCAATCAGCCGGACCTGCAGACGGGACAGGTAAACAAACCGACCCGGCCCATCAGGGGCTTTCCCTACACA
The DNA here is from genome assembly GCF_027887155.1 of Malaclemys terrapin pileata. Lineage (NCBI taxonomy): Eukaryota > Metazoa > Chordata > Testudines > Emydidae > Malaclemys > Malaclemys terrapin. The sequence continues at coordinate 29,882,656 of NC_071513.1, read as the reverse complement.
AGCGGCAACACCTGTTTGAGAAACCCTGGAGTAGGGTGTCATTTCCTAAGGCAGAATTTTACCCTCACCATGCTAAGAGTTCTTCCTTACAATATCATAAGTTAACCTAGGACTTTTAGGGCCATATTTCCAAAGGGATCTCAACTTGGTCTCCAAATTTGTGCATGTCTCTTTTGAGTTTGATCACTTGGCACATGGCCTATACGCAACTTAATTTGTATATACTTACTTGGAGGGCTTAAATAGGTCTTAAGTGCTGCATAGCCCTTGAATAAGTGATTATACCAATGAAAATTGTGCTAACTTTCCGCACAGGGTGGATTTTAGTTTTATATTCATAGTTGATAAAAATATGTAGTCTGTCTCAATTCTATCTAAATAGGTTTAGCTCATGTAAATTCTACCACCTACAGGTACAACTGCTAGTGCTCAAAATATGTACCCACAAAGGTTTGTGAACATAATGGAGAGATTATATTCTGAATGGACATCTAGTGCCCAATAAATGATAAAGAACTCTAATGAGAATATATATCTTTCAACATTCAATACATTTTTTTATCTAGGCTAATGCAGATATTTTGGTATGGCTTACTGCTGTACTTATGGCACACCCTTATGATCCAGATGATCTAAGTAGCCTCTTAGTCTGACATTTCTGATTTTCCAAATCTTTATCAATGTGCGTTACAGGCTGCTGAGGGAACTACATAACAGGATTTACTAATGGCAATAACCCTCTTTTGTCAGACAGGATTACTGTCATTCAGCACAAGAGGAAACTGAAAACCATGAGTTCCTTTTGTGGTATTTATTTAATATTCTACTCCATAATCTGTTTGAAACCGTATTAGTGCAAAATGTCATGGGAAGATGTAAACATTCACTGGATTCTTTTTTGTACCTACAAACAAAGCAAATGAAAAACAAAAAACAGTTTGTTTCCTGTTGCTTAAACTGTTCCAAGATCTGATTCTCTATGTTATTTAATGTTTCAGCTGACTTAAGGGACATTGCAGACTTCTCTGATAAGGCATGTTCTAGTGTCAGCCAATGGTTTATTCTGGGCACGCTTGTCAATCAAAATAAAACTAACAGACGGCTTTCTTTGTTTCAAACAAGTTTTCCTGGTCATTAAAATTCTCTTTTTTATTACAAACTCTGCCATTATGAGAGAGCAAACTGGAATCTTTTATGGTCTCTACTGAAAATGATTGGTGCAGCAAAATTTTAAAAATACGAGAAAAGTGTTGTCCCATTGCTTGCATGCCAGATGCCCTCCTTTAGGAGTGCAGGCAGAAATTTATAACTGGTCTCACTACTGCATATTTATGTTAACGTTTCCTTATAGTGTGCCAAAACTTGTAATCTATACTTGGACAACAGTACTGTAAGACTTTGGCTATAACTTCAGTATTCTTTCGGGGATGTAACTGACACATGAGATATTGTAGTGGAATATGGTTTCCCTGAGGTGGGGAGAGGTGGAAGAGGGGATAGAAAGAGTTGAAGTGTACGGACACAGGTGGCATAAAATTACTGTGGTGACCATTAAAAGGTCAATTTTTGCCAAAACACATAATACAAGAAGTGATAACAGAAATGGTTTGTGTTAAATAAGTCCTAAACAGCATAAAATTTTAAAACAAGTGTGTTGCTTGTTATTTGGAGGAGAGGGACACAGGAAAGCAATGACCAGAACTCATCCAGTATTCCTCAAATTGAGTGATTCTTAGGCATTTTAAAAAAAAATATTGGAAACTCTCAAGATAAACTTCGTAAAGTTGTAGTGAAGGCTGAGAGTACAGATCAACTATTTACAGGAAAAAAAACATATCAGAAAGATATTCAAGGGCCAGGAAATTGACAGTTATAAGTAACCAACCTATTTTAAGGACTTTCATAGTGTAGGGAGCCAGGGTGGTTGCCCTCCGAACCTGAGGGTAAAGGGCCTTTCCCTCAGCTTGAGTGGGCTGGGCTAGCCCAAGCTTGCTCCACCCCCCGGAAGGGGAGGGGTGGAACAGGAAGTATAAAGGGCGGGGCCCTTAGCTCAGTTAAAGCAGCACCAGGGAGGGAGGCAGATGCAGACCGCAGGCTGCTCCCTTCAGCGCCTGCTGCCACGCCAGGGGAGGCCCTGGCCCAGTGGAAACCTCACCTGGAGGACGGACTGGAGCTGCCAGAACTGCCCGCTGCTGAATACCCAGAGGAACTGGAGGAGCCAGAGGGGGAGCTGGAGCTGCCAGCAGCCAGGGACCAGGAGGAGCTGGAGGAGCCTGAGGGGCAGCTGGAGCTGCCAACAGTGGACTACCCCAACGCACTCACGGGACCAGAGGGATTTGGGCGAGCAATCAGGTCGGAAGTAGCCCAGGGACAGACCTGCACAGTGGTGAGTCTGTATTGTGGGAGGGCCCCGCCGATCGAGGGGCAGGACCCTCGTCCTGCTACTGTCAGGGCCCTGGACTGGAACGTAGTGGTGTAGGGTGGGCCTGCGTTCCCCTACCCGGCCGCCCCACGCCGGGACCTTTGCCGGCGCTCCCCTGCCTGAGGGGCGCGCTACTGACCTTTTCCGGCACTCCCCTGCCTGAGGGGCGCGCTACTGACCTTTGCCGGTGCTCCCCTGCCTGAGGGGCGCGTTACAGACTCTGGCTGGCGGCCGCCCCGCCGCTAATTCCCCGCTGACGGAGGCGTGACCCAGGCCGGCCAGTGACCTCGTAGCTCCCCACCGCCCCCTAGCGGGTAGGTGGGCCGACACAGATCACACATAGGCACTGTCACTTTCATATTACTTTACAATCTTCCATATGGAGTGAATTTGTAAAACAGCCGTGAAGAAAAAAGTTTGTTCATTTTTTATAGTGAGGTCACTGGAATTACACTGGATTTACATTGCAGTTTCATTTAAACAACGTTATGCTTTTTGTTACTGGTAATGACTACAAATTTGTATGAGAAAGTACATTGCATGGATTGTGTGGTGTAAATGGTATAAATTATGACACTGTTCAGCCATATATTAATTAGTGGAAATTACATATTGGAAAGGAAAAGCCGAATTACACAACAAGTGCAATGTAACTACAATGCCCTCATTTTAAAATGCTATTAAACATTTACTTTTTTTGAACAGAGTTAATTTTTTTATACTTGCATGAGCTGAGATGAGCAAGTACAGATCTAATGGTTTGCTCATTTGAATGTGCCTCCCACAGGCAGGTAACTTACAAAACTCAATATTTGGTTTTCTGACAAAACATCTAATCCAGTGTCTATGCTTCATAATTTCTAGAATGAAATTAATCAAACCTAACATTACTGTACATAAAATTTCTGTCACATACATGGAAGAGAACATTTCCTAGACTAACCAAAAACATGCGTGATGTGCACCATATACAAAACACCTAGTGCCAAATTAACTACACTGCTTGAAATTCACTTAGGGATTAAACTGGCCCCTAGACTTCAATCTACACCACAGTCTTCCATTAAGGATAAAAGGCTGCCTTGTTAATGTAATAATAAATTGCCCTTTCAAGTTATTAAAAATCTCTATTATCTGGAATGACTCCTCCTGAGTATGTGGCAACAAAATAAGGCAAAAGAAATAACATCAACAACAAAAAGATATGTAGTCTAGAAGTGTTATATCACTTCAGGATTTTGACTAAGATACTACCTCCAAGTGAAATTCATAGGGGAAAAAAAATATATATCAACTTTTCCTGAAGTTTTACTTAGCAAAATGAGCGTTATTGACTATTAAACCTGATAGGTGTATAAAGTACTTTGTTGGGCTTGTTTTTTTTGTTTTTTTTTTTTTTTGTCTCTTAGTCCAGTTGGTAAATAAATTCAAATTAAAGAGTTCTAAATGTAGAGTAGGTTTGAGAGATCATGCACCCCCTTGTCCTTAGGGCAAGAGCAATAAATCCCAGCTCTGACAGCCAGTATTACAGTAGGCATAATAAACTGAAGGATCTAAACTATGATGACAGATGTAATACTCCCATTGCTTTAAAAAAAAAAAAAAAGGGGATTCTGAGAAAAAGGATAAGCCACTATGGTGTAATTTCTAATTGTTCTGCTTCCAAACATCCAACCGTTATTGAGGTGAAATCTTGGATTCCTTTATAGAACCAGCAAATGTAAGGCATGGATTAGTGAAAAAGAACTCATAGTGGGATTTTATTACTTAATATTTATATATTAATAATATTATAATATCACATTAATGGCACAGAACCATAAATCCTCATTTTCCCCTAAACAACCTATACCAACATATTCAATCACAACTAATCCAATAATGCATCTTAGTTTGCCTAGGTAAGTTAGGCTTGATCTCCTTCTTATGTAAAGTAATGCTCACTACGTTAAGCATATTACGTGGTTTAACAAAAGAAATACATGAAGTAAAAACTTTTACTGATTCAGCCACATCAAAATAAGGGTATGTGCGTTTTCAATATCTGGCTACCAAATAAGAATTCCCCAGAAACAGGAAAGTGATATCTCCCTCCCTATAAATCTAACAACAAAGAAAGATGTAAGTGTGTAGAGGCTATTCAAATATTGTTAAAATTATTTTCTGAATACAGAAAGAACAAGATAATTTAAGCAATATAAATTATTATACATAATTTTTAAGATTTCTCAGTGTTTATTAATGTAATGTTTAAATGAAGCAAATAACGTCCGTTTTTTTATGTTCTTTCAATTATTTTACAAAAAATGTAAATTAGAAATATTTTGTTATTATTAACTTCTGACACTAAGCAATACATTTTAGGTGCATGTGAATATGATTAAGGGTTAGACAGAGGGTAAATTTTCTGTAACACAATTATAGCATAAAAATAAGCTGCTAGAAAAATATGACAGCTTCTGGGGGGGGTTGGATAATGTAAATGTGCTCTATTAGCAAAAAGAAAAATGCTCAAGCACAAATTCATGTACAGTACTTGTGATTTTATTAGACAAGGCATAAACTCCACGGAATATTTTAAGGAAGCCCTCACTAAATAGACTAATTGATAATTTGGTTGAAAGAAAGTGGATGCGAGTGTATGTCCATGTGCTTGTGTGTGCGTTTGTCACAAACATTTATTAACACTCTGCTACTTCATTTATGCACCACAGGATAATAAAGGCAGAGAAGTTTATTTCTGATAAAGCTCAGCAAATTTGTTGAGAATTACTTATTTAATTAATTTTAGGACTTTCTGATTACAAATTGTCCATGTGCAGCTTAGAATAATCTTGAACGTATTGAACATTTTATATCATTTCTAAAAATAAACTATTGGTTTACAGATTCTTAATAAGCAGTCCATTGTGAATACTCAATATGCAAAATTCAAGCTAGGTTGGCTAGTTTTGATTGGACATGTAGATGATGTGGTATTGTTTCTGTTCTGTTGAAAAAGATTAACTGTTAGAAATGGGATTCCAGTATAATGGTTTGCAACAACAGTTTAACATTTCCTTAAAATTCACTGTTTTCATCAACAACCTTGCATGTAAACTTGTTCACTGAATTAGTCACATAAAGAACACACTAAAGAGTGAAAATGCAGCCATGGTTAAATTCAGTATTTTATTTGAGCAAATATTCGAGGGAAAATTTTGAGGTATATGTCCAGTTCTAATTTCTGTTCAAAAGAAAAGTATCATAATCTGGGTACCAAAATTGTACTAGGATGGACAGAACAAAGAGTTAGCTGTTGCTAGTTCTTTAAATGACGTATCTCACCAGCTCATTGTCTTCACTTATCAAGTTAAATATGATCTTGATCATAAAAGACCAACTTGATCTATATATCCTCAGCTCCTTTGATACTGCATGAATACAGTAGGCTGAACCCACTTCTAATGCTATCCAGTGTAGAGCAAAAGACTTAATGATGCCCAAACTGCATTATTCTTTTTAAAACAAATAAACACTGTAACGTTGTTACTTACACTGCAGTAACTGTGGTTCTTCAAGAAGTGTTGTCCACATGCTTTCCACACTCGATGTCCATGAGTGCTCAAGATTGGAATCTTTTGGTCAGCAGTATCTGTTGGGCTATGCCTGCGCCCTGATTGCCCTCATACCCCTCCCCCCACCACCAGAGGGCATAAAAGGGAGAGCCAATCAAACTTCATTTCCTTCGCCAATACAGAAACGAAGTGCTATGGGAATCCGTAGTAGTGGGTTTGAGGGGCAGGTTGAGGAACACATATGGACAACACATCTCAAAGAACCACATATGCTATAGAGTAAATAATTGTTTTTTCTTCTTTGACTAATTGTCTATATATATATATATTTTTCATTCTTGGTAACTCACAAGCAATAACCTGTGCTCAGAGTCTACCTGAACAGAGACTGTAAAATTGCTCTGCCAAAGGAGACACCCAGCAGCAGCAAGCTTATGTGATTGATGGATATGTTCATCAGAGACTTGTGTCTGCTGAGGATCTGCTAGTGGCATCGGGGGACTGCTGCTCTTGAACCCTCAGAAACTGTACTGAGGAAGAAGATCTACTCCTAGAGAGAGCAGAGGGGAAAGGCTTGCTGGCATGATGAAAGCTCCACAGTGTCCTGTACAGCCACGGATGACAGCTATAAGTGAGGATAGGACAAGAAGCAATGGGTTTAAATTGCAGCAAGGGCAGTTTAGGTTGGACATTAGGAAAAACTTCCTGTCAGGGTGCTTAAACACTGGAATAAATTTCCCAGGAAGGTTGTGGAATCTCCATCATCGGAGATTTTTAAGAGCAGGTTAGACAAATCCCTGTAAGGGATGGTCTAGAGCAGTGGTTCTCAAACTAGGGCCACTGCTTGTTCAGGGAAAGCCCCTGGCGGGCTGAGCCGGTTTGTTTACCTGCCGCGTCCACAGATTCAGCCGATCGCGGCTCCCACTGGCCGCAGTTCGCCGCTCCAGGTCAATGGGGGCTGCAGGAAGTGGCGCAGGCCGAGGAACGTGCTGGCCGCCCTTCCTGCAGCCTCCATTGGCCTGGAGCAGCGAACCACAGCCAGTGGGAGCCGCGATCAGCCAAACCTGCGGACGCGGCAGGTAAACAAACCAGCCCGACCCGCCAGGGGCTTTTTTTGAACAAGTGGCAGCCCTAGTTTGAGAACCACTGGTCTAGATAATACTTAGTTCTGCTATGAGTGCAGGGGACTGGATTAGATGACCTTTCAAGGTCCCATCCAGTCCTACGATTCTATGAATTGGAGTCCATGGGGAGGATATCAGGTGAGATGTCTCTCCTTTTACTCCCTGTATTTACTAGAGTAATTATGAACCCTAGATTCATCTGCTGGATGTATAAGTAACATACAATAGAGGTCTTAGGGAGTATATAGGTCTATGATCTGATACAGACGAGAGGAAACAGTCCTCCTCAAATGGCAAAACAGACTTGTTAGATGACCCAGTATTTGACTAGGGAAAATCTTTCACTGGTATTGAAGATATTCTCAGTGCCAAAAAAATGTGCATGGTTGATGCTAATAGGGAAATGTTCATAATGCTCAAGAGAACAGTACTGACCACTAGATACCCAGTATCATGACTCTGTGTGGAGACTGTCGATAACGTAAATATAGGGTGTAAGTGTGAAAAATCGGGACGGGAGTACGGAGTAATTGGCACCTATATAAGAAAAATATCTTATAATTTCAAATATCAAGGCTGTTCCTATAAAATCGGGACATCCGGTCACCCTACGTAAATAGCAATTTTGAGGCAGACAGTACCAAAGTAAACTCTTCTGACGAAGTTAGTACTGAAGTCCTTGGTACCTGAATGAAACGCCTCAGTGTGAATAACAAGTGCCCAGAAAGTAGTGCTGTAGTGGCATTAGTGAAGATCTCCTGAGGGTGCACCTTGGTTGTTACTGGTGTACAGGGTACTGGAAACTTTTCAAGTGCCAAAGGGACCTAATTCAGGTTTTATGCTACCACTGTGAGAAGAAAGCGGGTTGATATTTAGACAGCTTCTTACAGAGAGAGTATGTAGATCCCCAAGGATTGCAGTGTGGCCCATGAATCTTTTGGTAAATTGAGTGCTTCATTTGTTCTGCTGCTAAAGAGTCCCATCTCTTCAGAGGTCAGGTCCCCTATGGTGGACTGCACTTCTTTCACATTGTCTGAGAACCTCCTCATTGTGACAGCTATGGCCATTGATCACACAGCTGTGTTGGATGCATCCACAGCCACTTGCAACACCATTCTGGTCACCATCTGACTCTCATCTCTTTCAATTCCTCACTGTTCTCCTGTCGAATTCTGGACAAGAATGACCATCGTGGGTTGTGATTAAAAATATTTCTTCAGTTTACTTCTGCCTCGCCATGAAATCACTGCAATATCTGTGCATTAACATTCTCAATAATGACAATTTCAGCATGCATCCCAAAGCACCATAAATGCTCAAAGGGGGGGGGAAATAACTGGCATGTTTGTTCTCATCAGCTCCTGATGTTTGTTTACTGAGCATTATTAGCGTTCTAGATTCTAGTAAGCAGCCAGGTGCTGGAACAAGCAACAGTTTATTCCAATCCCAAGCACAGGGCAAACACACATATACTTCCAGATGGGTGATAGAAATGCAAATCTAGGCAAGCAGCTTCCTCCTGCTCTTCACCAGGATGTTTTCAACAGCAATAGAATACTTTAGTAATCGCCTTTTCCCTTCCAGAGTATCTCCCAGGTTTACTCTCTGGATTTAGTGCATACTGCAACGTTTAAATATATATTTGCAAACATTTCTTTTAATGAGGTTTTGTTAAACCTACTTCTAACAAAATTTAAATTTAAACTATTCTACATTGTTTTTTAATTGTCTGTAAAGTATGTATCCCATTAACTTATTTATTATTCCAATAGAATACAATTTTGTTTAAATTATCATTAAATATGAATGCAAATAGATCACAGAAAAGGAGAGCCGCACACAGGCTTTACAAATTTTAGCTAAGTGAAGGTAGAGCTTCACTTTACCCTACTCAGCTGCTGCTGGATGATACATATCAAATAGGTTGCTCTGCTTGCAAACACCAAGATTTTCATGCAGACAGACAGACAGTGGATGCAAGTCACATGGGTCAGAGTGAACTTTAGGTATTGCTAAATTTAAAACAGCTTTGAACTAAAGCTAAAGCAGCTAACAGAATATTTGTTTCAGTTGGTGCTGTGAGAAAAACGTCACTCTAAAATTGAAACTAGTGAAATTTTAAAAAAATTGGGGAGAGGGACAGCCGTGAACTTCTGAAAAGATGATGCCAATGTCACTTTTCAGCAGTACAGTTTTAAATATTGGCCATCAATAGGGAATCGTTTGTCCTGAACCCATGAAAACCGCACAAAAGCGACTGTAAAATATGTTAACAGAATAACAATTTTTACTTAAAAAAAGGTTTACAAAGTGTTTTACTTTGGCCACAAATTTTCAGTGACGGAAATCTAGAAGTTTTACACAGCTCTTTTTCAAGGCCCAAAATGACATCATGTAATATTGATTTAGGAATATAATTGCAGCTGACAGCATGATATAGTGGCAAAAGAGGAACAAGGGTACACCAAAAATTGTGTGGCAGTGTGTCTCCAATGCAGCTGCAAAGGAGCAGAAGCAACACTAGGTCAGTCATCCTGACTGCTTAAGTGTTCTAATCATTCTTCATTTGCTCAGAGTCATCTTATGCAGCTATCAAAGTTCTGGATAAATTCTATGTGGCTTCAGAGGAAGTTAAGAGTTTGACTTCCTAAAGTCATGTTTCACTACAACTCTTCCACCGTGGAGGTTCTGCTCTGTAGTAGACTCCTTTTTAAAGCACAGTGTTTGTATTTAATACTTAAACAAGGTTGCCTGTGTGACATTAATTCAGCCTCCTGGTGCATATACCGTCTTTGATTAAAGGATCACGTATGAATTTTTTTTTCACAGGACCCCTGCCTCATTCACTGCACAGGACTGACCTACTCTGGGGATGAATCAATATTGCGTAGTGAAGGAGGCTGTTGTCTGTAAGAACCCAGCCTCATTTGTTGAAGCTAGAAAATGTGTAGTGAATGAGGCAGCGGATTGCAGCAAGAGAATGGATGGTCTCATGGTTAAGGCAGTTGAATGCTGCCCTGGAGAACTGGAATCTATACCTGCCTCTGCCACAGAGTTCCTGTATGATGCTGGCCACCTCACTTAAAATGAACTTTTCACAAACTTTGTACACTGAGTGTTTTTGAATTTCCGGATGCCTGACTTGAGACCTCGGGGTCTGATCTGAAGGAGTACTCCGTACTCTCAGCTGCAAACCAAAGTCAATGTGAGCTACGCTTTGAACATATGAAGCACTAAATCAGGGGTCGGCAACGTTTGGCACGCGGCTCGCCAGGGTAAGCACCCTGGCGGGCCGGCCCAGTTTTATTTACCTGCTGACGTGGCAGGTTCAGCCGATCGCGGCCCCCTCTGGTCGCGGTTCGCCGTCCCGGGCCAATGAGGGCGGCGAGAAGCAGCGCGGGGCCGCGGCCAAACGTTGCCGACCCCTACACTAAATAATGCTAAATATTCTGAAAAATCACATCCTAGATGTCTCAAATTGAACACCCAAACTTAATGTATAATTTTCACCTTAATCGCTCTATGCCTCAGTTCCTCATCTTTAAAACAGGGATAGCCAATAACCCCTTATCTCTCAGGAGTATTGTGAAAATAAATGTATTAATGTTTGTGAAGCATTCAGCTACTACAGTGACGAGTGCCAGAGAAAAGCCTCTGCCTTCAGAGCACAGTTTGAACAACATGAAGTAAATAAGACCTGGGGCCACACGTTGAACAATGAAAAGAAAAGAAAACATTGAATATGTGCTCATTAAGTGAGCATCATCTGTTCTGTGCCCTGAATGAGGCAGGGGCGCTGTGGGAAAAAAATAGTATGTAATCATGTAACTAAGAACAGTAGGATAATGTGTGTACACAAGTGGGCCACCTTAAGGCAACCTTAATTCTGGCATTTCGTAACTTTTCAGTGCCCGACTTTGCAAACCTAACAGCGTTCTTTAAATACGGTTTTTTGTATCAGAGTATGAAGAAAACTACAGTGATGGGTTGCCTCCTTTACAAAATTTTTCTTAAAGTCAGGATATATAGCGGGAGGACTTGCAACAAAAAACTTCTTGAGAGCTTCTAAGGTTCATGCTATTCAATATTTGGATTTGCACACACCCGAAGGTCCCCATCCTGCAAACAGTTGGCCCAGGATCACTTGCTTATATAAAGTTAGGCACATGGATGAGTGTTTGCAGGATCAGGATCTAAATCCCTCCTCTGAGCAAGCATGTTGATCCACTGACTGGAAGAAGAAGAAGAATAAAAGGGGGAGAGAACACTGGGTAAAAGCAGTGCTGAAATAAATTTTGGATAAGAAATTTATATCTGGACAAACTTTGAAAATTTCAGATTCAGAGAAGCATTTACAAGTTTGAAAAAACTTGCTTTTTGGATGTATAATTTTTATTAGCATAACCTTTAAAAAATGGCCAAGTGAAATTCAGATTTAAAAAAATGGGCCTTTTTTTTGCTTATGGTCTGTAATGTTACTTCAACTGAAATTCTGTTCCCTTGTTCACCTCTAGTGCCACCAGAAGGCTAGTTTTACACCTAGAAGAGTGTGGGATGGAGTGGGGTTTGAATTTTTTTTCCTGTATGGAGGCTTGTGAAATCTTGATTACAGATTTGTTGTAAACCACCAGAAGACAAAGTCATCAGTTCCAACTTGGAACAGCTGTTATTTTCCAATTAAAAAGTCACAGGACCAAAATATTAATTTATTAAGCAACAGCATTTAGTTTGAGCAGCCACAACTACATTTGCTAGCAATGTTATCTTTTAGAAAAAGACGCTGTCATGATTTCTTTGGCATAAATAATTTAATGTGACAAAACAGTTTATTGTCTGCTGCTGATATGCAAACAACTCCATCCCATATTGTGAAATATTGTGCTCAATATGTAACCAAGTGTAAAGGATTTTCCTTACAGGGAAAAAAAGATTCATTGACACTTTTCCAAATATTTCACCTCATAAAGTATTAGTTGTGTTACACAGTAGAAAGATTATCATTTGCTATCAAAGAAGCAAGTGAATAAAGTGACAGTAACAAACTGTTGAATCTGTCCAAGTTTATAGATAAGGATGTCAAGCTTTAGGTTATCAGCCTACAGTACTGACACTGTTCATATATCATAGCCCCCCAACACTCTCACTGCCAGCGTTGTTTATTTTCAGGCAGGGGTTAAATAATGACCGTGTAGTAAGAATGCCTTTGGGGAGCTGCTTTGTCTTACATAGGGTTCACCTGTTTACTTCAGAGCAAGTTTTCAGTTGCTTTTGTTTAATTCTCTGTTTGTACAGCTGGAATTTATCAACTTCAAATGGGCTTCAGGTCAACTCTATGACAAATAAAATTTTTTTTTTACTGATTTCTACACTTGCTATGTACCTTTGCATGTGAAACAATTTTTAAAAAATAAAGAAACCTGAGAATATTGCACTATACCTAGAGATTCCAGTTTTCAGGTTGAATACAAAAATACCAACCATTATTGAAAAAAATTAATACAGAAGAAGCAAACAAACAAGGAAACAGGAAAACAGGAAGGTTCTTTCATAAGGACTTATAACAGAATTCATCTCCTTTTCACACTGCCCAAGGTAAATGACAGTCTGTATCGCTTCTTGCTCACACACACTGTAATTCCTTCATGGTTGCAGATGATAAAAGTTTTGTAAGCAAAAATGTTTTGGGTTGTTGGGTTTTTTGTTTGTTTAGCTTTGATTTTGGGTGGTGGTAGGTTTTTTGTTGTTGTTGTTGTTTTGTATTTTTGGTTTTTTGTACCTACAGAGTGTAGGATGCAAACAATCAGTTTCATAGATTCCAAGGTCAGAAGATACCATTGTGTTTAAGAAATGTTTCTTATTGGTTCACTTTTCCGTTTCTAGTAGTTTAAACCACCAATTTCTACTCAAATGTATGTAGGTATCATTCAAATAAATCTATGAAACTGATTTTTCTAGCAAGGTACAAGGCACTAAAAGAGCCAAAAATTAAAAACATGGAAAAATGCAGAAAAAGGGAAGAGAAAAGCAGAATCCCTAGTTCTATCTAATTACAATTCACATGGCTTTATTTATTAATGTTCAGTTACTTTTGCTTATTTTTATTTCAAATACAATTTATCAAGGTGACCCAGAGACTATGTGATCGTATTCTACCAGAAATCAACATCCAGAACTGGCTTTCCCAACCGCATATTTGACTATACAAGTAAAAAATGGGTGGCTTGAATCCCCTTCCTTTCACAGGGCTGGATCCTGAAATCCTTACTCACCAAAATTATTACAGTTGTTGGGACTATTTTTGAGTAAAGACTTTAGGATATAGCCTGTAGTGTATCACCCTGAGGATGCTATTTCTGATGGGCTGGATTTTGTTATTCCCACATCCTAAAATGTCATGGTAAGTATGCCTAATTGGGATGGAAGAACAAGGGCACACTCTAATTTTCACTTAATAATCAGGGAAAACAATTGTCATCTACATACTATTCAGAAGCTTACGAGAAACACTTCAAGTTAGGGTTTCTAGGCCCCAAATTCAGGGACTAATTGTGTCTGGAGTTTGGGGGAATGGTAAAACAAGGCTTCTTGTGGCCTGCACTCCCACAGATTACACATAATCTGGTCCTTCGACATTTGAAAAGGTAATAACATTAGTCCAATACACTTAAAACTATGTATGGACCTGAACCAGGAATACAAATCCTAACTCCCCAGAACTTAAAAGTACGCTATTAGATTTTGATTCATATCAAATTTTGGCAGCATGCACATCCATATAGAGTTGAGTCAGCTCATTTCTCCTTAGAACCTCACATTAGCCAGTTATAATAGAAATGTTTCAAGTTTCATAAAATAAGGTTATTGGTAACATCTTTAAAAGAACAGGCTGGTAATTCTTTTAATAATTCTGTTTCACCACTTTCTATTTATTGTCTTTTTCTTGTGGTTTTTAATTATGCTGGATTGTCATTCTGTGGGGCAAAAATTACAGCAAACCTTTGGTCTGTAGTGAAAACAATAACTGCATACACATGGGGCTGCCCACGCTACAAAAAATAAACCACAAAGCAGATCTTATGTCTTATTAATTTTCAGAAGAGATATTAGCCAACTCTCAATAATAAACATTCTTAACATTTTTAGAAGATAAATTAATTTCTTATAAGAAAAGCTCAACACATAGCAAAAACACAGAAATATATTCCCTTAGAGACAGACATTAATAAACAATTCTAATTAACCTTGAAAGAAGAGCTTTTAGAATCTAAGTGAAGTGTTAGCTTAAAAAAATTATGACATTCATTTTCACCGTCACAAAAATGCAAGAAAAGGATTAATTTAGACAAACCGAAAAGGGACTCATGCATTTTAAAGTAAAAATGCTACATGAAATATACCACCCCCAAAGAGAACTATGCAACACACCTTTCAACATCAGAGCTCGCACTCAACCTTGAAAGGGAGAATTACATCTTTTCTTTGAAAGGTCCTGACTGACACCACTCTGTCTGATTTCTGCTACAAAATATGCTTGCAGGTTTTACATAAAACATTACAACCTTTTGATTTCTAGGATGATTTTGAAAAATCCCTGCAACATTTTTGACCCTTACTGAATGAGATCTAATGGATTAAGATTCTAGGAGACCTCCTTGAGTCTTGCATTGGAAACTTTTCACAAGAGTCTACTAGCCCATTGTATAAAAGTAACCAGGGGGTGCTGAAGGAGTTGGTTGCTATGGTGGCCTCTCATAAATCATCAATTATTGTCTGTTATTATGAAGGTGACAGCCTCATAAAGAGATTTGCATTTTCGGCTAATTTTAAGATTTTTTTCCAAACATCATTTGCTTTGTAAAAGAAATGTCATGACAACCACAGAACACTTAAGCTTGTTATCGGGTAGTCAGGCATTCACCGGACCCTGTCAGTTTGGCATTTAAGCATCCCAGCCTCTTTTGCATTATTGAGTAGTTTATCTTTAAAGTTCATAAATATATTTCTAAACATGGGGATGGCATAATAGACGAAAGCCAGCAAAAGAAATGGAGGTCTTCTGGTTGCTATGACAACCTAAACTGATCAATTTCCTGTCACTGTTTTAAAAGAGGCACTCTCCTGTGGCCGTAAATACTAATTACAAATGCAGACCGTTTGCTAACATGTTCAGTTTACAGATTAAAGCAGTTCATGCCTAATTTATCATTTAACATGTCCTCCCACATTTGTAGTGCAGTACAGAATGAATAATATCTTCACTTGTTTACAGCACTTTCAACTTAATTCCACTAATTAGTTTTGCAGTTGCAGGAATTTTAGATGTGCTAACAGTTCTGTATGGTCTGTGCAGGAAATGTCCAAAGTATAGTCTTTTAAATGCAAATTCCTACCTACTGTCCAGAAAACCACCTCTTTTTTGCATAAGATATATTTTTCTAAGAGTGGTGATTTCTTTTTTGATGGGGAGAGAATTGGTGAGAGAAATTTTGCATAAGATACCACAATCCACCATGTAATATATTATGCTTGAAACCAAATTACAGTACATATCTCTCACAAAAATTGACACAAGTATTGCTGCACTCTATTGGTCTTTGAGATTGTATTACTAGCCAGTTTAATTTCATAATGTTTAAGGAATGTGACGTGAATTTTTTTAAAATCAGATTTTAAGCTGATTCTTTTAGTTGGCTAATGTTGGAAAAATTAGCTCTGATCGAACTTGAAAAATAACAATTTTTAAAAGATCATTTAGCTATATAAAAATATATAGATCTGAAAAATCACTAGACAGTCTTTTCAAAACTTTCTGGAAAACACTTGTGGGAGTGTTCAACATACCATCATCCTATGAGGTCTTGGTCTTTTCATTATTCAGGTTTCATGTTTGAAGTCTGGTCCATAGAAGAACAGAACAATTACAATAAAATATTTGGGAGGAAAAAAAACAAATATGCCCAATAAACAATCAGGGAAGCTTGCATTAGTAGTTCACGAATCTATGGAAATGAACCTATTTAAGTACTTTGACAACTGCCAGAGCTGAGTTTTGTTCTTCGTAAATCTGGAAACTTTCTTTGGCATTTCTGCTGAAAGTGATGATTTCATAAGTTTATATATTCCAAAAACATGCTGTAATTTCAGATGGCAAAAAAAGAAGATGGGACCTGAAAAAGTTCACATCTGGGAATATCAACTGTGCAGCTTTATGTTTGAAGACAACTGCCCCAGGGAATTAGGAGAGAGAAGGGATTCTGGTTCCCTGGTAATATTTGCACTATCATAGCCACAAAGGAGATCACTTGACAGCCCCTGCCCCAGGCAGCTCCTCCCTGTCATCAGTTTTACAAAAGGGCTCCTTCCCAGAACTCCTGTTAATCAACAAAAATTATACATCCAAAGAAAGTTAAAACCCTTTAGTAGGTCTCAGGGGACTTCACAAGAGGGAGCGACGAAGCGCTTCCAACTGCTTCTCAACCCAGCAGCTGCAGCCTGAACACTCTAGGGGCTCAGAATTCAGTCCAACAGTCTGCGCTCACAGGTGCTCCTCGCTTTCTAGCACCAGCTCAGTGACTTTACAGCAGGCTTTCTACATTACCACAGCGTCAAGGTTAAAGCTCCAATGCCCTTATTTCAAAGGGAAATTTGGTCAGCTTGAAGCAATGAAAACCAATCTGAACACAGCCAGCCACTGATCAGGAGCACATGCTAAACAAAACAAGGATTTGAATAAAAGTACACATAGAGATAGCAAAAATTCAACTAATGGAACACAGCTTCTTTCTTTCCAAATCTTTTAATATAATCTCCAATACCCAGGTAACAACTGTAACCATCAGTGAGCATACAGTATTCAGAAGCAATGACTAACAATATATGGGAAACACTCAAAAATTAGCAATAGTAAACCTTTCTTCTCATTTATACTGTACAAGCTCTGTCGAACTGTGTTTGTGACTGGTGTTTGTTTTGTCGTCTTATTTAGCCTGTAAGCACTTTGGGCAAGGAAAGTGTCTTTTTTGGGTTTGTTAGGTGCCAGGGCATTTAACAGTGCCCTATACATGTGTTTTAATTATAATAATCATAAAATCATAGACATGTAGAACTAGAAGGGACCTCAATAAATCATCTAGCCCTGTCCCCTGCACTGAGGCATACATTATTATTTTATGGAACTTCAAAAATACAATACAAATAGGAAGTTCATATTATTTTTCCTGTCAGAGAAACCTCCTGACTTCCATTCTAAACTAGTTGTTAGAAGGAGCAAATACATTATCTTAATTACCCGGAACAGTTTTCATGTTTTAGTTGAGCACATTATTTTATGTATTTTACACACAAATGTACACAAAATAGTTGGCAACATCAAGGAAGGAGAGATGTATTGATGAACTGGATATACTGGCACTCCTCCAGATTGTTCAGATATAAGAATTTACACCCAGGACAGCACAGAGCCTGTTTCTTTCAAATCTACTACTGACAATTTTTTATTTGTTAATGTATTATATTTATTTGTTTATTGGACTTTTACATTCCCCCCCCCCCCCCCGAATGAATGCTAAAGGTACAAAAGGCATGACAGTCTCATTATTATGATCATTATCATCATGACTATAAGAGTTTGATGTAGAACAAAGCTTATGTTTTTCAGAAGCTAGACAAAACTGAAGATGTAAAGGTGAGGGCTAGATCACCCTCAACACAGCTCAAAGTAAGGGATGCTGCCTGGGTGAATAAAGGAAATATTGTGCTTCAGAATTCAGTGCTACACACTTCCTTATGGAGTGCACTGTTTTGACCTTTGCACTGGTTCTTTCTTGGAGCCAGTGATGAGATACTGGGTGGTGCTGTGGCTTCATGTCCTCCCTGTCCTCTTTAACGTGCTTTGTGCCAATGGAGAGGTAGGGAGAGAGCAGTCTCTGCAGTGTTCTGAGAGCAGGGACTGCATTTGTTCCTGGCCTTTACGCACACCAAACAAGAAGGGAAGGGAAAACTCTTTACACCCTCCTCCCACAAAACCCATCTAATGTAAAGACCAGGCAGACTACGTTCCTAAGTATCTGTTCCATAGTTAGGGTGACCAGATGTCCCGATTTTATAGGGACAGTCCCAATTTTGGGGTCTTTTTCTAATATAGGCTCCTATTACCCCCCAGCCCTGTCCCGATTTTTCAAAGTTGCTGTCTGGGCACCCTATCAATAGTACGTTTCCAAACCTACACCTAGATTCTCCTCTCGCTTCCACTGTGTAAAATCAGGGGTAACTCCATTGATGATAACTGAATCACTCTAGTACGAAGCTGGTGTAAGTAAGACGAGAATCAAGCCCCTAAAGCCCAAGCCTTCTGTACTTACTTGGGCAAAAATCCACTGCAGGATCAATACCTGTGTACTGTTGTCCATTTGTACATAAACACTGTGTGTTACTTGTTGAATTTCCAGTTTTTGGTATTTCTATTCTCTCACATTCTTTAGAGATACAAACATTAGTCAATCCATAATCTGGATACATAACAGTAAGGAGCTAAATTCTGGTTCCTACACTGAGCACATCAACCACTGTAGAATCAATCATATAGAGTCAATCGCCTTTCTGTTGGTTTCTTCAAGGTATTGTTTTAGATTTCAAACAGTTTTAAGGCAAACTGGATTTTTCAGCTATGCTTTTGAATTATTTACTTGTCAGACATTGAATACGGAATTAATTTAGATACATAGTCCATAGGACATGACAAAGCCTCAGTAGATCTTTGGGGTCCAACATTAGTGGGAAGAAGAGGACAGCTATTAACTAAATTCCATCCACTGTGTCTAATTTCAGTTTTGCAAAAGACTCTGTAAGCAGCCCAACTCTCTAGGTCAAATATGTCTAAAGGAGTATGCAGTAGGTTGTACTGATACCATTCGGTTTTGGCAACTGCTGAATTAACAACAACAAAAGCCATTTAGGAACAATAATCCTATTTCTATAAAATGATTATGCTCTGCTCAAAAGAGCGCATCACCAATAGTCTTGTGCCTTTGCAATTTTCCGATTTTACATTTACTCAATCTCTTGACTCCTTGAGATCACAAATCAGCTGTACTAGACATCAGCAAAAAATGTAGGATTTTCTGAATGCTTAAGGACAGGACGTTGCAGTCTTAGAAAAAAGTCACCACTTTCTTCATAAATTAATGGCATGTTTCTCATTACACAATAATAGGTGGTTATTATCCTCTCACTCTTATCTCCCTGTCATTTAGTTAACTTTACCCTCCACCACCTCCAGAAATTCTTGGTCCATCACCTACTTGCTGGAATAATGGGTGTGTTAGTGCAGTCCCCTTAGGTTTGAATTGCCAGTCAAATTTTCCAGTTTTTAAAGAAAAAGAAATGAACAGCTAGCAATATATACAATATATACAAGGAACTGCATCTACTACAAAATTTCTATTGAGCAGCTCTAAAACCTGTTTGCTCTCGGTCTAAAATAATAAAAAATATGCCTGAGAATTTAATACATTGTACCTTCACATTATTAAATGTAACATGCAGAACATTACATTATTATGCTACACATGGCTAAGGAATTTTAGTATTCACAGGATTATGGTAATTAAGTCTTCCTTCACTTTGGGTGATGTGACACTTGCTTGACTATAATGTCACTCCACTTAAAGTCTGTGTAAACAACATTATCTTAGTCACTCTGCATTACATTTCCAACTGTGAGCAAAATTACAAGGTCAAAGTGGACAAGAATGTAGGTAATCCCAAGGAAACATCATGTAAATGACTAGCTCAAGGTTCAAACTGGGTTTTCAAGAGTAGTAAAAGGCTTATGTACTACACCAGTATTCTGGTATTATTTTGTAGAACATATCACTAACAAAACACATTGCTATTCTTAGAGAAAACTCTGAAACAAAGGAACCTGTTATTTTAATATTTAGTCGGTCAGAACCTTACAAACCTTTTACAAAGACTCAGCTGATGTGCCAGGAGTAAAGAAGAGTTAGTACTATATAAACTGAATTTTGCATTAATTAATTTTCTTATTAGCATAGGTATTCTAGTGTTGAATAATTAATATTTTCCTTGCCAATGTATGACTCTAACGAGTAAGATTTATGTTCGTGTCACAGGGAGCTGCCTCAGCTACCTATGTGCCGCACTGCCAGTTCCGTTTGTGTGGTCTCTTACTCACAATATACACACAGTCTGTTTCTTTTCCCCATGTGTATCTTTAGATTCCCAGCATCACAGAACACGGTGGAGGCATGTGTCTGGAGGATCCTTCCACCCAGCTTTCTCCAACACATTCTCATTCTCTGAACTCCTCCCTGACTTCCTGTTCCTGCTAATTATATATCTTCCCTTACTGAGTAATTACCTCATTGGCCCAAACATTGCCACCAAGCATCAATAATCTCACCATAACATGTCAATTGCCAACAATTAAACTTGAAATATTCTCTCTTACACCACTACCTAACTGACCAGTGTGCTACAATTAGAACTCTGTCACATACCTTCCCCTTCTCCCCCACCCTCTTTATTCCATTGAAACCTTTTATGTCCTCCTAGGGAGGGTCTTCCTCCCATCCTAGACCTTTCCCCTTTGTGGGGCTGAGGTTCTACGGGGTCTTCCTGAACTCTTTCAAACTGGCTGTCCATGGGCCACCAGTGGGGGATCCACTGCTTTCTATCCCGAAAAGGTACACTCAGAGAGTGGAGGTTTGCTCCATATTTCCACCTTAGCCCACAGGTCATTACGCCATTCACATCTCTTAGAGATTTGATCCGGCTTACTTTACCCCCTGGCTTGAATCCATATCAGGATTTCTCTCTTCCCTTAGGTTTGGGATTATATGGGTAAGATTCCTCCACAAGGCCTCATTATTAGGGCCCTTTTCTCCCTCATTAGTATATTTTCCATCTTGAGTTTTGCCCCTGGCTTGCTCCTCAGGGGAGATGGCCAAGTCTCCACCCTACTTCTGCACTAGGCATTTGAGATCCATCACTCCCAGATCTATTGCCCCTTTCTCAAGTACTTCTACCCCTCCCAAATCCTCCAGCATTCTGGTCATCTCTGAGCTTGTTGGCATGTGTCATGAGTTATTTAATGTGCTCCTAGACTGTTACTCAGAGGGTGTACTACTGAGAGTACTTTACACTGGTTCCACTGCCAGGGACACCTTTTCAGTCCTCCACTCTTTTTTTTCTAAGGGAAATGGAAACCAGTCCTATCATTACTGCACAGGGCAACTACTTCACAACACCCAATCTCTGCCACTTGAACTTCCCTTCTAAAAATAACTAGCATTCCCCAGCTACCAAGATTTAGCCCAGCTCCAGGGCCATGTGGAGCCTCTTCCAGCTACATTTCAGCAGCCCACACTACCCATCTGAACTAGGAATGGGAACCTGGCCTGACAGATGCTGTGGGTCTAGCCAATCACTTGTTGGCAGGGGGGAAGGAGGGAAGGTCAGGAAGGAGTTTTTTCTCCCATGGGCCAAATGGCACAGGACAAAGGAGTTTTTCTGTCTTCCTCGCAGCACCTTCAAGCCAGACCGGGTTAAGTTGGTATGCACTTGATACCTAACTGTGGTAGTGGTATTTATTCATCCCAACTTGTGACCATTGGTTAAGAGAACAAAATGAACGGTTCCCAGAGGTAAAAGACCTGGGATTTTGGTGATTAGCCTTGGGCTCATGTGATAGGGTGTGGCCTTTGTGGGCTGAGGTCAGATTTCGTGGCCCTCACAGACTGAGGGCCCCATCCTGCTGCACCCTCTTTCCCTCTCGCAGGATGTGTGTGTCCTAGGATTCAGGGAGAATGGAGTCCTGGTGGGTAGGCTGACGATTGCCTACCTCATGTTATGGGTTATGTAGTAAGGAGCCCTGTAACCCCCCCCCCACTAGGAGCAATTAAATGCCTGATACAGGAGAGCTGAGTGATAGGCAGGTAGTGTGTTAAAGTTTAGTAAAAGTTGCAGCCTGCTGCTTAATTGCATGCATGTGTCTGTCCGCATTTTGCCTCTGTGTCCACATCAATAGACACAGGGTTAATTTTGTTACAGTAAATAAAAATGGATAAACAGAAAAGTCTTGTTAGCAACCACCAGAAAGGAGTTGAACAAAGAGCATGAACATTGTAAAAGTTCAAATACACAAACCTACAAACATGGGTGCATTTAGAAAACAACCAGGATTGAGGATTTAGCTTGCCATGCCAATAATGGGATTTTAATTATTGCTGGGAATCTGCAGATAAAGTACTACCTTTGGGCATGTCACTGCCACATCACATATCCTGGGATGTCATTTCTGTCATTTCCACCTTAAACAATAGAAGTGAGAAATTTAATTAATGACAAACTATATGGTTCTAAATTCCCAGAGGTGGAGGTGTGTTTTGAAGCTCGCTGATAGTCAGAGGTATTTGTAAGAAATTCAAAGAACAGAATTTGTGCATACTAACCTCCCACTTACTACTATTACAAGTGTACACTGTCATGTTAGAGCATGATCACTTGATCTTAATTGAGGTTTCTTCTTCATTCTACACTATAAATCACATTAGTTTACATGAGAGGACAAGAATAAGTACATAATCTAAGCAACTATATTCCATCTTGGTTTCCTTTTCCCTCTTACAACTAAGATTCCAGACACCTTGCACTTTTATTATAAAACCCAGGGCAAGAACACAGATCTCTTTCAGCTATACATTTATATTTAAAAAAAAAAATCAAGCTGACAAAAGTGGTAATAGCCACTTGTTCCTAAAATGACATGCTGCTGTTCAGTGCAACACCACGCCTAGTATTGTGAGCATTAAACCTAAAATGTTTAAGATTTCTGAAAATTACTCTATCTAGGATATACCTTACGCCCATCACTATGGTATCTGAATGCATCTTAATTATGAAGTGTACATACAAAGATATATTTTTCTCGCTCTCCCTCTTTTCCTATGTGTGGGGAGAGGATTTTGGTTTGCTTTCTTTCTTTATGTTATTGTGGAAATACTCTGCCAAAGAAATGGGGATTGTATTTTGTTCTGAAGGCTCTCCAGGTCACACTCTTCTTGATCTCTTCTGGGAGTGAGTTCCAGGTCCTTTGGATAGTCACTGAGAAAGCTCAATTTCTTGCACATTCAAATTTCACCCTCTATAGCTCCATGATCACACAGGGTGAGGCAGTTCCCCAAGTAACTTGCTCCACTGCCGTAGAGGGCTATGAAGATGAGAACTGAATCCTGAATTCTGACCCTTTATGCAGAGCAGAGCAGAGAACTGGAGTGATGAATGCTGTGCAGCCTGTGCTGCTTTGTGGACAGACTGCTGGATTCTGAACCAATTGTAGCTTTTTAAAGGTTGGTTTCATTCCTAAGTATGAAAAATTACAATAAACAAAAAGAGGATGCAAAGGTATGGCTCATTGTGGCTAATACCAAATCCATTAGGAGAGGGAACAATCTTCTCCTCAGCTATTAATGGACATCTGTGGCTATCTGCATACCCAGGCGCAGAGAGGAAAGAGTTTATGCAAATTCGGAGGCTGTGGATTATCCTAACAATGATAAACTCTCTCAGAGCAGGGTGAAGTCATGGGGATGGTAAATTCTTTAAAGTGCCAGTGGGAGGAATGAGGCATCATGAGCTGTTATACTTTCAGGGGTTGATTTTAACCAACTCTTAATTATGAGAGAGAGTGTTTGTGTCTGACATGACAAGGTATAGAGTTGTGTATCATCTAGATTCTCCTGTTTTAGTTCATGTTTCACAATCTCTCCCAATGGCTTCGATATATACACCTCTACCCTGATAGAACGCTGTCCTCGGGAGCCAAAAAAATCTTACCGCATTATAGGTGAAACCGCGTTATATCGAACTTGCTTCGATCCGCCGGAGTGCGCAGCCCCACCCCCACCCCCTGGAGCACGGTTTTACTGCGTTATATCCGAATTCGTGTTATATCGGGTCGTGTTATATCAGGGTAGAGGTGTACTTTAAACAGGATGAGAGACAAGATGTATCCCAGTGGGCCTCCACAGGTGAGAGAGCTCTGGAGACTGAAGAGCAGGTGTCCTGTCAGAGTAAAGTTTGAGAGGAACAAAAGAAGCTCTTATTGCATTCTCATTAATCCCGACCTTCTCTGCGACACCAGGATCAATGGTCAACTACATCAAGGGCATTGAAGCTTGCATTCCTATGTAGTACAAGAGCACTTATTGGGCTTGAAAACAAGCTTGCTAATTTAATGTTACCTAGAAATAAGAAATTTGCACTACTGTGAAAAACTATCAGCACTGTCTTTATTTTAATGTAAAATAAAAGTAGTAAAAAAGAGCTCTGGCTGTAGTGTACTTCTGCCCTTGCAAATATTACTCTATTCGCTCTCTGTTTCCCTACCCTTCCATTCTGAGAAAGGAACTGAAAAAACATGTGGAGACTTGGGCCCCACATGTAAGTCAAGAAGAACTAAAAAAAAATTTATTGAACTGGTAAACAACCATATTTTAACCACAATCTTATACATATATATAAAGTACTTATAAAGACATGAGATGAAATGCAAGATAGATTAAATATAACTGATAAAAAGTAGTAAGGCCTGCAGCAGGACAGTTTTTAGTAAATACTGGCACAACTTTCTATTTGGTAATCAGTCAAAACCAACATTCCAGTGCTGAATCTACAATCAAGAAGAAAATCAGCAGTAAACCAATTTCATCCCAAAACTATAGATTGTAACTGAGATTATAGAAATGAACCTAGCTCTACTATAAAGCTGATCATGTCCAAAAACATTTTAGTCTACAAAATGTGTTCTATTTGCATTTATTATGATTTTATGATCATCATAAACATCAGAATTATGCAAACAAAGTCCTAAATCTTCAGTTAGAAAACTTTTCTTTATTTCATTGTTGGAATATGTTGAAAAGAAAGGAGATAACTATGATATGTATTTTATGTGCAAACTTCAAAAGACTCTTACCGGAAAAGATATTTGGATGTTTGATAAGAGTAGCAGAATTTGCTTTGATAAGAGTTTTAGCACATTGTCATTTGGTTCCGAATAGTACACTGTTCAAGTCTTTCAGTATTAATTCAAACAACTAGAATTATGAATTCTTTTGGATTTTGCCACTTTAAATTTCTTTACTTCTTAGGATTTTAAAAGTTAAAATACTCTAGAACTAATTCACGGTTGGTGAATTTGGGCAAGACTTCATTGAGGTCAATGGAGTAGCGCCTACTTTTGCCAGCAGTGACTACAGCTTTATGTTTCTGATTTATTCTGTGTTCCCTCATACATGACTCTGACTACTTAAGTATGTTTTCTTTGAAAAGTAAAGATTTTTTAGTGAGATATTGGAATTTAATTGTTTCCTTTTTAGACAAATATGCTTTTTGGATTGATGCTGATGGAAAGGGCAATCAGATCTCAAAAGGGCAGCAGTACAGTGAGATTATGTGCTGAGGTCTAGGGCAGGACAGGCAAACAAAGTGGAAATCTCAGATCACTTGAGCAGACCCCTATAAATAAAAGCTCAGATAATAGACTTTTGTTTATTCTGTATAACTCTGTATCAGCAGTTCAAATCAACTTCTGTTATGTTAACTACTTAAGTTTCTTTCTTATTAACAAATACTTCTGATAACATAACAGAACCCTCCTCTGTGAGCATCTGGAATGAAAGAGAAAAGACTAAGTGATTAGGAATAAGATGTCCTGTATCTCTCAGAAACAATCTGTGCTCTTCCCATTAAGGAAAAAGAATTTAAAAACAAAACAAAAAATGTTGCAGTGAAAGACATTCTGCGTGACTGAGAGTTGGCTATTATAGCAATTCATGCTACAGCCATCTACAGTAGACTAATATTCTCTATGCCAGGCATGAAAAGAATGTCCTGCTTCATATAATGTTTCTTTGTTGAAGCAGAGCACATTATGTAGTTCACACTTTTGTCAATTTTAGGCTGTTTAAAATGCAAAACATTTGAAGTATCTCTTTAGAACTGAGAACTAACACTAAAAGTACAATTCATCAGGAACTCTCTCTGTATCTGTTACTAAACAACTCACAAATGAAATGGATACAATTATTAATAAATAGAACCAATTGAAATAAATATATATGCAGAAACTTGACAAAAACTGACTATATATATCAAAAATTCTTCATGGAAAATTTAGACTTTTCATCAAAAAGTTAGGCAAATCAAGGAAAAATATTTTTTTTATTTCAGGTTGGATAGACTTGAACTGAACTATTTCAGTTTGTTGAACCAAATCTAAATGTTTCATTTAAGGGACATTCAAGATAAAACTTTGCCATCTGTGTTGCCATAGTGCATTTGGCAGTCCTAGTTCAGGTTCCTTATGCCCCTCTTCTCCCCAGTGAACTAAGCTCCCTAGCTGTACTACATCTCCCATGATGCACTACCATTTCTCTCATAGGGACATATCACGGTGCTTCTTGGAAGATGTAGTCTGGCTGGTGAGCCAAGCTCTGCAAGGGAATGGCGGCATGAGGCACTGTGGTGGTTCAAGGACTGTATGATTTAATGTTGAACCAAGCCAACCCAAAAACATTTCACCTCAGGAATGTAACAATTAGTTTTGATCAAAAATGTCCAAATTAAATGTTCCTTTCCAAACAGAAAGTTTCAGTTTGTGGCTGAAAATATACGTTCATAAACAGAAACCTTTTTGTTTTTTAGGTGTTCCGTTTTTCAGTCGAAAAAGCCAAAAATTGCCACAGAAAGAAGACGCTTTTTATAAAAAAAATTTGTTTAGCCTCGCTCTCCAGTTTTCTATCCAAAAATATAGTTTTGATGGAAAATTTTGGACAGCTCTATCACTAAAGAAGAGTTACCACAGCTATTGAAACCAGGGCAATAACACAGTTCAAAACAAGTTCAGTGTCTTGGTTCTTAACTTTAAGGCATTCAATGGCCTGAGTCCAGTGCTTAATTTGTGCCAGGGCTTACTGGGCCTGAGCCCTGGCACCTCTAGGCTTGGCAGTTCATAGTCCAACACCTCTGGGCTTGTTGCGTCAGTTATAAAAGAAAAAATAATTGCTTGAGCCCCACCACCTCTTTCATTACAAATTAAGCACTGCCCATCCCAGCACATCTAAAATATCTTCTGAAGCTCCAGGACAAAAACTCCACTCAGAAAGGCAAAATGGAACTTTCTATCATAATGATAAAGTCCATTTGTGCCAGAGATAGAGCTTTCCTGGGAGCTCATCTGAAACTGTGGAATGAACTCCCACAGGAACTAAGTACATAAGAAAGACCATACTGGGTCAGACCAAAGGTCCATATAGCCCAGTATCCTGTCTTCCGACAGTGGCCAATACCAGTTGCCTGAGAGGGAATGAACAGAACCGGTAATCATCAAGTGATCCATCCTGTGTCGCCCATTACAAGCTTCTGGAAAACAGAGGCTTGGGATCATTACCAACCTTACCACCTTCTTCTTCCAAAGGTAAAGTGCAATTCTTCAACCTGCTTCCTCTAACAGAAACTCATAGCAACGAGTCCATTTAAAAAAAGGAAACTCCACCAACCAAGAGCTACCAAAACCAAAACATTGCACTGCATACACAATTATCTTTTTGGGGAGAAGATGAGAATGAACCACACATGACAGACATTAGTCATAGCACTTAATGCACTGTAGGTATGTGCTCAGATACTACAGTAATGGCTAATATGGCTAGAACATGCTGTGCTTCGGAATTCACCAGCTGGTAGATTAGATTATAGCTGGTAGGGGCTATATCCAGATGGAGTAGATGAAAATAGCCCAGAGACTCCTCCAATCTATGCCAGGGTTGATGAAGAATCAGACCCAGAATCAGGGAGCCATATCCATCGCTTTGCACAACACTGCCAACTATAACCAGTAGATACTGGGTGCACAGAATCTTGACCATACCGTCTGTAGATTCCTTTTTCAATTTCATGTTTACTGTGCAATATGTTTTGTTTTGTAGTGTTAATAAACACCATAAACAAGCTTGTCCTTAATTGCATCCTATTTAAGGCTGTAGCTTCCCAAAGTATCTCCATTAGGTCCATTAACTCTTTTTACCACCAGTGGCCAGGCAGATAGGAGAATGTTTGATATGAAGACCCCATAATGTAGTGAAAGTATAATCTCCTTCCAACTCATTGCAAGGAAAGTGTACCTCAATGGTGCAAAATCGGTTACTTGTTAGGGTTTCATGATGCATCAAATGTGTGATGACTGACTAGATACATTATTGAGGCATCTGGAAAAGGAGTTTGACTCCTAGAAAGATGTTCTGATGGGCATTTCCAGATCAATCAGAATCAGGAAATACCAGAAACCTCACAAAGAAATATATTCTTTGTGATATTTTAAACCCAGATTTTCAGACACAAGTGGTTCAGGTAAATTGAGTATGAATTTGTTCTTGCCTTATTGCACCTCCCAACTTTTTCATGTTCTTTCATCATTAGAATTGTTCCCAATTAATTCTCTTCTCCAAATAGTCGTCTCCTTGGAATACCTTCGAGGACAGCTGGGCTCTGCTTTTCAACAGTCTCAGAATAAAGTTCAGAAGCCTTTTAATCTAATTCATAGTATTTCACCATTACTTTGCAGTCTTCCCATCATCATCATTCAGGTGTAATAGAATTTCTTGCCAAATCTATTTTAATGTGCAAGTACTCTGCTCCTGCCAGCGTGACCCCTGCCCCCAGCATGTTTCTGTATAAAATGGCATACTCCATGTGGCAGGACCTTGCACATAGAGTGAGTGTGAGGTCAAAAGTACAGGAACACCATTCCCGCTACCTTACTGAGCTGTACCCATTAAAACACAGTAGGTGAAATCTTGGTCCCACTGAAGTCAACAGTAAAACTCCAGTTGACTTTAATGAGACCAATATTGCACCCAGATACAATATTCATAAAATATAAATGGCTAAACTCATTCTTTCTGTATTTCCTGACTTCTTAGAAAGGCCCAGTTTCTACAACTTGATGGCAAAGTTAAGTGGGCTCAATTTTTTCTTATATCACTGGCAGTTGCACCTGTGTAACTATGCTAGGAATTGAATCCAACATCTTTGGTCCGTTTCTTCCATCATTTTATTTTTCTCTTTACACATTTTAAAACATGGTTCTTGGATAACCAGTCATGCAAGGATGCTAATTGACTTAACCTACAGATATTAAATTTTATCACATAGGATCTTCTATTTGGCAAACAATCAGGTAATGTGCCCCTTGGAAACTCAAGTTCAAACATTATAATATAGACCTCTATACGTAAAGGATGACACACAGCACATATCCATAAGGACACACACTTTTATATTTATTGATCTATTTATGTATTGGGATATTTATTGATCTCAGTATTTCATACTTAGTTTTACCACTCTCTCTCTTTAAACTATCATCATCATTGAATCAGTGATGGTAAAATACCATATAACTAGACAAAACTATTTCTGGATAGAATAGTTTAAAATTTCATTTAATTATGCAGTAACTTTTTAAAGAGCTTGTTTACATGTGTAATGAGTCTTAAATTGAATGTTAAATTTTGACAAATCCATAAGCTCAAATAAGTGATATATAGTTTCCAATAGATTTGATTCATTTACCACTAGTAAATCACTTTGACACCCTCATATTTGTATCTAGATACTACAGTAATGAGTGCATTACTACAACAGCTAGTAAGACAGAATTCAAAGTCTCTCTAGAAAAGGATAAACCTTTTGAATAATATGGACACTTTTACAGATCAAAAGTCTGGTTGTCCTGTGATAAAGTATATACTGCATCATTTAATTTCCATATTCTCTCTCTTTCTCCCCCCCTCTCTCGCACGCACACACACACACACACTTAATGACTAGCTAAAATGGGGGTGAATTTCTGCCCCATCTTCAACATAATATATGTATACAGAGTTAGGATCCAAACTCTTCCCCTGAGGCTGAACTTAGCTGGTAACTCAACAATACCACAGCAACAAACTCAAAAGTAGAGTTTGGTGGATCCAAGATTTTCCCTTCAAAATCTCCTCTGCCCTTTTGCTCTCTAGCCCTAAGAGACAGTACTACCCTGCTTTATATTCTGGTTGGGAGTTAAATAGGTCCACCTGCCAGCATGTAATTCCAATAATGACCTGGAATCTTAACATAGGGCTTTAGAATTTGAGACTAGGTTGACTTAATAAAAAGCCCTTCATTCTTGTACCTGAAGCAACCTCTGTAAGTAAAGAACTGAACCTGTGACCTTCAGTGACAGAACAGAGGCCTCGATCCACTTGAGCCAGCGCAACTATTAACTGGTACCACTGTAAGGATCTTAACCTTTGTGTAGTACCCACTAGCTGGGGCACAATACTTGCTTACAGGAAGTTGTCAGGTTGGTTTTCTATTTAGCTAAAAAATGCCCTTAAATATTCTCCTACTAGAGGGCCAAACTAACACATTCAAAATATTCAATAATATACTTAAATTCCAGTGATACCCGTTGGTTGGCCACTGATGATTGCACGTACCATCTACTTACTTTGCACCAGTGTCCTCCTGAATAAAAGTAATTCACCAATGACATTAAAAGAGGACAGCACTCTCCAGTGACACTAGATAGAATTAAGCTGTTTCTACAGCTAGTGGAATAATATCTGCAAATAAGTTTAGACTATTTTTCCATTAATTAAATGATGAATATATTATTTATATTTTTTTATTATTCCACCAGTTCTAAATGTTTCAATGATTCCAAAAATGAAAGAAAAATCTTCTTACTTTTGACTTCATGCAGGAGATCAGAGCCATTATTCTTTTACATTGTATAACACGGTGGTCTTGAAAGAAGAAAAAGCTCAAATGTCTGAGTTAGTTTCTCCTCAACTGATATTTATGACTCCTTTTACAATAAGCTGTGCTGTGATAAAAATAGAGTTGACATTATCTAGCTATATTATATATATATTCAAGAGAGCTTATATTTTTCAATTAAATCTCCTTTAACCTTTGCTCTTTAAAGGTTATAGAAATTTAGGATTTTAGTCTCTCTTCAGAGTTCCTAGCTTCTAGTCCTAAGGTCAATCAAATCCCCCTTTTCAAATGCTACATCATTTTAAAAAAATATGGTCACCAGAACTAAACACAATATTCTAAGTAAGGTCAGAAGATTTCTATATCATTATATATTCCTTAGATTTTTCACTCCATTATGGATCCTCTTTTTAACTCCTCTCTCTCTCTCTTTGTTTGTGGCTATTTTTCTGACTTCTACATAATCTATTATTATTATTATTCACAAATCCAATTCACTTAGCTCTTCTAGACCATTTTTTACTGAAATAGCTTGTAGTAGAATCTACTCTGCCTACCTTATTCAGTTTGAGTAATGCCATTCTACAAATAGGCCCACTAAAATATTATAAAACTGTGTAATAGTTTACAATTGTACACACTGCATCAAATGCTCCCTATACCTCACTTTCAGAACAGGGTGATGACAAAGGACACATGAATTTGCCAGACTCCTTTATCAGTTACACTGATATAGTACTTTGTATGTTGCATAAATCTAAGTCAGGTTTACAAACAATGAGACAAAGTCTTTGGTTGTTTAGACCTCCATTACAGCCAGTGCAGTTATACCAATAGTCACTCAAAAAAAAGTGAACACCAAACTGCTCAAAATCTGTGCCACAGTTTAGACCAGGGATGGGCAATCTTTGGCATGGGGCCCATCAGGGAAATCCACTGGCGGGCTGGGACAGTTTGTTTACCTGAAGCATCTGCAGGTTCGGCCAATCGTAGCTCCCACTGGCTGCAGTTCGCCGTTCCAGGCCAATGGGGGCTCTGGGAAGCGGTGTGGGCCGAGGGATGTGCTGGCTGCCACTTCCCGCAGCCCTCATTGGCCTGGAATGGTGAACCATGGCCAGTGGGAGCTGCAATCGGCCGAACCTGCAGACACTGCAGGTAAACAAACTATCCCAGCCCGCCAGTGGATTTCCTGACGGGCCGCATGCCAAAGGTTGCCAATCCCTGGTGTAGACCATTCATGAAGACAGTGCACATCAGAAGATATTAGTAACCTTCTAGTCAATAAAATCATGGCACTAATTATAATCCTCTTTACACTACTTCATGACAAATGATAAAAAAAAACCTCAATGATATAAAATAATTTGCTAATTAATTTCCATATGAATAATATAACAACTTGAAGCCTGAAAGCGAAATTCAGTTTTGTTTCATGTTCTTTGTAATTTAAATTCAGTTACGACTGTTGTTTAAATCAGTTGAAAGGAAAAAGAAAGCAAATTAGCAACTGGGTCAATTAAAAAGGTATAGTAAATGACTCATTTAAAATAAAAATTTAATTTTGAAATATTCTATTCTATTATGTTAAGGAAGTTTATTATTGTATTTTGTTCAGCGTTATTTATTTGTACTTCCATTAGTGCCAAGAGATCCCATTCAGGGATCAGGCCCCCTTGTGCTGAACACTGTACAAATGCACAGCAAGGCACAGTCCCCAACATGAAGATTTACACTCTATTTTGAGACAAGACAAAGTAAGTGTAACAAACAATAGGAAGGAGGAAGTACAGGGGTAATGGTACTCAGACCCTGCAGTTACCACAGGTTAGATACACACACAACTTGATGATTTTAAGACATTTAAAAGGTATTTTTCCCTTAAAATAAAAAAAAAATCAGCTCTCCCAAAATGCTGCTCATTCTAGCTATCATCTCATGTACTGGCTTATTTACAGTAAGGGTCAGAACAGAAATGGGTCTTTGGTAGGGGCATAAATCTCTGCAACTCTCGAAGGGGAATTTTCATATTAAATCTAGTAATTGCTTTGAACAGAGTGGATGTTGGTCAGATTGCCACTTTTGATCAGTCCAAGCACATTAGCACAATAATGCTTCTAATTATTAGTGCTGACGGGTGAGCATTAGCTGTGGGTTTTGGTTGGGTCAGGACAATGACACCAAGTGTGTCATTTAAGAAAATGTTTCCCCCATAGGGTCTCTTGGGTTACAGGAGTACTGCTTTGAATGTTACACTCCCATATTACTAATGTCTAAATCTCTAATCTGGTTAACATATTGTGCTGACAGGGTTAGAATACACCATCTGGACTATTTCCCTACAAATTTTTCCTTGACTAATTGTGGTTTTATTTTAATTTGCCCCGTTTCCTCCTTATATAATAACAGAATGCTGTTTGTGTGGACACATTCTGGCAATCTGACAGACCATTCTATCAACTTCAAAATGCCTCACCACATGCATATTTCCTTATTTAGTATCCCCAACTTTTCTTAAGTAGTTAGTCCAAATGGACTAATCTGGTGCTGGAATATGCCGTGATACAGTTAGTTGCTTCAGCATCCCACCACTATCCATGTATGCTCTGAAATCAACGAATAATGGTTTGATCATTAGTACAGTTAACTTCATTCTCTTTAGAAAACTGCCTAAAATATGTATGCAGGTTAAACAGAAGGAATGGTGGCTTTTTGTCCAGTACATTCACTAAAACACTATGCTGGTCATCCAAGTTTACTTATTGTTTACTTGCATCCCTCAGCATCTCTTACTTTTAATATAATTGTCAAGGAATATTCTCTCTAGATCATACGTCAGTGACTTTAATGGTATGCTCCTTGCAATATTTATAAATGTCTCTTCATACAATTAATACAGTGCTATTTGGATGGCTATATTAGATCTGTTTTTACTATGAGGATACCTACTTGCAGATTTAATAAGTCAATGTACCTTTGAATGCTTCCCTGCCCCTTTCACCAGTTTTTACCATCAGGTCTATAGAGAAAAAATATATATATCTGAATCACTACTGCATTATGCCAGAGTAACTCCACTGACATCATTACAGTTACACCAGGGTAAAATTGATGTAGGAGAATGGAGAATAAGCCCTGGTATGCTTTTCCTTTATTACTTAGCCCCATTTAGTATCTCCCAGTTCTTCCAAAGCTTCCTCCACCCAAATCTGTCTTTAGCTGTTTGATTTCACTAACTAGAGTGTGGTCACTATTGCCTGAAGCTCTTCTACCTCCCACATTAAGTCCATTATATTCCTCAAAATTAAGTCATAGATTGCTTTAGTGTCAATGGTCATTCATTCGTTGGACTGACTGATAGTAGAGAAACAAGGGGTCCAAATAATAACAGTTGTGGTAGCAGGTTTTCATTTTGTTTTGTGATGTGATGTGAGGTCAGCAACATTTTCTTCTTTCTGGGCTTTTCAATTGCTATTTTTTCTCTTTACGCCTTACAGAATACTTGTTTCACTGATTAGCATTATTCCTCCTTGGCCTGTTTGTTTTAGTGGTCGCTTCTTTCATTTTTGGTAGCACCTTTGTGACTCCCTGTGTATGTTTTCTTCCCAATCAACTATTCAGAATGCTGTCCTTGCAACATTACCTCTTCAATTCAAAATGCAAGACAGTAAAGGCTATCTTCAAAAGACGCTTCAGCATACTTTTGCCTTATAAAATCAAATACCCTAACCTCTACACCAATTTTCAGCTATATTCATTTGCCTCTCATCTTCTAACAGCCTGGCCCTAAGATTATTGAAAAAATTACTCAAGACCTAGTTCTTTCTCCTTGAAACTTTGATTGCAGAAACTCCAGTCTATTAATACCAATGTAATTGGTTCCAATAAGGATCATATGCATAAAAGCTCCTGTCCATCTCCTGTCAGGGGACAAGAAATCACACAAGACATCGGGCCTTAATTTACACTACATTTTCTAAGTATTGGGTCCATCGCAGGCAATGTTTGTTTTCTCCCCATGCATCCATTCTCTTTTCATAAAGCTTGAAACTACACTCCCACTGTATATACTGTACTAGTGCATGCCAGTCCCTCAGTATCTCAGAGAAATGAGAGATAAACAAAAATATATTTCACTGCATGACTGGTCATGCCTCCTGGGTGACTATACCTTCCTTTTTTCTTCTTCCAAATTCTCATGTGCCAGCCCTGTTTTTACATTACTCACTCTTCTTCTAATGATCCCATCGCTGATCATTATCAACTAAATTGAACCCTTTTTTCCTCATAAAAGTTATGTAACATTGCTATACAGCTTTGAAGGTCAGCATTCTTTCTCAAGCTGCTGAAATGGACATCAGATGTACATGCCAGAAAGCAATATATTTGGCATCATTCAGAAATCATAGGCTTTCCCTCCATTTTATGCTCATATTTACTCAGACTCACAGTCCTTCATGATCAAATAAAGCTGAAAGGACAATCTATATCAATGTCACACTAAACAGGTAAGACATCTTCCATTCACTCCATGTATAGTCTTTCAACCTATGCCAATAGTTATTCTATGAAGAAATCACAGGGGAACACGTAGCGGAGTTAGGCACTCAAATCACATTGAAATTCAATGATATTTGGGCATCTAACTCTCTTAGCTTCCTTTGAAAATCCCAGCCAAAATGTTTAGCTACTGTATTTTTCTGGACTAAAATGTGTATGAAAATTAATAGATTAGCACAAGCAAACTCACTTGTGTGACTACGTTACATAATTTAGCTAAAAAATCTTATGCAACGGTTTTGACATTTTTATTATACTGGTATCTCAAAGCTCACGTAACAATGTCACAAGGGTAGCTTACTTAATCCAACTCATGTCCCATTCTAATATCACTTCCTCTTTGTACAGATTGTATAAAAGGCCTTTGACGTAGCTGTGAGCTCCTACTTTCAACATTCGGGAGTACATTTTAAGGCAATTTCCAGGGTCTTTACTCTACTACTATTAAAAAAAAATGGGTCACATGAATCACCTCTATAACTCTCACTGAAAATGCACTGCCATGCTAATTTTAAATAGCTTTAAAAGAATTGCAGAACCTCTGATTTGACTCATTTTCCTTGAAGAACAGTCTTCTTTTATATACCTCAGTTCTTTCCCCTTCTAACCTTTTAAAGCATTACAAAAATAATGCATCTAGCAAATATGAACAGAGTGATCTTAACGCACCATGCAATAGATTATATTCTGATCTGTGGTTTGTATAGATGAATATGGAAGGCTTGAAAGGAGTTAGTTATATTAGGGATGAACATCGTCCCCTGCTTTTGTGAAACACTTCCTCTCAAATGGACATTTGAATGCATCAGGAACTTGGATGGGTATCTTTATTTAAAAATAATAAATCCCATAATTTATTATCTAAATATGAGAGAGCTTCCAAATCTCCAAATATACAAATTTGTTAGCACAATGAAAGGATCAGCATCTGTTAGTGTCAGGATTAATACAATCAAGGAGGCTGTTCTTTCCAAAATCTCTCCTTCATGCAGTTTCTCATAGTACCTCAAACTGCATCAAATGTCCCAACAACCACCATAGGCTTGTCTACACCACACAGCTTTTAGTGACAAGTCAGCGTGTGTAAAAGTGTCGACAAAGTACTTCCAGCCCCACGAGCGGCGTTAGCTTTGCAGCAGGAGAGCGGCTCGTGCCGACAAAGCCGTGTCACACTGCCACTTGCATCAAAACTTCTGTCTTCGGGGGGTGGGGGGGGCTTTTTTAAGTACCCATGAAAGACAGTGTAGACATACCCCATGTGGTTAAACCGGGCAATCACTACACTCTCAAACGAACTCAGAAAATGATAAAAGACAAAAAACACCCTATCACCTGCACAAAATGATCACTCCATATCTGACCTATCAAGCCTTGGCCTCAAAGGAAACCTGCACAAACATCTTCAAAACGAGCCTGGGAACTTAAATTCCTAACTCTGACAGACACTAAAATCATGGTCTCAGCAGAAACACTGATTTTATGGCTCATTACAATAATTTGAAACCTATTAACCCTTCTTTGTCATAGGACTGCAGAAGTGTTAATTGCCCACTTCATTTTAAGGGATTTCTTGCAAAACGTGTTAACTCAGACTTAATCTGTCCCACCTTGTATTTAGCTGACACACTATGGTTACCTTTTCCAGACCTGAAGAAGAGCTCTGTGAAACCTGAAACTTTGTCTCTCTCACCATCCTTGCTTCCTGAGTGCTTTTTTTTTTAAATTCCTGTTATGATTTAGAATGGCTAAAATATTAGATTCCAACACCCCAAAAGTGATTGACCCAAGTCCAGTGAGAGTCAGGAAGAATTATAGTCCATTAACTTTAATGATGGTATTCGAGACAATAAGGGAGGTGCTACATCCTATGTGAGGACATGCAACTTCCTCAGGAATGAGGGGGGAAAAGGCAATGTAGGCAGCAACGTAGCAGCAGCCAAAATACTTTACTAACTAAAAGGGATGCAGGTGCAGTATCCAATAGTCAACTGCAAAATGGCCACCAGGGCTGTTGCTGGTGCCTTCTCCTAGATTCTCCTTCTGGAGGCACTAGGTTTGGACTTATGCAACGTCCCTCTCTCACCCCCCAAGCCACGTGGCCTTGGGAAAAGAGATTGTAAGGATGAGACTGAAGCTTGGTATACACTTGAAAGTTATATAGGTATAGCTGTATCAGTAAAGGGTATGAAAAAAAAAACTATACTCCAACCAACATAGCTACGGCAACAAAACCCCCAGCATAGACATAACTATGCTGACAGACGAGTGATTCTGTTAACACAATTAATGTCATTCAAGAAGGAGGCTCCTTCTGTCAACATAGGCTGTGTCTACACTATGGGGCTATGCATAGTCTCCAAAGCACAGACATACCCTGAATACAGAAATGCAGATGAAGAAGCATCTTAAGCAGCGACTGCTTAACAGTGATGATGTTGTCAGAGGGTTTTCTTTGGTTTTGAATACACATTTTCTCCTCTGTACCAATTGGCCGTTTCCTGCAACCACCACCCTTCTAGTATCTTCATCTCAGTCTCACACCACCTGCCCTTCAGACCTTTCTCCTTCCTCCTACTTCTCCCCTGTCCTCTCCCACCTCTTCAATGTCCCGTCTTCTCATTTAATTAATCCCCCAACTAATCTTCATCCAAAAATATTAACAAGAAAAAATCATGGAACTAACTTGACATTTGCAAGCCATCAATTTGTTCACTCATTTGTGCCATCACACTGTTCCCCCACTTGTGTGTTCTTCCACCCTTTATCTGTCTTGTCTATTTAGACTCTAAGTTCTTCGGGGCAGGGAGCGTCTGTTACCCAGTGTTTGTACTATGTCGACTATAAAGCAGCACTATCATAATATACATAATAAATAATCAATAGTTTTAAAAGGTCAGTTAGTATAAGAGTGCATGTTGTAAAAAGTCCACAGACTAAATCCAAAGTAAAGAGTTCAGTGGTTACCAGACAGTTTAAAACTGGAAGCTCTTATTTTTAGTAAAAGGGGCCAAATTCCCAACACTGAGAACTGAGCATTTGTAAGAAAGAGATTGTCACTGTACCATATCTGGTATTTTACTAATTTTGGACATTCATTTCTATATTTCGTTGTGTTCTGCTATATCCAGACGTACAACTTAAAGTTAAGTAACACTCTGAAAAGTGACTCTGTAAAAATAGCACTTTCTTACTACTTCCTGTGTGTATTCAAGTCGCATCTACTGACTTCAGTGACAAAAATGAATTTATGCTACTTTTGTTCATATTGAGAAACAAATACACTCAAGAGTGAGTGAGCTAGATATTGTTGCTCCACTACTATCAGCAAGAGAACTGTTTATTAAGTTCCAGCTACAGGATCAATCAATTACACCTGTGTAAGCCCAATGGGCACTTCAAAAGGTATAATTGAGAGTATAAATTGACCTGAATGTGAGCATTTATTATTGGTTATGGTGTATGACAAGAAAAGAACCCAGCTTGACTCTCAGGACCCAGGTTGAATTTGCAAAGCTGATCATAAGAAAACCTCCCTTTCACTTGCAACCTGAGCAGGTTTAATATAAAATTAATTAGGGAAAGTTAGTAATATAAATAAATACAAATTAATTTATTTTTTCCAAAGAATTATTGATTTACCAAAGAAATTCCCAATTGGGTGTGGAAAATAAATATAGATGCTTAACAGCACCAAAAAAGCGTATTGTATTTTCATGCAATTTGCAAACACACGATTATAATGCACCTGGATTGTGAAAGTTTTGTTCAGTTCATAGTGATGTAAAGTAACAAAAGGGATATTTCACACACAGCTATGATTACACATGTTGAATAGCTGACCGGGGCATCACTAATTCTTTTGAAAGCTAAACCCCAGTCAAAAAGTATCAAAAAAAAACTCTTTATATTCTCTCTTCTTCTCTCTCTTTCTCTCAAAATCACAATTTACAATCAAAGTAGAATTATTCAATGGGAAAAATATGTATAAAGAAGATCAATGAATCATGTTCACAGCAATTTTAGCTTTATCGATACAGATTTAAACTATGGGCTGGCAACTGTTTACTTGGAAGATTTCCTTGCTCCAATTGCTACTACCACAAAAAAATTTAATTTAACTTTTTTTAAAAAATCACACAAAAAGTAAAGGAGATTATGCAAAATTGTACGTGGCGTTTTTTTAAATAAACTTGAAGATAGGTAAATTTTAAAGATTTTTTTCAGAATTTAGCAAATAGCCAGATGGATATGAGAAAAGACAAGCTGTTCTTTCAATTCTGAAATATTATTGTAGGTTTTATTCGTGCTTCATCTCATTAATGTTTGTGTTCATGATGGGTTTTTCAAGGGTCCCTCAGAACACATAACCAAATGAAACTGGTATTGAACTGAAGCTCAAAATATTTCTGCAAGCAGAAAACCATAGTCTGGTCTGCCATTACCAAAATGTATACTATATTTATTTGGCAAACCTTGTTGTGTTGTTCTAAAAAAAAAGAGTACTTACTTGCTTATATAAGGAAAGTATGTAGTTAGGTTTTAGTTGTAGAATAACTTCACAACTTTATTATTTGGAAAATATTTTTCTATAGGCCCTGAACATCTAAGGTGAACTCTCCACTGAATACATACTTTTAATTCCCATTAAAATTCATGAGTAGTACATTACACAAGTGCATGTGAAGAGGAGAATATAACCTTTAGTATTAACGTTCTCTGGAACAATTGCATATTGTTTGGTTTATATTATTTATGGTTTAAGATTACAATAGTGAAGTGTCAAAGAGCATCTATTTCTCTTTCTGTGTACTTTAAAGGCTAGAGCCTATTTTTTTTCTTTGATGTGTAGTGCGAGGATTTTACACGATTAATTCACATTAGCATCAGTGGGAATTGCATGTGTAAATCCCTTACACTTTGAGAGCAGATTAGTCTTTAAAAGCAGAAAGAATGACCATTTTTGTAACTGGATGAAGATTGTATCAGTGGTTCAATACAAATAATTGAAGACACATATGCAGTAGATATGTACTCTAATACTATGGAGATAAATATAGTACACACAGATTAGACAGATGTCAGGCATATTTAATGACCAATATTCTTTCATGACTATAGAAGAGATAACTGTCTACATGATACAAAGAATGAACATAAATAACTGTTTCATAAAATACTGGTATCAGCTAGAGATGAGGCTGAAACAAATCCTTGTGGTGTTTGAATTAGGGTTTTGGTTTATTCCATTACAAAGTTATAGACTGAAGGGCATCTAGGTGTGGATTTCCATAGGGAAACCGTTAAGTAGTGATGTAATTCACGACATGGTAGAATATGCAAAACTCTGCCTATATTTTTATTTTACCATAAATAATCTTCTAAAAAGGGACAAGCTGAAGAGACAAAACAAAACAAAAATGCTGCCACTCTCCACTGCATGTGACAAACTGGATTAATTTACACGTTGACATTCATTTCAAACTTCAGCTCAAAGGAAGAGGTCCGTTTTCAAAGCGAGACAGCTGTCCGCAGTCACCTCCCAAGGAAACCATGCCTGCCATAAATACAACTTCATATCCCAACAGAAAAAAAAAAAAAGGTAAGCCACTTTGAACGTAGTGGTCTTAATAAGAAAGATAACCTACTGGGATGAAACACCAGATTTTATTTCCAGAATATGAATGTGTTTCATCCCATCACTTCCCATAACTCACTCAAGTGTGTATCATGGGGACTGGTGAGTAGCGGGGCACAATATGATGACTGTTCCTTAAAGATCTTGGGCTAGATTCTTCACTGCCTCACACCTTGCGTAGGCATTTACACCTGTGTAAAGTTCAAAGTGGGTGTAAAATGCTTCTAAATCAGAATAAAAGTATTTTACAACCACTAGTTAGTCACTGCGCACAACATGCAAAAATGGGTAGAATTGGGCTGCAAATCCCTTTTAGGATTTTCGCTACTTTCCTCCCTCTCAGGGAAAGTCACTGTATCCTGGAAATATGGAAAGGTAAGTGTATGAGAAGGAGGTAGGATGGATGCATTTCGGGAGTAAGGTGTTCCCCTCATCCCCCAGTCAATGTTTTTGTAAAGCTTTCATAAAGAATCAAGTATCTTCCTCTCTGGGTAGGAAAATGTTGGTGTATTTCATGTCAGGAATGAGGCATTCTCTCTTTAAAATATAGATTTTAAACATTTCAATGCATATCTTCTCACACCAACCCTGTTCTTTTCCTTGAAGAGATTTTTTTCTCCCATCTCATATACAGAGGACTTCAGCACCCTTGCTGCCTTTCCACTGGCTGTGATATAATGCAACATTCCTTGGAGGAGGAGAACTAAATGGAATTTCACTTCCGAGGCATTAATAATGTTCCTCACTGAGACACAGTAGTTGCTGTCAAGGTATGAAATACTATTTGGCGCTCTGCACAACTTAAAAGATGAGCAGGGCAAGGGGGGGACATAGCAAGAGTGAACGAGTTTCTTCACTGCTCCTACAAAAGTTGGTACGGAGAATAGCTATGGGGCAGGCTGGAGGAGGAAGGAAACCAAAGAAGGAGTTATTGCATTTATGCTTTGTGGATCCAGTGGTTCCTACAATCTCATAAGTGGGACTGTGGGACTCCAGCTGCCACTTCCACTCACAGGCAGCACTCACAAAAGGCTACACTGCAATCCCATGGTCTGACTCTGAGTTGGATTTTGCTTCCTCAAGCCACCTACAGTTCCCCTGTCTAGAGTCTAATTATAATTGAGCTTTGTGCAGGCAAAGTAGATTTCATTCTAAAGTGGCTATGCTATATAAAGTGCTGGTATAAAAACAGGTATATTTTGTGTCTTTCTGAGTACCACATAAAGGAGTGCATGTATGTATATGAGTGATGTGGATGGAAAGATAAGTGTGATAGGTGTATGAAAAAAATAAAATACATAGTTGAACTTAATCTTGATTCATGTTTTATGTCAGGAAATAGGATGAGAACATTTAGGTCTGCATTTTGTAAAGGCTTGAAACATTGTTTTCCTCTCATTTTATTTAAAAACAGGGAGAATTTCACATAAATAGATTTCCATTCTAAGAGGAGGAACAATTTTAATCCCCTGAACCGAACTGTGGTTTTGGCCTAATCCTACTTTGTTAAATTGCAGCCTATTCTGCTAGGTTTGCTTCAAAGCAGGGATATCTCAAAGAATACAAGGGGGAAAAAATCTTCTTTTATTTATACCAGTTTTACACAAATATAAAAATATACTCCACTGAATTCAGTGGCTTCACTTGTAATTTACACTGATGTGAACAGAATTAGGCCCAGGATATTCACAAGCAGAAAATTAATAGTGTAGTCAGCAAATCTGGCCAACAGTTTATACAATTTATTGCATATTTGTTGCAATCCTAAAATCCATGAAATCTATGATCAAAATGTTTCATATAAAAAACAAAGGATTAAAGTTCAACAAACCTTTCTCATGAAAGCTTTGCACTCTAATCTGAACTTTTACTGTAAGCAGTCATTTTCAGTTCAATTCTATTTCAGCAGACATTTAACCAGATAGCTTGGAAAACTTGACTTGTTCTTGTCTACTTCAGGAATTAGCAGAGACCAGAGTTCACAGCTGTCTGGAACAAGATTGTGTTTATAAAAGACAAAAATATTAAAGATGGGAATATTTTTTAAACAAACAAATATAAAAATCTCAAAGCAAACACATATCTTTCATCCTGTTAAGAAAACACATAACCATTTCCTTTTTCGTTCTGTAGAAAATAATCTTATTTGGTTGTATTTTTAAAAAATGTGACTACTACCTCACAAATCTAAGATCGGATAGTATCAGAACTTTTTTTCCACAAAAATTTCACAACAATTTTTTGACCATAAATTGTGTGTCAGTGAAGGTTAGGTTGAACAAATGGTTCTGTAACAAAATAAAATGCACTGATCACAGCATAGTGAGTTCTTGAAAGGATTCCAAGATTAAAAGAACATAAAAAATGAATTACCCTTTTTCACCTCTCAAGAGAGTAATCCTACAGGTCAGCTTTGAGGTACATCTGAAACAAATGGTAAACTGGTTTGTAAACAGAAGGGTTTTTCAGCCGCTCTTTTTAAAAAAAAAGGAATCATGGGAAAGTTTAGATCTAATCACAACGTACAGGAGTTCAAACCAAGGTTGGATCTATTTTACACATCCTGCCTACAAAGTGCACAACTCAGAAAAATTGCAAGCTCCAATGATCCCATTCATATTACTGTCTGATTGTCTTTGCTCATGACCCGTTCAAAGTACTTCTAATTCTCAAATGTATTATTTTTAATCATATAACTTAGCCTCACCAAACAGCACAAATTTCTGGTGTATCACTTCCTTTTCACTTAGCAAAGAAAAGCTGAGAGCTCTAATTTGCCTGATGAAAAGCATATAAATTCTAATAGCTCTCATTTTTAGGTACTGAGCAAAAGTGGTTTCCCTCTCTACC
Organism: Malaclemys terrapin pileata; assembly: GCF_027887155.1. Taxonomy (NCBI): domain Eukaryota; kingdom Metazoa; phylum Chordata; order Testudines; family Emydidae; genus Malaclemys; species Malaclemys terrapin. The sequence goes on along the minus strand of NC_071513.1, from coordinate 29,838,664 downwards.
CACTCTCCTCATCTAAAGCAGACTCTACATTGTAATCCCCAACCAAGAGAAAGCCAGATGGTGGCATGAAGGCATGTAAACATCAGTGCAGTAGTACCTGTCACTGGCAAGATACCCTCAGAAAGTAGATTTCCATTCCTAATTACAAGCAATTTATACATCATTTAGACTGAGTTGCATGGGTACTTCTTAAAGAGGATGCTCATAAATTTCTGTGAATGTGGAAACAAGGTTTATTGTAAAACTTCTGAGGCAAAAGCACACCCCACACACACACACTCCAAAATTAGCCAAGCTCCATGTTTTTTCAAATAACCATATAGCTACCTTCAGCATATGTGCAATGCAGAATACCAGCAAATAACATCCAATTCTATCCAAGAATTCTATGACTGTATCACATTCAATTCAAAGAAAACTACCTACACTTGAAAAAAAAAAGCAAAATGTTGATTTCTCAGCTGCATTTATGTTTATTTGAAAAAAGCAAAATGTTGATTTCTCAGCTGCATTTATGTTTATTTGATGGTAAGTCTTTAATTATTAAACCAATTGCATTTAGCAGATGGTCAAAGAAAAGTACTTTTAAAAAAGTTGCCCAGAGGGTTATATAAACTAACAAGCAAAAACAGCTGGCAGCTGGTGCGTGAAATCAATAATGAGAAAATGAGTTCTACTGTATCTTTGTTTTCATTGTCTAGCTAGAGATGGAGAGGACAAGGGAAGGAGAACTTCACAAACTGGCTGAATGGATTACGTGTATCTAATTAGAAAAAGACAAACATCTGAAGTTTGCCTGTAACAGGAGAAACTGTGTGACCATGTGTCTTTGTGATGCTGAGGAAAAAGGGGTAGTAGTGAGGGGGTTTACAGTTCAAATGTATGTCTTGTTTTTGCACTGGCTGATTCATTGCTTATTTTACAAGCCTGGGAAAATTCGAACTGCACTTAATCAGAGCAAACATTTTGAGACTGAATAAGCAAAACTAATCAAACATAAACAGTTGGAAAGTATTAATAATTTTCCTTGCTAGATATACCTCTAAAACAATTTAAGCAATGAAGATGGTGGTTGTTAGTAAGAAGACTAATTTGTCAGGTGAAAGCTTTTCCATACATAATTACAGAATCTAGCTATTCAGCTCAGGATACAAATGACTATTATGTTTCAATATCCAACATCTGTGTCATCAAATCCCAATTTCTCATTATTTATGATCCAAACTACATCCCGGTTACCTGAATTTTGGATCCTGATCAAAATTTACACCTCAGGCCTCTTTCAGAATAAATGCTGAAATATTGACATTCATGTTTTAATCTGGTAACATAGATGCTGATCCCTTAACTCCCTCAATGGGAGTTGCAGGTACTTAACTTTTTTGAGGAGGTACTTAGGAGGACAAGGCCATTTTATCTTAATCTTGCTCCGTTTAAATCACTGAGAATATTCCTATTAATTTACATGGAAGTATGATTGGTGGGTCCATAAAGATAACAAACATAATTAAAGTTCCTTTATTTTGTGGTCAAGCACTTTTCCAAAGTCTTGCCTACAAACAACAGAAAACCACTTTTGGTCCACAGAGGAAATACCTTTTGTACAGATCAACACAAAAGGAAGACTAACTGATTAGTGGGAGGAAAAAAAGCATAGGGAAATACACAAAGTAAACAAACAGAAATCGAGAAAAACATTTTTTCCTCTAATATTTCTGTTATAGACTTTTCAAGGGTTGTAATAATATGTTTAAAAAGTTTCATATGAAGTGCAAATATTAAACTGATGGGTGTCCCTTTCAGTAAATAACCAAATTGATACATTGGTTGGAATATTTTGTTTCCAGGCAAGGTCTACTGATGAGACAGAGAGGCAGATTAAGATAACTAAATAAATTACTAATTGCTGCTTGAGCCAATTATAGATAACTTAATATGAAACATTCTAAACTGTATTTTTAGCATACAAATAGTACCCTCTGTTCCAACTTGGATCAGCTGTTTTATTTTATAAGATTTTATCTTAAAATGAAAACAGTACACACTGCTCCAACTCACATCAGCTGTTTTATTTTGTAGGATTTTATCTTAGGAAGCAAATAATACTGTGTACTCCAACTAAGATCAGCTGTTTTTCTAGTTATTATTGACAAAGTATATTGGAAAGTTCATTGTGAACACAAAGACCCTTTCAGTGTGTATTAAAACATGGAAGTGACACTTCCTGTGAACATCAGTACTAGGACAATGCAATTAACATTAGATTATTTGGTTTATGCAGTGGAATGTTTCCCACTGCAAATAAAACATTGGCTCTCAGCCTGTTCATAAAATATGCAAGAGTTTACACCCCCAGCTAGAAACTGTGCAGGTTGGTAGTGGCCTATGTGCTAGTGTTCAAGTAAATATGATGCACCACAACATCCATTTTGACATATATTAGATTAAAAGGAAGAGGGATGTTTTCTTTGATGTTACTGGGACTTGATTTTCATAGCTTGGCTTGTGTTTAAAAAAAGATTTGCAAACAAGGTTTATTTTCAGAAGCTCTATTTACCTTCTGTTATCACATAAATTCTGTATAAATAAAGTACAACCATCATTTTTCTTTTCTGCTGTTCAGCAAGTCTTACTTTCAATCACACAATATATAAAGTGTAGATTGCTGGCACTAAGCATTAATTTTGTCTGTTCATTTATTTAGGAATCCTGAAATAAGCTTCTGAAACATTGCTTACAGCAGAACTGTAAACTAAAAGGCACTGGAATAATAAAGATAAGGCTGTACCATTTAGAAAGGGAAATTTCTACATTCTTGAGTAAACAGAGTGCTCATAAATTGAGCAATGCCTTTCAGTGCTGTCAATGTGACTTGAGTCTAGATGGCCCATTGTGTTCTCTAAGAAACTTAATTAAAATATTTATTGTAGAATTGTTTTACCAAGGATGAGAGATAAATTTAACTCTAGCAAAATATTTTTAAATCTTTTTTATGAAGTTACTTTTAAAATCTAGAATAAGCATATTATTTGAAGTAAGCAAATTGCAATGTGGTATCTAGATTCATTGGTCATGTTTGTATCAAAAATACATAGACAGGTGCAGCAGATAGGAAGTATGAATGCACAGTTTATCTTATCACTACACTTAGAAGTATGAAATGTATGGGTCCACTTCATTGTAATCCATGTTTACATTATGTGGCTTTCTGTCTCCCTCTAGTGGGAGAGGGCACATAATGATTTCAGTCTGATACAACCTTAGAGAGACTCAGTGTAGGTCTTAGCTCAGACAGTAGTGGCTCATGATTTTAGATTCAGAGGTTCTGGATTTTGTTCCCCCATGCCAATGATCCATCCAGGGATGTTGAGTTATATTATGTTTAACTGGATAGCCAAAGAGACTTTCAGAGAGCTGTGTATGAAGTAACCACTTGACACCCATTCATTTGGAGAGTGGGATATGAGGAAAGTACACAAAAAATCATAAGGAGTGAAGGAAGAGGATGGAAAAATTGTATTGCTCTCTAGCACCACCTAGTGGTGGGTTTGTAATTATATTATAAACATACAAGAAGCTACAGTACCTTGCTGCAAAAATGAGCTGAAGTGCATGAGAAGGAAGAATGCATACATAGGTTGCAAAGGGAAAGTAGTGACCAAAGCAGCAGAAAACAATAGCAATGAGCATGAGAGGCCCCTCAAACTTGCCTAAGAGAAAAGCCATCGTTTCTGGATGGGTCAGTCATAGTGTGAGATGGACAACGGAAAAGTCTGAACCTCTAAGCCTACAGATATCCCAAACAATTAATTGTAAATGAACTTCAGTTACTATACGTCTGTGGTGACAAATATTTTACTATCTGAAAGATGGTTTTTTTGGCTAGTGTAAAATAAATCAGTGCTCAGCCCAGCCCCTAGTAGAAAAACAAATCACAAAAGCTACCTTCATGGCTAGTACCTTTCTTGGCAGACTCATCAAAGGTCAAGCGTCACATGGATTTGAACAGAAACCTACCTTGTCAACCCTCAAGGGCTCACACCATATAAAGGCTCAGACTTATTTATAAAGCAGTGGGGATAATAGCACTGCTGCAGTAACATTAGATCTGTTTTGCAGATAAATTGAGGAACTCAGTCTCCAGACCTATCAATTCAACTTTCACAAGCACTACATCCACTTTTAAAGACTATGACTAAATAAATAAATCTTGTCAACATCAAAGCAGAATCAAAGGATGTGCCACAGTGCTGGGTAAACATATTGTCCTCTTCGAAATATTTCTGAATTTCAAAACTTCAAGTCAATTCTGCCCAGCAATTTAATCTAGAATGCTATGACAGTAGGGTATGAATTCTTAAAACACAGCTAAACATTTTCTCTCTTATTAAAATATTTATACGACCCTTATCTTCAATATAAGAAAGGATTTAACAGTTTTCTAGCCATGGTGAATACTATCAGCTTTTAACCTCAGCTACAATTACCATGCACTATTTAGTTTTAGTAAAATTAATTATTTTTAACATGTTAACTGATAGATTTTTTTAGTCATACTTAAATACTTACATAACTGGAAACCAATTTACCCTTTTCTGCCACCTTATCAACTTAAAGTGTTAGGAGGAAGATGTTCCTGATTTTGCAACACTATGTCTGTGTCCAATACAGGATTTGCTACTGGATATTAACAGAAACAGCAATGTATCTTCTGCTTTTATTACCCATTGCATTTGTTAAATGTAATGTTGTAAGACATTTTAAAAATCACTGGCCTTTCTAGACTGTTTTGTTAAAACACTTAAAATACTGCTCCCATTTAAAAGAAAACAAATAAAATTTGGACTTTTCAAGAAAATTTATAAAAAAAGGAAGAATATATTTTAAATTAAATAAGTAGCTTCATCTAAAGAAAAAGAGATACAGCTGTCTCACTAATGGGAGCATTTGCTACCAGTTATGGAAAAAATGTACTGACTTTGTCATGATCGTCAAAGCTGACTGTGAAGGTGCATGGGTACGTTGTGGTAGCATTTTAATTCCTTTCTCGCGAAATGTTTATAATAGGGCTGTTAAGCGATTAAAAAACTTAATTGCACTGTTAAACAATAATAGAAATACCATTAATTTAAATAGTTTTGGATATTTTCTACATTTTAAAATATATTGATTTCAGTTACAACACAGAATACAAAGTGCACAGTGCTCACTTTAAACTTTTTGATTACAAATATTTGAACTTAAAAAAAAACAAAAGAAACAGTATTTTTCAATTCACCTACTACAAACACTGTATTGCAATCTCTTTATCATGAAACCTTTGAACTTACAAATGTAGAATTATGTACCAAAAACCAACTGCATTCAAAAATAAAACAAGGTAAAACTTTAGAGCCTACAAGTCCACTCAGGCCACCTCCTTGTTCAGCCAATCACTCAGACAAACAAGTTTGTTTACATTTGTAGGAGATACTGCTGCCTGCTTCTTGTCTACAATATCACCTGAAAGTGAGAACAGGCATTCGCATGGCACTGTTGTAGTTGGCATTACGAGATATTTATGTGCCAGATGCACTAAAGATTCATATGTCCCCTCATGCTTCAACCACCATTCCAGAGAACATGCGTCCAGGCTGATAACTGGTTCTGCTCCATGACCATCCAAAGCAGTGCGGACTGACGCATATTCATTTTCATCATCTGAGTCAGATGCCACCAGCAGAAAGGTTAATTTTCTTTTTTAGTGGTTTGTATTCTGAAGTTTCCGCATCATGGTGTTGCTCTTTTAAGACTTCTGAAAACATGCTCTACAACATATGCTCGGTCATTGTCTGAGACTGCTAATAATATGAAATATACGGCAGAATGCGGGTAAAACAGAGTAACAGACATACAATTCTCCCCAAGGAGTTCAGTCACAAATTTAATTAATGCATTATTTTTTTAACGAGCAACATCAGCATGGAAGCATGTCCTCTGGAATGATGGCCAAAGCATGAAGGGGCATACGAATGTTTAGCATAACTGGCACGTAAATGCCGGCTACAAAAGTGCAATGGGAACACCTGTTCTAACTTTCAGGTGACATTATAAATAAGAAGCAACCAGCATTATCTCCCGTAAATGTAAACAAACTTCTTTGTCTTAGCAATTGGCTGAACAAGAAATAGGCCTGAGTGGACTTGTAGGCTCTAAAGTTTTACATTGTTTTGTTTTTGAGTGCAGTTATATAACAAAAAAAAAAATCTACATTTGTAAGTTGAACTTACATGATAAAGAGTTTGCACTACAGTACTTGTATGAGGTAAACTGAAAAATACTATTTCTTTTGTTTGCCATTTTTACAGTGCAAATACATCTCTACCCCAATACAATGCGACCCGATAGAACACAAATTCTGATCTAACGCGGTAAAGCAGTCAGGGGATGGCAAGTGGGAGGGAAGGGATGGGGGCGGGGGCAGGGCTGCGCATTCCGGTGGATCAAATCAAGTTCGATATAACGCAGTTTCACCTAGAACACGGTAAGATTTTTTGGCTCCCGAGGACAGCATTATATCGGGGTAGAGGTGTATTTGTAAAAAAATAATATTATAAAGTGAGCTGTGTACACTTTGTATTCTGTGTTGTAATTGAAATCAATATATTTGAAAGTGTACAAAAACTAGGGTTACCATATTTCCACAATCAAAAAAGAGGACACCGGGGGGGGGGAAGCCCCACCCTGGCCCCGCCTCCGCCCTGCCCCCATCCCTTCCCTCCCACTTCCCATCCCCTGACTGCCCCGACCCTTATCCACTTGCATGGGTGGCAGGGTTGTAGAAATTTTGGTGGTGCCCAGAACCCACCCCTCCCACCTGCCGAAGGCTCTGGGATGGGGGTTGGGTGGGTGGAGGAGGTCTGGGGTGCAGGTCCTGGGCTGGGGATAAGGGTGCAGGAGGGGTGCAGGGTGCACGCTCTGGGATAGAGTTTGGGTACTGGGTGTAGGCTCCGGGCTGGGGCAGGGGTTGGGTGTGCAGGAGGGGGTGAGGGATGCAGGCTCTGGGATGGAGTTTGGGGGTGGGAGGCGGTGCAAAGGGAGGGGGTGCAGGCTTTGGGAGGGAGTTTGAGGGCAAGAGGGGATGTGTGGGAAGGGGGAGGGGGTTTGGGGATAGGAGGGGATGCAGGGGTGAGGGCTGTGGGTCTGAGGATGAGGGGTTCATGATGCAGGAGGGGGCTCAGGAATGGAGCAGAGGATTAGGGTGTGGAGGGATGAGGGCTCTGGCTCGGGCTGGGGATGAGGGGTTCATGATGCAGGAGAGGGCTCAGGGCTGGGGCAGAGGATTAGGGTGCAGGGGGATGAGGGTTGGGGCTGGTGCTGAGGCGTTTGGGGCATTGGAGAGGCTCGGGGCTAGGGTGGAAGTGCAGGGTAAGGGCAGCCTGTCTTCCCATTAGTGGATGGGGGACGCTAGGACCCAGGGACAGCAGACAGCAGTTGCTGCTGGCTCTGGCAGTACAAGCAGGCAAGGGAGAGGCAGGCAGGGAGGGGGGTTCCCACGGGGGGGGTACGCGAAGAAAGGGGGTGGCAGGTGGAGGCCGGGGACCCATCCAACACTCCCCCGCTCCCTGACTGCCCCCCCCCCCGGACTCCCCTTACCATTCTGGCTCCACGTGTAGGCAAAACATGCTGCACGGTGGGTCGGTTTGTGTGGTACACAGGGCTGCAGACAGAGGGAGGGGGGAGCAGGGGAGGGCTCTGGCTGCTGGAGGCCAATGGGAGCGGCTCAATCGGCCCAGCTGCCCAATCAGCAGCCGCACTCTGCATGGAAGGGAGGCGAAGGAGAAAAAAAACCCGGACATTTTAACCTTGTTACCAATTCCTCCCGGACGGCTATTTAGAGACGCAAAAGCCAGACATGTCCGGGGAAATACGGACGGATGGTAACCCTAGAAAAACATCAACATATATTTAATAAATTTCAATTGGTATTCTATTGTTTAACAGTGCGATTAAAACTGTGATTAATTGTGATTATTTTTTTAATCGCAATAAATTTTTTGAGTTAATAGTGTGAGTTATCTGCAATTAATCAACAGCCCTAGTTCATAGAAATTAAGATTTAGGTCAATGTCATGCTATGATAAACAAAACAGCTGTCCTAGAATACACTGTAATTGCAAATGTATAAACAGTCTGACATGAATGCAAAGACCCCTAAAATCTAGAATTCAATAGCACCCATCAAATGCATAGGCAGCTCACATGGATATGGAAATACAGCATGAATAACGTTTATACTTCTGTATAGGATGAATTTCCAGACAAAAAACCCTAAGACAAACAAAAGAAAACAAAGCAAACATAACACCTATGCTAAGATGGAGTTAAAACTGAAAATATTTTTCAGTAATTTAACCATATTAAAAATAATTGCAGAGATAATTAAATTACCCCAAAAATTAGCACTATAACCACTGGAAATACAGAATTAAGGTTACACTTAAAACAAATTCAAACATGTTATACTGGAAGTACACAGTAAAGGCATCCAAATAACCTTAACTCTGTCCTGTAGTGATGTCATGTAATAATCATATATTTTACAGATATTTTATTGTTTGTGATCCCAGATTAGATTAAACTGATTTTTAAAGACACATTAAATTTTTTTCTCTTTCACAAGAGGGCTGAGTTAAGGTGGTATGTTTGAGAGTGACTCAGATTTGCATTTTTTATCTTACTATGTTTGAATTTATTTCAAGTGTAAACTTAAGTCTGAATTTCCTGAGTTTATAAGCCTTGATTTTCAGATAATTACAACATCACTATAATTTTATTTTACCTGTAAGTTATTAATACATACTCTCAAACCCATCTTAACAGTTTCTTTTCCTCGGTTTTAAAAAATAATTGTGGTATAAAGTCATAAATGAACACCAAACAAGAATCCCCAAAAGCTTGCTATTGTTCAATATTTCTAATGATCTGAACATATATACTAAAGGCAGATTCACCGGTACATCAGATCAGGCAAAGTGTACCAGCCAGTTAAACCAGGTTTACAGCCACTTTGCATTACCAAGATGGCACAATGCAGCTGAAACATACTGGTGAATCTGGGCCTTAATTTCCCCTTGACTTATTGGTTTAGAGGGTTATTTTAATGAGACACTGTGGCACTATATAAAGTGGGGTAGAGTGAGCCCAGATCCTGAGTCCCAGCATATTTTTCTGTCTGAAGGTTCCCTCTGCACTCCTGCCTCAGTTCCCCCAGCAGTATTGCTTCAATGCAGCAGTGCATGGGGAGTCTTTCCAGCACTGATGCCCAAGCTAGTATTCAACAGCAACAGTCTTGAAAGAGCAGTGACAGTTGGACCAAGTACTCTACTACTCAGAGTGCAAAATGTGCCGAGTTTCCTCTTTACCTCTCAGTTATTATAACCAATAGAAATGCTGCATGCAAATAAGCTGTAGGGAAGGGTAATGATGGATTAAATAACCTATGATTTCATAATGGCCCCACATAAAGTTACCCGAGCTGTTGACCCAAGCCTGTATGAAGCCTAAATAATCATAAAAGATTATTACCTGTTTCATAACTGGTGTTCTGCGAGATGTGTTGCTCATGTCCATTCCATATTAGGTGTGTGTGCTCGCCACATGCACAGGTGCTGGAAGTTTTTCCCTCAGTGGTATCCATAGGGGACCAGCTCTGGAGCCCTCTGGAGTGGTGCGCATACGCCGCGGTGTAAGGGGCGTCACCGGCTCTCCCAATCCTTAGTTCCTTCTTGCTGGAAACTCCAACAGTGGGGAAGGAGCGTGGGTTATGGAATGGACATGAGCAACACATCTCGAAGAACACCAGTTATGGAACTGGTAACTGTCTTTTCTTCTTAGAGTGTTTGCTCATGTCCATTCCATGTTAGGTGACTCCCAAGCAGTACCAACTTAGGTGGGTAGAAGTTCATGGACGTGTAGATTTCAACACAGCTCTACCGAACCCAGTGTCATCCCTGGCCTGCTGAGTGATGGCGTAACGTGCCGTGAACATGTGAACCAAAGTCCACGTCATAGCTCTGCAAATTTCCTGGATGGGAATGTGACCCAGGAAGGCTGCTGAGGATGCCTGGGTTCTGGTCGAATGGACCCTCACAATCAGCAACAGTGGGACCTGTGCCAGCTCATAACAGGTCCGGATGCAGGAGGTGATCCAGTTGGAAATCCTCTGCGAGGACATCGGAAGGTCCTTCATCCTGTTCGTTGTCATGATGAAGAGCTGGGTTGACCTGCGGAAGGGCTTGATATGCCCCAGGTAAAACGCCAGGGCACGTCTGACATCCAGGGCTTGTAGCCTCGTTTCCTTACTAGTGGTGTGCGGCTTGGGACAAAACACCAGGAGGAAGATGTCCTGGTTGACATGGAAGGAAGACTCCACTTTTTGGCCGAAAGGCCAGATGTGGTCGCAGTTGTACTTTGTCCTTGTAGAACACATATACGGCAGCTCTGATGTCAGGACTTTAATCTCCGACACTCGTCTCACTGATGTTATCGCCACAAGGAAAGCAACTTTCGACAGGTAGGAAAGGGAGCAGGAGCCCATAGGCTCAAAGGGTGGGCCCGTGAGCCTAGAGAGAACAAAGTTAAGGTCTCACTGCGGGACAGAAGCCCGAACCGGTGGGAAGAGTCTCTCGAGGCCGACGTGTCTTGGGATAACACCGTCTGACCCTGGAATGGTGGGTGAAACGCGGAGATAGCCGCCAGATGGAAGAGAGGGCCAATTCCTGGTTCTTAAGATGGAGCAGGTACTCCAGGATGGATTGTAAGGAGGAGTGCGACGGAAGGATACTCAGATACCCAATGGGAGAACCTCGTCCATTTGGCCAGGTAGGTTTGCTCTAGTGGACGGCTTCCTGCTTTCCAGGAGGATTTGTTGAACTTTGTTAGAGCAGGCCCATTCCTCTGCGTTCAACCATGCAGCATCCATGCTGTGAGGTGTAGGAAGGCAAGGTTGGGGTGCAGGAGGCGGCCGTGGTCTTGCGAGAGCAGATCCGGCCGGACCGGGAGGGGTAAGGGGGCAGTTGTTGCCAGGTCCATTAGCGTGCTAAACTAATGCTGATGTGGCCACGCAGGGGAAATCATGATGACTTTGGCCTTGTCCCTCTTAATCTTTGACAGGACTCTGCTGATGAGCGGGCTCAGCAGAACGCATACACCAGAGCCCCTGACCATGACAGGAGGAAGAGAGTCCTTGCCCAGCCGCTACAGGGAACAGAACTGATGACATTTCCTGTTCTGTCTGGTGGCGAACTGGTTTGCATTGGGGGAGAGTCCTTGCCCAGCCGCTACAGGGAACAAAACTGATGACATTTCCTGTTCTGTCTGGTGGCGAACTGGTTTGCCTGAGGAGATCCCCACCTCCGGAAGAGCATGCGGGCAACCTCTGGATGGAGCGACCACTCGTGGTGAGAGGAAAAGGATCTGCTGAGGCAATCCGACAACTATTCCTGACAATCTGATAGCTATTCCAGGAAAATGACAGGCCTCCAGGTGGATTGCATGCTTGATGCAGAAATCCCATAGATAGAGCGCCTCTTGACAGAGAGCAGACAAGCACACTTCCCCTTGCTTGTTGATGTAGAACATCGAGCCAGATTGTCTGTCAACACCCTTACCACTTTGCATAAGAGATGTGGTAGGAAGACAATGCAGGCCAGGCAAACCGCTCTGAGCTCTCTGACGTTTATGTACAATGTCAGTTCCTCCGGGGACCACATACCTTGGGTCTGCAATACGCCTAGATGTGCGCCCCAGCTGAGGTCCAAGGCGTCCAACCTCAGTTCGACCGAGGGGCACGGACTGTCGAATGGGACTCCATCTAGAACTGCCTTGGGGTCAGTCCACCACTGCAGAGAGGTAAGTACTGCTGGCAGGATGGTGACGACATTGTCCAGATGATCTCTGGACTGGGAATAGACCGTCCACAGCCATTGATTGAGAGGACGCATCTTGAGTCTCACAAGGCAGACAACATACGTACAGGCTGCCATGTGGCCGAGCAACCAGAGGCATACCCGGGCCATGGTCAGAGGGAACGCAGAGACCTTTGTTATGAGATCTATCATCATCCAGAACATGTCTTGAGGCCAGAAAGTTCTGGCCAAGGTGGAGTCAAGCCCCGCTCCGATAAATTTTATCCTTTGCACTGGAACTAATGTTAACTTCTTGTTGCTCAACAACAGGCCCAGAGACCAGCACGTGACCTGTAGTACCACGACATCTCTTTGGACTAAAGACTTGGAGCGGCCTTTGACCAGCCAGTTGTCGAGATACGGGTATCTCTGAATACCTCGATGCCTGAGGTAAGCTGCTTACCACTAACACACACTTGATAAATACCCTCGGTGCTGTCACTAGGCCGAAAGGGAGGACCACAAACTGGCAGTGGTCCAATCCCACCACCAAGAGCAGGAAGCATCTGGGTCCTTGGAAGATCACTATATGAAAGTACGCATCCTTCAAGTCGAGGGCGGCATACCAGCCTCCCAGATCCAGGGAGGGGATGATGGAGACCAGGGAGACCATGCGGAACTTCAATTTGTTTGGTATTTGTTGAGGACTCGCAGGTCCATGATGGGTCTTAGCCACCTTTGGCTTTTGGGATTAGAAAGTACTGGGAATAGAACCCTTTGTTCCTGTACTTGCGAGGAACTTCCTCCACCACTCCCAGCTGCAGTAGGCCCTTCACCTCCTGCACGAGGAGACTTTCGTGAGAAGGGTCCCTGAAGAGGGACAGGGTATGGGGGGAGGGGTAGAAAGAAACTGAAGGGTATAGCCCTGGGCTATTGTGTTGAGGACTCAGCGGTCCGAGGTTATCGCGGTCCATGCAGGGCGGAAAAAAGAAAGGCGGTTGCAGAAACATATGGAGGATGGATCCAGGGTACAGTCTGGTAGGTCGCCCTCGGGCACACCCTCAAAGTGGGCGCTTGCCACCCTGCCTGTTGTGGGTGGAACTTGACTGCACAGAGGGCTGAGGTTGGCGGCCTTGATGATGCTTGTAGTCTTTGCTCTTCTTGAGAGCAGGCTCTGGCCTAGGTTGGCTCCCTTGACCCTGGGATTGTTGTTTACGGGCCAGACCCGGGACCTAGAGCCATAGGATCTCTAATGTGGTGTGGGAGTCCTTCACCCATGTAACTTTGTATCTGTCTGTTCAGAAACAGCTCCTGGCCATCGAAGAGGAGATCCTGTTTGGATTGCTGGACCCCAATTGACAAGCCAGACAGAGTCAACCAGGCCGCCCTCCGCATGGAGATGGCAGAGGCCATAGTACGAGCCGCGGAGTCCGCCGTGTCCGAGGCTGCCTGGTCTCTGGCTGCAGCCCAGCCCTCCTCCAGGAGCGCCGAGAACTCCTTCCTGGTGTCCTCAGGAAATCGATTCTTGAACCTGGCCATGGCTTGCCACATACTGAAGTCGTAGCGGCCAAGGAGAGCTTGGTGGTTGGCACATCTCATCTGGAAGCTGGAGGAAGAATAAACTTTTCTTCTAAACAGATTTAGCCTCTTGGAGTTCTTGTTCTTGAGCGTTGTGGTTGGCCTTGTCTTTCTCGTTCGTTAACAGCCGCGACTACCAGGGAGCTTGGGGCTGGGTGGGTGTATAAGTATTCAGGGCCCCTCGCTGGCACACAGTACTTTCTCTCTGCCCTTTTTGAAATAGGGGGTAGGGATGAGGGCTCTGCCACAAGGCGTTAATAATTTTAGATACCCCCCTCATGTAGGGGTAGCGCCATCCTAGCCAGTGCTGTAGAGCAGAGGACATCAAACAAGGAGTTTAATCATTCCTCCAGCTCCTCAGCATGGATCCCCATGGAGGTGACATGTTTCAATAGTTCCTGATGCGCCTTAGCATCATCTTGTAGAATAGGGGGCGGGGTCAGTAATCGCCTCATCAGGAGACGAGGAGAACGAGGCCGGTACCGTGGGCTCAGCTACCTCTGGTGGTGGTCCTAGTGGCCGTTCCTCGCGGTCCAGGTGGACCTAAGGGGTTCCATCTCCCGGGAAAACTGCCTCTGGAGGGGGGCGAGACACTGTGGCCGATGGTTTGTCCAAGGCCCCTGCCACCGATCTGGGCCAGGCTGGGTAATACCCCAGAGGTTCCAGGGGTACCAGGCAGAGGGCCACTGGCCCTGGGGCAACAGAGCAGCAGGCAGTACCGCTGATGGGGCCGGTGCTAATGGTGGCAGGACTTGACCCGCTAGCGAGAACTCCTCTCCGGTGCTGGAGTCCGAAGCAGAGGGCCAACCACGAGCAGGTAGATGAGTGACTTTGCTCGCTATGGTGCCGAGTACTGTGCCGCAACCGGAGATCTCTCCTGGCGTGGTGAGTCTTTCCTGCGGGTGGTCCGGCAATCTATGCATTCTGCTGCCTGATCAGTACCCAGACCTTGAACGAGAATGGGAGTTGGAGCAGGACAGTCGCGGGGAACACCTTCCCGGACGAGGGGACCCATGGCATGGCGACTCATACAGATGCTCCGATGGTTAGTGCCTTCGTTCTCGGTACCATTCGTACAACTCCTCCGACCGGTGCTGGGTGGAGAGTAAGGCGCTACGCTGGTCCTGGGGCTGTTGGTGCCGGATGGGATGTACCTCCCTGGGTCTATGCCAAGGTACCAGTGACCCTCATCTCGAGCCATGTGGGCAGTGCCCCGAGCCCGGAGACCGACCCGGGCTTCGCCAAGTTTGCCTGTCTGCCTCCAAGACCTGGAGGCTCCGCGAGGACCAGTGCCGCAGAGATAGGGACTTGCGGAATGATGCCAAGGCAGGTGTACCCCTGGATCATGGTACCGCCGTTGCCAGTGTGGGTGGGACTGGTAGCACCATGATATACTGTGCTGCCTGCAGGGCCTCTGATATGAAGGGACATCGAGTTGCCTGAGGCCCATGTCGCTGTCCAGCGAGGCAGGCATGGCTTGCGGGGGGGCTAGCCCGCTCTCTCTGAGCTGGGGCCCCACCTGTAGGAGGAGGATCGGAACTGCCCATCTAGGTTCTTGGCTCACCTCCCACCCTCTCCTTGCCCTTACGGGATGTAACAGATCTTCCTCTCCCAGTCTTCTGTTGCTTGGCACTGGGGAGGGGGATCGGCACTGGGGAGGGGGATCTTGGCAGGCACTGGGGAGGGGGATCAATGGCATCGGGGGAGCACTCCACACCGATGCCACAGTGCTGGGAGCAGAGTCGTACCTTAGCTGCTCTGGTGCCGGGGCTAGCACCGACTCCATTAAGAGTGCTTTAAGACCTACATCTCGCTCCTTCTTCGTCCGAGGTTTGAAGGTCTTACAAATTTGACACGTCGGTTATGTTGGATTCGCCTAGGCACCTCAGACAAATGCTATATGGGTCACTGGTGAGCACAGGTTTTCTGCAGGAATTGCAGGGTTTAAAGCCTGGGGATGGGGGCATGCCCCAACACCTAGCTGAGTCCCATCCAGGACTGATGTTTTATCTAAGTTTGCGCCACAGCTCAGAGAGCCGAGAAGCGAGGGTTTTCTAAAACTATTCACAACTATTTACAACTCTTTTCTAAAAAAAAAAAAAGTATGTTAACTACGGAGCAAACAAGAAAGCTAGCCTAAGCAGGAGATGTTCCAGCACCGTTACTGGAGGCAAGAAGGAACTGAGGGTCGAGGGAGCCGGCAGCGCCCCTTATACTGCGGCATGCACGCACCACTCCAGAGGGCATGAGAGCTGGTCCCCTATGGATACCACTGAGGGAAAAACTTACAGTACCGGTGGAATAGACATGAGCAAACACTCGAAGAACAATTAGATACAACAATCATTAATAGCTTAGCTTAATTACAGTCTAATTTCTTCAATACATTGCCTATGCACAAGTTTTCTATTAATTTTAACTACATGAAAAGTTTGAAGTTTATATGTCATTCTGTCGTTAAGATCATTTGAGATGAAGAAAAGACGCTACATTTCTTAGTGGTTCCAGTTTTAATTATTTTAACTCAAACCAATTAATGGATTTTTCACACAAAAACAAAAAGGATGAATCCCTGCTTTAAGAACAAAATGGAACTCAAACTTAACTATGAAGTTGTGATCAACACCTCAAAGATTGCAGTGGCACATTTTAATGTGAGTGGATCTTTGTCTGGCTAGCTGGAAGAAAAGTGGCATTACTTCTTTAAGGGCTCCCAGGCAACAGAGGGGAGAAAACGGAAAGCTTACAGAGATGGACAGGAAGGGAAAGCTGCTGTCGGGGCCAAGTCAAGGTCACTGCATTGCCCTTCCTCCCAAATGAAAAAGAGTGGGAGGGTTATTTATACCCCCATGCAACCACAGAGAGGCCCTCTTTATGAGGATTGGAATGGAAGCACCCATCTATCCACCCATGTACTTGGAATAGGACTGGGTTCTCTTTTGACATGTTGTGAGCATTATACAAGTTGCCTCCTTTCCTTGAGACACGGGGAGGGAATTTTACCGTCACCGCCAAACTGGCTGAGGTACAGTGGGCTTTTTTTTGCCTTCCCCACTAGTGGTCTGGGGACCCAGGAGGAGTAGAGTAGGGGGACTAGGTAATCAAGTTGCAACTTATACACAATACTTGTGGCAGACATCCAGTGCAGATACCCGGTATGGTAGTGATATGGTTATTGGATACATTGGATTGGAAAAGGATTTGAAGGAAAGCATTTATTATGGAAACTGAGTAAGGGATGTTTGGGGCTCCTATATCTCTCCAGAGGGGAGCAGACCCCCTTCCTTTTCCCAGTCCCCGTTATGGGAGCCAATGAAGGAGGTTTGGGTCTCCTACCTCAGGATAGGCAGGGAGCTGACTCCCTCTTCCTTGTACTGTACAATTTGTTACCAGGTACTCCCAGATATTATAAGTGAATAAAGTTGTGGCCTAATTAAATCACATCCATGGTCTCTCCAGCCTTTCTTTTGGTGGGAGTGGACAATATTGCACTGCTTTGGTAAGCAGACTGAAATCTCCTTGTTTTGAGCCAATCCTTTAACACTTGTTTTTAGTTTTAGAACTCTTCTCATTGCATCCCAAATATCCCAAAACTGTTTAGTTTCCTAATCATTGTGACTCCATGACAGTGACACCCCTATATTCAGAATTACACTCATTTTGGTGTGAAAAGAGAAACATATACTACTCCTCACTCTCTGCCCCCAGCATGACCATCTTATGGCACTATATCAGTTTAAATCATATCAATTAATATGTTTTTCATTGTGTCAAATTAATTTAAACAATTTTATATACCACTATATTTTGTGAATAAGTGATTTTCCTAAGTCACAGAATAAAGTAGTACTAAAAAAGTTACATTAACTTTGTAATATAATTAATCCCAGGCAAGAGAGGTGCAAGACCAAATTAATAATCACTTATATTTAGCTCAGTTCTGCAGTCCTCACTTGATCATAACTTGTAAAGAAATTTGGCCATATGAAAGGACTGGTGGATTAACTCCAACATCTGGTATTTGGAAAGTATGTTGTTGCATTCTAGGATTATTTACCAGCCAACATAATTGTCTGACACTGCATAACACTACTGCATTACTACAGTTGCCCTGCATAGATTCACTGTCAGATTGCAATCAAATTCATTCAAGCTGCATTTTTTAGTTCACAGGCAGAGAGGTATTGACATTAAATCAATGGGTGATAATGGTAATCCCACTCACCTATCACCCAGAGTATTTCTTACTCAATGAATATTTCTCACTGTATAGACATACAGTAGTTCCATCTGGGTGTAAAACCAAAATCCAGACATTTGGGGTTGTGGATGCTCTCTGTATATTTTAGGATCCATCATTGAGCCAAGAGTATATTCAAGAGCATATCTGGCATGCAATGATTAAATTGTCACCTGACACTGCTGAGTCCCTGCCATACTTAGGGACACATTTATGGATAGTCTTTAATACTTGTAATTCAATAATTAAATCATTTTGGAAGTAAGTAAATCACCCAGATAGGTTTAGGCCTAGTATTTTGTGTTAAGCTGATACCAAGGAATTGTAATTTTTACAACTGTTGTTCCATTACTACAATCATTTTGTGTCAAATGTCAGAGTGGAAAAAAGCATCCTTTCTTGAATACATCAATCAACAGTGAAATAGTTATTAAAGTTAACAGTTAAATGGTCATTATTAGGTTTCACAGTCAACACACCGCTGAAATGAATGGGGCAGCTTAAACCTTATTTAGCATTAGTGTGTAAGTCTTCTGTAGACTGAGGCAGGTTTTCTTCATAACCATAAGAGCAAAAAACTTTTTTTTTGATTCTGGAACACAAGATGGTAGTTACCACAGAAGACTACTGGGTTGCTGACCTGGTGCTACCATTCCCAATCCAACTCCCAAGTGGGAATGGCTACACTACAGAGACTATACTGGCATAGTTATGTGAGCATAGCTATGCTAGCATAGCCCCAGAGTGTAGACGCAGACTATACAGATGGAAAAGGGTTTTCTGTTGCTGTAGAAACACCATCTCCCCGAATGAAATTAGGTGCAGCTTACAGCAACGGAAGGGTTTGGCCCGTGACAAATTTCAACCGGAGACCTTACAGGTGAAACTTTATCGTGAGATTTTGAAAAGCACTCACTGCTGGCCTAACCTTGTTCCCACTGAAGTCAATGGTAAAATACCCTTTGGCTTCAATGGGAGCACAGTTAGGCCAAGATGAGTGATTCTGAAAATCTCACCCTAAAAGTTTCATCTACAAGTTCACCAGTTCAAATTTGGCACGTTAGTAATGCCCAAAAGGTGATACCATATAATGGTTATTTGTGGCTTTTGTGAAATGTGTTGGGGTTTCAATCTGGGTCCTTGCAGATAACGTTTACATCACAATTTCACTCACAATTGGCATTAATCATTACCTTACTGGCAAGCTTCAACAAAGATTAAGGACCAGATTTTGCAAAGGGTGGGGGGGAGGCATAATTAGTCTCTCCCCTCCCATCCCCCTTGTGCATAGAAGGACCAAGCAGAACTCCAGTTCTTACATTCTTGGGAACATAGGAACTGCTGCTTCCCTACTCCCTTGGAGACACGTGAGATCTTGAAACTCAGCAGTGGAGGGACAAGTAGGCAGTGGCCCACATACACAGCTCAGTCACACAGAGGAAGTAAAACGCACCCCACAAGGGGCATTGTAGCAAATATGTAACCTGTGAGTGGCATTCTACCTCTCTAAGGTATAATGCCTCCTAGTGCTCCCTGCACACTACTCCTTACAACAGACTGTGTCCAAATGGCTCAATCTTGCCCTATATAAGCATGGCACAAACTTGTCCTATCCTTCACAGTTGTAGAGATGGTCCCCTCAGAGCAGCTGTTGGGCACATTAATGGGGTAGCATAGGGAAATCTTGCACTTCTGATTTCGTTGGGGATTGGTCCTGCTTTGAGCAGGGGGTTGGACTAGATGACCTCCTGAGGTCCCTTCCAACCCTGATATTCTATGATTCTGGTCCCCTTTCTTTGGGTCTCCAGTATTGTCACTCTTGAACTTTAATAAGCACTAAAAATTAAGAGGAGAGAAAAAGTAACACCCCAAAAAATCACCAGCATTGCTGACCACTTTCCAAAGACTTTACCTTTTGGAGATTCACAAATTAAGAAACCTTGATGCCTGTCAGAAGGTCTAGAATCAAGTCATAATTTATTTTGTTCTTCAATGAGAAAATCTCAGGGAATTTTGAAGCTGAAAGAAAACAGGCAAGATAAATAATCCAGAAATAATGGTAAAAATCTCCTCTGTCTTAGCAATGTCAACTTGGAGGGCATGCACAAGTCAGTGACAATTAGACTGCAGACAGATTGGCTTCTGTTTTTTCTTCAGGGATTTACACTACAATTTAGAGTATTTCTCTAAAGCTTGAGGTTATGACAAAAGGGACTTGCCTGGAACATTATATAAAGTTCTTGCCCTTGTGATTAATTTTCATACCAAATATTTTCCAGTAAAGAAATTCAGTATTTGGTTTATTTGCTGTGATACTTCTGAATTAACAATATGAACTAATGCACAATATAGCTCTAGTACTGTCACTCTCTGAACCTACATTGCCAACCCTTTCATCCAAGGGAATGTGACAGCAAAAACTGTGCGTTTTTAAATGTGTAAAACTCATAGTGAGCTGGTACGCTTTGAAAATAGATTTACAAGCTCAAGTACAACACTGGTATTTTCTTGTTTAAAGTCCTGTTTATCAGCTATTGTTCTACACCACAACATTGCAATGTAAAATCTCTATACATCTTCAAGTTTTTCCAAACTATGGAATATTTTCTGTCTATAAAGGTCAGATGTTGTATGTAAAAATATCCAGGTCATTTAAAATTTTTCAGAGTGAAGTTATTTTCAGTTCTTCAATATGAAACATTCATTCTTGTTTGATTAGCAGCCCAGCAGTGTAAACATACTGACTGGTTCAAAACCTCCCTTATGGTTCAACCATATTAATGTCAGCAAGTCTAATTTGCTACCTACAGTACAGAGCATGTCATTCCCTTTGTTCTTCCTACCATATTCCCTTAATACTCAAACTTAGGCCTGAACTTAACCTGAGTTGAATCCTATTCTCATCAAGTACAAATGATTTCTATATAATTCCTAAACTTTTTCTCAACACTAAGCTTTTACAATACGTGAATTTTTGCTACAAAATAGCCTTGTTATTTACATGTTTTGTTAATTTATAGCAACTCCACCCCTCCAGCATTTTACAAGGTTTGACTTTTCCTCACTCTCGGTCATCAAGAGTTTATGACAAAGGGCATCTCCCAAACACCTCATCTAGACTAGAAATTGGACAGTGCTAGCTAGCATGTTAACAGCTTAGTGCAGACAGAGCTTTATGCCTTTAACACCTAATAAATTGGTCTAGTTATAGCCTAGGCTCCTAGGTTTTTAACTGTCTCAGATGAATACATGTTAAAGGCGTACTGCCTTGTCTATACTAGGCTGTTAACATGTTAGCCAACAATTTCCAACTGTAGTCTAGACAAGATCAAACTAGAAATTAAAGTTACAAAATGTAGCTAATTAGGGTCGTTTTTCTGATTCTTAGTCTACAACATTATATATAATACGCTGATGATTCTTTGTATAATATTTTCACATCCTCCAATGAAACGGCTTATAGAAGTACAAACAAATTAAATCTCACAAGACTTTTTTAATGTACGCAGTGTTGCGGTAGCCATGTTGGTCCCAGGATTTTAGAGAGACAACGTAGGTGAGGTACTATCTTTTATTGGACAAACTTCTGTCTCTCTCACCAACAGAAGTTGGCCCAATAAAAGATATTGCCTCAGTCTTGTCTCTTTAAGACCTTTTTAAGATAGGTAAGTACTACACCCATTTTACAGTTGGGTGATTGAGGCAGACAAAGTAGGCATTCGTTTGGGGTGCCTCACTTAACTACTCATTTGTCCTCATTTTCAGAGGTGGTGAGCACCCACAACTCCTAGTGTCTCCAATGGGAACTGTAGGTGCTGATCTCTTCTGAAAATCAGGCCTATGTGTGAGGGTCACAACCAAAACAGTGGGCACCTCCAAAAATGTGGGACTAAGTGACTTGCTCACAGTCACTACCAAGGCACCCCGTCTTCCAGGCTCCATTCTAACTAGATTACATTATTGTCCCTATTATTTCTCCATCTCCTCCATCCCCCTACCATATGTGCTTATAGCCCTGCAAATCCATATATATCCATAGATACAGATATCCGCAGATCATTTTTGTAGATCTGATGTGGATACAAATTTTGTATCCATGCAGGGTTCTACAGATGCTCTTGGAACACATATATGTAAACGCAAAAAGGTGCTCCCAGCATGTCTTATACTAACTCTGGCCTCTCCCCAAAAAGAAACACCTTAGCCTTGCTTTCAGCCCAACTAAGCCAAGGAGAGGGGCTCGAGGGTATTCCTGAACCTATGAATGACAAAGCTATAAATATTTTCCATAGACTCAGTTCAAGCAGCAGTAGTTTATAATAAATAACTGCATTCCCAAGTGAATTCTAATGGGATCTCCAAATTTAACGTGCTGTTGATAGGCTATCATCACATGAAAGTCCCATAACATGATCTAAAACAACATGATGTGTTGCCATTGTCCTTGAAACCTGCATCTTCTTCAGTTCTTTGTAAACCGCCTGCTCACAGATACACACAGCCTCCTACCCATCTACAACTGAATTCAAAGCTCGCCAATACTTGTATGCAGCAAGGTCAGAAATTTTTTTTAAACATTCTTTGATTAATGCTGAGAGCTGCAGCATGTTTAGACAGGGTCATGACCCCAGGCATCCATTTAATCAAATTTCTCTGCTGCTTGTCCCAGTGGAGCCATCGCAACAAGAAACTCTCTCAATGAAAAAAAAAGGGAAAAGGGGAAAAAAAAGCACATTTCACATCTCACATTGTTTACATGCTGTTAAGTAATTATTTCACTCTTCGACCCCCACTGGCCATCAACAGACAAGTCACCTCCTTGGAGATTCTGAAAAGCTTATTCAGCTGTATATAATTCATTTTGTTTCTCTCCTTCATAGTGAAGCTAACTGCTTAGCTTAAAGACTTCTTTGTGAATACTAAAGTACATGGTGTCCATGCTAATGATCTCGCTAATTATAAGTGTATTTATCATACACAAAACATTCTCTGCTATTCTTTACAAGTGGCATTTTATTTGAACTATAATATATCAATAATTTCTGCCTCCTTCCTCATCACACCTTCCACCCTAATGAACAGACTCTCCCTCACACATGAACATTGCCTTTCTAAGGAATTTTGTCATTACTTGAGTAACCAAACAAGTTACTCAATATTTGTTCAGTTTTCAATAACACTCTGATCTTTTATGTAGCTCTTTTCGAGGGCAAAGAGCAGAAATGAGCCAGGCAGGTAATAAAGAATTACAGTTTGCCTTTATTTAATAGCTCCATCAGTCAGAGTAATAGAGATGGATAAAATGGTAACCTATTCACCCAACCCTTCCTAATTGCTATCCTAAAAAGCATAAAGGGAAGTGAGTACAAGAACAAAGTTTATATCTAATTGCAGTTCAGAAATTAAAGGTGAATTACTAAGCATAAGTATAATCTACCCATCTTCTAACTCCCTGGAAATGGACTATAGAGAGCATTAGAATTAGAAACTGAAGAGAAGACTGAAAAGCAGGAGGAGCTTTGGACCTTGAACAACAAGGACTTTTTAACATTCTGTTTCTTTTTCTCTTTTTTTGTTCCCCTCCTGCATAAAGTAAGTATATTCCGGTTATGCTGTTTATATCAGGAAAAGAGAAAGAGTAAAGGTTTACACGAGAATTTTTTCTGTACAGTAGAAGGTCTGGAAAATGACGGCGAAAGGCTTCTGAAAAGTAGTGTTCATTAGAAAATGGAGTTTTAAACTTTGTACCTGATAATTCAACAAATTTTCAGTTTTCATTTTCTCAGGTTTAACTGAATATTTCACAAATAAACTACCTGTCATGGTCTCTTTGTAGAGGCCAGAGTCTCTACCAGTACCTGGAGGTCAAGGCCAGTGGTGGGATTTATATTTCCCTAAAAAGAAGGATTGAAACAACTTATAACAAAAAATAAAAATCAGAAAATGTAATTAAAACATCTTAGTCTTGTTTATTTCAGCCATTCTAGGAAAAATTCAACCTCCTGTCAGATTGAGTCACTTCAGTGTATCAAAAGCAACGTTAATAACAGCATCAGTGCCAACCAAGGAATTGAAGCTCATTTGAAGTTTAAAAAAAATTAAAAAAGCAAGCATAAAATCAGCAGCAAGGAGACCAAGTGACATTGTGCTCAAAGACTAATATTTTTCTGAATATGAAATAGAGGTATCAAAAATAATAATGTCCCTATTACACTATTTCTCCAATATAGGGATGTTATTCTAGTAACCAGTTAAGCCAGCTTTTCATCCTTTTCACATTACCGATATAGTGCCATAGGGCTTTAATGGACTAGAGAATCTGACCCACTGTAGTGTTTTACATCTGCTTTATGCTCACTCTCTACAGGTGTAAAGGGCAAAGCAGTGAAGAACAGATAGGACATGCCAAACACAATGTCAAATACCCATTAAGCATACCAGACATGTTGACTGGGTTCAAACCTTCATTGTCTCAAGCCTCAAGTTTGATGCTTGTTTTTGTTTGATTACAATAATCAAAAGAGTGGACAGGGCATGATAGAAGTCACAGTAGAAATGTGTTTGAAAAAGGGATTTGAACATGGAAAAAGAAGACTCAGATTTGTGATTTTTGTTTTCTTGCTAAGACTCTGAATTCATTGGGAGCAGAATCATTGGCAAAACTCCCATTGATTTCAGTGGTGGAGAATTAAGGCCCATTTTGGATCCCTTAGTAGTAATCTTGGATATACAGAGGACGCACAATCAGGTTATCAATTTAAGTTATAAAAAGTAAGTATTTGGGGATAGGTTTTTTATATGTTTTAGCTGGAAAGAATCATCATAAATGCTATTTTTCTAGAGCTAAGTTTCAAAATTAAAGTCAAGTTACATTTCTTGTATAGACATCAGAACCTGTATACCACAGGAAAATGTTAGTTACTGGGAACAAAAAGATTATCACTGAGTGCCAATACCGTGGATATGACCTTTGATTTCTTCAGAGCTTACAAAAGTATTCTTACAGCAATTTGGGTGAAGTTTTCTGTTTATCTGCCTTTGACATGCTCTCTTACAAAACATTCTGAGTACTGTAGTTATCTTAAATCTTTCCTGCAATGTCACTTCTAACTGCTAACTAGGTTTCTTTCGAAATGTAAGAATTGCAACAATGGGTCTGAGTATAACCAGCAAAATATTAGCTTCTTTCAATTTTTTAAAAATGATCTAATTATATGTTAAACATGAATAAGATTGTATCCCCTGTGTAAGTACCTGGTTACTGAAAGACCTATTGAGCTAGGGATCTGGATGAAAGTACAAGTTATGAGTCATCCTGGATAACGTGGAAGTGATGCTAGTTGACCTCAGGAAAAATTTAGAAACAGAAACATTTTTATTCACTGCCTTGCTCTTGTGTAGTTTGCTCCTGGTAAAAGTGAGTATTAACAAAACCTACTAAATCAGAATGGCACCATTTTAAATCCATTTTTCACATGTGTAAATCACTACAAGTGCAGCAACACAGTGGAAAGTCAGGCCCAGAGTCTGCTGTGTCTTTTTCAGGTGTGTATTTGCTTTTGACCAAAATGGCTGGAAATCTCAGGCTCATACTAGAGCCTACCCTCCTCCTAGATAGTAAGAATGGCTTATAACACCTTTTGCCATCTCAACTCTGAAACCATGACACATGCCCTTGTCAGCTCCAAGCTAGGCCACTGCAATGTGCTCTAGGGCTTCCCTTACATCTAACTGGAAACTCCAGCTACTGTTAGCCCATAATGCAATACGACCTTCTCCTGCATGGGCTGTGATATAGCAAGTACTTGTACACCTGAATTCTTAGATTTTATGGCCAGAAGGGACCATCATGATCATCTAGTCTGACCTCCTGAACAACACAGACCAGAGAATCTCACACAGTAATTTCTGCATCAAGCCTCAGGCACTGTATCTTTTTTATAGTCAAAACAGGTTCTTTATGCCGTCTGTGGATCAGCCATTAAAGGTGGGGAAAAACCACAAACACACCTAACCAGTGTGTCACAATCCTAGCATCACAATAATCAGTAGAAATTCTGTTGCTGTGGATCCTGGGGTTAAACACTCTATGTTCAATGGCAGGGAGATCTGCTAAATCCCAAGCCTACCAATATTCAGAGCGTGACATAAGATGTTTGTATCTTCTTCAGCTTAGTCTGGTTATATGGAAAGAGTTGTTTTTATTCCTGACAACAGGATGATTTTTTTTTATTTGCCGGAATGTAACATTACAAAGTTTATTTATAGTACAGATTAAAAAAATAACTCCATAGATGCTTTGATAGGTGCTGTAAAAATCTTTGAACAACAACTTATGGGGCAAGATCCTTTTCCGCAATGTGGAAGAGCAGGTTACATAGCTAACAGTGATGTGCTAATTACATTTATGTTAGGACTCTCAGATTTACAGAACTGCATGACGTTTTAAATGGGCCCCTGCCTATAAAAATTACTGGCATTCTTGGGGTGCGGACAGGTCAAAGATTTTCCTAAAAGGTAGGGTTCTTTTCCCTTTAGACAACATATTTCTAATAAGCATTCTCCCGCTCTCCTGTTCAAGAGACTCTGTTTATTGGGGCATGGCGTCTATCAAGGTTTCTATAATGGCCCATCACTTTGGTACCCAAGTGGAAACACCAACATATGTCTCAGACAAATATAGACTAGTGCAGATAAAACCAAGTATCCTTTTCCTTTTTATAAAATATGCTCATGTGTATTGGCTCAGGTTACCAGAAGCACAAGTAAATCTTATGGTGGTCAGTGCATTCCAGAAATTTAGAGATAATTTGCGACCCTCAAGAATGCCTTCAGTGCCATAAAATGTGAACATCTTAGGCAGAGAACTAAGGATCTGTTTATAACAGCTAAAATAAATATATTTTGACCATAATATGTATCAGCTTCAGAAATCACCTATTGGTGATACTGTTGGATTCCAGTCCTACTATAACAATTGACTGAAAAATTTAAATACTGTGTAAGCCATTTTTTTCTTCATATTTTTAGCATAAGAAATAGGTCCATGTATCTTATGGATCTAAAGTCCAGGTTTGAAATACATAATTCCAAAGAACAACAGATTCAAACCCTAGCAGGTTTGACTCAGCCCATTAGCAATAGATAAACAGAGTTTGATGCTGCTTTCTATGTTTAGTTCTTTTAGATGAAACCTTAAAATCATTGATTACATCTCTCTACATAGATGTTCAAAAACTGCACGGCACTTTTCACACACGTCAGCTGGTGCAGCCTCCTCTCCCCAGAGGTAAGTGAATCTCAGTTAGGGGGGAAATAATTCCTCTATATGTAAAGTTTGGAAAGCTTTTTAGGTTTCTTTAAGATGAAAGGTGCTGTGTTAAAGCCTATATAGCTATTACTGTCAGGTCACACTGGCTGTTATCTAGACACTGTTCTTTTCTGAAAGAGTCTCTATTTAGCATGTTCTTATGGTTAGGGCACTGAAACGGGAGTCTACAGACCAGGGTTATTTTCCTGGCTCACTGCGGGTATTTCTACGCTTCAAAGACTCTGGTCATCCAGAGATCTCAGATTGCTTTATAAAGATGGGTGAGTATTTGAGGCACAACAGGCTTAAGTGATTTGCCAAGGATCACTCAGGGTATGTGAACACTGCTTCACAGAGACTTACAGCCAGGGTCAATTGACTTGGGCTTGTGGGCTCGGACTGCTGGGCTGAAAACATTCCCACTCAGACTGGAGTCAAGGCTTCAAGACCATCCCCTCACTAGGTTTCAGAGTCTGGGCTCCAGCTCAAGCCAAACATCTATATTGGTGTTTTTAAACCCACAAGCCTGAGCCCTGCAAGCCCAAATCAACTAACCTGGGCTCTGAGACTTGGCACTATAGGCAGTGTTGCCATCCTAAGTGGAAATCTGGATGTGCCAGTTGCTTCTGATTTAACCATCGGGGTCCAATTTTTCTTTTTGGGTTTTCTTTTTTTCTTTTTCTTTTTTTTCTGCCAGCCATTCATGGGTTTTGGAAAGCCTCCTGTGCTGCAGAAAGAACCTTCTCAGTGGCATTCTGCAGACAAAACGTCAAGGGGAAAGGGGCCCTATCTGTAACCATGAAATATATTACAATGAATGTGGAATGTAGCAGGATAATTTCAAATCCACTCAACAGACAAATATATTTTTCTCTCTCTGGAAGTCTAAGATATTTGTCACTGGAAGAATCAGGCTAACCTCTGACCAACAAATTCTGCCATATGCCTTGAATGTACACTTGAATTAAAAGAATAATTTTGAGACAGATTCTGTCATAAATTATGTACATGGATTCCCCACTGACAACAGTGGGGGTTGTGTGCACATTACATAGTGCAGAATTTGTTCCTTCATCTTTATGCAGTAGTAATGCTTGAATAGTTAATTATTTTTAGAGCGGTATTGCCAATTCCAGTGATAACTTCCATTTTAAGTATAAGGAATCTCTCTCAAACCTACAGAACCTTTCAAAAGGGAAGGAGCTTTTAAGTGTGACCTTTGGAGAAAGTGGAAATTGTGAGTGGTACAAATAAAATGTAGAGATAATTAATTTGCAACAATGTAAATGACAAATTTCACCTTTTTATGCTCACAAATTATCCATTCTCATATTGAAAAATTCTCTGTTGTATTCAGTATTTGAAATTATTCACAAACATCTTCACTGGATAATATTGGTATGAAAATCATACAAGATATGAATATTAAAATAAAAAATGAAATTTGCAAATCATGCTGTAAAATATCTAACTAATTTACCAACATATGGATCTTATGCAACTATCTCAACCAATGAATGGTGTAGGAGTTTTTAACTATATTTTCATTATAATTCACATTGTGCTGATTAACTACATATCTCATCCAACCAGGTAACAAAAACAACAACGTGACATGTGTAACTAACCAACACTTCATAAACTGCAAGATTTACAAGTTATGTAATTCAAAATATGCTTATGCTAAATATTCAAGTAAAAAAATTGCCTTCCATGAGAATTTTTTCTTGTAAACACTTACTACTTTAATGTTCACTGCTGAAGGTGCGGAATCCTTTTTTGCACTATTCATTCAGCTATAATAAAAAGTATAAATGCAAAAAGAACAAAGGAATCTAATATAATCCATAAATCTCAAAAATATGCAGTATTCTTCACATTTTGTAGGCAGGGCAGAAGTAGGGTGATCAGACAGCAAATGTGAAAAATCAGGACGGGGGCGGGGGGTAATAGGAGCCTATATAAGAAAAAGACCCCAAAATCGGACTGTCCGTATAAAATTGGGACATCTGGTCACCCAAGTCAGAAGGTGCTTAGTGCGTTTTGCTTTAAAAAACCTCACTCCTTATGAAAGCTAATTAATTCATTTCCAACTGAATATCAAGTCATCTTTTTGTGAGGGGGAAAAAAAACCCTACCAGTCTAAGTCTTCTTATCTCATCAATAACTGACTTCTGCCAGAGAGTTGTCATGTACCATACAGTCCCTCTCTCAGAGAGAAAAGGCAAGCATTCTTTTCCTGAATAAAAACACCAAGGGGAAAATTTGTGGAATATTACACACCATTTACAAACTGCTTCCAAATAAATTAAGGACTTCTGCAATTCATTAATCCCCAGGTATTGCTGTTTTGCATTTGTGCTTAGTGCTAGGAAATCTAACACTTGGCACCAAGGGGTAAACCTCTTTTCCCCCAGCCCACAGATGGTGATCTTTCTTAAGCACACCCAAGGGATAATACACAATATAACTTAGAAATGAAGAGGGATCTGGGCAGATGCCACCAGAAAAGAAATCTCCCCAGCATACATGGCAGGAAGTAGAAAACTAAAATTCTAGCTTGCTTGAGGCAGAATTAACTCTGGTCATTTAGTGGGTCCACAACTATTCTAGTTTATTTACTTATAGGCAGCAGTTTACAACTTTTGACAAACTTTAATTGTTCTGGTTGAAATTTTTTCCATGCCAGGTGTCTGCCTCAGACTCAATTTTTTTTTTTTTTTTTTTTAACGTTTCATTTACACAGTTCAGCTGTTTCTGAGACCGGGTTAGGGAAAAATACATTGTTTTGCCCATGTTAAAATTCTTATAACCATTTCATTGAGAAGATTTAGCACCTCCTTGCTTTGGACGGGAACTTGAGGTTTAGCAGGGGAGTTGGCCTACTGGCAAACTTGCAACCTTAATTGAGGCATTTCCTAACTTCTGCATGCTTGACTCAACAAACTTAAAGATTCCTTTAACATAAATTTATTTTAATATAATTTTATGTAAGTGTATTAAAAACACCTATTCAGGGATGTAGGGGTTCGGTAATCATCACAAACACTTCCAAATTTAGGGCTAGATTGAGCAACCTTTATGTTTATTGAGCACTTCCTTTGTTTTGTATCAGAGGGGTAGCCGTTTTAGTCTGAATCTGTAAAAAGCAACAGAGGGTCCTGTGGCACCTTTGAGACTAACAGAAGTACTGGGAGCATAAGCTTTCGTGGGTAAGAACCTCACTTCTTCAGATGCAAGTACTGAAAGTCTGCTTCCTTTGTTTTGGTATTCCAACTGAGTTCAAAAGGATCACATACATGACTAAGGGCTCACCAATACCAGTAAGACTTCCACAGCATAGCCCTTAGTGAAAAGGCCAGTACTATATTTCATGTTTGCCATTAAGAGCCTGATACAGCATTCTTAGTGCACCATCAAGCTTCCACTGGAGTTCAGAGAAGAGACTGGAAAGTCCCCTTGTCCTTATACACTGGTTGAAACATAACATGACTTAGAAGGTAGATCAAGTTTAGGCCTCTTACCCTAGAATGGACATGTAGCGCTAAAGGGAACAGATAAATAGAAGGGTAAACAAAACAATAAATGGGTATTTAAATGGGTCCAGTATGGGGTATAGGCTCCCACCATATAACCAGTATCTTGGCCTACACTCCTTTGCCTACCCTTAGGACTCAGATCACTACTGAATCCTCTTGCCCTTCCCCTCCTGAGGAAGATAAAGGGTAGCAAAGGGGAACCTTGATCTGCAAAGACTTCAAGTCTCCCCCTTCTCCCAGAGCAAAATTCCAGATCTCTTATGTCTCAGATCCAGCCCTTTTAACTTTATGTGCACTAGACAAATGCCTGCAAGTTGTGACAAACTACAACACTCCTATGAATTCTTAGCATTGAATTTCCAAGTCCTACTCCTTTCTACTAATTCTACCACCATGATGGTACAAGGAAGGTAAAGGTGAGTGTGCTGTAGGATTTTCATCTTCTTGCCACTGATGAAAAAATGGAGTACAGACGTGATACTAATATATTTTTGGGCCACGGTGAAGCACCATTGAAATCAATAGAACTTTTGCATTGATGTATATTTGCGTAAAATGAGACCCTGAGTCAACACAAATTCCATTTAAATTCCATCTCTGAATATACTAAAGGCAAAATGTAACATACTGATCTATAATATGAGCTTACTTAACTCCACCCCCAAGCCAGTGCCTATGTGGGTTTTCAGTCTAAACTGGGCAGAAAGTAGTCACTTTAAGAATTATATAAGCAGTTCATGGCCAGATCACATAATACTTTCAACAGTTATTTTACCTGATTAAAGCTGTTAGACTTCCTTTATGGATCTTGCTAAAAGTGCCTCCTAAAGGCAAGCAATTGGAAAGTTCTAGAATTCAGACTTTCATTGCTTAATTTATTTACTAAGCCTACATAAAAGAAAAAAAATCTTTGAATTTTCCAGTTCCCCTTCTGTATGTACAGCAACCCCTGCAACTGTCCAAGCCTTCAGAAATTTCAGAAGCCCTTCCATGTTAGTGCTATATTGGGATAATTTAATATAGTGTAAGATATGCTGATAAAATAAAAATTCCAACCATGTAACAAAAATGCAGTTGACAACATGTATATTATGCAATTATGACTGTCATTTTATTACTGTTATTAATTTATTAGTATAATTGCAATTTTTTTCAATGTCATAATGTGATAATAAAGCACTTGTCATTACTAAGTTAACCTCGGAACATCTCTGACCTCAGGGGAGGTAGCTGTACGCTTTCAGTCCAAAATGAGCTGTCAGTTACCACAACGACATTTTGATGACTACATTATCTTGTAATTAAATGTCTCAACAAACTTCTCCTTTTGATTGACAGGTAGTTAAGACTATCTTTGACCACAGGGCAGTTTCTTTATTTTTCAAGAATAATTTTTCAGCAAGTGAAGAATAAAAACAAGAGTTTAAAAATTAAAATGTTTTCAACTATATAATAATCTATACTTGCTTCTTATAAGACAGTGAAAACTCTGCCAAGTTGTTTTCCACTGCCCAAGTTATTGTATAAAAGTGACAACTTTGATTGATTAAGGGATTTTTATAAAGTTCTTTGTTAACATTTAGATACATAAAGAAGTAAATTGTTTTTACTTCCCTTCTCTTTCATCTCCATTCTGTTCTGGTAGAACAGTAACAAAATGCATAGAATCAATGCCTTTAAGATCCAGTATAGAGCATCTAAATAGATCTATTATACACAAACTCATAAGGGCCCAATCCTGAAAGTCTTCCACTCACAAAGAATTCTTATTGAAATAAATGAGAATTCAATTAAAAGATCAGGCTGACATTGTTCAAGAAGTCCTATCCACCTAACACATATGTGCTGTTATAGCTAAAAGAAAAATGGTGCTCCATTGGTCTTGTAATTAAGTGAAGATGCTACCTATGTCAACAAAAGGGGTTCTCCTATCAGTGTCAGTAATCCACATCCCTGAGAGGCAGTAGCTAGGTCAACAGGAGAATTCTCCCATCGACCTGGTACTGTCTACACTGGGGATTAGATTGGTTTAGCTGCATTGCTCAGCCATGTGGATTTTTCACACCCCAGAGGGATGCAGTTATACCAGTCTAATTTCCTAATGTAGACCAGGCCTAATGGGGAAAAGTGGAGGCTGAGCATCCCTGACACGTTGTTTGTTGTATTGCTGTAGCTATGTTGATCCCAGGATGTGAGAGTGACAAGGTACAAATATGATAAAATAATACATTCTGCATGCATCAAGCCAAACTTTAACAGAAAAAGTCAAGCCCTTTGAAATGCAAACTGAATGGTGAAAACAGAAATAGAAAACAGAACAGAAAACTGACTGAGAATAAAATGAAGAGAGAGGGTTTTCCATACCAGATTAGACCAGAGGACAATCAAGTCTGGTATTTCTGAAACATCTGTCATGAAGTAAGGCTTTTAGCTACATGATGCCTTCATAGTTTAACTGAATTATTATGTAAATCTTTAAAGGAGTTGGGCAATATTTTGGGAATTTTAGAGTAATTGTCTGTTATTGTCACTTAAACTGAAAAGCCTATGGGTTAAGGATGAATGTTTGGGAAATCACTGCATGGACCAGATACTGAAGGGTCATAGATAGCAAACTGAAAGCTGCATATGCTGGTGAATCCATTGCTCCCCCTCTCAAAATACTTCTATTTTCCCCACATAGACATATATGATTGCTAAAGTCCCAATCCAACTTCCAATGAAGACTCAGTGTTGACAAGATAGGTAGTGTTTCTCTTACAACCCCCGTCCTGGAGCCATGTAATTATGTGAGAATTTCGGTTTTAATTTAAAGAAAAAGTTCCTAACCCTGATGGTTTCAGAGAAAAGTTTGACAGCATTATACATGAAGGGTCAAATATCGGAATGCAAATTTTAAAAAACCCAAACATATTTTTAAAAGCTCATAATTTTTAAACAAAACTCATGATTTTTTTTTTTTAACATCTTGGGCTAGCAGTACAGGCTCCTATTGACTTCAGTGGGATCCATAAGAAATGTTGCCCCAGAACATTTTACACCATAACTTGTAGATAGGCTTATTCCATATAACTCTGGTGGGGATGCAGTTCAACTGAATTCTTCAATACAACATGGCAACAGATCACAGATACACCGGAATTCTCATTGCTAGACTGAACACCATTTGTCACTTGGACTACTGGACTTTCTGAAGCTTATTTTTCTTTTATCTTCTAAACAATATGTAAAGTTAAAATGTGGCAACATTTTAAATATTACAATGTATTTATTGGAAAGATACGACACTGTTACACCTACTTTACTTTCTTATCAACATGTACCACTAGTGTGATTAGTTCCTACAGTTAGCTACATATATTTATGTAGATAATAAGATGTGGATACCAGGCTACATAAGGTACCATATATACTCATTCATAAGCCCAATATTTCTGGTAAAAAAGTGACGCTTCAAAGAGCGGGGGTCGGCTTATAAACAGGTCTACACCAAAATTTGATGATTTTAAACTCTATGGAATCATTGAATTGAATATCTATTACATTGTCGTTTTGTTTACCTGGAGTGTCTGCAGGCATGAAGCCCTTCAGCTCCCTGTGGCCACAGTTTGCCATTCCCAGCCAATGGGAGCTGCGGGAAGTGGCCCACAGGGACCTGAAGGGCTCCATGCCTACAGACACTCCAAGTAAACAAAACGTCCTGACCCGTCAGCGGCTTACCCTGATGGCTGGGAGCCAAAGTTTGCCAACCCCTGAAAATGTAGGGTCAGCTTATGAAAGGATCATACAGTTTTTGCTATTTTTACCTAACCATCTTGGGGGGGTCGGCTTATAAACGAATGGGCTAATGAACGAGTATCTACGGTAATTAAATCATATACATTTAAACTCCTTGACAAGCAGT
Source organism: Malaclemys terrapin pileata (assembly GCF_027887155.1). Taxonomy (NCBI): domain Eukaryota; kingdom Metazoa; phylum Chordata; order Testudines; family Emydidae; genus Malaclemys; species Malaclemys terrapin. The sequence continues at coordinate 29,804,205 of NC_071513.1, read as the reverse complement.
CAAGTAGGTAGGATGATAGAAAAGAACTAAAAGCAGATTTAGTGTTCCAGAAGTGAAATATCAACCCCTTCACAACGCAAAACACACTCTCGATTACTACTGCAGTTTTAATTATTTCACAGTTGATTGAATGCTAATATGTGGCAAATGAAGTATTGAGCAAAGTAAAAGCTTTTAATCAAGCAAAACAAAGAAAAAGGATGTGGACAAGCAAAAGAGGAACTTTCCAAATTCATAACATCTCAGAATGAAATGACATGAGTGGAGAAATAACGTAACTCAAGAAGAGACTGAAACAATAAGAACATTTAATCCATTAAAAGACTATTCTTCCAGCACAGGTCAATGAAGCAATGCTATGTATTTGATCTTATCAATAAACAGTCCAGTTTTATGGTCAGAGAAATGTTGAAATGTCTTATACAGTATTTTGTTCATAATGTTAAGCAATGTGGCAAGCCAATTATACAAAAGATTCCGCAGCACCACACTGATAAATTTGAAAGCACTGAGAAGTTTTCTCTGGCTTCTTTAATTTTACAATAAAAAAAACAAAAACTAAGAACCTAAAACCTTCATACATATTACTATTAAAGGAACTCAGAATGATTTGGAAGGCTGATTTAAACCAGAATCATTCAATGATTGAAGGACACAAGAGAAAGCATTTAAAACACAAATATATAGCAAAAAGGTAATAAATTCTTCCATATTTAAGTACTGAATTTGTCTTCCCTGGGAAAATGATGTACAGCCTTCTCAAATTAATAATATATTACATTGATATATATATATATTTATAAAAGTAGCTTTCATCAAAAACCTTCCTAACTCACAACATCATTCACAGATAGATGCTGTTATACCTGTTTAACAGATAGGCAAAATAAGGCATAAAGAGTTTAAGTGACTTATCCAAGGTCATACAATAGGTTAGTAATAGCACTAGGAACAGAAAAAGTATTTGCCATAATTATAAAACAATACTACTGCCTTTAAGTTCCCAACTGTTTTCAATTGTTACCAATTAGACTAACCAAGAAGGTCAGGGTAGCTCCATCACCGTGATTAAGTAAGTAGCCAATCTTTGTCTGTGTCAAATTTGACAACTCTTTTAATCTACTTGTCATTTTTATAGACTAGACAAATTAATTGCAACAAAAGATGGGCATGCTCAGCACCTCTAAAAAATTAGGCCATTTATTTTAATGTCCAATATTAGGATCAGGATTAGGATATTAGGATATTTCAGTCAAAGGACTTTGAATTAAATCAGTCTGCATTTGAAGATCCATTTCAGTTATGGAAACGTAGAAATCACACTCCAGTTGGCTGAAAATCAAGCTGTAAACTATAGAACTGTGGAATATGATATGGAACAGTTTAATAATAAAACAGTGGTACTGTACTCCTGGGATACACTTACTCAGTGTGATGCCACTGTTTCCAGAATTGCAACAGGAAAACCTGAACCATCTGATCTCTGTACAGTAGAAATAGTGAGCAGTCAAAAATGACTTAATATGTAATATTCATGAAGGTCACTGATTAAATTAAAAATATATACATAAATGTATTTCATATTTAAAATATTAATTAGAAATAACATGTTCCTTTGAAAAAAATGACTTGCTTTAAATTCATTTCAGTATGAACTTTAATTAAAAGCATCTATATTTATATCAAGCTGAAATAATGTGTCCCTAAAAGAGAAATTAACTATGAAATGACAATAAAAGAAATGTTTTGACACAATGTTTCTTCAGTTATAAAGAAGACTAAGACAAATACACTGTTTAAAAGCTTTTATGATGTGATGTGCTGCTTGGCTGGGTAAAACCAAAGAGAAAATTAGGCAACTGCAATACAAGACTCTTTATTCTGCCCCACTAGGGCTGTCAATCCTGACCTGCAAGGATCATGTTCTCTAAAATATGCTATTGGAAATGTGCAAAGTCAAGTATCTCATTTAGTTTTATGATATCCTGATGTGCTCATTTTAAGTATTCAGTGTAATATGATTATCTCACAACCTTCAAAATAGTTTCTAGTGAAGGGGAAAGGTACTAGGGTTTGTTTGTTTGGGGTTTTTTTGGGGGGGGGGGAAGGGTGTTGGTGTATTTTTTTTTTTTTAAAGGACCCATGTTGCTAACAAGACCACATACATTCAGGAAACTTTCTTTTAAAAATTAGGACCAAATCTTGCTACATTACACCTGTGAGGAACATAAGAACAGCCATAGTGGGTTACACCAATTATCCATCTAGCCCAATATCCTGTCTTCTGACGCTGGCCATTGCCAGATGCTTCAGAGGGAATGAACAGAACAGGGTAATTATTTCTTGTGTTATGTGAAGGAATAAATAACACTTCTTTATTCAGTTTGTCCACACCGTTTATGATTTTATAGACCTTTATCATAACCCTCCTTAGTCGTCTCTTTTCTAAGATGAAAAGTCCCAGTCTTTTTAAATCTCTCCTCATATGAAAGCTGTTCCATACCCTTATTTTTGTTGCCCTTTTCTGTACTTTTTCCAATCCTAATATATCTTTTTTGAGATGGGGTGACCAGAACTGCAGGCAGTATTCACAGTGTAGGCATACCATGGATTTACATAGAGGCATTATGATATTTACTGTCTTATTATTTATCCCTTTCCTAATGGTTCCAAAAATTCTGTTAGCTTTTTTGACTGTTGCTGCACATTGCATTGACGTTTTCAGAGAACTATCCATAGTGACTCCAAGATCTTTCTTGAGTGGTAACAGCTAATTTAGATCCCATCATTTTATATGTATAGTTGGGATTATGTTTTCCAATATGCATTACTTTGCATTTATCAACATTGAATTTCATCTGCCATTTTCTTGCCCAGTCACCCAGTTTTATGTGATCCCTTTGTTACTCTTCATAGTCAGCTTTGGATTTAACTATCTTGAGTAATTTTGTATCATCTAAAAATTTTGCCAATTCACTGTTTTCCTCTTTTTCCAGATCATTTATGAATATGTTGAACAGCCCTGGTCCCAGTACACATCTTTTGGGGGGACTCTGCTATTTACCTCTCTCCACTGTGAAAACTGACCATTTATTCCTATCCTTTGTTTAATATCTTTTAAACAATTACTGATCCATTTGAGGACCTTCCCTGTTATCCCATGACTGCTTACATTGATTGAGAGCCTTTGGTGAGGGATTTTGTCAAAGTTTTTCTGAAAGTCCAAGTACACTATATTCACTGGAGCACCCTTGTCCATGTTTGTTGACCCCCCTCAGAGAATTCTAATAGGTTGGTGAGGAATGACTTCCCTTTACCAAAGCTGTGCTGACTCTTCCCCAACATACTGTGTTCATCTATGTGTCTGATAATTCAGTTCTTTACTATAGTTTCAATCAATTAGCCTGGTACTGAAGTTAGGCATGTCAGCCTGTAATTGCCAGTAGTATGGGAATAGTCCCATTCATAGGAATTCACAGGATTCATACTGACCCTTTCATTACTTATTACTAATCAGTTCAAATCAATAAGTGAAATAATTTGGCCCTAGAAGTGACAGCATTTAAACTTGGCTGATGAAAAGCAATGGCTACAATTTCTGACAGTAAAAAGGGTGGCTGGCTTGTCCTACATTATAAGGCTGATGCATGAAAAATCCAACTGTTCACTTTTACAATTATTTCCATAAAGTTTTAGAACCAAGCCTGAATTAACACTGAACAACTGGAGGGGAAACAAAATTGTGTCAGTCAACAGGCAGAATACCATGAGATGCCTGTGTCTACAATGCATGTTCCCTCCATTTAGAAAAGTGCAGTAATTCATCAGTGACTTAACCTATAGACATTTGAAGGTTGGAGAGCACCTCAGAGGGGCTGTTGACCTTCAGCAGCTGAAAAAAACTGGAGCTCCCGCCTTAGTCAATATATATTTATCTTTCTGTTGGGACTATTACAACTGTTCAAGTAATGCTGACCTTGAAATTTCCTGCACATGATGCACTAGAATAATGATCCCTGAAGGAAGAGTATAAAAATACCTAAATAGGATATCTAAATCCAAAATGCACACAAAGATCAAAGCAAGAATTCCAAATATAAAGCTACTTTAAAAGAGATCTTATTTTTGAGACTCCTATTATGATTTGCATAATGTACCTAAATAATACAAATTTCTAAATAGTTTAAAGCAAGAATATTACTTTATGTCAGAGACCGTGTTTGTTTCATTGTGAATTAATTTTTCCTCTTTTTAAAAATGAATGTAATACTGGAATGACAGTCTTATAAATAGAAATCCTCTAACCACGGAGCAGGTGCAGCATGGTAACAAGATCACAAGCTCCCTCCTCTGCTCCACTAGTGTTCTTCAACCTAGCTATGGACAAACCACTTTACGAAACAAAAGGATCAATTTAATGTAAATTTATAAATCTCTATCTCCATCTCATTGATTTCATGTATTCTGGGAGCTCAGAGACAGTTGCACACTGGGAGTGAAGGTGCATTATCTGAAGCTGCCTGGAGTTGCTTTGCTTATCTAAGGCATTATGACACCAAGGTTTCTCCACTGGGAGTCCTATGAGTCTCTTACTGCTAGACACACCCCACTAATTCCTTGGGCTCTCCACCGCCTAAAGCCAAAGTTGTATTCCCTTTCCTCATCCTCTGTATGAAATGCTGGATGAGGAAAGGGAATACAACTCCCTGCATCCTCTCCCTTTTTAGAACCATCTGACCAAGCCCAGTTCCAAGGTCCTTTCCATGCACAACACGAGACTATCTTTGATACATGGGGAAAAACTCTGGCACAAAGTAAGGTTACTTCATAAGCCCTTCACTTCTTTTGGATTGCTTATTCAAAGAAGGTTCCCTAAGCCAAACAAACAGATAAACGTACATATGTTTGCAGCAATCCCTCAAGGAATGTGGAATTGTTTTCTCCGAGCAGGAGCAGCCTTCCTAGGAGACTGCCTTGTTTAGATGTACTCTCTAAAAATCAGGTGCCACTGTTCCACCCCCTTGCCTTGAGCTCCTGAGGGAACTCCTTGGGGTCTTATCTTCTCACACCCCATGCAGGTGTTGGTTCTTTTCATCGGGAAAGCTAGGATGGGCAGGTACCATGACCACAAGAGACCTACTTTAAGTCCTAAAGGGTCTGTACTTGTTATCACACATATCCTTAGAGTAACCATAACATTACTCTAAAAAGATAAAATAAAAAAGGTCCCCAAAAGGACACACATATCAAATCCTTTCTTTACAAGTACTGCCTTAGTTTCATCTTCCTGACAAACTAAAGACAGTCTAGAGGAGAGCAACAAAAATTATATAAGGTTTATGAAACCTGATGAGACTCATCCATCCCTCTGACCACTACCCCAAGATGCTCATTCATGTAGACACTAAGGATACTGCCAGGTATAACAGTGACTACTGGACTCTTGGAGCAAGGGTGAAGGAGTCAGAATGCAGGTGGTGTTCTTGTCCATCATCCTGATTGAGGGTAAGGGCCCAGGTAGGAACTTACTCATCCTGGAGATGAATACATGGCAGCGCAGATGATGTTGACAGGAGGGCTTGGTTTCCTCGACAATAACATGCTGTTCCAGGAAAGAGGACTGTTAGGAAGAGATGGGGTCCACCTGGCCAAGAATGGGAAGAGCATCCTTTGATGCAAATTCCCCAACCTAGTGAAGAGGGCTTTACACTTGATTCAAACGGAATAGGGAACAAAAGCCCACAGGTAGATACATAAAAAAAGAGTCCTTAAGAGGACTAGATGTTGTGGGGGGAATGGAAAATTACAATAGGATCATAGGAGAAACAAGAGGGAAAACAGTAGGTGAATCTGCTCGACAGTTTAGATGTTTATACACAAAGAAAGGAGTAAGGGGAATGAACTGGAAGTATTAGTATATAAGCTAAATTATTACTTAATTGGCATCACTGAGACTTGGGGAGATAAATCTTATGACTGGACTTTTGGTATGGAGGGGTATAGCTTGTTTATATATCAAGAATATATACACTTGTCCTGAGGTCCAGAAGTATGTGAGACACAGACCAGTTTTCTAAAAATCTCTGGATGAAGATAAAACGGAGGGGAAAAAAAACAGGAGTAACGTCATGGTGAAGTCCACTACAGACCACCAAATCAGGAGAAGGAAGTGGATGAGGCATTTCTAGACCAAATAACAGAAATATCCAAAACACAAGATCTGGTACTACTTGGGGACTTTAACTATCCAGTCTTCTGTTGGACAAACTTTTTGTTTCAGAAAATGGAGGAAGTAACCAGAGGGAGTAGTCATTTTAGACTCAATTCTGACTAATATGGAAGAATTGGTTACAAATCTGAAGGCTGAAGTCAATTTGGGTGAAAGTGCCAATGAAATTATATATTTAATAATTCTAAGGAAAGGAAGGAATGAGAGCAACAGAACAATGGCAACTGTCTTAAAAAAAATAAAAATAAAGCAGTTTTTCACAAACATAGGGAAATGCAGAGAATTGGTGGGTACGGTCCCCCAGAAAGAAAATCTAAATGAAAAAGAAGTTCAAGAAAGCTGGCATTTTCAGAGATAATATTAAAGGCATAACAGTAAACTATCACAGTGTGAAAAAAAATAGGAAGAGGTCAATATGGGCCCATCACGAGCTCTTTAATAACCTGAATAAATCACAAAAGGAATCATACAAAAGGTGGAAACATGGACAAATTGCTACAGATAAGTAAAAAAGTATAGCAGAAGCATATAGGCACAAAGTCAGAAAGGCTAAGGCACAAAATGGTTACACCTAGCAAGGGATATAAAGACAATAAGAAGGGGTTTTATAAATACATTCGGAACAAGAAAAAGATAAAGAAAAGTGTAAATACACTACATAGCGAGGAAGGAGAGCTAATAACGAATGACATCAAGAAGGCTGAGATGTTTAATGCCTATTTTACCTCAGTCTTCTCTAAAAAGGTTAATTTGACCCGATACTTAACACAATTAATGTTAAAAATAAGAGAGAAGTAACTCTGGGCATAATAGTAAAGAACAGGTTAAAGAATATGTAGATAAGTTAGGTGTATTCTAGCAAGCCCTGATGAAATTCATCCTAGGATACTTAAGGTACTAGCTGAAGCAATCTTGGAACACTCAGCAATTATCTTCAAGAAATCACTGAGTTGGGTCCCAGAGGATTTAGGTTTAGTGTGCAGGTTTTGGCTTTAGTGTGCAGTTGCTGGATAGTGTTGATTGCCTGTGACATACAGGAGGTAAGCCCCAGCGTTTCTCAAATGTGGCCACTGTGGCCACATGCAGCCACCAGGGACTTTTCTTGAAGCCACAGCCTCCTGGGGAGTGATTGGGGGGGGGAGTAGGGGAGCACCCCCCTACTCCAGGGCTGCCAGCAGTGGCTGGATCCTGCCCAACTCTGGAGACACAAAAGCTGGAAGAGCAGGCAGTCAGTAAGTTCCCCACCTTCCCAGGGCTGGTGGGGTCAGGCTTCAGCCCTTGAGTTGTGGGTGGCAGGCTCCAGCCATGGGGCTTCAGGCTCTGTTCCCCTGCCATACGGTGGCGGGCTCTGGCCCCAAGGTCACACACTCCTCTCCAGTGCCCCTGGTCCCCAAGCTTCTATATCCACCTCCCCATCCAGGGCACCTCCCCATCCAGTAAGTCTGCTGTGAAAAGTGATATATTTGTATGTTTGTTAATATTGCTTTTCACAGCATACTCAGTAACTAGCACATCTTGGGGTGGGGAAAAGCAACCAAAAAAAAAGCAAAAGACAAGAACGTACAAAGCACCTTATTTGTGTTTCTATTCTGTTTAGGTCCAGTAAAGAATAGAGACAACTGTACATTATTTTTAATATTCAGTCTGGAAAAAAAAATCCAAGATAAATAAATTACAATGATTTGGACATGTATATGTGCATATTTATTTGTTTTTCCTAAAGTTAATTAAGTATTTTAGGAAAAATTGTCAGGGCAGCCACCAGCAAGAGATGGTGGCAGCATTCTGAGGCCACCAAAAAAATTGTTGTGAGAACCCCTGGAGTAGATGATCTGGTGGTCCCTTCTGGCCTTAAATTCTATTACTATGACTAGAGAAGGGCATACGTACCTATCTTTAAAAAGTCTTTAACTAATCATTTAAATCAACTTCTGTACCAGATGACTGGAGGACAGCTAATGTGATGCCAATTTTTAAAGAGGGTTCCAGAGGTAATCCTGGCAATTACAGGCCTGTAAGCCTGACCTCAGTACCGGGCAAATTGGCTGAAACTATAATAAAGAACGATATTGTCAGACATATAGATGAGCATAATTTTTGGAGGAAGAGTTAACATGGTTTTAGTGAAAGAAATCATACCACACCAATCTACCAGGATTATTTGAGGGGGTATAGCGGGGTGGCTACCCTGCTCCTACAGAGGGGTTTAAAACAGCCCTAGCAGAGGGCTGGGGCAAAGGGAAAAGCTACTGGGCTGATTGGGGAAGTAGCCAGAGCTGGACCATGCCCCAATCAGGCCCCAGCTGGCCTGTATAAGAAGGCTGGGAGAGAGAAGGGCCTGGCTGCAGGGAACTAGACAGGGTACCTGGGTGGAGCAGGGCTGGGGAAAGGCTGAGGAGCTGGGGAGCTCCAGCCTGGATAGCCCCAGGCTGCGGCCTGGTAATAGGCCAAGAGGTACTGCGGGTTGCAGAGGGCAGCCCAGGGCTAGGCCAAGGCAGCAGGTCCGAACCCAACCTTGCCGATGATGAGTGGCCTATACTGCAGTCTGCCCCAGTAGGGGGGCTAGCTGGTGACTGGCAGTGGCCTTATCCTGAGGTGAGGTGGGGTTAGTGGGTGGGGTCTCCCCTGGGAGGGGAGACCAAGCATATGTATGGGTATTGCCAGGGGGCAGCACCCAGAGCAAGGGGCACCGGGATCCTGGGAGGGACACGGGGGCCAGAGAAAAGGCGGATCACTGGCCTGCGGAGGACGCTCCAGAGGCTAGTGAGCTAATTCCCTGGACGACCAGCAGGAGGCGCCGCAGGGGTGAGTCTGGACCCTCTTACAGGGGGTCAACAAGCATGTGGACCAAAGGGATCCAGTGGATATAGTGTACTTTGATTTTCAGAAAACCTTTGACAAGGTCCCTCACCAAGCGCTCTTACGCAAATGAAGCTGCCACATGATAAGAGGGAAGGTGCTCTCATGGATTGGTAACTGGTTAAAAGATAGGAAACAAGGGGTAGGTATAAATGGTCAGTTTTCAGAATGGAGAGAGGTAAACAGTGGTGTCTCCTAGGGGTCAGATCTGGGACCAGTCCTATTCAACATGTTCATAAATGCTCTAGAAAAAGGGGTAAAAAGTGATGTGGCAAAATTTGGCAGATTGGCAAAACAGTGAGGTGGCAGATGATTCAAAATTACTAAAGATAGTTAAGACCTAGGCAGACTGTGAAAAGCTATAAAAGGATCTCTCAAAACTCGGTGACTGGGCAACAAAATGGCAGATGAAATTTAATGTTGATAAATGCAAAGTAATGCACATTGGAAAGCATAATCCCAACTATACATATAAAATGATGGGGCCCAAAGTAGCTGTTGCCACTCAAGAAAGAGATCTTGGAGTCATTGTGGGTAGTTCTCTGAAAACATCCACTCAATGTGCAGTGGCAGTCAAAAAAGTGAACAAAAGGCTGGGAATCATTAAGAAAGGGATAGATAATAGGACAGAAAATATCATGTTGCCTCTATATAAATCCCTGGCATGCCCACATCTTGAATACTGTGTGCAGATGTGGTCACCCCAAAAAGATATATTGGAATTGGAAAAGGTTTAGAAAAGGGCAACAAAAATTATTAGGGGTCTGGAACGGCTTCCGTATGAGGAGAGATTAATAAAACTGGGACTTTTCAGCTTGGAAAAGAGACGGCTATGGGGAGATATGATTGAGGTCTATCAATCATGACTGGTGTAGAGAAAGTAGATAAGGAAGTGTTGTTTACTACTTCTCATAAAACAAGAACTAAGGGTCACCAAATAAATTTATTTAAATTTAGGCAGCAGGTTTAAAACAGATTAAAGGAAGTAATTCTTCACACAACGCACAGTCAGCCTGTGGAACTCCTTGCCAGAGGATGTTGTGAAGGCCAAGACCATAACAGAGTTCAAAAAAGAACTAGATAAATTCATGGAGGATAGGTCCATAAATGGCTATTAGCCAGGATGGGGAGAAATGGTGTCCCTATCCTCTGTTTGCCAGAAGCTGGGAATTAGCGACAGGGGATGGATAACTTAATGATAACCTGTTCTGTTCATTCCCTCTGGGGCACCTGGCACTGGCCAATGTCGGAAGACAGGACACTGCGCTAGATGGACCTATGGTCCGACCCATCAGGGCCATTCTTAAGTTCTTAACAGGGGAACAAAGAGGATTCAGAGAATTATCCACCATCAGCCTAACTTCAATACCTGGAAAGATACTGGAACAAATTATTAAACAATCAATGTGCAAGCACCTTAAGGATAATGGAGTGATAAGTAACAGCCAACACGGATTTGTAAAGAATAAATCATGCCAAACCTACTTAATTTCCTTCTTTGCCAGGGTTACTGGCCAAGTGGATGGGGGGGAAGTTGTAGACATAATGTATCTTGGGGTACATCTACACTACAGGGGGGAGTCGATTTAAGATACGCAAATTCAGCTACGTGAATAGCGTAGCTGAATTCGACGTATCGCAGCCGACTTACCCCGCTGTGAGGACGGCGGCAAAATAGACTTCTGCGGCTTTCTGTCGGCGGCGCTTACTCCCACCTCCGCTGGTGGAGTAAGAGCGCCGATTCGGGGATCGATTGTCGCGTCCCGAAGGGACGCGATAAATCGATCCCCGAGAGGTCAATTTCTACCCGCCGTAGACCTAGCCTTGATTTCGGTAAGGCTTTTTGCACAGTCCTAAATGAGATTTATATACAAACTAGGGACATATGGATATATACTGTAAGGTGTGTGCATAACTTGTTGAAAGATCATACTGAAAGAGTAGTTATCAGTGGTTTATTGTCAATCAAAGAGGACATATCAAGTAGGGTCCCATCCTGGGTTTGGTACTACAGTATTCAATATTTTCATTAAATACTTGGATAATGGTGTGGAAAGTGTGCTTATAAAATCTGCAGATGACACCATGCTAGGAAGGCTCACAAGCACTTTGGAGGGCAGGATTAGAATTCAAAATGACCCTGGCAAATTGGAGAATTGGTTTGAAATCATCAAAAAGAAACTCAATAAAGACAAGTGCCAAGTACTACACTGAGAAAGAAAAATCAAATGCACAGCTACAAAATGGAAAACAACTGGCTATGCACTACTACTGCTGAAAAGGACCTGGGGGATTATAGTGGATCACAAATTGAATATGAGTAAACATTGTGATGAAGCTGTGAAAAAGGCTAATATTCTGGGGTGTATTAACAGGAGTGTTGTATGCAAGACACAGGAGTGAATTGGCCTGCTCTACTTCAACATAGCTGGTTACTGGGTCCATTTCTGGGTGCCACACTTTAGGAAAGATGTGGATACATTGGAGAGAGTCCAAAGGAAAAAAAAACAATAAAATGTTTAGAAAACTTCACTTCTGATTAAAAAAAACAAAACAACTAGGGATGTTTAGTCCTAGGAAAAGAAGACTGAGGGGATGGGGACTGGATAACAGATTTCAAATACATTAAAGGACTGTTATAAAGAGGATGATGATCAATTGTTCTCCAGGTCCACTGAAGGTAGGACAAGAAGTAATTAGCTTACTCTACAGCAAGGAAGACTTAGATTAGATATTAGGAAAACTTTCTAACTACACAAATAGTTAAGGACTAGACTAGGCTTCTAATGGATGTGGAATCCCTGTCACTGAAGTTTTTTTAAGAACTGGCTGGACAAATACCTGTCAGGAATGGTCTAGGTATACTTGTGCTGCATCAGCATAGGGGCAGAACTAGATGACCTCTAGAGGTCCCTTCCAACCCTACATTTCTTTGATTCACACATAAAGTTCCAGAACTCAAATAAAAAAAAGTAGGCCTTAAAAGGGCAAAATATTTTTTCATACTTATTCTTCTGCAAACTAATGACTTGAGAATATTAAAATCTATCATTAGGAGAGATCTCACTGAAAACTATAACATGGATTTATGGTTAGATTTTTGTTATATACTATGTACTTATTCCTCATACTATCCTCCTCTCTTTTATACATACAGTACAGAGCATTACCACAATGCCAACCAGTGTCAGCAGACAGAGACATCAATGCCCAGCAAACACACCAAAAACCATTATCAAGCAATTAGTGTCCCTGCATGCTGGAACAGGGTTAGTCAATGCCCTCTCTTTGGATTTTTTTCCTCCCTCTTCGCAAGCGTAGACAACTATGTGAAAAAAATAAGCTCCTCTGTTGGCTTGTCAGGCCCTAGAAACTTGGTCCCCAATGTGACTGTGACTTGAGTCAGTCAGCAATCCCAGATAGCCAAAGCAGTTAACACTTATACACCCCACAACTGCTTATTCAACCTTCATTTTCCCATCACAGATTTTATAACACTGACTAGAGTTTTCTATGACCTAAAAGCTTTACAAAATGTTTGTCTTATCATATCAAACCATCTTTTCTGTACTGCTGAATCATTCTGAAGCAATACCCTGAAAAACAGCACACATTTACTTCATGGAAACGCTGTTCAAGCAGAAAAGTAGCTCTTTGTCCAAGTGTTATATCATACAAACAATAAAGTATTATGAGTTACATTCTGTACTATTTGTGGAAATTAAAAAATGTTATACTGAAAGGTACTGGTGACTGCACAGATCACAAAGCTCATTGAGATTGATGGATATAAATGCACCCTTTAATTAACATAACTGTTAGGATAACTTAAACACAAGTCCCCACTTAAGGCAAAAGGGGTATGTTAACCTACCCAGGAGCTTTGGATTGAGTGGGTTGAGGGGCTTTCCTGAATATTTCTGGTGGGTGGGGATGAATGAGAGCGAGCTCACAGACAACCAGAGAGAGCAAGACAGACAGCCTGAAAGAGTAGATGAAAATACTATGTGATCTTGAAAGAAGCCCGCAGAGAAATTTTTGGGTTAGGGAGCAGGCTGAAAAAATTGTGTTCTTGGTCCTGTGAGCAAAAGAAGCTGTTTTCTGCTATTTGATTCCTTCTGTGTTCAGAGGCACATATGTCATACATTCTTCGTAAATAAACAAAACTGCATCAAAGAAATACCTATCACCAATTTCTCGTCCTAACTGGAGCAACCTACTAGATCCTGAATTTTTAGTTAGCCACTCAAGTCAAAAGGGATAAAAACTTATGCAAATATTTTCTTATATCCAATACAGAGTAAAAAATATTGTGGATGAGTCAACTGTTTTATCATCCTGAAAACTGGGAGATCCTGCATATTTTGATTTTTATTTCATATGGTTCAGTGGTGGTGGCCTCCCACTTTTGCCAGTGAACCCCTGGCCAGAGAAAGTAAGAGGAGAAGAGTGTTCTAACGATGGAAAGAATGCACATGAAGAAAAAAGAAAAATGCACAATATGGAAAGATGGAAGGGCCTGCCTAGATGTAAGCAAAAGGGACTGGAACAAAGGGTTTATGAAGCTGGTCTCCACACACAACACCTTAGTCCAGGTGAAGACTTAATGCTGATTAGATCTTGGTACAAGGATTTTAGCTAGATGCTATTTTCTGTTTAAAGATGCATTTTATAAAGCAGTGATTATTTCTATTACTGGGACTTAAGTTATATTAATATATTTTATTTACATTTGATATTTACATTGAGCTCTTTGTTCTGTTGTTCTTCTCTTCGCTGTTTCCATGAGTCTATAATCTATATCTAATATATCACAAATGTAGAGTGGTACTCTTCTCTGTTTAGCGAGATAGGGGACAGCTGCAAAGTCTAAATTCAGAACTGGGATTAGTACTAAATCCTCCATCCTAAACCTAGATGTTTTATTCAGGTATCTCTTTACTCCCATTCTTACGATTCCTAAGCCTGTCATCACAGTAACCTATGAATCAAATAGGAGGCAGGTGATAAGAATAACAAATGTGAATGATTTGCAGGGGGAAGGTGGCTTGTTCTGGGTCAAGCTTTGAAACGGCCATTTTTCTGTGAGTTAAACTGTTAGTGAATTTAACACTAGTGAATCTGCTGGCCTGACAGTTACATATTAGAAAGTTTCCTAATGGGGCAGTGTCAGCAGCAGTATAAGCTCCCTAATATTGCACCACCAATATATTTCAACTTTTAGCTACAGGTACCATCCCCACTGAGTATTTCAGTCTGCATGCTTATTCGGCCTTTAGCTTGAGGACAACAGTTAGGACAATTGTGGTGGTGGTGGTTTAGTGATGTTGATATTTGACTGTTGGGAGCTGTACTAGAGACCAGAAACTCACTTCCCCACAGGCTGACAACTGATAAGATAACTTTTATATACTTTTAACCTTGGTTAAAAACTATATTCTAATAGATACCTGACTTACTAGAACAATACCTGAAAGAAGTTTCTCCCACATCTTGATTCTGGACAGTGTAAGGAAGGAACTATTTGGGGAGAAGCATCAATGCATTATACTAGTATCCTCACACAAAACTCTTCTAACCCCTAACTTAACTGGAAACAATTCAGGTGGTTTGGGGATGAAACTCTAACCTGATGCATCCTTCTTTTTCACTAACTGTCAATAAATCAAGTCATAAACCAGATAGAGGAGTTGGCTTGCAGCACAGCCTATTCAGACTTTTGCCTAGTAATTTGAGGTCAGATTACCATGTTCAATGTGCTTAGAATTCCCAAAAGTGAATTTGCCATATCTAACCATCAGGGTAGACAAAGTGATGGAAAGGGAGAAATTAAGGAATGACTATGGTAAGTGCAACATTTGTAGCATACTTATTCCTTTGAATTGGAGGAAGACCTCAAAAGCTAAACAGACCAGAAAGATCTTATATCTTCTGTAGGGCCACATCATTTACCCAACATCATCTTTTTCTGCCCCATGTTGTTCTGCAATCAACTTTCCTTTCCAGTGCCGATAAACATACATCACCCATTGAAATTCTTAAAATATGCCCTGCAAACTGAATCTTTCTTTTCATAAGAAAAGTTATATAAATTATATTTATTATTGTTCTGTTAAAATTATAACAGTGATCCTTAGCTGATAGGACTATTGCATTCTTAAGTGATTAAGAAAAAAATTGTTGCCTTAATCATAATTATGCAGCTGCTGTATTCACAATAATGCAGTTTAAATTATATTGCAATTAATAGTTAGCAGCTATCTATATTATCTATAAAATGGGTAATTTCTTGTGGATTAAATATACATACTCACCAGTGCTGATTTGGTTAAGACAGTCCATTGACATTAATTTCATAATTTCACTCTGTTCATATTTCCTTTATTCCTTTTTTAATGTACTATGTATGTTTATTTAGCTCTTGTAAAATGTGAGGAACTCACAGCTCTAAAAACTGCATTTGTTATTTGTATTCAGCATAGGTATAGCATAGGCATCAAGCACTACCAGCTTCCCTGCAATGGAACCTATCATAACTTGAGCATGATCTAAAGGGATCATGCTTGACTGTTTAAATGGGCATAGAGGCTGGTCTCAGAAAAGCTGGATTGTAAGGGACAAAGTGGCTCAGGCCACATTTCTTCACTAATCCATAAAACAGTCACTTGAAGGCATGTGTACTTGGGGTGGGTGTGGAATGCTTTACAGAGGGGAGGGATAAGGTTCTTGTAATAGAAAGGAAACTGGGATTTCATTCAACAATAAATTGTTTCAGACATAGGTGCCACTTGCTGCATTTTGTGGTACACCAATATCTGAAAACTTCAGCTCCTTTAAGTCTCTTTAGCAACAAACATTATTTTTAAAAGACTGTTAAATATCTAGAGGAGGATGAACAGTGCCAAAGACAAGAAGTCTACCCCACCAATTCAAATACCAGTTTAACCTACACAATTGTGCATCTTATCATTTGGAGTGCAATTTATTATACATTACCTTGTTATTTTTCTATTGCTTTATTCTCTCTTTACTCTACTCTTTTATTCTATAGTACATCTTGTATTGTTTTTCTATCTTCAAGTGTCTATTATTCCCTCTTGCTTTGTTTCCATCTCTCATTACAGAAGTTAAAGGTTTTTTTTCCTATAAATCGTACACTCTTTGATCCCACAAAACTTATTTTAATATTGCCAATCCCTCCCTCCTTCACCCTCCAACACAGTCTTTGCTCATTCAGTAATTCCTCAAACTTCCACATTTCAAAATTCTCCACCCACCTTTAGGTCCCAATACTACATTGATACTACATTGATCAAAGCTAGTACAGGTAAGTCTACCCAAGCTGAAAGTGTAGATGTACCCTAGGACTGGGGTAACTGAACAGATCTGATCTGGATTTTGTTGTTGTCATCTGCAGCACATTTTATTGGCTACTGTTTGGAGGTGAGATACCTGGTTAGATAGATCAGTGATCTTTATGGCAAAATCCCATGTTCCTGTGTTAAATAAATAAACCTGAGTGAGCCACAACTGAATCCAAGATACTTGTATGTAAAATAAGATAGCACTGAATCAATAGCAATAAATGTGCAGAACAAGAATATTAAAATCTGTAATCCCAATGGGTGAGGTGCCAACAAGAATTTTGACAACTAATATTCCATCCCACCTGGCATAAAGAATTCATTATCTGGGGAAAACAAACAAACATCATTCCGTGAATAGGAGAAGCACAGTGGGAAAAATCTCCTCTTTGGAATCTCAATGCTGCATATTCCCATATCAGGGGTGGTTGGTTTTATTTATTTATTGGTTGGATTTTAATGACACAAAATGCCATCTAGGATGAGAGCATCACACAATTTAGGCAAATATTAACTTTGTGAAATAAGTGCTTTTGGTATGCTATCTCTGCATCTTCTGCCAGTTTTGTTCGTACTCCTTACCTCCAGCACATTGTAAGTAAATAAGTTTGTTATGTTGAGTTGGGGAAAGGGGGTTATTTTTCATGCCAAAACTTCAAGTATGATTATAATCCTAGTCCCTCAGCGGTGGTTGAGTTTAAAGCTGCAAGCCATCAGCACTCCAAACACTTGAATCTTTGATTATTTTTTTAAAATCACATCTTTTTTTCCCTCCCAGCCTGTGAGTACCCTTATCCCCACAGGCATTGTTTGGTTGATAGCAACAAACAGTATTTGAACAGTAGCAGAAGATTGAGGCAGTTGAAGGCCTACCCGCACTAGTTCTATGTTACTGAAAAATGTTATATCTGAGATTCACTTTAATTATGGCAGACATTCATGCCAGTGTACTTGCATGTATGAGCCCTGTTTTGAACTGTGGGAGTAGGTGGCTGCAGTGTGCTAAACCAGAAGTGGCTGTAATGGCTAGAATAATTTTTATTCTTGTGTAGTCTGAGGGGTTTTAGAATCACTTTGATAAAAGATACGAGGTGGTATATTTTCATTTTTCGGTAAGTGAAGTAGTCTGACACTATATAGTCCTTTTCAATTAAATTAGAATATAAAATGTACTTATGTTGGTATGTCACCAAGCACACTGTTGGTGCTCAAATAACACTAAGCCTGGAAATTGCCCTATGTGCCATGGTGCTTATTTGATTTAAAAAGTTTCAAAAATGAGTCAAGATTGCTGAGTCACAATAATATATGACCTGTCCACGTTATTTCCAAATCCAAGAATGTAAAGAAATGAAAAGCAAAGAACATCGAATCTTGCACTGCCACCATAAAACCATATAACTGTATCTAGTTCAAAGAAGTTCATTTAATCAAAAAAACCCTTTACTTACTCAATATATTTTTTCTTTAAGGTATTTTTTTTTAATTGATAGAGTTACTGAGGCATACCCTGACAAAGGTTTTTTATTTTGTTTTTTAATGAAGTACTTTATACATACTTCAAGAAGTAGCAACTGTTAGTAAAATTGTGTATATTTATCCTTAAATATTCAAGTCCAGAATCAACATGTATCATTAGTACGTACATAAATTGCCTAGGGAGGTTGTGGAATCTCCATCATTGGAGATTTTTAAGAGCAACTTAGATAAACACCTATCAGGAATGGTCTAGATAATACTTAGTCCTGCCATGAGTGCAGGGGACTGAATTAGATGACCTCTCGAGATCCCTTCCAGTCCTATGATTCTATAATGTTTATTTTTCAGAAGGGTCTTTTGTTATATTTTGAAGTTTACTGATGAAAATACTTGTTTCGGGTCACAGTTAAGTATTGTGCTATGGTGAAATATGTATTTCTTTGGTTTCCTTTATTTAGGTACTTTTTTTTTCATTTAGTTATTCTTTTGCTTTTTAAGTACATGGATTTTGTAATGATGTGAAAGGTCACACTGCTATCTTAACTGGTTTTTTATACGAAGTTTTGTTTTGTTGTTGGATGGTTAAATACTTCACAAAAGTTTCCAGAAGAAGTAATGATGAAGTCTTTTAATCTAATACAGTTCATTTTATTCACCATTATCAATAAATGGTAAGTTTAAGTCAAACATACTCTAAGATTTTGATAGTATGAGTCTGGCTTTTGTTTTCTGGAGTTAAAGGGATCAAAATCTGCCATATTGTCACATCCTGAACAATGAAGGTTCTACCTTCTAATAAACCATACCTGTAGAGCCAGGACTAGGACGCTGGTTCTATAATTTTTTCTGTCTACAGACATTAGTTGCCAGCTGTATAAGAACCCTTACTTATTTCAATGTAGACAACTACAAGAATGTCGTTCTAAAAGGCCCTTCTTTTCCTTTTGAACTGTACCAGCCAATAAAGGGAAATACGCTCACGTGTCAATGTAGGCCTTAATGCAGAAGGCATGCAAGCAATCCCACTGGATTCAAGTTGAATACTTGCTTAATTGCTTTGGCAAGGGACCATAATGCCCAAACCTTTTCCCGTTGAAGTCGGTAGTAAAAGTTCCTCAATCAAAAAATCCCCAGAACGGTCCACAACAAAAATTAAATATTTGTTGTTTAAAACCTGTTTCACCAGTGTAGTCTGCTCAGGTGTTATAGGAGGCTACCATAACAAGCTGTTGTTGAGCTAGGAGACAACCAGACCAATAAATAAATAAATCAGTTGAGTAATTTTTTTATGACCAGTAATCATGGACAGTTTGGCAAAGGTTGCATGATTTACAGAAACATTTTTTCCTTAAGGATAAATCTAGGTCATACTAAATTGCTAAGCCAAGTTTATAAGAGGGCTTAAAACAGGACTTTACCAAGGAAGCTGCCTCCAGCCTTCATTTAAGGAGTCTACTACTTCTGCATGATCGAAGAGTTGAATTTCCACAGTGACACTAGCGACCCACAATGACCTAACAACATACAATCAAGGCAATCTCGCAGTGAGCCCTAATGATCAGAGCACAGTGAATGCCTGACCGTGTGCCACTGATAGTAGTATGTGTGAATGCGAACCATGTTAAGGGGGAAAACTGGGGTTGAGGATAAGATTAGTATGAGTGAAGACAGCGCTCCTTCTGCAGTTAGTGTCCACAATTGTTTCCATCCAGCACTTTTCACAAACACCAAATTCAATTCCCTTTCTATCCATCCCCCCCAAAATAAAATTGAACCTGGCTATATATCTTTTGATCTATGATATGCATTTTATTTTTCAAAGTCATAATATAATTACTGCACATTTTGTACATACCCTAGTAAGTTGGGAGGCAAGAAATAAAGAAGATTATTAGTTTTATTTAGCCTGCGGACGGTCTCCTCTTCTTGCTGTTCCTGATTTTAGCATGGGTAGCACTGGACAATAATAAAACTTAATGGGCATTGGGACACCAGGTGCTGTAGAAAAAATGCTGATTAAAGAAACAAATACACAAACAATTTGTTTTGATTGTTTCTTTTTTATTGCATGTGCAGTTTTACTAGGTCTCAATAATGCAAGATATTGATTCAAAGGAACTGAATATCTCAAAGGCTACCTTATCTTCTTATAGTATTTCTTGAAAAGTTGTAGGTCTAACTGGGATAGGGGGCATACACAGGTACTACTCAAATACGACTTCTAACAGTGGTATTGTTCCAACATCAGTCTCCCTATTTTTTTTAAACTTACCCAGTGTATTGGCAAGTAGTGCTTTATTCTTTTAGTCATATAGAAGGTTAATCAGCCCTCTACGAGGCTAGAGGCTATATTAAGCTAAATATGTGTAGCAGAAAAAAAGTGACGCATAGGAGATTTAATCACTGCATGCAAATACCAAATGGGACCATGCTAAGATCTACCATATGACCTGTTTACTATACAGAAAGAGGTCATGGGGTATGAAATGAAGAGAGGTTAAGGTTCGATATGGAGGTGGGATTTCTCAACCAGAAGTTCCTCACTAGATTGTAAAGGAGCCTCCCATGACAAAAGTGGGGAAAACAGTAATATAGAATTTTAGCCATTAGTGTGACATATCCTTTTCAAGATCTGTAACAAAACTGCTGGGTATAGTTGCTGAGACACAACTTATTTCTGTTGCAGCCTGGGAAGATTTTGGTTCTCTCCATCCATAACTTAGTTGTTGCTGTTCTGAGACTTGTAGAGCTGAGCAAATAATTCACTCAGTGAATTTAGCCTCTTTCTATTCATGAATTGTCTGAACTTCTGACAATTTTCTATAATTCATTATCTGAAATTATTTGACAAATATTCTACTATTAATCTTTGTTCTGTAGCATATTTGGATTCTGAACATTAAATGTTTGCAATTAATTGCTTGTGAACTGTGCTGGTTACTTTTGACTCAACACAAAGATCACATAGTATTATTTCTCCAATGCTAAAAAGAAAAAAAAATTAATGGAGATATCCTATCTCCTGGAACTGGAAGGGACCTTGAAAGGTCATTGAGTCCAGCCCCCTGCCTTCACTAGCAGGACCAAGTACTGATTTTGCCCCAGATCCCTAAGCAGCCCCCCTGAAGGATTGAACTCACAACCCTGGGTTTAGCAGGCTGATGCTCAAACCACTGAGCTATCCCTCCCCCACTGAAGGAGTACAGTTCTTACTGTGTTTGAATACTATCCTATTCATTTAAAATTTGCTTTCCACAAATATTCTCATTATTCCTATTAGCAAGTTCATTCACTAGAATGGCCTTCTGAAAATGAACACAAAAGCTGAGATTAACAGATTTGAAACATTTCATTTTTTTATTCAAGCAAATATTGGCAGAAATTGTTTTTCTTTTTGGGGATTTTGGAGGAATGGGGTTAGTATTTACCCAGCTCTAAGTAGGGGTTCTGCACACTGATAATGCTGCTTTGAGCTGAGAATATCAAATATGTAATGGTGTGTGTGTGACCGTAGGCCACCCTGTATTCACATGCTACATACTGGTGCAATGAATTTTGTATAAAATACACCTTGTGAGGTATCATTTGAAAAGTAATAACACACTGGTCAATAAATCATGTATATATAATAATGCTGTATGTGACATTATGGATACTCACTGATGTTTTAAAGTTTGTGACTAAAAGGTATTTAAAGAAGGCATGTCAGGGCAAGTTGATAAGCAGGTTTTCCCCCAAACAAAGGAGAGGCCAACACCTCAAACCAGGTGTGGCCAAAGTCAATGGGCTACTCATTTGTATCAGAGGTTGCAGCAGGAAGAGATCATTTGCACAGTAGAAACCACAAAAGGGGGAGGAACCAGCATGGAGATGTCATGGCACCTTCACTCAGCATAAACCAGTGAACTTTATCTGGGTACCCTTCAGAAAAATACATGTCAAAGATTCACTGAACTATAAGGGCCAGGAAAATTCTAAATGACTTTTCACCTTAAGGAGAAAGAAAGAAACCAAGTGGTTTGATCTCTGTGATGGGTCCCCTGAGAGTGAGAGAGAACATCTTGAACAACGACTGTATCTTGATAAATTAATTTTTAGATGTTTAGATGCATATTTTCACTTTTATTTGCTTGTAAACATCTCTACCTTTATCTCTTTTATTTGATATCACTCAAATTTATGTTACTTTTACTCTACCCCAATTTAGGGCTGTTTTTGAAGGGAAGGGTATATTTACCCCAATTAAATTAATAAGCTATGATGTACTGACTCTTAACAGAGCAGCAAATTTAATATCTTCTGTGAATACACAGTGGCGGGGGCTGTGCATTGCCAAGAAACGTCTCTTAGGAGCTCAGGGGCTGGAGTTCACTGAGTGTTACCTGCTAAAGTAAGGTCTGGGCCAGGAGTGCCTTCAAAAGTTTGCTGGTGAGGGAGACAGGCTGGTGCGGCAGAGATCTGACACAAAGTCTAGACACCAGCAAAACTCACTCTTGCTGTGGCAAAGAGCTAACGGTGGCTCACAGCTTGCGTATTCCCACCAGCATATTAGTGTGTGCTCCCTTTTCAGATGGAGACAGGAGTCTCTAAGAAACTATTATCTTATTGGAACATCCCACTTCCAGAACATTTTGTAGCGGTGCAGGATTCCAACCCTCCAAGCCCTTACAGGAATGGCTGTGGTGACCTCCATTCTATTCAGAAAGTATTCAAAAACAAAGATTCCAATACCCCTGTGCCAGGAGCAGAGAACTTTGCTGGGGGAGCCAGTTAAAGGAATGCTAAGTCTGCTCCCATCCAAGAAAAAGACAAAGGACACCAGCAATGCCAGTCAGCACCAGAGAGCAGGGCAGTGGATGCAAACTACATTACCTTTCCCTCCAGCTTGCATTAAATAGCTAATGAAGTTAATATTTTCTTAGGTACACGGATGGCCTCTGATTTGCACAGTTTTCCTAAACAGATGTATTGTTGCTAAATAGTCAAGCAGTAGTATTTGCTATTTGGGTGAACAGTAGATGCTATTTTCAGTCCCACAACTCATTTTTAACAAAGCTGGAAAAATACAGTATCCTATCA
This sequence comes from Malaclemys terrapin pileata, assembly GCF_027887155.1. Lineage (NCBI taxonomy): Eukaryota > Metazoa > Chordata > Testudines > Emydidae > Malaclemys > Malaclemys terrapin. Next base: position 29,781,195 of record NC_071513.1, on the reverse strand, counting down.
ATATACAGATGTATTTATCTCACATTCTTGAACAAACTGGGGAAGTCAATTACTACCGCATGCTGGTGTGGTTCAGAGCTGCCATCTACGGTGAGAGCACTCGAAGGCATTGTGTCCTCCTACAATTCTCCAAACTATTAGGAGGCTACAGTGTGCACTGCTTTCTGTAGACCTCTACTTTCATGCTCTACACTTCAGAAAACTGTAGAAAGGTGTCTTATCTTAACACATATGGATAAGAAGGCAGAGTTAAGGTCATGTTTGCAATCCTAACTTGGGCATTTCCCAACTAATGAGAGCTTCACTTTGCAACCTGAATGATATCCTACTTTAGAGAGGGGGAGTTATTGGGTGGGGATGGACTATATTATATCTGCTGAAAACTATATGGCTCTGCAACAAAGTTTTAAACAAAACTTGCAGCCAACATTGTACAGATGGTATGTAGCCTCTCCATCTTTATTACAACAAATAAAAATGATGTACAGTATACTGTGGAGTTATTCAACTAACAATTCCCAGGAATCACCTTGACTGCAGAGTATTAAAGAAACTGAGAACTCTTTATACGATGTCAGAGGTTTACTGAGCAGCAACAACACACTCGCAGCTGGTTGTTATGAAAAGGATCAGGCTTTAGGTAGATGGATGTGCTTTAGCTCTGCACATTGCATGTCAATGAAAAAAACAACAACAAAGTTTGTGGCAATATATTCTTCAGCAGAGCTGCTTTTAGCTTCTAAAGTGGTACCTCTGCCCTCACATCATGCTAATGTACAATGTCAAAACTTTCAATTTTTGCCACAAAAAATGAGTGATCTATACCATTCTCAGGGAACAGGCATGAGGTCTCGGAAACTATCCACCCAACTCTCTGCCCAGCTTATTTAGAAAGTGTTCATATTCCTTCCACCCTCAATCACTCAAACTGCTATTAAATTGTAGATTTAAAATGTCACCTAAGGCAATTTTCCATACAATTTAGCTATTTACTTCTCTACTGTTTATCTTTTTTCTTTTCGTTCTCTCTTTCCACTCTGCACTTTTCCTTCTATAACCAATAAGTCTCTTCTTCTATATTTTTTCAGTGGTCATGGTTTTTTCACCCTTTTAAAATATTTTTTCTCCTTCTTTACAATCTCATTTCACCTTTACCAATAGTTTTCATGTTCAGTGTTTTCCCTCTTCCTTCCTTTTTTATGCCAATCTCTCCCCTTCATTCTCCTCCCTATGTCTTTTTGGAATTGGGGTGAGAACATGGTCCCTGTTCACCCTCAAATGCAGGTGCTGAGAATATTAGAGGGTGAGTGAATGAGATCATTCAGCGAGTTGACAGCTCTGCAGTGTTATGTGATCAAGATAGAATAATCACGACATGATAATCAACAGAACATTTCAGCTTCAAATAAGAGCTTTTTTAAAAAAAATTAGAATGTTTCTTTTCTCTTTAAATTTATACATAAAATAGGAGCAGCCTAGTAAAAGCATAAAACATTAAAATTTGAATAAAAAGGAACACAACATTTCTTACCACATCCTCAACTGTGGCAGAGAGGGAGATGGAGAAATTAGAAATATAAGCAACCTGTGTTTTAAACTTGTAATGTGCTCAGATACTATTGAGAGCACTGTACAAAACTTTAGAAAGTATACTTCTTGCCTCCCAAATAGGGCTCTGCATTTCAGAAGACAATCTGTATAGTGGTTTGCATCAAAAAGCAACCGTAATAAATATTCTAATTCAGTGGGGAAAATTGTATAGACTTTTCCTATATATGTGTATGTATACACAGAGAGGAAAGTATTAGTCCCCAAATAATTTAATTCAAAAGCAGGTAAATTAATTTTGCTTAATACGAAATGTAAAATTTCAGCAGAACTGTTCTTACCATTAAACAATTTAAGAAGTGGGCTTGGAAATTTGCACTGCTTACCCCTTTGTCATCAAGATGTTCATCCATGCTGCTGTTTTACCACATTCTGCAACTCTGAGGTAATCCCATGCCACACAACAATGTCCAACACAGAATCTCCCCTCCTCACGTTTGGTTTGTTATATATAAAGATATAAAGTATATCCCTTTCCATTCACATCTTCCCCTCGGCCTTTCAAAGACCTTCTGATTAGGGTTTGTCAATAATCATCCTTCTCTTGTACTAATAGTCATACCACCACCTCTGAGAGGTGCCTTTCAAACCAGTACTTACTTTGCATCTTGATTCACACTATCCTTCAACCACGACTGCCTCCTTCCCATTTGCAAATAATCTTTTCACCCCCTGGCTGCAGTATGGTTGCCATCTCCAAGCCACAGAAAAAAAGGACCACTGGCAACAACCCTCACCTACAAAAAATGCCCACTAGCCACCCTACACACATACCAACAAAAAAAGGTCCTAGTGCCAATTTTAGCTAAAAATTACTAAAATGTTTCAAAAAACCATTTTATACAAATTGTAACTAATTAATCAATTAACACAATGTGTGTATTTTTGTTATTTTATCATTTTTCTTACCTTACCTTACCTACCAAGCTGCTGAAGTCCAGACTATCAGGGGTGTGAACTGTAGAGCACTCTAACATGGCCCATGTTTGGGGGCAAAAGGCACATTAAATCTTTTAGCTGGAAAGGCAGTACAAAAACCAGCCCAAGCCAGTTTAAAAACTCATCAGGTAGCAACCTCACTGTAGGGGTTCACAATACATCCAGAAAGTCCCTGGCTTTCTCACCACCATTCCGTCATAATCCCTCATATTCTCCTTCTCTGGTTCAACCAAGCCCCTCCCAACTTCCCTGCCTATAAAACAAGGCAGCAGTTGCTGTTCCTTCAAATATCTTCCACCTGGTAGAGCCTATCCTCAAGTCTTCCTTTTCATTAAGAAAACTGCTTTCCCGGTATATCCCTGCTTCCTCTCTGAGAGGCCTGGTTCTAATTCCATGTCCCAATGGGAACTACCACCTCCAAAATTAAAATTTGTCAAAATTTGTTTCTTCTTCTCTTGGTGGGGTTTTTTGTTTTTTTTGCCTGCAGAAAATTTGAGATTTTAGCAAAAATGAAAACAAAATATTTTGTCCAAAATAAAGAAAAAATGCCACTGCAGCGCCTAATGGGAGTCATAATTTTGGTAGCACATGCCCCTATTCTCCTCTATAGGCCAAAGTCCCTGGCTGGACTACATCTTCAATGATGCACCATGCTCTTGTATCAATGAGAGCAGACCATGTATCATGGCAGATTCACAGGAGATGTAGTCCAGCAGGGGTCCCAGCCCAAAGGAGAACAGGACCATGGGGAACCAGAACTACAACTCCCATGAGGCACCCTAGTGGCATATCAGAATCAAAATCTCTGTTTTCAGGCATTTAGTTTTTCAATGTAAAACTGAAATTTTCCACAGAACGTAGATGCTTTTCACAAAAAAAAAAATGTAGTTAGCTAAAACCCCAATTTTTGGTTAAACTCTTCTGAAATTTTTTTTTGACCTGCTCTATTCAGAATGCCTGACCTTAAAAGGGCAGAAATCCTGTAACAGCAATTTTGTGCCTTTAAAGGCCCAACAATTGGTTACAAGACTATAATGTCACTGTCATTATGTCATCTTAATGTGTAATATATAATATGTCACTTTGTTTACCAACATGAGCCACACCAATATAAATACCTTTATATGGGTATAACTGCATCCACATCCATACTTCGTTAAATTGGTACAAAAACTCTGTGTAGATCAGCCCTGAGTCTGTTGCCTAAATAGAGAGGGAGGGATAGCTCAATGGTTTGAGCATTGGCCTGCTAAACCCAGGGTTCTGAGCTCAATCTTTGAGGGGCCCATTTAGGGATCGGGGGCAGGGGGGGGAAACTGTCAGGGACAGTACTTGGTCCTGCCAGTGAAAGCCGGGGAATGGACTCAATGACCTTTCAAGGTCCCTTCCTGTTCTATGAAATAGTTATATCTCCATATATTATTTTTTATTATTAATATATTCATGGTGAAACACACACACACAAACACACAGGGCAACTTAAATAACAAATAATAGTGTTTTCACTACAAGGAAAATAAATAAATATATCTACGTTTAATCAGCCAAGTTATCCTAATTAAGGCCTGATCCTGCACCACTGAAGTCAGTAGGAGTTTCACTTGACTTTAGGGAGAGGAGGAATCAGGCCTTTACACTTTTTCAACCAACAAAGTGATAGTTTTCAATTGGCAGATGCTAAGAAACAAAAATTCTATATACTGAGCTCTTTAATAGAAATAATCCACATTAGGGGCTCCTGCAAGTCATCAATGGATGGTACTCCTAGTTTTAAAACACCTGTATATTCAGTACTGACAGAGTGTTCTAAATGTCATGACTTTCCAAGTGGCATTATTTAGACACCACATGAGTTCATGTCTTCTTTGATAATGGTAACATAAACATTTAGTACAAAGCTTGCAGTTATGTTACCATAACCATAATAGTTCCATAGTACAGTGCATGCTTACTTTTTTATGGCTTTGCTAAACCATCTCTTAAAAAGTTCAGATAAATATTTTATTCATCTACCCATATATTGTTCACTTTCCACATATGTTAACAAAACAGAGAGCATGACACCTAACTTGCTAAGAACTGTTTTGTGAATTAAATGAAACACAATTGTTCTTGTACGAAAGACAAAAACAATACACTGTATTTTACACAATTCTAAAAAAAGTCCTTTACAATTCTATTTCTGGGATCCCACATTTCCCACATAATACCAACATACATATGCTAACAATCAAAGGCCCAATGACGCTCATGGAAAGCTTTGATAAACTTTCTATTTATAGACAATTGTGTTTCTATTCAATATAGTATAATCATGATGTTTCTTTTCCCTTTGCTTGCTGTACTGTTTTGTTTGGGGGTTGGTTTGTTTGTTTCCATTATTAGGGTTGGTCAAATCTGTCAAAAAAACAGTGAGTTCTGACATTGTTAATGAAACCTTAAGAACCAAATTTATTGGTGTCAGGTGAACCTTTGCCCTAATCTCTTCATTTTTGCTGTCTCAGGAAACCAAGGAATAGAAAAATGATTTTGCAAAAAGTTCACAAGAAGCTTGGCCCATGTCACTGACTGACAGAAACCAAGTAAGTTTTGCCTTGTTTCAGGCTGTTATTACATTTTTGCTCAACCCTAAGAAAGAATTGATCAGCATGTGCAATTTATTCCTTGCTTTAAAATATAAACCTTTGGGACCTCAGGATTGTTGACTGGGAAATTACTATTACAGTAATAAATGAGGATTCTTTTCAGTAGCTGTCTAAGGCTTGGTCTACACTACCCCCCCCAATTCGAACTAAGGTACGCAACTTCAGCTACGTGAATAACGTAGCTGAAGTCGAAGTACCTTAGTTCGAACTTACCTTGGTCCACACGCGGCAGGCAGGCTCCCCCGTCGACTCCGCGGTACTCCTCTCGCCAAGCTGGAGTACCGCAGTCGACGGCGAGCACTTCCGGGTTCGACTTATCGCGTCCAGACTAGACGCGATAAGTCGAACCCAGAACTTCGATTTCCAGCCGTCGAACTACCTGGTAAGTGTAGCCAAGGCCTTATATTCTTGTAATTTAGGTAGCCACATTGGTCCTTTCTAGGGCCTCTGCATCACACAAACACACACAAGCTACAAACCAGAGCATAATCTCGATTCCATGTCCCATCTGGTTCCAATGCCAGTAAACCAAAGCAGAGATTGAATTCTCTAGCTATCCTCCCTCAATAGGAAACGTATGCTTCCACTTCATGCTATGCCTTTATGTTCTAAGTAGGAATAATCAGAGACCACGGAGCTTTAAGTGTGAGGGGTTAGGCAAGAGTCCAGCCTAAGGACTACTCATCCCTTATTTAGTGCCTTGTGTCCTGTGGTCCACAGCAAGTTACTGAAGGATAAACTTTGTCCCATATTTCCAGCAATAAACATGCAAAGGATGTGATGAATAAAAAACTGTAGGGAGATATCCCCTAAAAAATATTTTTGTCCAGCACTTTTCATACAGTTGTCCTTTATTTCCTTGAAACACAATTGCTCAATACAAGAAAGGTCACAGACAGAAAAGCAGAAAAAACAGGTAAGGGGGAACATTGTCATAAGTAAAGAAGTGAGAGTGGAACAGATTACAGGTGGGGCTGTATAGGAAGCTGGAGCAGCTCCTTATCCATTATGTTGCAAGAGCCTCAAAAAACCTGTGCCACGTTGATTATTACTTTGACTGAGGAATAAGCCGCATCAGATAAACTTCCAGATAACAATGATCCTCGTTTCATTCAAATTTCTTTAATAACAACAAATTAATGCAGAACCCCTATGGCCCTGCTCTTGGAATTATAAGAAATATGGACTGAATGGTTCAGAGAATTTTTTCAGCTTTCCATCAGGCTCTTTAAGGTTTGATTTTTGTACACTTGAAAGCAAATAAAAATAATGCTCGTATCAAAAAAAGTTTAGGCAGGGAGAGGTGGTCATCCAGATGAGAAATCCATGAATGGTTTTTCACCGTAACAGAATATTTATAAATAAAATCATTAGTGTCTTGATTTTTTTTTTTAATCTGGAGGATTCAAACACCTTTGGTGATTTGCAGTGATATGGTCTTGGTCCTTAACTTTACAAGCATGCACGACAGCTGATGCTCCTTAACTTTACAAGCATGCATGACAGCTGATGCTACGGGTAGCAACCACTATGTCAAGGAAAGCAATTTTGCCACAATTATTGGTGCTAGCCCATTGGGGGACCCAACCAGGAATATTTTGGGGGTCCTCCCCCCACACAATAATAAAAATCATCATCATCATCATCAAAAGCTTCTCAGAGCCCTACGCAATTGCTTATCTGCTTATGCCTAGCACCAACTCTGGTTAGATCTAATAGTCTGTAAATCTACTCTATACAGCTTACAGTTTTTATAAATAGATATAACAAAACAAAACAAAAAACCCACATCCAAGCCCACACTCCCATCAAAGTGCAACCTTTGCTTTTCTGTTGTGCATTCTCAAAGTGATCCACATCCTCAAAACAAGAATATGTGGTTAGTTTATTCTTAAACATTCCAGAACTAAAATAGTTAAAAATAAAATACTTTTTAAAAACGCATTCCTCCAATATAATTTTTAAAAGCTATTTTAGTGAGATAAAGCTCATTTTAAAAACATTGGCTATTTAGGTGTTAAACACAAGTAGTAAATCCACTTTACCAAATTGCCCCATTTATAATATTTAATCTTCCTTCTGTAATCAGGGGCACTGAAGTACACATTCAGAGTTGCTTTCCTTTGACACAGTTCTTTTATTACTGTCTCTTTTCCTCACATAATGTCCCACAACAGCTGTGCCATTATGATGATGCTTTCTCTCTCTCTCTTTTTTTGTATACAGCTTCTCCAGCACAAATAATTAAAACATGTATTTACCTTCCGTTGCTTGGCTGAAACTAAGTGCATGTTTTGGGGAGGGGAGTTGTTTGTTTCTTTTTATTTTATTTCTGAGCAGTGACATATTGATGTTTCAGATAATAAATCATTCCAATTTGTTCATCCCTGCCAACAATGGTTTTAATCTTCATTTACGACTTGCAAAGTCCGTTTTGTTGGAAGCATTTGATAAAATACTCAATTACTATTTTTTTTACACTGCAGTTCAACTGCTGTGCTGATAAAAGGCTCTAGCTCAGAAGATAAACTGCAAATAATTCCTGAAGAACAAATGTCAGAGGCAGTTTACAATGAATGGAATTTTTTTTTTTTTAAGAGCAGATTATTCTCTCACCAAAGTGACAGGGCAGTTCAATATTTATTTTGTTGAGAATGTCATTTAAATATTGTTTGACACCTGCTCCCCACAGTCAGCTATTCAGCACATTACAATTTCAAGGGGTTTAAAAGTGAGGTTTTAACTCTGCCTGTCTACTAACAAAATTCAGAAATTCAGTTTAAAAAGCAGAAATGTGACGTGAGCACTAACTAGCATACATACACAGAAAGAATGGGTGTATCTGTGAAGATGTGTGTATTTAGGACAGAGAGTAGAGATTTGATTCTTCCCCTAATCTAGGCATGTTGATAGTTTTTTTTAAAAAATTCCATCATATTTATTATTTGCAGGGTTGGTTTTTTTTTTCAGATTACCTTTCAGAATTAGATCAACTGGGAGAAAAGAAAGATTATTCTTGCATTTTCCTCCTATGTATACTCTAGATGGCACTGCTCATTGACTGAGAAGACAACTCACATTACATTTAGTTTATAATAGAACAAAAATTTCTTGAAAGGAAAGGGGATTTCTTTCATATGCCTCCAATTTTTAAAGTTAAAAAGTTCCAGGTAAAGGTAGTTGCGAGCGTGGACAGTTATTTCTTCAACTAGCTATCTCAGAAGAAAAGGGTCTTCCATTAAGTACTCTCCCCCAATAAGTAGCACTTTTCAGTTCTTAAATTCTAAATGTCTGCAGAATTAACCTAATTATGCCACAATGTGGCCCGTAAAATGCCAAAGGTGTATCGAGAACATTTTCTAAGAAGGTAATGTATATGGTTTCTATTGTTTCAAAGAATGACCCATAAAGTACTATTTACCTAGCTGGACTGAAGGAAAAGTAGTGAGGTTCAGTTGCTCACCTTGGATCAGATACTTAAAAAAAAAAATCTCTTTTCATCTGCTCCAATTTATTAGTATGCTTTGCTTTACTTTCGGTTAGGACTCTTATATTAAATCATTACTTATCTGAAGGGATATCAATGAACTCTTGAGAGTTAATTGTGGGGTCTTCCTGTCTTTCATTCACACTCTAACATGCCTGGGAAAGTGGAAGTCCAGCAATCATTTTACACATAGTTCTCCCAGTAAAGTCAATGGGAGTTTTGAATGTTGACCAACTGCAGGATTACACTTATGCTACATTGATTATTTTACATTTACTCCCTAACAGTCAAGGACTCTTGAATAGCTACACTATCACAGTAATTCTGGGGTGTCTTAGACCTGTTGAAGCTGACAGAATATGGGTCAAGGAAGCAAATATTACTATTCATATTTTTAGAACTGGATTTAGAGTCATGTCAGATAAATGTATCTTACCCCTTTATTTAAAAAACCAAAACCAAAATGTAATTCCATGTGCAGCAGATTGATAATAAACTCCACGGTCTTAAATATAGATTAATGGTCCCCAAAGGCCCATATTTAACATCTTTTCACTTGCAGAGCTCCCATTTACCTCAATAGGAGATCCAAGCACAGAATAACTGCAAGGTCTGTCCCTTAATCTGTAGTTTTACTGTTTACTTAATGTGAAGAGCTTTTGAAAAAAAAAAATCACATATTGCAGCAAAAGAAATTCACAAGGTCAACTCCATGTATTGAGTAAAATGAACAAAATGCTAATGAAAGACTGCTTGTTAGAGGCAAATCAAGTCAGTATAAAGGCCATAATCTGTTAAATTAAGTCAAAGGTGTATCTTTACTATGACTAATCAATTTTATTCTATCTCAGATAGGAAAGACATTTTAGGCTGAAAACATTTTTAAATGAAATTAAATGAGTGAAGTCTAAATAAACATAATAAATAAAAATGTGTACTCTGAAATAAATGTAAGCTTTTTAATTACCTATACAAAAACTCAAAGTGCTTTCTCTGTCTCTCATTTTATATCTCTCTCTCTCACACACACATACACACACAATTATAGATAGTGGGGGAATTTCTTTACTTTTCATCTCTTTTGTGGTTACTTTCATAATCCCTTCAATAAGGGAAAGAAATAAGATCAAAATAATGGATCAAAATATCTAAATTGGACTCTTTAAAGAAGAGAGGGTATATTCATATCAAAATATTGAGTAATAAACATACACTATTAAAAACAAACCCAAACATTCATTTTTTAGAATGACAAATTATTCTATTTTATGCCTCTGCATTCTTACAAATTGAGGCCCACATCCCACAGAAGCTTACGCATGTTATTAACTTTAAGCACAAGGAGTAGATTTATTGACTTCATAGATCTAATCTTGTATTTAAAGTAAAGCATATGCATAAGTGTTTGCAGATTTGAGTAATTAGGCCCCAATCCTGTAATGGCACGTACACACGCAGAAAGAGAGACTGACCTATGGGCCAAAGTAAATGGCAAACAATTTATTGATTTCAAGGGAAATTCCAGGATTTGGCACACATCTATCTAACGCTAATATACATTATCATAGAGAAAATACAGAGAATCAAACTTCTGATAACGTTTATATGTGGCCCATTTAAAAATCCATTATTGCTTTTCACTAGCCCCTTACAAAGTATTAAGGTTAATGAATCATGTTTCCAAATCTTTCTTACTTTTCCTCTTAGCTATCTGTAGTTCAATATAGACATCATTACTTCTCTGCCAGTATAGTGATTCTGTTCGTCATGCCTGAAACAACTACAGCAGAGAGATTAAATACAATCTATATCCACATAAATCATTGAATAAATGAATCATGAAATTAATATGTAAATTGTGTGTTTAACCTCTATTTATACAGCACTGTCTGTCACCATGTTGTAAATCTAAAACTAATTGCAAATTCACAACTCTGCAAAAAGAACACCATGGTAAAAGCTTGACATATTTATTAACTAAATGTTGAACTACATTGAGTAAGTAATTAACAGTCATGCCAGAACAGGGAGAGAAAATTATATTTAAGCGCAGATGTCACCTGTATGAAATGGCTAAAACTATTTTAGATTAGATTTTGATATTAATCAAAGAATACTGCTATTTAATTTTTGACAGACAAATCTGTTTCCATTTATTCATATCTTTAAACACTCAGTTTTTACACTTGCTTCCCATGTCCATCCCTAGTCTGAAATGGTCCCTTTAATATGTCTTTTAAAAGAAAAAGGACTCCCCAAAGGTAAGGTTACGTGATAATAAAAGCTTTACACAGTCTAGACAAAATCCCTCTTAATAGGGCAGCGAAAATAATTTAATATTAGATGAAACTCTGTGATATAAACAGAATTAAATACAATTCCTTCATCTTAAAATAACATCTGCAATTTCACCACTATATATTTCAAAGACTTCTTCTCCCTAACAAGTAAGAGGCATTCCTAATTTGAGTATTGTGAAAGGTACCTGGGCTACTAACACCAGCCCATATAAATCTTTTCAAAAGTTTAATTTTGTTCTACAAATGACAAATGATATTAAATATTTATACATGAGTGGCAGGAAAAAATAAATTTTATAGCACACACACACATATATGGACTAAACTGTGGCTCACAGATGGTGGAGTTCTGGCAAGGAAGAGACATGGAGAGAAGCATTTTACCTACCGGGGGCAAAGGCAGGCATATTGTCTCTGGGGAACTGAGGGACTTATCACTGTTCCCAACTCTTGTGATTCTATCAATAGTCTCACTGCAGTTAGTATTTTTCTGAAATCCTCAACTGCTAGAATCAGGAGACTTCCTAAGTTCAACTTTCATAAATCAAACAGCTTCTAATTCTCATGGTTGCAGAAAAAAACTTGGAAATTGAAATGAGTACTCCCTAAAGGTCAGATACCAAATTAAAATAACCCCAAAAATACTATTTATAAAAACTCACTATTTTTAAGCTAGTCTCATGTTTTGGGGGGGGCTGATTCATGATTTTTGACTACTTGCTACATCTTGTCAGTAAGTGTAGCAGACGCGCTACACCATACCACTCTGAGCCCTAGCCAGTATATGAAGGCATTGCTCTGGCCTTGCTCTCTGCCACTCTCCCTTCCAAACATTCTCAATAATGGTGAGGGCACTGACTGACTCTTCTTCATTTTCAAAATCCCTTTAGGTTTATAAGAAAATATTGGACTGAGTTCTTCTCAGCTACACCCGTGTAAATCTGAAGTGACTTCATTAATTTCTCCATATTTACACTAATGTTTCTGAAAGAAGAATCGTGTCCATTGATTTCCATTGAGGTGAATATCAAGATTTATTGAACAAAGAGGTAAATATTGACCAAGATGAAGAAGAGATCTACATTTATTTTGGAGAGATAATAAAGTCTTTAAAAATCACAGTAACAATTTTGTTACACATATTCATGGCTACAGTAATTCAAAGTAGGTGAATTTATAATAAATAATAAGTACTTTGTTACAGGTGGCACTCATTGTGACTCAGGCTTTATAATTCCACTAGAAGAAAAGTGTTACTTTCTGGGCAGAAACAGGCAGGAGATCCTAGGAATGGTCAATTGAGCTAGAGGAGAAAGTTTAGACCGAGTTATGTTCGGTTGGTTTTTTGTCACAATGAGTCTGTAGAATTTACTTCATAGTTTTTTGCAGTTGTATAACATTTGTTAAGAAGGCAATATCTTATTATCATCAACTCAGTTTTGATTTGTCCTGCTAATATTTACTTAGAGTTCATTTTTCAGTTATGAATCTATCCCATGCAAGAATCAACAAAGTAAATTCTACAAACTCAATGTGACAACTGTGGTTTATAATTCCATTACAATATAAGGCATGTTGGGTGTTACTTTCTAGGCAGGGACAGGTAGGAGATCCTAAAAATGGTCAAGCTTGAGGTCAAAGTTTAGACTGAGTTTTATGTTCTGTTGGGTTTTTTTGAGCTACCAATAAAGAGGAAGTACCTTTCACTTTGTAATAGCATACATTGATTTTAGTTGTGCCCTTCTCACAGACCTCCTACATATACGACTTTTCACCTGAGAATTTCAAAGGACTTGACAAAGTACCTGAATCCCCAATTCACAGCTGGAAAATCTGAGGCACAAAAGAGATTAAGTGACTTGCCCAAGGTCACGAAGCAGCTCAACAGGCAATAGGACCCACGTGCCTTGACTCCTAGTCTGGTGCTCTGTGTACCAGACCATGATACTTATAACTGCTCTTACAGCAAACTATTCCTCATGTCATCCATATCAGGTCAATAAGCCCTTAAATTGTATAAGCTTTCTGTTATTTCTATGGTAGGATCATACTTCACTATGAACCTGACTACATTTAGAAAGCTTGGGATGAAGAACAAGCATGGGAATACATTTTCCACCATCTTGGAAGGTCGAGTGCAATGAGCAGAGCAGTTCAAATAATGAGAAAACACAGATTTGCAAATATATTTGTGAATATATACAGGCTAACTCTGCTATACTGATAGTTATGGGGTCATCTTATTCTTTATCAATGAAGAGTCTGGAAAGCCACTTGTTATTTGTGAATCTCAGAAGTTAGATTAATTTTGGCACAAAATGATATTCTGAAAATTCACACTATTGGAAATTTGCTATTTACCATTCACTATTTCTTATTCAATTAGTCATCTGTTATTCTCATGTTTCAGAAGTTTCATCCATCTAATTAGGGAGCAAAAATAATACTATGTGTTTTAATTATTCACACACCACTAATGAAACAACTAAGGGCGACTAGCAAACAGACAAAGTGAACACAGTGCAAATAACCCAAACGTTGAAAATTTGTTCATTCAAACAATTTGACGGTTTATGAATAACAAATACATAGGCAAAAATCAAGAATGACTTGCAAAATATTCACAAATCTTTTTAAAAAAGGCATATATAATATTATTCAAATGAATAATTTGATTAGCTATAGTTTGGGAGTACAGGACACAACAGAGCTTCAGAAAAAAGACAAGATTCACAAGACCACTGTATTGTGATTTCTTTTTTTTTTTTTTTTTTTTTTTTTAAGCAGAAGGAAGGTGAACCTGATCAAGGACAGACTTGTAACTGCATCAGAGAAAGTGTCTGAAGCATTAAAGATTGTAAAATAGTAGAGCAGCACTTCAGTGTGATATCTTCTTCAGAATCAAAGAAAGTGAAAAAGGAAGCCAGGCAGAGGAACAATCCCATAGAGACATCTTTTAATGCCTTTTTCCCAGAAAGTATTCAGAGCAGCATATCCCCTTTAAATTACGTGTGTGTATATTGTCTGGTAGTTAAAGTGGAGAATTAAAAGCAAAAAGACTCACAACTTCCATTCCTTAGTTTGATACTAATTTTCTGTGACCATAGGCAGCTGAATGCTGGAGAAGTGGGAGTTAGCAGGAGAAAAGTTGCCTGGACCGTGCGCAAGTGTCAAGTAGGGGTGACTGCAGGATAGGTGACACCTGCAGGTCCCTTGACTGAGTAAACTGCAGTGCCGCAGAGCCTAGGTGTGGTTAGGTCTGAGCTGCTGTGCCGGAGGGTTCATCTGCAATGCTGTTTTGAGGTTGGTAGCACTACTGGCAAGTTCAGAGAGTGATGGTGCCAGCATATTGAGAACAGCCTGCAGAAGGTCAGGCAGGCAAATACGTGTCAGCACCACATCTTTCGCGGTGCCGAATGGTGCTGTGTGAGAGGCAGGCAGATGGAAGCCTGAAGCCTCAGCACTGGGGTTTTGTGCTGCCGCCGCAACTGCAGACAAGATTCTCGCAGCACCGGAGGAATCCGGTGGGTCAAAAGTGCTGAGTTGGGGAAAAACCGGGAGAGATGTAGACCTGCCGATGTTTTAGCTCTCGGTGCATCCCTTACCGGGGAGAGAGGCTGACATTTTTTGGAGGATTTTTTCTCCTTTTTTGAGGTGGGGGGCTGCAGTGTGCAGAAGAGTCCATGCCCAGGTCCGAGGCTGGGCCTAAGGACTTGTGCATAAGGAGCATTTTTAGTCTCATTTCCAGGTCTTTATGTGCCCTGGATTTAAGTTTACTGCAGTGAGCACATTTTGGGGGGATGTGGGATTCCCCCAAGCATTTTATACATTGGGAGTGGCCACTGGAGATGGGAATGGCATCCCAGCAGGTGGAGTAGCACTTAAAGCCTGGGGAGTCAGGCATGTTGGAGGCGGCTGCCGCTGACAGGAAAAAATAAAAGGCCTTTTCTCTTTAAAAAAAAAAAAAAAAAAAAAACACAAAAACACAAAAAAACAAAGGAGATAAAATTTCCCCTATCTAACTAACTGGGAAGCTAAACTAAGAAGGAAATTATTTTAAACAAGGTCAGAGAAAAATTCTCAGACACGTCTGCTGAGCTCCGTCTCCGGCCGGGGACGGTAGAGAAGGAACTGAGGAGATTTGTCGCGCACGCGTACTACTGAGGCATGGCCGGCGTGTGAGGCAGGCTCTGTGTGTGCACGACCGGTACGAGTACTGCTGTCAAAATCTCAAGAGCGAAGGCACAGGGGTGCACCTACATCTAGAGTGGAGCACCCACAGGGACATCTCTCGAAGAAGTTTACTTCTGCCTACAGACAAATTTCATGGGTGTTGCCTGCTACCCACAGGCTAATCCCAATGTCTTTCAGAGGCATTAAAAATAGATAGACCAAAAGCACAGCTAAACAAGTGGTCACTGGCCAGCAACTATGGCAGTATCATCTTAGGAGAGCGACCCACTTCTGATCTGCTTCAGAATCGGATACTATTTGACACCCATTATGCACAGCAGGATAGGCATAAGCATTAGCTGTGGCCATGCAGCTTTATTATAACTTTACTCAACAATCAAAATTTACTCCCTCCCTCTTTAACTGTTGCCAGGCTAAGTGGACAAAACCGCATGCTTGTCATTACCTTGGATCACCCTTTCAGTGCTCAAATTCAAAGCATATCGTATATGAATTTAAAAAAAAATACTAGGGAGGGGGTGGAGGAGGAGAGGACATGTCATAAAAAGACTTGTTTCTTTATGTGAATATGGAGAAGATTGGCAGAGTGCTGTTTTTCAAATCACTAATGGGTCAGATACTGTTTCAAAAGAAGATTTATGTTAAAAAGATAACTTTCCTCACTTTTTCGTTTTCATCTCTGCTCCTTGTCTCTGTCCGACATTTCATTCTAGGAAGGAGAAAGAGCTGCTCATCTCTGTGGCAGGAAAGAACAATCTTAGATTTATAACTTGCTAGGAACCCATCACTGTGATAGAGCAATCTTTCCACCAGACATCTCTCCATTACTGAAGCTGATGCCTCCTTGCCCTGATGCCACTTCTGGACTGATCTGTCAGCCCCCACAGGGGGGCTAACAGCAGTACCTACCCACACACACATTTTTCACCTTTATCTCAGCAAGCTTTGCAGTTCTTCTTAAACTGTTAACATATATTTTCACTGGCTTTATTTTTTAACATATGTATTTGATTGCAACAACATGTGCTCAGCAATACATCTTATGCTGACTTTATTTTCCTTCTGATTTTATTACAAAGTTTCTTTAGATTTTATTAAAAAAAATAAGGATGAAGGCTTCACTATCACTGTACTAACATGCTGGACTGAGAAATGGGATAGTTAATAAAATAAATTTGATGTATGTAGCCACAGCTGGTTTGGGAGCATCTTTTTCTGTAGGACTAATTTATATTTAGCTATTACTTATGTTTTGGTTTGTGATTTTGATTAGCCACTAAAATGAGCTTTCTTTATTGCTTTATGCTAAACTGCTTAAAGGCAAAAAAACAAAACCTAAACAAAAACAAAAAACAACCTTGTGTTACTTTATTACCTTCTCAGATTCAAGAAAAGTTATCACCAGAGGATCCAATTCTTTAGGTCTAAGTGCCCTCAAACTACTACAGGCCTCCATGGGAGTAGAAGGTACTCAGTACCTCGCATGATTTGAGCCCAAAAATAGCCAAAGGAAGAAGGCTTTAACCCATTTCATGCCATTGCACATGCTGCACATAAGTCAGTTACTTTAAATGTGCCAGTTGTTCTCTCTGTCCACCTTCAAATCCTGCCTCAAGACTAACATCTTCCATGAAACCTTCCTTCACTGATCTCACCTGCGGACCTTCCTATATCTTAATTCAGGTCCTGTGTATAGAAGTTGTCCGACTTAGGCTTCAAGAAAGAACCCTGTTTTCTAAGGTGCTCCGGACAGCACCAGGTACAATTACAGTGCTACATAAATTATGCCCACAGTAATAATTTCCAATTCCCTTTTTTTCCCCTGCCGGTGGGCCTTGAATTCAATATCCACGTATTTATAAAATCAAACTAAGAAAATACAAATTCAGGACAAGACAAAAAAGCCATAAAATCCATTATTTACCTCTTCTGTCAAAATTGGTTTAGACCTCTATTTTCTATGGCTATTGAGATTTTAAAATGTGAATCTCACAAGGCTTTTATGAAGGCCTTTTAGAAATTCTTGTATTTTATCAAAAATACGACAGTCAATGCATAAAAAAACAATACATACTGATTTCAACAACAAAAAAAGGGAAATTTATTAATCAAGAGACACACAGGGTGGCTATAAAGATATTATGGAACTACAGGGAAGAGTCCAAAACAGATTCCCCAGATTCAACTTCATTCAAATAATTTTAACCTTCTAAAAAGAAGACTAACAAAAGTAATCGAATAGGCTACAGAAAAGATTTTCCACAAGCAACTAGTGATTTTAGGCACCCAACAAGAGACACCAGAAGCATGCTCTGAAAAACTCCATCCCTTAATGGTGGCAATTTGGGAACCCAAAATCACTAGTCAGTTTTGCTTTCCATTAGCAAAAGAGAGAAGAACCCCCCCTATGATTTGGAATTCAATTTTCCAAAATATTTAGATCCCATTTCTACAGACTGATGTATAAAAAAAAATTTACTACCAGCACAAAAATAATATTCCACAAATGTATGTTTTGAAAGTGTTTTTTTAACACAAACAAATTCTAAGACCATGCATGAACATTTCACGGGAACATAAAGAGCATTTGGAAAACAAATGTCATTATCCTGAAGGAAGCTCCCACTGGGTGGTCATAACTGCATTTGTCAAACCTGTCCTTTGTTCAAACTACAGGGAAACTCTACTTTACAGCTTCACTAAAGATAAGCAAGTTAATCACCTGATTTAAAGGTAGGCTGCGCTTTATATTATCTCAGAAGTAAACTGACAGCAGTAAGGCTTTTACAGTGACAATGTTATGATCAATGCTGCAGTTTCAGGTGTTAATGCTTCATTTACCTTTAAAAGCAGATGTAATAACCCAGAAAGATCAATATTATAAGCTCTTCATTCAGTGTGAAATTACTGTGAATTCATTGCATTAATATATTGCAGAATTTCATAACATTAACTGTCATCTCAAAATACGTTAATACAAACCAGCATATTCTAGTTTCCTTTACTATGACCTTTCAACGTTTGCAAAATCTAGTGATGAACTGCAGAGTAATTTAGGAGGATTCTGACAACATTGCTAGACTGAAAATAAACAAACAATGAGCTATTTGGGAGAAATGGATGGTTCAAGAAATTGGTAGTAGAATATGGAGTCCTTCATCTCTAGATTGCTGGTTTAAATGCAACCCAGATGAACAGAGATCAAGAGCTAGTTTAGCAATGCTCAGGATACACTGCAGGAAAGTTTAAGGTCAATATCCCAGTCCTTTTTGCTTTTGAACAAAGGATAGTTATGAAACGAAATGCAAACAAAGTAAATGAAGGAGGAAAACCGAGTAAGTGAAGAGTATAAAGTCTACTACTTCCATATTTTCCAAATATTTGTCTTTAGTTAGCAGGAAAAAGCACCAGATGCTGTCCTATTCTGTTGAAAACTCTGGATTATTATTACTTAGAATATATAAGACAAAATGTTTCACCACAAAGCACAGAACAGTAAAGATGGCATCTATTTTCCACCACCAGGTGTTCTGTGATAGTGCAATGAGAACTATGCAGTAGATACCACTGGCGGGGGACCAGGCAACTTGGTAGGAATAGAAATCCAAGCCAGGCAGCAGCTTTTCTGGTTTGCATCACTTTTTAGTATGTGTCACAGCCTTCCAAAGTCACAGCTAATCCTCAGATATACACGCACTATAGCACTCCTGTCATTGCCGAATAATCTTATCAGGATTTACATTTGCTAGTTTTGTTTAAAGAACAAGGTTAATAATTATTTTTAAAAGTCTCTTTATTAGTTTCCAATAAAAAAACTCAGTTACCTAACCAAGTCAACAGAATTCAGCAAAGAAAACATTTAGTGAATATTAAAAAGTAGAAAACATCTTATATTTTGACTAATTTGATGCTCATATTGTGCACAGAAAGGGCCACTCATTCATTATGCCCTGAAAACTATTATTATATCTGGATTGCTCTTTTATTTAAGTACAGATACAATCAGAGTGAAGCAGTGAGCCATTTTATTAAAGTAAACACAACCCAAATGTAGCATTTTCATTATGTAAATGCTGTTGCAGTCCTTTAATAAATGTATCTTTTTAGCAACATTATAAATATTTTCACAGACATATATAGTATATTTTCAAAATTTAAAAGCAGGCTCTATAACCATAAAAAGCTTTCATTTAGTCATGATGGACATTGATCATTTTACGTTAGAAAAGCCTGGTTAGTAACTTACATTATTTTAGACACCTAAAGTTTTCCAAAGTAGGGAATAAAATTATAATATCCAGTCTGGCAGCCAACACAGTACAGTAGTAGGCTTCTTCCTATCCACTAGGCACTGATTCATTCATTCATTCATTTTGGTGTCACTCACTCCGACATTTCCTACCGAGTGCTCGATATCTGCAAAGAAATACTGTTTTGCATGTTAACTTTGCTGAATTTCCTCATTTAGAAAAGAAAAAAAGAGAACAGTTCTGGCCCGCTGGAACAGGTTCTCTTCTAAGATGGATGAGCAACATCTGATAGCAATTTCAAAGCTAAACAGTGTGGTGGGAGTTATCCAATTCCCAAATCCAGTAGAAGAACATACTAATATAGCTATGACAAGAATACAGAATACAGGAGAGCCTCCCTCCTCCAAAGAGTGTCATGAAAAGTCACACCAAGTGGTTTCAATTTTGTAAAAATGCACATACTAAGAACACATTTCTGTTTATACAGTTGTAGTTATTCTTTAATGAAGTTGAAAGGCATAAGAGTTGGTATGATTAGCATTAGCCAGTTCCCTCGAAAGCAGTATTCACCACAACTCACATGCAAGATCACAAGATCATTTAAAGAACATCACTTAGAATATTTTTTTTTTTATTTTAACCAAAAAGATAAAAATCTTCATGCTCTGGAAAGTTGAAGATGCGTTCTGAATGCTGCCAATTTGCATATATTCTTCCCCATCCCAATTATAAAAATCACCAGTCAATTAGAAACTTATCAGTTCAAGGAATCCCACAAGCAGAATTATTAATAAAGTTTCTGCATTAAAATCAATGGAAAAGCTCCTATTGATTTCAATGGACATTTGATCAGTCCCTTATGCAGCATCTTCTGAGGATCTCAGTGCATTTTACAAACATCAGGACTCTAGGTGATATAAAGTGTATGTACTGTTGTTACATACGGTAAGGAAAGACTATCTGAAAATAATCATGTGAAGTGTTTGCAAATTTTTACTATTTACTGCTGTCTAGGTAAGTCAGATAACGTACACGGATAAAAGCAGCATCACTGGCTGGAGTAGTTTATTGAATTTTAATTGCCATATATGAAGTTAAAAAAAAAATTCTTCCTGGACTTAATCTCCTTTGGAATAAGCATGACAAAAAGAAAAACTGCTATACTATTGATATTTATGATGATAATGAAGAGATTTCAGTTATTTCTGATTCAGACATTCCTGGTGTGTATAGTAACAGATGCATTGACTTCTTATTTCAGTTAACTTTAAAATTAATTATCCCTCAAGGAAAATATTTACCTCAGCATCACCTCAGATCAATAAATCTTCTTCAGAGATCCTGGAAACACACAGGGTGCCACCAATGAGCACTGCAGAAGATGATGATGCAGTGTCCTGCCTCCTCTGAACCTGGCAGCTTTGCCCTCCTTATGCTGACTTTGCAGAGGCCCCTGCCAGTAGTGATTGGCACCGCTACACCGCTACCTCGATATAAGGCGACCTGATATAACACGAATTTGGATATAAGGCGGTAAAGCAGTCCTGGGGGAGGGGGGGAGGGAGAGAGAGGAGCTGCGCACTCCGGTGGATCAAATCAAATTCAATATAACGCGGTAAGATTTTTCGGCTCCCGAGGACAACGTTATATCGAGGCAGAGGTGGACTTCTAACTAGTCCTTGCAATTTGAGGGGCATGAAGACCATATTTTCTTTAGCACTTACAAAGGGGCAAAAACAGCCAGATTTCTTGTGCCCTTTTCCCTCTTTTGCAGTCATATAAAACCTGTATATTTTGTCCCATGAAGTGCAATCCCTAATTTGCACAATGACACTAAAATACTAAAATCTAGATTGGAAATTACAGAGCATGCTTTTATTCCACGAACCTAAAACTATGTATCATCACTGGCAAAACAAAAATTGCAGGGAAAAATGTTTGGGAAAAATATTTCAGCATTTAATAGGAAATGTGCATCGGGGAAAAACCTCACTAGCAACTGGAAATGCTCAGGTACCAATGCAAATAAAGAAAGGAGGATTGCCCTCCATACTGCCAAAATAAAGAGGTACACTTTCTCTCTTGTCTTTGCTAATTAACTAGCAGTGTAGCCACTACTACTCATACACATTTAGCTGGAAAATTTGGGCCAAATTCTACAGTCCTTACTCATGCAAAACTCCCACTTTGTGTTAATGGACTATTTAGCTTTTTCATAACTTTAGTCAGACAATAGTCTCTCTTAAAATAATGTAAAAGAATCAAATTTTAGTTTTTATATTGGTTATTCCTTTTAACTTTTTTAATTCAAACACTATTTCTTTGGGGAGCAGGGTCAAACACAAATCTTTAGCATTAATAGAACAAAGATAGCGAAATCATACACACACACCCTCATGCAAACCAAGTCCTACACAGATGTACATACTATACATAATGCTTCTATCTCCTATAGTTCTAAATATACTTATCAAAGTACACACACATTGACAGTCAAAAACAACCTGGTGATTTCATGAAAAATTCTGACCCTTCTTCACCAGCATATTTTTTTTTCCAAACACTGTCTTACATGAAAAATGTATAAAAGTAATGAAATTCCAGACTGAGGCTTTAATCTCCAGTCACTTCTATAACAGGGGTAGATCAGAGAGTATAATTTGCCCTTATCATACTGCTCATCTCCTGTGTTGACAAAAGAAATCCTCTTGTTAGTTTTTCTTAGACAAATGTGACCCCAACCTGATATGACACTTTATTTTTTCAGCTGTGTAACAACACTTTAAAACCAGGTGCTTCTGAAGCTGCATTATCAAATTTGGGGAAAATTTTGTATTGCTATCAACAAGCTAACATGTTTTTAAAAATAAATTTTGTTTTAGGTAAAGTTCTAGCTTTTTTCTAGCCCATTAAATTAACTTCTCAACATTTCCCAAAGATAGAAATATTCAACTACTTAAGGTCCCCCTTTTGATTAAGTTCAAAATAGGGATATTGTACACTTTTAAGGAAAATATTGATATAGTTTTACCATGAAGTGAAAAACTATAATGCATGTTAAATATTTGTTATTTTTCTTAAAATTGGTCATTAGTATTTTCTATTCATAGCATGTTTGTAATCTGGGGGGGGGGAGGGGAATGGCATGTGCTTTCTTCTTTTAATCTCTGCATATTCATCAGTTAAAAACAATTTTAGACCCCAGTCTCTTTGCATTGTGTTTTAGTACTTGCTAGCACTGGAATTTTGCACCATAGCTCTAGATTTATAGCCCTCATTTAGCCATCACGCTATTCAAAACCCTGACTTTAAATATCCGCCACATAGATATGAGTAACAAAAAGAGACAGAGTATAGCTATTGTGCCTTCAAAGAAAAGCAATAAACCATTCTGCTTGCTCTCCTTCATGTTCTTTAATTCATTTCATTTCATTTTAACTACCCAGAACAATTTCACCAGCCATTAGCCTGGAATGAAACCTTACAAAGGCTGATTGTTGTTATAAAGATGGGTCCCAGCACTCCCTCCCCCTCCTTTTCATAAGTTTTAGGACAAATAGCCTTCTTCATAGCTTCGGCTTTGTTTTCTAAAGCTTGGTTTCTTGTGAAGCAAAGGACAGACAAACTGCTTCAGATTGACACTCAAAAGATTCCAAAATAATATCCACTCAGTTGTTTTGACTCACAGTTTGTAAACTGAGATCCTGTTAGGACGAAAGAGACAACAAAGGAAGAAACTCTTGAGTTATTTCTAATCAAGATACCTCACAAACCCTCTCAAAATGGAAACATCAGTCCCCATGACTTCAAATCCTGGAGAGTTTGATGCCTTTTTTATAGTCCCATAATTTAGGAAACTATATTTTAATGAGCTTTTTTAGAGTACATATATGGTTCTATAAAGAGATAAACCTTCATGGGTATCATTCCTAATACTTTACATTACAATACAAAATCACCAAGAATCTGTTTCTACTGTATGTATACTTTTAAACCAGATTCAAGAAAACACTGAGAAATCCTATTTTGTTTTCATTTTAAAAAAGAGTCCATTGACTTGAGAGCATCCCTTAGAGTTTATCCTTTTAATGAAAAGCTTGTGAAACGGGGAGTTCATTCTAAAATGCATTCATGTGTTGTTACTGCCTTTCCTAACAGAGGCTATTTACAATTCATTAGACTGGTTTGAAATTTAGGCCCTGATTTTGTAAAGACTTACACGTCCTAAAATTTATCCATACTATCTGTTAGCAAACTGTTCACAACCCTGATCTTCAAATGTATTTATTTTGATTTATCTACCCAATAGATTGAACAAATCAGTTTCACACTATAGGCTGTCAACAAACTGGTCGACTACTCCCTCCTTGTTTCATATGTTTAGTAGCTGGTATTGTTTCTGTTCCATGATTAAAAGGTTTCATTTGTCCAAACAGCAAAAAGTTAACATCTTATTTCTAGTACCAAACTGATTTTATGCTAATAGTTGTGAAACTTTCAAGGTTTACAAACATCTTCGCAAATATCCACCTTTTATTCAAATACTCACAAGCAACACGACCCCATAGATCAGAATGAAAAGAACTCTGTATTTTTATTCATTAATATATTCACATGTAGGTTATGGAGTTGAGGGGTGGGGATTGTGTAGAGGCGGGGACTTAACTAGTGTCTATGTTTCATCATTTCACACTCAGCGCAATGGCTTAGAAAAAATCCAGAGCAACAATCTGAGGCTGAGCTGACTTTTCAAGTAGGGACAAAAAACTTAGAAGGCAATCTCATACTCAGTGTTGAGAGTCTCCATAAACAGAGCTGCATTGTCCCAGACGAGTTGTTATTTGTGATGCTAATAATCAGGGCATTTTAAAGACTTTCTGTAAGAAAACTGAATATTTTACCATTCACTCCTGAACTATGTAAATCAGTTCCACATGAAATCATAATTTCAGACATTTGATTAGTATGACAGAATAATGAATAAGAGGAAATAGCAGTATGATGAACATCCATCTCAGATGACATGAAATGATAGAAAGCAGTCAATAAAGAAAACATTTGAATAAACACTCCTTCTTCTGCTATTTGTCTTTAAGTAAATACATTTTGCAAATATTGTCCAAATATTACCCAAACAGAATTAAAGAACTTCTATTTACTTCCAATTACATTCCGCATACATTTTCATTCCAGTGATAAGTGCTATTTGCCATCTCATTTTTTTAAAGCTCTTGAACATTATTAATTTGAAACTAAATTGGAACATAATGCTTGGAATTCCATAAAGATGATTACCTGAGATTTCTAAATAGCTTGGGGCTTACACTAAAGCAGTATTATTGACGCTTGAGAGCACGGTGGGCCTATTTCATAAAAAAAATTACCTACTTCGTTGTGGCATATTGAATCTACAGAAGTTTTGTGTGCAACTAGCAACATACATGAAACCTATGAAAGAGAAAATGTGCAAGCTTCACAGCAAAGAGGTGGAGTAATATTGCATGTAAACATAATTAACAAACAAATTAATTCTTGGATATTTGCTTTTCTATGTCCGCTCAACACATCTGAACACAGTTTTCAGGGCAGAATATTCATTACCCATTATACACAAACATTTAAAAGGTATAAATTACCGTTAGTAACCAGAATCAAAATAAGGGCAAGGAAAACCACTACGTGTTGATTTTCAAAGCAACGTATAGAAAGTACATGCACAAATCCTGTTTATTTCTACCTTCTCCATAGTGCTTAAAAATATACTCTCCAAATAGCCAGCATGGGTTTTTGATGGAAAAACAGTCAAAGGATAAAATAACAAGAGCCCAATCCTGCTCTCATTGATGACAATGAGACTTTTGCCTTCAACTTCAATAGGAGCGGGAGCAGGCCGCAAAATTAAACACAGACAGGTTCCAAACAGAGATAAAAGCTCTGTAGATATGAACAGAACTAAATACAGTAAAATTTGGTTACCAAAGCAACACCTGCCCTTTGATAAATAAGGAATCACTTTATTTTGCCAGTATAGGATCAATGATCACAAGTTGCACCACAGATGTTCTAGCTTCTGCAAAGATAATAGCATTTTTCTTCCCAATCTGAAGTCAAAGAACTGGGACTACTGCAATCCAATTATTGGATGCTCTTGCACTTTTCCCCACAAAGATAAATTCTATAATCTTGTGGGAAGGAGGAAACATGGATAACACATTTTGCTTAGACATTCACTGTAAAAACTACTGAATCCAGAGAACATAGGATAAGGTTTGTAAGTTTTGAAAATGGACATGACTCCCCCTACTAATTGCATGAATGGAAAATATATTACTGGGATAGGGTATAATGTTAAGCATGATGTTAAATTAAATAAAATGTGCATTCCTAGGAATCAAGTAACATCACACCCTGAGGGTGTAATCTAACAAAATCATTGTGATTTGGACTGTCACTAGAAACATGACACAAGAGAAAGAGTAAATAGATGATAGTGCAGTAGGAACACCAAGACCCAACAAAAGCCTCTGGACCAAATTTTGCTCTCTGCTATGCTGATGTATACCTGGAGTAACATAAAAGACTTCAACAGAGTTACTCCAGATTTAGTCCAGTGTAACTGAGAAAAGAATTCAGCCCTCTGTTTTTGGAGAGCACCCAGGACATTTTGGATGCTACCACAATGTATATAAATAATATTAATATCCTCAGGACTAGAAATCAGGACCTCATCCCTAATGCTAGAAGGAAAACTACCATAAGACTGGAGTATGAGGAAATGAAGTAGTGAAGGTTTGGGGTCTTGGTATGAAAAATCTGAAGTTTCCTCACGGTCACAGCTTGAAAAATAGATTAAATGTGAAACAAAAACATTCCAGGGCTTTTAAGTTACATGAGCGAAAAGGTAACACAACAACAGGCACTGGGTTATTGTTTTTGGAGAAAACATCAGCAGACATATTTTTAAAATAACTATCCTATGCTCCTTCATTTCCACTCTTTTCTTCGTTTAAAGAGTAATATTTTTGTTTGTATGTACACCTTGGTTTGCCATCACAGTGCCTTGTGCTGTGATGTCATCAGATCTCACAATTAAGTAGGGTCAGCACTTGGATACAAGGCCTCCACAGAGTGCATAGATGGTGCAGAAGGTAGCACTGAAGATTTAGTAGATTTTCTGAACCAGTGTCACATATAGTGTTAGGGGACAATCTATTGCTGGACATGCCACTTTTCCGAGAGGTGGGAAAAATTAAGGTTCTGTCTGCATCACTTTATTAAAGATTGCATGGCATTTTTAGCATAATATGGATTGAGGTTTTAATCCCATTGTTCTGGCTAAATTCCAATTCAGGTACACCTCTACCCCGATATAACACGAATTTGGATATAATGTGGTAAAGCAGTGCTCCAGGGGGGACGGGGCTGCACGCTCCGGCGGATCAAAGCAAGTTCGATATAATGCGGTTTCACCTATAACACGGTAAGATTTTTTGGCTCCTAAGGACAGCATTATATCGGGGTAGAGGTGTAATTGTCATTTTGCATACCTAAATTCTTCCTTCTCTTTGAACTGGATATGGTACTTCCTGTCTTAAATCTTGGTGCAGGTAGCCATGAGTGATTAAACTGATATACCACTTTATATCCCAGTGTATAAAGGGATTGTTGCAACTCTCTCTGGGCTGAAACACAGCAACTGTTTAAATTTGCATAGTACTGTGAAACCCTTCAAATATTATTATTAAATTTCAGGGTCTGAATCTCTCTGGCTCTAAGTACACTTTGTGGGTTTTAAATTTCTGCAGTAAGCATGTTGCACTAATTAATACAGAAGTACTACTGTACTCTAACTTAAATGTAATTGGATAAGGAAGAGATAGATTAATATTTTTTTGCTGCCCTGGCCTAAGACTTTATCATTCAACAGTAGTTAAGAAATCTGCCTACCTGTTCCTTTCCCCCATAGACTCCCTAGGGTACTATAACCAATTTTGAGGTATACATGAGAATGCCCAGGACCAAATGTCCAAATATTCAGAGATCATCCAGTAAGACATAATTAAATTGTCACACACTGGTCAAGCTCTCCCTACTGGACACTGTCCAGGCTGCTATGTTTGGATCCCGACACTGGACCCAGGTGCTTTTAAAGCTTTCCTGAATCTGAGCAGAGTCCAGGCACTGCCTATAGCTCTGTGATTCTAGGCACACTTTTGAGGTACATATTCTGTTTCTAGCATTCCCTTCTGAGAACAAAGAACCCATAGTCCAACTTTGAAATCCCTGAGACTGTGCTGGTTCCTCCCAGACTCCAAAGTTGCTTAATCACTTCCTTGTCAAGATCTTCAACATTTTACCTGTCCAGGGACACATGACAGTTGAAGCAAACGGACATGGGCTTTGAAAAACTGATTTCTAAAACAATTACTCTTTAGACAGCACAAGAGATAAACAGATCTAACTAAATTTTCTGGAATTTTCTGTCCACCAACTACATAATTATGTGATAGGAAAATATTTCTCTTTCTACACACACACACACAAATAAATCAGTACTAAAGAGCCATTTTTCCCCTTCTGTTACCATGGGCAGCAGAGGTGAAAACACAGAAGACTGCTGGGAGGGGACAGAGATAATGGGGAGTGGTGCATCTGTGGCATCATTTTCCAGTTCACCCCCAGTCCCACAGAAGCATTACAAACTTAGCAGTGTCCCTTTATCTAACAAAAAATAAAAAAGACAATATTGGTTTCTAGACATCAAAATATTACACAAAGGTTACTTACTCTGTGCAGTAACTGTGCTTCTTCAAGGTGTGTGTCCCTATGGGTGCTCCACTTCATATGTGTGGGTGCCCTATGCACCTCTGATCTGAGATTTTCATTAGCAGTTGTCTGCTCAGCCTGCATCTGCATCCTAGACATCCTTGTGTCCCAAACCAAGGCTATATAATGCTATGTAACCATCTTTCTTCACCACGGAGTCTCATAAGAAACTCCAAAGCAGAAGGGAAGAAGGGAAGGTGATGGAGCACCCATAAAGACATACATTTCAAAGAACCACAGTTACTGTACAGGGGAATAACCCATTCTTCAAATAGTGTCCCTATGGTGCTGCACTTCAGGTGACTCCCAAGCATTTCCCCCAATAGGAGGAAGGAGCTTTGGAATCTAGTCCATAACTGAGGAAAGAATGGCATTGCCCACTGCCTCATCCAATCTAGAAGCATCAATTAGGGTGCAGTGTCTGGAGAAGGTATGTGCCTAGGACTATGTACCAGTGCTGTAGATCTCAGTTACTGGGACATTTTTAAGTAGGATTGCTGTAGACTGAGACCTCACAGAATGAGCTGACACACGAGGAGGAGATGGAATGCTGGCAGCACCATAACAAGCAATAATATACCTGAAGATTGATTTTGACACAGTCTCTGGGTAGAAATAGCAGATCCTTTAGATCTATCCACAAATGAAACATTCAGTCTAGAAGATTTTCTGAACGATTTAGTCCTGTCTAGATAGAAAGTTAGTGCCCTCCTGACATCTAGAATGTGAAAAACAGCCTCCAAAGTGGAATTATGTGATTTCCAGGGGGAAAAAAGGTAGATAAATAGTATGATTCAGATGAAACAGATGATACTTGTCCTTGTAGAATATTGTGAATGGAAGATCTGCCATTAAGGCTCAATTTCGCCCACTCTTTAGGCTGATACAATAGCCATTAAAAAGATTTCATAGATAAGTTCAATAATGAGCAGGTTGCCATTGGTTCCAAAAGAGGTTTCATGGGATTTCTAAGAACCAAGTTGAGGTCCCAAACTGGAGTAGGGACTTTCACCTAATACATTTTTCCCCCCAATCTTTTCATGATCCTTATAGTTACAGGATGAGCAACCAGCAAGAACTCCTCAATCATGGAATGAAAAGCTGTTAAGGCAGCTAAATGAATCTTGAGAGAACTAACTGATAACCCCATTTTCCTCAGAACCAATGGAAGCTGGCCAGATTTTGGAACAACTCTCTGGAGGGTCACACCAACAACAACATTTTTTCCATTTTTTGAAGTATTTCTTGTAGACTCTATCCTATTATATAATATCATCTTCTGTAGCTCTGCACAATAGGTTGACTCTAACCCAACAAACCCTTCAGGAGCTCTGCCTTGAGGCAGAGAGTTCTCAGACTGGGATGTAGCAATCGACCGATATTCTGCAAGAGGAGCTGAGGAACAACTGGAAGATCTATCGCTGGACAGATAGCTAGGTGAAGCAGGTAAGGAAACCATGACTGCATCAACTATGTTGGGGCTATCAGGATAAATCTGGCTTTGTCCTGTCTGATCTTGTTCACCACCCTGAGAATAAGAGTCATTGAGGGAAATGCATAAAATAGTTTCTTAATCCAAAGGAAGAGGAAGTCATCCCCCAATGAATTACAGCCTAAGACTTTCCTTGAACAGAATAGGAAGCATTTTTTATTTGAAGCTGGGGCAAAGAGGTCCACTTCTGGAAACCCCCAAGTTCAAAATATGTCAATAAAAAAATCTGAGAGTCCAACTCCCATTCATAGCCTCATGAAAAGGCCTGCTGCTGAGAGCATCATCTGTGACATCTGCCTGCCAGGGAGATATATTGCCAAAAATGCCTATGCAATGCCTTATATACCAGTTCACCCAGAAGCTGAAGACAGTTTGAAGATAGTTTCTGACTGAGGTCTCGGGGCTCATCTGACTAGTCCTGACAGGGTTTGACAGTGGTAAGAATCTGTCTGTGAGAAGAAAATCCAGGAATCCCCCTATAAACTGTATATTCTGTACAGGAATAAGTGTGGATTTCCTCACATTCAATTGAGGGCCCAAGTCCAAATATAAGGCAAGCGTCCTCCATGTGGCAGACAGAACCTCCTTGTATGACCAACCCTTGAACAGCCAATTGTCAAGGTACTGAAACACTACAATTGCCTGTTGACACAGGTAGGCAGCCACTACCTCTAGAACCTTTGAGAATACCCTCGAGCCAACGAGAGGCCAAAGAGAAGCACTCGGTATTGAAAGTGATTTTGGCCTATAACGGAATGCTGGTATCTTCTGTGGGACAGGTGAATCGCTATATGGAAGTACGCATCTTGAAGACTGATGTCCATAAACCAACCCTCTGAATTAGGGCTGTTGATTAATCACAGTTAACTCATGCGATTAAGTAAAAAAAATTAATCGTGATTAATCGCACTTTTAATCGCACTGTTAAACAATAGAATATCAACTAAAATTTATTATATTTTGGGTGTTTTTCTACATTCAAATATATTGATTTCAATTACAACACAGAATACAAAGTGTACAGTGATCACTTAATATTTTTATTACAAATATTTGCACTGTAAAAATGATAAAGAAATAGTTTTTTTCAGTTCACCTCATACAAATACTTGAGTGTAATCTCTTAATCGTGAAAGTGCAACTTAAAAATGTACATTTTTTTTTGTTACATAACTGCACTCAAAAAAACAAAACAATGTAAAACTTTAGAGCCTACAAGTACACACAGTCCTACTTCTGGTTCAGCCAATTGCTAAGACAAAAAAAGTTTGTTTACATTTACGGGAAATAATGCTGCCCACTTCTTATTTACAATGTCACCTGAAAGTGAGAACAGGCGTTTGCATGGTACTTTTGTAGCCATCATTACAAAGTATTTATGTGCCAGATATGCTACACATTTGTATTTCCCTTCATGCTTCGGCCACCATTCCAGAGGACATGCTTCTATGCCAGTGGTCCCCAAACTTGTTCCGCAGCTCGTGCAGGGAAAGCCCCTGGCGAGCCGGGCCAGTTTGTCTACCTGCCGCGTCCGCAGGTTCAGCCGATCGTGGCTCCCACTGGCTGCGGTTTGCCGTCCCAGGCCAATGGGAGCTGCTGGAAGCGGCGACTCGGCCCATACCGCTTCCAGCAGCTCCCATTGGCCTGGAGCAACGAACCGCGGCCAGTGGGAGCCGCGATCATCCGAACCTGCGGATGTGGCAGGTACACAAACCGGCCCGGCCCGCCCGGGGCTTTCCCTGCACAAGCATCGGAACAAGTTTGGGAATCACTGTTCTATGCTGATGACGCTTGTTAAAAAAAATCCATTAATTAAATTTGTGACTGAACTCCAGGCCCGCTGACAGAAATTCTGGGCCACAGGGCTGTCCCTAGGGCAGGCAGGGCCTGGGGTCGAAGTGACGAATCCATCACTTCCGGGACCACCCATCACTCCTAGGCGCGCACGAGTGCTACGGGGCTCGTGTTTTGTGGGGACCCGTGGGCTGGCATGACTGGCCAGCACGGTCATGCGTGCCTAGGAGCCCTGCAGCCCACCCAGGCGATTTAAAAAAGCCCGGGGCTCCCAGCTACCGCAGCAGTGGCATCAGCCGGGGGCCCCCGAGTCCTTTTGAATAGCCTGGACCCCTGGGCAATTGCCCCTCTTGCCCCTCCCCCCGTCAACAGACCTGCAGAACTCCTTGGGGGAGAATTGTATGTCTCCTGCTCTGTTTTACCCACATTCTGCCATATATTTCATGTTATTTCTGTGCTAAGTGCCATGCATATTTTTGGCACTATACAAATAATATTCCATATTTACACAAACATATATAAATATATAAATTTCCATGATTGCATATATGAGACACCTTGAAATCTGTACATTTATATTGTTGAGGAAGATTTTTTTCTTGAGGCATAAAGAGGAAAATACAGATAATTTAAAGTTACAGGAAAAGTTAAGAGAAGACAGAGATCAAATACCATGCTGCATTGCTATACTAATTTTGTTAACTAACCTGGTTAATGTTGTTACTCTTCTTCTCTTTGTGGTAATTTTTCCAACAAAAGTTATTGGACACTCAAAAAATAAAAGTTATTTTGTTAATGTTAATTGAATACCACACTTTAAATGTCACATTCACTTGTTTCTTGAATAATACTAACATTTAATCCCAGAGTTTGGTTTGCTTTGGATATTTATCAACATGAGAGCTTTTAACAAGATTCTGAATGGTTTGCATACATTATTTAGGGAAACTTGAAAATCTCCGAGAGTCTCAACACATTATTTGCTTTAAGTAACTGGCAAATGTTCAGTAACTTCAAATGTGATTGAAATATAACTTTATTATACATACAGGTGAAATTCTGATTTTGCTTTCAGTCATGCATTCCCATTGACCTCAGCTGAGTTGCACAAGTGCATGTAAGGGCAGATTTTAGCCCATAATATTGGGCTTTTAAAAGCCTTGTCTAGAAAAAATATTAATGATAATTGTGCTTTTTTATAACTGTGGTTATGACAAATGACAGTTGTCTCCAAGAACTGAATGACTTATTATTGTAGTGAATGCCTATAAATATGGGACCATAACAGAATCAGACCTCTTCATGGAGAATAGCTGTCCTGTTCCCAACATGGCTTGCCCCAGCCAGTTTCAAACAACTGAAACTTTGGCAGTAAAATGCCTGGATACCATTACACCTGACAAGGTAATTAATGAGAACAGAATCAGTAATTATGAGGTAGAGGAGAAAAGGAGAACTGGGCTCTCATCTCCTTTGACCACACACTGTAGAAGTCATTAAGCCAATCTAATATATGATCAAGCACTGGAAGACAGCTGTTACAAGGATCCTACTAGCCTTTTTTCAGTATAATGTTGCGATATAAAGATTGTCTTGGGGAATCATTAGGATCATTTGTGATCTTGTATTACAATGAATCTGTTGCAGTTTTTCATTACAATAAGGGACATGATTTTTCTTTTCTTTTTAAAGCTATTATGTCTATTATCCCGCTGACAGAATATTGAATATAGTGACCTGTAGAGATGTGGACATTCACTATTACACTTATTACCACTATTTCCATGTGGATAAAGTATATTTACTTTTTAAAGTCCACAAAAACAATATAACAAGCTACAATTCTATTGTTATAAATGTATAATAAATTTTCCATGCTTACTAATTAATTGTTGGAGAAAAAATAAAATCATTCATTCAAATGGTTGAAACTATGTTAGCATGTAGGTTGCAAGTAGGATGTGAAGATCTGATGTACGGATTTTTCTTTTAAATTGAACATTCAACTTTATTAGATACTGAAATATCATTCAATTTTAAAATCCACATTGGTTTTAAAAAAAAAATCTGTAAAAATTATGATCATTTCACTCACAGCAGAATATTATCTAATATTCTTTTTAATTACAGTTGGTTAAAGGCAATATTTAAGTAATGAATACAGTCTAAAACAGTCAAATAGATGTTTAATTGTAACACTATCCCTAGAGCCAAACATTGCATATTTTTATAATAAGATATGTGTTATTTGAAAAGGACTAAATGCTCCCCCTTCCACAGAAAAATCCACAGGGGTGGGGGAATATTCAAATACTCCAAATACTCTCTAGGAATTAATGAAAAACACTCCTCTCATGAAGGAGAGATTTCTTTCTACAACAGAGAAGGACAAGGCTACAGCCTTCAGACCCTGTGAAGCTGGAGGATCAACAGAGAAATCATATCTCAAAACTGGCAGAGTCTAGCCAGGGTTGCCAACACTGACAACTTTATCATGAGTCTCACAATATTCGGTACTTTTCCTAAAGCCCCTGTTCCTGGCTTCCTATAATTGCAGAGGAATCTCAGTCTTTATTAAACAAAAAAAGGTCCATTTCTAACATTCATGGTTCTGAAGAAAAGCTTAAAGACATGACCCAAGAGGGGTAACCTCAATGCTCGAAAACTAGAAGGCAAATTAAAACAAAAAAGTTAAATCTATTTTTAAAAAATGTCATGGTTTATAAGCCACTCATGATTTTTAGGGCCGGACTCATGATTTTTTTTAAACCCTTAGAGTTGGCAATACTGCAACCTGCAGAAGGTCTGACACTCCCAACTGTTCCTTAACCAATCAGTGAGCTGCACTGCCAGAACCATGAAGAAAAAAACTGCTGCTCATTGCTCCCTCCCCAATGACAACATACTATCTACCTTTATGAAGCAGCAGAAGCCATTGAGCTGCAATAAGTATTAACTCACATGTGGATTTCCACTGGGGAGTATGCTACAAAGATTAGTTGCTCCCTCATTCCTTCCTCCCACCTCCTCCCAATTCAGAAAGTTCTAAATATGTGGAAATTCCACAGAGGTATTTCCTTACTCTTGGGAGGTAGCGAACAGGCTATGTAGCTGCCACTCCCCCGTCCATGAGTTGTGGATCCTTTTTGCCCCTTCTATACCATACATGGGAAATACTAACTGAACACCAAAGTAATTTGAAAGGGCCTGAAGTCTAAAATGGGTTTAACTGAGAGGTGGCAAGATTACTTTTCACATCAGAGATTACATTGCGCACAGGGCCTAAATGAAAACTACTTGTCTTATGTTAGAAGTGTTGGCCGTTAAAAATACAAGCAAATTTGCTTGAAAATACCATGTGCTATGGAGCATGTAGAGGAAAATGAGGCGACATCTATCCACCTGACTCAACCCATGCCTTTTCCAGGCAAATCTTAAAGTTATTAAGAACACACGTTGAAACATGCATCTTCTACAAAGCCTTGAGTCCAGATGCTTTCCTATTTAGCAACAATTAAAGAGCAACTAAGCAGTAAACATTATCTACAAACCGGGCAATATCTGTGTTATCTGCATCTAGCTCTGGCACAGTGCAGACAGAAATTACTGTGATTAATCCTGATGTTCCTGAGCCAGTAGTGCATCCTGCAAAGTACAATACAGACTAAAAAGTACAAAAGACAGCCGTATATATTTCCCATTTAAGTGAAGATAACAAAAAATAGCTTTACCCTATGGGAGAAACTAAAGCACCGCATTCAAAGAAAGTATGCAATTTTAAAAGAAGAGAAAATGTGAAAAGAAATGGAATACAAATGTCAGTAACATTCTGCCTAACCAAAGTGTTATAGCCAAAGTACTTAACCTGAAGCAGATACTGTTAAAAATTAGTGAAGCTGATACATTTATCAAAGAAAAAAAAAAACTTTCTTGAGCACTAATATCTTATTTAAGCCTACAACTTTAGTGAGCTGCAAGAAGGAAAAGCCAAATAGCATCCTACTCACATAAGACAAAAAGGTACATTCTAATTAAATATGAAGCTAACTGTAAATCTGAGAAGGTGAACGGCACAGTATATAACATACTTGGATTCGCTGACCTTTTTCTAGTTTGCCTACACAGCCCTTACCACAGAATATCTATTAAACACACTTCTATTAACAAATCTCTGTACCAAGGTTAGTCTTATTCAAGTAACAAGTGTAATGTACATGACATTTTAAATGTGGAATGCAATTAATAATTACCACAAAAGAACATGCTTATATACAACATAGATACAATCTCAAAAGTGGTACTGTATCTAAAATGACCTCATTTCTTAGTACAGATAGAATATTTTTTCCTTAAAAAAATAAAATAGAAAATGTTGCTGCTTTTTTTTTTTTGATTCATCAAAAAAGAAAAGCCCCAAGGTCACCTGTCAATAACAGAACAAACCCTCAGTAAATCACAGTGCTTCACAAATAAATTCCTCATCAGTAATTAAAACCAGGCTTCTCTGGCCCTGTGTTATCAGCTCATCAAATTCATTGCTCATCTAGAATAACAGATCCACATCTGCAGTCATTACAGCACGCCAGATAAATCAATCCTCTCAATGATGCTTTGAGCCATCTCTGCTCCCTTTTAACCAGCCCGATATTTATTTCCCCCTGACACTTCTGACATTCTATTTACTGTAGGCAAATGGAACTCATACGGCACCTTGTAATGGCTTTACCAAATCCCATTGTGGGGCATATCTTCGAAGACTGATGGTTGCAATAAACAAGGTTTTATGGTGTAAGTGTGAGCTTCCAACTTTTTTCCTCCAGAATTTGACTTCTGCAGTGAAGAAGGTTTATTACATTTGATTGCAGGTGGAAGAGCTGTTCCCATTTAGAACCCTGTTAACTAAAAGTCAGCAGAAAATTTTCAAGTTGATGTTATTTTTGTAATTTTACTTTTACATCAAAAACAACATTGGACAGAAATAGTTACAGCTACATTTCAGCTATCAAAGGGAAAACCTATAGTTAACCTGTTTTTCCTCTACTCAATATAGAGCAGCTATAACAAGTTTCCAAGTAGAATACAAAAGGAATATTTAGTTTCCCAAATAAGTACAGTATATCTATCATATATATTTTTTCACATAATTATATTGGTATAGTTATACTCCACCTTAATGGTGTTTTTTGTTGTTGTTTTTTTTGTTTGTTTAAACATATGCTTGTATATATTTAAATACATAAACATGGGATGGAAAAACTTATTTTGACCAATTTGAATGCAGTAAAAATCATGGATTCCAGACTGATAGCAAAACCCACAGCTTTTCAGCTTTGAGGTCTGTTAGACTAGTGTGAAATACACAAGCTCTGGGTTGTTGGATTTTTTTTAAAACACTATTCCTTTGAGAGGTTTTTTTTTTAAACACTATTTCTTTGAGCTGAAAACACCACAGAAACACTTTTCAATATGAATCTTTACTGTTTACATACCACAGGTTTCCATTCAATTTCCCGTAAAAAAACCAAACAATAGTTTAAGTGAAGGGGATAGATAGTTTCTGAAGCTTGAAAATGTTTCCCAAAACACAAACTTTTTATTTAAAAGATTTTTAAAGGTTTTGCTATACCCAAAACACCACCAGATAATCCCATCATTACATGCATGTACATGCATATACACATATTTATAAGATACACTCCAAATAGCATTACTTTAGTCTCAGTACCACCAGATCTGTA
Organism: Malaclemys terrapin pileata; assembly: GCF_027887155.1. Lineage (NCBI taxonomy): Eukaryota > Metazoa > Chordata > Testudines > Emydidae > Malaclemys > Malaclemys terrapin. The sequence goes on along the minus strand of NC_071513.1, from coordinate 29,743,922 downwards.
CACAGTACCAAATGACCTAATTACTGCTAGTGATGATTTTGTATTAAATGACTCAGAGATACTTTCAATTGCTACCTATGAATAATTTGACTGACAAAATGAATGTCTGATATAGCAGAAACTAGCAGTCAATGAAGAAAGCGAAGTCCAGCTTGTGAAAGCTAGAAGTTACTCTGCCTAACCAACTGTACCTCAGTTGTATCTATGTCATTTTACACAAACCATTCCTTAGAGGTGAACTGCACTCCACATCATGACAGTAATTATGCGTGGCTCAAAATTGACTTGCATTAAATTACTGTCAGAGTGCTAGTGGATCTCCCCTTTAGCATATATTAAAATTTTATTTGTGTGTGTCAAATGATGCCTCACTCCAATAACATTTGAAGAAGGCTGTCAACTTCTTTTATTTTTTCTTGCTACAAGAATACAGTTAAAGCATACTGCAGGTTGTGTATGCCGAGATCCTTCTTTGAACACTGATTCAAAAATGACAAGATATAGTCTTTTCCTTAATGAAAATTCTATATTTACCACTCTATTTTTCTTGTGTTCAGATCCTACTGCTCTCTAAGGCCGAAGTTTGAATATATTGGGTTTTGAAATAATAGCCCAAGACACTGAGTTGTGAGATCATGATACATAAATGATGGGAGGGTTGTCCCCCATTCCCTACCCCCAATCACAAAAGGAAAACACAAATTCTAAGTTGGAACTCTTAAGAAGTCTATATTATCTGTAGCAGAAAGGAAATTATGTAGTAGTCTTCAGAGGACTCCAAACAACACAATCAGGAAATTCTGAGCAAAATAAATCTGCCTACTTGCCTTACCGCACAACCTACCAGTAATTCCTTGCTTTAAAGTCATGAAAATAATGCCCCATTGCTACCCTATGTTAACATTACATCAGTTTTTGCGTATTTAGTTACTTTCTCTGAATTCCATTTCAGATTTTTAAAATATTTTATCACAGTAAAGAGTGTAGTGGTTTAAAAAGAAGTTAATTCAGCGCTGGAAAAAGATTCAGGACTGCTGCCACTGGAAATACTCTGCTTAATAATTAACAGGTATATCACAAGTAGGAGGAGAATAGGCTCTCCTATACAGTCCAGCCAATATCTCTTACCACATTTTGGAGGAAGCAGTGAAGGGGTAATAATAATATATTTTATTTATAGTAGGATGAAGGGTGGTCCTGTGATTAAAGCACAGGACCGGAAATCTAGGGGACCAATTCTCCACTTCTTTACATACCTCTGTAAAATTGGTATTCCGCCAATATCTATGGAGTTACATCAGTCATAAGTGGTGTGGGGTGAAGAATCAGGCTCCCAAATTCTATTTCTGTCACTGGTGCAGACTCCTGTTGTGACCTTGAGCTGCTCACATAGGTTCACGTTTTCAAAAGTCCCCACTGATTTTGCCTGCCCAATATCAGACGTCTTGTCCCTAATATCCCACTGACTTCAGTATAAGTTATGTGTGCTCAGCATCTCTGAAAAATCAGACTCTTGGTGTTTTATGTTGAGCATTCAAAAACTGAGGCACCCAAATTTAGTGGCCACTTCCATGCTTCAGTTTCCCAGTAGTGATGAGTGCCATAGAAATGAACACCTAACATTTAGGCACTGTTTCACATAGCAGAATCCACAGCCCCAAATTAGATGACCAGGTTCCCTATACATGTGGGAGAGTTAGGTGCTTAAGAACAGATTCACAGAAATCAGCAAGATGAGCAGGGAGCAGCCTAAATGAACCAATAGGAAATGCCAAAGACAGGAGTATGGCCTAAATCCTATTCTCCAAAGGGAGTTAAGTGCCTAACTCCAGGCCAGAACTTTCTCCACTTGGGACTCAGAGCTGGGAACCCTCTCCTGAAAGCAGGTGCATAGATCTTTCTTACAAAATAACAAGGAGGCTATAGTGATTGTGCCACTACTCTTATGCCCTACACACCACTGGTTAGATCACTCACCCAGAATGAGGTAGATCCAGGTTCAGACCCCCACTTTACCTCATTTAGAACAGAGACTTGAACCCAGGTCTCCCACCTCCCAAGCGAGGGCCCTAATCACTGGGCTAAGGAGTATAGTAGGGGGAGCTTTCAATTGCTCCTTTTGAAGCTGTCCACTTTGCATAAAATACTTATTCATAGGAGCAGGGACTGGAACCTCGGTCTCCCAGGTGAGTGCCCTAACCATGGGGCTATAGAGTCATTTTCACTCTCTCTCTCTGGCCCAATGGATCAGGCTCTACAGATAGGCATTCCCCTGCTGGGGGTCAAACAACAAGCTGCTCAGAGACACCAGGACTTGGGCATGCCCACTGGCAGAAATTTAGGGAATTTTACCAGAACTTATGCACCATGTGAATTTAGGCACCTACATGCTTAGGTGGCAACTGAGAAGGGTATTTGAGAATCTAAATTTTGGACTTAGATGCCTAATGGGGCAGTTAGGTGCAGGGCCGGCTCTAGGGTTTTGGCCGCCCCAAGCAGCCAAAAAAAAAAAAAAAAGCCACGGTTGCGATCGCGATCTGCGGCGGCACTTCGGTGGGAGGTCCTTCGCTCCGAGCAGGAGTGAGAGACCGTCTGCTGAATTGCCGCCGAATAGCTGGACCTGCCGCCCCTCTCCGGAGTGGCAACCCCAAGCACCTGCTTGCCAAGCTGGTGCCTGGAGCCGGCCCTGGTTAGGTGCATAAATCACTTTGTGTATCTAAAGCATTATCCCACCCAAAAATAATTTTTATTCTTAATGCAGGTAATTTGCTTGTAATACATCTGCCTTGTTATTGGTAAAATTGTAGTAGCTTCTCTCCAGATAGGAATGTGACTATAGGTTTGTAAAATTCTGTGTATTTTCACTTCTGCTTAAACATCTCACAGAATGAAAATCAACACTTTTATCAAAACTGGAGATCACATTATGGCTAGACCCTGAGCAGGCGTGCAGGGAGGGAAGAGATGAGCTTGCAAGGAGCCTCACACTTTGCATTACTCATAATTGCAGCCATAAACACAAAGACGGCTCCCTCCTTGTGCCACTACGGATGCTATGCAGCCTAGAAGGAGAGGGGAAGAGACGTGACACGGCCTTGCCCCGACTTTCTTTCCAGAAAGCAAAACTGCATGGGCAGAGAGAAGAGCATAGGCTGCACCTTTCAGGAGTTGTAGCAATGGGTGCACTCCTCCAAATGCTGGGGAACTTCAGGACATGCTGAAACAGAATGACCCCATTCTGCATTCCAGCTGACCTGAGACGCACGTTGCACCTCTCACCACCTTTGTACCTCCAAGAATTAGGAGCCAGCAGAAGACCAAAGCAACAGTCCAGAATAGCAAGTAATCCAGCTGTGTGCTCCAATCATGTGCCCTTCCTCCTTCAACACACTTCTCCCTGCTCCGGTTCACCCTGTCCCAGGAGTAGAATGGGGAGGCCAGCACAGGACCATATACCAGCTCTATACTACCATGAAATCCCCCTTATGACTAAGAGTTATGGGGAGATTCATTAGTTTTGCCCTTGCCTGCCTGTTTTTTTTTTTTTCCTTGTTACTGTTTATTTCCCTTTGCTGTTATTTGGTCCTTAAAACATCTTGCCAAAATGAATGAATTTAGAATAAAGTAGAATATCAATTATCTGAAGGTCTTGGTAGAGAATCTTAAACTAATCAATGTTTGGATAATCCAGGGAGCTAGCTAGTTTGGAATCAGCCCACTGCTGACTTGAAAGTGTCCTGAGACAGGGCATCTGATCACCAACAACTTTAGAGAAGTTCCACTTTAAAAAACAGGTACAGTTTGGCCCCAGAAACTAAAGGAGAGTGTGAGTGGCCAGATGATTTCCTAAGATTGGTCTGCATCCATCTTTATTATAGGAAGTGCTGCTGAGCTCAAAAGATTTAGGAAAACTAGTTCATTGTCCACACTTTTCTTCAGTTTCTAGTGCAGGGGAGTACAGGAGCCTGATTTTCTTCTCACATAAATTGGCCTAAATTACAAATAACTCCAGTGAAGTCAATGGATTTACTATTGTGTAAGTGTAATCAGAATATTTTCCTAGGAGTCCAAACTTTATCCAATTCACACTTATCTGAAAGTGCAAAGGAACAAGACTCTAGGGTTTCAATACAGGAGGTTCACATATCCTAGGTTCTGATGACATTTTAAGCTACAGTGTCATACTTGTACCACATACTTGGTATCTTCATACAAATTACTGGACTCTTGCTAGGATAGAGAAGATGTTTCTTTTTTCTTTCTGTGTGAACACATTACTAAAATGAAATTAGCTTCATAAATCTGAAATTCTATAATTCCTTTATCACACAAACTAAGTCACTGTGCCTCCTGCATGTGTTCATAGTTAATGCTATAAGTTTTCTCTGATTTCGATGTGCTGCTGACTTAAATCATGAGATGATTTAATTACCTTTTTTAATCAATCATTTTTACAATAGTTACTGAGACCTGGATTGTCTGTTTCCTATTGTTTTCCAAATGCTGCAGCATCCTGAAATGTGCTTGCAAATGAAAATGTCAGGAGTAGTACTCAAATCAAATCAGTATTCTCTGATGCTTTCTGCCATTACCAGCACTTTCAATGGGAATCTTATCCCAACACTGTAACCTGGGACAAATGCAGCCTTCCCCATCAGCAGTCCAGGACATAAAAACCTGTATCTCCTCCAGGCCTCCTTGTCCTGTTTTCTAGACAGACATCACCTCTCCATGTCTTCCTTTTTATGGTGCAGGTAGGAAATTTAGGGAGGCACAAGTGGGTTGTGAGACTGCAGTAAACACATCTAGAAAGATACATCCTTTTAATAAACACAAACAACTATTAATTCCATTTAGAAGCAATCAGTTATATTAGTTGAGCTGTGGCAGCCTGGCTTTATGCTACCAGAGGTAACTAACAGGTAATTCCAAACAAATTGATATAGTTATCAGTTTCCTGGTCAGGAGAGGGTTACCAGCTCTTAATTTTGAGGTTATTCATAGAGCAGGAAGAACTATCGTGCTGCATTTCACAGCAGATCTGACTTCTGAATAACTAACAGGATTCAATATTTGGCTATTGATACCATATAACAGAACAAATTGCATTAAAAGAAACTTCATTCAGTGTGAAGCTGCAGCTTCAATTCAATCATCGGCATCATGTAGGTTGTGCTGATTCTATGGCCACACCAGAGTGCAAATGGGCTGAGTGGCCTCTTTGGATCCTCTACAGAGAAAAATGCCACTTTTTATAAAAGTTATTACTACTCATTTTCTAAGGATGAGTGAACGCCATAAGATCTGACCATAAATACTGTACATGCAAAATCTTAACATTGTTTTCTCCATGAAGATTTATTGTTTTCTCTTTGAAAGCATAAACCTGGAACCTTTACTCATGTAAGTAGTCCCACTGATTCCAGTAGTGTTACTCATGAGAGTAAGGGCTGCACCACAGGATTTAAATTATTAATTAGACGGTGAAAATAGTAACTATTTATAGGATTACCATTCGTCCGGATTTACCTGGACATGTCCTCCTTTTTGTGTTAAAAATAGCATCCGGGGGGGAACTTGTAAATCACTAAAAATGTCCGGGATTTCCCCCCCATGCAGAGCGAGGCGCGGCTGGGAGGGCTGCAGGAAAGTCAGCTGCTCGCATGGGGCTCTGGCAGCCAGAGCCCTTCCCCCTGCAGCTTGCCCGGCTGGACTCCGGAACAGCTGTAGAGCTCCTCCTTACCCCCCCCCCCGCATTCTGAGCCGGCCGTCCTGCCGAGCCGTTTGCATTGGCCTCGGCAGCTCCTCCTCCCCTGCAGCCCAGCGCCCCGCTCCGGCAGCACTGTGCAGGGGCAGGGACCGGGTTGTGTGTTGCGCTGGGGAGCGCAGCCACGTGTCCGGCTCTGCACAGAGCCCAACACCATGTTCTGAGCGGCAGGGTAAGGGGGCCAGGGGGCAGGAGAAGGGGCAGGGAGATTTTGGAGGGGGCAGTCAAGAGACGGGGGGGGGTCGGGAGTTTGGGGGGGGGCTTTTTGGGGCGGTGGAGAAGGTTTTGGGCAGTCAGGGTACAGGTAGGGGGTAGGGTCCTGGGGGGCAGTTTGGGGGGGGGGCTTTTTGGGGCGGTGGAGAAGGTTTTGGGCAGTCAGGGTACAGGTAGGGGGTAGGGTCCTGGGGGGCAGTTTGGGGGGGTCTTAGGAGGGGGCAGTTAGGGGACAAGGAACAGGGAGGCTTATATTCAGTGATAGGTAAAGATCCCGGAGTTTCTATTCCGTGTATCTTGCCAAAACTAAATTTTAGCTATTTTGGTTTCCATGCTCTAAATTTTCAAATTTTTAATATTGTTTTGAACATTAACATATTTAGTGTTATTTAATATCTGTCCTTCAATAGAATGGTTTTAACTATATAATAAATACTTATTAATGGATGAAATTCCAATTTAAATTATTAGTTTATTTATTTTTTTTTAACTACTGGATGTGGATGCGGACTGGCCGCGTATAATAACCAGGAAAGGGCAGGTAGTCACGCCTGTACATAAATAGGGGGTGGGGTTCTGGAGGGCAGTTAGGAGCAGGGGTCCCAGGAGGGGGCAGTCAGGGGACAAGGAGCGGGGGGGGGTGTTTGGGAGTTCTGGGGGGGGGCTGTCAGGGGGCAGGGGTGGGGAGAGGGATCGGAGCAGTCAGGGGACAGGGAGCAGAGGGGTTTAGATGGGTCGGGAGTTCTGGGGGGGGCTGTCAGGGGGTGGGGCGTGGTTGGATGGGGCGTGGGAGTCCAGGGGTCTGTCTGGGGGTGGGGGGGTGGATAAGGGTTGGGGCAATCAGGGTACAGGTAGGGTCCCAGGGGGCCAGTTAGGATGGGGGGAGGGTCTCAGGAGGGGGCAGTCAGGGGACAAGAGGCAGGGAGGCTTAGGTAGGGGGTGGAGTCCTGGGGGGCAGTTAGGGGCAGGGGTCCCAAGAGGGGGCAGTCAGGGGACAAGGAACAGGGGGAGGGTTGGGGGTTCTGAGGGGGGTGGGAAGTGGGAGAGGCAGGGGCAGGGCTAGGGCAGGACGGGGGCGGGGCTCCTCCCGTCCTCTTTTTTGCTTGCTGAAATATGGTAACCCTACTATTTAGCTTAAATGTAGAATACAAATCACAATAGTAATTTACAAAACACATAACCCTTTTCAGAAATCAATTCGAAAACAAAGAGTTAATGTAATGGAAGGTTTATATCAGGGGAAAAAAATAATGTAACCCAAATTTGACCCTTGATATTTGAGACTACAGATCAAATGCTTTCTCCTAAACTAGTTCAGTCTCTCCACTTTGTTGTGTTTCACTGAAGTATGTTATTAGCAGAACCTCTATCTTGAAAATACTCAAAAGCAGCAACTAGCATCTCTCTCTGTAAATGCAGAGGGGTTTAATCTACTTTTTACATAGGAGATCAGTTGTGGAAAGAAAGCAGGCAATTTTTTGTTTTACTTAATCAAAGAAATCACAGACGCATGTTGCAACTGCCTTGAAAATCAGATTATAAATACAAATATTTGCTATCTTTTCTGAAGCATATTGTTATTTCCCAAAAAACAAATAATTGATAAACCTCATTATATTTCCCACATAAAGTTCATATTAAGGATAATAGATTACAAAAAAAAGTGAAATAGAATGTTAATCCTAAAATGTACACTCACCAAAGAACACTGTGCTACATATTGAAAGGCACCCAATGCCTGGTTCTGCTCTCACTTGGACTAGATTTACACCAGTGCAACTCTGTTGACGTTTGTGGATTTGCAAAAGTGTAAGTGAGGGAAGACTCATGCTCATAATGTCTCACTTAAATGTGCTTAGATAAGAGGCTTCCAATTTGTAACATTCTCCTTTCCATTTAAACTGACTAGTAAATAAAATACAATACATGATGATAAAGTCTATGGAGAACAGTTTTTTAAAAAAATGTGTTCAGATAAAGTCAAAATTGATTTACCAGGATAAAATATATACAATACTTCTCTCTCTCTCGCTATATATATATATTATATATACACACATACACATACACATACACACACACACACACACACAGAGGTTTGGCAGAATTCAGTTTTTTATAATTTTGACAGATGTTTATTTTTATTTTTTTAGATTTAAATGTTTATAGTTTTATAAAATTATGGGTTTTAAGCTTTTTTCAATTTTTATAAATTTAAATACTCACAGTTGCAGGAAATTAGGGAGCGGGTCAGACAATTATTTAATGACAGGAGATGTTGAGATCCAAAAAGTTAAAGCTTATAAACCATTGAAACAAACTGTCAATATAAAGTATCAAAATATAAATATACTTAAATCAATAAGTCACACCTGTTCATATTATTAGATTGCTAGTCCATTTGTAACAAACCGAATTCAAAAGTCTACATCACTGGATTTTTACTCAAATTTTCAAGCAGCATTTTTGTTACTTTTCCTATCTGTAAGTCTCCATTATTATTAATTATTATTATTATTATTGATGGAAATATTTTTGTCGGTGTGTGTGATTAATAAAAACAATCACTGTTTACTGTGTTTTTCTGATAAAAATCTAATCCTTCCACACCTCTTCCCTTCTAACTAACAGCTCATCTAGAGCCCCAATTTTGCCAACACACACTTGTTTAACATTAGCCATGTAACTAGTTCTTTTGACTTCAAATGATTTGCAGGATCAGGGCTTAAATCAGTACTTTATATCAAGGACAAGAAAGTCATAATAGAAATGTGCTCACTGAAAAGACCATGAAAGCTAAACTATATTTTCTCTTGCCCAAAGATTGCAAAGACATTCATAGTAAATAAATAATAATAATATCAGAGATATCAAAGTTCATTACTACTAAATCTTAACAATACTCCTCTGAGGTATTTCAAACATTTCACAGATGGGTACACTGAGGCATAGAATGATTAAGAGTCTTGCTTGATGTCACAAAAATAAATAAGTAACAGAGCCAGTAACAGAATCTAGGACTAGCTCTCAATCTTATGCTGTAACTACCATGCCACATTCCCAAGTAAAAAACAGTAATGTAAATACAGGATATCAAAGTTCAAACTCAGCTCAGGGATATCAAACTCATTCTTTAGATAGGACCAAACTGCAATATTTATTATTGTCCCTGAGCCAGGACTGCAAAGTTAGAGCCATATCCTCCCTCAGTTCCCAGGAGAACTCCCACTCACGAGCTGCACAGAGACCAAGACTAGAAAACAGCCTTTATGTAGTATAACTAAGCTTTTATTTAATAAAGTTATTGTTGCATTCAGTAGTATCGAGTAGGAAAACATGATGCAGGGTCCGTTTAGGACCATCACTTCATCTGCCCTCTCTTTATTTGGCCTCTTCAATTGAAGTTATCTGATTTGGCCACACACAGTTATGGGCAAATGAGATATGTAACTGTGTGCCTATTTTATTTGAAACCTGGCCCTCAACATTTCACAATAAGGTTTCTGTATTAGCACCTGTTGTTTCAGGCCAACAAGTCAACGTTACTTCAGGTGTCAGTCAAAGATGTCAACCACAGGTACTAGAAACATTAAAATTGTAAACAGCTTGTATTCTGGTCTGGAGAATCTGAACCTATCATTGGGGTCAGATAATTATGCACTGAAGACCAAATGTAGCACATGGGCTGGAGCTTGAGACCCATTATTTTCAAAGAATTTTTTAGTAAACTGAATGCTCATGAAAGCTGTCAGCAGACCATGCTGACGAAGAATTCAAGTGTTCTATCTACAGAACAGGTACAAATCAGCTTTCTTTCTAATAGTCATCCTAATTAAAATTAACTAACCATCTTAACTTTCTGTCTATAAACTTAAGATTTGTACACAAAGGATTACATCCCTGATAATGTAAGTACACATAAACATTTTATCCAAGTCCTTTCTAGGATTGTTTTTGTTCTGCCACTTATTGCATCTACCGCAAATCGGACAATCATACATTTAAGAATAACCTGTTAGTTCTCTCCAACATTCTAAAATGGAGTGTGTCCATTTTCAGCTAGGACAGCAGAAATGGTGTCTGAAAAGAAAAACACACACACACACACACACACACACACACACCAAAAAAACTTTGCAGATGACGTAGTACCCAATCTAACAAAGCATTTAAGCAGTCCTCTGGAAATCAATGGTACTACTTAGACGCTTGAAAAGTTAACAAGCACTTTGCAAGAATGGTGCCATAAAGAGTAATTTATCTGGTGTGTGTGCACATGCGCAAAGAAAACTTTCCATTACCCACACAACTCTCTCTTCCTCGACCCTAAATGTTTAGTAATCACCAGCAACTACAGTAGTTCCCATGTCTTCCTATTTATATTTTTCTGTAGTTTGAATTCTCATTTGCTAAATATATTCCAACACACAATTTATATCTGTCTGCAACTTTGAGAACTTTCTGTGACTCCCTCCAGGAATTTCACAGATAAATCACAGTTGTTAAATGGAAGCAAGCCATGAGTAAGCCACTATTCCTCGAGGAAGGAAACATTATTATTGGCATGATAATATTTAACATTTATTAATTCTTTTAATCTTCAGATCATTTTACAAAATATTAACTAATTAATCACCAACTATGAGTATAAAAAATGGGAGACCTGTGGATAGAGCTTCTGTTTTGGGGGGGTTATTAATTTCATTTTTCAGGGTTTATTTTTAGCAATTTTTCGGTCTATCTAGCTATTCAAAACTCAGAGTTCTGGGGGCCTTTCTTTTTGCATATACATGTAGTAACAGTTTCAAACAGCACTATAATAAAGTGCCCTAAGGAATCTTTAGTGTTGACAAGCAGGATCTACTTGGACCAATTAATACGCAATACATTAGTGCTCTTTAAGAGATTACACCCCTGTAGTCCATATTACTGCTCCATGTAGACAAGCCCTCGCATACAAGTCAGGAGGCAGGGACATCACCTATATAGACAAACTGCACTGGGAAAGGGGTGAGGTCAACATGAACTGAGCAACCATTTTGGGTAGTTTTCCGGTGTTTATTGGATAACCACTGATTTTTATTTTTATTTTTTATAATCGGCTGTCCCCCCCACCCCCCCATTTAAAACCTAAAAGCAGAAGCCCTATCTATGGACTACACACTCATCTAGTATAAGCCTACTCTTTCTCTCCCCAAAATATTGTTACTCTTAGGGCAACAGTTCTCTTTTGTAACAACCATTCTATATCTCTTTGGTTCATCAACTCAATCTATTTTCACATCTAATCTGAGAACCATCTTTTCTCTTGCAGATGCTTCTTTTTGATGCTCTACATACAGTTTTTATATTGCTATACCTATATATGTATATATAGATTCATATAGTTAAATCAGTGCAATCTACTGTGGATAGTGTTTTAATGGTGCTTATACTGGTATAGCTTTTTCCTATAAATTTAGGGGAATAAGCTATATTCATATAAACACCTTTATACCAGAATTGGCACTAGCAGGCCAGCTAGCAGCGTCAGTTTCTAAACCAGGGGTCGGCAACCTTTCAGAAGTGGTGTGCCGAGTCTTCATTTATTCACTTTAATTTAAGGTTTTGTGTGCCAGTAATACATTTTAACATTTTTTAGAAGGTCTCTCTCTCTAAGTCTATATATAATATAACTAAACTACTGTTGTATGTAAACAAGGTTTTCAAAATGTTTAAGAAGCTTTATTTAAAATTAAATTAAAATGCTGAGCTTAAGCCACCGACCTGCTCAGCCCGCTGCCAGCCTGGTGCTCATGGTGGGGACATGGGGAGTGCAAGAGTCAGGGCATGGGGTGGGGGGGGGGTCTGGGTATGTGTGGGAGTGCAGGAGTCAGGGCAGGGGGGCTTGCGGGGCTGGGTATGTGTGGACGGTGCAGGAGTCAGGGCAGGGGGCTGGGGGCATGTGAGGGGGTGCAAGAGTCAGGGATGGGGTCATGGGGGGGATGCAGGGAGCTGGGGTGTAAGGGGGGTGCAGGGGTCAGGGCAGAGGCTGGGAGCATGTGAGGGGGTGCAGGAGTCAGAGTATGTGTGGAGAGTGCAGGAATCAGGGATGGGGTCGTGGGGGGGATGCAAGGGGCTGAGGTACAAGGGGGGTGCAGGGGTCAGGCCAGAGGGCTGGGGGGGTGGACTGGGATCGGGGGGGTGCTCCCAGCCCCCCGCCCCCTGAGCGACTCAAGGAGCGGGGCTGGAGGGATACGCCCCGCTCCTACCCCCCCTTCCCCAAGGCCCTGCTCCTACCCCACTTCTCCACCTCCTTACCGGTCTGAGCAGCAATGGCGCTGGGGCTGCTCTTCCCCCCTCCCTCGCAAGGGCCATCGGCGGCAGGGAGGGAGAGGAGGCGGGGCTCCATGCAGCACGCTGGGGGAAGAGGCGGGGGAGGGGGAAGCTTGGCTGCTGGCAGAGCCTGCCCTACAGCAGCAGCCGGCAGGACCGAGCTTGCTTCTGCACCCTTCCCCCGCCAGAGAGAGCGGTAGGCGGGGGGTGGAGAAGAGCGGGCTGGGTTGGGCAGGATTTTAGGTCGGGGTCCGGCAGGCAGCAGCATGCCATTAAAAATCGGCTCGCATGCCGTTTTTGGCACACGTGCCATAGGTTGCCAACCCCTGTTCTAAACCAATATGGTTATAATGGTACAAAAACTGTGTTATCAGCCCTACACTCCTCTGCCGCTCTGCTTTTATACTCTAATTTTGCAAATGTACTGTTCAACTTTGCAAAGCATTTGGAATACAGCTTAGATGACAAAATATTGTGACAATGAATTAGGTACTATGTGGTCTTCAATGACCAAAGTTCTAACCTCAGTTCTGCTGCTCTCTACTCTTACACAGATGCTCACAGGAAGGATTATAGTGCAGCTGACTGGGAGATACAGGGACAACAAGTTTTGGGGAAAGCTGGGCTCCACACCCAGTGGTTATAGGGCTGGGCTGTATCTCAAACTCTGTTGAACTATTTGGATTATAATAATTTATTTTATTGCTATAAACACTTTCACCCTCTGAAGAAAAGACCTTGCTGACTACAGCTGTGTTTTTGCAGCTAAACTACTCCACCAATGCTACAGAAAAAAAAGTAATTTCTGATTCTAAAATATTAACGTGGCTTTTGTCAATACAAGTTAGAAATGATACAAGTTAGATATACCACTTCATTCGAACTGCTACGTTGAGACTACAATAGAATCTGAGAGTTACAAACACCTCAGTAATGGGACGGGGAAAGTGGTTGGAAGGGCAGGATGGAGAGGTAAATTGGATAGTATAACCCGAAGTTATGGCCTCCAGTACTTATTTGTCCAGTGTTATAGCCTCCCAAACTTCATAAACAAAATGTTATGGTTGCTCTTTCAAAAGTTTACAACTGAACATTGACTTAATACAGCTTTGAAACTTTACTATGCAGAAGAAAAATGCTGCTTTCCTTTTATTTTTTAGTAGTTTATGTTTAAAATAGTACTGTACTGATTTGCATTTTTTTTTTTTTTTTAATCTCTGTAGCTGCCTGATTGTGTACTTCCAGGTCCAAATGAGGTGTGTGGTTCGCTGGTCAATTTGTAACTCTGGTGGTCGTAAATCTGAGGTTCTACTGTATTATGGAGTACCTCTAAATCAGTGGTCACCAACCAGCCGATAGCAATCGCCTGGTCAATCCTAGAGGATCTCCCAGTCGATCATGATCTCTGGCAGTGTAGCGTGGCTGCCGCTAAGGCAGACTCCCTACCCCATCCCCGTGCCACCCATTGGACGGGAGAGCTGCATGGGCGGTGCTTGCAGAGAGGGGTAGAGCATGGAGCCACGTACCCCTGCCCCACTGCAAGGGTGCGTTGGCCCCTTCTGGGAGCAGCGTGGGGCCAGAGTAGGCAGGAAGCTTCCCTTAGCCTTGTTGCACCCGCTGCCGACTGGGAGCCACCGGAGATAAGTGCACCCCAACCCCCAGCCCTGAGCCCCCTCCTGGAGCCAGGACCCCATACCCCCTCCTGCACCCCAAGCCCCTGCCCCAACCCATACCCCCTCCCAGAGCCAGCGCCCCATACCCCTTCCTGCACCAAGCCAGACCCCCCTCCCAGAGCCAGCACCCTGTACCCCCTCCTGCATCCCAATTCCCTCCTGCATGCTAACCCCCTGCCCCAGCCCTGACCCACCCCCCAGAGCCTGCACCCTGCACCGCCTCCTGCACCCCAACACTCTGCCCCAGACCAGAGCCCTCTCCCAGAGCCCACACCCCCTCCTATAGCTTGCACCCCTCACCCCCTCCTGAACCCCAACCCCAGCCCGGTGAGTGAAGGTGGGGGAGTGCGAGCGATGGGGAGCGGGGGGATGGAATGAGCAAGGCGGGGTTGGAGGAAGGGGTGGGGCCTCAGGGAAGGGGCAAGGTAGATCCTGGGTTGCCGTTAGATTCAAAAAGTGATCTCGGGCGTAAAAAGGTTGGAGACCACTGCTCTAAATATATGAGTGTTCAATGGTGGGTAGAGACTTCTAACACAGAGAAAACTATGATTTTAGGCCATTCCAAGAAATCACAGCCCAGAATATTTCTTGGGTTGCCAATGCAGCTTTGGAAGTGCTGGATAACTGCTGCTGCTGTTCTGAGGTCATTTCTATAATTACCATCTTCAGAATAAGATCATATTATTGCCCCTGGTCATATGGACAGTTAAAGCTAACTCATGAATGGAAGTAAACAGTAGATATTTTGTTTCTTGCTCACCTGCAACTCAGCTTAAAGAGAAACTGCACGTCCAAGTTCGTGTATGTACAATATGCAAGAAGAGAGATTTAACTTACATCCTTTTCATTTAGCCAAATATTCAGATATATAACTTCACAGGCATGCTACCAGTGTGAATTTATATATATTTACATACACAGAGATAGAGAGACTAACCTCAAAGCTGCAAAGACAACATCATATTGTGATACTTTTACAATCTGTATTTTGTAAATAAACATACATAAATTAAATATTTCTTATAAAGATAGTGTATTTTTAAACTGACCTAAACATCATATGCTCTTATTATTTGAGCCCCATCTATTGAAAAAGATTTGGAAGGCTTAACAACCAATTAAATAAATGACACTGGTGTGCTGACATGCTTTATAAGGATGAATGCAACTTGAGAATCCCCTCACACCCCCAAATTATCACTCTGTCTGTCTGTAATTAGATTTAAAACATTCTACATGAATATATTCCAGATAGGGCTTGTTGACACCACAGAAACAGGGCAACAGTTTCCTCTTTTAAAAATAGGTTATTGCTTTGTTAATATAGTCTGTATATCAGCAGTTCTCAACCTTTTTCTTTCTAACCCCCCCCCGCCCCCACACACATGCTATAAAAATTCCACAGCCCACCTGTGCCACAACAACTGTTTTTCTCTATATCCAGTAGATTAAAAGCCAGGGCCTGCATTTGGGGGTGGCAAGCAGGGCAACTGCCTGGGGCCCCGTGCCACAGGGGTCCTTACGAAGGTAAGTTGCTCAGGCTTTGGCTTCAGCTCCAGGTGGTGTGGCTCAGGCTTCAGATTTCTGCCCTGGGCCCCAGTGAGTCTAGCACTGGCCCTGCTCTCTGGATTATTTTGGCGGACCCCCTGAAACCTGCTCGCGGCTCCCAGGTAGCCCCAGACCCCTGGTTGAGAACCACTGCTGTATACAACACATGATCATATATGCTTTTGATTTGAGATACATGCTGTATGTCATGCATGAGAACCCAGCTGTACCAAATATTAAACTACACATGAGAGAAATACATTAGATTTATTTTAAACTTGTAAAAGCTCCTTTGAAATACCTTCATATGGTGAACATACGTCACCACCCTCTTCTTAATCACTTCATAGTTCATTGCTAAACTTTCTTCTTACTTGGTCTTTTCTATGGCATTTCTCATCTGCTTGAGCATTAATAAGAAGATATATAGCTATACCACAAACAGATGTACTTACTTTGTACAAATGCTTTATGGATACAGAACTATGCAAGGTTTCCCTTAATCTCAATGGGTCATCTAGTATGACAGGGACCCTGCTTCAAAGCTCATAAAAGGAAGTACCAAATTAGACTTTTCTGATTATTTTCTACACCCTTTCTGAGCCCAACTTTACTCACATTGAAGTTAATGGCAAAGTTCCCACTGTGAAATATGCGTGTTCTTCAAAATGTAACAAAAAACAGTCTATGGTGCAACCACTGCGATGCACAGGAGACGTGCCCTCTTCTTGACTTTTAATTGTCCTATTGATGTCTCCCTCGACAAGGCCACAAGTATGCTACATTCTCACTGATTTTTCAACCTTTTCCCCCAATTTTTCATATGGTTGCATCTTTGAAAATAAACATTCCTTCTACTTGGAGTTATAGAAAGGTCATGAACAACTTGGTCACAGAGGTGCATTGCAAATAAACAAGCTGGTATTTTTAATATTTATAAGCCATAACAAATAGAAAATTGAGCAACTTTTAGAAAATGTAGAAATTCAAATTCACTATTATTTTTTAAAAAGAGAAATAGAAACTAAGAAATCACCCAGTTAAGATCACTCAAACAAGCTTAACTCTGCTCCCATTTCCTGCTCACCTTCCACCAGGCACACCTATCTTTTGGTAAGAACTTTAAGAAATTTTCAACCTGCAGCTGTGGATAACTTGGGACTTAAACTGCTTTTCTCCTTTTCAACAGGCATTTCACCCATATAAGTGAAGACAGACCTATCCCTTTAAACCACTTTATTTGTGTTTTGCTTGTGAAGTCAAGGAAATCTGGAGTACATAGTTTTGGTTTTGTATGTGTGTCTATGATTCCCAAGTGTGATCAACTGCTTCCCCACATCAATTTCTCATAATTTGCTGACAGACCGCAGACTATGCCTATCCATGCTAGGACCATGTAGAATTAAGATCACCATGCTGCCCATACTATTTGCCAAAACTCTTTTCAATTACAAAACAATTCCTCTGACAAATTCACAACAAACTATTCAAATGGCATCAGTTCATGTCAAAAACAAGATATGAAGAGACTTGGAGTTTCTAGGTTGAACTGTTTTGGAGTTATGATTAGCCAAAACAAAAGTCAGGAAAACACTCAAGAGCTGAGATCACCATACTATATGAACCCTCACTTCTCCCATATGACCTGTCACAACTGTCTCAAAACTTCTCATAAAAATGCAACCTTGCTGCAAGAGCATGCTCATGACGTTTCAGGTGGATTATTTTGACCCCCACATCTAAAACAAATTTACAGGTAATGTAAAGCTATTCTCTACCTTAACTATAGAAAAGGAGAGGTTACTACTCACCTGGTGCAGTAATTGGAGTTCTTTGAATTATATGTCCCTGTGGGTGCTCCACTTCAGATGCACATGCATCCCTCCGCCTCTGAATGCAGATTTTTGGTTGCAGTGCCTGTTCGGCCCACGTACGCACCCTACAGCAATGAGATCTCCTGTGTGAGCAATTGATTGTGAGACGGGTCCATGAAGAGGGACGGGGAAAGTGGTTGGAAGGGCAGGATGGAGAGGTAAATTGGATAGTATAACCCGAAGTTATGGCCTCCAGTACTTATTTGTCCAGTGTTATAGCCTCCCAAACTTCATGAAATAAGAAAGAGGCAGTGTCCAAATTGAGGAAAGGGGGATTGCATCATTCAGCTGAGAAAACCTGGTCATTGGGTGGTTTGAACTCCTGACCAAAGAATCAAAAGTGGTGTTTGGATGATATTGAAGGCTGGTATGAAGCATTCGAGGTAGTTGCAAGCTTTTTCTTTGAAAACCTCAACCTCTTAGTCAGTGGTTCCAGTGGCTTATGGAAGGCAAAAATTGAGCAGGATGGGATCTCTGGGCTGACTGAGACATGCTAAGCTTTCTTGTATTTGCAGGTGTGTATATCCCTAAAAACCTAAGTGTTGCTTCAGAGTCCTTTAGGATATGAAGCAAGTCGTCCGTGTAATCTGCGAAAAGCTACAGGCCATTGAAAAGTAAATATTCCACAGTCAATTGTACTCCCACACAGACCCAGACAACTGAAGCCAGGAAGCTCACCTCATCGCTTCTGCAATGGAAACAGACCTGGCTGCAGTGTCCACTGCATCCAGTGACACCTCCAGTGAAGCTTTCGCAAAGAGCTGATCCTCCTTTATTATGGGTGCTGAATTGTTCTCAATGTTCCTGTGATAAATGGTCAATAAAAGCATTAAACTTCTTGTAGTTCAGGTAGTCGTATTTGGTGCCTAGTGGTTAGCTAATCTGAACTGAAGTGTTGATGACAAGTAGCTCTTATGACCAAAAAGATCCAGACATTTCTGGTCCTTATAATAAGAGGTGGCCTAAAAAGGTATGTTGCCTGCTGCTGCCTCCTTCATTGACTGCATCTATGACTAAAGAATTTGGTGCTGGACTGAGCAAATAAAAACTCCGAATCACTGGCCAGGATGATGTATTTTTATTTAAATCAGCCCTTTTGTATGTAAAAGGGACCATTGCTGGAGTTTGCCAGGTAGACTTGACTCAAGGATGGCTTCATTAATTGGCAGTGACATCCATGCTGAGGTAGAAATGTGCAATGTGTCCAGGACCTTATGATGGGAATCCTGGACTTCTTCCAGGTGTAAGTGACCTGTTTCATCAGGTCGTGAACTAGCCTAAAACAATCAGCTAACGACGGTGGTAATGGCATGACTGCTTCATCAGGTGACGATGACAAGAGGAAACCTCATTTTCCACCCTTGAGTCTTGCCCCTCAAAGGTCTCCTCGGACAAAAAGAGTGAGGAGGAGGGATAGATGGTACCAGGGAATGAGGTCTATGTTCTGTGTGGGACTGAGTTGAGGCCCCTCAAAACTGCTGGTAGTACATGGCCTTATTGCAATACAGAGGCAAATGAGGGAGACCATGGGGGGAGGTATCCAACACTGGTCATCCCAAGTGTTGGAAGGCAGGGGCCTTTGTTGCATTTGCAACAGGGAATAATATCTCCTGGAATAAATTGGAGAGTTTTGAACAGTAAATTCAGAGTCTGAGTCAGAATGCTCCTCCACATATTGTATTCCAAGTGACAGCCCCTCTTTCTGGATAGTGGAAGACGGAGAAGAGATACCTCTCCCAAAACCATGAGCAATCGGTGATCCAGCCAACTTCATTACCGAGAGGTGTCCGGAGGTCACAAGGAGCAGAGGCTCAGGCTCATTCGGTACCAAAAGGTCTTTTCACAGAATTATTGTGGTACCAGGTGTACAGCAGAATTCATTACCGGCATCAATGATGTTGCAGAAGGCAAGCGTGATGTTGCAGTGTGAGGCACGGACGTCTATACCAAGGGGGTCAAGGATTCCATTGAAGCCGGTCTGATAATAGTAGTCTTCAGTACTGAGCCCTTTACCACTGAGGTATGGGACTTACCTGAAGTCTTAGTGCACTTCACAGTACATGAAATACTCAGAGCCTTTCAGGACCAGATTTTCTTTGATGAGGAACTCTGTCATGCTCCTCTTATTCCTTCCTTTTACTTTGTGTGGGAAATTCTTTGTACTGTCAGCTCGGTTATCAGTACCTCACTCATGGAGAGTGTTGGAGACCAGAGTTTCGATGCTGTCTTCCCCTTGGAAGTTCTCAATGATTGTGACCCTGACAACAACGGAGCACCGACAAAAGTGGAGAGTCCCTGTACAGAGGGGTTCTCTTCCCCCAGATCAGAAGGCAATCTCAAGGCTTCCTCCATCATTAAGAGCCTATACTTCATTTCCCTGTTCTTCCAGTATCTCCCTTTAAAAGAAGGGCAGTTCTTACACTTGCTGGGAATACAAGAATCTTCCAAACAACGAATGCAGAGAGAGTGCCCATCACTAACAGGAACTGCCTCTCAACAAGAGAGGCACCTTTTAAAGCCCAGGGAACCCAGCATCCCCAACAGAAGAAAATTTGTTCAAGCCCCTCAATAAGGGAAAAAGAAAAACAAAAATGTGTGTGCATGTGCGCATATATATATGTTTTAAGAAAAGAAAGAAAAAACGGAGAACAAATTTTTCAACAATTATAAGGTGCTAAACCTACTACTACTACTACTGAAAACTCACTATAAAAGCTAAAACACTTATAGAAAAGGGAACAGGCTAGACTCTGTCTCTGGCCAAAGGCAGTTGAGAAGGAACTGAGGGAGGTTCACTCGCTCAGCCTATAACTTCAGTATGTGGCACAAGGATGTGTAGGGCACATGCTCAGACTGAATGGGCACTGCAAATGAAAATCTCCAATCAAAGGCACAGGGGTGCATGCACACCTAAAGTGAAGCACCCACAGGAATACTACTCAAAGAAGACTATTCTCTCTCCCTCATGGAGCCCCATTTGTAGCCATTAGAATGGGAAATGTTAAGGGCTACTGAATAGTATCCTCAGTGTGTACACCTCAGGGGCAACTGAATGGTATATTTTAGCTAGTAGTTTTATTAAGATATTGATGTGGGTGAACGTATTCATAAAGGCAAAGATGGTGCACACAACATGGGTGATACATAATTTTTCCAAAGAGCACAAGTAGTAAGTATTCCAAGAGGCGTGAAGTGTATCCCTTTTATGGGTTAGTGAGCTTGCATTTCTCCTTCCCCCTCCCTCTAGCTAATGACCTGAAAATTACTGCCTAGGGTGAGACCATGTATTGTCTCATTAACATTCAGTACAACTGCCACAGCATGAAGGGAACAAAACAGATGCAAAAGAAGAGCAGAAATATGCAATGGACATTCTCTTAGCAAATTGTTCAGCAGTAGAACAAAGTTCAATAAATACAGTGCACAAATGTTTGGTTTTCCAGCACCCAGATATTTTGGGACAGGCTATTCCACACAGAATTGTTGTGAAGGGAAAGAGAGACACAGAAAGAGAATTGTACATTAATTGTACATTAATACCCCTCTCTTCCTCTTCAGTATAATTCTTTGAGTTATTAATTAGAGGGCTGATGAATAAGCTGGGAAGTTTTCAAAATACAGCCCTAAATATAGAAACTGAACTAAAACTCATCTTTGGCTGCTCTAACATTGCACCAAGAGTTGTACCATGGGACAGCTCTAAGAACAGGTATTTTTATCAGAGGTACCAATGGTAGACTTTTCATTATCTGCATATTCATCCAATGACAAGAATGGAGTCTGGCTATTTGCATAATGCAACCATACTTCAGTTGAGAAATTAAAACCTAAGCTATCTGTTTTTTTGGTACTCACAAATGGCTGGAGTACTGTGGTCCTATGCAACTTCTCATGTAAATATTAGATTAACTACTAAGACAACCTGGACTCAAATTCTAGCAACATTCAGAGGCCACATAGCTCTAACTATCCTTTACCACATATGACAACAATACTACCACCAAGATAGCCCAGTGCTAGGATGATATCAGCTCAGGGATAAATAGCTGGTTGAAGCTGAACCCAAGTAAAACAGGTTATGCTAGTGGGCGGAGGAAAGCAGCCATGGTGCACTCTCCTTTGGCTAAAGGTGCACTCCCACAACTGGTCAACTCAGACCATAGTTGAGGAGTGCTCCTGGATTCCTTGTTGATGCTAAACTTTCGCAGCATCCAGGAGCATATCTGACTGGCTGGGAGACTCCATTCCCTACTGGTGGAGGATGATCTGGACTTGGTTATATGAACCTGTCTCATTTGCTGTCTGAACTACAGCAATGCAATATACTGGGACATAAAGCTATCAGCCCTTAGGAAACTCCAACCAATATACACTACTGCAGCATGTCCCCTCTGTAACATGGGCTACCACAAGCACATCAAGTTTATCCTCCACTCTATGCACTGACTTCCCACAGAACATCACATCAAGTTCAAAGTCTCAGCTCCTATCTTCAAGGCACTCAATGCCCTGGGTGCAGAATATCTAAAAGATCATGAAGAATCTGGTTGACAACTCCACTTCTCAGGCACAATGGAACTTTCTACCATAAGGACAAAAACTCATCTGTGTAGGAAACGGAGCTTTCTTGGGGGCTGGCCCAAGGCTGCGGAATGAACTCCCACAGGAACTAAGGACCATCACAAATCTCACCCCTTTGCAATCCAAGTGCAAGATGCATTTCAACCTGCCTTCTCCATCTCTTGTATAAATGAAGAGTAGATGTACATGTAAAAAAAATAAAAATAAAATAAAAAAATTCAACCAAAACAAAAACAATACACTGACACAATTCGCCCTCTGAGGGGAGGATGAGAAACAGAATGAACTTCAGTGGTGATGGATGTTAGTCACATCGCCTAATGCACTACTGGAGAATGCTCAGATACCACCATGGGGAGAGGGGCAGTGTTAA
Source organism: Malaclemys terrapin pileata (assembly GCF_027887155.1). Lineage (NCBI taxonomy): Eukaryota > Metazoa > Chordata > Testudines > Emydidae > Malaclemys > Malaclemys terrapin. Next base: position 29,721,578 of record NC_071513.1, on the reverse strand, counting down.
AAGAACCTAAATAGAACAGACCAGAACAGAACTGAGCGCCAATCTTCTAATCAGATGCTAACTCAAGTATTTGCACAATGCCTATAATTTTTCATGGGGTTTCAATTTGAAAGTATTCTTCATTTTCTGTCCTAAAGTTGTGTAATGTTGTTGAGCTTCGTTTAACAGTTGCAATTTTTCACCTTACAAACTGCATTTCAGTAGCAGGTGAAGTAATCTCTATATATAGTTTCCAAATCAGTTTTATTATGTTTATAATAAAGTTAGGGAAAATATTTGTAGTGATTTTGTTGTTGTTGCTGTCAAGATGTACTTGGGTTTTAGAATTTGTAAATTATTCATTAAAACAGAACAACTGTATGAAATTTCTCCCTTAATTTTTCTCCAAAAGCCTAAATTGCCACTGGTTTTGTGTCTCATTACAAGGATCTGAACCTACTAACTCTCCTTTGTCATATGACTGCAATAAGGTGCGAATTGCCCATTTCATTTTGAAAGGTTTCTTGCAACACGTGTTAACTTCTTACACTTAACAATCTGTTCCTCCTTGTACTAAGAGCTTGTCTACACTGGCAAGTTTCTGCATAGTAAAGCAGCTTTTTGCACTCAAACTGCAGACATGTACACACTGCCAAGCCACTTTGTGCACAGAAACTACTCAGTTGCAATGCTGCAAAAAAAAACCCACATTGACAAGAGTCGTAAAGCTATTTGCGCAGAGGCTCCAGCACTCTATTGCCAGTGTAGACACTTGATTGCTTTCTGCACTGTAATTGGCCTCCAGAGCTGACCCACAATGCCTCTGGTGACTGCTCTGCTCATTGTTTTGAACTTGGCTGCCCTGGAGACATGAGCCCCTCCCCTTTCAAAGCACTGTTTCTGACAGCCCTGGCGTGCTGTGCTGATCTGCTCCGGGACAAAAAACAAACCACTAATGTGGAATGCTCCTGCTGTTGAACACAGAGGCAGGTGTGTGTGTGTGTGAGAGAGAGACTGCTGTGCAGAGAGCTCAGAGAGGGAGGCGGGGGCTGATGTAGGGGTTTTCCCCTTCCCCTTGTCTCAGGACTGGTTGCTTCCTGTCACTGTCTGAACTTATAAGACAGCATGCTGACACAGCCCCCCAAAACACACAGTCTCTCCCCCACCCCATACACACACACACACACGCACACTCCCTGTCACACACTTTTTCCCCTCCCCGCTCCGCCCCCTTCAGTTGAAAAACAGCTGGCAATGTAGTAGGATGCCCATAGAACAATGGGATTGGGAAACCTGCATCATGTTACGCTGTGCCTGCCCCATAAGGCATTGCAAACCCTTCCCAAAGCACCCTGCAGCCAGCTGCACAGTGGGATAGCTACCACAATACACTGCTGTCTTTGTCTTTGCGCTCCAGTGGATGCGCTCCAGTGTCACAAGGAGCAGTGAGGACACGCAACAGCGGTTTAATTCCAGCATTTTAACAGAAGTGGTATAACTTGTGGCGCAGAAACTTGCCAGTGTAGACATATCCTTAGCTGTGACGCTATGATTATCTTTCCCAGACCTAAAGATAAGCTTTTGAGCCTCACAGAACTTGTCTCTTTCACCATGAGAAGTTGGTCCAATAAGAGATATTACCTCACCCACCTTGTCTCTCTTAAAGAAAGTTGCAGTCATGCTCCCATCTTGAAATTTGAGTGAACGAAATTTAAAAAAAAAAAAAAAAAAAAGCTACATTTTGAGGTAGAAATGGATTTCACAAGCTTATGTGTGAAAAGCTTTTGGGCCCTCAGAATTTCGTTAAGTTCTGAGGAGTCAAGTAGCATGAAACAAACTATCACAAAAATGTTGCGTAGAATTTTTCACCAGTTTTGCCCAGGCTTTATTTGTAAAGCATTTTAGGACTTTTATGGATGAAAGTAAATGTAAAGATGAATGTAAAGTGATTATCAAATGCGTTTAGCTTGCTGGGAGCCCAGAAAGTGAAGGCCAGTAAGTATGTCACGCTTCCCACCCTCAATTTGTTTATGAAGACCTTCTGCCAGTAATGTAGGTCTTTGATTTCAAAGCAATGTCAGAACTCGTATTCTTCATTATAAACCATTCTGCTAGTTCTGGATTTTGAAGATAGTTAAGAAAAACTAGGTTATCTACAAGGGTCAACATTTTAAAGTGCTTTCAAATTTAGTTTGCATGTTTTTCAAGTGTACAGGGCAGACACTAGATCGGTAAACACTAGTATTATTCTGACATCATCACTACCAAGTTCTTGACATTTCAGTGAGACCTGACTTTCTAAAGTTGTGTTTCCCAACCTGTTGTATAAGGTGTTCTGGGAAACCTTTTTTCCTTCCGGCAGACAAATCAATATATTCTTCTGCTATTAAAAAAAAAACAAAAACAAAAAATAACAAACCACAGACACAATGTTCACAGAGGTGCTTCTGCAGGCAAGCATCCCTATTCAAGAAAACCCTTAAGCACAGCACCAGACTTTCCATACCACACATAACTCAAACATTCAGAATCAGATCTCATTACAAACACTATTCCCTTTCCAACACACCAGAATACATTCCTTTGACTTAAAGATGGCAGCTGGTAGAACAAGAATACTCACTGGATTTGCAGAAAGGCACAACTTTTTACAGTTGTTCCATAGCTACATCTGACCACTAGGTTGAACTCTCCCATGTGGCAGGTAGCTTGTACATAGTAGCTGCTTGCTTGGTCTCCCTTCATGCTTTCACACATCCTCAGGTATATGAGTACCTGAAGTGTCTTGGTCTCATTTGGCTAAGCCCTAGGAATTTCCTTAGTTTTGCAAAATTGAGTTATTTTTAGCAAGTACAAGAGCTAAATAAATAATTTTAAATTATTAAAAGAAAAATATACACCAAATAGTCATCATCATATTTGACTATGAGTTTGAGCATTTAATGCGGACTGAGTTCATTATCCTTTTGACATTGGTATAAAAATACTGGTAATTTGATTTCACTGCAGATAGACAACAGTCGTTGATCTCACATTTGCCCAAAATGTAAAGTGATGATTATGTCTACAAGCTAAACAGAACCTCAGTCTTAATAATTTAATCATCAACAGAAGCCCAAAATTTGAAGTTACAGAACATTACCACAGAAGTTCTCAATTCTCTTTGGGATTTGCACATGAAAATTTTTAAACTAAAGAAAAAAATTATTATTAATAAGCAGTTAGGTCTCAGAGATTGAAATGATTAAACTTGCATTAATACTCATTTTACAAAAATCTGATGGACTAGGGTTGAGTAGAAGACATATTTTTTATAAAAGAATCTACAAATACCTATATGCTGTTTTTCAGAGAATACAGTTTGTGAAAGCCAGACAAGGATGCAGAGGCTTTCACATTCTCAACACTATCTTTTCCAATTCTTACAAACAAGGGATTGGATTCTTGAAGCCTGTTTACTAAATGTTAATATACAAAATTATGATGAATCAAACAGCATAAAGCAGAACTATCCTCATTTGAAATGACAGCACAAATCAGAAATATCACAACAGGCCCTTATTTTTGCTCCTTTTAACAAATACTCATATTCATCTTGTACAAGTACAGTACCTTCAGACATTTCACTGTCAGCTCCCATTTTCCGCTTCCTGCATTCCCCCCTCTCCCTTCCTGATTCAAAACCATCCCTTTAACACATCATTCCTAATTAGATGATTAGTGCTTCGAAGGGCAGGAGATAAGTCATTTGCATAATTTAATCATAAAAAGAAGTTAAAGATACAGATTTTGCTGTTCGTTTGTACAATTATCTTCTCCGGCCTGGGGGGCTGAGATATTAATGTGATTAAACAGTATTTCTGCAAACAGGCAACTATGTGTCCTCTATTAAAGCAGAGCTGGAGGCAAATGAAAAATTAATTTTAGAAGACAATCAATTTTATTCTACATGACTGTAATAAATAACAGCCCATCTGCAGACAAGTCATTAGGCCTTGGGAGGGTACATGTGTCACAAAGTCTAAATGACACACAAGGCTGAATTTTCCACCAAAACAGAATGAGTAATAAATGGTCCACCAGCTGTCATTTCAACCTAGACAGTCAATACATAGGATTTCCTAGAAAATCAGGTGTACATGTAAAGTACTGATCATACACCACCAGTTAAACCTGTACTGTGTGCATAAATCCAGGCAATTGCTGGTTTAACATGCATCATGCTTTCAAGTCCAGCTTGTGAATCGTATTTTCCATCCATATTAGCATGTACTACACTTATATTGGATAATTCCTTGTTTTTTGTGAGCACTAGTAGTGCTAGGAAAGGTAATGTTGTTGGGCAGTGTAGGAGGACAGGAATAAAATGGAGGAGTCACATAGGTTTAATTTTTTAATGACTAATCTTCCGCAAGCTGTGTCAACTTTCTGTATTTAATAAATACACTGAAATAAATTTTAGTGAAACAACTATAACAACTAAAACAATCATCTGTTTTAAAATATCTAGGAACTTCAACCACGAGCCACCAGATTCAGATTTTCCAAACTATCCTTAGCAATAAACTTCCTTTAAAAAAAAAAAATTTTAGTTCCCCATACAATGAGTGTTATATAGAACATGACAAATCTCATGTGTGTAGTGCATGTGCATGTTCTATATAAAAACACACATACTTGCCAGTTAGTAATTTTGAAGGCTCTCTTTTTTATAGTACATTTTCATGTGTACTCTTTTGTAACACATTCTCTCACATGTAGTCCTCTCCAGAGGATTATAATGGAAACCAAATAAAATGGGAACATAGACAATACCATATCTCACTGAGATATCTAAATAGCCTATAGCCTTATATGTTAACAATTTACAATTTTTATCTATCTATCTATCTATATATATATATATATATATACACACACACACACACACACATTAACCATCCAAAACAGGCAGTCTGCAAAAAATGTACTGCTTTATTTTCCCAAATACAAAAAAGGCCATATTTTATTTAGAAAAATTATTTAGGTGCACATTCATTTAAAGAGTAACTGTCAAGATTTAAAACATATATTTACAAAATTTCTTCAACTAGTTTATTAAAAACACTTTAAATTATTAACAAAAGATTTTTAAACATCTATATTAAGCTTTTACCATCTGCACTGTTAATTTGTTTTTTTCTCTTCAGCTACCAGATAAAGTGAAACTATGCTGGTCGAGATATTCATAGTCAATTTCATATCTTGGTTCTCATGTACAACAGCAGTACAATGCTGATGTGTTTGGGTTACAAACCTAATAGGGGAATGTTTACATTGAAAATAAAACATTCCATTGAAATTGAGAAAACATTAATGAAGACATTTTGATTCACATAACATTTTGTGAAACCTCTTCATACCCAAAAGTACTTCACAGCATCCTTTTAAACTGGCTGGGAAATATCACTACACAAACTGAAACTAATTAATCAACCTCATGCAGTAGCTCAGGGCAGTGGTTGCTATTTGAGAGGCGCAAATAATTCATAGAAAATTAGTAACAACTCATAGTAAATTATTTGATAAATTTAACCTCTGTCACAAATTCTCCATATACACATTACAGTGTCCTCAAATGCATTTGTTACTCAAAAATGTTCACCAAATAATTTCCACAAATAATCATGTTGAGGTTGTGATTCACAACTCCCAGATCCTTCCCAGCATGGCTGCTGCCAAGCCCATTATCCCCCATTCTGTATTTGGGCAATTGGTTTTCCTTCCCTAAGTGTAGCACCTTACATTTGTCTTTGTTGAATTTCATTGTTGTTGTCTATTACCCAGTTCTCCAATTTATCAAGATCTGAATTTTATCTGGAGCCTCAAAGTGTTTGCAACTCTTCCCCATCTGCAAATCTATGTCATCTGCAAATTTGATCAGTATGCTCTCTAGTCCTACATCCAGGTCATTAATAAAGATGTTAAACAACACCAGACCCAGAACAAATCCCTGTGGAACCCCACTCGAGACCTCCTTCCAATCTGACATCATTCCGTTAATAGTTACTCGTTGTTTGTGTTGTTTAACCAATTATGCATCCACTTAATGGTAGTTCCACCAAGTCCACATTTCTCCAGCTTACTTATCAGAATGTCACGTGGAACTTGACAAAAGCCTTGCAAAAATCCAGATATATTACATCTAGCACATTCCCCCATCCATCAAACCAGTTACCCCGCCAAAGAAGGAAATCAAGCTGGTTTGGCATGATTTGTTCTTAGTAAATCCATGCTGGCTGCTAGCGATTACCCCTTCATCCTCCAGATGTTTTCAAATTGAATGTGTTATATATTGCTCTAGTACAGTGGTCCCCAACCTTTTTTGTCTGGCGGGCGCCAGACGACGAGCCATGGAGGACCGTGGCAGCGGACGAGCATCTGCCGAAATGGCGCCGACAAGCAGCAACGTCAATAGGCGTCGCCGTCGAAATGCTGCCGAGAAGCAGCGGCATCCAGGGGCATTGCTGTCGAAATGCCGCCAAAAAAAATCGGCGGCATTTTGGTGGCGACGCCTCTGGATGATGATGCTTCTCAGCGGCATTTCGGCGGATGCTCATCCGCCGGCCAGTATGCGGGCACACTTAGACGCCCGGGTGGGCGCCATGGCCCCCGCAGGCACCATGTTGGGGACCCCCTGCTCTAGTAGCTTCCCAAGTATCGGAGTCAGGCTGACTGGTCTATAGTTCCCTGGCTCCTCCTTTTTAAAGATGGGCTGACCTCTCCTGTCACCCACAGGTGTTGGAACAATTTTTATAGTGGGTGTTGAGAGACACTGAACCAAAACTGTAAATCCTGTATATGATGGAAACCACTTCAAGCCCGGGGGTGCAGCAGCACCCCCAGAACTCCTAGTTTCAGCAATTATGCTGTCATCCATGAGCAGAGCCGTCCCTTGGGTATGGCAAATTGGGGCGACCGCCTCAGGCCCCGTGCTTTGGGGGGCCCCGCAGGAGGCAGGCGGGGAGGTGAGGCAGAAGGGCAAGCAGGGAGAGGAGGCTAACGGTGGGCAGGTGCGAGGAGGAGCCGATCTACCAGAACCTCCCCCTCCGTCCAGCGCCTCCTGCCTGCCAGCAGGCCCTGTCGATCAGCGCCTCCCCCTCCCTCTCAGCACCTACCACAGTTCAGATGTGTCGCGGCATCAGGAGGCGCTGGGGGGGATGGGAGAGGAGCAGAACTGGGCGGGGAAGAGGTGGGGCAAGGGCGGGAAGAGGTGGGGTGGGGCCTTAGGGGGAAAAGGGTGGAATGGGGGCAGGGTCTGGGCAGAGACACCACCCCCTTGAAGATTAGAAACTCGGCGCCTATGTCCAGGGCCCTGCACTCTTCTAGAGATGGCCCTGTTCATGAATTTGCAAATATTATTGCCAGTGGCTCAGAGGTTTCTTCAGCTAATTCCTTCAGCACCCTAGGGTGAATGGCATCAGGCCCCACTGACTTGAATTCATTCAAATTATTCAGAAGATCTTTGCTGTGTTCTTTACTTATCCTGATCTGCATCTCCTCCCCTTTATTGTCTATAGTAACTTTGCTAGTAACCTGATCACGTGTTATTTTTTGTGAGAAGACTGAAACAAAGCAGGCATTGAGCAGCTCTGCCTTCCTATCATCTTCTATTACCAGCTCACCTTCTCCACTGAGCAGCGGGCCCACACCATCCCTGATCTTTCTTTTTTTGTCTGACATATTTGTAGAACCCCTTCTTGTTATCTCTAACATTTCTTGCCAACTGTAACTCAATCTTTGCCTTGGTTTTCCCGATTTTGTCCATGCATGCTCACACTATTCCCATGTATACTTCCTTGGTGACATGCCCCTCCTTCCATTTCCTGTATGTATCCCTTTTGGTTTTTAGATGGCTAAAAAGCTCTTCTTATCTTTCCTCTGCATAGGAATACTTGAGGTTGAGCCTCTAATATTACATCTTTTAGGAACTGCCAGCATCCTCTGACTCCTTTTCTTTCTAATTGGTCTTTCCATGGGATCTTGCCTACTATTTTTCTGAGCTGGTTGAAATCTGCCTTTCTGAAGTCCAGCATCTTTGTTTTGCTGTTCTCATGTCCTTCTTTCCTTAGGATTTTGAATTCTATCAGATCATGATCACTTCCTCCCACATTCCCAACCACCTTAATGTTTCGCAACTAATTCATCCCTGTTGGTCAACACCAGATCCAAAATGGATGGACCTCCTAATTGCTTCCTCAAAGTTGTCCCCTATAAGGATTTGCAGGACATATGATGTTTTGCTGTAACAATCTACCAACAGATATCAGGGTAGTTAAAATCCCCTATTAATACTAACTCATGTGTGTTAGCTAATCTTGTTACTTGCTTGTAGAATGCCTCATCCACTTCCTCTTCTTGATTTGGTGGTCTATAATAGACCCCCACCATAACATCGCTACTGTTCTTTTCCCTTTTTATTCTCACCAAGAGACTCTCAGTAGGTCTGTCGCTTTCTTCCTCTTGAAGCAAGTGTATACATTCTTGACATATAGCATGACGCTTCCTACTTTTTTCCCTTACCTATCCTTTCGGAACAAGCTATATCCCCCAATGCTGGTACTCCAATCATGGGAGTTATCCCACCAAGTCTCTATAATGTCAATTAAATCATAATTTTCTTCATATTCCATGACTTCCAGTTCATCCTTCTTGTTCCCCATACTCCTGGTATTCTTATACAGACACTGAAGATATTTTGCTGACTGCCCTTCTGCTTTTCTTCTTAAAAGGATGCTTTAAATCCTTTTTTCATCCATTTTATTCAATAATCACATCCCTTTCATAACAAGTACCTGCAGTGGACATCTGCCACAAGAAGGCACCAGCAATTTAGCCTGGCTGCCGCCTTCCTATTCCGTGCATACCAGATATTTACTGATTCCTTCCTTAAAGGAAGACAAAAAGATAACCATTCCCCAGTTGGACATGTGTACCCCATCCTCCCTAAATAACTCAGGTGCCCAATAATACATGTTCAGATGAGGAATTACCAATCCCCTGTGGTCACATATGAATTTAGCCCCTACTCACGCACCCCCTAGCCTTACCAGCCTGCAGAGGCTTTGTAGCTCCTCACTATACTCTCTGCTGCAACTTTTCAAATCAAATAATCATTACCCAGGATTTTGTCCCCAGAATCTGCCAGAAATCTCTCTCAACTCTGATCATCAAGTCGACCCCCTTACACGCTTCTAAATTATTTCTGCTGGGTTTTTTTGTTTATATTAGAGGTAAACAAATAGAACCATGTTTTCAGGCAACAAAGGTGAACAAAGGATGCAGTTGTGCACGAAGAATCCCACATTTGCATGAGTAAAACAGGTATTTGCAAGTTAATGAGAACTTGTGCAAATGTGGGGGTTTGCATGTGCAAAGGGTACACATTCATTTTGGTGGGAGTACCCATTACACTCTTGTTTGAAAACATAGCCCATGTCTTGAGAAAAAACATTCTAACGGTATAAGAAAATAACAAATCTGCAACAGTTCAATAAAAGAAATTAAACAAACACACTCTGTTATCCTACTTTCTGATCTCGCCAGAACCTCACAATGGAATTATATTGCTGTATGCAGGGCAGTTTTTCTTTTTTTAAATTATGAAATAAAGATCTGCTGTGACCTTGTAGATGGACAGTGAGCTTGGTGGCTTCTACAGTTAATCCAGCTCCATTCAATTTTCTTTCTCCAGGATTTGATATGGATGATGCTGGTATCGTGACTGTCCACCAGTAAACTGCATACTGCATGTGGTCTTCTATAGCCCATCTTTCTCTCTTTAATGAATGTGGTGAGGAGGAGATTTGGCCAGTTCTAGGATGGCAGAAATTTGCCTCCTGACCACAGGGATTCACGTGACATTCCATATCAATGGCTCGGATTTTAACCCTGCCATACTCCAGCACAGTTTCTAAACTCTGCCAGGGCTGTAGCCTTTTGCAGAGCTAATGTTTAACACACACACATTCACATGCTCCACAACGTTGGTCTAGGAATAAAGTGTACAATGTATAGGAGATGGAGTGTCTATATCAGGGATCGGCAACCTTTGGCACACGGCTCGCCAGGGTAAACACCCTGGTGGACTGGACCCATTTGTTTACCTGCCACGTCCGCAGATTTGGCCGATCGTGTCTCCCACTGGCCTGTTTCGCCATCCCAGACCAATGGGGGCTGCGAGAAGCCGCGGCCAGCACATCCCTCAGCCTGCACCACTTCCCACGGCCCCCATTGGCCTGGGATGGCGAACCACGGCCAATCAGAACCGCGATCAGCCAAATCTGCGGACATGGCAGGTAAAGAAACTGGCGCAACCTGCCAGGGTGCTTACCCTGGCGAGCTGCGTGCCAAAGGTTGCTGATCTCTGGTCTACATACATTCTACAGAAAAGATGTATTTAAGGATTTATAAACTCTTCATGCTCTCCTGCAACATCTGCATCAGAGTACACCTGTACAAGGGTTCTGTCTTCTTTCCCAGACTCTACCTTTCTCTTGTGCTTTAGAACTTACAGAATTCTTAAAATCCATCCTCACAGCCCAATACTGTATTCTGAACTATGAAAACTCCATAAAGTCCTATACATTTCCTGACTAAGGGTAAGTTACAAAACACATGGCCCAAAGTTTTGACCAACTGCCAACCAAATTTGTAAAATCCACTGGATTTTATAGATACTAAAAACAAGAAATAAATCTTTAAAATCATGCAAAATACTAACCAGACACAATGCTCAGTGGGGCTGAATGAATAAAATTTGTTCAGAGTTTCTATGTTAAGGAGTTTTGGAAATACACAGTTCCAAAAAAAAGTCAAGATTTTTCAAAGATCAAAACACTTAGTTTTTAAACTCATTTATTCAGAATACCATGCCTGATTATTTTTGGGGAATTTCACATTACTTTTCCCTAGAAAGACAGCAATTTTGAGAAATTTCAGCTGAAAAAAATACTGGTCTTATAACAGAAAATTTGGTAGAGAGAGAAAGGATGTTCTTGTGGTAAAGGCACTGACCTGAGATTCAAGAAATCTGAGTTTTCTTCTTAACTCTTCTACAGACTTCCTGTATGATGAAGGCAAATCACTTATTAGCTGTGTGCCTCAGTTCCTCTCTGCAAAAGAGGGATAGTAATGCTTCCCTACCTAACATGAGGCTGAAAGGCAATATTAATTCAATGTTTGTGAAGCCCTCAGATGCTACAAGTGCCACAGAAAACCAATAAACGTTATCACAAAAAGCCTGCTGTTTCAGTAATATGCTCATCAGCTAGAGAAAGCACAATTCTCTATTTTTTAAAAATATATATGCTTTTGATGTTAAGTTATTGTTCAAGATTTTGTTCAGATTACATATTCTCTTGTTTTATAACTGCTACCATTTTGATTATAGCTATCTACTTGTACGTTCTGAAACAGAGAGAAAGGGGAATCAAGGAGGACGAAAAATTAAAAACCTTTCTAATTTCTATTTTTCAACAGTGTTTCCAAGAACACATGTGATCATAATTTCCTTAAGTTTGATGGGAACTACACACATGCATCCTAAGGAAAACATATTCCGAAGACAATAAAGCCATCTCCAAAGCTATGAAGTATGAAATATGTCCAAGAACTTTGCAAAACCCAATAGAGTTCATGTTTGCCTGCAGCAGGTCCTTTCTGATGGTATTTATTGTTAAAAAATCAAATCCAGTAGTCAAAGTCTGAGTCTGCAGCAGGGCAAAAGTAATGTAACTGGCATTTATCCACTACCAAATGCATAATATGCAGTAGTTTAAAATGCACTTACAGTATATGGATTCAATATACTATATTTACTTTTCTTAAAAGATTTTAATTTTCACAATGTTGAACACCTGTGTTATTACTACATTGAAGTAACTAACTCGTTCTAATGCGGGGATTTGGGCTGTCATAAAAAGATACAATAGACTTCTTTATGGTCAGAACAGAATGTGTTTTCTACACTCATTCCCCCTTGGAAACAAAACATACAATATTTCATCAACATATATGTCCTCAGAAATTTAGCATGTAATTTGGGGGGCAGAAGGAGTGCAAAGATATTTCTTCTCAATTTTAAATATTAGAAAGTTGGCTTGGCATATATTCATGACTTCACTATTGCCACGTAATGTGATCATCCCAAACTCACGGCAATAAACTTTCCTACCACAATGTACCACCCTGTGTTGTCTAAGTATACTGGACTAAGCTTTCTATTTGCATTCCTGGTAATAAGATAATTTTGATTAACTTAGTAATTAATAATGAAGTGTTTTGTTTTAGTTTCACTTTTCCTGGAAACTTGGTAAACAGAAAAAACAAAACTAAAGTTCTGAGGATTGGTGTAATTAAGGAAAGGACATAGTGAGGATACATATATAGTCATTTTTAGACAAATCCACAGGATAGATATAATGAAAAATAAAGGTATGTGCCGAAAATTCTATTTTCATTACGTGCCCACACACAATATATGACATATCCTTAAATTATAGGCTTTTGCAGGGGTCCTGAAGTTAGTTTCTGGAGTATTCCTAGGAATCTCTCACACAATAATGGAGCTGTGAAGGTGGCTTTTATTTTATTTTATCTATTTATTTATTTATCTTGAGTATTCTAATTCTGTATGTACATATAAGTCCCATTATAAAGGATTAACAAACCACATCCCCACTGATGCAAATTTCAATTCTATGTTAAACCCAATTTCTACCTAAATTTCTTTATAGGTTCAGATGTGTTATGTGATAGTATATGAAAACTTATCAGAGGGACTTTGGCTGGGAGCAAACCCCCAACCCCCTGCAGGCACTCACCGGCAGCGGCGGGAAGCGGAGCAGCCCGGCCCCAGCCTGCTCCACTCCGCCACCTCCCAGCCACGGCGCTCTGCTTCCCACCGTCGATAAGTGCGGGGAGGTTGGGGAAAGGACGCTTCCGCTGCTGACGGTGAATATGGGGGTGATCCATTCCCACAAGCCCCCTCCCCCAAACGACACGGCTGGAGCCGGGGCGAGGGAAGCAGAGCGGGCTGCTCCTGGCCCCCTGCTAATCCCCAGGGCCACTCTGGGACTGCAGGGCCCCCAAAAGTGCCCCCCCACAGCTCCTCCCTCCCAGACCGGGGGGGGGGGAGAGCCCCTGCCCGCCCCGAGGCCCTCTGCCCCTTAGCCAACCCCTCGGCCCCGGCCTGGCCCGGCACCCTTAACACGCTGCTCAGAGCAGTGTGTCAGAGCTTTACCGCCTTGTATACGAACCCGTGTTATATCGGGTCACGTTATATTGGGGTAGCGGTGTATTAAGTTTAGAAATGGGTCATTTCTCCAAGAGAAGGCAAAACGGGTCAACATAATCTTCTGACATGAAGAACGGAGCCATTTCTCCCACTTGGCATGGGATACTCTGAAGAGTTATCAATCTGATGAGCCAGTGAGATGTGGACTACTGAGTACAGCAACGAAAGGGAACATGCATTGATGATGCAAGTGATTATACACTTCAACTCATTCCAATCATAAATGTACTGACTGCACATATTTTTAAAAACTAAATAAACCTGAAATAGTTTACTTCTAAAAATATACTTTTTAATTCAAACAACCCTGAAGCCACTATTGCATTATTTCACTCTATTTTAAAACTGATATCTAAAAATAGCCGCCCCCCCCCCAGTACTAGTTATTATAGCTCTTTATTTCAAAAGGATAATACAAACAACACTGTATTACAGAAGATGATCCCAAATCTCTAGGGGTCTATTCTGATGTGCCACATATAACTTTTATTAGTATTGAGGATAATTAGACATGTATACTGAAGGGAAAGGGATATCAAAATATTTAAGATTTTCACTGGGTTTGCTGCTGCAAAGTGTCATAGAAATGATTCAGATTAAGAAAGACAGCAAGTTATCTGAATTGCTGGATAAAGTTGTCAAAATTTGCATTATGCATCTGTATATGCTGTATATTATAAATATAAAACAAGACCATATTTTATGTCAGTATTTGGTGATGTGCAAACTACTCATACTTCAGTTAATAGTGTCACCAGAAACTTTCAATTAAATAAATTAATAATACAGCCTTAGGCTGCATTGGTAATATATCAGATGCATGATATTGTCAGATATCTCAAGTTGTATACAGTACATCGCAAGTATAATATTTTCAGATATCTTGAGTTTTATACATGAATAAACTGTAACAGCTGGATTAATAAAGAATAAAACAATCACAACATTGTCTGTGATGGTATTACCATACCTTTAAGAAAAGCAAAAAAGAGACTTCCTTCTAAATAACAACTAAATGCTCAGTGTCTAACATATTGCTGCAAGCTATAATGGTTATAACTGTTAATCCAATACACCTTTTATACAAACCCATAAACACATGAGTGGAAAAATAGCACAGATGTTCATCTCTAATGCAATTTCCATTCAATTTCCTAAGTGCGGTCCCTGTGTGCAAACTAGCTTAACGTTATGTTTAGCTTGCAAATTCTTTTAATAAATAATGAGTGCAATAAAACTGGTAGATCAATGGCAAGCTGAGAAATCATAAAAAAAGCCTTTTGTGTTCAGGTTGTTACCGATTTCAAACTTTAATCCAGAGACCAATCAATATTACTTTTTCTTTTTAACCCATCACATAAATAGCAGATAGACTAAATGTAGCTTAAATGCTGCTACCAGATATCAGCTGCCAGAAACTTGATAAGATCATCAGACACAACTGAAACTGAACATTTTAGACCTTAACATACACACTACATTATAACAAGCAGACTTGTTTAAAAATCATTGTACGACAATAAAATTGGTGCTACTCTTTTGTTTTGGCTCTTTGTACTTTTGGGGGTGGGGGTGCAGTATTTATAACTGAATCAAGAAGGCTCTGACAATACACTAACAAGCAAAACAGGCTTAACAGGTCAAAATAATGTACAGCCACAGGAAATGTAATCTCCCTAAGATTGCTTGTGACAGTAAACTTTTTATATATATGAAGACACATACACATACAAAAAAAGGCAACCTACCTATGCCACCAAGGATGAGAGAAATGCATGTGAATATAAGTTTCATTAGGATTGGTATCTTGGAACATTTCAGGGCAGGCTACAAAGTGCGCTACTTAATAAGTATCAATGTTTCTAATTCACAGGTTGTAGAATGAGAGAAAAAATACCTATTACCAAGTCAATTTGGATAACCATGCTTTACCAATAGGGAATCAAGATCAAAAGTGCACTGCCCCAAGGGACAGATCTAATATCAAGCAGGATAAATCTAAATCACTGAGAATCATTACATACTAGTGTACTTGTTGTACTTGGTAATTCATGTTTAATCGTAACATATAAAAATCTTGCCTTAATTTACACTGAAAGAAAAATGTCATAGTACTACAATATCTCTAATGTACTTTTCAAAACAATCTAAGGAATCTCAAATTGTGAATGTTATCATCATATAGATTGCCATTTGTACATTTGATTGTTTTTTCTTGTTGCTATTACAGTTTTTTATTATTTTTAGAGTACTCCAGATAAAGATATGTTAAAAATTGTGCTTTTTGTACTATCTCCGTTTACATAATAAGTTTTATTAAGCTGAAGAATAATCACACAAAGAACTCTGCCAAAAAAAAGGAAGCGAGGGTGCCTGTCAGGATTCTATTGATTAGACAAATATTTTAGATTTAAAGGTGTACATCTTTGTTCATAACTTCAAATAATTTAAAAATTATACTAATGCAAGAATATGCAGAGCAAAGAATAAAGGTCCTGAGTTCTGTGGAAGGCCCAAAATTATTTATGGTACTTTCTGAGAAGAAACACATGTACATGCCAATTCTTTCCTTGATATGTAACAGACTTATCACTTGCAGAAAGGAAATCAAATGAAGGTTTTAGCATTAGGACCCAATTCTGAAAACAAAGGCTCATATACTAGCAATATCTATAAATAAGTTCTTACTCATCCCTTGTTCTGGCAAACTTGCACTGATCTCAATGCGAGGTTCACCTGAGCAAAATCCAAATATGGACTTTAAGACTAGGCCTCAACATCTTTTAATGTGGGCACTGACAAACTGTTCTGACATAATCAGAATTCCAATTTGTAAAATTTGTTCAACCAGGATTTAACACCGACAGAATTCCCTAGCAAAAGTATTCATACAATTGTTATAAAATATTTAACAATAAACAATGATCTCTCATTCCAAAGCTATACAATAAGCAGTCCAATTCCGATATAAGGATTTTTTGCTCTGGGCCTCAACTGTCCTGGAGTTCACTATCAGTTTACCATTTAAAAAGCGCACACGTACCCAAGAGCAGCCTATACAGAGTATAATTTCATGAAGTTAGAGCTGGTCACTTCTGACTTTGTAAGTTTAATGCTACACCACACATTGATATATTGGATAAATAAAGGTACATGTAACAATGTTAAAGTGTCAGGTTATTTGCATATACTGCATATTTCTATTACATACTGTTTCCTTTATCAAACCGGAACTGCTGTAGCAAGAATGCTAAGAAGGCAAACATAAATCTACATCTGTAACAGCTGATTTTTCCCACTTATCCTCAAAAGACTTAATGAAAGGAAAGTAACAAGTTTTTTAAATATTAAATTTGTACATGATTAGTCATTTATAAAAATAAAATGTTAACATAAAAGAGATGGAAATGATAAAGTTGACAGAGATTAGATTGATGCATCTCACAGGGTTCACAACAAATCACAAGATATTCATTTACCTATTAGAGAGAAAACAAGGAATGCCATTAAAAAATAACATAACAATACTATAATTGTGTTTAATGTAGTTGGGAAGATCAATTACAGTGTAATAACAAGGACCTTTTATGCTTTACATAAGCTTTTTTAGAATTTAAAATAGTCGGTGAAAGTCAGAATTCTCCAACCTATTTTATGATCTGTGATCCATGGGTTCTACTCCAAAATAGTGGATACCTGACTATGTGGATCACAAAAAAAACCTGATCAACAACTTTTGTAATATTTTCAGCAATAAATGGTGAAATAATAATGGAAGCACAACAGACAAGCTGATTCCTCTTCTGCATCAAACAAATGTTAAACCTAGATGCGTTAAATCCAAAAGAAATACATTACTGAGAATTAAAAAACTAACTCCATCCTCTAATCAATTTGGACACAATTATATTCTATTTATAGTGACACTTTCAATGTGTCCCAATCTTATATTATTAATTTTAGTCATTCTTGTTACAATGAAATATTAATATTGAGAAAATGGTCACACTATTAAAAAGCTATGCTACATTTAGATTTTAATATTGATTTCTAACATTTTACAATAATTAATCATTCAGTATTAATTTATAAATGTTTAACTTTGTATTACAGGGTGATCTGGAGATTAATATTTTCCCCAGATTAATCCTTTGATTAAGTTTATATCTTTGCCCTGTTCCAAAAAGACAATTTAGTTATTCTAACAGAACTGAAAAAAGGGGATACCGCCACTTTAAAAGCTTCAATCTCTTTGACATTGCTGGCAGTGTATGGGAACATTAATGCATCTGTCATGATAACAAGCTAAGAATAACATCTAGACATCAAACCGAGCAGAGAATCCATCTGAAGTGATTCATTCAGATCTGTCTCATTGATTTATTAAACACAGGGCAACATCTGCAGCCTCACAGAGCCGCCTGGCAAAATTAATGCAAGATCAATTCAAATGGAAAAAAGTGCAAAAGAGATAAATCAAAACACAATTTGCATGCAGTTCCACAATCAGGCTTATTGGGTGCAAATGCTCTATTTCTTTCCCAAAGCAAATGAGTTTAAATGTTGTTTTATCTTTTTAGAATTGTGTGATTTGAAGTGACAGTGAAGAGTTCTGCAGGTTGAGATGGTGAAAAGGGAAAAGGAGAAGAAATGCTTGCAAAGACCTTTTGAATATGCAACAAGAATATCATTAATACCTAATTGTTTTGCTTTTTTGTCTTTGCTCCAGAAACACAGTATTTTCAATTTGAAGAAGTTACACTAGAAAATTTAAATAAATGTAGACAGGAAAACTATTAAATGTTCATCTTTTGGAAAAAGCCAATTATGCTACAGATGGAAAGCTCTACTGCTATCAGAAAAGTAAAGAATTTTGATTGTGGTTTCTTCATATTAGATTTGCCTATGAGAAGCATTTTTACAAAAGCCAAAGATTTTGAGATGAATAAAATAACTTCAGAAGGCCAAAGATGTTCATCTTAGTTATTTTTCGAAAGGTATCAGTAATTTCCTTTTAAAAATGGAAAAAAAAAATCTCTTTCTGCATCCCGACAACGTCCACTACACTAGCAAGAACCCTCAATAAAATGTTGTAAGTAAATCTCCCCATCCACAAAAGAAAAAACAGAAAATTGATTATTTTAATTTTAATATAACATCACCTCCTAAACTAACAAGTTTTTGGCAAGTATGAATTAACACTAAATATTTACTTAGGCAAAGGCAAAGTAGTTTATGGAAGCGTAAGTGTACATTTAAAATCAATATACACATGGACGCTCTGTGCAGTGGCACATGACTGGATTGTTTTAATTATAATCTTGACATCATTCTTCTAATAAAAGACAGAGCATTGTTGACTATGGGGCTGCTTTTAATAGACAACATGACTAGACCCTCATTATGCCATGAAATAAAATGTCTGCATTTACTGCATAGATTCATTTCTGAAGTCTTTAATTGTTTGTGAACAAACCAAAGTAATACAAAATATTAGCTTAACAAAATAGTTTAAATTTGTCACAGAAAATAAGCCATGTGTTGCTCTGCAGTTCCCTTTACCTGAAAACACTTTCTCATGTGAAATATTTTACTATATGTTCACCAGATAATCCAGAGCAATACTACCACAACAGTCTACAGCATTCATCTAATACAAATGCCCAGAAGAATCTAATCAAAAATATTCTATTGGTTGGGTATGAATCATACATATGCAATTGTGATTTTAAGGGTCTATTTTACATTGTTGTACAACTGTTCTTAATGTAGTTGTATATTAAGTTGTTATAACGCAACCACATTATACAGCTTTTGCTTTTAAATCTTAGAATAAACTTTATAATTCTACAATTAATCAATTGGTGGTCTGATTTGAGTAATCTTCCAAAATATCATAAATTATTTCTTAATTAGGCTTTGTAAAAAGATTCACTCATTCTTGAAGTTGCTACTTACAATGAACTAACTTATGAAAAGGTTAAAGTTTTATTTCATGGTTCCTAAAAATAAATTATAACGATGGATAATTAGACCTAAGGCGAAGAACATTGTTTATGGGGATGTGTGTACAACATTATATTTATACCACACAAAAAACCTCACTTTGGTGTTAAGGAGGAAAAATCCCCAACCAAAACTTTCACTTGTAGATGCATTTCTCTATAATTCTTAAGAGCTCTGTAGACAAGTTCAATTAAGAAAATATTGTGTCAGAGAGAAGGAGTGAGAAAAAAAGTTAAATATGTCCATTCTTTGATTAATCTACACTGCCGTGTTTTTCATTCTAATGCAAAAGCGCAAAATGCAAAACTGGAAACAAGTTGTTGTTTGTTTTTAAAAAAATCAAACTAATATAGAAAGAGAAAAAAATCAACTATGAGATATCTAATTACTTTTCCAGCGATTCTCGAGCCCGCCTCAGCATTTGAACATGATTTTAAATACAATCTGCTATAAAATTGTTTTTATAACTCAGAGGATAAGGAAGGAATGTACAACATTTTGGAATTGCAAGATAAAATGCTTAAATAATGTGGTAGAACAACACATCTTCAAAGATTTTATTCTAACTTTTCACTGATATCACAGTCTTTTCCTGATTTTACTTCCCAGGTATAGGAATACAACTATTTTACACTGTATGACAAAATGAACTTTAAAATGTATTATGTAATTCATAGAATGTGCACAGTAGTGTCCAGGATATGTTACATTTAGTAAGAGACAAGAGAATTCCATTACGTATGACAATTTATCTATTATCATCAGACATGAAGTATACTGGGCTGGTCAATAAATAATTTGATTGGCAAACTAAGTGTCAGGTTAAGCATTTCAAATTATCATGATACAATACGATTAATATTCCTAAGCTGCAGGCATTCAACTTTAAGATAATTCATTTGAAAAAAGTTTGTTTCTCATGTACTCATAATCGCTATTACGCACTACATGTGTAGATCTGAATGCAAAACATATTGATAGTAGTGAGTTTATTTCCAGATATTGGTACTTTCAAAAGAAGAAAAGAATACTGCGTATGAACAGCGAGATAGTCAGTGGTGACATTAAATGTGAAACTTATCTTCAAAAATATCTTGGTAGCCGTTATCCCTAAGCAGATGAAGATAAATTTCATTTCCGTAATTAGGTAAAAGGGCCTTATACACATGGCATATAAGCTTTTTCCTGTATAATCTTTTAAACTGAGAGCTGCTTTTGCCCTTGGACAGGTATGTGCTTTATTTCAGTCCTGTTGGTCTCTCTCTCCAATGCCCTAGCCATATTTTTCTGACTGCATCTCTTGGCTCTTCTGGCTGCATCTTTCAAACCCTCCTACAGCATCTCTTAGCTCCTATTTTCTCATTTGGAGCTCCTCTGCCCTTGCCTCTCTTTGCATATCTTATCCCCTCTCCCAGCCATGTGATTTTGGTGAAGAACAAATTGAAATAAACACTTATTTCAATATTTTGTGCCATTTTTGGTCAATTTGCACATATCTTCATGTCATGTGTATAATGGGGCTGTATCATCCACGCAGTTGTGTGCAATTACTTATTTCCACTAATCAACTTGATTGTTTTGTGTGCATTGCTCAAAAATGTGGTTCTGAGATCAACTTGCCAGTCAAATTTCAGAAACATGTTATTTTAATATTAGTTTGGGCACCAAAATTTTGTGAATATTTTGCAAAAAGCCAAAGATATTTTAAGTGCTAGGTATGCTAAGGGTACCTTATAGAATTTTGTTCCCATCTTTTTCAAATACAGTAGTCACAAACCTTGCTTATACATCAAAACTTTGATGTGGCAGTAGTTGTGATGTCACAGGGTTGTATGACTTGTTGAAATAAATGGGCAGCAGGAGAAACTGAAAGTGAGCAAGAAAAAGAATACAGTTCATGTGGACACAGGCAGGAATGGAATTAAAGTAGCTCTGAAATGTCATCTTTATCACTGAGAACAAAACATAACAGGAGGAGAAAAAAATTGCCATAAGAATCAAAAGTCTAAACCTGCTTTTACTTAAGCCAATGGCAATGGAAGCAGGATCAGACCCCAAATAAGTGCAATAAGACTTTTAATTTCATCGTGTACATGCATTTACTTAAAACATGAAACCATCATATAGCAGAGTCTAAGTGGTAAGAACTAACCACCTGATTTCTAATATAGAAAGTTAACTTTTCCCTGCTGTAAGTCATGGCAGGCCTAAACAATTTACTTGTAAACAGCATATGCAAAGATAACGTTTCTTGTTAAGATAGAAAGATGAGTCTGAGTTTTTTCCTCAGAAATTGCTGAATGTTTAACTATTAGATGTCATCTAGAGTTCGCTCTCTTATAATTTACCCTTTCTTACTATATATTTCTATTAAGCCCTGAGAGTTTTTTGTTTATGAGATCATTATCATTTCTAAAGCAAGAACTATGAGGTCACAAACAAGGATTCTGACCCCCCATGTATGAAGAACCCAGCAGGGATCTTCCATGAATACAATCAGCTTTGGGTTTAGTCATTTAAGCACAACAGGACAAGGGCTATAACAACAGTAAAACCTCTTTGATTAAATAATGTACCATTATTCCAGAGTTATACTAAGCAACAGTTTGTCTGTAAACTACCCATACTCCTCAGGCACACATAGCACATGTTCTTTGGCTATCGTTATTTCTTTTGCAAGACTTATGACTACTGTATCACAAGTTATGTTCACAACCCAGACAACTAGAGATCATAATTTCCAGTGAGAGAAAAAATATACAGCTAAAAACTTAAAGCAAATAGTACTTAGTTCCTTTTTACATAGTCATTTGAAAGATTATCTAGATACTATATTTGCGAAAAAGTGAATAATTATTTCATATAATTAGCCAAGTTCATGCTTAGTGCAGTTACCTGGTACACAGATTTAATAAACCTTAGCAAGAAAGTTCAACAGTTTAAGAATTTTGTGTAATCACCTACACTAAATCACTCCTCTTTCTCTAGAACAGATTTCATACAATTTATTGCCTCCTTTACACCATCTAACTCTGCTATGGTCCCTTCTGGCAGCGAGCATCATAAACTGTATTGCATGCTCCCACTGCTTCTGTAGTTAGAGACAGTGATTTAAGGTGGCCATACCGTACGGTCCAGAAAACTTGTCTAACAGTTAGCCAAAGTGAAGGGAGCATCCTCTGAACACTGCCTCATTCGCAACCTGACTATTCGTGCCAACGTGGGGTTTCCGTTTCTAAAGCATTGCTTAGTTTTGGCGCATCCTGCATCTCGACCCTCCCTCAAAGAGACCATCACAGGGTAACAGGCAGTTTGCACGTTATCAACAGACCGTCCGGTATAGTCGTGCAGCGGAGCCCCACAATTAGGCTGGACTTCTAGGCGCTCATCTTCCCTAACGCGGAACCTGCAGGGCTGTAGGCACCTTGCAAGGCGCGCTAGGAAGCGCTCAGAGGCCTGGAGGGGACGCAGCGGGCTCGGGAGAGCTCGGTAGCGGACTCTTTGCTCTGTTTACAGAGAAGAGCCTCCGGGCTGGCCTGGCACGAGCAGCTCGGGAGCACTCTCACCACCCACCCCAGGCTTGGGACTCCCGCGGAAACAAAGTTTTCCTGGCGCGTGACTGTGCTCAGGGCTCCGGCTGCCTGAGGAGCGCAAGGTGCCTGGGCACCCACCCACCTACCCGCACCCTGGAGGAGGCTGAGCACACGCCCTTGCCACCAGTGGGCAGCCAGTGAGGAGAGGCGCCGAGCCGGGCCGTGAGGAGTGACAGCGAAGTTTGCCGCTCACCTGGCGTTGGTGCAGTCGTTGTACAAAGTTTCGAAGTCTTTCCTGGTGATGAGCTTGCAGCGGTTCACGCCGGGCTGGATGGCGCCCAGCCCCCGCAGGATGCGGACCTGTTCCACCGTGCACACCACGGGCGATATATCCAGCCGCTTCAGCTTGGTGTAGACCGTGTGCAGCCCCCCCACCAGGTGCTTGAGGAAGAGATCAAAGACCTGCGGCAGGCAGATCAGCTCCTGCCCCTCCACCAGGAAAGAAGCCACCTTCACCCCGTGCAGATCAACCATCTTACACTCGTTGCTGCCACCCCCTCCGCCGCCTCCCGTGCCCGCACCGCCGCCGCTGGAAGCCAGGAAACTGTTGACCAGGCTGTTGGTGAGCCTGGGGGACTCGGAGGGGCTGGAGGAATAGAGGGGGTCTGCCCGGAACAAGCTCCCCGGGCCCCCCACGCTGCCGCTGCTGCTGCCGCTGCTGGAAGTTGCCGAGATGACGGGAGGCGCGGAGGAGACAGCCATGGTCACTCTCTGCGGCGGCTCAGCCCCGCGCTCCCTGCCACGCTCACTCTCCCCAACTGTTTGCGGTACGACCCAAAACAGAGTCTCCCACTCGCTCGCTCGCTCGCTCGCGCACGCAGCAGCCGCTCGCTCAGAGCCCTCCCCACCTCCACCGGGGCGGGGGGGAAGAGTGACAGCCCCCTCCAGCCAATGCGCCTGGCCCTCAGCAAGCGTGGCCCCGGTTAGTGGCTGCTTGCAGAGGGGAGCTGGGGCTGCTGCCGCTGGAGGAGGAGGTGGCTGCTGGTGTTGCTGCTGCTCGGGAGGGGGAGTGGCGTGGAGCCCTGCCTCCACCTTTTGCCCGCCCCCGCCGCCTCCTCTGACCAAAGTGACCATCTGCCTTCGGCCACCTGGGGCTGCAGCAGCCTTTTCACTTCTCGCCACCCTAGGGTTGTCACCTGTCCATGTTTGCCCAGGACCGGCTCTTCTTTGCAGTTAGCAGTAGCTGTGCGGGGATGTCTGCCAGGGTGCTCAGTATACACAGCCAGCTGCCCAGTCCTGTGGGCTCAGGACCATCCTGCGTGCTCCGTTTGTTTGAGGTTTCTTTGTACCTCAGAGGCGGCAACCTTAGCACATGGGTGCATGTGTTCCCCCTCACACTTTCCTCCCCTTTCTCCTCTCCGAGTTTGTAGTGGGCTGACGGACCCCCTGTTTCCTCTGCCTGCCCACTAGCCCCTTGTGGTTCACTGCTCCCATCTAGCACAGACCCCTCCCCCTTGCAGTAAGCTGTCCCCCTTTTCTCACATGCCCCCTTTCCCTTTGTGAGTCATGTGGCCGTAGGGTGACCAGACGTCCCAATATTACCGTAGGAGCTTTGTCTTATATATACAATTATACCGTAACCCACCCACCCCCGGAAAAAAAAGTGTCCTGATTTTTCACACTTGCTATTTGGTCACCCTATGTGGCCCCTCCCATCTTACATGCCCCCTCTGTAATTCCCTCTCTCCCACATTTTGTTGCTAGGCAGGCCATTTGTCCGATTTTAAGCCAGACAGTCTTGTTTTTCTAAGGTTTGTCCCTGTCCAGCACTAATATAAAACCAGACCTGGTTTAGACCAGTATCATTCTGGACACATGGAGGATGCCATTTTGCAGAGTGTACTGCTCTGCTTTCAGCAGCTTGACTTCACATGTACACCAGAGGGGGCGGGATGGGTGCTTTGCAAAATGGCGTCCTCCATGTGAGTACCCTGGCAGGGGCAGGGTCACACAAGTGGGGGCGGGCCACACTATTCCAGAAGTCCCATATTCTGTGGATGCATGAGTGGCCACCCTTTTTGTTGCCTACCTCCCTTGCCCTGCCCGCCCCTTCCCTTTACTGTTTGTTGCCTCCTGCCCCTGCCTCATCTACCATCTCTCCTTGCTGTTTCTTGCTGCCTGCCTCCCTTCACCCGGCCCCACTTGTCTTGTGCACCTGCATATTCTTGTGCACCTGTGATTCCCCTCTTTTCGATACCCCATTCACTGCATTCGCACCCACACTTATATACGCCCACCTAAACTCCCAGTGCAGCCGGAGTAACCTCCTACACTGCTTGTTGTAGTCCTCCCATCCTTTGGGTTTGCCTACACCCTCCACCTCCTCCCTCATGCAGCCTAGTGCAGAGGAGTGGCTAGCTTCCATTCTCTCTCCAACTACCCTTTCATTATTTACATGTCCCCATTTGGTGGCTGTTCCACCACCTGTCCTCAATGGTGGCCCTCAATCTGGGCAGAGACTGAGGGAAGGTTTCCTGGCCAACATTGTTGCCCCACCTCAGCTTTTCTGTCCCATCCGCCACCACAGCTATCACCAATACCTCTGCCAACATCACTGGTGTGGCAGCAGAAGGCACAGGAAGGGACTCTGTTGCCAAAAGCACCACCATCAATGAAGCCCCCTCAGTCAGCAAGAAGGGCAGGGCAAGAAAAAGGGCAAGAGCCCAGCACAAAAGGTTCCTTCTGCAGCAGCGGCTGCTACTGCCACGGTCCACCACGCTCCTGCTGTCCCTTCCACCAGCTCTAGAGGCACCCAATCTTCAGCCCCCAGGCATATGCCCAGGTGGCTGCAGACCCACCTGCTGTGGCCCATCCAACCATTACTACTGCTACTGCTGCCACTGCTTCCTCCTTTTCCATTTACAGTAGTTGGGGAACCTTCCCCACCCTGACCAGGAGGCCAAGTGTCTACCACCTCCTGGTAGCCACCTCCCCCCACAATGAAAACTATGTGCTGGTGTTGGCATGGGTGCAGGGCCGGTGCAAGGATATTTTGCCCTAGGTGAAACTTCCACCTTGCACCCCTCCCCCCAAATAAATCACATACATTATACACAATATACGGTCACAGAGTAACATGTTATAATTTAGAATTTATGTTTCCGCGCTTTAAGTTTAGCAAATTTAGAAACAAGTTCCTCCAAGTATCAGAGGGGAAGCTGTGTTAGTTTGAATCTGTAAAAAGCAACAGAGAGTCCTGTGGCACCTTTAAGACTAACAGATGTATTGGAGCATAAGCTTCCGTGGGTGAATGCCCACTTCGTCGGATGCATGTAATGGAAATTTCCAGGGGCAGGTATAAATATGCTGACAAGAATCAGTCTGGAGATAACGAGGTTAGTTCAATCAGGGAGGGTGAGGGTCCTCGTTATCTCCAGACTGATTCTTGCCAGCATATTTATACCTGCCCCTGGAAATTTCCATTACATGCATCCGACGAAGTGGGCATTCACCCACGGAAGCTTATGCTCCAATACATCTGTTAGTCTTAAAGGTGCCACAGGACTCTCTGTTGCTTTTTAAAGTTCCTCCAAGTCCAGAGGATTCAGGGGGCCTGGGGCAAAGCAATTTCGGGGGTGCAAAAAAAGTTGCAATACTATAGTAACATGTATTTGGAAATGTAAAAAATAACTAGTGAAATACATTCAAAAATTAATTTGTAATAATTTGAAAATACACTAAATACATTATTTAAAAACATTAAAAGCTATAATGGTATGTATACATTTGCAATTACATAATGGGCTGTTGCTGGGTGATGGTGATGGTTGGTACCAATGGGCTGTTGCTGCCTGGGGTGTTGCTGCTGTTGCCCATGGCTGGGTGCGGAGCTGGGCTCTGGGTTCGGGGGTGCCCAGCTCACAGGGGCTGGGCTCAGGGATGTGGGCAGATGGGGTCAGGGGGGTGTCCGGCTCAGAGGGGCTGGGCCCAGAGCTGGGGGTCAGGCTGTGGGGAGGATGGGGTCAGGGGGGTTCCGGCTCAAAGGGGCTGGGCTCAGAGCTGGGAGTCAGGGCTGTGGGGGGGATGGGGTTGGGGGGGTGCCCGGCCCCGGACCCTTACCATGCCGCTTACCCCCTCTCCCAGGAGCCTCCGACATACTCATGGGGCAGGGGGAGCCTCCAACATACTTGTGGAGATCCCCTACGGGGCCCGGGCCCTGGGGCAAACTGCCCCACTTGCCCCCTCTCCCCCAGGCGGCCCTGAACTCAGATACCAGGCATGACAGATGCTAGAGCGGGGAGAGGGGGGCACTGGGGCAGCTCAGCTCTGTAGGCTGCGGTCCTCTCCAGCCGCCCACCCACAAGGAGAGCAGGAGCAGGGACCAGCCAAGTACCAAGGGGCAGGAGCACAGGTGCCTGAGGCCGAGCTGTGGGGAAGCGCTTACCTTGCCCAAGGCACGGGCGTCAGGGTCCTCTTTCTTCCTCCGCTCCACCAGACCGCTGCCCGAGGCTCTTTTCTTCTCCATGCCCCCCGCTGGGGCTGACTGTGGAGGCTGAGCCAGGAGGCAGCCGCCCCTTTCCTCCAGAAGCCCTGCTGTCGCGCCCGTTGCCGGGCTCGTGCCACGTGCGCTAAGCAGAGCTGTGGAGCTCTGCCCAGCCACCGGCGCCCCCGCCAGCAATGAGAAGAATCGCATGGGATGGAGCGGCCGCTGCGCTGTGAGGGAGAGAGAGTCTGAGCCGCCGGCAGGCAGCCCAGGGGTTCCCCTGTGTCAGCTCGCCACCAGCAACCCAGGGGTTCCCCTGTGTCAGCGCACTGCCGGCAGCCCAGTGGTGGTGGTGGTGAAACACAGCAGAGATCCCAATCTCATCCCTTTCTCTCCCACTTCTAATGTTGCTGCTACCTCTGGACTTGTGAGTGTTCCTGTTGGCATATGCTGATGACATAGAATCATAGGACTGGAAGGGACCTCAAGAAGTCATCTAGTCCAGTGTCCTGCACTCATGGCAGGACTAAGTATTATCTAGACCATCCCAGACAGCTGTTTGTCTAACCTGCTCTTAAAAATCTCCAGTGATGGAGATTCCACAACTTCCCTAGGCAATTTATTCCAGTGCTTAACTATCCTGACAGTTAGGAAGTTTTCCCTAATGTCCAACCTAAACCTTCCTTGCTGCTCCTCATGATCCAGGACCAGGGTACATGGCATGAGTGGAGGCAAGAGCTCTGGCCAAAGAACCTCCAAGCAGAAACTTCAAAGAGAAACTGTAGAGCTACAATTGATTTGCAAACTTAACACCATCAATTTGGGCTTGAATAGGGACTGGGAGTGGGAGTGGCTGGCAATTTCCCCTCTCCTGGTATTGACACCTCCTCATCAATTATTGGGAGTGGACCACATCCACCCTGACTGAATAGGCGTTCAACACTGGTTCTCCACTTTAAGGTCACTCCCTTCTCTTCATGTGCCAATATATATTTATTCCTGTATCTGTAATTTTCACTCCATGCATCTGAAGAAGTGGCTTTTTACCCACGAAAGCTTATGCCCAAATAAATCTGTTATTCTTTAAGGTGCCACTGGACTCCTCATTGTTTTTCTCCCAAGCAGAGGCGCTGACTTTCTAATGTGCCAGGGGGTGCTCGACCCTCCCCGGCTCTGCCCCAGGCCCTGCCCCCACGCCACCTCTGCCCCCAAGCCTCCACCCCCACTCTGCCTCTTCCCACCCCCGCTCTGTATCTTCCCATCCCTGCTTCACCCCGCCCCACACTCCACCTCTTCCCCCAAGCCCACACCTCCACCTCGCCTCTTCCTGCCCCATGCCCCATTCCACCCCCTCCCCCAAGCCACCCAGCTGTCGCTCCTCCCCCTCCCCCCAGCACCTCCTGCATGCCACAGAACAGCTGATCGCAGTGAGTGGGAGGCACTGGGGAGAGAGGGGTAGCTGGCTGCTGGTGGGTGCTCAGCACCCACTATTTTTCCCCATGGGTGCGCTAGGGCTGGAGCACCTATGGAGTCGGAGCCTAAGCTCCCAAGTACCAAGTAGTGGGACCTTTTTCTACCTATGGAGGACAGGGAGCCCCGGTAGGTCAGCATGCATCTCCACCTTAGTCCAACGGCCCACTGCAGATCTCAGTTGGCAGCTCCTCCATGGAATTATGAGCACGAATATGTATTCTGTCTTCCAACAGTGGCCAATACCAGGTGCTTCAGAGAGAATGAACAGAACAGGGAAATTATCAAGTGATCCATCCCCTGTCGGCCACTCCCAGCTTCTGGTTGAGCATGAGGTTGCATCCCTGACCATCTTGACTAATATCCATTGATGGACCTGTCTTCCATGAATTTATCTAATTCTTTTTTAAAATCAATTATAGTTTTGGTCTTCACAACATCTCCTAGCAATGAGTTCCACAGGTTGACTGTGCACTGTGTGAAGAAGTATTTCTTTTTGTTTGTTTTAAACCCTCTGCCTATTAATTTCATTGGTTAATCCCTGGTTCTTCTGTTATGAGAAGGAATAAATAACAGTTCCTTATTCACTTTCTCCACACATTTATGATTTTATTGACCTCTATCATATGCCCCCTTAGTTGTTTCTTTTCCAAGCTGAAAAGTCCCAGTCTTTTTAATCTCTCCTCATATGGAAGCTGTTCCATACCCTTTTCCAATTCGAATATATCTTTTTTGAGATGTGGCAAACAAACTGCACTCAGTATTCGAAGTTTGGGTATACCACGAATTTATATAGTGGCATTTTGATACTTACTGTCTTATTATCTATCCCTTTGCCCATGGTTCCTAAAATTCTGTTAGTTTTTTTGACTACTGCTGTACATTACACTGATGTTTTCAGAAAACTATCCACAGTGACTCCAAGCTCTCTTTCTTGAGTGGTAACAGCTAATTTAGATCCCATCATTTTGTATGTAGAGGGGTGGTATTACGTTTTCCCATATGCATTACTTTGCATTTATCAACGCTGAATTTCATCTGCCATTTTGTCACCCAGTCACCCAGTTTTGGGAGATCCCCTTGGAATTCTTCGCAATCTGCTTTGGTCTTAACTATCTTGAGTAATTTTGTATCATCTTGCGAACTTTGCCACCTTACTGTTTACCCCTTTTTTCCAGCTCATTTATGAATATGTTGAACAGCATTGGTCCCAGTACAGATTCCTGGGGGACACCACTATTTACCTCTCTCCATTGTGTAAACTGACCATTTATTCCTACTCTTTATTTCCTGTCTTTTAACTAGTTACTGATACATGAAAGGACCTTCCCTCTTATCCCATGACTGCTTACTTTGCTGAAGAGCCTTTGGGGAGTCATCTTGTGAAAGTCCAAGTACATGATATTCACTGGATCACCCTTGTCCACATGTTTGTTGACCCCCACAAAGAATTCTAATAGATTGGTGAGGCATGATTTCCCCTCACAAAAGCTGTGCTGACTTTTCCGCAAAAAATCATGTTCACCTATGTGTCTGATAATTCTGTTCTTTACTATAGTTTCAACCAATTTGCCTGGTACCGAAGTTAGGCTTACTGTCCTGTAACTGCCAGGATCGCCTCTGGTAAGACGGGGACTTTGGCACACATCTGCATAGAGTGAGTCAGGCTGCAGCCCCTTTTCCAGCTTCTCCAGAACTTCCTGTTGACATTCTGGCTGCACTTTTCCCTGTGCTTCCTTGTATGTGCATATCCCATCCATGGCCCCACAAAGTCATGAGACCTCTTCATCAGCTGTCTCCTGATGCTCGCCAAGATGGCCATCCACAAGACCAGCAGGAGGAAGCTTGATGATGTGGGGGAGATGGTGCTCTGTGACTGTGGAGCCTGTTTCTGATCCCTTGTCACTTCACGCATCCAGCCAGAGTTCCTCTGGGTAATGTCCACTGGCTCTTTGGACTTCTTTGAGGACCAGTAGATGTTGTCCAAGGTTCTCTGCTCAGTGTCCCTGTAGCAGGATGGTCATCCCGCTCCTGCCTGAAGGGAATAAAGCAGCCCTGGAAAGGGCTGCAGTGGGCAGGGGGGGAGCCAGGCTGATCGGGAAAGCAGCCACAGCTGTGGTCAGATTAATCAGGGCCCAGCTGGCCCTTATAAGAGGGCTGTGGGCCAGAAACAGACACACGCACACTCTCTCTAGCTTCCTTGAGAGAGAAGGACCTGGCTGTCTGGGAAGCTGAGGAGGGTACCTAGGGTGGAGCAGTGCTGGGGAAGGGCACCGGGAGCTGGGGAGCTCCAGCCTAGAAAAGCCCCAGGCTGCAGGCCAAGTTAAGGACCCACAAACAGGTACTGGGGCTGCGGAGAGGCAGCCCAGAGATAGGCAAAGGCAGCAGGTCCTAACCCCCTTGCTGATGATGAGTGGCCATTACAGACTGCAGTCTGCCCAGGGAAAGGGGCTGGGTGATGACTGGCAGTAACCACTGAAACAAGGTGGGGATAGGGGTTGTGGGTTTCCCTGGGAGGGGAGACCCAGAGTGAGAGGGGACTGCGGTGGGCAGAACCCCTGGGCAAAGGGTACTTGGGTCCAGGAGGGACACGGGGCCAGCGGCAGGTGAGACACCAGCCTGCAGAGGGCACTCTGGGCTGGAAGGAGCTAATTTCCTGGATGACCAGCAGGAGGTGCCACGCCGGTGAGTCGTTGCCCCGCCACAATCCCCATCTGGATCCCTGGTTGTAGCCCCATGATCTTCACTTCTGCCCGTTTCCTCATTTGTTGTCCCCCAAACTCAGTTGTGGTCATGCTCAGCAGTTCATCCCCCTTGGTTGAGGGGATGGGCCTTTAGTTTTGGGCCGGGATACTAGTACCCACAATAGGTTGGCTAGTGGAGCTGGGCGAGTGCATCCTTGGCCATAATATCTAAGTTTCAAGTGCTCTGCCTATGAACAGAAGTTGACATTAGAGCAGTCCAAAGAGAGAGAGAGGTGCGCGCACACAGGGATCCCAGCAAACACCTCTCACACTAGTTAGTATGGAATTCGTTTATCCATACAGATGATCAGAAATGTCTACTGGACCTACTCTTCCCTCTGACTCAGGATAGTAAGGACTGTCGCTAAAAAACAGATGTTGTTCTCACTCTTTTTGTGCTATGGTAAGAAAAATTGTGAAACTGTATTCACACATTTGCAGGGGAATCTCCCCATTCAGGAGCATTTCAGCAGCTTGTGATAACTTTAGCAAAATAAGTAACTGAAATTGGAAAAGGAACTGCGCAGTAGGCAGGGACGGCAGGGCCAAACCGGGAGCTAGACCTGAAGGGCAGCCCACTGTTAACAGTCTCCCACTTCTCCTTTCCCCACTGCCAACCTCCATCTCTTTATCCAAAAGGTGACTGTGGCACTTGCAATCATCTGACACTCTCTTGGGTCCTAAAAACATCTATGATCCTTCAAAGGCAGAAAGAAATAGGAGATCTCCAAAAAGAAGAAGGACAAGCCTTTCCATGACTAAATAATAAACCAGGGTTTTCATTATGTTACTAGAGGAACAAACAATATGTAGTTTTTAATTTTTGTAAATAGACAGCTAAGATAATGACTGTTTACTGCAAATGATCTAGGCCTACTGCAGAGCAAAATCCTCCAGAAATTGGAGCTGCATTATATTAGCAGTGTGAGAGTGGACTGAGACAGAAGTGAAATTTTGTGATCATTAAGATGTTAAACAACTTAAATTCTCAGGAGACCTTCTATATAATTGGCCACTCTTTCCAGCAGCAACTGAGGCATCAACAGCACCTTAGACAGAAGGAGGACTAGCTGGTATCCTATTGACCCTCTATGCTTCCATGAGAATGGAGCACCCCCCAGAGATACTGGGTACCACATGTGGCCCCTGGCTTACTCACATGAGCTCACGGAAAGTAAAACTAATTGAGAATGACTCCTCCAGCAGCAACTGCACTGAAAGAAGGGAAAAGAAGAGGTCCAGCCAAGGGCTCCTGCCCACTCCACCTGGATCTGATCAGGTGGTGTGGCATCCTCCATAATACCAAGCTCCATGTGATCCCTGTCTCCCAGCTATGTGAACTCAAGGGAATGTGAAGCAGAAACCCATAGGGAAGTCCCAGCCTTAGAGGTCAGAGATAGTCCCCTAGCAGCAACCACAGCAGCAACAGCAAGGAAGTAGAAACCTGCACATGGGAAATATCACCTGACTGACTTTTTGAAGTTCAGAGGCTGAACATTATTTTGAGTGTTCTAATGCACTGTTTGCTCTTGATCTCCTCCAACAGCAACTGTATTGTCTGTGTGTTTCCAGCCTGATTTTCCCTGTCCTCCATTAGTCATCGTCCTTCCCTCCTCTCTCTTTTCATCTCCACTTCATTGTCCCTCTTCCCCTTTGACATTCTCACTCCATTGATGCTGTTAACTCTCCCCTCCTGCCTTTCCCACTTATCCAAATCTATTCAGTTATATATTACAAAACTCACCACAAAAAACAAACATATAAACATTTAAAAATAAAGTGAAACTAACATGGCATTTTCCAACATCCCCTTGATTACGCTCCTTATATGATGAATTCCTTTCTCCCACCCTTTGCCAGCCTTGACTATTTAGGCCCCAATCCAGCAAAGATTTATGCATATGCTTAACTTTACATACTGTGAGTAATCCCACTGAAAATTATGAGGCAATTAAAAATGTGCATAAGTCTTTCCAGAATCAGAAGCTTAGATTGGAAGTTCTTTGGGGCAGGGACTGTCACTTACTATGTATTTATGTACAATGCCTAATGCAATCGGGCCCCGTATTCAGCTGGGGCTAGGTACTATCATAATACAAATAATATGGAAAGTCCCTCAAACAGAAAATATATGTGGCTAATTTATTGGACATAATTGCTATTAGAAGATTTAATAAATCAGATTTAAAGGTTTCTCATTGTTTTTCTCCTTTACTCCCTTTAAAGACATTTTGCTTTGAGATTAATGAGATAATCAAATTCCACTCTCAGGATTTTTTTTTCTTTTTGACTTTAATGTCTTCCACAAGCTAAACATATTTCTAAATAAGGTTGAGTTTTTGCAAGGCCAGAGGAAGCCTTGCGCATCAACACCCTGCAAGTTGGAGTGGCATGAAGCAATATAAAATCATAAAGACTGTAGTAAAAACAGTACCCTTGAGAGGTGACTATCCATGGAGAAAAGAACTGCACTTAGACTAAGAAAATGCTCAAGGTTTGAGAATTAATACCATGCAGCAGCCCAGCTCAACTAAGCGTATAAGAGTCAACTATATCAGTAGATATTATTTCCTTGTAATTTTACCCAAGATAAGGCAAAGATGCTAAATCCAAAAAATCATACTGCAATATCTTGTGAGTTGTAAAATATCCTGCATTTGTCAGCTGGTTTGATTGACTGGGGTCCAAATGTGTAATATGAATGTGTACAAACTATTAACTCTCCATATACAGTAGTAATTAGTCTTTTACAATGATTATTTTTAATCCAATATTCAATATTTTTGGCCATTTCAGCCCTGAGGGCAAAATATTCCATTTTTCTTGACATTAACAGCCAGTGAAATGTTGGTGCCGTTTTAATTACATATAAAAATTGACCGCCAGTTGCTGGATTGCAAAACATCAAGGAAAGGGGCTTGCTTGTGTTTTTTTTGTGGTATGTAGCCTGCTGAAGTAAAAGCAGGGACAAGTTCTTCACAAATGCCAGAGGAGAGAGAGCAGAGCCCTGGTCAGTTTCAAGCCCCAGTAGAGAGGGCTAATCCACAGCTCTCTGTAAATTACCTATTACCAGTAGTCATTATTGTGACCACTGGCTCATCCTATAGAGAAGATGCTGGCTGACACAAATTAACAAGGAGGGGGTAATGATGAAAGCATTAGCAGCCTTTTAAAGAAAACAGTAGGGAATTTTCATTAACAATAATAATACCTAGTTCTTATATGCCACTTTTCACAAATAGATCTCAAAGTGCATTACAAAAGAGGTAAGAATCATTATCCTCATTATAAACATGGGAAACTGAGGCATGGGGCAGTGAAGTGACTTGCCCAAGGTCACAGAGAAAAAGAACTCTTTTTT
Source organism: Malaclemys terrapin pileata (assembly GCF_027887155.1). Lineage (NCBI taxonomy): Eukaryota > Metazoa > Chordata > Testudines > Emydidae > Malaclemys > Malaclemys terrapin. Next base: position 29,686,666 of record NC_071513.1, on the reverse strand, counting down.
GCTAAATGACTGGAAAATTCAGTAGTGACGTATGTGGTGCAGTTAACTGTGTTTCAATTTGCCAGTGGCCAAGTGGGGGGCAAGACACTAATGCAGTGACTCGAGAAAAGTTGTAATGTAGGAGATTAAAATAATGCAAGATTAATTCTATGAATAATATTCTATAAACTCTAACATGATACAGCATGTCTGATGTCAGTAGTATACAGGAATAAAAGTTCATATCAGTTTAGTGAAGGACATAAGTACACATGGGATGAAGTTCACATCAAATATGTGAGTAATGAACATAACACTAGATTTGTGAGCGATGAGGTACATGTGGGCCCAGAATGAAGAATGAAGGCATAGTTGAAAATTGCATATCCTACTCAATTTCAGCTATCTGAGACACCACTTTTTCTCCATTCTTTCCAACCTGACAAGCGCTTAGTGCAATGCTGATGTTCTCCTTTCTGACATTAACAAAAGTCCATGGAAGTCAGTGGAAATATTCCCACTTACTTGACTAGGCTTTGGGTCAGGCCCTTAATAAATGAGCTGTTTATATAACTAATTTTATGAAAACAAGCTGGGACAGGAAGGGAAAAAAATAATTATGAAATAATTTTTCCAAAATTAGTCTAAAATGTAGTTCCTTAATTTGTATTAGAACATGTAACTCTGATTATATTAACAAATGTAGGCCACTGGTGTGTGAGAAACAAGATACTGAAATTGTCATTTTTACTGCCCACATTTTGTAATGCACTAATACTGGAGGTTTGAATTCAATTTATTTTTGATGTTTCAGGAATTTTTATTGAAGCGTGGATTAAAATTTTTCACCTAAACAGCAAGATTTTTTTTTAAAACGATGAAACTAAACGTCTGAGTATCAATAGAAAAATGATCCCTTCTCTTGTGTAATTAAATGCATTGTATTAATGTGTGCATAATGCAAAATCAATAAATAATGAATTACCACTGATTGTAATTGAATGTTTTCATAATTTTATTGTCAGCCATGATAAATAATCAGTACATTTATACTGCATTAAATTAATTAGTGTGTCATTTCTATTACATACATCAGCAATGAAGTAATGCAGTGACATCTGTTTCTAATGTTTTAAAGATGTGGTATCCCTTATTAACTAAAAGAAAGAGTTATTAGAGATGTTTCCAGTGATTGTCAGTTATACTGGGGTATTCAAGGGGATCTAATAAAGGAATTTGCCCTCCTAGAAAGTGCTGCATTTTAACCCAATAATGGTTGTGAATAACAATGGTTAGAGTCAATTTGCTTCTTTGGACATTTAAAGAAAAGAGTGGAATTTTCTTCTCTATAAAAAGAGTAGAAAATTCCACTAAGACTGGGCCCTGACACCTTCTTTTTAGCTAAATTCCATCAATATAATCAGGGAAGATTCAGTAGAACACAAAATAGTTGACACTTTGAGTCTACCATCTATATCTGTTTTTTTTTTTTTTGCCTCAGGCCCCAGTGATCTGTAGATGGACACAAGGGCCTGCCCCGCACGAAACTCATTGGAGGATCAGGGCTTTGGCAGTCAGATGGTTATGTAAAAAGAAAACAATGTCATTTTGATGTACTAGGAATATTTTACAAAACCCCAAACTAAGACAGAAGAAAGCTTTATATTTTAGTCTGGCTACAGTACATTTCTTACTGAGGGCACCATCCTGCAACCACTTAAGTAATGTATAATTTAGTTTAAATGAGTGGTATGTTGACTTTAATGAGACTTCTCATGTGAGTTAAGTTATGCTGTGTAGAAGTATTTGCTGGATCAGGCCCTTAAACTTTAAAAGTAAGCGGTATTCATAATGCTCAGCACAGTGCTGTGTAATTCCTCATGCTGAAGTGTATTTGTTACCATGCATCAATATGCACTACCCATTGAAGTCAGTTTGTGAATAGCTTCTGAAAGAACAGCGACACAGGATCTGACATTCTTAAGACAAGCATTTCTGAACCTCTGGTTGGTGCTCTCCATCTTGCCTTAAAATTACATGATTTGTGACATGGCCAATTGGAGGTTCTGATGTTATACATTGTAATCTAGTGTATATACTATTTGAATTCTTAATTTGTTAACTCAGTCAAATGTATTTTAAAATTAAACATTTTATTATTACTTCATAAAAGTATTCCCCCCTTCTTAAAACAGTATTCAAGCAAAATCAAAACAGTTTTACAATCTTTTATATTAGATTTTCTTAGTTCCAGACAAATTACCTCACCTGTCAATAGGAGGTTCCAAAATTCCATTTTTAATTAAAAATAATTGAGCAAAATTCTGGAGTTCTTTCTCAAGCAAACTGACCTCTGTATGCTATACTCCTTATTGAAGTCAATAGGAAGACTTCAATCAGAATTTTCCCTGAACAAGACCTTCAGGATTTGGACATTCACCATAAGAACTTTATTAAAAAAAAAATGACCCAAAGCCATTATCTACAAAGGCCCTATCTGCTCTTCATGTTAATTAAAGCTTTTATGGGACTTATAAGAGCAGAGTTTTGCCCTTCTGCATTTAGCCAAAATTTCCTCTCTCAGGTGATGTGAAATGTGTTGTGCCTCAACTGGCTGTCATCCTCCACCCCAGAGGTATCTGCGCATCAGTTCTATAAGAAAATTTGTATAGAACTTTAATGTACTTCACAATGAAAAGTGTTGCATAAATACAAGTGATATTATTGTTAATTAAATGTACCATCATCCCTAAAGAACCAACTCAGAATCTATCACATTAAACATATGATTCCCTACTTTAATCTTTGGCCCAATTTTGCATTCCATTGGGGATCTTCAGTGGCAAAAATTGCAAAGTCAGGATCCTATTAAAATCATCAATAAGGATGAAATAATTACGATATAATCTTTCTTGAACCCATTTTTCTTAATAGAGATAGGCTAGTGGTACATTTAAATCTCTACACTGTGAAGTTATGTATATCTACTCACATTTTTAAATACAGAAAAGTTAATATCCAAGAGCAGAGTGGGAGAAAGTACATTATAAACTGAACTCCCCCTCTCTCTGCCAGGCAGCCAAATATAGCAAAAGTTTCTCCTGCACTGTCTGTTACAGTATCTCTAGCGCTGACCTGAAGGCACCACCATCTAGTGGGATGAGAAGGTATTTCATTTTTCTTCTTTGTAGATTTTGGCATTTTTGATACAGACTTTAAACTCTATTTAGAGCAACAACAAAAAAGTAATCTTTTGTTAACTTATATTTATATCAGAAGATACAAAAATATCTTCTGTAGACCCTTCATAAATTTTCATATCCTGTGTTGAGTGCAAAGTATTTTATGACAACAAAATATAAGCGATGTGGTAAGTTTCCATAAGAAGAAACTGATTAATGAGAAAAAGTTCTACATATCCAGATTCCAGTATAAATTTAATGAATATATCAAATTTAACATTTCATTGAATCTATTTTTGTGAAATATAAATTGTCAAAATAATTAATATTTTAGGAGTGGTAAACTTGAGATCAGTTTTAAAACCGATATATATCTACAATATCAGTGATACATATTTGTAGAACTATATATAGCCATTAAACATACAATATTTTAACTATACTCAAACCATTAAGTCACATCAAATGCAAACTTCAAAGTTCTGAATGGAAGAATACATTTTTCCTTAGGCTTTAAAAGTGTCCATTTACTGTACTTTGACTATATTGATATATTGGATTGAGTTACATGATTATATTTCTTTTTTACTGACTTACCAATTATTGTCAAGGATAGCAATTATTTTTGTGTTGTTTAAAGAGTATGCATGCATATGCAGCTGTTATCCTAAGATGCCTCCTTGCATATTCAGCTCCACTGAATTTGTCTAAGCATTGCACATGCACTGTGACAATTGATTTACATCATTCGTAGATATATAAAGATAGTCGTGCATTGACACTAGAATAAATGTTAAGATTTTGTCAAAATATTTGACAATTCCTCCCATAAATATCTAATTAAATTTAGTATGGCTAATAAAGATAACAAATAATTAAGAGTTAGATGTTCAATAATGCTGAAAATATTTTGAAATATTTATCAACCTACATGATGGTAATTTTGCCAATGACTTCTGTGGGAGCTGGACCAGACACAAGTGTTAAGTACTACTATCCTCAACTCATGTACAGAAATTCCACTGATATAATTTGGCATCAATGGGTATTCCGTATTTTAGATCAATGCCAGGATATGCCTGTTAGAATTATATTGTATATCTTCTAAGAGCCATATTGCTACATTAAGACATTGAAAACTCCATACTGAAAATCAATATGGAGCGCTGCATAAAAATTAATGTCAGTAGATGGTCCTAAGAGTCTCAAGTGGTGCCTGCTATTTTGCCCTTCTGATGTCTAAAATACATGGCTGAAAAGCTGCACATTGGAGACATAGCCCAATGTGCAGTTTAACATGTTTACACAGGTTTACAGGAAGATACCTATTTGCACTTCAGAAGGGCCCATATGTTTTGCCTCTTGCTCACTGAGAAGAACAGAGAAATTCAAAGACTGCCATGGAGGACTAGCCAGGAAGTGAATACTGGTGATCTGCAGGACTTTGAGCTCCCAGACTTGTATTCAACTATGCAAAGGGCTTCTTCATCAGTGCTCCCACCTATCCCTTCAACAACCTGAGATGCCTGGGTAGTTTGAAAGCTGTATTCCATTGTCTGCTGGCTCCTGGTTGTGCACTATAACAGCTCTGAAGAGTAATGATAGAAAATGCAGTTGGACTTAATTCTGTGTTAAGCAACATTAACTAGATATTTATGTGCACCAGTTCTTGACAGGGAGTGGAGAGAAAAGCATGCCACTTAAGGGTTCATTCTTACTCACGCCACTTTTACACAGGTGTAACTCCATTGAGCCTGATGTCAGTGTAAATCAGGACTAAGTCAACTGAAGCCAATGGAGTTACACGAGTATAAAGAGAGATCAGATCAAACCCTTACTGTAACTTCTGATGCTGATCCCCCCCACAATTTTGGTCTGGACAGTTAATCTCAATGACTTTTTAAAAACAGAGTCAAAAACAGCTCCACTGAAAAGGAACAGCATTATGCATTCCTTCTCTTTTACTCCATACCAAGATTAATGTGAAGAACACACTACACACAGGTCATTTTTGTATATCCTATAAAGACATGCAATGCCTGATTCTGATCTTATAGTGGTTTTACATTAATGTAACTGCACTGACTTCTGTGAAATTACTCTTGATTTACACTCATGTAAGTGAGATCAGCATCAGGCCCAGAGTTAGAAGCACAGGTGAAAGCAATTGTAATATATGACTATTGTTGAAATTATTTCTTTCCTTCAGTTTGTCTCTGTAAAAATTATCATTAACTATCTATGATGTGGAGATCCTTCTGTACTGTGTGATGTGGCCATGGATATGCTATAGGATGCAAATATTTTTGTAGAAATACCTCAAGGCGATGTAAAGATATTTCTCAGCAATACACAAGGCTTGGCTTAAAAGTGACGTGAAAAAATAGGGTGCATAAAGATCATGTTACTCAGGTTTTATTAGGAATTTCCATTAACATATAAAGACTTTTACTAAAAAAGGGAATTACTTCAACAAAAAGAGACCTAGGTACCCAAATGACAGAAAGTATTAACTCTTTCTTTCTAAATTAAAAATAAATCTTGAGATTCCTGGAGTACTTTACTTGTAAGGACTCTTTTTAATTCATATAGCCAAGGATTGTTAGTGGGGAGGGAAGAGGGAAATAAAAAAGATGTGAGAAATTCTGAGGCTATAGTGATTGCATTTTTCAGCCTCAAATGCAAGAGTTCTGAGTTGATATTTTTCTAAATCAAGTGGTTAGATGTCTAAAGATAAAGGGACCAGATTCTCCAGTTTCCGTACTGTAACTAGTCAATACCACTACTTTAAAATTGTATTAACTGAGAAAATAATTTGGCTATAATGGGCCACATTATAGCTAGTCCTTATGTGGCCATGAAATGGAGAAGGAAGGAGTAAGAAGTCTCCACACTTTCTAAGCCTATCTCAGGGTGGCCCAGAAGCACAGCCCTGGGCTTGGGGAAGCAGAGGGGTTGCTATCATTTGTGGGAACAATGTGCTGAAAAGGGGGCAGGGAGTGATAATGATTAGGAGGAGCAATGGCTCTGTCTCTCACTGGCAATAGTATACTGCAGCCCTTAAAAGATATCTCATCATTTTATATCTTGTAGTTTTTGAATTCAGCCCAGTTCATAGTTTCATTTAGGCCATTGGATTTAAAGAACTTTCTCAGAAAATGTAAATGTGAGCTATAATTTTAAATACACATAGATGTTTAAGCTGGGAAGTCCCTTATATTTTAGATATTGTTTAATTTTCAGTCAAATAACAAAAAATATGAGAAAGAAAAACAATTAGGAGTTAAACTTTAAAACAATGTTAATTTTACCCTAATGTAGTATAGCAAGAGCAAGCTTCAACATTAATATTCTGGGCTAGTAGTTTACTAATTACAGTTAATTAAAAAAGAAATCTGCATTATCAAATTTAGTCTAAATGGAAAAAATAAGGCTTGCTTCAGCCAGAGTGTAAACAACAAAGGTAAATATTCCATTACGCAAAGTATAAAGGCAAAAGTTAAACCTTCCTATAACTCATCAGGCTCCAGTACATAGGTGGAGAGCTCCCTGCAACTCTCCCATTTCCCTCTCCTGATCTTTCCCTCTTGCCAATTTAGATCACTTTTCCTCTGCAGAATCAGCTGTAGACATGTGAGCAGCATTCCCCTTCAGGAACCTTTGCTGTTTAATAACTAGGTTATCTGTGGGACTGCAGGCAGCAGTTGTCCTCTGCAGTCACAATAATGGCTGAGGGAATCCCTGATAGCCTGGAGCAACAGTAACCCCTGGGTTATCCAGTCCTTCTGCAAGGTCCCTCTACCTGTCATAGTACACATCCATCAACAGAAGACAAATTAACGTAAATTAAAAAAAATCATATTTCCAGTCAAGATTGAGAAAATAAACATGCAGCTGTGGAATTTAAGGCTGCCAAATTACTATTCTATATCTCCTACTCAAGGGAACGTGTGCGTTCTTGAAATTAATCTCCTCCATACTGTCATATATATGAGGATTACATTCAAAAGTTTTTCCCCCCCCTGCTGACGATAGCCCACCTTAACTGATTACTCTCATTATAGTTGGTATGGAAACACCCATTTTTTCATGTTCTCTGTGTGTATGTATATATATCTCTCTCTATATATATATCTATATATATCTATATATATCTATCTTCCTACTGTATTTTCCACTGCATGCATCCGATGAAGTGGGGTTTAGCCCACGAAAGCTTATGCTTAAATAAATTTGTTAGTCTCTAAGGTGCCACAAGTATTCCTCATTCTTTTTGCTGATACAGACTAACATGGCTACCACTCTGAATTCAATCCCATTGTCTTTCTTTAACTATCTTGCTATTTATTCCTGCAAACACTTATGCATATGCTTGACTTTATGCTTCTGAGGAAAGTTAAGAATGTTCATAAGTGTTTGCAGGACTGAGGCCTAAACTTGAAAGAATAAATAAATGACTAGAGCTGATTCTCAATTGCACTGCCCCTTGTGTAGTCCTTCACAGAAGTGCAAAGTGGATGTAAAATGCTACTCTTCTGATTTATACAAGTGTAAAGGTCTACATATATGCAAGGTGGTGGAGAATCAGGCCCTAATCTTTTGCTTTGCAATAGGGATTTATTGTGATTTCTAATTTGAAAGAACACATTCTCATTTATTTTGAAACACCCTATATGAATTAACATTAAAGACCAATTTATGAGACGCCTAAGACCTGATTTTCAGAGATGGTGAGCATCCATGACTCCAATTAACTTCATTAAGTTCGTTAAGGAGCTGCAGCTGCATGTTGGTGTGATGTTTTACTTATAGACAGTGTGTTCTTTCCATAACAACTTCAAAGTTTTTAGGGAAATAGAATATTGGTTTTAAATCATTATGGAAGAGTCATCAATGAAAGTAACATTTTTATTAATTACCTTGCAATAAAAAGTGGCATAGGTGGTGCATGAGTCTTCCATTTGGGGAGGCTAACAAGTGAGAACCAGAAGCTCCCTAGAAGTGTGAGGAGCTCCACCGGCACCTAGAGCATGGCACCATCCCCCCTCAGCCTCTACCCTCTCTCTCCCCCAAGACCCTGCCCATTCTCCGCTCACTCTTCTCTGCCTCTTCCCTTGAGCCGCCCCTGCCTGCCGCTTGCTCCTCTTTGCCCCCTCCCCCAAGGTCTCCCCACCCACTGCTCACTCCTCTCCAACCCCTTCCCAGAATGGGTGGGGGCAGAGGGCCAAGGGGCCATTGAGAGGAGTGATGATGGGCAGGGAGACCTCAGAGGAAGAGGTGGAGCGAGGACAGGACCTTGGGGAAGAGGGAGAGTGAGGGTGGGGCCGTGGTCCAAGCACCAGTGGCCCCTCCCACTTCTATGGAGCTGCACTTCCTGGTGCTCCAAAGGTGGTGGTGAGTCAGTGCGCTTCCAGAGGATTAGGTAAACCATGCCACATCCACAGAATTCCCCCCTGTATGGCCAGACTTTTTTCTAGCCTCCCCGGCTTCTTATATGCGCCACCCATGGGAGTGGGTTAATAAAATTTGTGGACGATACCAAGTTGGGAGGTATTGCCAATACAGAGGAGGACCAGAATATCATACAAGAAGATCTTGATGCTCTTGAAAACTGGAGTAATAGAAATGGAATTAAATTTAATAGTGCAAAGCGCAAGGTCATGCACTTAGGGACTAACAGGAATGTTTGCTAGAAGCTAGGGACTTATCAGTTGGAAGTGACAGAAGAGAAAAAAGGCCTAGGTGTATTAGTTGATCACAGGATGACTATGAACCGCCAATGTGATGCAGCCATGAAAAAAAGCTAAATGCAGTCCTAGGATGCATCAGGTGAGACATGGAAGTGTTAGTACCATTATACAAGGCAGTGCTGAGACTGAGTGCAATTCTGGTCTCCCATGTTTAAGAAAGATGAATTCAAACCGGAACAGGTACAGAGAAGGGTTTCTAGGATGATCAGAGGAATGAAAAACCTACCTTAAGAGAGGAGACTCAAAGAGTTTGGCTTGTTAAGCCTAACCAAAAGAAGGATGAAGGGAGATATGATTGCGCTCTATAAATACATCAGAGGTATAAATACTAGGGAGGGAGAGGAGTTATTTAAGTTAAGTGACAATGTTAATATAAGAACAAATGAATATAAACTGGCCATCAATAAGTTTAGGCTTGAAATTAGACAAAGGTTTCTAACCATCAGAGGAGTGACATTCTAGAACAGCCAATCTAGGGTAGTAGTGGAGGCAAAAAACCTTACTGGCTTCAAGACTGAGCTTGATAAGTTTATGGAGGCTATAGTATGATGAGAGGGCTTACAATGGCATGTTGCTGATCTGCTACTTCTAGTAGCAAATATCTCCAACGGCCAGTGATGGGACTACATGGGGAGGGCTCTGGGTAACTACAGAGAATTCTTTCCCAGGTGTCTGGCTGCTGGGTCTTGTCCACATGCTCAGGATCTAATTGACCACCATATTTGGGGTCAGGAAGGAATTGTCCCCTGGCTCAGATTGGCAGACACCCTAGGGGTTTTTCACCTTCCTCTGCAGCATGTGGCATGGGTCACTTGCAGGTTTAAGTTAGTGTAAATGGTGGATTCTCTGTAACTTGAAGTCTTTAAATCATGATTTGAGGACTTCAGGAACTCAGCCAGAAGTTAGGGTCTATTACAGGAGTGGGTGGGTGAGTGTGGCCTGCAATGTGCAGGAGGTCAAACTAGATGATCATGATGGTCCCTCCTGGTCTAAAAGTCTATAAATACAAAATACTCTGAGTCAATAAATACAAAATAGAACAAAATTTGTGTTTATGTTTATTGTTGGTGATATAAGATCTATGATGTCTGTAACTATCCATTTCCATACTTTAATAGGCTTGGATTTTGTAAGCTGTGAGAAGTAAGTACATTTGCACTTAGCAACCTCAACTAATTTCTATACAAAATTTTTAGGTTTGATTCAATATATTCATGATGAAGTAATAGCCCAATATTCTAATAGCACAAGACACTTAATACAAGACAGTTTTCTATTAGGTCCCTTGCTGCTACTGCATACTAGACCAAGGATTAAATATTGACTCCATAAATATAGTTATCCCAACATTTTAAAAAATGGCCACCGATTTTGGGTGCCTCCATTTTTACATGCCTAAACTGCTGGGTATATTGGGCCTGTTTCACAAGTCCTGATTTCCTGCAACTCTAATTAAAATAGGAGATGATACTTAATTCTGCCTTAACCTGAATGAAGCAAAGCCTATATTGGTCCCGCTACTGATCTGTATAGGACTTGAGTCATTGTTAAAAGCATCTTTCTGTTTTGTCACAAAGACTGGGCTCAGGGTGGAAACCTACTATTCTGAACCTCTTTATGGAGTGCATATGGAGGTGCTGTCACTTAATATCAGTTTTCTCCATATAAGATGGTTATTTTTTACTGACAAAAATGCAAAAAAAAAAAAATACTCTATATGAAACATCTCTTCTTGACTTTATTTTATTTGCAAAGGGCTTTTTTTCTTCTAAATGCCTGTATGCTGAAATAACTTCCATGACAATAGCTTCCATGAAAAGTTCAGAGGCTGAAGAAAGCAAATAAAAAAATCGAAGCACTGGAGCACAAAACAGAAAAGAATTACAGTGACATGTGAAATATGTTAAAATTCTTCTTTGAATCAGTCATTTAGACATACAAAGATAATGATGATGATTACGATGACAATAATTATAATCAGCTAAAATTTAAATTCATCCATTTTCTTCTATACAAATACAAATTATATTTCTTTTGTCTAATCTGAATGTGACCATTTTAAGCAGTTATTCTTGCAAACCTTCCTCTAATAATCTGCTTCAACACTAAGAACTATACAGCTATTCTTTCAAAGTGAAAGCCCCTTCTTGGCTTTTAACTTATGTGAAAGAGTGGATATATCAACTAAGTAGTATTAATGTTTGTACGTCCATCTTTAAAAATGTGAAACACTCTGGCCCCCACCTTCCCCTCTGTTTCCATAAGTGAAGAGGATTGCCTGTGCCTGCTAATATAGGCTGAGTGGGTGCAAAAGTGGCTCCTAACAGCGTATTTCTATCATTCTCTTTTATGGGGACTCTGTGTGGCTCCCTAAATAAGATGGAAGGGTTTAAAGGGACCGTAGGTCTCTGCCAATTTCACTCTCTCTAAATATAGACCTAACATTGTCATTGAACAAAAAAACTTCAGAAACAGACTTCAAAGAGAAACAGCAGAACTAAAATTCATTTGCAAATTCAACACCATTAATCTGGGTTTGAATAGGGATTGGGAGTGGCTGGCTCACTACAGAAGCAGCTTTTCCTCTCCTGGAATTGACACCTCCTCATCTATTATTGGGAGTGGACTACATCCACCCTGATTGAATTGGCCTTGTCAACACTGGTTCGCCACTTGTGAAGTAACTCCCTGCTCTCCATGTGTCTGTATATAATGCCTGCATCTGTAGCTTTCACTCTATGCATCCGAAGAAGTGAGGTTTTTACTCACGAAAGCTTATGCCCAAATAAATCTGTTAGTCTTTAAGGTGCCACCAGACTCTTTGTTGTTTTTATAGACCTAACAGAGTCTGCAGTAATTTGTGCTGGAAATCCTGCTCTGGTTGGGGCAAAGGGTGGTGCTAGAGGCAACCAAATTTGGGGGAATAGTTAGCAGAATAACTCCTGAAGGAAAAGACACAGTTGGGGACCACTGAGAGGCTGTATGAAACTGAGGATATGTTGCATTTAGGATGTCAAAACTCCACCGTCTTCTAGGGGAGGGCAAACTCCAAATAAATTCCAAACCCCACACCCCACTCCAATAGAAGAATTACAAGAAGATGTTATGCGGGTAAGGGAAAGTTTGGCCCTGAATTAGTGCTATATATTACAATTCAGCATACACCTGAAGTCCTAACTCAGGCAAAATGGGAATTTTATATACGGTCTACAGCTTTGACCCATTATTGTTTATTTACTTTATTCATTATCATTCTATCTGTGCAGGGCCGGCTCCAACTTTTTTGCCACCCCAAGCGGTGGAAAATAAAATAAAATAAAATAAAATAAAGCCGCGATCGGCAGCACTTTGGTGGCAGCTCTACCGCACCGCTTCATTCTTTGGCAGGAATTCGGTGGCCAGTCCTTCCCTCCGAGAGGGACTGAGGGACCCACCGCTGAATTGTCGCCAAAGACCTGGACATGCAGCCCCTTTCCATTGGCCGCCCTAAGCACTTGCTTCCTGCGCTGGTGCCTGAAGCCGGCCCTGTATCTGTGGAATATAGACTAGAGAACACCATGATATTATGGCAATGGTGCATTTGAATTGAGATTTCAAATTCTGTAATTTTTCAATTGTGCCTATCTCACAACACAGATTAAACTACAAACTTTTACAAAAAAATATAATGCATTTTAAAATAACCAATAATTCCAATGCATAAATTGCTTATGGCACTGGCATTCCCTTTCTAACCAGATAAAATGCAACAAAAGTTTAATAAACTACAATGTACACGTCTCAATTTTCTGCATGAGAGAGAAGATGACACTATAAATGAGGTGTATTGTACTGGTATTGCTTGGATTAATGAAAAATAGATGGTAGGTCTACTCAAGCTGGAGCTTCTAATAATGTCCATTTCATTTCCTCAAAAGTCACCACTCCACATAATTTGGTGTCAGTTCACAATTTCTGAAAGTTGAAATAAGAGCACACTCTAGGTCTACATGTGTCAAGCTGAAGATAATTTCCTTCAACCTTCTACAAAAAGTAGAATGATTCCTTTTTTAAAAAAGAATGAAATACCATTGCTACTCTGGCCCTAAAATCCTAAAGGCAACTCCTCTAAACCATGCACAAAACGCTGCTATTTTATTTTCATCTTTAAGGTGCAATGTTGTAAAGGAAACACTTAATGATGAGTAGATTTTCCTTGTAAGGCTTCAGTGAATTTATTTGTTGAAAACAAGAGGTAGAATGGACATGTCCCTGTTCCCTGCGAACAAGGCAAGATGACAACAGAGGCTTATGTCTTCCTTTTTGGCTGTGGCCCCATTGATACCACCAATCTTCCCAAAGTCACCTTCTCTCTGGTGACAAACCCATTTATATATGTCCTTTTTGCTCAAAGGCAAAACACAATAGGAGTTACTGCCAGCTCCCCTGCAGGCCATGTCTACACTAGGAAACTTTAAAAAGAAATTCTCATTGTGCTAGCTGTAAAGTCCAGACTCAATCTCTCCCTTCACCACAGACATCTGATGAGAGCATTAAAAGACAATGCATTCAGACTGAGGCAGCTTTAACTCACACATCCAGTTTGTCAAAGCTTTAAAAAAAAAGGAAATAATATTTTTAACTTGCTCTAGTGCTAGCTTTTCTCTGTTTTCTACTTTTGCTGCTTCTAATTTAGACATTAGACTTTATACCAGTGTTAGCTTCTTGAAAGTACTCCGAGATTGTTTAACCTGTAAATTGGGTTCTCATCATTATTCATTCTTACCTTGCAGGTGTCTGTTGCTGATGGTTTCATGTGTGAGTCCCTGGTGAGTTTAAGATAAGTGTGTCTTCACAAGGATCTGAGCTTGCAAGAACTCATTTCATCTGATGCCTTTATAGCCTTTTGTTTATGGTTTCTCTTCTGAAGTCCAGGTTAAAATACTGCATATGAGAGACATCAATTCACTCAGCTTTATGGATCACCTTAAACCCTTTTAATTATATGATGATATTTATGATGAGATTCCTAAAGGAGCTTTCTCAGTTTCAAGAACTTTAAAGATTAACAAATTTTCTTTTTCCAGCTTACTTTCCTTTTCAGCCATGCATAATGCAGGATAGTTGTTGTTGTAATAAAATACTTCAGATTCTTATATTTACTCATTTTCTTTAGATGAAAGATGCAGTCTTCTAATCTGAGTATATCTGTGTGCTTGCTGTGCCATATTATCTATTTTCTGGACAAAGCACTCCTTTTTGCAATATTTATATAGATACATAATTTTAAGTACACAGATGCAATCAAATACTGTAAAGTGTCTTATATCATGTGTAAAACAATAAACATTTGAAACCTTATTTTAATTCATTTTTATCCATTAGTCAGAAAAGACCATGATACACTATTTGCTGTTTGTTTTTAAAGACATGATAGCACTGAAAGTCTACTCCCATTTAAGTCACTGGCAAAAATTCTATTGACTTTAATGGTGCAGGACTAGGCCTTAGTGGCTAAAGAATCACTACTGGTGAGCTGATAAGAAGTTGGAAACAGGAGAATATGGAGAAATCCAATGAATAAAAATACCATTAACAGATAGATCTGTCCTTGCTCTTGTTGGCCTAAATGAGAGCAGGATCAAGCCAACTGTATTGTGTAATATATTTTTCTCACTCCTTGCATATATATTTATATACAAATATTAATGTTTAAGCAGTTTTAGATATTTTCCCTTTTTTTTCCAGATGGCATAAAGCAATTTTGTCTCTTTGAAAAACATATACAAAGTGAAGCAGATGCACTGAGCATGTGGAAATGAGAAAAAAATTGCCTAAGAAATAATAAACACATGTATTCTCTTAGATCTTGATTGTTCATAATGTTTTGGAGTACTGTTTTCAACTACAGCATTAAAGATAACTACAAGAAAATATCTGAAGACCCAGCAGATGGACAGCATCAGAGAGGAAGAATGGACTTGTGGTTAAGACATGGGTGGTCAAGAAGAGCCGAGCCCTATTTCTGATTCTACTTCCTATTTCTGGGGCAACTCATTTATACCTGCCAGTGCCTCCGTTTCCTCACCTGTAAAATGGAGTAATAATATCAAACTACATAGAAGATTTGGAAGATTAAATTGATTCATGGATCACTTTGAGATTCTCAAATAGAAATAATATAGAAGGGTAACTATTATTATAATTATAAAACAACAGTATCACAATTACATTTCCTGAAATGTTAACATGATCTGAAGCAATTTTTGTATGAAATTTAGCAAAATATATATTACATGATTTGAACAAAAATGCTGTATATTCTGCATGGTATTGACAGCTAAAGTAAATTAGACCAAATGATCCCTTGTGTGCATTCTAACAAAAGATCATTGGTGAGATGTAAACTGGAAGGACTTCTTAATCAAATTACTGTAGCATTATTATTACATCATTGTCCTTTCCAAGACAACACTCTAACAGCATAGCATGACTAAATATAAACTAGGTGGCTTGTGCTATGAGGATCTTCTACAGCAGAGAATTTAGGAGAATGGGGCTGACTTGTCTTCCCCACCTCCCCAACCTTCCCAGGATCTGAGATCTCTGATTTATTCTCTGTTTAGAATCATCTTTAGTTAAGTTTTGGTCGGTCTGCAAAACATGTTGTCAGTCAACTTCACTCCATATGTTACCAGTTTTTCTCCACAATGATCACACCGCTGTGCAGAAGGCCAGCCTGAGGATTTTGAAGAGGACAACGGCGATGATTCTTTGGGATACTCCACAAATTTTACTGACTTTTTCTACATTAGGCATCTGTGTGAGGGAAATCCTCAATTTAGTATAAATCATTTATACCATACCCTTCAGAGTGGTGTATCTAAGTGCCCACTGCACTATCTATGTTATGTTTTCACTCACACAGTAATCAAGCAAAGAGACACTTTACATATAGAGATGCAATACACAAAAAACAGGATCATAACATTTGAGCTCCATAGCCATACACAGTGCCTATGTTCCTACTGCATAGATGCACGACAAACACCCTCCTTTGCTTCCCCAGCTGACACCAAATGCAATTTTTTGACAGTTTCAGTGGAAAGTATAGAACTGACTGGATCTCGAGATAGGGTCAACACTAAAGGTGATCCGTCAAGTTTAAGATATACTGCCCTACCAATATGATCTTGGTTTAACTATTGCCACGCTCTACTTGTTCTAAGGATGGAGGACTTCACTGTACAGAACAGGCACAGCTTGATTAGAAATATTTCCAACACTCCCACAATGCTCTACCCTTGAACTTCAACTCTTACCTCTGTGGGTGAGACATAGCAGAGTTCATTATATATAAGTGGAAAATCTACATTAATTCAAACCTAAGATTATGAGTTTAAGTAAACAGATCAGGGTATGGAAAAAAACGGTATGTCTACAGAAAAGCAGATGATGGCAGAATCCACAAACACACTGTTATCTGCAGGAAGGTCATGGGTAGAGGGGGGTATCTTTTACTCCTGCCCCCTTCAGCCCTGGTGGTAGCACTTATCTGACTGTAAAGGGGTTAATAAAAAAGGCATGGAGCTCAATGGAAAGGATAAATCTGTGATTTCTGCAATCCCTTATTCTAAAGGGGGATAATGAATGACAGAACCAAGTGCTCTACCTCCCACTTCCTATTAGTTTCTCAGCAAGTGTAACTCTGTGCCAGAGAACATACCACCCCCACTCACTCTCTCCTATAACTCTTTCATTTCCTCAGCTCATGTACTTTCTTCACATTCCATATATATATATATATATATATACACACAGAAACACAGCATATTGTTGCTTTGACATTAACACTTTATTGTTCTCCGTGTTCAAAACATACAGTACTTTAAAAAAGAGCCACAACTCAAAAAGGGTCTATTTTTGTGAAATTCTGTTTAATGGGGCAGGTATACTTTGTTTTAAAAAATGTCCTGTAAATGTTTTTCTTTTAATTAATTGACAAACCTTTTCTACTTTACTTCTTTACTGCATATTATAAAGTAGCTAATATTTAAATAATAGTGTTAAGAAAGTGTTCATGCTCTGTAGTTCAAAAACAATGTAATCATACATTAAATGTACCTGACCAATATAGATTCCATTTTCTGAAACCTACAAACTGTTTCTGCTAAACTCCATGGCAGAGTAAATAAAACAGAAAAATACAGCTTCTTGCCCACACATTTCAGAGGGGGAATTTTAGGTGTGAAAGAAATGCAGGTTAAGGATCAGAATGAGAAGAACAACATGGCACTTTGTTTTACACATATTTCTCTTTTCAAAACTCTATATAATATTATTGTATGACAACTGTAAGAATACCATTCTGCCACTTTTGCTTCAAGTACAAGTGAAACTCCTTACACTTTAGGGATTATGCAGCTTTTCTATGCCCTAAATAAATTTGTTATTTCCTTGGATTATTTTGCATAATTTTCAGACAAAAATGGAGATGTAACTTCTTACATGAACTACAGAGTCCAGATGTCTTGAAAAAGGCACAGCTTTTTCCTAGAGCTTGAGGACACTAGTCTGAAAGTCTCCTATTACTCAATAACAGCAGCGTCAAGTAATACTGCAAACGAAACAAGGAAGTAAATGAGTACTTAAATATCATTAAACACACACATCCCTGCCCAATTTTACATACTTTTTGTAGTTCTATACTTCCCAGAAAATTACATTTTCTGTTGGTTGTTTGCCACTGCTGAAAGAAATGTCATTAAAAATCATGGTTTCCTGGTGCTGTAAAAATAAATAAGGGGACTGGTAGGACACAAAAGCCCATATTCTACTCTCGGTTACCCCAGTGTAAGTCTGGAATCACTTCAGTGATTACTCCCAAATTACACAGGTGTAACTGAGAGGAGAATTGGCCCAGAATTGAGATGTGCCATTTTTTGTGCATTGACGAAAAACATCATGACACACAAGGGTTACAAAGGAATGATTAAAAAATAAGTGGCAATTTACAATTAGGAGTCAGTTCAAGATACAGATTATGTAAGCAAGATACAAACTGAAGAAATATGAGATATGGAGATAAAGCATACAAGATATGGGGATCAGTGTGGAATGGTGGGGCGGGGACTAGTATAAGTAAGGCCCTATCAGTGCCGGCTCCAGGTACCAGCTGAGCAAGCAGGTGCTTGGGGCAGCCAAGGGGAAGGGGCAGCACGTCGGGTTCTTTGGCGGCAATTCGGCGGAGGGTCTCTTTCCCTTTCCCTGTCCCTCTCGGAGGGAATGACCTGCCGCCAAATTGCCGCTGAAGAAGAAAGTGGCGCGGTGGAGCTGCCACCGATTGCAATCGCGGCTTTTTTTTTTTTTCGCCACTTGGGGCGGCAAAAACCCTGGAGCTGGCCCTGGGCCCTACCAAATTTATGGCGATGAAAAAAGTGTCTACGGATCATGAAATCTGGTCTCCCCCCTGAAACTGGGTCTTTTGTGTGTTTTTACCCTATACTATACAGATTTCATGGGGGAGACCAGTATTTCTCAAACGGGAGTTGCTGGAAGGTCACAAGGTTATTTTAGGGGGGTTGCAGTATTGTCACCCTTACTTCTGCACTGCCTTCAGAGCTGGAGAGCCGGAGAGTGTCAGCTGTTGGCTGGGTGCCCGGTTCTGAAGGCAGTGCCCTGCCAGCAGCAGCACAGACGTAAGGTAGCAATACCATACCTTGCCACCCTTGCTTCTGTGTTGCTGCCTTCAGAGCTGGGTGGCCAGAGAGTGGCGGCTGCTGACTAAGGGCCCAGCTCTGCAGGCAGCAGCGCCGAAGTAAGGGTGGCAATATCATATCATGCCATCTTTACTTCTGCACTGCTGGTGGTGGTGTTAGTCTGCCTTCAGAGCTGGGCTCCCAGCCAGCAGCCACCGCTCGCCAGGTGCCCAGCTCTGAAGGCAGTGCTGTCACCAGCAGCAGCACAGAAGTAAGGGTAGCAGTACTGCAACCCCCCTACAATAACCTTGCAACCCCCCCCCCACACACAACTCCTTTTTGGGTCAGGATCCCTACAATTACAACACTGTGAAATTTCAGATTTAAATAGCTGAAATCATGAAATTTATGATCCTATGACCGTGAAATTGACCAAAATTTGGTAGAGCCCTCAATATAAGTGGGAGCAAACCAATTAGCTAAATCCAAAAAAGTAAACAGAATTTAAAATTTTTGTTTGCACTAACATGCCAATGTACCCATTATGTATAGTAAATCAAAACATCCTTACAGAAAACATGCCAGAAAATTACAGTAACGTACCTTCCAAGAAATAGGTGTTGAGAAAGTAATATGAAAATATGGCAATTCATAATAGTTCATTTGTATTTAAAAGAAAATAAATGTAATTGCTTTTCAGCACTTAAAGTCCTTCATATTTTAGTCCTCTTATTTGTGACCATTTAAATTCCATTGTTTCCGTAAACTATTCCTAATAGGCTAGTGGGAGCAGAAAACATTAATGGGTATGAAGCAGGAACAGGACCTCACTGCATAAATTAAACTAGGTCTACACTTAAAACTTTCACTGGTATAATAACACTGGTTAGGGATATACATTTTTTACAACATTTTAAAACTGGTCTAAGCCTTAGTTTAGACAGTTTACTGGCAAAAAAGTACTTTTGCAGGTATAGCTTATTTCATTCAGGGAACTGGTATAAGCTACAACAGCAAAAGTACGCTTTTGCCAATATAAGCTGCGCCTACACTAGGATGTTTATACTTGAATAGCTATACTGGTAAACATTTTCTAGTTAGACTAGCCCTCAGTGTTATCTTTTTATTTTAATTTCTGGTGTGTGTGATTTTTTTTCTCTTGCATCATTCATAATGCATAAATGTCAAATTATCATTGTAGAAGGGTGGCTTACCTTTCCATCATCAGGGTTGGCAGCTGCCTCAGTTTCCCTACTGCTAGGCAGTCTTCCTCTCAGTGATTGATTAGTTTAGTCCTCCAGCCAAACCAAAAAAAAACTCCGGACAGGTTAAACACTAGCCCAATGCAACAAGAATCCAAACCAAAAATCTTCCACCAGTTTTTTCTGGGCCACAGCCACAACCATGCCTTGAGGGTCTGTGGAAACTTTTTCCCTTGGTGCATCCTGAACTAGGTCTTCACCCCTGGGTTGGAGGGATGCCGCTCTGTTCTTATGGGGGGTGGGGGGGGGTCAGCACACAACCTAAAGGTAGCACTATTGAATCATAATGGAACTTATGTCCTCCCCTCTTCTACCACAGGTTCTAGCCCTCAGGACCTAAACAATGGAACAGCGGTCTCCTCCAGCCTCACCCATTCCCACTTCACTTTTCCTCCCAGGGCTAATTCCTATACTTGTGTAATCGTTGCCACCTTGTGGGCAGGGCTGGCTCTAGGCACCAGCAAAACAAGCAGTTGCTTGGGGCAGCAAATTTGCAGGGGCACAAGAATCTAGCATGGGAGCTGAGAACCAACTGAGCAACAGAGGGTCCGGTGGCACCTTTAAGACTAACAGAAGTATTGGGAGCATAAGCTTTCGTGGGTAAGAACCTCACTTCTTCAGATGCATCTGAAGAAGTGAGGTTCTTACCCATGAAAGCTGAAGAAGTGAGGTTCTTACCCACGAAAGCTTATGCTCCCAATACTTCTGTTAGTCTTAAAGGTGCCACCGGACCCTCTGTTGCTTTTTACAGATTCAGACTAACATGGCTACCCCTCTGATACTTGAGAACCAACAGAAGGCCCTGGGAGCTGTAATTCCTTGGTTAGCTCCCTGCCTATAGCGCCAGCCCTGGAGCAGGGAAAGAACTACATTTCCCAGCATTCCCTCGGCCACAATTAACAGGAAAGGGAGGGGGAAGGAGTGTGGAACTGAAACCTCATGCTGCAGCTTGCTGTGAATGGTAGGGACCAAGCCAGCTCTAGGTTTTTGCCGCCCCCCCACCCCAGCCCTGGCTCTCCTCATGCCCCCATGTTGCTCCAGCCCTGGACTCTCCCCTGCTGCCCCAGCTCTGGCCCCCACCTGCACCCCCCTGCTGCCCCAGCCCTGGGCTCTCCCCCCACCTGCATCTCCTGCCACCCCAGCCCTGGGCTCTTCTCCCCCCCCACCCGCATCTCCTGCCACCCCAGCCCTGGGCTCTTCTCCCCCCACACACCTGCACCCCCTGCTGCCCCAGCTCTGGCCCCCATCTGCACCTCCTGCTGCCCCAGCCCTGGGCTCTCCCCCAAAGAAAGAATTGGGTGGACTAAATGGACAGTGCACCTCTCTATCTGAAGCCTAGCAAGGGAGGTACGTGGATCCTACTAGAATTTAAAATGAAAATTAAGGGAGGGGAGGCTCTGGACCTGGGCAGCTTTAGATACAGTACCAGGCACGTAGGAGGATTTACATTTCTGAGCCATGGAAGCAGAAACTGACTTTTCCTTTCCAGATTTAGCTAATATTCAGAAAGGGAATCCAGCACCTGCCTTCCAGATTTGAACACCTCAAAATTCAGGAGTGCTCAAGCTCAATTTGGGCAGCTGTTACTTAATTTCTCCCAAATCAAATATACTGATCCACTGTAACTTGCTGTAGAAAAAGTAGAATAAATTGAGCAAAAAGTGCTTCCCAGTGGTTATTAGGACTGGAATTGCTATTTTCAACAGCCATTGCTTTTTTTTTTTTTAGTTTTAGTTTTGGTTTTATTTGTTTAAAAGGAAGACAGAGATATTGCAGTGGCAAATTCTCAATAGAAACAAAGAATGGAACAAAAGAATAATAAAGACACCTCAACTTTTCCTCATTTATGTAGGATAGTCTTATAATATGCATCCAGATATCCTTCAATCACACAAGCTGAAAATTGTTCCACTTTACTGCAGTTCTGTAACCATATGGGAGCCAATCCTGTCTGTGTTCTGTGCACATCCAAAATTCCTGCTGAATGACCCGCCCTGGGAGCGCGTTACCAGTGACCCAGGGCTGGGGTGGCAGGAGGGTGCAGTTGGGGGCGGGGAGAGAGAGAGCCCAGGGCTGGGGTCGGGGGGGGGGCAGCCAAAAATGTTTTTGCTTGGGGCAGCAAAAAACCTAGAGCCGGCCCTGCTCGCGGGGTCTCTGGTATGCCGTGGTCACCACCCTTTGTCCTGGAACAGTCCCTTGTAGTGTGTTCTCTGTACCACTAATCAGGCAAGTGCGGTGGGCACTTCAGGCTAAGGCTCTAGCTCCTGGTGGGTAACAAATAGCACTCTGTCAGCTGGCTAAAACCACTACACTTCTCCCAGACCCCCCTGCCTCTGTGACCCACTCCCCCCCGCCATGCCATTCTACTGACATGGAATTTGCCCCTCCCCATTCTGGCTG
Organism: Malaclemys terrapin pileata; assembly: GCF_027887155.1. Classification (NCBI taxonomy): domain Eukaryota; kingdom Metazoa; phylum Chordata; order Testudines; family Emydidae; genus Malaclemys; species Malaclemys terrapin. The sequence continues at coordinate 29,664,416 of NC_071513.1, read as the reverse complement.
AGCAATCACCCTCCAGTCAGGAGTGAGACTAGCAACAGATTCACCCTTAGCAATTCATCACAATTGTGTGCTGTTCAGCAGAACTATTGCTATTGAGCAGCTTGTTTGCCTGCCACCTGCCTATTAGGCCTCCTCTCCAAACTTCCTCCACAGAGCTTCCCAGAAGTTCCCCATTGTCCTTTTTCCACAGCTGCTCTGGTTCCTTTACTGGAGAACCCTGAAGCTCTCTTCAAGACTCCCCCTGGCTCTTCCACAGCTCCTTCCAGGTGCTGAGCCCTTATGCAAGGAAAGGGGTGGCTGGGGTTGTAGTAAGGATGCTGAATAACGTAAGCCTTCTTTTGGAATAGAAAACACTAAAGGTAATCTTCCCCTGTGACTGAGTTCCCCTGTTCGTGTTAGGATGGAATCTCTCACTCAACCATTTTTTGCTGGCCACTTGTTGTGGGAAAATAAAAACCCTCAGTTTTAAATTCAATAATGTTGCTGCCAGAGGCAGATTAAGATTTTTTGGGGCCAGAGGCGGATTAAGATTTTTTGGGGCCCAGGGCACAAAGAAGATTTGGGCCCTCACATCCTCCCTTCCCATGGGGCCCTACCCCCTGTTCTCCTTATTCCCTCTGAGGTCCTTCCCCGTGGCCAGGCTGGAAGCCAGAGCCAGGCCATGGTAAGAGCTATCCCGCGAGCCCAATGGCTTCTGCCAGGGCTAGGGCGGGGGGGGGGGGGGGGGAAGCACCCAGCCTTGGGACTTCAGCCCTGTGGCTTCTGCCGGGGCTTGGGGCGAGAGTGCCCAGACTTGGGGCTTCAACTCAGGGGCGCTGGAACAGGGAGTGGGGGCCAAGAGGCCATGGCTCCATCATTTTTAAAAATGGGAGGGCTTCTGCATCCCCATGGCTTCTGCCAGGGCTTGGGGCTCCCAGGCTTGGGGCTTCTGCCGGGACTCAGGTCATCCATTTTTCCAGGGGCCCACAAATGGGCCACTGGTTGTGACCTCCTCTTGAACCAAACATACTGTGCATTGTCTTCTCTCTTGCTGTGCCTAAGCCCTGGTCTACACTATGAGTTTAGGTCGAATTTAGCAGCGTTAGATCGATTTAACCCTGCACCCGTCCACATGACAAAGCCATTTTTGTTGACTTAAAGGGCTCTTAAAATTGATTTCTGTACTCCTCCCCGACGAGGGGATTAGTACTGAAATCGACCCTGCTGGGTCGAATTTGGGGTAGTGTGGAAGCAATTTGACGGTATTGGCCTCCAGGAGCTATCCCAGAGTGCTCCATTGTGACCACTCTGGACAGCACTCTCAACTCAGATGCACTGGCCAGGTAGACAGGAAAAGCCCTGGGAACTTTTGAATTTCATTTCCTGTTTGGCCAGCGTGGGGAGCTGATCAGCACAGGTGACCATGCAGAGCTCATCAGCACAGGTGACCATAAGAGTCCCAAAATCACAAAAGAGCTCCAGCATGGACCGAACGGGAGGTACTGGATCTGATCGCTGTATGGGAAGATGAATCCATGCTATCAGAACTCCATTACAAAAGACGAAATGCAGGAATATTTGAAAAAATCTCCAAGGGCATGAAGGACAGAGGCTATAACAGGGACCCGCAGCAGTGCCACGTGAAACTTAAGGAGCTCAGGCAAGCCTACCAAAGAACCAGAGACAAACAGCCGCTTCGGGTCAGAGCCTGGACATGCCGCTTCTATGATGAGCTGCATGCAATTATAGAGGGTGCCCCTACAACTACCCCACCCCTGTGCGTGGACTCCGTCAGTGGATTCTCACTCAACAGGAATGCGGATTTTGGGGACAAGGAAGATGAGGATGAGGAGGACGTTGAAGATAGCGCAGAGCAAGGAAGCGGAGAAACTGTTTTCCCCGACAGCCAGGATCTGTTTATCACCCTGGAGCCAGTACCCTCCCAACCCACCGAAGGTGGGTTCCCGGACCTTGAAGGCGGAGAAGGGACCTCTGGTGAGTGTACCTTTGTAAATATAATACATGGTTTAAAAGCAAGCGTGTTTAATGATTAATTTGCCCTGAAGACTTGGGATGCATTGGCAGCCAGTACAGCTACTGGAAAAGTCTGTTAACATGAATGGGGATGGAGCGGAAATCCTCCAGGGACATCTCAGTGAAGCTCTCCTGGATGTTCTCCCAGGGTCACCTGGTTGAAATAGGGGAATTTTATTAAGGGGACCATTCCTGCTGGGCTGTTTGCCTGTGGCTGAACAGAAATCATCCCCACTGTTAGCCACACGGTGGGGGGGAGGGGTGAAGTGATCATCCCAGAGAATTGGGTGTGTGTGGGTGGGGGAGGTTAGTTGGGTTTGTGCTGCATGTTAACCCGAAAATTTCAGCCCCTCCTTTTAAATGGCCAACCCATTTTAAATGGCCAACCCAATGGGTGTTTGGTATGGGAAATGAGGGTGCTGCTGTTTGAAACCATCCCCACATGTTATGAAGATTAAAGAAGCCAAAAGACTGTGGCTTACCATGTCTGCCTGCAAACCGAATTCTGTTGTCCACCATCCCTTCGTGTGTGATCTCTCACACCAAATCAGCAGGCCCTCAATATAAGAGGCAAAATGCGACCTTGTAAAGAAATCACATATGCTATGTAATGTTAACGGCTTGGTTCACCATGAAAGAATCTACTCATTGTTCTCTAAAATGTGTCTTTTTAAATACTACTCTTCCTTTTTTTCCTCCCGCAGCTACAAATGTTTCAACGCTCTCCGTATCATCTCCGTCCCAGAGGCTAGCGAAGATTAGAAGGCAAAAAAAACGCACTTGCGACGAAATGTTCTCTGAGCTCATGCAGTCCTCCCACACTGAAAGAGCCCAGCAGAATGCCTGGAGGCAGACACTGTCAGAGTGCAGGAAAGCACAAAATGAACGTGAGGACAGGTGGCGGGAGCAAGAGGAGAGATGGCGGGATCAAGATGATTGGTGGCATAAGCGTGATGAGAGGAGGCAGGAAGCAATGCTTAGGCTACTGGAGGATCAAAGTGATATTCTCCGGTGTATTGTTAAGGTGCAGGAAAGGCAGCAGGAGCACAGACCGCCACTGCACCTCCTGTGTAACCAGCCACCCTTCTCCCCAAGTTCCATAGCCTCCTCACACTGTCATCCAAGAACGCGGTGGGGGGGCCTCCGGCCACCCAACCACCCCACTCCAGACGACTGCCCAAGCACCCAGACGACTGCCCCACCACAGTTAGGGAATCCCATTGCAGCAAAGCCATCCACTAGGACCTGCACATTTCCCAAAGTCAGCTTGATAGCAGCAGCTCAGTGATCGCATTGGCTACTTGGATCACAGCAGCCCCCACAGTAGATTTGCCCACTCCAAATTGATTCCCGACTGACCGGTAGCTGTCTGGTGTTGCAAGCTTGCAGAGGGCTATCGCCACTCGATTGTGAACTGTGAGGGCTGCTCTCATCTTGGTATTCTTGCACTTCAGGGCAGGGGAAAGCAAGTCACAAAGTTCCATGAAAATGCCCTTATGCATGTGAAAGTTTCGCAGCCTCTGGGAATCATCCCAGATCTATGCGGTCCCACCAGTCTGTGCTTGTTTCCCGGGCCCAGAATCGGCGTTCCACGGCATGAACCTGCTCCATTAGCACCATGATGTCCAAATTGCCAGGGCCCATGCTTTGAGAGAACTCTGAGTCCATGTCCTCATCACTCTCGTCACTGTGCTGCCGTCGTCTCCTCGCCTGCTATTGACGTTTCCAGTTCTGCATATACTGCAGGATAATGCGCGTGGTGTTTACCGTGCTCATAACTGCTGCGGTGATCTGAATGGGCTCCATGCTTGCTGTAGTATGGTGTCTGCGCGGAAAAAAGGCACAAAACGATTGTCTGCCGTTGCTCTCACGGAGGGAGGGGCGACTGACAACATGGCTTACAGGGTTGGCTTACAGGGAATTAAAATCAACAAAGGGGGCAGGTTTTCATCAAGGAGAAACACACACAACTGTCACACTGAAGCCTAGCCAGTCATGAAACTGGTTTTCAAAGCCTCTGTGATGCGCAGCGCGCCTTGCTGTGCTCTTCTAATCTAATCACAAACAGCCTAGTCAGCAAACAGCACCAGCGAGCTTTTAAACGTCCAAAGGCACATTCTACTACCATTCTGCACTTGTTCAGCCTCTAATTGAACTGCTCTTTACTACTGTCCAGGCTTCATGAGCCATGGAAGCAAGGGGTAGACTGGGGTAGGTGCGACCACGCGGTGATGCTGGCTGGGAGAGCAGCCTGAGGCAGAAGCCTCCAGCTGGCATGATATTCCAGGTAGGACTGAATCTCCATTAGACAAAACTTAAAGAAGAGAATGCCCTGGAGTCATTCCCATTTTTGTCCAGGTGCCCCCGACCGACCTCACCGAGATCGGCCAGGAGCACCTATGTCTGCCCAGGCGCCCCCGACCGACCTCACCGAGGTCGGCCAGGAGCACCACAAGACAACGACGACGGTTAACAGTCGTATTGCATCGTCTGCTGCTGGCAAGGCAAGGCAAGGAGATGCTGCTGTGTAGCAATGCAGTACTGTGTCTGCCAGCAGCACCCTGGAGACGTACGGTGACAGTGAGCTGAGCAGGCTCCATGCTTGCCAGGGTATGCCATCTGCATGGGTAACCCAGGAAAAGAGGCGAGAAATTATTGTTTGCCGTTGCTTTCACGGAAGGAAGGAGGGAGCGGGACTTGACGACATGTACCCAGAACCACCTGTGACAATGTTTTTGTCCCATCAGGCATTGGGAGCTCAACCAGGAATTCCAATGGGCAGCGGAGACTGCAGGACTGTGGGATAGCTACCCACAGTGCAACACTCCTAAAGTCGACACTAGCCTCGGTACTGTGGACGCACTCCGCCAACTTAATGCGCTAGTAGAGACACACACAATCGACTGTATCAAATCGATTTCTAAAAAATCAACTTCTATTAAATCGACCTAATTTCATAGTGTAGACATACCCTAAGTCAAAAAGCATCTATAACAAAACAGCATAGCAACAGACTAATATCTTGGGTTTATCAGTGGATCATTGAGTGAAGAAAAAGGATTTCAACACTTTTGCTGCCATCATGTTAGAGGGTTGCTGGCTTCTCTTTTAAAGAAACAAACATTATTTGTTGAGGGCATGTTATACTTTGGTTGTTTTGCACTTGAGACTCTCCCTCCAAGACAGTGCTTCACAAACTGTGAGCCAGCTATAGGTTCATAGGGGAGCCACAAGTCTGGGGAAAATTTTTAATCAGTATGCCCATTTTTATCTTTTTTTTTAATTAAAAGACTAGTAAATTAGGCTTAAACATCACCTGCATCTTATCTATGTGTCTGTGTCTTCTGCTGGTGCTGCTGCCTGGGCTGGGAGCCTCTCTGGGTATGTCTACACTGTAATAAGACATGTATGCCTATCCCGTGTCAGCTGACTTGGGCTCATGGGGCTTGGCTATAAAATTGCAGGGAGCCATTCGGGTTCTGTGCCTTTGTGCTTTCTGTTCCTGCAGGGGGCCTTCAGTTGAGAGAGTTCCTGTTGGGGGAAGCATTCATCAGGAAATCTCTCTATTGAAAGGTCCCTGCTGGAGTGGAGGGAACAGAGAGTTTCCCAGTACCAGCAGCACCAGCACTTGTGGATAGAAGAAGGGGTGGAGGGGTCCTGAGGGAGAGACAAGTGTGTCTAATCCTTATAATAGAATGATTTTCACCTACATGTAGAAAATGTTTGGCTGAAGAAGGATGACGATTTTAATAAAGTTAAACAGAAAAGATAGAAAAGTAGACAATATGATGATAGTTACTTTATATTTGGATTTTCATGTCTCGATATCACTGAGGAAAGTCCACAGTCACAATGTGTCATTTGTTTTCAGGTGTCAGTGAGTGAAAGTATGAGGCCAGGGAAACTACAGAGACATTTAGAAACTATACACCTGACCTGGAATTCATAAACAAGAGTGTGATTTTGTTTCCTTTGGAAACAAGAAGAATTAAAGTGGCAGAATGAAGTCATGTCTAAAGAAACAACTCTTCCTCAAAAAGCCTTAGAACCATCTTATATTGTAGCCATGCGAACTGAAAAATGCAAACAAGTGCACACAGTTTGAAAGACCCTTCTACTTCCAGTAGCAATAGACATCTGTGGAATTATGACTGAGGAACAAGCAGTCATGGCACTGAAAACCATTCTCTATGTCAAATAATACCATCTGTTGATGCATTGATGACCTTGCAGAAAATGTACAGGACTAGTTGATAAAACAAGTTAAGAATAATCAATATTTTGCACTGCATCTCGATGAATCCACAGATATAGCCTACATGGCTCCAATTCTGCAGTATGTGAGATTTATCAAAGCAGGTATAATAGCTGATTTTTTTTTTGCAGTGAAATTCCAACCCAAATAACAAGTGAGGAAATACTCAAGATCCTCAATAAATTTGTTGTGGGTGAGATCTTAACTTGGTTATGTGTATAAGACTGTGTGCTGATGGAGCAGTAGCCATGACCAGAAAGCACAGTGAAGTTGCAGCATGAATAAAGGAAATGGCAGCAATTTGGACATTCTGCATGATTCATCACCAAGCTTTGGCATCGAAGAATTTGCAACCTGAAGTACACAAGACCCTCAACGTTGTTACTAAAATTGTTAATTTTAGAAAATCCTGGACAGTGAACACATTGTTTTAGTATGCTGTGCTGAGATGTGCTCTGACAACACTCAGCTTCTGTTTCACAGTGAAATCAGGTGGTTGTCATGTGGGAAAATATTACAACACGTCTTTGAATTTTCCTCCTTGGGAAAATAGATCTTGAAGGTTACATGTTTAATGTGGACTTCTTGACTATGTTAGCTTATCTGGTGGGCATATATGGCAAATTGAATGCACTAAATCCAACACTTGAAGATAGGAATACAAATATACTAGATATGAAAGAGAAAATTAGGGGAGTCATAAAGAAGCTTTGTCTTTTGAGATGCCACATGAAAAGGGAGATATTGAGATATACTATCAGACTTTTTAAAAGAACAGAGTGAAAGGGATCAAAATGCTATGAAAGACCAAATAACAACTCATTTGTCTGGATTTGTATTCCCATTATGATGGATATTTTCCTGGAGTTTAACATGATTCTCCAGATACCTATTGAATTCTAAACCCATTCTTGATAACAGTTAACACCACTCCAACCGTAAGTATGGCTCAACAAAATCTCATAGAATTGTCAAGTGATCACCATGCTGAAGACCAGGTTTTCATACCTAAAATACCAGGAATTCTAGATTTATGTTAAAGAAGAGTACAAAGAACTCAGTGATGAAGCTATGAAAATGCTGCTTCCATTCACTTCAAGTTATCTCTAGGTCTGGGTTTTTAGCAATGATTTCTGTGAAAACTAATCACAGAAATATTTAAACTTGGAAAATGACTTACATCTGCGGCTTATCAGAAATTCAGCCAAACACTGTGCAACTACACAGTTTGAAACAGGCCCATTTTTCTCACTAAAATCTTAGGCAGTGTCCGGACACACTAAAAAATCCATAATTTCAAATGATAGTTTTAAAAAGCCAGAGCAGGTCAGATTAAATTATATACCATATATACTCATTCATAAACCAAATTTTTTTAGTAAAAAAGGGAAGCACCAGAGAAGGGGGTCGGCTTATGAACGGGTATAGAGAGGGAGAGGTGGGACACAGCCCCTCCCACAACAGAGGGAGCAAGGAGAGGCAGCACAGCCAGCAGAGCCAGAAGGGAAGAGGCAGAGCCAGAGTCTCTCAGCTTCTGGCCATGCTGCTCTCCCCCCAGCCTCCGAAGCAGCTGCAGCTCCGGGGCTGGCAGGCTGCAGCCCTGCCGCTCGGCCCTGCCCCCAGAGCAGGCGGTGGCTGTGCTGCCTGGCCCAGCCTGCTGGAACACGCTGCGACTGCGCCGCCCGGTCTGGCCTGCTGGAGCAGGCTGTGGCCACGCTGCTCGGCCTTTGGGAGCAGCTCCAGCCAGGCCAGAGACATCCTCCCCTGGCCCTCCTCAGATAAGGTGGGAAGGGATGGGATGGGGAGAGTATGGGGGTCCCAGGCTAGGGGTGGGGTCATGTGGGGGGTGCTCACAGGTGCTCTCCTGACCACCAGCTTCTCCCCCCCAAAAAATTTCCCCACCCGGGGACCCGTTGCTGTCCCGGCCCGTCAGGGTAAGCAGCTGGCGCTCCAGGACACTTTGTTTACTTTGGTTTACCTCCGTGCCTGCGAACGCTCGAGGTAAACAAACCATCTCAGCCCACCAGCGGCTTATCCTGATGGCCCAGAAGCCAAAGTTTGCCGACCCCTGAATTATAGAGTCGGCTTATGAACAGGTCATAAACATTTTCCATTTTTACTTATCCATCTTGGGGGGGTCGGCTTATAAACGAACCGGCTTATGATTGAGTATAATTATGATCAGTAATTAAACAAACAGTAGTTGATTAAGATTGCAAAATTCCAAACTCTAGTGTCCCTCTTGAGTCTAGTGTCCTGAACTCTTTAATCTACTGTCCTGAGTCAGTTAAAAAAAGTGGTATTTGGTTATCGGGAGCCACTAAGTTTGAAAATATCTGTAAGAGCCACATTACTAAAAAGTTTGGGAACTACAGGTCTAAGAAATAAGAAATGTTTTTCTTGATAACTGTAAGAAAATCAAATTATAGCTCATTGCATATCTGCTCACTGCTAGCTAGATCACAATTTGATTTATATGGTTCCCATCACAGAACTTCCTCACATCTTTTATGGTTCAACTGCCATAAAGCCTGATCCTAATTAAGAAAATCGAAAGAATTTTTGGACAGCTTTCATGGAGAGGGTATTTCTGGCTTGTTGATTACTGCAGAGCAAGAGGTGACTCTGCTGCACATTCTCATATATGGTGTGCAGTGCTTGAATTATGGGGGGGAAAATAGGGGGCCCTTAATGAATGTGGACAGTCCCAGAGGCAGCGTTGAGCAAAGTACCAGGGTATCCACTGGCCAGCTCCTGAGCTGGCATCCTCTGCGCTGCTGTCTTCTCCCTTCTGCACTTACCCTTTGCCTTGTGCCCTACATCCTCTCCTACCCCTAACTGCCCCTCCTCCCTTACCTATTACCCCATGCCTTCTGCCCCTGCCTCTGCCCTTACCCCTAAGGGTCTCCATATCCCTTACCTGTTACCCCATGCCTTCTACCCCTTTCTCCTCCCCTACCTCTAACTGCCCCCCTTATCCCTTGCCTGTTAACTCTCTCCTTTTGCCCTGGCCTTCTGGACTCATAATCGCCCCTCCTGCCCTATCCCTAACTCCCCCATCTCCCCTATTTGTTACCCCGCAACATGCCTTCTGCCTCTGCTTCCTCCACAACTCATAATTCCCCCTTCAGGACCTTCCCCTGGAGTGCACACAGTCCTTCTGCCCACCCTTACACCCATCAGACTTCTGCCTCCACCTCTAACCTGCCTCTCTGCTCCCCCAACACCACCTAGCTCCTCTGCACCACGGGAAGGGGAAGCGCCCAGCCTTGGAACGTCAGTCCTGCGGCTTCTGCTGGGGCTTGGAAAGAGAGTGCCCAGACTCAGGGCTTCAGCTCTGGGGTACTGGAACAGGGGGCGGGGGCCAAGAGGCCATGGCGCCATCACTTTTAAAAATGGGAGGGTTCAGGTCATCCACTTTTCCGGGGGCCCGCAAATTGGCTTAGTCAAAGAAGTCTTTGTTTTTTCCATAAGCTGCAGCAAGGTCTTTCAACTTTAGACAATATTTGCACAGTTCTAATTCTAGCTGTGGCTACTATCATACATATACTTTCTAATGAAAACAGCAGTGATGCAGATTAAAAATGAGGAAGGCAAGAGAGCGTCTTTTGTTGATTTGTAAATGTGCCTGAGTGTGAACAGCTGTGATCCATTGCATGTGATGCAAATGTTTCCCTGCAGTAAAAGGAGAGATGGCATTTGCTGTGTTATACAGACCATTTTAACCTTCCATTGTATGGTGTCTTTGGTAGGGATTCAATCAACTTGTACAGTGAACTGATGTCATCTAAACAGATGGACATAAGTGTAGGCAATCAAGAGACCATGTGTGTGACCAATGATTTTTGGATGATAACACTTAAAAAGCTGTCTGGCCTAAAGCTTGTGAAAGTATTGAAAAGTTCACGTGGGAAATAAACCAGTTCAGAGCTGGATGAACTTTCAGAATGGGCATGTAGCTTTCAAAGCTTTATGAGTTATAGGCCATCTTGAGTGAAGTGTGTTGCTGCACAGACTAGAGGGAAGAATTAAAATAAAATCTATTTGCAGAAGACCCAGTGGCAAAGTTTTGTGTTATTAGGTCAGTAAGGTGTGAAGATCAGTTCCATTCCTTTTGCATTCATCTGCACAGGAAGGAATGGAATATTTAGTATCAATAAAATCTTTTTATATTAAAGAAAGATTTATGGTGGAAAGCCTGTATAACAATGGATCATCCAGTTTCATCAATCATTGTGAATACAGTGAAAAAAACAAACAATTAGCATAAATTATGAAAAGTATATTAGAGTTTTAAAATTCTCACTATCTTAATAATTAAGATAAGAGTAACTCAGGTAAGGTGATTTGTTTTTAATATATGACTTTTCACCTGACAGTATCTCTTTGTTCTTTTTCTTTTGTTTTTCCTTCTTTTTAATAATTTGTGTTTTACTGGGCTATTTACAGGTTAGCATATGGATAAATATAGATATGTAAAATGCAGGAAGTTATGCTGGTTTTAGTTGTGTTATTATGTTCAGATACAAATTAAGGTGCAATTGGTGCACTTTTGTTCTGCATAAAACAAAGAAATTAGTGTAAAATTATTATACACAGACATATGGGGCCTTGTCCAATGTCCATCAAAATAAATGGAAATCTTTCCACTGACTTCACAGGGCTTTAGATCAGGCCAATGGTGCAATATTGTTCTATCATGAGCAGTCGGTATACAATTTTTGTACATAGCATGTTACAAATAGCTCAGTAGCTGAACATCATTGTTGTTCAAATCAGTCTTTGCTACTCTCTAATCTGAGCTGTGATGTTCCAGATCTCATATTTTTTATTATAAATCATAACATGATGATGCATTTGCTTGCTGCTATTATTAACATTCTAAATAAATATATTTGATTTGCAAATGTTAGTATGTGACTGAGTTTCTCCCAGAACAAAATATACTGTTTCTTTTAATCAAAAAATGAGTTAATCTCTGATCTTTCACTTACAGTAGACCAAATTGTCTCGATCTGTGGGAAGTTTCAGAAAACGTGTATGTGAATACCCTACTTGTCCATGTATGCTAAAGCTGAAACTGCGTCTTGTTGAATTCATTTTGATGGTGATCCCTGAGTTTCAAAATAAATGACTGATTATTTTTCATTGGCATTCTCTCCATGAAGGTGAGGAGATAGGGGTGCGGAATTTTGGAGGACATATGTTTGCTTCTCTTTTATATGCTATGACTTGTCTATATCTGGGCTATTCAGAACTGCACAGAGAATGGCCATCTGCCCTTTACATTTGTCTTTCTTTTTCTGGGTCTTTGCAATTTGTTATAGGTCTTGGACATGAGTGCTGTATGTTGGCCAGTCCATGCTGGTGTGGGGGTAATATCAAAGCTGGGGTATTTATAAAAAATGGAAGTTATTATTATTTATTATTAAAATGGCAAAACAAACAAACAAACAAACCTTACCCTCCAAGAGGCACATAATGCAGTTTTAGTGGGAAGCCCTCAAGCTCCCATTACAATAGGCAGAAATTATCAACTCTTCCCAGGTGTGAGTAGGCTCTAATATGTCTGAAAATTCCTTAAAGCTAAACAAAAAGACCCACAGCATTTTTCATTTCTTGGCTGCATATAGTGCTAGGTCCTGAGATGCTGTAAATGGAGCTATGCTGACTTACACAAGCTACGGATCTGACTTATAAATTTTAATGTTAAAAGTATTTCCAGACTTGCTGTCCCACTCATATAAATTGAAAAAATATGCATTAAAAATAATTTATATTGGTATGCATTGTCTTTTCAACCCCCAGTCAGGATTAGGAACCCATTTTGGTAGGCATTGTACAGAGTCAAGACATTCCTAATTCATTCAGTGATCTTCAGTGGCTTGCAGTCATGTCATCCTGTGCTGTAATTATATCAGATTTCACAACTTTTGCTGTTGGACTATCATTCACAAATTAAGTAGGGTGAGTTTAGGTCAAAAATTGGATGAGAGACTTTTAATCAACCCAAATACTGCAGGATATGGTGTTGGTGATTCTGGAGACCTTGCTTGCTAAGTTGCTATATGATCCTGGTTATAAACATCAGATAACTACTGAGTACCAGGAATGAGAACAACAGTATCAAGGAAAGGAGGTCATACTCAACACCATTACTGAAATGCTGGCTCTTCAGTGACACTTTTTTTGGGAGGTGAGGGGGGGCAATAGGTACATATAACTAAAGATTTTGTTGTTACTCTGCATGTAACTACAGTTACTGGTGAATGTCCTTCCATCACCAATTTCTGCCCTAATGATTTTTTACCTTTAGTGTCTTTTAAAGAAAAATGATTTTGAACTGGAGAGATCTGTCTTGCATTCAGAGAGGCTTCTGTTACACACTTTTCTTCTCTTTCTGTAAACTATCACCACTATTGAATTTTAATTCTTTTTCCCACTCCTCTTTTCCACTATGGTCTCTTAGAGGAATAAAACATTGGCACAGAATGATTTTCTGGACTGTTAATTTTAGAAAATATGCAATGCCATCATAGTTCTAGAAAACTAAAGCAGGGCCTCTTATGTCCATTATGAAAAGTTTACTTTCTGTAATATCTAAAATTAATCTCCCCCACATCTCTGAGACATCAATTTCCCATTTTTTAAAAATGCAGTTTTTATTTTATAACACCTTATAGTTATCATTTACAGTTTCTCGGTGGTTTTCTTTTAAACATTAAGGACTACACTGTGGCATAAACTACTGCTAAGCTTTGGGTGCACACCTACAGCAGGAGTTCTGGAAGCCACTGCCTCTTGGAACTCCAAGGAAACCAGTCACTATACTAGCCTCAAAGAGGTTACAGTGTATTCTCCCCTCCATATCCTGTCAGATTTTCTGGTCTACTGCAGATTGATCAATGCTATAGTTTGCCTTTTCCCATCCCTCTGTACCCACTTTGCACAGGGTAGCATTGATTATGGCACTAATTCTGCAGAATCCTTTACACATTGACTCATATGTGATCAGGGCTGGTGATCGCACCCTAGGCGAAACTTCCACCTTCCGCCCTCCCCCCTCCCCGAGCCCCACAGCAGCTCCCCCCCGCTCCGCCCTGAGGCGCTCCCCTGCGGCAGCTCTCCACCCCAGCTCACCTCTGCTCCACCTCCTCCCCGAGCCCTGCGGCAGCTCCCCCCCCCCGCCCTGAGGCGCCCAGTGGCAGCTCCCCCGCCCCGCCCGGGGAGCCATGTGGCAGCTCCCCGCCCCAGCTCACCTCTGCTCCGCCTCCTCCCCGAGCACGCCATCGCTGCTCCACTTCTCCCACCTCCCAGGCTTGCGGCGCCAATCAGCTGTTTGGCACCATAAGCCTGGGAGGGAGAGAAGCAGAGTGGGGCAGCGTGCTCAGGGGAGGAGGGGGAGCAGAGGTGAGCTGGGGCGGGGAGTTCCCCTGCATGCTGCCCTCCCCCTTACTTGCTGCAGGTGGCCCTCCCCGCGCCCTCCCACCTCAGCTCCCTCTGCCTAAATGCCGGCGGTGACTGGGGCGGCCGAAGATCCAGCTGCTGTGGTTGCAGCTGAAGAAAATGCCCCCCAAATCCTAGTGTCCTAGGCGACCGCCTAGGTCGCCTAATTGGTTGCACCGGCACTGTATGTGATTAATAGAAAGGATGGAGGAAAGAGATTCCTTGCCCTGCATGCTCACATAGGGACGACTGAACACAATCTAGCTCTGTTCTGAGATTTTCCCATCTCCCTAAAAAATCCCATAATTTATCTCATACCTGAATAGTGTAAAGTGCTATTTTTAATTGGTGAATGTGAGCCTTAATAGGAGAATGGAACATGAATCACCTATCCTCTTCTTAAAAAATATGTTTCATCCATTGATTTCTTAGCGCTAAGCCTAGTGCATTAGAGTTTACTTTTCTTAAAAAATACAGGTCAAAGCTCTACACTGGTGATGCAGCTTTGCAGTTGATATGTTTACGCCACTCTTTTGCTTTAAAAATAAAGATTTTAACTTAATTCTTGCCTATTTAGCCTTTCACGGTTTCAAGGTTTCTTTGTTCTCTCAGTCAAATAAAAGAGAACTTAATGGGGAAATCACTTCCATCATTGATTTATCTCAGTCTGTGATAGGAAATTTACATTTTTTTTCCATATCTGCTTCTTTCTTTTTAAGAAAAAGTTAATTATGTCTTTAAGAGCATTACTGCAATTATTTGCATCTTTTTTCTTCTTCTTCTTCTTTTGGAAGGGTAACTATTTTTGCGTTGAATGATTCATCTGGGATATTTCTGAGAACTTTTCAATGTGTAACAGAATTTTTTAAAGAAGTTCTTTGAGGATTTTGTCTAAAAATACTTTTGATTTTGGCTTCAAAGTTTTCATAATTTGTAGGATTCTTTTTAAGAATTCTTTTTTAAGTATTTAGAATGTGGTATGGTATCACAGTTAATGTGTAATTAACTGAGTCATAGGAGACATCATAATAATTTCCCATCTGTCACAAAAGAGGTTGATTTTCCCCTTCAGCTGTTTTTTTAAACCTATCAGTAAATAGGGAAATATTGACTTTTAGCTGATCAACTAAACTTTCCAGAATGACAATTCTTAAGTAAATAAAATATTTTTAATCAATGCAGGGATGCATGTAGTGGATAGAAGCGCCTCTGACTTTGACCAATGACCAGAAAGGCTTTTTGCCAAGACATGAAGTCAATGGGATTACTCACATGCATAAAACTTAACGTGGTCAAATTGTTTGCTGGATTAGGGCACAAGAGTCTTTATGACAGTCATCAGGTGCAGGCGAACTAGAGGCAGGAAAGATGGGATAGTAGTTAGTGCTCTAACCTTAAGCCTGGGATCTTGGGAGATCCAGGTACAATTATTTTTACCACCACAGACTTCCTTTGTGACCTTGGGCAAGTCACTTAAGTCCCAGTCCATGAAAGTAAATGGCAAGACTCCCATTACCTTCAATGGGAGCTGGATCACTCCTTCTGTGCCTCAGTTCCTCAACTCTCAGCCCTGGTCTGCACTACGAGTTTAGGTCTAATTTAGCAGAGTTAGGTCGATTTAACCCTGCATCTGTCCACATGACCAAGCCTGTTTTGTCGACTTAAAGGGCTCTTAAAATCGATTTCTGTACTCCTCCACGGTGAGGGGTTTAGCCCTAAAATCGACCTTGCTGGGTTGATTTTGGGGTAGTGTGGACGCAATTCAACGGTATTGGCCTCCGGGAGCTATCCCTGAGTGCTCCATTGTGACCGCTCTGGACAGCACTCTCAACTCAGATGCACTGGCCAGGTAGACAGGAAAAGCCCCGGGAACTTTTGAATTTCATTTCCTGTTTGGCCAGCGTGGTGAGCTGATCAGCACAGGTGACCATGCAGAGGTCATCAGCACAGGTGATCATGGAGTCCCAGAATCGCAAAAGAGCTCCAGCATGGACCGAACAGGAGGTACTGGATCTGATTGCTGTATGGGGAGAAGAATCCATCCAGGCAGAACTCCATTACAAAAGACGAAATACCAATATATTTGCCAAAATCTCCAAGGGCATGATGGACAGAGGGTACAACAGGGACACACAACAGTGCCGCGTGAAAGTTAAGGAGCTGAGGCAAGCCTACCAAAAAACAAAGGATGCAAACGGTCGCTCCGGATCAGATCCCCATACATGCCGCTTCTATGATGAGCTGCATGCAATTCTAAGGGGAGCCCCTACCACTATCCCCCACTGTCCGTGGACACCTGCAAGGCGGGAGTCTCACACAACAGGGATGAGGATTTTGTGGATGAGGAAGATGAGGAGGAGGAGGAGGAGGAGGTTGAGGATAGGGCACAGCAGGCAAGCGGAGAATCCCATCTCCTCAGCAACCAGGAACTGTTCATCACCCTGGAACCAATACCCTCCCAACCCTCCCAAAGCAGGCTCCCGGACCTTGAACGGAGAGAAGGCACCTCTGGTGAGTGTACTTTTGTAAATATAATACAGGGTTTAAAAGCAGGCATGTTTAATGATTAATTTGCCCCTGAAGACTTCGGATGCATTCGTGGCCAGTATAGCTACTGGAAAAGTCTGTTAACGTGTCTGGGGATGGAGCAGAAATCTTCCAGGGACATCTCCATGAAGCTCTCCTGGAGCTACTCTAAAAGCCTTTGCAGAAGGTTTCTGGGGAGGGCAGCCTTATTCCATCCTCCGTGGTAGGACACTTTACCACGTCAAGCCAGTAGCAAGTAGTCTGGAATCATTGCAGAACAAAACATTGCAGCAAATGGGTCCGGGCTTTGGTGGCATTCAAGCAACATCCGTTCTTTATCTCTCTGTGTTAGCCTCAGGAGAGTGATATCATTCATGGTCATCTTGTTGAAATACGGAAAATTTGTTTAAGGGGACATTCAGAGGTGCCCTGCTGGGCTGCTGGGCTGTTTGCCTTTGGCTGAAAATAAATCATCCCCGCTGTTAGCCACACAGTGGGGGGAGGCCCGTTCATGCTGAGCTGTTCACGTTTGGCTGACAGGGATCTTCCCTGATACTAGCCACGTGGGGGGTGGGGGGAAGTAAGGGGTTCTGAAGTGATCATCCCAGAGAATTGGGTGTGGGGGGGTTAGATTGTGCTGCACATTCACCCTAAAACCGCAGCCCCTCCTTTTAAATGGCCAACCCAATGGGCTTTGCTTGGTATGGGAAAGGAGGGCGCTGCTGTTTGAAACTGTTCCCATATGTTACGAAGGTTGAAGAAGCCGAAACCCTTTGCCTAACCATGGCTGCCTGCAAGCCAAATTCTGTTGCCCAGACGAGCGTGTGTGATGTCTCACACCAAACCGGCAGGCACTCAATATAAGAGGCAAAATGCGACCTTGTACCAAAAGCACATGTGCTATGTAATTGATTCAGTGTGAAATAGTCTTCCCTTTGTTCTCTAAAATGTATTTTTTTAAATACTACTCTCCCTTTTTTTCCTCCCGCAGCTACAAATGTTTCTACGCTCCCCCTATCATCTCCGTCCCAGAGGCTAGCGCAGATTAGAAGGCAAAAAAACGCACTCACGACGACATGTTCTCAGAGCTCATGCAGTCCTCCCACACTGAAAGAGCTCAGCAGAATGTGTGGAGGCAAACAATGGCAGAGCCCAGAAAAGCGTTAAATGAACGGAATGAGAGGAGGGAGGAGCACAATGAGAGGAGGCAGGATGCAATGCTGAGGCTAATGGGGAAGCAAACTGACATGCTCAGTCATCTGGTGGAGCTGCAGGAAAGGCAGCAGGAGCACAGACCGCCGCTGCAGCCCCTGTATAACCGCCTGCCCTCCTCCCCAAGTTCCATATCCTCCTCACCCAGATGCCCAAGAACGTGGGGGGGAGAGGCTACGGGCACCCAGTCACTCCACCCCATAAGATTGCCCAAGCAACAGAAGGCTGGCATTCAATAAGTTTTGAAGTGCAGTGTGGCCTCGTCCTTCCCTCCTCCCCTCATCCACCACCCCACCTGGTGCTTCCCTCCTCACCCACCCCTCCTGGGCTACCTGGCGAGTTTTCCCCCTATTTGTGTGATGAATGAATAAAGAATACATGATTTTGAAACAATAATGACTTTATTGCCTCTGAAAGCGGTGATTGAAGGGGGGAGGTCAGTTGGTTTACAGGGAAGTAGAGTCAACCAAGGAGCGGGTTTTCATCAAGGAGAAACAAGCTGTCACACTGTAGCCTGGCCAGTCATGAAACTGTTTTTTATTTCTCTGATGCGCAGGGCACCCAGCATTCATGCTGGGCACCATACCAGGGTGCTCTTCTAATCACCCTGGTGTCTGATTGCACATAATCACTTGCCAGGCAATTTGCCCCAACCTCCCACCCCGCCATAAACGTCTCCCCCTTACTGTCACAGATATTGTGGAGCACACAGCAAGCAGCAATAACAATGGGAATATCGGTTTAGCTGAGGTTTAACCTAGTTAGTAAACTGCGCTGGCGAGCTTTTAAACGTCCAAATGCACATTCTGCCACCATTCTGCACTTGCTCAGCCTATAGTTGAACTGCTCCTTACTACTGTCCAGGCTGCCTGTGTATAGCTTCATGAGCCATGGAATTAAGGGGTACGTTGGGTCCCCAAGGATAACTATAGGCATTTCAACATCCCCAACGATAATTTTCTGGTCTGGGAAGTAAGTTCCTTCCTGCAGCTGTTCAAACAGACCAGAGTTCCTGAAGATGCGAGCGTCATGCACCTTTTCCGGCCATCCCACGTTGATGTTGATGAAATGTCCCTTGTGATCCACCAGTGCTTGCAGCACCATTGAAAAGTACCCCTTGCGGTTTACGTACTGGCTACCAAGGTGGTCCAGTCCCAAGATAGGGATATGCATTCTGTCTATCGCCCCACCACGGTTAGAGAACCCCATTGCAGCAAAGCCATCCACTATGACCTGCACATTTCCCAGAGTCACTACCCTTGATAGCAGCAGCATTGGCTACTTGGATCACAGCAGCTCCCACCGTAGATTTGCCCACTCCAAATTGATTCCCGACTGACTGGTAGCTGTCTGGCGTTGCAAGCTTCCAGAGGGCTATTACCACTTACTTCTCAACTGTGAGGGCTGCTCTCATCTTGGTATTCTTGCGCTTCACGGCAGGGGAAAGCAAGTCACAAAGTTCCATGAAAATGCCCTTACGTATGTGAAAGTTTTGCAGCCACTGGGAATCATCCCAGACCTGCAACACTATGCGGTCCCACCAGTCTGTGCTTGTTTCCCCGTCCCAGAATCGACGTTCCATGGCATGAACCTGCCCCATTAGCACCATGATGTCCAAATTGCCAGGGCCCATGATTTGAGAGAAGTCTGTGTCCATGTCCTCATCTCTATTGTGATCACGCTGTCGTCGCCTCCTCGCCTGCTTTTGCAGGTTCTGCACATACTGCAGGATAATGCGCGAGGTGTTTACAATTCTTATAACAGCAGCGGTGAGCTGAGCGGGCTCCATGCTTGCCGTGGTATGGTGTCTGCAGGAGAACAGGAGAGCAGAGTTGCAGTGGAAGTGGTGGATGGTGACAGATGCCACGAGAATAGATACTTATACAGAACGACGAGAGATCCTGCGAGCTGGATTCATGGCACCAGGAGAGCAGGAGAGCAGAGTTGCAGTGGAAGCGGTGGAGGACAACGGTTAGCACCGTGCACATTTCCCGAAGACGAACACACGTAGCCGGGAGCCCCTGACAGCCAACATGGAGAAATTCGCTATCGAGACAAGAGCAGGAGAGCAGAGTTGCAGCAGAAGCAGTGTATGACAACTGTTAGCAGTCCTACTTCACTGTCTGCTGGCAGCAGCACTCAGGACACAACAGCGGCAGTGTTGGTGAGCTGAGCTGAGGTGGCTGCATGCTTGCCATGGTATGGCGTCTGCATGGGGAAAAAGGCGTGAAATGATTGTCTGCCATTGCTTTCACGGAGGAAGGGTCGACTAACGACATGTACCCCAAACCAGCTACGACAATGTTTTTGTCCCATCAGGCATTGGGAGCTTAACCCAGAATTCCAATGGGCAGCAGAGACTGCGGGAACTGTGGGATAGCTACCCACAGTGCACCGCTCCGTAAGTCGATGCTAGCCACGGTAGTGAGGACGCACTCCGCCAACTTAATGCGCTTAGTGTGGACATGCGCAATTGACTGTATAAAATCGATTTCTAAAAATCAACTTCTATAAAATCGACCTAATTTCGTAGTGTAGATATACCCTAAGATGGGGCATAACAGTACCTCCAAGGAGAGTTGTAAGGATAAAACACATTAAAGATTGGGAGGCTACATTAAGGAAAGTTTCCAAATGGAAAGGGGGTATTCAAATCCTTTTTGACTATAGTTAACGTAAAAGGATTTAAAAAGCAAAATTTGTGGATATGACTTCTTCTGTGGTTCTAGGCTTGTGACTTAAATGTTTTGCTTCAGTTTTTTCCATTTGTGAAATGGAGACAAAAATACTTAATTATTTCACAGACCTGTTGCAAGGATAAGTATATGTTTGTAAAGTGGTTTGACAAAGATTAAGAACTAAGTATAACTATTTTACACTACTGTGAAAGGCAGATTTTTAAAGTCAAAAGTTAAATTCTGTAAATACATGAAAAAGCTCAAATATCAGGCATAAAGGAAAAAACATATTTTGCTGAAAGTTAACAAAAATATGGAAAATAATTGGTAAAAATGGAAGACTAATAACATCAGAAGACTAAACATGAAATCATAACATCAGATTTGCATGTCTTTCTGAACTTTTATTATTTTAATGATGCGGTTTGAATCATTTGTTAAAATGCTGTGCTGGATTATGTATTAGTTCAAACCTTGTTGATAAAAAAACAAAACAAAGAAAACAAATTAATTTATTGAATGTAAATAGGTACAGTTTTTACCTTTAATCTTGTCAATGTGCATTCTTGAATGTGTTTAGGCAATTCTAATTGACTGGGTCCTAGTTCAATATAATATAGGGAAATTCTGCAATGAGGCCACTGAATGTGCAATTTAATTATGCTGGTGTGCACTTCTATTTTTTTCTAATGCAGAGGATCTATTGGTAAAATGAATGCCCATTTTGTGGTCTGTTATGCAGAAAATGTTTAATCCAGTGTTTGATTTACTCTGTTAAATCTTCTTTATTGAATGCGGTTATTCATCCGTGCAGAATTGGGTATGCTGCTTTCTGTTACTATGACATTGCAATTAAATAGCTAAAGAGAAAAACATGGTAAGACATTTTCTAAAGGTCCATGACATTCCCATAAAATTATTCATATTTATATATTGTTTTTCTCTTGTATTTGTTTTTACGTTGCCAATACTAAAACTGAACAGTACAGAGAAATATTTTTTCATTGCAGAGCTTGACAAATCCAGCAGTTAAGGATCCTAGATGAACATTTTGTCAAATAAACTAGTACTAAGAAGAATTTCTGGTCCAGTGGATAATGACTGTCATCATGAAATAGGATTGTACTGATTGCCATCTTAATGAATGAAGCTAGCAGGAGCTCAGAGAACCAAACAACAGCATTTTGTGATGGGATAAATAGTTGGGCACTTTGGATACAGGAAGACATTGATAGGGAAATCACTCTACCCCTGTGCACTTTTAGAGTGGTATTAAATCATAAAACATATTCTCAAGTTTAAATACTTGAAATAACGTTTTCATGCACACTTCCTTTTCTTAGCAAGAAAAGGGTCTGAGAGGAGAATTTATAATCTCTTTCTGTCACGTTTCATCAAATATTACATTATAGATTATAACATTCTCAATGATATGATGGTATTTGCTCCTCATCTCAAAACATTTAGGACAGGGATGATCAACATTGTGAAGTATTTGGGGCTGAACAGTTGCTGTTGAGAGTGAAAAACAAAGAAAAGAGCCTTTGTTAATAGGATAAGGCTACAGGGACTGCAGGATAGGAAAACTGTAAACAAGTTTTTGCAAAACAGCTGCTAGGATAATTATAAGGGACATAAGATTTGGTCTTACTACTTTTATATCATTAGAATCCATCATTGTTTGTTTAGCCTTAAATATTATAACTATTAATTTTCTTCATCTGTTATTTGTTTCTTAGCCAATTGAGAAGCCCCGATGTCTGAACACGTTTTATATTTGTCTTTAATGTTGTTTGAAGTTTTCCACTAGAACACTGTGTTTCCTAAGTTTTCTGGCGTGTGTCCTATTAACAGGGATTCCGTTGTGTATGAATTTTACCATGTCTGGTGGAACTTTAGGACTGAGGTGGTCTCTGGTTTGCATTAGTTGTTTTCTACTATTTTTTCCATTCTTTTTCTGTGTAAGCAAGGGACTTGTAATAAGGTGTTAACAGGCTACTGGTTGGTTTATTATTACTTACGATTTAAGGTGTTAAGACTTGAATATATTCACACACACATTCAAACAACATTAAGAATTTAGTTTAAACATTCACAAGGCAATAAATGCAGAGTAAAAAATGAAACTCTGTCTAAATGTTATCCTTTTGTACTTAGGGTAGGTATTCCTAGCTCTTTGTAATCTTGCTTAAATTACTAAGGCTGGGGTTTTCAAAATTGCTCATCTTTCATTTAGGCACCATAATAAATACTAGATTTTCAAAAGAGTCCAGCAAATTTGATGCCAATCTCTTTTGAAAATCTTGCCAAAAGTGTTACAATAGGATTTGCTGGATGTTGAGCTCTTTTGAAAATCTGGTTCCAATTATGGGTGCTGAGAATTTGAATATCTGGCCCTTAGGCCAAGTTCCACAAAGTTACTTGGGCGCTTAAGACTAGGGTTTAGGTGCCTAAGTCCCATTCTCCACTGTGATCCACAAAACTGCTGCTGAATGCTTTAGGTGCCTAACCTCCAGAGAGAGAGAGAGAGAGAGAGAGAGAGAGAGAGAGAGACTCTGTAGTCCAGGTGTTGGGTGACTCTAAGTCCAGTACCCCACTCCAATCTCTCTCTCTTTATTTATGCACAGTAGAACAGATTCAACAGCAGTGGTTGAGAGAATATCCCATAGTTCAGTGGTTAAAGCCTGCTCCTGAGAAATGGGAGACCCCTGTTTAAATTCTTTCTCCCGCTCTGGTAGAGAGAGAGGAATTGAACCTGGGTCACCCACATCCCAGGCAAGTGCGCTAACCACTGGGCTAAAAGTAATAAGGTGGCTGCCACCATAACTACCTGTTAGTTCGCCAGACATTTTGTATGGTGCGACTCAGGCACCTAACTCATTCCTGTAGGAAGTGGCTTAGATGCCTAAGCTGCCTGACTTCAGGCACTGGGTTCCTATTTGTGCATCACTCAGGAAAGATAGGTGCCTCTTTGCAGCCCAGACTTAGGGTATGTCTACACTACGAAATTAGGTTGAATTTATAGAAGCTGGTTTTATAGATATCGGTTTTATACAGTCGATTGTGTGTGTCCCCACATAAAATGCTCTAAGTGCATTAAGTCGGCGGACCGCATCCACAGTACCGAGGCTAGCGTTGACTTCCGGAGCGTTGCACTGTGGGTAGCTATCCCACAGTTCTCGCAGTCTCCGCCGCCCATTGGAATTCTGGGTTGAGATCCCAATGCCTGATGATGCAAAAACAGTGTCACGGGGGATTCTGGGTACATGTCGTCAGGCCCCTCCCCCTCCGTCAGAGCAATGGCAGACAATAGATTCGCGCCTTTTTACCGGGGTTACCTGTGCAGACAACATACCACGGCAAGCATGGAGCCCGCTCAGCTCAGCTCACCGTCACCATATGTCATCTGGGTGCCGGCAGACGTGGTACTGTATTGCTACACAGCGGCAGCTAATTGCCTTTTGGCAGTAGACGGTGCAGTATGACTGGTAGCCGTCATAGGCTATCTGGGTGCTGGCAGACGTGGAGCTGCATTGCTACACGGCAGCAGCTCCTTATCTTTTGGCAGTGGATGGTGTATTACGATTGATATCCATAATCGTCATGTTCCTCAGTGAGTTCAATCAGAGGCACCCGGGAAAGTTCTTCAGCAAATTCCTCTAAGAAATACTGAACCAAACTTTCCACTCTGGGCATCTGATTCTTGATGATGATGGTTATCAGTCGTAGTACATCATTTTCTGCCAAGCACCCAGAAGATGCCGATGGCTATCAGTCATGCTGCACCGTCTGCTGCCAGCTTAAGATGTAAAAAATAGATGGACCAGATTTGTTCTGTATTCATTTGCTTCCCCCTTCCTCCATGAAATCAATGGCCTGCTAAACCCAGGGTTTTGAGTTCAATCTTTGGGGGGGCCATTCTGTGTGACAGTTGTTTCTGTTTCTCCCTGATGCACAGCCACCTTTGTTGATTTTAATTCCCTGTACCTGTACGCCATGTCGTCAGTCGCCCCTCCCTCCCTCCGTCAGACACTAGTTTCGCGCCTTTTTTCAGACCAGACGCCATAGCACAGGGATCATGGAGCCCACTCAGATCACCGCGGCAATTATGAGCACTATGAACACCACGCGCATTGTCCTGGAGTATATGCAGAGCCAGGACACGCCAAAGCAAAACCAGGACCAGCTGAGGAGGCGATTGCAGTGCGGCGACGAGAGTGATGAGGAAATTGACATGGACATAGACTTCTCACAAAGTACAGGCTCCAACAATGTGCAAATCATGGTGTTACTGGGGCAGGTTCATGGCATGGAATGCCGATTCTGGGTCCAGGAAACAAGCATAGACTGGTGGGACCGCATCGTGTTGCAGGTGTGGGACGATTCCCAGTGGCTACGAAACTTTCGCATGTGTAAGGGCACTTTCATGGAACTTTGTGACTTGCTTTCCGATGCCCTGAAGCGCCAGAATACCAGGATGAGAGCAGCCTTCACAGTTGAGAAATGAGTGGCAATAGCCCTGTGGAAGCTTGCAACGCCAGACAGCTACCAGTCAGTTGGGAATCAATTTGGAGTGGGCAAATCTACTGTGGGGGCTGCTGTGATCCAAGTTGCCAGGGCAATCAAAGACCTGCTGATATCAAGGGTGGTGACTCTGGGAAACATGCAGGTCATAGTGGATGGCTTTGCTGCAATGGGATTCCCAAACTGTGGTGGGGCGATAGGCGGAACCCATATCCCTATCTTGTCACCGGAGCACCAAGCCACCGAGTACATAAACCGCAAGAGATACTTTTCAATGCTGCTGCAAGCCCTGGTGGATCACAAGGGACGTTTCACCAACATCAACGTGGAATGGCCGGGAAAGGTACATGATGCTCGCGTCTTCAGGAACTCTGGTCTGTTTCGAAAGCTGGAGGAAGGAACTTTCTACCCAGACCAGAAAATAACCGTTGGGGATGTTGAAATGCCTATCGTTATCCTTGGGGACCCAGCCTACCCCTTAATGCCATGGCTTATGAAGCTATACACAGGCAGCCTGGACAGTAGTAAGGAGCAGTTCAACTATAGGCTGAGCAAGTGCAGAATGGTGGCAGAATGTGCATTTGGACGTTTAAAAGCTCGCCGGCGCAGTTTACTAACTAACCCTCCCCCCTTCAAGCAGAGGCAATAAAGTCATTGTTACTTCTCATTCATACATTCTTTATTAATTCATTACACAACTAGGGGGATAATTGCCAAGGTAGCCCGGGATGGGTAGGGGAGGAGGGAAGGAAAAGGACACACTGCAGTTTAAAACTTTAACTCTTATTGAAGGCCAGCCTTCTGATGCTCGCGCAATCATCTGGGGTGGAGTTACTGGGTGGCCGGAGGCCCCCCCACCGTGTTCTTGGGCGTCTGGGTGAGGAGGCAATGAGACTTGGGGAGGAGGGCTGTTGGTTACACAGGGGGCTGTAACGGTGGTCTCTGCTCTTGCTGCCTTTCCTGCAGCTCAACCATACGCTGGAGCATATCAGTTTGATGCTCCAGATGCCGGAGCATCGACTCTTGCCTTCTGTCTGCAAGCTGACACCATCTATCATCTTCAGCCAGCCACTTGCTCTCTTCAGCCCGCGATTCAGCCCGCCACCTCTCCTCTTGTTCATATTGTGCTTTTTTGCACTCTGACATTGACTGCCTCCACGCATTCTGCTGTGCTCTTTCAGCGTGGGAGGACATCTGGAGCTCCGGGAACATATCATCCCGAGTCCGCCGTTTTCTCCTTCTAATCTTCGCTAGCCTCTGCGAAGGAGAAACATTTGCAGCTGGTGGAGGAGAAGGGAGAGGTGGGTAAAAAAGACACATTTTAGAGAACAATGGGTACACTCTTTCACGTTAAGTTTTGCTGTTCACATTACACAGCACATGTGCTTTCGTTACAAGGTCGCATTTTTCCTCTTATATTGAGGGCCTGCCGGTTTGGTGTGAGAGATCACTCATGCAGTGCCAGGGAACAGAATTCAGCTTGCAGGGAGCCATGGTAAGCCACAGTCTTTTGGCTTTTTTAACCTTCATAACATGTGGGAATGGTTTCAAACAGCAGCGCCCTCATTTCCCATACCAAACACCCATTGGGTTGGCCATTTAAAATGGGTTTGCAATGTAAAAGAAGGGGCTGGGGTTTCCGGGTTAAGATGCAGCACAAACCCAACTATCGCCCCCCACACACACCCAATTCTCTGGGATGATCACTTCACCCCTCCCCCTCACCACGTGGCTAACAGCGGGGAACAGTTCTGTTCAGCCGAGCAGGAACGGGCACCTCTGAATGTCCCCTTAATAAAATCACCCCATTTCAACCAGGTGACCGTGAATGATATCACTCTCCTGAGGATAACAAAGAGAGATAAGGAATGGATGTTCTCTGCATGCCAGCAAACACCGGGACCATACGGTGCCATGCTTTGTTATGCAATGATTCCAGACTACGTGCTACTGGCCTGGCGTGGTAAAGTGTCCTATCATGGCGGACGGGATAAGGCAGCCCTCCCCAGAAACCTTTTGCAAAGGCTTTGGGAGTACACGAAGGAGAGCTTTCTGGAGATGTCCCTGGAGGATTTCCGCTCCATCCCCATACACGGTTAACAGAGTTTTCCAGTAGCTGTATTGGCCGCGATTGCCAGGGCAAATTAATCATTAATCATTAAACACGCTTGTTTTTAAACCATGTGTAATATTTACAAAGGTACACTCACCAGAGGTCCCTTGTGTGCCCTCAGGGTCTGGGAGCATGCCTTGGGTGAGTTCGGGGGTTACTGGTTCCAGGTCCAGGGTGATAAACATATCCTGGCTGTTGGGGAAACCGGTTTCTCTGCTTCCTTGCTGTGAGCTCTCTTCATTGTCTTCATCATCATCTTCCTCGTACCCCGAACCCACTTTCCTGTTGCGTGTTTCTCCATTGACGGAGTCAAAGCACACGGTTGGCTGCACCCCCTAGCATCGCATACAGCTCCGCGTAGAAGTGGCATGTTTGCCGCTCTGCCCTGGACCTTCTGTTTGCTTCTCTGGCTTTGTGGTAGGCTTGCCTTAGCTCCTTAATTTTCACGCGGCACTGCTGTGCGTCCCTGTTATGGCCTCTGTCCTTCATGGCCTTTGAGACCTTTTCTAATATTTTGCCATTTCGTTTACTGCTACGGAGTTCAGCTCGCACTGATTCGTCTCTCCATATGGCGAGCAGATCCCGTACCTCCCGTTCGGTCCATGATGGAGCTCTTTTGCGATCCTGGGACTCCATCACGGTTACCTGTGCTGATGAGCTCTGCGTGGTCACCTGTGCTCTCCACGCTGGGCAAACAGGAAATGAAATTCAAAAGTTCGCAGGGCTTTTCCTGTCTACCTGGTCAGTGCATCTGAGTTGAGAGTGCTATCCAGAGTGGTCACAATGAAGCACTGTGGGATAGCTCCCGGAAGCCAATAATGTCGAATTCCGTCCACACTACCCCAAATCCGACCCACAAAGGCCGATTTTAGCGCTAATCCGCTTGTCGGAGGTGGAGTAAAGAAACTGGTTTAAAGGGCCCTTTAAGTCGAAAAAAAGGGCTTCGTCGTGTGGACCTGTCCAGGCTTAATTCGATGTAACGCTGCTAAAGTCACCCTAAACTCGTAGTGTAGACCAGGCCTTAGTTGCCTATTTCTGAGAGGGGGCGGGGCTTAGCACACACCCCTGTTATCTGCATCTCCTATTGGCTAGCTTAGGTGGCTCGCCGCCTAGCATACTGGCTTTTGTGGATTACATTCTTAGCTGCCCATCTCTTCCAGTTCCTTGTATAGGCTCCTTGTCTGATTTGTGGATCATTCACAGTGTTGTTCCTGTGATTTTCCAAGACACACAAAAATTAGGCACTCAGCATGGCAACTCCTAAGTCTCTTTGGGGATCCCACCCTTAATCACTATAGCTGTATCTACTTAAGGTTTTTGTTTATATCTCCTGTCATTCCTTGTGCATCACCCTGAAGTAGCAACAGTGGGACCCTGGTAGTACACTGGCCCCCTTTTCTTTTGTTTCACCACTCTTTTACCTAGATCTCCCTGGAAAAGGAGGGAGGAAATCAAATGTGTGCTAAGAGTCTGCTAATATTTTCAGGGACGAGATGATGACAGAAAGAAAGGAGTAAATGCTAGCTGAAGGGGTTAAGGAAACTAAGAAGGGATTTTTAAATATAACAGAGAACAAAGTAATACCAGTACTGGAAGTAAAGTTTGCTTGTTAATAAATGTGGAAAGGAATTAAATTAATTATTAAAAATGGTTGAGAGTCTAAGCTCCCTTTTAAAATCTATCTTCAACAAGCAAAATAAATGAAATAAGTGTGAACAATTAAAATTAAGGTAGACTTTATGAAATATATTTTGTCATTAATAAAATAATGAAATAAACATAATGAGAAAAATCATTAAATATTGCAAGATATGTTGAGTAAGAGTATCATAATTTAGCCCTAAACTTTATAGTATAAGAAATGGACAGCATTAGTTTTAAAGAACACCTCTCACCAAACAAATTTGACAACTTTTTTGACAGAATTTCTAAATTAGACGATAAGGTTAAGTTGTACCAAAGAAATAGCATATTTGTAATTTAACTAAGCATTCAGCAGAGTGGTCCATGAAATCTTATTCTCGGCATTAAATAAAATCAGCTGGATATGAACATTGTCACATCGATTTGAAACTGGCCAAAGGATCATAAACAAATATATCAAATTATGATATATGATAAATGCAAAGTATTAAACTAGAGAGAGGTGAGTTGGAAAGAATTGAATGATATTCTGCTAGTCAAATTGTATTAACAGAATATATAATTCAGTGAATTGTTACCTTTTTTTAAGCATTCACAGATTGTAGGCCTGGCTTGACATAAATAACTTGACATAAGTAACTTGCCAATTTCATAGTGGGCATGATTGGGAAAGTGAAAGGAAGGTTAAGTTGTCGTACCAGGCAGTCTTCTGGAATCAAGATGGCTAGCTAAGATTAGCAGAAACATCCTGGTATTAGGAAACAAACCTAAATGTAAATTGGAGGTCAGATTATGCATGAACAGCACATGGATAGAGCACACTGTACAGAGATAAGTTCCTACAAAATAACCAAGCCATGCCAAAACATATGATGCAATGTACAATAAGTGTAATGTGGTGTGTAAATGTATATAAAGGAAGAGGTTTTCTGTGTAACTTTGGATTTGTGATATGCCCTGTACCTGATCAACTCAGCGTGGCTTTGCTGTATGCCAACTAAAGATATCTGGGTGATGAAATCTGGAGTCAAACTGAGTTTTTGGGAAGTCGAGTGGAAAGAGTTCTCAGAGGGAATCCCAACACAGACTTGGTATCAAAAACAAACAAACATCAGTCTATAGAGTTTTTGTGAATTATCCGGTGCTGTTATTTAATACTCAAACTTCAGAATTGGTCACCCAAGTATTTTAATGTGTAAAATACATTAATTGTACTTAGAATATGTGTTTGCAAATAAGTACATGAATTTTATGTTGAATTTGTGTATATTATTGATTCATACTGACCATTTTCTAAAGTTCACAAATGTATGAATGCTAAAGGGCTTGAGTACACACAATCTGATCTGAAGCCATAGCATTCAAAAATAGTCATTATTTTTCCATTATTGAACTAGCTCTAGGGATCATTGATTTGTCCAATTTATTTAGTATCTTCGTAGGTGATCTAGAGAAGGGATTAAACAGCACACCAATGACATTTGCGATTGATACTAAATTAGGAGGAGATGCAAAACCAGTAAGGAAAAAGAAATAATACAAATGGACCTAAAGAGACTGGATACAACATAGGAAGAAAATAACAAAATGAGATACATCTTGGAAAAATAATCCAAAACACATAAAGAGGGCGAAAGCTAGAAATCAGTAATGCTGAAAGAGAGTCTCTATAGGAGTGACACTGGACAACAAATTAGGCCTCAAATAAAATTACATACAAGATGGTAGCAAAAAAGGCTGATGCAGTTTTGGGCTGCATATGCATAAGTATAAAATTTATAAAAAGTATAAAAGTGAGGAAGTAAGGGTTTCCCTCTTTAATACTGCATTCAGTATTAAATTGTATGGAGGTAGAGGAAATCTGTGTCCCTGGCTAAGCCATATGAAAGAATGGAAGAATGATGATAATCAACAAATATTTAAGATATTGAAGAGGCATATAACTATATGTAATGGGATGATTTAAATGCAGGCAGAATATTCCATGGCATAGATAGCACTGTCTGTAACTGTATGACTTGGGTGGTTCCAGAGTCACTGTAGATCAGGAGCCACAGAGGGGAATGTAGGGTGGACAGAGGAGACCAGCTATTTTCAGGGATAGAATTGTAT
Source organism: Malaclemys terrapin pileata (assembly GCF_027887155.1). Taxonomy (NCBI): domain Eukaryota; kingdom Metazoa; phylum Chordata; order Testudines; family Emydidae; genus Malaclemys; species Malaclemys terrapin. The sequence continues at coordinate 29,633,893 of NC_071513.1, read as the reverse complement.
AGGTTTTTACTTCCCACTGTAGATTAATTGTTTTTCTTTCCCCCAAAAGGACAAACAGTTGAGGGAAGTGTCTGAGTGAAAGCAGCAATGAGGGGACGGTTAGATTACGGATAGAGCAGCAAATCTTGACTCATAATAAGAGCCACACAGACCCTCGCATTTTTGGTGACAGTCTCTGAAAGACGCGGGCAGCAATAGGCTCGTCTTCCGGAGTATGAGGCGTGCAGGGCTGGACCCAGCAGGGGCAGGTCTCCGGGTTTCGAATGGCGCTGATGCTGGGGGGCCCCTACCCCCTATAGCCATGCTATAGACCTGTCAGGAATCAGGATACAGTAGGTGCAGGAGGAGCATGAGGCTGACCATGCCCTAAGTGCTCCGGGCACACAGCAGACAGTCAGAGCTCTGCCTCCGCTGTCCTGCTCTGTCCAGCAGCTGCCTATCCGCCAGCCAGGAGCCCGATCGTTGAATCGCCCGCGTCCCTCTAAAGGAATCGTCCCTCCGCGAGAACTACACTCCCCATAATGCAAGGCGCACCAAGCAGTAGTGGCGGCCGCAGCAGCTTCCGCCAGCCGCCCGCCTTGAATTGCAGGTTTATTTCCGCCAGCGTAGGTCATATGATCGCTCCCCTCCCAAGATGGCGGACAATTTGCCCTCGGAGTTTGATGTGGTGGTGATAGGAACCGGTATGAGAGGCGCACCCTCGGGTCGGATCTGGGCTTTGGCTTGCAGCGCTCTGGGGCGCGGGGGCAGAGCGGTGTGGGCGGGGCAGTAGAGGTGGGGGCTAGGCGGGGGTCTCAAGGGCTGTGTGGAGCTAGAGGGACGAGGTGGTGCCTGGAGGCTCGGGGGGCTGAGGTCGGTGGCAGGAGACAGCTGTGCAGGCACGGTCGGAGGAGTTCAGGCTAAGGAGAAGGGAGGACTGGTTGCCAGGTCTGTACTTGTGGGGTGGGAATCAGAGCAACGAGGCTGAAGTAGGGGAGTTGAGCAGGTGGCTGGGGGGGGGAATGATGGAGCTAGGTGAGACTTATACAGTATAGTGCTGGGACCAAGGACAGGTGCTGCTGCTAGGGAACAGAGATCAAGGGAATGAGGCTGTGGACATGTTGCTGAAGTAAGGATGGGACTGGGACTTTAACAAGGAGGTGGATAAGGAAATGGACTATGAATCTGAGGCGTGGGTTGGGGCCCAGGACTGGGAATCAAAGGGCATGAATTGTGCCTCGGAAAAGGGGAGCTGAAGTCTAGGTGCCAGAGCCAGGTATTCCTCTAGTATCTATAGCCTTTTTAGACGCTCATACACCTGTGACCAGACCTATACGAAGCCGTTTTCCTCCTGGTTGAGTTAAAATATTACCCTTAAGCCTTTAAAGCTTTTAAAAAATAAATCTTAGGTGACAGGATCTTCTTAGTTAGGTGGTAGATATTGACAATCTCTCTAAATTTCACTCACATAAACAATAGTTGATGTTTTACTTTGGGGCAATTTAAGGTGGTTTTTAAATATCTGATTGAAACACAGCAAAATATTTACCAGGAAAACAAGCTGTTAAAATTTTCTCCTTTTGTATTCATTTTGAAGGGGATTTTCTGCCCAAATAACTGAGAGCAGGTGTGCTTAAATATTTGCTGTTTCATGGAACTCCATGGTGATATTGGCCTAGCTGAAACAGCTCTTATTATAGAAAATCTTAAACTATTGTGGTGATTCCTGTATTTTGTACAAAACTATGATCATTCCCATCCTATATATCCTCTTTACTTGAGATTCACCAGCTTTTTATTGGGGAGAAGTGATTTAAATCAAAAACATTCAAATCACTGATTTTTTTTTTAAACCGTAATTTAAATCAGCCAAAAGGAAACTTTGATTTAAATCAGCTTTAATAAAGTTTTGCATTTGTACTTAATTATTTTCCTAATGAAAAGGAAAATAATTTCTCCTGGGTCGGTAACATGTTGCTTTGCAGTTAAATATAGCCTTTATACTAAACTTGGTGCTTCTTTTTGCTAAAACAGGAGGATACACTATATCTGTGCATATTTATTTAACCAAGTATATAGCTTGTCTTACATCTATTCACATATTTTTTACATTTCTTATTATGTTAATCTTTTCTTATTTACTAGAATAATTTTTGATTTGCAATTTGTGTCATGTTCTTTGGATGGAAATTCAAATTCAATTAACAGCATAAAACATCATTTAAAAAATAAACTAATTTAAATGCTGTGGATAGGTTAAAAAAAGTTTTATCAAAATATATTTTGTGTATTAAAACTGTTTATCTAAACTATTTAACTTAGTGAATTGAACCGAGAGAGACCAGAAACTGTGCCCTTCAGGATTTTAGAACTAGAAGATCTGATCCTCTCGCATCTAGTTTTTATTCATAGATTGGAAGAGAACAAGCTCTCCTCCTTTTTCAACTTCCAGTGGTTTCTTAACTTTAAATGAATTAATGATTGACCTGAACTAGTTGAATAAACTGACATGAAGAAAATATTTTCTGCACCCGCAGAAGAGGCTATTGCTATCAAAAGCTGGTTTAGTACTTTAACAAATTCTGGTTCAAAGTGCTTAGTTAGTGACTTCCACTAGTTCAGGATTTCACTTTCTTTAAAACTTTGCAGCAAACACATACTCCTTAGTATTATTTTTATTTAATTTATATATGGTCTATTAAAATAATTTAAATTTAGACCTTAGCATAGGCTGTTCATTTCCAATTTAATTTTAATGGGGCTTATTTTTTAAAAATAAGCCTATATTTAATTTAAATAAAAAAATCAGATTTAAAAAAAAATCCTTGCATCCATTCTGTTTTTATGAAATTATTGTGTGCTATTCAAATTAACTTGCAGTCTTCTGAACCTTTAAACTGGGGGTGTGAGAGAAACAGAGAGAGATTTGTATTGATAGACATACCTGACTGGCATATTCTGGGAATACTTGCTGTTTAAAAGGTTTAGTCAAAAAACACATTCCTATTGTGTATGTATTATTGTTAAAAGATTTCTTAGTTAATATAGGGGCTAGCAAAAATAGTAAAAGCTGGCTATTTTTCCATTGGTGAACATAACTGCTATTAAAGGTACCAAATCGAGATCCTTGGGTCAACCAAGAGACCTCTATGGGCTATTCGTGTAGCTCTGTAGCAGGATTGAGGCCCTAATGAAGAAACTGTAATAGTTTTCCTGGCCATTCAATTCTTGGTGGTCAGATAGTGTGAAGAAGAATGAGAGGGAATGGTAGTCAGGGTATATCAAAACTCCACTTGTTTCCTGTGAAAATTTAGTGATTAAAAAGCAGCCAAGCTTAATCATATTATTTGCATGTTTGTGATGTATAAGCAATTTAAAAGAAAAATCTTTCCTGAAAGTCAAATCAGTGTTTGACCAAGTTAACCCATCTTGCCTCTCAGATACCAGAGTACTACTGATGGTGGTAGTACAGAGTATAAGTAGGACAGAGTATAAACCTATAATGGAGTTTTATTGCTTTTCATGGTCACATAACACAAAATACATGGAAAGCAATTGCCTCACTGCTTCAGATCAATTGTCTGTCTAAGCCAATGTTCTGTCTCCAGTGGCGGCCAATACTTGATGCTTCTGATGAAAATACCTTATAACTGCCAACTATGGAATAATCTTCCCATAGGGAAAGACTTCCTGACTCTAGTAAGTTATTGACTGATTTATACTCTGAAGCCTAAGGGTTTCTCTCATTTTTCTTACTCTGTTGTGGCTAACTTACAGATACCTAATGTGCATGAATATAGCCAGTTGGATGCTATTTGCTTGTATACTTCAGGTATCTCCCTCACCCTTAGGTTAGGCCAGGGATAGGCAACCTATGGCACGCGTGCGGAAGGCGGCATGCGAGCTGATTTTCAGTGGCACTCATACTGCCCGGGTCCTGGGCTACTGGTCCGGGGGGCTCTGCATTTTAATTTAATTTTAAACGAAGCTTCTATTTACTCTACATACAACAATAGTTTAGTTCTATATTATAGACTTATAGAAAGAGACCTTAAAAAAACGTTAAAATGTATTACTGGCACGCGAAACCTTAAATCAGAGTGAATAAATGAAGACTCAGCACATCACTTCTGAAAGGTTGCCGACCCCTGGGTTAGGCACATGCAAGAATATGAGCACTATTGACTTTAAAAATCTCGTGTATATATATATATATATATATATATATATATATATATTTTAAAAGAAATACATAGACTAAGTATCTGCCTAAATGATATAGGTAGAAAAAATTGGTATATTAATAATAGTAAATAAAATTACATGCATAATTAATATTTCTGTACATATTTATTTTCCAAATGTTTTCCCATTCATCTCATGTTGCTGCAGAATTTCCAGTTTGTTAGTAAATTCACCTCTGCATATTTCCCTTTCTGAAGAAAAGTGTTGCTGATAGTTTTAACCATTCAACTCTTCTTAGTTTGGTTACAAGTAGCAAGTTCTTTCCTCTCCGTCTGAGAAAGGCCAGAAAAATGTAAGAAGTCCATAATGTTGTATAGCTTCTAAAAGTGCTTTCTAAAGCCTGGCATTGAAAGGGAAGTCTGTATTTTCTGTTCTCAGACCCCGGAAGAGCAGAGTTATGACTTCAGGGAGCAACTAGCTCCTGCCCATAAATCACAAGTTCCAGCCAGCCCTTCTGTAGTTCCCTCCACATCATCATGATGATCTCCCAAGCTTCATGTCATTTTCTCTTGTGACTCTGTGATGTTTCAGATAACTCAGGTTTCAGTAATTAAAATCAATTATGGCTGCTCACTATCACATTCTCATGTTTAACATAAAATCCCAATACACAGAAACAAGTATAAACCTTATGATTGACTTGCTGTATATGGCAAATAATTTGTTTTACAATTTGCCATGTCTAGACTGGAATGTTAAGGTGTCTCCATTTCTTTCACTTTTGATTGTACAAGGGAGATTATTTTGAATGCTGGAAATTATTAGAAGATGAAAACTGCCTGAGGACAGTACAGCTAGGGTTTTGCTATATGACTGAGTAAATAGGGATTTTAATCTTTGTAATACCTTGATGTTGTGAAGGTTAATCTTTGTGGATTAGTAATTGATGTGCTCTAAGACAAAGGCTATGCCCTTTGGAGTTGTTAGTCCTTGCTGCATGGAAGCTTTTACCTGTAGTTAGTGATATAATAGATCTGCCATTAAGGAGGAGTTACTCTGTTCATCTTCTAAACTGAGGGTTTTTATCGGATCTTATCTATTTCAATTTATAAAAGAGCCTAAGCCACAGGCATTTATACAAAACTTAGAATAATCAAATACAGAATTTTAGATATTATGTAGGAATGGAATTTCATGTGGTTTTCAAAGCAAATCAAGGTCCTTTTATTTGCCTGTATATTTCTAGTGCCCAAAGACTTGAAGTAGGATTAGGGCCATAGTGTACTAGGCACCCTACAAACACATAGAGACTCAGTCCCTATCCTGAATAGTTTAGTCTAGCAAACAGATGGAGATAGGGGAAGATAAGGGGACTGAGATAAATTACTTAGATTAGCTCTCTCTAAAACTTCATTTTTATTTAAAATAAAATATGTAAGTAGTTCAGAACCATAATCTATCCCTAAGTGTCCCTTACCATATTTGTTAGCTGGCTGACTGCTTGCAGAAATGGGGGTCTGAAGAGGGGTTAGAAGGAGAAAGAGTACATGTATGAGGGTGGCATTTAGTGAGAGGCAGACAAAATGGGTCCTGGAGGCAGGCATCTTTCATGCTGAGGCAAACACAGTAAGAAACAAGAGGTTAGTAGGAAGGGGCAGAGTTGTGAAGGGCCTTGAAGAGATGTACAGTTTGTTGTGGTGGAAAGCAGGGAGTCAGTGGAAGGATTCAGTGAGGTGGGCCTTATGGTCAGGGCAAAAGACCAGGAAGAGATTAGCAGCTGCATTTTGTATGGCTTGGAGGGGGTGTGTTTTATTTGTTTTAGTTACCTTTTCCTTCTGGTACTTTAGAAGATATCAGATATTGCACATACATTGTATTTTAATTAGCTAGACACATTCATATTGGAAGTAAGGCATCTGGAAAAGCTGACCAGAAATGTGGTGGATTCTCCCATCACTTAATCTTTAAATCAAAAGTCGATGTCTTTCTAAAAAAGATGTGCTGGTTCAGTGGTTTCAACTTTTTTTCGTTTGTGGACCTCTCAACAATTTCACATGGAGGTACAGACCCCTTTAGAAATCTTAAAAAGAACAGGAGTACTTGTGGCACCTTAGAGACTAACAAATTTATTAGAGCATAAGCTTTCGTGGACTACAGCCCACTTCTTCGGATGCATATAGAATGGAACATATATTGAGGAGATATATATACATACAGAGAACATGAAAAGGTGGGAGTTCTTAGTTGGTAGGGGAACTCCTGCTGAGGTGAGTCAGGGGGTGGAGTGGCACTCTTGTATATATATCTCCTCAATATATGTTCCATTCTATATGCATCCGAAGAAGTGGGCTGTAGTCCACGAAAGCTTATGCTCTAATAAATCTGTTAGTCTCTAAGGTGCCACAAGTACTCCTGTTCTTTTTGCGGATACAGACTAACACGGCTGCTACTCTGAAACCTGTCATTAGAAATCGTAGACATAGTCTGCGGACTCCCAGGAGTCCTTGGGCTCCATGTTGAAAACCACTGCTTTAATTCAACCACAAGTTACTGGACTTGATGCACAAATTTCCGGGTGAAATTTTATGGCCAGTATTGTGTAGGAAATCAGATTAGATAAACAATCCCTATTAACTTTACATCATGTGAATCTATGAATCTTTGCAATAACAATATGACTAAACATTATCAACCAAAATGCTCTTGTTCAAAAGATGCAAAAGAGAGAGGCTGTTGTGGGTAGTAAATTTTAGTATATTGCCTTAGTTCTGTGTTTCTCTGCTTTTTTGGTGTTGACTTAATGTTAACGTTTTAATGTGTAGCCATTGATATCTAATTGTCAAAAACATGATTTTTGTAAAACATTAAAATATTTATGCTGACTTTTTAATGGATATTAGTAATTAAGACCTTTTACCCTTGCAGGCCTTTTCCTGTTTTTGATTATATAATTTGTGCATCTGGTAATTTTAGTGATTCAATTAAGTGGTGACATTAGATTTGAATTTGTTCTTATTTCAGGTTCATTTAACTGTTTTCCCCATGGTGAACTTAATTAAAATGGAACCTTACGTTAAATTCTGGTCATCACTTCTCCATCTAATACTTCACTTCTTTTCCTTCTGCTCCTCATAGCTTCTGAATTAATACCATGATACTCATGAAGTAAAGAGAAATGTTGTTTCATTTACTGAAGGAACTGGCTTCCCTGATCACCACTTAAATGCAGCAGGTTTTTTGTCCTGATACAATGGAAAGATCCATTTCATTTTTTTAAAGGAAATTATATAATAAATTAGCTGTGCAGGATAAGAATGTATGCTCTATTTTTGGCTGTACTGTAGGTCTAAATCAGCAGCAAAACTTTCGTTCTCAAAAGGGGGAGAGGGATAGCTCAGTGGTTTGAGCATTGGCCTGCTAAACCCAGGGTTGTGAGTTCAATCCTTGACGGGGCCATTTAGGGATCTGGGTCAAAAAAAATATAGTTGGGGATTGATCCTGCGTTGAGTAGGGGGTTGGACTAGATGACCTCCTGAGGTCCCTACCAACCCTAATATTCTATGAAAGTAAAGGTAAACTTAATCCCCCTTTCCTTAGGACTTTAGATATAAAAGGATACAAAACTGCTAACCACATCTTGAATTTCCCAGGTTACAAAATTAAGCAAGCTTGTCTTGCTATAGCAACATCTTTTTTGTGAGTTCTTTTTTTAGACATAATATTTAAGAAGTCAGGCTTTTTAACATCCTATCAAAGCCTCTCACATATCATTATATTTTGAATGCAGTATATATTTTTATTTTGATTAAATTATCTAGTAATTGAAAAACCTGATTTGTTTAACAGGTATTATACATGTCACTAATTCCATAAGCCATTACTGCCAATTTGATCAGTTTGTGCTTTTTTAAAAAATTGTATTTTAAATGAACGAGTAGGAATTCCTAATCTGTCTGAGAATAGTATTTCAGGGTGCCTGATCTTGCAAACACTTTACTCACTTGAGTGATACATTGAAGGCCATGGGATTATTCATTTGAGTAAATTTATTCACATTCATAAGTGTTTGCAGGATCAGTCTTTGAATTAAGACATATTAAAATATTGGTTATACTTATTAGTCTTGGAGGAAGACATAATGAGCTCTTAGATAAAATTGCACCTTTTCAGAAAAAGCATAAACTTGTTTACTTGATTTACATGATAGAACGGCACTGTCAAGTATTCAGGCTCATACACTTCTCTTTAAACGATGATTAAAAGGAGAAAATTATAGACAAACCAATTCAATAACATTGAAGTTACGGTAGAAACCATTCTGAGTTAAGACTGATGCTATCTCTAACGTAGTGCCTTTATATTGTAACAGCACAGATTAAGGATGTAGTATCTGTCCTAAATTGAGTTGTCTTGTTTGGTTGGAATATACTGTAATATTAACATTGCTTAAACTTGTCTGATATTGTAGAAGGCCTGTGTTAGCTTCTGTTTAAGTTGTAAAATAAAGGATGTTGTTCTCTAAAAGGTGGTTGTATTCACATGTTTTGTCTGCCAGTAATTCTAATTTTTTTAAAAAAGTTATTCTTTATAAAAGCAGTCACAGTAAATTTTCTAGTTCTGTGCAATTTTCTTTCCATTCTGGTCTTCACTGGTTATAAATAACACATGAAATGACTTTCAAGGTAGAAAGCAGGAATCCATTTTGAAATATTCTATAAAATAGAGTGATTTATGGTTTCATATGATTTTGGCTGAAAGCACTCGGGCTTTGCCAGGTCATCAAAGTCCTGTCAGGGGAATCTATTATTTATTATTCGATATGCTGGGAGTGGTGTAAGTACTTTATTTTATGTTTATCTTATGTAAGTATAGTGTTAGGAAAAATCAATTCCAGATACTAATACGGTTTTTAAGATCTATCCTGGAAAACTAACCTAAAAATTATAGATGTGAATTATGAAGTTGAACATTATTCTGTTCAGCTATTCTGATCTAAAAGAGAATTTTGAAAAATGAGTAACTCCCAATGTTGCTGCAAGATATTTTTAGGATGTACCTCAGGAATTTTTCTCTGTAACTTGATAATTTGCTTTCTCTGCTTATATTTTGATTACTCTGCTTTTCATAAATAAGCAGTCTCGTTTTACACAAGTAAATATTTAGGCACATGATAGGAAAAAGCTGGACAGGGTTAGTTTGTTTATAAGAGCATATGATATTCCTGTGAACTTCTGAAATATTATGTTAGTTTCATGATGTCATCTTTGTAAATGGTAATTAAAGATAGGCTAGCAGAGTGGCATTGACTTGTTGTATTAATGTTTATAAATCGGGGGACAGAGCTATATTTTTTTGTAAGTGGGTAATCCCCTATCTTTTTAAGTGTCGAGAAAGCAAAGCTGATTTTCACAACCACACCTAAAGTTTTTGGCATCCCTTTTCTTTGTCTTCTTGTTGACTTTTTCACCTGACTGCCTTGGAGGTGTCACTCTTTCTGCCTTTCAAGTGCTGTCTCTGCTTTGAGTAAGTACTTGCCCTTACTGATTTAATTCCTGATTAGTTTGGACATCCATCCAAAAGCTTCTCAGACAATGCAACTGCTATTGAAGCCTTTTCAGAGTCCTTTTAAAACGGATAGGGTTCTGCTCCAGAAGTCTTTAGCACAGGACACCATCACAGATATTCTGTATTGCTTCTTCCCTTTCCCTCACGTAGTATGAGTGTTTTGCAATTCTGTGAATCCTTTACTTCTCGGATCATCTTGCTTAGGGTCCTGATGCTACCAAGACTGAAGTGGGGTAAAAACACAGGCTCCAGTAATCTGCAACCCTGCTTCCAGCCCCAGTATAAAGATGTCTATATTAGCAGCAGGGTGAACACATAACTTCATTAATAGTGCAGGATCAGACCACCTTTCTGCAGGGCTGCCCGGGGGGGGAGAGGGGGGGGCAAGTGGGGCAATTTTCCCCAGGCCCCGGCCTCACAGGGGCCCCCACGAGAATATAGTATTCTATAGTATTGCAACTTTTTTTATGGAAGGGGCCCCCGAAATTGCTTTGCTCCAAGCCCCCTGAATCCTCTGAGCAGCCCTGCCTTTCTGCAGGAAGCAGAAGAAAAAGGAGGGAGAGAGGTTTTGGAAGACTCAGATACAAGTCAAACAAAAATAGCTACATCTTTGGTTGTTCTCTTAAACTGTCTTTGTGGATTTTGTCCAGTGTGACTTTTCTTTTCCTATCTTGGGAACTGTTGGTTTAATATTGTCTGCATTTATGCTTTTATTATGCTATATATAGAATCCCTACAAATCCAGTGTTCCCAGGACATTTTTGTCCTTAATCAAACCCCTGTGGTCCTTGGTGTATAAATCTCTTGTAGTTTTAAATACTAAGAGAACTGGCCATTCAAGACAATTTCGGCATCATTACTCTGTGATATCAAATTGTTTATGCAAAAGTTTTTAGTATAGCTAAAACTGTATATATTGATAGTTTTTTGTGTGTGGGGCATGTGTATATGTTATCGTGGCTCATTGCCCTGATTTCTTTGAAATTATGATATGCTCTGGTGAGTTACTTGGATAAAACCTAATAATGTAAATCACGTGAAAAATAATTTTGGAACTTCACAAAAGACCGAAAAGTTGAATGCAGAGACGACCTGTTAAAATGTTGTAAATTGCCAGTGAGTTTTTAAACAGTGGTTCTGCTAAGAGTAATAAAGTATTTATTTAGCAATAGAATTAAATCATACTTAATTTTATTTTAATGATTTCTTAAGTAGTGAGTAGTATTTTAGTGGCACTGAACCATGCTTGTTGGTTCTACAGGGTTAATGGGCCCTGAGACTCTTCTAAAGGGGAGTGGAATGAACAAATATGCTTATTATGATCACTAAAATAATTTTTTATGATACCGCTTTAGGGAGAGCCTTGCATAATATTTGATCATGATTTCAGTTGTCTGACACTTGATTTTTTTTTTAATTGAAAGCTGATATATGTATATTCCTGAATACTTTTCTTTGACTGTTTGTTTCTCACTTCAATTTTTAAGTTTAATACATCAGACATTGGGAACAAAAGAGCAAATTACTGAAGCTGTGATGTTTTTCCTCATGTTACCCTGCCAGGTTATCTGATCGATTAACTGAAGTTGAGTGCGAGGCCATTCTATCCTGCATGTGTATTGAGCTTAGTCACTTTCAAACAAAACCTTTGTCTATATTTTTCTCTCTGATGTTCCTTCATTGGTAATTCCATGTCATTAAGAAAATAAGAATGACCCTACTGGGTCAGACCAAAGGTCCATCTAGCCCAGTATCCTGTCTTCCGACAGTGGCCAGTTCCAGACGCCCCAGAGGGGATGAACAGAACAGGTAATCATCAAGTTATCCATCCCCTGTTCCTCATTCCCAGCTTCTGGCAAACTGAGGCTAGGGACATCTTTCCTGCCCATCCTGGCTAATAGCCATTGATGGACCTGTCCTCCATAAATTTATCTAGTTCTTTTTTGGACCCTGTTATGGTCTTGGCCTTCACAACATTCTCTGGCAAGGAGTTCCACAGGTTGACTGTACGTTGTGTGAAGAAATAACTTCCTTTTATTTGTTTTAAACCTGCTGCCTATTAATTTCATTTGGTGACCCCTAGTTCTTGTGTTATGAGAAGTAGTGTAAACGCTTCCTTATCTACTTTCTCTACACCAGTCCTGATTTTATAGACCTCAATCATATCTCACCTTAGACATCTCTTTTCCAAGCTGAAAAGTCCCATTCTTATTTATCTCTCCTTATATGGAAGCCGTTCCATACCCCTAATAATTTTTGTTGCCCTTTTCCAATTCCAGTATATCTTTTTTGAGATGGGGAGTCGACATCTGCACACAGTATTCAAAATGTGGGCATACCATGGATTTATATAGCGGCAACATGATATTTTCTGTCCTATTATCTATCCCTTTCTTAATGATTCCCAGCATTCTGTTTGCTTTGTTGACTGCCGCTGCACATGGAGTGGATGTTTTCAGAGAACTATCCACAATGACTCAAGGATCTTTCTTGAGTGGCAACAGCTAATTTAGACCCCATCATTTTATATGTATAGTTGGGTTTATGCTTTCCAATGTGCATTACTTTGCATTTATCAACAGTAAATTTCATCTGCCATTTTGTTGCCCAGTCACCCAGTTCTGAGAGATCCTTTTGTAGCTCTTCTGGGTCTTAACTATCTTTAGTAATTTTGTATCATCTGCAAATTTTCCCACCTCACTGTTTTACCACCTTTTCCAGATAATTTATGAATATGTTGAATAGGGCTGGTCCCAGAACAGACCCTGAGGGACACCACTGGTTACCTCTCTCCATTTTGAAAACTGACCATTTATACCTACTCTTGGTTTCCTATCTTTTAACCAGTTTCCAATCCATGAGAGCACCTTCCCTCTTATTCTGTGGCAGCTTACTTTGCATAAGAGCCTTTGGTGAGGCTGATTAATTCTGTTTTATCAGGTAAAAAGCTAAAAAAGGCACGTGCTGCAGCTTCTGCCTTTGACCAATCAGAGGATCTTGTTTAAATCCACGAAGTGTCTTTCCTTTCTAAATACTTCATTCAATTACTCAGTTTGCGGCTGCTGTAGCACCGGAAATATCTTGCTTTATTGTTCTGTAGCACCACCTACAACCAAACAAACCAAAAACAACCCCCCCCCCCCAACCTCTTTAGGTTTCTTGACATATATTTTTGGTAAAAGCCACAAGCTAGTTACATTTTGAATCTAGGCATTTACGCATTGCTTGTCATCACAATACAGTAACTGCTCACTTAATGTTGTTTCATTGTTACGTTGCTGATCAATTGGAGAACATGCTTGTTTAAAGTTTCACAATGCTCCCTTATAATTTCGTTTGGCAGCCGCCTGCTTTGTCCACTGCTTGCAGGAAGAGCAGCACGTTGGAGCTACTGGTGGGGGTTCGGAACCAGGGTGAACTGGCAGCTCCCCATCAGGGCCGGCTCCAGGCACCAGCAAAGGAAGCAGGTGTTTGGAGCGGCCAATGGAAAGGGGCGGCATGACCGGGTCTTCGGCGGTGGGTCCCTCACTCCCTCTCGGAGGGAAGGACCCGCCGCCGAAGAATGAAGCGGTGCAGTAGAGCTGCCGCCGATCATGGCTTTATTGGCTTTATCTTTTTTTTGCTTTGCCGCTTGGGGCAGCAAAAAAGCTGGGGCCGGCCCTGCCCCCATCAGCTTCCTGTTCCCCTAAGTTCCCTGTGCGGCAGCCGCCCAGCAGGCTATCAGTTGCCGGCAGTTCAGCTGTCCCTCCCCCCACTGCCATGTGCTGCTCCTGCCCTCTGCCTTGGAGCTGCTCCCCAGAACCTCCTGCTTGCTGTGTGGGGCGGGGGGGAGGGGAGAAGGGAGCTAATATCAGGGTGTCCCCCTCCCCCTGCTCCTGCACCCCGCTTACTCCATTTCCAAAGGGCAGGGGGGACACACGACATGGCTCAGGATGGGGGGAGCTTGCTGGCAGGAGTCGCTGTCTGAACTTGCTGATCTATTTAAAAAGGCAGTGTACTTAGAGTGGGGTCAGTGTACTTAAAGGGGCAATGTACATCTCTCTCTCACACAGCGCGTCTCTGTCTGCCATGCTGTCTCCCCTCCCTCCATTCGTGCTGCCTTGTAGAGTGTGAGGCTACATTAACAATGTGTTAACCCTTGAGGGCTCAGCAATTGCTAGTTCATCACAGCCGATTGCTAGTTCATCATACAATAAGGCATTCCCTGGGAAGTATCCCACCCTCTGACTTATCCACCTCAACCAAGCATCGCAATCATCATTGCTGTGTACCAGTATTAAATTTTGTTTAAAACGTGTGTGTGTATAGTCTTTTGCCTGGTGAAAAAAATTTCCCTGGAACCTAACCCCCTTCCCTCATTTACATTAATTCTTATGGGGAAATTGGATTCGCTTAACATCGTTTTGCTTAAAGTTGCATTTTTCAGGAACATAACTACAATGTTAAGCAAGGAGTTACTGTACATGAATGCCTTACAAGTTCTAACTATTGCAGAGATTTTGCTATTAGGATTATCCAGTGAACTCCCCCAGAATTAGCTTCTACTGTGTTTTAAATACACCTCTACCCTGATATAACGCGACCTGATATAACACGAATTCGGATATAATGCGGTTAAGCAGTGCTCCGGGGGGAAGGGGGGGTTGCACACTCCAGCGGATCAAAGCAAGTTCGATATAATGCGGTTTCACCTATAACGCTGTCCTTGGGAACCAAAAAATCTTACCACGTTATATCGAGGTAGAGGTGTATAAATAAAATATATTACGGTGGGTCAGCTGTGTGACTACAGAAGACTTTTGTATTGAAAGTGCCTGCTCGCTTCCTGCATTCCTTTGCTTAATGGTTCCCGCCAACACTTTTTTTCATTATAAAGTGCTTCTCGTGACTTGTTTAATAGAGATTTTTAACTGAATTTAAATGTTTAAACTTTTTGCTACAAAAGTCCTGTATAATTTGGTACAAGCATATTAGTTACAGTGGAAAGATCCAATTTCCATTGAGTAATTCAGGAATTGAGACATTTCCTACAAACAGTTGCAGCTATATATGGTATAAGCTGCTTGGATCAGGAAACTTGTCCATTGTAATTACTGGAAAGAGCCTTGCACATGTGGGAAATTGTGTAATAATAAATGGTTGCTAATCAAACTGAGAGTGAAGTGGGAAAGCTAAAAGTAAATTTTGGATTATATTAAGGTCAATTATATATTTTTGATGTAGATTTTTTTTTTTTTAGGGCTGTCAGGTGACTAAAAAAATCTCGACTAATTATGCTGTTAAACAATAATAGAATACCATTTATTTAAATATTTTTGGATGTTTCCTCATTTTCAAATATATTGATTTCCATTACAACACAATACAAAATGTACCGTGCTCACTTTATATTTATTTTTATTGCAAATATTTGCAATGTAAAAAACAAAAGAAATAGTATTTTACAATTCCCCCATTAAAAGTACTGTAGTGTAATCTCTTTATCATGAAAGTTGAACTTACAAATGTAGAATTGTTAAAAGAAACTGCATTCAAAAATAAAACAATGCAAAACCTTAGAGCCTACAAGTCCTCTCTGTCCTACTTCTTGTTCAGTCAGTTGCTCAGACAAACAAGTTTGCGGGAGATAATGCTGCCTGCTTCTTGTTTACAATGTCACCTGAAAGTGAGAACAGGTGTTCGCATGGCACTCTTGTAGCTGGCTTCGCAAGATATTTACGTGCCAGATGTGCTAAAGATTCATATGTCCTTTCATATTTCAGCCACCATTCCAGAGCAAATGTGTCTATGCTGATGATGGGTTCTGCTCGATAATAATCCAAAACAGTGCGGACCAACGCATGTTCATTTTCATCATCTTTTCTTTTCTGATGGTTCGGGTTCTGTAGCTTCCACATCGGAGTGTTGCTCCTTTAAGACATCTGAAAGCATGCTCCACACCCAGTCCCTCTGAGATTTTGGAAGGCACTTCAGATTCTTAAACCTTGGGTCGAGTGCTGTATCTATCATTAGAAGTCTCACATTGGTACCATCTTTGCATTTTGTCAGATCTGCAGTGAAAGTGTTCTTAAAATGAACAACATGTGCTGGGTCATCCTCCAAGACTGCTATAACATGAAGTATATGGCAGAATGCGGGTAAAACAAAGAGCAGGAGGCATACAATTCTCCCCCAAGGAAATTCAGTCACAAATTTAATTAACACTATTTTTTTTTAACACGCGCCATCAGCATGGAAGCATGTCCTCTGGAATGGTGGCCGAAGCATGAAGGGGCATACGAATGTTTAACACATCTAGCATGTAAATACCTTGTAATGCCGGCTACAAAAGTGCCATGCGAACACCTGTTCTCACTTTCTGGTGACATTGTAAATAAGAAGCAGGCAGCATTAGCTCCCATAAATGTAAACAAACTTGTTTGTCTTAGTGGCTTCCTGAACAAGAAGTAGGACTGAGTGGATTTGTAGGTTCTGAAGTTTTACATTGTTTTGTTTTTTGAGTGCAGTTATGTAACAAAAAAATCTACATTTGTAAGTTGCACTTTCACAATAAAGAGATTGCACTACAGTACAGTAAAACCCCGCTATACCGCGATGCTTGGGGTCCAAAAAATTACATCGCGCTAAATGCGGGGTCGCGGT
Organism: Malaclemys terrapin pileata; assembly: GCF_027887155.1. Taxonomy (NCBI): domain Eukaryota; kingdom Metazoa; phylum Chordata; order Testudines; family Emydidae; genus Malaclemys; species Malaclemys terrapin. The sequence goes on along the minus strand of NC_071513.1, from coordinate 29,617,522 downwards.
ATAGCGGGGTTTCAAGCCCATCCGTGGTCCCCAAGGCGGTGCATTGATGTGCGCAGCCTAGTGCCCCTAGTGCCCAGCAGGGGAGAGAGCAGTGGCACCTGCAGCCCTGGAGCTCTCTGTGCCCGCAGGTGGGGGGCCGCAGCTCCTCTTGAAGCCGGAGAGGGGCCATGGCCCCGCACCTGCCCGGGACAGAGAGCACCGGCGCCCGCAGCCCTGGAGTTCTCTGTCCCCGGCAGGCACGGGGCCGCAGCTTCTCTCCCCTGCCTGGCATTAGGCGGGGGCACATCAATGTCCCGGCAGCCATCATGGCGTTGGCGACCACTGGTACAGTACATACAGTACTGTATTACTGTGTGTATTAAAGGGGGGCCAAATTGTGATAGTTATATGCGATTCCGCGTTATGGCGAGGCGCCTTATTGCGGGGTTTGACTGTACTTGTATGAAGTGAACTGAAAAAATGATTTTTTATCATTTTTACAGTGCAAATATCTATAATAAAAATATAAAGTGATCACTGTACACTTAGTATTCTGTGTTGTAATTAAAATTGATACATTTGAAAATGTAGAAAACATCCACAATATTTAATAATTTCAATTGGTATTCTGTGTGATTAAAACTGTGATTAATCGCGATTAATTTTTTTATTTAATCGCGTGAATTAACTGCGATTAATTGACAGCCCTAATTTTTCCCCCTCTTTGAAGCACTAGATTTTGACTGGGAAGCTTTGAAAATTGAACAGTGAGAACTTGCTGAGTTGAAATTCTGTCATACCTAACTTTTATTTCCTCATGTAAGTGGAACTACAGTTGATATTGGCACCTTAATGACCATGCCATATTTAATACATAATTTTGAGGAAATTTAGTTACAATAAATATACAGGTATGTATTTTTACTTATGAATCACATTACCATTAATGAAATTTAGGCTGATTCTCAGAGGCTCGTTGGGGGGTTCCGGGTGCAGGGGCATGGCAATGGGACTCAGGAGATCCAGGTGAAGGTGGTGGAGGTCTGGGTGTGATGAGATGGAGCTTGGGGGGAGGAGTTTGGGTATTGGGGACTCATTGGGGATTGATGGGGTAGGGGTCCAGGTGCAGCAGGTTGGGGATCAGTGAGGTGGGGGTCTGGGTATGTGGGGCTCGTTTGAGGGGTCCAGGTGTAGGCGGGTATGGCTTGTCAGGGTGAGGGTTCAATGGTCCTGCTTAACAGGGGAGCCCTGCTGAGGGGATGCCGCATGCTGGGCTCCTGCTTCCCCCTGCGATTCCCCTATCCCCTTTGATTCTCTATCCCCCACCCATCACTCCCACATTCCCCTCCCCCTGCCCTATTCCAGCCTCTTCCTTCCCCACTGCCTCTTCCCCCGCCCCCACACCCCCTTACCCTCCCTCACCTCATTTCCCCCACCTCCCCTTACCCATTGCGGGCACTCACTGTTGTACAGAAAAAAGGAGGGGTCCTAGCACACAGAAGGGGAGCATGACTGGCACTAGGACCAGGAGGCGGTGTTCCACTGCAGAGACAGTGGAGCTGAGATGCAGCCTCCTTCAGCTGGGCAGCTCTGTGCCTGCAGAATGAGGGGGGCAGTGGAATGTAACCCCATGTGTCGCCCAGGCCTTGCATCTGTGGAGGGGGATCCCCTCCAGTCCCCTCCAAAAACTGCACCAATGGTTGTGGTTGCCTGCTGTGATACACATTTGGTTCTGCCTCCAAGGAGCTGCAAGCAGGGGAAAGACTTGCTGTAATAGATCTGCAGACTTTTCTGCTATAATAAAGAAACTGTCACCTTAACTTACACGAAAATTTCCTATTTTCACTATTTTTAATTCTAGAATTTCATTGCAGAATATTTTACAAGGAAGCAGTGCTTTTTACTTAAATTTGAAGTGGAAAGGTATAAATGTCCCTGAAAAGTAGGCAGATTTCAGATTTAAAAATTTGTAGATCTGAAATGTAGTATTAAAGATAAATTGAAAAGCTTGTTAAAAACATATTAAATAGTATATTACCAAATCATTAAGAGTTTGTGTAAGACTTAAGTTTTAGAGGTAAATACATTTTAAAAAGCTGAAAATAATTTCCTCAGAGTTCAAGGTTGTTTCCTTTGAAACCATTTATCATTTAATGATTTTTTTGTGGCCAGTACCATGACATTTAGGTATATGACAAACAAAAAACAATATCTCATTGTTTCCTGCATTAGACAGCACAAATAACCACTCCACTCTTACATGTAGCAGTATAACTAAAATCTTAGTGAGACAAATACTTCACAGTTGAACAAATGCTTAATCAAACAGGTGTGTTGTTTGCTGTACTTAAAGTAAACCTCTATTTCTGTCGTAATAACAGAAGGTGCAAGTTCCACAGCTAGAGATGCTCCATCAAAAAACAACCTTTTGGTTCTCAAGAGGGGAGATCTGGGGACTCCTGGGAGTGTGAGAAGTATCTCAGCTGACCTCCACTGTCACATAGGTCCTGATCCCAAGCCCATTGAAGTCAACTGGAATCTTTCTATTAGCTTCAACAGGATTTGGATCAGGCCAATGATGCATATAGAAATTGAAGAGAATATCTCTAAATCCTAAAGCGCAGCATGGGGAGTAATCCTACCCTCTGAGATCTTGTTAAGTTTACATTTAATAATAACCTCTCAGTGTGATTTTCAAATATTTCATAGCTCATGATGTATCTTTTTCTTCACTGTCTTTCCTATTATGTCCATTTTAATATAAAAGGAAGTGTCATCTTTGACAAAAATAAATCCACCATTTCATAAGGAGAGAATTTAAAAACAGCTAAGCAATCAATATTTAAGAGTATTTCTTAATTATTTTTTCATGTGGGTTTGCATCCCTTGTAACTTGATCTCTTCCACAACTGTCCACAGGCGACTACTCTTGCCTACAAATTATCTACTTATAGATTGCTAGCACTTTGTCTCTTGCAGCAAAACATAAAGCCATGTGCTGGCCTCATCTTCTGTCACTACTAGCACGTAGAAATAGGTGGCACTACAGATTGGATACTTAACTGCAGCACCCTGGAATAGCTGATAGAGAGAAGTTTTTATGAGACTATACCTACCTCTACCCCAATATAACGCTGTCCTCGGGAGCTAAAAAATCTTACTGCGTTATAGGTGAAACCACGTTATATCGAACTCGCTTTGATCCGCCGGAGTGCGCAGCGCCCGCCCCCCGGAGCACTGCTTTACCGCATTATATCCGAATTCGTGTTCTATCGGGTTGCGTTATATTGGGGTAGAGGTGTATATCTAGGTCGGACAATGTTAAATGCAGCATCAGGACAGTATATGATTAATGAAATACACTTTGGCGATCCATAAATTGCACAGCTGGCATGGAAAAGTTACGTAAATTTAGTTAATTGATGTAAAATGGACAAAAGAAATAGGAAAAGATTTTTAATCTACATGTATATTACTAATTAGGAATAAAATATACTTACAACCACTAATTATTTAAAACAACCTATTTGTCAGTTGTCATTCACGTTTGTCAGTGTGTTCAAAACAGTTTAAACACGTGATGTGACATAGTCATGTCATTTAAGGTGGTAAATACTTGAATTGGAATTTCATAAATTGTTGTTTATGAAAGTAGCCATGTTAACTGATACTTAGGAGGCTTGTATCCTGCCATCTTTAGGGTATATTACAGTAATTAGCTTTTCTTATAGAACAAAAACTCCTGCCATACCTCCTCAAATTATAATCTTGTCAAATCTTGCAAACTCTTCAGGCTTAATTGGTAGTTGGATGGGAAATTTCAAGCATAAATCTAAAATAGTGGTTCATGATTCTTTAGATGGTACTTCTTCCTTTGATTAAACTCTGAAGTGGTTCCCCTGGTATTGCATTAGGTGCACTGTTTCTAGAGGTGTAGCATCTTTCAGATAAGATGTAAACCCAAGGTCTTGACCACTTTTAATTATTAAAGAACCCTGTGCATTTTGCTCAAGATCAATTTAGGACAGCTGTTCTAGCCAAATTCCATGTGGGTAATTACATTCTGTCTATCAAAAACTAGCCCTGCATTTTCAATTGAATACAGTAGTCATCTGCTGTGCTAAATAGTTACCTAGTATTGCTGTTACTTTCATCCTTGGAGGCTGCTGCACTTCAGTGGTGAGCCTGCATGTTTATAGTTTGTAAAATGTTTTTTGGATGTTTGGTATGTGTGTGTGTAAGGTAATAAACGTAAAATAAGATTATTAGATTGCAAATGCTGGTTTTGAAATCTTTGTATGCATTGCTTTAAGATTTAGAGGCTTCTGAAACTGGTGGTGGGGCCAAATGACACAAACTACAGGTGTTGTCTTTTGAAATAAGACATTCTGGTACATTGCATGGTATAACAGTGAAAAAGAGCTGGAAGCCTATGCATAATATGATTCGTAAATGGACATCAATATGCTAATTGGCTCAATGTGCACATAGAATGGAACATTTCTTGTAAGTTTGAAACACTGCTACAGGGAAGCTCAGTGACTACTATTTGAAGTGCCCTTTGCATATGGAATTGTCAAGTAAACAAAATGAACTTTCCCAGAATGTATGCAACTGCTGTTTTTTCTAAGATAAAAGCCATGTATAGCATGGTATTTCATCATAGTAAAGTAGTCAGTGACACTACAAAGTTGCTCTGAATCTTCATAACTTTTTCTATTTTGCTAGTTAAGATGACAATTTTCACGATCCCTCAAAGTGGTAGGTCTTAAAAATGAAAAAGTTGCAAGAAAATCTGAAATTTTACCTTCAGTGCATATGGTGATTTGAAATAGAATAGCCAATGGTTCACGCTGATCCCTGAATAAGGAAGACGCTGTCATATTTTGTTGACATATGACTTTTGTACTTAATTTGATCATATTTAAGACTGGGTGTAGGCATTTGATTGCAACGGGGTATTTTAAAAGTTATACAGACAGCATACTGTATTTAGTACTTAACTGTACTGGACAAAGGAAACTTTTCAAGGAAAATGAAGCTGTTTGAAAGGGAAAGTATTTTTCTATTTAGGCTAGCTAAATATTTCGTAATGCTTTTTTCTCTTTTCTGTAATCTGATTTTTGTAATTTGAGAATAAAGTGGATAATAATGCTAATTTAGTTCTGAGGGGGAAGGGAGGATTTTTAACTGCCCTAGAGAACCTAAGCTGAGTAGAAGAATTGTGTTCCAATCAATGTCTTAGGACCCAGGGGAAAGGAAGCAATTGAGTTTGCATTCTGTAGTTCCAAATTCAGCAGTCTTTATTCTGGCAAATAATGTGTTGATTTCAATGTGAACTAGCCCTAAATAAGGACTTGAGGCCATGTTTACACTATGTGGAGTACAGTGGGATAGCTACGGCACCACCCCATAATGTGAATGCAGCTTGCAGTGACAAAGGGTTTTTCCGTTGGTGTAGGAGCACCACCTTCCTGAGTGAAAGTAGCTAGGTCATTGGAAGCATTTTCCTGTTGATTTAGCTGCTTCTACATTGAGCAATAGATTGGCATAGCCATGGTGTTCGGGTGTAGATTTTAAGTATGGACTAGACCTGAGTTCAAGAGTATAAAATATGGCATTTGATGTCTAGATCCTCCTTGTGTTATCTAGTCTTGGGTTCTAGGGTTAACCAAGACTAGGCAAAAAATTTTTAAACATAATACGTAATATTTTAGCATTTTATAATTTAGTACAAGTCTTCAATTTTTCTTAGGGTTTGAGCTATCTCAGGGATTGGCAACCTTTGGCATGCGGCCCGCCAGGGTAAGCCCCCTGGTGGGCCGCGCTGGTTTGTTTACCTGCAGCGTCCGCAGGTTCAGCCGATCGTGGCTCCAGGCCAACGGGGCTGCAGAAAGTTGGTGCGGGCTGAGGGATGTGCTGGCCACCGCTTCCCACAGCCCCCATTCGCCTGGAGCGGCGAACCGTGGCCAGTGGGGGCCGCGATCGGCTGAACCTGCAGACGCTGCAGGTTAACAAACCGGCTCAGCCCGCCAGGGGGCTTACCCTGGTGGGCTGCGTGCCAAAGGTTGCCGATCCCTTAGCTAGACAAATGATCACTTGATAGTGTAGACCAGGCTTCAAACTATAGTTAGGTCGACAAACTGCCTTACGTTTACTTAACTGTGTAAGCGTCTTCACTATACAAGGGGTCCCCGGTATACATCTCCTCCTTATCCATTGTTTCGGATATCCATCGCTCATCAGTAGGGGAACATGTTCCGATTTAGGTTGGTCCTGATCTGCATATCCCCTATTGTACAGTACTGTACTTGCATCCACTGGCCACGTTCAAGGCTTATTACCCATAGAGGACATTCTCCATGCTGAATAAGGAGATGGCAGGTGAAGGAAAGCCCAGTGTAAAGGAGTTTTGGAAGTCCTACAACATCTTGAATGGTGTGGAAAACATTGATGTGTCGTGGGAAGAGGTCACTTTGCAATGTATGAACAGTGTTTGGCACTGTGCATTGCCAGATGCTGTCCACAGCTTCATGGGATTTGATGCTGTTCCTGCTGTCGAGCAAGAAATTGTCAAGTTGGCGAAGGATGTCGGCTTCAAGGAAGTGGAGGAGGATGATGTATGGGAGTTGTTGGAGTCTCATGCTGAGCAGACAAATGAGGAACTGATTGAACTGGGCCAACAATGGATATCCGAAGAAAGCAAGGACGATGATGACGATGACATAAGGCAGGAAGCCAGAAATCTGATGACAAAGAATCTCTCCCATTTCTTTGGATTGCTGGATGAGATGACGGAAATCATACAGAGTGGGGATCCATCTCGTGAACGGTCTGACAAAGTCTCCAGGCCTCTCAATGATGCAATGGCTTGCTACAGGGAGATCTACCATTCAAAGATTCATGCAGGAGAGCAGATTTTGATAAAATCCTTTTTTAAGACTTCTGCAACCAAAAAGCCAGCCACAGAAAAGCCAGCCCAAGAAAGCCCAGCCACCACCCCTTCCTAAGTTTAGTGTAATTGACACTGTTTTATACTGTACTGTATTTATTATATTAAAATGTTCTACCTGTTTGAATGACGTTGTTGTCAGACACTCCCGGTGTGGTGCTCTTCTCTGTTCAATGTTGATATCAATCAGCTGCGTGCATGTGTTCCCTCTGTGTGCTGCCCCAGCTCTGCACAGATGGCTGACACAGCAGATCCCAAGAGAACCCCCAATGACCACAGACTCTAGTAAGGTACGAAGGCACATTTATTGTTGACGAGAAACAGTCTCCAGCTTTCCCTGGCATAGAAGTCTAAGGTGCTGCTAGCTAGTACATATGTGCTCCCTGACAATGGACTCAGCTCAGTCAGTGGCGGGACTTTCCACTGCCCCCTAGGCTGGACAAAGATATCCACTCAGAGATGCATTCTTATACACAGGTACAAACAAGTTAAAGATCACTCTTGACGTATTGAGGTGCAACCCCACTACGTAGTAAGGTGCCACCTCTCACCTTGTACATGTTGGTTTGAACAAAACAACTCTATCCATCATATTACCCTTTTGGCCCTGTCATTGGGATGGGTAAGCTTGTTCCTTGTTATGTGTGGAATGTACAAGTATGCGAATGTTCTGATATCTGGTGTCCAGTACCTTTTTAGGTATGTCTCTTTTTGCAGCATCAGCCCTTTCCTTGCCAGCTTCTGTGAGCAGGGCCTGCCTCTAGCTCACAGCTTAACTTTGCTTTATGTTAGCAAAGTCTTGACCATTACTTTAGGTCAGGCCTCAGGCCTCATACTGGGCCTGTGATAAGGGTTTATGTTTCAGGGCCTCACCTTACTACAGATGTTAGTAGGGTTCTGTAACCGTGCCTTTGTGGGTCACAACTGACCATATCAAATTCAGGACAAACTGCTGAGAAATAGGACAGACATACCCCAAACTGGTGGTTATTCTTCCAATATCTCCAGTTCCAGACACAACCCTAGGAACCTTCATCTTGCAGTGTCCAGTTATGCCCACTGAATGCTGCAAACGTATATGACTTTGTCAGTTTAACAAAGACACGCTTCAAACCAAACACACCGCTTCAGGTAGAATGAACAAACAAATTTGTTAATCACAAAAGATAGATTTTAAGTGATTATAAGTCAAAGCACAACAAGTCAAATTTAGTGAAATGAAATAAAAGCAAAACACTTTCTAAGCTGATCTTAACACTTTCAGTGCCTTTACAAACTTAGATGCTTCTCACCACAGGCTGGCTGGTAGCCCTTCAGCCAGGCTTTTGCCTTTGATCAACGCTTCAGTCGCTTGGTGGTGATGGCTGTAGATGGAGGTGGAAGAGAGGGGGAGCATGGCAAAAGTCAGTGCAGGGACTCCTGGCGAGGATGTGCGTAGACAATAGAAGGAGTGCAGTGTTGATGCAAAGAGCCTATTAAATTACTGTGGTGGCTGCAGGTCGACCTAGCTTCTTAAGTCAACTTAATTTTGTAGTGTTTTGTAGAGTTCCTCACATCAGTTCAAGGAGGGCTGATCTTAATTTCCTTAGCACACTTTAAAAGTTAGTAACTACTTGTCCTTATAACCTTTTAAGATGCTACATGATGTATTTGAAGTGAATTATCAGGTTGCTAAGGTGAAGAAACCTTAATGTGTCCTTTTGTAAGAGTAGAACTGGTATTGTGCCTGAGGAAAGAGAGAGGACCTATAGGTCTCCTTAGTTTCTCTCTCTAGCTGAATATATAGTTTAAGCAGCTCTAACGGAAATCAAGTCATGATTCCTAAGAATGGGTGACAGGAAATCTTATTAGGTCCCCTGTAACTAGGCAATCAAAATATTTGAAAGAAAGATGTATTTGAAAGAGAGAATATTTGAAAGAGTTTGAATTGGGCTGGTATGTGGCAGTATGGTATACCAGGTTCTTTTGTGCTACCACTTTGCTCTCCAAAGCTTTAGCTTTAATTTTTAAGTCTATAGCTATTATGGCTGAGATACACTCAGGCCTCGTCTACACTGGCGCTTTACCGTGCTGCAACTTTCTCACTCAGCAGGGTGAAAAAAACACCCCCCTGAGTGCTGCAAGTTACAGTGCTGTAAAGTGGCAGTGTAGACAGTGCACCAGTGCTGGGAGCTACTCCCCTCGTGGAGGTGGTAGGTGGTTTTTTTGTTTGTTTGTTTGTTTAATAGTGCTGGGAATGCTGCACCGGTGTGGGGACTCCCAGCGCTGGTGCCGCGACTACACAGCCTCGTTAAAGTGCTGCTGCGGCAGCACTTTAACTTTGCCAGTGAAGACATGCCCTCAGTTTGTGTTTGAAGCTAACTATTGCAGTTACATCTTCCTGCTTTAGAAGAACCTGAAAGAATAGCTGTAAGTGGTGTGAACTGCCCCATTCATTTCAATTAGTGCTGACTCAAAGGAATGATGCTCAAAGGAATCTAGCATTGTACAGAGTACCTGTTGAGTGGGGAGTAGAGTCTAGAGAACATGCAGTCATATTTTAAACCTCTACCTAATCTGCCATAAGTGATGTCTCATGTAGGCAGAGTATTTAGTAGAACTCTACCACCATTTATCAACTTTGATTCCTGGGCTGAAGTATAGTGAAAATAACGTTATTTTCAAATAACTCAGAGTCTGTATCAGTGAGGTTAGCGCTTCTGAGCATCCCATAAAGCTTCAGGCAGTATCACATAGGAAATGCTGATATCAAGTCATCTAGGAGAGTGGCTGGTGACAAGATTCCACAAAGAGATGCTAATAGTATTTGCAAAGACAAAATGCTGTGTAATGTAACAATAAATAAATAAATTCTGTGGCTATGTTCTGTAAGTTCCTTAGGATAATATTGAAAAACCTCTTATTGACACTGAAATTTTGTATTTGATATTTTAGTATGAATGTGTAAAGGCTTAATCTAAAAAGATGTGAGCCTTTTTGGCTAAATTTTATGGCACTGACATAGTAACTCTCTTACTCTATTTAATACACGTACTTTATAAACTGTTAACTGTTAATAAACATTATTTTATAGGTTTGCCTGAATCTATCATTGCATCTGCATGCTCAAGAAGTGGCCAGAGGGTTCTACATGTTGACTCGTAAGTTACTCCAGTGATATACTTCACTGATCATTTAAGTGTTTGGAAATAGATTAAAATCTCTAACTTGAACTGATTCTATGATTCTAAAATATGTAGCCAAAGTTACTGTTGCAAATCTGCTTTTTTTGGGAGGGGGGGATGAGGCGAATGGAGGGGAGAGCTTTGTGAGAATCTCAACATTAACCATTACCCAGCTACATATCTTATGGGGCAAAAGATAGTGTCTGGATTCAAGTACAAGTTGCTGAACTGAGTACAAATGTAGGTGCCTAAACTTAGACACTAAGGGCTTGTATACACACAAACTGCTACAGTGGCATTGTCTCAGCTGTGCTGCTGTAGCACTTCAGTGAAGATGCTACCTACGCCAGTGGAAGAATCCATTGGCGTAGGTAACACGGGTCTACAATTTTTGAGAAGTCGTCTGCTTCAGAGATAAAATGTGCTATTTATTATGTATTTTGATGTGCTGAATTCAAATATGACAATTAAAACAACTGATTGGCTACTGTTTCTAAGATATTTAAGTTTTTACATTTTATGTCTATGTATATTGTGTAGATAGTAGAGTTTTAATCATAAATTGTAAACCTAGGCCTTTTCATGTGTTTATGGTTGCTTTACATGATAATATTTCACCTGTCCTGTTTATGTAACACTTTAAAAATCAGCAAAAGGGTTATATAAATCAAATGTATTATGAAACAAAAGGCAAAAAACGATTCTGTACATAGTGTAGTCCTATTCAGTGTTTTCTCAGCGCTTCTTGGCTTGTCTCTTGTATTCATTAACTGGAGCATCTCTTGTCACTGTCCAGCAATAGTCTGCAAGCATTGATAGGCTCCATTTGCCCTGATAGCGTTTCTCCATTGTTGCAATGTCCTGGTGAAATCGCTCGCCATGCTCGTTGCTCACTGCTCCGCAGTTCGGTGGGAAAAAAATCTAGATGAGAGTGCAAAAAATGTATCTTTAGTGACATGTTGCAACCAAGGCTTTTGTATGCCTTGAGGAGGTTTTCCACCAACAGTTGTCTGCCTTGTTGTTTCCGAGAAAATTTATTGCCACTAACTGGAAGGCTTTCCATGCCGTCTTTTCCTTGCCACGCAGTGCATGGTCAAATGCATCATCTCGAAGAAGTTCACGAATCTGAGGACCAACAAAGACACCTTCCTTTATCTTAGCTTCACTTAACCTTGGAAATTTTCCACAGAGGTACTTGAAAGCTGCTTGTGTTTTGTCAATGGCCTTGACAAAGTTCTTCATCAGACCCAGCTTGATGTGTAAGGGTGGTAACAAAATCTTCCTTGATTCAACAAGTGGTGGATGCTGAACACTTTTCCTCCCAGGCTCCAATGACTGTCGGAGTGGCCAATCTTTCTTGATGTAGTGGGAATCTCTTGCACGACTATCCCATTCGCAGAGAAAACAGCAGTACTTTGTGTAGCCAGTCTGCAGACCAAGCAAGAGAGCAACAACCTTCAAATGGCCACAAAGCTGCCACTGATGTTGGTCATAGTTTATGCACCTCAAAAGTTGTTTCATGTTGTCATAGGTTTCCTTCATATGGACTGCTTGACCAACTGGAATTGATGGCAAAACATTGCCATTATGCAGTAAAACAGCTTTAAGACTCGTCTTCGATGACTCAATGAACAGTCTCCACTCATCTGGATCGTGAACGATGTTGAGGGCTGCCATCACACCATCGATGTTGTTGCAGGCTACAAGATCACCTTCCATGAAGAAAAATGGGACAAGATCCTTTTGACGGTCACAGAACATGGAAACCCTAACATCACCTGCCAGGAGATTCCACTGCTGTAGTCTGGAGCCCAACAGCTCTGCCTTACTCTTGGGTAGTTCCAAATCCCTGACAAGGTCATTCAGTTCACCTTGTGTTAGGAGGTGTGGTTCAGAGGAGGAGGATGGGAGAAAATGTGGGTCCTGTGACATTGATGGTTCAGGACCAGAAGTTTCATCCTCTTCCTCTTCTGACTCAAGTGAGAATGATTCTGGTGCATCAGGAACCGGGAGTCCTTCTCCGTGGGGTACTGAGCGTATAGCTGATGGAATGTTTGGATAATGCACTTTTTCTTCTTTGACACACCTTTCCCAACTGGAGGCACCATGCAGAAGTAACAATTGCTGGTATTATCTGTTGGCTCTCTCCAAATCATTGGCACTGCAAAAGGCATAGATTTCCTTTTCCTGTTCAACCACTGGCGAAGATTTGTTGCATAAGTGTTGCAGCATATGTGTGGGGCCCACCTCTTGTCCTGATCTCCAATTTTGCAGCCAAAATAAGGGTGATAGGCTTTCTTAACCATAGTGGTTATACTGCGCTTTTGTGATGCAAAAGTCACTTCACCACAAACATAGCAGAAGTTATCTGCACTGTTCGCAGAAGTACGAGGCATCTCTGCTCACTTTGGCTAAACAGAAATGTGTCCCTTTGCAAAATCAAACACTGACAAATAAGAGAGCACGACACTGTATGATTTCTAGAGCTGATATAGGGCAATTTTTTCAGCAGAGTTATATAAGCTTAATTATGATTGCATCATCCATGACATCTAGGAATAACATGATGCAATTCATATCATGTATGACGCAATACCAGCTTCAGATTGCATCATTCATTGTTTTGCCTAAAAAGCAAGTACTGTCCAAACCCAGTCATAGATTTATTCATAGATCCAGTCAAAGATGTAATTTTAGTCATTTCTGGTTGAAATTGAGATCCCTTCCCTTTATAACTCACTTATCCTCCGCCATTCCCAAGTCAAGGGTCGTATATACTGACCCAATATCATATCTTGAAAACTAGAGCCAATCAACAATTTTAAGCATCATTTTCGTTCTCAGTGACCCAGAATTAGTAAAGTTTGACTACATTTATATCAGAAGCATTTTGGCTGTAAAGCAGTGTAATCCATCTCCTCGAGGGATGGTAGCTAGGTCAATAGCAGAATTCTTCTGTTGACCTAGTTTTATCTACACTGGTGGTTGGTCGGTTTGAACCTTTCACACCGCTGAGTGACATACTTAAACTGACCTGATTTCCTAGTGTATACCAGGCCTTAAATTAAAGGGATAATCCTAATCGCATCTTCCTAAACATTTCCTGATCTACTTACATATCTGGATTTTTAAATGAGTAGTTTCTAGGTATGATACTGATAATTTTTCATACTTGGCCCAAGCTTCTCACCGCATAACTGTTCCCTGTCTCCCTCTCTCTGAGAACAACAACAGACAAATAAAAGGGGAGTCTTGTTTCAATTTTAAAAAGTTCTAGCCTTCCCATTGGCTCTTTTGGCTGGGTGTCCGCTCACTTCCTTTTACCTATGCATAGCAGTAAGACTTTTTAACCCTTTACAGATAAAGCAATTAGAGAACAGCTACTAAGAGGGATTTTATAGCTAACTAGCTGGCTGGGTTCATAAAAGGGAACTCTCCCTCCCCCCTCTTCATTTTTCACAGCCTCCCTAGCTTGGTCTTGACCAGGCCCTAGTTTCCAGCCTTCTGTTGTTGCTTTACAGTTTTTTCTCTCTTCCCTGCTATCATTTGTCCAAGAGCTTCCAAGTGTCATGAATTTGAGACACATGTGTTTGTCAGCCCTGCTGCCTGCAGTTCAGCTTCACTCATCTAGAAGGTGTAATTCCACCTGTGGCCACTGAAGGCTGCTGGGGAGGCAGGCTTCAGTGGATTGTCTGTTCTAGATCGGTGATGAGCTTGGTATGAAAACCTAAGTATCTGAACACCTTCCGATAGTCATAGTCATGTTGCTTAATGTACTAACATCTGTTGTATGTGTTCGCTCATCCTCTGCCCACCAATATTGCTTGTCCTGCTTGGGTTCATCTTCAGCCAGCTGTTTATCCATGAGCTAATCTCATGCAAGCAGTAGGCCATTTTGGTGGTAGTGGTGAGGTGGTAGGCGGTGAAAGATAGGTAGAGCTATGTGTAATCAGCATATTATTGGCATCAAGTGTGTTGTCTGACCAGTTCATCTAGTTGCTGCACGTACATGTTGAAAAGAATTAGAGAATTGATCCTTGTGTGACTTCACAAGTGAGGGGTCTGGTAGGAAGGATGTAGTTTCCCATCACTACTTGTTGGTATGTCCCTTTAGAAAAGACTCAGATTGTTTTAGTGTATTACCCTTGATCCTTGCACCTCTTTCTGGTGAGACAGCAGTATTTCATGGTTGACACTGTTGCATGCTACAGAGAGGTCCCGAGGGATGATATCCATTGACAGGAGATCATCCAAAAGTGCCACTAAAATGATTTCAGTTCTGCTTCTGCTTCAGTTATGCTTCTCCTTTGAGTCTTAAGAGTACATGTGGTTCACATTTGCAAACTTTTTCTCTGCAACCATTAGGGCTAGATGCGTTTTTTTGTTTGTTTTTTGTTTGTTTTTGTTTTTGTTTTTTTTTAAATGAAAGCTGAGATTCTCATGCAATGTGATTCCAGCAGTTGGGGTTTAAAGAAAATACTAAAAATTATGAAAACTCATAGGAGTTGGTCAGCTGGTGGGAACAAAAGGTGAGGGAGCTCAGTATTAGCACATGCCCTGGCTCCACACTGTGCACCCCAACCCCCAGCAAGACCCTTAGTATCTGCAGCCAGACCTCTGCCCCCCAAAAGACCCACTGCTTCATAGCCAGACCCCAGCTCTGTCTCCCAGAAACCTCAGCCAGATTCCAATCCTTTTACCTCCAGGGAGACCACAGCCATGAGTTCCCCAGCTACCAGGACCCAGACAAAAACCAGCACCCCCCCAGCTACTTCAGTTCATCAGACATCCCAGCACTCCATCCAGCTACCCCAGGCAACACTGAGATATCTGAGCCTTCCCAGCTACCTGAGAGACCTTCCAGCAGTCCCAGATATCTGCCAGCACCTCCACCTAACCCAGCGCTTTAGATATTTATTTTCCTCCCTTCATGCCCTAGCCATGTAGCTGCCAAGCTTTGTACAGCTCCCTGTCCTCGTCCTCCCCCTTGCCCACAGCTGGTTGGAGAAGTGTATATTGTCCATAAAACCAACATTTATAGTCATATGCAAATTATATGAAAATATTCAAAATTAGTTTATTAAACATGCCAAAACTGTCACATGGAGATGCACAAAACTTGCCTCAGTCAGGTCTGGAAGTAGCAGCAAAAAGGGATTTTACAGTGCAGTGAGGGGAAATGGGGCACTTCATGAACAGAATAGGGTTGTTTAACAGTGGGAGGTCATGTGCATCAAGCTGGCCCTTGTTATGGTGACCAGAAACCATCCTCCAGGGTATCCCAAAAAATCTGGGAACTGGCCAGTCCCTAAATTGGCTAATCCTAAAGTGTTTTACATCCTAAAACTATGGGACATCACAGTTCAATACTTCAGGCTCCAAGTTTAATGTAATTTGAAATTGAGTTGAGTGGAGAATGTCCTGTAGATTGGAAATATTTTTTTCTTTAAGAATCTTTAACTACATCATCAAGAAACATGTAGTAGAGAATCTGCAACAGCGCCAGCAAAGAGGGCGTAGAATCCTAAGAGGTGCTGAATCCTGCAAATCTCATTACTGTGTATGAGGAATCCATGAAGACTTGAAACAGGAGCCATGTTAATTACAAACAGTACTTGGAACATGGAAAAATGCAATGTTCGAAGAATAGTAAAATGCTAAATTTGTAGGGGAATACAGTATGTATTTTAAAAAATAAACTTGACCATTAATAGGCACCTTCTAAGACCTAGAATTACCAAATTATGATCAGTTAATTTAAACTTTAGATTTCACCTCCTACAGTAACACAATATTATGAATTTACTATTCTGTTCTTTGTTGAATTTGATAATTGCTTCTCATCTTATTTCTCCAACTTTAGTATATAGGGTCTATTAAGTTATGTAATAATAGCTGGCTACTGTAGCTTCGATTTAGAGTATTCATGTCTTTTTGGTAATGGTAAAAGACCTGCAAATTACAGCCTACAATCTCACAGAAGTAGGCAGCAATTAGAACTGTGGAACACAGATTTTTATTACTGTTTCCTTAATTGTGTTTAGTTACATTCATACATGCTTTTGCTTTCATTTTAACGATGAAAATGAGAATTTCCACATCTAATGATACTATTCTGCTGTGGATTAAATCTTCCAAATCTTGTACAGGCTATAGGCTTGCCAGGTCACAATGCATCATAAACTAGAATTCATATATGAAGGGGAATATGACATGTTTATACTGTACAAAAAAATTAATAGGCAAATTTTACAATGGTCATCTGCTATTTAGTCTTAAAAAAATTAAGCACTACTGTAAAAAGCCATTGTCAAGGGCATTTTAGATTTTATTTGGGAGGAGTTATAGTACTGCTAAACTTTTCAAGATTTTTTTCTGACTTGAAATAATAGGAATGTTCTTATTTTATTCTGGTGAAATATTCTATGATCTTCATTTTTAGATGAATGTACACATTATTTAATCTTATTCAAATAACCAATCCAAATCTGCTATTTTCAAAATGTTGTGTTTTATATCTTGGGTTATTGTTTTTAGGATTATGGATTAAATTATTTCTAAAAATGAGAATTTGAGCCTACTGAAATGCTTATTTGTATCATAGACATTCATCATAATAGTGTATATTTGCCTTTCTCTGCAAATGTTTAAAGAAGTTAGTTATAAAATATGGAGTAGGTGTAAGTAAAATTTTGAAGTATATTGTGTGTTGCTTGCATTCATTACCATGTGTTGATCATTGTACCAATTTTAATCTCCAACCACTGTTTGTATTGATCATACTATACCGCATAGGTGATAATGGTAGATGGTTCCGAAGTGGTCCATTATAAAATGCTAAGTACTAGCCTCTGTTGATTTATAAACACTGTCCAAGCATCACCATCAACGGCAGCTAATCTTATTTAAAATAGTCATGTCATTGCAGTGTTGCCATAAATTCCTGTAGACAGATTTTAAACTCAAGTTAGCTTCTGCCAAAGTGTAATTGAAGGAGCCCTATTTCTGTGTGCCAGCTATCTGTCTCAATAAATGTAAAATCTGTGGTTCTTTTCAGAGAGCTACATTTACTGTAGATATTAATGAGCTGTTGACATGTGAAATTTCAAGGATAGATGTTAAGTGATTTAGAAAAGTAATTTGCAGTTCAAAATTAGGAGATCGGCCTTTAGTTTAAACTTGAAGTTGCTAAAGGGAGGAATATCAAGACTAAAAGTTGATTACTTTGTGCACTGAATGCAGCTCCCACAATAAATGTTCATGCATATGGGACTTTTTTTCTTAGCATGTGCTGTGTTCTATTTTTATTGTATCCCTGCTTATTTTATGTTTATTTTTTTATCATGTTGGGGTGGATGGTGGAGATAGTTTCCCCCTCAAGACTTCTTTCCAGCTTTGTTTCTATTTAGTTTCTGGAATGAAGATTCAATTTAAATTGTTCCCTTGTCTTTCACAGAAAGGCTTATCTAAAATTTCAGAGGGTTTTTTTTATATTCCTTTTCACCACTTCACACACTGCAGATAAGATGCTGCTTCTCCTCCTGTTGAGTTTTAGAGGTAGTTCTAAAGCTGTCAGTCAAGGGTAGGTAAAGGAAGATACCAAAAATGTTCTGCCTTTGTAAAAGGCCTGTGGTAGTCATCTCAAATGCTCCTGTTTTGTTTGTTTCAGTGACTCTGGGCATATTAGCAGTATGAGTTACTTTAAATTCTTTTTAGAGAGCTTCTCTCTTTTTTTTTTTTTTTTTTTTTACAGAGCAAAGAGAAATATCAGACTATTCACTGAACTCTTAAAGAGCTGTCTTCTCTACCTCCACCTAAACAATAAATTATGTGTAGCTCAAAAGCTTGTTTCTTTCCCCAACAGAAGTTGGTCCAATAAAAGATATTACCTCACCCACCGTGTCTCTCTAAAGAATAAGTGTCAGTCAAGCACATGCAGGAACTCCTTCCTCAATATATTACATTAGTTTCCTTCTCCTTTGTTTGCCCCTCTGTCTAGACTTCGGTCTTATCCTATCTCTCTGATATGTCCTCCTGAATGTTTCTTAAACTAAACAAGTTACCTGTTTTTTTGACCCACGTGTTTAGCTGAAGTTTAATGCGCTGCTGGTTGTTTCCGTTAAGAGGAATTTATGATAGTCATATTTTGATGTAATGCTGTTTCTTTGTACTTTTTTCTTTTTTTAAAAAAAAAAAGTCCTGTTTCCCTGAACACAGGAGGGTTCAAACAGCAGGAGTCAGTTTCTTTGCTCACACTTTCAAGCCCCTTTCCAGGAAGTACTCTACCCAAAAGTTTTCTGTCAACTTTTTTCCAAGGTCATGCTACAAATCCTTCTCTGGCTTAAGGGTTTCTTGCTGTCCACTCTCTCAGCTTCTATGGTTTTTCTGCTCTTTCTTTCACAGATGTACAAACCTACACAAAACAATAGCCAGCAAAACCCCTATACCTGTGCTTTGCATGTGCCTTTGTTTTAGATGGTGACATGCACCTGTTTTGGAGGTGAAGGGCCCTATTATTTTAGCTCTTTTATTCTATAAAGGAGCGCAAGGGCTTCTTACAACTCTTAAATGAATGGCAATCGATGCACCCCCTACTTTTAAAGAAGTTTAATCCAACCCCCACCAGTAACAGAAAATTAAATTTTCTCCCTACTTTCTCCAATACTTCTGAAAACACTGCTATCCTTCTTTTCAAGCACAAAACTTGAGAAATCTGACTCTTCACATCTGAGGCGCTGAGCTTATGCCAAATCTTGTTGCTTCTCTGTTTGTTATATTTCTAAAATCTACCCTTTCCCCTTTGTCCCCAATGCTTAAAATCCTGCTTCATGCCCTCATTCTTTCACCTGTAACATTACTCTTTTTAGACTCCTGCACTCTCGCCTCTCCTTTTTTCAACACTTCCAACATTTTGCACCTAAAGTTCTTTCCTGCCACTGTGAGGATGAAAGGTGTGTGACGCGATCATTCATTGACTTCCTGAATCTTTCCACATAAAATTCAAACTTCTCATCCTCACATCTAATGCTCTGCCTTTGAATTCTGCTAGGCATGGTGTCCCTAGCCTCTGTTTGCTAGAAGCTGGGAATGGGTGACAAGAAATGGATTACTTGATGATTACCTGTTCTGTTCATTCCCACTAGAGCACCTGGCATTGGCCACTGTCGGAAAACAGGATACTGGGCTAGATGGACCTTCGGTCTGACCCAATATGGTTTTTCCTATGTTCATTGTATTTCCCATCAGATTCCTCCATGCCACAATTTGCGCCGTCCTCTTTTGACATGTTGTTGCTCTTCCGTCTCTGCTTCCTGCCTTCGTCTTCATTCACTTTTCTCCTTGCTCCAGGTGTCAAGTACTCAGTGTCCTCTCTCCTTAAAATTCCTATTTTATATGAGCACCCAAAATGTGGTAGGCCCCTGTACACTTCTGCATTCTGAATCTCTACAGTTTATCCTGCCTCTTTATCTAAATTTATCAGAACGGGTAAGATTTATAATATAATACAACTCACATTATTTGTGTTTGTTTTAACTCCTCTTTACCCTTTCACTTATGTGAAGTTATGAAGCTAATAAATATTTAATAGTAAACCAGAAAGGGAAAAGGACCCTTCAGTAATGCATTGGTCTTTTGATTCCTATCCAAGAAAAGTGAGGAAATTGGTTCTCTGGGTCAAAAGATTTAATTCAAATATTTTTTAACCTTGCTAATTAAGACTAAATGGCAAGAGTTTTACCGAAAGAAATGAAGAGTGGTTATGGTTAATTTTTTCTCGTGGAAGCCAAGAAAGGAGCCTGTCGTTCTATTTAACTGTGTTTTGGAGCATGTAACTACGGCAGAATGGGAACTAGTAAACACAAGAGTTTTAACAGGTAATGCATGAAATAAGTCATTTTGTAATCAGCTCCTTAAAATCAGTGTAGCAGTAGCTTCCCTTGCAGAAGACAGCTATTTTGATGGAAGGAGACTTTTTTTTTTTTTCCCCCCCTGAGAAATCAAATAAAGGATAGACACATACAGGCAGCTCTCAGGAGAAATCATGAAGCATCAGCAGCTTTGACTTGTTTTACCACAGCTATTATGGCATGACATTCAGAAAGGCAGCCAGCCTAACAGAGACATATTCTACAAAAGATGTTACCTGCCTCTGCTTTTGTGTTGCATGCATTCATAGGTGCTCTGAGTTTCTTGACTTGAGCCATCTCCTGGAATGACGCTGCTTGGTGTTACCTTTAGATTGAGGCCCAGGAAAGCTGATCAGCAGGAAATCATTTACATTCTCAATGGGAATGTTTTGGTCTGGGATTTGTTAAACTGTTCATATAGACCCTAGATAAAATGGCAGTTGGCAGACCAAGAAAATATCCTACACATGGTTTAGCAGATGAGAAAGTTCAAACCCTTTCCAGAGCCAACACATTTCTTTGCCAGGCTTGATTCCCTAGAATTTACAGAAGATATTCTGTGTTTTTCTACTAGTACATCATGGCTTCAGATTCAGGAGTTTGAAGATGAGACTTTTGTTCAGATTGTCCATTAGCCTCAGACAGCAATTTCGTTTGACTACTTTTGAAGGCTTTACCCAGAACTCCAGATTTCATAGTAGAAGCTGTGAGCAAATGGCACTCAGACAACAGATGAAATTGGTTCTAGAAGTAGTTATTCCAGTTTTCAATTTTGTATGAGCAAATTAAATCTGTAACAACAAAATATATGTTGAAACAAGCAGGTAGTATATCTGTAGTATTTCAGGCCCATATCCAGAAGATAATGGGCAAGTCTGTACAATATTAGAATAAGTTCTATTATCAATCCATCTTTTTTTGTAGTCTGCTAGGACAGCTGTAAAAGGGGAAGATTCTAGTCCTTGAGAATTTAAGAATTGGATTGGACCTCTGGCATTGCTCGATCAACACTAATCCCAGAGAATGTCTTAATTTTGATTGCTCTACAGAATAATACATGAATATCTCAATCTGATATGACCGTTTCTTAAATTTATTAAAATCCTGATAGTTAATTCTCTTCCCTTCAAACTGTCTCCCTCTTCATGGGTTTTTATCAAGAACTTTGCTATCTTTGGCACAGCTGAGATTATATCCCTACCTGTATCTGGACAACATTCTTTTCAGAGCATTCTGAGGGAAGAATTGACAGAGGTTTCCACTACCACATAATGCAAGTCCTATACAGATACACCTCTACCCTGATATAACCCTGTCCTCGGGAGCCAAAAAATCTTACCAAATTATAGGTGAAACCGCATTATATTGAACTTGCTTTGATCCACCAGAGCGCGCAGCCCCTCCCCCCCCCGGAGCGCTGCTTTACTGCATTATATCCGAATTCGTGTTATATCGGGTCGCGTTATATCGGGGTAGAGGTGTATATTATAAATCCTGAAAGGAGTATATTCATGCTTTTAGAAAAGATCCAGACTTTAAGTGATGGGGCATTAGTCTTTCCTCTGATATGTCTTTCCCAAGCTATCGTGATTCATTTAGAAACTAGCATGCATACTTAAAGAAATCATACACTCCTTTGAACATTGTTTGGTGGACCATAAGAGACCATTATAGAGACTTTTGCTTAAAAATAAAAGGCACAGTACTGGCAATAAAAAGATAAAGCTTTATCTTAGTTTTAGACGTGTCAAAGGTGTACACTACTGACAAAGATATGAGAAAGATTAGACCACTGCTGTCAATTTTTCACAGAATGTCCCATCATTTTATTACAGCATGTTAATACTGCACGTTCTTCTTGCTGAAAATGTATTTAAAATAAAGGACACTTAAAGTTAGATTAGTTTTAAATTTAGGAAGGCCAGTCTTGCTCAGTTTTATATAGGGTTTTTTTGCACAGTTTTTGTGACCTCTGCCTTTGCTTGTTCTGACAGCCAGACTGCGTTCCATATTCAGGGAAACTTGCAGCTAAGGTGGCAGGTTCCCTTGGCAAAATAAATCTTGGTGGCTACATTTTTTTTATAATCCAACAAGAGGCAGATTAAATCATTTTCAGGGTTTGGATTTGTTTCTGTGGTATCTCAGGAAAGAACAAAACAAAATTAACGAGTTTCTCTGCACCATTGGAAATGTGTATGGGGGGGCATACTTGATTGATAACTTGATAAAGGACTGAGATCTGAGTCAAACTGCTTCTTGATGGACTGAATCAAGTATGCATCTTTCACTCTCATGTTCTATTGATTCCAGATAATAAATGCACTTAAATTTTCACTTTTTTAGCGCTTTCTATGAATATGAATTCTCTCTCTACCCCAGTAAGGCAAATAAAATATTTGCTCCCTTTTACAGATATGTTGGCTTTCCTGGTAGGTGCTAATGGTGACAGCACTGCAGCTCTTTCCTCTTGTTAAAATGAAAACAGTGGTGGTGGAATTGTACAGCACTGCAAGGTCTCTTAGAGAAAAGACCTAGTCCACTTGGACCATAAAATCTTAAACTTCAGATTCTGTTAAATGAGGCCAACTTTAATTCAGTGATAGCAGGATTTTCTGTTATCTTGAGGGAAAATGTCCTATTTATGGTCCTTACTATTTCCCTGAAGTAACTGAGGGACTTTTTTAGGTCAGTTGCTAGTCATGAACAATTAGACATTGTTTAGCAGACATCTGTCTTTCATGTGTTAACTAAGCAACATAGTAGAGCATCACCCTCTGGTTCTACAAAGAGACTGACATTCTCAATGGAGTCTTTGTCAGCACATATAACTTGTGAAAAACATCCTCCTTTAAACACATGAGTTGAACTTAAACCCTCATCTTAAACTTTTCCATTTCGAAGTCAATCTAGAAGGAATTGTATGATTTTATTATCTCTGGTGTAAAATGCAACCTGCCTTTTTTCTTATCTTTCTGAAAAGTTTAAATAATTATTACTCAGTGTTTTTAAGCTTCTATTATAGAATTTTTTAAAATACCCCTCAATGGTGTGTGTGTGTGTGTGGGGGGGGGGAGTACAAAAGAAATGAATAAAGTGTGATTAAAGAAACAGACTTCAGTTTAGGTTTCTATGGGTAATAGTTTCCCCTATGCATGATTTAACAATTGTGGCAATATTCTAAGTCAAACCCTATCTTTCTTCCCAAACGTGAATCTTTAATTTATAATGTAACTTTATGGGTCCATTGAAGAACGCATTCTGGCTTTGGTCACTTTTTTGAAAAATCCCAACATGCTTTAGATAATTGGTATTAGTGTTAAATCCTGTGCGTAGCATGTTTTATTATAGGTGTGGTAGAATCCTTTCATTTTATCAGTATGCTTACTTTTATGGGAAGGAAGCAAGATAGCAACATTTAAATTTTACTTAATCTCTTATTCATATAATGGAAAAGCTCACTAGTTAGTGTGATGTTTAGGGAAGTGTCAATAGGAAAAACTTAAAAAGGGAAGCCAGAGGACCAACTTCTTAAAAGGAAAAAAGCACAACTATTTACTTACTTTTTTGTGCTGAAATTAGTAAATTGACAACTTCTTTTCAAGTGGGAAAGAGCAAGTATATTGGAGAGCATTCAATGAGATGTGACAAATCAGCAGAAATTGGGTCTTTTGGCTCAGAATATAGAATGTAATTCTGTTAATAAAAATAATTTTCATGAAGTTTTGCACAGTCCCATAAGCAGCATTATAGGTATCCAGTAGCTATATTTTTGTTTTTTTATCAACCGAGTTTCATTTTTTTCTTTGCAGGAGAAATTACTATGGAGGAAACTGGGCCAGTTTTAGCTTTTCAGGATTATTGTCCTGGATTAAGGAAAACCAGGTAAGGAACTAGAATGACTTTTTTTCTTTCCCTTTGTCAGGTTTCTAGTACAGTAACTCCTCACTTAATCATCCAAGTTAACGTTGTTTCTGTTTCGATGTTACATTGCTGATCAATTAGGGAACATGCTCATTTAAAGTTGTGTAATGCTCCCTTCTAACGTCTTGACAGCCGCCTGCTTTGTCTACTGCTTGCAGGAAGAGCAGCCCCTTGCAGCTAGCTGCTGGGGGCTTGGAACCAGGGTGGACCGGCCGCCCCCTATCAGCTCCCCCTATAAGCTCCCCGCTCCCCTAAATTCCCTGTGCAGCAGTTGCCTGCAGTTCAGCTGTGTCCCTCCCCCCACTGCCACGTGCTGCTCCTGCCCTCTGCCTTGGAGCTGCTCCCCGAGACTCCAGTTGCTGTGCTGGGGGGAGGGAAGGAAGATAGTGGGGGCTAATGTCAGTGTGTCCTCCTGCCCCTTGCTCCTGCACCCCACTTACCCCATCTTCCATAGAGCAGGGCACAGGACAGAGGAGGATTGCAGCAGCTTCGGTCTCAGCAAGCTGATGTAATTAACAAGGCAGTGTACTTAAGGGAAATGTGCATATCTCCCTCCATTCCTGCTGCCTTGCAGAGTGAGAGAGTTAACCCTTGAGGGCTCAGCTAATTGCCAGTTCATCATTTAGCAGTAAGGGAAATATCCCACCCTCTGACTCCTCCACCTCAACCAAGCTTCACAATCATCATCACTGTGTACCAGTATTAAATTGTTTGTTTAAAACTTACACTGTGTGTGTGTGTGTGTGTGTGTGTGTGTGTGTGTGTGTGTGTGTGTGTGTCTATATATAAATAGTCTTTTGTTTGGTGAAAAAAATTCCCTAGAACCTAACCCCCTCATTTACATTAATTCTTATGGGGAAATTGGATTCACTTAACATCGTTTCGCTTAAAGTCGCATTTTTCAGGAACAGAACTACAACGTTAAGTGAGGAGTTACTGTATTCTATTTTTTGTGAAGAAATACAAACATAACAAATAACTTAGGAAGTGTCTAGTACTCTTTGGGTATTACATATTTAATAAATATTAAAGCCAGCAAAACTGAACTACCATGCATCTCATTTTTATACATGGACAAAACTGGAACATTTTATTTAAAATAGAGAACTCCTAAACAGCAGTGCAAGTAGGGCAGTCTGGTACACCATGCCATACCAGTAAGATATTTAAAGCTGATATGGTGTACCAGAAAGACACAAGAGGAGCAGAATGTGGGACCGCTGGGTGGCCCAAAGCTGGCAACTCCTCTGGCACGGCTGTACTGCCCTCAGCCCTTCCACGCAGGGTCTCCTCCATCTGTACAGCAGCCCCGCTGGAGGACAGGGCTGGGAGGCAGGGCTGGGGGCAGTACAGCCGTGCCAGAGGAGCTGATGATGTTCTGCTCCTTACCCCGCTGTGGTTCCTGGGAGAGCCCTGAACTGCAGGGCTCTCCCGGAAACTGCAGCAGGGAAAGGAGCAGAAAGTGGGGCCACCGGGCAGCCCCACACTGGCAACTCCTCTGGTAGAGCCATCCAGCAGCCCCATGTTCTGCTCCTTTCACCACTGCAGTTCCGAAGCTCCGGCACAGTGGGAGGAGGACAGAGCCCCTCACCCCAAGGTAAGGGGGGGTGGATCATGGGGAGGGGACGGGGAGAGCATGGGGGCCCCAGGCTGGGGGCGGGGAGGACTCGTGGAGGGTCACATGAGGAGGTCATGTGCCCCCGTTAGCTGTCTCTCCCCCCCACACACACACACACCTGCCCCCCCATACCAGTAAGAAATAGATTCCACTTCCACCACTGCTCCTGAACTAAACTACATCTGGTAATCTCAATATTATAATAGTTAATTATAATACGCATTATCAAAAAAGGCATCTCTGAAGTAATCTTAAAATAAGATAGTACTGTTTTATATGAGTATAAATGAGACCATACAGCCACATAATAGGTATACTTTATTAAATGAGCTTTTATAGACTTCACCCATCATGGATATATTCTGAATTCATTTTATCTGTTTGTAAGAAGTGTTCTGTTTCCATTTCACTGTCATTACTGGATAAAAATACTAATTTGCACTTCTATGGAACATTCCAAGTGAGGATCTCAAAGCACTTTATGGATACTAATGGATTACGCCTCACATCACTACAGTGAAGAAAAGTGTTATCAGTATTTTACAGAATATCAGAACTATGTTATATGCTTACATAACTTGAAACCGGACTATGTTAATGCTCACTATAAGACTTTTAGTGTGCTCCAACAGGGTCTGCACGGGCTAGTTAGTGTGCAACACATTACCATGGATTAAAATTTTACACCCCTCTGGTGCGGACAAAACCACCATGTAGACAAGCTGTGGCAGAGCTAAGAATACAATCCACATCTGCTTTTGTGGGATCATGTGGGAACATAGCTCTTTATGCTCATTTTGTATCCTGTGTGTATGTGAGAAATATATATGCACACACACCTCTACCCTGAAATAACGTGACCCGATATAACACAAATTTCGATATAATGCAGTAAAGTAGCACTCCATGGGGGCGGGGTTGCGCACTCCGGCGAATCAAATCAAGTTTGATATAATGCGGTTTCACCTATAAGGTGGTAAGGTTTTTTTGGCTCCTGAGGACAGCGTTATATCGGGGTAGAGGGGTGTGTGTGTGTGTATAATATATATATAAAATATATATATATATATATATGAGAAATATGTGTGTGTGTGTATATGGGGGGGTGTATGTGTGTATATATATTTAAAAAATAAATATAAAAATATAAATAAATATAAACTGTGTAATCCCAGTTGTTGGCATAATTTATTTCTGGACAGACTGCCATGGTTTTGGTATACTTATCAGATCTTACCTCTGAAACTCATCATGTAGCCAAGACAAACACTTTAATTTTAATGCATTTTTCTATAACCAAGGCTTATGTAATTCATGACCGTTCATTCAAAGCTTTTTAAAAAGGGCACTCACTTAGAACAAGCAGGCATTTGAACTATATTAGCAAATGGATATGCAGTTACTGCTTTATTACTTTTAAATTCCTGTTGGGATTATCTACTGAAGTGTTGTTAAACCAGCTAATCCATAGGAAATAACCTCTCCAGTTTAGTCACGTGTGTCTATTTATATTGATTATACTAAAAGGAAACACTTTGTAATAGGGCTGCTCAATATCAGAACTTAAAATTGGAAGTGAGATCACCACTTTCATGTATGTCACACAGTTGTCTTTCTGATTCATGGTTTTCTTCCTGAACACACACTTACTTCTTTTGAACCAAGCAGTTAGCCAAAATTCAGGACTTGTCTACACAACTGGCCGGATCGACAGGCAGTGATTGATCCAGTGGGGGTTGATTTATCATGTCTAGTATAGATGCAATAAATCCACCGCCATTCACTCTAGCGTCTACTCCAGTACTCCACCTCAACGAGAAGAGCTAGGGGAATCCACGGGAGAGCGTCTCCAGTTGACACACCGCAGTAAAGACAACTCGATAAGTAGATCTAAATACGTCGATTTCAGCTACATTATTTACATAGCTGAAGTCGCGTAACTTAGCTCAATTTTCCTCCTCCCATTCCCCCCCCCCATTGTAGACCAGCCCTCAGGGTCTATCAGGTTGTTTCCATTAGTGGGAGAAACTGATGATGAGTCAGGAATTTAAGTACAGTCATCTCTATTTACAAATTTCAGAGTAGCAGCCGTGTTAGTCTGTATCCGCAAAAAGAACAGGAGTACTTGTGGCACCTTAGAGACTAACAAATTTATTAGAGCATAAGCTTTCGTGGGCTACAGCCCACTTCTTCGGATACATAGAATGGAACATATATTGAGGATATATATATATATATATATATATATATATATATATATATATACACACACACACACACACAGAGCATGAACAGGTGGGAGTTGTTTTACCAACTCTGAGAGGCCAATTAAGTAAGAGAAAAAAACTTTTGAAGTGCTAATCAAGATAGCTCAGTACAGACAGTTTGATAAGAAGTGTGAGAATACTTACAAGGGGAGGTAGATTCAATGTTTGTAATGGCTCAGCCATTCCCAGTCCTTATTCAAGCCTAAGTTGATTGTATCTAGTTTGCATATCAATTCCAGCTCAGCAGTCTCTCATTGGAGTCTGTTTTTGAAGCTTTTCTGTTGTAAAATGGCCACCCGCAGCTGTGTCATATACCACCCTATACCGGAAACCTACTGACCACTATACTTCCCTACGTGCCTCCAGCTTCCATCCAGGACACACCACACGATCCATTGTCTACAGCAGGGGTCGGCAACGATTGGCACGCGGCTTGCCAGGCTAAGCACCCTGGCGGGCCGGGCCAGTTTATTTACCTGCTGTCGCGGCAGGTTCAGCTGAACGCAGCCCACACTGGCCGCGGTTCGCCATCCCGGGCCAATGGGGGCGGCGGGAAGCGGCGCGGGCGAGGGATGTGCTGGCTGTGGCTTCCCGCCGCCCCCATTAGCCTGGGATGGCGAACTGCGGCCAGTGGGGGCTGCGATCTGCTGAATCTGCCGCGTCAGCAGGTAAATAAACTGGCCTGGCCCGGCCCGCCAGGATGCTTGCCAAACGTTGCCGACCCCTGGTCTTCAGCCAAGCTCTAAGATGCAACCGCATTTGCTCCAATCCCTCAGACAGAGACAAGCACCTACAAGATCTCTATCAAGCATTCTTAAAACTACAGTACCCACCTGCTGAAGTGAAAAAACAGATTGACAGAGCCAGACGAGTACCCAGAAGTCACCTCCTACAAGACAGGCCCAACAGAGAAAATAACAGAACACAACTAGCTGTCACCTTCAGCCCCCAACTAAAACCTCTCCAGCGCATCATCAAAGATCTACAACCTATCCTGAAAGATGATCCCTCTCTCACAGATCTTGGGAGACAGACCTGTCCTCGCTTACAGACAACCCCCCAACCTGAAGCAAATACTTACCAGCAACCACACATCACCGAACAAAAACACTGACCCAGGAACCTATCCTTGCAACAAAGCCCCATGCCAACTCTTTCCACATATCTATTCAAGTGACATCATCATAGGACCTAATCACATCAGCCATACCATCAGGGGCTCGGTCACCTGCACATCTACCAATGTGATATATGCCATCATGTGCCAGCAATGCCCCTCTGCCATGTACATTGGCCAAACCGGACAGTCTCTATGCAAAAGAATTAATGGACACAAATCTGACATCAGGAATCGTAATACTCAAAAACCAGTGGGAGAACACTTTAACCTGTCTGTCCATTCAGTGACAGACCTGCGGGTGGCTATTTTACAACAGAAAAGCTTCAAAACCAGACTCCGAGAGACTGCTGAGCTGGAATTGATATGCAAACTAGATACAATCAACTTAGGCTTGAATAAGGACTGGGAATGGCTGAGCCATTACAAACATTGACTATCTCCCCTTGTAAGTATTCTCACACTTCTTATCAAACTGTCTGTACTGGGCTATCTTGATTATCACTTCAAAAGTTTTTTTTTTTTTTTCTTACTTGGCCTCTCAGAGTTGGTAAGATAACTCCCACCTGTTCATGCTCTCTCTCTCTATATGTGTGTGTGTGTGTGTGTGTATAATATATATATATATATATATATATATATATCTCCTCATTATATGTTCCATTCTATGCATCCGTGGGCTGTAGCCCATGAAAGCTTATGCTCTAATAAATTTGTTAGTCTCTAAGGTGCCACAAGTACTCCTGTTCTATTTACAAATATTGTAGAAAGTCCTGTTTCCTTTAACACAGGAGGAGTTAAATGCATGAGTCAGTTTCTTTCCTCACAGTTCCAAGCCTCTTTCCAGCCAGCACACTCTAAAAAGTCTCTCAAATTTTTCTCAGGGCCATGCAACATGTCTTCCTCTCAGCTGTTTTAGGCACTTCCCTTTTGCCTTCTCTCTGTTTCCGTGCAGTTTCTATAGCGTGTCTCATTTGGAGGACAGGGCTCGGAGGTGGGGCTGGGAGCGGCATAGCTGTACCAGAGGATCTGCCGATGTTCTACCCCCTTCCCCGCTGTGGTTCCTGGGAGAGCCATGAACCACAGGGCTCTCCCGGGAGCTGCAGCGGGGAAAGGAGCAGAATGTGGGGCCACTGGGCGGCCCCACACTGGCAACTCCTCCCTTTGCCCACTAGCGTCAATTAGGTTCCACCCAAACCCAATCATAACAGTGTACACACTAACTCAAAATTCAATCTACTTACAATACATTAAAAAGAACAGGAGTACTTGTGGCACTTTAGAGACTAACAAATTTATTCGAGCATAAGCTTTCATGGGCTACAACCATCCGAAGAAGTGGGTTGTAGCCCACGAAAGCTTGTGCTCTAATAAATTTGTTAGTCTCTAAGGTGCCACAAGTACTCCTGTTCTTTTTGAGGATACAGACTAACACGGCTGCTACCCTGAAACCTTACAATACATTGTGATTTTTAGTAAGTACTATAGCTATCAGAGAGAATAACCATTTTAGCTAAGTTTTAGCTTTATCTAACCTACCCAGCAAATCCTAAAATTTTCTCATTCATTCAGTTCTTGCAAGAGTCTCTAGAGGAAGTGTACATTAAACAATAAGAGATCCTAAATATTAAAACTTTCCATAAAGGGTAATGCTCTGCTCTCAATCGGGGTGACGAAGTGGGTGAGGTAATATCTTTGGACTAAATCTGTTGTTTAATATTACTGTAGTTAAAGTCCTTCTTGGGGACTTTGGTGCATTAATTTGGAAACCAGACAACACCCTTTAACTTTTTTCAGGTTTGATGAAGTACAAATACAATCACCTTTTATTTGACATTTGCTTTTTCAAGTGTCCCTGACTCTAGTACCCTGTAACATTAGCAGATAGTAGTAGAAATTATATGTAGTAGCTTTTTTTCTTTAATTCTTGAAATTATAATGTTTCAGTAATTTTTAAAATGTTGGAATCAAATGACAGTTTATTTTACATGATGTTTTAAAGTAACACATAAATACACATAAAATAGATAACCTATGCATACCAACTGCCTTATCAGGAAATGTAAAAATATCCTTATTTTAATATGGAAATCTGTTCAAAATTTTATCCTTATGACTTCAAATATCTTAATACATTTGCCTTTTAACAATGTTTGCTACCCACTTTCTTTCACATGGCAACCACAGACTAGATACTACTAGTTGTAGTTGCAAGAACTTCTGCAAGACTGCCCCCTTGTGACACTGCATTATGTCCAACAGGCACTGAAAAGTTACACAGGTTACCCAGATTTGTGACTAACTTAAGAGACTATAATTTTTAATTTGTTCTGTGCTTTCCGTATTTTTGAAGAATTGCACTTCGTGCAGAGCTACAGCATCAAATCCGCTGGAAAAATTTGTCCCAAATGCTTAAGGTATTGTGTAAGAATGCAATTACTATTTACATGCATTTTCCATCAGGCTTAAGAAATTGAGAACCATATATTCTATATTTTCCGTTCCTTTTACACTCTTTCAATCCTAGCTGAATCTCCTCTGCAACCTCACCTATTTAGGGTGAGCATGATTGTTGTTTTATCTAAAACCTTGACTACAAGAAATGACCCCAAATTCTGTGTCACTCTAATTGCACCCAGTTACAAATGGAGAAAAGTCTGTTGCTCAAGGTTGTCCAGGAAGTCCATGGTACAGCTAGGAAGAGATGGCTGATCTCAACTCCCAGTTTATGCACAAGATCATTTTGCCCCATTCTCTGTTGTTGTACTGGCCATATCCTTTTGCACAGACAGCGCAGTCTATTTCTCCATTACCTTTCACTTTAACTGTGTGACTGTTCAAATTCTTTGTTTCACAAAGCCATTTGTAAGGTGAGTAAACTAATCATTTGACAAAAGCAAGCTTTACGAAGTGTCTAGAGCAGGTAGGTTCTTTTTAAAATACTGTACCACAATAATGTTTCTCTTAGGGTACGTCTATACTTACCTCCGGGTCCAGCGGTAAGCAATCGATCTTCTGGGATCGATCCCGGAAGTGCTTGCCATCGACGCCGGTACTCCTGCTCCACGAGAGGAGTACGCGGAGTCGACGGGGGAGCCTGCCTGCCATGTATGGACCCGTGGTAAGTTCGAACTAAGATGGTTCGACTTCAGCTACGTTATTCACGTAGTTGAAGTTGCATATCTTAGTTCGAAGTGGGGGGTTAGTGTGGACCAGCCCTTAGAAAGGGGATGGGGGAAGTACTCTTCCAGTAAGAAAAAACCCTACTTCTTCTCCATAGTACATAAGTATGCTACATCAATAGATCAGACGATCCCACCCCCAAATAAAGCAGTAGACACCACAGTGCTCTCTCCAAGAGCTCCACTTTATAAATAAATTGACATATACATACAAACTGCACAAAGTAAATGAGTTACCAAGACTTGAAAGGAAATTCTAGCATTGTTTCTCATAATGAGATCACCAAAACAGCCAGCACAACTATGAGGATAACAGCATGCTAAACAATCAGCAGTATATCATACCTGTTTTACCATTGTGGAGACAATTGTGGAGACTGGTGATTTCAACCTTTTTTCAATTGTGGACCCCTAAAAATTTTTGAATGGATGTGTGGACCCCTTTGGAAATCTTAGACTTAGGCCCCCAGGGGTTTGCAGACCATAGGTTGAAAATCATCAGCGTAGACTGAATGAGTACTTTGCACTAGAAGGGCCAATAAGGGGTTCTTAGTTTTGTGAAGATGCTTTGTCATATCTTAGATTTTTCATAACCTATTAATAGTGATTGGGGGAGTGATGAAAGATGTTACATAGGGGCTCAGTTAACAATAAGACAAATGTTTTGTACAATTCTTAACCACTTTTGATAGTTGTATGGAAAGATGAATTTCTTCTTTCTCTGTGATGATAAAAGAGAACTTGTACGTGCCCAGATTGAAGATCAAGAGGAATCTTGCTTATTCTCTGAGTAGTTTGTGTCTGTTTGCCACATTTGACAAATGTCCTTTGTTTCAGGTGCTCTTCCAAAAATAATCTAATGGTCTTGTACTTAAACAAGCAGGATTTTAGCAAGGGCTAACCTCTTGGGAAAAGACTGTTGCACTCATTTCCTTTCCAGGGAGAGGGTTCTTCCTAAAATCTCATCATTTGACCTAGGTAAATGTCTAGCCTGACTAGCTAATTCTCATATCACTTCATTCCTAGGTGTGGTCTCTAATTCAGGAGTTCTCAGCCAGAATTGAGGGTTATGGCTACATCCGAGTTGGCGGTCTGATTGGTATGCCAGCCTATGCTGCAGTGCTTGCTTTAATCTAGCTACAATGGCCAAAAATAGCAGTGAAGACGCAGTAGCACAGGCTTCAGCATGAGCTAGCAATGTGAGTACATACTTAAGGTTCCCATCATGCCTGTACAGCCCACACTGAAACCTGTGCTCCTGTGTCTTCACGGCTATTTTTACTTGTACTAGCTAGATTAAAGCTAGTGTGCATATGCCAACCCATTCTGCAATCTCGCCTTGGACTGAGTTACAGTTATGTGAACTAACTTGTCAGATGTAATACTAGTTTCTTTTTTAAATAGTCTATTTGATATTGCTTGCAAGCTAAGTGAATTTTCACTTTAATGTACCATGTCAACATCTACCTGACATAAATAGGTCTACAAATTTGAAAAAGAAAATGTACGAGTTGTCTCTATTTTTACCTTAACTTGCTTGATAAACTTCCAGTAGAAAGTCATCAAATACTAAATCAGTCAAAAGATGTATTATGGTACTTTGAAACCTTGTATTTCACCACAAATTATAAATGCCAGCTCTCATTTTAAATACTTTTATTAGTGCACACCTGTGCTCCTATATAAGCTGAATTAATATCTAGCTATGGGAAACTACAAATTTAAACTGTACAGTGGCATAAAAAGGAAATGTTCCTCAAAAACATCACTAGAAAGTTAGATTTGACGGAACTGAAGTTTATTTCAATTTACAATAGCATCCAGGTTGGTAATATTTTAAGTTTAATTAAAAAATTAAAGTAGAGTTCAAAAAATTTCCTATCATCTTGTATTTCTTTGTAAGGAAAAGACTGATGTCAGAGAGGACAGTGAAGATTGGAGAAAATTGATCCTTGAAACAGAAGAAGCTAT
Source organism: Malaclemys terrapin pileata (assembly GCF_027887155.1). Taxonomy (NCBI): domain Eukaryota; kingdom Metazoa; phylum Chordata; order Testudines; family Emydidae; genus Malaclemys; species Malaclemys terrapin. The sequence goes on along the minus strand of NC_071513.1, from coordinate 29,583,443 downwards.
TTCTCTTAATAAGAAGGATAACACCATTCAGCATGTAGAAGATGTCTGCTATGCTAGGTAAGTATAAGTAGTATGGAAGATATATAAACAAAATTCCTTGGTATAGCTTTTTATATTGTGAATGATTAATTACATTGTGATCTCAGTGTAAGTGATTTTTTTTTCTCTCTTTCATCTATATCCTTTTGGGTTAATGAAAAAACTAAAAATTATAAATTGCTCTCCAAAAGTTCCATACTTAAGTCTCCTGTACTTAGTTGAAGCTGGCTGATCCTTTACTGGCTTCGCTTCAGATTTGATGTAATAAACATGTTGGACAACTTAGTGAATAAAAGGCTAATAGTTCATTTCTGATTGGAAACCAGCAATAAGGTGTGTTTAGAGGTGTTCACCATCTGTGAACTACTATATTTATGTATTGTACTTTACCTGAATGCAGACCAAGAAGATGCAAAGATGCCATAGAGAATATCTTGATGCTTTTAACTAAAATCTCTCTTTTCATGGCAGTTGTAAATAGAAGAACATAGGTAAAATGAATGTGTCCAAACAGTAGTTCAGTAATATAATTAACATTGATACAAAAATTGCAAGAGTGATAACCAATTTCAGTTCTTAACAATTTAGACAATAAACAAATTTTAAGATTAGCATGATATTTTAGATTGAATTATCATGAATGAAGGGTCCCTTTTAATGTAGGGTAAATTCAGCTAAGCATTCTTGTGGTTTATCTACTTTGAATTTGGGAGCCTAATGTAAGTATCAGAAACCAGTCCATATGTACCTTTTAAATACTAGTTCAGCACTGAAAGGTGATAAAATGTTTAACATGGTATTGTGTAGGATATTCAAAAGTTGAGGTTCGCACACTAGGTTATGATGCAGATAAAATGTAAAGGTTCCATTTGTCTTTTAAAATTACTGGGACTAATCCCAGTTATATAATCACTGACATAACTTTATCATAATAAATGTTCAAAACTAGTACTGAAGTAGGATTAAAAGTTTTAATCTCTCTGGTATAACTAATTGCCAAAGAGGTTGCGTGCTGAAAAATGGCTCTGACAAACAGCAGACTCAAAAATGGGTTAACTAAAAATGTTTTCAAATATTTCACAATTTGTACAAGAGAGTCTTAATCTGAATTTCCAGATTAGTTCTAGTTTTCTTTTAAGCATCTAACTAAGTCTAGGTCATTTAATAACACAATGTTTGCTCCTCTTTCTGCCTCCAAATAGAGCTGGTAGTTGGATAAAAATAGCAAAGAAAAAGTTTGCCTAAACAACGTTAAACTTTTTTTGAGAGAGTTGATCATGGTACTTCTGACAGCTTACATGTTCTGTCTGGATTTTGTTGTTGTTTCTTAACTTTATAACGCCTATGAAGTAACCATTAAACATTTATTTTGAAAGAATAAACAGCTGGGTAGCAGTATAATATATACTGTGCAAATTTGAAATGAATGGCCCCAGAACAAAGTGCATCCATCAAAGGAAAAGAATACTGTTTCTGCAACAAGCTGTATTGAAAAAAGGAAAATGGCTGAAAAATAAATAGTGAACACCTGTGCTGAATAAATTAACCAGCTGGTTGGCAATTTTTCATTTGACCTATCTGAAGGGGTGGCTGTTACAAGGCATTAATAAGACACATTCACTTTGAGATATTCCTTTGTTACTACCATTAATTGATGAATGGTGGTAGATAATATTCAAAATTTACACAACAATTTGCCTGCAGATGTATCCTTTTTGTGAATTAGTAGAAAATTGTCTGCCCAAAGGTTTAATTTGAGTGATTTTTCTTTTTTTATAGACACAGTTGTTACATTATTCAGGGATGGTTATTCCTATAGGAAAGATGTCATGAGTTCGGTTTTATATAAAGGGGCTGGGCTTTTATTTTAAAATGAGTAGACCTGAAAATCATACAAATTGAGATGTTCATTAAGGGAGAATTGAATAGATTTTAAAATACGTTAGTATAGTGGAAGTTTGATAAAGTAAACTTCCATTTAGAGTGAGGTAGAATGCTTTGAAAAGTCCAAATTGAACTCGGGTTACAATGAATTTTTGCTTAAAGTGAAATAGTTCTGTGACTTCAACTTGAGGCTTCCACAACATCTGCATGTTGACAGAGCAGAACTTCATATGTAAGGATACAGCTAGGATGAAGTAAGACCTTCATTTTAATGTTTTTAAATAAATATTTATAGCTTATACATTAAGTTTACACAAACATGATATCCTGTTATGCAAATAAATAGCTCAACAATATTGAATTGATTTTTAGTAATACAAGTTAGCTGAGATGAATTTTAAAAATATTTTCTAAAGAAAAAAGTCGTCATACTGTATCATTTAAGATATTGTAGCTAGACATTTAACACTATCTAGAGGAAACAGAATATTGCATAAAAAGTTAATGTAAATCAAAATAAAAATGACACTTGCAGCAAAATCATCATTTCAGCTTTTTTGTGTGAACACTTACGTGTGAATTATTTTCATTTGACTGTTCTAGTACAAGTGTATGTATAAATATTTATGTATATTGTATGTTTATGATGGATTCGGAATATATAATGATATGGTATAAAAGTTTTATTGACATAGGTTGAGAATAGCTGCATTGTGTGTGTGCACTAGAGCCATATGTGACTTTTACAAATGGACCAGAATGAGTGCCTTTCTACCAAACTATACTGGTGTTTATTATGCCCCATTTAATAGAAAAACTATTACCAATTTTGGGGAGTTTCCAATGTGATTAGCTGTTGTTTTTACCACTCAAAATCACGTGTCAGGAGAGATGCGACCACATGTAACCATGCCAGCGCCTCTGCCTGCTGCTTCCTTGCAGTAGCCTTTTCTTCCCAATCCAGAATGGTTTGGAGAAGGGCTTATAAGCCATCCCCTTACGTATGCAGGAGCCAGTAGGTTTATGCTGCACTTCTGTACAACCAATCAGACACAGAACCCTCCTCAAGCCTGTAGAGTGGGGTGTTGCAATCCTTAAAAGTGTCTAGGGTTTTCTTTCAATGCTGACTCTGACAAAGTGCTCCCACCTCTGAGGAAAGAGTTGCATTTTGGTAACTGTGCTGAATACCCCTTGCAATTAAGAGAATTTTATATATATATATAAAAAAAAATCTCGATAGCCACTGGAATTATAAACTGTACTCTTGCAGATCACCTTTAAAATCACAGTTCATTAGTTTTCAGCTGAGCTTAAAATGTTTATTCAGGGCCTTAATGGCTTGTGGTAGAAAGATAAAAAGATAATGCAAAATTGTTGCTGAATTTCTTTCACTTATAATGACATTGATTTGATTCATCTCAGTTGGTAGCATAAACTAAAATTTCAAGTTCAAAAGTATTAGTTGCTGAGGTAGACTTCATTGAAGTCCAAGATAAAAAAGACAGATGAGATTAAATGTGGAGTTCTGCTTTATAAAGGGAATTTTAAAGAATTTTTTCATTATGAAAATGAGGAAGACTGAGCAAAATACTTGCTACTTAGGGTGACCTCCCTTCTCTGACCAGGTGGCCTTTACTGTAGGCATATTAGATTAATCAGAACTGTACAAAGACATGCCTTCATTATAATATTTTACTTAAGCTTATTTCCTGATGATTAGATACAACCTAAGTTTAATGGCATTCTGGATGCCTGTTTGTATTTGGTTAACAAGTGAACTATACTGCTTTTAAAAAAAAGAAAATTTTTGATACTTGAGGAGACTGGCCGTTTCCCATGTTCCTGACACCTGAGTGGCTAATTTCCAGGGTTTTGTTAAGGAGATGTTGAGGAAGAAGAATCTATGGGTGCTGGGAGGCAGGGACAAGTTGGGAGTCTGCTTGTGGTGAGTCCTACTTAGTCATGCTTCTTCTCTGCCAGGAACCTTTCTGTTGTTGCTCACTGGTGTTCTTAGTGAGTCTTTCCTATTCTGTTTCTAGGTCCCACCTTATCCTCAACCCATAAATTAGTAGTGAGCAGAATGAGCTTGCAGCAGGAGCCAGGAGCATGGTGGGTTAGACCTAATGTTAGCGCAGTAGCCAACAGCTGAAAGCAGGGAGGCTGGGAGAATGAGGCTCTATGCCTACTCGGACAGGTGGTGGCCCTTCAGAAGATAAAAGCACGCGCTAACAGGGAGAAAACTCATGTGGAGGCGGGGATGAGCCACATTTTGTAGGAAGTATGGGGGCCCAAGGTATGCATGGTACTGATACGAAGCAAGAGTAGAACTTTTCCTTGGGCTTTCCCTAGGTTTACAGAATACACATATCCTGAAAAGGACATTGTTATATGGGTCACACATGGTTATTAATGGGTTAATAAATTATTAATAGATGTTATAAATGTGTTACACAAGTAGTGATGGTTATAAGCACATCAAAAACGGTAATAGATTATAAATCATGATTATAAGGTACTTATTGGATTCCATAAGAATCTGACAATTGATTAACTATTTATTCATTAATCCTTTATATTAAAGTCTCATTTATAAATTATTTATAAAGTGACTGAATTGTACATACTTAAGCCCTGAATACAGAAATCTGAACCACATGGGTCTTCAGTGAGACTCCACACTGGAATAAGGGCTGATTTACATAGATCAGATTGCAGGATTAAGGCCTAAAAATATACTGAAAGCTCTTATGTGCCAAAACTTCAGTTCACAATTTTGTATTTCTCCTGAAGAATTGATAGAATCAGTCATAATATTGCTACTCAAATCAAGTATGCCTTATTCTAAGAGTAGTCCCTTTGTCTTAAATTACTTTGATTTTCAAATATCTTCAGTGACTTAGCCTTACCAATAGGTTTTTGTATCCATATAAAAACATTTCAGATTACCTTTCAGTATCTGTTTATTTTTAATATCACACTCCTTGTTGTTGTTCTGTTTTGGGAACTAACATCTGCTGCATTGTTTATCATGTTGAGAGTTTTAAGAGTTACTTGTTCTGTTAATTTGCCCGGTCTCTTTTGTTTTTTTTTATGCAAAATAAGAATACAGATATGGAGTCTGCAAGTCTACTATTTGATATATTAAAGTAACCCACATGAGTAATAGCTTTATAATCCGAGAACCAGAGTAGTTCAGCTGATCCAAATAAGAAACCTGATTTGGATCAGTCAGATGAATCTAACAGCTTTCATGAAAGGGCTGCTAACATTTTCCATTCCTTGCAGTAACTCCTCATGTTGCTGGAAATAAGTTCAGTTTTAAGACTATTTTAAAGACTCTTTTTGTGTTTTAATCAGTCAGGATTTAGCTGAAGATGTTAAAGAAGCTGGTGCATTGTCAAAGCTGCCTGCCTTTGGAGCTTCTGATACTAGCGAGGCTGCTCAGGAGTCTGAAAAAGAGTGCCTGCCTGTGGAAAGCCAGTCATTAGGGACCGAGAGCTGTGAAATATCTCCAGAAAGTGTTACGTGCAATGATCCGGAGAGTATGACAGAAAGGAAGGATGCAGAAATGACCTCTGAGAGAGAGAACCTCTGTGATGCAACTTTTGACCAGTCTGCTTTGGAAACAGGAAAAACAGAAAATGTATCAACTGCAGAAGCTGCTGCCTTGGACCCAAAGAAAATTACTTACACGCAAATTGTTAAAGAAGGCAGGAGATTTAATATTGATTTAGTTTCCAAGGTAGGAACTAATTGACTTTCTTCATAAAAATACATTTACTTCATTAAAAAAATTGAATATACTTTGTGGACGTTTAAGGGTTTAACAAGGTGATCATAACATCACTGGGGAAAAGAATTTGGGCTCTAAAGTGGTGTACATGTTATACTTTCTTTTAAAATGTATGTTCAGCAACACATCACAATGTGTGGTCTTGAAGGCCTGGGTGTTTTAAACTAATGAAACCAAAAAATATTAGCTTAGAAGTAAAGCTGTAAAAGCATATTTCCCTGTAATTGAGAACTCAAGTCAGAGGTCTAAAACTGTTTTCTGACTGCAATATTTAAGATAAAAAGGAACAAAGCTATATTTAGCAACAGAAGTTCATCTAAATGAGAACTTCAGAATTTTTCAAGATGCAGAGTATTTTTCATATCCAGCATATGGAGTTATTTTAAGCACACTTTCCTGAACCCCAGAAATTGCTCCTTTGAAGCCGTCCTGGTTCTTCATTAACAAGTATTTATTAGAGAATTTTTAGTTTTCATGCCATTGACACAGTGGATTGTAGTAACGTGCCGATTGAAAAATATTAGAGGCAATTAGTCCTTAATATAACAATTAAGCTGAGTGAAGCTGTGTGTTCATCATTGTTCTGAATTCCTGCTCTTGTGTTGTTTTTAATTAGAACACAGAGTTATTTCTCAAAACCAGGTTCTTTGCTCTTTGGCTACTTCACAGTATATGTACAGTATACATAAAGTTATAGAAAAATGTTTGCTTTTATGTTGACTTCAGTGAGCTTTGGATCACATCCATAGTGTGTGTAGGAGATGTTTCCTAATTCAGAAACTGAATTTTATTATTCAATATCGGGAGCTGGAAAATAAACAATTTCTTCAATAACATAATAAAAGCTTAGTAAAAATTACAAAAAAAACATTTTTTGCTAGATTCTCAGCACTTCAAATGCAGATTTCCCCATTAAGTGCTGTCACAATGATATTTAAGGTTCTATAATTAACAATTTACGGTAACTAAAATAGCGAATATTGTTTTATAGAGCACATTGGTCTAGGCATTGGGATATATGACCTAAAATATTGGCAAATATATTGCAGATAATGCTAATTCCACAAAATTCCAGAGCTCATAATTGACAGGCAGTGGGCACACCAGAGCACCCAACTGTCTCAATTGGATCTCTAGGGGGACATACACAAGCAAGGGAGAAACACCTTAACAGAGAACATCTCAAGAATGATCTAAAGCTAGGATACAGTGTAGGACAAATGAAGGTAGAATGAAAGGAGCTAAACAAAGGTAGAAGAAATGGTCTGGCAGAGGAAGACATAAGGAGTAAGGGCAACAAAACGCTATGGTAAATCTCAGCTGTTCACATTTGGCATTGAGACTCTTTAAGACTGTCCCAGGCTGCCCAAGGTAGTGTTCCAGTAGACCTTTATCTTGAAAAGGAATCATTAAAACTCACTCCAAAGGGGTGGCTCTTCAGAACTTGAAATCTGAGATGGCAGCCAGGATTTTTGCATCTCCTATGGAACTTGACAAATTTCTGCACTCAGGGCCACAAAACTTTTAGAATGATAGCACTGTATATGCAATTTTCTCCAGTGGGGCATTACTTTTAAATTCAGTAATCCATCTTGTACTAGTGGTTACATTCATGTCCTCCCAACAGTGTGCAATAAATTTCTAGGTTATACAAAGAGTAAAACAAAGCGGGTTATAAGGTTTTATGGCTAAATATGGCTAGCTTCATTCAGCAATTGAATGAAATAAAAGCAGGGACTAAGCTTTTGAAAAACTTCAAGGAATTTTTTAATTAGAGGGGACATGCATTTTGGGGAATATGACACAATTATATTTAACTCATAGAGGAGAGACATAAATAACAATTGTTTACTCAAGAAAAGGAAGAAATGCCAAATTATGTTTGGAAATAGATTGTTAAATAAAATTTTAGGGAAGCATGATGCGTAATACAGAGAGTGCACATTCTCTATGTAGTAATAATAGGCTGTTTGGGACCTGAGTCAAATGTTTTAATAATGTTTACTTAAAAGTTCCTTTAGGGTTGTATTTACCTAATCAACATTTGATCAGAGAAAACCAATTTCATATTTTTTTACTTTTATTCAAGAATATAAGGAACTGTAAAGTTAACTAATTTATTATACTTCCCTAAAGCAGTAAATAATATGAGAAACAGATTAAGAATACAATGTAAATCAAGCAGCGGAGAGTCCTGTGGCACCTTATAGACTAACAGACGTATTGGAGCACGAGCTTTTGTCTGTTAGTCTGCTCCAATACGTCTGTTAGTCTATAAGGTGCCACAGGACTCTTTGCTGCTTTTACAGATCCAGACTAACACGGCTACCCCTCTGATACTTGAATGTAAATCAAATTAGTCAAATCAAGGAGTTAACCATAGTACAAATTAAAATTCTTTAATTAAAAAGAAAACCATTTGAGAACAACAATTGGTCAAATCATTACATGAGCATAATCAGTAATAAAATCACAAAATTAAGATAACACCAAGGATAGGCTAAGTAAATTGTTCAATCTCTATGTAGTTTATTTAGTAGCTTACTTTCTTTTGGGGATACAATAGAGGTTAAGGTTGGAATAATCACACATCCCAGGCAACCTCTAGTAATCTGTGGTAAGATTTGCTTTCAGCCTAGGTTGTACTATAGGGTTATATGTTCATGTTATTAGGATATGTCTGTGCTGTATGGTAAACTGAGTCTATGGGGCCCGTGTTTGTGGACTCTGTTGCCAAGCTTCACTCAGGCGTCTACTCTGCATTGTAAACCTAGGTTTATGGTTGCTGGACCCAGGTCTCATAACCATGCAAACGTTCATACAGCACTATACAGACCATCTGTCTTGGGTCTGCTGCTTGAGCTGTGTTGACACTGCAAAATGAAAGGGGTTGGACCCAAGTTGCATTGGGATTGCAGGCCTGAGTGAGACTGATTTGTGTGTGGATGATAGGGGGCTTGGGCTTAAAACAGTCTGAGGGTAACTGTGCTGTGTAGACATACTATTACTAGCCACACATACATTCTCCACCCCCATCCCTCCAAAAAAACAGTTGACAAGTCTTTTCTGGCAGGCTTCCCTGCATAGGTATTCAGGTATCCAGTTAAGGAAACAAAAAGATAAGTTACTTGGGGGGGGAGGGGTTTTTTCTCTTCGGCTCACTTGCTTTGTGGAGCTTCAGCATCAGTTAGAAATAGCAGTTCTGAGGACCTATCTTCTCTCTCGAGTACAGTCATGCTTGTGGACATCATCCTCTGGTCAACTGGCTGGTCTGCGATATCAATGCTGGTTTTGGTGGGAGGAAAAGTAGGGAAATAAGCCATCTTTATCATTATGGTGACCTTGGAGAGCGCACACTTCCTTGTATACTTACTCTTTTAAGGGTGAAATTCAGGCTGGTATAATCCCACAAGACCTCTGTGTATCAGACATTTCAAACCCCAATTGCATTATCTAATCCTGGTCAAGTGAAGTCATTCTGACCTTTGGTCCATCTTTCAGCCCTCCTTTCTAAGGTACTGCTTCTTTGTCACGTCCACAAATCCATATATTTTTCCCAAGCAACCAATAATGGGAATAACAAGAGAGGATGACCTTGATCCAGGTAAGAGGAGTTGAGGTAATTCTGGTGAACAGTCAGGGCTCCTATATGGTTTTTTTGAACATTAAGGCCTGGCCACTTTCCTGGTCATAACTTTGACTTAGAAAAGTTGTTCATTATCCATTCACATATCTCATGATTACACTTTCTCAAGACGTATGAGATCTCATGACCACAATAAGAAATTACCGATCTGTCACCCTTTCTGGGGAATTGTGTGGAAGGTTATTTTGTTCTGCAAAGCTCGAAGCTGCCTCAAAAGTAAATCCTGTTAACATAACTTCAATTTGCCATATTTTAAACAAGTTTAATGTCTACATTACTATGGGCCTATACGTCCTACATATAAATAAAAATTCACCCTTACACTAATTGACTCAATATCACCAAAAGGATTAAGACTGAAAAATTCTCATGGCTCTTTGATAATTCCTGATATAAGGGAAAAATAATTATCTACATAAAGCAAGATAACTGTGTCTGTCCGTAAGTTTTGATCTTCAGAAGAGGGCAAAAGGAAAGAAACTTGAACTTGTTTTCATCATTTTACAATTTACACCTACAGAAATGTAACTTTAATTTAGGCATCAGGTTTCTATGGCATTTTAACAGCTTGAAAACACAAGTAAATCAGGACAAATGTGTGTTCAACATCAAATGAGATCATAGCCTCTTCTGCTATAGAAAGCAGCAATGCAGTACTAAATTGCTAATTATTTGTATTGCATTAGTAGAGGTTCTAATAGAGAGAGGACCCCATTGTGCTAGGTGCTATACAGACATCTAAAGCATGGTCTAGAGCAGGGGTTCCCAAACTTGGTTCGCGGCTTATTCAGGGTAAGGATACCTAAGTGTGGTGAATAGCAACCACTGGGAGCTGCGAGCAGCTGTATCTGTGGATACTCAGGTAAACAAAGCGTCTCGCGGCCTGCCAGGGGCTTACCCTGAACAAGCCGTGAACCAAGCTTGGGAACCCCTGGTCTAGGGAGAGAGTTAAATTTAAGATGACACCCAAGTCACGGGTCTGAGTGCTGTGGAGCACGTTTTTGGTCATGGTAGTAGGAGAGAAGGGAGAGCTTAAAGAGACTAGAGCAGAAGACCATTTCTATAGCCGTTCTGATGATGTAGAAAGGCAAACAAAATGCAAAGGAATGTCCAGAACTTTTAGTGAAATACAGCAGTGTTATCTGGTAGCCAGCAGTCCCTGTGCAGTACAGATGAGAGCTTCCCCATGCACTGAACCCGATATGCTGATTTCACCAAACCAATAAAACCATATCACTGTTGGGTAGGAACATACTTTCTTATGGAATGCCATCCTTCAGCTACTTTTGTGTGTCTCATCCGTCCCACTGATAAAATGTTCTTATTCTGGAGTCTTTGTATTTCTTCATATCCTCCTATTTCACAGTACTTACTTATAAGCAATTATCGGAAAGAGGCTATCAATCTGATATGACTGAGGTAACTGTTTCGTTTTGTTGTAAGTGCTTGGTTTTTCTTTATCCTCAGGTATTTTATTTTCTTCATTTCTACAGCTGCTCTATTCCCGGGGACTATTAATTGACCTCCTAACTAAGTCTAATGTTAGCCGTTACGCGGAGTTCAAAAATGTCACCAGGATTCTTGCATTTCAAGAAGGAAGAGTGGAACAGGTACTGTAGAAGAATGCACTATATAAGTTGAATCAATTCTTTCTTAAATATAAATGAGTTGAAATTGATATTCATGAGATGTTTTGGAGCTGTTAGACACATTTTCCAGGAAAAATACTATTTGCTCTCTGGTGTGATAAGCAGGTACTTCTATTGTCTCACTTCATCAATTAAATGTTAGGATATTGTTCCGCTGAAAGAAGCATGTGGAACTGAGTAGACTACTGCCTTAGATCTTAAGATCACATCAAACTACTATTGACTCAGCAGTTAAAGCTCAGAAAAAAAGCCAATTTTAAGTTTTCAGACTACAGAGCTAGATTTGATCTGTCATTTGCTCCTGGTTAGGAGGGAAATGCCATTGGTCTAATAATGGCAACAGGAGTTATTTGGCAAAGTTAAGAAAAGTTGTTTATATTTAACTATCTCTGCAGTCAGCAAAGATGCCATTGAAGCTGATGGGAAATAAAGAAAAACAAAAACAAAGTATCGGGATATTCTGGTTATTGGGACTACATGAATTTTAAAATGCTCAGCAGGTAATCAATATAACAAATAATCTCTTTCCTTTCTTCCCTTTGAAAAACTATTAAAATATTATTTTCCAGGTACCTTGTTCCAGAGCAGATGTCTTCAACAGCAAAAAGCTCACTATGGTGGAAAAGAGAATGCTAATGAAATTTTTGACATTTTGTTTGGACTATGAACAACATCCCGATGAATACCAAGGTAGTGCGTTTCACTGAAAAGTTACACAGCTGTGTGTTCATTCAGTTACCTGTAGTTTTGATAGCGCTGCTGTTTTCACCCTATTTACTTTTATGGATTAAGTTTCAAAGTATGTTTTGACCTTTTCACTTCAATATTAAATTCTGCTTCTCAAACTCCCACTCCTTTATTTTTTTCAATTTCACTTATTTTTCCCCCCCTTTTTTCCATAGTATATTGCTGCTGGTTTGCAAAATGTTATAAAGTAACTTTTTACTGAGGTATTTGCTAACATGATATGCTATACATGAATTTTTCTCTTTTGGATAATGCATACATCTTATTTTTGATAATTTGAATTGGATTTTGGATTTTGTGACTATCTGGAAGCTACTGAAGGTGTCAAAGGATGTAGTGATATGCTCTCCAAACCTGGAATGAGAGAGTAGTTTGCCTGAGGCATTCTGTGCCCTCTAAAGTTTATGGGCTGAGTTAGAAAATATGTGGAAAATAAAATGGCAAAAGTAAAAAGAGGAAGTTAAGACATTACAAAGATTTCAGAGACTGAAGAATCCAAGTGCCTTAATAGACAACAGAAAATGTAAAATGGCTTTGCTTTTGAGCAAAGGAAGTATTTGAGTACGTTAGTCACACTGGAATGTGTTTAAGGGAGGGTGAGTGTATTTGGAGTTGCTTTGGCTGAATATGACCATTGGATTGGGTGGCAGAAATGATAGCAGGCAAGACGCCAAGCACGTGCCAGAAAAAAGAGAATTGGTCAATATAGATAATGAAATGATAAAACTAGCAGAGGGAAGTATGTGACGGACTAGTGATGAACTCTGAGAGATCCTGAAGGTAAAAACTCATTAGGCCAAAGTGCTTTATAGATTACAGGCAATTTCAGGTTTGCTGCTGGTGGAAGAAATAGAGGTGCTCAGAGAAAGAATATAAGGTGGTATTTAGAAAATTTATTAGGTACCAAAAAGGAGACACCACATCAATTTTAGATGCAATTCATTGATTCATATACTGGCATGACATTAGATTTATTTTACTTCCAGAGATGGTAACACAGACTTTGTTACCAGATTTTAAAGCCGCCCTTGAAATAATTGGATATATTTTTAGTTAAACTTAACTAATTGAAATTTTTGAGAAGTTTTAAAGCTGCTCCTCTTGAGAACATTATATTCGTTTTGGAGGGCAGCTTTCCAATGGGGAGTGCATGGAATTTTTTTAAAAGCTTTTTCTCTAAAATGTAATATTATATAGGAAGCCTAAAATGGAGAAAGGCTGAGCTACCTTTTTTTATAAAGACAATACAATAAAAGAAAATGTAGTGTATTTTATGATTTGTTGCATTGCTATACATAGGTAGTAAAATATATTTGTAATAAAACAGTGGCTGAAGCTCAAATAGAAAATATCCTTTTGTCATTGCACTGTAGAAAATGTCTGAATTATAGTCCTGAATTTTGAAATGACCAGAATAAGCCTAAGAAAAGAGACTTCTTAATTATATAGAATGACATGAGTAGCTGAAATACAGCGGGTGCCATTTAAAAGAAAAAGAAAAATGTATTAACCGTGGTAATTAAATTTAGCCCAATATTTGAATTTTCTATTTTAAGTATGAGAAGTGTTGCAGGCATGCAGTATCTGCATTTCAGATAGCTTCTTAAGGACTTGTGTATCTACAAGTGCCTCAACAATAATTTTTAAAAAAGGAAAGTAAATCCTAATCATCTGCTCTTCATTCCCTGGTACATCCCATCTCCACTCAGTTGTTGCTTTTTTATGAATAATAAATCAGCCATTTACAATATATTCCAAGTGTTCAGCATTCAGGATTAAAATGCTGTTCTAAGGGCTTGTATACTTTAACTACACCCATATAATTAAAATGTTACAACACTCACATCTCCCAAGTGATGCAACTTGTTTCAAGATGCCTCATCCCACTTGAGCTTATCCTTTTCCCTTATGGGAATAAGCTATACTAGTGTAAAGGCACCTTTATGCTGCTATAACTGTCCATACTAGGGGTTGTACCAATTTCACTGTTTTGGTAAAAAACTGTATCCCTAATAGAAATAGCCAAATTGTACAAAAATTATATTTAGATCAGGCCTAACTCATTGAATAGATGAAAACATTTTTAGGTATGTCACTACTACTCTGTTCTCGTAAAACCTTCCAGACTACTGGAGTCTCTTCACAGGCAGTGGATTTCTGTCATTCTTAAAAGTTAATTTTTTATGAGATTCTTTTTTAATTCAAAGTCAAGGCTGACAATCCATTTTTAACTTCCGTCGTTTGGCTTACCCATTTCCAATCAGACACATTGAAAAATTAAGTTGTCATTACTAAACTGTAATATTTTCTTGTGTGTTCACTTTTTAAAAATATTTAAATGTAGGAATGTTTCTTGTAATTGGAACTGTACTAGGAGAAAAATTGCAGTGTTAAATTGCAACCTTTACTTGAATTGTATTTTTTTTTTCTGTAATAGATTACAAGGAATGTACATTTTCAGAATACTTGAAAACCCAGAAATTAACATCTAACTTGCAGCACTTTATTCTGCATTCTATTGCAATGGTGTCGGAGGCTGACAGTGACACCATAGATGGGCTCAAGGCAACAAAGCACTTTCTTCAGTGTCTTGGCCGCTATGGCAATACACCCTTTTTGTTTCCTTTGTATGGTCAAGGAGAGATCCCACAATGCTTCTGCAGGTAAGCAGGACTTTTTATATTTTTTTATAGTAAATTTAATATCTAATACTAACTCATTTCTGTAGACTTGTAATAACATCACTTTTGTTTGCCTTGTATTTTTGTAGACTAGAAAATTCTCAAATCATTCTTACACTTTTTTGAAGAGATTTCTTCTTTTAGAGCAGTGTAGCATTGAACAGGCCATTTCAGTGTGACTGTTTAGAAGAAGGGGGTAAAAGTTCATCTGTTTTTAAAAAGCAGAAATTAAGATTCTGGTAAGTTAAATATTATGGCATACATTTAACAAGGACTGACTGTAAGTAGAACTTTTTGACTGGCTATCAATGATGGGCCAGCAATGGCAATAATACCCAGTAAATGTGCTACATTACCTTTTTTATTTGTACATACATTTTCAAAATAGTATTAAGTCACTTCAAGCACTGCATTTGTAAAAGGGATCCATTACACTTGTTGGTAGTGTGACGGGTTCGGTCACAGAGACCGCCTTGGGATTGTCACCTGATGTGCTGAAATTACCTCTGAGCCCGTTTTCCCTGCCAGCCTGGGACTCCAGAACCCTGTCTTGTTGAGCCACACACTAGTCTGCTGCAACACAGACCCAGGGTCTAGTCCACACCCCCAAAGCTGCAGACTTAACTGCAAATAGCTCAGCAGGTTACCTGTCTCCAGTACCCAGTTCCCAATGGGATCCAAACCCCAAATAAATCTGTTTTACTCTGTATAAAGCTTATCCAGGGTAAATTCATAAATTGTCCGCCCTCTATAACACTGAGAGATATGCACAGCTGTTTACTCCCCCAGGTATTAATCACTTCCTCTGGGCTTATTAATAAACAAAAGTGATTTTTATTAAGTATAAAAAGTAGGATTTAAGTGATTTCAAGTAATAACAGCCAGGACAAAGTAAGTCACAAAGCAAAATAAAACAAAACATGCAAGTCTAAGCCTAATACATTAAGAAACTGATTACAGATAATATCTCACCCTCAAAGATGTTCCAATAAGCTCCTTCCTAGTCTGGGCCTAATCCTTTCCCCTGGTACAGTCCTTGTTAGTTCCACCAGACCTCTTAGGTGGTAAGCAGGGCTTTTCTCGTGACTGGCCGCCTCTTTTGTCCTGCTTCCCCCCCTTTTATAGCTTTGGCACAAGGCAGGAATTTTCTGTCTGTGCTTGTCGTCTCTTCCTCCCCCAATCAATGGAAAAGTAGAAGGATTAAGATGGATTCCAGTATTGTGTGACGTGGTCACATGTCACTGTAAGACACCTAGTCTCCATTCTTCCTGGGTTGGCCCACACATACACAGGAAGGTTTGCAGGTAAATAAACAATTTACAGCCAATTGTCCTAGTTAATTGGGGCCATCAATATTCTAAACCACCATTAATGGCCCACACTTTGCATAATTACAATAGGACCTAAGTTACACTTCATATTTCAAGCTTTAGATACAAGAAGTATGCATGCATACAAATAGGAGGAATATATTCAGTAGGTTATAGCCTTTGTTATAATACCTTACAAGAGACCTTTTGCATAAAGCATATTCCAGTTACATCATATTCACACTCATAAGCATATTTCCATAAAACATATGGAGTGCAGCGTCACAGGTAGGTTAAAGGAATTTGCACTTCAGTCCTCCACACACTTAACTTGAGGTGAGACAGTTGACAGAAAGTACTGTGATGGGTTGAATCACAGAACCCCCCCCCCTTGGGAGCTGCCACCTGATGTGCCAAGACTATTTCTGCTCCTGCTTTCCCTGCCAGCTTGGGATCCCAGCACCCTGTCCTCTTGAGCCAGACACGCCCGTCTGCTCCAACAAAGCCCCAGGGTCTGAATTACTTGCCCCAAAGATGCAGACTTAACTGAAAGCAGCTTACAGAAGTGTTCTTGTCTTTAACACTCAGATGCTCAACTCCCAATGGGGTCTAAACCCAAATAAATCCGTTTTACCCTGTATAAAGCTTATACAGGGTAAACTTATGAATTGTTCGCCCTCTATAACACTGATAGAGGGGTATGCACAACTGTTTGCCCCCATACTCTGGGTTAATTAATAAGTAAAAAGTGATTTTATTAAATACAGAAAGTAGGATTTAAGTGGTTCCAGGTAGTAACAGACAGAACACAGTAAGTCACCAAGCAAAATAAAGTAAAACATGCAAATCTATGTCTAATCAAACTGAATACTGATAACCTCACCCTTAGAAATGCTTCAGTAAGTTTTTTTTTTCCTCAGACTGGACACCTTCCAGGCCTTGGCACAATTCTTTCCCCAGTACAGCTCTTGTTCCAGCTCAGGTGGTTGGTAGGGGATTCTTCATGATGGCTCTCCCCTTTTTCCTGTTCCACCTACTTATATATCTTTTGCATAAGGCAGGAATCCTTTGTCTCTCGGGGTTCCCACCCCCACGCCCCCTTCTCAGTGGAAAAGCACCAGGTTAAAGATGGATTACAGTTCAGGTGACATGATCACATGTCACTGTAAGACTTCATTACCCACTTACCAGTACACAGGTTTACAGGAAGACTCTCAGGTAGAACAGAGCCATTTGCAGTCAATTGTCCTGGTTAATGGGAGTCAAGATTCCAAACCACCATTAATGGCCCACACTTTGCATAATTACATTAGGCCCTCAGAGTTATATTTCATATTTCTAGTTTTAGATAAGAGTGGTACATTTATACAAATAGGATGATCACACTCAGTAGATTATAAACTTTGTAATGATACTTTACAAGAGACCTTTTGCATGAAGCATATTCCAGTTACATTAGCATATTTTCGTAAAATCATATAGAATGCAACATCACAGTACTCTGCCCTTTGTGTCTGTCTGATAATTGCTTACTAGATAGCCTTTTCATATTGAATATTTGGGGTCATGCAATGACAATATAATATGAAGAACACAGTTATCAGCTGATGGTCATGATTATTGAAATGAATGAAGATTCCACAAAGACACATGAAAGTTAATAATTATTTCTGTATTGGTAATTTCCTAGATGCGTAATTAGAATAAAAATAAGTCTGGCGACTATGCAAGAAGGCGAATATGCACTTTCAGTTTGGTTCTTGGGCCAATATCAGCTTCTTCAAAAACAGCTGTAAGAATTCTTTCATAATCACTATTGTTGCCTGATTTTGGAGGTTAATATTATTATGTTAGATTAATTGGTGAGCCTATAACCCATATTTGATCAGAAGATAAGATTCTTGTCCCAGAATCAGGCTACACAGAGTTTGCAAGGACCCTCTGGATGTATGACAAGGATGTTCACACTGAGACAAATGTAAGCTTAAAGATTTTTTTTTATTGAGATAAATGGAATAGTAATCAAATGGTAAAATAATCAGAATTAAAAGGCAATAATATTGTTCTAAAGGTACATGTGATATTATGTACTATAAAGCTTTTGATTAATTAACTCGCACTCTTCCTTGATAACCTGGTGACAAAGAGACAAAGGACCAGCCTCACCTCTGGCATGCCAAGAGAGTTCAGGTTCCTCAATTCTTGAGTGGGACGTGCAAAGCTTAGGAGAAGTTAAAGAGCTAGAAGCTATCAAAGCTAACTTAACTGACTTAAAATTTATAATTAAGAACTAACAGACGAATACACTAATAAACAAAAGGGGAACTAAGAACGAAGAAGTCTTGAAGCTTAGAAGCTTCCTTGGTGTGGTGGGTCACCTCTCTTATAGACCTTGAGTAGAGAAGGAGGGCTCAAATGCTCAAACTTAGTTTCCCCACCCACAAAATGTTAGGGTACACTTACTCCATAGGCTGGTATGTTTGTAGTACTGATGACATTATATATACATATTAATCAACAGAGGGTCCTGTGGCACTTTTAAGACTAACAGATGTATTGGAGCATAAGCTTTCGTGAGTGAATATGTCTGACGAAGTGGGTATTCACCCACGAAAGTTTATGCTCCAATACATCTGTTAGTCTTAAAGGTGCCACAGGACTCTCTGTTGCTTTTTACAGATCCAGACTAACACGGCTACCCCTTTGATACTTGATACATATTAATGACATTAGCTCATTCTCACATCTGTTATTTCTGTCCTAACCAGTTCTTTCTAAGTTCCAAATTGTGTTGTACCTGTTTAAGTTTAAAGAGAGTATGAACTAGGTAGCCTGCATATACCACCTTGCTTGAATGCATCCTTTATCTATCTATGTTAAAGTTCGCAACCATATATGGACCTTATGCTTTAGCTCATCCCTATGTATCTAGGTGAAAAGTCCCAAACACTTTTAGGCTTAGCTAGAGGATGTGGCCTGTAGGTCCCTTGCATTACAGCCAAAATAGTCTAATATAAACCTATAAACACAACAAATAATCAAACCCATAAGAAAAGATAGGCAAGCAACCAGGCTAGCCCTACAGGCTAACTGTGAAGAATTTTCCTCCCATCTGTGGGGCAAATCTCCATGGCTGCTGTGAAGATTTTATTGATTTGTTTTCAATTTCAAAAGCAGACTCAAGGACTTGCCCCTCAGACAGAACAAATCCAAACTGGTAATCACAAGCTGATGTGACATAATTGTTTGCTCTCATAGAAGAGTCCTGCTCATTCTAAAAGCAATGACACTACATCATTATATTGCTTTATATTAAATCCTATTCTCATTCATACTGGAGAAGGAATAAAGACATGTCCTTCCTTTCTCTTCACAAAATCTCTACAGTATTTGGAAACCCAAATTCACAGTGCAACATAAATAGCAATTGCATTAAACATTCCATGTTGAGCCAGTTTTCTGAGTCCTGATACTGCATTGGTCACAGAATGTACAACTACTACAGTTCTGGATTCTTACTTCAAAAAGTCTTGTACTTCTGTACTACACACAGTCCCTGAAAATAATTAAGATAGAGAGGCATTGATTCTAAAATAAAAACTTGTTGATAATACTTCTCTGACAATACACAGCAGTCCTCTTGTTGTAGTAACATTGCTGGGGCCATGACAGTGACACTCATTTCCTTCGCTTCAAAGTCTGGCTAATAGGATGGTTAATCATGTTACTAGGGTACGTGTTTCTAGAGGGGCAAGGGAGTCCGACTAGTGCAAAGGCTCTTAAGCAAACTGTCATGGGATAAGAAGGAAGGTTCTCTTATGGTAACTGGTTAAAAGATAGGAAACAAAGGGTAGGAATAAATGGCCAGTTTTCAGAATGGAGAGAGGTAAATAGTGGTGTCCCTCAGGGGTCTGTACTGGACCTAGTCCTATTCAGTTTATTCATAAATGATCTGGAAAAGGGGGTAAACAGTGAGGTGGCAAAATTTCAAATGATGCAAAAATTCTGAAGTCCCAGGCAGACTGCAATGAGCTACAAAAGGATCTCTCAAAACTGGGTGACTGGTCAACAAAATGGTGAAACAGATTAAATTCAATGTTGATAAATGCAAAGTAATGCACATTGGAAAACATAATCCCAATGATATGTATAAAATTATGGGGTCTAAATTGGCTGTTACCACTCAAGATCATTGTGGATAGTTCTTGGAAAACATCCACTTCATGTGCAGCAGCAGTCAAAAAAGCGAACAGAATGTTGGGAGTCCTTAAGAAAGGAATAGATAATAAGACAGAAAATATCATATTGCTTCTATATAAATCCATGGTACGCCCATATCTTGAATACTGTGTGTAGATGTGGTCACCCCATCTCAAAGATATATTGGAATTGGAAAAGGTTCAGAAAAGGGCAACAGAAATGAGATGGGGTATGGAATGGCTTCCGTATGAGGAGTGATTAATAAAACTGGGACTTTTCAGTTTGGAAGAGAGACAACTAAAGGTAGATCTAGATCTATAAAATCATGACTGTTGTGGAGAAAGTAAATAAGGAAGTGTTATTTACTCCTTCTCATAACACAAGAAGTAGGGCTCACCAAGGGAAATTAATAGGCAGCAGGTTTAAAACAAAAGGAAGTATTTTTTCACACAACGCACAGTCAACCTGCAGAACTCCTTGCCAGAGGATGTGAAGGCCAAGACTATAACAGGGTTCAAAAAAGAACTAGATAAGCTCCTGGAGGATAGGTCCATCAATGGCTATTAGCCAGAATGGGCAGGGATGGTGTCCCTAGCCTCTGTTGGCCAGAAGCTGGGAATGGGTGTCAAGGGATGGATTACTTGGTGATTACTTGTTCTGTTCATTTTCTCTGGGGCACGTGGCATTGGCCACTGTTGGAGAACAGGATACTGGGCCAGATGGACCTTTGGTCTTACCCAGTATGGCTGTTCTTATATTTTTAAAAGGGCACCACTGAGCACCAGATTACCCCCTCACACCCCAATAGATGCCTTTGGAAGCATGACACCGTATAGGAATCTCTTCTTACATGGCAAGCAAGCCACTTTCTCACCCACCCTGTGCAGGTGCTAACGTCGTAACTTGTGCATTTGAAGTAAAAATTATGTATATTGTAATTACTAGTATAGCACCAACAGGATGCTTTGGATGTGTGATGGTATCTGAGAGTGTAAATGTCGTTACAAGGTCTGATGTGGGTTGTTATTTAGGCTGCAGTGGGTGTGGTAATTTTTACACGTACTTTGCCATTGTTTCCTTTGAGAGTGTTCAGTGATTGCTTTCCTCCTTTCTAATCTCAACAATGGACTCTTAATTTCTCTTCTCTTGTAAGAGGATTCCAGCTTTTAGGCCACTCACAACTGGAAGGATGATCCTATCAGTATGGGGTTCAAATTTTGTCTGTCTAGAGGGTGGACATGATTTCTCAGTACCACAGTGATGGGGGATAAGGAGGTGTATTCTCTCTGAATAGACATTGCCATTGCTGTGAATTAAAGGGACCTCTTCTCTCAGAGAGAACATGGTGGTATTGGCACTGATAGCTAGTATCAGTATAGAATGTCCTGATTTATCCCTAATGTCTGTGACTACGTGAAAACCCTGTGGATTTGCCTTGACAGGTGGTTGATTGCATGAAAAAAAGGCAACAACCATTACAGGCAAACGGTGTACTACTTTACCGGTGCCAGGATTTCTGCAACCCAAGCAGATAAATTCAATTTCAGTTAAATCTGAGACCTTTTCATTTAGTTCAGACAAACGAGTTTGCAACATCTTTTGAGAAAGTGACCAGATAGTAGTTACGTATTTGTCTTGTATAAACACTGAATATGAAAAATACGTTCTGTTGTGCCATTTCTGGGTTGAGTTCCTCAGGAGCATGTCTGTATATTTGTAGGCGTAACAGCCCTCTGCCTAATTTCTAAATTCTGATTTTTGATTTGATTCAATTCAATGATTTTTGTCAGTAAAATTTTGTTTATGGGGTTTGCCAGTTGTTTTTCCAATTTGTTTCTTTTATCAGATGTCTTGGGCAAGTATCCAATTCTGTATTGCAAATGAGAATTCAGTAACTTAATGTGTGCAATAGGCTTTTAGGCTGTTCTTTGCAAAATGGCTTATTCTTAAATTCTGATGATCTTCGATGATAAAATACAGAATTCACCAACTTCTTAACTAAGCAAATATTTGTGTTTTAGACATTATGGCCCCCAATCCTATAGCTGCATCAGTCTGGGTGGATTGTAATGCTCGCTTTACTTCAACAGAACTTCACTTGGCTGAGAGGTCTGCGCATGGGAATCAGACTGCAGTAATGATGACTTCTCACCATTTAGCCACTCTAATACTCTGCTTAATAATCTGTTTTACTGTGAATGTCTTCTAATATTCTAAACCACTAACCACCTTCAAATAGGTGATACAGTAACTTCTCACTTAACGTTGTAGTTATGTTAAATGCAACTTTAAGCGAAACGAGTGAATCCAATTTCCCAGTAAGAATTACTGTAAATGAGGGAGTTAGGTTCCAGGGAATTTTTTTTCACTAGACAAAAGACACACACACACACACACACTAACTATAAGTTTTAAACAATTTAATACTGGTTGAGGTGGAGGAGTCAGAGGGTGGGATATTTTTCAGGGAATGCCTTACTGCTAAATGATGAACTAGCAATTGGCTGAGCCCTCAAGGGTTAACTCTCTCAGTCTACAAAGCAGCATGAATGGAGATAGGGGAGAGCACATCGCAGACAGACACACACTGTGTGTGTGTGTGTGTGTGTGTGTGTGTGTGTGTGTGTGTGTGTGAGAGAGATGCGCATTTCCCCTTTAAGTACACTGCCTTGTTAATTAGATCAGCTTGCTGAGACCGCAGCTGCTGCCAGCAAGCTCCCTCTGTCCTGAGCCCTGTCGTGTGTCCCCCCTGTTCTATGGAAGATGGGGTAAGTGAGGTGCAGGAGCAGGGGGGGAGGGGGATACCCTTACATTAGCCCCCCTTCCCCTCTCCCTCCTGCACAGCAAGCAGGAGTCTCGGGGAGCAGCTCCAAGGCAGTGGGCAGGAGCAGCACATGGCAGTGGGGGGAGGGACAACTGCAATTGCTAGCCTGCTGGGCAGCTGCTGCACAGGGAGCTTAGGAGAGCGGGGAGCTAATGGGGGGGCTGCCGGTCCACCCTGGTTCCAAGCCCCCACCAGCTAGCTACAACGGGCTGCTCTTCCTGCAAGCATTGGACAAAGCAGGCAGCTGTCAAACAATGTTAGAAGGGAGCATTGCACAACTTTAAACGAGCATGTTCCCTAATTGATCAGCAACGTAACAGCATTAACCGGGGCGACTTTAAGTGAGAAGTTACTGTATTTTATTTCCAAACAAACTGAGATAAATGTTTTCTTCATTTCCCATCAAAGATGGGATTTTCTCACTACAATTTCACTGGCACACCTTTACAGAAGAACCAAGGAGTTGCTGGCTCAATGGCCAGACAAGCAGTATTCTGTTCTACACCTGTGATAGGTTTAAAGGGACCGCATAGTCTTAAACATACTTTTCATACTTTTTTGGCCCTTGTACCTATTGTTAGTTAATATCTCTGGGACTATAAGAATTCTTCAAACTGGCCAAACTGTAAAACAGTGCTCACTGTATTCCACTATTTTGTGTACTTTTATTTCAAGTAATGGTCAACATTTATAGTTAAAGTAAGGAGATTATATCTATGGGGCTTGAGACTAATTTCTTTGTCAAATTGCAGGCTTACCAGTTTTAAAAAAGATTTAAAGTACCACTGGAATAAAAACTAAAATCTGAAATCTTAACATTTCTTGTTTAAGTGAATATTGAAACAATTTAGAAATCAGTCATAACTTCATTTAATTTTGACTGTTACAGATGACCTACTACAGGTATTGTCTGCTAAAACTGAACAATATCTGAAGTATATTGTTCAGTCTGTATAGTAAAGTGGTAACTCTACTACCTATACATCATATCCTACAGTTTTTATCACCAGATTATCAGAATAAGGTGTCATCTGTTTTGTGATTTCTAACCACTGTTCTATATTCTGTTTTAATGTAAGCCTCTTAAGCGTTTCTTGCAGCCAGCTACACTGTGTTCTCATCAAGGCTACTGTTATAAATGGCATACATGCATATTTATGTGAATGATTCAAAGACATTTGTAAGTCACATCCTTGCATTCTAAATGGATTCTGCATAAACAGTACAACACTTTATAAGTACTGAAGACATTTGAGTGAATAAAAGCAGCATTAATTCTTTATTGGTTTAAACAGTTATGTTTTAGTAGAGAAAACTAAACTATTTTATATCACTGTTATGACCCTCCCACTATGCCAAGGTAGAGATGTGAGATTTCTATCCCCATAAATTGGATTTGTGCTACAAGAAAGGTCATTGGAATCTTCACATTGTTCCATGCTGACAAGCAAAGGAACTTTTTCCAGTCTTTATTATAGCTTCCTTTGTTTTTAACATGTTGATATGAGACCAAAATCATTCTTCCTTTCTTATGAGACAGTATCTGGAATTATGCTTGAACAAAAAAAATGATACCCCATACCTTGAAGAAAAGCCTCTCACACCTCTAGAATGGAGTGCTGTTTATATTCCCAACCAGTTGAATGTGAGGTATATGCAATAAGGATAGGGAACTGATATGGAAAACTTCTCTATTAGCGAGACAGCACCAGCTTGCTTTTGCCTAGTTGTACCTTGGTAATACAATACGCAAAGTAATGCAGCACTTAAGCATCTTCTGGGAAACAGGGAGAGTGCCAAGATCACAATCAACACAAATTATTCTTGCCACTACACTATATAAGGCACTAGTGATTGAGCGTTTAGAATATTTAGTATAATTTTGGTCTCTGCATTGTAGAGAAACCATTAAAGGACAACCAAAATGTTTCCTGGATTGGGAGGTTTAACTTGCAAGAATTACTAGCTTGACTTGGCCAATACGGTAACTTGGTTATGGGAAAATTTCATGGTCATCTTAAAATCCAGAAAGTATGTTAATTAGCCATTTGGTGTAGTAACTCATTTTTGAACCAGAGAACATGATTTAGAGGTGAGGGGCTAGTTTGTAATTGAATCAGGCAGAATTTCTTTACATACAGTAGTTGAAATATTAAACTGCAATGGCAGCAATAGCAGGAAGGAGGCTTAAATTAATTTGATAGAAGTGGATATTTATTTTGAGAAGATAAGGATTGGAAAGAACATCTAACTATATTATAAGAAGAGTCATTTGTACTTACTTTTGCCCTTAAAAGTTCCCAATAATTTACTGTTTTCTATTTCAGACTTTTTTGAAAGACATGAGATTTGGCTCAGAGCAACAATTTGCTCCAGACTTCTACTCTAGCTTTTCTGCCTCCCTCCCACCCCAAATTTTTCAGAAATAATTGTCTATAACCCCTCCTTGAAGTGGTTTCCATCATATACAACGGGTTGGCAACCTACAGCACACGTGCCAAAGGTGGAACGCGAGCCAATTTTTGATGGCACGCGGCGCAGCTGAGCCACTCAGCCCACCGCCGTTCTGGGGTTCCCGCTGCTGGCCCCTTGCCAGCCAGGGTCTGGCTGCCGGTCTCACTCAGTGCCCGCAGCCGGCCTGGGTGAAGGAACCCCAGGCTGGCAGGGGGCTGAGACCCCGTCTGGCAGGAGCTTGGGGCTGAAACCCCAGAGCAGCGGCGGGCTGAGCCGCTCACTCGCTGCTCTGGGGTTCCGGCTGCTGGCCCCTTGCCAGCCAGTATCCCTGCCACCACAGCCCCACTCATCTTGCTTCTGGTTGGAGTTCCAGCACAGGCCCTCTGCCAGACAGAGTCCAGGCCTACAGCCCTGCTCAGCTCTACCAGCCGCCAGCTCCACTCATCTCAGCTGCCGATCTGGGGTTCCAGCCGCTGACCTCCTGCCAGCCAGGGTCTGGATCTCCAGCCTTGCTCAGCCTGCTTTCCGGCCTGAACTCCCAGCAGGCCACCCTGGGCTTTGCTCCTGGCCTTGGATCAGTGCTCTGCAGCCTCCCCCCTGCGGCCAACTGTCCCCAGCCTGGGACAGTGAGGGTTGCACACGAGGCAAAGGGGTGCAGCTCAGCACCCCTATCTTAAAATTGCTTATATCAGACCTTGTGCCTGCCTTCTATCACCATTTTTTTCCCACTGAGAGTTGAAGGGAACATTTGACAAAATGGCAGCTCCTAAGACAGCGAAGCTAGATGTCTGATCATTTCAGCCTGCTTGGACAGACTCATTTGGATTTATTGAAAAGAAGGACTGTGCTATTTGTGCTTTCTGTTATGAAAGTGTGGTTTGTCGCACATCAAGTGTTTGACGTTTTGAAACGAAGCACGAGAAAACCTTTCTTGACGAAGCAGACAAGACTGAATCAATCAAAAAGGCAGTAGCAGCCAATGAGAAGCAAAGCAGTGTTTTTAAAAGCTTAAGTGTAAGTAAAAATCAAGCTACAGAAGGAAGTTACAAGATTGCACAGTGCATTGCAAAAAACGGACAGCTGTTTACATATGGGGAATATATAAAAGAACTTTTTCCTCAGCAGTTCGGAGATTTTGTTCAATGATTTGCCAAATAAAGATACAATCATATCTAGAATAAAAGAACTGCCCATCTCTGCCAGAACAGTTGAGAGATGCATATGTGAAATGGCAGAAAACATTAAGGAAAAGAAGACGACTGCATTGAAAGACACAGCAGTGTTTAGTGGTGCAGTTGATGAGAACGTGGATATAAACGCCGTTCCACGTTTGGCAGTTGTTTTAAGATATTGTGCTTCTGATGAAATCCAAGAGGAACTTGGTTGCCTAAAACCCCAGCATGGCACAACAAAGGGGGAAAGTATACTGGAAAGTTTTGTAAACCGTTTTGAAGAATTAGGAGTTGACATCAGAAAAATATTTTGTGTGACAACAGATGGTGCTCCTGCCATGGTCAGAAAACAGAAGGGATTTGTAAAGTTACTTGAAGATCAAATTGGCTGTCCGACAGTCAAATTTCACTGTATCATCCATCAAGGAAACCTGTGTGCTAAAATTTCTAATTCAGAGCTTAATAATGTGATGAATACAGTGGTGCGAATTGTGAATTTCCTTGTTGCTCAATCTGTTTTGACTCGGACAGTTTCAAGCACTGCTAGAAGAGATGGACAGTGCTTATAACAACATCCCACTTCACAGCAACATTCAGTGGCTAAGTCGCGGCAAGGTTTTGGTGCGCTTTGTAAACTGTTTTGATGCAATCAAGACCTTTTTGTCAGAAAAAGAACAAAACTACCCTGAACAGGATGATGACAAATGGCTGTGTAATCTCATGTTTCTAACTGATATCACTGCTCACCTAAACGAACTCAACCCCTCCAAAGTGCAGGGCAAACAGTTCTGGATCTTTATGAAGCCTGGAAAGCATTTGTTGTGAAACTAGCAGTTTTTTCCAGGGATATTCAAACTTCTACTTTCCGCTACTTCCAACTCATAAAAGAACTATCGACACATTGCACTATCAATGTCTATGAGATTGGAAAGTACATGCAAGAACTAGAATCAGAATTTTCTGACAGATTTCAAGATTTCCAGCGATTTGGCCCAATGCTTTTTTTTCTAATTAAACCTGAAAAGTTCAATGAAAGCGACTTGGATTTGTCTGTATTTCAGTGGATGGGGGTTGAAGATTTCGAAATGCAACTCATTCCGTTAAAAAGCTCAGAATTGTGGACATCAAAGTTTGTGGATCTGCGGAGCCCACTTGAAGCTACCGAGAGAGATCATGGAGCCTCTATTCTGACCTGCTGAACGTCCCTGCCAGCGAAATTTAACTGATGAAGAAAATTGCGTTTGCAATGCTTTCAGCATTTGATCCACATACCTGTGTGAACAGGTATTTTCACACATGAAATCTGTCCTCTGTCCCTTTAGGAGCCGGTTAACTCAGAAGCCCGTGTGCAGCTTAAACTATCCAAATATGTGCCAGACATTGGAAAACTCAGCAAGGAAAAGCAAGGGCAAGGAACACACTAAACTGATAAGATCTGCATTTTAATTTAATTTTAAATAAAGCTTCTGAAACATTTTGAAAACCTCATTTACTTTACATATAACTGTAGTTTGGTTATATATTATAGACTTATAGAGAGACCTTCTAAAAAACGTTAAAGTGTATTACCGGCATGCAAAGACTTAAATTAGAGAGTATAAATGAAGACTCGGCACACCACTTCTGAAAGGTTGCCAACCCCAATATACAAGGTTTACAATTTGGTGCAATGGCTCTTAGCACCCCCACTATACAAATTGTTCCAGCACCCCTGGCTATAACTGATATAAAGCAAGTAACTCTGAAATGTGTTTTTTCATGGAAAGCTTCTATTCTATACTTGCAGGATGGAAGTGAGTGGGTTTATAATACTTACAAATTAATGAGGAAAATTACCTAGAGAAATACTCAATGTAGGAATAGCATTATATTGTTTCATACTAACTTTATTAAAATACTGTGTACTTCTATACCTACTTATGATCACATATTAGCACCCATTACCAAAGTATCTGAGCACCTTCCAAGAGTAAAAATGGTAACTCTTTTTTGACTGCAAAAGCCAGCTTGAGCTTTTAAATTATTATTGAAAATAGAAGAATGAGAGTGTTGGAATGCAAAAAGATACCATTGTTAGACAGCTTAGGCAAGAGGTGTTTTGCATTCCATCTGAATGCAGTGGAGTCTAGTGATCATTTTTTACTACTTCTGGCGGTGAGTTCTACAATCTCTATCTCCTGTTAAGGTTCTGTGGCTCCCTGTTGGTTGACATATTTGGAACAAAGCTGTCATGAGAGGTTGTGGAGAGAGAGACTTTTTCAGGGAGCCTGGAGGAATTCCGTGCAGGACTTTGAAAATTGAGGAAGACTCCTATTTTCAATGGGGAACATGTACAAAAAGCAGTAATTTAGAGTGATTTGTTCCCCATGACCTGTGTTGATAAGCAGGTGGGCTCTTGCATTTTGAAGTAACTAATACTGTTTCAAGACCTAAAAGTTCATTTTGTAGATATAGAGAACTGATAGTTAAGCCTAGATCAGGGATTGGCAACCTTTGACACGCGGACCATCAGGGAAATCCACTGGCGGGTCGGGATGGTTTGTTTACCTGCAGCATCCGCAGGTTTGGCCGATCGCAGCTCCCACTGGCTGTGGTTCGCTGTTCCAGGACAATAGAGGCTGCGGGAAGTGGCGGGGGCCAAGGGAC
Organism: Malaclemys terrapin pileata; assembly: GCF_027887155.1. Taxonomy (NCBI): domain Eukaryota; kingdom Metazoa; phylum Chordata; order Testudines; family Emydidae; genus Malaclemys; species Malaclemys terrapin. The sequence goes on along the minus strand of NC_071513.1, from coordinate 29,554,398 downwards.
GTGCTGCCCGTCGCTTCCTGCAGCCCCCGTTGGCCTGGAACGGCGAACCGTGGCCAATGGGAGTTGCGATCAGCCGAATCTGCAGACGTTGCAGGTAAACAAACCATCCCGGCCCATCAGCGGATTTCCCTGATGAGCTGTGTGACAAAGGTTGCCGATCTCTGGCCTAGATGTTAAGAATAAATGGATCATTATGGCCAGATCCTGAGACCAGTGGGATTTGGGTGCAATTTTCTGACCCAGCCGCTGACAGTAGTGGGTATTTTTTTGCTATTAAGGCTATTTGCATTTCAGAGTGAAGTGTAGAGCTCTCTAAGGCTGTGGATTAAGGTAAGTCTGCCGATAGAGTACACTGGTGAAATTAACTTAGAGGAGGAGAATTCTTTGACGTGCTATCTTATTTCTGCCAACATCACCTTAATCTTATCTGGGTTCATCTTCAGCCATCTGTTCTTCATTCTGGCTCTGATCTCAGTTTGTTATTAAGAGAGCCAGGAGAAAATACAGGTGGTCCCTAGGAATCCTAACTGAAATTAGAGTCCCATCATGAAAATAATGATGGTTGCTGTTTCTCTTGTGATGAGGGGGAAGTTCTGATTAAGATGCATTGCCAAAATCTATATGCAGCCTGAGAATCTAGTTTAGGGTATAGTTGTTTTTGTAGGATGGATCTAGAAAATTCTTGTAAGAAACCAAAGGTTCAGAGATTGTGAGATGTTGTGCTCTTGCATTTGAAATAACCATGTGATTTGTTCAAGCCTTCCAGGATGAGTCCAATAGTGTTTGTGTCATGTCTTCTGGGAAGCCTGTATTTTCCCAACATCTGTAGATTAGAACGATGCTCATGATGGATTTGTCCCAGAACTTTCGGGTTTGTCCCAAGACTTGCAATAAATTTGGTATTGAGTATTTTTTTTTTTTATTTGTAGCTGTAAAGGAATAGAATAACTGCCTTGATTCCAGATTTGAGCAACTTACATAGTTCTTCTGTAAATTTTGCGAGCATAAAAGTTGGCATGTTAATAAAATATGGGAAATTAAGACATGTTAACTTAACATGGTGTCAGATATGTGGTCAAATAGCATTGAGCTTTATGAAATCGGCTATAGAGTATATCTGTGAAAACAGAACAGCTGATTTTATCAGATATTTTATCAATTTTTAAGAGAACTTCATTTCTTTGACCTGAAAATTCATCTTGGAAGTACTGTAAATATGAATCAAGTCAATACTTAGGCACGTTTTCTTTAAGTGCTAAATGTGAACAATACTTACCTTACTCCTCTTTTCTGAACTTTTTACTTGCATTTAATTTAAATAATGGGGCTCTTGACATAGCAATTTTAAAAAAAGACAGATATTTTTCTTTAGCTACAGTTCATATTGGCATAGGGATGCAACAAGGGTAAGTGTAGTTAACATGATTGTTTGTATGATCTGTTTGTTTTTCCCTTGAGGAGAGAGTCTTCCTTGGGATAAACATTAGGGAGGTGAGATAATCCATCATTTTGAGGCCTGTTCTCTTGTGATGGATGGATAGATTGGTAAAGTAACTCAATAATCCCCCTCCCCTTTTTTTTCCAGGTTATTCACAGATCAGTGAGCATTGTGGTTAATAAAGCTATAGAATGCTTTTTTGTGTCCTTGCCCATGTTATTTCTCAGGTTTTGACAGTAAGAGACTTTTAATTTGGAAATAACCTTTATGTTGAAACATACATCCTAAGTATATGAAGACCTTTGTGAATAATAGTATCCCTCTTAGAAGTGAACTCTCTTCACAAACTGTGCTTTTGTGTGTCTTTTGCTTAAATAAGTTATTTGAAAGCATTGGAGCTATTTAAGTAATTACTAAGTACTTCATTGGCTGAATACTGGGTATTCTTCAGAATACTAGAATATACAGTATGGAATGCTTGTGTTATAAGGATGTTGTCAAGTGGTTTAGGCTAAAAGTGTATAGATTAACCCAATAGAAATGTTTTTAATAAAAACAAGCAGTTTATTGCACTGAGAGACGATTTAAATATTTCCTTGCAGCATGGGAAACACCAACCCAATAGTATTTCTGCTGCATAACACTGAGAAAGTGAAACTGACAATAGTAATAGTTATAGTTTCATCACTCTGATTGCAATATACAAATAATGAACCTGAAATGAAAAAAGTACAATTTTTGATTTAATAATTAAGGCAGTTGTTAATACAAGACAAGATTGTTTCTAAAATATTACTTTTATCTTGTCAGTGCCTCTTTAAGGACCCTATTCAGTACCATATCAAAGCACCCATTTCCTTTGGAGTGATGAATAGGGCCCTAAAATAATATTAGCAAAGACTCAGGGCTTGTCTATACTACCCGTCGAATCTGAGCGCTCTCCCATCAACTCCAGTACTTCACTGGGGCGAGAGGCGCAGGCGGAGTGGACGGGAGCATCAGCAGTCGACTCACCGCACTGAAGACACCGCGGTGAGTAGATCTAAGTACGTCAGCTTCAGCTACGTTATTCACATAGCTGAGATTGCGTAACTTAGATCGATTTCCCTCCCCCCCCCCTCCCCCGGTAGACCAGGTCTAACAGCTTGTCTACATGGGGACACTCATGCAAGCTACTTTGTGAGGGCAGCACTGCTTGCAGGTTTGAGGCCTAAGGGTCTAATCCTGGAAAAGGATTCTCCATTATGAGCTCAATGGGATTTACAGCTAGAAAAGCCTCAACTTCAATCTTTCTGTGCATAGAAGTTAATCTTGTGATGACTACCAAATGCTGAAATATTCAATTAAACATATGATAAAAATGTACTAGGACGCACACTTTACTTCTGTAGGCTGAACTCCTACTCCTTGCTTGCACTAGGAGCTCCTTGCATCCCTCCATTCTCCCCCAAAAGCTCCCTGTGTGACACCCTGCTGTCCCCCTCTTGTTCACGGACTCCCTGTAACGCCCCACTCCTTCCCTCATGCCAGGGCCTTCTTGTTTGTTCCTCATTCCCTCTTCCTCTCCCACACCAGGGTCCCTGTTCTCTCCACCATGCCAGGGGCTGTGTGTCTCCTTTTCCTTCCCACTGGGATTAGAAGGGATTGGTGGATGGCTGATGCTCCCTCTCCCCCACCATTGAGGAGGATGGAATGGATGGATGGAGCCGCCTTCTCTCTCTCTGGCTGCTTCTGTTGGTTGAGCATCTACACCATGTATGTTAGGTGGCTCCTGACACGGACAATAGTAATTTCTATACAATATATTAAACTCTGTTGGGAGGCTAGATGGACATGAGATAAAGCTGCTATTATGTTGGTAGCATTAATAGTGCCATCCACTAGTGGTTTTATCTGAGTCAATTGTAGGGGTTCTTGAAGCTGGGTTTACTAAAGTGCTGTCAGGGACTCCAAGTGTCTCCCATTTCTCTCTTCATGTTTTCTGATTTTCCCAAAAATCTTACTTTGAAGGTGTTTGTTTTCATCTTCAGTATGTTAGTATAGCCCATAATGAGAATGGTTTGAGAGGAATACAGACCTCCATGTTTCCCCTCATTAATTTCTAACTTAAACACAGTTTTGCCTATTCCATGTTTGTCATAGTGAAAATATTGTATACCATTGTTTTAATCCTTTTAACTTAATAAAAATGCAACCCATTTTTTGTTACATGGATTCTTTTTTAAGGACAAAGTGGGGAGAATGCATCCGTATTTTTGCCACTCTGTTTTAAAATATTTTACAGATTACTTTTCTTTACTCCATATTTGTTTCTCCTGCCTTCAAAGGATAAAGGAAAATAGAAGATAATCTTCACCTCCTATTGAGGCTAACCTTGTTTAAACCAGCATTGCATTCATTCCTTGTTCCAGTGTTTAATAAACCTCAAGAGTTAGAATAATATCTCCAGACAAAAACACAAGCTTCAGAGAGTGGGCCAAATGCATCCCTTTTGGAAGAAGGCATGATGCTTTGTCACTGCCTGCCCTGCAACCCCGGGTGCTTCTGTGCTGTGCTGCTTTGGCTCAGAGCTCTGATACCATCAGCCTGCTCACAGCGCAGAAGCCTCGTCTTGGCTTCCACCAGCCAAGTTACTCCTTAGAGGGTGACACCAACACCCTTTCCAGTTCCGAGTCTCCAAAACAGTCTCCCCCGCAGCATGCAGTTCCTCTCATTGGATACTCTCAGAAATTAAGTTTGCTGCCTCCAAAGAGACAGAGTACACACCAGTCTGTTGTTTTAGCTGAGGACTTCATCCTTCAGTTTAATAGACAGCACTGAGATGGTTTTGTAATAAAACAGGAATAAGCTTAGTGCTGTGGTGGTCTTTATGGAGAGAATTATTCACTGAAAGAATTGATTTTATTATTAACAGATATTTAAGTGATAATAAGAACAGAAGACACATTGTTACAAGTAAAACAAAACATGCTTTCTAGTGACTAAAACGTAACTTTAGCAAGTTACCATCTTTGGGTAAGCAGGTTTCTCACCTGTAGTCAGTTTTAGCTGCTGTTGGTTTTCATGAGCTCAAAGGGTGCTGCTCCCCATTTGTCCCCCAGGTGATGGATGCCAAAATGGCTTTTTCTTTCTGCTTCTGTTTCCCAAAGTCTATTGTCTCTGTTTCAAGAGCCAGGAAGGCTTCTTACTGGTGCAGTCTCCATCCCCTGTTGTGATCATTAAGCAGTCTTCTGCCATGCTCATTTAGCTTGGTAGATTTGTGTGTTTTAGTCGGCATCTCTAAGCGCCAATATCCATTTTGATACAGAACATAATGTATTGTCCTTCCAATGACCAAATACATCTTTTTGCTCATTAGCAAGCTTATTTTAAGCAACTTTTGCTTTGAAACTCTGGTTAATTTTCCTCCAGTTACAAAATGTTGCTTATAGATATTAATATCTAAAATAATAATTCTCTGATTTGTTTCTGGTCTTTTCCCAAAACTCAGCCAAGTGTGCTGTGTACTTCTAATCCAAGTTAGTCACCCTGTGCTTCACTCTGTGGAGTCCTCTGGAGAATTTCTTAAATGTAGGTGTGTAAAGTGGCAGTCCAGATCCCTGAATAGCTAAAGAGCTGTTTTATGCCATTCCTTATTATAGGATAAATTCAGTTCTTGTTCCTAAGTTATTTTAAGACTGAGTAGTTTTCATATGGGGGGCTGGGAGTTTTACAACCAAGAAATCTAGTGTGTTCTGTGGACAACTGATTTCAGGCCAGTTCCAGAATTCTTTCGCTGGGGTGTGGAGAGGTGCTCAAAAGACCTTTCATGCTGGTGCAGAGTCTGTCGTATTTAGTCACCTCTGCACCTAGTTTTCATTTACCTTGCAATTTCTGGAAGCAAATAAATTTCTGGTTTGAAATAAAGCTTAGATTATTAATATTCCTTTATACTTGCACAAATGACAGAATACTTGCAATTTTTGTGACTTACTCCAAATAGGTTTTTACCATTATAAGCTTTCAGAATCCCTAATAAATTTGTTAGTCTCTAAGGTGCCACAAGTACTCCTGTTTCTTTTGCGGATACAGACTAACACGGCTGCTACTCTGAAAAAAGTTTCCCATGTTTGTCTGAAAACTCTATTGTCTTCAGTACCTGAATGAATTCCTCATAAATCCTATTGTAAAACAGTGAGGAAAATTAAGAAATCTTTCTCTTCCACTTTTGCCGAGACTATTTTAAACACATTCTGCCTAGAGATTAACCATAAAGGCCACTTGGAAATTAAAGCCAGTATAATGTGCAGTGCCTGCCTGCTAAGCAAGACTGAGCAGCAAGGGTATATTGCACAACTTATTCACTTTCTACATGGGCTACATACTGAGACCAGGGTCCCCTATTCAACATGCAAAGCTTCCAAATGGTCTGGACTCCAGCTTTCAGAGGGACATACTATATGCCTTAACAGCAGCTGTGGTAAAACAGGACACATCATTTGAACAATCTCCAGGGCATACCTCATAGGTATGGGTCAGAGCTGGTGCAGTGTTCAAAGCTATGGAACAAGCCTCTGTTGTCATATTTTTCTGAGCCTGAATTTTATCACTTTCAGGGATCCTGAAAGACTTATCTTTCTCTTCCCCCTTAGATGGTTTTAGTCCTAGAATGTCACATTTATTCTGTGCCTTCTGATAAGGTTCAGGAGGAAGACTTACAGAGTTAGGCCTATGGTAGGGGCAATCCTTAGGATAGATTTACACAAAAGCACCCTGATGGTAGTTTTCATAATTCACGTGGGTTAAGCGTCAGTTTACTGCAAGGGAGACCTTGTTTCCTTTTTTGCAGTGAAGCTTGCTTCCAGGTGGATATCCCAGCTGTCCCTCCTTTTAATCTAGGAGGACCCCTTCTCCTTCCTTATCACTATCGCTCAGAGACCTCCTTCTAGGAAACTAAAATAGCAACTCCTCTTGTATACATTTCAAAGTGGTGTAGTGAACTGTGATGCTAGTCTGTCAATTTTATCTCTGACTTCCAAGAATTTCCTCTTTGTGCTGAGATTCGGACATTTGGAAAAAGAGATGACCCCACAATGAGTGTTTGTGCATACTGTAGAACTAGCAGTGTTTGTATTACATTTGCACCTTGCTTGTTACTGTTGTACAATGTACAGATGCAATGTTAATTTTCTAAGTACAATGTGTGTGTATTAAAATAATTTGATATGCCTAAACTTTGGGGGGGGAAATTATTCTAAAATGTTTGTAATGAAGTATTCCTAATAAGTACATTTAATTATAAAAATGTACCGCAATGCCACCATTTATATTAAATTACTATTTTAAAGAGCATAGTTATACATATTGATTTTTTTTAATCTTTCGGCATTGATATTTTCAGCAGTGTGTACTAATGGATGCAACTGATTGTTTTCCCCTTAAATCTTCTGAATTATCAGCCATGTTCTGCAGGAGTTACATTATGCATTAATAATTTTAACTAATATATTATTCAATTACTCTGGTGAACTAACTGTATATGATACTAAATACAGAGCTTAGAATAAAGTGTATTTACTGTGTTACACAACTCTGCTGACTGAATGTTAGATGTTGGGTTAGCTCCTAAGATCCTACACTTGTGTGGAATTTATTGCAGGATTGGAGCCAAGGAATATGCCAAAATCCTATGAACTGGAAAACTTTATTTTTTTTATCATTAAAGGCAAAAGTTGCAAGGAATTTAAATAGTTCATGGCCATCCAAGTTTCTGACTTAAACGGTTCAGTTTTGTTGCTGGAGTTCCATATTTATGCTATTAAAATTGATGTCATTTTATTAAAATTTGGAAATATTAAGAATTTTACGTCATTCTTTACTAATCCTAGTAAAGCCTAATAAAATGTTGCACTTCAGTGTAGATTGTGCCATCTGAGGATCTTAAGCCGCAAATATGAAATGCATTATTCCTTGCAACACGTTGGAATTATGCACATTTTATACTTGGGGAAACTGATGCACAGAGATTATCACAAAGGGGTCTGTGACAAAGTCAGACATAGCACCCCGTTGCCTGACTCCCAGGTTTGTGTTTTAACCATACCTGCTCCCAATTAAAATCAAGTGCACAGTACTGTACCACAAATTTTTACCTAAATAGCAGACTTGGTTTTATATAGAGGGGAAGGGTTATTTCTTAACAATTAAAATCAGATAATAATAATACAGGTTTTAGCCCTTAGGATCCTGGGGAATAATAGATTTAGTAATTTGCTCTGAGTATTGCTTTTTGCTGGATTACTTTGTCCCCCAGACATCGCTTCTCTCCTCCCCTCCCCCTGTTATCTAGTACACTTCTTCCTTGCCCTGTGCTCCTACTGTGAAAAGAGTTCACCCCAAAACCAAATGAGTGAAGAGGCTAATACTCTTCATCCAGTATCTTATTCTTCAGCATGGATGATCTTCTGGCTCTTGGCCAGGATGTCCCCTTCACCTAGTCGCAGTTCCCACTCTGGCTTCCCACTCCTTGCTGGTTCCATGTGAGGGTGAAAGGTCAAGAAGATAACTTGCAGTAGGAGCATAGATGGATGAAGAAAAGTGGACCCTGCATCATACTCTCCTGGAAATTAGCTATCCTCCAGATGAGTCTACCTAGATACTTACTGGTTATGTAAGATTTAAGTATAATCTAAATATTGTCATTTTGCTACTTATGCTGATACATCAAGTTTTAGAGACAATCCTTGAAGACCTAGTTAAAATGTTACTTGCAAGACTAACATCATCCTTCAAAATCAGAAAAACAATCCGAATAGTTGACTCTGCCATTCATTTGCTTGCTAAAGCACCTGACTGCTATGTAGGAGATTGGTATCTTTGAATACCTTACCAATAATTCCCTTGACACAAGAGAGAGTTACAGATGGTGTGATGGTCTTCCTACAGAGAATTATTCACTGCAAGAGCTGATTTTTTTTTAAATGTCCAAGTGGTCCGTAAGCATACTAAGATTTGCTTTTGTATACTGCAATTTTCTGATGGGAAAATTAATCTATTTATGGAGATATGGCCTTGTTTGAATTACGTTTGTGTTGGCTATAGCCTATTTTCCAGGGTTCTTTTAGAACATATAATACTATACTTCAGGAAATGTTGAAGTTCCAGGGACTTTGAGGAAACAAAGAATATAACATCAGATCCCGGACACAGCTTGCCCTGTGTGTAAAAAATAAATTGAAAGAGGATAATGCATTAATTCAGGGCTTTGGCATGTTTGTCTTTGATCTTTCTCCAAAGCTTGCCCTCTCATGGTCACAGAGTAGTCATCTTTAAGGAAGAGGGAAAAATTGTATATCCTGCTATAGGAAAAACTGTTAGGGCAAGGACTTTTCTTGTGTCCTCACTACACACAAATTTTAGAAAATAAAAAAAACTATGTACTATAAACGAAAGCTTTTCTGTGTGGTGAAGGATATATTGTAATCTTGTGATGCATTTTTCTGAGTCGTTTTCTGTAGTTTCAAAATGAACTGAAGGTAATCTGTAAATGTAAGTTTTTTGTTTGATATTTCTATGTTGAAAATCAAGATGTCAGATGAAGAGCCCTTCTATTTTTTAAAAAATTAGGATCAGGGAGTATTACATCAAAGCAATATACTCCTCTTGTAGCAACAGATGCAGCAACCCTAAAGCCTATTTTCTTTCTTGTTACATTAGTGTTTAATTAAAGAAAACAGCTAGTTGGAGGCAGTTACTTTCTGTGAAATGTAATGAAGATTTATTTTGGAAGTGACCTTCACTGTATTAGCTGAAACAGTAATCAGTAGAATTAATAGAATAATCAAATTATATACAAACTCATAAATCATCATGAATATGCTGTCAAAAGTTCAGCTATTAATGGGTCCTATTGTTTTGCAGCTGTATTAAAAATTACATCTGCTGATTCCTGCCTTGATAGGAACTGAAATGGCATTTAAAGGCTATATATGATGGGGTCTACCAGGCCGAAAATTTTCACAACTGTTAATTTAGCTGTAATATGATTTGATGTCACCAGGGCAAAGTTGAAGTCGAGTACAGTGTTGGTGCTATCTTTCAGCAAAACTTGAATTATTGGTGGAGGCAGTAGCCAGTTAATTAGAGTAATATCAGTTTAAACGTCTGTCATTTAGGGTTAATAGTATCAAAGAGTTACCTTGTACTTCTAGTGTAGTCAAATCATCTTGAATAGCGTATTGTATTAAGGTAATGTCGGCATGATGATTTTTACTTGACTTTGTCATAAATTATTGGGACTTCATTTAGTTTAATTCAACTTCAGTATTTAAATAATATTGGATTGCTTCCAAATTCATATACTTCACGCAAAGCTATTTTAATAGGAATTCCAGTTCTTTGTACTTGTTTAACATGATACACACAATTCCTTGCCATTTGCCTTTTTTTTTTTTTGGTTTATTTAAATTGGATTCCACCTGCATGCTTTGAAAACAGGTCATGTCCTTTTCCTCTGGGTAGCAGACTACTCTTGGAAATAAGAGCCATTCACACTTTTGTGCAGTCAAGCAGCACAATTCTGTCAAACCATGTTGAGAAAGTAAGGTGCGTTTATCAAAAAAAAACTTTACTCCTCAGGTTATGGTGGAAGTCAAAGAAAAAAATTATGTAATTTATTACAAAGAGAGCTTTGTTTTAATTAAGTTAAACTGTAACTAACATGAGCCGTTATGAAAGAAATATTGCCGAGCTCCACCATGGAAAGCCCTAAAGTAAAACACCTGCTTTACAGTGGTTAAAGATCACTGGTTGCAATTTTACTGTTAAATAAAACCTGTGAGTGTTAATAACCCAATGGTCTAGGTTCCTACAATCCTTCAGTCAATGTTTATCCGCTAAGTCAGCCTACTTCCCAAACAGATACGGGGTACAAATTGTCTCTTCACCCAAGTTATTCCCTCTGAGGAGAATCGGTTCCCTAAAAGGCCAGTGTTTTGTACTTTGTGCCTAGCACTAAGTGATGTTACTGATATCTGCCTGACTCCACTCTTTTTCCAATGTAAACCTGGATTTTGGGATGCTAGGGCTGGAATTCTTCACTGTCAGACTCGGCCAACGAAGTTCAGGCAAAAGGAGAATGACAAACTGCCCAGCTCACTGATGAAACACTATTGTCATTAAAAATGCTCAGGTGTCGTCTTCTTTATTATTTGAAACCTGTAAAGTGCACAGAGGAAGAACTGTCAGGGCCTATATACATGGCAAGTGACTGCGCAGCAATCTGTGAATCTACAACATGCCAGCTTGCCATGCAGTGACTTATGTAGACCCTCCTACTGAGTCCCAGAGGGTAGCTTAACATTCTTTGAATGGCAAGCTGGTACCCTATAGATTCACACTGTGGCTTGCAGCACAATAACTTCCCAGGTAGACAAGCCCTCAGGCTAATCTGCCCTGATAGGAAAAATCCTTTCTAGTGGCAACTGAACAGTTGACTACTACCAAGTTTAACAAAGCACAAAGTGGAATCCAGTTTGGCAGAACCCTGGACGCTTACAATCACTGAAATTCAATATACCTCCTACTTGCCAGTTACTGATTATTACTGCGGGTGTCATACTGGGTTAGCCAAATCAACTAGAGGAGTCACTGTTAGAGTGACCAGTTTGGGTACATAGTCTGCCTTTCTTATTGGCTACGGGGGGAGTGAGGTTGAGAAACTACAACCCCCATTTCAGTCCTCTCCAGGTAACCAGGGCCTACTCTGCTGTAGGCCATACCCTGCAATTTCTTTCACCGTTAGTTTTGGTTTGGGTTGAATGGTACTATTAATATTTATTTCATTAAAAATATTTATAGAAAGTATCACATTTGGTTTGGCCTTAATAAGATACAATTTTTGCCACAGTATATTTGTTTCGTATTAAAATAAGAATTTCTGGTGGTATCTGATTTAGCATTCAGCATTGTTATATAACAAAGTTTTGAGTTAAAGGCTGGAGGTATTACATAACTGGCTGAATTGGAGTAGTCTGTTTGCCTAATAAGGGCAACACAGTTGCTATATTTAACCGAGTGTGGTCGGTCTGGAGGAGCACAAAGGAAAGTTGGAATCAGTACAATATATAAAGATAAGATATTCTTGTGGCTAAGTCACTGTTCTTGGGCTTAGGAGATCTGGGTTTGTTTTCCACCTCTTCCACAGACTGAATCACCCTGGGAAAGTCACTTAGTCTCTCTGTGCCTCAGTTTCCTTCCTGTTAAATAAAAATAATACATTTCCCCCACTTCATCCATTTTGTCTCTTTTAGACTGTAAGCGCTTTGGGGCAAGCACGGTCTCTTATTTATGTGTATGTACAGTGCCTAACACAGTGGAACTATGGTCTTGATTGGGTGTCTCGTGTTTTAAAGGCAGAACAATACTCATGCTTCTGAATTTCATTGTATCTGTGGATTTCAATCTGTCCCTAACATTACTGTAATTCCTTTTTTGTATTTAATGTTGATGTGTCCAAGAGAATGTTCTCACTACTTCTTCTCTCTAAGGCACAATTTAAAATTTACTTACGCCAACTGTATTTATTTTTTTAAACAACTTGATAAAAATGTCATCTTTGACAAATAGTTGATCAGTTATTGATTCAGCTGGCTAACTGTGGAAAAAGTTCTTGGTACATTTATTTGAGAAGGGTCACGTGTACCATGCTATCATTAAACATACTAATACATATTTATAACTTTTAGACAAGTATTTGCCTAATAAAAATGTTTGTTTGTTTGTTAAACTATATTGATAACATAACAGAAGGCAAAATATTTAACAAACTGATTAATTATCTGGTGAAATATTTACTTTCTGAAAGATAGGGTCCAACTTTCCACTTAGCACTGAGATACTTGCATGGTGTGTTTGTATAATTTCAGTATTTACTTTTTCAGTTGGGTGTAAATTCCCTCCATTTTCCATTTGAGGCCTTCCTTTTAGTTATAATTTAGAAAGGTATGAGCCTTTAATAAAATATTTTGAATATTTATGGTGGCTTTAGTGCCTGTGAATGGTGTTGGATTAACAACTGTGAGGACTGAAGTTTTCTATTCACAAAACTGGAAGCACAACATGTGTAAGAACTGTGTGAGTTCCCTACCTTTCCAACCTTTGGAATGACTAAGGGACAGAGGGTATTTCAAGATCGTCTCGGTAAGACAACCAACAAAATTGCAAGTTAGATGTCCACATCACAAAGCCAACTCAACCTGTCCAATAATTACTGGTCTAAGACTACCGAATGATTTCATGTAAATTGTAGAACAGAAGTCAGTTAGTAACAACCTTCAGTTGCTTCTGTGGCCTGTCATTCTCCCCAGCTGACCTAGCCATAATCCCTGAAATAATTTGACAGGTTTTAAAAATTAAAAATAGAGGTGGGCCTCCTATTAGATACCAGAGAAAATGTCCTCAAATGCCCCCTCCAGTAGGCAAGCAAGGCCCAAGCTGACTCTTAGAAACCCCCAGCGCTGAGAAAAGACTTGGGCTTAGCTTTGAGGGACAACTCTGTCAGCACCAGTACTAAAGTCTGACACTGAGATCGACTGCTCCAAGCATATAGTTGGAGATTCTAGGGAGAGCTCACTTTCTATTGATGGGGAAAAACTGCATAAAGCCTCTGGGGGGAAAAGATCCCAAAGCCCCATGCCGAGTCCAGGACTAGTGAGAAGTCACCATCTACCATAATGGCACTGACAAAACTTACCCGGCATTGACAACTGGGCAACCATCAGTGTTCACTCTAGCCAGAGATTTGCTGATCAAACACACACATTGTTGGAGGATTCCAGTCCCATATCAGAAACAACCCCAGGACCAAGACAACCACCATACCAGTGTGAACCCGGGAACCAATAGCACCATGTGCTTCAATGCCTCCCTTAGAGGAAATCTGTTCCTCCTCCATAAGGCCATGCCTTCTCACTTCACTGTCACAGGGAACCTGCCACTATCCTGGATTCAGAAGAAAGACTGGAAAAGCAGTAACAATGGTACTGGAACCCCCATATTCCTCATTTTCATATAATCATGATCTTGTATATAAAGCATGCCTTGTAAGGTATCGGGGAAAGGTTGTGATCTGCTGAAAGTCATTTCTCTATCCATTTATGTGTATCATTAATGCATATGAAGTTATGAGAATTGTGTTGTATAGTGGTCACTAAAACATGCTGTAAGTTGGGGAATCAGCCAGATATTGGCTCCCCAGATGCAACAGCAAGGAAAGTAACCAACAGCTGGGTAGGGTGTCAAACAACCCATCAACAGCCATTGGGAGCTACAATGCAATGACTCACCTTCATGTGACCACACCAGGGGAATTGCTCAACCTTCCTTGGAGAGACTCAGCAGTGCCCCTCAAACATGCCTGAACTTGTGCTCCCCAAGCACATGGACTGAGGGTATAAAACAGAGGGGACACATACTGGGCCCTTCTCCAGCCCCCACCTTCCCTGCAAGCAACTAAGACACCGAGAAGAAGACAAGACTCCAACAGAGGAGATTGGCTCAGGTCTAAGGAACAAACCTGTATATTAAGGACTGCAATATCCAGTGAGGTGAGAAAAACTGCTTAATCTAGATGTTGCCCAGTAATAGGGTTGAGAGTTCATTCATTCATTCATTAATATATATATGAGAGAGAGAGAGAGCGCGCCAACCAACCAACCACTCTGACTTTTTGTCTGTTGCTTACTATCACTGAAAATCTATCTTTGTAGTTAATACATTTTTTAATTCTACCTGAAGCAGTGTGTTGAGTCTGAAGCATGTCAGAGACTCCCTTTGGGATAACAAGCCTGGTAGATGTCAATTTCTTTGTTAAATTGATGAATTCATATAAGCTTGCCGCATCCAGCGGGCATAACTGGACACTGCAAGATGGAGGTTCCTAGGGTTGCGTCTGGGATCGGAGATATTGGCTAGTGTCATTCACTTGCAAGTAGCTGGGAGCAGCTTACATGCCAGAGGCTGTGCGTGAACAGCCCAGAAGTGGAGGGTTCTCACAGCAGAGCAGGGTAAGGCTGGCTCCCAGAGTCAATGATTGGAGAGACCTAGCAGATCACTGGTCCGGATAACACCAGGGGAACGTCAGTCAGTCATTGTCCTCCTCAGCGACTCACCCTACACAAGGAGAGTGTCAGCAAATTTGACAGGACTGCCAGAGTCAGTTCAGAGCATGTAACCTTTGGGAATCTCCTTGCCCTTTTTCACCAAGGGTATGTCTACAATACCCACCGGGTCAGCGGGCAGCGATCCATCCAGTGGGGATCGATTTATCGCATCTAGACTAGCGCTCTCCTGTTGACTCCTGTACTCCACTGCCGCGAGAAGCACAGGCAGAGTTGACGGAGGAGTGGCAGCAGTCGACTCACTGCAGTGAAGATACTGCGGTGAGTAGGTCAAAGTACGTTGACTTCAGCTACATTATTCATGTATCTGAAGTTGCATAACTTACATCGATTCCCCCCCCCGCCTCGCCGCCGTGTAGACCAGGCCCAAGTGTGATCTGTCATAACATTGGACAGGTGGGAGTTGGAGATCATTGCTCACATCTACCCCCATCCTATTTCATCCTTTTACCCCCTACCCTCCTTCAGGGACTCTTCTCATGAGAGCCTACTGCAAATGGAAGCGGCCTTATTGCTTTGTCTAGGAGCCACCGAGGAGGTACCACGTGAACAACCACTCTGTTTTTTCCTTATTCCAAAGAAGAGAGGTGGTATTTGCCCTATCCTAGACCAGAGGATTCTGAACATATACATACGCTGTCTCGGATTCAGGATGGTAACGCTTGCTTCGCTCATTCCATCTCTTTATGCTTGACTGGTTCATTGCTCTATAACTTACAAGATGCATACTTCCACAAAGACATCCATTCAACCCACAGCAAGTACTTAAGATTCACAGTTGAGCCCAACCGTGAGCTATCCACTGCATCAAGAGTCTTCATAACAGCCTCATAGTGGAGCAATATACTTGAGGAGATGGGCTACTCCTGTTTATCTGTTCCTGCACAATTGGCTAGTCAGAGGCAGGTCCTAGCAGAAGATCATGACAGCATCTTCTTGTTCACCCAACTAGGCCTTTTTGTGAACTACAAGAAAGCATCACACCTCATCCCAGATGGTAGTTCAGAGGATCTGAAATTGCAGTCAGCAAAAGCCTACTAGAGGACTGGTTCTAATTCCTGTAGTAGATACATGACAAAGTTAAGTTCCAACAATGATGGTGCAAACTTGCCTAGGACTACTAGGTCACATGTCAGTGTGCATGTAGGTGACAACCTTTACCATACTTCTACGGCCTCCACACTGTAGCTGAAGATGGTGTACTCCTTGTCCAAGCACAACATCTACAAGAAGGTCACATACTGTTTCATGTCCTGAGGGACCTAAGTTGCTGGATAGATCCTACGAATGGATTAAAAGGGGTTCAACTCTGTGCCCCTTCTCCAACAATGAATCATCACAGATGCATCAGCAGATGCAGGGGTTCTGGTTCCAGGACTATTAGAAACTCCACATAAACATCCTGGAATTCAGGGAGCTCCCAGTACCCAAGATCCTCAACTATATGCTATCCTTGAGCATTCAGCTCTCAGGGTCCAACTTAGAGCAGTATTGGCATGTCATACTCTGGTTAAATTGCATTTCTTATTTCTGGCAGTATCCACTTTCTCGAAGGCTTTGTCTTCCTAAAGCTCCTTTGAGCCACTTTCAAGCTGCTCATTGCATCATCTTACCCTTAAAACATTTTTTCTGATTGCTGTCACCTTGGCAAGGAGGGTCAATGAACTCCAGGCCCTCCTGATTAAACCTCCCTATATGTTCTTCCATTGAGACCCAGGGTTGCTGGGTCCATTGCATCTAAGTTCCAACCTATGGTAGTTCTCAGAATTCCTTCAGAACCAGTCAATCTAATCATCCTCCTGAAACTGCTCTTGATGCCAGGGGAAAAGTTACACACTCTGGACATCTCCAGAGCCTCACTCTATTGTTCTTGACAGGACCAAGCCCTTTAGGCTTTCTCCTCACCTCTTGTGGCCATATCTGGCTTTTCAAAAGGCTGGGCCATCTCATAACAAAGAATCACTCTGGATTACACACTGTATTTCCATCTTTTTCAAGTGGCTGGCAAGGCCTGTCCTTCTGTCAAGGTTCACTCCACCAGGAGGCAGGCAACGTCTTCAGCCTCCTTCAGAAACGTTTTGATTATCTTCAATCTGCAAGCATCAACGTGGAGTAAGCAACTCATTTAGTCTTTGTCCGACATTATGCCCTTGACTTACCAGCTAGATCAGATGCCAAGTTTGGGAGAACAGTGCTTTCAAACATTTGACTAATACAGTTAGAATGCCTCATTCCCACCATACAGTGAGAATACTGCTGACGAGTTGCCTATTGTGAGATTCACACAAATACTTGGACTGAACGATTACTTACACTACAGTAGTTATGGTTCTTAGATGTTGTAGCTAGTGTGGCTCCCATGACCCACCCTCCGTCCCTGCATTTTGAAGTCCTCGGTACCTATGGGCTTTAAATGATGAGGGAACTGAGGGAGGGTCCTGGCCACCCCAACTTTTACGCCTTCATATGAAAGCATGAGGAGGTGTACGTGCAGCCCCTATGGAGGTAACTATTCAAAAACTCAAGTCCACACTGACCAGATCTCA
The DNA here is from genome assembly GCF_027887155.1 of Malaclemys terrapin pileata. NCBI lineage: Eukaryota > Metazoa > Chordata > Testudines > Emydidae > Malaclemys > Malaclemys terrapin. The sequence goes on along the minus strand of NC_071513.1, from coordinate 29,537,257 downwards.
AAGAATCACAGTTATATATCATACAGTAATCGTTCTGTTCTTTGTCAGTTGCTGCCATGCACCAAATACTGAAATTTACAAAGGATAGAAATTTTGATTTGCAAAGTGAATAAATACAACATTTGAAAAGCAAAGAGTCATGCGTATTTACTCTGTTTTCACTTGCTGTCTTTATTTGACATATGTGGAAGATTTTATGACATGAAATCTTTAACAGCAGGTTAAAATACAGCATGTGTTGGTTCAACAATTAGAAATGATTCTTTATGCTATCTGTATAGTTCTCTCAAACTTTTTTCAATAACATATATTCTAATTTAAGATGGTGCTCCGAAAGAGGAAGAGAAATTGAGTAAGGAAATAGAGGCTATTCAGATACAGTAACTCCTCACTTGTAGTCGTCTCGATTAATGTTGTTTTGGTTGTTACATTGCTGATCAGTTAGAGAACATGCTTGTTTAAAGTTGTGCAATGCTCCCTTATAACGTTGTTTGGCAGCCGCCTGCCTTGTCCACTGATAGCAGAAAGAGCAGCCCATTGGAGCTAGCTGGTGGGGGCTTGGAACCAGGATGGACCAGCAGCCCCCCTATCAGCTCCCCGCTCCCCTAAGTTCCCTGTGTGGCAGCTGCCCAGCAGGCTAGCAATTGCCGGCAGTTCAGCTGTCCCTCCCACCACTGCCATGTGCTGCTCCTGCCCTGTGCCTTGGAGCTGCTTCCAGAAGCCTCCCCCCTGCTCCTGCGCACCCCCCCCCCCGGCTTACCCCATCTCCATAGAGTTGGGGAGGAGTGGAGAGAACACAACAGGGCTCAGGACGGAGGGAGTTTGCTGGCAGCAGCTGTCTCAACTACTTGCTGACCTACTTAAAAAGGCAATGTACTTACAGTGCGGTCGGTATACTTAAAGGGGCAATGTGCATCTCTCTCTTTCTCACACTCACACACACACATGGTGTGTGTTTCTGTCTCTGTCTGCTATGCTGTCTCCCCTCCCTCCTTTTGTTCTGCCTTGTAGAGTGTGGGAGGCTACATTAACAACAATGTGTTAACCCTTGAGGGCTCAGCCGAGTGCTAGTTCATCATTTAGCAGTACGGCATTCCCTGGGAAATATCTCGCCCTCTGACTTCACCACCTCAACCAAGCTTCACAATCATCATTGCTGTGTACAGTATTAAATTTTGTTTAAAACTTATAGTGTGTGTGTGTGTGTATATGTATATACATATGTGTGTGTGTATGTAGTCTTTTGTCTGGTGAAAAAAAATTCCCTGGAACCTACCCCCCCCCCCTGACATTAATTCTTATGAGAAAATTGGATTTGCTTAACACCGTTTCACTTAAAGTCTCATTTTTCAGGAACATTACAACATTAAGCGAGGAGTTACAGTATATGTTCCTGTTGTAGATCTAAAGGAAAATGGAGTAGTCTTTTTTTATCGATAACTTGGAAAAAGGAAAAATACTATTCTTATGAAACTACTCCATCTAATTTATTTGAACTATAGTTATATTTGACTGAACAGCAACCTGGTTTGATGCCATCCTCCGAGAAATGTTGGAGAACTCTATATGGCAGCCTGCCATCTTGAATTTCCTAATGCTGTTATTGCTGTAGCTGGAATAGATACATAACTAAGAATGTCTTGGAGCTGTAGGCCTGGTCATATGTGAAAATGTACAGTATAGACTCTTAATAATATACCTAGCTCTTTTGTAGTGCTTTCCATGCATAGACCCCAAAGCACTTTACAAGGGAGAGAAGTATCATTATCCCCATCTTACAGATGGGGAAAGTGAGGCACGGGTTGTTGAAGTGACTTTCCCAAGGTCATCCCATAGGCCACTGGCAGAGCTGGGTATCCTGAGTCCCAGTCCTGTGCACTAGCTTCTAAGCCATGAATAGAAATTAGACCTTCATGTATTTCTTTATGTTGAAAGCAGTTGAGTTTGTTTCAAACCCTTAAGACTCTTCAACTGTACATAAAGAAAATACCTTTTTAAAGCAGGTGAAATAGGTCTCAGAATAGGAAGTCATTGCCAAAATGCTAATCCTCTTTGTAGATGCTTTAGACCTGGAGGCAAGATTTGGCCAATAGATATGTATATCATTATCTTCCAGTCAAATCCTCAGGTGGATACTAGAACACACAACCCCCACATTTCCTTTATTGAACAGAAAATCACTTTAACTAATGTCTTCCACAAATCCCTTATACAAGGTGTGCCTTATTAATGTTTTGCCTCTATATCACATTCTCTATATAATAAGGCTGACAAACAGTGACAAGTTTTTAAAGTGCTTGTACACAAATGCTAGAAGTCTAAATAATAAGATGGGTGAACTAAAGTGCCTCGTGTTCAAGGAGGATATTGATATAATAGGCATCACAGAAATCTGATGGAGTGAGGACAATCAATGGGACACAATCATTCCAGGGTACAAAACATATTGGAAGGACAGAACAGGTTGTGCGGGGTGGTTGGAGTGGCACTATATGTGAAAGAAAATATAGAATCAAATGAAGTAAAAAATCGTAAATGAATCCACATGTTCCATAGAATCTCTATTGATAGTCATTCCATTCTCTAATAAGAATATAACAGTAGGGATCTATTATCAACCACCTGGCCAGGACAGTGATAGTGACTATGAAATGCTATCAAAATAACTCCATAATAGTGGGGGATTTCAGTTATCCCCATATTGACTGGGTACATGTCACCTCAGGATGAAATGCAGAGACAAAAAATTTCTCGATAATTTAAAGGAACCCACAATGGAAGAGGAAATTCTCGATCTAGTCCTGAGTGAAGCGCAGGATCTGGTCCAAGAGGTAACTATAACATAATCGCTTGGAAATAGTGACCATAATATAATAACATTTAACATTCCTGTGGTGGGAAGAACACCTCAGCAGCCCAACACTGTGGCATTTAATTTCAGAAAGGAGAGCTATGCAAAAATGAGGAGGTTAGTTAAACAGAAATTAAAAGGTACAGTAACTAGAGTGAAATCCCTGCATGCTGCATGGACACTTTTCAAAGACACCGTAATAGAGGCCCAACTTAAATGTATACCCCAAATTAAAAAACACAGTAAAAACTAAAAAAGAGCCACCATGGCTTAACAACCATGTAAAAGAAGCAGTGAGAGATACAAAGGCATCTTTTTAAAAAGTGGAAGTCAAATCCTAGTGAGGTAGGTAGAAAGGAGCATGAACACTGCCAAATTAAGTGTAAAAATGTAATAAGAAAAGCCAAAAAGGAGTTTGAAGAACAGCCAGTCAAAAACTCAAAAAGTAGTAACAAAATGTTTAAGTACATCAGAAGCAGGAAGCCTGCTAAACAACCAGTGGGGCCCCTGGATGATCAAGATACAAAAGGAGCACTTAAAGACGACAAAGTCATTGCGGAGAAACTAAATGAATTCTTTGCTTCAGTCTTCACAGCTGAGAATGTTAGGGAGATTCCCAAACCTGAGCCATCCTTTGTAGATGACAAATCTGAGGAATTGTCACAGATTGAAGTGTCATTAGAGGAGGATTTGGAATTAATTGATAAACTTAACAGTAACAAGTCACCAGGACCAGATGGCATTCACCCAAGAGTTCTGAAAGAACTCGAATGTGAAATTACAGAACTATTAACTATGATTTGTAACCTGTCCTTTAAGTCAGCTTCCGTACCCAGTGACTGGAAGATAGCTAATGTAACGCCAGTATTTTAAAAGGGCTCTAGAGGTAATCCCGGCAATTACAGACTGGTAAGTCTAACATCAGTACCGGGCAAATTAGTTGAAACAATAGTAAAGAATAAAATTGTCAGACATATAGAAGAACATAAATTGTTGGGCAAAAGTCAACATGGTTTCTGTAAAGGGAAATCATGTCTTACTAATCTATTAGAGTTCTTTGAAGGGGTCAACAAACATGTGGACAAGGGGGATCCAGTGGACATAGTGTACTTAGGTTTCCAGAAAGCCTTTGACAAAGTCCCTCACCAAAGGCTCTTACGTAAATTAAGTTGCCATGGGATAAGAGGGATTGAGAATTGGTAAAAGACAGGGAATAAAGTATAAATTCTCAGAATGGAGAGGGGTAATTAGTGGTGTTCCCCAAGGGTCAGTCCTAGGACCAATCCTATTCAATTTATTCATAAATGATCTGGAGAAAGGGATAAATAGTGAGGTGGCAAAGTTTGCAGATGATACTAAACTGCTCAAGATAGTTAAGACCAAAGCAGACTGTGAAGAACTTCAGACAGATCTCACAAAACTAAGTGATTGGGCAACAAAATGGCAAATGAAATTTAATGTGGATAAATGTAAAGTAATGCACATTGGAAAAAATAACCCCAACTATTCATACAATATGATGGAGGCTAATTTAGCTACAACTAATTAGGAAAGAGATCTTGGAGTCCTTGTGGATAGTTCCCTGAAGACGTCCACACAGTGTGCAGCGGCAGTCAAAAAAGCAAACAGGATGTTAGGAATCATTAAAAAAGGGATAGAGAATAAAACGGAGAATATCTTATTGCCCTTATATAAATCCATGGTACGCCCACATCTTGAATACTGCGTACAGATGTGGTCTCCTTATCTCAAAAAAGATATACTGGCGTTAGAAAAGGTTCAGAGAAGGGCAACTAAAATGATTAGGGGTTTGGAACGGGTCCCATATGAGGAGAGATTAAAGAGACTAGGACTTTTCAGCTTGGGAAAGAGGAGACTAAGGGGAGATGTGATAGAGGTATATAAAATCATGAGTGGTGTGGAGAAAGTGAATAAGGAAAAGTTATTTACTTGTTCCCATAATATAAGAACTAGGGGCCACCAAATGAAATTAATGGGCAGCAGGTTTAAAACAAATAAAAGGAAGTTCTTCTTCACACAGTGCACAGTCAACCTGTGGAACTTCTTGCCTGAGGAGGTTGTGAAGGCTAGGACTAAAACAGGGTTTAAAAGAGAACTAGATAATTTCATGGAGGTTAAATCCATTAATGGCTATTAGCCAGGATGGGTAAGGAATGGTGTCCCTATCCTCTGTTTGTCAGAGAGTGGAGATGGATGGCAGGAGAGAGATCACTTGATCATTACCTGTTAGGTTCACTCCCTCTGGGGCACCTGGCATTGGCCACTGTCGGCAGACAGGATACTGGACTGGACGGACCTTTGGTCTGACCCAGTATGGCCGTTCTTATGTCTGTCTTCAGTCTGTCCCATTCTCCAGAAAGGAGTGTAACACTGAATTCATTAAACTTAACATAGAACAGAAAAGTTGTGTGGACAATATGAAGTGGAAGGTATTAGGGGATGGTGACTTTTTTTTTTTTTTTTTGAACAGAAGAAACTGATGAAACTTGGCATAACCTTAAATATAGTGCCATGACAATAGTGTTTTACTGAAATACTGTGTATGAAAAGCTTATACCACATAATGTGAATTAAGGAATCTGAACTAACTTGTCGTCTTTCAAGTTATAGAAATATTTTTTTAAAACTCTTGATGAAGGATTTTTTTGCTCCAAGTGTGCAGATAACTTTGCGTGAAATCAGAGACCAAGCAGCACAAAAGGGTAATGTATTAGAAGGTCATGAGAACATATGAATAAGGGACTAATATAAACTTCCTTTACTTATGCAATACAGTTTTTCTCTACCGCCTTACTTACATGTATATTTAGAACCTGTGGTCATGTAATTTTGACTGTATTGCAATGCATACTTGCAAAATGGCACAGTTAAGGCTGGAAACACAACCTTAATCTTCTTGCCTGTCTCTTTGATTGCTGTATTCTGCAAATTTAGCTTTGTTACTTTTTTTAGCATTGTTTCCTATGTGCTTATAGAAAATCCACCACCCCCTCAAGTTTAAGACTGCTTTTCCAGATTCTTTTCTTTTTTATTTCTTGGTCAAGAATTGTATGCTTGTGTGTGTCAGGGGCCATTACACTAGAAATTTGGAGGCAACAGGTGGGCTTGGTGAAGCTGGGTTGATGCCAAATTCAGAGGAAAAAGAAAACCCCGAACTCTTGACCTCTGGGGTTGGATATGCCAACTTCCTGCCTCCCACCTCCCATTTAATTTTGTTTCCAATACTGCCAGGACCAGCTCTCAGAAGAGAGATGAAGACAGATGAATTCTACCATGTCGCTGTGATGACATTTCAAAGTCTGAAGTTGCCTATGCAATACAAACATAATTGTTACAAAGTCCAGATGTCTGGTCCCCCGCCCTAACTGCCATGAACGTCATACTCCTTCTTAACCCAATATATAGCAAACAACCCATACACATAGTGTGACAAAGTGGTATCCTATGCAATCAATAACTCCAGAAGAAAAAAAATTGTGATTGTGAATGATGAATCTGCAGAAGGCTATCTCTGTCTGCTCCTGTACATATATAGGCAAACAGCTTGTCAGACAGACAGTCCCAGCATCCAGACACAGTCCATCATCCACCCTGGGGTGTAAGTCCCCACCCCCAGGCTCAACCCATAATTTGGCTTGTCTGTGAAGGGCCAACCCTCTCTTATATATGCAGGCAGGTATGTTCTGTATCAACTGATGTTTCTTCAGTTGTAGCCCCAAATAAAGCACATTACTGTAATTGAGTCTGGCTGAAGGTGACAAAGTTGAGGTTGTTGAGGCTTGTATCAGAAAGGAAATGTCTCAACTTTCTTGACAGGAGCAGGTGAGGGTGGGAAACTCTTTGCCATTGCTTTTTGGAAATACAGAAGAAGAGGTTGAGGATCTGACAAATCCCAAATTTTAATTTTTAAGTCAAAAAGTTTGGGCAGACTCCTTTAATCAAGGGAAAGATGTCGTTTCTGTTTCTAATATCTATTCCCCCATGCTACCAACGTTTTCTTGGTCTTCTCTGGATTGAGCCTCAGATTGTTACAGATCATCCAAGAATGGTTGAAGGCTGGACACTGGGAAAACCTATTGACTATGCCATTCTGATTCCTTTAAGAGGAAAAAAAAGGGGGGGGGGGGACAGAGAGCTGAGTGTCATCAAAGTATCAATTGCACTGCAATGCAAATTATCCAGTATTACTTTGAGTTCTCTTTGAGAGAGAAGGTTTGAGCCACATAAGCACAATTTAGCTATTCCTGCTGTGGTTTCCAGGCATGTCAAAAGAACCTTGCAGCCAGTGATATCAAAATTTGCTGATAGATCTTTAAAAAAAAAAAAAAATCACCATAGATGCTTAATGACTTACTGAAGGTAAAGACTGATCAATTTGTTCACGCTAGCAAACCAAATCTTTAAAAGAGATCAAGGAATTCTAGAATTCTACTTCTTCCTTAACTATATTTCCCCAAAAAATTGAAGATTAAAAACAAGAGAATAATCATCCTGCCTAATAAGTGTCAGTTCACATATAACTTCTTGATCATGGCCCTAACAGTTTTCTTCTTAAGAAACGCTGGATATCCCAAGAAGGATGTGAGGCCAAATTGCCAGTTGTAATTTAGAGCTCTGAGTGCTTCCAGAGTCTGAGTGAGCAAAACTGCCTGAAACACAAAAAGAGGAGGACTTCTGCATCACCTGCTCTGTATGCACATCTTTTGCCATGCAGGTCAATAATTCAATTGCAGATTGGGCTCATTTCTCTCTCAAACATCAAACGGTCATTATTTTTAATTCCTCTGTGACAGATCAGGACCCTGGAACAGGTCATTCCTAAAACGTGAATATTTTGCAACCTTACCTGAAGTGTAAATATCGAATATATACCAAATGTTTATTCAGTATAAGCGAAAGTGATGACTAAAACCCGACTTTATTTTGGAACCTTAATTCATAGGTCAGCATCAAACTATCTTCAAAGAAATCTCTATCACGCACATATTGATACTGTAAGATCACAAATTGCTCTGAAGTCTTTACAGTGGATTGCTTATTCTGGGACCTTCACGTTTTAAGGAACTTTAGAAATGTACTGTAATTGTTTTAGAGTTTCTCTCTAAGCTGTGACTTTTCTCATGGTTTTAGAGCAGACTAGTAATATTGGTTTATTATTTTCGGTGGTTTAATTTTCTTTACTTGCTTTTAATGGTAGCATATTTTTGAAAGGAAAACCTCTTGATACTGCATTGTTTGGAACTCTATAGTATTTAATCATTGATCCCCATGGCCACTTCAAAAGGTCCATTCGTCTTTTGGGGAAAATTCTTGCCATGATCATTTATGCCACCTTTTGTATTTATGCGTTAAACAAGGTCTGGTAGGCTCTTGGATGGAAAGTGTCAAAAAAGTCTGTGGTGGGAAGTGTTAATTCAGTTGGAGGCACTCTTCTGTCTTAGTAAACACCGAACTGTGCCATTGTGTGGCTGGATAAAACGCAAAACTAAAGCCCTAGTTGCTGGTAGTCCATAAAGCTCCCCTAGTAAACCACTTTTTTTTTTTCTCCTAACCTATATCAGATTATGCCTGTTTTGGATTGTAGCTGCCTCTGGTGGGTGTGAAGTGACTTCTACCTAAATAAATTTGTAAAGTTTGATCTTATGGATGAAAGGCACTGAATTAAATGTAAGCTGTTATTTTTATTATAGTGATAGCACCCCAGACAGTTCCAGCTATAATATAGAATTTAGTGGTAGCTGTTGTAGTACATTAATGTAAACTGAATGTGAAATGAGGTAATATGTTCACTGGTCAGTCTAAAAAGACAGTGTTACCTATAAAAACAACAAGGAGTCTGGTGGCACCTTAAAGACTAACAGATTTATTTGGGCATAAGCTTTCGTGGGTAAAAACCTCACTTCTTCGGATGCATAGAGTGAAAGTTACAGATGCAGGCATTATATACTGACACATGGAGAGAAGGGAGTTACTTTGCAAGTGGAGAACCAGTGTTGACAGGGCCAATTCAATCAGGGTGGATGTAGTCCACTCCCAATAATAGAGGAGGTGTCAATTCCAGGAGAGGAAAAGCTGCTTCTGTAATGAGCCAGCCACTCCCAGTCCCTATTCAAGCCCAGATTAATGGTGTTAAATTTGCAAATGAATTTTAGTTCTGCTGTTTCTCTTTGAAGTCTGTTTCTGAAGTTTTTTTTGTTCAATGATAATGACTTTTAAATCTGTAATAGAATGACCAGGGAGACTGAAGTGTTCACTTACTGGCTTATGTATGTTACTGTTCCTGATGTCCGATTTGTGTCCATTTATTCTTTTGCAGAGGGACTGTCCGGTCTGGCCAATGTACATGGCAGAGGGGCATTGCTGGCACGATGGCATATATAACATTAGTGGATGTGCAGGTGAATGAGCCCTTGATGGTGTGGCTGGGTCCTCTGATGGTGTCGCTAGAGTAGATATGGGGACAGAGTAGGCAACGAGGTTTGCTACAGGGATTGGTTCCTGGGGTGGTGTGGTGTGTAGTTGCTGGTGAGTATTTGCTTAAGGTTGGGGAGTTGTCTGTAAGCGAGGACTGGCCTGCCTCCCAAGGTCTGTGAGAGTGAAGGATCATTTTCCAGGATAGGTTGTAGATCGTGGATAATGCTCTGGAGAGGTTTTAGCTCAGGGCTGTATGTGATGGCCAGTGGTGTTCTGTTATTGTCCTTTTTGGGCCTGTCCTGTAGTAGGTGATTTCTGGGTACCCGTCTTGCTCTGTCAATCTGTTTCCTCACTTCCCCAGGTGGGTATTGTAGTTTTATGAATGCTTGATAAAGATCTTGTAGGTGTTTGTCTCTGTCTGAGGGGTTGGAGGAAATTCGGTTGTATCTTAGGGCTTGGCTGTAGACAATGGATCGTGTGATGTGTCTTGGATGGAAGCTGGAGGCATGTAGGTACGTATAACGGTCGGTAGGTTTCTGGTATAACCTATGTTATCTATGAATTAGATGTCATCACTTTTACCTGATCAGCATTTCAGAGTATTCTCTTCAAATTTATATTTTAGAAGAGAGTTGATAGACTATAACTTGATAACAGGATATAAAATTATGTTGGTTTCTTTCAGGATTTATGGCTTTATAATAATTTTTGTACTTGTGTACTTATGGATGGATAACCGTACTAGAGGGTAGTTATTAATGGTTCCCAATCCTGCTGGAAAGGTATAAAGAGTGGGGTTCCGCAGGGGTCTGTTTTGGGACTGGCTGTGTTCAATATCTTCATCAACGACTTAGATATTGGCATAGAAAGTACGCTTATTACGTTTGCAGATGATACCAAACTGGGAGGGATTGCAACTACTTTGGAGGATAGGGTCAAAATTCAAAATGATCTGGACAAATTGGAGAAATGGTCTGAGGTAAACAGGATGAAGTTTAATAAAGACAAATGCGAAGTATTTCACTTAGGAAGGAACAATCAGTTTCATACATACAGAATGGGAAGAGACTGTCTAGGAAGGAGTGTACGGCAGAAAGGGATCTAGGGGTCATAGTGGACCACAAGCTAAATATGAGTGTGATGCTGTTGCAAAAAAAGCAAACATGATTCTGGGATGCATTAACAGGTGTGTTGTGAGCAAGACATGAGAAGTCATTCTTCCGCTCTACTCTGCGCTGGTTAGGTCTCAACTGGAGTATTGTGTCCAGTTCTGGGCACTGCATTTCAAGAAAGATGTGGAGAAATTGGAGAGGGTCCAGAGAAAAGTAACAAGAATGATTAAAGGTCTAGAGAACGTGACCTATGAAGGAAGGCTGAAAGAATTGGGTTTGTTTAGTTTGGAAAAGAGAAGACTGAGAGGGGACATGATAGCAGTCTTCAGGTATCTAAAAGGGTGTCATAAGGAGATGGGAGAAAACTTGTTCATCTTAGCCTCTAAGGATAGAACAAGAAATAATGGGCTTAAACTGCAGCAAGGGAGGTTTAGGTTGGACATTCGGAAAAAGTTCCTAACTGTCAGGGTGGTTAAACACTGGAATAAATTGCCTAGGGAGGTTGTGGAATCTCCATCTCTGGAGATATTTAAGAGTAGGTTAGATAAATGTCTATCAGGGATGGTCTAGACAGTATTTGATCCTGCCATGAGGGCAGGGGACTGGACTCTATGACCTCTCGAGGTCCCTTCCAGTCCTAGAGTCTATGAATCTATGTATTTATTCTATAAGAGGGTCTCCTGACAGCCCCCACTGGTATAGAAGACCTTTGTTATAGTAGAACCAGTACTGCACAGGCAGTAATGGGTAAAGGATACAGAAGGTCAACTGCACCTGCATGCTTCAAAGCTCTGCTAGGGATGTGTTTCTTCATTTGAAAGTCGGTGGAACCAGAGTATCTGTGATCTACTTAAATCTGTTCTGTTATACAGTATGCCAGCCATATAGCTACTGCAGCTGCTCAGAATTGCACTGCCTTGATGATTCAAGCTGTGCGCCAGGGAGATTATTTGGCCCTTATTTTCTACAATAGGCAATATGTTCCCTAATTTGGGAAACTGAATATTCTCATATTTTGAGGATTAGTAGCTGCCCCAGTAAATGAAGTTTATATAATCTTCTGTTTTCCTCATACTGTGTCATTTGTTTCTACTAACAATTAAATATAAGTTCTGTTCTGTGTTAGTATCATTGTGCCTTCCCACAGAGATCTAATGTGTTTTACATTGAATGTAATAAAGTTAAGAGAATTTACTATATCATGAGTCATAGATAGCTGACATAAATGTAAGATAAATACGATGACTATCATATAATGAGCAATATGTGTTAACTTCCTTTTAATTAAAAAAGATGTAATCCTCTTTACTGGCCTTTGTAATTTATATGTTTAATATATTGAATACAATTCAGATTAAGCCTATTAACCACAAGAGTATGAGAATTTTATTGTTGCTCTACAAGAAAGTGAATGACAGCTGGTATATCTTTTCAGTAAAGAAGGGAATCTTTGATGTATAATAGAGAAATAGGCATTTTTTCTTTTAAATAACAGTAGTAGAGATCCTGTTGAGTGTCGTAGAATTGTAAAGAGCCTTATTAAGCTCTTGGTAACAGTTAAAATAAATACTTTTCTCCCCAGGACTGTCTCAGCTTCAAATACAAGTCCTCTAGAGAGAACCTCAAGAATAACAGGTGCTCTGATCCAAGATAGGAAGGTCCATGTGGTCAAAAGAATATCTGGATTTGGACACTGGTTTCTGTGGGGGATGGAAATCTTTTAAATTAAATTTGCTGTCTTTTTTTATAGTAATTTTTTGATACTCATTTTTAAGTGTTCAGCAGCAGCAAAAGATATGGTTTATATTCTAAAACAAGGCTTTTGCAGAAGAACTTGCAACATAGTCTGACTTTGGCCACATTGTAAGAGGTGCTTAACACCCTCCACTTCTAGATATAGCCCTTTGAGTGTGCTAGTACGTGTGCGCACAGTGCTATCTGATCTAACATCTCTGGGCGATAGTAATAATTCAGTTGCATGGTTCTGAATACAGTTTTGAAAGTATTTGATATGGCTCATGTGGTACAGAACGATCTCTCTGATTCTGTGGTTCAGACTTCTGTCTCTCAGGATGTTAAATTCTGGTATAGAATTTATAGAAGTAAGCTGTACTTACTTCACTTTCCCTTTCTTATCACCATATAGAAGTTGTTTACAATCGGTCACAATGAATCTCTTTTATTTTTTCTAATATGTTTCTAGGATGTGTGCCGTATTTGGTGGAATCTATTGTCTTCGCCATTCAGTACAGTGCCTTGTAGTGGACAAAGAATCTGGACGGTAAGGATAATGCTGTACAAGTAACCTTTATACATAAAACACAGTTAAAAAATGCTGAAGTCGATTTAAAAAAAAAAAAATCTTCAAAGATCCTCCTTGGTATTAAAAACACATCAACCTTGATTAAAAGTAATTTGTGTATAGGTCCTCCAGAACAAGGAAAGTGGGTCTAGAATATAGAAACTAAATTAATTTCCCTGTGATATTACTACAGCTCCTGATCACCCAAGCTTGGAAGACAAATCATTTCAGCTGCCGGGGGGCTGGTGATGAGTGATGTTAGTTTTCCTTGTGGCCTTACCTACTCTAATTGATTTTCATCAGATGACAACAAAGCCCTCTGTTATTGCATTTTTAAAAATGGAGCTCACCTAAAGACTCATCAGATTAATCTTTGCTGATAATGCATGTCACTCCAAGAGAAAAGACTTTAATGAGTTTTTAGGTAGATTGTTGTCATAAACTATGCTGCCCTCTTATCCTAGGATAAATTTTTTTACAGCAGTATCAGGCCTGCAGGCAGGTTTAAAGTTGAGTGAAGAAAAATTGTCCCACATTTTTATCCCCCCAGTGACATTGCTTGCACCTCTGTGGATTGTTATAGTTGCCATTATGTGTCTTTTTTTCAAGGATTTAAAAGTCAAAATGGCTGCAAACTGAAACTTGATGATCTAAATCTTGTTCTGAGAGTAAACTTAATTTTAAAAACAACACAAAAAAAGTTAGAGTATTTTTTCTAAGTTGGATATTTTTAAGTTTATTGGAATGGAAACAAAGTAGTGTAAGTTATTGCTTTAGAGGTGCTGTGCAATATTCAACAGCTGTTGAGTTCTAAGCCAGAGGTATGGCAACTTAGCAGTGGTGGTTGAAGTGATTCCTATAAATGGTTTGTAAAATGTTTTGATTTCTTTTCAGATGAAAGAAGCTGTACATGGAAATTCTTGGTTTTTGTGTTTTGGAATTTTTATTCTTTGGAATTCTTGTTTTGTTTTGTTTCCAGGTACTTTGTGTGAGCTTTTGTAACTCTGTGTTTTTAAACTGTTATTCAGTTTCTGTTGACAAATATTTCAGAGTTTGTAAGGAGGCTATTGAAAATCAGTTCTTGTTTGTTAGACAATGTTGATGGGCTTGTGCAATAACATTTTAATAAGGATAATTGTTTAATATGTTAATTGAAATTGACACAACTCACTTGCATGGTTCTCACAGCTAAACTGAACCTTACCATATTGTGTTTAGATATGCACGTAACACCAATTCTTTGTGGGCCACTGAAATTCTAGGAACATACAGAGTTGCCAGTTTCAGGGCTAACTACTCCACAGTTGATTCAGTAGTACTAATTGCTTAACACACCAGTTCCCAAGCTTCAGTCCACGGGCCACTAGTAATCCACAGAGGGCTGACTGGTCCAGTGGTGCTGATTCTCCTCCTTCTTACCAGCTGATTCTGCGTGCCTCCAGGAACTTTCAAATTAAAGCCTTGTGTGCATGTAGAAGCAACTGTAAATGAGGAGGAGAAGCTGACATAGTTATTGCTAAACAAAAGGATAAAGAGAGGAAAAGGAAATCACCTTTGGGGAGCAAAGCCTCCACTGGGGCTATGACTCGTAGCCACCAAAAGGAGAGCAGTGTTCAGGGAGACAAGGAATAGATGGCTGGGCAACATGTGATGATAAATGTAATATGTGGTTTCAAAAAGGAGGGGAGCTACCTCCTGGTCCACTCCTCTATTAAGATGTGGTGTATTTTGTGAAAAACTTGGAAAACTTTCTTCTTTAACCCATTTATTTGAGATCAGGTCATCTAGTAATTTCCCCCCCAGTTTTCTGATTTTTGCCCCCACATTTCCTATCCAATTGACCTCTCATCTTTTATATATTCTCCCCATCTCTCTTAATTACTCTGTTGGTGACCTTTTTTCCACACAGTGCAGTTTTTTTTCTTTCCAGCATGTCCCAAATGCTGTGTGTTATCAGAATTTATCTACCATTGGTGCCATCTTTGCATCTTTTATGGCCACAACATTCCTCTTATTTGTCTTGTCAATTATTTCTACTATTGTACCTCTCCTGTTTTCTGTAATTTTTTTTTTTTTTCATGGAAAGAGAATCCATGCAGCATCACACTGCTAAGCATTTCAGACTCTTCTTAGAAACTTGACTCTTGAAGTTACCACTCTTTGCCTGTTAGGTGTGCCCTAAATAATGTGAATAAATAATCTATTCACTTCATCAGAGTTCCTTTGAGTCTTCATACTTCCTATATGTGCTTGGATTAGCCCATTTGCCTAATTAACTAGCCCACTCATGCCATTTTAGGGCATCTGCTCCTATTTTCACTGACTGTCTTTAACAGATTCCTTCTTCCTGAAATAATTCACCTTTGAACAGTCATTTAATTACTGTTATCTGAAGCTTTATATGAAAATATTGCATAAAGTCCTGCTGCCCAAAATGTGGTTACCTGCATCTTCCATGGTTTTGGGCAATCATGAACACATTAAGCCCATGTTCCAGGCCCTTTCCTGGCTACCAGGCTTCCAATGCCAGTTTTAAGGTCTTCATCTTAATTTTCAAAGCCATCAGTTGACAAGTCCAGGCAATATTAAAAATAAAAACTAAATTTCAATCTATGAACAACTGAGACAGTGTAAAAGACGGGGACAAAGCTTTCTTGGTTGACAGAATACAGATATGGAACAAACTTCCAGAGAAGGTTAGGTGAATCCAGAACCTGACCATCTAAAGGAAATGGTGCAAAGTCTTTCTTTTGTGACACAGCCATTCTAGAGCATTCAAGAATGCCACTCTCAAAGCTAGGACCCCTTTCTGAATCTCCCTCAAGAAATTTTCCCTTTTCTCTGCTAAATTTTCACATTTGGCATTTTTGTTCTTTTGATTTGAGTTGCATGTGTCTTCCACTTTGAGCTACCTGTCACTGCTATTAAAAGTTTAGTTTAGGGCTTCAGTATCACGTAGTATAAACATACAGTGTATATTGTATACCAGCATTTCTAGTTTACTATCATTCCAAGCATTTCCAGATAGTTCATGAGTATTTTCATTTTCAAATAATTGGCTTTGGATCACATCTGTACTAGCATACAAACACCTTTGTATTCATCCGAATGAGTATAGTCTAACATTTGAGGCACACATCCAGAAGATAGATAGTGATCTATGTGTGGCAGATTTTGTAATGGACACAAGCTGATCAAAAGAAGTTGTATAACTCCCCTACGAGTTAGTGCAAGTTCACCAACAAAGTGGCCACTCAAAGAACAAGGAATAAAATAGACTTGTCCTTGAAGTTTAATAAAGTGACTTTATTTGCTGGTTGGCTATCGTCTGACATGGCCAACAGCTCAGAAAGTTTGTATGAATAACAAAAAGTTGGTCCTGTTTGTCACAGTGGTTTAAGGATACACATGAGGAGCCTCTCTATCACTAAAACAAGTTTTCAGGCCACTACCCACCTTCTCTGAAGCACATCTAACATCTTATCACTGCAGGACAGATAAGGATCCATACTCCCTTCCACAGTACCCAATGAAATTCCATCTTCACTAGATTATTGTCCATATCTTATATCATAGAATGGCTTTCTGGAATGTAATTGTTAATAATAGCCCTTTACATGTAGTTCGTCGTATATGAACCATTATTATAATATGCAAAGAAGAGGTTATAGAAAGCTGGAATCTTTTAGAACTAGCTGTTCCAAGACTTGAATAATGCAACTAAAAGTTTTTTCACTGTAGCTATGTATCTTTGTTTGAACAGGTGTTGTATAAATAAGTAATTCTGCTTCAATTAAACGTAAAGAAAGGAAGGAAAAAAGCTGAAAAGTTTACATAAACAAGCAACCTAATGTAAATCACCAATTTTAAAAAAGGTTTAATTAGTTAAGTTATCATGTTGCTAGTTACTATAAACTTGACATAACTCTGGTGTTGTGTGTTAGCAAACTGAAAGAGCATCATGCTGTTTGCCCTAACGGAAATGCAAATTGAATTTCATTACTATTATCCTTTTAGTGTCTTTTGCTTTTAATTCCTGTATGCTTAGCAGAGATTGCTCATTTAACTTAATTTGGTAAGATTTAAGGTATTTTAATTCACATCAAGTATATTTCAAGTATGGTTACATTAAAAATAATTGCTAACATTTTATGTTGAGCCTACTTTAAATGTGTTTCTTCTAAAATAATTCTGGCCCAAAAACTGAAAAGATGTGACAAATGTAAATTTATATTTCTATAATAAAAAGATATAGCAAACACATAGTAATTTACATATCTTTCCTGAAATATTGCATAGTGGCTTTGTCAGTGCTGGTAAGTCCATTTCAAGGATGTCGCCCTTAGTCCATTAGTTTGGATAATGAGCCCTATAAAGTACATTTATAACTCATGGCACTGCAAGGAGATGGATTCTAATTTTCATCCTTTTATCTAGACACATTGAAAGAAGGTCAATGGAGGGTTCTGTATGATTCATTGTCCCAACACATATCAGATGACAGAGACCTGATAATGTCAGTGCATAAGTGTTTTCCTTATTTGGTAGCAGCACTGGAAAGAAATCTTCTCATGATCATCCTTTGAAGTGAAGTGGAAACTGATATTAAAAGAAGCAAGAAGCACTATCTTTTTTTCTGTTTAAAGCCTTATCAGACATATGACTTGATAGCTATTCCTGAACAAAGGAGAGAAAACAACACTTAACAGGAAAATAAAAAGCCTATATAGTTGCTTTTGCTGGCTTTGAGTGATGCAACATGACATTTAATCAACCTTTCCCCCTCCAGAATGTTTGGGGGGGCTGGGGGAAACTTGTTTCATAAACAATATAAAAGGTTATAATTAGATATGAATGTGCCAGCTTGACTTGCTTGTTTATTAGCAGTATTTAAATGAGTGCTCTAGAGTGAAATTAGTTCAGCTCACATTTAAAAAAAATAGAAGTAACAAGTGAAATACATGTTGAGTAGAACGATTTACATTATATGCATATGGTATTTCATGTTTAAACTTGATAATAAAATATTAAACATTTATTTTAAATATTTAATTTTAATATTTAATACATTTAAATGGACTATGTGCACTGAAACTGTTGAATTTAGACAGAGTTAGAATGTTAGACAGGTGGTTTGCAAATCGCACATTGTCCATTATTATGAAATTAATATTTAGATTTTACAACTCTTTTATACCCTTGTCACTATTAAGTTCTTGCTACCATTCCGACTAAGTCATGAGTCTATTCTATCCATATTTCTCTTCTGACTCTCATTTCAAGCACCGACTTTCCATAGAAAATTGGGGTGAAATCCTGGTCTCACTGAAGACAATGCCAACCCTACCATCTACTTAAATAGGGACAGGGTTTCATCTTTTGTGGGATTTTTAGGTTTGTTTACTGTAAGAAAACTGACTAATAACTAATGTTATAGAAAATGTTTATGCTTACTTTATAATCAGATATTTTATTGGTAGATGAGTAATACATTCTGGAGTGTGCTCCGTTGAAGCAACTGATTTGTGTCACTTATTTGGGTAGCCGATTCAAAAAGGCTTCACTCTTCTAAGTGGGAGATGTTTTGCATGTCAGCCAAAAAGTTCAACGAAAAAGTGTTCAATGTTTTTATACAGAAAATGATCTGACATTATAGAAAGCCTTAAAAATCCTTTTGAGAATCCAGTATTAAACCTTAAAGATCTTTGTGACATTAAAAAAAAAAAAAAATAGCCCCAAAGGAAGAAACTGTAGAATGTGTATCCTACTTGAAGTTGAACTAAGAACAGCAGTCATTAAGAAGGGTATCCTCTGAAATTGTAGTCTTGTCCAATATGTTCAGCTTCTCAGCTTTGGGAAAATATAAACAAACATGGCTTCAAAGCATGTCAGCTGGTCAGTAGTGGCAAGTTTTAATTATTGCCCTTAGGAAACATGTTTAATTTGTTTCTAACAATGTTTTAATCTTTAGTTGCTAAGTGTAACTATTTTGTTTTTATTCTTCAAGTGATGGTCTTTATGTGTATTCCATACTTGGGTATGCATGTGCCTAAGTTCAGATTTTTTTTTACAGGAAGTGTCCATTGACCCATACATGCACCGTAACTTTATTTGTACTGTGAACCAAAGGCATCAAGGGTGATGCACGAGAACACCTCTCCAGTTCCTTCTTACCGCTGCATGGTCTGAGTCAGAATCTTTGGTGCCCTCAGCTCCTTTCTGTTGCAACATTTCTGTAAATATATTGTATATAGTTCGTTTTGCTGGCTTTATAGTATAGTGTGATCTTCAGTCATCCTGTCACACCTAGATTTTTTTCAAGGGACTTCTTGGATCCTTTCCACCATTGATGAAATTCGCACCTTAGTGGGACCTTAATTTCATTCTGTTGTCTCTCACCAGACCTCCCTTTGAGCCACTGGTCACGTGTTCTATGGCCCATCTGTCTAGGAAGGTGACCTTTCTAATCACTGTAACATCAGCCAGAAGTGTCAGTGAGCTGGGAGCTCTCATGGCAGACCTTCCATATACTATCTTTTATAAGGAAAAGGCCTTGTTATGCAGCCACTCCGGATTCATCCCTAAAGTAGTGTCTGAGTTTCATGAGTCAAACCATCAACTTGTTAGTATTTTTTCCTAAACCTCATGCCTCGGATGAAGAGAGGAGCCTGCATTCTCTGGATATCCAAAGGGCTTTGGTCTTTTATCTAAAAAGAACGAGGCATTAGAAAAATACCTAAACCACATGTTTCCGTAGCAGAGAGATCAAAGAGTCAAGTTATATCTGCTCAGACTTTCGAAATAGATTTCTGGTTGTATTATCCTTTACTAACTAGATCACATGCCCCCTCAGAGGGTGTGAGGGCTCATTCCAGAAGGGCACAAACAGGCTCTGCTGCATCTCTGAGAGACATACCCCTAGTAGAGGTAAGTAGAGCAACCACCTGGAGATCCTCGAATATCTTCAAAAGACATTATGCTTGGGTCCTGTTGTCCACTGTGTATATAGCTGTGGGGACTGCATTATTACTGTCAGCTGTCGCTTCTGCTTCCTCACACTCACCATCAGTTTGTCCACTGTTTTTTAATCTCCCGCATGTGGAATATACATAGGGACCATCACTTGAAGAAGAAATGGAGGTTACTTACCTGTAACTAGAGGTTCTTTGATATGTGTGGTGTCTATCTGTATGCCGACACCCACCCTCCATCCCCTCTGCCATGGATTGTTTGGACTCGCGGTAAGAATAGGAACTGGAGAGGCAGTGGCCTGCACCACCCTTTATGTGCTCGGTTTGGAGCACAAGTAGAGCTATGGTGCATTTGCAGTGCATGTGTACTCATGTGTGGAACACAGACAGGGACCACACATCTCAAACTTCCAGTTACAGGTAAATAACCTCCAATTCTTTGAGATCTTTTTCTCTGCTTGTATAATATTTCAATAAAATAGCTAAACTTCAGCGCATATTCCCCACCATTTTAGCTTTCTGTACTAGTATTCTTGTTACATATTTTGGTTTTTGGACTCAGTTTTCAGCCTTGATAAGTAAAGAAACATTACTTTGTTGCATTGTACTTTAACAGAAGATATGAAGGATTATTATAACCTCAAATATTTCCAGACAATAGTATCACAATTTTTTTATATAGATAGCAGCTATTTTTTTACTTAGTAAATGAGTGAATGGCTACCTTGAAGACTAACACCAATGACATTTCCTAGAAAATAACTAGTGTGGAAGTATTTCACAAAAAGGTAGTTAGACCGTATTTCATAGAGGCTGAATCTGTGTTGTGCCTTCAAAGGGATCCCAGGTCTTAGTTATAAATTATTTAATTTGTCATTATTTTTATATTCTAGTAGCATCTACATGCCACAGTCAAAATCAGAACTTATACACATATCCTACATGCTGGTACCAGTATAGACAAGGCCTTAGAGAAGTTCTTAATATTAGATTTTCAAACATTTGCCTGAAGCAAACTTAAAATAATTTTTTTACCTTTTAAAACTCTTATATTTTGTCTTTAAAAGAGTATTATCTATCATGACCATTGTTCTGCTCTTAGAACAACATGATCTATTGTGCTTTGTCAATACAACTAAAGAGTTAGATCACAAATGCTTTGTAGAATCATAGACAGTAGGACCAGAAAAGATCACTTGGATCACTCAGTTTATCCCTTCTCACAACCCCACATTTCTCAAGACTACTCCCTTACAACAGTCAAACTTTCTTTCTTTCTAACTTGTCATTAAAGCTTTATTACTACAGTAACCTTGTCCTTGCTTTGATAAAGGGTACCAATGGAAAACTAAGCGTGGTGATACAGGTTTGGACACGTAGTAAGAGTAGGAACTGGAGGTTCCTTATAGGAAATCATTCTAAGTTTCACTTTTTCAGTTATCACCGTCTGCAGTTGCCATAAAGAGCCAGGGTTAGCAATGTGGATGTAATACATGATTTTTGTTTGTGAAATGATTATATAATGCTCTAATACTATTTTTGGTATAATTTAGAACAAAGAACTGCATGCACTACATTATGTTTCTCTTTTCTTGTAAGGTCGTGTTATAAGTAATCAGATTTGTGCTAAGGAGTCATTTCTAGCTGTTTATAAGTAAAATACATAGCATTTATTACTAATTGTTGGAAACTCAGTTGAATCCCTCAAAAAATGTTCAACTTAATGAGCCTAACAAATTACTTATAAAAATTATATCATGAAATTAATCTCTTCCTATTGTGTCGTGCTTCTTTTACAGATGTAAAGCACTCATAGATCATTTTGGGCAAAGAATAAGTGCTAACTATTTTGTGGTGGAAGACAGTTACCTTTCAGAGAAAACTTGCACAAATGTGTGCTACAGGTAAATATTGAGCAAAAAGCATAGTAAATGCTATTTTTTAAAAACCTCCAATATATAAAATATGTTGCAAATGAAACTTCACAACTTGATGCAGAGGGCAGCCTCATGGTAATATAGCCTAATCCTGTGTGATTTTTTTCTCTTGTGTGCATATTATAGAGGGCACTATGCACCTTATATTCAGCTCCCCTAGTATTTTCATTATACATTTTTTTTCTGAAGGGTTTTTTTGAAGAACTCTTAACATTTCTGTTCATGCAGCAGGAATTTAGTATTTGTCAGGGGGATATTAATTGGTTTAGAGTGGTGCCTGTTGTTCAGATTTGGATGAGTGTTGAAAATCATCACTTTTTTCCGTGTTACTGATCAGTGTTCATTACTAGCTTCTTGTCACAAGGAAGAAGAAAAAAAGTCGTTCCATTAGCTTTGCACATATACTGCCCTTATGTTTTCAATGTGTTCCAGATGGGGGACAGGCAAAATGTATCAGGTACAATATCAGATTGACACAGTCAGTAGGGGAATTAAGACTTGAGTTCATGATCTCCTGGTTCCCAGCCCACCTTTTTTTAGGCTGGAGTCTTTGCTAGAGTGTTTTGAACATATAAATTGCTATAAAAATGCTAAGTAAGAGACTTGATAAAAAAAATTATCTGTTCTACAGGAAATACCAATATTTTGACATTTGTTTTCATCTCAGATTTGTTTTGAGTTAATAGTAATCTCTGTATCCAGCTGAGTTGTCATGATGTTTCATGGGAATTGTAGTTCCAGGTCTCTTATGCCCCATTTCTCCTCTGTAGGCCTTGTTACCTGGCAAAACTATATCTTGCATCATATACTGTCATCTCTCCTTGTGGTCAAGCTGCCATCATGCTTTGCTTTTTGTTTCAATTTTCCCAATGGAAAGTTCTTTCAAAAAATTATATTTCCCTGTGGAAAATTACAATGTAGACAGAACCCCATTTTCTGGAGGGGAGATATTTATTTGATAGTTTTCAACCAGCCCTGCTAAGAACTCTGGAAAATCAGGCCATATGTGTCTCAAATTGGGGTATGTCGAAAATTAGGTGCCCAAATTAGTGGAGATTTTTTGCAAATTCTGGCTTTAATTTCCCTATGCTTCAGTTTTCCATTTGTGAAACCTCTCCCAAGCTCACGCCGGTGTTGTGAAGATGTGTGTGTTAGGCTCACATATTACAGTAATTAGTACTGTAGGAAAGTAGATGAGAAAAATACTTGTCCTTTGTTTCATGCAGCATTTGGATGGTGTACAGTAAATAAGGAATGGGGGCATACTTTGAGTATAAAAATAAATATTGAATACCTCAGTCCCTGAGCACCGTTTATCCTGTGCAGCGATGTCTATCTCTATATTTGTGTACAGACACACATGGGTTTATTTGTGGTGGAAAACTTGCTTTTCAAATTGAAAAAGTGATTGACAATATAGCTTGAGGCAGTAGTGTCCACCTGGGGTCGCTCTTCCAATCCAAACACCAATAGTTTTCTCTACAAACTTAAAAACATCAGTCTTTGTTGTTACTTCCTTTTTAAGGCTTTTTTTTACCCTAAATATGTTGTAGATGCAGTTACAGTTCTTCCTTTTGAAATTTTTCTTGTTTAGCTCACATCTTCATATGATGCTGGCAGCCAGCAAGAATTCCGTAGCCTTATTGGTAGTGATCGTTGCATCATTTTCCTCCCTCCCCCCCCCAAAAAAAAATTGTGTCAGAACATTGTTTCGGGGAGCCTTTTGGTGCTCCTGGTGTAGTATTTAAAAGTAACATTATTCTTGTACCATTTTTGCTTTATGTACCATGGCTTTTGTTGCTGAATAGCCTGACCAAGTAGCACAAGAGCCAGGAAGCTTGACCCAGATGCTGCAGAAAGTGCAATAAATTGAAATGTCTCAAATATACAGTTTTTAGGCATTGAATACGATTCATCGAGGCCATGTGATTTTTGTAATTTATATGATGAGTTGCATGTTTCTAAAATTAAAATTTTTTTCTTGTTCATTTCCTTTTTCCTACTGAATGCATATGAAATGTGTCAGTAATATAGGTATTTGTGCATAAAAATATAAAATTGCCTCAAAATGCTATTTATTTTGTAACCAGAATGTTATAGAATCTCTGCAATGTAGAATTATATAATATTCTGGTTACAAAATATTTTTATTCATTTAATAGAAGCTGAAGCCTTGGTCTTGCAGTCTTTTACTTGCATTAGTGCTTTTATTTTGGTAATGGCTGTAGTGCATTAATTGAGGTTGTAAAAGTGGGCCTACTTCGTAACACAAAATATGTAATTAATTATGTGTAATCATTAGGGCCGGTGTAAGGAAGTTTCGTGCCCTAGGTGAAACTTCCACCTTGCACCCCCGCACAGCCCCGCGGCAGCTGCCCGCCCCCCTCCACCCTGAGGCGCTCCCCCCCCCCGCCCTGAGGCATTCTCCCCCCCCCCCGGGAGCCGTGCGGCAGCTCCCCATCCCAGCTCACCTCTGCTCCACCTCCTTCCCGAGCACGCCACCCCCGCTCTAATTCTCCTCCCCTCCTAGGATTGCGGCGCCAAACAGCTGATTGGCGCCGCAAGCCTGGGAGGTGGGAGAAGTGAAGCAGCAACGGCGTGCTTGGGGAGGGGGTGTAGCAGAGGTGAGCTGGGGTGGGGAGCCCTGCGGCAGCTCCGCCCCCGCCCCCCCCCACACTTTGGGGCACCTCCCCCGTGGCAGCTCCCCGGCCCGGGGAGCCGTGTGGCAGCTCCCCACCCCAGCTCACCTCTGCTCCCCTTCTCCCCGAGCACGCCGCCCCTGCTCTAATTCTCCTCCCTTCCCAGGCTTGCGGCGCCAAACAGCTGATTGGTGCCGCAAGCCTGGGAGGTGAGAGAAGTGGAGCAGCTGCTGCGCTGGGAGAGGGAGTCTGAGCCGCACGTGTCAGCGTGCCGCCGGCAGCCCAGCCCAGGTACGCTGTAAAAAAAAAATTGAGGGCACCGCTTTTTGGCGCCCCCAAATCTTGGCGCCCTAGGCAACCGCCTAGTTTGCCTTAATGGTAGCACTGGCCCTTGTAATAATGATAGCTTATATTTAAGTAACAAAAATAATTTGCCACAGTGGTAATATTGTAACTAAATTATTTTCAAAATGCCTGAATCCAAATAGCTATGTTTTCTCTCTTGTTAAGTATCATAATTGCTTTATTTAATTGTAGGCAGATCTCAAGAGCAGTGCTCATTACAGATCAATCCATACTAAAGACAGATTCAGACCAGCAGGTATGTATCAATGCCGTATTTGTAATCTTTTTAAATAGTTGTATATGATCAACTTAAACTTCTGTGAAGAATTAATTTGTATTTTTGTTTCTGTTTGAATCTAGCTTTCCAGTTAATTGGTTCTATTGATATTATCTTAATCCCATTTTTTTCTCTTTAAAGTAGCAAATTAAATGTAAAATCAGTCAAAATGGAAAACTACTAGCTAGCAATGGGACTGGCATATTTTTGTGTTAATAGTCACTCTGACACCTTTTGTTAGTAGTCTCAGAGAAACCAAGAATTGAATCAGAATTGAGACTAAACATCAAGCTTATCCCTATGAGTGGTTCCTCTAGGCCAAGACTGGTGTTTATTTGTGGAGCTATTTGAGGAAGCTTGCATAGTCCTTGGCACTGTTAATCTGGTGCCTTTCATGATCTGTTCACTCAGGGTATATTTACACTGCAATTAGGCACTCTCAGATAGCCTTTGCCAGCTGACTTGGACTTGCAGGGCTGGGGCTGCAGAGCTGTTTGGTTGCAGTGCAGACATTTCGGCTTGGGCTGCAGTCCAAGCTCTAGAACCCTCCCACCTCACAGGGTCCTAGAGCATGAATGTCTACGCTGCAATTGAACAGCTCCTCAGCCTGAGCCCTGAGAGCCCGAGTCAGCCATAGGTTTTTAACTGCAGTGTAGACATACCCTTAATGTTTAAGGGGAAATTTTTTTTTTAAATAGCATAATATATTTAGTTTAAATCAGATACTGTATACTGGTGCTTCTCAACCCATAGAGTGCAACTTGCAGATTGGTCACATGGGATGCTCACTGAATCAAATCCCAAGGGTTGAAACAAAATTGGTAGAACCATGTAGCTCGAACCCAATGGAAGGCAGAAAGGAGTGACTTTCTCCCTCGTCCATCCTGCTGCTCCTCTGTTCCCAAATCTAATCACAGTGCAGCCTTTAACTCACCTGCACAGTGGTCAGCTCTGGGGAAGGTGAAGCAGCAATTCTAGAAGCTGTGGCGCCAGCTTCACAGCCTCTTGCAGCAGCTGTGCCCAGAGTTAAGTGTTACATAAGTGGAATATAGGAGAGAAGAGAAGCATCCACAACAGCCAGTTATTACCTGCAGTCACAGGAACATAGGTATTAGACCCAGGTCCACAGAATCCAGTATCTTATCTGTGACAGTAGCCAGCACCAAATCCTGCATAGGAAAGCGAAAGAGAACCTGCAGTAGACAGATGTGTGATAACACTGCTCTACAGCCAAAATGCTTCTGAAATAAATGTAGTCAAACTTTACTAATTCTGGGTCACTGAGAACGAAAATGATGCTTAAAATTGTTGATTGGCTCTAGTTTTCAAGATATGCTATTGGGTCAGTATATACGATCCTTGACTTGGAAATGGCAGAGGATAAGTGAGTTATAAAGGAAGGGATCTCAGTTTAAACCAGAAATGACTAAAATACACCTTTGACTAGATCTATGAATAAATCTATGACTGGGTTTGGACAGTACTTGCTTTTTAGGCAAAACAATGAATGATGCAATCTGAAGCTGGTATTGCATCATACATGATATGAATTGCATCATGTTATTCCTAGAAGTCATGGATGATGCAATCATAATGAAGCTTACATCACTCTGCTGAACAAATTGCCCTATATCAGCTCTAGATCTCATACAGTGTCATGCTCTCTTATTTGTCAGTGTTTGATTTTGCAAAGGGACACATTTCTGTTTAGCCAAAGTGAGCAGAGATGCCTGGTACTTGTGTGAACAGTGCAGATAACTTCTGCTATATTTGTGGTGAAGTGACTTTTGCATCACAAAAGCGCAGTATAACCACTATGGTTAAGAAAGCCTATCACCTTGATTTTGGCTGCAAAATTGGAGATCAGGACAAGAGGTGGGCCCCACACATGTGCTGCAACACTTGTGCAACAAATCTTGGCCAGTGGTTGAACAGGAAAAGGAAATCTATCCCTTTTGCAGTGCCAATGATTTGGAGAGAGCCAACAGATCATCCCAGCAATTGTTACTTCTGCATGGTGCCTCCAGTTGGGAAAGGTGTGTCAAAGAAGAAAAAGTGGACTGTGCATTATCCAAACATTCCATCAGCTATACGCCCAGTACCCCACGGAGAAGGACTCCCGGTTCCTGATGCACCAGAATCATTCTCACTTGAGTCAGACGAGGAAGAGGATGAAACTTCTGGTCCTGAACCATCAATGTCACAGGACCCACATTTTCTCCCATCCTCCTCCTCTGAACCACACCTCCTAACACAAGGTGAACTGAATGACCTTGTCAGGGATTTGGAACTACCCAAGAGTAAGGCAGAGCTGTTGGGCTCCAGACTACAGCAGTGGAATCTCCTGGCAGGTGATGTTAGGGTTTCCATGTTCCGTGACCGTCAAAAGGATCTTGTCCCATTCTTCTTCATGGAAGGTGATCTTGAAGCCTGCAACAACATCGATGGTGTGATGGCAGCCCTCAACATCGTTCACAATCCATATGAGTGGAGACTGTTCATTGAGTCATCGAAGACGAGTCTTAAAGCTATTTTACTGAATAATGGCAATGTTTTGTCATCAATTCCAGTTGGTCAGGCAGTCCATATGAAGGAAAGCTATGACAACATGAAACAACTTTTGAGGTGCATAAACTATGACCAACATCAGTGGCAGCTTTGTGGCCATTTGAAGGGTGTTGCTCTCTTGCTTGGTCTGCAGACTGGATACACAAAGTACTGCTGTTTTCTCTGCGAATGGGATAGTCGTGCAAGAGATTCCCACTACATCAAGAAAGATTGGCCACTCCGACAGTCATTGGAGCCTGGGAGGAAAAGTGTTCAGAATCCACCACTTGTTGAATCAAGGAAGATTTTGTTACCACCCTTACACATCAAGCTGGGTCTGATGAAGAACTTTGTCAAGGCTGTTGACAAAACACAAGCAGCTTTCAAGTACCTCCGTGGAAAATTTCCAAGGTTAAGTGAAGCTAAGATAAAGGAAGGTGTCTTTGTTGGTCCTCAGATTCGTGAACTTCTTCGAGATGATGCATTTGACCATGCACTGCGTGGCAAGGAAAAGACGGCATGGAAAGCCTTCCAGTTAGTGGCAATAAATTTTCTCGGAAACAACAAGGCAGACAACTACAGGTTGTTGGTGGAAAACCTCCTCAAGGCATACGAAAGCCTTGGTTGCAACATGTCACTAAAGATACATTTTTTGCACACTCATCTAGATTTTTTTTCCACCGAACTGTGGAGCAGTGAGCGACGAGCATGGTGAGCAATTTCACCAGGACATTGCAACAATGGAGAAACGCTATCAGGGCAAATGGAGCCCATCAATGCTTGCAGACTATTGCTGGACAGTGACAAGAGATGCTCCATTTAATGAATACAAGAGACAAGCCAAGAAGCGCCGAGTAGACACTGAATAGGACTAAACTATGTACATAATAGTTTTTTGCCTTTTGTTTCATAATAAATTTTATTTATATAACCCTTTTGCTGATTTTTAAAGTGTTACATAAACAGGACAGGTGAAATATTATCATGTAAAACAACCATAAACACACGAAAAGACCTAGGTTTACAATTTTTGATTAAAACTCTACTATCTACACAATATACATAGACATAAAATGTAAAAACTTAAATACCTTAGAAACAGTAGCCAATCAGTTGTTTTAATTGTCATATTTGAATTCAGCACATCAAAATACATAATAAATAGCACATTTTATCTCTGAAGCAGACGACTTCTCAAAAATTGTAGACCAGTGTAATCTGTCCATCAGGGAAGTCTCATTCTAATCCATAATAATGATTGGCCACAAAGCATGAAGGTTTCTTTATATCCCTTCCAAAACTTTTAAATGTTGATTATTATAACTCAGATATTTTTATTATCCATATAAATATACAGTCCTCTATTGTGCTAAGTTCTTTGTCGAATTTACTGCCAATCTGTCTACTGTGTGGTTAAAACATTTCCTTTATCCTTCAATTAAGTTAAATGTCCACATGCTCTTCTGTTATGAGAAAGGGAGAATCTAATTTCCTATCATTTTTCTCTACATCATTCATTTTGTGTGCATGTTATTTTATAGACCCCCAGTTCTTCCAACTGTTCTCACAACCAACAGCTGCCTATATAGAATCAAGACTCCACTAGACACTTGGCTTCCCCACTTATTTCCATCCTCATGAACCAATGGCAGTTTCAAAATTCAAAGGGTTGTGTTTATGTCAGTTGTGGCAAGAAAATAGTTAGGTTTGTTGGATTCCATGTGGGAAAAAGTTAAGAACCATTTTTCTAAAAATGGCTACAGTGTTGATTTTTTTTTATTATTGTACATCTTGTCCTGCAGATCTTACTAGCAAAAGTAGTTTGTGGCACTATACATGTGAGTAAGGTTAGGATTGATCCCATGGATTTCTTTCTGAAAGGAGTACACCAGAAAATAAAATTACATGAAAGTAGTCTTAAGTGTCGCCAATTACTTTTTACCTTAACCGGGAATTGCCTTGATTTTGTGGGATGTTTGATCCTTCATGTTACTCTACTTTAACAGACTTGTTTATGAATTTTTAAAGCAGTTCATAAAAGGAAATAAATCTGTCGTGTATAGTATGTATGGGATTTGACAACAGCTTCTCTGGAGCTTTCTAAGTCTATTGCATAAATACATATTTATGGTGTTGATAGATTGCATACTTATTTACCCACTAGTCTGTAACAGCTCTTTTTGTGACCATATAAATACTCAAGTATGAACTTCTTCAAACTTATTTGTAGGACTCAAATCAAGCTGTCTTATTTTAGAAAATATGGATATTTTGAAACTTAATAGTCAATAACAGCATCAACTTTGAGTAAGATTTTGCAAGTGTATATTTAATGTTAAAATATGTATTATATATTCAAGATTATATGCTGTGTAGATATTAAAGAAATAGCTATATATGATATCATCAATATTGGGGTGTTTGGTTTTTTGACTTTTTTGGGTACTTGAAGCTTTGTTCCCACTTGGATCCCTTGAGGGAATAGGCATTTTTATATAGATAGTCAATAGTCTGTTAACCGTGTGACATGTTGCACCATTATAATGTAGAATAATGAAACAAAGATCAAATTGCTTCTTTGGCTAATTTGATATTCAGAATTTTCTGTTCCTTTCTATTAGATTTCCATTTTGACAGTGCCACCAGTGGAAAGAGGGCAGCCAGCAGTTCGAATCATTGAGTTGTGTTCTTCAACCATGACGTGCATGAAAAACACCTGTAAGTTCAGAATAAATGTTTTTGACTGGTTTTTTTTTTTGCTTCTATCAGCTATGAAAAAAAATTGTTAAAATATTTGTTTGAATCATTCGTCTGTTGCACAATTATCAGATTCCTGCTTGAGCAAAATAATCTATAATATCTTACTGCTGTCAATAGGAAAGAGAAATAATTCCACTCACCCTTATCTTATTCAGTATCATGTACCTAGTATTTCATGGGCTTCTGTGGGCTGCTTTTAGTTATCTAAAAAGATATTTTTGAAAAACTCAGGTACTAGAATTGTTTATGTAAACTCTTGCTATAATGCTCCTTTATTTCCAAAGAGTCCCTGGGGAGAGCTGATCATGTAAGTATAGTCCTCATATCCAGTTGCAGTTAGGGCCATGTGTTGTTTTATCTCATTTAACTAACAAGATATAGTGTAGAACACTATAGTGTAGTATAGTGTATTTTCTGGCACAGAAATACCGAAGACCAAATCTTGTCCCCTTGATTCACATCATTACTATCACTAAGTTTGATGTCACTGATGGTGTGTGATCAAGCAGGATTCTGCCCTGTTGGTTTAATTATAAAATAGTGCTTGCCCATTTCTTTAACACAGTTAATGAAAATATTCTTCATGTACCAGGAGATTTTAAAAGTAAATTACAACCCCACCTACCCAGAACAATATTTAAAATGTTGCATGGCTACTTCATGATATAAAGATGTTCCCCAAATCCCCCTTTTCCTAACTTTTCTTTTTCTCTCTCAGAAATAGAGGTCCTGAGTAGAGATCCCTGAAAAAAGGGAATCCCCTTCCAAGGGAAAAATTTTGCCTTTTTTTTTTTTAATTGTCCCATATTGGGACAAAATTGTGAATTTTTTCATGGAAGGGAATTTAGAAAAAAAAAGAAGCAGCATCAAAATGGAATTTTTTGGCCTCCAGGTTGCCCACTAGGAAGGCTGTCATCAAATTACTTGTTAAATTGTGAGAGCCTTCCAGCCTGGCTGTCAGAGAAGCAGAGCACCCTGGTATTTAGCTTTCCACCCCCCACCCCCACCCCAGCTTCAGGAGACAGAGCCCAGATGCTCTGCCTCTGTCCCTGGAGCTGTGGGAGGCAGAGAGCACTGGCAGAAAGTAAAACTGGCAAAAGCTTTTTCGTAAGGGCAGCCAGGAAGGCATCACTTTAATTTTTACTGAGGAAAAATCAAAACTTTTGGATACAAGTTTTTCAAAAAGGGCATTATTAATTGGATAATCATTCCAATGCAAAATGTTCACCAAGCTCTAGTCCTGACTTTTGTTTTGCAATCAGCCTTTGGTAGCCCAGTGTTCTGGGGCAATGCATCTGCAATTCCTGATCCCCAAGTGGCACAATAGCCAGCTAGCACTGCCACAAATGTGGCCAGGATTGGCCGAAGATGGGACATGACCAGGGTGTGTTGTTTCAGCTTTTGCCACTGATGCAGCTAGGGAGCTCCATTTGCAACTTGGTTGTCCTCCACTAATGGCCACCCACCACCACCAAGGAATGGTGTAATGTAAATACAATTGCATGCTCCAGCACTTAGTAATCTATTGAGGGTACAGCTTCTGTCACCGACTCAGTGAAAGTCACTAATTAGCTGGGTGACTTACTGTGCTCCCAATTGGAGTTGGGAGAACTGCAGTTCAATTTCAGTCTGAAGTTGTCACTTTCCAGATGCTAAATTATTGCCAAAGTCCTCTGTCAAATGAGGAAGTCAGAACCTGATATTTCTGAGTTAACAAATAAGCTGAGAAAAAATGAGGAAAAATGTTGGGGGCATCTTTGCATTGTAAAGGGGGCAGTTGAACTATAAAAACAATACAAGTTTATCTTTAGTAGAATAGTGGATCTGTTTGTTTGCCACTTAGACTTGCACACTATTGTTAAAACTCAATAATAAATAGTTAGGTTTAGTCTCCAGAGATGTGTGTGCATTACAGTATCACCATTAAACTGAAGATCTTTTCTCATGAGAGAACCAAGATTAGATTAGCTAGGTTGTGTGGATTATTTATGAAAAATCTTGCAAAAGATGGGTGCAGACATGGGCTTACACCGTGTGTTGGTTCTCATGTACAAGGGAAGGCCTGCAAGGTAGGTGGGTTTTTTTCCCCAAAGAGCTTTTTTCCTCCTGCTTATTTTTTACATTGGAAATTCAGGTTATCAGGGTGACCTGAAGAATTAGCAGGATTATATCATCACTGTTACCAAAAAAAGTGAAACATGAGTTATTGAGAGAAGTGATTTTTTTTTTTATTTTAATTCTTTGTTTTGTTTTTTCGAGGGAGAACAATGGGGGTGAGTTTTGTGAGCACTTAACTAAAAATCTTGGGAGAAAATTTTTAAGAATTAAACACCCGACCCTTGATTTTAAATCTGAAACAGCTTCCAGTAGCCTCTTCTGACTCATCTAAGCAATCCTCCAGCAAAATAGGAAGATCAGACATGAAATTCAGTGCTTCTTCATGCATCATAAAGATGCAAGGAATGGCACAATTGTAACTTTTTTCCTTTTTAGATTACCTTTAAGCCTAACACCATAAATCCAATCCTGTATTGCAATATGTTATACTCTACGCAGGATTACAAATATTTCATTTCATAAGAACAGCCTTTCAGCATAGGTAGCAAATACACTTAAGAGGAGGGATTTTTTTCACAGAATATTTTGGAAACAATCTTTGTTTTGTTGTTTTTTAAATGTGTGGTCCTGTTGATCTCCATCTTTTTCCTTTGTTCTTGTGTATACTGAGCAATTAATGTAATTCTATTTGATATATTTTCAGATCTACAATTAATCCAACATAACAAACTTCCTATTGTCAATAAATAGAGCACTAACCATCTGAATCTCATCTGACACCTCTTTTTGGAGTTTGTTCTTGAAAGGACAAATTGCTAAGGCAAAAATATTGTATCCAGCACATATTAAGTCTTTCTCTTTGTAGCTATAGAATGTAGCTCCAATATTAGAAAATGGGATTTTTCCATCATAATAACATTATAAGAGAAATGAGATTTTATCGGAATTGTATGGCTATATTAAATATTTCTGCATTAGCCTTTAATTTTTTTATATATGTGTGTGAATGAAATGTCTAGAAGGGACCTTCCAGTGTTTCCATTAAAAATTCCTATTTATAAGGGTTTATGTCTGAACCATTAACATTTGATGTGGTCTGAAAAAGTTGAACAAATTGTTCCTATTGAATCTCTCAGTAATCAGTTGGTCTTTTCTAAATTCTGTTAAGAGTTTACCAGTTTGAGACACTTCAAGGAGATAAGTAGAATGATACTGAATAATAACCAACTCATGCACTGTAACCTACATCTGAATTCAGGTCTTCAGAAGGGAAAGGAGGTGAGCTTATCCACTGAGCCACCTGGTCCCTTAAAACTGTTTTTACAGTATAGAATAAATAAAATTCATTGTAATAATCATTTTGTTATGTATTTATACAACAGAGTACTTTAGGTCAGTTGTGTTGCTAATGCTCATTCATTTAAATGACAGATTTGTTGCCTTGGTTTCTTCACTATATTATGAAACACAATAGGAAGTCAAACCTAGAAAGCATTTAATGTTCAGAGTGGGTTATAAACTCACATGCAAGCAATATTCTAAATTGAGGCTAAAATCTAGCACAAGAGCATGATGGAATCTTAAACCATTTCCTCCATCTCGCCCATCCACATTACTTCCACTTCACTCAGAATTTTTGTAGCCTTTCCTCAGAATGTACTTGTTTTGATGTATCAAAGTGTGCAATTTAAATCCTTTACTTATTTTGTTCTTGTACTCAATTAATGATGAACTGTTAATTTTTTTTATCAGTGTTGAAATAACATGGTGGCATTTGGGCAGAGCTAAATTCTAGTAGCAGAGCACATTTCATAAATCTCTTATTTTATTTTTACATCATTATCTGTAAATGGGTTTTAACCTGACTGATTTCTCCCTCAAACAATTACTTAAGATAAGTATACAAATACATCTAGTCTTTGATCATAGTGCATAAATGACAGGCACATAATCGGTATTGCCAGCTGAGTGGAACCAAACTCCTTCACTTGCCCTAAAAATTGAGACTGTAATGATGAAATCATGAACTAAACTCATCGTTCTTCCTGCTAGAAGAATTACTTGAAGACAAATGTTGGCAACCACTGTAACTAATGCAGTTATACCTGAGTAAATCAAACATAATCAAAATATATACTGATGAGACTTCGTGACTCATAACCATAACCTCAAAGGTAATAAAAATGATTTTATAGAAAGTAAATGATGTGAACATCAGTGATTTATAGCTGTTTTTTTAGAAAAATAAATTGTATTCCAACATTTGAGATAGTAAAACATTTTAATTAAGGTTGCAAGACGACTTTCATTATCACCACACATTTTAATTTACTTATCTTTGTGATATACTCTCATTTTGGGCTGAAAGATTCCATTCTTGGTTGAGCCAAAGGATATATTAATTTCTTATATTCCACAAAATGTTGGGTTTTTTGGTCTTTGTTACCCAAGAAAAGATGTACTTTTTTTCAAAACTCTCATTGACTTAGGTGGGGCTAGGAGTTCACTGAAAACGTTTTTGATACACTTGTAAATGAAATAAATTAACTGTAATGCTATGCTGCACTGCAGTTTAAAAAAAAAAAAGTGCCATGAATTTTTCTTTAAAAAAAAAAAAAAAAAAATTTTTTTTTTAAATTACAAAGCTGTATACAATTTTCCTGAAATAAGGTTTGTGTATGTGCAGTAACATTTTTATTCAATTTTAAGTAATTGCCTTTCGTACTGTTGGCTTGATCAAAATTGTATGTAATGTATAGTGACATGAGAATGGTAAGTTGAAAACCTATTCAGTTTGAATTGAAAATCTGTGGAGATGCTCACAGCACAGTTATGCTCTCCACAATACTGCAACTAGCATTTTCCTTTCCACCTGCTCCCTTCCCTCCCTTGAGACAGATTGTCCTGTCCTCTGATGAAACTGGGAGGGGAAAAGGGCCAGAAAATACTGTGTGGTTGAGAGTTCAAGGTAATTATCCACTTGGGTAGGAAGAACTGGAGATAGTGAACAGCGTGCATATCCTCTCCATTCATCTCTGCAAAAGTCTTGTACCACTAAAAGGCTTCCAGTCATAGCAACACTGCTTCTTGAGATCTGTGTGATCCATGAGTTCCCCTGTAACTGCTTTCCAGTAGAGGGGTCCAGCACGAGGTAATGCTTGCTTCAAGATCTTTAATACTGAACAGCGATCTATGGAGTCCAATAGAGACAGTATAGTACAGTGCCTGGCTCCATCCAAAAAGAAGACCCTGGGGAACAGAGAAAGAGACCACGTAGCTGTCCCATGGGAGATCAATGAAAAATTCCATCCCTTTTTTCATAAAAAAACAAGTATCCAGCAACCAGGAAAATTAAATACTAAACCTATATTCATACAGTAAGGTTGCAAATCTGATCACATGCAGGAAGTGTATAGTTTTGTGTTCAGTAGCAAGATTGACTTGCCCATACAGTATGTAGCATTTTCTGTTTTGATTGGTTATACGGGACCATAAATATATACTTTCCACATAGGAAAAAATCTCTCTAACAATCAAATTCTTCCACTGTCAATGTCGGATAGCTTTCTACAGTGTATTTCTCAGAGCTTCGTACAGTCTCTTTTTTAGATACTTGAAATAATGCTATCCCCATAGTACAGCCTTGAAAATTGACATGAATATTTACCAGACCGTAAGCAAAATCTGTTTGTCCCCACACACTCACTTTATCATGATGATTGATGGCAACTTTTGATATTTTACTCACATATAAAAAAATGGGCAAATAAATTTTCACAGTCCAGTATTATTTGATATTTAATCAAATATATTGTGACAGACCCAGACCAGTGGGGTACAGGAGTCTGGTAGAGGGCAAATGTACTGGTCACTGGCTGAGTAGTTTTCTGTTCCCTGAGTGACCAGAGCAGGGGCTGCACTAGACTAATCAGGAACCTGCTAGAACCAGTTAAGACAGGCAGGCTAATTAGGACACCTGGAGCCAATTAAGAAGCTGCTAGAATCAATTAAGGCAGGCTAATCAGGGCACCTGGGTTTTAAAAAGAAGCTCACTTCAATTTGTGGTGCGAGTGTGAGGAGCTGGGAGCAAGAGGCGCAAGGAGCTGAGAGTGAGAGGGTGTGCTGCTGGAGCACTGAGGAGCACAAGCGTTATCAGACACCAGGAGGAGGGTCCTGTGGTGAGAATAAGGAAGGTGTTTGGAGGAGGCCATGGGGAAGTAGGCCAGGGAGTTGTAACTGTCATGCAGCAGTTACAGGAGGCACTATAGACAGCTGCAGTCCACAGGGCCCTGGGCTGGAACCCGGAGTATAGGGTGGGCCCGGGTTCCCCCCAAACCTCCCAATTGACCTGGACTATGGGTTCTTCCAGAGGGAAGGTCTCTGGGCTGTTCCCCAACCCACATGGTGAATCTCTGAGGCAGAAAAATCCGCCAATAACCGCAGGACCCACCAAGATAGAGGAGGAACTTTGTCACAATATATATGTATTTAGTTCTTATAAACTTGAATCAAAAGCCAGTTCCTCTCATCCTTAACAGTTTGGTGCTCTTCTATAAATTCCCTTCTGTGACTGAAAGTACCCATGTATTCATACCTTGCATACTATTGTAATAAACTTTGTACAAAAGATGCCTTGTGAGATATCATTTGAAAACTAATAACTCACTGATCATTATAATCATGGTGAAATGTATGTAGCAACATTATATGTAAAATTATGAAGTCTCCACGTGTGGTGGTGATGATAGCCCATGTTCAAAACCACCCAGCTCTGACTAGGCAAAAGTTGTTAAACAGGTCTATGCTAAACAAAGGCATTTGTGTTTACCTCAATTTACATACAAGTAGTAAACAGGTCCTTGAGATAGCAGGGAGAAGAGATGGCAGGAGACAAAGCACATATGCATTTCAGCAAACACAAGTGAGAAAAGAGAACAAGGAGTGTCCTTCACCACCTGACTCCATGTCGTCGCCTTTACCGTTTAGGAACTAGCCCTTTGACTCTATGGGGAGATCCTAACCTGAGAATCATAGAATATCAAGGTTGGAAGGGACCTCAGGGAGGTCATCTAGTCCAATCCCCTGCTCAGGGCAGGACTAATCCCAAGACAGATTTTTACACAAGTTCCCTAAATGGCCCCCTCAAGGATTGAGCTCACAGCCCTGGGTTTAGCAGGCCAGTGCTCAAACCACTGAGCTATCCCTCCCAAGTTGGTCAGCTATGTTGTTGGGAACCTGTGATCAAGATTTTACCTTGAACCAAGCCTAACTTGTGAAGGTTTAGCTACTAGGAATTGTTTTATATTTATTTTTCTTGTAACCATTCCTGCCTTTAACACCTTTAAATACTTAGAGATAGATTTTAATAAACTAGTTTTATTTTTAATCTAAACTAATCAAGTGTTTGTGTTTAAACTGAACTGTTTCGGTAACTCCAATTAAAATAGCAAACCGTTGATTATTGACCCTTTACATGGGCAATGGACCTTTAATATCTGAACTGTCAATGAGAGGGCAGGATAGTGCAGAACACATGTTTTGGGGAAAATTCAGCACTGAGAGTGTGTGGGAGTCACCCTGCAAGTGGTTACCAAAGCTGATGGAAGTCAGAGTGTGACTAGTGTGCTGCTGACAGGCTGCTGGGGTCAGAGCTGCTGGACCAGGGCTGCAACTATCCACAGACACTCAGGATGTGAAGGCCGACGAGAGGGGGCGGGGGGAGCCAGTACAAATTACCAGAGCCCGGTGGTCCGGAAGGGGGCCCGGGGCCCGGCTTCCCTCTCTTGGCCCTGTTTAGCTGGTCCGCCCTTGCTGGAGGGCCCGAAAAAAAATTTTCACTTGGGCCCGAACCCACTCTCGGCGGCCCTGGATGTGATCAGCATGCAAAACATTGTGAAGCACCCAAGGTTGCAGGGCAGGTGATGACATAGCTCCTCACTTGTCTGGATTGTACCCTGATATGTGGCACCTCAAATTTGTGAAAATTTGAGTTGCACAGAATTACTTATAATCTAAATTCCACCAGTGCCGTATAAGGATGCCTCTCTCTGATCTGTAAGTCCTCTCCATAGCCCAAAATCACTTACGAAGTGTGCAGGATACATGACATCAGCCTCTGTCCTTGTTGTTTCCCTAGTAACACTCCTTCTCAAACCTCAGAATTAAACTTGAATTGACTTATAAATTTTCAAACGGGCTTTTGATAGCATTTGGCACAAAGATTATGGCAAGTTATGAGAATGTATGGTGTCCCCGAAAAATTGACAAAGCTGATAAGAAAAAATCTACAGCAAGTCAATAAGTACAATGAGAGTAGACAGCTGATGGAATGATTCAGAATGAGCATATGAGTGAGACAGGGATGCATTCTCTCACCAGATTTGTTCAGCTTGGTACTGGAAGCAGTAATGGCTGTGGCACTGAGATGAAACAAGAAGACTCATGTTATGTGTTAGGATAGTGCACAACCTTAGATTCGCAGATGATTTTGACATCACACCATTGAATAAGGAGGATTTACAGAGAATAAGTGACAATGCAGACTGGGAAAGCAGAAAAATTGATTGAAAAGCTGCATGTAGAAGACAAACATTATGGCAACTGGAAGAAAAGAGAGGTAAAATCAAACTGACAAAAAATTAGAACAAGTGGAAAAAATTGTGTACCTTGCAGGACTGTTATCGAAGAATGAGAATTGTGAAGATATAAAAAGAAGATTCAGACTTATTGCTGCTGCATTCAGAAAAGTCTGCAAGATCTGGAAGGCTAAAAGACATTTCATAAAAACAAAAGTTAACACAGATGAGAACTTTCATGCTGGTCCTGTTTTTCAGGTTGGAATGCTGGAGTTATGAAGACAGCCAATGAACAAAAGGTTTTGATTGCAGAAATGAACTGGCTCAGTGGAATACTGAGAGTTTCAAGATTGCAGAAAATAAAAATTGAAGAGATCAGAAAAAGTCTAGGGCAAGAATTAACACTGTCATTGAAAATTAAAGAAAGACGTCTGTGATGGTTTGGAGACATGTCAAAACTGAACCTGGAAAGGATACCATACATAGCAACATATGCCACTGTGCAAGGAACTAAAAACAGGAATATAGGGATGTGTTGGATAGATACAGTAAATAATGACATAGATCAAAAAGGTTTAAAGATGAATGAAGCT
The DNA here is from genome assembly GCF_027887155.1 of Malaclemys terrapin pileata. Taxonomy (NCBI): domain Eukaryota; kingdom Metazoa; phylum Chordata; order Testudines; family Emydidae; genus Malaclemys; species Malaclemys terrapin. The sequence goes on along the minus strand of NC_071513.1, from coordinate 29,497,855 downwards.
GGTACAAGACAGACAGACTTTATTCAGCCCCATTGTTGCCATTGAGCTTACAGATGGGAATCAAAGAAGATGGAGGAGATCTCATTTCACATGCTCTTGTGCTTTTAAAAAAACAAAAAGGGTGGTGACCTCACAGACAAGAGAATAGCATCTTCACTGAGACAAAACTTGGATAGTCACCTCAGCACTGAGAGTATTGTCTGCAACGTCTTTTGCATGGCTGTTCTCAATGGTGGGGGGGGGGCATTAGGAGTACAAAATCAAACAAAAACCTATATAAAATCTACTTTAAAATAGAATTTCCCTAGCAGTATCTTTCAGGACTCTCACCTGACTAAGATTTGCTGTTCAATCCTGGAGGGACTGCAGCTCCGTCTGTGGAATTTGGACTTGCAGACTAACATCTGATGACATCCTTCCCAAATATTCTGTTGGTAATCTCTTTGGGAAGCATAGGGACAAAGCAGTCATTGAAGCCATGGACAAGGGGAAATAGGGCGTGTTTAAAATGTTGGCTAGCAAGTGTTTTCAGATATAACCTGATGCAATAGTTTATACAGGACCTTATTTAGATACCTAAATAGAACCTGTTGGGGTCTCTGAACTCTTCTGAAAATCTGGTTCAAAATTATTGGGTTGTGAATATATTTTTGTTGACATCAATGACTCTAAAAGTTGAAAACTCTGACATGGATCTTTTTACTGTAAGTTTCAGTAAGTTTCAGACGCATGTTCTGTTCCATCCTCCACTTTTACAAGCTGTCTGGAGAGACACCATAGCTGACATTGTGCCAAGTATATGCATCACTTTTTCTTGTTGCTGCTTTTTTTAACGTGGTCATATCCTGATATTGGAAGCCTTTTCTGTAAGTGTAAAATCTCTTCTCTGTATCTACCCATGGATCTCAAATGATATTCTGCTCTCCCAATATACACAGAAAACTTATTGACATTAACATGAGATCTGTGAATGTAAACAGGACAGATTACAGTGCACAGATGACACATAATCTGACAGGGGAATTTGGCCCTAAAATTAATATTGGCTTCTTCTGGAATGGACAGTGTTTCATGTGCTAGATAATAATTTGAAAGGACTCCAAGATTATAAAACTAAAGTGGTCTTTTTTTAAAGAGGATAGTTTATAGAGGTGCTGCAACTTCTGGTAGAGTTCTAGCTTTCTATTCAGACTGATTTGTCTGGTGCCTCTTCCAAGCTCTTTCTTCCTGCAGCCTGTGCTCCTCCCTCCAAACCTCACTGCATGTTGCTACAGACAAAACTCTGGATATTGAACTATTATATCAGAACTATATTGAAATAGTTGTTTGCAACTTCCACTCATGCTAGTAAGACTGTTACTCAAGAGGCAAGTTAAACCTATTACAGGCAATGCTGTGCTAATGATTGTAGTCACACCTCTTTGTTCAACATGTGACTGAGCTACACGTATACCTTCATAGTGAACTGCTATCTCGGTATTGCTTTAAGTAAATGATCCGATATTTTTAAGTACAGTGTTGACTGGAAACATTGCCTTAGACTTTGGATTAAATTGCTTGAAAACACATTCACTCTCTGAACTCCTTTTGAGGTTTTGCAGGCACTTTGTAGGCTATTTTATTAAGTTTAGGAAAAGAAGGAAATTGGAAGTTAGACTCTCAGGTACAAATACCAATGTGTCTGAATGAAGAGATTGAAAATATTCATAAAGATCTAGAAAAGGAAATGTACTGTTGTGGATTTGTTTTTAAGGTAGATTTTTATATTATGTATAATTTAAGTTTAAAAAGCAGATATTAAATGTTTAATTGACTTGCTCTGTAAGAATTGGAGAAAGCTAAATTTTTGCACTGTAAGAGTCAGATGTGGATAGCAGAGTTACTGGTTCCAGTAATGTTTATAAAAAGAGAGTCTACCGCCCCCCACAAAAGTTTCACTTTATGTTTGGGGATCTTTCTCAGAAATTTATCATTACTCTTCCTAAACTGAACTTCTCTGCTCCGGAAATGCAGCTCTTCTCTTAGTTGAGAGAAGTGACATCTGTTTAGAGAAATCATTTCTTGGCGCTGGTGTTCTTTTTTATTTTTTAAAGTTGTAATCAATATTTGTATGTAAGGGAGTGGTAAGAATCATAATCAATCTGTGTTTCCCCCTCCAACAGACTTGGTTCATTTTACCTGCTCATCAACTAAAACTGCTAAAGAAGATTTAGAGCCTGTTGTACAGAAGCTGTTCTCCCTAAGTGCTGAAGCAGAGAGAGGTAAGAAAAATAGTTGAAAAGTATTATGAAAAAAATTTACAAATATGTTTACCGTCTGAATTTTAACATTTCTTCTACTGAACATCTGAATCCACTATCAAGATGAAAACAAGAGTGATCTCCGCTTGGTCGGCTGTTTGGGTATCCATGTTCTAAAGTAAAGGAATGGATTCAAAATACTTTTAAAAAGAGTGAGAGAACATAATTAGATAAAGGTCACTTATCTCTTTCCTTGACTATGATGTAATGGTCTTGGGTATACCTTCAGACATTGTTTAGGTCCAACAGTTCTGAAGGAGCAGAGCAAGATCTTGGCTATAAATGTCCAGCATTGAAGAAACCATGGGAGGCCTGAAAGCATTTTCTGGTGTTTTCATTTCTAACAAATGTTTCCTTGCATGGGAAAGGTTTGTTCAAAAGAACTTACAGACACTACTGCTGAAACATCAGTGCAATTTCCAATGCATTACTTGTATCCCATCTTTTTCTTATTCTTCCTTATTTCTTATACTGCTGCCCATCATTTTAGTATTGGCACTCCCAAGATAAAATAAAATCCCAATAGGCTGATGATTTACTTTTCCAGTCTGATTCCCCAGAGCAGTCAGGGCTGTGTGCTTTTTTTATGGTGTTCTTTTCCTTTCTCTTATGACTACTCTTGCATTGCTTCTCGTCTTTCTCGTCTTCATCTTTTTCCTCCACTTCTCCTCTTGTTTGCTGTTTGTAACTGCAGTTGTGCAAATTCTAAGTTGAAGTGAATTGTACACTTCATCCTGAAGATAATGAGATTTCTAATCACTCTTAGGGTATATACGTCTACACTACGAAATTAGGTCGAATTTATAGAAGCCGGTTTTATAGAAATCAGTTGTATACAGCCGATTGTGTGTGTCCCCACATAAAATGCTCTAAGTGCATGAAGTCGGCGGACCGTATCCACAGTACCGAGGCTAGCGTAGACTTATGGAGCGTTGCACTATGGGTAGCTATCCCACAGTTCCCGCAGTCTCCGCCGCCCAGTGGAATTCTGGGTTGAGATCCCAATGCCTGAATGATGCAAAACAGTGTCGCGGGGGCTTCTGGGTACATGTCGTCAGGCACCTCCCCCTCCGTCAGAGCAATGGCAGACAATCGATTTGCGCCTTTTTACCTGGGTTACATATGCAGACAACATACCACGCCAAGCATGGAGCCCGCTCAGCTCAGCTCACCGTCACCATATGTCCTCTGGGTGACGGCAGACGTGGTACTGCATTGCTACGCAGCAGCTAATTGCCTTTTGGCAGTAGACGGTGCAGTATGACTGGTAGCCTTCATCGGCGATCTGGGTGCTGGCAGATGTGGGGCTGCATTGCACACAACAGCAGCCCCTTGCCTTTTGGTAGAAGATGGTATATTACGACTGGTATCCGTCGTCATCGTACTGCAGTGGCTGTCAATCATGGGCACCTGGGCAGTCTCGACGATGATGGCTATCAGTCGTAGTATGCTATTTTCTGCCAAGCGCCCAGAAGATGCCGAGGGCTATCAGTCATGCTGCACCGTCGTCTGCCAGCTTAAGATGTAAAAAATAGATTTGTTCTGTATTCATTTGCTTCCCCCTCCCTCCGTGAAATCAACAGCCTGCTAAATCCAGGGTTTTGAGTTTAATCTTTGGAGGGGGCCATTCTGTGTGACAGTTGTTTCTGTTTCTCCCTGATGCACAGCCAACTTTGTTGATTTTAATTCCCTGTACCTGTACGCCATGTCGTCACTCGCCCCTCGCTCCCTCCCTCCGTCCGTCAGATACTAGTTTCGCGCCTTTTTTCAGACCAGACGCCATAGCACTGGGATCATGGAGCCCACTCAGATCACCGCGGCAATTATGAGCACTATGAACACCACGCGTATTGTCCTGGAGTATATGCAGAGCCAGGACATGCCAAAGCAAAACCAGGACCAGCCGAGGAGGCGATTGCAGCGCGGCGACGAGAGTGATGAGGAAATTGACATGGACATAGACCTCTCACAAAGTACAGGCCCCAACAATGTGCAAATCATGGTGTTACTGGGGCAGGTTCATGCCGTGGGATGCCAATTCTGGGCCCGGGAAACAAGCACAGACTGGTGGGACCGCATCGTGCTGCAGGTATGGGACGATTCCCAGTGGCTGCGAAACTTTCGCATGCATAAGGGCACTTTCATGGAACTTTGTGACTTGCTTTCCCCTGCCCTGAAACGCCAGGATACCAAGATGAGAGCAGCCCTCACAGTTGAGAAGCGAGTGGCGATAGCCCTGTGGAAGCTTGCAACGCCAGACAGCTACCGGTCAGTCGGGAATCAATTTGGAGTGGGCAAATCTACGGTGGGGGCTGCTGTGATCCAATTTGCCAGGGCAATGAAAGACCTGGTGATATCAAGGGTAGTGACTCTGGGAAACGTGCAGGCCATAGTGGATGGTTTTGCTGAAATGGGGTTCCCAAACTGTGGTGGGGCGATAGACGGAACCCATATCCCTATCTTGGCACCGGAGCACCAAGCCACCAACTACATAAACGGCAAGGGGTACTTTTCAATGCTGCAACAAGCCCTGGTGGATCACAAGGGACGTTTCACCAACATCAACGTGGGATGGCCGGGAAAGGTACATGATGCTCGCGTCTTCAGGCACTCTGGTCTGTTTCGAAAGCTGGAGGAAGGGACTTTCTTCCCGGACCAGAAAATAACCGTTGGGGATGTTGAAATGCCTATCGTGATCCTTGGGGACCCAGCCTACCCCTTAATGCCATGGCTCATGAAGCCGTACACAGGCAGCCTGGACAGTAGTCAGGACCCGTTCAACTACAGGCTGAGCAAGTGCCGAATGGTGGTGGAATGTGCATTTGGACGTTTAAAAGCGCGCTGGCGCAGCTTACTGACTCACTCAGACCTCAGCGAAAAAAATATCCCCATTTGTTATGGCTGCTTGCTGTGCGCTCCACAATATCTGAGAGAGTAAGGGGGAGACGTTTATGGTGGGGTGGGAGGTTGAGGCACATCGCCTGGCCGCTGATTACGCGCAGCCAGACACCAGGGCGGTTAGAAGAGCACAGCAGGGCGCGGTGCGCATCAGAGAAGGTTTGAAAACGAGTTTTGTGACTGGCCAGGCTACGGTGTGAAACTTCTGTTTGTTTCTCCTTGATGAACCCACCGCCCCACCCCCCAACTCTCTACTTCCCTGTAAACCAAAAACCTCACCCTCCCCTCCCCCTTCGAGCACCGCTTGCAGAGGTCATTGTTACTTCACATTCATGCATTCTTTATTAATTCAGCACACAACTAGGGGGATAATTGCCAAGGTAGCCCGGGATGAGTGGGGGAGGAGGGAAGGAAAAGGACACACTGTAGTTTAAAACTTTAACTCTTATTGAAGGCCAGCCTTCTGTTGCTTGGGCAATCATCTGGGGTGGAGTGACTGGGTGGCCGGAGGCCCCCCCACCGTGTTCTTGGGCGTCTGGGTGAGGAGGCTGTGGAACTTGGGGAGAAGGGCTGTTGATTACACAGGGGCTGTAGCGGCGGTCTCTGCTCCTGCTGCCTTTCCTGCAGCTCAACCATACACTGGAGCATATCAGTTTGATGCTCCAGCAGCCGGAGCATCGACTCTTGCCTTCTGTCTGCAAGCTGACACCACCTATCCTCTTCAGCCCGCCACTTACTCTGTTCATCCTGCGATTCAGCCCGCCACCTCTCCTCTCGTTCATACTGTGCTTTTCTGTAGTCTGACATTGACTGCCTCCACGCATTCTGCTGTGCTCTTTCAGCGTGGGAGGACATCTGGAGCTCCGTGAACATGTCATCCCGAGTCCGCCGTTTTCTCCTTCTAATCTTCACTAGCCTCTGCGAAGGAGAAACATTTGCAGCTGGTGGAGGAGAAGGGAGAGGTGGTTAAAAGACACATTTTAGAGAACAATGGGTACACTCTTTCACGTTAAGTTTTGCTGTTCACATTACACAGCACATGTGCTTTCGTTACAAGGTTGCATTTTTCCTCTTATATTGAGGGCCTGCCGGTTTGGTGTGAGAGATCACTCACGCAGTGCCAGGCAACAGATTTCGGCTTGCAGGCAGCCATGGTAAGCCACAGTCTTTTGGCTTTTTTCACCTTCTTAACATGTGGGAATGGTTTCAAACAGTAGCGCCCTCATTTCCCATAGCAAGCACCCGTTGGGTTGGCCATTTAAAATGGGTTTGCAATGTAAAAGGAGGGGCTGTGGTTCCCGGGTTAACATGCAGCCCAAACCCAACTAAGCCTCCTCCGCCCCCCAACACCCAATTCTCTGGGATGATCACTTCATCCCATCCCAACCCCCCCGCGTGGCTAACAGCGGGGAACATTTCTGTTCAGCCGAGCAGGAACGGGCACCTCTGAATGTCCCCTTAATAAAATCACCCCATTTCAACCAGGTGACCGTGAATGATATCACTCTCCTGAGGATAACAAAGAGCGATAAGGAATGGATGTTGTCTGCATGCCAGCAAACACTGGGACCATATGCTGCCATGCTTTGTTATGCAATGATTCCAGACTACGTGCTACTGGCCTGGCGTGGTAAAGTGTCCTACCATGGCGGACGGGATAAGGCACCCTCCCCAGAAACCTTTTGCAAAGGCTTTGGGAGTACATGAAGGAGAGCTTTCTGGCGATGTCCCTGAAGGATTTCCGCTCCATCCCCATACATGTTAACAGACTTTTCCAGTAGCTGTACTGGCCACGATTGCCAGAGCAAATTAATCATTAATCATTAAATACGCTTGCTTTCAAACTATGTGTAATATTTACAAAGATACACTCACCAGAGATCCCTGGTGTGCCCTCAGGGTCTGGGAACACGCCTTGGGTGAGTTCGGGGGTTACTGGCTCCAGGTCCAGGGTGATAAACATATCCTGGCTGTTGGGGAAACCAGTTTCTCCTCTTCCTTGCTGCTGTGAGCTATCCACGTTATCTTCTTCCTCCTCTTCCTCGTACCCCGAACCCTCTTCCCTGTGTGTTTCTCCAGTGAAGGAGTCATAGCACACGGTTGGGGTAGTGGTGGCTGCACCCCCTAGCATGGCATGCAGCTCCGCGTAGAAGCGGCATGTTTGCGGCTGTGCCCCGGACCTTCCGTTTGCCTTTCTGGCTTTGTGGTAGGCTTGCCTTAGCTCCTTAATTTTCAGGCGGCACTGCTGTGCATCCCTGTTATGGCCTCTGTCCTTCATGGCCTTGGAGACCTTTTCTAATATTTTGCCATTTCTTTTACTGCTTCGGAGTTCAGCTAGCACTGATTCATCTCCCCATATGGCGAGCAGATCCCGTACCTCCCGTTCAGTCCATGATGGAGCTCTTTTGCGATCCTGGGACTCCATCACGGTTACCTGTGCTGATGAGCTCTGCGTGGTCACCTGTGCTCTCCACGCTGGGCAAACAGGAAATGAAATTCAAACGTTCGCGGGGCTTTTCCTGTCTACCTGGTCAGTGCATCTGAGTTGAGAGTGCTGTCCAGAGTGGTCACAATGAAGCACTGTGGGATAGCTCCCGGAGGCCAATAATGTTGAATTCCATCCACACTACCCCAATTCCGACCCGCTGAGGCCGATTTTATCGCTAATCCCCTCGTCAGAGGTGGAGTAAAGAAACCGGTTTAAAGGGCCCTTTAAGTCGAAAGAAAGGGCTTCGTCGTGTGAACGTGTCCAGGCTTAATTTGATTTAACGCTGCTAAAGTCGCCCTAAACTCGTAGTGTAGACCAGGCCTTATTCCCAGTAATGAGTCCCAAAGCCTTATCCCTATTTCTGAGAAAACCCTGGCAGATGTTTTCATGAGCTTCGCCCTTGACATGGACAGCTTCATAGTGTCTGGGGAATGTAGCTGTTGAAGAATGCGGTTGTTTGAAGGAGAGGATTGATCTCTGAGGTATCTTAAGCCAGTTCATCAAAGGTCCTCAAAAATCAATACCAGAATTTTGAATGTAACCTTGTATTTTGTGTGGAAGCAGTGTAGAAGGTGGAGTAGCAGGGTAAGGTACTCTTGGTGGTTGCTGTGTTCTGAACGAATTAAAGCTTTTTTTAACGTTGGAGTACTCATACTCAACTATAGTGAATTGCTTTCTCATAGCAAAACACTGGAACTTTTTTTGTCAATTGGAGTATTACTTTGCGACCAAACACACATACTGACTAGTGTAGATCATTCTAATAATCATTGCTGATAACCTACTAACTTGCAAAATGATCACTGTATAGCTAAGGATTCACAGCCTATTTACCATGTTTTGTGAATAGTTGATATTTAACTTTTCACTCTTTTCCTGTTTCTTCTCTTTTCCCCTTTTCTTAATTCTCTTTTGTAGCTTCAGGGCTTGTTGATAAACTGTTTCTTTTTGATAATAAAAAGTGGAAAAGCTATTATTTCCTTCATCAGAAGGTCTGATTTGGTTTGAGTAGCACATATATCTTCAAAAAATATTCTTTTCTTTCTTTTCAGTTTACAGTACAGGCAAATCTCATTTTTACAAAAGGGGAACAGCAAAAATTGAAAAATCAGGTTTTTGTAAAATTTGAGGAAAATGCAATTACCTACCTATTGGACTTTGGAAGACAGATTTTGGACAAAAAAAGGGAGGGTTGTAAATACAAGTTTGTAAAATAGGGAGTTACTGGTGTGTTTTATTTCTTTCATTCAGATATTTCATTACTAATGTGCTCATTCAGTTAAAGCCCACAAAGCTGTATACTAGAGATCGAGGCTTAAACATATAATCTGTAGCTTGCATTTTAAAAAGCAGTGTTGTATGCCTCTTAGAGTATCAAATGGTAAATAAATGATTAGCTTGCAGTTCAGTGTCTTTTTTTACATTAATCTTAATGTTTAAAGTGATCCAGTTTTGAAGTGAAATATCATTTAGAACCTGACTGAAATTTTTCTATAAGAACTCAGATCAGAAGGGGTCCTCAGGTGCACTGAGGCACTGAAAAGCTAGTTTTCACTGACACATAGGCCTTTTTATCATCAGGATGAGGTAGTGGTCGTATTTTAATTAAAATGTCAGAACAAATACTGTTGGAGTTATTGAAAATGAATCACTAGATAAAGTGAGCACTGGCCCATGGCAGGTCAAAGAGGGAAAGTCACCTGGAGAAGAGGACTTCATTTATTTTCCTGCCTAAATGAGGAAGAAGTAACTTTTATGAGCAGTATGAACTTTTTAATATATTAAAGTGCATCTTATTCTGTATTAAGGTTCATGCTTTCACAGGCTGATGGATTTAATTTGTTTTCAAATTATTCAGTAGGGTTAACACCTATTTTTTAAAATAAATTGTTTGATAGTCATAAAAAATAGATGCTGATGGAATGATCTAGATTTATCCTTGTGTTCTTGCTGTTTTGTTTACAGTACTATGTTGCTTATGTATTTCTGAATGTCAGCATTATCTGGCAGGACAGTTGGTTCTTTGAAAAAGAATAAATCTAACAGATTTTACAAGGTGTAAAGTTTTATGCAGGATGATAATGCTGGCAGCATTTATTATAGACAATATAGAATACCAAAAAGGGACAGAATGAATTTGCCAAATAAAATAACATCTAAAAATCTCAGTATCAGTATTGTACATTCTGCTTTTGCCTTGCTGCACTATCGTCTTCTAAGAGATGTTGCTGGTTTTGTGCAGGTTGACAAACAATATACTGAGTAACAGGAAGAAGAGACAGATAGTAAATGAGGAAGAAATAGAAATTGGTGGTTTCCCATGCATTAAGAATAACATGCACTCTTTGATAAGCAGAGATAAATAGATAAATTCACCTTTGATTTCCATCTAACAACGACACAACAAAAAAGACAAAATAGAATGACTAAGCTATCTGAATTGGAGTAATTTATTATTTTTGTTGTTCTCTGTTATCCGTGGTTGTTGTAGTTTATTTTCTGTATTTGTTGCCAATTCTTTCATAAGAACTCCCGTTTGCATTGGGAGTTAGGCACCTTATTTCTGTAGGTCCCTTCTAAAAATCTCACCCTGTTGCTTGATAGCAGCAGGTTGACATGTCATACCTGTATTCAGGAACAAATTCCATGCTGACCAGGGGAATGAGAGTGGAAACAAATGGGGTAAGGTGAAAAGGTACTTGGGAGCCAAATTCAGAGCTTCTACAAGCATGTATATTTCCTATGTAAATCTCTGGATGAAACTCAACAGTGATATTGTTTTGACCAACTGATAAAGACATAGGTCTAAATGGAAAAGCAATGTAATTTGCATTTATTTGGCATTTGGTTGATGTACAAAACAAGTGTAACTGTCATACATACTGAAGGGATGGAAAAGGGAAGTGAAACAGAAAAAGCAACTAAGAGGTGGGTATAAGGTAAGATGAAATAAGGGGGTGGATAGGTCGACTGTTTTATCACTTACACCTGTCTTGTGATGTACAATGTCATATCAATGTAAAATTTGGCTTTTGGTTTTTAGGCATAGGAGAATGTACAGTCCATAACCACACTTTTTTTTCCCCCCTGCAGAGAAGCCCTTTTCTAAACAAGTCATGGAAAAACATTTAATGTGATTTGCTCTTGAAATTAAAAAGGGAGCACTGAGGGTAACACCAATTAGTGAAAAGGGTTGGGAAATGTATTGAACTTTAAAATCAGCAACTGCAGAATGAGGTGGTCAGTTTAGCACATACTGTAAGAGGACTCTTCTGGGGTCAATCAGGAGCAGTATAAGGCATGTTGGATTCAAATTAACTTGAATTTTTTTACTTTAACAAAAAAATTTATTCAAAAGTTAAAAATTGTAGTAATCCAGCAAGATTTAAAATGTTAAGTGGCTAATTAGAAAATTCCTTTCTTGAAACCTTATAATAAGAAGAATGTATTAAAAGCACTATCAGTATGCTTTAGTGCCTTTTAAAATGTATATATTTACACTCTATTACAGTAATTTCATGCTAATAACTGAATTGACTGTTTTATTATGTTGAGTTATACAGGTCTCTTATTATATTTGAATGCTGGTCACTGAAAACATTTCTTGCCATTTAGAGTCCGAAAATGGAGGAGGACTGGAAAAGCCCAGAGTCCTATGGGCAGTATACTTCAACATGAGAGATTCTTCAGGCATTGACAGGAATTCATATGACTGTTTACCCTCAAACGTCTATGTCTGTTCTGGGCCAGATTGTGCATTAGGAAATGACTATGCTGTCAAACAGGTAAGGGAACTCATATTTTTCAGTTTTGTGGTTGAACAGCTTTCAGTTTAAAGGCCTCAGCTGGTGCTGGGTATAAAACAATACATTATAAAACAACAAACAGAGTGCATTGACAATATAGCTGTAATGTGCTTCATAGAACTGGTGACTGTTAAGAAATTTTTTGGAAGAGAAGTTGTTGAAAATTTGGGGCTCATAGAGAAGCCAGCTAATAAGCTGCAATAATAAGGGGGATGGGGTAGCTCAGTGGTTTGAGCATTGGCCTCCTAAACCCAGGGTTGTGAGTTCAATCCTTGAGGGGGCCACTTAGGGATCAGGGGCAAAAAATCAGTATTTGGTCCTGCTAGTGAAGGCAGGAGGCTGGACTCAATGACCTTTCGGGGTCCCTTCCAGTTCTATGAGATAGATAGATATACCTCCTGAGGTCCCTTCCAACCTTGATATTCTATGAATATGGAAGACTTGAAAGTGGGAGTGGGAGAAAAAGAAAGGGATCATTAGAAGACACTGTGGTGGAACACTGGGTTATAACAGAAGATAGGGGCATAATTTAGACATGGACAGAGCTATAGTGTCATTTGATAATAGAGGGAAAGTTTAAACTTAATGGGGGTGGGGAAGGGAAGCTAGAGAATCAAGAAAGCAGACATAACTGAAAAGGATGATCCTTGTATCAAGATTTTTGGCTATATTACAGATGAAAGTTGGGAAGACGAAAGAACACAGGATAGATTTAATCACATAGGGAAATAACCAGGGAACAGGCAATTTTTTTGGCAATGGGAATAAAGAGAATAAGGTGAATTCTGATGTCTTTGTAGAGAAGAGAGCAGCACTAACCAAGAAAAGCCAGAAAAAATTAAAAGTAGAGTTCACACTGTAGAGTAAATTTTCAAAGTACAATGGATGTAGTTATGTAACTTCTGTTTGCTTTATGAAAAGATATGACACCGATGCTCAGCTGAAGACATGACCTCGCAGTGCTTTGGAGAAGATTTAAAAAAAAAAAAGTTACTAGGCAAATCTAAATTTGCCTATCAGAGCAGCAGAGAGGTGTGGAAATAACCTTAACTATGGGTGGAATAAACAGCAGCCCAATCATCCAGGCTGCAGGTAGGATGCCCCTCAAGTACTGCTATATCACCTAGCTCCTCTTTGCCTGCTCTCCCTACTACTGTGCAGCAGAGGAAGAATGGATCATCTTGGTGTCCAGGCCCTGCCTCACCCCAAAAAAGACCCTCAAAGGTGTCTCCTCTTTGCTGTTCCCTTCAAGAATCCACCCTAGTAAGATAGGTTGGCAGTTTAGACCTATATACTGCACTTATCACCATGATATGAGTGCTTTCAGTGCTAGCACACACGAACGGTTTTTACACCTACATAATGTTAAGTGAATCTAGTATTTTTTTAAAAGTTGTTTTTTTAAGTGGCTCTGGCCAGAGAACATGAGTGGAAAACTTTTATCGAGCTGCAGTTTTTTATGGCCAAATATAAACCCTTAAAATACGGTTTTATAATGGAATGGCTGACACAGCCTGAACTTTAGTGTCAGAACAGTATAATTAAGGGCTAATAGTATCCTTCACTTTGTTTTACAAGGCAATATTTTGCTTCCCAAGAGGATATACTATGAGGATAACGGATTATGCAGAGAGAAATAGTGCAAAACATTAGGGTAGCACTGTTACATTGTAAATGACTTGTTTAAAAGGGAATTTTAAACTGTTTTACCATTTTAAACTGAGTTCCACTTAAAAGCTGCTTAAATTACATTTAAAAGTTAATTTTGGACATATTACACATTTTACCCAGTGATGAGCTGTGGTATACCATGTCCACACCATTCCGTCCACACCCTATTATCCACCACCTTTTCTAGGACCATCATTGTTTTCCCCTCAACTTCATTTCAATGTGAGTGATATTACTGTAACTGGAAACTACTGCTGTTCTTTAAATTTAAAAATTCAAGTTGATGTAGTTCCTCTATATGGCTCTGAAATGACTGCAACTAAAAGTATGTATTCTCTTCTGGGCAAGTGACCACTGAAAAGCTATTTGTAAACTGGCTTGAGCTCAGAGGAAGAGCCAAAGAAATGATCAAGAGCTGGAAGGATTGATTTATGGAAATAATATATTTAGTTGACCTAAGCAATGACTAGCTTTCAGTGGAACATAGTTCACAAATACATAAAGAATTTAAACAGCAAGGGGAGAGAGGAATATTTTAGTATGAAACATAGGGATGTTACTAGAAATAGTAATGGGATTAAACTAAGACTAGGAAAATGTAGCCTGAACATAAGGCAAACTTCTTGAAAATGAGGCTATGGATTAAACTTCCTAGGAATGTGGTAGAAGTTCCCTCACTTTGGATACATTTAAACTGCATAGGACAAAAGTGCTAGAAAATTTACTGTAGGGAACATGCTATGTTAGCATGGTGGTGGTCTGATTTTTGTACAATTACTAGTATGTTCTATAAAAAGAACAGGAGTACTTGTGGCACCTTAGAGACTAACAAATTTATTAGAGCATAAGCTTTCGTGGACTACAGCCCACTTCTTCGGATGCTGTAGTCCACGAAAGCTTATGCTCTAATAAATTTGTTAGTCTCTAAGGTGCCACAAGTACTCCTGTTCTTCTTTTTGCGGATACAGACTAACACGGCTGTTACTCTGAAACCTGTTAGTATGTTCTATATGACTGACAGTACCACAGTTTCTTTGCAGATGATTTTACTGCCAAAAAAATCCAGTAAACGGGCTATTTAACCTAAATTTTAATTGGTTAATTTTCTAGTATATCATATTGGGTTTTAATCTGATGTGATATTTTAATTCCCTCTATGATAAGGCTAAAGAGAGGAATTAGTGCTATTTGGAACTCCCTCTAAAGACAACAGGAGCTCTGAGTTTAAATCAAGGGCAGAATTCGGCTCCAAAATTTATTTGTTCAACAGCATAAACTGTTTATAGATGAATTATAGTGTAGTAGGTCAGTGTGGTGGTTGAAGCCAAGGTTTCATATTTAGTATAATATACCTGCACCGTATTTAAAATGCGTAAGATATTATTCATCTCAAGTTAATAGTATGCACTAAAGACCCTGTCAACGTTTGTGGCACTGCATGCCTTTTCCCCATTAACTGGTGGTATTTGGAAGTATTGAGATTTATGAAATTTATTGGTCATTTTGTATTTCATCCTGTTGTTAGTTCCACAGGATTCTGTATACATTTTATTAAATAGGAAGGGGTTATATAGCTTCTGTGCAAGCTATTAAAGGTAGATGTCCAGAATACAAAAAAATACTATACGGTACATTGTCATTTTAATTTTTTTTTTAAACAGTGTAATTGTTGTTAAACTACAATATCTCTGTAGTTTCTCTACCCAATAGTGTATGGTGCTTAACTTAGAAATTTACAGATTGGAACGCTGTTACCTGTAACCACTAAATATCAAAGAAACTATTTACTATATCAGTTACTTACCGTGAATACCAAAGTGTTGTAATGAAGAGGCTGTTGAAATCATGCAGAATAACCAATAATAATTTAACTGAATACGGTTCACTTTAAATTGGTAAACCTGAAAGCACTCTGTACTATTAAATTGTTCAATTACAATCAAAGTCATGCTGTCCTACATAGCATACTGAGAAATTCTGTCCATGTTCAATCTCATAATTATCTGACCAAGTTTTGGAGTGGGTATTTGCTGGCTAATTTGATACTGACTATCAAAGGGAGATGCATTGCAAATGTTGGTCTGTTTTAGTTGGTGTTTTTCTTTAAATGTAAAATCCATTACATTTTCTTCATCATAGCAATGTCACCAGAGTAACTGTTGATTTGCTGTGGGTTAAAATAGAAATGCTGGAGATTTTTTAAAAATGTCTTCTTACCTTATCTTTAAAATTTTCCTTTGAGACTTGATATACAGAGTTTGGGATTTTTTTTTTCCAATCAAAAAATCAATTTGCCTGATTTTCAAATTGAAAAGGCATGGTTTGTATTGTAAAATAGAATTTGTGTATTAGACATGCTATATTCCTGATTTGTAATGGAAAACAGTTTTGAAATAGGAGAAAAAATGTAAATTAGGGAAACCAGAATTTTACAGTGATACCGAAATGAGTCTGTGTCACTTAGATAGAAGCTTAGTAATGGAATCCTTCACCTCAGTTCAAATCCATTGCTGGTCAGAGGTGAGTGAAGTTCATCATTAAAAGGCTCTTTGGTTAATGTGGACTTGTTAATCTCAGAACAGTTCCTGAGTGGACAGGCACCCCCACCACAAAACCCACCTCTGCAGTTGGTACTGGTTGACCTCATTGTTGGCCAATGCAAATGCCAGTGATCAGATGGGCACAGAAACTAAGTTTATCCTCTAATCTCTTGAAGTGATACCTACACACATCAGGATGAGGTATATTGAAAGGAGAGAGTGGGGGAATCTTCTGTTGCCGCTGTCCATGCTGTATCTGTTCTGTGAATAAATAGACCCCTTAAGTCTCCATTTCCAAGCTGAAAATCCAGCTTGAGTACCACTAATCCCTTGAGTACCACTAATTTCACAGGTGGAGGTGGGAAGTGGGAGTGGAGAGTACAGATCTCATCGCATTCCAGATTTTATTTAGACCCTGATCCTGCAAAGAGATGCACTCAGGTGGAACCCTGTGCTCTTGTAGAGCCCCATTGACTTCTGTGGGACTGTGCTAGTGCCAGATCCACTTGCCTTAGAGTGTAAGCTCTTAGGGACAGGGAACTTGTCTTCAGTTTGTCTGTACAGTGTATATCATTTGGTGTTATCGAAACAATAATCCATAAACTGTAAGACTCCTTAGCTCTCCTTGTAAATCAGAATCATTAAATGGCCTATAAAAGGAGATTGCTTAATTTGGGGAAAGCAATGTAAATAGAATAATAAAATAAGTAATGATACCTTTTGCATAGCTATGGCTATCTGGGATTTTGCCCCTGGTCCCCGAGATCTTGAATCTATGCAAAATGTATGATTTGCAGGAATTACTGTTCCTTTGCCGTTGCATGCTTACCTAGAATGTAGTGTATTTACTATTGTAATCCATGCATTATTATAGCATGTGTCCTGATTCTTCCTACAGTAAGCATTTTTTTTTAACATCAATCATTGTGACAGTCGACAGCTTAACACTGTCACTTTTAAGTACTTAATTACTGAACCTTAACAGTGTCTGGAATAAATTATTTAATAATGAAATCATTGTGTTACTTCTTATAGCAACTTTATTCTTATTAAAATATAATGTATTATGTATATAGACACCTTTTTCAGAGAGGTGGTCTGTGTGTTTGGGTACACATGCATACAAACACAAATTTTATAGATATATAAGCATTTATAACTGTTTTGATAAAATATAAAAATAAATCATGCAAAACTACATATACATTTGTCAACAAAAATAGTACATTTTACAGTAATAGTAATTAATATTGAGCTATGCATTTAATGAGAAAAACATCAGTAGTAAATCCTACATGCAAGCAATACAGCTATGATTTTTTTGCGGTTTTTAATTTAAAAAAGGAGGTATTTGGGGGGATAGATGATCTATATTAAATGTTAACATTTTAATGGCTCCAATGGGCCGGTAAAGTTCATACCTTTGCTGGAACCAGGTGTGTCTTCTCAATGGAAAAAGATTCATACATTTTGTAAATGAAAGCTACATTTGCAATATACTGTAGAATGCACCAACAATTGCTGAGAAACTAAAAACCACAGAATCTGTCTTTTCACACGGTTTTCTTTCGGATTTTGATCTGGTTTTAGTAATACTGTCAAATGATCATTATAGTTTGTTGCAATGATAGAATTTTAATCTTAAATGTCAGTAAAATATTTCTGCAATATATTAAACGTCAACCTAAAGTTAACTTTTTGTGTTTTCCTTGAATAGGCTGAGACACTTTTTCAAGAAATGTTTCCTAAGGAAGAATTCTGTCCACCACCACCAAATCCAGAAGATATAATCTATGATGGAGATGGGGCTCAGCCAGAAGACCCTGGATTCAGTAGTTCATCCAATATAAAAACAGAGCCCTCGCCCAAGGAAAGCAGTGATGGAGATAGCTGTAAAGTTTCAGAAGAACATCATAAAGAATAGAATGTACTGAGATTGAACCCAGTATCACTATCATCTCAGTGGAAGAGTTTGACTTAGTCGGGGGCGGGGAGTAGTACAAGCAGTTGTATGTACTATATACCATCTCCTTACTTAGGATGAATAATATCTTACTTTTTAAGTAGCCTCATTTGATTTCGATGGGCCTGC
This sequence comes from Malaclemys terrapin pileata, assembly GCF_027887155.1. NCBI lineage: Eukaryota > Metazoa > Chordata > Testudines > Emydidae > Malaclemys > Malaclemys terrapin. The sequence continues at coordinate 29,480,060 of NC_071513.1, read as the reverse complement.
TTATAATTGAGTAATACTCAACCTGTCACAGGGAGGTTATCAGAGCTGGATCCAGAATCCTAAAATAAAACATTTCATTTTCAAATCTGATTTTAATTTCCTTGAGATTTTTTTAGTAATGATTCCTCCACCTTACAAACAGAGACACTCTTGAAGATTATCAATAGCAACAAAACTTGTGAGTTAGTTAAATAGAATTGGCAAAGGGACAAATCATCCGCTGATGTAAATTGTAATAGCTATATTGACTTCAATTTACACCAGCAGAGGATCTGCCCCAAAATCTTTCCCTCCTTTAAATTGCATATAAGGAGGGAACATTAGACACTATTGACAGTTCTAGGGTGTTCAAGCAGATAAACTTTTGTATTTGCTGATACAAGTCCTTCATTTGAAGGCTGCTTTTAGAATAGCTAATATCACATTTACTTTGCTTATGAAAAATATTCTGTACTAGTTTTTGAAATTGGTGTCATAGGTTCATTATTCATATTAAGCAGAAATAAACTGTATATAATAAATACATTGGTCTCAATTGAAACCATGTATATTAGTACTTAAAACATTAAAAAAATTTAATACACTCCTTTTTTGATTGGTGTCAAGAATTTATCTATATTTGCCAGTGACTTTTACAGTCTAGTCAGGAAGAAAATATAATTACTTAAAATTACTTAAATTTACTTAAATTAATTAAAATTATTCTTACATAATTAAGAACCACCAGAAATACAGCATGTTTTTGAGTCTCTGTAAATATTTTGTTTAAACAAGATTAAGGCCCCAAACTTGCACGTACATAAGGGTTTGCAATTTAAATAGTTAAAATAAATTTTTTTGGCCATAGTTTTGAAGGGAAAATGTTGGACTGGTTATAATTACAATTGTCTTCATCCCAGATAATGCATCTAAAAGTAGTGAGATAGCTGTAAATTATGCATTTTGTAATGATAAATCATAAAGCATATTTATACAAGAGAATTTGTAAATGTATTTATAAACTTGGTTTGTGTACAGAATTACAAAACTAGAAAAATCTTGAAAAGGTTAATGATAGTAAATAGGCTTTCACCTCTCTTCTAAATAATATTTTGAAATTCTACACTCTAGCGAAAGAAAGAAATAAGTACATATGGGCTTTAAATTACAAAAAACTGAAATTTGAGTGGTGGAAGTTTTACCAAAAAATCTAAATATTTACCTATAATTCACCAATATCTATACATATACACGGTGAACAAATTTTGATGATGGTCAGAGTTTAAACTGCTACCTAAGCTTAGATATGATTATATCATTATACAGCAAATTATAGTAATGTTTTAAATACTGTACATCAATACAAATAATGCCATCAAATAATTGACTGAATAATTGACCGGTATTGACTGAAATTATTAATACAGCTAGGATTTTCTACAGTTTTTCAGTAAATGTGCCTGCCTTGGAGATGGCTTTGTGCCAAAAAGGTCGATTTATTTATTTTTTTACAACATAGCCAACACAATGTAGAACACTATTTTCTGTTGTGCATCATAATACAATATCCAGATTGCATTTATTAAATGTGTGTTAATGTTTGCATTCTGTCACATTTGTTTTTACTATAGGCATCATGCTGTTAATTGTAAAGTCCTCAGAAAAAAATGTAGTTGAAATCCATTTTGATTGCTAAATAATAGTGATCCTTGGTATGCTTGCAATTAAGCAGCTAATTACAGATGGTAACAAATAGTCTGCCTGCCTTTTCATTCTCAGCTATCATTCCTATGTATATATCAAAAAGCATGAATGTAGGTTAATTATAGTTAACATTTACAAATCTGTAAAGGAACTCAGACAAAAACCTGGTTTCTATTTGCCTTTCAGTAACAGGAATCATGTTTGAGTTTTCATCTTTTATGTTTACAAGAAAGTAACATTTGTTGTTTGAAATTTAAAGGTTTGCTTGCACGTGCATTTCTTTCTGTATTTTCTTTCAGTTGTGCAAGAAAAGCACTTTACTGTTAGCTTCTAAAGTTTTGCCGAACTGTTTAATGTCAGTTTATTGTCACATTGCTATTTGTGATGTGATTAAAATTTACGTGCATCCTAAGAAATTTACTTAATAAATATATTTCATGCATTCATGTCAATGTAAAGTAAAAGGTTTGTATGTTACACATTTGATTTTTAGCTAAAACAAGGGCTGTGCAACTTACAAGTCATAAGCTATGATTTTACACTACATTGATTGCCTAAAAACTCTTTTCATGTCTTCTTCATATAGTGAATGAAATCTTAACTGTTTTTTCCTGTGGTAGTTGAGCACCCAATAGCTCACTTGGAATAGGAATAGACAAGACTGTTGATGTTCTTTTATTATATGGAAATCATGTATTGAACTGTGGTTTGTTCTCAAATTAAATGATTTAAGCCTACAAAGTGAGGGTTAGGCTTATTTGAAGTAGTTTTTAAGGCTTGTCAGACAAGACATATTCAAAAGATAACATGACTTTTTAAGAACCAGCAATTTATCTGTGGGATTATTAATAAATCAAGTTAAAGAAAGATAAGGTTAATTGAATTTTTAAACAAGTAGCTGTATTATCCTTCAAGCACCTTGGAGCTCATACAATATTCACACCTTTTTTCTAATAAGTGCTTTGATATGTTTGAATTCCTTTTTTAATGAGTACTTTCTTTTTAACTTTGGTTAATGGGATTAACCCTTAATATTCAAACCTGCAATTTGATGCCACTTTTCCTTCCTGGTGTTGTATTGCCTGATCTCTGACAGCAATCAGTTACTCTTTCCTGGGAAGTATTTTCCACCAAGAATCTGCTGTGTCTGCTTTTTCTGGTGATGATGATTCATAGATTCATAGATTCATAGATTCTAGGACTGGAAGGGACCTCGAGAGGTCATCGAGTCCAGTCCCCTGCCCGCATGGCAGGACCAAATACTGCCTAGACCATCCCTAGTAGACATTTATCTAAATAGACAGTTGATGATGCTTAGGGCCATTTGACAGGTAATCATTAGAACTTGGATCTTTGCAGACTATGGGGTCTTTCCTCCTATCATTGCAAGGGGATTTATGTGGGTAACTCCCATTAATGCTAATGGACTTGCATATGTAAATCTTTCTTGTATCAATGGGTAAATTGACCCCTAAAAGAAATCCCCTTTGTATTAGACTTGCTGATGCAGAAGTGTTCAAGAATTACCAGTTCCTGGATGAAGTCCTGAAGTTTGAGAAACATGCCACCACTCTGACTTTGTAAGGAATTTCTAATGTTGTTTGTTTACTTTTAATTTTCTGTTATACTTTTGTAGCATACTGACAGATTTCCTCTAGCAATTTTGTCTTTTTTCCATGTAGCGAACATTGATTTTTTTCTATGCATCTTAAAATTGCTGACTTTGCTTAACAGCTTCAACTTTCATGGTGCCTTATATCCTGCCAAAAAAATCTTTGTACATGAGCAATGTCATTTGTGTCATTTATTCCAGCTTAGTACTAATGTGGACACGAGAACGAATGGATATAAACTGGCCGTGGGGAAGTTCAGGCTTGAAATTAGACGAAGGTTTCTGACCGTCAGAGGGGTGAAATATTGGAACGGCCTTCCGAGGGAAACGGTGGGGGCGACGGACCTGTCTGGTTTTAAGATTAAGTTGGATAAGTTTATGGAGGGAATGGTTTAATGGTAAAACATAGTAGCCAAGGAAGACCAAGCAATGGTACATGAATAGCATAATGGCCAACAAGGGTCAGGCTAGAGACTCTTGCCTATATGCTCGGGGTATTACTGATCGCCATATTTGGGGTCGGGAAGGAATTTTCCTCCAGGGTAGATTGGCTGAGCCTCTGGAGGTTTTTCGCCTTCCTCCGCAGCATGGGGCAGGGATCACTAGCAGGAGGGTCTCAGCCGATTGAAGTCACTAAAACACAGGATTGGGGACTTCAACGGCAGAGTCCAGGGAAGGGTCTTGCGGCCTGCATCATGCAGGGGGTCAGACCAGATGATCATAATGGTCCCTTCTGACCTTAAAGTCTATGAGTCTATAAGAAAGCTTTAGGAATAGTGTATAAGTAATCCATTGACTAGCAATCAAAAGGAGCACTAAACATTGTTTTTGTAGAATCTACAGAAGTTTTGACCATGTTGTTTTTGTAAATGCTCAGCGGTGCAGTGATCTTTTTTTAAAAGCTAGCTATTCAAAATATTTGGTCTCTTTAAAAATGGCCATTTTTTTTACCTGATTTTATATTTCAGTAGGCATAGAAGGTCAAGGCACACCATTTATTTTTAAGAGGATGTAGTATCTCAACTAGTCCAGCATTTCAGAAGTATGTGGGAAGCAAGTGGAGCTATGGAACTAGGCTAACAAAATGGACAATTTAAATAAATTAATCCCACAACTAAGAAAAAATAATTTCCTAATACTGCAGCTTTTCCAGTTTTTGGGAATCCATGACAGACTCTTATATCCTTCACATTAGCCATGGGGAGACAGACTTGATATGCTGCAGTGTTCTACTTAATTCTGAGGAATATCAGGGCTCTTACCTGGACTTTGTTTTCTCAGGAATGAGTGGAATTTCTGAGCTGGTCAAACAGCTATTGAATGCCCTCCAGTCATTGGTACATTGTGCCCGCATGCAAAGGAAGTAGTTGTAGGAGAACTCCTATATTTAGATTGCCTAACCCTTTCTATTATATATAAATCTTTCCTTTCAGAAACTCTCACCTCCCTATCTTACAATAGCCCTTTCATATTCAACAGGGGGAATAACATCAAAATATACAAGTGCCCTTTTACTATGAAATTTTGTTCAGCTTTTGCTGAGATATAAACTGTTAACAATTACTATTTCTCTGGTTTGTGTTCATCAGGAAAATTTTGTCACCATTTCAAAATAACTTGATTACCAACATTCTAACGCTGAGCTTACAATCACAACTGTAGGGGAAATGTCTGGGAGCCATCGGAGAACCTGTAGTGCGGGAAGTGAAAGGGAGCCGGGCTGGGTTCCCCTCCTCCAATCTAGCATCTGGCCCTCATGGCCTACACCCTCTCTGGGTGTAACACATGAGTAGAAACTGGGTCTGATTGATCTTTGACGAACGCCTCCCTGAACCAGCAGTTGTTCTCTCCCCACACCATGGGACTAGTGCTACACAACTCCCAGGTTGGAGGAGGAGAGAGCTGACAGGTGTAGGCCACCACCAGGACCCTGTAGCTGGACCCAGCAGTCAATCTCCATTCTGGGATAACAGCCCTTTGCTGCTGCCAGTTAAAGCAGTTCATCATGTAGTTCAAGTAGTATGTCTATGCTGTGGTGCTGGAGGATTGGGATTTGAACTCTGCTGATGTATGAATGGAGGGGGCTGTTAGTTGTACATAACTTGATTTTACCTTTTTTCCATTTAAAAATATTAAGAAATTACATTAAAATACATTAAAAGAATAATATTCAGGTTCCATCATCAGTCACTCAAAAGTTAAGAATGCTAGTTTTATGCATGTCCATACAACCTTAAATCTGCCCCCTTATGTGTATGTATTGTAATAGTCTTTAATTTTATGAACACATGCTATTTTTCCACAGGATCCTAGTCTCATTCACTGCCACAGGATAGATGCACAAGTGGGCAGAATAATTTGCACAGGGCAACTGAGTTACTTTCAGGTGCTGGACTTTGCAACCTAAATAACATTCTAGTAACAATTTTTTTAATGTAATTTGAGAGTGATCAATATCAAACTGACCAGTGCTCATTCCAGGAATCTGCAGAAGCTCTCAAATGCATTGTCTGAGATGGAGCAACACATTAGTAAAATAGAATTTACCATAGAAGGAAAAATGCATACATTCAAAACGTCTAACATTAACAAGTGTTAAGAAGGCCAGTCTGATATTTCATTGGGCTCTCTAGGCCCCTACCCTGTGCTTACTTATCTTTATGACAACCTAAATACAACTGGTGCCAGATTTAAACAGGTGGTGCACAGAGCTTACCTGAGGATGTGGAAGATGAGTCACAGATTCTAGAAAAGGCTAGATCATTGAATTTGACCATCTGAGTATGGAATCCATATATCAACCTATACTCTTTCGGTGAGTATTTTAGTACTACCTGAAAAGGAGAGAGAGACTGAACACTGGAATAGGTAATAATGGGCATGCTTCTTTCAATCCTTTTTAGATCTCCTTTTTATTCTTAATGACCATAACCTCTCCCGTTTCCTTTGCAGTTTTAAGATTACTTGCTATACATTGAACAGTGGGGCTGAGAGCTCCTGCAACATGTCAAAATCACCTTACCCAATAAATATGGGAGAATGGGCAATGGTAATTGTCCCACGAGTACACATGGGGATGGACATAAGGAGTACAAAAAACACAAAACCAACCAAAAAACAAAATAGAATCTTTAGGAAAAAAAAATTAATGATTGGGTGGGGGGGGTCTGACTCACGATTTTTGCACCTTTCGTTTTGTCATTACTGGTATGCATTCAAGACACTTCAGGAGCATTTCTCTGGGAAGTTTTGGTCTTGGAAGGAAGGATTTACTAGCGTATATGGGGGAAATTAAAAAATGAGTTAATGCACAGTATTTTTCTAAATAGGTAAAAGGGCTGTTCTTGCAAGCGTCAGAGTATCCAGGACTTCAATCATTGTTAGAGGCATGCAGAAATTTACAGGACCCTTCGTCTGTTTGTTAATTCCTAATTATCCAAATAGAAGTTGTCTGTTACTAATCAGGGTTGGCTGCAGCAGCGCGCTGTTAACTGTAAAAAGTAACAGGCTCTTTCAAGAGGTTCCCAATCTCACTCCAACGTAAGACAGGACACAACTCCAAAAACTAGAGATTATTGGAGAGCTATACCTTCCCCTCTAATATCCACAGGTGGAACATTCCAACCCTACCATGTGAGTAGTACAATCTGATAGCTTCCCTCTCTGTTTTCTGGATGCTATCTGCTGCTGAGGTGAGCTCCCTCTGAGTTCTGCTGCAAGCGGACCTCTCTGCTCAGCTGTTTGCGTGATTTTCTCCTTAGTCCTGGGCTGGCCACGGGATTTTAAATGCATTTACATTAGTAATTGTCTTGCAATCTATCTTTTGGCAGTGTGCTATGATAATAAGTATTCTGGGATTTGCCAGGAGGCTCCTGTTTCCTCTTGCCATTTGGTTCTTTTCCTTTCTTTTTGTGTCTGGTTCCCATTCTCTGCCTTCTACAATGACCTCAGTTCCTCTGAGGGTTATCCAGGCTACTACCCAGGAGAGGGTTCCATGTCGGCTTACCCTGAGGCAAAAGAGTTTCCTGTCTCCAAATTGTATTCAAACCCATTCCCTATCCAAGGTGGCTGAACAGTTGGAGCTTTCATAGATTGACTTATGCAAAGAGCAACAGAGGGTCCTGTAGCACCTTTAAGACTAACAGAAGTATTGGGAGCATAAGCTTTCGTGGGTAAGAACCTCACTTCTTCAGATGAAGAAGTGAGGTTCTTACCCACGAAAGCTTCAGATGAAGAAGTGAGGTTCTTACCCACGAAAGCTTATGCTCCCAATACTTCTGTTAGTCTTAAAGGTGCCACAGGACCCTCTGTTGCTCTTTACAGATTCAAACTAACACGGCTACCCCTCTGATACTTGACTTATGCAAGCACTTTTGGACTCTAGAGGATTCATTGCAAACCAGGGGTGCTGGAACAATTTGTATAGTGGGGGTGCTGAGAGCCATTGAACCAAACTGTAAACCCTGTATATGATGGAAACCACTTCAAGCCAGGGGTGCGGCAGCACCCCAGTTCCAGCACCTATGTTGCAATCTGATTGCCATAGGTTGGACCACCTGAGTGTAAATTTTGCCTTGGAGTTGAGTGGATTCTAGCATGAATCCAGATTCACCACTTCCAGTTGTCATGGGACAGAAGGAAGCCTGAGTTGATTGCATTGCCTTATTCTGACCCTGAGAAGTTTTCAGTATCTCTGTACTCTGAAGCACTCCCTCCCCTATACTGAAATTCCTTTACTGAGTAGTGAAGAGGTGTTGCTCTAGTAAGGCCAGCTCCACCCTTGTGCCAAGAGCTCTATATGTATTGAGGCATGAAGGCCAGTCTGCACAGAGGCCCTATCTATACTTAGGGTGACCAGATGTCCCATTTTTAAAGGGACAGTCCCAGTTTTTGGACCTTTTTCTTATATAGGCGCCTATTATCCCCCCTACCCCCTGTCACGTTTATTCACAATTGCTATCTGGTCACCCTATCTATACTGTGGGCTCCAAAAGACCCCTGCTACAAGAGCAGGGAACAAGAACCTCATATGCTCTTTGTAGTGTATTGAAACCTGTGTTAAAATTGTGCTCTGTCACTTTATGTACCCTGGGGGGTTTCCTGGTCCTGCTTGCAGGCTAGGGGGCTCTATGGGGAAGCATGCAATTGGGCCTAATAAGAGTCACTTTACAGACAGTCTAGACTAAGGTGGGGTGAGAGGTTCCTCCTTTTTTTAAAGGAAGCTGCCTGCTTTGTGTCTCTTTGTTTTGTATGTGTTATAGTTCTGAATTCTCAGAAATTATGTAGTGTTACATTGCAACCTTCCAGCAAGAGTATTTTATGTTTTTTTCTAACTTCTCTGTTTGTATGCTATGAAACAACATTCTGAAGGCACGCTTAGGCACTCTCTCTTATTGAGGCAATTAAAAGAGAGTAATTCAGAGAATGTGATTATTTTTATTTCTTATATTTAGGTCAGTAGTGCCTAGAGACCAGCCAGGGCCCTTTTATGCTAATAGGCACTGTACAAGCAGAGTAACAGACAGTCACTGCCCTGAAGGGCTTACAGTCTAAATAGATGACAGATAAAGAATGGGGAAAAGGGATCTAACACACAAGCAGAGTGATGGTTTGTAACCAGTATATTACTTCCATGATTTTCTTTTGTTTTGTTAATTTCTTGGGTGGAGTTTAGGGAGGAAGAGATTAGCTAAATGGAAAGCCAAGAGAAGGGAGAGGGAACATTGAAGGCAGTGTTGCCTGCAGCTGTACACGTGTTGGTTATGCACAGTGAGTACTATTGGTAGCGGTTAGGAGAAGCAGCACTGTCCCTCTTTGGAGCCCACTGCCGCTCAGATTTGGCCCCGCTGTCCAGCCGTCCTTTTCAGGGGGCCATAACTGAGTGAGTGGTGTTGCGACCTGGTGCCCGGAGGTCCAAGTGCTGCTCAGGTTTGGCTCTGTGGCCCCTCTATTATGGCGTGGGAGCTTTGGAGCCAAAATTTAGCGACCTGGTGCACATCCAGTTGCAACACCAAACACCAGGTCGTGACACCACTCCCTCGGTTTTGGTCCTACACTCCCCATCATGACAGAGCAGGGGCGGGGCCAAAACTGAGTAGGTAGTGGGGTGGCCAGGGCTGATCTTCCCCGCTGCTGCTGTGGGGCCAGCTCCTGTACCAGGCTCTCCCCAGGGGCCCACCTGGCTTTGTCCCTCTTCCAGCTGCCCAGGTCTACTCTCTGGGATGGGGAGTGACACTGTACTTGGCGGGCTGGGCTGGGAGGTAGGAGGTGAGCATGGCGTGGGCTGTGGTGGGAATGGCTCCACATGGATTGAGGGTGCCCCTGGCTGAAGGGGGGGGGCAGAATGAGGAGAGGATGACAGGCAGGTAGAGGGAGGCTGAGGTAAAGAGGCTGTGAGGGAGGAGGCCAGCACCCACAGCCAGTCAATGCAGGCAGAGAAAACAGAATTCTGTAGAACACAGTCTGATGACATCATTAGTGCTCTCAGATCCCTGCTGCAGAGACCTGCTGAGGCTGCTTCTCTGCCCGCTTGAGAGTTTGGCTTGCCCGGGGGCTGTCTCCTTTCTGCAATAGTGTCCTTGTCTCAGCCTGCATGGGTCTTAGTCCCACTGGAGAGGAGGGGTGCCACCCCTGCATAGTTGTGGGTCCAGGGGACACTGGGAGGTTGGGGTGGTCTATGCAGGGCCTCATCTTTCCTCCTTTCCCTCCACCTCCCTTTATAATGCTGCAATTCTGAGACCACTTCTGTGTCCGCTCTCCTGGCTTGAGAGTTTCTCTGGCAGAAAGGCTGACTTATACTATAGCATGGTCTTCCTCTACTGCACAGAAGCTGGAGGCTTGAGACCAAGAACAAGAATCCTGTGAGGTGAAACCTTCAAAGAAGCAGAATTCTAGGTAAATATTTTTCTTCTATCTGGGATATCCTTAGTGTAACCCTTCTGTCTGATGGAGTCGGCAGCAACAAGGACTAAGGTTATCTAGGGGATAATAGAACTGGCTCAAGCCCCAACCCAGTAATCTGGGGGAATTACACACCACCCCTAAGAGGCAATACATCCACACTCGCAAGCACTGAGTGTGTGTATAGAAAGGAAAACTTTTAATAAAGGAGGAGAGGAACCTGGCATTAATTTGGGAAAACATCGCAAGCCTGGTTCAAAAAACATGACCATGAGCAAAACACCCACCCCAGAGTATTTTGGGCATTGTTCTTTTCCTCAGTCTCTCGCCTTGCAGTGTGAAAGTCTGAAAAACAAATGTCCATTTAACATGCCACTCCCCTCTCCGTTCCCCGCACCCCACTCACAGTTGTTGTCTTTGGTCAGCAAAGACACAGAGGTGCACCGTGCATTTGTGAGTTCAACTCCCAACCTGGGGAGGGAGCTTTGAGCAATGCCTCAGCTGTTGCTGTGCTGTTCATTCTGCGTCACTGCCGCTCTGCTGTCACTCTGCGTGGTTTGCTTTGGCGGCGGCCGCTCCGCTGTCGCTCACTCTGCTGCCGGCTGCTCCATTGTCATTCATTCAAACGCTGCCCTCTCTACTGCAACCTCTGGGATGTTTTGAGGTCCCACCACTTAGTACAGCTCTCCGTTGTTTCAGCTCAGTGGGGAGTCTCTCTGCTAGTACAGGCTGGGCAGTCTTTTTCATAAGAGACACTGTCCCACAGCAGGCCCAAGGCTTAGCACTTAGACCTAGTTACCAGTGATTTCAGCTCTAGTGATCCATAACAAAAGACTCTCAGTTGAGTCTAATCAGCTCTGCCATTAAACAGTGGAGGGAAGAAGGGTCAAGTGACATTTAGGGCTCTTACCAGAGCCCACACCACCAGATAGGAACACCTGTCCTCACCTTCTCTTGTCTCCACTGGACTTTGGCATCCCTACAAGTCCCTGCTTAGCGAGCACAGTTCAACTGAGGGTGAACGCCTCAACCAGGCCATGCCAAGAACAGTTCTGCTGCCCTTTATTCATACAACAAAGATTACACCACTTTAGTAGCCCTGTACCTGATAAAGTGACTTGCAATCCAGCACCTGCCAAAAATAATCATTTGGGCAAAGCAACTCCATCATGCTGTGCACCTTGGCAGAGTGGGTGTGTTTATGCAAACAAGGTCCTGAAGTCTTCTACCCCAGCTCATCACTTATTCAGACCCTGCTTATATCAATGTGTTCTGGTTTTAGTTGTTTGTCTTCCATCATTTGGGTCCTCATGAAAGTTTATTAAATAATTTAAAGAAAAAATATTGCAATCAGTAAAATGCAGCAATCTGTTAGGTCTAAAGACAAGGAGTTCTCCCTCCCACCCCAAATGTATTTCACAGTTTTGGTGATGAGAAGTTTGTGTTCTCATTAAAAGAGGTAGTAGTAAGCATTTTTACTGAAAAGTGGGAGCATCTGTGACATTGGAAATGTGGCTGACCAACATGAGAGATTGGTTAATATTTTTCAACTCTTTTTAATGGTGGTTTAATAATCAAGGGGAAAATGTGATATAGAAACTAAATACTCAGTTATTTATGAGCAGACTTCAAAACCAACTTTTTTTTATTGCAAACAAATTTTAGACACCTCCAGTTGTCTTATAAGAAGTAGGAAATTGTCAACCATATGGAATTCATGAATACAGCTTCAGATTTAGCAATAAAATTACATTTGGTGGAAGTAGAGCTTGTTAGCAATTCCACCATTATCTTTATTTACAGGCTGCCAGTCCCTGTTTATAACAGGGACAGGTTCTTCAAAATCTTCATGGGGAGCCTGCAGGTATATTGTAAATCTCAGTGGCATTTGAGATTTAGAAAATTGACAGTGAAGTATCAAGAAGATACACTTGACGACTGCATGGGAGGTCTAATCAAAGGAGACTTTAATAGAAAATACTCTTCATGTCATAATTCTTACAGACAAACTTTAAGCTAGTTGCATACATTGACAAAAAAGATGAAAGATATCATCTTGAATGTATATCAAACCCAACTGTATGTATTTATGTAAACACTTTCTAAGACAATGGCTGACTCCCATTGCTTATAATGATGCTCAAATGGTAGTTTTATAGAGATGCCTTCTCAATCTTTGGGAGAAACTGTTTACAGACATTTCATTTATTTTAAACTGATTAATTTATTAGGATTTCTAGTTTTGACCCGGTCTCTGTTTTTCTCTTAATAGGCAAATATTTATTTAAAGTTATTAATCTAAAGGATAGGCGGAAATTAATACTTCCATTAGAGTCAGCGTAGCCTAGTGATTAGAGCAGGGATGGGGAGAGCCAGGAGACCAGGTTTCATTTACTAGTACAAATAGTAGTAACTTTTCCAAGATGCCAGAATGTGCATGTTTTTCAGCTACAGACTTCTAGTCAGTGCTACTCCAACTCCCTAGAGACAAAAGGTTTCATCTTCTTGCCTGGGAGCATCACACAGATTTACATTTATGTTCTGCTCTGTCACTCTAGGTTTTCTGAACATGGAGTTAAGCCAGTTAACGATATTGTGTCAGATGCAATCTGTGTGTCTAACCCTATGTCCTGTGATCCACCACTTCAGTACACTACTGACTAGGGACCAAATGGCTAGGCAGCAGTTCTGCAGAAAAGGACCTAGGGGTTACAGTGGACGAGAAGCTAGATATGAGTCAACAGTGTGCCCTTGTTGCCAAGAAGGCTAACGGCATTTGGGGCTGTATAAGTAGGGGCATTGCCCGCAGATCGAGGGATGTGATTATTCCCCTCTATTTGGCATTGGTGAGGCCTCATCTGGAGTAATGTGTCCAGTTTTGGGCCCCAGACTACAAGAAGGATGTGGAAAAATTGGAAAGAGTCCAGCAGAGGGCAACAAAAATGATTAGGGGCCTGGAGCACATGACTTATGAGAAGAGGCTGAGGGAACTGGGATTGTTTAGTCTGCAGAAGAGAAGAATGAGGGGGGATTTGATAGCTGCTTTCAACTACCTGAAAGGGGGTTCCAGAGAGGATGGATCTAGACCGTTCTCAGTGGTACCAGATGACAGAACAAGAAGTAATGGTCTCAAGTTGCAGTGGGAGAGGTTTAGGTTGGATATTAGGAAAAACTTTTTCACTAGGAGGGTGGTGAAGCATTGGAATGGGTTACCTAGGGAGGTGGTGGAATCTTCTTCCTTAGAGGTTTTTAAGGTCAGGCTTGACAAAGTCCTGGCTGGTATGATTTAGTTGGGAATTTGTCCTGCTTTGAGCAAGGGGTTGGACTAGATTACCTCCAGAGGTCCCTTCCAACCCTGATATTCTATGATTCTATGATACAACCTGTTGGTGCAGCAACAGAGCATCTGGATAGTTGTGTGCCTTGATGCCTCAAGACCATGCTCAGAGGCCATGAGCTAGTTACATTGTGAGAACGCCAGCTTGGTGCAATACCCCAGTCAAGTCTCTAGCTTGCTGCATAGATGCCTCAGTTCTGGTGAGTCTGATGCCGGACACTTGAGATCCCAAGAAGGAGAATCCTGTGAGAGATCATCTGCAGAAAGCAGAGTTACAGGTAAGTAATTACTTCTGTATTGGTCCCATCTAGACTTTGCTCTAGGCTCAATGTCCCCTTACATTAGGGTTTCTCGACCTTTAGGTTGTGACACAAATTTGGGTTATGGGAATGTGTCCAAGGGTTGCATGGGAGGTCCTGGGTGTGGGGGGTGTTGCAAAACCCATCCTGTGCTCTGGTCCTGTGAGGCTGGCTAGGTTTGGCTCCCAGCCACACTCGTTGCAACCTGGTGCACAGGGTTGCAGCACTGCTCCCCTCTGTCATGATGTCACGGGAATGCTGACCAGGCCAAATTTGAATGAGAGACACTGCATCCCCATCCACCACATTGGAATGCCACTCTCACAAATTTGGCTTGGCTAACTCCCCCATCAGGAGAGCCAGGCCAAACCTGAGCAGTGCTGCAACTCAGGTGGTCTTCATGTTTGAAGCAGAAAACCAAGCCCAGCCAGCCCCACAGGACAGGAGCTGCAGGAACCCCCGCTCCAGTGTGCACAGTGTACTTATTTAGTGCCTATTACATTAATGTGTATACTGTTGGTAAGAAATATATAGTAAGGCAAATGTTTTTTGCACTAAAGCTATTAACTGGGTCACAACAGGCCATCAAGATTTACAAATGGGTTCTGAGCCCCAAAATGTCAAGAACCATTGCCTTAGATGCTCCATAGTGGCCACTGTGGGATTTAAATGCTGTACTGCTTCCAGCCCAAGCATTCCTCGACTTCACTCTCGAGAAGACTAGTTAATTATGAAGAGATGCCTGCTGACAGGTCATTGTAGCTAAACGTATTTTTCGGCGCTGGGAACTTTTCACCAGGGTGAAAATCACTGCTAGTCATGGTTGAATCATTTATTGTGAATAAACTAGACACTGAATTTAGCCAGGTTTTTTTTCTGTTTGTTTCTGTAGATGTGGCTACTCATAAGCATTTGCTGAATAGACCTAGCAAATAATTTTGAGCCTATAGATTAATCATAGACTGTTTGCTATGACTGTTGTTTGTTGCACAAGATTGGTTAGTTGACTCTCATGTTGTTTTCTCCTCTGTACCTGGCCTGCTTAAAAGTTTAAGTAGACAAAGAATAAAGAATGGTGGAAAAACATATAGCAAATAATGAATAGAGAATGTTTGTACAGAAATAGTTTTGTTCTTATGTAAATATGAATATTCCTATGGGGGGAAGGGATAGCTCAGTGGTTTGAGCATTGGCTTGCTAAACCCAGGGTTGTGA
The DNA here is from genome assembly GCF_027887155.1 of Malaclemys terrapin pileata. NCBI lineage: Eukaryota > Metazoa > Chordata > Testudines > Emydidae > Malaclemys > Malaclemys terrapin. The sequence goes on along the minus strand of NC_071513.1, from coordinate 29,465,014 downwards.
GTTCAATCCGTGAGGGGGCCACTTAGGGATCTGGGGCAAAATCAGTCCTTGGTCCTGCTAGTGAAGGCAGGGGGCTGGACTTGATGACCTCTCAGGGTCCCTTCCAGTTCTATGAGATAGATATATCTCCATATATTATTATAACAGCCATTCTCCAAACATTTGTGAGAACAAAAATATGTTTAACAAATACAAGGAACAAATTTGGTAGACTAGTCAGTGGTCCAGAATAGAAACAAATGTTTGTGATTTCTGTTTTGTCACTAAACCACCAGCTCTAGTACCTATTATAATTAACATTAATAAAGAAGATAATCTGGGATGGTTTTCCCTTTAATTGGACATCACATTTCACATGATCTTTCTATTCTAGGATTTAGGGTTGAATGGGGAATGACTAATATTTTCTGGTTTGTGCTTTCCTTTTTTCCTCTTCTGAAATCATTAGTCGTTATTCTTTACCCATATATAACATCTTTCTTCCAAAAAATCTTGAAATGCTCTGTGGATATGTATTCTATAAATGTGGAAACTAGACTTGAGAAAGGTTAAATGATTTGCCCAGACCTTAGTGTCATTTCAAGTCAATGCCAGAGTCTGAACTGAAATTCAGCTCTCTTGACTCCTACTTTTGGGTTAAACAAACATAACTATTTCATTTGCCTGTGTGTTCCTGTATTATTGGTTGTTATCATTATTGTATTATGGTACTGTGTACATGAGAAGTTTTAATAGTCAGGTACCAGAAAACATTTTGTTGGTCTCATGCCAATGCTAAGGAAACTCAAGTTAGGCTATAGGCTTGATTGAGATTACAAATAAATAGAAACTCCAATTCTTAAGGCAGACATTGGGTAAGAGAGAGTAGTTTATATTTATTTAAGGACCTGATTACCAATTCAACATATTTTAGGTTTTTTTTCCCCCTTTGTATGCTTAAATTGTGATTCTTATATAATTTTTTTTCAGTCTGATTTATTTTAGCTTTTTCTAAAGTAAATCAGGCTGAAAGAAAAATAAAATTTCTATAAGAATCGCAGGCTGATTTCCCTTACCATGAATGGAAGTTTATTTACTTTATTAAAGATAACAATAGTAATATACTAAAAAGTACGAATAGTCTGATATGACCTTTTAAGCATATCACCCAATATAACAAGAGGGATCCAGGGTGATAACTGGAAAATGTATCGGAGGGGTAGCCGTGTTAGTCTGAATCTGTAAAAAGCAACAGAGGGTCCTGTGGCACCTTTGAGACTAACAGAAGTATTGGGAGCATAAGCTTTCGTGGGTAAGAACCTCACTTCTTCAGATGCATCTTACCCACGAAAGCTTATGCTCCCAATACTTCTGTTAGTCTCAAAGGTGCCACAGGACCCTCTGTAACTGGAAAATGTAAACTCTTAAATTTACATTTTTGTTCTTACTAAATTATTATTACTTTTTCTGTTGAAAAGATCCACCAAATTGTATGTATGGCTGGGGATTAAAGATTGTCACAGTACAAAACAAACAATATTATTCTATTGTTTTACTTATTAGGTGTAGTCTCTGAATAATTTTAATGACAAAAGAGTAGAGAAAATGCTTTTATGGTTGATAGAGGTCATGTTTGTTTTCCATTAAAGGAGCCATAGTAGAAGAATTGGATTTAGCATTTGTAGGCTATGGTATACTGTTGCTCTGCAGAATTTGTAAGAATATGGAAATCTGTGACTTCTGAACTGCTGTTTCATCATGGCAATGATTGAATTTGAAAATCTACTCTACTTCCTGCATCTGGTAAACATTTAGGCATGACAGCTCTGCAGGGGAAGTAAGACAGTCTCCTTAAAATCTCTAATCATCCTTCCATAAACACAAATTGAAGCTTTCCATACTTATACTCACTGCCACAGTAAAATCTATGCATGGCTGCACGAGGCAACAGTATGCTGCAAATGCTACCCTTCCGTTTTTGTGAATTGTTTGCAGTAGGCATGAACTGCCTTTTGGAATGGGAATGCTTTTTTTTGGCCACCTTCCTCTGAGATCATGAGTTGGGAGAAACTGTGCATATATTGGGTAGATGAGATCAGCAGAAAAAAATATAGTAATAAAATCAATAAATCATGCATAAATGCCTTTTCTGAGTGAAATACCTTACCAAGAGCCCAAGCAAAGCTTTCATAAATTATACTCTTTGAATTATTATAATCTTGTAGATACTAGAGACTTTCTTCTGTGCTGAGTTTGAAAAACCGTGGTGTTCAATGACCTGATATTCCTGTATTGCAATGTCAATTTCACCCAGAAGAGCCATGAGAGGCAAAATGGAAAATGAGTCAAAGAAGAAAATTGTGTGTGTATATGTATGATACAATAAATTAGTTGTACAAGCAAAATAATGCACAACTAGTTTTTGAAATTGTATGGTCATTTCTGAAAAAAAAAAATTAGAACATGCATATACTTGTTACAAAGGTTTTAAACTACTAAATAGAGCTTTTAATGTATTATTTTAATATTTCCTCCACTTTGACCTGAAGATCTCAACATTTTTACAAAGGTGAGTAAGTACCATTAACCCTTATTTGAAGATGGGTAAACTGAGGCCTGGATAGCTCAAGTGACTTGTCCAAGATCATACTGTGAGTGAATGGCAAAGTGGGAAACAGAACCTCAGGTTTCCTGACTGGTAGTCTGCAGATGGTATGTTCAGCTCTGTTAGGATCTCATCTCTCATCTCTGTTCGAATGAGCTCCAGAATGTTTACAACACTTAGAAATTCAAAAATCTGGCTGACAACAGTTAGTCCAGGTAGCATAACATTGGAGTATCTTCGAATGATACCTGAAGGTAGGTATATGTACACTTCTAAAACAGTGATAAATGGTGGAAAGTACTTCTTCTGACATAAATAGCAGCACCAATTCAACAGCATGAAGTGTTATTTAGGGGAGTAAGTGCTATTGATATGCTGCAAATATTTACAGTAAACAGATGAGGACAGGTGCAAACAATTTTCTGTGTGGAAAATCAAATATAACTGTAATGATATATGATGGGATAGCAGATGTTCAGCAGGCCAAGTTCCATTTTCTATAATTAACATGTTCTGTACTTAATAGTAGCTTTCACTGACCTCCTGAAACTCTACTTTGATGCTTAATAAAAACAGAAGTAATTTAAGTGTAACAAAATGACGTTTTATTGAAACATGTCTTGCTTATGGGTATATTTTGCTGACAGATTGGAATGTGTATTGCTTCATTGTTTAGTTATGACTTTAGTATTAAGTCATTAACATTCTGTGTGATAATTCATAAAGTCACCTATTTATGGCAAGGTAAAGAAGAAAGTCATCATTTTTTGTAGCAAAGGACTTCTGACTGTGCAAATTAATTAAACATAATATTAAAGTTGTTCTAATCTGATATATTCATTTTTATCTGTGTTAAACGTGGTCAAATGTTTTCCTGAAAACTATTGCCATATGCACTAAAAGCTTTTCTTTATTTGTGTAAAACTTTTCCTCAAGGAAGAATAGGAAATGGATGCATTCGACAGAAATCTCAGAAAAATGAGAACCAAAGGAAAATATCCTAACCCCAGTGAAGTCGGTGGGAGTTTTGCTATTGAGTTCACTAGATTGAGGATTTAATCAAATGCATACTATTCTAGGATAGTGCTTATAAATCCAGATAATACCCATCAACCTATATTTAATCATCTAAACCAGCGGTTCTCAAACTGGGGTCTGCGAAGGTATTCCAGGGAGTCCACGAGTCATGTCCGGGGCCGCTGGCCGTGCTGATCAACTCCTCCCCCTCACTCCCAGTGCCTCCTGCACGCCACGGAACAGCTGTTCAGCAGTGTGCAGGAGGCGCTGGGAGGGAGAGGGAGGAGCGGTGAAGGGCAGAAAGAGGTGGGGACGAGGAGGGGCAGGGGTGGAGCGGGGGTGGGAAGAGGTGGGGTGGGGCCTTGGGGTAAGGATGGAGTGGGAGTGTGGCGAGGGGCAGAGCGGAGGTTGAGCACCACCCATGGAAAATTAAAAGTTGGCTTGGGGGGTCCGCAAAAAAATTATATCAAAATGGGGGTTCTTGGGTTGCTAAAATTTGAGAACCACTGCTCTTAAACCATACATTCTGAATTCATATCTGCACCCCTTCATTCAAGCATGGATATCTGTTTGGAATTGACTTGCAGAGTTTGCTTCTGTTGCTGACTTTGTTCCCTGTCTTAGGCACGTCTGTGTAAAGACATTCTGCCTGGACTTTCTCCTACTATTTCTACACAATTGTTTCCTGAGCATGGTTTAGAATGAGTAGCTCTTGTAAACATCTTATTTGCATAAATCATTTTTTTTCTTTTTAACAAGAATTCAAGGCCGTAGAACATTGTTAACTCTGTAACTGTGGTCATGAGCAGGATGGATATGCCTATTAATAAAATAACTGTAATTTACAAGGTGTTTAAAGCTCTGTTAGGAGCCTGTTGTAAATAGTGTTTTACCTCTGACATCCTTTCTTTCCTGACCTCTTCCCACATTCCCACAGAGCGGTCAAATTTTTGTAGCTCTCTTCATAATTCATATTTCTTACACCCTGAATAATTTTTGTTTTAAGACTTTACTTTCTACACCTTGTAACATGACCCAGCTTGATTAAACATGTGCTTTGATTGGGTGTTCCACAAGTCTTTAATTTTTCAAATTCAGACAGAAGATGATCAAGGGGATTGTCTAATGATACCAGGCAACAGACAAATGAATAATACTTAAATAATGAGAGAACCAGTAAAAATTTCAACAAAATTATTTGTATTGAAGTGCTGTCCCTCATTCCTCTTTCTCCTCTTTCACACCAGCTGTCGTGCAGGAATTTCAAGAGAACTCACTGCAATATGAAATTCCAGGAGACTATGTGGGATCAGGACACACAATGGGCAGGCAGCTGGAGAATTGAAAGTGGGTAGGAGAAGGGAATGAGATGAGGAAACAGTTTTCATGGTAGAAAGTGAGAGGAAGGAGTAACTGCCTTCAGGAAATGAGATTGGGTAAGAGGGAGAAGGAGCAGCTTTCAGGAGTGAGAGGAGAGAGGAATAGAATGGGGGAGGGAACAAAGGAGAAGAGAGCAGACTTCAGGCAGGGAGGAGGAAGTTTTTGGACAGGGTGGTGGTTGTGTCAGTGCAAACCAGTCTTGCCTCTGAGCTGCTTTGTTCAGAGTTTGCAGAATAGAGCTGTGCTAAGAGGCAGAGGGGGATGTGACCTGGGCATGGACAGGGAGAGTTGGACCCTGAAGGAGAGCGCCATCTGGACTTTTTTTGCCTGCTGCTTGCTTCACAGCTACTGGATATCCTAAGACGAAGCCAGGAACAGGCCTGCCACTGAACTGCAGAATCTGCCAAAGGCGAGGGTAGGGGAGAGACCCTGTTTGGAAAAGGGAGAGGTTTGGCTATTGACAGTGGTGAGAGTTAGCACACACATGGTTTCATCTGCTAGGGGTCACAGAGGCAATTCCATAGACACTAGCGGGGGAGCGAGGGAGGAAGGAAAAAAGAAAAGTGAAGAGGACTGGAAGAAACTCTTAACATATTGACCTCTTCTTCATTTTTTGGCTGTGACATCAACCTTTATAGTAATTTACTCTGTAAATATTTCGCAGCCAAAGACACTGGTCCCACAGTCAGTGCTTTGTTTGCCCACAAACTGATCCCTGCTGTCTTGCACCTTTGAACATACTTATTAATAAAAATCATGAACACCGAGTTTCACAAAGTACAATCGCTTTGTCCATACAGAAAAGGTGTGCAGCGCACACTTTGGGTCTAACTCTGTGCTTGACTAAGCCAATGGGTTGCACAGGTGTAACAGAGATTTCTCTCCTCCTTTCTTCTTTTTGCCTTCCTTTTGATTGTGAACTCCTCAGGGGAGAAGCTGTATATAGCACTGTTTCTTAAACAGAGCTGACTTTGTAGTAGTTCTTGGACAAGTAACTGTATGCAAGGCAACTATTTGTTTGTATTAAAGTAGCATCTAAAGGCCCTGACAGACAATGGAACCCCAGTGTCTTAAGTGCTTTGCAAACACATAGTAAGAGGCCATCCCTGTCACAAAGACATTGCAAGCTAAACAGACAATAAATAGAGAGGAGAAGTGACTTGCCTGAGATAACACATCAGGTTAGTGGCCAAGTCAGGAATAGAACTCAGATCTGGTTCCCAGTGCAGTACCCTATCCACTGGATCATGTAGCCAGACTTGACCCTTCATTGTAATAAATGCTCTCCTTAATACAAACTTATTTTTATTGCCAAGAAACCAATATTTAACAGCTATATCTTAACAGAATTTACAGAAAAATGGTTACCTGTTAGATTGGGCTAGGCTCGCTTATACATTTTCAAATCCATATATCAGACTGACAAGTGCTTGTGCACATTGTCTGCTATTTTTGTACTGGAAATACATTTACACATGCTTTCTCTTTTACAGATTCCCTTTATTTTTTATGAACCTCCTAATCAGAGCACATAAATAAAGATTAAAACACAATTGCTTCTGAATAAATGTGTCCCTACTCTGTAGAAGACTGGCTGAAATGAGTGCTTGCCATTTATAAATCCCATGAATATTCTTTAAATTATATGAGCCTTACAAATGATGGCAGCTTTTGATGTAGGGTACTTTAGTTTAATTGGAAAACAGTTTTCAGTAGCTTTAGAAACTACAGAATGCGATCAAGTACAGGTAAAAGATAACCACTAGTATTTTTAAAGTGCTTATTTCTTTGTAGCTATTTAGTTTTGGAACTATGGTGGTTCCAACCACAACGATGTGCAGAAACACATTTTTCAAAGATATGAGTCTTTATTTTACTTGTAAATATAGGAATACTTTCAAAAATACTTGAGCTTCTCACATTATTTATAGGTTTGAACTTGATATGCCTCAGTTTCCATAAGTTCTTGATCAGGCAACTATGAAATAAGCAGTAGGTAGGAGAGAACTTATCACACATATAACTCCCTTAGGCTCTTCCTCCATTATTCCTTCATTTTGTCCTCCTTAGGCTTTTATACACAAAAAAGGAAGTTATAAGCCCAGTGTTATTGAACAGATGTTGCTCCCCCGTGCTCCCATATAAAAATGTTTGATGCCCCTTCTGTACATGGAGAATTATTGAGGTGCAATGTGAGTAGGGTTACCATCTTAGAAATGCAAAAAAATTGAGCCACCCCTCCCCCAAAAGGCAAGCCCACCACAACCCCAACCACAAGGCAACTCCGCAACTGCCACTTACAATATCTAAAGAGATAATACATATAGATAAGATTGACAATATCGCATGTCTCCTCTCGCGTGACTCAAACCTTCTCTCACATACGTACACAGTGCGCTTGTGGGTTGGTGGGCGGACAGATTCTGTATTTTCAGCAGTTTTGATCTGTTAGTGCTTAAACTGTGGAAGTGGGAACACTGCAGCAGCTTTATCTGGACACAAACTTTTAACGTTAAATATCCCAGTGAATTGTGATGAAAATGCAAATCTTTAGACCCAATTTAAAAAAACCCCAACAGATTAAATTATTTTTTCTGGCGACTGGCAAATCCATACAAGAACTCGGCCAGGCCGGTCAAAGACTGGCAAGGTGGGAACCCTAAATGTGAGGTATGGCCTCTGCAATGTTTCGATTCCAGAGAGCCAGGAGTGAGTTTGGGACACCGTCGGTGGATCTCCTTGCAGCAGTATAAAGTGTTGCTGGAAAGTAGCAGGGTTGGCACAGTATCACTTTTTTTAAATCACGAAGAGAAGTGACCTATTTCAAAAACAGACAGATGTCACTCATCAGAAGTGTTCCTGTGGGTTTGCAAATGCTTACAATTAAAAAGCTAGAAATGTGGAACTTGTTTCCAGAAATTCATGGTTGCTGTCAGGCCTGGCTCAAGGCGGCATTAAAGAGCATTGAGGCTTGAATCTGGCCGATGTTAGCTAATGGTACTTTTTTGGCATCAGATGGATGTTTGGAGGAAGTTATTAAATTTGTTTGATCTCAGTCTGTTTTCTAGAGGACTTTTATCAATATCACAAAACACCACCATTACTGCCTTCCTTATTGGCAGTATCCATGAAGAGGCTGAGAATTAAATACACGTGGAATTTTAAATTCTCTTCTCAACTTGTTAGGTCCAGATTTTGAGACAAACTATCACCAAGGGGAAAACTTTGTTGTTGTCCATGCTTGTTTCTGTGAAAAAGAGAGAGCATAATTCTTTGGAACTTTTAGTTTGGTTCATTTTATGAGCACTATGGTATATTCAGTTTAAGGGCCTGATCCTGAACCCTTAATCTTCAATCTAATAAAGTCAGTAGACATTTTACCTTTAAAACCACATAAGTCTTTTAAAGGGCAAGTGAATTTTGGGATTATACCATGTGAATTCATTCATTTTCATTGGATTACAGGATTGTTCTTTTCTCTGGCATATTAACAGAACAATTAATGTGTAAAGATAGCTTAAAAACATGAGGCTCTTCTGAGAATATAATTTCTTAAGCATAAGCAGGAAGGATTTTACAAAGATGAGTATTTTTTTTTCTCAGAGTAATGTTGCATACAGACTGGAGATTGCCTTTTCTATTGAATTGTATAATGAAAAATCAATCAGTTTAATGGTTGACAAACTTTGACATTCAAATAAAAATGCTGCTGGTATTTTCATAAAGACCTGTAGGCAAAACTAGATTCAGTGACTTTAATTTATGCAATAGTAAATGTCTGCCAAAACATTGTACAAATGACTGTATAATGAGGCAATAATAACTGTGAAGAAAGAGAAGGAAAGAAAGGAAGCAGAGGCCAAACTTTTCAGTTTTTAGAATAAATAAATTCATAAAACCTTTCAATGTAAAATGTTATATTTCTACAATCTTCTTTGCAGCTATGCATTTTATTTTTAGAGCAATTTCCTGAAGTCATCAAAACATTTATCTGACAGTGTGTGTGGTGTCAGACTAATAGTTTAGTTTTTGTTTTGGTCCAGTGAAGTGAAAGTCAGTGATTTCATCTCCTTATTTGGGCTTCTGCCCACTAGTCCACTAGACTGAATTCATTCCTCTTCTGCCTCAAACGTAGCTGTATACTTTTCTCTCACTAAAGAGATGAAAGGCCTGATTCGTACAAGTACTCTGTCAGATTTTCATTAATGCCCACAGGTTAAAAGAGTAGTAAGGAAAGTCTCTTTTTCGGGGGGGAGAAAGTGGTTTGAGAAGTTCTATGGCATCAAAGATTTGCACATGTGTTAATTGTTTAGAGGAAAAAGATATCCCAGTAAGTAAACAAGATCAAATTTTCTGCTTACTCATTCCTGCTCAATTCATGTAAGAATATAAATGCATATATGCTTTCTCATATCAGTGTTAAATTTAAAATATTTTTATTGCCACGATAACCTACATGCTTTCCCCCATAATAACATTCTGTTTGCAGCTTGTCTGTTCAACCATGCTTTCCTTCCCTTTTCATGCCCTTTATTTACATCTCATTCACTACACTAGTTGCTTTTACAATACACATACAGCATTTGAGAGGGGGGTATTTTACCTATGATTCAAATAATTGTGGTTCCGTTTTTCAATATTTCTCACTATTGTACATGATTTTATAACAAGATATGCTATCACATGATGACTTTTAAAAAGGCTAAGTCTCCATTAATTTTTTTGTCTTCCTCTATCCAGTCGTGCATATCAGCCTGTCTCTCCAATATTTGCTCCTGGATGTCTTCCATCAGCTCAAACTTAATATGACAAACTGAATTCCATTTCTTTCTTCAAAAATCCTTTCCATGCATACCCTTCACTGTCCTATCACCATCCTCCTGATTATTCAGGCTCATAAGCTGTTGGCCCACATACAACATAATATGTTTTGGGTTGTGACCACATGTCCTTCTGTATGCTTGTTCAGCATCCAGCACACTGAGACCTCAAGCGCTACATGAACAATACTCTTCTCTTGCCCTTCACATCCAGGATGTATTAAAATGGCCATATCTTCCTCCAAGTTTTAGATCTGACTTGTTCTTTCCGTCTAAATAGTAAAAAACAATATCAGTGCCCTGATCATTGCTCAGATTGATCACTTAACCTTTTCCTCCTCTCTGCCCTTCCCAATGCCCACATCACACCCTGCAGTCCAAGCAAAACAGATCATATTCCTTGCCCATTCATCTAACTTCATTACCCTCTTTCAATCCCTCCACTGGTTCCTGTTCTTCATTGCATTAAGTTCAAGCTACTTATACTTCCTTTGCAACTTTTCCCTTCCCTTTCTTCTGGTTTTTTCATGTTCTTGCCTCTCTGCTAATGACACCAGCCTGCTATTCTGTCCATTTCTTCCACAACCATTTCTGAGCTTTCTTCAATGCAGATTCCTATGCATGGAACATCCTGAGCTGCTTTGAAAGGCTGCTACGCTGCCCCCCCCACTCCCCCATTTAGACCCAATAAATTAGCCAACTAAGACATTTATTTTTATTTCATTTCCAAACAGGAAAAAAAAGACTTCTTTACTCCTCCATTCTATGTTTAAACCTTCACTAAGTAACATTGTTGTTTTACGGATATAACCCTGTCGTTCCAATCCCATTCCTGCCCTGCCTTCTGCCTTGTTAATTCCTTCTTACATCATGTCTCATAATAGCTTGTGACAGGTTTCAGAGTAGCAGCCGTGTTAATCTGTATCCGCAAAAAGAACAGGAGTACTTGTGGCACCTTAGAGACTAACAAATTTATTAGAGTGTAAGCTTTCATGGACTACAGCCCACTTCTTCGGATGCATACAGAGTGGAATAAATATTGAGGATATATATATACACACATACAGAGAGCATGAACAGGTGGGAGTTGTCTTACCAACTCTGAGAGGCCAATTAAGAGAGAGAAAACTTTTGAAGTGATAATCAAGATAGCCCAGTACAGACAGTTTGATAAGAAGTGTGAGAATACTTACAAGGGGAGATAGATTCAATGTTTGTAATGGCTCAGCCATTCCCAGTCCTTATTCAATCCTGAGTTGATTGTGTCTAGTTTGCATATCAATTCCAGCTCAGCAGTCTCTTGTTGGAGTCTGTTTTTGAAGTTTTTCTGTTGTAATATAGCTACCCGCAGGTCTGTCATTGAATGACCAGACAGGTTAAAGTGTTCTCCCACTGGTTTTTGAGTATTATGATTCCTGATGTCAGATTTGTGTCCATTAATTCGTTTGCGGAGAGACTGTCCGGTTTGGCCAATGTACATGGCAGAGGGGCATTGCTGGCACATGATGGCATATATCACATTGGTAGATGTGCAGGTGAACGAGCCCCTGATGGTATGGCTGATGTGATTAGGTCCTATGATGATGTCACTTGAATAGATATGTGGACAGAGTTGGCATCGGGCTTTGTTACAAGGATAGGTTCCTGGGTCAGTGGTTTTGTTCAGTGATGTGTGGTTGCTGCTGAGTATTTGCTTTAGGTTGGGGGGTTGTCCCAAGATCTGTGAGAGTAAAGGATCATCTTTCAGGATAGGTTGTAGATCTCTGATGATGCGCTGGAGAGGTTTTAGTTGGGGGCTGAAGGTGACAGCTAGTGGTGTTCTGTTATTTTCTTTGTTGGGCCTGTCTTGTAGGAGGTGACTTCTGGGTACTCGTCTGGCTCTGTCAATCTGTTTTTTCACTTCAGCAGGTGGGTATTGTAGTTTTAAGAATGCTTGATAGAGATCTTGTAGGTGCTTGTCTCTATCTGAGGGATTGGAGCAAATGCGGTTATATCTTAGAGCTTGGCTGTAGACAATGGATCGTGTGGTGTGTCCTGGATGGAAGCTGGAGGCATGTAGGTAAGTGTAGTGGTCAGTAGGTTTCCGGTATAGGGTGGTATTTATGTGACCATCGCTTATTAGCACAGTAGTGTCCAGGAAATGGACCACTTGTGTGGATTGATCTAGGCTGAGGTTGATGGTGGGATGGAAATTATTGAAATCATGGTGAAATTCCTCAAGGGCTTCTTTTCCATGGGTCCAGATGATGAAGATGTCATCAATGTAGCGCAAGTAGAGTAGGGGCGTTAGGGGATGAGAGCTAAGGAAGCGTTGTTCTAAGTCAGCCATAAAAATGTTGGCATATTGTGGGGCCATGCGGGTACCCATAGCAGTGCCGCTGTCTTGAAGGTATATATTGTCCCCAAATGTGAAATAGTTGTGGGTGAGGACAAAATAGCTTGTGAGCTCTTCAAGGAAGGGATCATATCCTTTTCTGTTTTGGTAGTGCCCAGCAAAGTTTTGGGTACTGTGATAAATAATAATATATGCTTTAGGTTCTTCATACAGCTAATCACAGGCCAGTCAAGGACATACCTTGTCACTTCATTTCTTTAAGGAAATGATCCTTTTTATATCTGTTTCATGGTATTAGGGAGTGCTCTCTTCCCTTCTCATTTTACCAGATTAATAATGCTACTATTTGCAATCCACATTTATCATTATCTAATTTACCTCCGTGTAGTCAGCATAAATATCCACATAAAATGAGGCAAGGAGCTTAGTTGACTTAACCAAGGCCAGAGAAGGAATATGTGCTAGAGCACATTAAAACATTCTTGAATTTGTTCACCCCATAAGACTGCTCTGTCCTTCCTGCTAAAGTTAGAGAGTTGGCTGCCCCTCTGCTGGACCCTGTTCTGATCTGAATGCTGAGGCATAGTTGGAAGGAGCACAGGGATGGCCAACACAGTAAACCTCTAGTGCTGCTGAATATTTGAAGTCTCTTTGTGGTAATTATTTTTATATACAACAAACAATATTTTTGTGAATGATACCAAATGGAAGGGGTTGCAAGTGTTTTGGAGGATAGGATTGTAATTCAAAATGATCTGGACAAACTGGAGAAATGGTCTGAAGTAAATAGGATGAAATTCAATAAGGACAAATACAAAGTACTCCACTTAGGAAGGAACAATCAGTTGCACACATACAACTGGGGAAATGACCACCTAGGAAGGAGTACTGCAGAAAGGGATTTGGGGGTCATAGTGGACCACAAGCTAAATATGAGTCAACAGTGTAACATGGTTGCAAAAAAAGCGATCATCATTCTGGTATGTATCAGCAGGAGTGTTGTAAGCAAGACACAAGAAGTAATTCTGCTGGTCTATTCTGCGCTGATTAGGCCTCAACTGGGGTATTGTGTCAAGTTCTGGGCAAATTGGTGAAAGTCCAGAGAAGAGCAACAATAATGATTAAAGGTCTAGAAAACATGACTGATGAGGGAAGATTGAAACAACTGGGTTTGTTTAGTCTGGAAAAGAGAAGACTGAGAGGGGACATAACAGTTTTCAAGTATATAAAAGGTTGTTACAAGGAGGAGGGAGAAAAATTGTTCTTCTTAATCTCTGAGAAGCAATGGGCTTAAATTGCAGCAAGGAAGGTTTAGGTTGGACATTAGGAAAAACTTTCTAACTGTCAGGATGGTTAAGCACCAGAATAAATTGCCTAGGGAGATTGTGGAATCTCCATCATTGGAGATTTTTAAGAGCAGGTTAGACAAACACCTCTAGTCCTGCGATGAGTGAAGGGGTGACCTTCCCTAGGTCCCTTCCAGTCCTATGACTCTAGGGTGAGAAGATGTCCCAATTTTAGAGGGACAGTTCCGATTTTGGGGACTTTTTCTTATATAGGCACCTATTACCCCCTACTCCCATCCCGATTTTTCACACTTGCTATCTGGTCACCCTATATGACTCTATGATTCTATAATTATTATTATGCACTTTACAAACACCAATAGTTTATCTTCCTAATACCCTGTGAGATAGAGAAGTATCATTATCCCATTTTTACAGATGGGGAAACTTCAGCGCAGAGAGACTTAGCAGCTGCCCAAATCTCTCTCACAGTATGTGAGAGTGCTGGGAATAGAATCCAGTTCTTCTACCTCACAGGATTATTTTAAAAATGAATTAATGTATTAGGATTGTGGCAATAGGCAATGAAGTGTAACACTTTGGCTTTCCAAGCATCTGTCATTGGGTAGAGGGAGCATATGCATGAGTGCACATTTTCTCTGTCCTAGATATACAGCCCACTTCTTCGGATGCATAAAGAACTAAAGAATTTAGTAGTAAAGAATTTTGACAAAAATGGCTTAGACTTCTGTCATACCTGATAGGTGTCCGTCCTCAATTTCTGAGATGACATAATTTTCATGAGGACACAAGTTTCTTTTCTGATGATCACCTTGCCATGTTCTACATGTGTTCTCTAGTGACACTTTGCAGTATAAATGGAATATGCATGTAGCATCTGAAAAGTAGCAATAATATTTATATTTACTGTAATGTAGCATTGTGGATAAAGAAATAGCTAAAGAAGAATATACAAATACGCAGACAGAATAACTGACAGACATCTGCTCAAGTCATTTTTCTTTTGTGGATCTGGCATTTCATGCATTGGTAAACTGCTTCTATTGATGTCACCCACAACTATCTGCTGTATGTCAGTTATATGATATGATGGCTTTGATTCACTATTCTATACAGTAAAATTATTCAGCAAAGCTTCTGTACATTGTGATTTTGTTGACTCATAGGGAACTGTTCATAATTAAGAGTTATGTAATTCTATTTAAGGATGGAATTCACTCCAGTGGTGAGGTCCCTGAGTAAGGCTACATGCACTGTTTAAGATGTTATACTGTGTCTGACATGAGTCCTTTGCATTGTCTGAATATCACAGTAAGGAAACATGGTTTCTATTAACTTGTGTGCACACTATAGTTACTCTATAGGACTCTATAGTTAAGCACTCTAAACACTTAACTCTGTTCTCGGAGTTCAAGAGCAAAGATGGTGTGTAATGCAGAGCACTGGCTATCCTATAGGCCAACAGTAATTTCAAATTTAATTAATTTAGCATACAGTTGACTGGTGCAAAAATAGCATGACCTAGGATGGACTGAAATCCAAGTGCTGAAGTTTAGGCTTTGTCACTAGAGATGTGTAATATAGTGCACATACTTCATAATGGAGGCAACTGGAATTGCTATGTTGAAAACATGCTTAGTTAATCCTTCTTTATATATACAATCTTGCTTTTTGGTGTTTTTGGTCCAATTTGGGCACATAAAATATACTTACATTATTTTGTCATGGTTTCATGACAAAATCATGTGATCCTCCAGGTTGTCTCATTATGAATCCACCATTTTTGCTGCAATAGTGCATTAGTGACTTTGATCATGTTAATTCTACTGATTGTTACAATTTATAATACTGGTATATTTGTTAAGATCTAGAAAGTTACTAATTCTGTCCACTAGTCTATATTTCAAAAGAATTTAACCATATGCCATTCCGTAAATGTGATACATTGATGTCTAGTGAGTATCCAAACAAAATAAGCTACAAAAGTGGAAAGATTTACAGCTGTGGATCCTAAAATTTAATTGTGTATAATTTAAGTAGCTATAGAAAAAGGTGATGGCTTGGGAGTTAGGTTTGCTTAGTAGCCTGCGTCAATGTATTTTCCCTGATAACTATCAAACCTATCGCTAAACACTGATATATTCTTTGAACCTCGCTAATCTACACATAGAATTCAGGATTCAGTTAACTGAAGTGGATGAAACACAAGTTCATTGATCTTTGGATGTACTTATCCATATTATAAGTTGACTTATAAATAGTATAAAATTTCCATTTTTTTTATTCGCCATCCAGCAGCCCATATCATGTGTATAAAGGATGTCCTGGCTGTTTACATTTCACACAGATATCAGGGGCAATATTACCTATTTTAATATGTAAAGATGGAGAAACCTACATTCTGTGAACTAAATAGTACTAAACTTGCACTATTTAGTTAGTCTTAGAGCCGGTATTTATTGTCTGCATTATCTGATTCCATTTTTTGGCTGTTATTTACAGTCTGAGCTCTGAACCTTAATAGCTTTGTGCCGTTTGTCCTTTAAAAACAGTCACGAGATTATACATTCTAGATAGAATCTTGATTGCTGAAACTTCAAGCCTGTGTATAAAATTTTCTAATACAGATAGCTTTCTTTCTTTCCAGCATTTTTAAATAAATTAAGCAATCTGTGCATACTTTTCTTTGTATTTTTTTCCCCATATATTAGCTACATCTGTTGTTTTAAGGGTTATCCATCCATAAAGAAATTCTTCTGCTTATAGTGATATTTGCCACAACATCTAAAGACTTCCTTATTCAGCCCAGGTTTGAAAGTATTATTATTAATTTTTATATTACCAACAGGGCCGGCTCTTGCTTTTTTGCAGCTCCAGGCAAAAAAGCCTCCTGCCACCCCCCGCAGCGTGGCAGGGGAAGGCGCCGAGCCCGGCCTCGGGCCCGCTCTGCCCGACTGGCTGGAGCGCCGGAGGGAGGGCGGCGAGCCCGCCGCGGCTCTGCTGGCGGTCGGAGCCCTGGGAGGAGGGCGGAGAGCCTGGCTGGGGCTCCGCTCTCCCCGACAGCCAGCGCGCCGAGGGGAGGGCGGCGAGCCCGCTGCAGCTCCGCTCTCCCCGACGGCCGGAGTTGGAGCGCCGCACCGACCCCTTCCAGGTGCCGCCCCAAGCACAAGCTTGGTGGGCTGGTGCCTGGAGCTGGCCCTGATTACCAAGATCTGCTCTTTTTGTTTGGTCAGGTGCCTCATGGATGCCCAACTAATAAAAGCAGTTTTATGTAGCAGCTAATGTTTCATGTGTCCCAGATTTTTGGGATAGGAGTCAAGCACAGAATGATAGAATGATATGGGTTTACCAGTTTCTGTTCTATTGATATCCATGAGGGATTCTTTCTATTAGCAATCCATTCCAGTACCTATGGCAACATAACTCTTGAAGTCTGGTAGCACCAGACTTCCCATCTCCACAGGATGTTGCAGCCATTCTGTTCTGATACTTGGCTTTTGATTTAACCATAAGAATATTTGAATAACTTTTTAATTTATTGAAGAATTTTTTGGGAGATGTAAAGGGAATCACGGCAATAGAATACAAAGACATCGGGATATTCATTTTAAATACAGAAATTTTACTTGTCAGAGTCAATGACAATAATGTCTGCTTTTCTAGATTACTGTAAATAATTGTACTAGTGGCTCAATATTTAAGTTAAACATCTCCCCCAATCTAGGTGATACAATGATGCCTAAATATCTAATTTTATTATCCACTGCTTTCATATGGGCATTTGTCATTTATTGAGTATCTTTTTGAGCTGAGGCATAGTATCTCTAACTTACAGTACTTTAGTCTGTTTTCCAATTTCTGGCCAAAATCTTAAATTATTTCTTCTAATACTGGTAGAATTCTCCTTACTAAAAATGGGCATGAACCAAAATCCTGGCACAGAGCACCTTCAAACTTTGGGAAAGTTTTGCAACTGCATGCAAACTTAACAATTAACTCCCCTGTCTACATTTTGAGTCAGCCTAAATCCCCTATCTGAACATTCCCAAGTTCTGGAAAACTTTTTTTTTTTTTATTCATATCTGAACTTTGCAGCCCAGGCTCTCCTATCCGTAGCAATGGTACTGCATCAGGAACACTTTCCTATCACTAGTTTTTGCTGCTCCAGGATTATGTAGTGTTCTCTCTTTGATAGGTAATGCCGCAGATGACAATTTGATTCAGGCTACAGTCAAGTTCATTTTACTTTTAGAGACACATGAATGTGTTTTGGATTTGATCTAGATCTTAAACCACTTGATGTCCATCACTTTATCTGCCATGTTCAATAGTCCATTTATTGTGCTTTCCACATTTGCTTCTCCACCCACAACAAGTATATTGGTAAACTCAGGAGTCACAAAATGGGCCTCGTCTCCCATACAGAATGTCTGCTAATACTGCATGGCTGCTTTGCATTCTGTTAAAATCTCTTATTGCTTCTACCTATCTCCATAATTTCTTTTAAACACCTGCCATCAAACATGCCAAATTATCTCCCTTCACCTAGAATTTTTTAGCAGTTGTCTTCTCTCTCTACCTAAGATGTGAACATACATTGATATTACATAGTTAAGACATTAATATTTTGATAAATAGATTTATCTTGCAGATAAATCTGGTGTATTTCTTCAACTGGCAAATACTTATCCTGGGTATTGTATAAAGCTATCCCTTTCCTAACAACTTAGTCACCTTGTTCGGTGACAGGCTATGTTAAGTCAGTAATGTTATCCAGGGATAACTATTCTGTCTTCAGTTTCCTCTATAAAGAATCTTCTGTGTTCACAACAGTGTACAGTTTCTTCCTGACCACAAGGGACACTGAGTCTATTCTTGGTTGGTATGTGGTATTGCTCAGTGGACTTTTTTCCTCAGTTCTACCTTTTAGTTTTGCTCCTTGGTACTGGTTTGTGACAACATGATCAAAGTCAAAGTGAGACTGTAGTTTAATAATCTAATAGGTGAATGGATCATTTAACACATACACATTGAAGGAGAGAGGTTTTTTTTTTTCAAAAGCCCAAAAGAGTTAGGTGCCCAACTCCTATTGAAAATAGAGTTGGCACCTAATTCCTATTACTGCCGTCGAAAAATCTCCTCCTAAAACTATAGTGTAATGGACTAATCTGTACGTGTCCCAAAGTCATCTACTAGATAGAATCAAAACTGTTCAGCTGCGTCAGAAGTGTTATGCTGCTGACAACTAGGAGAAAGTCTCCTTTAGCTCTAGTGGTAAAGGTCTCTGATTTTGGAGCAGGAAGATCTGAATTCTACTACTCTGAAGTTTTCAGTGCCATGCTGTGCAGAATAGTAATAACTGTCCAATCCTAGGTGGCAACAGATTTGTTATAATATATATATTTTCCTATTTAGAATTATTTTTATTTGTGTTTTGTGTCTCAAATTAATAAGGGAATCAATACAGTGTATGAAAGCATTGTTCACAAAAAGTTTAACATTTTACATAAGCTGACATTGGGTATGCAGTTTATACCAAACTCCAACCCAATATATTGAGACATTCAATAAACCCAGAAATAGGACCGAAATTATTGAACTGTAAAATGAGTGTTGCATAAATGTTACTGAACTGTTAAAATTAGGTTACTATAGCATGTGAAAAGTTTCACAAACAAATTATTGTAATTTGATTGATTTATTTGGTTTGGTTTTTTTCAGCTTTGAAATTTAATTTCATATGATACCCAAATACACAAAGAAATAAGCAGAGAGAAACCTACACTAAATATTTCAGAAGTGAGATGAGTATTTGGCATTTATTTCTTTATATAGTGATGATGTAGATCCAACCAAGAAGTTTCATGTAATAACAAACATCAGCATCATTTATGTAAAATGTGAGGGAGGATGGCTTTGTTGCCTGCCCATCAACACTTTTCCTTAGTTACCTAAAGGTCTGGTCCCAGTTTAGAAGTGTCTTAACTGAGCAGGCTAATCACAGAAACAATGGGGAAGGGCATGTTTAATATAAACTGAAGAGATTCCCATATGTTAAATAATGGCCACAATTTTTTTTAAGGCCCAATCCATCCCCTCTTAAAGTCATTGGAGATTGGGTTAGGCCATTACTCCGTCTCTCTCGTGGACCCCAGTTGTGTTGAGAGAATTTGGTGCTTAAAATCCTCCCAAAAATATTAAGAACCTATCAATGAATTTTCTCAAAGGTTTGTTGATTTAAAATACAAATAAGTACTCAAAGGTTATAGTGGATTATCCTAATAATCGTAGTTTTCTCCATTTGTCCCTTTAACTTTCTGCAAATATGTCGAGGTCTCCATGACAGGTTTTTCTTTGTATATTTTGACTGTATCATTAAACTCCTATTTCACATCAAAGCACTCTAAGGTCTGGTCTATACTACCCGCCTGAATCGGCGGGTAGAAATCGACCTCTCGGGGATCGATTTATCGCGTCCCGTTGGGACGCGACAATCGATCCCCAAATCGGCGCTCTAACTCCACCAGCGGAGGTGGTAGTAAGCGCCGCCGACAAAAAGCCGCAGAAGTCGATTTTGCCGCCGTCCTCACAACAGGGTAAGTCGGCTGCAATACGTCTAATTCAGCTACGCTATTCACGTAGCTGAATTTGCGTATCTTAAATCGACTCCCTGCTGTAGTGTAGATGTACCCTAAGGAGCTTTTAGTGTGCGGTAGTAGGGTTCATATGGCCAGTTAGTGCACAGCAAGCCAGTGCACTGTAGATTCACACCTTGGCTTTCTGCACTCTAACTTGCCATGTAGATAAGCCCACAGTTTTGAGCATACACTAGTTTGCTCAAATTAAAATAGTTTGTGCAATGTCTAACTACCAGTTTGTGTGTGCAATTTTCATTTGGATATTACATGTGGAAAATTGTCGGGGTGAGTTTCGGGCCATTTTGGAAAATATGGACCCAATGGTACTGTACGTTCGGAGACTTTCACATTTCACAGTTAGATATACCAATTGTTAAAATCCAAGTTTTGTTTACATTCTTTGTATTTAATTAATTTTTGATTTGTAAAATCTACCTCTTCTAGTTATATGTGGACATAAATTTATTTTGAAAATACATATAAAGAATCTCAACCCAATATCCACTGGTAAAGTACTACCAATCCATTAAAAAACCCTCTCCTTCCTCAATCCACCCATTCAGGAAAAGTCTAGGAAAAGTCTGTTCTTTTCTCCAGAGAACTTGCAATACAATCTTATACTGTTCTTCTATCTTTCTGTCCTTTATCTTTGAATTTATACTTCTATTACAGAAACAGTAGTAAATATGTTACAGGAAAAATGAAAATTAATTACAGCTTCTCCCTCAAGTCAGTCTTAACTGACTGAAAAGACAAACTGACATTTGAAGAAGGAATAAAAGAAGAGAATAGAAGGATTTTGAAGGTTTTTCCTACTATCCCTAAAAAGGAAATTGAGAAACAAGCAGTAGTGTAGAGGGCAACATAGGCAATGACATTAAACTAGCATACCAAAATTCTAGTGATGGTCAAGTTATAAAAGCTTTGGAAGTTAAGTTTTGCTGTGTCCCCAAAATGTCAGATGCTTGTCCAAAGCTTATCTAAACCTTCTTGGTATGTAAAAAAGGGATAGGAATCTTGCATGATGAGGCTTTCTTGTGGGATTTCTACTTCTTGATTTTATTTAGCCTGGAAATACGAGATTCTTTGTTATGGTCTCCCCATGCCTAAGACCAAG
Organism: Malaclemys terrapin pileata; assembly: GCF_027887155.1. NCBI lineage: Eukaryota > Metazoa > Chordata > Testudines > Emydidae > Malaclemys > Malaclemys terrapin. The sequence continues at coordinate 29,443,816 of NC_071513.1, read as the reverse complement.
AAATATAGAGACATCATGGAGGAGAAGGGGGAGTGTTAGCATAAACTTTTTTGAACCTCGAAAAGTTCATGTCCATTTGAGTTATGAAGGAAAGTTTGGTTTATTTATTTCTTTAACTACACTCAATTCAAACACAAACCATCCCAGATTCCACTGTAAATGAATCTGAAGTTGAAGCTTTTAATCTATGTACTTAGAGGGCTATCATTACCATGGTATTTGAGTGCCTCCCTGGTAATTAAAAAGGAAGTAACAAAACTTCTTTCATTTTCTCCTGAGTGAAGCTTGCTTTCTCAGCAGCAAAACTAAAACTGTTTGCAAATCCCCAACACTTGTGTCAAGCAGCAAAATTGAAAGTATTGTCACCTGCACTGCTGTAAGCAGAAAAAAACAAAGTAGAGGAACATAATTTCAGCATGAACATAAGTATCAGAATGATTTACTTGTCTGTTCTGCTTCACTTTCATCTCAGTTTCCAGGGCTTCATTCATCAATATTTTATTTACACACGCATATCTCATTTTTACACAATTTTTCTCTCCCTGGCCAGATGGCTGTGTTGTCTGCATGGTGTTCATCAAAGGGAATGACAAAAATGTGTGGATGGTTATTGGCATCTTGGTGGGGTTTGGCTAACAACATTTTTCAGCAGAAATTTCATATGTATTCTGATAAAGGAATAAGAAATCATATTTTTAATGTAGGAAAATACTGCACAATCCTCAGACACAAATGCAGTATTTTATTAATCAATACCAAAACAGCATCCATCAGTGCTGAGTACACATTGACAAATTTACTTCATTGCATAAAACAGTTTAAACAACAATAGTAGCTCAATGGGATAAATGTATGGTTGAGAGAAACAGGTTTGTTTCAAAATATAATGCAGAGTTTCCTCAGTATGTTGAATTAATGTTTTCAATTACAATAACCTTACTTTGGATATCAAAGTGTGTACAAGTTTTGTAAGAATTAATACATCAAGGTTCAAATTCTTCTCTTATTTACACAAGTGACTGAAAGTAGATTTTGATCCAATATTTCATTGTCCAATTCTGATTCTGTGGCAGTTCGCTACTTTTTGAGAGCCTGTTTCTGAAGCCTTTCCATACTTCTGAAATGTATAGAGTGTTTTCCTTCTGCACTTTTTAGCAGGAAGTCATTTGTAATTTTTAATGGTACTTTCTTTCCACGTATTACTTGGTATTTTGCACAGTGACATTTCTCTTTAATCCCACCGAATCTGTCTAATCTATAGTATTTCTAATGCATTTTATCATTGCTATTTACAGCTTGTTAAATATTATTCACTGTTCTATACATTTTGCCTTCTTTTTAAATAATGTATTAATTTTATCACCTTATTCTGGTATTTGACCAGTGATTAATATAGTATGCAAGTACCAGCTTCTATTTGTTTGCCAGCTTCTAGTTTTAATTTGTGATTGTGTATTTGGTGGTGTGGATCTGTGACAGATTTGGAGCTGTCCTGTGATGATTTATCAATACTTGCTGTTGGGATGTATACTTTGAGTATATTGGTTTAATTCAATAGAGAGTTGTCTTGGAAATCAGGCAGGAAGGAAAGGAATGGCTCAAGAGAGCCCCTCACAGCAAACACTTAACAGTTGTTAAGGGACAGTATCAGAACTATTAGCTTTGATGATTTTAGCCTCATTTCCAGCCAACCTGCAAAAGTGGCTTTGGCCAGGACAGGAAAAGGCCAATGAACACAGAAGTACGAAAGAACTCTGGAAGAATTAAAAGGAACTCTTTCTAAAGAGAAAGGTGGTAGTCATTTGGGGGGGGGGGGATTACGCTGAGATACAGGACCCCACTGGGAGTGCGTAGACGTTAGGCTAGGGTTATCATATTGAACAAATAAAAAAAGAGGACCTTCCACGGGCCCTGGCCCCGCCCATTCCCACCCCCAACTCCGCCCTAACTCCGCCCCCTCCTCCCTCCCACTCCCAGCCACGCGAAAAGGGCTGCCCGAGTGCTACCGGCTTCACAGTTTGCCGGGCAGCCCCCAGACCCTGTGCCCCCAGCCGGCGCTTCCCCAGCGCAGCTGGAGCCCGGGAGGGGAAGCGCCCAGCTGAGGGCGCAGGGTCTGGAGGCTGCCCGGGAAACCGTGAAGCCGGTAGCGCTTGGGCTTCGGGCAGCCCCCTTGCCTCCGGACCCTGAGCCGCCGGCCGGCCACTTCCCCTCCTGGGCTCCGGTGGCGCAGGGTCCGGAGGCATGGAGGCTGCCCAAAGCCCGTAGTGCTCGGCTCTTAAACAGAGCCGAAGAGTCAGGGAAGGAGCAGAGCCACCGCGGCCGGAGGCTCTGCTCCTCCCCTGACTCTTTGGCTCTGTTTAAGAGCCGAGCTGCCCAAGCACTACCGGCTTCGGGCAGCCCCCATGCCTCCAGACCCTGTGCCACCGGAGCCCAGGAGGGGAAGTGCCCGGCCGGCGGCTCAGGGTCCGGAGGCAAGGGGGCTGCCTGAAGCCCATAGCGCTCGGGCAGCTCGGCTCTTAAACAGAGCCAAAGAGTCAGGGGAGGAGCAGAGCAGCCGCGGGAGGGGAAGTGCCCGCCGGCATTTTCCCGGACATGTTCGGCTTTTTGGCAATTCCCCCCGGACGGGGGTTTGATTGCCGAAAAGCCGGACATGTCCAGGAAAAACCGGACGTATGGTAACCCTACGTTAGGCTAACCTAAGTTGCCATCTCGGGGTGGTAAAACAGACACACAGACTGTTTTAAAATCCTTTCTCTAAAAGCTTTGTTTCTACTTGTAAATAAACAGTACTCTTGTTTAAGAAGGCTGTTTTTATCACATTATGCTACTGATCACGGACTCCCGGGGGAAGACCCATATGTGCCCAAACTCAGTTGGACCTCTGGGTAATAATGATTAATATACAGGGTACTCTAGTCCAGGCCCTGGTCTCAGAGTGGGAGAACTGTGAAATTCCACGAAGGGATAGATAAAGGCACAAGGACAAACATCTGAGGGGATGTACTCAGAGACCACAAAGGGGACAGAAGTGCAGTTAGCCCTGTAAGCATGACAGGTTCCCATTGTATTCCCTTGTAGCAGAAACCTCCATGTCCTCTGCCTGAAGCAATGAATTGAACTCCAAGCAAAAGATTATGATTGAGCCTAAGGGGTTAGTCCAAAGCTTTTATCTGCAACTATCAGGACTCTCTTCAGAGTTCAAATTCCCAGGAAAACCGCTCACTGCAGCTATAGCTGTAAATGATCACTAGAAAGAGCTCTTTTACTTTAGATGTATCTGAAGAAGTGGGCTGTAGTCCATGAAAGCTTATGCTCTAATAAATTTGTTAGTCTCTAAGGTGCCACAAGTACTCCTGTTCCTATTGCTCATCATTTCAGTAAAAGGAATCTGAGTATGAGTATTCAATGTGCAGAAAACCAACCAGTCACTTGTGATCTAAGATGAACAATAGTCTCTGCGCTCTCATCATCAACTATTTCTGCTGCAACAGGAGACTAATGTCATGCTTCTTTAAAGATATAAACAAAAAGACAAGGCAATCAAAGAGACAAGAGCCTTAAGGGATTTTTTATAGTAATGTTTATCTCTTAAAAATGGAGATGTAATCAATAGAGTGAATATTTTAGGGTGCTTTTTACTTTACTATTCATAAAGAACACTGCCATCTGCAAAATAGAGGGACTTCTTACAACTGAGGACAGCAGACAAGTAAAAATTCATAGTGTGAAGGCATAAGTGACACTGGACACATTTTCCTGGAGCAGCCTAATAGGATATGAGGACAGCAGGATATCACTTACACGAGACCAGTACAACTGTGATTTTGTTGATGGAGTGTCCTCACCAGGCCATGTCGGGATTCAAGAAGAGTCCAAGCTAACAATAACTATCTTTCTGAAGCAGTGAACAGCCCTGAAAATGAGTGTGAGTTCTTGCAGCATAGCAATGAGGAAGTTCAATTTCTGCTGAATCATTTTTCTCTGCCCTGGAAGAGAATAGCCGTGATAGATGCAAGGCAATGAAATAACAGGAGATCCTGAAGTTCCATGCATATCAACAAGTACCAAAACTACAGTCCCTCCATCTTTATCTATCATATATAATCTATCATAGAAAATCAAAATATCCCCTTCACTCCATTAACATGAAGGAGCTTATTTGCAAACCATGGCCAATTGTCCATGGGCATTTTATAACACTATTGCTAGTACACATCTATGAACTGAATTTGTACACACACAGTCCATATATAGGGTAAGTATTATCCCCATTTTACAGAACTGGACAAGGGGATTGTGATCTGCCCACGGTCATAGAAGGAATCCGCATCGGAGCTCAGAATCTTCTGATTCCCAGTGCATTGCACAATCCACATACCTGCCACTGCCTTCTCTACAAAATCAGGAATTTCTAACTTCAGGAGGGAAACCCCTTTCTGGCTAAAACTCACTAGAGGTTGCTATCTGTCTTAAGCAATTACATGGTTCTCATCATGACTGGATCTGTGCCTTGCAGTGTTTAGTATAGCCTCATGACTATACTGTGAGATAGGGCATACTGTTACCCACATTTTACAGGTGGGTTACTAAGGCACACTGTCACACAGGAAACCTATGGCAGAGCAGGGAATTGAACCTGGTCTCCAGGCTAGCAGGTTAACCACTGTATCATCCTTCCTCTCGAGGTTCTTATCTCTTTGCAAGATATTAATGGATTCTTTTCTTTTTTTTTTATAGAATTTACACAACAAATCATTTGGGATCATTTATGTGGATAAACTAAACCTATCCAAATAAATAACAATATCGTAGTATCTTGAGGAAGTGTGATCACATAACCTCATACTTGTTGCTTTATTGCTTTAGAGATATAGTCTTGTATATATGTTTTTTAATTATAAAGAATTGAGGTAAATTACTGTGTGCCTGCAAAACAGATGTATATATTTATGGGCCATCAATAAACTCATACCACCGATCCTTTCTCTCTTACATAGAGGTAAATATACTGATTTCTGAAAAAATATTTCTAGTCAGTGTGATTTAGTTCATATGGATAAAATGTTTTTTGGAGTGAGCTTTCCTGAAAAGTAGTGTCTGCTATTATGTTCATAGATCAAGCCAGAGGATATGATTAGAGAGGCCTTTAAGTCTTTCCGCTCTATTCTTGTATCTGAACCTGGAGATGAGCGTTGTCCATACAGATTATTTTGTGTATTTTGCTAATTCTTATTTTTGAGCTGTTTTTTCCCCCCTTGACATTCTTTCCTTTAGGAATGAAATGTTGAGGCATGATCTAAAGAAAACACCAGACAGCTCCTTTTTTTTTTCTTTTCAACCAATTTTAAATAATTTTGATCAGGAGTTTGTGTTTATATATAAAAGCCTTTTAAAAACCTTTTTTGAAGGGGCGGGTAAGGAGAGTACAATGGGAAGAACACCAGGGGACTCAAACCTGTTCCCATTTAAATCAATTGTAAAATTCCCTTTTGCTTCACTTGGTGCAGGATTGGAACCCTGTGTGATTAAGTTTGAATTTTAACTATTTAGTTAAGATATAAAGTGATATCTTAATATCACTTCTCTCAATGATCACTACCTAATCAGACTTTCCAAATCCATTTAATGACAGTCTCCTCTTTGCAAGTAACTGATTATGACAAACTGTTATCCCAGATTAACACACAAAATTAGCCCACTAGGGTATCTAATTCATTTAAGTATCCACTAGCTACTGTAATAATTCACTAATGGTGTATATCATTATAATGGATTTCTTCTGGAAGTATTTATTACAGCCACATGATTACCAAACAAATTGATTATGATCACTGCTTTTTCAATGGCTGCCAGCACGATGTCACCATTATTTTATTAAACCAGGCAATGGAAAAAATTGAAACTTCTGAAGTTCAGTGTCAACAAGTGGCAAAGGAGTCACTTTCTCCTGATATTTATTTCATATAGGCAAAGGTTTTGTGTGTGTACATGGAATTCTTAGGCTCTTTAGTCACTCTACATATTTGTTTACTGCTAAAAGGACTTTTCATTGAAACTCTATATTTAGTGAGAGAGATGCAGAAGATTGACTTTGTTTCTGTTCACATCAATCTCCATCTTCTTTAAAGTGAAGGTGAATGATCAAAGCTATAGTTTATATCATGGTGGAATATACCAAAGTCACAAAAATCTAATCTAATCTGTTGCCTTTTGTTAGTCCCTCTGAAACTGCCACAAGAATTAGGCATAACTTTAGGATTCTTGCTATCCAGCCTTGTGAGGATCTGTGTGATGTCCAAATGTAACCCAAGCTAACCTCACCTGATCTTTCTTAGATTCTCTTGTTGATCCTCTTCCATCCATAGAGGAAGTGCCAAAAGCAAAATTGTATATACTGATCTCCTTCTCAAAGAGAAAAATCTTAGTAGGATTCTGCACGGCAACTCAGAGAAAAATCCCAAGACTAGAAAGGGAACACTAAAATGGAAGAGGAAATGTATACACTATAGAATAACCTGGGAAGGGAAACTGCTAGCAGACTACTGGAATTACCTTATCTATCCACATTAGGAGTTCATATCTCCGGTATACTGTATCCAACAGTAGTCAGTACCAGTTGCTTCCAAGGACAGGGCAAGAAACCTCCCATTGGGCAGTTATGAAACAACTTGTCCTTAATGCACACACAGTGGCAAAATGAGGGCAGACATATGCATGGAACTAAATGGCAGGCTTCAACTTTTATTAAACTTTAGCACAGGGGATGGGCATTACTTGCCCATCACCCATTCTCTCCTATACCAGGCATTTAATTGGTTCAAGTGTGGGGGTTACAGGGCTCCTTACCATATAACCCATAACATGGGGTAGACTTTCCTCAGCCTACCCCCTCAGGACTCAGCTTTCTGAGTTCTAGTACCATCCTCCCCATGAGGGGAACAGAGGGTGCAGAAGTGTAGAGACCGCGGTCTATGAAGGCAACAAGGTCTCATCCATGGGCCCAAGGCCCATCACCACAGTTCCAGGCCTTTTACCTCTGAGAACTGTTAATTTTATCCTTTTAACTGCGCTGGAAACTGTCCATAAATTGTGATGAATAAACAACTCAACCCAAGTATCTCAGTTAGGTACTAAACACATTCCTATTTAACAGTCTGCGGCTTTAAGATACTGCGAGGAAGACCGAAAACTCCCTGGTCCTCTGCCAATTGGCCCATGGGGGAGAAAATTCCTTCCTGACCCTCCAACAGGTGATTGGCTAGACCAGTAGCATCTGTCAGATCAGATTCCCATTTCCAGTCCAGGTGGGTGAAGGTGGGCTGCTGGAATGGCACCAAAAGAGGTTCCATATAGCCCCCATGCTGGGTTAAATCCTGGGAGCTGGGGAATGCTGGCCAATCAGCACCCCTTTCCCCCAGCTGGTCAATGTGTGCCAGGGACTCCTGAGGGGAGGAGCTTCCTCATGTCCCTTGGTGAGTCTTTCTTTCTCTCTCTCTCTCCCTTGCTGCTGGGACTGTCCCCCTTCACTGCTGGACCCAGAGGTGCCAACTTTCTAATGTGCCGAGGGGTGCTCGACCCCTTGTTCTGCCCCAGGCCCTGTCCTCACTCCAACCCTTGCCCAAGCCCCCACCCCAACCCGTTCCACTCCTTCCCCCAAGCCCTGCCCCATTCTGCCTCCAAGTGTGCCCCGCCCTCGCTCCTCCCTCTCCCCCACAGTGCCTCCTGCACGCCGGGCGGTGGGGTGCTGGGAGTGAGGGGGAGAAGCTGAACAGCCCTGGAGCACCCAGAGAGTTAGCGTCTATGGCTGGACCCATCAAGTTCCCCCACCCATTGAGAAAGGTGGGTGGCATTTAGGAGACTTTTCTTCCTAGCTTCCATCACTAGGTTTCTCTTCACTAGAACATGTTAGAACATGACCATGAAGACTAGTGTTAACTAAGGTGCAGCGTACACTGGAACAATAGATGGTGTTTTGAAACATGATAACAAACATGTTTTAATTAGCAAATGTTAAACACACATTTTCTTAGTCTAGATATACCCAGTCACTGATCTTGCAGTCAGCATAAACTCAGACACATCATGTTTAACATCATGTTTCATAATTATGGATAAACCCACTTGTCCACCTGACATGATGTTAAACATGACGTGTCTCTGTCTACACAGGTTGCAAAGTGACACGCAGTAATTTTTAACATTGTGTTCTTCTGAGGCTACCTCTGTCCACATGGATACTACTCTAGGTGCTCATATGCCCCATATGGAAAAAATTGGATTCTTTTTGACCAGCAGTGTCTGTTGGGGCACTGCGTGTCCTCAGTCCCCTCCCCTGAAGCTGTGAGGGTGAGGCCTCCCCAGCTGCCACTTAGTTCCTTCTCTCACCACTCATGGCAATGAGATGGAACTGAGTCATTGTCTTTTGCGACCTTGTACCTAGAGCTTCTATGTAACTCTAGATGCACCAGAGAGGGTGCCTTCACAGAAGATCACTAATGGTTCTTGAGTCTCCTCAGGTTCAAAGAGACCTAGCACCTCGTCAGCGCTGCTGATCCTCCAGTACAGATCCCCTTGGGACAGTCAGTGACTCCTGCTGCCCATAGTAGGAAAGAGCATAGTTTTAAAACTATTCTGGCACTGGTCACTATCCCTGGCACAAGCTAAAAAGAGAGGGAAGTTCTACCTGAGGGCAGCCTCTGCCTTCTAAATCTGATGACGACTTTGGTAACAACTCAGTACCATTCTACCTTTACAACTATCACTTCTACGACTATCAATACTGTCATCTTCTGTACTGCTGATTTCAGTTGCCCCAATACTGCACTGCACTGTGATTTGATATTGACAAGAGTGCTGGACAAATTCATTCAGATCTGTACAGTTTCCTCCCTCCATTTGGCAAATGCCTGTCTTCAATGCATGTGCTCTGAAGGTGACGGCTTCTTTTTTCTGGGGGTGCTCAAGCCCTGCTCAGCCCCAGGCCTTGCCCCTACTCTACCCCTTCCCACCCCAACCCCACCCTGCCTCTTCCCCCGCGCCTTGCTTCACCACCACCCCACCTCTTCCCACCCAGTTCCTCCTCTCCCATGAGCGTGCCCCATCCCCACTCCTCCCCCTCCCCCCAGCGCCTCCTGCATGTCGTGGAACAGCTTATCCGCGGCAGGCAGGAGGCGGTGGGAGGGAGGGGGAAGAGTTGATCGGTGGGTCGATAGGCAGGCAGGAGGCACTGGAGGGGGAGGGGAAGCTGGCCGCCAGTGGAGTCAGTGCCTATGCTGTGTGGGTCAGTTCCAGTCTCTGACTACTCCTCACCCTCCAGTCCCATCTCTTTTGGTGACCCCACTCATGAGAGCATTCTTCAGCAGGAGCGGACTCTCTCCTTCATATAGGTGCAATAGTCAGTTGTCTTCAGGATTCCTGAGCAGAGGTTTATATTCCCACTTCTTCTTTATTCCAAAGAAGAAAGATGGATGGCATCCTATCCTGGACCTCAGACAACTAAACAAGATCATTCATTATTTCTGGTTCCGAATGGTCAACCATGTTTCTATAATCCCCTCCCAGATCCCATGGATTGGTTTGCAGCCCCCAATTTACAGGTTGTATACTTCCTTATTTCCATTATTTAATCTCCTAGGATGTAGCTGCAATTTATAGTAGGGGGAAAAACTCAATATCAATTCAGACTATTATACTTAGGCCTTTTTACAGCGACAAGGGTGCTCAGGACATGTCTCTTGGTCATGGCAGCTCACCCACACAGGCAAGACCTTCACATTTATCCTTAAGTCAACAATTTGCTGATATGAGGAGAGTTGTTGCAATAAGTCACTAAACAGTGAGAATACTTCATCTTTCCTCAGTAGAACACAAGATAAATCAAAATGAATTGGCCCTTATTCCTATTCAGTAAATAGTGTTCATAGAAATGCTTCTAGAGCCAGTGTCAATAAGGACACAGCTTCCTTGTGACAGATTAGATACCATGAGTCATCTTCTACTGGAGCTACAGACTTGACCAAGGTGTCAGTGAAGGTCTGTCTCAATTGGGTCATATGTCCTCTTGCACTTAGGTGACACAACATGCCAGATTCTGCCTTCATCTTTTCCCTGGCTGGCTGAAGTCAGTCTGCCAGCAAGCCAGATGCAGCATGAATCTGCCCATGCTTGTTCCTGACATCCTTTCTTCACTGCTCTGGGGGAAAGATCTTCAGAACATCCTACAGTAACCAGATTTTTGAAGGAGCTTAATATGTTTTCACCTGTTAAGAACTTTTCCCTTCCTGGGTCTTAAACATAGTCCTCCTATCTCTGATGGAGCCTCTGTTTGAATCTATGTGCTCCTGGTTTTTGTATCATTTGTCTATTAGGACAGCATTCTTGGTGACTGTAACCACTGCATGGAGATATACCTATCTCACAGAACTGGAAGGGACCCCCAAAGCTCATCAAGTCCAGCCCCCTGCCTTCACTAGCCAGACCAAGTGCTGATTTTGCCCCAGATCCCTAACTGGCCCCCTCAAGGATTGAACTTACAACCTGGGTTTAGCAGGCCAATGCTCAAACCACTGAGCTATCCCTCCCCCTCCAATGCATGCTGTGTGAGAATCCAAGCACTAATAGCAGGACCACATAAGAACGGCCACACTGGGTCAGACCAAAGGTCCATCTAGCCCAGTATCCTGTCTTCTCACAGTGACCAATAGCAGGTGCCCCAGAGGGAACGAACGGAACAGGTAATCATCAAGAGATCCACCCCCTATTGGCCATTCCCAGCTTCTGGCAAACAGAGGCTAGGGACACCATCCCTGCCCATCCTGGCTAATAGCCATTGATGGACCTATTCCTCCATGAACTTATCTAGTTCTTTTTTGAATCCTGTTATAGTCTTGGCCTTCACAATATCTTCTGGCAAAGAGTTCCACAGACTGACTGTGTGTTGTGTGAAAAAATACTTCTTTTTGTTTGTTTTAAATCTCCTGCATATTAATTTCATTTGGTGACCCCCAGTACTTGTGTTGTTAGAAGGAATAAATAACACTTCCTTATTTACTTTCTCCACACCAGTCAATCATATCTCCCCTTAGTCGTCTCTTTTCCAAGCTGAAAAGTCCCAGTTTTATTAATCTCTCCTCATACGGAAGCTGTTCCATACCCCTAATCATTTTTGTTGCCCTTTTATGTACCTTTTTCAAGTCCAATATATTTCTTTTGGGGTGGGGTGACCACATCTGCATGCAGTATTCAAGATATGGGCGTACCATGGTTTTATACAGAGGTAATATATTTTCTGTCTTATTATCTATCACTTTCTTAATGATTCCCAACATTCCATTCGCTTGTTGACTGCTGCTGCACATGGAGTGGATGTTTTCAGAGAACTATCTACAATGACTCCAAGATCTTTCTTGAGTGGTAACAGCTAATTTAGACCCCATCATTTTATATGTATAGTTGGGATTATGTTTTCCAATGTGCATTACTTCGCATTTATCAACATTGAATTTCATCTGCCATTTTGCTGTCCAGTCAACCAGTTTTGGGAGATTCCTTTGGAATCTTCGCAGTGTGTTTTGGACTTAACTATCTCGAGTAATTTTGTATCATCTACAAATTTTGCCACCTCACTGTTCACCCCTTTTTCTAGACCATTTATGAATATGTTGAATAGGACTGGTCACAGTACAGACCTCTGGGGGACTCCACTATTTATATCTCTCCATTCTGAAAACTGATAATTTATTCCTACCCTTTGTTTTCTATCTTTTAATCAGTTACCAATCCATGAGAGGACCTTCCCTCTTATCCCATGACAACTTACTTTGCTTAAGAGCCTTTGGTGAGGGACCTTGTCAAAGGCTTTCTGGAAATCTAAGTACAATATATCCACTGGATCCCCCTAGTCCAAATGCTTGTTGACCCCCTCAAAGAATTCTAGTATATCGGTGAGACATGATTTCCCTTTAGAAAAACCATGTTGATTCTTCCCCAACAAATTATGTTAATCTATGTGTCTGACAGTGTTGTTCTTTACTTCAGTTTCAACCAGTGTGTCCAGTACTGAAGTAAGGCCTGTAATTATCGGGATCACCTCTGGAACCCTTTTTAAAAATTGGCGTCACATTAGCTATCCTCCAGTCATTTGGTACAGAAACTGTCCATGTGGAAGGACTACTAGGATGATCCAATGGAGTGAGAAGAGACTCAAAGAGCTTGGATTGTTTAGCCTAACCAAAAGAAGGCTGAGGGAAGATATGCTTGCTCTCTATAAATACTTTGGAGGGATAAATACCAGGGAGGGAGAGGAGTTAAGTGCCAATGTAGACACAAGAACATATGGATGTAAATTGGTCATCAAGTTTATGCTGGAAATAAGATGAAAAATTCTTACCATCAGAAGAGTGAAGTTCTGGAACAGTCTTCAAGGAGAACTGGGGGTGGGAGGACAAAAAACCTAACTGGCTTCAAGACTGAGCTTGATAAGTTTATGGAAGGGATGGTATAGTGGGACTGCTTACAATGGAATGTAGCCAAGCTGTGAATATTAGCAGCAAATATTGAGGGCTCTAAGTAACTAAAGAGAATTCTTTTCTGGGTGTCTGGCTGTTGGGTCTTGCCCACATGCTCAGGGTCTAACTGATTGCTATATTTGGGGTCGGAAAGGAATTTTCCCCCGGGTCATATTGGTAGAAACCCTAGAAGTTTTTTTTGCCTTCCTCTGCAGCATAGGCACGGGTCACTTACAGGTTTAAACAAGTGTAAATGGTGGATTCTCTGTAACTTGAAGTCTTTAATTGACTTCAGTGACTCAGCCAGAGGTATGGATCTATAACAGTAGTGGGTGGGTGAGGTTGTGTGGCCTGCGATGTGCAGGAGGTTAGACTAGATGATCATGATGACTCTGTTGCTGTGCTCTATAAGGTTCCTAGTGCACTTTGGTCTATGTTGCTTTGAAATGGGAGTAGATCAAAGTGCATTAGGGAATGTCTAGTGTGTGACAGCAGGGTCCACATGGACTGTTAGTGCTTGGCAGGCTAGTGTGAAGTAGATTTATACCTCAGTTTGCGGCATCTTAACTGTTCATATAGACAAGACCTTAAAGCTCCATGCATACTTTTATAAAGCATTATTCTCTAATAACAGCCTCTAGATGTGATGGACAGTTTGGCAGGGCAATCTTACAGTAGTTGTTTAAATAAGGACTCCTGCCACCTATTACCTTAGGCCTGGTCTACACTAGGCGTTTATGTCGAAGTTAGCGCCGTTACATCGAATTAACCCTGCACCCGTCCACACCGCGAAGGTATTTAGTTCGACATAGAGGTCTCTTTAATTCGACTTCTGTACTCCTCCCCGACGAGGGGAGTAGCGCTAAATTCGACATGGCCATGTCGAATCACGCTAGGTGTGGATGGAAATCGACGCTAATAGCTCCGGGAGCTATCCCACAGTGCACCACTCTGTTGACGCTCTGGACAGCAGTACGAGCTCGGATGCTCTGAACTGCCACACAGGAAAAGCCCCGGGAAAATTTGAATTTGAATTCCTTTTCCTGTCTGGCCAGTTTGAATCTCATTTCCTGTCTGGACATCGTGGCGAGCTCAGCAGCACTGGCAACGATGCAGAGCTCTCCAGCAGTGATGGCCGTGCAATCTCAGAATAGAAAGAGGGCCCCAGCATGGACTGATCGGGAAGTCTTGGATCTCATCGCTGTGTGGGGCGATGAGTCCGTGCTTTCCGAGCTGCGATCCAAAAGACGGAATGCAAAGATCTACGAGAAGATCTCTAAAGACATGGCAGAGAGAGGATACAGCCGGGATGTAACGCAGTGCCGCGTGAAAATCAAGGAGCTGAGACAAGGCTACCAGAAGACCAAAGAGGCAAACGGACGCTCCGGATCCCATCCCCAGACATCCCGTTTCTACGAGGCACTGCATTCCATCCTCGGTGCGGCCGCCACCACTACCCCACCAGTGACCGTGGACTCTGAGGATGGGATAGTGTCCACGGCTGGATCCTCGGACATGTTAGCGGACGGGGAAGATGAGGAAGGAGATGAGGAGGACGAGGCAGTCGACAGCGCTCACAACGCTGATTTCCCCGACAGCCAGGATCTCTTTATCACCCTTACAGAGATCCCCTACCAACCCTCCCCAGCCGTTACCCCGGACACAGAATCTGGGGAAGGATCAGCCAGTAAGTGTTGTAAAAATCTAAACATTTATTTGTAACAGAACAGGAATATTAACAATTTAAAAAATGGGTTTCTCATGATTAGTTTGATTAGCTTAACGGTTCAGTCATGGGCAGTGCAACTATTGAAAAAAAATCTAGCAATGTCCGGTTTTGCATGATTGTCCTGCCCAAGCCGCTCTACTGGTTAGTCACTGCTACAGCAGCTACAGTAAAATGCGGTCTATATGTCCGGGGATGGAGCAGAAATCCTCCTGTGACATCTCGAGGAAGCTCTCCTGGAGGTAATTGGAAATCCGCTGCATTAGGTTCTTGGGGAGAGCGGCCTTATTGGGTCCTCCGTAGTAGGACACGTTGCCACGCCACGAGACTATCAAGTACTCTGGAATCATTGCTCTGCACAGCATGGCGGCATACGGCCCTGGTCTTTGCAGGCTTTCCCGGAGCATTCTCTCTTTCTCGCTGTCAGAGATCCTCATGAGGGTGATGTCGCTCATGATGACCTGCTTTGAATGAGGTAGAGGAATGTTAGTGTTGGGACTGCTTTGCCGTTCCTTTACAGAACTGTAACCGCTGGTTTGCAGCCACGCGGTGGAGGCGGGAGAGGGGCAGCCGAAAGGGATCGTTCCCGGGGACAGCCGCGAGGGTGTGGGACAGGAGCAGACTTCCTGCTTGCCGAATTGCTGGCAGCAGGGACCGACATTGATTTCAATGTGAAATGAGGCCATTGCTAATATTAAAGTTTTAAGCTGCCACAAGTCTACGGCTTACCATGTCTGCCTGCAACAGAAATTCCGTTCTCCTGAGAGGCTTCTCAAATGTGCTGTAGAAGACCCCAGGCACTGAATGCGAAGGCCGAGAATTCGACCTTGTGCTGAGTGCGCATGTGAGAGGTGCTGTGCATGGTCTTGTTAACAGAGAAAGACTATGTTCTTTGTTCACAACTACATTTATCTTTCTGAGGAATTCACTCCCTTTTTCCCATTCCCACAGCCCCATCTGCGACTGTCTCACAACCTAGCCTGTCATCACACTCCCAGAGGCTAGCGCGGATTAGGCATAAGAAGAAGAGGACACGGGAGGACATGTTCTCGGAGCTTATAGCCTGCTCCAGAGCCCAGGCAGCACAGCAGACCCAGTGGCGGGAGAACTTGACCCGAATGCACCAAGCCAACATGGATCGGGAGGAGAGGTGGCGTCAGGAAGACCAGCAGGCGACTCAAACCCTGCTTGGACTAATGAGGGAGCAAACGGACATGCTCCGGCGCCTTGTGGATGTTCTGCAGGAACGGAGGCAGGAGGACAGAGCCCCGCTGCAGTCCATCTCTAACCGCCCTCCCCCGCCACCAAGTCCCATACTCCCCTCACCCAAAGTGCACAGAAGGAGAGGCGGCAGAGTCCCTGCTAACTCTCACTCCACCCCTGCAGAGAGCTCGAGCAGCAGAAGGCTCTCATTCCCCAAAATTTGACAAGTTCTTTCCTTCCCGCCTGACACAAGCCCCCGTCCAAGTTTCACTTTCCCAGTTCCATGTTTGGTTGATAATAAAAAATACGTTTCTGTTAACTACTGTTTCCATCATGTTCTTTTGCAGGAGGGGGGGATAGGGGGTTGGTAATTCGACAGGACAGTCACCTTTGGCAGGGTATATAGTCGGGGGCAGGCACAGCAGCAGGGCACATACATAGTGCAGTGATGCAGTGACTAGTTACCCTGGTTAGTCTGGGAGGTTGTTTTCATGTTATGTGGTGGGGGGTGGGTTGCTCTGTGACTTTGTGGCAGGGGAGGGCAGTTACAGATCTTAAGCGGCGGTCCTTAGGCAGGATCACAGAGCCACACAGCAGGGGATCTGTAACCGTCCTCCCCCTGCCACAAAGTCACATAGACCCCCCCATACACACAGTCCCTATCAGGAGGGGTGACAGGCTCCGTTGAAACAACCATCCCACCGCAGCGGAGCCTGTCAATCCTTGAGTTTAGAAGCTGCATTCGCGCCACTACAGTACACCCGCTCCGCACCACAGTCTGCGTCCCAGTTTTAAAAAATTCCCGCGAATACAGTATTAAAGAAAACGGTGTGCTTTAACAAAGTAGAACTATTTTTATTTTGAAACGTGTGTTGGAAGTGGGGTGAAGGGGGTATGTAACTGGATAGGATAGTCAACATTAACTGGGCAAAGAAATGGGGGCAGGTTTAGCTTCTCAATACACAAACTTTAAAGTCACAGGTTACCCTGCTCACTCAGGAACTTTGCTTTCAAAGCCTCCCGGATGCACAGCGCTTCCCGCTGGTCTCTTCTAATCGCCCGGCTGTCTGGCTGTGAGTAATCAGCAGCCAGGCTATTTTCCTCAACCTCCCACCCCGCCATAAAGGTCTCCCCCTTGCTCTCACAGAGATTGTGGAGCACACAGCAAGCTGCAATAACAATGGGGATATTGGTTTCGCTGAGATCACAGCGAGTCAGTAAGCTTCTCCATCTCCCCTTGAGACGGCCAAAAGCACACTCCACCACCATTCTGCACTTGCTCAGCCGGTAGTTGAAGAGTTCTTTTTCAGTGTCCAGGGCGCCAGTATAGGGCTTCATGAACCAGGGCATTAGCGGGTAGGCTGGGTCCCCGAGGATGACTATAGGCATCTCCACATCCCCAAGAGTTATTTTGTGGTCCGGGAAGTAAATACCTTGCTGCAGCCGTCTAAACAGACCAGAGTTCCTGAAAACACGAGCGTCATGAACCTTCCCCGGCCATCCCACGTAGATGTTGGTAAAACGTCCCCTGTGGTCCACCAGTGCTTGCAGCACCATGGAAAAGTAGCCCTTTCTGTTAATGTACTGGCTGGCCTGGTGTTCCGGTGCCAGGATAGGGATGTGAGTTCCATCTATGGCCCCACCGCAGTTTGGGAATCCCATCGCTGCGAAGCCATCTATGATCGCCTCCACGTTTCCCAGGGTGACTACCTTTGGCAGCAGTACATCAACGATTGCCTTGGCTACTTGCATCACAACAACCCCCACGGTAGATTTGCCCACCCCAAACTGGTTCGCGACTGACCGGTAGCTGTCTGGCGTTGCAAGCTTCCACAGGGCTATGGCCACTCGCTTCTGGACAGTCAGGGCTGCTCGCATCCGGGTATCATTGCGCTTCAGGGCAGGGGACAGCAACTCACAAAGTTCCAGGAAAGTTCCCTTCCGCATGCGAAAGTTTCGCAGCCACTGGGATTCATCCCAGACCTGCAGCACTATGCTGTCCCACCACTCAGTGCTTGTTTCCCGTGCCCAGAATCTCCTTTCGACGGCATCAACATGACCCATTGCCACCGTGATGTTCTCGGCGCTGGGTCCCCTGCTTTCTGAGAGGTCTGTGCTACTCTCAGACTTCAGGCCATCACCGCGTTGACGTAGCCTCCTCGCCTGACTTTTCTGCATCTGCCTCAGGGAAAGGTGTATGATAAGTTGCGAGGCGTTGAGAGCGGCCACAACTGCAGTGATGGTTGCAGCAGGCTCCATGCTCGCAGTGCTGTGGCGTCCGCGCTGTCACTGACTAGAAAAGTGCGCGAACTGATTTCCCGCCGGCGCTTTCAGGGAGGGAGGGCGGGAGTGATGGACGGATGACGACAGTTACCCAAAAGCACCCTGGACACCTTTTTTTTTACCCAGAAGGCATTTGCGGCTCCACCCAGAATTCCAATGGGCAGCGGGGACTCCGGGAACTGTGGGATAGCTGACCACAGTGCACCACTTCCAATGTCGACGCTTTCCCCGTTAGTGTGGACTCACAAAGTCGAATTACTGTCCTTAGTGTGGACACACACGTTCGACTTTGCAATATCGATTCCAAAAATTCGATTTAAGTAAAATCGAACTACTCTCGTAGTGTAGACAAGGCCTTAGAGAGACAACTGCTTGCCAGTCACTTTGAGTGGGGTCCATATAGACAAATACTCAAAGAAAAAAAATGGTTATTTACCTTATAGTAACTGTTTGGTTTGTCAAGATGCTTTGACTACACAGATCCCACAACCTGGGCCCTTTCCCCACTAACATGGAGTCCTTTTGCCTTTGGAATTCTGTATTAGCTACGGAACTGAGTGATGGTTGAGGCCACCTTGCTGTTTATGCCTTATGGGGAAGGACTCAAGAACATACAAGGTGCATGCTCATCACCAGTAGACACTGCTGGCCCAAAGGAATCTGATCTCGTGGTCATGCTATATGTGCACTCAGAGTGGGATCTGTGTGGACAAAATAGCTCTAAGAACTCTTATAAGCCAAGTTACTGTTTTTTAGTTACCATGACCAAGGTCATAGTCTAATATAACCTAATTTTTAAGTGAAGACAAGCCCTTAATTTTTTGGCTTATGCTCTGAAATATGTGGATTTATATGCCTTGAAAATAAATAATCTTATTCAGTGGCACTGTGGATGTTTTTGTTCTCCATATAAATCTTTTTTTAATACATCTAAGTTCCTGGCTTCAATGATACATTGTAGCAATGAATTTCACAGGTTGTGTTATGTATATATTCCTTTTTATCAATTTTAAAATGCTTCTTTTCTATTTCATTGAATGTCCCTTTGTTCTTGTATTATAAACAAGTAAATAGAAACACTGAATTTACCTTCTTTCGAACATTCAGTGTTTTATCTCCCTTTATCATGTCCTCTCTAATTCATTTCCTTTGTAAACTAAACAGCCCCATTATTTTCAGTCTCTCCCCATATAAGAGTCTTTCCACACCTTGATCATTTTTGTTACTCTTCTCTGGACCCCTTTGGTTTCTGCTGTATGTTATTGAGAGATTTTGACCAGAACTGAACAGATTTTCCAAGGGAGGGTATACCATTGATATACATAATAGAATTATAATTTACTTTCTCATAACAAAACAGAAGTTGTTTTACCATAGAAACAAATTCTATTTAAGTTTCCTGACGCTGATCTGTAGCAACGCTGTATGGTATTAATGATAGCTTTTCACTTCTTAATTTGACTGGACTTCTTTGACTTTCTTCATCCTGCTCATTATCTCTTTAGGCTGGGATTATCAAAGAAACTGACACTTTTTAAAAAATATATCATTTATATGATTTGTGAACTGATTCGTTTATGATTTGACCTGCTATCAACTTTAACTGGAACCTGTTGTCCATAAGTAGAAAAGGTTCTCGTTAAGCAGAATATACTGAGAACTATGATGTAAGTGCTTCATTTTCAGTTAGGCATACAAACATGGAAATCACATCCTATTGATATGCCTTGCATATCTGTTTATATAAAGACCAAATAATGTAAAATGAGGATCATTTTTCAGTCCATGTTCACTTTTAAAAATTACTCCTTATAAATTCTCTCTGTAATTGATATTCAGATGTGTATGTCAGTCCCAGTGTGTTTCCCTCATGCTTTATAGGAGAGAGGTATTAAAGCAATGCATTCTCCAGCATGAAGAATATG
The DNA here is from genome assembly GCF_027887155.1 of Malaclemys terrapin pileata. Taxonomy (NCBI): domain Eukaryota; kingdom Metazoa; phylum Chordata; order Testudines; family Emydidae; genus Malaclemys; species Malaclemys terrapin. The sequence goes on along the minus strand of NC_071513.1, from coordinate 29,424,173 downwards.
CAAACTTTCTGTAGCTTACCCTTCATTCACAGGAGAACCATACTGCTGCACATAATAGAAAAGGGTTCTCTCCTTCTTTGCCCTGTGCCTGTCATTAAGAAATCAAAGGACCTGCTTCATTTATGTAGACCATTCCATTGTTTTGTCTGAAAAGCATAAAAAAAGCAAAGGAATTCCCCCAAAATTTGTTGGCTAAGTGACCTAATAAAACAAGGATTACTGATTAAAAAACAAGGTCCATTTGGTGTGCAAGTGTGTGCCTAATTTATTCATGCAAATGCTATGACTGTATATGAAAATTGGATAATTGCTAGCACAAATGACTACTGGCATTTGCACACACATTTACTCAATTAGTATGTGCAATCATAGTAATTTCATGCACAAATTAACTGCACAATTGTGCATGCCTTTTGCACATGTAATTGCATGCCTAATTGGTCTGAAAGTCTGGTCTACAATATGTATCTAGAGTTTTATTGCAGTATAATGGCAAAAATAGTCAGTTGCACACAAAAAATTGCAAATGTTACATAAAACTTGGCATTTTAAAATAAGAAACCAAGCTCACTTTATAAGGTTTCAAGGAATGAACATTTCACTAGATTCACTGTCATCTGCTACCTGTGGCAAGTAGTAGGTAATGTTAGATCATATTCCATAAATTTAAAATGACATTGTAAAACTTAATTTGCCCTGAATTTTAAGTAATAGAATTAGGTTATTAAGTAGAAAAAAGAGGAGCACAAAATTACATTATTATTTTGTTCATTATTAATATATGCTGTACATTTCAGAGAAAAATCATTTTTGTCTACAGGCTTCAGCAAAAATTATCAATACTTCCATGAAAATGAGGGTTAGAATATCACCACCACAATCTCATATTGCAAGTGTAATGTATTAGATATAGATTTAACACGGAGAAGTACAAAAGATCTATATAGATCACAAAAATACCCCAAATCAGCTATGTCTGATATAATTTTCTTCCTAAACATAATCTCGCACATGTTAATTTCATTAAAAATAATTAACATATTACCATTTTAAAAATTATGCTTACAAATGATGTTCTGAATATTTTCTAATTTTCCTTTAGTTAAATTGCTAATCACCTTAACATGGAACATAATGTGATCTTAAGAATGCAGAATTTACATGAACTAATTAAATTATATTGTCAAAATAATTTGTAAAAAGTTTAATATAAATCTGAAATAGCTTTTTGAAAAGCATATCACTTGTAAAAGTTCAGTAAAATTCAGTGGGCTGTGTTAAGCTGGTAATAGCAATATCTTATAATACTATAAATAAACCCAAATGCCTATATCATCTTAGGCCAAATAATTCCGTACTTGGTGTGACAGAAGTGGAGCTGCTCTGTAATAATTTCTGAATATTATATGTGACCTGGTTATTGGGATGTTTACTGCGTGAAAATGTTGGTTTAGTTAAATAGGAGTGTTGTAAGAAACAGCCAGAAAACCAAAACAATGGCTTAAGACACCCCTCAGCAAACAGTTAAGTTGGTGATGGGATAATGGAAGAACCGTTGGCTTTGAGGATCTGGTTTGAGCTCCTACAGAACTTTCTGAGCTGGTTTTGAGCAGCTGGGTTGAAGCCTGGGTACTGACAGGAACAAAGAAAGTCAGGCTGGGGATGTTTGAGTGCTGTTTGGGGAAACCAGACTGACCCAGGCACTTGCTGGGATGTCTGCAGTTGTTTGACTTGTTTAGGCCACAATCACAAAGAAGATATAGCAAGATGTGGGAAGACTGTTTCTTGTAAAATCCTTTTTCTCTAAAAGCTTTGTTCCTTCTGTTAAAATTAAACAATAGTTTGGTTTTAAGAGGGCTGTCTGGTCATTGTATACACCCCTTCGCTCAGACTGCCAAAGGAAAGCACTGCAGAGGCTGAACCAGGCAGACCATGTTGGGTAAGCATGGTTGATATACTGAGTACTGTAGACCAGAACCTGGTTTAAGACTGGGAAAATCGTCTGATTCCACCTCAAGGGAGATAAATGCATGATGCTGGACATGTGAGGAGGCCCATTCAGAGGGACCAAGAAGGGGGACAGAGGTGCAGCTAGCTCTGCAACCATGACACTTGGTACTAACAATAAAAAATCAGGGCACCAAAAAACCCTCAAATCATATTCTTTGAGATCAAACACACCCTATGCACCTCCTCAAATGTTGAAAATTATTGCACTGCTGGTTTGGACAGTAGCAAAACCTGCCGGACACCTTTTGAAACATCTGTTTTCAGTTCTGTTTCATTTAAAAAATGTCTGGCATTGCTCTCAAAAAATTTCAGGTAGTGAAAAGCAACTTTCTGTACTTCACCCTCCTCTCACCCAATACGGAGCAGGCTCCAAGTAAGGGAGTTACTTTAGGCCATATCTTTGGGTAAAAAAGGACAAAGATGATAACTTGTGTGTGTGTTTCTATTAAATGTTTAGGACTTTAAAAAAAAAAGTTCCTTTTGTTCCCTCAGGCCAAATAGCCTGACATACACTAAAAAGCAACCACCCCAGTTAAGAGAGCAGCATAAAATGAGGGAAAGGTAGAAAGTATGTTTGTTTTTCAAACAAATAGTTTTACTCTTCATTTTTAATATGGTACCTAGATACGATGATGGACAGGTTAGAAATTCATAAGCAGATTATGTGGGGGGTACTGGAAGCAATACCTTTATTTAGGTTACCTAATGCTTCCAATTATGAAAGATTCTTGTGATCTTTCTTTGAGGAGCTCTCCTACCTCCATGGTTTGCAGCAGGCCTTTCAAATATGTTGAGGTGATAGCCTTGGGGCTTAGAATCTTGCCTTTTGTTTGTTCCATGAAATTTTATTCCGATTTGGCTGAGTTATAAGGTGTTGAAAATCACCGTTTCCCAATTCTGACGTGCATCTCTCTGTATAATTCTGGTAATGTGTCAGTCTCAGAACTATTGTAAAGTTGGCTTCCCATCGCAGCATCAGCAGCATACACTGTGTTGTGAACCCTCAGGAGCAGATCCAGCCCAGTTGTTGATTGAGCGGCTGCAGCCTTTGGGGAAGGGAGAAAAGAGAGAACTGGCAGTCAACCCAGCTGAGACCCAGACATACCACATAGCCCCAATGACCAATCTCCTTGCTCAGGGGTGAGGGCATCGCATGGTGCTGTAGCCTCCCCATCTCCCAGGGACAAAATGAGAGTGCCTGGAGCAGAGGCAAATGATGATAGCAAGGAAACAGGAAAGCATGAATTTCTGGGCTCCTTTTACTAACTGATGTTATATACTGTATCCTACACATTACTATTATTGCTTTTTATTAAGCAATGCCTCCTCTCACACTCTCAAACTGGGAATAGAACCTAGGTCTTTAAGATTAGGGAGGCAGACAAATTGCATCACTCAGCCCCACTGCCTCTTAGACAGAACTTGTCCATAGCTTTGACCTTGGGTATATTGTAAAATAGGGCTACTCACTATTTGTGTGTTATCCTCTAGTGGCTGATTCATAGAGGATCAAAGCCTTCTTCTGCTACCCTTAATGTAGATAGTGTCCAGTAGTTGAAAGTTGTGGAAGCCTGTGCTGCAGAGCTGATAATGCATGCATTATCTTTTTCCTTAATTAAAAAACCCAAGCCTGTAGAAAATTACATCGTGTTAAACAAAAGTTACTTCGGTTGCATAGTTGAGCTTAGAAAGTTAGGACATGCCAGCATTAAGTTGCACAGGCAACCTTAAATCTGCCCATTTGTGAATGATTACTTGATCATGTTACCTTCCACAGGACTCCTGTTTCATTCAGCACACAAGATATACTATGCACACAGGGAATGAATCAGGGTTGTGTAGTGAGTGAGGCTGTTATCTTTAGGACCCCTGCCTTATTACTCTAAAAGTTTGGAAGGGGTGTAAAGAATGAGGCAGGGAACTGCGGGAAGATAAGAGATCTCAATCCTGGCCTTGCCTCTACAATGGACTTCCTATTTGAAGCTGAGCAAGTCACTTAAACCAAAACTTTGGTGGGTGGTCACCCAGGAAGAGGAACACAGTTCATGGTTAACTTAAGATGCATGGTGCTGAATTTTCAGATGTGCTGAGTACTTACAACTGTAGCTGAAGTCAGTAGGAGTAGTGGCTGCTCAGCACCTCTGGAATGTGTTAGGAGGTCCTGAGCCCTAACCTTAAAGCTGCAATTTATTCACTCTGGTCTCAGGCACGTCAATTTGTTTCCGTTTGTTTCCCCTTTTCTAAAATGGGGGACCACAATGCTATTTTATCTCCTATGGCAGTTGAGAAGATAGATTCATTTGTGAGACATGTAGAAAATGTGGTGATGAGCCCCATAGAAAAGACCCTGAGGAAGTGGCTAAATCTGTTGATTTCAGTGTATGTGTTTGCAGAAAATAAAGAGTGGGACCACACACTGAATGAGGAGGATTAAAAGAAAAATATTTAATAGCTACCTCATTAGCTGAGCGCCACTGTGCGTTAAATGAGGCAGGGGGGCTGTGGAAAAAAGTGTGTGTTGTGGAATTAAAGATGGAATGATAATGCATGTGTACAACCTTAATTCTGATCTTTCCTGTTTTTTGAGCGCTTGACTCTGCAACTTAACTTTATTTTAATATTTTCTATGTAATATAATATAGAACAAGGATAGTGGTGATTAATGCTTATACTCCTTTAATTTCAATAAAAGGAGTCACTAAACTGCCTCTGTTTTTTCTGGTACAAAGATAAGCTCAAGAGGGGTCTGATTGTGAGCAAGTGACATTCATTTTGATTACTAGGGTCTATTTAGCTAGCATGTGCCAATAATGTGTGTTTTTAATAACTGTGTTCTTGTGCTCAGGGCCTCATATTCCTATTTTTTAAATAAAATTTTTACTGACTGAATTCCTTGGAGAATTCTGTGCAGAACTATAGAGGCTGGGTTGAGTCCCTCTGAAAATTTGGCCCTAAATACATCCTTGGAACAATACCTTTTGGATGATCTGTACTACTTATCTTTGACTTAGAGATGCAAATCTCCTACTGAAGTTCTGTATATTCCTTTCCCTCACTTTAGTCAGGAAATGCCTCTATTCATCTGTATCCTTAATAGTGTCATGGTGTGTTGCCAAAAAGCTGCTATTAAACGTTGTTTTGTGATTCAGAGGTTGTATTTTAATGTTAATTCCTATATTAACCAGCACTGCCTTATACTGACACCTGCTGGGAAGGGCTGGATGTTAACTTTCTTGTACAGCCTTCACCTGAAGGAGAGCTCTGTGTAAGCTCCAAAGCTGCTCTCTCTCACCCACAGAAGTTGATCCAGTAAAAGATCTTGCCCTCTCCACTTTTGTCTCTCTAATATCCTGGGACCAGCACGGCTACAACAACACTGCGTACATTGTACAGTCTTGTCATTTTGTAGAATTGTCTGAAGCAAACAGATTATCTATGACTCATACTATGCATCCTATTAACTTCTACTGTAAGCCCACTACTTTACTTTACATCCCTTTCCAGTGTACCATTCTCCTCTGGCATTGAATTTTCTAGAATTTTGCCATCTTTTCTTTTGGACTCTATTACTGTTTGTAGATTTAGGCTTCTCCTGTAAAGTCCAAAGAAATAAAATAAACAAAGGCTAGAATGAAAACATAGTTGATGTGTGTTATATGTATGGAAAAACATGGAGACTTACAGATAGGAGGCAAATTCTCTGCTGACTTAACTCCATAAACATCAGCAAAGTTTTTAGAGACCAATTTGCTTTCTATATAGGTTGTTTTTGTATAATTTTTATAGATCAGTTTGTTTACATTTTAATTCAGTGTGTAAAAGTTGTGATAATTAAGCATTAATTATGAGTGACCTATATTTGCAATTTGCCAGTTACTGGATACATGAAGAACTTTATTATATCTCACTTAATCAGAGTGACTGGTTGCTATGGTTATGGCAGTTTCTAAGGAAAATGGCAGAATTCACTAGGGAGATCAGGAACAACCTGGAGTATTTCACTCTGTCTACACTGGGCCTTGAACCAATGTAGACACACTGTTGTAAAGCTCACAATACAAATAGTTCCAACTAAATGGTTTTGATACTGTTTAGCTGGCCAGTATGGACAGGGTTAAATGTAACTGTATTTAAGATGAATTTGTAATGGTTCCAGCAACTCCATGAAAGGCCCAGTGTAGACTAGGCCTAAGATTTCTCTGTAATTGTCACAGATAAAAGGTATTAAATGTATTTTTAAAAATTGAGCCAAATTCGGCCCTTAGGTGTACATATACAGCTCTTATTGAGGTCAGTGGGAACCGCATGGTTCCCTGTGATGTTGGAATTTGGCCCTTAGTGCAGCAATGATTGATTTTTGGCTTTGAAGTAACCCAAAAAAATGCATTTGTAGAATGCTACTAATTGAACATAATGGTGTTGGAAAAGATTCCCTATTGCCTCATGGACAAATAAATTCAAAGATTATTGGACGTGCACTCCCTGTGTAACTTGGCCAAGAAAACAGGAAAAGTGTAGCAGCAAAAGAAAATCTTTAACATATTTCTTGAATGTAAAGAAATAAATTAAAGGTGAAATTTTCGAAAACAATCAAGGATGGGCCTAACTGTGTCCCATTGAAATCAGTGAGTTTTACCATTGACTTCAGTGGGGGCTATCCAGAGGTGAAGTTTTCTGTCAAGCAGAATGAGAACCACCTACATAACTACTACTGATACATCTCTTCAGATAAGTCATTTCCACCCCTGAATGTGCAATGCAAATCCTATGATTTTGTGCTTGTTTTTTAGAATTACTTTAGGAAAACTGAGAGCAGCAAAAATCAGCCTGCTTACACTTATGGAAGTGATGCCGCCTTAATGCTTATACTTCACTTTAACCAAAATCTGTTCTGTTATGACGTTCTAGTTAGTAGCATAATTGAGTGATTGCAGATATTGCAGCTGATGAAAGTGCGGAGTTCATGCTAGACATATTGGATACAGATTTTTCAAAACTGCATGTATAGCATTTATGGATTTGCAAATTTTTTAAAGGGGAAGAGAGAGAGAGAGAGAAGATAGCTGACTAGGAAACTCACCTTTGTCTCATCTCATGTGCAAGTTTTGCTTCGGAGACTGGGATTCCAAAATAAAATTACATGTAAAATATTAAAAACTCATTCCTGCCATCCTAATGCAAGATAAACTCTCACTGAAGTCAAAGGGAATCTTTCCTGAGTAGGAATTGCAATTGCATTGGCGGCGGCGGGGAGGAAACAGATTTTTCCCCTTTGGAATGTGTAAACCATTTCATAACATCTAAAATTCTGATATTTCTTTTTACATATTTGATGTGATTCAAGATAAAATATAGTTTTACATGTAAAATACTTTTAGGTCATTATAACACCAGGAAAGGCAAGAAATTAAATAGTGCTTAAGGTAGTTTATTCTGAACTTACATATTTGGATCTTGGTTTAAGGAACAAATGCTCTACATTGATTATGGGATATATAGATGTCCTAGCCTTTCAGCAAGAAAGAAATTACTGCTGTAATTTTTATTTTTCATCTTTTGACAGGCATGGTAAGACTCAAAACAAGCTTTAATTTGATCTGGAAAATCACCCAAAGCGTTGTGATAAAATAGTTCGTTTAAAACTATCTTAACATCTGGGATAACATCCTGGCCTTACTGAAGTCAATGGTAAAACTTACTTTGACTTCAATGGAGCCAAGATTTCATCTTAGTAATTTATAAAGCTGGGATTTATATTATGAGATTTCTGGAATAACTTGCTTTTAGTGAGAGCAGAAATACACTCAAGGAAATTAATGGTTTCTGATACAAGCAGATGTATTTAAAAATGGTGTGTGCAGTATTGAGTGGTGGAAGGGAAATGACCAATATTTTAAAGTTTTTCATTTTATCTGAAATGGTTTGCCCATCAGCATATTTCCAACAAGTCCACATTTTGATCATTGTATAAATAAAACAAATCAAGGTGAGCACTGAAACCCTCCCTGTGAAGGTGCTATCCCAGAAGGAGAAACCTCTGCCAAAACCTCTTCCCAAATGTCAGCTGCTGTTACAATTCCAGTTTCTTTTTTTAGGGTTTGTCTACGCTACAAGTGCTACCGTGGCACAGCAGTGGTGCTGCAGCTATGCCTAGTGCTGTACTGTGTAGACACTTGCTACATTCTTCACTGGTGCTTTATTTAGGCAGCAGTTACTTTCACTTGTTTGTATTTCTTTTTGAATTGCTTATGTGCAGTAGTAGCTCCATAGTTAAAGCTGCATAGATTTTTCTCTGAAATCATATATTTGGACCTCTCAGTTATTTATGAATAATATCGTGTACCCTCACCAGGCTTACAACATTTAACTCTTTGAAAAAGGAATGAATTTTCTGAGAATGTACTAGCAATTTTAAGTTTTAGTTTATGTTCAGAATTGAGCTGGGCAACATAATTCTATAACTCTTAGCTCCTCTGGGTGATATCAGTTTTTCAGTTTGTAAAACCACTCTCATAGACTCATAGACATTAAGGTCAGAAGGGACCATTATGATCATCTGGTCTGACCCCCTGCAGGCCGCAAGACCCTTCCCTGGACTCTACCGTTGAAGTCCCCAATCCTGTGTTTTAGTGACTTCAATCGGCTGAGACCCTCCTGCTAGTGATCCCTGCCCCATGCTGCGGAGGAAGGCGAAAAACCTCCAGAGGCTCAGCCAATCTACCCTGGAGGAAAATTCCTTCCCGACCCCAAATATGGCGATCAGTAATACCCCGAGCATATAGGCAAGAGTCTCTAGCCTGACCCTTGTTGGCCATTATGCTGTTCATGTACCATTGCTTGGTTTTCCTTGGCTACTATGTTTTATCATTAAACCATTCCCTCCATAAACTTATCCAACTTAATCTTAAAACCAGACAGGTCCGTCGCCCCCACCGTTTCCCTCGGAAGGCCGTTCCAATATTTCACCCCTCTGATGGTCAGAAACCTTCGTCTAATTTCAAGCCTAAACTTCCCCCCGGCCAGTTTGTATCCATTCGTTCTCGTGTCCACATTAGTACTAAACTGGAATAATTCCTCTCCCTCCCTTGTATTAACCCCTCTGATATATTTAAAGATAGCAATCATATCCCCCCTCAGCCTTCGCTTTGTCAGACTAAACAACCCAAGCTCCTCTAATCTCTTTTCATACGACAGGTTTTCCATTCCTCTGATCATCTTAGTCGCCCTTCTCTGCACCCGTTCCAGTTTGAGTTCATCTTTTTTAAACATTGGAGACCAGAACTGCACACAGTACTCCAAATGAGGTCTCACCAGCGCCTTATACAACGGAAGCAGGACCTCCCTATCTCTACTAGATATACCTCGCCTAATACATCCCAAGACCGCATTGGCTTTTTTCACCGCCACGTCACATTGCCGACTCATAGTCATCCTGCGGTCCACAAGGACCCCTAGGTCCTTCTCCTCTTCCGTTACTTCTAACCAATGCGTCCCCATCTTGTAACTAAAATTGTTATTATTCGTCCCCAAGTGCATCACCTTACACTTTTTACTATTAAATTTCATCCTATTTCTGATACTCCAATTCACAAGCTCATTCAAGTCTCCCTGCAGAGTATCCCTATCCTCCTCCGAGTTTGCAACTCCTCCCACCTTCGTATCATCCGCAAACTTTATCAGCCCACTCTTGCAATCTGTCCCGAGGTCAGTTATAAATAGGTTAAATAAGATGGGTCCCAAAACCGAACCTTGAGGCACTCCACTAGTAACCTCCCTCCAACCCGACAATTCACCCTTTAATACGACCCGCTGCATTCTCCCCATTAACCAATTCCCTATCCACCTCTGGATTTTCATATCGATCCCCATGTTTTTCATTTTAACCAATAGTTCCTCATGGGGTACTGTATCAAACGCTTTACTGAAATCCAGGTATATTAGGTCCACCGCATTTCCCTTATCTAATAAGTCCGTTACTTTCTCAAAGAAGGAGATCAGATTCGTTTGGCACGATCTGCCCTTCGTAAAATCATGCTGTAATTTATTGCATTTGCCATTAACTTCAAGGTCCTCAACTAGTTTCTCTTTCAGAATCTTCTCCAGCACCTTGCACACTACTGATGTTAAACTAACAGGCCTATAGTTACCCGGGTCACTTTTTTTCCCTTTCTTGAAAATAGGAACCACATTGGCTATTCTCCAGTCTAACGGGACTACCCCCGAGTTTACAGATTCATTAAATATAGTCGCTAATGGGCCTGCTATTTCCCGCGCCAATTCCTTCAATATTCTCGGATGAAGATCGTCCGGTCCACCCGACTTAGTCCCATTAAGGCGTTCTAGTTTTGTTTCTACCTCGGATGCGGTAATCCCCCATCCCGTATGCCCCTCTGTAACTGTGCTAGTATCCCTAATACCTTCATTGGCCTCATTAAACACCGATGCAAAATATTCATTGAGATATTGCGCCATGCCTAGATTATCTTTAATCTCCTCTCCGGCTATAGTCTTCAGCGGTCCCACTTCTTCTTTCTTTGCTTTCTTCCTATTTATATGGCTGTAAAACCTCTTACTATTACTTTTAATTCCCCTCGCTAAGTCCAACTCTTCCCGGCCTTTGGCCTTTCTCACTCTATCTCTACATTCTCTGACTTCACTAAGGTAAGTTTCCTTACTGATCCCTCCCCTCTTCCACTCTTTGTACGCTTTCTGTTTTTTCCTAATCGCCCCTTTCAGCCGGTCGCTCATCCAGCTCGGTCTAAGTCTCTTGCTTAGTAATCTTTTTCCCTTTTTGGGGATACAGGCCTCTGACAGCTCTTGCATCTTTAACTTAAAGTAATCCCAGGCTTCTTCTGCCTTTAGGTCCCTTAATAAGTTTGCCCAATCCACTTCCCTTACCAGTCCCCTTAATTTGTTAAAATTGGCCTTTTTAAAATTATAAACCCTAGTCTTTGACTTAATTCTGGTACTCTTTCCATTTAGTTTAAAGCGAATTAGCTCATGATCACTGGAGCCCAAGTTGTCCCCCACTACCACTTCCTCAACAAGGTCCTCACTACTTACCAGAATCAAATCTAAAATGGCCTCCCCCCTCGTCGGCTCAGCTACCACTTGATAAAGGAATTGATCCGCAAGCACATCTAGGAACATCTGAGCCCTATTATTGCTACTAGTGTTTGTTCCCCAATCTATATCCGGGAAGTTAAAGTCCCCCATAATTACACAGTTTCTATTAGTATTTACCTCCCTTAATACATTAAACAATTCCTTATCCATATCCTGGGTCGATCCCGGCGGTCTATAGCACACCCCAAGCACTATCCCCGGAGAGGCTCTAGTAGTACTTTTACCCAGCTTGAGTATCGCCCAGACGGACTCTGTGTTATCTATTCCATCCACTATTATTTCTTTACAGCTTATTTCACTATTGACATACAATGCCACCCCCCCACCTTTACCTTTATCCCGGTCTTTCCTAAACAGCGCATACCCCTCCATACCTGCGTTCCAGTCGTGACCGCCATTCCACCACGTTTCAGTTATTCCTACGATATCCGGTTTCAATTCTCGGACCAAGAGCTCCAATTCCTCCATTTTATTACCCAGGCTTCTCGCATTGGTGTACAAACAGCCTAATGTATGTCGTTTAGCCTGTCTCCCATTACTAGCACTGTATGTTGCGGGCCTCTTTGTGTTCGTCCCCCCTGTCCCTCCTATGTCCAATCTCATCTCCCCGGCTATGTCTCCTCTTATTACACTCAGCTTTTCAATACCGGAAACTGGCGTGGAGATTAACTGTGCATCTCCCAACCATCTCCCCAAACTTCCTAGTTTAAAGCTCTTTTGATAAGATGAGCCAGCCTCCCTCCCAGAAGTCTATTTCCTTCCCTACTCAGGTGAAGCCCATCCCGCGAGAACAGGTGTCTGTCCCCGAAAGCCTCCCAGTGGCCATACATCCCAAAGCCCTCCTTATAGCACCACTCCCTTAGCCAACTATTTATCCTCACAATCCTATCAGCCCTTTGCTGCCCTTCCCTCGGAACAGGCAGAATCCCACTAAAGATAACCTGAGCCTCTATCTCCTTGAGAGTCTTCCCCAGCCTGGCATAATCTCCCTTGATTCTCTCTAACGAGAACCTAGCCGTTTCATTCGTTCCTACATGAAGGATTATCAAGGGGTTCTTACCTGCTCCTTTTAGGATCCTTTTCAACCGCAGGTCCACATCGCATATCTTTGCACCCGGTAGACAGCACACCCTTCTGTTCTCCGGGTCCGCCCTGGTCACAGGCCTGTCCAATCTCCTCAGTAAAGAGTCTCCAATTACATACACCTGCCGTCGCCTGGCAACAGTGCGATCTAGTAATCTAGTCTCCGATCCCTCTAGTCCTGACCTGTGTCTGCTCCTATCTTCCCTTATGCTCCCCCTTATGCCTTCCTGTATCCTCTGGTGGCCCATAATTGGTGCTGTCTCCATCAACTCCTCCCCCCTCTCTCTCGGACTAGCAGCTCTTCTCTTCTTCCTCACCCTCCCACCTTCAGTCACCACCTGCTGCCCCTCTACCTCGTTATCCAAACACTCAAACCTATTCCTGAGTTCTATTCCCCCCTCACTGGCCCTCCTTTTCCTTGGCCTACTTCTCACAGTCACATGCTTCCACTTCCCTGGATCTCCTCCTTCCATTCCCCTCTTGCTGTCATCTACTACTGCCTCCTCCTGCACCCTAGAGCCTTCCCCTTCAGCCCCGCCTTGCCCATCCTCCATCAGCTGCTCAAACCCCCGCCTAAACTCCACCAGGGTCTCTACCTGCATCTCCAGCCCCTTAATCTTTTCCTCCAGTAACACTATAAGGCGACACTTCATACACACATACCTTTGTTCCGGGTCTCCTGCTAGGACTATATACATACCACAGCTTCCACATGCAGCCATCTGCATTCTGTCTGCTGCTGCTTCTTGGCTCATGGCTGCTGCAGTCTCTGCCCACAGCACCTGGGGACACAGAGCACACGACACACCCCGCCCTCCTGCCACCCCCTTTACCTCCCCCTGCAAACTCCCTCTCAAACTCCCCTGTTAGCCGCCCTGTTGGCTGCCGCTGCTCGCAGCGGCACCGCTGCCTGGCTGGGCGGCCGCTTTTATGGGCCCCTTGATCAGCCAAGCCCCGCCCCCTGCTCAGGGCTCGGCGTCCGTCCCAGCACCCAGCCCCTGCCGGCCCCTACAAACAAACACACAAGAACACCCAAGAACACACAGGACAGATGCAAATACAGGTACCTTCTCCTCCAATGAGAACTCCCTCTCAAACTCCCCTGTTAGCCGCCCTGTTGGCTGCCGCTGCTCGCAGCGGCACCGCTGCCTGGCTGGGCGGCCGCTTTTATGGGCCCCTTGATCAGCCAAGCCCCGCCCCCTGCTCAGGGCTCGGCGTCCGTCCCAGCACCCAGCCCCTGCCGGCCCCTACAAACAAACACACAAGAACACCCAAGAACACACAGGACAGATGCAAATACAGGTACCTTCTCCTCCAATGAGAACTCCCTCTCAAACTCCCCTGTTAGCCGCCCTGTTGGCTGCCGCTGCTCGCAGCGGAACCGCTGCCTGGCTGGGCGGCCGCTTTTATGGGCCCCTTGATCAGCCAAGCCCCGCCCCCTGCTCAGGGCTCGGCGTCCGTCCCAGCACCCAGCCCCTGCCGGCCCCTACAAACAAACACACAAGAACACCCAAGAACACACAGGACAGATGCAAATACAGGTACCTTCTCCTCCAATGAGAACTCCCTCTCAAACTCCCCTGTTAGCCGCCCTGTTGGCTGCCGCTGCTCGCAGCTGTACCGCTGCCTGGCTGGGCGGCCGCTTTTATGGGCCCCTTGATCAGCCAAGCCCCGCCCCCTGCTCAGGGCTCGGCGTCCGTCCCAGCACCCAGCCCCTGCCGGCCCCTACAAACAAACACACAAGAACACCCAAGAACACACAGGACAGATGCAAATACAGGTACCTTCTCCTCCAATGAGAACTCCCTCTCAAACTCCCCTGTTAGCCGCCCTGTTGGCTACCGCTGCCTGGCTGGGCGGCCGCTTTTATGGGCCCCTTGATCAGCCAAGCCCCGCCCCCTGCTCAGGGCTCAGCGTCCGTCCCAGCACCCAGCCCCTGCCGGCCCCTACAAACAAACACACAAGAACACCCAAGAACACACAGGACAGATGCAAATACAGGTACCTTCTCCTCCAATGAGAACTCCCTCTCAAACTCCCCTGTTAGCCGCCCTGTTGGCTACCGCTGCCTGGCTGGGCGGCCGCTTTTATGGGCCCCTTGATCAGCCAAGCCCCGCCCCCTGCTCAGGGCTCAGCGTCCGTCCCAGCACCCAGCCCCTGCCGGCCCCTACAAACAAACACACAAGAACACCCAAGAACACACAGGACAGATGCAAATACAGGTACCTTCTCCTCCAATGAGAACTCCCTCTCAAACTCCCCTGTTAGCCGCCCTGTTGGCTGCCGCTGCTCGCAGCTGGTGGTAACAGTAGTAAAAGCGTCCCAGAATGCTTGGGAAAGGGAAGGTTACTAATAACAGTATGGTTCTATTTTAACCAAAGAGATCTGAAGAAAAACTAGGTTTGAAATGAACAGGGGAGTAACACACAGTAATAAACATTGCTATCAAAGGATATCATCCTTCATTTAATGGGCAGTTTTGGTTAACAAAAGGTTGTTTAAACAGGCTATTGTATAACTTTGATAGGAGATTTTGGAATGGTTTAATTTCCTTTTAAGTGAGGAGCTGAATTTTGGATGATAAATTTGGATTCAGACAAAATTTAATAATTTGATTCACATAATGTGTGAATTTGAAACAAAATTTTTGATTCCCTAACTGCTTAGCTTCTATTAATGTGTCCATAAAGGTTTATATTTCAGATATCCTGGAGATATCTGAAGTTCAGGCAGGTGAAATTTAAAATAAAATAAAATCCGAACAAAACACATTTTTTACCAGACTATTTAAGTATCTATACCTGTTCTGTGTATAAATAAAAAAAAGAGTTTTCTATCCATCACCTGTCACTGGCATAAAATATGCTCCAAATATTTAGGGAAAAAAACAAAAAAAGCCCTGACATCTTCAGTTTAGGAAGATAATAACATGCACCTACCTGTATTCTGTTCATAAGTGGGGTTTATTTTTTTGTGTGCTATAATGTAAACACTACTTTTCCACATGACCCAGTTGGGGATTGCACTAGTTATTTCTTAAAGCATTGTTTTCATGGGGATCTAGTACAGATGGTGAAATGATTTGTAGAATCCAATGGCTGGAATCTGAAGATAGTCAAATTTGGACTAGAAATAGGTGCAAAGTTTTAGCAGTGAGAGTGCTTAACCATTGTAACAACTTAGCTGGGTGTGGACTAATCCAAT
The DNA here is from genome assembly GCF_027887155.1 of Malaclemys terrapin pileata. Classification (NCBI taxonomy): domain Eukaryota; kingdom Metazoa; phylum Chordata; order Testudines; family Emydidae; genus Malaclemys; species Malaclemys terrapin. The sequence goes on along the minus strand of NC_071513.1, from coordinate 29,408,750 downwards.
AGTTCTCAACCAGGGGTACACATTGTGATGGGTTAGACTTCCTGTCTGGGATGCCACCTGATGTACTGGGGTTTCACTGAGTCCCTCCTGCTCCACCAGCCTGGATTCCCTCTCCCTGTTTTGCTGAATTAGGCTCTCCGGCCTCTTGTGGCGCGCGCACGCACACACACAGGTAGGGCCACACGCAGCTGCAGACACAGACTGAAGTCAGCTCTGTGTGAGAGGATTCACTCAATCATGCACATGCACATCCCTTTTGGAGAATAAACCCAAAATAATACTGTCTTGCGCTGTATAGAAAGATCTGCACAGCACAAGCTCATAAAAGTTCGTCCTCTCCCTCAATGTGAAGAGAGAGATGCACAATTTCTTGTGCCCCCCGCCCCTTAGAAATTGCACAAACTGGGTTTAATAATAAAATAAACAAATTTATTAACTATAAAAGGCAGATTTTAATTATTATAATGGATCGCAAACAGAACAAAGCAGATTACTGAGCAAATAAAACAAAACATGCATACTAAGCTTCAGCTCTTAGAGACTGGTTTCAAGAAGTAATTTCTCATCCTAAATGTTACTTTAGGCAAGCTGCAGAGTTTCAGTAGCTTAGAGTTCCAGTTATTTCTTCTTACAGACTAGACCCCTGTCTCAGTCTGGATTCAACCTTGCCTTTCCCCTCAGGTTAGTTCCTTTGTCCCTTCAGGTACTTTAAGCAGTCTTTCTTCTTGAGTAGGCAGTGGAGGAGAGTCCAAATTAACCCACTCCCCAGCCTTAAAAAGGATTTACCTAAGGCAGGATTTGTTTGATCCCCATCCCCCTACAGAGGAAAAATACCAGCAGTGTCCAAGGTGGTATTTTGTATCAGGTGATCTTATCACCTGACCTTGCTGTGTCAAAACAACTATGAAACCAGGTTTATTTGCAATGTCCACAGGAAGGAACTCCAGACAGATGGGAGACCCACACCTTCAAAGACTCATTGTCTTTTTCTAATGGCCCATTAAGACTGATTGCTTACTGTCTGGTGGACGTTTCCCCAAGTACACACACAGTTGTAATTGTTACATAGTCAATATTCCTAACTTCAGATACAGAAATGATACATGCATACAAATTGGATAATCACATTCAGCAAACCATAACCTTTCCAATTATATCTTATATGAGCCATCTTGCATAAAGTATATCTTAGTTATGCCATATTCATATCATAACCATATTTCTTTGAAAAATATGGGGTGTAACATCACACACATACCCCTGGTGGTACACAGAGATCTTCCAGGAGTTACATCAACTCATCTAGATATTTGCCTAGTTTTACAACAAGCTACATAAAAAGCACTAGCGGACTCGGCATAGACCAAAAATTTCATAGAGACAATGACTTGTTTATACTGCTATATATACTATACACTGAAATGTAAATACAATATTTATATGTCAATTGATGTATTTTATAATTAAATGGTAAAAATGAAAAGTAAGCTATTTTTCAGTAATAGTGTGCTGTGACACTTTCTATTTTTGTCTGTATTGGTAAACAAGTAGTTTTTAAGTGAGGTGAAACTTAGGGTTACACAAAACAAATCAGACTCCTGAGAGGGCTACAGTAGTCTGGAAAGATTGAGACTAATGAAATAAAATACAAGCTAGATAACTGCAGCCTCATTTGGGAATCTCCATCATTTATACTATGTTAATAGACACACATTCCAAACACACTCCTCACCATTTCTCAGAGATTCATCTTCTTTCTCCTTCTTACACTTTTCAACCCACTTTATGATCACTTTCCCCTAACTTTACTTTAACGTATGATCCTGAGATGTGAACATTTGTAATGTGTTGTTGCTTTAAAAAGGCATACTTTCACCATTAACATATTTCAAATGAACAATGTAGAGTACTTTGATGTGGTCCTGAACACATTTGTATTTGCAGCTTTTCACCTAAGAGAAAATTATTAAAAGGCAAACTTTGAAAACACACAAAAAAAGAAACAGCAGAGGGAGCTGTTTTCTTACTTTCTTGCTATCTGTTGCTATTTTAAAAATCTGGAACCAAAATGATTGTTCATATCTTGCAGAAAAATGCACAATTTGAATAGACCATAACTTATTCAGGTAAAAAGATGTTCTCTGGGAGGGCCTTAAACTCAACTCCCCTACACACAGGGGAATTGTTCACTATAGTTTCTGAAATGTTATCCAGTAGACTTTTAGCTGCAAAGTTATTACAGCATGATGCCCCATACATCTCTGCTTCTTACATGGTAGAACAGATATGCTCCATTATATCCAGATATCAAAATAATTTGTTTTCTTAACATTTGAAGGTTAACTAAAGACAATCAATTGTTTTATTATTTACATTTTAAGAGATATTTGAAGGCAGTTGAGTTGAAAGTGTATGTTTAAAATGTCAAATATGCTTAGCATATATTCTGAGACTCAACTTTTATTGTTCATTGATATGCATATGGATTGTTTCCTATTCACTTACAGAGAGCGCACACTGTATAAAAAGTAGTTTTAACTCAACACATTCAAAAATCATCCTGAGATTCTCTTAAAAATCATATTTTATTAGATTTATTTTGGCCTGCTTTTTTAGTTTTGAGCCTCCAGGAAGAAGACTCTCTCTCACCCTCAATTTATGTGTGATTATTTCAGGTTCAAGTTCAACCTTTATATGCATATACAAAAATGCAGGCCTTCCTCTGCTTATCTTTTGCTATTCCTTACGATGTAGTCAGCTATCATTATATTCCTCTTCCTTATCTCTACCTTGTCTCTCTCCCCTCCCTGTTTCTTTCTCTGTCCTACTTAGTCAATTGTCCCACTAACATTCTTTTTGATACAGCCCCCCACAGCCTCTCTTCCTCTACATGCCCCTGCTTTAACCTGCCCCTATATTTCCTCTATCCTCTATCCCACCCTTATTTCCTTGCTCCCAACATTGCTTTGTACCGCCACATTTCCCATCCCTCATCTCCTCTTGTTCTTTCCTCACTCTGTCCCCTGTACCTTCATATTCACCTGCCTTTCTCAGTCTATGTTCTCCCTCACATTCCACTGCATTTCTCGGTCTTTTCATGACTTCCCAAACTCCTGTGGTCCTCCTTGGTCTCCGTCAAACTCACTCATATTCTTTTCTCTCCCTTCTTCTTTCTGTATTTCCTTCTCTCCCTCAGTTTTCTAATGGAAAACATAGGCGGCAACTTGGCTTCTATCCTAATGGGCACAGTAAGAGGCTGTGTAGCATCTCAGGAGCAGTAGCATCACTTTCACGTGCAAGAACTGTAGGGAAATAGTGGCCATCTTGTCTAAGGGCAACAGAATAGAAATAGATTAATGGTGAGTTTTTCAAACGTACTCCGTGCTGGCCTAAATCTAAGGGCAACATGTGACATCAGTCCATTTAGAGAAATGGGGAGGGAGTAGCCAAGTAGTAAAAATTCACTAGAAAACTGTAATAGTTCATGAGAAGTTCTAAAAACCGAAAACAAAACCCACCAAAGAGAATGAGATTTGTGATAAAGTTGTGAGGATTGGCAGTCCTTGTATAGCCAAGCACACAGATTTGGACTAATATTTGTGAGAGGAAGTATAGCTGAGCACATGAAAACTGGTTCTGTCATAATAAGCATGCAGGTTCTATTCCCAGCTTCTCCAAAAGTGTTCCTTGTGCAGCCACCTCATCTGTAAAATGGAGAGAATATCTGCTGCCCTCCTATGTTCAGTAATAGCTGTGAAGCAGGGACTCTTGGCTCCCAGCCCAGTGTGCTTGTCTCTTGGTCAAAGGGTATTTTGATGGGGATGTGTGTGTCTCTCTCTCTCTCTCTCTCTCTCTCTCTCTCAAATTGCAGAGGGTCAGGCGCTTTCCCAGCTGGGGAACCATATGCCATTATTGCTGAAACTTGGTGACTTTGATGTGATATTTTTCTTTTCACTTAAGTGGAAATTGTCAAAAAGAGAAGTGCTAAATGATTGTGGGATTTATAGATAAAAGAAGGTGGATGTTGAAGTCTGTGAAAATTTTGAAGTCAGAGGATGCTACAGTTTTTGTGTAAAATGGATACAAAATTTCATGAGATACACCATGCAACATTTCTGAAAAGTGACTTTGGGCCATTTACTTCATTTTCCAAGAACACTTGCCAGTAACCAAAATACCCTAAAAAAATTCAGACCTCTTAAAAAGTAGCTTCAATTTTCATTTTTTAAATCAAGCTAATGTTTCAGTTCTAGAGAGGTTTTAAGTTCCCATCAAAGGGAAAAAAGCTTGATGTAACTTTAACTATGGACCAACTATCAGTGCATCCATAATTAGAAATATTAATTCTTTTCCATAGACCTGGTCTAAACACAGAATTGCACTATTTACAAAGTTCTCTTTTTAAACTAATTTAGTTTAAACTAGTGTAAAAGTTTATGTTGACACTTTTAAATCATTTTTAAGCTTGACCTATATCTGTGTAGCTAGAATCTGTAAACTTATAGTCTAAAACTAGTTAAATTAGTTTGTACTAACATAAAAGTGCCCACATGAGTTTGTACCATTTTAACAAAAACATTTTTAAACCACTTAAACAGGTGCAACTTCGGTGTCTAAAAGGGGCCCGAGGTTTGTGATTAGGTAAATGAGTTCTAATCAGGTAGATAGTATGTGTTAATGTCACTTCATAGACTGACTGTTAGCTGATCATTTATTTTTATTTTTTCCAAATTCATTCAACAAAAATTATACTTTCTTCTTTACAAGTAATTGATCTTGGCAAACAGTTTATTCCAGATTAACACAAAAGATTAGGTCATATTGGTATCTAATTGAATTACCCAGTATCAACTGTAATAGCTCACTAATGGTCATAGTATATTATTAAGAACGGTATCCCAGATGAGGCCACAGCACACCTGGTGGCTGAGCTTTGTGACTTTGCCCACAACCATTTCAGATTTGGGGACAATTTATACCTTCAAGTCAGTGGCACTGCTATGGGTACCCGCATGGCCCCACAGTATGCCAACATTTTTATGGCTGACTTAGAGCAACGCTTCCTCAGCTCTCATCCCCTAGCACCCCCCTCTACTTGCGCTACATTGATGACATCATCATCATATGGACCCACGGAAAAGAGGGCCTTGAAGAATTCCACCTGGATTTCAACCCCACCATCAACCTCATCCTGGACCATCCACTTCCTAGACACTACAGTGCAAATAAGTGATGGTCACATAAACACCACCGTATACCAGAAACCTACTGACCGCTATACTTACCTATATGCCTCCAGCTTCCATCCAGGACACATCACACGATCCACTGTCTACAGCCAAGCCCTAAGATACAACCTAATTTGCTTCAAAATCCCTCAGACAGAGACAAATACCTACAAGATCTTTATCAAGCATTCTTAAATCTACAATACCCACCTGTGGAAGTGAGGAAACAGATTGACAGAAATCACCTACTACAGGACAGTCCCAACAAGGAAAATAACAGAACACTACTGGCCATCGCATACAGCCCCCAGCTAAAACCTCTCCAGCACATTATCAATGATCTACAACATATCCTGGAAAACAATCCCTCACTCTCACAGGCCTTGGGAGGCAGGCCAGTCCTCACTTACAGACAGCCCCCCCAACCTGAAGCAAATACTCACCAGCAACTACACACTACACCACAGAAACACTAACCCAGGAACCAATCCCTGTAGCAAACCTCGTTGCCTATTCTGTCCCCATATCTACTCTAGCAATACCATTAGAGGATCCAACCACATCAGCCACACCATCAAGGGCTCATTCACCTGCACTTCTGCTAATGTTATATATGCCAGCAATGCCCCTCTGCCATGTACATTGGCCAAACTGGACAGTCCCTACGTAAAAGAATAGATGGACATTAATGGATGGTCAATAAATTGGACATCAGGAATGGTAACATACAAAATACAGTAGGAGAACACTTCAATCTCCCTGGAAAATTCTATAACAGATTTAAAAGTAGCTATACTTGAACAAAAAAACTTCAGAAACAGACTTCAAAGAGAAACAGCAGAACTAAAATTCATTTGCAAATTTAACACCATTAATTTGGGCTTGAATAGGGACTGGGAGTGGCTGGCTCATTACAAAAGCAGCTTTGCCTCTCTGGGAATTGACACCTCTTTATCTATTATTGGGCGTGGACTACATCCACACTGATTGAATTGGCCCTGCCAACACTGGTTCTCCACTTGCGAAGTAACTCCCTGCTCTCCATGTGTCAGTATATAATGCCTGCATCTGTAATTTTCACTCCATGCATCTGAAGAAGTGGGTTTTTTACCCATGAAAGCTTATGCCCAAATAAATCTGTTGGTCTTTAAGGTGCCACCAGACTCCTTGTTGTTTTTATAGTATTATAATGGATTTCTTATGGAAGTACTTATTCTAGTCACATATTTACCAAATAAATTAATTATCATCATTGCTTAGTTCTTTCCATGGATGCCAGGCTAGTGTTCTTTCAGGCTATTATTTATTCATCAAACTATATTTTGCTATTCTATTTATCCCTAGTTATAAATTGGTTTTCTGAAAGGAATCACTTCTCATATGAATGTTTTTTTAACACATACCTCTAGGATTTCATGCTCCTACCTCTTTTCTAGACATGCAGGTATAGAAATCCCACTCTAAGAATGTACCTCTCATTCTCTTTAAGATCAAAAAATGTAAAATCAGCCTAAAGTTTCATTCTGCAATCACATTTAAAAATATGACTCCCTATGAATTATCTCTAATTGACATTCAGATATGTACATCCGTCAGAGCATATCTGAACAAATCTCTCATATTTTGTGAGAGCGAAATGTTACAGTGATGCAAAGGGTTGCATGTACAAGGTATTGTTTGTACAGAAAAGGGTTTTCTTCTTGTTGTCCCTTTGCTTTTAATATCCATGAGTGATTAAAGGCCCTGCTTAGTCTCCTGTTGAACTTAAAGTACCACTTTGGGAGTGGATGCTTGTGTCATCGTATTTAAAACATTGCATTATATTAACGTCACAGCATTAGAGAAACCAGAGAAATTCCCACAATATTTGATTGCCAAGTGACCTGGTGAAACAAGGATTATTGATTAAACACCAAGGCCAGATTTTCAGACAAATTAGGTGTGCAAAAGAGTGTTTAATTTAGGCATGCATTAACCAGATGCTCTATACAAGTCAGATAATTGCATACACAAATAAGTATTTGCATTTGCACACATTGTATACAATTTGTGTGTACTATCAATTTGCATCCAGAAGGAAAATGTCCTTCTGGGAAAGGCCCTTTACACCAACCAGTTTTCCACATTCCCCTGCCATGTAAGTGGCAGTTGCCCCTGCAGTACCTTTGTCAATTATTCAGAAGTTGTGTGAAAGCTAATGATGGATGGAGCATCACCTGATAAATTTGAGGTTCCAGATTTCTTTTTGGGGGATTGGTAGATTAGGGTGATTTCCAAACTTGTTCCGCTGCTTGTGCAGAGAAAGCCCCTGGCAGGCCGGGCCAATTTGTTTACCTGCCGCGTCCACAGGTTCGGCCGATCGCGGCTCCCAGTGGCCGCGGTTCGCTGCTCCAGGCCAATGGGAGCTGCTGGAAGCGGCGTGGGCCGAGGGACATTTTTGCCTCCGCTTTCAGCAGCTCCCATTGGCCTGGAGCAGCGAACCGCGGCCACTGGGAGCCGCGATCGGCCGAACTTGCGGACGCGGCAGGTAAACAAACTGGCCCGGCCCGCCAGGGGCTTTCCCTGCACAAGTGGTGGAACACGTTTGGGAACCACTGGTCTAGGGTATGTATCTGTAGTTGGACTGTCATTAATTATAGTTTTCCTTCTATATTCCTCTTGTAAAATATTTCTCTTGAGTGAGCTGTTTTTAATATATTATAATTTTTAATATGTATAATATAATTTGTTTTTCCTTTGGAGAAGATGACAAGGCCAGAGTTTTTAATCATCTCTTTACCTATCACATTTATATTATGTTATATTCCATTCAGTGCATTACATCTGTTTTTAAAGTACTGTTGAAGAAGAGACCTGAACAATTGAGTGCTTTAGTTGATGCCAGTTCTGCTTAAGCAGGAGAAGAGAATTGGGATTTGCTGAGTGCAGCAGGGACAGCACAGTCCCCTAAAAGGTATGGATCCCAGTATTGTAGGATGAATGTGAAAGGAACAGTTTAAATGATTTTGTTGCAGACTGTTGTTCTTGGGCGCACACATGCACTAGTGTGAGCTGAATCACTACGGGTGGAGTCATTGTCAAGTCTTGCTCTAAAAAGATCCATTCAAAAGATGACTGGCAATGCTTGTGAAACCATTAACTTTAGCATATGGATCAAAGTGTTTCCCCTGTGTAGAAGGCCCCTAAACTGATGGAAATAACAGCTTTTCTCTCTAGGGAATGTAAGGGGACTGTTGCCCCCTTACTAACACTCAGTGGGGGTGTTTTGGTTGGCTACCTCCCAGCACTAAAAGGGGAGGGGTCGATGGCAAATCAGGAGCCTGAGACTGACAGTCCCCAGGAACAATGGGGAGAGGCCAATGCTCCAGATCAGCCTGATTGACAGGACGGGCAGGCTAATCAGGGAGTCAGGAGGCCAGGGGGTCCCGTCCTCCGTGTGAACTGGAATGGCCTGAGTCAGACAGAGTGGGGCCGAGCTAAGGAGAGAGCAGGGGCCTGAGCTAAGCTGCTGGAAGCAGAGCTGCAGCCCCAAAGCCAGAGCACAGCCCAGAGAGAGCAGAGCTGCCCTGGGAGCAGAGCTGCAGCAACCAGAGCCAGAGGGGCCAGACAAGCAGCCAGGAAGCAGGTCAGAGCTGGGAGCAGAGTCACAGAAGCAGCCTGCAGAGCAGAGCTGTGCTGGGGGCAGAGCTGCAGCAACCAGAGCCAGAGAGGCCAGAAAAGCAGCCCAGGGAGCTGGAGGCAGAGCAGCAGCAGCAGCCGTGCTGAGGCAGAGTGGAGCTGGAGCAGTCCGGAGCTGGGTCTGGGGAGAGTGAGGGGGACCCTGGGCAGTGGACCCAGCACAGGGAGACGCCTCAGCCAAGAGGCCTTGCAGGCCAGACTTGCAGGGGGATAATAACCCCGACGGGGCGGGGGCGATGCTGGGAAGAAGACACCTAGAGCCTGAGAGCGTGTGGCCACCACCAGAGCAAGTGTCCAACCCACAGCGTCCCTGCAGCACAAACAGGGCCTGAGAAGCAGGCCTGGGACCTACAAGGAACAGACTGAACTGCCCTGACGTTCCAGAGACACTGTTTGTAATGTTCCCTGCCACAGAGCAGGGTGATGTGTTTTCCTTTAACCTTTCCCATTTTTCCTTATTCTTTTTTAAAATTAATTGTTAATTAAACAACTTTGTATTTGCTTTAAATTGTATGAAATGATCAGTGGGTCAGGGAGGTGCCCAGTACAGAGAGAGTACCCCGGAGTGGGGACACCCTAGCCCCTGTCCTGGGTGACCACAGCAGGGTTGGGGGTCAAGCCCCCCAGGAATCCTGGGCCCAGCCTTGTCGGGGTTTACGAGGACACTGCCAGACAGAAGAGTGGAAGGGGAGTCCTCAAGGGCAGGGAAGCCTCTGGGTAAAGGAAGTGGGAGCGAGGACTCGGATCCTTTCGCTAGCCCACTTCACCGGGGTAGTGCAGAAGCCAGGAAAGTTCCCCACAATAGCGGGACCATTCCCCCGCTTACATGTAGAAGGATCTTGAGAAGTCCACAACTAAAGTGAGCTGAGCTGGACTGTTTTTGATAACAGCCCCTATATTTGAATGTCTGGAGAATTCTCAATATGGGATTTTATGCTCTGGAATTTGCTTGATCCATAGGTCCTGTCAGAGCAGAGTTTGTTGTCTTTCAGGGCATGCTGTAGGCCGAGGGTTGCTCTTGAGGTTGATTGGGAGGGGGGGGGGGGGGACTTTGAAATTATGAGCAGGCTTGCCATTTGCCAAAGGAAGGCCCATCTGTGGTCCTTCTCAAAAAGAAAACAACTCAGAAAGGTGATAGAAGTTGTCATTAGGTAGATCTGTCATAGAGTTTTGGGAGAGCACTGAGATTTTAAGGGATGGAAAGCTGAGAGAACTGGTGAGAGCCTCTATAGGACCAGAGAGAAAAGGAAAATTAAAAATTATTTATTTTATTGATATTTGTGCCATTCAGCATCATCATGTTTCAATATGGAACTCAAAATTGAGCAAGGAAATATTAAAGCCAACACTAATAAAAGTAGGTCTGTGGGCCATGTAATCTACTCAACCCTCACTATGTACTTAAGATATTTGTTCAGTGCAGCTCATAAATGACTGAGAATAGAGGTCAAATTCAGTAGTCCTGTAACTTTACATAGTCAACTGGATCCTAGTGGGAAACAAAGCCAGGAAGTCAGTTTCATTCTGCTCTTCCTGTGAGTTTATCACAGTTGTTACAGGTGATGAGGATTATTACTCCCAAGACTTTCAGTATCCGGTGCACTGGTCATAAATCAGTAATGCTTTGGGTTCCCTGTGTCTTTGCTGCTACTACTGATGATGATTATGGTTTCTGCATATAGTTGTGAATATACTTATTTAAACTCTGCCTTTTTTTTTTAATCTTGCTGCTAGTAATTGATGTTGACTGTTATCTATCTCTGTGTTCTTGCTGTCTGCCTTAATTTCCATATACACCCCATGGCCCTCTTGCTGAATGCTGACCTGGCAAAAATGTTGGCAATCCACACATGCACCAGACATGTTTGCTAATAATGAGACCACTGATTTAGGCCAAGTCTGCCCTTAAAAGGTTTGCAAGTATAGTAAGGCTGGGTTAGGAATGTGGGTTGGTATTTTTACAACAACTTCAATCCAGTAAAAGTCCTACTGTAGATGCAGTTACACTGGCAAAAACGTTTTTGCCTGTATACCTTATTCTGAATGGGAACTGGCATAAGGTATATTGGCAAAAGACGGTACCTGCTGCATCTAGGCTGGCAGCTATACTGGCAACTGTTTTCTAATGTATGCTAGGTCTGTGATGCACGTGAACGCTGACCAGATCAGCTTTGGGAGAAGAACTATAGGCAGGATTTGGGGTGAGAATCAATACTATCATCCAGCAGTGTGATACATTTCTCTCTTCCCATGCCTTGCCAAATTCTGAAAATGGTTATTATATGGTACCATTCCTATTTGTACTCAAAATATTGTAAGCATAACATTATAAGCAAAGGGGGTTGCTTTCATTTTTAAATGTTCTGAAGTGAAAAATAATCATTGCTCAGAATTAAATGTTGGGGATTAAATTAACTGAAAGGATGGATCTGTTATATAACACACATTTCACAGCTCTGTTCAGTCCACACAGCCATCAAATAATATCTTTTTTGATCATTGGTGACTACTGCTGGTTTGACCTGATAAGAATGTCTCCATATCCTGTCTCCAGTTTTGTGAACCATCCAGCCCCTTCCCCCAGTGAACATTCTGACCTTGAGAGAGGAGACAGACTGATCCAAGGGTATTATAAGTATTCTGGTCTTTACTGTTCTGGAAGCCTGGACTCCTGGAAGCACCAACCATGATGTGGGTCAATGGGTACACTAAGGCATGTGAAATTAGCTAGTATTTTAATTTGTAATTTTATATACATCCACCTCTCCTATATAATGTTACTAATTTCAGAAGTGGGCACATTTTTCTGTCAGATTAATTAAAGAGAGGGGATATAATTGTTTGAAGATAAGTTAAAGGGGAATGTTTTAGGTGGTGGTGGTAGAAAACACAATTTTTAATAAGATTTTTTTCTATTGATTTACCAACTCCATCTAAATATCTATCAATATAATTGACTCACAGTTTGAATTGAGTCATAGTTATGAATTTGAGTTGTAGTTATGTATTTGTATTACAATATCTTGCCTTTTGTTTGTAAAGTTTCTAATTAAGTATAAGCACTAAGTTTTAAAAATCAAGTTGTCACTGGTACTAGCATGGGATGTGCAAGGAGAGAAAGGTAACTTCCTTATATGCTTCATCCATCACCTGTGCCAAGCACGTGAACAAGCTGACACTGATTTGATAACATCATTGACATGGCTTGGTCAAAACACACTTCTGCTTAATCTTGTGATATTTTTGTTCAAAAATTATAAAACTTTGCCTGATGCTCTGAGACCCCAGTGACAGCACAGTTTTCGGTGGAATGGATTTTTAAACCATGAAAGTCCAGATTATACATGGAACAAATTTCATTTCCTAACTGCAGATAATTTGGGGTCAGAAAATTAATTGCAAACTACAAGAAATCTGTTTTTATAGATATTAGAGACACTCCACCTAACTAGTTTCAAATTTGTATGCCCTTGTATTATCCTGATTAGCAAATCTTAGCATGCTTTAATCAACAGTTGAACCACAAGTCATAAAGATATCAAAGAAAATAACTTCCAGAAACACATCTTATTAAAACCAATACATAATTATAAAAAGTGTAGAATGAATTGAACAGCCTTTTATTTACTTGTTCGCAAGTACAATGATTACCCTGAATTACCTTCTGTCGTAATAAAACTTGAGATACAAGGCCAAATTAAGATGATTAATTTGAAAATTAACATATGGCACATCCTGTACACTATTTCACTACTAAATACTGCTGTACAATCCCCCATATGGTTCACTCATAAGAGGAGGAGTTTTATGTGTGGTTCTGTCAGGCATAAGTGATTTTGATCCTAACCTTTGAATACTTCAGGAAAATATATTTAATTACAGTCTATTTTGTGAATTATATATACATGCAGGGTGAGTATATGACCTGAGACATAATGATGTGATATTAAAGCATTTTGACACAAAACACTGATCTTGGCCATAAAATATAGGCAATGAAACCCAAAGTCTGCCTTTGGGTAAACTAAAATTTGTAACAATGAAAACCTTAGTGGGAGAGGTGGATCGTCACATATAGCCATTTCACCATAGGATAAGAATCACATATACATTATCAGGGCCACCCAGAGGATTCAGGGGGCCTGGAGCAAAGCAATTTCAGGGGCCCCTTCCATAAAAAAAAAGTTGCAATACTATAGTAACATGTATTTGGAAATGTAAAAAATAACCAGTGAAATACATTCAAAAATTAATTTTTAATAATTTGAAAATACACGAAATACATTATTTAAAAACATTAAATGCTTTAATGGTATGTATACATTTGAAATTACATAATGGGCTGTCACTGGGTGATGGTGGTGGTTGGTGCCAATGGGCTGTCGCTGCCTGGGGGTGGCGCTACTGTTGCCCAGGGCTGGGTGGGGAGCTTGGCTCTGGGTTGGGGGGTGCCCAGCTCAGAGGGGCAGGGCTCAGAGCTGGGGGTTGGGGATGGGGTCGGGGGAGTGTCCGGTTCAGAGGGGCTGGGCTCGGAGCTAGGGGTCAGGGCTGTGGGGGGATGCGGTCGGGGGGTGTCCAGTTCAGAGGAGCTGGGCTTGGAGCTGGGGGTCAGGGCGTGCCTGGCTCAAAGGGGCTCGGCTTGGAGCTGGGGGTCAGGGCTGGGGGGGGTGTCACATTATTGATTTAAACTGGGACCATATAGAACATGGTTGCAACCAAAGTCCTGTAGTGGCACCAAATCTTGTATAAAGGGGGTCAAATGAGGTGTCTAAGACAAGGTTATGGTTTACTGGTTATGATTATGCTGTTTATATGTGTGTATCAATTTTGTAGTTGAAGTTATGAATATTGGCTCTGTACTGTCTGTATTTCAAACTTATGCTATGCTTCTGGGTGACATCCCAGACAAGCTGGTGTTAGCTCTGCCTAGCCTGCTTGATGGCCCATTAAGGATCATCAGCTATACAATGGACCCATTGAGAGAAGGCAAATATGCCTTGAGACTCAGCAAAGTATGCAGGGACTGGCCCATGTGACTCCAGACTCCATTTTGCTGTAATTTTTCACAGTAAGACCAAAGAGATGTTCTTACACCTGGAAAAGACTATAAAAGGCTGCTGCAGCTCCTCCATCTTGTCTTCAATCCTGCTTCTTACCTCTGGAAGGACTTTGCTACAAATGGAAGCTCTACACAAAGGACTGAATGACCCATCCCAGCTGGGGATGTACTCCAGAGACTTGATTTGAACCTGCAGTTTATTCTATCACTGCTACAAGCCTGAACCAAGAACTTTGCCATTACTGTATGTAAGTGATTCCATTTAACCAACTCTAACTCTCAGCTATATCTTTTTCCTTTTATGAATAAATCTTTAGATTTTAGATTCTAAAGGATTGGCAACAGTGTGATTTGTGGGTAAGATCTGATTTGTATATTGACCTGGGACTGGGGTTTGATCCTTTGGGATCAGAAGAACCTTTTTTTTTTTACTGGGGTATTGGTTTTCATAACCATTTGTTCCCATAACGAGTGGCACTGGTGGTGATACTGGGAAACTGGAGAGTCTAAGGGAATTGCTTGTGTGACTTGCGGTTAGCCAATGGGGTGAGACCAAAGTCGTCTTAGGGCTTGTCTATACTTACCGCGCTGGTTCGGCGGCAGGCAATCGAACTTCTGGGTTCGATTTATCGCGTCTAGTCTGGACGCGATAAATCGAACTCAGAAGTGCTCCCCGTCGACTCCGGTAATCCTGCTCGCCGCGAGGAGTACGCGGAGTCGACGGGGGAGCCTGCCTGCCGCGTCTGGACGGCGGTAAGTTCGAACTAAGGTATGTCGACTTCAGCTACGTTATTCACGTAGCTGAAGTTGCGTACCTTAGTTCGATTTGGGGGTTTAGTGTAGACCAAGCCTTAGTCTGGCTGGTTTGGTTTGCCTTAGAGGTGGAAAACCCCCAGCCTTAGGCTGTGACGGCTCTGTTTTAGCAGTTTGTCCTGAATTGGCACTCTCAGTTGGGTCCCGCCAGGACCACATTGTTACAGGGAGGATGGAGTCAGGGGGTGCCCGGCTCAGAGGGGCTTGGCTCGGAGCTGGGGGTCAGGGCTGGGGGGAGAATGGGTTGGGGGGTGCCTGGCTCAGAGGGGCTGGGCTCGGAGCTGGGGGTCAGGGCTGGGGGGGGGAGAATGGGGTCAGGGGGTGCCCAGCTCAGAGGGGCTGAGCTTGGAGCTGGGGGTCGGGGGTGCCCATCTCAGAGGGGCTTACCATGCCGCTTACCCCTGCCTCCCAGAGCCTCTGCGAGCCGCGTCCAGGAGCCCCTGCCACTCGGTCCGTCGGAGCTCGCAGCCCCGCCCCCTGACCACACGGCTCTGAGCGGGAGGACCTCAGACCCCGCCCAAGCCACGCTGCTGCAGCGCTGTCCAGGACCGCTCCTGGATGCGGCGCGCTGATGCGCCTGGGGATGGGGGAAGGCGGAGGCAGGGGGAAGCATCCAACATTCTTGTGGGGGCCCTTGTGGGGCCCGGGGCAAATAGCCCCACTTGCCCCTCCCCCCCCCCGAGTGGCCCTGTATATTATTATTATTTTACTAATGGATCTATCCCTCAAAAGGATCTGCACATTCAATGAAATATATTTCCTTTTAGATGGAGCCTTTTACTTGTAATTCTGATTTTTGCCAAAAGAAAGCAACAGTTTTGGTTATACCCAAAATATGCAGAAAAATATTTAGCAAGTACATACTGTTTACATTTTTAATTGCTATAAAAATAATTCTCATAATACCCCAGGAGGTTAGCAAACAATATTATGTTTGAGAATAATTTTGAGAATATATAAATTACATTTTTCTGCATATTTAAGATTAGATAAGTTATTGTTAGGAATATATTATAATTATGGGAAAGTTGAGAGCCATTTTCAAAAGAACACCATTCATGTCATCCTGCACCTTAAAGGTGAAATTTAAAAAGTGATTTATAAGAGGGGGTTTCTCTGACTGATACACATTATATCTGTAATATTGTAGCGACTGCATGGAACTTGCAGAGAGGAGCACAGATTGCAAAAGAGAAAAGTTTGGAGGAGGCACCAAAAAGTTAGCTTGTTTGCATATGGCTTGAATCCTAGCTGCAGTAGCAGCACCTTTTTAAATTGTTCTCTTAATAAAGAGCCATTTAATTTTACAAGCCTGGAGTCCTCTCCAGGGCCAGTCGGGGGCTTGGGGGGGGGGGGGGAACGGGGCAGGAGGACCATTTGGCCTGGGCCTCAAGCTCAAAGAGGGCCTCAAATTTAGACACTTGTTAATTTTTTGGCATTTTATAAGTTTCTAAACTTGTTTTTATGCGCATCCCTATCGGACCAAAATGTGACACAGTCTCAGCTTAGAGCTGCAAATTTGAGCAAATAAGAGATGTGATTTGGTAAAAGACGTAATTTTTTTGTTAACTGATATAGATTTTGTCATATTAAAGAGTTAAAAATGTTCATAAATATTAATAAAAATATATTGGTTCTGATGGCACAAGATTAGACCATGTGTTGTCATTTTTTATTTTTATTATGGCTGGGGGCCTCAAAAGCTGGAAGTGGCTCTCTGAGAGGGCCTGGTCCTCTCCATATGCACCGACTCTCTGGGTGCTCCGGGGCTCAAGCGCCTACCAAAAAAAATAGTGGGTGCTTACCACCCAAAAGACCAGATTAATCTTTTGTGAGCCCCGATGCCTGGACTGTGGCCCCACTACATGCACTCCACTGTCTCAGCCTCTTCCCGCTGAGGCCCCACCCCCACCTGCTGCTCCACCCCGAGCCCCTCCCATGCTTGGCCTCTTCTCCCCAAGGCCCTGCCCATGCACCGCCCTGAAGCCTTGCCCCCCCCCCAGCCTCTTTCCCCCGAGGCCCTGCCCACCAGTTGCACGGGGGGAGGAGCAGAGAGGAGCACCCATCAGCAAAAACAAAAGTCAGCACGTGTGGTCCTCTCATGTTATTACCCAGGACGTGGTACATGAAACATGGAGGCAGCAGTGAGACTCAGAGCAAGGAAAAGTGTGTTATTAACAGGAAGACAAAGCAGCAGCTAGAAACAGAGCAAACAGGCAGCAAGGAGGGAATCAGACCACGGGGATTGCTGGATTTTCAGACAAAAAACCTTGCACAAGCATGGAAGCAAGAAATTCTGTATATAGAGCTGACCATGGCAGATAAAATTTAAGAAAAAAGAATTGGAGAAAAAAGAATGAGAAGTGAGAGAGATATTACGACCAGGACTAATACCTGAAACCCTGGAACACCTCATAAAGGTGCATCAGGCATGTTGTGACTCCAGAAAGAATGAAATGATACAGAGATACTGAATTTTTTTAAACCCCAAACTAAGATACAGAACAGGGTATAGAAACTTACATTGCTGAGAACTCTGGTGTACACATTTGACTTTGGAGACATAAAAGACTCACTAATTAGAGATAGGATTCTTTGAGGAACACATGGTTCCAGCTTACAGGAGATGTTGTTGAGAAAAACAGACTTACAGGGGGTCCTCGGTATACATCTTCCCCCTTATCCGTTGTTTCAGATATCTGTCGCTCATCAACAGGGGAACACATTCCGATTTATGTTGGTCCTGATCAGCATATCAATCAACTGCATGGATCGGGACAGACATGAACTGGAACACGTTCCCCTATTGTATAGTACAGTTCTGTACTTGTGTCCGCCGGCCACATTCAAGGCTTATTACCTATGGAGGATGTTTGAGCAACTGACAAATGAAGAACTGATTGAGCTGGACCAACTACGGATATCCGAAGAAAGCAAGGACGATGATGATGATGATGTAGGGCAGGAAGCCAGGAGTCTGATGACAAAGAATCTCTCCCGTTTCTTTGGATTGCTGGATGAGATGACGGAAATCATGCAGAGCGGTGATCCTTTTCGTGAACGGTCTACCAAAGTCTTCAGAGCTCTCGATGCAGTGGCTTGCTACAGGGACATCTATTGTCCAAAGATTCATGCAGGAGAGCAGACATTGATAAAATCCTTTTTTTAAAACTTCTGCAACCAAAAAGCCAGCCACGAAAAAGCCAGCCCAAGAAAACCCAGCCGCCACCCTTACCTAAGTTTAGCGTAATTGACACTGTTTTATTCTATATTACTGTACTGTATTTACTGTATTAAAATGTGTTTGAACGGTATTAGTAGGATTCTACATTATTTTATTCAATGTTTTATGTGTAAAATGTGTACTCTATAACCTGTCAGTGTAAAAAGGTACACTGTTTAGGCGAAAAGAGCATTGTCATAGGTGAGTGTGGTGAAGTTGTGAATTAATCCTCCCCTCCTCCTTATTCCATTGTTTCTTATGGGGAAAAATTCCCCAGTATATGTCATTTCGGTATCCATTGCTCTTTTCAAGAACACAACCCAAATGTATACAGGGACCCCCCTGTATCCCTAGAATACTGTCTCCAAATAAGAAGTGCAGCGAATTGTCCAGGGAAAGCATCACAACAATGATAGCCACTAGTACAGAGCAAATACACAGGATGAAACTAAAGGAAGCCAGGAGACTGACTGAGAATGCGGGCATGCGGGTATTATGATCCAGTGGATGTACTATGAAAGGCAAAAAGAAAAATGCCCAGCCATTGGGCAACAGTGCAAGGGGTGTGCGAAATAGAGCCACTTTGTATCCCAATGCCGCAGCTAGCTCAGGAAGAAAAAAGCAGCAGTACATGCAATGATGGAGGATATGACTAACCGATCCAAAGACACTCAATATAAAAAGGCTGACCGTCATTCCATACCCATGTTTGCAACTATGCTATTGGATCAATTCAAGCCCAGATGGATTGCAGAGAAATGTGACCAAGTGGAGTTGATGTACAATAAAATTATTCCGAGACTAGTGGGCAGATAAAGGCTGTTGATAAAAATCCCACAGAATAAGAGACATGATTGGTTGGAGTTTATAGTAGCTGTTACACTGGAGTACCACCCACTGATGGGCAGCAGGCTAGTGAGAGCCGTGGATTTGATTGCAGTACAATGCCACAATATCCTCTTTCAGGACACCCAGAGGGCAAGCTGAAGTTAGAAATAAACTCTGGAGTGCAGTCCGTGAGACTACAGAAACAGAGTTCCACTAGCTTTGGTGGAACCACTGAATAAAAACTGGCAAGCCTGAAGAGGCATCACAACAGCTGTTGAAATGAGCACAGAGTGAACCAGCAACCTAGTAAAAACAATGAGGAGTCTGGTGGCACCTTAAAGACTAACAGATTTATTTGGGCATAAGCTTTCGTGGGTAAAAAACCCATCTTCAGATGTACCGAAGAAGTGGGTTTTTACCCACGAAAGCTTATGCCCAAAGAAATCTGTTAGTCTTTAAGGTGCCACTGGACTCCTCATCGTTTTTGTGGATACAGACTAACACGGCTACCTCTGATACTTAGAAGGCTAGTAGTTATGAGAGAACCTACATAAGCAGAGGAGCTGCATTGATCCAAAATCACGTAGCAGAGCATTGAAAAGAAGTCACTCTGCATTACTGATGACTGAAGAATATTCTATCCAATCTATTTAAGGCAAAAGCATTTGCTTTTTGCGATGTTGAGAATGGGTTCTGGCATACTGAGCTAGATGAACCATCCAGCCACCTGGCAACTTTTGCATTGCCAGGTACTGCTGAGTATGAATACCTGCAGTGTTCATCAGCTCAGTCCCAGAGGTGTTCCAGTGGAAACTGAACCAGGCACTAGAAGTATTCCCAAGCATCAAGGTTGCCATTGGTGACATTCTTATTGTAGAAGGGGCTAACAAGGAAGGAGTAATCCTGGACTACACTACCAAGGCTGCAGGAACTCCTAAATAGATGCCAGGATTGGAATATTAGGCTGAATGCAGACAGCTGAAGCTGAGGAGAACTGAAGTCCCCTATACTGGATATTTGTTAACTCTTGAGGGACTCTGGCCGAAACAGACATTAGGGAAGTGCCCAAACCAAAAGATATGAAGGGAGTGCAGTGACTGAGAAGGAGGGCCATCTGTCTTTCCAGATTCTCTACACACCTATCAGAAGCCTGTGAACCCTTGAGACCATTAACACACTAATGTAGCATGGGAATGGTCAGAGACCCAAGAACAGGCATTTGGAAAAATGACGTAAGAAAGAAAGACACCAATCCTAAAGTGCTATAGCCCTGTGGAACTGCTAGTGCTACAGTGTGATGCCTCAGAGGGCGGCCCCAGGAGCAGCACTGATGCAAAGCCACCAGTCCCTACCATTTGCTAGTAGAGCTTTGACATGTATCAAATGGGGATATGCTCAGATAGAAAAGGAGCTACTGGCTGTGACCTTTGGAGTGGAATGATTCCATCAGTTCACCTTTGGGCATAAGGTGGACATGCAGGCTGATCACAAGCCATCAGAAAGCATTAGGAAGAATCCACTAGTGAGTGTGCGCAAGCGACTGCAATGCCTGTTGCTAAGACTGTAGTACTGTGAGGTGAGGCTAAGGGAATGCCCAGGTACATTGAGCAGGGCACACCTTCCAGAGTACAATGCAGGTGGCTCTGTGGAATAGTAGCTAGAGTCTATCAACTGTAGCTGAGGTCTGGCCTAACATGAGTGATTAACATGGAGGGAAGCCCCATTCTTGAAAGATAGAATTTGGCAGGTAAATAGGTCATTGGGCTAAAAAAACAGAATATCTGAACAAGCTACGATAAGAGGGAGGACACCCAGGGAACCATTTACTACAAACAAGATAACAATGAACAAGATAAGGCAGGAATGTAGAGAGGTGGGGAAGAAGAGGTCCAGCATAGGCAATGCATAGATAGCTTCTGCTGCACAGCAACTGGTTCTTGCAAAATAAGCCAATCGACTGACATGAGACAGGAAATATATCTACTGGCCAGGTATGAATGCCCAATTGAGAGTGTACATGGAACAGTGTGACGTGTGCAAAGAGCATAGTAATCTACAACAGAAGGAGACATTGCAATGAAATCCTTACCTGACCCTGAAAAAAAGTCAGAACAAACCTGTTCACTTTTAATGACCTGTACTACATGGTCACAGCAGATTACTACTCCAGGTGGACTATATGGAGGATAGTCAGGCAAGAACTGTGTTCAGAAAACTGAAGGAGCATTTTGCAAGGTATTGCATATCTGACGCACTATCCTCAGACAATAAGCCACAGTACACTGTAGCAGAATTCAAGCAGTTCAGCACTAAATATGAATTTGAGCACACAACATCTTCCCCCCCAGGTATTCACAAAGCAGCAGGAAGGCAAAGTTGGTAGTAAAGACAGCAAAGAGACAGATGGTAAAAGCAAAACAGATAGGAAAACACCACTGCAATACATCCTCCCAGAGACTAGATAGAAGCCCAGCTCATGGACTGATGGGCTGGAGAATCACGATTCTGATTCCCAGAAGAGGTAGTCTGCTGCAACTTGGTGGAGTAATGACAGAGAGTACACAGATGAGGTTAAGAAGAATCCCGAGCTAAGCAGGCAGCATTATACAAAAGAAGATCCAAGGACCTGATGCCATTATGCACAGTTGAGCAGGTCTGGGTCCAACTATCAAATAGTCACACAAAACAGTAGCAAAAGACAATAGTCCAAGTTTCAGTGGGACATAGGTCATATGAGGTAGCTACAGCCTTAGACAGTGGTGGAGATAAATGAAAGAAACTGTGGAGTAGTGGCAGACAGACATGGCCAATCAGGGCCTCCGAGAACGGGTTCAGGCCCCGGTGAAAAAAAATTGGGGGGCCCCCCAGCAAGGGCGGACTGGCTAAACAGGGCTCATGAGAGAGCAGGGAAGCTGGGCCCTGGGCCCCCTTCCAGTCCGCCGGGCCCCAGTAATTTGTACCGGCTTCCCCCCTCTCTCGTCGGCCCTGGGGCCAATGCCAGAGTCAGAAGGACTTAGAATGAATTAAATTTCCTTTTTCCCTTCCCCCTCCCCGCCCCACCTCCAGAAATACACATTCTGATTATTTTTTTCCAGACAAAAAAAATCTGTTTGCTACCAGAATTGGGAATTTTCTCTTAAGGTAAATTTTTGAAAAATCTCCTTCCATGTTCTTACCATAGTTACTGATTGTAGGAAGGAAGAAAGCTCCAAATATCAGGATAATTTCAGCAGGGGGCCATTCTTCAGACCAGAGTTGCAGAAGGCTCTACCTGGCATCCAATTCTGAATCATTTGTATGTGCTAGTGTAATGCCAACAGCTCCCGGTCATTGGCGGGTGGGATCGAACCGGGGACCTCTGTAGCTTAGTGCATGAGCCTCTACTGCATGAGCTAAAAGCCAACAGGCTGTTAGCTAAGGCTGTAGAGCAGACTCATTAATTGCTCTCTAAATGGTCTTGGTGCCCCTAGATGGGACAGAACACCACACCCAGAAGGTGTGTGGGTTACACTAGCAATAATACATGTGCACAAAAATAACTGCATCTAAAGTTTTGTACACAGAAAGGGTTCACATTTTGAAAATGTGTCCATTAGAGTCTGTTTCAAAGAGACAAAAATTTCAATCTAGGATTCTCCTATAACTTTCAAACATGAAAAGGGTTAATTTCAATAATGAATTATTCTAAATAAACTAACAGGCAAAGAAATATGACATAACTGCAGACCTCATTATTTTTACTTAGCCCTTATATAACACCTTTCTTCCATAGATTTCAAAGTACATTACAAAAGAGAATAAGCACTATTATGCAGTTTTTGCAGACAGGGTATGTGAAGCAGAAGAGCTAAATGCCACACACCCAATGTCACAAAGCATATTAGTGGCACAGCTGCAAATATAATCCAAATCTCCTGAATACCAGTTCTCAGCTCAGTTCAGTACTAATACAATCTCAAATGAATCCAGCACGACATTTGTTTTTGTACCTTCTCCCAATGCAGAAGGTAGCAATGGAATTACATCAGGGATGAATTTGGCCCTATATGTTTACAGAGTAGAGGAATATTTGCACTGCTTTACAGGAGAGTGTCGTTTGAGCAGTGAAGATGTGCGTGTAAGCACGCAGTGCTTTATAACTTGACCATAATAATTCACTGTAGGCTGACCCTTAGTCATGTTGATTAGTATTTTACTATTGATTTCAGGGGGGCTACTTTGCTGAGTGGGGTACTAAGTGTGAGTTAGGGTATGACAATCCAACCCATAATGGTCTAAGCAGAGGAAACATTTAAGCTTTATTGATGTTAAGATTTAAAGATGTGATGTTGGCACATGTTAGCTAACCTGCTAACTAACAAGTTGTAAAAGTCTAATATTGACAATGCTCCACTTACTTTATCAGACCTGGCAAAGAATATGGTCTAGAGTTATATGTACACAAGATAAGAATTGTAATGGTATCCTGGGAAAACATGCAAGATTCCAGTGAATGGCACAGCCATACAGCAAGTGAGAAATTATTGCTACTTAGGAAGTATCATTACAGGAGATGGAAGATCGGATACAGAAGTCAGCACCAGAACAGCTAGGGCAAAAGAGACAGTCTGGAAGAATAAACACCTGATGAGAAGGGACATAAATAAGAAGACTAAATTCCAACTCTTGAAAATTGTCCTTCGGTCTGTATGAAATTACAGCTGTGAAATGACATTCAAACACTTGATAATAAAGGAATCCTATTATTTCAAATTATGGTGTTGTATCAGAATTCTGAAAATATCCTGGATAGACTCAGTAACCAACAAAAAAGTATTAGAGATGATTGCAACTCAGCAAATGCTTGTCACGGATCTTATGGAAAGAACAATTTGATTTACAGGGCACTTTTTAGGAGGTTTAGAGGGCAGTGCATGTTTACAGGCACCGGAAGGGAAAGTTGATGGGAGAAGAACAAGAGGCAGAAAGAGAAGCTGTTGGATGAACCATGTGGGATGCTGATGGATCAAAAGGATTATTCATCCACAAAGAGATTATCAGAGGGCCATACAGAATGGGCTACTATGGTTGCAAACCTCCAGTAATGGAGGTGCCACGTAAGAAGAAGATGGGAAATGCACATTGCTCTCTGCAAGTATTAAGCTAGTCTGGAGGAAGCAAGGTCTTAATTTGATTAGATGAGATTGTTAAATTATACAGAGTGTTCTCTACACCAGACTTTGAACATGCTAACAAATGCTAACAAAAATTTTTTAGCCTAGTCTAGACAATGCAAAATTTATATAAATTGCATGAGAGTTCTAGGAGTGAGCTACAAATTAAATCTAAATTCCAATATTTTGACACTGGACTACATTCACCCCATCAGGCACAAGGGAGTATCTGCATCCATGGGAATATCTGCACCAGAGAAGTCACTCCCATGGAAGGAAAGCAGCAGTACTGTGGGCACACTCCCCTAGGATTCCATTTCCTAGTTTTAAATTCCAAGAGTAGTTTTAAATTCCAAGTAGGGTTCCACAGAGCTCCGTAGTGGTGGCTATCTAGGTGAGGCACTTCAACATCACATCTCCCACCTAACCCCCATACCTCCCTTCCAAAATGAGGCTTGTATGTTTTTGAAGCTGCATCAATTTGTGCTAACTTGCTGTGGGATCTTAGGTGACTTTCACCTCTCTGTGCTTCAGTTTACTCCATCTGTAAAATGGGGACAATCCTGACATACCTCTCAGCAAGGTGAAAGCACCTTATGAGCTATTAGAAAAGAGAAGACAGGCTGAGTCAGAAAAAGCTTACTTTTCTCACACACATCTCCAAAAAAATCACGTATGTAGCAACTTAGAACTTGACAGCTATGTGGGAGCAGGAATCAACTACAAACCCAGAGTTTCAGGAGTACATTCTCAATGGATTGGCAGGGAAAATCCAAGGTAATATATCTTTCTCTTCAAAATTTCATGAGATCCGCTGTTGCAGGTTTTCTGCCATCTTTAACTGAGTTTAGTGAGAACATTCTTGTGATGTTTTAGCTACATCCAAGCCAGAATTTCAAAATATGTCTCTTCTGGGTTTGAGTCCAACCCAGAACAAAAACCCTGAGGCAAAATTGTTTCTGAGGATTCAAATTAAATCCTCCTCCACTGCCCCCAGCAAAATTCAAAGGAGTTTCCACTCAATGTTGTGATTTGATGTGTCTCTAACATATAATTAAGATAATATTTATAAATACATAATAGTGAATGGAAATCTCTTTTAAGTGTTATAAGATGTATTGTAACGGATTGTACCGTAATGTATAAAATATTTAAAAATATTTACTAAATGTTATAGCAGCTGGTGATAAAGCTTTATAAAGTGGAGTAGATCAGGTGTTTCTATCTTCGTCACATTATTAAGAAACAGATCTTTGAAATCTCAAGTAATAAAGTATTTAAAAATATTGTGTTAATTTATAATGTTCCCCTTGATAATGTACTGAGTTTAGATAAAAGAATAAGAAAATATTAAATACAATAAATAGAAAATTATTGTAAATATTTATATACAGTTTTTGCCAAGCAGTTTAGATATTTGATGTGAGAAAAATGTAACATATTTAATATATGAAAGAGATGTAAAGTATTTATGTGAAGTATTACAAAAATTAAACTATTATATATGCCACCATTCCATTTAATTTAGAAAGTCCTATAGCTAAATGGTTTTTCCTTCCTAGAGGTATGTGCTACAATCATAAATGACTATTCTTGACACAATACTTAGATCAAAGACTATAATAAAATGAGGCTTGTCTTGGAATATAACTAAACTTTACCATTTGATTTGGGTTGGTAGGTTAAATTAATTGAATGCTATGATTCACTCAGATATATGTAGTCAGTGCCATCCTGCACCTAAGTTTCCTATGTTCATTTTGGCCAATATTTTCAAACTTTACATGCCTGAAGTTAAGCACTTTAACAAGTGGCCTGGTTTTCAGAGGTGCTGAGCATCCACAAATCTCAGTGAAGCTGGCTTGAAATCAGTGGTGAGTTGTGAGTACTCAGTAACTCTGAATCTCAGGCCACTTACGGTATGTTCACACTGCAATAAAAAATCAGCGGCACCGAGTCTCAGAGCTTGGGTCAATTGATTCGGGATGCAGGGATTAAAATATCAATGTAGAAGTTCAGGCTTGGGCTGGAGCCCAGTCTCCACCCCACCCCACCCTTCTGGGGTCTCATATCCCAGGCTCCAGCCCAAGGCCAAATGCCTACACTGCAATTTTATAGCTTTGCAGCCTGAGCCCTGCTAGCCTGAGTCAGCTGATCTGGGCCAGCTGCATTTGTGCTGTGGGTCTTTTATTTCAGTATAGACATACCCTTAGGGGCCTAAATATAAGTTTAGCTATCTAGTCTTATACATCCAAATTTGAAAATTTCGCTTTCGTGCATCCAGTCTGTCTTCAGAGATTTAGCCACTAAAGACAGGGAGGTTCGCCAAACAAAATGATTAACTGAGGAGTTGATTTATGTTTTTGATATTGCAACTTGTTCTGCAGTGACTGTGGACAGGTTGCACCATGCACATAATTATATGTAACATAAACAAACTACTGCACTAGTTTCTATAGGCACAGTTCCAGGAACAATATAGGTTTGTTCTAATTAACAAATACAGCATCAGTGCAAAGTGTGAGAAATAGCATCCAGCAAAAATGTTCTCTATCAATGGAGTGTCATGTGGGTATTATGCACATAATAAAACAGGAAATAATTCTAAATGACCTGGAGACAGTTAGGAAGGGGCTAGTGATAATTGGTTGATTGAGTAGCCCAAAGACGAGATCAGCCTCACTAGATAATCTCTTTGTCATTCCACTTGTCAGGAAAAGTACATGGAGATGTTAATTAGCTCTTATAGGAGAAAAAAAATTCTTATAAGAGGTTACCATTTTGGAAGGAGGAATGTTAAGTTTAGGAGTTGGTGTTTCTTGGTTGTTGAACTAGTTGGTATTTTGTGACCCTGGAACTGACTGGCAAGCTTCCTGTCTGCTTGGACTGTTCTGGTAGGCTCTCTGGGCCAAATTCAGTCTAGATGAATGTGCGTACAACTCTCTGTGACTTCTCTCACTGCTTCTTCTAGGGTTGAGTTTGCTCCTCTGTAAGGTAACTGTCAGGATTCAGAAGGCTGCTTACACTGTATCTTCATGTTCGTCAGTAAAGTTCAGGGGATGTTTTCTTTTAATGATCGATATTGTAGTTATTATCTTCACCCTTTTAAGAAGTCTGGTCAGACCTTCCTTTTCAAAGGCATGAGCTCCCCATGGTGGCCTAAAGGATTGTCCACTCTTCTCAAATGCAGCTAATGTACTCTCGAAGGACCAAATCCGTAGCCCTGCCTCAATCCCCTTTACACAACTCCAGCAGTGCAAAAAGAGGACTTAAAACTCCTTCAGACAGGTAGCTAAGGATTCTCCCAGCATAGCGACACCTTTCAGTATGTTTGCAATGAATAGTGAGGTGCACCTGTTTTTTCCTGTCTCTACTGCTCGTCTCTACTGCTCTCCTCTGCCCTGTCTCCCTTTAGAAGTCTGGTACCACCCCCCAGGTCAGCCTTTCAGGTTTGTGATAGCTCTTCTCCATCTCTAATTTCTATGATCCCAGTGTTTCTGTGAAATTAAACTAGTCTCTAAAATGTTACATGATATTCGGTATTCTTCTTAAAGCCCACCTACTGGAATCAAGAGATTGTATGAGAATATCAGCTTTCTTTTTAAAGTAAATTTCTAGCCCTCATGGTTGTGCAGAAAAGCTCAAAAATGTAAAGCATGTACACCTTCATGGCTCAGAAAGCAGAGGCAAATAATAAGAACCCCAAGTTTATTAATTGGTTTAAAAATCATGAGAGTTTTTTGGGGGAGGTCTGAATGCTTGAGTTTGGTAATATTAGTAGTGTTTTGTCCTAGAGAAAATCAGGCACATGTTTTGTAAGTAAAATAAAATATGGGGATGGGAAAGGATCTCCATTTGGCCCATTAAAGCACTGGCCATGTGGCAAAACCCTAAATTATAGCACTTGTTAGATTTTTTTCTGCATATGTCACCTCTGGTTGGCAGCAATTCTACACCAGCTGTGCTTGTCTAAGTCGCCTTCTACTCATCTTTCTTAAACTTCCTAGTAGGGGGTTTAATTAAAGGGATTGTAGATATTTAAGATGCCCATTTATTAAGGATGGATTTTAGAATAACAAAATAAATCCTACCATAATGCAGAAGAAAGTAGTACATGAGCCACTAGTAGTTCCTTCCATCCCACTCAAGGTTTGTGGAGAAGAGAGACTGGTCTAGTGATGAGAGAACAAGATTCAGGCCTGTAAAGCCATAAATTCCATTTCTGCATCTGCAACTACAATATTTGCTTTATGACATTGGGCAAGTCACTTAACTTCCCTGTGCTTAGTTTGCCCTTGGATAAAGTGGTGTAATAATGCCAGCTTTGCATGGTATTGTGAGGCTTAATCAATTAAATGCTGCTTCTAAAAAAACACTTTGAGGTCCTTGGATAAAAGGTGCTATATAAATGCAAAGTGATGTCATTCTTCTCATCATCACTATTTTATTTATTATTAAGGAAAGGTAATGAGCCAGAAGTGGAAACATTCATAGTGAGCTGTCCTATATAGGCAGGAAACCCTACCTCTCACCAAAATGGTTTGTTTGGTGTGCAGAACAGAAGACTTCCCATATAATAAAGTAAATTGAATATTAGGCATGTAACCTTGGTGTGTCCCCTTAATTATTTTGATTACTGTATTCTAATTATAATAACACTTGCAAATGAATATTCTGTTTAATTACAAAGCAAATTCAGGCTGTTATGTGTAGTGATGACTGTACTCTAAAATACTCTGTCATGCTCTGCTTTCATTGAAGTTTAGCTCCACCTTACAAAGCACCCTCTTCCTGACTAAAGCTCATAATTCATTCTATAAAGTATTTTCACAAGATTAATGGAAATTAACAGAAATTCAAAAAACAAGACCACACACCAGAACTGTATCAATCTGAGTCAAACCAAAATTATCTAGTTATTTATTAATACCATTGCAGCATGATAACCTGCTATTGAATATTCTTTCATGGCAAACAAGAAGAGAAATGTAATTATTTGCCTCGGTTACTATTCCAGTGCCGTTAGGCTACAAAATTGAAATTACAAAATTAAATTAAAATATCTTGGTGAAATTATTCAATTGGATACAGTTTTCAATATATTGAGTCATTCTCTCATTATACTGTTCTGTTTTCTGTATAATGTGCTTATCTTTACTATTATTTCTTCTCTTGGTTCATTTACTTTCTCCTTGTATTGTAACTCCAAGTCAGTTATTGGCAATAAAAAACACAAAGTGATAAGACCACTTCTGAATGAAGATCTTTTTTTAAAAATGATGTTATTATTGTCTAAAATTTTGTCCATATATTGAGCTACCACAAAGCCAGACAATTTCAGAAGACTGTAATGGAAAATTGATCCAAATGTGAGAAATAAGGCCTAGAACATAAAGCATAAGCTGTAATTTGTAGTGTTTAGTGAGTGTAAAGGAACATTGAGATCCACAACTTTTATACTTTGTTGTTCATTTTGCAATACCAATAACATAAGCAGAGCTATAAAATGTTGAAATTATAATAAAGATGCCCATTTATTAATTACTGCATGAGTCAAGTTTTTCCTGACTCAACTACTTTTGGAGGTAATGGCTTCTATGTTCTATAACAACAATATTTTTAAGATTTATCTTTAAAAGGATTCCTCTTTCAGCAAATATATATCTCTGACCAGTTAGATCAGGCTGATAAATGTGATGTGGTCCATAGCATGGTTAGCACAGCATTAAATATAAGCATTAGTAAGATGTTCTTTGTTACAAACTATACAGAGTTTCACAGAGCACAGACTTGCTCTTGCTCCGATTGATTTCAATAGGTGCAGGATAAGGCTTTGTTTTAGATATCCATAAAGGTATCTAATTATCCTTCTTGGATAAGAAATGGTAAGACGAACTGGTGTCGCAGCAACACTGTTCTCGTTCATTACTGTTAAGCCACCTGAAAGAGATGAGTATGAGAGCAAGAGAGAAATCTTACTGTATCTGTATGGGTAACATGGAATGGGAGTTTTGAAACTCTTTCCCTGTCATAAAATCATAGAATATCAGGGTTGGAAGGGACCTCAGGAGGTCATTTAGTCCAACCCCCTGTTCAAAGCAGGACCTAATCCCAACTGTCCCCCTCACACAGTCAGCAAAACTGCTATCTATCTATTTTCCTTCCTCTTATTATTCTTTCATAAGGAAGACTTTCTTCCAGGATATTGCCAGAAAAGATCTTGATAGTTTTCTTCTCTTCTTACTCTTCATTCTAAATGCAGGGCTACTTCCAAGGCCAGGGGAATAAGCTAGTCTGTTGTACTTCATGAGAATGAGCTTCATTATGGCCGTGCACCGCAATGAAACCAATAGTAAATTTCTCTTTTGCATAGCATGGAGAAAGTCTATGCCTTTGAGGAAGTAAAGGAAATACCTTGCATTTCACACCTGTATGTGCCTGGGAGACATGAAGCAACTGAGTCAAACAGGATTCATGTTGGTGGCAATTTTTGTTTGCTTGATTTTCCTTTAGTGAAGAGTATGGTTTGGATACTGCTGGCCCTTTGGAGAGTCCAGGCAGCATGCATCTGTTAGAAAGGGAAAATAGTAAACCCAGGCTTCTCAGAACACTGGGAGTTACATCCAGAATATGCTATTGTGTTTTCTCACCACAAGGAAGGAGATAGGAGAACATAATGTGGTATACAAACATGGTCACTTTTTCTATGCTCTGTCTGAATGCTTCCCTTTGCATGTAGCATGTTAAAGGGGAGCAAAAAGTGAGCAAGCAAAATCTGCCCAATGCTCAATTTCCCATGTAGGAGCTAGGAAATGCCACTAGCTTCCCTTACAGTTTATGGATCATTCCCTGCAATTCCTCTACAGGACAACCAAGAAATCTGGCCCCCAGACACATGGCTTTCCTAAGATTCACATCAAACTTGGGGGTACATCTGAGCAAAAAAATTTTTTTTCAGCAAAAAATGCAGATGTGGTGCCACAGAAACATTTTGTAAATTAGTGTGGTTTTGCCAACTTGTTTCAATCTTAAAAAAAAAAAAAAAAATCCAAGGAAATTCAAACCTTTTGTTTTGACATTTTAAAAATGAAATGTTTAAATTTTTCAGTTTGAAATGACTTGTTTCAAAATTTCCTTTCATTTTATTTTTTAAAACAATCAAAATTTTAAAAGGCTCAAAATTGAACACAAGCATTTTATTTTGAACAAAACATTTTATTTGACCCCAAATTAATTTTTTTTTACTTTTCGAGTCACCGAAAAGTTGGAAGAATTTCAATTTTCATTCGATACAAAATAGATTTTAAAACATTAATCGGAATTGCCAGCAAACCAAAATATCTATTCTTTGCACAGCTCTACTTGAGGATCCTCTAGAAGCAAAGGCCATCTGTGCAGAGGTTTGGGGCATGCAGTGCTTCTGAGACAAAGAGTCCTGTGGCACCATATAGACTAATAGACGTATTGGAGCATAAGCTTTCGTGGGTGAATACCCACTTCGTCAGATGCATGTGGTGGAAATTTCCAGGGGCAGGTATAAATATGCAGGCAAGAAGTGGGAATTCACGCACGGAAGCTTATGCTCCAATACGTCTGTTAGTCTATAAGGTGCCACCAGACTTTGTCGCTTTTTACGGATCCAGACTAACACGGCTACCCCTCTGATACAGTGCTTCTGAGGTCACCATGGCTTCGATTAAACAATCCAGCCAAGTATTCCTCCACACACCTCAACACCTCCCTAAAAATATATGTGGAGAAGTCTGTATCACAGAGGAGGGTACCTAAATTAATAACTTCAAGACTCTCTTAGGCAAGGAATTCTCCTAGGATTTGGTTGGGCGGGAAAGGCAATGTGCCAACAGCAGCAACATACTGTCTCCCACATGTGAATCCCAAACCCTGCAGAGCTGAGGGGCTAATGGCGGGGTCTAGCAGGAGTGGGAAACAACGTTAAGAGACAGCACTTCTCTTCTGCACTCCCTCTTCCCTCCCACCCCTCCACCCTTCCTTGGGTAAGGATGCTCTGAATTTTCATTCCCTCCATCCATCAAGACAAAAGGGATAATCTGAGTCCACCTATTTTTATTCAGTGTTTAGGTTTGTTCCCCGTTCAGTTTCGGCATATAGCACACAGTAGCTGACACCGCAATCATACAGAACCAAGAGGGTTTTAATAATAATACAGTATTTTGCATTTCTCTAGTGCCTTCTGTCCACAAATTGCAAAGTGTTTTACAAACAATGACACTAGAAAATATTATATTTATTTTACATATGGGAAAATAGACACAGAAAGAGGTTAAGTAACTTGCCTGTGGGGTCACACAGCAACCTTGTAACAGTGCAGGGAGCAAGCCCCAGTTTTCCTAACTCTGAGTCCTGCGCCTCAAAAACTATCCTACCTCTCTTCTTTAAAAGAAAAAAAACAAACTGTTGACTTTAAGAAGCCAAAGTATATTTTCCCCTGAATTATTTAATTCCAAATGTAAACTTTGAGGGTGCCCCCTCAGAGCTCTAGCTTCTCACCCATGAAGCCTGTCATAAACTTTTGCTGAATTGAGGAAGTTTTTTTTCTTTTTTTTTTTTTCCCATGGCTAAGTATATTCAAGTATATCTCATGTCTGAGACTGCAGAATAAGCTTCCCTTCACAGATCTAGGTGAGCAGTGAAATCAGAGGTCTTTGTTCTGTGTTTACTGAACAGCTTTTGTGGGAATACAAATACCAGCACATTCTGTTAAGTTTGCAACAGGCAAAATGGCCTACTCAGTCCAAATATTGTCCTGAGTTACAGCAGATGGGAGTCGCTTTTCAATTTCAACCCAGTAGTGTGTAATTAAATTGTAAAATCAGCTAATTTGTGGGTGTAGAGAAATCAGTTTACTAGATAGAAATCAAGAAATGTGCATCACGTACCTGAGATCAGGTTTAGGCTCTTAGTCTGTATAATGATTGCTAATTAGTATTATTCCTTAATCTTTAGTGGGTGGAGTTGCTGTGAAACCAGTTTGAACTGGTGACTCCTGTTTACATTTCTCCTTCTCGTACAGTTGGAAAAACTTCTTAGTAACACAACTGTTGATTGTGTCATGTGCTTCCTGATTTTTATATGCTTTAACCTGGATAGTGATGCACCCACTAGGATTTCAGAGCTCTCTGAAAAATTATGTTAATGTTATACAGTCAATGGGCCATCTAACAATAGCTTGAGGAACATCATGATCATCTTGTGTCTTCAACTATGGGAAATGAAATGGGATTGCTCTGTGCCATCTTCATAGGTCATCTGGATATTCAGCTGACCTGAGATAAATGAGACACATGAATGAAGGCTAGAATGCTGGAAATGGCACTGTGAATCTGATTGATCGTAGTATAAATAGTTTATGACTTCGTATGTCATCTCTGTGGTGAAAGGGGAGAAAATTTTCTTTCTCTACTGTAATGTCTACAAAACCTCAATCAGCTATTCTATGTGTTGATAATCTAGGTTATCATCTCCACTTTGATACAGAGTCGAGTGTTTCTCATTATGAAGAACTGTCATTCTACTTTTGGATAATCTTGATCACATTCAGAGGATGGGCTGTTTCTGTTGTTGCTCTTCCATGATAGGGAGGGGCAATGTGACATCTTTTCTAATAGAAATTTGGCAAGTATCCTTCACAGAGGTGCTTGGGGAGCATCAGGCTGCAACCTGGGAATTGTGTCAATGGCAGGAAAAACATAACTAGTAGGAATGGGAGGAATCCTTGTCCCACTGATGCAGCGCACACGCATGTGCACACACACATATCCTGTTAGTGTCCATTTTATTATTAACTTGTTCCTTTATTCTTATCTCAAAGACACAAACTTTTCCAGTATTCTTAGTTTAAGCCACCAAATATGTTTTCTCAGGTTCTCAGCTGATGTAAATCAGCATAGCTCCATTGACTTCACAGGAGCTATGCCAATTTACACCAGCTGGAGATCTGGCCCTGTAACTTTAGCTTCCTCCTAAGATGACTGTTGAACTGTTTTTCCTTCCAGAATGACCTGTTTCCGCCCCCCCCCCCCCCCCCCAATCTTCTCTCCAGCTTTACAGACACTCTGCTTTTTTATTCTCTGAGACATACCCTGGTCCAGCTGCTAGGATTAGTTTGCAAAATAGCTTTGCATCTCCATGCAGAGTTCTAGAACGAATCCCTTTATGGCTGAAGATCATCAATACTTCCCTTGAGAAGAACAAAGACCCGGCATCTCTCAAAAGAGAAACTGATAGTTTCATGAGCAGGAATATCTCTTTTACTGACAAATGCATCAAATATCAACTTGTCTCTGACAGGCCTTTTTTGGTGAATCACATTAGGTATTATTCGGGGTCCTCAGATTTCCTTGGACACCCCCCTTTTTAATCTGGTTTAAAACCTGCATATGGTACAGAGAAGGTGCTGGTTTCTTGGTCAATGATTTCCTTATTGCGATGAACAAGTACTATCTGTCCATACTGACATCTCTCAGACCTTCTTCTGAGACATTTGTAGCTAAAAGTTACACATGTAGTCTTATCCAAAACTCAACGAAGTCAGTGGAAATACTTCTTAGCATTTATTTACTGGATTAAACACTGTTCAAAACATTGATATTAACAGTCAAACCAGGGTTTGCCTTATTTCCATGTGGAGTTAGGATTGGTTAACCAAATTAGACTGTTTATGAGGTCCAAAAGAATTATTATTTATTAGCAGTGTGTGAACTTCTCTGTGCGTGAGATTCAAGAGTCAAATCTCACTTTGAGTACTGAAAGAGCATTTCAAGAAATGTGATCTTACACACAGTAGGCTTCTAAAGCTCTTTAACTGTTTTATTCTGAGACATTTGAATGAGAGCATTACCTATTTGTGTCTGTAGCTGTGGGGGAAAAGAAACTGAAAGTAGTCAAAAGCCCAGATTCTTTGGAACTTGCATCACTTAGCAAAATTTGGACTGATGAAATGTAGGCTTGTTTAAAAATTTGTATTCTTCTGAGTATAGATATTTTCCAGCAAATCTTACACAGATTAAAGACCTTCTGTATGATCAGTACAGGCTGTCTGATGTTCTTGTAGTGTTGTTATAATGCTTATAGTGTCAACAATTATGTTTATACTTGCAAAGTCAGGGCAGAGGCAGTTGAAGGAACATGGAACCTTATGGTGTTGAAATCAGCAGTACCTAATATGGGACATGTGGTGGGAATGCTCCTTAGTTTAGTCCTCAGCCTGTCAGCTCCCTTTTTTCTTGTGAATTCTTTAATGTTCAATTTTATAATTTTGAAGAATTATAGTTTCCTAATTACATGCTGTGA
Organism: Malaclemys terrapin pileata; assembly: GCF_027887155.1. NCBI lineage: Eukaryota > Metazoa > Chordata > Testudines > Emydidae > Malaclemys > Malaclemys terrapin. Next base: position 29,373,437 of record NC_071513.1, on the reverse strand, counting down.
GTGGTTATCATGATACATTTTTAATACTGACAATTCTTCAAACTGTTAGTAAAAATAGGATCACCACATCAATTTGATAAAACACATACTGGAACATTCTGAAAATCTAGCTTCAAACTTGTAAGGGGTATGTCTACGCTACGAAATTAGGTTGATTTTATAGAAGTCAATTTTTAGAAATCGATTTTATACAGTCGATTGTGTATGTCCCCACTAAGTGCATTAAGTCAGCGGCGTGCGTCCTCACTACCGTGGCTAGCATCGACTCACAGAGCGGTGCACTGTGGGAAGCTATCCCACAGTTCCCGCAGTCTCTGCTGCCCATTGGAATTCTGGGTTAAGCTCCCAATGCCTGATGGGGCAAAAACATTGTCGCGGGTGGTTTTAGGTACATGTCATCAGTCTCCCCTCCCTCCCTCCGTGAAAGCAACTGCAGGCAATCATTTTGCACCTTTTTTCCTGGGTTATCTGTGCAGACGCCATAGCACGGCAAGCATGGAGCCCGCTCAGCTCACCGTTGCTGTTGCGAGCATTGTAAACACCTTGCGCATCATATTGCAGTATGTGCAGAACCTGTCTAAGAGACAGCAGCACGAGGACAACTGTGAGGAGGACATGGATACAGATGTTCCTGAAAGTACGGGATGTGGCAATTGGGACATCATGGCATCAGCGGGGCTGGTTGATACAGTGGAACGCCGATTCTGGGCCTGGCAAACAAGCACAGACTGGTGGGACCGCATAGTGTTGCAGGTATGGGATGATTCCCAGTGAATGAGAAACTTTCGCATATGTAAGGCCACTTTCCAGGAACTCTGTGAGTTGCTTTCCCTCACCCTGAAGCGCAGGAATACCAAGATGAGAGCTGTCCTGACAGTTGAGAAGTGAGTGGTGATAGCCCTGTGGAAGCTTGCAATGCCTGACTGCTACTGGTCAGTCTGTAATTAATTTGGAGTGGGCAAATCTACTGTGGGGGCTGCTGTTATCCAAGTAGCCAATGCAATCACTGATGTTCTACTATCAAGGGTAGTGACTCTGGGAAATGTGCAGGTCATAGTGGATGGCTTTGCTGCAATGAGTTTCCCTAACTCTGGTGGGGCGATAGTCGGAATGCATATCCCTATCTTGGCACTGGACCACCTTGCCAACCAGTACATAAACCAGAAGGGGTACTTCTCAATGGTGCTGGAAGCACTGGTTGATCACAAGGGACGTTTCACTGACATCAACATGGGATGGCCGGGAAAGGTGCATGACGCTCTCATCTTTAGGAACTCTAGGCTGTTTGAGCAGCTGCAAGAAGGGTCTTACTTCCCAGACCAGAAAATTACTGTTGTGGATGTTGAAATGCCAATAGTTATCCTTGGAGACCCAGCCTACCCCTTGCTCCCATGGCTCATGAACCATACACAGGCAGCCTGGACAGTAGTAAGAAGCAGTTCAACTATAGGCTGAGCAAGTGCAGAGTGGTGGTAGAATGTGCCTTTGGACTTTTGAAAGCTCACTGGAGCTGTTTGCTGACTAGAGTTAGACCTCAGCGCAACCAATATTCCCATTGTTATTACTGCTTGCTGTGTGCTCCATAATATGTGTGAGAGTAAGGGGGAGATGTTTATGGTGGGGTGGAAGGTTGAGGCAAATCTCCTGGCTGCCAATTTTGAATAGCCAGACACCAGAGCAATTAGAAGTGCACAGGTAGGTGCGCTGCACATCAGAGAGGCTTTGAAAACCAGTTTCATGGCTGGCCAGGGTACGGTATGACAGTTGTGTGTGTTTCTTCTTGATGCAAACCCGCCCCCTTTGTTGATTTTAATTCCCTGTAAGCCAACCACCCTCCCCCCTTCGATCACAGCTGGCAAAGGAAATAAAATCACTATTGTTTTGAAACCATGCATTCTTTCTTTATTAATTAAAAAGAAATGGAGATAACTGATAAGGTATCCCGGGTGGGGTTGGGGAGGAAGGAAGGACAAGGCCACATTGCTTATTGTAGCCACACTACAAATCAAAACTGTTTGAATGACAGCCTTCTGTTGCTTGGGCCATCCTCTGGAGTGGAGTGGCCGGGTGCCCGGAGCCTCCTCCCCACCCCCGCATTCTAGGGTGTCTGGGTGAGGAGGATATGGAACTTGTGGAGGAGGGCAGGCGGTTGTACAGTGGATGCAGCGGCAGTCTGTGCTCTTGTTGGCTTTCCTGCAGCTCCACCAGATGCTTGAGCATGTCCGTTTGCTCCCCCATTAGCCTCAGCATTGCATCCTGCCTCTTCTCATCGTGCTCACTTAATGCTTTCCTGGACTCTGCCACTGAATGCCTTCATGCATTCAGCTGTGCCCTATTAGTGTGGGAGGACTTCATGGCTATTCTCAGGGATGATCCCTTTTAACCAAGTGCAAACAGCCCAGCATGAACAGGGTCTTTTTACTGTTCCCTTACAAAAATTTTTCTATTTCAACCAGGTGACCATGAATGATATCACTCTCCTGAGGCTAACACAGAAAGGTATAAACCGAATGTTGCTTGAATGCGACCAAAACCCAGGACCATTCACTGCCATGCTTTGTGCTGCAATGATTCTAGACTACTTGCTACTGGCTTGGTATGGTAAAGTGTCTTACCATGGAGGATGAAATAAGGCAGCCCTCCCCGGAAACCTTCTGCAAAGGCTTTCAGAGTACCTCCAGGAGAGCTTCATGGAGATGTCCCTTGGTAGGCTTGCCTGAGCTCCTTGACTTTCACGCGGCACTGCTGTGTGTCCCTGTTGTCGCCTCTGTCCATCATGCCCTGTGCGATTTTGGCATATATATTAGCATTTCTTCTTTTTGATCGGAGTTCTGCCTACACAGATTCTTCTCCCCATACAACAATCAGATCCAGTGTCTCCCGTTCACTCCATGCTGGAGCTTGCTTACGATTCTGGGGGGACTGCATGGTCAGTAGTGCTGTGCTGCTGAGCTCGTCACGCTGACCGAACAGGAAATCAAATTCAAAAGTTCCCGGGGCTTTTCCTGTATACCTGGCTAGTGCATCAGAGTTGAGAGTGCTGTCCAGAGCGGTCACATTGGAGCACTCTGGGATAGCTCCTGGAAGCCAATAACGTCGATTTGCATCCACACTACCCCAAATTCAACTTGGCAAGGTTGATTTTAGCGCTAAGCCCCTCGCCGGGGAGGAGTACAGAAATCGATTTTAAGAGCCCTTTAGGTCGACAGAACGGGGTTGCTTGGGTAGACACAGTCATTATAAAATTGACCTAACGCGGCTAAATTCTACCTAACCCTGTAGTGTAGACCAGAGCTAAGAACAGAGTTTTCCCACTGTCAGTTTCTGTGGCTAACTGCACCTCTGACCCCTCCTGGTCTCTCCAAACGCACCCCTGTGAGGTCTGAGGCTTGAGCAATCACATGTTTTAGGGTGGGATTGTGATTCTCCACTCTCAAACTGGGCCTTGGGTTGCAGCCCCCTGGTACTAACTGTGGTTATCTCCGCAGGTCTGACTTAGGCCTGGGCTTCACTAGCTATTCGCGTAGCTGAAGTCGAAGTATCTTAGTTCGACTTACCTGGCCATCCTCATGGCAGCGAATCGACTGTCGTGGCTCCCCCGTCGACTCCGCTTACTCCTCCTGCCGAGATGGAGTATGAGCATCGATTCGCGGTTCGATTTATCGCATCCAGATGAGATGCGATAAATCGATCCCCGATACATCGCTGGCGGGTAGTATAGACATATACCCTTAGGCTCAGACCCTGCAGCTCTGTTCTCTCAGGAAGCTGTGACTGTAACCAGTCTTCTTAAAACAAAATATTTAGTTAGAATCAAAGCATTTAAGAGAAAATAAATCTTAAAAACAATAAACCGACCTACATGTGTGCATGTCGTTCCCTAAGGCTTACCATTCCCTGTATCTGGGAAGGCCCAGCTCCTTCAGATTCCTCCCACAGTGTGTGTACTCTGTTGTCTTCACAGATCACTGTAGCACTTTAGTGAAGTCGCTCCAACGCCGACAGGAGAACTGCTCCCATCAGCGTAGTTAATCCACCTCCCTGAGATGTGGTAGCTATGTCAACGGGAGAAGCTGTCCTGTCGACATAGCGCTCTCTATACGGGGGGATAGGTCAGAATAACTACGTTGCTCAGGGGTGTGGATTCTTCACACCCCTGAGCGATGTAGTTATACTGATATAGGTCTGTAGTGTAGACCTGGCCTTTGTGTCAACCTGTCTCCCTGGACATCTGTGGATAAGCAGGGAAATATCAAGTAGGAGCAGGGCTGTTATATCACCTCTGTATTTGGCACCCATTTAACAGCTACTGGAATACTGTGTAAAGTTCTGGTATCCTCAGTTCAAGAAAGACATTCATAAATTGGGCAGAGTTCAGAGAACAGCCACGAGAATGATTAAAAGATGGGAAAACTTTCCTTATAGTGATGCATTCAAGGAGCTCAATCTGTTTAGTTTAACAAGAAGAAGATTAAGGGGTGACAGGGTCACAATGCATAAGTACCTACTTGGGGAACTGATAACTGGCTCTTCAGTTGAGCTCTAGCAGGCAGAGGTATAGCAAGATCCAATGACTGGAAGCTGAAGATAGATAAATTCAGACTGGAAATAAGGTGCAAACTTTTTACAGTGAAGGTAATTAATCCTTGGAACAATTTATCAAGGGATGTGGTGGATTCTCCCTCACTGGGACCTTTTAAATCAAGATGGGATGTTTTTTCTAAAAAAATATGCTATAATTCAAACAGGAATTAATTCAGGGAAGTGCAAAGACCTGTGTTATGCAGGATGTTAGACTACATTATCATAATGGTCCCATCTAGTTTTATATTCTATGAATAGTCTAGGGGAAAATTCAGTTCTGATCTTTCACATATTGGTAACATCCAGGCAGGTTGCAGTTGTAATTTTAGTTTCACCTTTGTATGCAAAAAGTGCCATTCATAGCAAATAGTCCCCTCACTTATAGGTTTTAAAACAAAAAACAAAAAAACATCTTGTCCTTCAAAATTCCATTCAGTTTAATTTGTCAACAAAATGCAATCTGTGAACAAAAGGAACACAAAGCCATCCATTGACTAGATCATCATTATGGTTGGGTTGCAATCCCAGAACTATAAGTATCTCTTGCCACATAAGACCGGTTTAGATGGGTACTTACAGAGTTTAATATTATTACCAGTGACTTTAGGAAATTTGTAATGTATCTGCTAATCAGGCTTTTTTTAAATGAGGGAATAGACGTGACATTGGCAAAAGTCATGACTGATGTTAACCTTTAACTGCTTTGTGAGTTTTGTTCATATTCTACAGCTGAATATGGGGAGGCAAGGGGAACTGGAATGAATATGTTTGGAAATAGAACTAACAAAGGGAAATAAAACATCATATTCTATAGAAAAGTAACCCTTCATGCCTTTTTGATTATTTTTTTAAGACCATCATTTACCAGCAGATGGAATTTAGGCACAGTATTTAAAAGAAGGTATATGAGGGAAGTTGCAAACACTTATGGTCTTAAATAAGTTATTGCTATTGTGTATGACATATTTCATTCTATGACCTACAAGGGAGTATATAGAATTTAAGAGATTGATGACATTTCAATTTAGCAAATTATCTCTTGGTCAAGTTTACAGTACTATCAAAGTGGTGAATCCTCTAACAACATGTAGGGCTGCCACATAATTTCTGAAATGTTACTGGGAAGACTAGGTTTGATAATCCAGTAAAATTTATTATAAATTCTGAAATTTAGTGCTCTTCCCAAAGAGGTAACACCAAAACAAATGTATGACATTTGGGTACTTGGTATCATAGCAGAATAGATTCTTGCCTTTCTCTTGGGGATGATTTGATTCTTTCTTCTGTGATACACGTGTGTTTACATCTCTAATCCAGTACAGTAATTAATCATCCTGCTTTTGATCTTCATTTTCACAAGCTCATGCTGAAGGCAAGATACTGAGGGAAAAATGAAGCAAGATAGAATGCTAGTATTTGGGTTTTAAGCCTTCCACCCACCTCCTAAAGCTTGTATCTTTAACAATGGATAAAAATTAATGGCCAGAGGCAATGACTAGTTTTATACCAAACCTGGTATGGGATTAATTTTGCCTTGACCATTATTCATTCTTGAATTCTGGTGTGTTTAGAGTGGCAAAATAAAAGGTCACAGATGTAGTAATAGAAAATTCAGGAGCCTGCATGAACAAACTAAACCTAAGAAGAGTAAATAGGCAGGAACTGGATTTTCTGTCGCATGAGAAATTCAATGATTTAAAAAATAATCTCTGTTCTGAAATGGCATGAAAACAAATTTGAATGTTTTCTGTGAAGCAAAATTTTAGATAAAAAGTGTTTCAGGTTGGTAAGAATATTTCATTTTGATTTTGACCTAATTTTATATTGTACCATAATACACATTTTTAAAAAATTGAAATGATTGTCGTTTTGAAATTGAAAATCAAACATTCTGTTCCAAAAAAGTAATAAAGGAACTCTCTGCATTGACCTCAGCAGGGGCTGGTTCAGGCCATAGGTCTATACATTGATTTAGGTGCCTAATTCTAGGTATCGACGTTTGTCTTGGCCAGAGATTTTACAAAAAGCAGCATTCATTTATCTATCACATCCTTGTGTTTGCTGTATACCATAAGTTGTTTTAAAATATCCATTTATATTACAACCATTTTGTCTGAGTATCATGGTCCATACCATAGTTACATTAACCTGTTTAATGTATTTATATGGACTATATTTGTTTCCCTATTTTGAGATTTTTTTATAACTGTTTTAATCAGAAAGTTCCTTTACTGACTAATTACACCTGACTCAGTGTTGTTACTACTGATGTATTTGTTTAAAGGCTTGATTTTTTTCAAAAGGCAACTGTCAAGGGCTGAGTCTGTTTTGGGCCTGTGCTGGGGTACCCCCATGGAGTCAGAAGAGAGTCCATCCCAAAAAGAGGACTCCATGGAAGGGACCTCGCAAAACGCTTCTGATCCATCTCCTCCCACAAGTGAGACAAAGACCCTACCGACCCTAGACTACTATTCTCCAGATCAATGGTTCTCAACCTTCTTGAGCTCAGGACCCATTTGTAATTTTATGGCCTGTTGCAACCCAGTAAATAGTTTGGAGGTGGAGGGGTTGGATCCTGCCCAGCATTCACCCCACAGTGGCAGTTCCTGTACTATGGGGCTGTCTGGGCTTGGCTCTCCGCTCCAGGCATTGCAACCTCCGAGGTTGCAGCGCTGCTCAGGTTTAGCTCTACTCCCCTGATTGGACCAAATTTGTGTGAGTGGAGTTGTGACCTGGCTCATGGGGTTGCAGTGCCACTCACTAAAATTTGGCCTACCTGGACTGCTGTCATCACAAAGGCTGGGCCAAACCTGAGTGGCACTTGGACCCCAGAGGTTGTAGAGCCTGGAGCAGGGAGGTGAGCCCAGCCAGCCCCATGGAACAGGAACTACAGGAGCTGCCACGTGACCCTTTGAAACATTCTGGTGACCCAATTTTGGGTCCCAACCCACGGATTGAGAAACCCTGCTCCAGATGACATCTTTGATCTCATTACTGCTCAGACCCTCCAGGAATGCTTCAACCAGGTAGCTGTAATCTATGGGGAAGCCACCTTGGAACACTCCACCCAACAATTTCCCCATTTTGAGTTATGCAATGAAATTCTTTACTGGGTGGAGTAACAACCTTATGCGAAAGAGCCAGAATCCAGTTCCACGTTCCCAAGCCTGCTCGACAAGAACTGTTGAGACTAGCACATTTTGTCCTGATGGCCAGACATCTGGGTAAGGCAAAGATGCTTGAGACACTACTGGCCCAATTCTTTTTTCTGGGAATTTTTTGGGAAGTAGCAGATTTTTGCCAGTTCTGCCCATACTGCAAGAAGGTAGACAAGGCCAGGGTCCCTTGATTCCTTTCCTCCTCATAACAACCCTGCTTGAAAGGGTGGGGCCTGACATCATAGGACCCCTTGAGAAGAGTGCTTGGGGCCACAAATTTATTTTAGTACCAGTTGACTATGCCACAAAGCACTCAGAGGCTGTTTACTTATGGAACGCCTTCATGCCCACCCTCATGTGGGAGTGCCTGCACATCTTTTCCAGGGTAGGTCTCCCCTCAGAATTGATCACTGATCAGGTGATAAACTTTGTCCCAACTGTTTCAACAAGTCTGGTCCCTCTTAAAGGTTTGACCACTCTGGATCTCGGTCTGTCATCCTCAGACCAATGGCCTAGTCAAATGGTTTATTAAAAACCCTATGTCAATGTGTTTATTGGGATAGGTGCCACAAGTACTCCTGTTCTTTTTGCGGATACAGACTAACGCGGCTGCTACTCTGAAACAAGTCAGAGACTGGATCAATTGCTGCTGTACCTTTTATTTACAGACGAGAAGTGCTGCAGGCATCTACTGGCTTCTCCTTTTTTGAACTTCTCTACAGGAGACAACCCCAGGATATCTTAGATCTGGTCAAGATGTCATGGGACATCCAGCCTACCCACTCATTGAATGTCCTCCACTAACTCTTGCAAATGAGGTAGAGGCTGGAGTGTCTCGGTTACTTCGTCTGGGCCAACCTATTCCAGTCCCAATAGAGTCAGGCCCAGCTGTATAATCAGGGAGTTAGGATGAGGGTATTCCAGCTGGACAACCAAGTTGTCCTACTGCTTCCTAGCTTGGAGAAAAATGTCTAGCCATGTGACGGGGCCCCTATAAAGTTATTCGGAGGGTTGGTCCACTTGATTATAGGGTTTACTGCTCAGAGCAGTGATGAACAAAGCAGATCTACTATGTAAGTCTGCTAAAGCCCAGGAGTGCACACTTTATCCATCCAGAAGGAGATGATGAAGATTTAGGACTCTGCTGCTGGAACGAGTTGAGATAGGAGTTAAAGGGGTCCCCCTGGGGGAGTGGTTGCTGAAAGGCCAGAGAGGTCAATTAGAGAGCCTAGTGTGAGCATATCAGGATGTATTTTCCCCCATTTTCAGGACAAACCTCCCTAGTGACACATCAAATTCATATAAAACCTAGAACCAAGTCCAGTCAAAAGACCTATCTAATCCTCAAGGGGTTGAAGCCCCATTTCACACAGGAGAAGATGTTAAAGCTAGGCATGATTGCAGGATCGAGAAGTCCCTGGTGTAGTCCAGAGATCCTCATCCCTGAATCGAAGGGGACTATTCAGTTCTGCATAGACTTCCACCAAATCAATGCAAACTCTAACATTAATGCCTACCAGATGTCCCAAGTTAATGACCTGTTCGATCAACTTAGCTAAGGCCAACACATCTCTACATTAGACTTAACTAAGGGCTATTGTCAAATCTGCTCTCCCCTGAGTCCTGTGCCAAGACAGCCTTCTTGATCCCCATAGGTCTTTTTCAGTTTCTTAATATGCCCTCTGGTGTACGTGGAGCCCCAGACACCTTTCAAAGACTAATGGACCAGGTGTTGCAGCCACATCAATCCTACGCAGCGGCCTACCTGGAAGACAGGGTAGGCTATAATTAGGATTGGCCAACCCACCTCAGGGACTTAGCCACAGCTCTTTAGGCCCTACAGGATCCCAATTTAACAACAAACCCAAAGAAATGCATATTAGTTAAGTAAGCTACCACATACTTAAGGTATCTGTTGGGGAAAAGTGCAACCCTTTGCTGTCAAAGTGGAACCCTAGCTAACACATCCATTCTGAAAACAAAAAAGCGAGTTTAAGTACTTCTTGGCTGGAGGGATATTATAGGTGATTTTGTATCCAAGTTTACATCTCTAGCGGCTTCCCTTACAGATCTCATTAACAAAGCAGCTCCTCAGCGGGTAACTTGATCTCTCCAATATGACCAGGCATTCCAAGACGTTAAAAGAATTCTCTGTAATAAACCAGTACTGTGTAGCCCTGATTTTTCACAAGAATTTATTTTACAAATGGATCCCCCACCCCAGGTCCTGGAGGTGGTACCGTCCCAGTAATTCCACATTCAAGAACATCCTATTGTGAATATGAGTAGGAAACTCCTGGACTGTGAAACCTGGTATTTGGTCCGCCAGAAGGAGTGTCTAGAAATACAGTGGGTGGTGAAAGCCCTGCACTATTATTTGTTTGGGACTTCCTTTCTTCTCGTCAATTACCACGCAATGCTTCAATGGCTCCAGATAATGAAAAATTCAAATATCTGGGTTACCTGTAATGTACCTTGCCTTAAAGCACTTTCGTTTTCATACAGAGCATAGTCCCAGCAAGACCCACTCTGTCCAGGATGAATGAAGATTGTGAGCCACACAGAGGCCTGTGCAGAGCAGAGTCGGTATGTGAGAGGGTTTGTCTACACTGCAATTAGATACCTGCAGGTGGCCCATGCCCACTGACTCAGGCTCGTGGGGCTCCGGCTGTGGGGCTGTTTAATTGTTGTATAGATGTTCCAGCTTGGGCTGCAGCCTGAGCTCTGGGACAACCTCCCACTTCCCAGGGTTCTAGAGCCTGGGCTCCAGCACAAGCCAAGACAGCACTACCATTTAAACAGCCCCACAGCCTAAGCCCTGCGAGCCCAAGTCAGCTGGCACGGGCCAGCCGTGGGCTTTTAATTGCAGTGTAGACATATGATGGGAGAGCAGAGGGAGTGAGGGAGCTACCTGCAGAAGACGAAGCCTGGAGCAGGCTTGCTAAATGAGTTAACCAAAGACATTTGATGCAGGAAGGGAACCTCAAGCAGCTGGTTCCTTTTAAGACAGCAGAAACAGTTCTTGAAGAGGGCTGACTCTGGGAAGTCTGTTAGGGAGTCAGCTCTGAGGAGGGCAGCTGCACGCTGAACCCAGAATGGATCACCTCTGAAGGACAGATAAAAGGATCCTGTAAGGATCTCTTTCACTCGCCCAGGCTTTGAGGTCAGAGTCGTGCCCCAGGACAGACTTTTGGAACTTTGAGTTTTAGGCTTGGTCTATGCTACAGAGTTAGGTTGACACAAGGAAGCTTACATCAACCTAACTATGGAAACGTCTACACTTAAATTTTGCTCCTGCCGATGTAACTGCCCTGCTATGCTGACTTAATAACTCCACCTCCTTGAGTGGCATAGAGTCAAGGTTAATGTAGTTAGGTTTATGCATTGTCAGTGTAGACACTGCATTGCTTATGTTGATTGTTACTGACTTTCAGAAGCCTTCCCACAATGCCCCACACTAACAGTACAATTGATACAAGTGCTCCTGGTGAGGATACACACGGCTGACACAAGGAGCAAAGTGTAGACACACACAAGCGAAGTAATTACTGTGCTGGCAGTATGCCGACCTAAGTTAGGTTGAATTTTGTAGTGTAGACATGGCCTGACTTTTGAGTTCATTTTGTCTGAATAAACCCAGCCCCCAATAAGGGTGGTGATTGGATGAGCAAGGATGTGGAATCTGTAAAAGAGCCTGGAGGACAGAATAAGGATCAGGGCAGTCCAGAGGCACTCCAGTCACAAGGTGGTATGAGGGCAGCCTACTCATTTATGGGGCCCTGATTGGAGGCCTTTGGTGCTACAGTAATAGTACTACTACTATTAATAATTTTGTGCAGGCAATTACACTGTGCATGCAAATACCAATTGTGGTAACTGCATCTGCAAACTATGCAAGGAGCAGCATACCTGATTTTTTGAAAATCAGAACAAGTTGAAAACCCTAATGTATTTTGGGGCTGGAAAAATAGTTAAAAACAGGAGACTTTTCTGCAGATTTCATATACAAAGCCTATCATTCAATCTGGGAAAATGCTACATTATCTGCTATCATTATTTTATTATATTAAAGTCTAGTTAGGATCAGGACTTCATTGTACTAGGTGATGCACAAACACATATGGAGACAGATTCCCTGCTGCAAAGATATTTTAAAAGGTACAAAGACCTAGACTACTTGAAGGCTTTTTCAAGGCCATAAATTCTTACATCAGATAGGAACTTTCATAAACAAAATGTCAGGTCCTCTTTTTTGTGTGTTGTTTATGATGCCAAGTTGCTAATCTTGCATGAAGTTCTTCCCCAGCTAAAGGGTGTTGGCTGAAGCAACTCCCACATGCCAAAAATGTGTTCTGTTGCAGTAGATCTTAATTTCAATCAGCTGATGAAACAAATGTGTATTAAAGTGGGAGGATTAGACAGCTCATCATGATGAGTTCTGCACTTTCCTTCTCTTTGTAGTTTAACGATAGACTAACAAGAGTTGGCCCCTTGTTTCTTGTGTCATCAATCAGCCACTGACCCGAAATCTGAGCCTTCTCTTCCCCTCACCCCCAGATGGTAGGAAAGGGCAAAGATTTATTTTAATTAGAGAATTTAATTAATTTACCCCTAACTCTTGTTGTTGAATTATAGAACAAAATGAGTAAATTTTGGTCTTTGAACATTTACTACAAAAATTTCTTCATTATTTGCCAAAATATACTAGTTTACTTTTAACAGTTAAATATGAGAATGAAAAAGTCTATACCCTGGAAAAATATTAAATACAATAAAATTAATGACTGAAACATTAAAGATAAACAGAATTGCATAAGCTATCTTACATAAGCTGTTTTTTAAAAAGCATTAGATATACAAGATAAAGGAATACAACAAAGTTGATGCAATTCCAAATGAGAAGCACTATTTGAAAAGAAATTATTTTTATAACTTTTATAACAGATATATGTATACTTATTATAACCCATAACCTGTTTAATATATTGGGCCAGATCCTCAGATGTTGTAAATTAGTTGATTTATATCAGTGGAGGATCTGGCCCATTAATTCTACTGTTGTGATATTAAATGACTACTATCTGTTATACATCACCATGTTGATTTTGTAGTGTGGAATCATGTGAATGCAATAGCAACAGAGAAGCATGTAAAATAAGTATTATTTTAAGCCATTCCTTCCACTTACTGGGAAAATAAAAAGCAAAATTAGCCTATAAAAATAACACCTTGGATTTTTGTTTGTTTACTTCATTCTGGTAGTTTTGTCCAGATTTTAAAGTTTTAGGTACATTCAAAAGGATCACAGTAAAAGATATTTGCCTAATGATTTCTAAAGAATAATTTAAAAAAATGACACTACTGCTGCTTCTTTAACATAATTCTCCCTGTATAATGTATAAATTAAAAGAAAAGTATACAAAATATTTTTAAAGGTTTGATGTTGTTCCTCTGGAAATCAATGGTACCAGCATCTGTGCCAAAACATGTAATGATTCCATCTTCCTTAACTCTAATAACAATATGTGAATTGCTCATCAAACAACCTGTCTGGGAGGGGAAAAGCAAATTATTGTTGTGAGGTTGAGCTCATTTTCTGTTCTCAGGTCACAATAAGCATAATGCCATTCTGTGGCACAAAACTCCCCCATTACAGTGCCAGGCTTTTTAGCTTAAAAATTGCCCTACTATGTTCCAGATAATTGCAGACTCCTTTTCATTACAAGTTTTCCTAGGACAGCTTGGGACTGTAAAACCAGGTGGCATAAACAGTGATATGTATTCAAATTACATTCATGTACCATAAAATAAGAAAGACTCAGCAACATGTTTACCACTTACTTTATGTTGAAGGTTTAAGCTGTTTTCTCGCTGTGGAATATAAAGTTCTTTATTTATTACTCTTATCAGGTTTGGTAAATAATGGTCCTTAATTTTTCATAGAAATCTAGGATTCAGCCCTCAAATGCTGAGTATTTACTGCATATGTTATATGTGAGGTGTGTCACATCTCACTGATATTAGGAGATGAGGGTGCTCATAGAATAGAAGGTGATCAGCACCTTTTTGATTTGAGCCCCAATGGTGCATTTTCTTCTGAGAACATTAAAAACTACTAAAACTCAGAAATCAGTATTGTAATGTGTTAGAAACTGAATGGTTACATCAGTTACATAGTAAAGGATTCCTTCCTCCCATCTCCTGCAAACACCCACTTTTTACTGGATTAAGAATCAACATATAAATCAAACAAAAATGATATCCTCATCCATGATTGCAGAATCCCCATTCCAAAAGGAGAAAGGTGAAACCAACACTAGACACGATGTATGCACATTAGCTATTATGCTTGTGGTGTTTATTATTTGCTATTAAATCATCATAACAGACAATACATAATAATAAACACAAAAAGAGAGACAAAACCCTGCTGAAAAATAGCATGAGACAGAAGGGAGAAAGAGGGGGAGATGGGAAGAAATTGCGTACAGTTTGATTCACATAACCCTCATATGTTGATTTTTTATTTAATGTTAAAGGATAGCTAACTAACCAATGTTCATTAATAAATGTGCAAAGACCTTAACACAGGTTCTTTATGCTCAGCTTGGATATTAGTGAAGACATCAAGCTGAAATATGTTTTCCCATTTTTTGTAGTACTTGTTTCTCTTCTTTCATTATATGGAATAAAGAGTCTTAATTTTTTTATACTGCAAGTGAACCAATGTTTTATTTTTATTTTATTGAGAGTGGCAGGACTATCCCAAATGGTGGTTTTATAGAGTTCAGCTATATTGGAAATTAGGAATATCAACATGATGTGTGTCCTATTAAATTCTTCTATAAGTAAACATTCTAGAAGGCATCTGATTTTATACTCAAGCTTACTTTCACAATACCTGGGTCACATTTTTCTGGATTCACAGAAAAATGTTCAGTAAAATGCCTCAACAGAAAAACAATTGGAGTCCGTGACTGGACACTAGGAATGAACTTGGCCCTAAATCTTTTTTTAAACAACCTCCTTATGTCTGGCAACATCTGAAAGACAACAAGAAATAGTTGTTAATCACTAGATTTTTTTGTTGGTCTGGAATCAAAGGAACAAATACTACTTATGATATATGCAGGGATGAAAGAAAGCAAAATTCCGGCTGTACTGACTCACTGCTTTGCTTATTTATACTGTAAACTGAACTAAGAGGTGGTGCAAGGAGCTGCCAGGAGGGGCAGAACAGCAATTATAGTTGCTGTACTTTTGATAGAGCATTATTAATCATAACTGAAGAATTACAGTTCCAAATTATGCATATGACATGTATTGCTGCTTTTTAAAATACATTGGGCCATATTTGTTTACTGGTTTAGCTGACATGAAAAACAGCAGAGTGCCCTGCTGTGGAAAATGGGGACATAGGGTTGTAGCAATGCAAAGTGACCATAGCTTCACTTATGAGTGGCCACTGTTAGAAGTAATAATAGCACTCAAATGGTGATTGCTGTCTTAACATTTTTTATCAGTCTTATGGGTAGAGATTGAATATTGTGCCACAACAGCAAATCTCTTCCATTATCTTATCTCACAAATGATGGACTCTGCTATAGATTTTGGAGTTGAAGGCCCTTCTACATCCTTTTCTGCTGCTCATTTTTTTTAGCTTTTAGAAAAATTTAGGAAAACATCCTCCTCCATTAGCCAACAAAAGAAACAAATGGTTTTCTACAATAAACATAACCTCTAGTAAAAAAAAGTCACTTAATACTGTAACTAAGAAGGAAGTTACAGACAAAATACCTGTTAATAAGAATGGGAGTTCTGAGGATAATTCAATTTTTTTGTTCATTGCTTTAAAAATCTTATCTCTCTCAAGTGCTTCCCGTGGGATAATCAACATCTCCTAAATCCTTGCTCCTTCTGTTCTCTCCTCTTGACTGTATGGATTACTATCAGAACATTTATCTCTCTTTCAGGCTCCAGAAGACTAGCTTGACCAGGCTCAGAGACATTGCTTGAGGACTTTGAGTTGAGGAGCTTGTAAGCCAGGGTTCCTGAGGTAAAGGCCTCTTAAACAGTTATTTCAATCTGTCTCACTGTTCTTTCATGTGTCTGAAGCTACTCCTAGCTACAATTAAAATTAATCATAAAATCATCATCAGTATGTACAAGTAATAATACAACCTTTATCTTTTGGGACCCGAAAGCAACTAGTAAGCTTATAGGGTGACAGTGCACCAATCTGGAGCATCAGAGGATGATATATATATATGTTTGAGATTTTATACTATATTTTACATAGTATCCTGTGCACTAACTTGCAAGAAGAGGGGACAGAGCCATCTGGTTATTGAATGTGAAAAGGGAGCTCCAGAAAAAGTATTCTGGATTGAGAAATTCAGTGGAACATACATTCTTTCCTATGGAGTAAAGTTTTAGGCTATTGACTCCCAAACAATCAACAGAGAACTTGCTGGTGGTCTATCCCTAAAGAGCAAGCTGGTCACATGATGCTGGCTCTCTTCCTTGACACGACCCCCAAACTGTATTAAAAATAGCTGCAAATATATTAAAATGATTGCCTAATATCACTTTTCTTTATAAGCAATTGCTGTAGTAGCCAGAGGTTGTTATGTGAATGGGTGAGAAGGTGGTCCCTATGATTACAAATGGGAAGTGGTTTGCAACATAGTAGAAAGTTTTGCAACCCCCTTACTTCTAGCATAGAATTTGAGTGATTTAACTGGCTGTGACTAAGTAGCAGATAACTGTATGATTAAACTCCCCCCTCCCTTTAACCCAACCTGGAAACGCATTAAGACACTAAAGGGGAAGTGTAGGTGGATTCATATTAGGAATCAAATTAATTCATTTTGTTTTATTACAGCTGCAGGAAATGTTGAGCCAAGGCTGACAACTGAAAATGAGTATATAAAGGGATTATTCTGCACAAATATACATAGACTCCTATTTGAAAATATGGTGGTTGTCTCTATTGGAAACTGTGGTGTTTTGAAAGTTGTATTAAAATTTTGATTTATTACTTTAAATGACCAAAGGTCTTCAAATTTCCTGCCCCTGCTTGCCCCTATGGGTCTTTGTAATGAAGCATGAGATCTGGGCCTGGCAGTAGCCAGACCAAGGTAAGCTGTGGTCTGTTTTTGAGAGCAGTCTGCTTTGTCTCTCTCTGGTTTGTGCATGTGTTACTATTCTGAATTCCAAGAAATAAAGTTATGTTGCATTTTCCAGCAAGAGTATTTTTTTTTATCTAACATCTCTCTTTGTATGCTATGCCTGTAACAGAAATTAGTTTAGGCCATAAATTATAAGTAATGTTAACAATGTATTCTAGGCTTTCCTTCACTCATTGTATTTTCATTATTTAAATGTTTTCACCTCTCAGCTCATAGATACGAATTCCTTCCTTGTCACCCTGATATTGGCAGCAATGGTACAGTCTGTTTTTAACAGAAGAGGAATGGGTGACAGCACTACCGCATTTCCAGCGCCTTTAAAGGCTAAAATTACTTTTCCCACTCTGAGAGGGGTAGCTGTGTTAGTCTGGATCTGTAAAAAGTAATGGAGGGTCCTGTGGCACCTTTAAGACTAACAGATGTATTGGAGCATAAGCTTTCGTGGGTGAATGCCCCCATGCGTCTGACGAAGTGGGCATTCACCCACGAAAGCTTATGCTCCAATACATCTGTTAGTCTTAAAGGTGCCACAGGACCCTCTTCAGAGTAACCCTCTGTTGCCTTTTCCCACTCTGGAGCGAATAGGGTGACCAGACAGCAAATGTGAAAAATCGGGGTGGGGGTGGAGGATAATAGGCACCTATATAAGAAAAAGACCCCAAAATCGGGCCTGTCCCTACAAAATCGGGACATCTGGTCACCCTAGGAGCGAACAACGCTAAACTCGTGGGAAACTGGGGTCTTCTCCTCCAGGTCGCTGTCGCTCTGCCTCTGACCGCGGCTGGCCTGCAGGCGGTGGTGGCTCTTTGACGGGGGCGCGGCGCACCTGCCTGCGCTACTCCCCCTCCCCCGGCGTGGCTCCCAGCGCCTGGCCAGCCCCCGGCCGCGCCAGGCCGAGCTGGCAGCCTGCCCGCGGAGGCGGCGCGGCCGCTCCCTGCTGCGGGGAGTCAGGTGAGCCGCTCCCGCTCCAAGGCGTGTCCAGTCCTGGGCGCTGCCGGGCGGCTACTAATCCCCGCCCCGGCCCAGCTCTCTCGCACTTTCTGCCCCGCGTCCCAGCTCCCCTGCGCCGTGCCCAGCTCCCCGTCTCGGGGTGGGCGCCCCGCGGGCAGCATGTACGGCGGCCAGCAGCAGTTGCAGCCCCAGGCGCTGCCCCAGCACCTGCAGCATCACCGGCCGCAGCATCACCGGCCCGAGCCCTGCTACCACACGCTGCCTCTGCCGCACCACCGGCCTCGGCAGTGCCCCGAGCCGCTGCCGTGCTACGTGCCGCCGCCTCGGCAGAGCCGGCCCCGGCCGTGCCCCGAGCCCCTGCCGTGCCACGACCTGCCGCCGCCCCTGCAGAGCCGGCCCCGGCCGTGCCCCGAGCCGCTGCCGTGCCACGACCTGCCGCCGCCCCTGCAGAGCCGGCCCCGGCCGTGCCCCGAGCCCCTGCCGAGCTGGCCCCAGCAGTGCCCCGAGCCGCCGCCCCTGCAGAGCCGGCCCCGGCCGTGCCCCGAGCCCCTGCCGAGCTGGCCCCAGCAGTGCCCCGAGCCGCTGCCCAAGCCATGCCCCGATCTGCGGCCCCTGCCCTGCCCGGAGCCGCTGCCCCACCAGCACCATCAGCATCAGGACGGCAACGTGGTGTACGAGCGGGTGAGGACCTATAGCTGCCCCGGGGGCAAGCGGGTGCAGGTGCTGGAGCCCCCTCCGTGCTCCCCCAGGCCGGTGTCCCCGCTGGAGAACGCGTCAGGCCACCAGCATGTCATCTGGAGCTGCGACCCGCCTCAGCAGGTACACGGGCCTCCCTCCCCTTCTCCCCTCCTGCCCTTGGACGGGGGCTCGTTAGGCTCCCCTCTTGTGCTTCTGTGGACTTGGACCTCTGCTACTTCCTGCTGGGTGTGTGTGTGCGGGGGTAGGGTGTCATTGACTAGTTACAGAGTGTTTGTGTGTGTGGGGGGGGATGATTGACTAGTTACAGTGTGTGGGGGGGGTCACTGATGCACAGGCTCATTTACACAACTGTTGCTGAGGGACTGGCTACTCTTGAAATTCAAAATCCTTGTATATGGCTGGACTTCCTGAAGTGAGTCATACAAGGGCTACTACGCTTCTAAACAGATTTACAAGCTGCATAGGAGAGTATTTTCTTTTTTGGCATTCATCAGTGTGGGAGAGGTGTGTTCAGCTTTCACTATAGAGCTATTGACATAGAGAGAAAAGATAATGTAGAAAAGAGTTCTGAATATGTGTGACAGCTTTATGAATGTGGTGTAAACAGGACTGATTTACTGTATGAGCACTGATGATTATCTGCAGTGGAGAACTGTAACAGGTGTAATCATTAGGTTTAAAAGTGTTTTGCAGTCTGTCCTGGGATTTCTATTCTTGTTCTTATATAAGAAATTTATATATCATTTTTGTACCATTAAGATAAATGGATTATGAATTGGATAGATGAACCTCATAAAAGCTAGTGACTGCTTTTGGAATGAAGTCAAAACCAGATAGTACTTTAAGATATTTTTTTGTGTTACAATGTAATTAATATAATAAAAATTACTATTGGAAGTACTGAAGTATTAAAGTATTAAAGAAAATCATTATAAATTTCATCTTTACACAGGGCATTGCTGAAATTATGCTAAGCAACCTGTTTATTATCTATGTGTGAAAAACTATATATAATGCTTTAGTAATTCCTACCTACTATTGTTGACTACAGGGCTACAAACAAACAAACTCCCACAACATTTCAGTTCAACACAATTCAATAAGGACAAATGCAAAGTACTCACTTAGGAAAGAACAATCAGTTGCGCACATACAAAATGGGAAATGACTGCTTAGGAAGGAAATGGATTTGGGGGTCATAGTGGACCACAAGCTAAATATGAGTCAACAGTGTAACAGTGCTACAAAAAAGCGAACATCGTTCTGGGATGCATTAGCAGGAGTGTTGTAAAAAATAGCATGAGAAGTAATTCTTCCGCTCTACTCCGCGCTGATTAGGCCTCAACTGGAGTGTTGTGTCCAGTTCTGGGTGCCACATTTCAGGAAAGATGTGGACAAATTGGAGAAAGTCCAGAGAAGAGCAACAAATGTGATTAAAGGTCTAGAAAACATGACCTATGAGGGAAGATTGAAAAAAATGGGTTTTAGTATGGAAAAGAGAAGATGTGAGAGGGTTCATAACAGTTTTCAAGTACATAAAAGGATGTTACAAGGAGGAGGGAATTATTCTTCTTAACCTCTGAGGATAGGACAAGAAGCTTGCAGCAAGGGAAGTATAGGTTGGACATCAGGAAAAACTTCCTGTCAGGGTGGTTAAGCGCTAGAATAAATTGCCTAGGAAGGTTGTGGAATCTCCATCATTGGAGATTTTTAAGAGCAGGTTAGATAAACACATGTCAGGAATGGTCTAGATAATACTTAGTCCTGTCATGAGTGCAGGGGACTGGACTAGATGACCTCTCAAGGTCCCTTCCAGTCCTATGATTCTATGATCTTGCAGATATTCCATCCTGTAACAAAATTTTCTGCATCTCTCTGTGTCCCAATACAATTAAAAATGGTGTTTTTGAAATGTTGTCTCACCCCTATTTTTTGTAATCCTTATATTTAAGTGCATCTTTTTATTGTATTTTTATTTGTGGCTTTTGTTTCTTTTGATACAGAAAAGTTTAATAAATACAATATATAAAAAAGAATAGGGACTACTGAAAAAACATTAGTTCCATAAATGAACTATAACAAGAAGCTTTATTTAAAAACTTACAGATTAAATGAAACTGTAAAAGAATTCTACTTGAAGTTGAAAATGCACAAATCAATTTAAATAGATCAGACTATTAGCTGTAGCCCTTTTTCCAATAGGCAGATATTAATGGGATCAATAGGAATTGGATCAGGCATCATCTATGGTTTGTAATAGAAACACTAACAACACTTAAACTATAGTGGCACACATTCCTCTTCATAATTCTGCAGTACAATAATTGTCAAATTTGACTTTTGTATACTTTAAAAAGTTATTTTAACAGTAACGTATTTAGGGTATTAGGTAGGAATTTTGGTGTTCTTGGATATATCTCTTAACCGTAATTATATTAACTTTTAAACTATTTTAATATCTATCTGTCTGATTCAATTAAAAAATGACCTTACAGAAAAGTACTTTACCAGATAGAAAATGATAGACTTTGCATAGGTTTTCTGAACCGTCGTATAGAATTCAGAATTTTTAATAGAAAATATATCCTGCTACAGCATTCTATAGGATAGTTTGTAGATTATTGGTTCCCCCCACTTTTTTTTATTTAGAAAGGATATCATTCTCTATTAAATTACCGTATTTAGGATTGCTGAGAAATTTCTGTAGCACTCTATTGATTTCATCCCTATTATGCTCTCTAGACTACAGGACTTTTCCCTCTGAGTCTCCAGTGTTTCGCTTCATGGAAGCTGAGGAAAATTTTATTTTTGTGGCATCTGCAGTTTTTCATAGACTACCACAATGTGAATGACTTTTCAAAAATTGAATTTGCTATGACCTTGAAAAATTATTTAAGACTGAGCAAAAGAGTATAAAACTCAGTAATAATATGTGTTTCAACAGGTAAACATTTGTAAAATCCCTGTCTTCATAGTACAATATCCTGCTATAGGGCTGTATTTTCAGATAAGTGAATGTGCAGATTTTCACACACAATGTGCTCACAGCTATTTATTTACTCACAGCATTTACTTTGATTATGCATTCAAATTGGGTTATTGTGTGTACAAATTATTATATTTTTTGTGCACAATTGTCTAGTTTCCATTACTAGTGGTAATAAGTTATATAATTGTTTAAGCTAACTTTTTTCAAAATCAGGCCTGTGAGGGTTGTTGTTGTAATAATAATTAATTAATTAATTAATAAGAATAAAAAAGACTATCGAGCAAATAAAATTCCTTTTTGTGTCTTTAGCTCCAGTTTATGAAATGAAGAATTTTAATCCTGAACAAATTTAAGGAAAACTTTGACAAGCAAGTATTAACGCTGCTTGTCAGAACTTTACAAGTGGCATTTAGACAGAATTCTATGCTGAGAATTAGGAGGCAAGAGTTACCCTTCTGCCACTGACTGTGTTTTGTGATCATAGGCAAGTCAGCTAAATTCTCTGTGCTTCAGTGACCCTGTCTGTAAAATAGAGAGATATGCCCAAACTTGTAATGTGCATTGAAATCTAGAGAAGAAAATGTTAAGTATTAATTACACCTCTACCCCGATATAACGCAACCCGATATAACACGAATTTGGATATAACGCAGTAAAGTGGGGCGGAGCGGCAGGGCTGCGCGCTCCAGCATAGCAAAGCAAGTTCGATATAATGAGGTTTCACCTATAAGATTCTTTGGCTCCTGAGGACAGCGTTATATCTGGGTAGAGGTGTAATATGTAGTACTTTACTACGCAGTGTAGTTGTAGCTGTATCAGTCTGGGGATATTAGAGAGGTAAGGTGGTATTTTTTAGAAGTTGTTCAATAAAAGATATTTCCTCACCCACCTTGTCTCTCCATGTAGTATTGTAGACATATTAGGAAACATGAATTAAGTGTGTCAAACAAACAAGAAGTTCCTACCCTGAAACAACTGAGGTTCTAAATTGCTGATCCAGTAGATTGCTTAACTTTAAGCATGTACCGTAGTCATATTGAAGTCAATGGGACTACACCTCTAAACCGATACAACGCGGTCCTCTGGAGCCAAAAAATCTCACCATGTTATAGATGAAACCACGTTATATCCAGAGGTTAAAGTAAGCTGGTACGGTCAGGCTTCCCTGGCGGTGATTTAAAGGGCCCGGTGCTCCAGCCACTGCGGGGAGCCCCGGGCCCTTTAAATCACCACTGGACCTCCAGCAGCTGGGCTCGGGCAGTGATTTAAAGGGCCCGGGGCTCCCCGCTGCTTTACCATGTTATATCCGAATTCGTGTTGTATCGGGTCGCATTATATCTGGGTAGAGGTGTATTTGTGTGCCTAAATTTAAGTATGTGCTTAAGTGTTTGCTGAATCAGGCTCTAAAGGCACAAAAAGGTCAGCCATAGAGTGAGTTGTGGTTTCTGTAGCTGGAATACTGGTCATAAACTTTTGGAAGGTGAAGAGGGAGGATGCTTAATAAACATTAATTTAGGAGGTTTCTCAAGATCAAGTGTCAGCAAGTGAGAAGGCGTGTAGTTGGAAGTGGATGAAAGAAACGAAAGAAGTGGTTGGCAAGAATTTTGGAAGGAGTATGAAGAGTGACAGGGAGAGTAGGTGGAATTTAATGTTTGTTCAGTCCCCTACATGGGGAAATATATAATTCTTTGGGAGGCTGAGTTGTCCAATTGGAAATGCAGGGGACTAGAAGTAAGAACTCTTGAGCCCTATTCTTCACTCTCCTATTGACTTTGTGCAGATTGCTTAATTTCTGCATCTCTCAGTTTATCCAGTTATCACATAGGTATACCTGCTTCACATCGACGTTCTGAACCTTAATTGAG